>NC_050085.1:15049776-17467192 GCF_009764565.3 Dermochelys coriacea | reverse complement strand
TAACCATAACTGGCACATCTGATAACTTCAAGATATTAAAAGGCGTAATTTACAAAATCTGATCAGACTTTTGGCTCTAGCTGCCAGATGAAGAGGACTGCTCATACTTACATATTCTTTGTTTGTAGCCAGATCACCCTTTGATGGTGGCAGCTGTACTGACCTTAAAAGGAGACATTAAAGAATCTTACAAAGTCCTCTTCGTAGCCAGAGTTGTGTGCACATGAACTCCCACCGAGTGAAGAATCCAAGCTAAAACTTGCGAAGAATCACTGAGGATTGCTCAGGCTGGTAACTCATTATTAGATCTCAGAATGTAAGGAGCTTGTGCAAGAGACTTCAGAGAGCATTTTAGTTTGTACATGCAAAGATGTGATTGCTGCAGAAACATTTCTGCTTTTGTAGAACTCTAAGAGTGATGGCTTTCTTCAAAGAACTTCTTTGTAGAGTGTAGAATGAGACCTTGTGAACAAAGAAAAGATGCCTGATAGTGTATTATCCTCATTATGGGCCAAATCCTGAGAGATATCATGCACCTACAACTGCCCTGAACTCGTGTCAGCTCAGACCCAGATTTTTAAAAGCATTGGGCATTGCTGTGCTCAGCGTTGCAGTGCCTAACTGATTTAGGAGCCTACACTCATTTTCAAAAGTAATTTAGGCACTTAAGTCTAAATCCCCTCCATTGTTAATGCAATTGTGGCTCCTAAGTACTTAAATCCCTTTGGGAAATGAGACTTAGGCATTGCAACACTGAGTGTAGTAACCCCTAAATACCTTTATAAAGCTGGACCTCAGGGTCAGGGGGTTTCCCTGTCAGTGTGTGTAAGGCTGTCAACATTTTTCCAGCTGATCCTATTTTTTTGGTAATCGTTTTAATAAATATACAAAACAAGCAATAAACACACAAAGGCTTTTTCTTGTCTAAGATGGAATTAAAACTTCCATAGAAATCTCTCCCTCTGCTCCCAACCCAGTGGAAATCAGTTCCCACCGTACAGTTTGTACAGAACAGCAAGGATTTTAAGTGGGATCTCTGCCCCATGCTCTTGACTGCATCACAGGATCTGGTTATTTGGACCCCTGTCTTATATCCACTCAAGTAATTTCATATTATACATTCATGTTCCCTAGGAGTTTTATAAGTAAAAGTGTTGATTTCTCCTCATTACCAAGGAGCTAAGCTGATCTGCATGTAGAAGGAAGCTCTGCTTCAATGGGCACTTGGCGCCAGCAACCATTGCAGTGAAAGACAGGGTTGACAGGGGAACCAAGGGGAGCATCAGGAAGCCAGGCGACACAGAACCTCTCTTCACAGGTGACCCTGTACCTCCCACACATACTCCCCAAGACACCAGAGTGGGGCAGTATCCACTTCCCCTTTCTCTCAGGGCTTTTTGTCATTTGGCCCAAGTTTATTTCACATTAACCATTTTGCTGCTGGTTTTCCGCTATACCTTCTGTATTACAGACCATCCATTAACTTTTCATTGGACACAGTGGGGTAGGAAGTGCTATACCTGGTATGTTCAGCAGCACAGGTGAGCATAAAGGAAATATACCCAGAACAGAAAGAGGAAGAAGACACATGACTAGAAGTCTAATTACAGCCCTGCCCCTTTAAGACTCTTCCCGTCCTGTAGTAAGGGAGTCTTATTTTCCTCTTTAAGTCAAGAACTCAGTGTTATGCAGTGGAACTCGCGCTGCAACCAAGGAGGTATTTTAAAGGGCTGGGATCATCTCGGTCTATAATTAATACCATCAGTGTATTTAGATGGATCACCTCCTCCTCCCATACGGCACAGCTTGTCCTCTTCTGCTGCCATTAGTGAGCATCAGATGGATCGTGTCAATAGCCCTGATTATGTAACACATAAAACATGGCATAAACACTTAGTCTGTGATTTGCTAGTTATAGAACTTCACCAGGTGGAGGTAGGCACCTGACAGTATCTTTAGGCCTCATTTAGATAAGCTGGTAATGTGATCCCTTCTAGCTCAGAATGGAAGGAACAAGCCCAGATACAAGGATGTTGTTTATGATGTTCAGAAGTTAGAAATTAACTAGGACCTCATATTTACATAATACCCATGAAACATGCATGTGTTGCATCCAGACACCATACATCTACGTTGTTTGGAGGACAACGGGGCCATATTGACTACATGACTTGGATTCTGCCATTTAGCTGTCACTTAGTCCTGTTGTTTCCCATTACTTATTCATATTGTTAAGGTATATATTCACAGTTAGAAAGAACAGCTTCCTTTTTATTGCTTCCCATCGTGACTTGCTTGTTTCCTGATTTTGGATTTCACTCCAAGTGGGGTGCAGAACCACAGCTGGTATAGAGAGACCTAATAATAGGAATATTTTCTAAAGAGGTTAATGAAGACTTCAAGTCACTTGTGAGGGGGGTAGGGTTCTGAAGACTTACAGGGAGAGTAATTTCTAATATTTAAAATAGTAGTAAGCGTATTAGGGAACAGTTCATGCTTGGAGAACCCCCCATTCCCTCTACATCTAGGTTATGATAAGGGCATTTTTAGCAGGAAAGACTATCAAAATAATTAGCAGACTTACCTACATATCTCTTTCAACTATTTTGTGTATAGAGTGAGATAAAAAATCTCTACCCTACTTCAGTCTCACCTCTTATTCACACAGACGCGAGCTCCCCAATCCAAATTCACACAGTGCTTATGCTTTGATCTCGGTAGATGATTATTTGGCTAATCCTGGATTTAATCCTCAAAATTATTTTGCCAACATGACAGAGGATCAGGAAGTGAACAATCCAAGAAGTGACATTTAAAAAAAAAACACACACCAAAACAAAAACAAAACCCTTCATAGCTTGTATACTAATTCTATCAAGAGACTGTCTCTGTAGCTTAAGCTGGATCTGCAGAGTTTTCACAGAGATTAACCTACCATTTCAGGATTCCAAGACCCACTGCACAGTAAAGACACTGATTGTGTTGTGGAAACACAACTAGAGAGAACAGAGGAGATCTTAAAGACCCAAAACACAAATGTTCCCTGCAGTCACACTCCGGACATACACAGACACAGGAACATATTGACTGACTAAAGTGCAGACTGTTAATGTGAGAGAAGGAACCTCTCCCTTTCCAAGCTAGTGGTCCAGTCATGTCTGTGGCTGCATGTCCTCAGCGCCGATCAGTGGGATGTAACCCACACACCTCCTGGGTGTGGTGTTGTGTCCCATCTAGTGGCACTGTCATAACCATACAGCTAAGGGTAGCCTAGAATTCCTCCTTACCTGTAAGGGGTTAAGAAGCTCAAATAACCTGGTTGGCACCTGACCAAGAGCACCAATGGGGAAAGAAGATACTTTCAAATCTGGGGAGGAGGCTTTGTTTTGGTGTGTTCTCTTGGGAAGCAGAGAAGAATGAGGTCAGAAAACTCCTTGTGCTATAAACCATCCTAAAAGTCTCTCATATTACAAAAATTGTAAGTAAAAGCCAGGCAAGGCATGTTAGATTATCTTTTGTTTTGCTTGTGAATTTTTCCTTTGCTGGATGGAGGTTTATTCCTGTTTTTTGTAACTTTGAAACTAAGCCTAGAGGAAGTTCTGTTGTGTTTTTGAATCTTTTGTTACCTTGTAAAGTTATTTTCCATCCTGATTTTACAGAGGTGATTTTTACCTTTTTTTTTTTAAATAAAATCCTTCTTTTAAAGAACCTGACTTATTTCTCTATTGTCCTAAGACCCAGGGGTTTGGGTCTGTGATCACTTTGTAACCAATTGGTTAGAATATTATTCTCAAGCCTCCCCAAGGAAGGGGGCGTAAGGGCTTGGGGGGATATTTTGGGGGAATAGGAACTCCAAGTGGTCCTTTCCCTGATTCTTTGTTAAATCACTTGGTGGTGGCAGCATATCCTCCAAGGGCAAAGAATTTGTGCCTTGGGGAAGTTTTAACCTAAGCTGCTATAAACAAGCTTAGGAGGTCTTTCATGCGGGTCCCCACATCTGTACCCTAGAGTTCAGAGTGGGGAGGGAACCCTGACAGGCACCGAGACCACTTAGAGAGAGAATGAGTCTGCTTAACAGCCAGTTAGCTTTTAGCTCATGCTATAGAGGCTCATGCTCTACGCTCCAGAGGTCTCCGGTTTGATCCCGCCCACTGACGACCCGGGGTCTATTGATGTTACACACACAGGGAACAAGCCAGAAGTGAGGGACACAGAGATATCTCCTTATAAAGTATATCTGATTGCACGATACCGCTGCAGGATTCCCTGTAAAAGGAAAAAATGCTCCGTGTTACTAGTATTTGCAGTGTCTAGAGGCTCTGACTGGGGACCAGAGCCCCACTTAGCTAGGTGCTTTACACGCACAGGGAATAAAGAGACAGTTGCTGCCTCAGAGTTTACAAGCTATGCCACAGGATTTTCATTTACTAAGATACAGTCTATACTTAGGTATGTGTACATTGTAACTGTGCTGCTGGAGTGCCGTAGCGCAGACACTTCCTACAGCGACGGAAGGGGGGTTTCTATCGATGTAGTTAACCCACCTCCCCCAGAGGTGGTAGGTTCGGTTGATGGAAGAATTGGCTTAACTACATTGTTCAGGGATGTGGATTTTTCACATCCGAGCAATGTAGCTCAGTCGACGTAACTTTTTTAGCACAGACCAGGCCCAGAGCGTGCAATTTATCACAGCTCTGAGTGATGTAGCTAGGTTGATCTGATTTTTAAGTCTATACCAGGTCTTAGTCTAGGCAATGGCACAGCACTGTGCAGCCTGGTCTTCACTTCAAACTTATACCAATGTAGCTCTGTTGGTCAGGGATGTGAAAACACCACACCCCTGGCTGATGTAGCTGCTGACAAAGCCCCCGGTGTAGACATAAATATGCCAACAGAACAGCTTCTGCTGACCTAGCTAGTGTTGTTGGGGAGGTGCTATTCCTATACCAGCCTGAAAACTTCTGTCAGCACACACTGCACTTATTTAGGGGGCAGTGCCGACACAGGCTCTGTAGTGTAGTCATAGCCATAGCCTAAGCATTGATACTTCAGTAGTGATCCCTGCGGTACTCAGTGCTTCTCTAGTGCCTTTGTCAGAGGATCCCGACACCAGCTGAGGTTAACCATGAATTTTGTACAAAGCCGTCAATCACAGGGAAAGTCAGATAATTATTATTTATCGGTGTTGGCCAGTCAGTGAGCTCACTCAGCCGGCAAAACATTCCAATCTCTCTGCTGAGGCCAGGAGGCTTTAATAGGCAGAGTCCTTCAGGGTGATAATGGCCCACCAAAGGAGGTGCAATAGTACAATACTGTAAAAAACTAATTACACCGCAGCATTCTGCGCAGCTGATTTACTGTCTGTTTATGCAAATGGCAGATAACTATATGTTACAATCTATGTAGGTTACATAGGACATATTGTAGTGCAATCCATATGCATTATTATAATGCATCTAGATTATATCAGTGGGGGCCTGATTCTGACCTCACTTAGGCTGGTGTAATTTAGCGTAACCCCTTGCTTTCCAGTTACATCACCATAAGTGAAATCAGAATCAGGCCCTGTAGTACAGATTTGACAGGCCAGGGTGAAGGAGGATACTGTGAGCATCTTCCAGGGAGAATGACAGAGTGCACAGAAATGGTTAGTGCTTGAGACATGAGGGTCTGATCCTGCTGGAGACTTCACTGGCAACTGAGGTTCCGTAGCACTTGGCACAACTGGGTACTAATAAAGCAATCTGCAGTGTTTATATTGCAGGCCGTTGTGGAGCTGCAGAGTGAAATGGCTCAAAGAGCAATAGCCTACTTAATTCTAGCTGTGCAGGAACTGGAATCTCCATTTCATAGGAAATTTCCATGATTTCAGAATCTGGTTTTGTTCTAAATCACAACAAACCAAAAAATTCCCAAACACTTTTCTTTTTAAAAAAAAAAACAAAAACACATTTTGGGTCAATCCATATGTTCCATTGTGAAGAAGCAAATACTCACCAGCAACCACACACCAGAACCACTAACCCAGGAACCTATTCTTGCAACAAAGCCCGTTGCCAACTCTGTACACACATCTATTCAGGGGACACCATCAGAGGACCTAATCACATCAGCCACACTATCAGAGGCTCGTTCACCTGCGCATCCACCAATGTGATAAATGCCATCATGTGCCAGCAATGCCCCTCTGCCATGTACATTGGTCAAACTGGACAGTCTCTACATAAAAGAATGAATGGACACAAATCAGATGTCAAGAATTATAACACTCGAAAACCAATCGGAGAACACTTCAATCTCTCCGGTCACTCAATTACAGACCTGAGAGTGGCTATCCTTCAACAAAAAAGCTTCAAAAACAGACTCCGAGAGACTGCTGAATTGGAATTAATTTGCAAACTGGATACAATTAACTTAGGCTTGAATAGAGACTGGGAATGGATGAGTCATTACACAAAGTAAAACTATTTTCCCATGTTATTTCTCTCCCCCACCCCACCCCACCCACCACTGTTCCTCAGATGTTCTTGTTAACTGCTGGTAATAGCCTACCTTGCTTGTCACCATGAAAGGTTTTCCTCCCTCCCCCCGCTGCTGCTGGTGATGGCTCATCTTAAGTGATCACTCTCCTTACAGTAAAAAGAAAAGGAGTACTTGTGGCACCTTAGAGACTAACAAATTTATTAGAGCATAAGCTTTCGTGAGCTGTAGCTCACGAAAGCTTATGCTCTAATAAATTTGTTAGTCTCTAAGGTGCCACAAGTACTCCTTTTCTTTTTGCGAATACAGACTAACACAGCTGCTACTCTGAAACCTCTCCTTACAGTGTGTATGATAAAACCCATTGTTTCATGTTCTCTGGGTGTGTATATTAATCTCCCCACTGTATTTTCCACCAAATGCATCCGATGAAGTGAGCTGTAGCTCACGAAAGCTTATGCTCAAATAAATTTGTTAGTCTTTAAGGTGCCACAAGTATTCCTTTTCTTTTTGCGAATACAGACTAACATGGCTGCTACTCTGAAACCTGTGAAGAAATTGAAACACTTCATTCAGATCTTGACCTTTTTCCTGTTACAATTATATAATAAACATTTTGAAATGAAGTGTTATTTTCAAATGTAAAAATGAAATCTTCATTTCAATTGTTTTTCCAAAGCAAAATTTCAGTGAAATCAACAGGCTCCTGTGAAATATTTTGATTTCAGTGAATCAGCATTTTCCCAACATTTCCCCAATGTTCCACTGGAAAATTTTCAGCCAGCAGCGAACCTTCTGTTCAGATCAATGTTTGTCCTGTAGGAGACAATCTTGCTTTCTGCCCAGGCCACAAACTTTAAAGCTGGGAAGGTCAATTTAATGTCCGATACATCATCTGGTTGGGTGGACTGTATGAGAGATGCATCTTTTGTAGCTCTGTGGACTATGAAGGCAGCACAAAAACAAGCTCAGCTGGTCTTTATTTGCCTCAAGGGACAATGGAAATGCTGCCCATGGCTTTACTAGAACAGGTGTGTGATTGTGCATGCGTGTGAGAAGAGCCATAAATCCTGGATTTGCTATAATTACTAGGTTTTATGGTCTGTCTACTCCAAAAGGTGTTTCAGTGTCTGGAGTTTTACTATGACCAATTATGGACAGGGCCCTGCCCCTGGGCTTTTTCTTCCTAAGCAAAAGGAAAAATAAGTGTCCACTCCTCATAATTACTCACTTGAACAATCAAGCAGTCACTAAAATACTTCTTGCCCTGTCAACCATCTGTCCTGGCTATAATGTAGAGCTAGCCCTGGTCAATACTGAGAATGGCTTACGGCCACACCGTTTATAGATTATTGCATTTGTGAAAGAACAAACAATGAAGGTACTAAGAGCAGAAATGGAAAAACGCCTTTCACATTTCTGATTTATCAATCCTACAGAACAAGAACTCCATGCAGATACAAGTCAAACCTCCAACCTCTCCAGAGCTCAGACTCTAGTACGGCTGTGAAATAGCCTTGTGAATGGATTCTGGTTACTGACATGCAAACAAGCACATCAGGACAGACAGGTAACAATGAGCCTGTTTCAACATCTTTGGATACAGCACGAGTTATCAACCTTTAGCCTAAAACTTGGCAGTAGTTGGGGAAGCAAACTTAAGATCCACCTTGTGACATCATGGCACTCCAATATTCACCACTCATGTCATTAGGATATGTTTTGTACAAAGAATGCCTTGTGAGATATCATTGTAAAAGTCTTGATCTGCTAGACATTAATATCTCGCTGGACTGTAGGTGCTACCTTAGTCTGTGAAGTTTATCTATGTACGTGTTACTGAAACATGTGGGGAGGTTGAAGAACACCCCCAAGGATCCTTTCAGGTACAACAGTAAAAAGGTCAAACAATGTGAATGGCTCATGGAGGAAATGCACACAAGCACCAGGGTTACCCAGGAACTGTGTACAATAGAAACCTCTCACAGATAGCACTGCACAATGGGAACTGTTTGACCCAGGTCACAGCAAAAGACCTTTCCGGCACGTGGGGAGAAGATATAAAAGGGGGAAAAGGACATAATGGGGGATCTTACTCTCCCTACAACAACACACCTGGAAACACCTGAGGAACAAAGACTGAACAGGGATAAGTGATGGTCTCAGGCTAAGGGATTTCTAGGCCATGTACGAAAACCTGGGAAAGCCAAGCTGCAAAGCCAAGGCAGCTTGTGCCTTAAGAATTTGCCAGCCTGTGTATCACTCGGGGTGAGAATTTGCTAATTCATCTCCTACCTGTCTAGTGTGTTAAGATCAGTTTGCAGTTTTTATTTATTTACTAGGTAATCATTTATAATCCCTTAAAATCCAACTTTTTAGTTAATAAACTTGTTTTTGTTTTGTTTAAAACCAGGTGCGTGGACATCATAACTGGGGGGCAAAAAGCTGTGGCATATTTTCCTCCACATTGAGGGAGGAGGTGAATTTCATGAGCTTACGCTGTACAGTTCTCTGTGCAGCGCAAGACGGTATAATTTTGGGTTTACACTCCAGAGCGGGGTGTGTGCCTTAGGAACTGGTAGGTACCTTAGCTGAGCCTTCCCATGCAGAGCTGATCTCAGCATCTGTGCATAGCTGCAGCTGTCCCTACCTGTGTGTGTCTGGAGGGGGCTTGAGGGTCTGTCACAGCACTACAGTGTAAAAGGAGCCCAGGCTGGTGAATCAGGCTGCTTCAGTGGCACCCCAGAGGGAACCCATCACACACCCATTTCTAAGGAGCTTGTATGCTCCCTCTACAAGGAAACAAATCCAAGATTCAAGGATTTTCTTCTTCTGCACAGCTATAGTCAGCAGCATGCTGCTAACCTGGGGCTCTCATAAAAAAAAAAAAAAAAGGCAGCACCCAGATGATGAACATACTTCTGTTCAAGTACATCTATCTGGAAATGGGTGGTTTTGAAAAATACTACATTATCACTAGAACTCAGAGTACCTGACTTGCATGGTTTGAAATGGGGATTTGGCCAGTAGCAGGGGCTGACGAACTCATGATATCTTCCATAGGAAATTGTTTTGAAATTACATGACATTTACATGATCTAACACTAGTTGACATCAATTAAAAAGACCTTTTACATCAGTGGACATTGGACTAGCTCCTTAATGCAAAATGGTACATTGTCATTTAGGATTTTGAAGTCTGTTCACCAATTGGGTCCTGCTTCCTTCTCTGGCTGTACTCAGACAGCACTTCAGCACGGACTCTATATTTCCACGTGCCTCAAATATATAGGCTGACCACTTTGAAAACAGCACACTGAAGGAGACGAGCCATGGGTGAGATTCAATAGGGTACTTGCTATGTCCCTATTCCAAAGGCAAATATTTCCTCTTCAGAAGAATTTTTATGAGCCTTCGGGATAAGCTTTTTTGAGCAGAAGGGATTTATTAGGATCCAGGTGTGGAGGGTGAGATAGAGAAGACTCCATCAAAGGCAAGGAACCTGCCCCAACCTTCCTTTCAGTGTGGCGGTAGAATTTTAACCAGCGTCCTCTATTCAGCATATCACCGGTACAATATTTCCTAAAACTAAATCTCAGTTGTAACTAAACATTAGCTCAACAAACTATAGCAAACACAGAGAATCAGACAAGCAATAAGAGGTGAGCTGTGACTCAGAGATTTGGGCTTTATGTGCTTGGGAAAAGGCTCATCTCACAAGTACATTAATTCAGCTGTCCACAGAGCAAGCATGAGTAAGAGGAGTGGAGAGAAGTTTTGGTTAGACACATATTGCCAAATTCTCTGCTGGGATAAATCAGTGAAACTCCACTGAAGCCAATGGACCAGCACCCATTCACACTACTACAGAATTTGGCCCTCTGAGTGGCTACCTGTTTCCATCTGAAATGAGCCGAGATAAAGAGATCATGATGAAGGGGAAAGATCAAAGATATTAAAATTGGGGGAGAGACACTTGTTTGAACAGACAAGTGATCAAGGATGCTATAGAGCTGATGCTGGGGCCTTATCTGGACTTACAGCAAAATGGGATGTAAAACTGCATTTCCTGATAGCTTACCAATTGCTAACAGAAATGATGAGCAGACATGGATGGGGGGAAATATTATTAAAAGATGGACAGCTATTCAGGGTGTTTAAGATTTCGGTAACATAGGCGCTAACTTCCTCAGTTCCCAGGGGGTGCTCAACCCCAGACCCGGCTCCCATTCCCACTCTTCCCGCAAGTCCCCAAACCCCGCTCTGCCTCTTCCTGCCCTCTTCTGCCCCCGCTCCTCCCCCTAGTACTTCCTTCATGCTGCTGAACAGCTGATCTGCAGCAGGCGGGTGGGAGGCGCTGGGAGGGAGGGGTAGGAGTTGATTCATGGGGCTGCCAGCCAGGGGGTGCTGAGAACCCACTATTTTCCCCTCTGTGTGCTCCATCCTTAGAGCACCCACAGAGTCAGCGCCGATGTTTGGTGGTAATGTATTCAAGCACCCATGATAAGGATAATTTTTACCATCACAGCTAGCAGCAGTGTCACATTACAAAGGAGCGATGAGCTAATGAAAGTTTGTTCTGATGATATAGGGCCAGATCTTCAGCTGTTGCAAGCAGAGCTCCATTAAGGAAATAAAGCGTACTTTTTTGACAGCGTGGGTAATCAGTCACTGGAACAATTTACCAAGGGTCATGTGCATTTGCCATCACTGATAGTTTTTAAATCAAGATTGGATGTTTTTCTAAAAGATCTGCACTCGGAATTATTTTGGGGAGGTCTCGGGCCGGTGCTATACAAAAGGTCACACTAAGATGATCACAGTGGTCTCTTCTGGTCTTTAATCTGCGAATGGCCAGTTGATGTACACCAACAGAGAGTCTAGCCCATAAATATTTGTAGCACGATATTATCCCTGTACATAGGTAGTTTCTCTGAAATCAGACAAGATGGAAATTCTCCCCCTCCCATCGTGCACCTGCAGTTTCAGCTGAGATTTGTTAAGGTTACATAGTACTGCACAAGACCCAACCCCCCATCCCAAAGCATTTATTTTACAATCAGTTTATTTTTTTAGTTTGCTTCCAGACGCTAGCACTCTCCCTTCTAATATCAAAACAGGGAGAGAGAAAATGGTAAAGGAGAATGGCTCTCACCTTCAATGAAGCTAAGAGTCTGGCTGTTTACATGGCAAACTACTTGGCTGCTGATTTAGAATACAGAGGTGCAGTGCCAGGTTTACAATGACATCAGTGGCTCCATGGAGCCGGGCCCATGCTCAGAAGGGTCCCTGACCTGCTCTACTTGCACTGCGCCCCGATATCCCGCCAGCCCCCCAACCCCACCCACCACTTGCTCCTATTGGCCTGCCCATCAGCCGGCCGAGTGCTCCTCTCCACCCCTGCCCAAACCTGCCGGCCTCTTGACAGCAAATTAAAGTAGTATGGATTGGATGAATAGATTATAAAATGGATAGAAAACTGGCTAGATCGTCGGGTTCGATGGGTAGTGATCAACAGCTCGATGTCTAGTTGGCAGCCAGTATCAAGCGAAGTGCCCAGGGGTCGATCCTGGGCAGTGTTCCCGCTAATTTTTCCCACCCATGTGCAGAATTAATTTTGTTACGTGCACCAATATGGAGGTGATATGTGAGGGTTAGGGTGCAGGGGTGTGAGGGCTCCGGCTGGGAGTGCAGGAGGTGGCTCTGGGGCTATGGTGAGGAGAGAGGACTCCCGCAGCTCTCTCTCCCCGCAGCAACACCTGGTCTGTGAGAGAGAGGCGACTCTCCCCGCCGTAGCTGCTCCAGGGTTGGGGCTGCAGGATAGGCCCCCCTTCCTGGCCCCAGCAGGTCCGGGCTGGAGCTGGGTTCAGCCTAGGGGAGGGATGCTCTAGCTGCGCCTGGTTCCAGGCCGCGCTGCCCTGGCTATGTTAGGCGCGGCTGGAGTGGCCCAGCCCGGCCCCAGGGTCCACACTGCCCTGGCCGCAGCTAGGGCTGGGCAGGGCCACACTGCTTCGGCCACCCCTGGGTCTGTGCCCCCGCGAGCCACTCCTGGGTCTGAGCTGGGCTGGGCCCGGCGAGCCGCTGTGTCTGTGCTTGGGGCTGGGCCAGGCCGGGCTGGGCTGGGCCAGGCCACTCCTGGGTCTGCGCCGCCCCAAAAGGATGTGGACAAATTGGAGCGAGTCCAGCTGTGGGCAACGAAAATAATCAGGGGGATGGGACCCATGACTTACAAAGAGAGGCTGAGGGAACTGGGCTTGTTTAGTCTCCAGCAGACAATAGTGATGGGGGGATTTGATGGCAGCCTTCAACTACCTGAAGGGGGTTCCAAAGAGGATGGAGCTAGACTGTTCTCAGTGGTAGCAGATGACAGAACGAGGAGTAATGGTCTCAAGTTGCAGTGGGGGAGGTTTAGGTTGGATATTAGGAAACACTATTTCCCTAGGAGAGTGGTGACGCACTGGAATGTGTTACCTAGGGAGGTGGTGGAGTCTCCTTCCTTTGAGGTTTTTAAGGCCCGGCTTGATAAAGCCCTGGCTGGGATGATTTAGTTGGGGTTGGTTCTGCTTTGAGCAGGGGGTTGGACTAGATACCTCCTGAGGTCTCTTCCCACTCTAATCTATGATTCTCTCTGCCCCCAGGCCGGACCACAGGGCACCTCCGGCTCCAGGCAGTCTCTGCTTCCCACCACCTGTGTGCAGAAGCCTGGCCAGTCTCAGCCAGTTGATGGGGGGCAGTGTGGAGGGCTTGGCTGGGCCCCTCCAGGCAAGTGGGTCCTGAGGGAGGCTGGCTGGGGCAGGCCCTGGCCTGGCTAATCATGCCACTCCCGGGGGGCTGGAGTGATTCTCCACCCCGGGACCAGCCCTGGCAGCTCAGCCCGGCAGACCCAGTTACCTCCCAGCAGGGCCGATGAGTGTGGCCAGGGCTTGAGGGAGTAGGTCTCTGGGGGACCTGGGGTAGTGCTGAGCTGTGAGGGGGCAAGGAAGATGTGTGTGTTGGGGCAGGGAGTGAGGGTTGTGGGGGGGGTGCTGGGCAGTTGTGGTGGGGCTGTGGGCAGGGGGGCACTGGACAGGGGTGGTGTTGTGCAGGACACTGTGCATTTGTGGCAGGGTCAGGGGGGCGCTAGGCATAGTGGGTCTGGGAAGGCTCTGGCCATAGGGAATCGGGGGTGGGGGTGTTCCACTGTTGGGTGGGGGGGGGGGATGTGTGGCATGGCATGGCTCGCCCCACGAAGGGAAGGGGCATGCAGGCAGCACAGGGCCGGGTGGGCCAGTGTGAATCTGGCAATTACCATTTTGTATATAATGCCCTCACACTGGGCTGGGCAGAGGGGGGGCTGCCCCTGCCATGCCATACCCCTGGCCAGCCCCTCGCTCTAGGGGCTGGCCCCCCTGCACTATGCTCCATTGCCCCAT
Source organism: Dermochelys coriacea (assembly GCF_009764565.3). Classification (NCBI taxonomy): domain Eukaryota; kingdom Metazoa; phylum Chordata; order Testudines; family Dermochelyidae; genus Dermochelys; species Dermochelys coriacea. The sequence continues at coordinate 17,453,300 of NC_050085.1, read as the reverse complement.
GGGGGCCCACAAATGTGTTTGGCACCGGGCCCACAAAAGGTTAATCTGGCCCTGCAGAGGTGGAAACGAGGGGGTTTGCAAATAACCACTCCGAATGTAGGAGAAGGTAGCAAAGGAACAACAGAGAAAAACATTAAACTCTCACCCTTGCACTGAGAGCCTACATTAACATTGATTAACCAGAGTTACAAGGATTTAAAGGGTGTTGCGTTCATCTATGTCTATTCTCTTTAATAACAGATCAAATGACTGAGGACTTAGCAGACCAACATGACAAGGAGCCACTGCAGGGGGAGGGCTGGCTATTCTAAGGAGAGGGCAGAGCCTGTGCAGAGAGAGATACTCAATGTTTTCGCTGACGCAACAGCGACAGTTTGGGTTGCGGTTAAGGACTATGAAGGTGCATGTCTATACAATTCTCCTGTAGTCCTTGAAGCAGTTAAAGAAAGCAGATTAAAAACTATGCATCAAAGGAAAAGTGGTCACAAATGTGATTGCATGGGTGATGGCTACTTAGGGACTGAGGTGTTTGCAAAAAGCAAGGATGGGCACGAGCTGTTAGAAAGGTGGCAAATTGATTTCCTAGGCAATAAACTCAGGTTCTTTTGGATTTAATCCTTGGAAGTGAGAAGTGATGGCTGATAAGAAAAAAGGAATACTCTGTCTACTCCGGCCTCTTGTAACCGTATAAAATATTATTAAAAATACACACAAGGCTACATATCATACCTAAACACACCCCAATTTAGGAATCTTCCTTGTGGAAGAAGCCAAAACACCTTGAATTTTGACTCCAATGGGCAAGTGTCCAGTGGACTAAAGGAAATTATTGCAAGAATATTTAGGAAGGCTGCAAATACGTGAAAAGGTGATGGAGGCCACATGCTTGGAATGGGATAAGACATAGAATAAGAGCAAGAAACAGAAAGATCATGGCATGTTCAAGGACCAGGAGCTAGAAAAACAGCAGCACTTTAGGGTAATTACAAGAGCAAAAGGGAAATACTGAATATTGAATTGCAGGAATCAAAAACACTGTAAACTCACAGGTGCGACAAAGTAAAGATAGGTTTCAGAGTAGCAGCCGTGTTAGTCTGTATTCGCAAAAAGAAAAGGAGGACTTGTGGCACCTTAGAGACTAACATTTATTTGAGCATAAGCTTTCGTGAGCTACAGCTCACTTCATCGGATGCATTCGGTGGAAAATACAGTGGGAAGATTTATATACACACACAGAGAACATGAAACAATGGGTTTATCATACACACTGTAAGGAAAGTGATCACTTAATTTGAGCCATCACCAGCAGGGGGGTGGGCGGGAAGGAGGAAAACCTTTCATGGTGACAAGCAAGGTTTCCTCCTCCCCCACCCTTGCTGGTGATGGCTCATCTTAAGTGATCACTCTCCTTACAGTGTGTATGATAAAACCCATTGTTTCATGGTGTGTGGGTGTGTGTGTGTGTAAATCTCCCCACTGTATTTTCCACCAAATGCATCCGATGAAGTGAGCTGTAGCTCACAAAAGCTTATGCTCAAATAAATTTGTTAGTCTCTAAGGTGCCACAAGTACTCCTTTTCTTAAAGTAAAGATAAAATGCCCTCTACAGATGAGCCAGAGACAACAGGATAAGAAATCAGCAAAGGGCTAGAGGGCAAAATATTAGACTCACGAAAGAGATTGGAGAGTAGAAGAAAAAAAAAAAAAAGTCTAATTTTTCTAGCATGGGAGAACAGAAAGAAAGGAAGAATAATGGATATTTCCAAAAAAACTTTCATTAATAACTACTGCTGCTTGGAAAATGGGTCTTTCCTCCCTGTGAAAATTTTCATCAAAACATTTTATTTAGTTGACAAAAAAATGAAAACCTAAAAACAAATTTTTTCTGTTTTTGGTAAAAAAACATTTTTGACCAAAACATGAGAAAATTTCAGTTGAAAATTTTTAGTTTTCCAACAACAAAATTTCTGAGAAAAACAGACACTTTGAATTAAAGTTTTCATCTAATTTAAAAGCCAATTTTCTGCATTTAAAAAAAGGTTGAGAGCAAACATTTTCAACCACCCTCATTATTAATATAAAAAAAAGAATTTCCCTCAACTGATCTAAGCTATTTTACTGTTAAGGGCAAAGCGCACAAAGGGTAAAACAGTGTTTGAACCAATAAACAATGCTGTGTGTGGTCTTTCAAGAGCTGGTCAAAAGTTATCCAACAGAACAGTTTTCCTTCAGAAAATGCTGTTTTGATAAAATTGAAACGTTTCAAACAAACATTGATTTCACTGAAAATTGACCTGAGTTATGTTTCATTCAATAAGGTCATTTTGACTAATTTATATTATATAAAAGTCTAAATGAAGTGCTTCAACCTTATAAAAATAAAGTGCTTTAAGAAGGTCATTTTGATATTTCCAAAATGAAATTTCTAAAACGTTTCATTTTTGCAGGAAATTGTGATTTTTTTCCCCCAGTTAAATATGTATGAATGGAAATGTTGGAATTTCCCACAGAACAGAAATTATGAATTTCAATCCCTCTGTTCTTTTCCATTCACTGTGATAAAGTTTTTAATGACGGGGGAGGGGGAATCCTTCATTCTAGCCTCAGAGGATCCAAAATACTAAAAATCTAGAGATAAATAGTGCAGCTACAAGTGTGAAATTAACTGAACTGAGACCATAGTTAAAGTTATAGCGACGATTTCTTGCTACGTCAGAATAAACCCCCTGATATTTACAGCATAGGACAAAGGAGCAAGACTATGGGGAAAGACAATTTTCATTTGTACAAATAAGTTACAAAAAGTAAGTCAAATCAGCTGGACATTTTTAAAGTCAATTTACCTGTGAAAAAGGAATTTCTGACGTATGCACAGTTTAGTGGTATTTTAAACAACCCAGGACCTATCTGACATGAAGGCTAGAGGGGGTGTTTATATAGAGTCATTAACTCTGCTATCTCAAGATCACAACGGAAAAAGCCCAAGAGGACAGGCCTGTGGAATGAGGGGTTATCATTATAACAGGCTGTTTGTTGTGTTGAGATCCTGACAGCATTTTTTGCTATATTCAGAAAATTGTTGAGCCATACAATGGCTTCTCAGCAGTATGTTTTCCAAATCACCACTAGCGTGGTGTTACCTACATGCTCAGTGTAATCTGCTTGCGTGAGGTTCATTACATACAAAAGGTACGTTATAGACACAGCAGGATATTAGATTTGTTAGTTCCAAGATGACTGCCAGCCAGCTGCTACACATCATGTTTTTCTTGTGCCTCATTCAAGAATTCTTACTTAAAGGACCAGACCACAGATAAGCCAGCCTGGCTTGTTAAAACTGTCCACACCACACCTCTGAATGCAGGGGAAGGGAAAACAAAAAAATGCAAATACTCCAGTCTAGTTGGCCGGTTTCCATTATGGGATGCATCAACTTCTGTTTACTGATTTCTAGATAGAAAACAGTCTGATCTGGCCAGGCCTTTATGAGCATGCCATTTGCATCATGTTATAAAAGTCTCCTACCATTTTGTGATAAGACCTTCATTACCTTCAGAACTTCTGTTTGTTATTTTAAAGCTCTGAATAAAATCTCGAATGGATAGAACAGAAGAAAGAATAAAATGCGTTTACAGCTGATACCACCCTATTTTGTTTACTTTAATTCATTCGAGTCTAAATAAAAGGTCACAATTTGCTGATGGTCAAGTATTGAATGTGTCTTGCAAGCAGAGTTCTTGGAGTGTCAAAAAAGAAAGGTGGCCAGGGCAATGTGTAGATTCACCAGAAGGAAAGGCATATTATAAAGAGATACACACACACACACACACACACACACACACACACTCTGGTCTGAAGGCCAATAACTCCTGCCGCTAAAGACTTGTGTGCATTTTTGCACTGATATAGCCCTGTTGGTTCAAACCCCGATTATAGATGTGCTGCACCAGTGTAAGAAGTGACTTGTACCAGCCTACGTTTTCCCAGTTTGCACATCAGTATAGCTACACTGGTGCAAACCTCTCCTCCATCATAGAAAAGTTGCAACTCATTGTGTGGCCTTGAGCAAGTTATTGAACATCACTATGTCTCAGTTCCCACCCCACGCCCCTATAAAATAGGGATGATACTGACTAACCTGCCAGCCAGGCATGTTGCAAAAGTTAGTGAGTATTTGGAGAGCACTGTGAAGTGTTATCATCGCTTGTAGATACATCACTGGAAGCTGAATGATGCTATGGAAAGAGAAGTTCTGCTCCTGGCATCAGTAGAGATAGAGTTTAACTAGGGGGTCCATGTATTTAGTTAGCCAGGAGCCAAAACACCTGTTTACTCATTGGCCGGGGCGGGTGTGGTAGATGCCCCATTTGGAGATAGATGTACTACACTTGCCATTCTAGGCACATGTAGTGTCCTTCTGCCTGCCAGAAAGAACAGCTCTGTTTGTCTAAAACCCCTGGTTTTAATTCTTGAAGGCAGAGAAAATCCCAGGAGTCAAAGGTGCAGGGCACACATAATCCGGATGTTTTAAGGATTGCCTTTTCACATCCATACACAAATTATTAACCCTGACAGAAGTTAGGACTTGGGGCCTGGACCTACCTGGGTCATAAGACGATTTATACTTTGGTCTATCAACACGCAAATAGGAATGGTGCCGGACACATCAAATCAGCTGTTATTTCTTCACAGCCATCTCTATCTGCATACCACTGCTCATGCCCACAAACAGCAGAGGTCTGGGGAACGTGCACGTTTGACAGTCTTCAGTTGAGTAAAGCGATGGAAAAAGCCTGAGTGCACCCTGTCTTCCTTGGAATGCTGTTTGTCAGAAAGAGAGAGAGAGCACTGCTGACCACCCGCCCTTTTTCCTACACACGTGCGGGCACATACACATTCTGTAGGACTAAGCTACAGTCACTGGAAGTTTGAGGGTATGCTTGTGTGTTTCAAGCCTTCTCCCTGCTCTTGATTGGTTTATTGCTCCCAGAGGCCTGAATAGCAAATAAAGGACAGCAGCAGTTTAAAGTGTATTTTAATGTTATTAGGGTGGTGAAAGGCTGACCAAGATAAAATGCAGCCATTGACAGGGGTGTCAGAAAGGAGTGTCAGATTCTGAGAATGGGCCTTTTCTCCCCACCATGGGCAAAAGGCACTTTCAAATCATGACTGTTGCTGCAAGTAAATGACTCAGCAAGTCACTGCCATGCACAGTAAACCAGCGAATTGGAGTAAAGCTAGAGTAACCCCTTGGAAACAATGAGATTTGTGACCCCAGCCCATTGCTTTCAGTGGATTACTAGGAGCACACACCAGTGTAACTGAGAGAAGAGCATGGCTCCTTACTGCACTGAGAGTTGTCACTTTACTGTTTATTACTAGTTTCTAGCAGGAATATTAAACCAACAAGAAGGGAGTCTGGTCTGATGACCTGGATCAGGAGAGGAAAATGCAGCTCAGTATCAGACCTCTGGCAAAAGGAGCTGAAATTCAACTTTCTTATGATTTTTCTTTAATAAAGCTTAAAACTCACCCTAATGTTGGACATGTCCGATCTTCATCAGACTTTCAAAGAATGATCTGATTTTCTGGGCTAGCATCTGATCATGTTTACACCACTGACCTCAAAGTTTGGTGTGGAGGGTCATGGGCAATGTTCCCTCTAATTTTTGACAGTCCGTGTGAGCAAAAAATGTCTTCTGTGCAAATCTTTGACAGGTCATGTGCACAAAAAATTTCTGTGCAAATTGTGCTTCTGTGCAAATTTTTGTGTGCGGGGTTTAGGATCCGTGTGCGCGTGCATAGCTTAGAGGGAACAGTGGTCATGGGAGTTACTCTTCAGCTGCAGTAAAAATCTTGGTTGGCAATGGTCTCTCACCAGAGCAGTGTATAGATTCAATAGCACCCGAGCCCTCACTACCACGCTGTCTAGCTTCATTGTCATTACAAAACAACAGTACATTATTCTTGCCTCCCTCCTGTAAGCAACCGCATTGGGCCTCATTTCAACACAGCATTTAAGTGAACTTAAAAGTTTAACTTTAAGCTCATCCCTATTCAGCAAAAACACTTACGTACTAGACAGAAAAGGGACAGACTTACGGACATGCTCTGCTGAATGAGGGCATTAGTCTGTATAGCTCAGAGGGAAAAGGTCAAGGAGAAGGCACCGTGCCTGAGTGCATGGAGGCAGGGGACGTTTCATTCCTTTATCTATAACAGGGCAAAGTTGCTCAAACGTCAGCACAGGGCAGGAAAGACACCTCCTCGGGCCACTCCTCATAGGACTCTTTTTCCATGTAGGGGCAGAAGAAGGGCTTATCTGATGGGAATTTATGAAGGGAAAGAAAGTGCTGCAGAGTATCCACATCATGTGCACAATGGTAAAAAAGCTTCCTCCTTTCTTTCCTTCAGGGCTATTTTCTCTCAGGGCAACTCATGCCCAGCCACCAGAGAGTCATGTATTAACCTTTTGGAACTAGGAGAGACTTTGCTGTCCTTTGCAGCCGATGAAGTGAGCTGTAGCTCACGAAAGCTTATGCTCAAATAAATGTTAGTCTCTAAGGTGCCACAAGTACTCCTTTTCTTTTTGGTGAATACAGACTAACACGGCTGCTACTCTGAAACCTGTTTGTTGTCCTGGAATCCTCTCTGACTTCAAAATAGGTAGTTCCTTCCTCGTCACCACCAGACTTCCTTCCCACACTCTCCATCCATCTAATCCCTCCCAGGGCAAGCTGGGAACTGGAATCAAGGTGTGGCAAGAAACAAAAGGAAATGTGGCACTTGTAGAACACGCCAAGGAGTCGAGGGGAAGATGGTGTCAGGTGTGGGCCAGGATACACTGAGAAGGGAGGGACAGAATCAGACCCCAGCAGTGGTGCTAGATCTGGATGTCTTGAAGGCAGAAGCCAGGTATTTGGGTTGTTATTACTACTTCAAGCCAGGGGGTGCAACAACAACCCTAGTTCCAGCACCTATGGCCCCAGAGCTTTCCACAGGCACTAGAATATTTACATTAGGGAAAAGGTTTCATTATTAATAATGCCTGTTTATTACAGCAGTGCCAAGGCCCCAATGAGCTAGGCATTGTACAGACACAGCAGCAAACAATCCTGGCGCCACAGAACTTAGGATCCTAATAGACAAGACAAAGGGGAAAGAGAACATACAAGCCATGTGCCCAGAGGGGAGCCTGCCTCATTCACAGCACAGAGATTCAGGAACCCTACTGGGAATCCCTATAGAACAGCATTCCCTGCTCTGTTTAAAACCCTGGGTCCAAATTCATCCCTGCTGTAACTCCAGTGAGGTCAATGGGGTTTGTCACCAGGGATGAATTTGGCCAGCAACATCTTTTGTTTGCCGGATCCTCCCTCCACTGCTACTGTAACTGAGACCTTTGGAGTGGGATGTGGAAGGAGGAGAATGCACATCCTGACAGCCAAGCTTCGTGGAACCCTAGGTTGTAAATGAGTCACATCACCTGGGAGGCCAAAGTCCTACCCGCCTCTTGGGAGCTGATCCTGCCTCTGCTGAACTCAGTGGGGAAGCTCCCACTGGCTTCAAACAGGAACTGGAACTGTGTTTTAAGGATTTCAGAGTAGCAGCCGTGTTAGTCTGTATTCGCAAAAAGAAAAGGAGTACTTGTGGCACCTTAGAGACTAACAAATTTATTAGAACATAAGCTTTCGTGAGCTACAGTTCACTTCATCGGATGCATTTGGTGGAAAAAACAGAGGAGAGATTTATATACACACACACACAGAGAACATGAAACAATGGGCTTATCATACACACTGTAAGGAGAGTGATCACTTAAGATAATGGATGAGTCATTACACAAAGTAAAACTATTTCCCCATGGTATTTCTCCCTCCCACCCCACTCCCCACTGTTCCTCTGATATTCTTGTTAACTGCTGGAATTAGCCTACCTGCTTGTCACCATGAAAGGTTTTCCTCCTTTCCCCCCCCTGCTGTTGGTGATGGCTTATCTTAAGTGATCACTCTCCTTACAGTGTGTATGATAAACCCATTGTTTCATGTTCTCTGTGCGTGTGTATATAAATCTCTCCTCTGTTTTTTCCACCAAATGCATCCGATGAAGTGAGCTGTAGCTCACGAAAGCTTATGCTCTAATAAATTTGTTAGTCTCTAAGGTGCCACAAGTACTCCTTTTGTTTTAAGGATTGTTACTGTGATCTGTAAGTCAGCTGTAGGATCCATACCTCTGTCTGCAGATCTGTCCATCCATCCTGCAAGGTCACACTGAGCAGTCAAATAGTGCAGCTAAAATCAAAATGTGAAAAGCTTAGGAATCAAGTCTTTGGGCTGTATGTTTATGGGGATGTACTAGAAGTCAAGTAACAAATATACCCTGAGAGGAGACACTCAGGGACTGATTCACACTGGAGTAAAGCAGAAGCAGCTCCACCTAGATCAATGGAGTTAGTTACATTGGTGTAGGTAACATCAGAACCCAAGGTGACATCCTGGCCCTATTGCAGCCAATGGGAGTTTTGACTTTGACTTTGTTGGTGCCAGGATTTCACCAAAGGTCTTCAAACATGTCAGCTCTCCTCAAAGCTTAAAATTAAGACCTTTTTCTCTCCCTGGCCTCTTACTTGGTTTAGGTATCTCTGTCACTATATATATATATATATATATATATATATATATATATATATATATATGGATTGCAGATCTGTTTTATTTATATTAGATTATTATTCATTAGACCATGCTAATGATCATTGCTTTGGAAAGCATAATGTTCATGTCAAAAGGTTAATGCAATTCTATATTATATAAACAGATCACTTGTTTTCTACAGAGTCAGAAGCAGGCTATGCAATGGGACACACCCCTAGTGAATGCTGGTACAATGAAGCATCTTTTATACAGCACTCATCCCCCTGCTATCCATGTGCCTAGAGATGTATAGTGAGATGGAACAGAAGATGTGGACTGTTCAATGCACTGCAATGTGCAAACCATAGTTCTGGTCACAGAATTCATTCTGGCGGTTGAAAATCACTCAATCTTAATAGGAAATTCACTGTAACTAACTCAGATGTGCGTTTTTACAGTGAAAGAGAATAAGCCAGATTCTTCTATTGCTCTGGATATAGGCCAGTACAAGTACCACCTGAAAGCAGTATTTGATCCAACTTGCCTTTCACCCCAAGGAAGCCTTCAGGACATACATTCTAACAGCCACCCGCTGTATTCCTAGACAGCTGTTACCGTACTTCTCGGATGCTGGGAGCTTCAGAAATGGTAACTCCTTCCATCTCTAATCCTCCCTTTGCAAGCAGTGCTCCAAGCATGCAGGACATGAATTACAGAACAAGATCATTAACTTGCATATCCCCATATGCAACTAATTAGGTTGGGTTTGTTTTTGTTTTTTTTTTTATAGCTGCTTCATGCAGAGAGTTAAGTAGCAAATGTACACACACAGCTTCAGGTGGGCAGGTAAAGAGCAAGAGAAACATATGGTTTGCCCGGAGGTGAAGGCTGGTTCTGTTTGTCTTCTTGCCATTTGCTCTCATGAATATTCTGCACACATGGAAACCTAGAATTAAATATTTGCAGAGCGGCGCCATGGCCAGAACTTCACCTATAAAACAATAGTTTTATGCTTAAATGGCAGCACCTGCCAACTGTACAAACACCCCCTTCCCTGGCATAGTTCTTCCCTATCCGCTTGTAATTCCATCTACTACTCTAAGTGCGGTGTCCAGTAGTACATACCAGCAGCTCAGGCAGGCTAATTTTTTAGTTTATGGGCAGGAGGCAAATATATAACAGAGACCAGATTCTCAGCTGATGTTAAGTTCCACTGACATAATGCTGATTTATGCCAGCTGAGAATCTGGCCCCTGCAGGATTTTGAAACAGGATGAGGGTATTAAGCAAAAAAAAATTCTCAGATTTCTGTGCTATTTCATCTGGAAGTTAGCAGAGAGGCATGTGGCGATTTCAAACCTGATTTTTACTGTGTGACATCCTGTGTTCATTTTATTGAGCACAAGTAAAAACAACATAATAGTTTAAGAATGACTCAGTGTAGATTTAGCCATAGACTTTGCCACACTGAGCAATGACTCACTTTCAATGTATGAGGTTTTCTCACAGTAAAAGCCAAGCTTGGAAAACAAGGGCATTGTCTAACAGAACCAGGGATAAGTACCTATCCAAACATTAGCACATCCTCTCTGCCCAATCCCTGCATTTTTCAATCCCAAATTCTCTGCTCCAATTAAAAAAAGTTTTCCAGTAGGGAGATGGGGAAAAATACATGTGAAAATGAGCTTTGCTGGTCTCTGCCCACGGTAGGTATCTGAATCAAAAACAGCACTTATTGGTGCCCTCTCACCCTTGCTAGAGGCACCAGCCAAGAGACAGGCCTAGTGTAATATGGGTCTGACAGAAGACATCTTTATTTCCTGATAATTCTCACATTGCTCGGGTTGGTTCATAATCTGCAGGCATTCTGTGGCATTAGCATATTGATCAAGAACCATCCAAGCATAATTAAGGAATGAGTGGTCTGCAAGCCATTCATATACTGTGAGCGAGAAAAGCCAGCCTGTGTGAGCCTCCAGCTGCAACTTGCCAAGGAACTTTCCCTTTTCAGGGATTTGGGGGGTTTTGCCTCTGGCCTTGTTATATCTCAAGCTTTTCCTACAATAATGGAAGCGATGAGAGCAACTCAAAGTCAGAAAAGTTACTTTATGAGAGACATTGCTGATGAATTTTCAGTATTTTCTTCCCTTATATCAGCAACTCCCCAATCAAATTTGCTCAGTGTTACAAATCAAAAGGATGATTTGCTCCACCTAACACCACAGCAAATTCTAGCTGAGATTTTAAATTACAAATCATGCTAATGCTCCTTCTTACTTCACCAGCAGCAGTTTTTCTGACTACAGAAAAAGTTAATGCAGTTGATGATACAGAATCCAGTTCACTCAAGTTCATTTATTTTTATTTAAATATCTAAACCAACAACAACTAAAAAGCCAATGCTCCAGGTGCCTTAACACCACCATTAATGATATAACTAAATCTCAACAGCATTAAAATGATAAATGCAACAGTGACTCAGCCAGTCACCCACCTACAAAAACTCCTTCCTGCTCTTTTGTCACCATAGGAAAAATACCCTCACCCTTCCCCAAAAAGCCCTATCAAAGCAGATGCCTTTTGCAGTGTGACAGATGGTCACCAAAGTCAAACTATTTCAGACCCATGGTGGAGACAGAAACTTCTGTCTAAGCTGACAGATCATATTCAAAGATGCAGAGAAGCAGATATGAGCGTTAAAAAAGTTACCATTTTAAACTCTTAATATTTATGATTACAAGACACAGAGGGTCAGATTCCCATCTGGTGTAAATTAGCACAGCTCCACTGAAGTCAATAGAGCTAGGCTAATTTACACATGGAGGTCCTTAGTTTTTCTTTTTTGCTTAACGGCAAGTTTCTTTGAACATTGTATTACATAGCTGAGTGTTCTATGTACTCTATTGAATGTTCCTATTGCTGGAGGATATTGAGATGACCAATACATTTTAAAGGTATTATTTCACTGACAAAAATTATTAAGTACACGAGTAATATTATTGAAATCAGCCTTTGCAAATACAAGAGGTGGGGGAGAAGGAAGACATCTCCACTAAACAGCACTAACGGTTATCAGGTCATCTAGACAAAAAGTCCCATTGATTTGCAGATAGCTCTTTTACCTAACTTCATTAATCATTTCTAGTTTAAGTGGATGCGAATATGTTTTCCAATCTGTTGCATTAATTTTATGCGAAAGCTCATAAGAAGTCCTAACTCCCATTCTCTAGTGGGCATAAATTTAGATCACAAGAGATGTGTACATTTTGATTGCATCAGAGTTCTGCATCTCATGGCAATAATGAGCAATTAATAAAGTAAACAGACAGTATCTACTTCTCCCTTGAAGGAATAAAAAGGTTCCCATTTTATTCAAGTATTTAAGTCTGAGGTTTACATTCAGCATATTTAGGGTATGTACATAACAGTTAGATTAAGGGAATGGGAGTCAGGACATGTGGGCTCCATTCTCAGCTCAGTCACTATGAACCTGGGCAAGTCACTACCTCTTCCTCAGTTTCCCCCCCATCTGTAAAACTGAAGTGATACTGATCTACTATTGGATTGGTCAAGTTTTACAGCTTGTATTATGCAGAAGGTCAGGCTATATGGTCGTAAGGGTCCCTTCCAACTCTAAAAGCTACAAACCTGGGTTGGATTTTCAAAAGCTCTCAGCATAGACCTAACTCCACAACTGTTGGCATCAACGGGAGTTTTACCATTAAACTTCAGTGGGAGCAAAGCTAGGCCAGTATTGATTGTTTATGAAAACGGCACCTCTGAAGCATTACAACACAAGCTAAGTGCCATCGTCACCACCTCCTCTCATCTCACCTCACAAGAGTGAGGAGAAATTTAATTAGTGTTTGCAAAATGATTTCAGCTCCCCAGTTGAAAGGGGTTCTAGAAGCAGACATTTTCATTTCTCTGTTTTTGCCTTGATATCCTATTGAAAGCCAGTGCAGAGGGTGAAGGACATCTGATGTGCTTGCAGTAGCCTGCTTTGCTGAGGTGACACGCTGCAGCGTTCTGTACTCTCCTCACATGATCTCAGGAAAACTGGATACTTTCCCTTCTCTGTGGCCCTCTTGACCCTGGATCATTCCCACAACAGGGCTTCTGCCACCTTCTGTGCTTAATGAAACAAAAAAAAAAAAAAAAAAAAAAAAGACCTCTGGTCTACACTAAAAAGCTAGTTCAACATAGCAATTTTGCTCAAGACTGTGAAAAATCTACATCCATAAGTGGCATAGTTAAGCCAACCTGACCCCCAGTGTAGACAGTGCTAGGTAGACAGAAGAATTTCTGTCAGTCTAGCTAGTGCCTCTCAGGGAGATGGATTACCCCTCAGGGAGCTTACCCCCTACCCCTATCTCGGCAGCATAGGTAGTGTCTCACTGAAGCAATAGACAAGCCCCCAGTAATTTGTATGGCAAGATTGTGAAACTCTCTCTCAAGTCATCACCAGGATTAATGTCCTTCACTTGGCAGAGAACAGCATAAGACTACCTTCACATCATTCAAATTACTGCAAATCAGAACATTCAGAAACCATTTCTTAAAAAGGCTAAAACATCTGCACCTAGGATACGAGCAAGAACAAGGAGGTGGACCTCTGAGACAGATCAAAAAGCCAGGATTTCTTCATGCAGAAAAGCATCCATATCAGACCCTACCTTGCTTTCACAGTTATTCCCTCAAGATCTGTTAATAGTTGAACAAACCAGGCTACAGAGCAAACTCTTGAGCTCAAGGGAATACACTGCATGTCCTTGGGTTGGTCTCAGTCACATTACAAGTCTTGTTTGGATTGACACTAACATGCCTCAAACTAGATTGATAGATGGGGCTTGTCACTAAAATAGTCTAAAAATATCGTTGTTCCCCCCACCCATCCCGTTAAGAGTAGGAAACTGGTGGAACTAGTCAATACTGACTTTATATTAGGACCACTATACTGTCTGCTCTCCAGTTGCATATTTGCTGAAGGCACCAGAAGAGGATTTTGGCAGGAGATGAGCCCAGACTAAAAGGGTTTGCAGGACAGTGGGCTCTGGATCTGAACCACCTCCTGGTTTTCCAAACCTGAAACATAACCAGTTAAGTCTTTCCTAAACACAAGCCACTGATCAAGCCCTTGCCACTTGTGACCCTCTTCCCCCTACAACGTGTCTGCCCACAGACACTAGCAACCCTGCAAAAGATATTTTCTTTTTCAAATACCTGGTTGCCACTGACTTCATCTGTGCAGTGGTAAAAAGAGGAGATAAACACTTGGGTCCAGGAGGCTTAGCTTGGATATTGATCCAGATTAGGCTGAGCCTGAGGTTCACGGGAGTCTCACCAACAATTCTGACAGATTTTCCAACATTCAGAGTGGAAGAAGGCTTGAGATCAGCTGTTCTTGTGAGATCTCCGCCGTCTCTACAGCAAAATCTCATATGATTTCAGTGACAAGTGAACTGGAACCTGAAAAAAGGCCCCATCCAGTTTTGGATGCAACCCAGCACCAGAACTGTAACTGTAGGGTTGGGTTTAGGCCCAGGGATTTCAGTCCAATATGCCCCCAGTTTTCAAATATTTAAAAGGCATTGAGAGATTACAGTCTACTTCTGGCTTCTTTCTACATGTGTCTACAGGAAAGGCAAAGATAAGGAGAGGTCATAACATACTCTTCAGTGGGCATCTGACATAACCCTGAATGGCAAGAGAATACACCAGGCCGGCTGCTCGCTAGAGCCGGTCATAACTTTTCATTCAACATTTTTTATGAAAACAGCCTTTTCATTAAAATAAAAATTTCTGTGGAAAATGTCCATTTTAAACACTTTTTTGGGGAGGATAGGGGGGTTACTGAAAAACATTTTCAACCAGAGGCTGAAAAATTGTGGCCAAAACAAAATGTGGATTTTGTTCAATTTTTGAAATTTTTTTCCATTTTAATTGAGTTTTTCCCCCCCCACAGGAACAAGCATTTCCTAGCAGTTCTACCATCCACAGCTATCCATCCATTCAAGAAAGGTTATCTTTCTTTCCATCCAAACACAAACCTTCATTTTTAACAAGTGTGTTCAGTATTTGAAATTATTGAATGAAAGATCTATGCCAAACACACTTTATCTTTTGGATGAGCTGCTGGTTAACTACTCTGGATGACTTAGAATTTTCCAAAATCCATTATACTGAAAACACACACAACACATCTTTGGCTGGACATCTCTCCTTGATGTCCAAAGGGACAGCTTTACCTACCTGCTTATCCAGTTCCTTTGGAAGTCAATGGAAAGTGCCCCTGACTTCGATAGAGGCGTGGCGAGCACTGAGTCTGCAGGTCAGATGGCTATGATTTCCCTCTAAGATCCTCAAAGCAGGATGTCACTCCATCATTGCTATTACATTGGTGTATTTCCTTTGCCCTTATATTTTGCCTACCATCTCCTACACAGTCTCAGACAATTGAGGAGCAAACTGAAGGTCAAAATGGCAGCTTTCTGCCAGTGGATTTCCCCTCTGTGGGAGCCCAGGGAAGAAGATTTTTGGTTTGCTTTTAAATGAACTTTGTGTGTGTTTAACCAGGTGAAAGGCCCCTGGAGATTGTGATCAGTTGCTCCCGGGTGACCTCACCACAGTTTGGCCTCATGATCATAGCAGATGAAACAGCAGGAAACAAGCAGCATAGAAGTTTTATGACAATGCAATTCCCCATGCAGGAAAAAAAAAAAAAACCCCACTTCAAAGGCAATGGAAGTTTGGTGCAGAGAGAAAAGTTTGGGAGCAGTGAGAGCCAGGGATGGGCATTTCTCCTGGATTCAAACAAGCCAGACTTTCCCTCCAATGACACAAAGACAATATACCAGACAGGAGAATGGACCAGAGAGATCAGACCAGGTGTGAAAGTAAGCCTGTGCAATGTACCGGTAAGAAGAAGAAGTGGCCACTGTACCAGCCCATATGCAGCCGATGTTAAAGCGCTGCCGCGACAACATTTTAACATCACTGCCCCTTTTGCCTCTCCCCCTTCGGTGGCCCTACCGGTAGGGACCCCACTGGCAAGGCCACTGATAGGGGGGTGGGTAAAAGTGGCAGCTGCCCAGGGCTGGGCGATTTAAAAGGGCCCAGGGCTCCCGGACGATGCTACTGCAGCAGCTGCCAGAGCCTTGGGCCCTTTTAAATCGCTGCTGGAGCCCTGGGTAGCATGGGCGAGGCAGTGCAGATGGGTTGGCTGGGGGAAGCCGACTCCCTGTTCCCTTCTGCCCGAGGCCCGGGAGCCAGTCCCCTGTACCAGTAAGTCTTCTGTGTTACTTTCACCCCTGCATCAGACATGCTTGACAGAACTCACTCCTCCAGAACTGTACTAACCTAGTCCCCTAAGCAAGAGTCTGAGTCTGAGACACACCTGCTTTTAGCTTCAGCATTTCCTTCCATTTCACCTAAAGAGGATTTCTGCTCACACTAAGGGCTTGGAATCGGCACACGGCACACGTATGGGTCACAAGCAGCAACATTCACAAAAGGTAATTCACAGCACCCATTCATCTCCTCCCACAGGCAGGTCATTACACCTTATGTTTGTGAATAGAGAGAGATACTGGGATGTTTAGATGATTAGACATCAGCTTAGCCTTGCCAAGTTCTGACAGCGAGCTGCTACAAGTGTGGCTGGAGTGACCTTTGAATGTTTCCTGCTTGCTCTGCTTAGAAAAGACATCCCCCATTTTCTTCCCAATAGAAAAAATTCTCAGAGCAACAAAAGCTGAAAAAAGAAGAGTGACTCCTTCAATACACACTTCATCTCACCTTTGGAATTTCCTTTTGAGTGTGCTGGGAAACAATTTCCTTAGCAAAGATTAATGGTTAAAACAATACATAGACACATCAATACCAAACCTAAAATAGACAAGACGTGTGGGGAAATGAATTCAACTTTTCAGCTACGGGGCAGACTTTCAAAAGCATCACTGAACACAAGTCCAAGGACTTTCAATGGGACCTGTGCTCCTAAATCATGTAGGTGCTTTGGAAAGCTCCCTCCTAAATTTCCAACTAGGCTTCAACCCAGCCTCTAGAGTAGGTGAGAATGATCTTGTAGAAAAGAAGGACGGTCTGGTGGTGAAGGCACAGGACTAGGACTGAGGACGTGGGGATTCATTTCCTGACTCTGACAGATGCCAGATGTGACCTGAGGTGATCTCTGTAATCTCTCTGCGATTCTCTCCCCAACCTGTAAAATGAGGTCACAGTTCTTCCTCTCCCTCACCTTTTATCTGTCTTGTCTGTTTATACTGGAAGGTGTTCAGTGCAGGGACTCTCTTACTATGTGTTTGTACAGTGCTTTGCACAATCACCTTTGGAGTTCCTAGGCACCTTTATACTGTCACAACTCAAGGCAACGGCTCCTGTATTCACCCTCTGTAGTCCAGCCAGGACACCCACTTTGAGGCTCCTGGCTCCTCAGCAGTCACCTCTCTAGAGGGGAACCCAGATCTCTTCCTCCTGACCAGGGTCTTTCCAGGCTACACTGTTCCCTGCCCACACTGTTATTCCCAGCAAGTCAGACTGCCTAACCAGGCCAGTGTCTCTGCTTTGCTCTCTCTCTCCAGAGGCTATAAGCAGCATGATTGCTCACAGTCATCAGTTACCACACAGCAATTTCTAAGAAAGCACATTTATTCTTATGCTAAGAGCAATACAGAGAAAACATTCAAAACAATAAAAGAACCCAGGCACATGCTAACAAGCTTAGTTGAGGTCACCCCACCTCTGACCTCAGGCTCTGGCAGGTGTGTCAGTCCTTCCAACCCTTCACTAAGGATTGGGGCCCTCCTTCAGACAGAAAGCTCTGTCCTTTTGCTGGATCACAAAGGCAGCCCCGAGGCAGTTTAAACTTGGGCTATTAAAAAGTCCTTTGTTTGTTTGTTGGTCTCTGGAGAATCCAGTTTGAACCAGAATATTGAGCTTCTCTAAGAGGAAGTCTCTCTCCAGACCTGTTATAACTTGAGTGAATTTTGCTTCAACACCCTCCACTGGAGGGCTGTGGTCACCCGCTCCCACAGAATTATATAACCATTGGCCCACAATGAAATACAGTACGATCCCCCAAGATAGCAATTTCCTGCACTATACCGGTCACACTGCCAATTAGCAATACAAAACTATTCCAGTTCACTTGCCCAGAACAGGCAAGCAAATCCCCCTACCAGCGTATGAAAAACAAAACAAAAAACTGTGAGCACAACTGCAATTAGGCCCATGGAGGAGCAAGCATTGCCCTTTTGCAGATGTATTGTTTTCCCAGTCAACGTGAACATGTCTTTGAACAATGAAACAAGAGCTCTGTGTTATGTATGACTGAACGTATGGAACCATCAGAATGACACTGACTAATACATGCAGCATCTCATCCTAGTTCTGCCTCAGAGCGGGGACAAAAGATCAAAAAGAACCAAGTCGAAAAAGCTTCAGACAGAGACAAGCTTCCCTTTGCTTCTTGTCAAAAAGTCATTTTTCTGCAGGGAAACAACAACAAATCTATGGGGGACATGAATTCTGCACATGCACAGTGGTGCAGAATTCCCCCAGGAGCAGTAAAACTCTGCAGCAGACCAGAGTGGAGGGAAGCTGCCTGTAATTCAGCAGCTCCAGGATTTCCGTACCAAGGCTGTGAAACAGTCTCATTCAGTCCTGTTTGGGAAAGTCAAATTAATAGCTGCTAAGTCTTTCATTTAGCGTTTCGGAATCCCTTTGCATCTTTGTGGTAACAGCTACCCTCATTGAGACAGTGCAGCTTGGAGAACTGTTCCAATAATGCCAGCTTGGCCTGGCATTCACAATGGTGTGTTACTATAAATGCTCAGATGACAAATAGAGGAACAGCTTGTTTTTAGGGACCTCATATCACTTGCAAGAAAGAACCGGACTGGACACTGGAGAATCCATGCGCTGCAAGCAGGGATAGAGAGAGGCTGAGATAAGCCTTGTGCCAACATTTCAACTTCATTTTTTTGAGTAGCTCTGTCCCACCTACTTGTATTTACTCATATCAACACTTCAGACCATGCAAGCTCATCACCCTCATTGCAGTAGCACTATGAAGTGTCATAAGTCATTACAAACAAGCTACATTTGTTTTAAGAAAAGGAATACTTGTGGCATCTTAGAGACCAACAAATTTATTTGAGCATAAGCTTTCGTGAGCTACAGTTCACTTCATCGGATGCATTCAGTGGAAAATACAGTGGGGAGATTTTATATACATAGAGAACATGAAACAATGAGTGTTACCATACACACTGTAACGAGAGTGATCAGGTAAGGTGAGCTATTACCAGCAGGAAAGGAAAAAAACCTTTTGTAGTGATAATCAAGGTGGGCCATTTCCAGCAGTTGACAAGAACGTGTGAGGAACAGTAGTGGAGGAGGGGAAATAAACATGGGGAAATAGTTTTACTTTGTGTAATGACCCATCCACTCCCAGTCTCTATTCAAGCCTAATTTAATGGTATCCAGTTTGCAAATTAATTCCAATTCAGCAGTCTCTCGTTGGAGTCTGTTTTTGAAGTTTTTTTTGTTGAAGAATTGCAACTTTTAGGTCTGTAATCGAGTGGCCAGAGAGATTGAAGTGTTCTCCAACTGGTTTTTGGATGTTATAATTCTTGATGGTAGATTGTCTACAGCCAAGCTCTATGATACAACCGCATTTGCTCCAACCCCTCAGACAGAGACAAACACCTACAAGATCTCTATCAAGCGTTCTTACAACTACAATACCCACCTGCTGAAGTGAAGAAACAGACTGACAGAGCTAGAAGAGTACCCAGAAGTCACCTATTACAGGACAGGCCCAACAAAGAAAACAACAGAACGCCACTAGCCATCACCTTCAGCCCCCAACTAAAACCTCTCCAACGCATCATCAAGGATCTACAACCTATCCTGAAGGATGACCCATCACTCTCACAGATCTTGGGAGACAGGCCAGTCCTTGCTTACAGACCTGAAGCAAATACTCACCAGCAGCCACACACTACACAACAAAAACACTAACCCAGGAACCTATCCTTGCAACAAAGCCCGTTGCCAACTCTGTCCACATATCTATTCAGGGGACATCATCATAGGGCTTAATCACATCAGCCACATTATCAGAGGCTCGTTCACCTGCACATCTACCAATGTGATATATCCCATCATATTCCAGCAATGCCCCTCTGCCGTGTACATTGGCCAAACCAGACAGTCTCTACGTAAAAGAATAAATCGACAGAAATCAGATGTCAACATTAAATTAGGCTTGAATAGAGACTAGGAGTGGATGGGTCACTACACAAAGTAAAACTATTTCACCATGTTTATTCCCCCCCCCCCACCGTTCCTCACACGTTCTTGTCAACTGCTGGAAATGGCCCAACTTGATCATCACTACAAAAGGTTTTTTTTCCTCTCCTGCTGGTAATAGCTCACCTTACCTGATCACTCTCGTTACAGTGTGTATGGTAACACCCATTGTTTCATGTTCTCTATGTATATAAAATCTCCCCACTGTATTTTCCACTGCATGCATCTGATGAAGTGAGCTGTAGCTCACTAAAGCTTATGCTCAAATAAATTTGTTAGTCTCTAAGGTACCACAAGTACTCCTTTTCTTTTTGCGGATACAAACTAACATGGCTGCTACTCTGAAACCGTACATTTGTTTTGTGACACTGCAGTCTTGAAGTGAGCAAACCCTGTTAACAACGGCACTTGCTAACACGGCTGCTACTCTGAAACTTGCAAGATTTGATGACATTTAGTCATCTGCAATGGGTCTCTTGGTTATCCATGGAGTCACTGAGGCTCTCCTGCCTACATAATGAAAACTCAATTAGTTTGTGTGACCAAGAAAAGAAAACTTAAGTAAATGATCATAAGAAGAGCAGTTATCCAGGAGCACCAAAAACTGAAACAACTTATTCACTAGAAGTCCTGTGGATTTGCTAGCTTCCACAGTATGGTCTTGCTCTTTTTCTCTGCAGCTTATATATTATAGTGTGTGTACACAGGCACACACACATGCACATGTATGTATTTTGGATGTTTAAATTGGACTGAAATTGAAATTTTATAAATATAAAGCGGATTACAACCCAACAGGACAGGTCCCACAAGTCTTACTCACATCACATAGCACTTAACCAAATGTAACTCAGTAGGGCTACACAACAAGAGTAACAATTACTGAGGTGAGTAAGGTATGCATAAAAATCAGATCTTTGTGATCAGGGATCTTAACAAGTCACAGTTCGTTTGTTTTCAATAAAGTTTTCCAGCTCAGCTCCAGTAAGATTTCCCATACTGGCCCAACCAGCTGGAACTCAGGACTGACTTAAATAATTGTTGCCCTATGGAAGGGCAAGTGAGATCTGCTATGACACCCAGAGATGGGCAAATTTATCAACTCCATTGCTAAGGAGGGAGCCTTCCCAGGGTGCCAGGGCCAATCAGCTGTGGAGGCATCAAGCTTTTGAATGCTGGACATGGGCATCACAACCTCTTTAGGACATCACAAGTTCAAAAAGTGATGTGAGCTTTGTCAGAGGAGTCAGGAGATTAAAAGGTCAGAGAAATAATCGAGTGTATTAGCTGACTGATACTAAGAAGCTTCATAGAGTTCTCCTTATTGAAACAGAAATAGTCCTCAAGATGGCTGCAACATATAAAATGGAAAAGCCAACTCAAATGGAATTGCAGCAAAGAGTTACATTATAATGCAAATTAATCCTTGCACTTGGTAGAGACTTATTTAAAGGCCTGATCCTGATCCCAATCCCTTTTAGTTCAACAAGCGTTTTGCCATTAACTTTAGCAGAGGCAAGACCAGGCTCCAAAGAAATGAAAGGAACAAACAGCACTCATCCAACTGGTGAGCACCTGCCTGTGAAGCACAAGCCTAAAGCAAAGAAGACAATAGCCTATTTTAAACTACAGAACTAAAAGAACATTGTGCCCATAAAAACCTGTTTCTAGAATGGATTTGTTTCCTGGCAGAGAAATAAATCAAATATGGACCTCACATGCAATACCCTACAGTCAGTTTAAGCCTTTCTATAGTTCCTATTTTTTCACCTTAATTCTTCTCAGCATAGGGCATTGCCATAGATTTTTGATGGATTGGATACTGAGGCTATAGTGGTCACTGACTGTTTCCAAGGGCAGTAATAGCTGAGTGAGGGGCAGCCTCTTTATCGCCTACCTTAATGCAATCAACATCATTCCAGCTCTTCTTATGCAGATTCCTTCTGCCTCCACCTCCCAGCCCATTCTGATGACTGCCAGCCTCAGGTCATTCTGGCAAAAGCATCTAGAGCAGAGGTAGTCAATAGGTGGACCATGAGCCAAATCTGAACAGCCAGATGCTTTTGAATATACCGCAAAATATTTGTATTTACTTATTATCATTATTATTATTGTGGTGTGAAAAATGTTTCTCTGGAGTCTGGACCTTGATTATACCTTGACCAAGAAATTTGAATCTTGACAAAAAAAACAATTGACTACCCCAATAGAGGAAGGATAATTTTTAAGGTTCAGCTTCATCTATGTCCCAGGAAAGCAGATCTGACCATAGGATTGGACATAGCCTTACTTAGGGATGAACAAGTAATAACTAGAAAAAACAAATACAAGTCATTGGGGTTAAGAGGAGTCAAGAGTTCCAAGAACTTCAATTAAATGTAGATTATTCTGAAATACAGCTGAAACCTCTTCTCATATTGTTTGTTAGTTTCAGGCCTACAATAAAATATTCCCTTTATCATCTGGAAAGGGATTTTTCCAGTAGGGATCATTTAGATTGCAAACTCTATAGGACAGGACTTACCTTTTCAATTGCTAGATCAACGTTGGGTATTATTAATAATAATAGAAACACCCTGGCCCTGCAAAGCCAGTTCTTTTATCTCATCCTCAACTTTACCTTATCTACACACTTCGAAGTATTCACTTGGCAAAACCCTCATGGCTAGTGTGACAATATCCAGGGTGCGTTTCAGCTAGCAAAGGGCCAAGTTCTAGTTGCAACATATCAGGAAAAGCAGGGTACCTACCTATGTTGTGAGTGGACAGAAAGGCAGAGGGTGTTTGTGGTTTGTTTTTGTACCAGAAGTAGCATTGTGGTAGATCTTAGAGGCCCCAACTGAGATGGGATTGTGCTAGGTGCTGTACAGCCTCATTGTAAGAAACAGTCAATGATCTGGGGAATTTACAGTCTAAGTAGACAAAACAGACATTCACAGGGGAAACAGAGGCATGGAGAGATTAAGTGATATGCCCAAGGTTGCACAACAGGTCTGAGACACCCTGGTGTCTCGACTCCAAGTTCAGGATCTGAGATACATGCACTATGGAGAAGAAGAATTCTCATATGGGGAATGCCAGACGTAAGAAGCAACTGATCAACTAGCAAAATATTCCAAAGGGAAAAGTCAGAATTACAGTCCCAGAGCGACAGGAAGTTTGTTAAACAGATGCTGTCAAAAAGCATCATCTGCAACTAAAAAACAGTAAGAATGGAAGCAAATAGACCACATTTTCTCCAGAAGGGGGAAGGTTTCAGGAAGTACATTTCTGAATAGCAAAGAGAAGAAATGAAAATAAATTATACAGCACAAGATCAGTTAAGTGAATGTTTGACAGGCAGGAAGATAAATTCATTAACCAGGGGAATTTCAAATGCAATTAAGAGATGTCAGGAAACCATGATCCTATTGCAGTGAACAGGGATATCTGATAACCAGAACTGGACTGCATACTCTATTAACGATTCACAGAGCAGCTTCCAAATGACAAGATGGGGAAGCAGGATCTGAAGGGAAAACACAGTCTTGATTTATAGCAAGAAAAGCGTAGTGCTCTACATTTGAAATATACTGTGTTGCTTGATCTAGTTGACTCGACTTGGTGGTGATCTCACTAGGAGCTGGTGTGGGGAAGCAGACCTGCCTGCACTAAATGTAGCAGCACCACTGATAAATCATGCATGTGACAAGAAATATTTGAACAGTAACAGGGGAAGCAAGGTCTGTCATGTGAAAGATTTGTAGGCTCAGCAGAATGACTCTGGTACAATCTGGTTGAGATTCACAGAGAGTTCTTGTCTGAGAGGGACATTGTTCAAATCCAGGTAGTGAAGGACTGCTGTGGGGATCGTGCCTGTATTTCATGGTCTGGCTGCATGTGTGTGTGACTGGATGCTCAATAGCATTAAATGAAGCATTGTTTCAGTGGCACCACTCCATCAAGGCCCGGCCTTTAGAGATGTCAGAAGTGGTAGCTTTCAGAACATCTCCAAAAGTGGGGAGAAAGACTGGGAGGTTCAGGAGGAGTGATGTCCCCATGGGGATTTAAACTATGTTTAGTAAGAGAAGAACCAGGAACTGATCCTCTGGATCTCTCTCTCAGGACAATAAAACTCCAGTAGTAATCATCAGTATGGGTTAATGCCCATACTAATTGGTGCCACTCACTTTGTAAAGAGAGTTACAGCATGCACAGATATGATGATTAGATAGATCAGAGGGGGGCAAACTACAGCCCACGGGTCACATCCAGCTGGCAGGACCCTTCCCTCTGGCCCCCGAGCTCCTGCCACGGAGCTGGGTCAGGACAGGCTTGCAGAGGAGCCAGCCCAGCTCCCCCGCAGCGTGGTGAGCAGGCTGGAGACTAGCCCCTGGCCCATCCCCTTCTGCTCCCCTCTCTCCCTCCCTCACACAGTCACAGTTCCCCCAGTGCCTAGGCAGCGGGGCTGCAGCTCCAGCTGGGCAGCGGGGCTATAGTGCCGCCAGATCTGGTGCTCCAGGGTGGCACGGTAAGGGGGAGTTTGGGGGGGGAAGCAAGAAGCAAGGGGAGTTCCGGGGTGGGGGAGGGGAGTGGTCAAGGGGCCTGGGCACCACTGCTGGGCACGGGGCAGAGCAAGCCATGGCCCCCCTCCATCTCCACCATGTCCGTGGCCCGTGTCCCCAGCAGCCAAGCCCAGAGAGGGAGCAAGCCCTGCCCAACTGTCAAGGAAAGCAGCCAAACGAGCAGGGGAAACACACAGGGAAAGGACTGAGCCCTCCTTTCCCCCACCCCGCAGGTAATATGGAGCAGGGAGGGTTGGATAGGGGGAGGGGATCCACAGGGCAGGGTGGTCAGGGGGTGGGCATCCCAGGGGAATGGTCAGGGGGCAGAGAGCAGGGGTGTTTGGATAGGATACAGGAGTCCTAGGGAGCAGTCAGGGGTGGGGAGCAGGGGGAGGTTGGATGGGGGGGTGGGAGTTCCGGGAGGCTGGAATAGGGGCGGTGGCCAGGCCACACCTCTGTTTTGGGAGGCATAGCCTCCACCAGCCTTCCCTACCTGACCCTCCATACAATTTCTATACCCGATGTGGCCCTAGGGCCAAAAAGTTTGCCCACCCCCGAGATGGATGGATAAATACATGCTCCACTCCACCTCACCTCCCCTGCCACCACACACAGAGCGTTAGGTTGCTAGTAATCAAAAGCTGCTAGAGAACTGGTGTCACCAGCACTCTAGCTTCTCTGTGTTTTATCCATTGTATTGTTGACATTAGACCTGCTCCAAGAAGAGTTAGAGAACATGGGATCGAGAACAATTGTCTATGCTAGGATTCCCACTGCTGCTAGCAATGGGGAACTGCGCTCAAGTAGACAAAGGTGGGAATTTTAAGAATATACAGTCTAGTGAAGACATAGCCATGCAGTGTCTCTCATGGTCACACTGCTTGACATGGACAAACAAAAATAAATCTTCACCACGCTCCATGCTAAAGGGGAGATAAGCAGCCCTCTCGGTTTTACACATGGGGGAAACAGACTGAGGTTGAAGACTTCATCCTGCCCAGCTGCTGTGCACCCCCAATTCCCCCTGGCTTCAGTGGGACTTGGTGAGGGATCAGCACCTCCTTGGAAGAGATGGTGTGATTTGGGCTGGGCCATTCAGAAATTGTGTCAGAGTTGGGATTAGAACTCAAGTCCCCTGCTTCCTAGTCCTGTGTATTTTTAATCTACTACAGACGACTGTTTATTGCATCCAAATGCTTGAAATGCACCCTGGACCCTAGTTAAACTTTAAGGCACAGAACTAATTGTTAGAAAGTGAATGTTCATTTGAGGGCTTGGTATATTGTAAAATTATTAGGTCTCCAAAGCCACAGACAGCATTAAAAATAAGAGATGAACTTTTCCAGTGTTAGCTCAGGTTACAGCCACGATATAAATAAAAAAATATAAGGCCTGAGGTTTCCTCTGTGTTCTTGACACTTTGTCAATAACTAAAGCCATCCATGTGTCAGCACTTAGCCATATGACTTGGAAATGCCATGTGTATTATTGGGTCAAGTTCATTCAGCCACGTTAAATAGGGCTTTATACTAGGAACTTTCAAACAGCCATTCTGCGTCAGACCAACAATCCATCTCGCCTCAGATCCTGTCTCTGACAGCACCAGATGCTGCAGAGGATGGTATCATTTCCCAATATGAGACAATCATGCATTGACATGTGCCCTGCATGAAACTCCAGTCTGATACCATGTGATTAGGGGTT
Source organism: Dermochelys coriacea (assembly GCF_009764565.3). Lineage (NCBI taxonomy): Eukaryota > Metazoa > Chordata > Testudines > Dermochelyidae > Dermochelys > Dermochelys coriacea. Next base: position 17,427,085 of record NC_050085.1, on the reverse strand, counting down.
GACTAACAAGCAGTATATTTTTAAACTGATAAGAGAAAATGTCATTGGGTAGCTCCTTATTTTTTGGGTGTGAGAAAGATTAAATCTATTCATTTAAAGGGCAAGCACATTAATGTCTCTGCAATTTTAACCTATCTAGATGTCACAAACTTGATTTCCCTGTTGGGTTTATAAAAAAAATAAATGTACACAGAAATATTTGCAGTCAGAGACAATTTGACATCAAAAGCATGAAAATCTGATGTGGCCTCTTTCACAGAGGAAAATAGAAGGTACCAAGTTTCCACTTGACTTCACCTGTTCTGGCTGGTGAGCTGAGCTTCACAAGAGATGGTGGGTACTGAAGATTTGCATTCTTAGTTCAGGAGAAAAGAACTGTAGTGCCAGATTGTTGCCTTATTTGTTGTGATGACCTCCCGTGAGTACGGAGACCTCTTAGGTCAAACTCATTGGTAGCAGAGAGCCCAATATTTAATGAGCTGTGGGGAGTAAAATCTTTTAAGGTATATTTGGCACCTTCAATGGACACAGGCCTATGTAACTTATAAGTCCCCTCCTGCCAGTCACCTGTTGTTATGAAAAGAGCTTTCAGAACATTCATACCATTACTATTCCTGGAATACACAGTTTGAAAGAAAGTTTGGGAGCGGTGAAAAGCAGAGAATCAGAAACTCTTAATTATTCCACACTGGGGAAATCCAGTCCAAGGCTAGAGGTTAGAATGGGGTAGGGTGACAGAACTCCTAGGTTCTATTTCTGGTTCTACCATTGGCTTACAATGTGACCTTGGGTAAATTACTTCATCCTCTCTTACCTCTCTTCCCCCATCTGTAACACATGGAAAATACCTACCTACCTGGGGTATTGTGAGACTTAGTGTTTGGAAAACACTTCAAGATCCTTACATGTAAAGTTCTATACAGCAAGGCAAAATATTATTAAACTATTTGGCTGTAGAACTTTATAATGAGAAAGTCTACAAAACTGCCAATGCGGGTTCCAGAAGCGTACAACGTGACAAGATACTGCTCTCCCAGATTCATCTGGGCTACTATATATTCCAATGCTGCTACCGAGATGCAACCATTTTGGTCACCAGTAGTCATTGTGGCTATATGAAAGGTTATGATAGTTTGACTTCCAATAAATAATTTCAATTAATGATATGTAAGACCTTGAATGAGAGTTTGTTGCTAAGGTGTAAGAAAGTGCAAGCATCTGTATCGAATGATACATTGGTAGATTCTGCTAAAGAATTAATACCAAACTGAACACCAGATCACAAGTCAAGTTGCAAGACTTTGTCCTATGCTAACTAGTCAACGTGGCATGTAAAGTTTAATGACTTACAGGAAGAGTCACACAGAGAAAACAGTATTAATGAGGCGTATCCAAACAAGCCAGAAACTAGAACGAGCATGTTTAAAATAAATAACCAAAATGCAGAAATACAGGCACTTTCTGGGGGTTTCCAGATTTTGTAAATAGGAAACTTTGCAGCTGACATTTTCCCCATTCCCACATTGGGCATGCAGTCTAGCTTGTTACTGTAGGGTGGGTAAGGGTCATACTGTAAGGTTCATCAGCACCTTTGTGACACACTTCATGACTAAATCACTTACTGCTTGTCCATATGGAGAGAGTTCACAGCATTCTGGGATAGAAGTCTACTGCGCATCAGCCTGCAATGCACTAACTGGCCCTGCGGACCCTGCTACCGTGCACTAGAAGTTCTGTAGTGCACTTTGATCTTCTACTGTTCAGAACTTGTAGTGATAGCAGGGTCCACACGGCCAGTTAGTGCACCTGGAGTGCTTTCAATCTACACATCAGCATGCCATGTGCAAATCCTCCGTATACACAAGCCCTTAGGCTCCTTTAGAAATCCCACCTGTAGTATATAGTGCATTGGATGGATGAGCTATGAACACTCCACATTGACTGCATGTCGCTGACTCCAATATGTACATAAGACCCAGAACAAACCCTGTAGTGTGCTACTACTATTTATATAGGTTATGCAGAGGGACAGTGTCAGAGCCAGGCTCAACACATAGGAGATCCCAGCTCCCTGTGCTCACACCATTATTTCTCTACCCATTAAGGGCCACATTCCGAGCTCAGAAGGAATTCAGCATATGTGGTATCACCTCTCCCACATTCTTCTATCGTACTCACATGGTCCCCATTACCTCACAGTCTTCAATGTATCTATCCTCAAAACACCCCTTAGAGTCAGGGAAGTGCTCTTTAATCCCAATTTTCAGATGTGGAACTGAGGCAGAGAGTTCTAAGCAGCTGTTCCAGGACCACACAGAAAGTCTATGGAGGAGCAGGGACTTGAACTTAGGTCTCTCAAGTCTGAGGCTAGTGCCCTAACCACCAGGATCAGCCTTCTTTCTGTTAACACCTGATTCTGGAAGCCAGCCAGTTAGCAGGGAATTTCCCAGCATAAGCTAGAGCAGCCCCAGGGGTCTCTAACCTATGTTGTTATGACAACCCTATGGAACCATCCAGAAGTCCAGTGCAACTAAAAGGCAGAATGCTTGTGCCATGCCTCCACCCTCCCAAGGCCATGCCCTCACTCAAGGGCTACATGGAGGGTAACCATAGGGCCAGCTTCATGGATACTCTACAATAAAGAGATGCACTGGCTTTGCAGTTCCAATACACCTGCAGCTTCAATCCCAGCCTCTACAGCTACGGGCTGCACAACGCAAATCACACCAACTATACGATTAGCTAAGTTATCTTGGCTGTTCTATTCCCACTACCCAGTCATGAGTGGCTCATAAACGGTAGGGCCAAGGACTACCTACAATATTGCTTTGATTCTCTAACAAACACACCTGACCATCACTGGATTCAAGATAGCGATACATACAGCAGAAATTTTAAACCTATTACCAATCCTCTGAAACATCCAGACGCTGCTCAGCCATTCTGGGGGGGGGGGGGGAAGTCTCTTTTGGATATTAGGTAGCCACAATGAAGTGCCATTAAGAACTGAACCACAGATCCACAACAATGACCACTTATCTGCAGGGAATAAACATACTGGACCAAACCCTCAACTTGTTTAAACTGTCAAAGCTCACCCAAAGTCAATGGTGCTATTGTCAATTTACACTAGGGGCGGATCTGGACCTTTGCCACATACAGCCGCTATGAAAGGTTTATTATAAACTCAGAATGAATGATAAGCTGAACAGTTAAGGCTATAAGATGACTCAAAAAATCACAAGAGGAGACTGAACTGTATAAATTATACTGCACAAACCAGTAAACTTTTATTTATTAGAATTTTGTCACATGCTTGTCTAGTTGGCTGGATACAGTTTAAATTCACTCACTTTAAACAATCCCTTTCAACATTGTTAGGTGTAAAGGAAAGTGCTTCAAGTGTGTCCCAGGATAACAGCATTTCTGTTTTTGTGCAATGACCCAGGCACCAATCACTGGCAGGACTTGAAGGGATAGCTCAAAGCACCAATTTAAACTTGGAGAGAGACAGTGGGTGCATTTTGGATGCAATTTTTCTTGGATATAATTAGGGGTTGTCAAGAGGATTATTTTAAGACACTGCTTCTGAGCAGCAATCACATGCAGTCTGCAATGCTAGCGTGCAGAGGCAATGGCTGATTGGGGAACCTGAAGGAAGGAAAAAATTAAATGAAAACAAGTAAAAGTGGAAATAGGCCAATGGCATAGAGTTCTGGGCCAGGTTCAAGCTTCCCCAAAGCTCAGGGGATGTTTGGGTCTGGGGTTTCAGTGCAGCCTCACAGTCATGGATAAAGTCATGGCTTGACTTTCAAAAGTGCTGAGTCTCTACAGCTCAAATGAAGTTTCAGGTGCTTAGCACCTTTGAAAAAAAAAAAAAAAAAAATCTAACTCTTGGCCCTTGAAGTCATCGGAACCACATGGAAGGGTTTTTAAGAAAATCCCATCCTGCCCGTCTTGGAAGCAAGGTCACCAGCAAAGCAGGGCCTTGGTTGTGGGGAAAGGATGTGTGAATCCCATGCCAAACTCTCCCCTCATCTCCAACAGAAGAAAAAATGTTTTACATGTAAAAAATTCTATCTACCACACAGAGAGCAATACAGTAATTAAGCCACAGGACATGGATGTTCTAAGATTACAAAACCAGAGACCAGTCACCATCTTCACTCTCCAAAACACCGCATCAGTCACCGCAGCACTCAGCCTCTTGGGACTAGTTATAATGAAGTGGGGTTTATGCACGAAAATTAAAAACAAAAATCAGTTGGTTGGGTGGAGGAGGTTACAGATTTACCACAGGTATACTGATCTCCTTCTTCTTAGTCACAAAGCAATAGCATATCCAGCAGCCAAAAACCATGTCATAAGTATACAGCACACTCTCGGTATTTTTTTTAAATGAGTAAAGAAGGCAGTGTTTTCATTATCAATGATCATGCTAAAGCGCAGTCAAGTATATTCTGCAAAGCTAACTCATCCTCCTCCTTAAAACTCTCCTTTGCTGTGATGTCTATAAAAACTTACATTTCAGAGTAGCAGCCATGTTAGTCTGTATCCGCAAAAAGAAAAGGAGGACTTGTGGCACCTTAGAGACTAACAAATTTATTTGAGCATAAGCTTTCGTGAGCTACAGCTCACTTCATCAGATACATGCAGTGGAAAATACAGTGGGGAGAATAAATGGATACAAATCAGACGTCAAGAATTATAACATTCAAAAACCAGTCAGAGAACACTTCAATCTCTCTGGTCACTCGATCACAGATCTTAGAGTGGCTATACTTCAACAAAAAAGCTTCAAAAACAGACTTCAACGAGAGACTGCTGAATTGGAATTAATTTGCAAACTGGACACCATTAAATTAGGCTTGAATAAGACTGGGAATGGATTTGTCATTACACAAAGTAAAACTTTTTCCCCATGTTTATTTCCTCCCCCCGCCCCACACACACACACACACACACACAGTTCCTCACACATTCTTGTCAACGGCTGGAAATGGCCCACCTTGATCATCACTACAAAAGGGTTTTTTTTCCTCTCCTGCTGGTAATAGCTCACCTTACCTGATCACTCTCATTACAGTGTGTATGGTAACACCCATTGTTTCATGTTCTCTGTGTATATAAAATCTCCCCACTGCATGACATCTGATGAAGTGAGCTGTAGGCCATGAAAGCTTATGCTCAAATAAATTTGTTAGTCTCCAAGGTGCCACAAGTACTCCTTTTCTTTTCACATTTTTAGAGTTAGTCTAAAAGTTGCCTGAGAAACCACCATTTAATGGAATTGGGAAGTTTCATGGCATGATTTGCTATTGACCCACACCTTATATAGAGATTTACACCAGTGCACAGTAGGTGTAAAACACTACTACATCAGAATGGTACCATTTTGCACTGCTGTAGGTGAGTACACAAAGGGCAGGGCAACGGAGAATCAGACCCACCGATTCAGTCCCCTCCAGAAAGTGATTCGACTTAATTCTCATTTTGCAGCAGTTTTACACTGGTGTAACTCCATTCATACAGTGGAGTTACTCCTGACTTGAAGTGAGCTGTGACTCACGAAAGCTTATGCTCAAATAAATTTGTTCATCTCTAAGGTGCCACAAGTACTCCTTTTCTTTTTGCGGATACAGACTAACATGGCTGCTACTCTGAAACTGGTGTATCTGTACCTTCTATCTTTTCAATGCTTCCATCTGAGAAAACCTCAAGAGCATGGGAACGCTGGCAACACAGCAGCTAAGGGAGCCAAATTTGCCTGGCAGCAAACACTGCAGAGATGAAAGAGCTTCTTTGCTTGGCCTGTTTCAAGGTTTACCTTTTGAAATGGCATGTTGAGGATTAGGCACAATGTCAAGAATCTTAAGTAGCAAAACAGGTTTGGGGGATCCCAAGCAGATAGGAATTTTATTGTTAGTTATTTTCCATCACACCCTTGTTTTTCTACCTTCTACATCCCCCCTAAGCCACAAAGCCACTGCTTTACTGTTTAAGTGACACCATCTCTCAGACATCTGTAGCTGCTCAGAGAAGCAATCAACAGTACGTTATTGACAAACCCAGCTTTTCACCCTGGCTCCATGCAAATTCCTTTTGTCTTGTGCATTTAAAGTGACACATTTCTCTAAAGCAAATGTTTTTCTTGGTCCTGCCCATTCTATTTTCATTCCTGGTGTGCCCCTCTGCTACATGTTGGAAGTAGGGGGGAAAAAGGATGATTGATGACTGAAGGGAAACAAGACAAAATGACCCTAATGAACATTAGACAGCTGTGCAAATGCCTTTCTTGCACACAAGAGATGGGCACATAAAAACTGCACAAATACCAGACATCCTAGTCTTGGAACTGGCCCCAGTTCCTTACCGAATGATGCTCTGGGCATAGATTTAATAAATAGTGCACAAGTGCTGGAGTTAACTGACCAGGGTTTCCCTCAATCAACCCCACCACTTACCTGTTCGCACAAGTGACATCACCCTCCTGAGAAAATACAAGTCATCCTTCATGGGCATTTTCTTTTCCCAATAAAGAAATGCATCATTTTTTTCTAAAAATAAAGAAATGAAAGCAAATTATATCCTATCAGAGTCAATGCTACAGCCCCACACGACCCTGCAATAAAAAAAGGCCTGATCTTACAGAAGGAACCATCCAGATAGAACCCAATGACATCTATTCAGGACTGGGACCTAAATCTAGTAACCAAGACCAGCCAATGGCAAAAGTGAAACCCCACAGTGCACATGCCAGACAAGAAAAATATTTAGGCCTCAATCCTACAAAGTCCAGAGCCAAGATAGTTCTAAAGAGCAGTGAAGAATTACTAGAGCTCAGCTCAGCTCCACCATGCTCCTGCCCCTGGCACCCCTCCTCTCTCCCATAATACAACACTTGTGCTTTCCACAGTGTCATCATGGAGGTGGGGATCCACTCACATGTAGGAGACTGCAGGATCAGGGTCTTATTTTAGCCCAGAATATACATTTCATAGTCAGGTGTCCCAGTGGTTATAAAAACAGTCAAACTTCTGTTGTTTACACTCTTATTGGTAGATACACCTCAGTATTGTCCTTTGCAGTGGGAAAGCAGTTCCACCCCAGATCCAACTACTGAAGAAGTCTAACAGTTCAGGCAGTTCCTAGGTCACTAGCAGTTGTTTAGATCCTCCTAAAGACCCATAGGTTCTACCCTATAAGGTTAGCTGTTTTAGCTGAACCCAGCCATGTGACCATTCATCAGCAAAGAGGGCCAACACCTGCTGCAGCTCTTTTGCTGGAGATGGGCTTTTAACCCCATTCTTGCCAGATGCTGGATGATATTAACAGCAATAATGAGGGTGACCAGATGTCCTGATTCTATAGGGACTGTCCTGATATTCGGGGCTTTTTCTTATATAAGTGCCTCCTACCCTCCATCCCTGTCCTGATTTTTCACACTTGCTTTCTGGTCATCCTAGCAATAATTTGCATGTATTATACTAGTTGCCATCCACAGATAGCAATGTGCTTTATAAAACTCAAGGCATAGCTACTCCACTTTGAATTCACACCCTGCCTTAATGCAGAACAACTTTAATGTATAGACAAGCCCTTAGATCATTATCCCTTTTTTTTTCTTAGAGATGGAATACCTGGGGTACAGAAAGATAAAGCAACTTGCTTAAGGTCACACTGCAACTCAGTGATGAAGCCAGGGTTAGAAACCAGGAGTCCTGGCTCCCACACCCTTGCACTAGCCACTGGACTCATCATAAAGAACCTTCTAGGTTCTTAAACAGCATTAGGTATTTTCAATGAACTGTAGCTGGTGAGACTGCAGGTGCTATTCTAATTCACAGACACATCTAGGGTCTTATCTGAAGCCCACTGGAAATCTGTGAAAACTTTCCCAGTGACTTCAAGAAGGCTTTGGATCAGTCCCCTCAGCCTTATACTTTCCAGTATACAGTGAGTGTTGCCCAATGATGAACAAGAAAAAATGAGTAAGGCCTGATCCTGCAAACACTAATGTCAGTAATTACTTACAGGAGTAAAATAATTCAGCTGTGTAACCAAGGACTTCAGGATTTGCGGTGATATTTGTACTAGTGATCTTCAATCTGCTAGTTTGAAAACTTAGTTCCCTCCCCTCTGTTATTTATAGTTCACATGTTCATTTCAGCTGGATTGTGGGGGTTTTCTCTGCCCAGCACTTTGGAATGTACTTCATGAAAGGGTTGTATTCCATGGTCTCTTGTCAATTCATGCCCATTATGAACCAGTACATGCGATGGACCTATAAATAAAAGAGATGTGCGGCCTGAGTCTGATCTAAATTGTGTCATATTAACTCTGTTGAAGTCAGTAGAGTTACTCCATATCTACACTGGTACCTGAAACCGGACTCTGGTCTGTGCGGCATGTTTTCTGAGATTAATAAGGCTCAGTTTTCCCCGGAGTCTGAGCTCTGTGTCCATTATGAAACTCTGATTCTGTGTCAGCCTGGCTCTGGCGTAAGTTAGAGCAGCTTTTAGCTATACTATACAGCACCATGCGCTTGCCCCTGGCACACCTCCTCTATTCCTTAACATGCTGCCTAAGCCAGGAGGCATGGAAGTGGCTGGCAAAGTAACCAGTCCAACAATTTTTCCAGAGACACTTTCCCCTCTACAAGGGTAACTTTTCACTTGTTGTTTATGGCCAGATTCTGGCCCCTTTGTACCACATGAGTGTCTTAAAGAGGCCAGATTGTTAATGAGAAGCTGGCCCATAAAAAGGGTCAGAGGGGACTAATCTGATCATCCAGGCTGACCTCCTACATGCATAGCACGGGCCAGAGAATGTCACCCAGCAATTCCTGCATGCAGCCCTGGCATCTGTGGTTGTCTTTTCAAAAGACATCCAGTGGCAATTTAAAAATGCCAAGCAATGGAGAATTTACTCCTTGTTTCATGCCCCTTCCACTTTTGACCCACTGGGGAGTACAACTTGGGATGCCAGAGACACAGAAACAGAATTTTACTAAATATCCAGCTGCAATACACCCTGAACTCGCTGAAAGTATAGAGAGAGGGATACATCCTCTCAGTAAATTCATCCTTGTGATAGCTTCATAGCTTTGCTGAGATTCACTGAATTGTGTTTAGCATCATACATCTTCTTGTTATTTACTGCTAATCTTTTACAGTGATACATTATCCCCCTGGAAGAGAAATGCTTTAGCATTAGGCAGTGTACTGGAGAAGATTTCTGAAAGACATGAAGAACAGCTTACCTCATTTTACATATATGGGGCAACGCTTTCTGATTTTAAAAAGCCAATGAAAAAGAAAGACATTTATATTAGCTACAAAAAGAGGTGCATCTTCTTGGGAGAGGGAGGTGGCTTGGCGGTTAGGAGTTAGCCAGGCGTACAGACCCTTTCACCTCTAAGTACTAGTTGATATTCAGCGTAAGGCAATAATGACTCAGAGTGTCTACTATCCGATAGCTGGTCAGTGTGCCAATACGTTTTGTGAATCTCAGTTCATTTCCCATTGTTCACATCACACTGTCAGCCTCAGCAGAGAACCCTGTAATTGAATAGGCCCCATACATTGACAGGTTTCAGAGTAGCAGCCGTGTTAGTCTGTATTCGCAAAAAGAAAAGGAGTACTTGTGGCACTTTAGACACTAACAAATTTATTTGAGCATAAGCTTTCGTGAGCTACAGCTCACTTCATCAGATGCATTCCGATACACTGGACTCCTCTCTTGCCCAGCAAGGTGATTGCTTTGCGAGAGGGGCATGGTGTGTTGGCTGGGTAGTGTAAAGGAATCTTGTCCTGTCACTATTTGTTCTGCGGTTAAACAGAACACATCAGTATCCAGCACTTTTCACAGGCATTAAATTCCCTCCAAGTCCTTTTGAGAGACATTTATACTCCTGGTCTGCATATTAGTCTGGAATAACCTCTGTCACTCCCATTCACAGTATACTATTCTGGAATAACCTGTCACTGCCGTTCACAGCGTAACACACACCAGGGCTTGTGAGAACTCTGGTAGCACAAAGAACTTTGTGTTTTCCCTTCCAACAGCCATGTGAGCACATTAGTCCAGTTTCACCCTTTTCTCCTTACACTAACCATTTAAGAGAGACAAGGTGGGTGAAGTAATATCTTTTCCTGAACTTCTGTTGGTGAAAGAGACACGCTTTTGAGCTACATAGAGCTCTTTTTCAGGTCTAAGCTCTGTGTAGCTTGAAAGCTTGTTTCTTTCACCAACAGAAGTTGATCCAATAAAAGATATTACCTCACCCACCTTGTTTCTCTCATATCCTGTGACCAACACAGTTAAAATACCTCTGCAAACAAAACATTTAAGGCATATTTATAAAGTCAGACAGTCACTCAGCTTCTTCCCCTTGCAATATAAAAGCCTCTTTGTTATGAAATGAGATAGAAGAAATAAGCCAACCCAAACCTTCCTTACTCTCTTGATTGCTCTCCCAACCTTAGTCCCACTTGACAACACAGCTGTAAACAGCTGCCAAGAGACCTCCAGGGTCTATCACACTTTGGACAATTTAAAGTCACAAGCAAAGTAATTGTTCATCCTTAGCCTTTCCAGCTACTGCAGAGGACTGAGCATTTATGTTGTTCATAATGAGATTTCCATGAGTTGACCTACTTTAATAAGTTGATTACTGCCAAATGTATGAGGGACGTGTATATACCGCAGGCATGTACCTCTTGTATTACCAGACGTACCTGATTTCAGTAGAACATCAGCTTAAAGAGGTAGCATGGGAATTTTGGGGGAGGAGTGGGAAGGGACTGATGGAAAAGGCCTGACAGACTCAACATGACTTTGGACAGTGAAGAAATTTTGGAGGATCTTCTAGCAATTGATGAGCTCTGACTTCTGCTTTTGTGTTCAGTCCTGTGAGTTCTGTGACCTCATCCTCCTATCCTATTAGTTGATTTTGTCCTCCTGTCATGTCCTGCTTGTCATGTAGAGCTTTCTGGGGCAAGGGCTATCTTTTGGTATATATTCGTATAGCACATAGCACATAACTTCCTCTGTACCAGGGGTTGCACGGAGAAGAGGGAGGGACTGGAAAGCCTAAAACAGGTTTTCTCTATTACTGGGGAGGGAGGCGTCAATATTGGGTAAACTGATGCTGAGATGGACTTTGATGGAACTTTGTTCCTGACCGATATATTGAGCCAGATTCACAGCTGGTGTAAACCAGCAGAGCTCCTTGATTTCAGTGCAGCTATGCCAATCTACAGCAGCTGAGGAACTGCCCACTGTCAATATTAATGGAACAGCACAGTGTTCGGCTGTTATAACTGAGGGGGAAGCAAAGACCTTGTAAGGGGGTTTTACGCTCCTGGGATTTTTTTAAACAATTTGCTTCTTTGTGCAATCTGGTACATTCCGAAGGCTAAATGTTTGCTCTTGACAAGTATGCTTTTAATCCCAGGCAGGGATGATTTCTCAGGATACAGAAAGGAGGTGAATTTCAGGGACATGGAAAGCATCCCACTGAATAGATGTCAGAGTAGCAGCCGTGTTAGTCTGTATTCGCAAAAAGAAAAGGAGTACTTGTGGCACCTTAGAGACTAACAAATTTATTAGAGCATAAGCTTTCGTGAGCTACAGCTCACTTCATCGGATGCATCCGATGAAGTGAGCTGTAGCTCACGAAAGCTTATGCTCTAATAAATTTGTTAGTCTCTAAGGTGCCACAAGTACTCCTTTTCTTTTTACTGAATAAATGGTGTCAGAATTTTCACAAGGGGTTTCTAATGCAGTCCATTAAGGCTTTTCCTGACAGACAAATGGAGTTTACAGTACTTAGATTAATAATCTAGAGTTTCAAAAGCCACCAGGCATTGACCATATGCTACTGGGAGACCGTGCTGTGCAGCAGAAAATCCTGGGGTGAAATTCTGGCCCCAGTGAAGTCAATAGGAGTTTGGCAATTTGATTTTGGTGGCATTCCACCAGGGATGAATTTAGTCCCTGGGTTTTAAAAAGAGATCATTCTTGCTTTCCCCAGAGCTTGAGGTTTAACACTTCAATAATCCAAAACATTTGTTTTGGTATTATAATTAGTGCCAGCACCAATCCAAATGGCTTATGCAACAATATATATCGTTTCAGAAGGAATAGTAACACTGCGTAGGTCCCCAGAACCTGTCCTCCAAGGAAAGTGCTTGACAAACATGAATTAATTAATCTCCACAACACACCTTTGAGGCAGGGAAACTGGGGAGCTGATTTTAACAGCTTCTGAGCACCCCCAATTCTAACAGAAGTCAATAATACCCTATGGTGCTCAGCACCTCACCTAATCAGCTCCTTTTAAGCGACTTCTCCAAGCTACAGTAAACCAGAGACAAACCAAGAATAGAACCCAGGCACTTGGACGCCCAATCCACCCCTGCTCAGTCTAAATTAAAGAGCTTTGAGCCAAGTCTGCAGCATCATCCAGTAGCCTGTAAATTGCAGGACTGAAATACTAATGGCCAGATGCAAATCGTTGTGTGGTTCCAATCAGGGTTTAGATTAGAATTAATACCTGAATAAATGAATGCAGAGGAGATAGCAATTAAGGTCCAAGATTTATCTTATATTTTAAAAAGGTGAAAAGAAGAGGCGGATTAAAAACACAGGCATGGAAATATTTTATATATATATTTTTACAGCGAAACAAAGGAGTTTGTGAGGCTCTTTGGAACCCTTGAGAAAGACTCTTGCTGACATCAGAGGGCTTTGGATCAGGTCAATCAGCCCTAGCGTATTAGAATCCCAAACACTGCAGCTTTATGCTAGCATATGAGAACCGGAAGATGAAGCTGATTTGAAAGAGCGGGGTAATTGACCAGTGTCGTCTCATTGTCTGCACCAAATCATGATTTGAAAAATGTGAACAAAACAGATTAAGGGCATAAAACCAGGTTCCAAGTGTGCAGTATCAGGCTGCATTCTTAGGCCCCAATCCTACAAGCACGTGTGAGCAATCACACTGGCTCCAATTAACGTAAGCCACTGACTTCAGTAAGACAACTCACATGCTTAAAGGTTAAATGTGCATCAAAGCCTGCAGGATGAGGCATTTAGTAGGTCAGAATCACGGAGTACACCTGCTTTGTGTAGGTGCACTCCCACTAAGAGTCAGTGAACTTGTGATATTTGCGGCAAAAGAGATACCACTGAATTTCTGTATGGCACTTAAATAATAACAATCAGTCAGATATCAACTTAATGCAACAAGGGCTGGATCATATGTCTCTGGAAGTCGATAATTAAATGCAGTTTGGCTTCCTGCAGGAGGAGGATTGGGCCCTGAAGACAGTCTGAAATATTTCCTGCCTCAGTGAGTGGCAGGAAGTGTTTTGTGCAACATTCCCAGACCTCACGTGAAGCAGCACTCAGCCAAAAATAGAACAGAAGAGGCTCATGTGTAGAATAAAATCCCACAGGAACTGGCTGGCATACAAAAATAATACATTTACCATAAACCATACGCTGGGTTGCAAAGTTGTTTCTTGGTCTGGATCTAATTTGGAGTTCCACCTAATCAAATGAAATCTGAGAGATGCATACATAGTTACCCTTTCCTGAAAAATACCACCCTGAGATCTTCTATTATTGCCATTTGATAGGAAATTGTTTACATGCAATGCTGCCTGTCCAACAGGTGCAGAAAGCATGTGATATGATTTTTGAAAGTTTCAAGAGGGGAAAGAATCAGTTCCCTCTGGTACATTTGCAGCATTATTTAAGCATTATTTAGTAATTAACTCTTTCAGGATAACAACAAGGAGTCTGGTGACACCTTAAAGACTAACAGATTTATTTGGGCATAAGCTTTCGTGATTAAAAAACCACTTTTTTCAGGATGCAATCAAACTGTATAGAGGCCTATCATGTGGACCACATCCTGAAATAAACCTTTACCAAACCCCTCTTCTGGCCTTCAAACAGCCCCCCAACCTCACCAAGCTCAGCAGCAGCAGGAAGCTCTCCCCACAGACCAGGACCCACCAACTCAAAACAACATCAGACCCTGCCATAACAACAGATGCAAAAACTGCAGACATATCTCCATTGCTACAATGATCAATACCCCCCACAACACACCCTTCAGGATGCAGAGGTCCTACATATGCCTATCACAATATGTGGTGTACCTTATCCAATGCATCAATGCCCCAACAAGAACTATGTGGGTGAAACTCAACCAGACAATCATTGCACTCTTGAATGAACTCACACAGAAAAATGAAAAAAGACAAAAACACCATATCACTTGTGGGCTAACACTGTTCACAAAAAGAAAAGGAGTACTTGTGGCACCTTAGAGACTAACATCATCTCAGGCATTGGCACCCTGACAGCAGGATTGTCTGGCTATGTAGACTCCCTCCTCAGGCCCTACGTTACCAGCACTCCCAGCTATCTTCGAGATTTGTTAGTCTCTAAGGTGCCACAAGTACTCCTTTTCTTTTTGCGAATACAGACTAACACGGCTGCTACTCTGAAAACTGTTCACAAAACAATCACTGCATAGCTGACCTCTCAGTCCTCATCCTCAAAGGAACCGTTCACACCTTCAAAAGACGAGCCTGAACCTTAAATTCATAACTTTGCTAACACTAGATTTATGGGTTTCAGAGTAGCAGCCATGTTAGTCTGTATTCACAAAAAAGAAAAGGAGTACTTGTGGCACCTTAGAGACTAACACATTTATTTGAGCATAAGCTTTCATGAGCTACAGCTCACTTCACCGGATGCAACTAGCTCACGAAAGCTTATGCTCAAATAAATGTGTTAGTCTCTAAGGTGCCACAAGTACTCCTTTTCTTTTTTACTAGATTTATGGCTTATTACAAGTTTCATAGTAGCAGCTGTGTTAGTCTGTATTCGCAAAAAGAAAAGGAGTACTTGTGGCACCTTAGAGACTAACAAATTTATTAGAGCATAAGCTTATCCGATGAAGTGAGCTGTAGCTCATGAAAGCTTATGCTCTAATAAATTTGTTAGTCTCTAAGGTGCCACAAGTACTCCTTTTCTTTTTGGCTTATTACAACAATCTGTAACCCACTAACCCCTCTTTTTTGTTCTCTGACTGCTGAGGTGTTAACAGGTCACTTCACCTTGAATGGTCCCTTAGAATGTGTGCTAACTACTTATATTAATGACAGGTTTCAGAGTAGCAGCCGTGTTAGTCTATATTCGCAAAAAGAAAAGGAGTACTTGTGGCACCTTAGAGACTAACAAATTTACTAGAGCATAAGCTTTCGATGCATCCGATGAAGTGAGCTGTAGCTCACGAAAGCTTATGCTCTAATAAATTTGTTAGTCTCTAAGGTGCCACAAGTACTCCTTTTCTTTTTACTTATACTAAACAATCTGCTCCATCTTGCATTTAGCTGTGACACTTGGAGTACCTTTCCCACACCTAGAAAAGGAGGACTTGTGGCACCTTAGAGACTAACAAATTTATTTGAGCATAAGCTTTCGTGAGCTGTAGCTGTAGCTCATGAAAGCTTATGCTCGAATAAATTTGTTAGTCTCTAGGGTGCCTCAAGTATTCCTTTTCTTTTTGCAGATACAGACTAACACTGCTGCTACTCTGAAACCTTTCCCACACCTGAGAGTGCTCTGTGTAGCTCAAAAGCTTTTATCTTTCACCAACAGAAGTTAATCCAATAAAAAAACACCTACCTACCTTGTCTCTCTTGCTAGCACATGACAATCAGAAAGTGAGTAGAAACAACAGTAGGCTTGACTAGTTTGGTTTCTTTGTCTAGGCTTATTGAAGAGCAAAAATCAAGGCCCAAATCCTGCCAACATTGACACACATTTGTAGTTATTGGAACTATTCATATGCCTACTGGCAGTGCTGGGTCTTAAACAAGCAACATAAAGAGTAAACAATAAATCAGATTCTTAAATCTGTTGCAGTTTTAATACAAAAGTCTGGTGTTTTTAGTAACATAGGTGAGGAATCTTTTTATTAGCATTATGTTGATATCATCCCTGTTAAGATTTTCATAATGCATGTCTGCAGTTAGTAATATGCTGATCTCCTGAGGTATTTACCCTAGCAGTTGTCTTTATTGGGCTATTAATAGCTTTACTTCTTTAATTGAACATGCCAGTCTTAAAGAGCGGTCCTAGAGTGATTTGCTCCCTGTCTGGATTCAGAGACAGATCTGCTGAGTTTAGTGACAAAAATAATTTTGTACTGCTTTTTCTTCCTGTCATTCTACACGGGGGTTAGGGTCGGTGTAACTATGTCACTCAGGGCTGTGGATTTTTAACACCACTGAGCAACGTAGTTATACCAAAGTAAGGGTATGGCTACACTGGAAACTTCAAAGCGCTGCCGCGGGAGCGCTCCCGCAACAGCGCTTTGAAGTGCAAGTGTGGTCGCTCCTAGTAATCCACCTCCCAATGCTCGGAGCCTGTCCACACTAGCACTTTAAAGTACTCAGACTTGCTGCGCTCAGGGGAGTGATTCACCCCCCGAGCCAGCAAATTAGAGTGCTATAAAATGTAAGTGTAGACAAGACCTTAGTGTGTAGTGCAGACCTGGGTAAAGAAGAACCACATCTTAACATGATGGAGATGCATGGAAGAGGTGTGGAGTAGATTCTAAGGGATCCTAACTGGGACCTGAGCCACTAGATCAGCACAAATCAGAACATCACCGAGTGAGATGGGATGACAAACAATTGGACATAGTTTACCTTCCTTTAGAAAAGAAGCACATGCTCCTTTGACTAGCCCTTGATGCAGGCTGTAGTGTACATCACTTTCTCTGGATGCTCTCCTTGGATGCTTGGTGTGGAAGTTAGGCCCTGGGTCTTGTGTTCTTCTGAGTCCTTGCTAAGAATCCTGCCCTGCTGCTTGTATGAGAGGCAGAAGATCTCTTTACTCCTCTATTCCTGACCCCTAAGCTTCCTCAGTACACTCAGCATAAGACAGGATATTTGTATTTAATCTACAGTGATGATACTCCATTTCCTCTGTAGGCTTGTATTCTTCTAGCCGGTCCCTGAGGAAAGAATACAAGATGTGAACAAGGGTAAGGTAATGTCTCTTAACAGTAAAGGGTAAATATGTAAATGTTCAGACCCAAAGGCTTTTAAAACAATTTACAATGAATGCTGCCTTATCAGCCAAGTGGCTTGCTTTACACCCTGAAATTGCACAACAATGTGCTCCCATAGAGATCAGCCTTTTGAAAAGTCCCTTCTGAACACTGCCCATTGTTATTCTAACTCCATGTGGTGACATAAAGTTAACTACTTGAGTGCTTGAGGGTGCACAGGTACTTGATGGTCACATTCATGGACTTTTGGACATGTGACTGTCTGCTGACTAAATGGAGTATTTGTGGCACCTTAGAGACTAACAAATTTATTAGAGCATAAGCTTTCATGAGCTACAGCTCACTTCATCGGATGCATCTGATGAAATGAGCTGTAGCTCACGAAAGCTTATGCTCAAATAAATTTGTTAGTCTCTACGGTGCCATAAGTACTCCTTTTCTTTTTACAGATACAGACTAACACGGCTGCTACTCTGAAACCTGTCTGCTGACTGAAATGGGAAATGCTCCGCAAGAGATGGACCAAAGTCATTGTGAACTTTTGGCATGAGAGGTTAGATAATGGGGCATTACAACAGATAAGATAAGTTTCTAACTCCTCCTCCAATGCCCTCGGGTGTGTGTCCTGGTCCTCATGGAAAATTCCTGTAGAATGTAACAGCGATAAAAGCTGTATGATTCTATTACTCAATTACTCAAAGGTCTATAAAAATTATTCTGAAAACTTGTGGAGTTTTTCTATGTTACTTTTAAACCATAGTGCCCTAGCCCGACCAACACTGCCCTTAGAACTAACCCTTATCCCGAAGTTATGGATCTGGCTTACTGACTTTCTTTACCAACATTGTTCACATTGGAGACTTGCTGTGGATATAGAAGGCCTCGCATAAGATTTATACCATCTCCCCCAGACATCCCAGTTATCAAAGCCTGTAGACTGGTTAAAAAAAATCTATAGAAAGATTAGCAACCTGTTAAATCCTATAGGAATGTTCCACAATTGTGTCAGCAGCTGTCCATAGAATAACCACTCAAAAGACTGAATTGTCAGAATTTACCAAGGAGATTGGGCCCCATGAGAAGCACTCTATGTTCCAGTTAGTTTCAACAGAGACCAATTCTCAGGCACACATTGAAATCCATTTTGCCATTGACTTCAACAGGAGCAGAAACAGACTTAAAAGATGCAAAATCTAGAAATAATCTGGGGTTGCAAAATTCTTAATCAGATCCAAATCCAGGTCCACATGCCAGTGTGTCCAAACCAAGGGGTATGAGGTAGGCCTATTTCTAACCTCTGCAAACATTAATATGGTCTCAAAATAATGCAGAGCTTAGTAAAGTCCTGTTACTACTGCACTCTGTGTGAATATACGTGATCTGAGACTTCTTAAAAAAATTTTCTCCTTACTGACACGCAACACAGGTCCAGGAAGCAATAATACTGCCACTATTTAGCACTGACACACTACCTTATAAATACTATAATTAATTCTCACAACCCCGCAGTAAATAGTAGTCACTCCATTTTACAGATGGAGGAAGTAGAACATAGAGAGGATAAACCATTTGGCCAAAGGCACAGAGAGCTGGTCTATGCTGAAAACTTACATTGGCATAGCTATGTCTCTCAGGAATGTGAAAGATGTAGCTATGCCAACCTAACCCCCAGAGTAGACAGCGCTAGGTCAACAGAAGAATTCTTCTATCAATCTAGCAAATACCTTTCAGGGAGGTAGGTTAACTACAGCAACAGGAGAGTTCTCCCGTCCCTATAGCGAATATAGCTGTGCCATTGTAGCACTTTAAGTGTAGACAGAGCCAGAGGGATTGAGGATTTACCTATATGGGGACACTCAGCAAAATTTATCTGAATTAACTAAAGTGTGAAGAAGTGGATAAATTAAACTGCATTAAACCCCTGTGTAGACACTTTCATTCAGAATTAAAGTAATCTTAATTCGGTTTAGTTTAATTCACAGCTAACCTGAATTACAACCACACAATTTACATGGGTTTAACTAATCCACTTTAAATTAACACACTCGTGAATTCAGATTAATTTTCTGAGTGTCCCCACGTAGATAAGCCCTGCTTGACAAAGCTGAACTCAAGGATGATGGGCTGCCCAGGTTGTGTTCACATCATACCCATCTCTGCCTTTTGCACATATCACCAGACTTTTATTCATGGTGCAGAGCCCAACACAAGCGGCCATTGCTGGAAACTGAAAACCAAATGCAAAAGGGAGTGCCTTGATTTTTCACTGCAGGACTATGATGTAAAGACCTCATATTAGTACACGCGAAAATTACTTTACCATCAGGAAAAAGAAAAGGAGTACTTGTGGTACCTTAGAGACTAACAAATTTATTAGAGCATAAGCTTTCATGAACTACAGCTCACTTCATCGGATGCTTGAAACCATCAGGGTTTCTGACACAGACATTTTGTTTGGAAAATTTTTCCACCAAATGCATCCAACGAAGTGAGCTGTAGCTCACGAAAGCTTATGCTCTAATAAATTTGTTAGTCTCTAAGGTGCCACAAGTACTCCTTTTCTTTTTGCGAATACAGACTAACAGGGCTGCTACTCTGAAACTGTAAGTTTCACATACAAGAGATCCACTTCCTGGACACTACGGTGCTAATAAGCGATGGTCACATAAACACCACCCTATATCGGAAACCTACTGACCGCTATTCCTACCTACATGCCTCTAGCTTTCATCCAGATCATACCACTCGATCCATTGTCTACAGCCAAGCGCTACGATATAACCGCATTTGCTCCAACCCCTCAGACAGAGACAAACACCTACAAGATCTCTATCATGCATTCCTACAACTACAATACCCACCTGCTGAAGTGAAGAAACAGATTGACAGAGCCAGAAGAGTACCCAGAAGTCACCTACTACAGGACAGGCCCAACAAAGAAAACAACAGAACGCCACTAGCCATCACCTTCAGCCCCCAACTAAAACCTCTCCAACGCATCATCAAGGATCTACAACCTATCCTGAAGGACGAGCCATCGCTCTCTCAGATCTTGGGAGACAGACCAGTCCTTGCTTACAGACAGCCCCCCAATCTGAAGCAAATACTCACCAGCAAGCACACACCACACAACAGAACCACTAACCCAGGAACCTATCCTTGCAACAAAGCCCGTTGCCAACTCTGTCCACATATCTATTCAGGGGATACCATCATAGGGCCTAATCACATCAGCCACACTATCAGAGGCTCGTTCACCTGCGCATCTACCAATGTGATATATGCCATCATGTGCCAGCAATGCCCCTCTGCCATGTACATTGGCCAAACTGGACAGTCTCTACGTAAAAGAATGAATGGACACAAATCAGACGTCAAGAATTATAACATTCAAAAACCAGTTGGAGAACACTTCAATCTCTCTGGTCACTCGATCACAGACCTAAGAGTGGCTATACTTCAACAAAAAAGCTTCAAAAACAGACTCCAACGAGAGACTGCTGAATTGGAATTAATTTGCAAACTGGATACAATTAACTTAGGCTTGAATAGAGACTGGGAATGGATGAGTCATTACACAAAGTAAAACTATTTCCCCATGGTATTTCTCCCTCCCACCCCACCCCCCACTGTTCCTCTGATATTCTTGTTAACTGCTGGAATTAGCCTACCTGCTTGTCACCATGAAAGGTTTTCCTCCTTTCCCCCCCCTGCTGTTGGTGATGGCTTATCTTAAGTGATCACTCTCCTTACAGTGTGTATGATAAACCCATTGTTTCATGTTCTCTGTGTGTGTGTATATAAATCTCTCCTCTGTTTTTTCCACCAAATGCATCCGATGAAGTGAGCTGTAGCTCACGAAAGCTTATGCTCTAATAAATTTGTTAGTCTCTAAGGTGCCACAAGTACTCCTTTTCTTTTTGTGAAACTGTAAGGAGAGTGATCACTTAAGATGAGCCATCACCAGCGGGGGCGGGGGAGGAGGAAAACCTTTCATGGTGACAAGCAAGGTGGGCCATTTCCAGCAGTTAACAAGAATGTCTGAAGAACAGTGGGGGGTGGGGTGGGGGGGAGAAATAACAGGGGGAAATAGTTTTACTTTGTGTAATGACTAATCCACTCCCAGTCTCTATTCAAGCCTAAATTAATTGTATCCAGTTTGCAAATTAATTCCAATTCAGCAGGTGAGATTCCCTGGGGGGGAGGGAATAATCTGTGGTAGTTTTTGCTCAGGGGTAGCCCACTCCTTCGGCAGAGCCAGACATCAAAGTAGGCCAGCACATAGCTTGGCAGCACCATAACTCTGTCTATTCCCTGCCTCTTCCCTTCCAGATCTGGAGCCGCAACACAGGTAGCCATACAGTGGCCTGTGCAAGGTGGGGAGAGTGAGTCCTTTCTCTCTCCTATGTCCCTATACAGATGCGAAAGGAACTCTTAATGACCAAATGCCAGCCCATGGTAAGCTTTGCAGGACTAGTTCAGACTCGGTATGAGCAGGTGCAAGTTAAAGGAGACACCTGCTGACACCAGGCCTGAACTGGGCCCTGCACTGTTATTTCCCAATTATTCTCACATATTTCCCTGTCCTTAATCTTTGTAGCTCAGGACATTGACATGCAAACAGGGAATTTGCTTCTTACCCATTCATCTGCCACAGACGCATTTTCTACCCTGGTCTGTGGCATTGCAATGGTTTTTGGGAATGTGACAATCCTGATGATGACAGCATGCACCAAAAACTTTCGCTTAAGCAACCTGAGCAAGTGACTTCATGGGCACACAGAACTTGCACCTGACTCTGATCTTACCTTCCCTACAATATCTCCCTTGATTTCAATGGAATTACTCCTGATTCACATCAATAAATGAAAAAGGGGCAGTAAATCCAAATTATAACAAACATAATATTCTTCCATATGGAACGTTTTTCCAAAGTTCCCAGTGTTCCATCAGCAGCAGGAGTGTTTTGAAATCAATTTGAGTTTCTTTGTTTAGATTTTTTTTTTTTTAGGAAAGGTACAAAACATGTAACATATTTGTGAATGTCAGTTCTTCCAGGCAGGGACTGGGTCACACTGTGTGTTTGTACAGTAGCTAGTGTCACAGGAATCCAGTTCTTACAGGAGCCTCTGGCACAACTAGCACAAATAATAATAATAATAATATGCAAAAGACAGAAGACCTAAGGGTTAGGGGGAAAGACGATGACTAGGAGACATAGAGAGAAAATTAGAAACTGGAGCAGAGAACTAAGAATAAGGGCTCCTAGGTTCTATTCTTGACTCTTAAAAAAAAAAAAAAAAGGAAAGGAGTACTTGTGGCATCTTGGAGACTAACAAATTTATTTGAGCATAAGCTTTCGTGAGCTACAGTTCACTTCATCGGATGCATTTGGTGGAAAATAAAGTGAGGAGATTTATATAAATGTATATAATGTATATAAATCTCCCCACTGTATTTTCCACCGAATGCATCCGATGAAGTGAGCTGTAGCTCACGAAAGCTTATGCTCAAATAAATTTGTTAGTCTCTAAGGTGCCACAAGTACTCCTTTTCTTTTTTGTGAATACAGACTAACACAGCTGCTACTTTGAAACCGATTCTTGACTCTGTGGCCTTGGACAAGTCACTTTACTTTTGTTCCTCAGTTTTACCCATTTTGTAAAATAACCCTTACTTTCCTCTCCGGAGGCACTGTGAAGCTTCATGTTTATCAAGGACTATAAAAGGCACCATTGTTTATCAGTTGAATGTATTGTTGACTCATGGGCTTGCCACATATATCTGTCACATCAGATGTTTCAAAGAGATCTGACTCAGATGTACAATAATTAATGTGAAGGAAACATGTCCTGATGAGTTAGGACCTAAGTAATCACAAAAGGCAGGTTTATTTATGGGCTTGGTTTGCTATGCATCTGATCCTGTCTGGTGCCAAGCATCTTCCACTCCCAAAGGTACCAAGTACCTTCTACTCCCATTGGCTTCCATGGAGACTGAAGGCACTCTGCACCTCACAAGATCAAGCCCTGTGCCACTAATGTAGGTGGGGCTATTTATCTAACCTAGAGAGAGAGAGAGAGCTTGGGAGTGGATGTGAAGAAAATATATGATCTTTAAATTCATATTATCAGAGCTCTGCTCCCACCGCCAACTCTTTCTGCTAAATGCCCTAAATAGCTCCAGGTATTTCCCGTTGCCCTCAGGGATTCATTCACGTGACACTTCAGCAGAAGCTTAAAGCTCACAGGTTAAACTTCACATCTGCGGAACTGTTTCTTGAACAGGAAACACATTGTTGCATATACAACAATGTTCCTGGGAATCTTTTAAATTCTGGGTACTTCACATCAGTCCAACAATGCAAAGTACCTTAAGCAGAACAGGTCTCCCTGTACATGATGAAATCGGAGATTGGAATCTACCTGTAACAAACTTGGATGTGTTCTCTCTTGCCACAGCTTTTACATTTTGCTGGATCAAGTACCTCTATTAAAATCATTATCATGAGTCCGATCTTGTAGCCCTTACTCATGTGATCAGACCGAATTAAATAAGTGGGTTTGACTTTCATCTGGTTTTATAGGAGTATCACTCCACTGACTTCAACAGAGTTACTCCTGATTTACTCCAGTGCAAGTCAGACCAGCATCAGGTCCAACATTTATAAAGTCAGTGGAACTACTCATGTGAGTAAGGGTAGGACTGAGATGTGGAGGGTGAAGAGGTGGAATATGCAAAAGACTTCTCCCCTATTTGTTAGATATGACCCTGACTTGGATCACTGTTTCCAAATCTCTTTGGACCCTAAACTTCTTCCCTCCACAGCGTTGGAGAAGTTTGGATCTGGATCCAGATCTGGATCTGAACTTCAGAATTTCAGACACATCTTTGTAAGATGGATCCAAACACCGTCAGCAGATCCAAGCCTCCTTGTACTTTTGGAGAAGTTTGGACCTGAACTTCCTGCCCCAGGCCCCACTCTCATTTTAATAGAAATGTAGATCCTGTTTGACTCTTTAATTCTTGGAGAGCATCATCTATCTTGTTATTTTTAGTGATGGAGGGGAAGTGTGAGGACCACTGTTCCCGCTAAGCTGTGTGCGTGTTCACGTGCACACAGATCCTAAACCCCATACACAGGGCGAAACACCACACGCACAAAAATTTGCACAGAAGCACAACAATTTGCACAGAAGACATTTTTTGCGCACACAGCCTGTCAAAAATTAGAGGGAACATTGGTGAGGACACATGGAGTAATCCCTAATTTCATACTTACGTCACTTAGACATATTCTGCATAGCCACTGACTTTTGAGAGGTTACTCAACACTTAGTGAATGCAGCACTTCCTCCATGAGCAACAATCCCATGACCCTGGTGTCCCTGTAGGTAAATGTCTCAGTTAATGACACATCCCAGCCATGATCCACAAAGCACTTTCAGTTCATGAGGCTTACAGGATAACTCTACCAAATGTTTCCATTCTAAGGGTGCATCCTAAAATCTTGGCACCTCCAAACTATTCTCCCTATGGATGCCATAGTGTTTCTGAAATCCACTCATACTTCCAAACAAAGAAACTTCCATCAAGCCTGAGTTCAAACATATCAGTCTCATGTTACATTAAAGTGTCAGGAAGAATCTCATTTGTTGTAATGCATCCATTGCAATTACTCAGGGCTTGTATACACTACCACTTATGTTGGTATAAGTTATGTCACTCAGGTGTGAATAAGCCACCCTCCGAGCAACATAAGTTACACCGACCTAGGCGCTGGTGTGGACAGTTCTATGTTGGCAGGAAAGCTTCTCTCACTGACAACGTTACTGGCTGCCTCTCGTCGAGGTGGTTTTATTGGAGTTCTTGTCCACCGGCATACAACGTCTTCACCAGACACGCTGCAGCGGCGCAACTGCTATAGCATTTCTAATGTAGACTAGCCCTCAGATACATGCTTCTGAGAAGCAGGCAGGCACCTGAGCAGCCTCTTCAGGGAATTTTTGCATATCTTAAAATGCTGTCTCCTCCAGACAGATCTTAATTTTATTCCACACAGTCATAACTTTTATCAGTTCCATCTCTCCTTCCACCATATCTTCAGCACACTTTTCCCAGGAAAAGGACTTGTCACCAATGTTTGTTTTTCCACTGCACCATTCACCTGAACGAACTAATAAACTCCTCTGTTCTCCAGCCCTAATCATCTTTTCCTTTTCCTTGTTTTCCCAGCCATATACCATCATTATCACATGTTTCCAATTATCTCTCCTACTACCTAGTATTGTCTTGTTGCAGCAAGGATGCCATTCTTTAAAGGTGACTGAACTCCATAGTCCCTTATACTTTACGGGCAAAATAATTCTCCCTGATTCATTGTTTGGATCTTTTATCTGCATTATAGATCTCTTCTGCACATTCTGTTCTTGTTCTGTTCTCTTGACATCAGTGGAAGTACTATGCTCATGGTAAGGACCCTATCCTGCAAAGATTTGTGCACATTTTTAACTTTACTTACTGAGAGCAGTCCCACTGAAATCAGTCGATGTCCAGGCTGCAGAGAAGAGAACCACAGCAGGGATTGGAGAGAAAAAGGTCTCCTTTATTTACATACAGATGCCATGACTGGAACCATGTGAAAGTGGTTACATTTTTTTTGTGACATTTTCAAGCAAAAAGTTATCTGCACTTCTTTTTTTGGGCATTTGTGATCCAGAAATTTAATTTTCATGACATTTCTGCAACAATATCACATTCTTTTTTATTCCTCAAAACAGAGCAATTCTGAGTGAATAACAGGCTCCTTTTCACTCCAGTTTTGAAATGAAGAATGGATATTTCCCATCTTTTTTTCCCAAAAGGTGGACCAATTTTGAATATTTGAAACAAAAAGCAAAAACCTCCATTCTCCAAGCTTTTTTCACTTTGAAATTTTCGTATTTCTTTCAAAAAGAAAAGGAGTACTTGTGGCACCTTAGAGACTAACAAATTTATTTGAGCATAAGCTTTCGTGAGCTACAGCTCACTTCATCGGATACATGTACTCCTTTTCTTTTTGCGAATACAGACTAACACGGCTGCTACTCTGAAACCCGTATTTCTTTCATTGCTCTCCCCTATATCCTGCCTCAATTTCCTAGTGACAAAACATAAAAGCACAGACTATTCGAATGTACTAGTGTGCATTTTAATGTACTCTGTGCAAAGAAAGCACTGTGTAGTATTTGACACAATTAGCAACACAATCCTGTTCCAGAACTACAGTGAATTCCCTGAAAGTGCCATTTCCTGGGTGATCCTCTGTTTAGCTTCTGATTGCCAGAAGCTGGGAATGGGCAACAGGGGATGGATCACTTTATAATTAGAGTGTTCTGTTCATTCCCTCTGGGGCACCTGGCATTGGCCACTGTCAGAAGACAGGATACTGGGCTAGATGGACCTTTGGTGTAGCTGTTCTTATGTTCTTATCCCATACATCATTGTGCACTGTCCAGACCCCATCTCCCAACTCTAGTGATTCATCTGTGAAATTCCCATAGGGGAAAGTCATATAAAGTTATCCAAGGTGTGCAGCACAGTAGATGGTGCTTCATAACACACAGGGTAGCCTGCCCACAGTGACTAACCAGGGGATCAGCAAAAATCAGTTGTGTATTGTAGTTGGGTCGTTAACTGCTCTGAACTCTGGAGTACAGATGTGGGGACCCGCATGCAAGACCCCCTAAGCTTATTTTTACCAGCTTAGGTTAAAAACTTTCCCAAGGCACAAATTCCACCTTGAACAGTCTGCTGCCACCACCAAGTGATTTAGACAAAGAATCAGGGAAATGACCACTTGGAGTTCCTGTTCCCCCAAAATATCCCCCCAAACCCTTACACCCCCTTTCTTGGGGAGGCTTGAGAATAATATCCTAACCAATTGGTTACAAAGTGAACACAGACCCAAATCCCTGGATCTTTGGACACTGAAAAAAAAATTAATCGGTTCTTAAAAGAAGAATTTTATTTAAAAAAAAAAAGGTAAAAATCCCCTCTGTAAAATCAGGTTGGAAGATAACTTTACAGGCTCCAATGAGAGACTGCTGAATTGGAATTAATTTGCAAACTGGACACCATTAAATTAGGCTTGAATAAAAACTGGGAGTGGATGGGTCATTACACAAAGTAAAACTATTTCCCCATGCTTATTTCCTACCCCCCTACTGTTACTCTCACCTTCTTGTCAACTGTTGGAAATGGGCCATGCTGATAATCATTACAAAAGGTTTTTTCTCCTGCTGAAAATAGCTCACCTTAATTGATCACTCTCATGATAGTTTTCGGAGTAGCAGCTATGTTAGTCTGTATCCGCAAAAAGAACAGGAGTACTTGTGGCACCTTAGAGACTAACAAATTTATTTGAGCATAAGCTTTCATGGGCTAAAACCCACTACATGGGACGCATGCATCACATTAGTGTGTATGGCAACACCCATTTTTTCATGTTCTCTGTGTATATATATATCTTCCTACTGTATTTTACATTGCATGCATCCAATGAAGTGGGTTTTAGCCCACAAAATCTTATGCTCAAATAAATTTGTTAGTCTCTAAGGTGCCACAAGTACTCCTCGTTCTTTTTGCTGATACAGACTAACACAGCTACCACTCTGAAATCAGTAAAACTGGGAACTGTGGAAAGACTTTAAGTCATTGTGACAGAAGGCTGCTGTAAAGAAGGGGGTCCGTTCCTACAGAGCTCTAGCAAAACAAGCCACTAGAATTGAGACAGGTATATGCATGCTGTCAGCAGCCGAATCATACAGGCCACGCACTGATGGGGTCTGACTGCAGCTGGCAGTGGTTACTTAGCCCCCTCTGCTTCTCCATTCTTCCAGGGATTGTCCCAGTTTTGTAAGGCAGATGATGCCATGGGGAGAGCAGCTCATGAGGGGCGAACAAGTAACATGTATTCCTTGGCAGGGACGCCATTAGGTGTTTAAAGGTGGAGACTAGACAGGTTTTGCGGGGGATGGGAGAGGCTGCTATTCCTTAACCTGGTGCCAGAGTCACACGTGCCAGCTCCGAGCACCCTCCCTAGGAGGGCTCTGCCAGACGCGCTGGAGGAGGATGTTCCTCCAATTTAAATCTTCCTCTCCAATTTAAAATTTGTTAGTCTCTAAGGTGCCACAAGTACTCCTTTTCTTTTTGGAGGAGGATGCTGTCCCTTTGTGAACTGGCCTGGGGGGTGGTTTTTGCAGAGGGCACGGGATCCTCCCGTAGTCAGAGCCGTGTGGAATCGCTCCTCCGGCTGCGGGTGAGTGCAGACAGAGCGGCTGCTGTGCTCGACCCCCCTCTGCTCCATCCCAGTGCCTGCCCCCTCCTGCTGCAGCGAACCGGGCCCGCAAGAGGCAGGGCGGGCCTCCCTCTCTTGTGGGCGGGGCTTCAGAGGAATGTGAGCCACAGTCGGAGGAGGAAGGGTGATAAATATTGCCCAGAAGCGACAAGCTAGCCAGCCTGTAGCTGCCTGTCCTTAGGGAGGATTGCAGAGCTGGGTGCAATCCGAGGAGCGCTCCTCTGGCTTTGCAAGACCTGATCTCCGCAGGGTTGTTGGAGGCATTTCCGGACGCAGGGGACCCGATTCTCCTCCCCCGGCTGCTTTGGAGCATGGCTGGCAAGGTGCATCGACTGTGCACGGGCTGGAGCCTGCTGCTGCTGCAGGTGGGTCCCTGGAGCTCTTTGTTCGCAGGCAGGCGCACGTGCGTTCGCTCCAGCTGCGGGCTCGCCTCGCGAGGAGAGGCTCTCGCGGACAAGCCCCAGCCGAAAGACACTTTCCTGTGGCTTTAAAACCTGTTGGCCCCCTGGGGCAGCTCTGAGCAGCCAGCTCAGCTAGGCACGTACATTGCATATGGTGCCCCTTCCCCGTACCTTCCCCCTCAGCTGATCGGCAGTGGGGGCTTGTTCTCACCAGCGGCCGTTTCTTTACGTGTAAGCTCTATTATTTATTGAGTAAATTCCCTTCTCTGGAGACGGGCTCAAGCCACAGGGTTCATGGCGGGGCCCCTCTGAGGGCATTGAGCGCGGCGGGGTATTTGATTGTGCTTGCACGGTTTTTTCCCGTGTGGTGGGTTTAACTTCTTGCAAACGCGCTGGGAGGCTGAGGTTGCAAACCGAACGACAAACCTACATGCAGCTAGGCAAGCAAGGGCCTCTGAGAATCGGGGCTTTCTGCCTTGGGCTGTCTGCTTCGATGCACGCTCGGGGTTTGTATCTGATGCTGTTTCCTTCCTTCCCCAGGCAGCGCTCTGCTCTTCCCAGAGTAACTGCGATAGCCCCGACCAGTAAGTAAAAGCTCTCTCGCTATGGCAAAGGCCTAGCTCTGAAGCTGTTTTAATCATGATGTGGCACAGTGGGATTCTTTACTTGAGTTCTGCTTGGGTGGTTGTCTGCACTTTTGCTGCTGATCTGTTCTCTCTGGAAAGCCTCTGCCTAGGAGAATAACCCACGAATTTGATAAAGCTAGTTCAGCTCATCTTTTTCTTTTCTTTTCTTTTTTCTTTTCTTTTCTTTTCAGTCCTACCTACTCAGGAGGTTGGGGTGACAGATCCTTTCATTCAGACTTGACTCCCTTCTTCGAAATGCCCTTTTGCCGTTTTTCCTCGCACCGCGAGTGGATTGAGCTCCTTTTTGTAATGAAAATAAGTGCAGCCTCCCCACATCTTAACTCTAGAAAATCAGCTAACTTTTAAGTAACTGCCTTCAATCTTCATATTCTGATTATATCCACTGTGCTAAAATGGCACAAAAGAGTGAATACAGCCTATTGACTGGATGCATAAATTGGTTTTCTATATGCTAAATGCATACAACTTGCTAAGTGTAAGACTGTTTTTCTCCCACTCTGGCAATTTGGCTATTGCAGAAGTGATGTCATCTTTTTTGTATTTATGGGCAGCTCCCATTACAGCACTTTTGTTTGCATTACAGCCATGGCAAGAGTACTATAAGAATAATTTAGGATGAAAAAGTTGCCTTAGGCTGGAATTTTCAGATGCATCTAAGGGAGTTATGAATTTCAGTGGCTAATTTCCTTAGCCTAATTAGCTGTCTACCCAAGAAACTAGGAAATACCACTAGGAATAAATAGTTTCTTTTACAATTTTCATTGCAGCATCTGTGTTGTCTTTAAACTGTTAAAATTGTTTACTGTTAAACATTTACAATTGTTTACTGTTAAAACTGTTTATGATGATCTTATGAAACAAAGTACAGAGTTTGTTATTCACCTTCATTTCCAGATGTGCTCGGAATAATTCTAACTGGACTAGCCTGTGGTATGTCTGGTAAGTTCAGATTTATTTTACTTAACATACAAGATGTTTGGGAGGTAATGTAAACAAATAAATAGTAGGAATGGGTGAATAAAGACACACGTCTCTGATCCTGAAAGGTGCCAGTGGAATACAACCTAGACTAGCTAGATGGAAAAAGTAACCAATTCCATTCTGTGTGGGACATGTTCCTAATTGAGTATTCCATCCCCATAACTCTGACATGTTACAGTTTGAGTCCAAAGCCATTGTGCACCCCTTCTAAACAGACAACTTGCTGAATCTTTGCTTGGAGAGGGATCAGCAGTGCAGCGTAGTGGACTTGTCAGTTCTTGGCATTGCATCAGGTTTTGCTTATCCCTGAGCTTATCCCTCTCTCCCTTTTATGGGAGAGAAGATGGTTGGGTTATGATGTCGTTCTTTCTTTCACGGCTTGCTGAACTCCTTGTCATTGACTGATGGCTAACCTTTTTTTATTGGCTGATTTTATGACTTAAAAAGGGGAGAAAACAAATAGGCAAACACTATTGTAATAGATCAGTGATTCCATTATATTGCAGGCTATATGCATCTTGGCTTGCAGCTTCAGAATGTACATGTCAGGATGTACGCTGTAAAACTTAATGAGGGAATACAGTGCAAATTGGCCAGTGTTAACTACAGTTTAGTATTCGGACTAATTTAGGCTTCTACAAATACTCTAAACCCTCTCGGTGGCAGATGATATGCAGAACTGTTTCAAAAATTAATTGACATTTTAAGACGGCTTGAAGGCAGCTGTCAGCGTTTATAAACAGCAAAACTAATGTATCATAGTTTGCTGTTCAGAAGTGTTACACTATTATAGCAGTGTACAGTAATCATCACTTCCCTCAGGTCACTCTCAGAATGTGGAATCATGAAGCTCTTGGAATGCTAGGAAAATCTGATTGGTTGGTGATGAGGTCATATTCTGCTCACTCTGGTGCAATGTTTTATTATGAAGTTTCAGCAAGATTTAATACTATGAAATGTAAAAGCGAGCCCTGAATATGTTACTTCCTGTTCTGCCATTGCTGTGTTCTGAATTTTCTACATTTTATTTTTAAAAGTAATCTTAAATGGCCTGAAACTCTAGGAATTTATAGCTGCTGATCAGAAGTTAGTTTTGAAGAATCTAACTTCACTTCTGATCAGGAAAGAAACCTGGGTTTGCTAAAACAGCGATTTCATAAGGGTTGTCCTGTGAGTGCAGGAAACTGCGATTCAGATCCCCCGGGGTCAAGGAAGGTATTGGATTCTCATGGAGTACTAAAGCCTGTGGTATGGAACTTGAGCTATTATTCAGTGTAGGTTCCAAATTCCAGATTTTGTGGGCGAGGGATCTGTTTGTGTGATCCTAATACTAATAGAAATGTTCTCATTAAAATTAAAGGAAAACAGTTTGTTTGGATTTAAACATCCCCTGCAGTATAATTTTGGTTACTTTTGAATTGTCATATTTAGTAATCTAGGGGTGCTAAGAAGGAATTATTTTGGAGGCATGCTTTTGATCTGTCAGTATTACTTTTAAATTGGTTGGAGGAGAGGAGGGAAACAATACTGTTGGGGTCTCGTCTTCTGACATGTTTGAGTATTTGGGGGGGAGGGAAGGAATCAGAACATGGAAGTTTGGTGTGTCAGCTGTTCTGGAGAAGTTCCCTCCAAAGTACCATAAGAATACTTAAATCTTTGACCTTGGGTCTCTTTCTTTACAACAATCCTAGGCACTTCTTGCAACCCAATCCCAACTGGCATAAGTAGCTCATGAGAACACTTAACTCATTCAAGAACACTTTTAAGAATGGAAAAAACTCCAGAATTTAAATTTGAGAGGGGAGCCAGAAGCACCAAAATCTAGATTTTTTTTTTTAGGTATATTGGGTGGAATTGACCCCTGAGTAGAGGGCCAATACACCATTAAATGCCTATGCCCCATTAAATCTCACTTATGCACTATTTTGAGGACTTAAGTGGTTCAGAGGTCTAGATCTGGTATTGTCATAGAATATCAGGGTTGTGTAGAAGTCCAGATGGGAATGCTGGGAAAACAGCACCTTTTGAAGTCCAAACTCTTGCACTGCCCTCATTTACTCTGTAGAATACTGATTTAGGCATTGTGTATTATGAGGTTATACAACAGATACAAAAAAGTCTGGCCTGTGAATTTTTTAATTTAACACCATCCCTGAGTCAGGAAGGGTTTAACAGGTGATCAGTAGCACCAAAGCTTGGGGACATTAAGCTGACTGTTTTGTAACTGGCTTTTCTCATGCTGGCATTTACACACAAACAGAGCCAGCACCAATAAAAAAAGACTCCTATGTAGTAGGTAAACCAGGCCTTGCAAAGAGTGTCCTTAGGAGTTAAAGCTCTTCTATGCATGGAAGAGGAAAAGCATTAATAATAAAGCAATGGGCTTCTCTCTCCTTGCGTCTCCTAGGCTGATTCTACTGACAGTGTTCCTGCTCCTGCTATGTGGCATCACAGCGAGCTGTGTGAAGTTCTGCTGCCGGAAGAAGAGACCCCCGGTTCAAACCTTCCCTAGACGCCCCTACGATATGACGGTCATTGCCGTTGATGGCGATAGCACTGCCCACAGCACCGTGACCTGTGAGTGTTCTTCAGGGGCTATTATTCAGGGGTACTTGAGGCTTTAATCCTGGAGATGTTAGCACTTGGGTGTGCAATACTCCTGGCACTTCACATCTTCAAAGCAGACACTAACTAATCCTCACAACACCTCAGGCCCTGTGAGGTACTATCATCCCACATGTTGTAGATGGGGAAAAAGAGGCAGAGAAAGGCTCAGGGACTTGCCCAAGTCTACACAGTGAGCAAGTGACAGAAGGCAACCGGGGTTTAGTTCTCTAACGGTTCAAATAAATCCCTGATGGGCTGGCCTTGTGCATGTTCTCTCACACATCCATTCTTGCCCCTCCATTTTGTTCTACCTCACATCTGTCCATCCCAGCCAAACCGCTTCTTACAGGAGGTATAGCACAAAACCAGAATGGTAGAAGCCCAACTAATAAGTATCCTGTTATCTGGGTTACAGCATGTACCCATTATGTCAGACACCTCATGGTAATAACTAAACAAAAGCATTTTTCTCCTGATTGCTTTCCGGGTGGGGCTGGGTGGGTTCCATCTATGTCACAGTTATAGATGCACAATATACTGGAAAAATAGTGTCAGATCTTTATACAAAGATGTATTTTATTCACTTTTTCAAGCCTTATTGTGCCTTCTCTTTACAGCATACAGCTCTTTCCAGTACCCCCAGAGTGCCCCACTTCCACTTCCGTTTGGGGATATGGACAGCAGCACCATGTCTCCCCCAGCCTATAGCCTCTATGCCATGGAGTTGCCTCCCTCATACGATGAGGCCATCAAAATGGCTAAGCCCTACATCGAGACGGTGTTGGTGGGCCAGAAACTCAATGACATCCTTGAGTCAGTGGCACCAGAAGAGCCAAATCAGCACCAAGGTTCCTCTGCTCCTGTGACCGGTGAACTGGAGACACAGCCAAGTTCAGAAGAACCACAAGTTGCAGCACAAGGCCAACCTCAGCTCTAGCCCATTTAGGGGTGAGAGAAATAGAGCAATATAAGGACATTGAGAAGTACTAAAGACATTAAAAGTTTGATCTTATATGCAAGTAACCATGGGAAGAGGCCTAATCTGATGTCCCTATCAATGATTTGTCACGTGGGAGGAATGTTTCCTGCAATTGCAGTAATCTTCTGACATTTCTAGGATATTAAATGAAATAGGAGGACAGCAGTTTAAAAATACCCTGTGTGGGTGATACATGGATGCTAGTTTGTGTCCTGCCAATGAAAAATAATCCCTTGTACTGATATAGCAATGAAAAGGGCAGGGGCATGGTACTGCGATAGTGACACCTTCATTAGATGCCAGAATGATGCAAACAGTGCATTGTTCTTGAACAGAAGATGGAGTTTCCCAAACTTGAGGCAGAAATGGAGTCTTGAGCATGTGCAAATTCAAGAGGTTCTATAGCTTGTCTCTTCTTTTGAGAAGGTTAACTGTCCAGCAAATTGCTGAAGCACTGAACTCGTTGCTACGTAACGGCGAATGTTTCTTTAAACTGAAGAAAAATGGCACCCAAGGACTCTACTATAGTTCATGAATTGAAATCCACACTGTTATTTCCACAGTGTTGGGGAGAGACAAGGGAAAAGACATTTGTGCCAATTATGGGAGACCCGAATCGTTAAAAACAAAACAAAACAAAACATCACTTTCAAGATGGGGGGGAGAGGTTTGATGCTTGTTGGTTTTGTCAGTTACAGTGCAAATTAGCCTCCTGGAGAAACTTTTATACATGGTTTGGTATTAAAATATTTCAAGTATTCATGCTTTTTGCTGACTGAATCCAATGGGTTTGAAAAACTAAATGATCTGGTAAACATTGAATGCCTTGTCAGCACAAAAAGTCAGTAGTATAAATTTCAAAAAAAGTTAAGTTATAAAGCTACAGTGCTTGACCTCCTTATGGGATTTTTATTTAATATTTCACTGATTTTTTTTTTAAACTATAAATAAAATTTTAACTTTTTAATGGAAACCATCTGCCATTGTGAGATCTAAGTAACCTAAGATAAGGGTTACAGAGAAGTGTCCAATAGAAATCTCTTCAAGGAAAGAGATGTGAAGCATAGGACAATAGAAATAAGCATTGAAGGGATCTTTCATATCATGTAGCTCAACTCCACACTATATTTACTTGGGACTGTGAAGTTTGCACGCTAACCGATTTTGTGTGTGCATGGGAACCATATACCTTCTATCCCTCAAAACTGCAGCTCCAAGAAATCCTAGTCCTTTGAGCTTAAATAAGTTCTGATTGTTGGGATACTTTTTCCAGTGGCAGTGTGATATTCTGTCTCCTTTACTGCAACTGTTGGGAGGAAACTGAATGCATAACATTTTTTAGAAAAAAGGGTAAAGTGAACTCAGGATGAGGAAAAAGATGAAGGGTAGGAAAAGCCACAGCTGCAACAACTGTATTGGGCAAAAATCCCCACTGAATAGGGCACTGCTGCTGCTTACCCAGCATGAAGCATTTCCAGTACCCATCTAGTAGCTGCTTGTTTGAGAACTGAAGCCCTACACACTGGTAATGATTGAACTATCAGAACAATGCACAGGACCAAGGCTAAAAGGGAGGGGAAGCCACACCAGTCTCAAAAGTAAGTAGTTTATTGTGACATAGTTAGCAAATGCGTGTTTATTGCAGAAAAATATCCTCTTTGTGGGGGAAGCTGCAGTGCCAGGAAAAAAACCTAGAGGGGAAAACATCCTCTGTTTCTATATGAATGAACCACTGCTCTGTGGGAACTAATGTATGATTGCACTGCTCTGGAAAGCTGTTTACCGCTACTTAAATGCATAGCACAAAGGGAAGCAGCCCTGGCTTCATCAGTTAAAAATTCTTCATTTTGGAATGCAGGTCATCTTTCCCATTTCCTGTTTTTCCTTTAGCCATCACCAGCTTTCAGACTTGTGAACTCAGCCTTTCATTAGAGGGGAATGGTCTTTGTAGATGGGGTTCAGGCTGCACTATAATCGCAAGATTAAAGTGTCACAAAATCATTTTAGCATCTTCTAGTACCATTTAAGCTGAGAGGTGACAAGACACCTTGGCGGGTGGGGTGGATGTTATGCCTTTCCCACTTCCATTCTTGTTCTCTAGGGAGGGTTTATTTTGATCTAGTTTCTGGAATTAGCAGAGACCAGTTCTGCTGGTATTTCACTCCTGGGACTCACTCTCACTCAGGTGCAGGTACAAAGGGGGGTGGGAGGGAAGAGTGATGTGTAAACTTGTATTTCCGATGCTGTCCTCTGTTCTGACAAAGGTGTTTGACTGGGCCCTGGAGCTGGTGTTTGGTTTGTTTTTGTTTTTGTTTTTTTTCTCCTAGCCCTATTCTCACTGGTGAAGTTTTGTTCTTAAGCTCCCTACCAACAGGAACTAGTGACTAGTCTGACTTGTACTAGAAGAAGCAAAGAGGCTCAGCTGGGGTTGGAAGTGAGTGCTAGTTTTAACACAAACCTACCAAGCCAAGGAATTCTGCACCAACTTTTGGCATTTAGTATCAGTTTTTTTCTTTTTTTTTTTAAACTGTTTTCTATGGCATTTTTTTTTTTTGGGCCTGAGTTGTAGAAGGCTCAATTAAGCCTTCCCCTGCCCTGGTAGTGGGGTGAGGAGCATTCTGAGACCAGATTGAAAGAACAGAAAGAGAGAAAATCAAGATCCAACCAAATAACTGGAATCTGGCTCCTAACATCTGCACCTGGCTTCGTAAAAACCACTCCTGTTTTGTCAGTCTATTGATGGTACTGCATGAACGAGGGGCTTGAGTTGTACTTCAGATTTGCAGCTCCCATTGGCTTCAGTTGGAGTTGTCCCTGGTTCAGCATATCTGCAAACTGGCACAGAAATCCTGGTGTTTGGTAAAAGGAGTTCATGAGTATATGGAACACTCTCTTCTGCTGGCTGAAGCAATTAGGGATGTTTTGTACAGCAAACTTCACAAACACAAGAAGTTACTTGTTTGATTCCAGCCCAAATGGAAACTTAATGACTGAGTTAAGGCTCCTGCAAAAGACATTTAATGAAGGGAAATGATAGTGATATTCACCCTGAACTGCACCTGGTACCGCCGTATGGTTGGGATTGCCTTTCTCAGATCACATGCCACTGACATGCTGACATGCTTTGCTGCCCAAGTAGCCTTCTTGCTCAACTTACATTCCTCCCTGCTGGAGATTAAATGGTATAGGGACACACCACATCACTGACTCCACTTAGCTGCAGACAAAACAGAGCAAGGGCCTGATGTTGCTGTCATACGCTGGAAGTCAAGTTTGGCTGTGGACCTCAAAAGAAATAGGAGTCCAAGGCTATTGTGTGTGACTACATTGATGGAACAAGATTCTTAAACATCCTCCTTGCCAGCCAATTGATTTTGAGAGTCCTCAACAGGTTCCCCCAATGCTAAACCCTTCTCACTTGTGTTGAATAGTGATTTCCCAGCCAGCCTGGGAATTGGCCTCTGCAACTTGTCTTTTGCTCAGTGGATTAGTTTAGCAGGCTGGCCTGTCTGGGAAGTGTGGTCTAGCAAATAGAGCATTGGACTAGGAAGTCAGGGAACCTGGATTGTATTACTGGCCTGGTGGGTGACATTGGGCAAGTCACTTCAGCTTAGATCCTCCTTTCATTCTGATGGGAATGAGGTGCCTAAAATACCTTTGAGGATCTGGGCTGCCATCTCCCTGTGCCTCAGTTTCCCCATCTGCAAAATGGGAATGATACTGACCTCTTTGTAAAGTGCTTTGAGCTCTACTGATGAAAAATGTTAGATAAGAGCTAGGTATTATTAAAATAACTTGGTTCAGCAGGTGTGGCTCACAGCCCAGTCTTCCCTTCCCCAAGCTTTCCATCCTCCTTGGTGAGAGATCTTGCACAAGCAATCTCCAAGGTCTACACCCACAAGTTTGGCAGCAGGCCCTTTCTGCAAATGATGTGCAGGAAGCTCCTGCTGGGGGTGCTAAGTTAGCAACTTAAATATCATAGCTGTGCTCTGATTAGGAAACTGGTGCTCTCTAGGGGTTGCCAACATTGTTGCCGGTACAATGAGTATCATATCTCCCCTGCCAGTGCTAGCATATTTTGTACTGGAACTTGATACAGAATTCAGGGTTCATGCTCTCTCTAACTTGCCAATATGGTTTCTGACACATAGTGCTATTTTTGCAGAAAGCTACATGAGTTCTGAAATGCTGCACAAGTTAATCCTGCCTCTTTCACAACCTATCTACAACACAGCCTCCTCTATCTACAAAGACTCCTGCTGTTTTGCTTACATACATTCCCCTCTTAAACAGAGCTGAGGTAACGGTCCCAAACACTGCACTTTGCAATGATACTGTAGTTGACTTTCAGAGTATTCCTGTTGTACAGAGTGATTCAATGTAATATGATGCAGTTAAGGGGAAGCTCCTTATGTCAAAGCACTGAGATTTGAAACTAAGTTAAGTAGTGAGTAGAGCTGGTTTGACGATACCCCTCCCCTGCTCTCCAAAACTGGGGATTTTCAGGTTTTGTTTTTTCACAAACAAATTGGAAAATTTCAAAAGAGATGGAAATTTTCAGCACATTTGTTTGTTGAGAAAAAGGGCTATTTTCCATTCAATTTTTCAAATAAAATTTTTTTACTCTCAGTACAGTTATTGGTTGTATTTGCATTCTATTTGTATTCAGACAGCACAGGCTAAAATTCTCAAAGTTTTGCACTGGGATTAGTGTAAAACCTGATGGATTCTCTGTGGTGTGTCTCTTTTGCCCGTCCCAGAGTCCCGGTGAGGTACATGGATATGATGAGATGGGCCTAGGACATTACGCAATGAATTGCAATGTGCTAATTGTAATTCTGGTCATTGTGAAATTGTCCTAATTAAAACCAGATTTTACTGTAAGGAGAGAGGGGGTATATCTCCATCTTCCACCACTTCTTGTTACTCACTTTGGCTCCTGTGGATCTGTTTCATGGAGATGTTGCAAGGATAAATACAGTAGTGACTGAGGGTGCTCAGGTTCTAAGGGCATAGGCCATAGAACTGCCTGAGGTAGGTCAGGCAGGGCAACCTGCCCCACTGCTCCTCAAGTCTGATTTGGAGGGTGGTGCTTTCAAGTGTATTAAGTCTCTGCAGCCATTTGCGTCCCAGGTATTGCTGCTGAGACTTGCCAAAACAGGCTGGAGGTTTGGTGATATGGAAGCTACCAACTGGACTAAGGTCCTGATTCTGCAAAGCACCGTATGCAAATGAACCCCTGCACCTGACCAGAGACCTGCTGAAGTCTGTGGGACTCTGTGCAGATGCTGGGGCCTGCTCACATTGTAGGACTGATGCTTACAGTTCACTGCTCAACTCATTTCACATTCTAGCTCCTATTCCCAGGTGATCAAGTGGGGAGTGCAGCTCCCCCTCCTGTCCTGTCCCCTACCACAGATCCCCCAGCCTCCTTGGCTGGCGAGGTGAGAGCTTCTCTTCTTCAATCTGCTGCCCATTGCCGAGGTACAAAGGACTAGCCAAGCACTCCCTACCACCCCCGAGGACAACTTGTGCTTGTTTATGGTACAGACTGGCACCATCTGAATAATGAAACCATGTCAGGAACCCT
Organism: Dermochelys coriacea; assembly: GCF_009764565.3. Classification (NCBI taxonomy): domain Eukaryota; kingdom Metazoa; phylum Chordata; order Testudines; family Dermochelyidae; genus Dermochelys; species Dermochelys coriacea. The sequence goes on along the minus strand of NC_050085.1, from coordinate 17,387,438 downwards.
CCCAACGCCCCTGTGAAGTAGGCAAGTAAAATTATTCCCTAAAGAGCCAGTAGCCTGCATTGCATAGGAGGCTTTATTAGCTAACAAGTGCTGGGAAGTTACCACCACTGAAGGGTTTGTGGCCATGATGGGAAGAAATATTAAACCTACTCTCAATTATCTTATAATTGGTCTGTTGGGAAGCTGGTGGTTTTCAGGAAGCTGGGGGATTTCCCAGGGCAGCTTAGGGAAAGCATTACCCACTGGTGAACTGTGCTTGTTCAAAATCAACATAAAGATAGGTTTGAAAAAATATTTGCTTATTTTACTTAAGAGGTGAATGAAAGGAGAGCCCTAGAGGGTTAAAAGGAAAGACCAAGCTAGTAAATAAAGATGAGATATTAGGAATCAAAGAGAGAGAGAGAGTCCTTCATGTTTGGACACAGGGTCTGTTCAGACTAGTAGTGATTGGGACAGGGAAAATTTCCTAAGGAGGGGAGATAACCATGGACTCTAGAGGAATGTTCCTGTGATTGCATTGCTGGAACAGAGTGAAGGCCTGTTGTTGCATAAGAAGAGCATATAGGTGCAAGAGATCTAGTGGGATCCTTGACTGAGCATGAGATGGGTGCTGTGTGAGCTCTTCATGTCGTCTCAGAGCTGGTAGAAACAAGTCACATTTGCTCACTGACCAAAGCAAGTGTGGTGAGCTTGAGGAGTCATTTGAGGATGTGATTGGTGGCTGCTGGAGTAAGACAAGGACTGGTCTGGACAGTGTTTTGTGGATAAAAGCAAAGCCTCTTTGAAATCTATGGATATGTGTATGCTGCCTGCTTGAACTATCCTGTACTGGAGGGCTGTGTGCTATGGAAAATACTATGGACCCATTCATAATTACCCTAGGACAAAAAGGCCCCAATCCCCCACTGAGGCCTCTCGGCATTAGTGCAATGCAAATATACAATAGGCTAAAGAAGACTGCCAATCATATTTTCAATGATGTCTGAGCTTTGTAGATGCCAAAAAAAACCCTAGCTGTTCAGGTCTCTGAATCAGCATGGAAAGAATGGTTTCTGAAAAGCCATTGGATTGTGCCACTTGCAAACTGAGCTCAGTTCTACTCCTGCCTGTGAGATAGCATTTGTTTAGGCCTGGTCTACATAAACAGTCTCAACTCTCTTAATTTAAATCAGTTTAAAAACTGGACACTCTTATTTTGGTTATTGCTGTTTTAGCTTAAGCTGATTCCCAATTTATTTAAGCTGCACTGCAATAAATCTGGTTTAAATTGAACTAAGCGTGTCCGCACAGGGGTTTGCACTAGATTAACTAAATCAGTTTAAAATCACATCTTTAGTTAAACCATTGCAACATATATGTTCCTCAAATATAGTCCAAAACCACAACTGCTGCCTTTTGAGTGTTTGTCTTCAGGTGAATATCTTCACTTGACTACAGTTCTTCATTTCAATAACCTCCTGAGGCAGGAGGAAGAGTCCTAGCTCTTATGCAGAAATAAGCACTACGTTCAGTTCACAGGGTAGCATATGCTTTTGGCCAGAGATCCTGTGAGCTTCCCCCTTCCTCCCCACCAGCAAGAGTTGAGTGTTGGGTCTTCTGAATTTAAAAAGTTTTATAGAGCAAGAGGGTACAGATAGGTTAGAAGAAATAACTTCTAGTTCATTCTAAAATATAGGGCAAATGGCCAGATTTTTCCAAGGTATTTGGATCTAAAGTGGCAGACAAGCACCAAATGGATTTTCAAAAGTGCCATCTGCACCTTTAGGTGCCTAAATATTTTTGAAAATCTGGCCCACAATGAACAGCGCATGAGCCAGGATGGACCAATTCCCTAGTGCTTTCTCCTGACTTAATAGCTTGCTTTAACCCACTTGTACTCGAGAGCACAGACATGCAGTGTTACCAGGATTCCTTCTGCTTTCCCCAAGTCCAATGCCCTTCCCCTTATATGCTATGCTCTTGGTTCAGAACCAGCTTGCAGCATTATAAGCTTTTCCATCTGTTACCCAACCCTGACTGCATCTTTTCACAGGTTTCCTCAATGTTTTTCCAAGCCCACTTGAAACACTGAATTATTGTGAGCTTGAAATTCAGTGCAATGTGACTCATGTTCTCAGGCACTCCCTCGGGTAGCTTTATTTAGTCTACCATGCAGAAGTGAAGTTTAGGCATTTCTAACCAAGGTGTGAACTCTTTTTGAGATGGATAAAAGTAGGTGTGGACCTGGGAGCAATTCTCAGTCCCAGGAATGATTTATACAGGAGAAGTGAGAGTCCTGGCAAAGCACATGCATTCCTTTCCCAAGTACACTGTGTTCCTGTCACAGGACTCTTTAAAGCCATATTGGAAAAACCTTCTTTATAAAGTTTATTAATAAACATAAATTATGGCTCCTGTACAATTTCCATGGCCCAAAATAGCTTCCTTGAATAACTGAATCTGTCCTGCAAGAGCTTCCACACCTGTTGTGAGAGGAGTCTCTCAGCTCTGCTCTGGTCTGTAGCTTCCTCCTGCTGTGAATGCCAGGTGAAGTTCCTCAGACTTGGATAGTGTGTGAGTGGTGTTCAGAGACATCTCCAGATCACAGCATCTTGAGAGGAATTGCAGCCCTTGCAGGTGAGGGTGTCTAGGAAGGATCTTTGTAACAAAGGATATAATTCTTCTGCAGAACTCTACTGAACAAGCTTAAAGGATTCTCCAGTCATCATGGCTACAAACTCTGAGAGGGAGAGAACCATAGAGAAGGCAGGATTTATTAGCCTCAACTTGTGCTCTTGGCACAAGCCATAGAGTGGGTTAATCACAGGTTGACAGGGCAAGGAGCACTGCAGGATACTTCTATAACGCTCACTCAGTAAGATGGGCCTGACGCACCACAGGGACAGGAGTTGGATTCTTGTTGGCTAAATAGTTCTTTGTTCATTGAAATCTGAATTTCCAAAGGTTGGGATTTGCTCCAGAAGTTGAAGGGGATCCCCTCTTTCATCGCATCCCATGCATCCCTGTCGCCCAGCTCTATGCTCAGACCATGGGGCAAATTCTCTGATGCAGCTCCACTGAAGTCACTAGGGTGATGACAGCAGAGAACAAGCCCTACCAAAATCTTTGCAAATGTAGTAGGTTTTTTAGTGTAATGACACAATCATTAGTTCAGAGCAAAGATGAAGGTCTCATCCAAAGGCCATTGGAGTCTATGGGAGTCTTTAAATTGCCTTGGGTAAATTTTTTTTAATTGGCTTTATTGGCTAAGTGCAGTGGGAGGGCTGCCTCTGATACTGTAATATTTTCCCTTCCAGTTAAAGGATGGCAAGAGCAATTTCTTTTGCACATCTCACAAGAATCTCGCCTCCCTCTTTCAGTGGGAATTTGCCTGCTCAGCTCTCACCTGAAGAGAATTGTTAGTGTGAAACTGACAGAACCTTAGTTACATGGCACCTCAAATGAAATGCCAGAGCATTCAAAAATAAACCATCAGCAATGCAGCCCCGATGGCTTCATTTTTACCCCTCTGGCTCTTTAGTGAGAAAATGGCTCATGCCAAGCTGGTGCTGTCAAGGCAAGTTCTGCTATGCTGTAAGGAACTTTGAGGAGCTAATTAAGCTGTCAGCCATTGTTAGAGATAAGCCTCTCACCCCTGCGTTGCCTCTGCTTCTCCCAGACAAAGTGCTCCCCCGGCACTGGCAACATACATCTGTGATAAACAGGAAATTTCACATTGTGGCAAATGGGGGTGGAAACCGAACATGTCGACATAAAAAGCAGTTTGAGTTGGGCCTGAATTGCGCTCCTGCATCTGGACTTCCCCAAACCTTAGGAAAGTTCAGACCTAAATCCAAACTTTGCACATTGAGCCCTTCTTCTACCCCCTTTTCTTTTTGTACAGCCATTTGTGTAGTTGAATGGCCTCCTTCCCTACCTCCTTCTGCTCCACAATGGCCTGCTTGAGATGGCAGTGAACATACCAGAAAACCGGCAAGAAGACATCAGAATAGGAGGAGCAGGATGGCAGTTGTTAGGACAGGGAGCAGGTGGTTATATTAAAGAGAGGAATGTGGTCCAATGATCTAAACACAGGGCTGAAAGCCAGGAACTCCCAGGCTTTAATCCTGGCTCACTTTCTGGCCTTGGGCACATCACTGTGAAGGTATCTATAAAATGGAGGTAATTTGATGATGGGATTAATTTATATTTGTAGAACATCCCAAGGATGAAAAGGAATGTAAACCCTCATGCTTAACAGCCCAAGCCAACCTCTAACTAATGAGAGGTTTGGGAAGGCACTCCCTCGATGGGCAGATTGTTGAACTATGGGATTTCTCTACAGCAGCTGGGGCCAGCCATTGACAGAAAGGATAATGGTAAGATGAACCACATGTCTGAGCTGGTGCAGCTGTACCTGTGTTTCTAAAGAGCTACCCAGTATAAGGACTCAGTATTATTAGGGCATATTCATTCATGAAACCAAATTTCTGTTCACCTTCTATTGAAGAACAGAGAAATATTAAATTTCTGAAAGCAATACTGTATTAATAAAAAGACAGTGTAGTGAGACATCCAAAATCTCTGTAACAAATCCAAACTCTTTCCAGGAAGTCTGACTAATGTATCAATAATGGGTTGGTACTGTGATCTCTTTCTGCTGTATGCTTCTACTGCCTTCTGCTGAAAGGTCAGATAAAATGCATTGTGGTTGCATTAAACTCAACTACTTATTGACCAGTCTTTTAATGTCAATCCAAACCATGAACAGATATTATTCCAATGCTTTCCGGTTGCATTGGGAATGGCAGCAGATTTTTGTTGAAGACTGAAGGCACAGAATTTTTTTTGAGCAGAGGGTTGGACTAGATGACCTCCTATGGTCCCTTCCAACCCTGATATTCTATGATTCTAAATAAAAAATGGTTTCACACAGACCGTAAATGTCACATAGATAAATTATTTTGGAGGAGCAGATGAATCCTCTAGAATTCTGCTATATAAATCACATCACTGACAAATGAATGTTCATGTACTTTAGTCCCCATTTTTCTTGTTACAGGAAGAACTCCTTAACTGGAGAGTTTGGTTTCCTTAATGAATATTTTAAAGTTAATTTAGTGCTGGTGATAGGTGCTAGATTATCAGTCCTGAAGTCACATCTATTTAGAACTCACAACACACACAGAGGCCATACTTTTCAAGCCAATAGTGATTTTGGAATCCTAGCTTGAAACAGCTTAAAGGAGCTTGATTTTCAGACAGTGCTGAACACCCGGCCTCTGAAAATCAAGCCCCTTTAACCTGTCTCAAGTTGGGTACCCAAAACTGAGGCAATCATAATCACTGGTCACTTTTTAAAATCTTGTTAAATCCACTTCACAAACATTGTCTAATTAACCTTCACAAACCCTCCTAAGAGATAAGAAAATATTATCCCCATTTGGGTGGCCGGAGGAGGGAAGAGGAAGACGGGGAGGGAGGGCCACACAAAGTCATGGGGATTCAGGCACAAAGAGGTTAAGTGAATTTCCCAAGGTCACAGAGGGAGTCGGTGTCAAAGCCAATATTAGAACTCAGCCCTATGTCCTAGACCACACATCCCTCTCACAGTTGCATGACACGGTCTGTGTGGAATACATCCACCTAGTCAAAATGGGTGACTCCCGTGGGCAAAGCTTCTGAGTAAGGCAAGACGGATCCAAGACTGCTGACTACAGGCTATTGGGAGTAATCTTCCCAGTGAACCTTTCATTTGCCAAAGAGTCTTGTGTATGGATACTATACCTTCATAATCAATGGTTCCATCTCCATCCTTATCAGCTTCTTTCATCATCAGTTCAGCCTCCTGTTCATTTAGTGGTTCTCCAGCATTCATCAGTACATACCTAAAAATACAGACCAAATCTGGCAATACTTTGCCCTTCATAGGTGAATTTCAAACCACTTTACAAATATGAACTTCTTCCTGTCAACTCTCAGAGGTAGGTATTTAAGTGCATTTTACAAGTGGGGAAATTGAGGCATGGAGTGGATATGTCACTTGGCCAAGGTCAAACATGACCTAATTTTCAGAAGTTGAGCGTACCTACAACTCCAATTAAAGTGAATGGGAGTGACAAGTGATCAGCACCTCTGAAAATCTCAGTCATGGCATATCAACGGTAAAACAAGTAATTAAACCCCGAAGTCCTGATTCCCAGTCCCCTACTTTAACCATTAGCCCACACTTATGGCGTACTCTGTTCATATTCTAATGGAAAACCTGCACAGAATTATGGCAATAAACATTCAAGTGACCACACACAGTGTCACACAAGTGAGAGATGGCAAAGCCCTATTAAGCGATTTGGATTAAGATTGTTCCTTACAGTGTCTATTTTAGTGCATTGTCTATTTCCAACCCCAACACAAACAGAAACTTGAGATGTTGTGATCCCACTTAGTGAAGAAAAATAGTTCTTGAAATCTCACCCATGGTATTAGCCCATGAGTCTCAGAATTCTGATCCTAAATAAAGCCTGGACTGGCCAATCACAAACTCTCAGATACAGAATTAGTCCTGTATGTATCTGTAGACATGGGCATAGAACAGCTAACACCAGCTTTCAGCATGAAAGGAAACCTAATTCACCAAGGCATGATATTTCCATACAGATCTTTAGCCGATGTAAGAAAACACACATTTATCCAAGTGTCCCTGGGGCTGTTGCAGCTTTGTAAGGATTGCTAGTATCTTGTACATGTCAGGACACAAAAGCACGCTGGATATTATTGCCCCTGTCTCATCTGGCTATGTTCTGCTTGCTGAATTGTAATGCATACAGGCAATCGTGCCTGCCATGTGCTTGGTGCGTAATTCAAAGTCAGGGAGGCAATTTCCATCATCAAAGCACATTGATGATCCACAGACCAAAGCAGTCATAGAAGCTCACTGTCATGAAAGATCTTCAAAGCAGTGTTCCTGTCCTTGGGGGAAAGGTGAGGGGAATAAGGGCACCAGCACTGTTCACTCTTGAGTTGAAATAATGTCAAGGTAATATTTAAATTTTTTTTTCTTTCGTTGAAACATCATGTGAGTTGGGAAAATAGAAATCATTAGAACAGCACAGGCTGGGGCCTGAAGCCAGATTTCCCAAGGAGTTCAAGGCCTGATTTCCAAGTGGTCAGCACCCTCTTGGGGCCAGATTTTCAAAAGAACCCAGCACAAAAAATGCATCCAACCTGCTGAGATCTTTTGAAAATCTGACCTTTAGTGTGAAAATGGGAAACAACTGGATGCTGAGCACTTTCTGGCCTTGTTGACAAAGTCATTGATTGTCCTAGCTCTATGCCCATGAAAGGGTAGAACAGTCAGAACAATCTTGCTTTTCCAGCATAATTATGGCTAATGTATTCATTTCCTTTTGAATGGCTAGCAATGAAGGTTTCTTTTAGGACTCTACAGGAGCCTGAAGCCTGCACTAGCTCTCTTGGAACTTACTGTAGTACAAACTGCGTAGCTCCTCTGATTCTGCCAGCTTTGGTAGCTTGAAGCTTTGAGGCAAATCCCAGGCTTTTTAAATTAAAGAATGTTTGTTTTCTTTCCTTATCAAGGACAAGTTCTGAGGATGTTAAACAATCTGGAACCTTGTGTCTGAATGATAAACACAAACATTTCCAAGCTACATGCCTCCTTTTTTACACATTTATAAACAGGAGCTTGATTAATGCTCATTAACCAAAGGAATATTTGCCTATGATATGACCTTGAGTTAGCTAAATGCATTAATCTTTTCCAGTCTAATAGATATCTTTTTCATATCCATATGGAAATCTAGGTTAATTTCAAAGTGAAGAACAGAAACATTTGCTACTTTTATAAAGTGATCTTTTAATTTTTTCTGTTTCTTTTTATCTTTTTTTTCTTTTATTGTTGCCTTTTTGTTTTGTTCTTACTGTGTTGGTTAATTCTTAGTTTTGATTGTTATTGATAATACAAAGAGCAAGAAACTCAGCTGGTGAAATCAGCATAGCTTCAATGGAGAGATGTCATTTTATGCCTTCTGAAGACATAATCTAGAGACTGTTCATTCATATTAGAGCTGAGCAAATGACTTATTTGACTAATTTCTTTTCACAAATTGTCTGCTAATAGCTTAAAGATTTTTCTTCGATGTGCTAGTTATTTTAAATGATTAACAGAATAATTTCTGTGAATGATTCTTGGTTCCTAGTTTGCTCATTTACTATTCAATCTTTGAGATGTGTTGAATGGTTTGATTGGTCACATGGTATCTTTGTTTTATGCATGGCAGCTAAGGTTTCCAATATGATTTCACAATTTCAGAAAATAGTCTCTCCACATTTGACTTAAATTCACTGTTTCTGCCAATATTCTTACCAGGAAACTTGTTTGCGAACATAGTCTCTGAAAGATAACAAAAAGTCATGCAAACATAGAATAAACATGTTAATCTAAAAATCTGAATGAAGATTCATGAGAATTTGTTTTTTTCATTTTTCACCAGCTCTGATTGCTGTTTCAGTTGATCATGTGTTCTTTGGAATGTAACTTTCATAGATCTCTATGTCAGAGTAATTCAGACATATGGACCTTGATCTTTTGGAAACACTGAACATTTGCGGAAAAAAATCCTATCTAGAACATCTCAACTGGACAGTAAAATAACATCAAGATAAATCCAATTTTCGGGGTCTAAATCAGTCAGTTTGTCAATCTGGAGTCCAGTGGCAAACTCAGATATTGACTGGGTGTTGAGATCCCAGTACCTGTTCTGCCTTTCCAAAGCTTCAGCATTCCTCTTCCTACTTTAAAGGCATGGTCTGTTCCTGACTTGTAATTCAATGGGAGTTGGATTTAGCATCATGCAGAAGCAGGCCCATATTTTCATACCTTCAGGAAGTCTGCTACTTACTTGAGTGTATTCCAATCAATGTAGCCTTTGTGTTCCTTATCAAAGACCTTGAATGCTGCCCTCAGCTCTTCATCCTGGTTTTTAGCCTTTTCATGATAAATGCCCATCAAAACCAGAAAACTGTCACAGTTGAAGGTGCCCTTATCTAAAAAAACAACAAAGCACTAGGGTACATTAACATGCTAGTCATTAAGAAGCAGTCTAGTTAGGGTCTATCTTGCCTTGTAGATTCCTCTTGTGAACCACAGAACCTGGGCAGCTCAACACATTGGTTTCAGGGTAGGAAATATAGTAAAAGATAGGACCAGGGGAGGTTCTTACTGTCTTTGTCCACTTCCTTTGCCATTGTCACCAGCTCTCTCTTGGTTGGGTTGATTCCCATCAAGCTCATAAGCTTCTCCAGTTCATCTGTTTTCACTAGCCCATTGCCCTCCTCATCAAACATCTCGAAGACGCCTTTGTACTCTGTTATCTGCTCTGGTGTCAGTGTCTCAGCCTGTGTGGAAAGGAATAAACCAAAAGGTCTGTGCCAGCTTCCAATAATTTTCTAGTTAGATGTGCTCAGTAATGTGCAGGAGGAAACACAACCAGCAGGGTCATTAGGCAAGGGGCTAAGCTAAAAGCACAGAACACAGGGTATGTGCAAGAGAGTAATCTAACTAATGTGATTCTTATGATCTGCTATCTCATGAAGCACCAGTGATAGGAAAAATACATTATTCTATACATCATTTGAAAGCTGGGGCTCTTGAAATGGTTACTAGTCCCTCAGACCAGCCAAAAATATGTGTCATCAGAGACCATTTACCAAATGGGACAGCTTGCTTTCCATTATACAAAGAATTTTCATGTTTCAGAGTAGCAGTTGTGTTAGTCTATATCCACAAAAAGAAAAGGAGTACTTGTGGCACCTGAGAGACTAACAAATTTATTTGAGCATAAGCTTTTGTGAGCTACAGCTCACTTCATCGGATGCATCCAATGAAATGAGCTGTAGCTCATGAAAGCTTATGCTCAATAAATTTGTTAGTCTCTCAGGTGCCACAAGTACTCCTTTTTTCAAGAATTTCATGTTACTCCAATCCTAAATCATGGCCTAAATGAGGAGTGGGAGTTTGAGTGCCAAGTGCTATTAATGATTAGAACAGGGAGTGGGGAGTGTTAGGATGGGGTTACAAGTTAGCTGGTCTTTGGAGAATAAGAACATGATTGATGGTCTTTTCTGCTGAGGCCAGCCTGGTAGCTGTTGGAGGTAGCTGCAGTCTACAAGTGTTCAGCTATTTGTTTTTTAAATGGTAGCCCCAGAGTCCACAAAGGAGCCATGATGGGAGAAAGATCTGACATGGCTTTTAAAAGACTGTTCTCTGACATACGTAAGAGTAAGAGCTGCCCAGAGACCTGCGCTAAAAATTTGAAAATGAAGATCTCCCTGTCAACCATCAGAGTGGAGTCTCTGCTACAGATTTGTGGCATTTGATCAGTTCATGCATCTGGCTCCCTGGAGAAGGGTTGGGTCTATATTTAATTTGCTCATAGTTGACTGGGTGGGGGAGGGAAAGTAAGCAGGGAACACTTACTGAGTCTGCTCCTTTTCTCTCTTTACCATCCTTCCCTCCACCAGTACAGAGAGTTGTTTGTTCCACCCCCAGGCCAGTGGTACGGCAGACATGTTGTTATCTACTGAGCCTTTCTATCAGGATAGTACCTATGGGTATATCTAGATCCTCTCTAAAGGAAGGCTGGAAATTGGTCTTGTACCATATCCAGGGTAGTTCAGATGCAGGCTCCATTTGATCCAAACAGCCAGTGCTTTATTCCCTAACATAGTGAAGTACCCAAGGCCACTTCCCAAAGCCAGCGATAGAGACTGGGAATGGATGAGTCATTACACAAAGTAAAACTATTTCCCTATGGTATTTCTCCCCCCCACCCCACCCCCCACTGTTCCTCTGATATTCTTGTTAACTGCTGGAATTAGCCTACCTTGCTTGTCACCATGAAAGGTTTTCCTCCTTCCCCCCCCTGCTGTTGGTGATGGCTTATTTTAAGTGATCACTCTCCTTACAGTGTGTATGATAAACCCATTGTTTCATGTTCTCTGTGTGTGTATATAAATCTCTCCTCTGTTTTTTCCACCAAATGCATCCGATGAAGTGAGCTGTAGCTCACGAAAGCTTATGCTCTAATAAATTTGTTAGTCTCTAAGGTGCCACAAGTACTCCTTTTCTTCTTGCTGCATTCTCTGTTACCCTGAAGTCCCTGGGATTAGTGCCCAGTCCCACATATTTCCCAACTGTATTGAATTTTTCTGATTCATGGTAGCCCACCTTCAGTCACTGCAACCAGCAAGCCATTTAAATAGTTTGTTGACCTAAAAGCAACACTGTATCCTCCTCACTGACAGAGATTGTCAATTACAAGGTAACAAGCTTTCCACTTGCTATAGCAGCCCAGCCTGGGAAGTTATTTTTCTGAGTTCTGTGTAACAGAGAGGTTGAGTGAATGTTGTCTTGTTTCTCTAAAGTAGCTGGCCTCAGAGACTATAACATCCTGCCACTTTCTCATAGTTAAAGACGGTATTACTATAGCTCAAAGGGTAGTGATTGGTGTGGTAGGTGACAGGTTCAAACCCTGCTGATGACCATGTTATGTAGCCATGGTCTATTGCATGACCCAGCAGATACCCTTCCTACTACATTTCAGCCATATCAGATCAACTAGTGATCTGTCTAGTTTGTATCTCTAACAGTGGCCTCAATCAGATGCTTGAGAGGAAGGTGCTAGAGTCCACTTAGTGAACAATAAAGAACAGGCGGTCCACAGGTGAAATTTCATCCTCATTCCCCTCAGATGGAGGTTAACTTGTGCCCTGAAGCATGAGAATTAAATATCATTTCGATATGACCATTCTGGTTTGATATGTGATGTAACTGTGGTGTTCTTGTTATCCAGATAAATGGCTAATCTTCTTTTGTTTCCTCCTAAGCTCCCTTCCTCAGGGATGTCTTGTGGCAGTGAATTCCACAGGGTGATTGTGATGTGTACCCCCAAAAAAAGGGATTTCCTTTATCAGGTTTAAATGTTTTGCCTCTCAATTTTATTGAAATTCCCTTGTTCTTGTACTGAGAGAGGGTGAATAGAAACCGTCTCACCAATTCACCTTTGCTATTCATTTCTTTTTGTACCTCTATCATGCCTACTTCTTTGTTAAGCACTGTATAAGAGCTAAGTATTATTAATTATTATTATTATTCATCTCTTCTCTAAACAGTCTTAGTCTGCATAGTCTCTGTTCACAGAGACATCCTTCCAGGCCTCTCATTTCTATCACTCATCTCTGAAAGAAGAAGCAAAAGCATTCTCTTTCTAGAGATAACGTGAACAGAACTGAATCCAGTATCCCAGGTGAGGACATACCGTCAATTTAGAAAATGGCATGGTGATACTTTAAGCATCTTCCATCCCATTCTTTAAACATTGTCACATTATGTTTGCTTTTTTAACTGCCACTGAGCACTGAGCAGCTGTTCTCAGCTGAGCTGCCAACAGTAAACCCAGATCTTTCTTCCTGAGTAGTTAGTTAATTTAAAAAACAGCAATGTATATGTGTGGTTCAAATTATTCCTTATTACTTCATTTGTCAACATTAGAGCTTGTAGAAAAACAGTAGAAAAAATTGTGAATTATTTCTAATTTTTTGTGTGAGAACTTTTGAATTAAAAGATAAAGAGCCTATAATATAAAGTAGTTGAAAAGAGGAATTTTTTTTGTCAAAAACTTTCATTAAAAATTGGAATATTTTCCAGCAGCTCTAGTCAACATTAAATTCTCTAAAAAAAAAAAAACCCAAAAAAGAGGAGTACTTGTGGCATCTTAGAGACTAACAAATTTATTTGAGCATGACCTTTCGTGGGCTAGAACCCACTTCATCGGCTTATGCTCAAATAAATGTGTTAGTCTTTAAGGTGCCAAAAGGACTCCTGTTCTTTTTGCTGATACAGCCTAACATGGCTGCCCCTCTGAAACCTATTAAATTCTCTATGCCATCATGCTGCGCATTTACCTAGTTTTGAGTTCTGATGATCCTGATGAGATCATAGAACATAGGCAGGTAGGCATTTTGAACGTTTTACCCACATGCTCATATGTTCTAGAAGACAAGACAGCATACAAGTAAGAGTTGAAGTTTAAGGGGGAACCTGAGAGGTTATAAGGAAGATTTTGGAAGACAAGGTTACAGAGAGAGGCTATGAGGAAAATTTGACAATAGCCAAAGTCTCAATTTCAAAAGCCCACCTTGATTATCACTACAAAAGGTTTCCCCTCCCTCCCCTCCAACTTCCTGCTTAATAGCTCACCTTAAGTGATCACTCTTGTTACAGTGTGTATGGTAACACCCATTGTTTCGTGTTCTCTATGTATACAAATCTCCCCCCTGTATTTTCCACTGAATGCATCCGATGAAGTGAGCTGTAACTCACGAAAGCTTATGCTCAAATAAATGTGTTAGTCTCTAAGGTGCCACAAGTACTCCTTTTCTTTTTAAAAGCAACTGAGGCACTCAGCCTAAATGCCACTGATTTTCCAATGGGACTTAGGGTCCTAACTGGTGAACTCACTTTTGAAAATGAGATGTAAGAGCCCAAATCACTTGAAAATTTTGCCCATGACAGCTGACCTGTTCTAACACACCTTTACATCCTAGTCTACACAAAGCCTGAATAAGCACCTATTACTTTCCATTGTTTGGTTTTAAACATGTTAGTGTCTGTCCAGAGTGGTAAATGCTTATACTGATCATTGAATGTTTCTGTCTCTGGTCTCCCATTGCAAACATCAACCTGGTAAGAGATTTAACTTGTCAAAACTGCTGGGGTGAAACTTCTAACCACATTTATAGTGCTGCACAGCACATAACAGGATATAACTGGCAAACAACAAATCCAGTGTGTGACACTAGAGGGTGGTGCTGCACTTTTCAGTGACTTGCATTGTTACATCAATGATGAGAATGGGTTTGTGAACAATGAGAGCTGGAGTTTTGCCAAGGGGAAATGGCTGTTCTAAGGCCCAGTTTTGCAACCACCAAAAGTCCTCTGACTAGAGCGAGGCTGGTGCCTGTTTAAGGGGCTTGATGGAGTAATAACAATTCCAGTTTGACTTCTGTTCCCCAGAATGCTTTCACTTTTACAACTCTTCCTGCTTGTAAGTCATCACCATAACTTACCTGGGGACTGATACTCCCTAGCAGAGATAACATTTGAAGCAGAGTGACTCTGAAAAGCTACCATACCACATAAGGCCTCAGATCCAAATCTCAGATCCCAAAGGGCTGTTCAAAATCCATATCTGGATCCAGATCCAAATATTATTGCCTGCACTCATCCTTGTTCAGGAGCTGTGTCAGCCTCACTCCTGGGCAGCTCTGCAAAGCCATCTTAAAAGCAACTGCCACGGGTAGCAATCTGCCCTGCATTTCACCACAGAGCTTCAGTTTATAGCATTGCTCCTGTGGACCAGAGTGCAGGGCAAGGAAGATCTCCCTGTATCCTCATTACCAAAGCAAATCTTGGGGAAAGATCTGATGACAGTGCAGGAAGTGAAAGAAGGAAACATGGTTTCAAATAGAGTGGAGAAAAGGCACAGACTCTCGGCGTGGTTCCTGCATTCCTAGCAGGAGGGAAGTTAAAGTATTTTATTCTCTAAAGGGCCTCCCCTCCCCCTGCTCTAATTGCTTGTTTTAGCTACTGAGGCTATGGCATCTTTTCCTATTTATGCTCTCTACTCTTCCCCTTCTCCCTGCTTCTTAAATGTGAATTCCAATTTATCTATCACTGCTGGCATTGCCAAAGTCAGTCTCTCCCTAATGTTGCTGCTGTGTTCTGGCATTTTGGTAAAGAGTGAGTGGTCCTTTGTAATATAATAGTCTGTAGAAAGTTTTGTAATACTTCAAGATCAGAGGGATTAGAGTGGGGCTAAAGTTATAATGATTATTATAAATAATGTGCAAAGTATCTGATTATTTTTTTGTGCATTTTTACTTACCTTTATGCCCTTCCAGATCCTCAACCCTATCCTGACCTAGCAGAGATTCTCAGGCCAACATACTGCAACAGACGTCAGTAAGAGCTTTGGGTGTGGCTAGCAAAGTCAGGATTAGGTTCTCAACATCCCCTGAACTTCAGTTCATATGGAAAGTTGCTTTAAGCAGCTTTCAAATTTCACCATATAGCTCCTGAGAGCTTGATTGCTGCTCATCAGTTTCTCATCTTCAGATGCCAGGATACAGGCAGTTGTTCACTGTTTAAATCCTCATTTAAAAGATTCTCCTCAAATCAGTAGTTTTGGAAACACTTCGTTCCAACAGGGAATAAGATTGTGAATGAGGGATTTGGGAATTCCACCTAAATTCCTGTAGCAAACAAGGAGCTCTTGTCCCACTGTGAAAATAATACTTTACATTTGTCTAGCATCTCCACTCTGAGGAGATCAATGCACTTTATACCTGTCAATTGATTTTCACAACCCCCACTGTAGATGTTAAAAGATAGCAAGGTAAAGTGACCAAGGTCACAAAGCAAGCCAGTGTCAGAGATGGAATTAGCACTCAAATCTCTTGAAGCCTAGTCCTATGCTCTAGCCATTAGCTGATGCTGCATCTCTTAATTCCCTAAATGCCCAGCATATCCTTAATGGCAGCAAGCAGTGTGATAACTCATAATCAACCACCTGATTCACCTTGTATGGAACAGGGAAAGTCTGGAAAAATATGGGATTTCTGAACTCATGTAGGTTATTAATGTTTATGAATTTTGGCCCCAAATAGAGTCTTTTTAGCTGCCACCTTCCAGTCTCCTTGCCAGAAAGGGGATGTCAGATTTTCCATTATAAATCGCTATTTTCAGGCATTTGTAATTCAACTACTGAAGATAAACCAAAATAAAAAGAGACCTCTAATTGAAAATAATATTAATTGTGGCATTAATTGACCAAAGCTGGGAATGTGCAATGGAGACTAATACTCTGTCTCCAACTCCTGCTCCACCTTCCTCTGATGAGGCAGAAACCCTAAAGTTGCATTGATCTCCTGGTTCTTGCTTTGTGTCCTGATGCTAACTGCATCTAGCCATCAGTCTGGATATTTGACTCTACAGTCCCTGAAATCTTTAACAGAGGAAAAGACAGAGCAATGAGACCCAATAAAGAAACTGATACATTAGTGAAGCCACCCACCCAGCCATGCATTTTTTTTAGTTTATTTTCGTGAGCTTACTTTGATGCGGTTATGATTGTTCATGTATTTCAGTTACTACTTTCCCCACAATGGCTGGTTCCCTAGTTATTTGTTGCAGGGGGTGTTTGGAACTTATGGCTGATTTTCATTTAGGATCTGATTCTGCGCATTGTGGTCAATGAAACCAAGAGCAGATCCTTAATACAAAGGAACAATCCATTTGACATTTATGGTTTCACTTCTCCCAGCTGCATATAGATGACCCTTAGTACTTTCCTCCTGTATTTTCAGTTCAACACAGGGCGCTCCCTGCTTTCTATCAAAGTATTATGTAATATTGCTGTGTACTATTAAACAGCCACAATATTCCATCCCAGAGGTGGCTGCATTCAGCAATGAGTGAAGCGTTCTCTCTATTTGTACTGTTTTTATAGCCAGTTTTTAAAGTATTTTGAGATCTTTAGACAAGACACAGCATAAATACCAGTAATTATTTATTAGAGCCTATAGTCATCTAAACTCTGAATGTCTAAAACAGCATCCTTTCCTTTTGTGAAACATAGAGTACATGCTGAGTTGGTGTTAAATAACCTTTCAGAAAGCTCCAGGATCACCACATCTCCACTCATAAAGAATTAATCCTGCACGTTTTCCCTAGAAAATGCTTTAATTATTAAACACTTTTTTTAAAGTTTGCAAGAGAAATGAATTTAAATGGACATATTAAAAAATTCAAGAATTCTCTAATGAGGTAGTCATTCAAGCATGTCTACATAATTTTAGATGAGGCAATTAACAAAATATGAGTCTACTGTCTGTTAGAGCTGTTCAACATTGTTTTGATATCGTTTGTCTTAGAAAGGTCTATATTGCGATAGGTTTTCACATGAAGTCCTGAACAGGTTGTTTGAAAGGTGTTTAATCAATATCACAGGTCCACAGAAGAAATACTCCAATCATTACAGTTTGGGATAGCAAGGAAAGACAGTTCACTCACCATGTTTGCAGTGTCTAGGAAGGCTGCTCAGAAAGGATGTCAATAACCTACCAGTAACAGTGTCTGGCCCCACATGGAAAGTGATCTCTCCCTTTTAGATTGTAGAAGAAGGTTAGGCCATCAGTCCCCAGGGAACAATAGATTCTTGGAAACCTTTTATGGCTTCAAGAGCTTAAGACAGGGAACCCTATTTTTGGAAGAATCTTATTTCTAACTACATCTGCTTAGTACATGAGTGAGACAGTCAGCTGACAGCCAAGATCCATTTTTAAGGGTGGTTTTCTCTTTACATTCTCCACCTTCCTGGGGGTGGTGGTATTCAATAAGTGAAGACGGCAGTGTAACACATCAATAATCTATACCAGGCTGATAATCCAGCCTCTATAACTGCAGACAAATCACA
The DNA here is from genome assembly GCF_009764565.3 of Dermochelys coriacea. NCBI lineage: Eukaryota > Metazoa > Chordata > Testudines > Dermochelyidae > Dermochelys > Dermochelys coriacea. Next base: position 17,369,907 of record NC_050085.1, on the reverse strand, counting down.
TGGGCTGAACCCTTTCCAAAATGGCTACTGATTTGAAGTGTCTCCATTTCAGGGTGCCCAAATCAAGACATGGAAAACCTGATCAGCTAGGCCAGGGATTGGCAACCTTTGGCACGCAGCCCATCAGGGAAATCCGCTGGCGGGCCGGGACGGTTTGTTTACCTGCAGCATCCGCAGGTTCAGCCAATCGCAGCTCCCACTGGCCGCAGTTCACTGCTCCAGGCCAATGGGGGCTGCGGGAAGTGGCGGCCAGCACATCCCTCGGCCCACGCTGCTTCCCACAGCCCCCATTGGCCTGGAATGGCGAACCGCAGCCAGTGGGAGCTGCGATTGGTCGAACGTGCGGACGCTGCAGGTGAACAAACCATCCCGGCCCGCCCAGCGGATTTCCCTGATGGGCTGCGTGCCAAAGGTTGCCAATCCCTAAACTAGGCTCTATTGAATTGAACTGCAGGTGCAGGTGGCAGGTGCTCAGTACTTCTGAAAATCAGACCCTGGTGTCCCCACCTGGGCACTCAAAATCAGTGGCCACTTTTGAAAACTTTGGACTGAACAACTTTGGTCTCATTTTTCCCATCTTAAAAAAAATAGGAAGAATTTATTTACCTACTTTATAGTGATGAAAGCACAATTCATATAAAGCTTACCTAATGTTTGTAAAGTGTTTAGAGATCATCAGCTGAAAGGTGCTGAGTTTTTTTTAGTGAGTGCAAAGTTTTATTTATTGTCCTGATGAGGCAGAGAAATCCATTTCTCACTGAATGTGGGGATCATACAACTGTACAGCACAGTGCTTAAGCATGGCAGTGGCCATTCCATGTTACAACATGTGCTGATCTTGATTATGTGGACAAGATCAAAATATGTTACCACCATGTTAAGGAACTGCGGCTAGTCCTGGTGAAGACCAGAAATTACAGGACCTGCAGAGTTATCTAGGCTTCAAAGAGATCCATTGCTGACAATGGCGGTCAGCAAGAGAAATGTAAATACTTAGAAGCTACTGCAATCTTGTCTACACTAGGGCTCTCACTAAGCCAATATTTTTCCTAAAATTCTCTAGTGTAAACACAGCCTTAGAAACCCTCCAATGCAAAGCTGTAGAGAAATGCAACAGAGTATCAATATTTACAGCTTTCTTAGAATTGACTGGAGACAAAGCTTTGATTTTTATTAATTATTAATTATTATTATTATTATTATTTGGGGTGGGGGCTAGTTAGTTAGGTGACATCCCCTGCCATATTTACAGATTTTAGGTAGCTTCAATTTGAACCCTAAGCCTTTTGGCAGCATCCCTGTAACCTGAGTACATGCATTGCACTGTGTGTGTGTAACACATTTTCCTTTTGAGCCTTTGCCCACATGCTATAGATTCCTAGTCATGTGTTAAATAATTCCCAGCAAAAATTGTGCACTTCCCAGAGGCTCTTCCTTCATGAGGAGGGGATTAGAAACTCCAGTTCCATTTGATGAATGAAGATTAGATGGATTAAAAAGCTAGTGCCTTTGGGTGTGGAGGGAAGGAAAAATCACACCACTGAAGAAAAAAACAGACAAGAGAAAAGACTGACTTTCCCTTTTCTCTTTGGGGATAGGAGGAATGAGCCAATGGGAAGATCTAAAGACACAATGCAAGGAGTCTGGGCGATTAAATACAATGCAGCACTGTCAATGTCTACTTGCACATTATGGGCTCTATAGCCAATGAATATCCAAATGGATTTAAAGACAGAAAGACACATAGCAAGTGCATCACTGAAATAACAAACCTCTTGGGATGATGGTCCCTTTGTGCTATGAATTCAAATGGGAGAAAAGGAAGTGAAATAAATGGCAGGGCCTGAGGACATGAGGTTGGGAAAGCAGTAGCATTAAAGGGACTATTAAACATAATGTTTTCATAATCTTATGACCAGAAATAAAAATAGTTCAACCAACAGGACATTGCTTTATGGCTCTTGGACCTTGCTCTTCTCCAATACAAGGAAAGGACTTTATTGTTTCAATGAAAGAAAGCCCAGGGATGCTTTCAGACTTAGCAGATTTTTCTTTTTCAAATGGCCAAAAATCTGGTTTTATTGTATTTGGCCAGAGCAATCTGAACCCTAAGAAATGAGGAGGAGCAAGCTAGCTGGCTGGCTCTATGTTTAGGATGGATTGTGTTAGAGATGGGCCCAAGGCACTCATTTCTGATTAGGCTCTGATTGATCCAGATGTTCTGAGCTGGACTTCTGTTCAGACACTTTTATCATTTGCAGCTCCTGTGCATGCACAAGAGATGTGCCTCCAGACCAACTATTTTACAAAATGAACATTACCAGCCCACTTGTTGGGAGTTTCAGCAGAAAAGCCAAGGATGAAACGTGCTATACAAAACTCACCTTTCATCTTTAAGGGTCCATCTACGCTACGAAAATCAGCCATTGCTGACAGGGGTTAACCCCTCCTGTTGACTCTCAACTAGTGTTAAAAACTATTTAAATGCTAGTGTAGACAGGACAAAACTATTTAGTTCACCATTACAGGAAGCAAGACTAGCCTTGTCTAGGCTAGGGAAGTCTGTGAACCTTTCCCACTGTTGCTAGCACTAGTTCTGCACTGTTGGTGCTGGCAGTATTGGAACCCCTAGTGCAGACAGGTTGCTGGCGGTTGCTAGACTCTTAACTCTTGATTAGACTCTTAGTGTTTTAAGTGCCAGCAGCCCCTCTGCACTAGGGCTATGCGGGAGCTGTATTGGTGTTCGCAATAGTGGGGCATTTTTGGCAAGACCATGGAGACCACATTCTACCTGGTCTCTATAATGCTTTCTGGAACTGGTTAACTCCCTGCAGCACTGGTGTGGGAACTGGTTTTACTTCCTAATGCAGCCCGCCCTAAAAGGGTGCCCTCCAAGTCAAGTGAGGTGCCTGCTGCTGCCTATCTTGTGCTGCTATATTTTTAAGATGTCTCAGTCAGGATGAGGGCATGTGGAGTTAATGCTATACAAACACCCATGAAAACGCAGTCTGAACCCTGCAGAGTTTACACTCTGACAGAACACAATGTGTGTGTGTGTGTGTGGAAGGAGGCAGGAGGGAGGAAGAGGAGATGTAGTGTGGGCCAGTGGGTAGGGCACTCCACTGGGACTCACACCCTCTGGCTTGTATTCCTGGCTCTGCCACTGATCATGGCTGGCTGACCTTGGACAAGTCGCTTCCTCTCTCTCTGTGCCTTTGTTTCTCCTCCCATCCTGTCTCATCTGTTTCACGAGTCTGAGGCAGTGGAATCCCTTGTTCTGTGTTTGTACAGCACCTACCATAATGGGGCTCTGGTCTCAGTTGAGGCTTCTAGGTGCAAATGTAATGCAAACAATTAATTTTTAAAAAGTGACAGAAATGGTCCCACAGATTATCCACAACTTGGCTAAAGGGTGTTAAATTCTGAGCTTGCAGTCCAGCCATTTTCCTAATCACTAAAATTTTCTACAAATCATTAGTGTGCATGCACACCCCTCTCCCCACATGTGGTGTCTCAGCTGGGGGTAAAACCCCACCCAGGTCCAATGAAGGGTGCTCTTCAGAGCTCTCAGAACCTTCACTTTTTTCCTCTTCAGCATACAATTTTCCTCTTACTTGTCCAATCTGATTGGCTTTGCCAGTTGTTTACAGCTGTGATCTGCCAGCCTTGTGCTGGAACCAGGGATGAGAAGAGATGCTGCTGGAGCAAGTCTGCGCCTGCGTCACTGTCAGCAGCTTGCAGCACAATAACACATGTGCTTGCTCAGGAAGGAAATGCAGGCAGGGAAATAAATTGTCTCAATAATTCATGAGCTTTATAGCCCAGTGCAAATTATACCCAGGGTCTGTCATAAAATTCAAGTTCATGTCCCATTATAGTAAAGCTCCTTAATAATATCAAAGTGGTTTATTCATAATGGTACTTATGATCAGTGCAATATAATCTTTGGAAACCATTAAGTGATAAACCTGCAACATCCAAAGTGAAGCATCAGTAGACACTGAACACAGTAGGAGGCAGTGAGAAGACATCCCCTGTCCTGCCTTTGCCTGTTGCACTGCCTTCAAATACCATTTATTCACTATGCAAAATACATTCTCCTCATCAATAAAATATGCATTACTATCGAGGAGGGGCTGGCTTTGTGGATTAAGCAGCAGGTTTGAAATACTTAGACTGCCTGGAACTCACGTTCTAACGCCAGCAGGTCTGGTCTTTTGAAGCAGGGACTGTCTCTTTGTGTGTTCATTCAGTGCCTAGAACAGTGGGACATATGTCTGAGATGCTTCCACAATACATATAATAATAGGGCTCAGCCCTTTATCTTCCCAAGGTAGTGGATTGAGTTTCATATGGTTTATCCTGTGGGGCATTTTCAGAACAGATGTTTAAAGCCAAAGTCCTGTTTGCTTTGATTAAAAATTCCCTGGTATTTTTCATAAAAGCAGGTTTTGCCCTGATTGTGTTGATTGGAGCAATATTTCCTCTCCCACACATCTTCCACAACCTGTTGTGCGATTGGTTTGCACTGGTTGTCTGCCTAGCTTCCAGCCCAGAGGTGGCTGCATTTAACAGTGGATGAAATCAGAGTATATTTACATAGTTCAGAAAGAGCTTTGGGAAGAAAGGTTCCCCTAATACTGGGCCAGATCCTCAGTCAGCATAGTCACTGAAGTCAACATAAATCATCATAGTTACACCAGCTGAGGATCTGGCCTCAGCTCATATCTCAAGCAAATGTATAATTTACAGCAAATATTTAGTTTTTCCCGTTATCTGCAATCAGATGACAATTTTCTCTATTTTCTTGGTGACTGAAAATTTATTACGAGAATAATTTTGGAATGTTACATGGCCTCTAGCTTGTGCACAAGCATCTGAAATTAAGGTGAGTTGGCTAGTTTTTAGTGAACGACTGGTCATATGGTGGTGTTTCTGAGCCTTTGATGGCTGAATATGCCTCTTAGGATCACACTTCCAGTGTGAATCCTTTGCATTTGCAAATTCACAATTCACTTTCTATCAAAATTCTCTCATAGGTGTATACAACTGGCTGTTTCTGCAAACAGTCCTGCCTATAATCCTGTTCTTTAAAAGACTCCTAGGAAGTCAATGGGCAAGGGGCCCTGACACAGGTCAAGTAAATTCAATGGTTTATTTGAATGGGTAATTGTGGCAATTGTGTTGGGGTGCACTTGGCTCAATAACAGAATTTTGGATTTCTCCTTTGTGTGAGATGGGAGGGAAAAATGCATTTTTTTAGAAGGAAAAATGTTGTTTTTTTCTGATTATCGTTGTCGGCTTTTCCTGCAGCTGTATAACCAAAGCCTGGGGTAACCTCCCCTCCCATTCTTCTAAAGATGCACAAATCAAGATGTGAGTGAATAGCTGCTCCGACGAGCCAGAACTGAGTGTATTGTAATTGCTAGAACTGATTATATAGTAATTGGACAATGTGCCATAACTGCTCTGCTTTATGAGCACACAGATTAAGGAACTTGTTATGCACTCACATCAGAGAAATTGCAGGGCACTGACATGAACAAAACCTACTTAGAGGTTTTGTAAGACCTATGTGTTCAGCAATGGCAGAATGCAGGGCTACCCTGAAGTTTGAGAAAGAGCACAGGACTGGGAGCAAGGAACTCCTGACAGCTATGACACTGCTGCTTCCAGCTGAAAGCAAGTTACTTGTCCTTTCTGCCTCTGCTTGCCCACGTATAAAATGGGACAATAATATTTACCTACCTACCTGACACAGTGCTGTGAAGAGCTTTTAGGAAGCATAACAAGCTCATCAGACCCTAAGAACAAAGCCCACTTACCGCATATGCCTCTTAGAAATGTATGTATAGATTGTGAGCTTTTTAGGGCAAAGGCTTTCTTTTTGTTTTGTGTCTGTACAGCCCCTATCACAATAGGGTCCTGGCCCATGACTGGGGCTCCTAGGCAATTGTGTAATACAAATAACGAATAATAATAGCAGTTGGTTTTCTCTTCTCTTCATGGGGAAACTGAGGCACAAAGATGCTAAAGCCCATGTCTTCAAAAGTAGCCTCTAATACTGGGTGCCAATTGATTTCTGTTGGAATTGGCAGGTGCTCAGCACCTCTGAAAATCAAGCTTCTATACACTGTGATACCCCCAAATTAGAAAGCGCTTTTGAAAGTTTGGCCCAAGGTTTATACAGCAGGAATTGGTAGTAAAAGCAAGAATTGAATCCAGGAGTCCTAACTCTCATTTTTCTGCTCTAGCCACTACATAACACTTCCTCATTGGCCTTACTGCTGTAGTGTAGACTATAAATTGGATGAAAGAAAAGGGCTGATAACATGTCCAAACTTCCAGTCACCTCTACTGCTTGAATCTGCCCTTACAAGTGGCACAGTACTTAGAAAACTGTTTCATGAAGCGCAGGAGACAGAGACATGGAAAAGCTGACCCATTTTGTTTCTCAGATGCCTCCCAAACTTTGTTATACAGCATTAAGATTGCCCACTGGGAGCTCCTGTTCTTCTAGCATGGGGAGATTGGCTAAATTTAAACCCCTGTAAACCAGCAAATGCAAAGTTAAGGTATATGCCACGCCAGCAGTGCCACCGTAACTCTGACCCTAGGAGCTGGCAATAGCTACTAGGAATAGATCAGTAAAGGGGGTGCCACAATAAGGAGACATGGGGAGGTCTATGGGAATATACCATTACTTCTGTTGTGCTCCACAGATTGGAACTGCAGCACTTATCTGCACACACTCAACTGCCTTCACTGTTAGAGGTAGTTGTACTGAATGGTGGAGGGATTAACTGGAGCAGCTTGGCAGAGCTGTGACTGACGAGATGTGAATGTGTGCACTGAAGGACCATGTATGCTTCATTTCAGCACTGAGTTCTGTAAGTTGTGTCCACAGAGGTGCACAAAGGTATCTTCTTGCCAGGGGGATTGGCAGCAGGCTGGTGATCCCAAGGCTTACTAAGGCAGTGTCTCAGGAGGAATCCTCAGGGCCTGGGTGAATGGGAGGCAACATTTAGCAAGTCTGGGGTGTCTTACGGGAAATGGGCTCAGTGTTTGAGGGTCTGCAGAGTTGAATCAGGCATTGCCACTAAGCCTCCCCTTTCTGTCCACACACACTAAACCCTCCCATTGAAGTCTGGTGCTGCTTTCCACCCAAGCTATAAGCTAAAGCCCAAGTGTTGCTTTTGCTTAGGCTAGTAACCCATCTGCTTTGCAGTGAGGATGCAGACTAACTCACCGGAATGCTGATAGTCGTCCAATGCCTTCCCACAGTTCTCTTCATGCAGAAGGACAGACAATTGCTCCCACAATTCACTGGGAAAAATTCATAGAGAAGCTCAATTTACTGCAGCACAAGGAATCCTAGGATGTGCGCCTAGATATCCTACTGCCACATGGGAGTTCAGCACCAGTGAGAACATAGTAAGTCGGGCAGGGTTTTTCACTGTAGCTGCTCACACCCAGGCTAGGCTAACCCAGATGCCAATTACCTGAGTTAACTTTGCAGAGAGGACATATCCTGAGTGTAGGCACTCATAGCACGGCATTCTCTGAACAGTGCCAGGGTGGGGCTCACACTCAGTGCACGGTCACAGCTCGGGTTCAATGAGCACACTATATCACCTTGAGCTGCTTAGGAACTGTGACAACAGCCTACCTGCAAACCCTCTTGCTTCAACAGAGCATTTAGTTTTGTTGCACATGTACACTGCAGTCTCTTTGGCTTGGCAGTTTACCCACCATGACCTATAGCTCCAAATGCTGAGGTTAGTAACTTCCAGGAGTTCTTCCCCAAAGGGGCAATTGGCACTGTGCAATAGCTGAGCTAGCTGCTAAGTGACTGAGATTACTTTGGAGGTGATTAGAGTTATGACTTGAGTACCAGGTGTGCATAAAAAAAGTTTAGAACTAGTTGATTTTGTTAAGTTCTGTTTTAAGGGGGCTGTATTTCATGTACCCCTTGTTCAAGTGATCCCAAATTTGGACCACTGAAACTACCTATCACTCCCAAAAGGCAAAGCAAATTTCAAGACAATCTGAGTCAGCAAGTAGACTTTAGAGCACTTAGAATTGTCCACCTTTAAACAGAAAGAGACAGTCAACCCTACCTACAGCAGAGCGATAATGACTCAAATGACTCATTCTTACCCACTCTATACCTGCTTAATTCATAATTCAGGTTTATTAACCAGTTAGCCACCATTTATGAACAATAGATAGGTATGGAAAAACACATGCAGAGAGGGATACAGAGGATAAAGGATATGAGACAAACTTTTCCTTTAAAGAAAAAAGAACAAAAATAAAAATCATAGCAATTCAGAATCCTAAATCTCCCACTGATGCCACTTGTGTTTGTAGGGCCTAGAATTACTGGGAGTAGGATCAGCTCCATACTGCCGATGGATACAGTCCTTAGGGTTTTAGCCAAATTCTAGCTCAGATAATTATGTTCTTTCTACCTACACTCTCAATGCAGGTTAAATCCTGACTAAAGCAAAGGACTGGAAGCAAGACTTCTTGGTTCTAGTCTCGCCGTTGACGCTTAGCTCAATGAATGAGCTTCAGCTCCATGCCTCCTTTTCCCCAGTTGGGGATGATACTGGCCTTCTCCCCTAAGGAAGGGCTATGGGGCTTAATACATAGATATGTGTAAAGTGCTTTGAAATTCTCAGGTGCAAGGTATTGTGTATGATCAGAGATAGGCCACAGAAAACAGATTTTTGTTTGGTCACTTTGCAAATATGAAGGGGCTTTTGAAAAGGAATAGATGGCTGGCATAACAAGTCAAGGAACAGGTCTCACACAAAATCCACCCCTTTTAACATGCACCCTCCACTCTCAGGAAATACCCATCTGCAAATCCAACCAAAGGACAAGGAATTTTATTTTATAGTGTAAGCAAAGCTGTCTGCTCAGTATTCAGGATTATGACACTGCTAGTCTGCTAAACCCAAGATAGCTTTAGCTGCTGTAAATCTTCTTATGAAAATATTCTCTTCGTCATCAGCCTCTGCCAAGAGGAACAAGTGACAGGGCCCACATTCAGCACCTGTTCCTTCCAGAATCTGCCAGCACTCCTCAAATGGCCATTGAAATGACAGGTGGATGCCAGTCCCCAGAGAAGAAGCCTCTGAGGCTAATGCCAAATAAAGGGAGTGGTTCAAGAACAAGTTTATTTAAGTATATTGTCAGGGGGATTGGCGCTATTTGATATGAAAAGCCACTAATAAGTTTACTCCTGCTGTTCAGACTGAAATCTGCTGATGCTGCTCCTTGGAGGAGTGTTACAGCTAATGAGGTTCAGCCTTGCACACAGATGGGCTTCAGAGCAGGAGCATGTGTTAATCTGTGTGGGGTTTATTCATTTTTTCCCTTTAATGGGATAGTTATTCAATGATAATGTAGTTGCCTGAAATGTTACACACAAAGCTAGCTCCAACTGTTTGGGTAGGTAGCCACAATGCAGACAAACTGGGGATCCATACAGAGCAAATGGCAAGTGCTTTGAAAGGAGAGATTCCACTGAATCAAGCAAAAAAGTGATCGATGTCTGAGGGAGGTTTTATTTAGAATGTAAGAGAGAAAAGTAAATGTGCAGCTGAAGGAATGATCCAAACATGAGCCAGCCTCCTGGGAAGATGTGCAGTATCTGCTTTACATGAAGGCTTGGAGTTGGGGGTGGATGATTAAACATTCAATTTAATGTTGAAATTATATTAAATGTCACTGTGCTTCTGGGACTGGCTGGCTCAGGGAATTTTGGTAATGGATATGGAGTCTTTCACTTCTGCCACTGGTTTGAATCCAGGACTGTTTGGAAGACTTTGAAATTACTCAAGTGTCTTGGTCCAAGGGGCCTTTTACACCAGTGTAAGCTCCTGATCCAAAGTCAATGAAAAGACTCCCATTGATTTTAGTGTGCTTTGGATCAGACCTTAAATCAGGAGTAACTCCAAACACTTGCACAATTCTATACTGAGGGGAGAATCAGGTGTGTGCTTTTTAACAAAATGGGAAAGCAGAAGATTTTTACTGCTCCAAAAGGCTATAACTATGAGAAAGTGGCAATTTGATCTTCAGTTCCATCCCCCATTGTCTCAGAACAGAACAGAGGAGCGGTTTGAATCCATGTTCAGAAAGAATGAAACTCCAAGACTTGCCTCTAAGCCTCCTGTGACATCCCAAAGCAGGGATGCTGGAACAATTTGTATAGTGAGGATGCTGAGAGCCATTGAACCAAATTGTAAACCCTGTATATGATGGAAACCACTTCAAGCCAGGAGGTGCGACAGCATCCCTAATTCCAACACCTATGTCCCAAAGTTGCTCAGCACCACCCTATGGAGTTAGTGTGAACTCCAGCTGCATCTCTCCCATCTACTCCACAAAAAAAGCACAGTTGGATGATTCCATGGATCTGCGTAGGGTATAACATGAGCAGTCACGATGCTGCTAGCTAGACTCCACTGAGCATAGTTACAGCAGTTGGTGCAGGCAACTTACTCCTGTTTAATCAGAGTACAATGGAACTGAGCCTGCAGGTGAGGAGCACCTCCCGAGAAGTGCTTTCAGCTACCAGTGACTCTAATAGCAGTAGGGGCTGCTCAGCAGCTTGCAAGTTACAGCCAAGCTCTGGTCCCACTTAAGTCTCTGCTGAGCACATGTCCTCTGAAAATTAGGATCCCTTAAGGCATCTTCCCATTGACTTCAATGGGACCAGGATTTAGTCCTTACTGCTGTGCTTCCCTCCCCTCACCTCCCCGCTCCTTCGCAGGCACAGTTCAGGTACAGCTCTCTGGCTCCAGGGAAGTTGCCAATGAAGCCTTCCATGGGTATGTCTACACAGCAACTAGACACCTCTGGCTGGCCTGTACCAGCTGACTTGGGCTCATGGGGCTCAAGCTGCAGGGCTGTTCCATGGCTGTGTAGACTTCCAGGCTAAGGCTGGGGCCCAGGCTCTAGGACAGCAGTTCTCAAACTGTGGGTCGGGATCCCAAAGTGGATTGTGACCCTATTTTAATGGGGTCACCAGGGCTGGCTTAGACTTACTGGGGCCTGGGGCTGAAGCCCGAGCCCTACTCCCAGGGGCTGAAGCCTGAGGGCATCAGCCCTGGGCAACGGGGCTTAGGTTACAGATCCCATGCCTGGGGCTGAAGCCTTAGGGTTTCGCCTCTGCTGCCCCACCCCGGGCTTTGCCTTCCCCCATCTCCCCACGGCAGGCTCAGGTTTCAGTCCCCCCCTCCTAGGGTGGTATAGGGTAACCAGATGAAACGGACAAAATATTGGGACACATGGGGGAAGCGGGGAGAAAAAAAAAAAAGTGGCCGGAGCGGAGTTGCCAAAGCAACAACAACAAAACCGGCCGGAGTGGCCAAAACCGTAATATCGGGATAAATGGCGTCCCTACTGTGCATCAGTCGGGACGAGGGACAAAGAACGAAAAATCGGGACAGTCCCGATTTTGTCAGGACATCTGGTCACCCTAGGGTTGTATAGTACTTTTTGTTGTCAGAAGGGGGTCGTGGTTCAATGAAGTTTGAGAACCTCTGCTCTAGGACCCCATGAAATGGGAGGGTCCCAAAGCTTGGGCTTCTGCCCAAGCCCACAAGTCTATACAGCAATGAAACAGCTCTACAGCCCGAGTCAGCTGGCAAGGGCCAGCCAAGGGAGTCTAGTTGCTGTGTAGACATACCCAAAGTTACAAAAATCCAAGTCTTCCTCTGTAGTAATTCATGGCAATAGACTTGTTTTAATCCAACAGCTCTGTGCAAATACAGTATTGCCAACCCCAAGTATTTCATGTGATTGGCTTATGTCATGAAAATTTTAAAAATAAATAAGTCCAGGGTTTTTGTGAGGTCATGCTTTCAAGCTTTTCTCAGCAACCTTGAAGGCTAAAAACCTAAGGGTCTTCACTTTAATTTAAAAAAACACAACTTGGAGATTCTCAAATGACCACAGAACTCCAGGAGCTGGAGCTTTAAAACAGAAACAAATACGAAATTGGTGAGAAAATCAGAGTTGACAACACTGGTGAGTGGAACACACATAAAATCTGCTCCCATAAATTAAATATAAATAAAAATATTTGGCATACATTCATTTTTCAGATTCTTGCACTCAGCTCTCCCTTGATTCTGCTTCTAATCATCCTTATCTGCTGGAAACATCCTTGCTCACTGAGCCTTTTGCTAATTTTTTTTTTTGTAAATGTCTCAGGCTGCTTAGTTTGCCTGCAACTAAGCTTCAAACTGTGAGTAAAGCTGTTGAATCAGATTGAGAGTGGATTATGGAAACAGAAAGTATTTTAGGGGAATTATGCTCTATAAAAATGGAGAAGGCAATAAATGCTTTATGGAATACTAAATCTTAAAATCAAATCCAGTGCTCAAAAAGGCTGGTCTGTGGTGCATCAAAACACCACTGGGAAAAGTTTCAGATTCTCCCTTATTCCTTACTGAGCTCTTACTGTGGCATAAAAAAATTTCAATTAAATTTTACCAGACAATTGTTATATGAATACTAAGAAATAAAATGTAAGAGCTCATGACAAGTATAGTTTGACTTTCTGAGGAAAGACTGGTCATTAAGGACAGGGGAAATGAGAGGTCTTTTGTGAGATATTTTGCATCTTTTGGAAAATACAAAGCTTCTTAGTTAACGTGAGTCATTACATAAAGTAAAACTATTTCCCCATGTTATTTCTCCCCCCCCCCCCACTGTTCCTCAGACATTCTTGTTAACTGCTGGAAATGGCCCATCTTGATTATCACTACAAAAGGTTTTCCTCCTTTCCCCCCTCCTTCCTGCTGGTAATAGCTCATCTTAAATGATCACTCTCCTTACAGTAAAAAGAAAAGGAGTACTTGTGGCACCTTAGAGACTAACAAATTTGTTAGTCTCTAAGGTGCCACAAGTACTCCTTTTCTTTTTGCGAATACAGACTAACACGGCTGCTACTCTCCTTACAGTGTGTATGATAAAACCCATTGTTTCATGTTCTCTGTGTGTGTATATAAATCTCCCCACTGTATTTTCCACCGAATGCATCCAATGAAGTGAGCTGTAGCTCACGAAAGCTTATGCTCTAATAAATTTGTTAGTCTCTAAGGTGCCACAAGTACTCCTTTTCTTTTTTAGAGGAAGGGTGGAAAAGCTTCCTGTTTCAAAGCCAGCAGTACAGTGGTTCAGCATTGCAGCACTTCCTTTTTTTCCTTCAGGGTGTGTGTGTGTTTTTGTTTTGTCTTGTTTTGTTTTTCAAATACATTGAGCTTTCCAATAGCCTATAAATGAAAAAAGAAATAATAGGCTGACGATAGGCGGACACACAGCCCAATATATATTCAGATGGCAGCCAGTCTGCCAATAGGAACAGGCCACTTCCACTCCACAAGAGAAGAAGGATTGTCCAGTGCTTAGGACATTAACCTGGGAGACTCAGCCTCAATTCCCGGACTTCCTGCATGACTTTGGGCAAGTCACTTATTCTCTCTGTACCTCAATTCCTCATCTGTGCCATGGGGGAGGGGCAGGAGGTTGTGCCTCACAGAAGGGTTGTGAGGATAAATACAGTAAAGATTGTGAGGTGCTCAGATATTACAGTAATGGGGGGGTCATGTGAGCCCTTTAATATACAGAGAGGCTGATGAGAACACATCAGGCCTGACTGACCAGCACCTTGCACTTTGTGTTGTCACTTACAGCTTTGCAAAGTGGATATGAAATGTACCATTCAGGTAAGTGAGTGGAGGATTCGGCATGAGCAGTGTTTGGTAGTTGCTTTGTGAGGAATTGGAGGCTCCCTGTACTACTGTGGATCCGGTGTAAGTTTCTGATCTTCAGGCCATCAAAAGGCTGAAGAGTATCAGGGATAGGCAAATACTCTGAATAAAACGCAGCTCTGGGATGCACCAAGCCATCCCCACTTTTTGTGCTTGCAAAAATCCCTGCAGGGCTTTTGCAAGTTAACTTCTAAGCAAATTGGTTACTGAAAACCATTTTTAGAAGGCTTATAGAGGATAGGATTTGATTAGGGAAGACAAGGAGAGGCAGTCATAAGATCTAAGTTGTGATATTATTCGGAATCAGGGAGCAGAATTGAAAGAAGTGGGGTGGAGGGAGAGTAGGGGGGGAGGGTAAGGACATCCAAAGCAGCAGTAAAGCTTATCAGAACATCTGGTTAATACCACGAGTTGTACAGAGAATGGAGAGACCCAAACAAACGTAAACAACTTGTGAGGATGAGTAACAGTCCCCAGAATCCAGGTGTCTAACCCCCTTATCACACAACATACTAACTACAGGAAGAGGAAAGAAGCTGAGGGGACAGAAGTTCAAAGGCAGGCCCAGGAGCAGTGGCAACTTGCCTAACCAGATGGCTCGTATTTTGTGATAGCAGCTGATCAAGTGAAATTGCTGACATTTTGGGGCTTGAATCTCCCGAGATTCAGCCTAAAATCTGAACTAGACTCTAAACTAATGAAGATCTGGATCCAAACACTGCTCCTCACTCAACTTGTATATCTTGTTTATCTGTCTTTTTCTGAGGGCTCTCAGCCCTTGCTCTGTGATATATAATCTACTGGACTGCTCAGTGCCTCTGCAGCTAGTGCTCCACCCTGCCGCATGGGAGTTCAGTCTATCTAGCTGGTGCTGGGGGCTCTACAGCTCTGTTCAGGCCCTTGGGATGGGAAGCGCTGCTGTTTGCGCTGCAGCAGCTCCTCCAGAACGTGTGTCCTAAGTTGGAAAGACAGTTGCCACAGCACAAGCGGAGAGGGAAGGGGCGAAGCCCAGGGGAATGTTCAGAACTCTGAGAAACAGGTAGAAGATAGTTGTGTAGCTATGAAGCTACAACAGCTCCTTTTATTGACACTAGACCAGCAGCATTAGTGCTACTAACCAGCCAGAAGGCCTAAAAATAAATAAGCCATGCACAGACTTGAGAACAACCCTTCCTTGTATAGACACAACCACTGTTATCCCATTGTTTTCCACAAGATGGCATCAGTGTGCCTAAGCATGAAAGCCGAGCTACACCCATTCAGTTGCTACCCTGAGGAGTGATTTATTTAATGAAGTATTTTGAAGGGTATTGTGAAATTTCTGCCCGACAGAGGACCTCCAGAAAGCTGCATTCTTCCTCTTACCTCCACCCCATTTTAGTAACGCTTTCATTACAAGGGAATCTGCATCCCTGAAGGTGAAAAGCAGCTGAGCAAGAGCCCCCAGTCTGTACTGTGAGATAAACACCCTGTCTTCGAGAGAGACAGCCACACTAGGGCAAACTAGAGGGGAACGGATGTCTCTTTACAGCACAGCTCATGCTCAGTTATCCAAATGGCATGGGGGGGCGAGGACACCGAATGCTTTGTGTGGGTAATCCAGGGGATTTTCAAGTAAGTGATGATAGCAGGGGACATGATGGTGGGGATTGTGGGGGTGGGGGGAAGAGAGTTGAGCATAACTGAGGTTTGGCTAGTCAGGGTTGCTCCATGTGGTAATTAGGGAGAAGACTTGGTTTGCCCCATTTTGAACAGTCTCAAAAAGGTTTTGGTGCAAAAACATCATTGGATTCACATTTTGCGTAAGGAAGAGTGTGAAAAGGGGAGTAGAGAGAGAAACAGCTACAGATAAACGAAGAGTGAGAGAGAAATAAACACCAATAAAAAAGGTTTCAGAGTAGCAGCCGTGTTAGTCTGTATTCGCAAAAAAGAAGAGGAGTACTTGTGGCACTTTAGAGACTAACAAATTTATTTGAGCATAAGCTTTCACGAGCTACAGCTCACTTCATCGGATGCATTCGATGAAGCTCATGAAAGCTTATGCTCAAATAAATTTGTTAGTCTCTAAGGTGCCACAAGAACTCCTTTTCTTTTTTACCAATGAAAAAATATCTGCATGAATTTGTGACTACTCCCTCACTCCCAGACTGACTGTGAGGAGGTAAATATTATCACCCCCCTTTAGAAAGGGCTAAACCAAGTCAGAGATGTACAATGACCCACCTAAAGGCCCAGAGCCAGTTACTCCTGTGGGAATTCTGCACCAAAATATTTAAAATTCTGCAACAAAAAATTAAAAATTCTGCACACAATATTTTAAAATTCTGCATATTTTATTTGTCAGAATAATGCAATATAATCATGCCAGTCTCAATTATTTTGGTAAATTATTTAAACTACAATACAATGGATGGAGAATGGAAATGGGGGGGGGAGAAAATCCCCAACCCCCCTTTGTCTAACAGTAATGTAGCTAGGTTTGAACCTTTATTTCTAGTTATGGTCTAGATAATACTTAGTCCTGCCATGAGTACAGGGGACTGGACTAGATGATCTCTCGAGGTCCCTTCCAGTCCTTTGATTCTATGATTAGCCAACAAATATATGCAGCCATATGCTCAGTGTTACATCATAGGCAACTGAAGAGCAAGTGAGGACTGGGGAATCAAACTCACAATGTATATTGGCTACTCACCATCTCCAGAAAGGTCAGTATCAAACAGTTCATGGAGCACATTTTGATAGAAATTTTTTTCAGTCAAAAAATTTAGACCAGTTCTAGTCACTAAAGCACCATAAGCATTTATAAGGCCATACTGTCCTTTACATCACTTTGGCAACGTAAAGGAGCCCCAAAACTTTTACACCTGATTTACACTCCTGGAGGAATTCACAAAGACAATGGGAATAATTCATTAAGCAGGCAGGCTGCTACATTTTTCTCTGCCCTATATCTACCTCCTCAGAAACATCCCAAAGCCCTGCCTCTCCATGCCAAGCGTGCTGCAATAGCAAACAAGAGGGATAGTCTCTCTCTCTCTCACTCACTTACACACGATTGCCCAGGCCCTGCCACCCCATCCTAGTGGTGATTTATGTCTCTACCGGCTGCTCCAAGCACCTGAACCAACCTGCCTGCGCTGCTAGGAAGGGGCATATGATTGCTATTGCGGGCTTCCCTTTGCTTCCCCATCAGAAGTCATTTTTCTGTGGGGAAGCAAATAAATCTGTGGGGGACATGAGTAGCCAGTCAAGGGCAGGGCTTGAATCCAGGGCCCTCAACTCCCAGCTCTTCCCTGTAGTCATATCCACTTGCTCCTGTAATGGACTGAAGCAGACTGGCAAGCATGTAGCTTTCTCCAAACACTAGGGGTCTAAACAGGGCATTTAATGAAGTCAGAGAGTTTTGTTTGAGAGAGAAGGTTGAACGCATACCTCTTGCTTACCTTTAAATTTCATATGTAGATTGTAGAAGAGTGACTCACTGGACAACATGCCCCCCAAGATTGGGCATTAGCAAGCTCTCTTCATCTGATGCCCTGCCACCAACCACTCCATCCTTACAATGGTCTGCTTCATCTCGTGCCTTGCCCTTCAGCCAGACCTCTTTAAAGTCTCACTCCTGATGGGGTATCGAGGTCCCATACAACTCTAATCATCAATACAGTATCTTCACCCATCCTGGACTCCTCTGCAGTCCCACTCTACTCTCAGGTTCCCAGGCATCCCCCAACAGAAAACAGAAAACCACAAATAAAAAAAGTCCAACTAAAGCAACCTCCACTCATCCTGGCTTGAGTATTTGTCCCTCTTAAGTTTCCCTGCTGTTCCATTCCTCAACTGAACACCAACACTCAGGGCTGCCTCCCCAGCAGTCTTGCCACGACAGGAGCTAACTCTCTCCCTGTGGCTTTCCCCAGTTCTCCTTCCACCTGACTCCTACCAGCCCCTTCCAGGAGCAAGAACATCCAACCTTCTTTCTCACATCCCTTCCTTCCCAGCTGAATTCTCTCTCTCTCTCTCTCTCTCTCTCTGTAGGCCTTATGACCCTTATCCAGCTGTGTCCGACAACTGCTATTAAGCCACCCATTTGGGATCAGCTGGGGGACAGTTGCTGCATCACGAGCGAAGCTGAGCCCGACTCCCTTTTAAGGGCCAGCCAGACTTTGACAAGATTCGTATAAAGAAGTCATTTTTTCACTTACCAGAATAAATACAAAGACAAGCTGTGTTGTTCCACTAGCAAAGAAGGCTGCTGTGTTCCACCTCAGAGCTGGCTGTAGTGTAATGGTGTTATTACATAACACATACATGGCCAAATCCTGTTTGATCCACTCATGTGATTTGCCCCCATCTGAAGTCAGTGGGTGATGTGAGGAAGGGCATGTCCACACTACAAGTGTTACAGTGGCACAGTTACGGCAGTGCCGCTGTGGTACAGATGCTCGCTACAGTGATGAATGGGTTTTTTCCATTGGTGCAGTAAATGAACCCCTTGAGAGGCAGCAGCTAGGTAGATAGAAGAATTCTTCTGTCAACTTAATGATGTCTATGCTGGGG
This sequence comes from Dermochelys coriacea, assembly GCF_009764565.3. NCBI lineage: Eukaryota > Metazoa > Chordata > Testudines > Dermochelyidae > Dermochelys > Dermochelys coriacea. Next base: position 17,351,551 of record NC_050085.1, on the reverse strand, counting down.
ATTAGGTCGTCTTAACTACATCTTTCAGGGGTATGAATTTTTCATATCTGTGAGCGATGTAGCTAGGTTGACCTAAGTTTGAGGTGTAGACCAGGCCTCAGACAAGCACAGTTGGACAACACACTGTAAAGTGTTCTGAAAGAAAAGAAAGAAAGAGAGAAGCTGTTGGAGTGGTGTAGACAATAAGCCACATTCTGATCTCCTTTACACTAGTGTAGTGTAAATAAATCTTAAGTAAACTCCCCTGACTATAATGTGGGCAGACTAAAGAAGTACTTTCCCTGCTATGATGAAGCCACCAATCCAAGTTCCTCACCACTCAGTTTAGTCTCTTTCTTGGACCATAGATGCTAGCCAAATCCCAGATAGAACATCTGCCTCTCCCTTTAGTCATCTCCCTTTTCCAAGAGGCTAATTTGTTGCTTAGAAGTCAGTGAGCATCTCTGTGTTTATTATAAACATGGCCCAGCCTAGGAAATCTCTGTCTGATAATGTTGCACCCAGCTGCTTGCCTGGGTCTCTACCCCACTTCCTCTTTTCACATGTATTGGCACCATCTGAGAGCAAGTGCAAATCTAACATCTGTAACGAAGAGATGGCAAGTTGCATTTCTCAACAGAGAGTTTGAGATATTATCAAATGTTCCCATGTTGAAGAAGCAGTTGCCAGTGGCTGTTGAATATTAGTATCTGATCTGTCCACAGCTCCACACCTTAGAGCTTGTCTACACTAGAAGTTACTTCAGTATAATTTTAGTCGCTCACGGGTGTGAATAAGCCCGCCCATGAGCAACGTAGGTTATAACAACCTAAGCGCTGGTTTAGACAGCACTATATCGGCAGGAGAGCTTCTCCCGCCAACATAGCTACTGCCGCTCGCATCAACTGAGTGCGTCTATACTAGAAATGCTACAGGAGCACAGCTGCATTGGTGTGGTGGTCTGAGAACCCAGTCTCAACTTCTTTTCTGATATTCGGACAGCTGCAACAATGTATATTCCCAGATCTTGGAAGGGCAACATTAGAGTCTTCTCTTTGCTTCACATAGCTTCATCTATTCCCTCTTAGTGTTGCTTACAGCTCTCTTTCTGGGGTTCTTCAGCCCTCCTTGACTGGCCTTATAGGTATCCTGGTTTTCTTCTATTATAAGTACTAATTATCTATGATAACACAAAAGTGATTTGTTTTTAGAGTTCCGAAAGCACCCTGAAACATTAGGGTTGCCAACTTTCTAATTGCACAGAACCGAACACCCCTCTCCCACCCCCTGCTTGAGGCCCCGGCCCCCACTCACTCGGCCAGGGTTGAAGGGTTTGGGGTGCAGGTGGGGGCTCTGGGCTGGGGCAGGGGGTTGGGTGAGGGTTCTGGCTGGGGGTGTGGGCTCTAGGGTGGGGCCTGGGATGAGGGGTTTGGGGTGCAGGAGGGGCTCAGGGCTGAGGGAGGGGGTTGAGGTATGGGCAGGGTGCGGGCTCTGGGAGGGATTTTAGGTGCGGGAAGGGACTCTCCGGGCTGGGGCAGGGTTTTGGGGTGTGGGGTCCCGGCAGTGCTTACTGCAGCACCCAGGAAGCAGCTGCCAGGTCCCTGCAGACCCTAGGCGCATGAGTGGCCAGGGAGGGTCCATGCGTTGCTCTTGCACCTGCAGGCGCTGCCCCTGCAGCGCCCATTGATCATGGTTTCCAGTCAATGGGAGCAGTGGAGTCGACACTCAGGCTGGGGCAGCAGGCAGCGCCTCCCTGGCCACCCATGCACCTAGGGGCCGCAGAGACCCGGTAGCCGCTTCTGGGAGCTGCATGGAACCAAGGCAGGTAGGGAGCGTGCCTTAGCCCTGGGCCCCTGCTGCACCGCCGACCGGACTTTTAATGGCCCAGTTGGCATTGCCAACCAGAGCTGCCAGGGTCCCTTTTTGACCAGACATTCCAGAAAAGGGACACCTGGCAAGCCTATGAAACATACAATAGTTGAATCTAGTTTCACGGCCAGACCATGCTTGCACTCACTTCAGTGAAGCTGCCCACTTCAGCAGCCTTGGAGCATACTAATCATAGAGTCATAGGACTGAAGGGACCTCAAGAGGTCACCTAGTCCAGTCCCCTGCACTCATGGCAGGACTAAGTATTATCTAAACCATTCCTGACAGGTGTTTGTCTAACCTACTCTTAAAAATCTCCAATGATGGAGATTCCACAACCTCCCTAGGCAATTTATTCCAGTGCTTAACCACCATGAGAGTTAAGAAGTTTTTCCTAATGTCCAACCTAAACCTCGCTTGCTGCAGTTTAAGCCCATTGCTTCTTATCCTATCCTCAGAGGTTAAGAATGCTTTCACCTTGCATATATTCTTTGTTTACTGCTGATGTTAGTAGCAGAACCCATTACTAAACATGTATTCCTGCTCCTGGATATAGATCTCGACCGCAAAATGCCAACAGACACTGGTGCTCATTCTCTCATGAGACGGGCAGGAGGAAGAGACTCCAAACCCAGGAAAGCTTTACCAGTCGGACTAGGAACTTTCTGCTGACTCACATACACACATCAAACAACAAGAAAAGGGGTACTTGTGATGGCACCTTAGAGACTAACAAATTTATTTGAGCATAAGCTTACGTGAGCTACAGCTCACTTCATCGGATGCATGCAGTGGAAAATACAGTGGGGAGATTTTATATATACAGAGAACATGAAACAATGGGTGCAAGCAGCCTTAAGAACTATCTAATCTCCACAACTGCGTCTGTACATGGCTGTAGTGCTCTGAGATCTTGAAATTCAGTGGAGTTGGGTCATGTGAAATATGGGAAGGAAAGAAGGAAATACCTGTTCTGTTATTTTTCATTGTAAAGTACATGGAGGACTGTACTGCAGATGGAGGGGGAGAGAGTGGCTAAATTCATTCAGTTTGATCATTTTTACAATTATGACCTTTCACTCTGTTTTAACCCCATATTTGCTACTAGCGATATCAGGTAAAGCTCTTTGTAGCAGGATATAAAATGAAACTCCAAGGGCCAAAGACTCTTTATTTTCATTTTTCTTGATGCAAAAAACCCTACTCTCAGCACAAATAAATCATTAGGGTGAAATTCACTGAGTGCAAGGGACCAAGGCATGTGCACCACTTAAGCCCTCAAAATTTTGTGCTTCAGTGATGCACAGCCTTTTTGCTGGCTTTCTCCACACAAATGGATTTTGGTCCCTAAGAAATCAGGTTTCAGAGTAGCAGCCATGTTAGTCTGTATTCGCAAAAAAGAAAAGGAGTACTTGAGGCACCTTAGAGACATGTGCATCCGATGAAGTGAGCTGTAGCTCACGAAGCTTATGCTCAAATAAATTTGTTAGTCTCTAAGGTGCCACAAGTACTCCTTTCCTTTTTTTTTAAGAAATCAGGGAAATTTTCACATCAGATTCCAAGCCCAGCTTCTTCTCTACTGCCACCTGCCTGTTCGATATTTTAAAACTTTGCATTTCCACAATGTCATCCGTCTGAGTATTTCTAAACACTTTATGAACACTAATTCATAACGAATAGAGATAGCGTGACAAAGGACTTAAGTAATTTACTCACTGTCACAAGTAAATCCGTGACAAAGCTGGGAAAAAGGCTCCAAACTCGTGACTCCCAGTCCCATGCTCTAATGACCGGACTACACTTCCTTCCCTACAAGAGACTTTTTCATTACATAACTGTGGACAGTGTCACACACTGTTATTTATTATGTGTTGTCCGTGGCACTGTCAGGTAGAAATTAAGACTGCCCTGATGAGCTTACACTCTAAAAAATAGAACCAGAAGACAAAACATCCCAGGAGAAGACATTACTATTAACAGGAAGGATGGTCTTGCAGTTAAGACTCTATCTTGGCACTCAGCAGACCTGCATTCAATTCTGAGCTCTTCCACAAGCTATTTGTGTAACCTTATGACAAATCACTTCCCCTCTCCATGCCTCTGTTCTCCAGCTGTAAAATGGGGATAATAGTATCTCATTTCTCTTGCCCTTTGACAGTCTTGTCTATTTAGACAGTAGGTGATTTGGAGCAAAGGCAGTCTCTCACTGTGTGTCTGTACAGAGCCTAGAATATTGGGTCGTGATCTCTGCTGGGGCCTCTAGATGTTACTGTAATGCAAAAATTAATACGGTAGAATATCTTTGGTTTGATTGAATGAGTCTTTCTGCTTTTTTCCCTTTCCATTCCCCCAGCTAAAATGCTTTGTTGAGGAACTTTTCAATTAAAGTTTCATTGCCACCTATTTATCAACTAGAGTGATATCATGCTCTTAGAGAGTATATCCTATAACTCACAGGTCTGGTTTAACTGTGGTATTCTGTGGTATTTCTATTGAACATGGTGGTGTAATAAACAGCTGTGGAAAGTGGTCCATGGGAAATGGGACATGAGACAGATAATTAATCACACTGTTTACCTTCACAAACTGAGCTGTTCAATTCTGTGCTTTGCTGGTGCTATCTATGCAATATTTTTTTATTGCACCATTAAAGCTGACATTGCTTCAGCTCATACAGTGAGAGTTCAACACAGCCTTGTGATTTCAGGAGCTGGTTCAGAGTGTTGCTAATTCCTGTCCCTCTGGTGAGAGGCCTTGCAAGAGGAAACAGACAAAGGGTGGGGAGATGAGAGAGAGACTTCCACTTCTGCTGTTTCATCATTCAGAAATGAATGAAACATTTGAAAATAGGAAAAGCAAATGCATATGAGCTACAAAGCACTTTGCAATGCTTCTGGGTGGAAGGTGCTATATAAATATCCCTTGTGAAAGCGATTAGATTTTTGATGAGTCCAAGAAATTGCTTGGAGTAACAAAAACGAATAGGGATCAATGCTGTTCCGGCCTGGAAACGGGATAGGTTTTCCCATCTTGAATTTCTGTGATTCTACACAATGGAGAAAACTATATTTCTTCAGGGCTTGATTTTGCTCCCACAGGAGTCAATCATAAACCAGATCTTAGCCCTTACTTTTTAATGTGAATTGTAGGTGTGACTCGATGATAGTATAACCAAGCAGCCAGTGTGTGTTACCATACCATAAGGATAAAAACCATACTCATTCTCTCCTTTGAGCTTCTCACATAAATATCTCTGTGATCTCTTATACGTGGATGACCCTCCTTGTACGGATCTGTAAGGAATCACTGTATTATGAAGCACTGCATTTTTATGGCACCATGACAAGAAATCAGCCACTTCATGAGGGCATGAGAGACAGATGGGGATAGTTTGGCACTTTCTTTATCCATGTATAATTATGAAAAATAAATCTGCAAATGAATCCAGGTCTATAACAAACATGTACATTTGACACATCCTTGTACTGTATGTCACTTGCCTACTTAGGCCCTGATCCTGCAAGTAGGCCATTTAGTTCCTGTTTCTCATAGCTCAGCCTGTGCAGTCATTTATACAAGTGCCCATTATAACCCAGATGCTCAAATTAGCCTCTTCACAAATCAGAAGCAATATTCACAGAAATGAAACTAGGCAGAGGGAGTTTCTTCTCATTCGCAGGGGTGGAGAAAGAGGCAGCTGATAAGAGTCCAAAAATGAGACAGGTTGGACATGAATTTACAAAAACATAACTCCCCAACCACAGTTAGGGACTCAGAAGAGCATTTCTGGCAGGCAATCAAATCCTGTGTGCCTTGTACTCCAGTGATTCATATTTGAGGCCTTTGCTGCATTGTCTTGAATTCAAGGGAGGCTCCAGTACAACTTCAATACAGGAAGTTCAACTTCCTCTCCAGCAGATTTCCCTCACCACCTCTCTAAATGCAGAACAGCACAGAATACATTTAGGTCCTGTCTGTCCAGGTTACATCCTAATGTGGCTGTAACCTGATTTGTAGCATTACCAAAATGCTTCAGCTAAACAGCCCTAGGGGGAAGCTCAGGAGTGCTGAAGACAAGATATTTCTTCCCCTCTGGAAATACCCCAGGTTGCAGTGCTGCTTTGTAGTAGCCACAGACACAATTTGGGTCCGGATATTTGTAAAATTTCTACACCAAACATGATCAGAACAGATGGTATAGACAATCCAGAAATGTAGTTTAGATCCTGTCCATACTATGAATTTGGACAAAACTCTAACTGAATGCAGTGGGAGTTTTGCTTGTGTAAGGACTGCAACTGCAGAATTGGGGTAACTGGGTAAAATTCTGGGCCCACCAAAGTCAATGGTGAAATTCCCATTGACTTAAATAGGGACAGCATTTCACCCACTGATTTTTAACCAGGTTTTGGAGCCATTTAAAATCTATCTCTATAGGCTTTTATGCTGCACTCAGCTCTAACATTCAGGCCATGTCTTCACTATGACCACTTAACCAGTATAAAAATTTTCATACATTATATCAGCAAAATGCCCCTACTGGGGACACAATTATACTGGCAAAGCTGCGGCCTGTGCCAGCATAGTAGAAACCACCATTAGTTTTGCTGGTATAGCTGCATCTACACTAGGGACTTCTGGCAGCACAGCTCTGTTGGTCAGGGATCACACCTCTTCATACCCTTGACCGACAGAGCTGTGTTGGCAGAAGTCTGTAGCGTTGACATGGACTGAGTACAAGTCTACACTAGAGCACTACACTGATGTCTCCCATCAACATAGTGCTGGTGTGGACAGCGCTTAGATCGATGTAATTTATGTCGCTCAGGGGGATGTCCTTTTCACACCCCTGAGTGACGTAAGTTACATCGACTTAAGTAGTAGTGTAAACCAGCCCTAAGCCTCTAGCAGAGTTTGAGCAAGTGTGGTTCTCAGAAAGACAATACAGTCCACATAAATGCACAGAGCCACTGTGCCAGAATAATTCTTGACTACCATTTCTGAAGACAATTTTCGCTAGCATGGTACAAACATAAGATGGGCAGGACTTCAAAACCTGAAAGTTTTATTATGAATTTTTACATTTAGAAAAAGGGGAGTCGTCCCCCCACAGCCTGAACATGCCACTGTTTGCATCTGGGTTCAAGTGCCTTTCAGAGGCAGGATATGTTTAAAACCCAGAGCACACCACCCACTCATGCATGCATGCCTATGAGAAAAAAAATAAATGAGCCACAACAGCACTGTAAATGCTCATGCTGACAGAACTTAATAAATAATAAATAGCAACACAGTCAATACCAAACGTCACAGAGCTATGTTGTACTCAGATGCATATCTGCTGACTGATGCATATGGGTAAAAGCAACATAGTACTCTTAGTTGAGGCCCCCGGGTTAATTTTTGGAGGGGTGTGTGTGGGGGTGGTTTTACAAAAATGACTGGAAATATTTCATTTGTTTCATTTATTTATTTATTACTATGAAAACTGTTTCTTGCAGAGAATTAAACCCCATTGTACTAGTACAGTGCCTCTCAACCTTTCCACACTACTGTACCCCTTCAGGAGCCTGATTTGTCTGGTGTACCCCCACATTACACCTCACTTAAAAACTACTTGCTTACAAAATCAAATATAAAAATGAAAAAGTGTCATAGCACACTATTACTGAAAATTTGTTTACTTTTTCATTTTTACCATATAATTAGAAAATAAATAAATAAATTGGAATAAAAATATTTTACTTACATTTCAGTATATAGAGCAGCAGTATAAACAAGTCATAGTCTGTATGGAAATTTAAGTTTGTACTGACTTCACTAGTAGTTTTTATGTAGCCTGTTGTAAACTAGGCAAGTATCTGGATGAGTTGATGTACTCCCTGGAAGACATCTGCATACCCCTGGTTGAGAACCACTGTACTAGCACAGGTTTCAGAGTAGCCGCCGTGTTAGTCTGTATTCGCAAAAAGAAAACGAGTACTTGTGGCACCTTAGAGACTAACAAATTTATTTGAGAATAAGCTTTCGTGAGCTACAGCTCACTTCATCAGATGCATTCAATGGAAAATACAGTGGGGAGATGATTTATATACACAGAGAACATAAAACAATGGGTGTTATCATACACACTGTAAGTTAGTCTCCAAGGTGCCACAAGTACTCCTTTTCTTTTTGCGAATACAGACTAACACGGCTGCTACTCTGAAAACTGTAAGGAGAGTGATCACTTAAGATGAGCTATTACCAGCAGGAGGGGGGCAGGAAGAAAATCTTTTGTAGTTATAATCAAGATGGGCCATTTCCAGCAGCTGACAAGAACATCTGAGGAACAGTGGAGAGTGGGGGGGGGAGAAATAACATGGGGAAATAGTTTTACTTTGTGTAATGACCCATCCACTCCCAGTCTCTATTCAAGCCTAAGTTAATTGTATCCAGTTTGCAAATTAATTCCAATTCAGCAGTCTCTCGTTGGAGTCTGTTTTTGAAGCTTTTTTGTTGAAGGATAGCCACTCTTAGGTCTGTAATTGAGTGACCAGAGAGACTGAAGTGTTCTCCAACTGGTTTTTGAATGTTATAATTTTTGACATCTGATTTGTGTCCATTTATTCTTTTACGTAGAAACTATCCAGTTTGACCAATGTACATGGCAGAGGGGCATTGCTGGCACATGATGGCAAATATCACATTGGTAGATGCGCAGGTGAATGAGCCTCTGATAGTGTGGCTGATGTGATTAGGCCCTCTGATGGTGTCCCCTGAATAGATATGTGGACAGAGTTGGCAACGGGCTTTGTTGCAAGGATAGGTTCCTGGGTTAATGGTTCTGTTGTGTGGTGTGTGGTTGTTGGTGAGTATTTGCTTCAGGTTGGGGGGCTGTCTGTAAGCAAGGACTGGCCTGTCTTCCAAGATCTGTGAGAGTGATGGGTCGTCCTTCAGGATAGGTTGTAGATCCTTGATGATGCGTTGGAGAGGTTTTAGTTGGGAGCTGAAGGTGATGGCTAGTGGTGTTCTGTTATTTTTTTTTGTTGGGCCTGTCCTGTAGTAGGTGACTTCTGGGTACTCTTCTGGCTCTGTCAATCTGTTTCTTCACTTCAGCAGGTGGGTATTGTAGCTGTAAGAATGCTTGATAGAGATCTTGTAGGTGTTTGTCTCTGTCTGAGGGGTTGGAGCAAAAGCGGTTGTATCGTAGAGCTTGGCTATAGACAATGGATCATGTGGTGTGATCTGGGTAAAAGCTGGAGGCATGTAGGTAGGAATAGCGCTCAGTAGGTTTCCGGTATAGGGTGGTGTTTATGTGACCCGCACTTATCAGCACTTCTTTTCCATGGGTCCAGATGATGAAGATGTCATCAATGTAGTGCAAGTATAGTGGGGCATTAGGGGACGAGAGCTGAGGAAGCATTATTGTATGTCCGTCATGAAAATGTTGGCATATTGGGGGGCCATGCGGGTACCCATCGCAGTGCTGCTGATTTGAAGGTATACATTGTCCCCAAATGTGAAATAGTTATGGGTGAGGACAAAGTCACAAAGTTCAGCCACCAGGTTAGCCGTGACATTATCGGGGATACTGTTCCTGATGGCTCGTAGTCCATCTTTGTGTGGAATGTTGGTGTAGAGGCTTCTACATCCATGGTGGCCAGGATAGTGTTTTCAGGAAGATCACCGATGGATTGTGGTTTCCTCAGGAAGTCAGTTAGTCAGGAAGTCAATTAACTTAGGCTTGAATGGAGACTGGAAGCGGATGGGTCATTACACAAAGTAAAACTATTTCCCCATGTTATTCCCCCCCGCACCCCCTCCACTGTTCCTCAGACGTTCTTGTCAACTGCTGGAAATAGCCCACCTTGATTATCACTATAAAAGGTTTTCTTCCTCCCCCGCACTCCCCTCTGCTGGTAATAGCTCATCTTAAGTGATCACTCTCCTTACAGCGTGTATGATAACACCCATTGTTTCATGTTCTCTGTGTATATAAATCATCTCCGCACTGTATTTTCCACTGAATGCATCCGATGAAATGAGCTGTAGCTCACGAAAGCTTATGGTCAAATACATTTGTTAGTCTCTAAAGTGCCACAAGTACTCCTTTTCTTTGTACTAGCACATGAGACCAAGAAAATGACACTGACCAGTCTATTTTAATCATGCACCCTGAGTGAAGTGCACAAAGTAAGCCAATATTTTAAATGGTGAAAAGTACATTCATTCTTTAAAATTCTAATAGTCTACAATGTTATTAGTAAAGCAGATAAGAATTATTTTTAAATATGATTTTACTCCTAACTGTCCTTTTAACTTATGAAAGTGGTTTTGTTTTAGTTACCTTCTGATGTTAACCCAAAATCCACAGGATTAAGGAAATTAAAAGGAAGAGGTGTGAAAATGTAACTATTTAATTGTATTAAATAAAAAAGTTGGAATTGTTGACTCCAAAGTCAATAAAATACATACACAATCAGCCCTCAAAACAAACAAATAACAAAATACTGCAGTAACACTACTGTAAACTCGAGTGTTTGAGACAGTCACTGTATTATATGCTAGCACTTTTTAAAATGGGGAAATGAACAACATCCTTAGATCTCAAACCTCCATGGTGTTCGCAAAAAGAAAAGGAGAACTTGTGGCACCTTAGAGACTAACAAATTTATTAGAGCATAAGCTTCCGTGAGCTACAGCTCGCTTCATTGGATGTAGTTCACGAAAGCTTATGCTCTAATAAATTTGTTAGTCTCTAAGGTGCCACAAGTACTCCTTTTCTTTTTGCGAATACAGACTAACACAGCTGCTACTCTGAAACCTCCATGATGCTGTGTTCTTTCTGGGAGGTTCTGAGCCTTAGATTTTCCTTGAAGTCAGTGGGAATTTTAGTTATTTGCAGGATTGGGTCCTTAGTTTCAGGGGGGGAAAAAAAAAGGACACATCTAACAATTCTCTTGGTTGATTTGCTGCTGTTATATTACCAATGCAAATCTCTACTGGTACCAGTGTGGTAGAAGTTACAGAAAATACAATGGTCTTTATGTTCTGCTGGATTAGCATGATACGCATCAGTAATATATCTGCATAATTCAGCCTAAACACACAGAGGCAATATTATAGCCCTGTTGTTGGGCTTTAGTAGCTAAGGGATGTTTTGGTATGTCCCTTGCAGTATAGTATAAACTCCCTGGTTTTCAGCAGTTAGAATTCTGAGGTAAAAATGTCCTCAATCCTACTGTGAAACCCACATTACAACAGTCAAGTTTAAAAGGGAATTTATAAAATTTGAAACAAATCTGTTTGGCTAGTTTGAAGTTAAAGGCTTTTGGACAAATAACTAATCATACAGCTTGACAGTGGTTTTCCTTTTTAGTTTGTGTTTGTCTGTGGAGATAAATTATTTATTGTTGTTGAGATGGGGAATGATTAATGCCAGTTTGAGTATCTGTTTTATTAATGGATCATTTGTCCTGTTTAGAAATTCTTGGTTTGACAGTTGGGTGGATTTAAGATTTTAGGATGTTCAAAAATTTTCCATCAGAACAGTTTTTAATGGAAAATTGCATGTTTGGCTAAACAAAAATGTGTTTGTGTAAAGTGGCTTATTTCTGTTGAAAATGTTGACTTTTCACTGAAAAACTGAAAACTCCAAATCCAAAAATGTGAGGGTTTTGGCCAAAAGCTTTTCAATTTGGGCATTTTCTGTTTTTTCAATAAAGCTTGAAATTTTCCATGGATGGAGGGACCCATGTTTTCAAACCAGCACACACGTGTATGCACACGCGCGCGCACGCACACACACACACACACACACACACACACACACACACACACACACACACACACAGAGTTTGTCAGAAATCTTCAGACTTTAGAACTGTGAAAATAAAAAAATTTCAGACACACCTGGATACTCTAAAACTGAATTTGTACTTAATGTTAAACATGGATTTTACAGCCCTTCTAAGTCTTTATATATCCTTATACGTTTTTTTCCCACATTTTCCCGTTTTCCAGATAAAATAAAAACTGGCTTTTACAAAAAAAATCACTGTAATGTTAACTGTCAACATCTCATCAAAGGCCTTTGTACCAGAATATGGTAGTGTTCAAAAGCTGCACATAACTGTGACAAGAACTTTCATACATAGGCCCCAATTCAACAGTGAGCTCCATGAGGAAGGAGCCTTGTGGCTGTGCAGAGCTCATTTTAAAAATAGGGTCCTTGGGACTGATTCTGCATACTCCTACTACTGAGAGTAGTCCCATTACAAGGATTAGGCCACTATCCAGTACTGTACACCCTTTGGAATAGGGCCATGTTGTTACATTTATCTGCTAAATGTCATGCACATTCGTTTGTTAAATGCCGTGCACATTTATGTTTGCAGTATTGTTAGCACTGTACGTTAGCTATTTTGGTCCCAGGATATTAGGGAGACAAGGTGGATGAAGTAATTTCTTTTCTTGGACTGGACAAACTTCTGCTGGTGAGAGAAACAAGCTTTCTTCAGGTCTGAAGAGCTCTGTGTAAGCTCGAAACCTTGTCTCTTTCACCAACAGAAGCTGGCCCAATAGGTGAGAGATCCCACCCACCTTGTCTGTCTAATGCATATTTATGGCACTATATGAAGAATGATACATGTTTCCTTCTTTGCTGTATGATTATTTGATTTGCCTTCAAGAAAAAGTTCTCCCAAGTAACTAACCAGACTTTTCTGCTAAATGAAGCTCATAGACATTTGCCTTGATATTTATGCCTGGTTGCTATTAAACATTATTTTCTTTTACATTCCTCAGTGAATTTTGAGACTAGATTGATTAGACTGGAGAATGATGTTTCTTTATTTCTTCATAAAACAGGTAGAGCAGGATCTGAGGCAGCGCAAGTTTCTCTTAGGCCACTCTCCTGACATTGGGTCTCAGCTCCCGTGTCTAGGGCTGTGAGGAGTAATTCAGTAGTAACAACAATAATGGTTTCTATATCTACAGCTCCTTCAACCCAAGGATCTCAAAGCACTTCACAAGCATGACTGAATTGAGCTTTTCAACACCTCTGTATGGCACAGGAGTAGGGTGACCAGGTGTCCGGTTTTCGACGGGAACACCTGATCAAAAAGGGATCCTGGCAGCTCCAATCAGCACCGGTAACTGGGCTGTAGACTGTCCGGTTGGCGGCACCATGCAGTGGGACTAGCAGGCTCCCTGCTAGCCTCCACGCTCTGCAGCTCCCATGAAGCAACCAGCATGTCCCTTCCAGTTCCTACGCATAGGGGCAGCCAGAGGGCTTCGCACACTGCCCCTGCCCCAAGTGCTACCCCTGCAGCTTCCATTGGCCAGGAACCGCGACCAATGGGAGCTGTGGGGGTGGCACCTGTTGATGGGGAAGTGCAGAGCCATCTGACCATGCTCTGCGTAGGAGCTGGAGTGGGGACATGCCAGCTGCTTCCAGGAGCTGCTTAAGGTAAGCACGGCCCGGAGCCTGCATCCCTGACCCCCTCCCGGGCCCCAACCCCCTGCCCCAGCCCAGCTCTTATTCCCCTCCCACCATCCACAATCCTCGATCCCAGCCTGGAGCACCCTCCTGCATCCCAAACCCCTCATTCCAGCCCCATCCCAGAGCCTGCACCCCCAGCCAGAGCTCTCACACACCCCACACTGTAACCCTCTGCCCCAGCCCAGAGCCCTCTCCCTCAATCCAAACTTCTTGTGCCTGGTCCCACCCCAGAGTTCTCATCCCCTCTCACATCCCAACCCACTGCCTCAGCCAGAAGCGCCCTCCTGCACTCCTCATTTCTGGCCCCACCCTGGAGCCTGCACCCCCAGCTGGAGCCCTCATCCCCTCCCGCACCTCATCCCCGTGAGCCAGCCCTGTGAAAATAAGCAAGTGAGTGAGCGTGGTGAGAGCGAGTGACAGAGGGATGGGGGGATGGAGTGTGCGGGGCAAGGGTGTTTGGTTTTTGCGAGTAGAAAATTGGCAACCCTACAGAGGAGTATTACTATGCGTGTTCACTTAATCTTTCTGCCTCTGATGTAATTTCCTCAAGGACATGCAAAGTCTGGAACTAGAACTGAGGACTCCTATGATTCCGTGTATGTCTATACTGCAATTAGACATCCATAGCTGGCCTGTGCCAGCTGACTTGGGCTCATGGAGGTTAGGCTAAGGGGCTATTTCCTTGCAGCATAGGCATTTTGGACTCAAGCTGGAACTGGACTCTAGGACCCTGTGGGGTGGGAAGGTCTCAGAGCTCAAGCTGCAGCCCAAGACCATAAGTCTACACTGCAGTGAAACAGCCTGAGACCCTGGAGCCACAGTCAGCTGGCATGGGCCGATGTAGGTTTTTATTTGCAGTGTAGACATACCCTTTCCTGTGCCTTAATTCCCCAACAACCTTCCGGCAGCTGCCGCTATCCATTCCTTTCAGAGTAGCAGCCGTGTTAGTCTGTATTCGCAAAAAGAAAAGGAGGACTTGGGGCACCTTAGAGACTAACAAATTTATTTGAGCATAAGCTTTCGTGAGCTACAGCTCACTTCATCGGATGCATTTGGTGGAAAATACAGAGGGGAGATTGATATACACACACAGAACATGAAACAATGGGTTTATCATACACACTGTAAGGAGAGTGATCACTTAAGATAAGCCATCACCAGCTGCGGGGGGGGAAAGGGGGAGGGAAGGAGGAAAACCTTTCATGGTGACAAGCAAGGTAGGCTATTTCCAGCAGTTAACAAGAATATCTGAGGAACAGTGGGGGATAGGGTGGGGGGGAGAAATAACATGGGGAAATAGTTTTACTTTGTGTAATGACTCATCCATTCCCAGTCTCTATTCAAGCCTAAGTTAATTGTATCCAGTTTGCAAATTAATTCCAATTCAGCAGTCTCTCGTTGGAGTCTGTTTTTGAAGCTTTTTTGTTGAAGGATAGCCACTTTTAGGTCTGTAATCGAGTGACCAGAGAGATTGAAGTGTTCTCCAACTGGTTTTTGAATGTTATAATTCTTGACGTCTGATTTGTGTCCATTCACTCTTTTACGTAGAGACTGTCCAGTTTGACCAATGTACATGGCGGAGGGGCATTGCTGGCACATGATGACATATATCACATTGGTAGATGCGCAGGTGAACGAGCCTCTGATAGTGTGGCTGATGTGATTAGGCCCTCTGATGGTGTCCCCTGAATAGATATGTGGACAGAGTTGGCAACGGGCTTTGTTGCAAGGATAGGTTCCTGGGTTAGTGGTTCTGTTGTGTGGTGTGTGGTTGCTGGTGAGTATTTGCTTCAGGTTGGGGGGCTATCTGTAAGCAAGGACTGGCCTGTCTCCCAAGATCTGTGAGAGTGATGGGTCGTCCTTCAGGATAGGTTGTAGATCCTTCATGATGCGCTGGAGAGGTTTTATTTGGGGGCTGAAGGTGATGGCTAGTGGCGTTCTGTTATTTTCTTTGTTGGGCCTGTCCTGTAGTAGGTGACCTCAGAAACAACTCTGACATCATAATCAAAAAGGCTGACAAAGGAGGTGCTGCCGTCATCATGAATAGGTTGGAGTACGAATTAGAGGCTACTAGGCAGCTCTCCAACACCACGTTCTACAAGCCATTATCCTCTGATCCCACTGAGAGTTAGATTCATAGATACTAAGGTCAGAAGGGACCATTCTGATCATCTACCAAAAGAAACTACAGCATTTGCTCAAGAAACTCCCTGAAAAAAGCACAAGAACAAATCTGCACAGACACACCCCTAGAACCCTGACCTGGGGTATTCTATCTGCTACCCAAGATCCATAAACCTGGAAATCCTGGACGCCCCATCATCTCAGGCATTGGCACCCTGACAGCAGGATTGTCTGGCTATGTAGACTCCCTCCTCAGGCCCTACGTTACCAGCACTCCCAGCTATCTTCGAGACACCACTGACTTCATGAGGAAACTACAATCCATTGGTGATCTTCCTAAAAACACCATCCTGGCCACCATGGACGTAGAAGCCTCTACACCAACATTCCACACAAAGATGGACTACAAGCCGTCAGGAACAGTATCCCCGATACTGTCACAGCTAACCTGGTGGCAGAACTTTGTGACTTTGTCCTCACCCATAATTATTTCACATTTGGGGACAACGTATACCTTCAAATCAGCGGCACTGCGATGGGTACCCGCATGGCCCCACAGTATGCCAACATTTTTATGGCTGACTTAGAACAAAGCTTCTTCAGCTCTCGTCCCCTAATGCCCCTACTCTACTTGCGCTACACTGATGACATCTTCATCATCTGGACCCATGGAAAAGAAGCCCTTGAGGAATTCCACCATGATTTCAACAATTTCCATCCCACCATCAACCTCAGCCTGGACAAGTCCACACAAGAGATCCACTTCCTGGACACTACAGTGTTAATAAGCGATGGTCACATAAACACCACCCTATATCGGAAACCTACTGAGCGCTATTCCTACCTACATGCCTCTAGCTTTCATCCAGATCATACCACTCGATCCATTGTCTACAGCCAAGCTCTGCGATATAACCGCATTTGCTCCAACCCCTCAGACAGAGACAAACACCTACAAGATCTCTATCATGCATTCCTACAAGTACAATACCCACCTGCTGAAGTGAAGAAACAGATTGACAGAGCCAGAAGAGTACCCAGAAGTCACCTACTACAGGACAGGCCCAACAAAGAAAATAACAGAACGCCACTAGCCATCACCTTCAGCCCCCAACTAAAACCTCTTCAATGCATCATCAAGGATCTACAACCTATCCTGAAGGACGACCCATCACTCTCACAGATCTTGGGAGACAGGCCAGTCCTTGCTTACAGACAGCCCCCCAACCTGAAGCAAATACTCACCAGCAACCACACACCACACAACAGAACCACTAACCCAGGAACCTATCCTTGCAACAAAGCCCGTTGCCAACTCTGTCCACATATCTATTCAGGGGACACCATCAGAGGGCCTAATCACATCAGCCACATGATCAGAGGCTCGTTCACCTGCGCATCTACCAATGTGATATATGCCATCATGTGCCAGCCATGCCCCTCTGCCATGCACATTGGTCAAACTGGACAGTCTCTATGTAAAAGAATGAATGGACACAAATCAGATGTCAAGAATTATAACATTCAAAAAACCAGTTGGAGAACACTTCAATCTCTCCGGTCACTCGATCACAGACCTAAGAGTGGCTATACTTCAACAAAAAAGCTTCAAAAACAGACTTCAACGAGAGACTGCTGAATTGGAATTAATTTGCAAACTGGATACAATTAACTTAGGCTTGAATAGAGACTGGGAATGGATGAGTCATTACACAAAGTAAAACTATTTCCCCATGTTATTTCTCCCCCCCACCCTATCCCCCACTGTTCCTCAGATATTCTTGTTAACTGCTGGAAATAGCCTACCTTGCTTGTCACCATGAAAGGTATTCCTCCTCCCCCGCCGCCCCCCCCCCGCTGCTGGTGATGGCTTATCTTAAGTGATCACTCTCCTTACAGTGTGTATGATAAACCCGTTGTTTCATGTTCTCTGTGTGTGTATATCAATCTCCCCTCTGTATTTTCCACCAAATGCATCCGATGAAGTGAGCTGTAGCTCACGAAAGCTTATGCTCTAATAAATTTGTTAGTCTCTAAGGTGCCACAAGTACTCCTTTTCTTTTTGCGAATACAGACTAACACGGCTGCTACTCTGAAACCTGCCACTAAAATAGCAAACCCTGTGCTGCAACTCCTGGGGTAAACCAAAGAGATAACAGAAAGACAGCAGAGATCTTCAGTTAAGAGGGTGATACCATTCACATATAACAGCCACTAAAGTGTGACAATGGTGAGATATTAGGGATATGTTTTGTGAAGGAGCATGTATTTCAGCTCAGAAGAATATGAACCCAACCCTACTCCCACTGTAAGCAATGAGAGTTTTGCTATTGACTAAATAGGTGCAAGAGTGAGCTAGAAAAGGTAAGACAATGCCCATTCAGTGGCATTTTAAGAAACCTCTTTCTAGCTTTTATCCCGAGATTTTACACTCCCAACAGTTCATAAATTTTGGCTTATTTTCTTTATTATTTTTTTACAAGCTATAGTAAGTATCACAAAAATATGTATAAGAATACCGCTAAAAATCCCCTCAAATGCGCTCCTGATTACTATCATGAGGTTCCTTTGATTTAAATCATTCCAACCTTGAATAATTGAAATCACTCAGTTTGTGGTTTCAGAGTAGCAGCCGTGTTAGTCTGTATTCGCAAAAAGAAAAGGAGGACTTGGGGCACCTTAGAGACTAACAAATTTATTTGAGCATAAGCTTTCGTGAGCTACAGCTCACTTCATCGGATGCATTCAGTTTGTGGTAGGTCTTATCCATAAAGCTGAGCACATGCTCCAGCCTCCTTTCCTTAATGGTGTTTGCCATTTGCACCACAGGTCATATAGGATGGGATTTTCATAGCCACCTAGAGGATTTAAACATCCAAGGTGAAACCCTATCTCTGTTGAAGCCAGCAGCAACACTCCTACTGACTTCAATGGAATGAATATTTCAAATCTGGGTGTTCAAATCTCTGTACTATAGTGCTCAATGGTCTGTCATTGTCTGAAGAGAGGGGGAAAGGTTAAATGAAAAGGGAGATAGAGGGGGGAGAGGAGTGCAGGAAGGGGGAGGAGAGGTAAGCATGGGCCAAGTTTGCCATTTGCTTTTTTAAAAGGGCTTCACTTTATCTGAATACTTTGGAACCTGCCTTGAAGGCCCCTTTTCGAGTAAACAATCACTTTAAAGTCTTCCCCAGGCTCCCAGTACTCTCTCATTTGACCTTTAGTTAAAGAGCCAGCTCTGCTAGGCAACTGTTTCTAGCTGTTCCCCTGGGTTGTGGCTTAGGACAAGTTTTACTTTGTGTATGTTTTGTTTTGTTGCATGGAAACCTGGCTTTTAACAGCCATTTTTTTTCTAACAGGTGCTTGCCAGAGAGGGCATCACTGAACTGGGATCCTTGCTGACAAGTGGTTTGAAAGTTGGGCCATGCTTTGTAATCAGATCCTGGAGGCCCTAGGGAAAGTTCTCATTCAGTCATTTGGAGGATTCACCTCTCTGTTCACAGAGGGATTGAGATACATAGAGCAGTCATTTCACTGCAAGAACAAAGAGCAAGATGGAATGGAACCTGGAACCAAACACTGGGGCTCCTCAGCTCATTTATCTTCTTTTCTCTGCCTTGCCCCCAGAAACAGACTTCTTCATTCTTGTTCCTCCCAAGCTCTCCATGAATTTCCCTTCCTAGCTCCTCCTGCCCCAGTCAAGTGAGGAAATACAGTATGCGGATCACTTTCATAATGACTGCTGCATTTGGGCTCCCCTAATCTGCTGGGCTCAAATCACAAGGATTAACTGATCCTGATTTAATGCACTCTTTGTACTAATTTTCTCTACCTTTCCCAGTATGCACTGCTCTTCTGTCCAAAATGTTCACAAGAGGGAACAAAAGTAACTAAGCTCATATACCATGGGACCTGGTGTCTAATGATTCCCACAGCTCCTCTTGCAACAGTTCTTTGCACTCCTCATTTAACCAGTTCTTTATTCATTCCCATGTTGTACCCTCAGCCCCTAGGGCTCACAGGGCAGTTTAAACAACAGTCTACCAGGTGGAGCACTAGCAAAGGCTTTGATAAACATCTACGCACATTATGTAGCATTCACAGCAACTTCTTTTGGAGCTGCCTTTTAAATGTCCACATGGCGAGCTAGGCAGGAGTTTTTCCTTCTTAGCTTTGAGTTGTTTTCCATGGCCAGAACCAGATCCATTAACCATGGCCAGTGGCCACCCATGGAATGGCATGCAAGAAGCCAGATGTTCTGCAAAATCCCTCTCACCACCATCCTAGCTGCAGCCCTAGTGAAGTCTCCCTGCATCAAAACTGGGTCTTGGGGAACAGGAATCGCCCTTAGTGAATCTATTAATTTTACTATCTATTACAATAAAATGAAGGGGCATTTATTTTCTGAGTCTCCCTTAGTTAGCCCTTTCTTGTATCACAAATGTTGGCTCTATGGGCCTTGTTTGATTATTAATGAATGGACACTGGAATAAACCCCTCAGTTTGTGCACTGGATCCTTCTTAGCTTAACACCGAGTGAAATATTTTTTGCTTTATAAACCTGGTTGTGTTGATGTCTAGATCCTGGAATCTGCAGCAGCACTGAAGCTACATTGCAATTGCAGCAATAAAATAAGACATGGTCTATTTGGAGGAACAGCGCTCTCGTCAATAATTCCAGCATGTTTTGTAACAGCTTCCCTGTGATGGCTGTGGCCATTTCCTGAAACTGCATTCTGTCAAGGAGTAAAGAGTGCTCTGTAGGAAACTGACATGCAACTTGATAAGCAGATTCTCCTCTGTATTTGGAGGTACTTCCCATGGGCACACTTTACTGCAGGACGGATGCATTTGACATCATGGAAATTTCAGTAGTTAGGCTGAATCCTCAAAGTGGATCCTAAACTCTCTGCATTTCCAAGGTACCCGTTGTTTATCTGTTAGTTGTTCAATGAGGCAATGATCCCCCTGAGGAAAAGCCCCTTAAAAGGGAAAAAATATTTAGTATTAACTTCTACTCATCAGCTGCTTCATGAGTTTGAATTCATGCCACTGAAATGGTAATACAAAGGTCATTTAGTTAGCAGAAAACACAGAAATATATAGAACAGGGTCTGATCATGATGATAATGCCATTTATCACTTGAGATTCACTTTGCTGTATCCAGCATCTTTATTACATTTACAAAAAGAAAAGGAGTACTTGTGGCACCTTAGAGACTAACAAATTTATTAGAGCATAAGCTTTCGTGAGCTACAGCTCACTTCATCATCGGATGCTGTAGCTCACGAAAGCTTATGCTCAAATAAATTTGTTAGTCTCTAAGGTGCCACAAGTACTCCTTTTCTTTTTGCGAATACAGACTAACACGGCTGCTACTCTGAAACCTGTCATTACATTTACAGTAATTGTGTGTGGGAGGGAAGGTGAGACAGGCTTCCATACACCTAACTGTGGCTATCCTCACGCTCTCTCCTTTAGTTTCCCTACATATGCTGAGGACAGGGCATAGTTACAGGGTCATATCCCCAGATTTAGCTGACCTAAGCTCAATGCATAACCAGAGGTGATGGAAAAAGGTGACTATACATCAATTTTGCAATCTCCCAGTACCTGGGGCTGCCAGGAGCAGGTTCAGCTCTCAGCACAAGTTTGATCAACCACTGGGCTGCTTTAATTTGTATCAGCTAACAAATAGTCCTCAAGGAATCAATAGTCTGGCTGATGATCACCAGAGGATAGCAGCACTCTGATCATGCTCCCTATAGTGGGCAGAGGGAGGGGCAGAAGAAGGAGCATAGAGCCAGCTTTATTGGCTTTATGCCACATGGAGGTTCACCTATGATGAGAAAATATCCATTTATTCAGCTAAGGCAGCTTTACAGACCCTTTGCACAGCTGGGGTGGGATAAAGGAGCTCTTCTAGAGGCAAAGATCTGGCCAACTGAGTTTAAAAGTATAGGGCAAAATGCTGGCTAAGGATACACACATGAATATGAAGGAAAAACAGAGCAAGACCCCGATGCATAATCAACAGTACACTGAAGAAGTGCCTGGCCACAATCCTGATTGCAGAGAAACACACAAAAAGATTGTTCCACAGGGACTTTCCAGCACAGTTTGAACAAATGGAAAATGAAAAGGGGTGAAAAAGAGGAAGGGCAAAGCACAAGTGAGCAAGACCAGCTTGGGCAATCCCCTATGTTTCAAAGGGAAAAATGGACAAATTTGTGAAAAATACAGAACAAAGCTTGGTTTAACAGGCACCCTCTGTTATTTTGTGGTACAAAATAATATACACTGCAGAATCATACATTTGAATCACAATATGGGGCTCCTTGCAAAACTAGTGACCTAGCAGACAAGGCACTAGATTGAAACTCATAAGACTTGGGTCCTGTTCCCAGCTCTGTCACTAGCCTACTGAGTGACCTTGCCCAAGTCCCTTCATGTCTCTGTGCCCCCATTTCCCCATCTCTAAAATGGGCATAACAACACTAACCTTCTTTGTAAAGTGCTTTGAGATTTACTCATGAAAAGCATTATACATGAACTTTTGGGCGGCATTATATAGCTGAAATATGGCATGCTGTCTACATTGATTTAATGTGGGTGCAGGGTATTAGATGATGAATGAGGGTTGCCCCCTGAAATAAAAGCTGCTTGGTCCAGGTCTGCCAGGAAGTGCAACTGTATGTATGAGGACCACTAGTGCATGTGGAGGTAGAGCAATATGCACTGTCCCCATATAACTTATTTAATCTCAAACCAGGAAGATGTATAAGGGGAGACGCATATCTACAAGAGTATTTTACATGTATTTACTGGTAATTCATTTGCCCATTAAGGTAGTAGGATGAGGCCTACAGGAATACTACTGTCCTTCAATTGCCTTTATTCTCCTTGCTATCTTGTGGTTGGGGAATGGATCTCCAAGCCATACCCACTGCCTTCTTCATGCAGCAGACTTTAGGCTACCTTCAACCAAAACTGTGCATCTCTTTACACTGCTTTCACACCTATTTGGGAAAAAAGGCACCTTTTCCCATTTGTTTATACCTCTTTGCATATTTATATAGTGCCTTTTTTCAAAGGATCTCAGAGTGGCTTATGGAAAGCATCTCAACACTGCTGTGAATTAAGTAAATGTTCTTAGAATAATCTACGCTGCAACATGTATCCAGGTCCTGGCTAGCATGCATATAGGCATGTGCTACCCAAACTGGCCTCTAGGAGTCCACATTGTTGAGCTGTGCATGACCCAGACTCCATACACCCACATCCATACTGATGCTGCAGCTAGACGTTTGGTGCTAGGATCCATTTCCCAGATGTACCCATTTAACAGAGAAGTAATTTCAAGTACAGAGCAGCTAAGTGTCTCATTCAAAGCCCTGTTACATGTCAGGGAAAAGCTATTAATAGAACTCAGGAATCCTGATTCCCTGTCTTTCCTGCTCTTACTACTAGATCATGCTATAACCCTCCTAACTAGATTCTCCTCTCCGTGCACCCCACTTTCCTCCTTAAAGATCCTCCCTGAAGACTCCCTCCTGGTCAGAATACTGTTGCTAATTTTCTGTTTTCCAGTTTCAGAAAGTATTTAAAATAACTTTTTTGTTCCATAGCAATAGGCAAGTTGAAAAAACCTTGGAACTTAAGAATGTAATTAAGGAGATGGAGCTAGTTACTCCCACCTTTTCCTCCTCCTGTGGTCACTGAGTATTAACTTTGAATTAAAAAAAAAAAATCTAAAAAATGAATGTGATCTAGACAATTTGCTACCTGGGCTCCTCCTCAGAAACCAACAGCCATGATTTTCATTGCATTGTTAATAAGAGTTGGCAAAGAGCAACAAGCCTACAAAGCTCCAGCATAGGCAAAAGGTTTGTGATCCCTTTGAATGGTGCTGGGGCTAATGTATGGTTCTGAGTTAAAATGATGCAAAACTCAAAGTTTCATGTAGTTTTGAGGAAAGGCAAGTTGATGATTCTGGCAGAGTGAGGTTTTTGGGTGTGTCTCTTTTACATTTGTTTTTTTCTTTTTTTGTTGTTGGACCAAATGGGATGAGACTTCAAAGCAGATCAAAATCAAGGCTAACTTTTCCAACAATCCACTTACAAGACCACTGAATTGCACACCTGCCTTCACACAGACATATACACAACAGAACAGACAGGAAATGTTACAGTCCTTGCTCTGTTTCAACACACACCATCAGAAGAGTCTGATGGTGGCCCACTGCAATGCCTGCAGATAGCAAGATTAGGGAGGAGGCTGCTGGAATTAGGAACTCTCACAGAAATCACTCTGGGGAGGATCCTAGTTCTTTAGCTGCTGTAAACTGGCATAGTTGTGTGACTTAAATGGAACTACATCAATTTACACCAGCTTAGGATCTGACTTGGGAGGTTTACCACCTGTATTGATGGTGGGGAATATGGTTCTGAATTTCTCATTTATAATATATATATCTATCTTTTTTAACATATGGTCATGAAAGGAGCTCATGGACTCTACGACAATATATGCTACCTCAAGTGAAACTTTCCCCTCACAGTATATTAATAAATGTTATCTCTATATGAGATGAAAATAAATATTTCCGTAAGAGTATAGATATATGTAGTAAATCTAGTCATACTGGAGTTTACTCAAACCATCTGATTTTGAATTAACCTTTTACAAAGCTTTTGCTGAAATATCTTTACAGGCAAATTCTGCCCTTAGTTTATTATAAATTATCTGCACTTCTACCTAAGTTATATAAGAACATAAGAAAGACCCTACTGGGTCAGACCAAAGGTCCATTTAGCCCAGTATCCTGTCTTCCAACAGTGGCCAATGCCAGGTACTTCAGAGGGAATGAACAGAACAGGTAATCACCAAGTGATCCATCCCTTGTTGCCCATTCTCAGCTTCTGGCAAACACAAGCTAGGGACACCATCCCTCCTATCCTGGCTAATAGCCATTGATGGACCTATTTTCCATAAACTTATCTAGTTCTTTTTTGAACCCTGTTATATATAAATACAGTATGTATAAACATTTAATCAGTATATATACATACCAAGTATACTTCCTGGTAATGAAACAATGCCACGTTATGTTGTGCCAATTCAGATGCTATGTCCAAGAACTGCAGAAAATTGCATGCCAGGATATGGAACTAACATTTTGTTAGATACTGTATAATATTAAAATTTGGCCTTAGTGTTTTAGACATTAAAAATCATTAAAAATAACCATTCCACACCTACTAAGGCTACTAACAAAATCTGAACAGGTCTGTAAACCTTTGCCAATAATTTCCTTGGCACTGAACTTTTTCCCAGAATTGTTTGTGTACAGTTTCTCAGACAAAAGACACCGGCTATGAAACTGCTGGTTGGAATAGATCAGATTAAGACTAAATCCAACCTGACTGAGTTTTGACTGAAGTGTAAGATTAACGTTTTTGCTTTATGGGTTTTTTAAACATGTTTTAGACAACGTATTAGGTACAAATGTAAATATACATGAATACGGAAATACATGGATTAAATTAAATTATTGAAACAGCAGTAGGGAGGGAGGGCACACATATTAAATAATACACACATCCAATAAAAGGACTACACAAATTGGAGTGCACTTTCAGCTGGGACCTTTATTAGAGAGTTCATTTGCAGCTTCTGACCCTAAAGGCTATAAGATAAGGATGGTTCATCCACTCCTAAATTTCTGATGGAGAAAAGTTGAAGTAATAGGTGTATATAAAGGGGAGAGAGAAGTTCATATGCCAGCATCCACCTGACTGGGTCATTAGCAGTTCCAAGGGAGCTGGGATTGGGAAGGGACTTCCTCCAAACCAGTGGAAGTCCCAGCACAATTTGCCAAAGCAAGTTAATGCTACAGCCCTGCAAACTCAACCTGCGATCTGAAAGTAAAGCTGGGTTCTTTCTGGCTTATGCACTATCACTATTAATAAAGATTTGCAACACGAAATTGGTTAACAATTCTCAAGGTGTTGCATGAGCTTGCTCTCCCACTGCTGTGGTTGCTTTATAATGTAAATTAGTTAAAAGTAATCAAATCTTATTTTTAACAGTTAGATAAGCAGATAAGATTCTGAATACCACAAGAAGTAGGACTGTTGAATAATGTGTAATTTTCATCTAGCCATTTTTCTGATATTTCCCTTTTAAAGATCAATCTCAGTCTATTTCTAAAATCTTCCAGTTCCAGGATCCTCTCTCATCACCAAAATCTGGGTTCTTTACAGTCTCTGACTGCAAATGAAAGCAAGGATTGCTTCTTATCTGTATTTGTACATCCCCAGCACCACGAGGCCCCTAATTGGGGCTTTTGAGCACTGCCATAATAGAAATATTGACTATTTCTACTGCTAATCAGCCAGTGATACTTGATTGGCTATTAATAGTCCATTCAAGTTCTCTTTCTAGTTCCTTTGCCAAATTTCTACTTTTTCTGCCATCCTTAAATACATATAAAATACTCTCCAACTCATGTTTAACTTATATAAATTTTTAGACAGAAAGATAAAGAACTCAATCAAATAATTTTAGATTACCCTAAGTGTTGTAAAACAAATTTTATTAATTTAAAAGATTAATAAAGGTTACTTTTTCACTAAACCAAAACATAATAGCTCTGTTGAACACCTGGCAGGCAGGGACTCTGTTTTTCTCTAAATTCTGTACAGGTTCAAGTACACCAACAATGTTCAATGAACAATCCGTAGCAGTACCTACTTTTCAGAGACATCTGTATTAGATCTTTTCTGTATAACAATTAAAGTGAGAACATTATCCTTTTCCAAGTATGCAGGAGTCAGAGAAACACATTTAAAGTAAGAAAGAAGGAAAGAGGGATATATCCTATACCCAAGAGAGAATGATCTTTGTTAAACAAGAAGAGTAAAGACCTAATTTAGTCCCCAAAGTATAACTCAGTTCACAAAAGAGATTATCTGCAAGTGACATTATTACATATTGTTTAGAAATATAATACGTTTTAGTGTAGAGTATTTTGTCAGCAGTTTTCCCTGTTTCTTAGAAGGTGATTAATTTTTGCATACAAATAGTATTGTTCTTTTATCTGAATGATTTCAACTTTACAAATTATATCCAAGTAAAATGCTGTATGAATCTTATGATGAGTTCAGTTGCTCCTAGACTTTGGGGAAAGGAACTTGCTCCTAGACTTGGGGAAAGCAGGTGATTATCAACAGACAGATATAAATACCATTCCGTAAGACAAGGCAGAAAAAAGAAAAAGTTCTATGGCTCCATTTAATGTACAACAATAATGCACATGTAGCAGAAAAGTACATATTGCTAAGGCTTCTATTTGGTGACTTCCAACTGAGAAATTTTAGGGGACTAAAATTTCTAAAAACAACCAAAATAATAAACTAAGAGACCACCTCATATTCCAGAATCAAACCAACACTCTTACATCACACTTTCAGATTATTCCCTGAAAGAGTATCTGAAGTTAGAAATATTTAATTTATACAATTTCTCTTTTTAATTAAACGTATGGCAGTAGAAAAGAAAAGATAATTGGTATAGGGAAATAAGTGTATTCCCCAAACTAAGTTGGTTGAATTTTAGCTGGTAATTTGCTATCTAAACAATACTCTTTTTTTCACAGCCCTATTTGATGATTTTCAAATTGCTTTTACACCTAATCTTTCTGTCCATATAATTATATTTTTAAGACACCCTGTCATCTGAGATAAGACTATTTCTCTCAAAAGACCTTAGTCAATGCCCACTGAAATCAATAGATCCAATGGAAGTCAACTGATTTCAGTTGTCACTGAATCACATACTCAGTTTTGGAGCCCCCTACTGAAATTGTCACTAACTGCATGCTCTTGATGCCTCTTTTTAAGGTCAGCGAGAGCTGCAGGTGCTCAGCACTTATCACAGTCAAGCTCTAGGAATAAAATTTTGAAGTTCTAAGCATATGTAACAAATAGAATAATTCCATTTTACCACTAAGTTTTATAGCAATTGTTATCCATAACATCTGCAACATTAAACAATGGGTATCCAGATTAAAGTTTGTAATGGGTTAGTAAATGTTACTTTATTCATTGTTTGCAATGATAATGGAATTAAGTTCATTATAATATGCAAGATATTTGATATTTAGGCCCGAGTTCTGCAATGGGCCTAGCACAGAGCTTATTGCAGGATCAGGATTTTTATCATTTGTGCAAGTACTGTAAATTCTACTTACTGATTTAAGATAGTATATCACCTATCTATCAAAAATGTTACTTCTCTTTTTTCATTTGCAACATGATAAAGGGCAAGAAAGTAGATTTTGTGCCCAGACACGTGTGCGTGCGTGCGCACGCGCGCACACACACACGCGCACACACACACACGCGCACACACACACCTCTCTTTTGGCTACTTCATTCGATATATAGCTTTTGACCTAAAATTCACTTGCTGTGGATGTAGATAATCAGTGTATATTAGTTCTGTAAAAATGAAGCAGGTTAAGCTTAGCTGTAATAACCTACTGAATAAGAATGATCCCATATGTTCCTGACCATATTTTAGGACAATCAAAGTAGAGAGGTTTTCTCAAATTTTGCACAAGAAGCCCCAGTGTATGCTGGGATCAGAAGATATGGGATTTAGTTTTAGGTAGACTAACATTACGTTTTCTAAAAAGTTGCAAATTATTTGCTTAATATTGAGTCCTAGTGTATTAATTCTAGGCACCCGGAAATCTGAAATATAAAATAACCTTCAGGTAAATAACACTTCCAGTTCCCTGCAACTTTTAAAATATTTTGTAATTTTGGTGAAGAGGAGAGACCTGCTGAACCACAGGTATTGATAAGCCAAACAAGATCTACAAACAAAAGAAGAAACTGTCATATCCAAGTCCATTTATTTTTAAACCAATCCTAATTAAACACTAGAATGAAAATATTTGCACTTCTCTAGCACCTTTCAAGCGAGGATCTCAAAGCATTTTTTGAACACTAAGTCTCACAACACCCCTGTGGACAAGTATTATTGTAACTCTTTTACAGGTGGGGTAATTGAGCCATAGACAGGTGAAAAGGTTTGCCCAAGATCACATGTAAGTGTGGCAGAGCAAGAAACAACCCAGTAATTGTTACCCCACTTCCCTGCTCTAACCATTTGACAACTCCACCTTTCATTTCAAGACCTTTGGGGGCCAGGGCGGAGACAGCATTTCTGGTACACAATGGTTTCAAAGTTAATGTTTACACATTAATATCTGCACGGATATTTTTAACCCTTGGACCTCAATTTTTTGTGCGTTAGCAGCAATCACATGACTACAAGAGTGTGAGTGAAGTCTGGGGGTTGAAAGCTAGAATATAGCTCTTCACTGTGTATGAAATCAAATACTATCTTGGTCTAAAGGGGAAGTCCTGTAAGTCTGGAACTGGCAGCTAACTAAAATTGTGTGTGGCACAACTGTTCCCTACTTCCCACTGTTCCTCTGATATTCTTGTTAACTGCTGGAATTAGCCTACCTTGCTTGTCACCATGAAAGGTTTTCCTCCTTTCCGCCCCCTGCTGCTGGTGATGGCTTATCTTAAGTGATCACTCTCCTTACAGTGTGTATGATAAACCCATTGTTTCATGTTCTCTGTGTGTGTGTGTATATAAATCTCTCCTCTGTTTTTTCCACCAAATGCATCCGATGAAGTGAGCTGTAGCTCACGAAAGCTTATGCTCTAATAAATTTGTTAGTCTCTAAGGTGCCACAAGTACTCCTTTTCTTTTTGCGAATACAGACTAACACGGCTGCTACTCTGAAACCTGTCATTATGCAAGGCACTGAATTTAGCCGTATAGAGTGGAAATCTGTCAACTTCATGAAAAAACTCGCACAGATACAGACAGACATCATCTTCCTCTCCAAATGCAAACAGATGGACATCATACCGAAAGGACTGAAGGTAAAAAATCCATTACAATCTACATACCACACAGACTATGCTGACAGCTTGTGCCACACACTCTCAAGGAAACTGCGGAACCACCTGATCAACATCCTCTACAGCAAACAGGGAAAGATTAAGAATGAGCTCTCAAAACTGGATACTCTCATAAAGAACCAACCTTCCACACAAACTTCCTCGTGGCTGGACTTTACAAAAACTAGACAAGCCATTTACAAAACACACTTTGCTTCTCTACAAAAGAAAAAGGACACTAAGCTATCTAAACTACTATATGCCACAAGGGGCCACAACAATGGTTCCCGTAACCCACCCAGCAATATTGTTAATCTATCCAACTATACTCTTAGCCCAGCAGAAGAATCTGTCCTATCTCGGGGCCTCTCCTTTTGCCCCTCCACCCCCACGAACATGATACAGTTCTGTGGTGACCTAGAATCCTATTTTCGACGTCTCAGACTCAAGGAATATTTCCAACACACCACTGACCAACATATTAACCCACAGAGACCTTCCTGCCAACACTACAAAAAGAAGGATTCTGGGTGGACTCCTCCTGAAGGTCGAAACAGCAGCCTGGATTTCTACATAGACTGCTTCCGCCGACGTGCATGAGCTGAAATTGTGGAAAAGCAGCATCGCTTACCCCATAACCTCAGCCATGCAGAACACAGTGCCATCCACAGCCTCAGAAACAACTCTGACATCATAATCAAAAAGGCTGACAAAGGAGGTGCTGTCGTCATCATGAATAGGTCGGAGTATGAACAAGAGGCTACTAGGCAGCTCTCCAACACCACTTTCTACAAGCCATTACCCTCTGATCCCACTGAGAGTTACCAAAAGAAACTACAGCATTTGCTCAAGAAACTCCCTGAAAAAGCACAAGAACAAATCCGCACAGACACACCCCTGGAGCCCCGACCTGGGGTATTCTATCTGCTACCCAAGATCCATAAACCTGGAAATCCTGGACGCCCCATCATCTCAGGCATTGGCACCCTGACAGCAGGATTGTCTGGCTATGTAGACTCCCTCCTCAGGCCCTTCGTTACCAGCACTCCCAGCTATCTTCGAGACACCACTGACTTCCTGAGGAAACTACAGTCCATTGGTGATCTTCCTAAAAACACCATCCTAGCCACTATGGATGTAGAAGACCTCTACACCAACATTCCACACAAAGATGGGCTACAAGCCGTCAGGAACAGTATCCCCAATAATGTCACGGCTAACCTGGTGGCTGAACTTTGTGACTTTGTCCTGACCCATAACTATTTCACATTTGGTGACAATGTATACCTTCAAATCAGCGGCACTGCGATGGGTACCTGCATGGCCCCACAGTATGCCAACATTTTTATGGCTGACTTAGAACAACGCTTCCTCAGCTCTCGTCCCCTAATGCCCCTACTCTACTTGCGCTACATTGATGACATCTTCATCATCTGGACCCATGGAAAAGAAGCTCTTGAGGAATTCCACCATGATTTCAACAATTTCCATCCCACCATCAACCTCAGCCTGGATCAGTCCACACAAGAGATCCACTTCCTGGACACTACGGTGCTAATAAGCGATGGTCACATAAACACCACCCTATATCGGAAACCTACTGACCGCTATTCCTACCTACATGCCTCTAGCTTTCATCCAGATCATACCACTCGATCCATTGTCTACAGCCAAGCGCTACGATATAACCGCATTTGCTCCAACCCCTCAGACAGAGACAAACACCTACAAGATCTCTATCATGCATTCCTACAACTACAATACCCACATGCTGAAGTGAAGAAACAGATTGACAGAGCCAGAAGAGTACCCAGAAGTCACCTACTACAGGACAGGCCCAACAAAGAAAACAACAGAACGCCATTAGCCATCACCTTCAGCCCCCAACTAAAACCTCTCCAACGCATCATCAAGGATCTACAACCTATCCTGAAGGACGAGCCATCACTCTCTCAGATCTTGGGAGACAGACCAGTCCTTGCTTACAGACAGCCCCCCAATCTGAAGCAAATACTCACCAGCAACCACACACCACACAACAGAACCACTAACCCAGGAACCTATCCTTGCAACAAAGCCCGTTGCCAACTCTGTCCACATATCTCTTCAGGGGATACCATCATAGGGCCTAATCACATCAGCCACACTATCAGAGGCTCGTTCACCTGCGCATCTACCAATGTGATATATGCCATCATGTGCCAGCAATGCCCCTCTGCCATGTACATTGGCCAAACTGGACAGTCTCTATGTAAAAGAATGAATGGACACAAATCAGACGTCAAGAATTATAACATTCAAAAACCAGTTGGAGAACACTTCGATCTCTCTGGTCACTCGATCACAGACCTAAGAGTGGCTATACTTCAACAAAAAAGCTTCAAAAACAGACTCCAACGAGAGACTGCTGAATTGGAATTAATTTGCAAACTGGATACAATTAACTTAGGCTTGAATACAGACTGGGAATGGATGAGTCATTACACAAAGTAAAACTATTTCCCCATGGTATTTCTCCCTCCCACCCCACCCCCCACTGTTCCTCTGATATTCTTGTTAGCTGCTGGAATTAGCCTACCTTGCTTGTCACCATGAAAGGTTTTCCTCCTTTCCCCCCCCTGCTGCTGGTGATGGCTTATCTTAAGTGATCACTCTCCTTACAGTGTGTATGATAAACCCATTGTTTCATGTTCTCTGTGTGCGTGTGTGTGTGTGTGTGTGTGTGTATATAAATCTCTCCTCTGTTTTTTCCACCAAATGCATCCGATGAAGTGAGCTGTAGCTCACGAAAGCTTATGCTCTAATAAATTTGTTAGTCTCTAAGGTGCCACAAGTACTCCTTTTCTTTCTACTTGCAAATGTTTCATAGTGATACAACAGTAAGTTGAATATTCTCATTTTTATCAACCAGCTTCTTTGTGTTCCACACAAAAGGCTTATAGTTCCTGTGCAATTGAACAACGATTTTTCACAGCTTTACTAGCAATGTGCAATGCACCGTAACACACTCGTCTTATGTTAGGGTGCAACCTGCAAGACTCTTGCTTCCCAAGATCATAGGGTTTCTGGGAACATAATAGTAAAAAAAACAGCCTCAGTCTATAACTATGTGAAGCCTTGTAGCCATGTTTGAAGCAGTTTTCAAAGGAACATAGAAACTGCCATACCAGATCAGCCCAAAAGTCCAGCTAGTTCAGTATCCTGTCTTTAACAGCAGTAAATACCAGATGGTTCAGAGGAAAGTGCAAGAAATTCCATAATGGAGAATTATGGAATAACCTGCTCAGAGAGGAAGTTTCTTCTGAAGCCTAGGTAGCCAGGCCATAGCTACACTAGCAAATATGTTTCAAGATTCCAACCATTGTTTCAGCTGGCATCTGACAGCTAAACTTTACTAGATTCCTATAATACGTTAACTTTTCTTTGGGGACTACAGCACACTTTTGTCCTGGGTTATAGTATTAAGCACATTTCATTTTATGTAACATATTATATGAAAAATAGGCATTTGCTGTGTTGCAAAATGGATATTATGTGTACACCGTAACTTTCAAATTGTCACTATGTGCAGACAGCAAAGAGAAACCATTTTGACAGTTTTTAAAATGCAATAGAACTAACTTGTCCAGTTAGTCAGTCTTTAAATAAATAAATAAAATACAATGTCCTCTCTTTTTTCTTTTCAGGCTAATAGTATAACTTCGTATTATTCATAATTTTTGTTGAGAGGTGAATTATAATCAAGCAACTGGAATGGGAACATTTCTAACAGGAACTGCTCCAAAGCTGCATTGTGAGTATGCACTTAGGGAGGAAGAACTTGAAATTAGACACTAGGACTAGGTTTTGTCCGTTCAAATCTCTTACCAAACCCCTCATATACTGAAGTAGGTTGCACAGCCCACATCTAACATAGCACAGAATTTAGTCCATAGTTCTCATACAATACTGAAAAAGGTAAAAATGAGATGGATTCCTGGTTGAGGAGCAGTCTAGAATTGTGAAGGCATATTTTCCAAAAGCTCAGGATTCATGTAAATTTGCCTTTATGAGCAGCATGTAAGAATGGAGCAGACATATAAAGCAGGGCAAAGCAGTAGTAATGTGTGTCATCTAGCGTCACAGGTGCTTGAAATTAAGGGGAAGAAATGTTCAGTGGTTTGTTATAGTATGGTTATAACAAACGATTCATGCCATATATATTTAAGTCTAGTAATACGGGGAAGGAGATGGGACCTAACCCCAGGGAAAGATACCACTCAGAAGACTAAAAGGTGGTTTTCAACTTCTTAACAAGCTCAGAGCCTTGTTTAAAGACAAAATACCTTTTTGGATTTTAAATCTGCCAAGACACT
This sequence comes from Dermochelys coriacea, assembly GCF_009764565.3. NCBI lineage: Eukaryota > Metazoa > Chordata > Testudines > Dermochelyidae > Dermochelys > Dermochelys coriacea. The sequence goes on along the minus strand of NC_050085.1, from coordinate 17,317,753 downwards.
TCTGGACATAGTCAGACTGGAAAGGGGCCAATCTGTTTTGGCAATTAAAGCTGATGAAATTCCAAAAGAGCACTAAGGCCTGAACTCTGCTTAACAGTACATGTTTTTAGCTTCCATATGCCATCTCTTTTTTGTATACTGAATACTGGGTGGTCTCCCCTTCATTCATCACAAAGTTTAGGGTCTCAAAAATGACATTTTAATCTCAGTGTTTAAAAAAAATCCACACCTATATACAGTATCTATAAACAATTATGAAACATACCCTATAAGAAACCCTACCACTCAGAGAAGAGGCTGTTTTGACTGGAACATTGCAGTAGTTGTGTTTATAATTACACTTCAAAACACTTTACCAATACCCAGTAAAGCAGACAATAAACCTCTGAAATAGTTAAGTCTCATCACTAGTTTACAGATGGGAGAAATTAAGCATAAGAAAGAGCAAGGCCACAATCTGGTGGACTTCTAGGCACATGCCCGACTTTACACATGAGTAGTTCCATTGACTTCAGTGGGACTGTACCTTTCCATAGAGGTAAATACCCATAAATGTTTGTAGGAATGGGGTATAAGCAAATAGCCTGAGGTTACACAACAGAACAATAGTAGAACTGGGAATGTAACCCAAGAATTGTGATGCTCAGTCCTCTGATCTAGACACCTAAGTAAAGTTTCCTGTTTTGTTCAGGACTTCACCCTCAAACTTACCAGTAACATCAAACACAAGATGTAAGATTTTTCAAAACACATTTGAATAGTTATTATACAAACAAAAATAAACAAAAATATAGTTACCTAAGTTATTTCATATTATACAAACGCACATCAAGTAACTCATTCTCTTGAATCATAATCACCAAAACTATCCTTACTCTTTCTTAGTAACTACTCATAACCATCCAATTCTCAGGGGGTGGAGGGGTCACTTTTTTTTTTTTTTTTTTTTTTTAAACAAACACATTTCCCAGTACGCACTTCCTCACATACCTGGCAATTTAAATCCTGGAGAAAGAGACAATTATTGACCTACAGAGGAAAGTTTTGAAGCTACAAGGAGCAACTTCTTTTCTGTGATTTATCAAGCAATTAGTGTTATTTTTCTTTTCTAGCTTTATCAATACACATACAGACAGGATTTTAAGCCACCTTTTTTCTGTGGATTTTACTGGGTAAAGAGTTTGTTTGGTTCTTATGGGTTTCATTGTAATTAGTTAGGCAAAAAGAGAAATCCTCACATGTGACTTAATGTAATAAAGTACAGGAAAATGCATGTGGGCTGTTGATGAAAAAAGACTGGTGTATCTGTATACTTACTTTTGTGCCATGAGGAAAGCAGGTCTTGTTGCTAGGTCACTAAACTGGGATGCAGGAGATCGCTTGATCTCTCTGTACCTTAATCCCCAGCTGTAAAATAAGAATAATACTTTTGTTTCCCATCCTTGCTTTTGCTTATTTAGATGAAACTCATTGGGGGAGGGACTCTCTCTTACTATATATCTGTAGCATTGAGTTCCAATCTGTTGGGGCTATGGGCACTGCTGCAATACAAATAAAACCCTACAGGGACATCTGTGTGATTATTTTAGATGATGTCACTGCTTGGTTTCTGAGTCCCAGTGGTAAAGTAAAAGGGAACTACTTCCAACCTTCTTGCTTTGTAGCTTTTTCTCTAAGATCCTGAAAGTGAATAGGTTTCTTATATCTTTAAAAATAATAAAAAAAAAAAACCTCACTGAGGTCTCTGACTAGCGTCGCGTCCTTTTCTTTCTTCAAACCCAACTTTCTTTTGGGAGGGATAATTTATTCTCATGTTAACTTTGTAATCAAAAAGAAAAGGAGGACTTGGGGCACCTTAGAGACTAACAAATTTATTAGAGCATGAGCTTTCGTGAGCTACAGCTCGCTTCAGTGAGCCGTAGCTCAGGAGGACTTGGGGCACCTTAGAGACTAACACATTTATTAGAGCATAAGCTTTCGTGAGCTACAGCTCACTTCATCGGATGCATTTGGTGGAAAATACAGTGGGCATAAAAAAAAAGTGGGTTTAAAACATTCCCCCCACTTTCAAGGATGTGGGGGAAGCACATCCCCAGCTGAGGGGGCGAGTGCTGCAACATGCCTAGGTTTAGAAATGCATCCGATGAAGTGAGCTGTAGCTCACGAAAGCTTATGCTCTAATAAATGTGTTAGTCTCTAAGGTGCCCCAAGTCCTCCTTTTCTTTTTGCGAATACAGACTAACACGGCTGCTCCTCTGAAACCTGTAATCAAAGGAATTGTTTTCTTTGCAAGGGCACCTTTGCTTAGGCTACGCTCAAAATTTAATTTTTTTTTTTAAAAAGTTGGGTGATCCTTTACTAAACTGCTGGAAAGGTTGTCCTGCCACGGAGACGGTTACCTCCGGATTTAAACGTTTCCCCTGCAGGATCATAGCGCTGCGGGGCCCGAGAGTCCTCCAGAGGAGAAGTCCGGCCGCTGTATGGAGCCTGGGGACCAGAAAGCGAAACCGCCCACGCTGCGTTTCATGGTCCCGAAGAGAGAAACAAACGGCACAACCAGAAATACTTCACTGATCTCCCTTCTCCTCGTCGCCCGCTCCCCATTGTTTCATGAGAGGCTAGTTAAAGAGCTTTTGTGTGAGAGGGGCTGGCTCTGCCTGGTGGACGTGAATCCTGGGACGGTGCCGGGGGTGGCCAGTGTAGTGCTAAAGCTCCAGCGCCTAAAGCTACCCGGAGCTTTACCCCACAAATAAGGCTTCGTCCCCCGCTCTTGCTTAGTCCCTTCGTGGCCCTTGTTCCCTAGCCCCAGTGCCCCTCGCCTTCTCTCCCTCACCCCGCTTCCCTTCCCACCCCATCTCGCCCCCTGCCCTCCTCAGTGCCCTTCCCGCCGCCCTCGCCCGCCTCAGCCGCGCGGGGCCGGCCCCGGAGGCGGGGCGGGGCGGGGCGGGCCCCGCAGCCGGGGTTTCCCGGCCCGGACCGCACGGGCGGGGCGGTTACCGCGCCCAGGCTGGCTCCGCTTCCCGATGGCTGCGGGGAGCTGAGCGGGGACCGAGCGCGCGAGGAGGAGCCGAGAGTCAGGGCCCCCCACGAGCCGCCGCCGCCGCCCCCGCCCCGGGACCGGCCAGACGCGGCGCGGGTGGCTCCCCCAGCCCGGTAGGGACGCAGCGGGAGTGGGCAGGGGCCGCGGGCGGCGGACACAGCGGCCCCGTTAATGAGCAGCGGCCGGAGGGGCAGGTAAGGGCCTGGAGCCCCCTTCCCGCGGACACTCCCTCCTCCCCGGCTGCCCCACTCCCCAAATTCCCCAGGACCCTTCCTTCTCCTCCCCCTGTGTCTGCCCCCCCTTCTCGCCCTGCCCCCTCATCAGTCCCTCTTCCGCCCCTCGCCTTCGCTAACAGCCCCCCGTGCCCCCGATCTCCCCTGCCCCCAGCTTGTCCAGCGCCTGCTAGCACAGAGCGATTGCAAATGCCTCCCGTCAGCTTCCCCTAGCAAGTCTCTCTCTAGCTCTAGAGGAGGAAGAGGTGGGGGTAGAAGTGGGAGAGTCTTTCTTTTGAAGGGTTGTTTAAGACCAGAAGGGAAGAGAACCCGGGGTTTTGCAGGGTTCCATTTTTAATTGCAATTAGGCTGGAGTGATGCACTAGGCACTGTGCTGTTCTTTGTGTGTGTGTGTGTGTGCGTGTGTTAAGGTATAAAGGTGAGTTGGCAAAGAAACCGAGCCCTACAGAGGGAGTGTTGAGGGACGGGGAGTCTCAAGAAAATGCTGTGGTGTGTTTCTGCTGTAATGGTGGAAAATTGATTAAGAGGAGACAAGGGTGTGACAAACAGGGTAAGACTGCTCCAAGCAGACCCTCGCCCAGAAAAGGGAACATCTGAGGCTTGGAGGATGGGTTCACGTTGTTTTTTGCTGTGGGAGGAAGGGTGGGTATGGTCTGTAGTCTTGTTAATCCCTTAGCTATGTTTTTTTTTTTATCTAGCTTGCATATTTGTTGTTCCTCCATCTGTTATGGTGCTGCATATTTTTGTGTGCCTGTAAGTGTAATATTGAAGATCATGGAGGATGTTTGCTACAGCAGAATAAGGGAGTTTCTCCATGGAAGAAATGTTAAAAATATTAAAAACAACTCCTGCCCCCAAATTCAAAGCTTAGCTTTGAAAAGGTTTTCAGTACATTTTTTTTATCCATTAAAGGTGTTTCAGAGTGTAGCTTTTTAAATTTCAATTCTAAAACTGCATATAAAATGAAAAAAATATACACGACTGTACATCCTAAGTAATAAATATGAAATTAGGGAATAGGCAAGACTTCAAAAAAAATCTTCTCTAGAAGAGAGTCAGGATGACATAGAGGTTATTCCAAGATGTCAATTAATCACTTGTGAAGATTAGCTGAAATCTTAACAAATGTGATTTTTCAATATTCTCTGACCAAGTCACTACTTGGGACTCATTTCAAATAAGGCATCCTTTCCATGATGTTAACTGCCACATTATTAGGTATTGTCTACACACTAGAAACAAAGAGGAAAGAACATCTGACAATAAAAGGAATCTTTAAAAAAAAAAATCCAGTAAAATTGTTCTTCTAGACGACTGACTGAAATGAGAGACACAACATTTTTCAGTTTGATCATTTCTGCACCTAGTCGTGGGAGGCTTATTCCATATTTTGAAGCTTGTTTGCTAAGCAGAAGGATGTGAATCAAGACAAAGTGCTGTCGATTTATATGTAAAATGCATGTGAAAAAATAAGGTATTGCACTGAGATCTAAACTCTTTTTAAGTGTTAAGCGTCAGTCTTTTTAGATAAGAGTGTATTTTTGGGGAGCGAGGTGATAATAGTGCAGTTGTTTTGGTGGCTGCAGCTTACCGAGAGTGTGTGTTTGATTTTCTTTTTGCTGTGAATGAATGGATCCTTCTGTGCCTGGGCCCAATAACTGCAACAAGATGGCGTTTGCAGCAAGGCAGCTCTCTCATTTTCAACTCCTCCTCATCATAGCTCTGCCAAACTAGATCTTATTCCTTACTTGTATTTTGGATGTCTTTTGTTTTTTGTTTGTTTTTCTCCTATTTTTTTGTGGTAGGAAGGGGATTGGGGGAATGGTAAAACAAACGTTTTTCTTCCTGTTTTAATTTTTGTAGGTTTTCCCCTAAATACATGGGAGGATAGACGAGGTGGGAGGAGTAAATAGTTTTGTTGAAATTTTCACATAAGCAGTGAATAGATAAAAACAAACAAACCTTATTTTGTTCTATCGTCTAGTGCCCGTTAAAATGGCATTTAGGAACGTTTTTTTTTTTTTCTATTTTAGCCACAGACTTTTAAAAAAAATTTTTTCCATAATCCAGAATATGTGTATAAAATCCAGTATGAGTGGCTTTGTAAAATTTTGTTTTACCAGTCTAGTAGTAATCAGACCCCAAGTAGTCATTTTTTGTGATACAAAGGAGAAGCTCCCTTCTGCTTGAGAATGTTCAGATGATATGTGGAGGCTTTTAAAACTGCATTTGACCTGAAATAGTTGTCATACTTAGGGCATTATTCTTTCCATTATAGAGAGGTGGAAGAAAAAGGTTATTTGGATATTAAAACCTTTTTCTGTGTTTTATATGGTACATGTCATATTTTAAAATTACATTACAAGATGACTTTTTAGTAAAAGTATATATTCCAGAAAGGTATAAATTTCCTATTGGTAGTTTGATATTGTTTGTTATTTATACTAGTGTTAACCTTATTTCTAACTTCACATCCTCAATAAAATAAACTCTCTAGTTAGTATTTAATAAAATAGATTTACTCCCAAGCATTTTCAAATCACTGTTAATAAGTTTAAAATACATGTTGCGCTATTCTAAAAATATTTTGTAGCTTTGTAATATGTCTTCTGTATTCAGATGATCTCTAAACTCTTGATAATGGATCAGGAGTTTTAGTACTGGTCTATGGATTTATTTTTTCTATAATCCATCATTTGCCATTGGTTATTTAGAGTATAACCAATCTGTTTGATAGCTTACTTTTGTATTGGGCTACAAAAACCTTATTTGTGATTAAGGTTTTTGTTTCCATTTTTGTGTTTTGTATTGGAAATGCACAATGTTAGCATTTTTCAAAATGAAGATAAATATTGAAGAAATGAACTACATCTATATAATTAATTCAATAAATCATTTGAAGGACATTTCTTTAAGAACCTGTCAGTGTTGTTTTGGTTTGAATATTTTTTTTATGCCATTGTATTTAAAACTGGCTTCACCAGTATTTAATATTTCAGATTCTTCTTCTTTTTCATGGTAAGAACAAGAACTTGAAAAATAAAGTAGGTCCCTGTATTGCGGGACTAAGATCATGTACATTTATCCCTGCTTAGTCCTTATAGTTGTCAGGTCATTGTGTAACAAGCATCCTTTCACGAAATCTTTGCTGGTGCCTCATGTTCAGAATCTACTGTAAATCCAGCTGGAACAGCTTTGAGGCCTTACTCTCACTTTGAGAAACATACTTGAAGATTTCAGAGTAGCAGCCGTGTTAGTCTGTATTCGCAAAAAGAAAAGGAGTACTTGTGGCACCTTAGAGACTAACAAATTTATTAGAGCATAAGCTTTCGTGAGCTACAGCTCGATGAAGTGAGCTGTAGCTCACGAAAGCTTATGCTCTAATAAATTTGTTAGTCTCTAAGGTGCCACAAGTACTCCTTTTCTTTTTGCGTATACTTGAAGATGGAATGTTAAATCTAATAAGAATTCACAATTTCTTAAGGTTAAAAAAAAGCTAGCAGTGTTTCCCACCATTTGAATGCATAATTTTATCCAATTGTGAACATTTAGTAAAGTGATCTTAAATTTTAAAAACTGAAACAATTAAAACTATTTTCCTTATTCATATGTTAATATCCTTGGAAATTAGCAATTATTGTGGAATATGAAGAATAGTTTGACTTTTGGTGGTTGTATACCCAGCATGTAAATTGATTGCTTTGGAATATATTGATTAACAACAAATGTGTATAATAATTTTTGTGTATAACACCCTTCCCCCAAACCAAACAAGGTGTTGCTAGCTGTTATGTGTAACAACTTCCTGGTGTTCTAAAGGTTTAAATTAGGTCATGTAGGAAGCAACTAACTGATCTGTTTTGAGTTAGGATTTCTCAGCCACAGTGTGAAATTAGATACCTGTAACTATATAAAATCAGAATGTAGGGATATAAACTGTATATATAATTTTGCTAAAATGTGTGCTTTTTACGTAGTTGTTTTAAGTTAGGTCCCTTCAGAAAGCTGAGATCCAGAAATATATTCTTAACAAAGCAAGATAAATTCTTTCTTTGTTAGGTTGATTCCCTGCAACTTCCAGGTTAAAGGTACAGAAGTATTAAGGAGGTGATGCATTTACTAATTGAGTTTATTCTTGTGATTGAAACTTGTATTTTGTAGCTTTCTGCTAAAATGACTGTAGGTTTTGCCTCCTGTAGATAATAAGGCTTGGCTCATGTTGTGATCTTTGAATTGGATTAAATTCTTACTGTCCATGGATTTTTGGCTCTCAGCATTAGTGGATTGGTAATTGATATTCTCAATTTTAATATCCAGTTTTAGCCATATGGCATACCATATTGTTTTGAGACTCCCATTTAGCAACTAGTTTTCATACTAACAAATGGAAATGAGAAATCATGTAGTCGTATGGTTGAATTACTATTAGACAAATTTTCTTAGGACTCTTCTCCCCCTCCCCTCCCCCCAAAATGCCTACACTGACTAATGCCAACATTTCTTGCCGTAACATATTAGTGGTTGTGGTAGAGAGAATGTTGATCCCTGTGCTGGTTAGATTCTGTTACTTTTATGGTCACGATTGGGTGGAGAGCAAGGGTGTTTTCTAAGTATAGCCTTAAGTGCAGGCTAAAAAATAGTTTATCCAATTGAAAATCTGGATTGTTTTTCTTGCAACCAAAGTCACAAATTAACTTTTAAAAAATTATATATGGATCAGTTTAATGTTGGATCACAATTTAATACATCTCCAAAGGGTGTGTGGCATATCTATATTAGTTTTTCAGCTTCCTCAGCTGAAATCTTTTTTGCATTGACCAAAAATATATACACAATCTGTACATATTTGAGCCAATTGGTAGTTTAGCAGAACATTAAAAGCTTTTTAAAAGATTTGAGCTGACGGTTAACTGTGTCTTTGATTACTTGTGCATCTAATGGTAATTTGCATTTCCTTAGAAGGCTTCCCAATGCAAGCAAAAAATGTAGATATTCAAAAATACGCATAAATGTTTAAAGGTAGAGTATTATATTTTTATTACAGCACTGTAAAAATCAAGGCCTTGTTTATTGTGGTTTTAAAGTAGACATAGAGGAAAGGTTAGTCATGAAGAAAGAAGGGCATTTGGATAGGAACTTTTGAAAATGTATTGGTTTATGAAGGACGGATTTCTATTACCCATTTTAAAAAATGGTATTGTGAACCTCAGGTAACAATAGTGTATCCAAATTTTTTAAAAAGGAAAAGGAGTACTTGAGGCACCTTAGAGACTAACAAATTTATTTGAGCATAAGCTTTCGTGAGCTACAGCTCACTTATGCTCAAATAAATTTTGTTAGTCTGTATTCGCAAAAAGAAAAAGGAGTACTTGTGGCACCTTAGAGACTAACACGGCTGATACTCTGAAACCAAATTTTTTAATATTTGTATATGTATTTTGACCCTGGTCCTTATATGATTAATTGTTGAACTGCAGTATTGAAATTAGATTACGTTGATGTGAAAGTATTTCAATTTTAAAAAAGAATTACTTGTATTTAGGTTGAAGACTCCAGCTGAAAGTCTAGTATGTTAAAGGGCACTGGTTGATATTTTTTTTTTTCTTCCATTTTCTGTGCCTTAAGTTCCTGTGCAATAAAGTCTTAGATGTTTAGCTAAAGGATAACCACATAGCCTACATTTTATAACCTGGGAACATCTTAAGACACAGTGCCTATTTGCTACACATTGCATATATACTCATTGTTTCCTAGCCATACTGTAATTATGGATTGGCTTTTTTTCATTCTTGTATGTAAATCATAGTAACATTTCTGGAACTTCATAGAAGCATAAACATGATTGGTGGTGAGACTCCAAAATAATCATCCACCGGTCAGTTACAGTAATTTCAAATGCTAGTTTGAACATTGACTTCTGTTTGGTTCTCTAGATCTGTGACTGATTTGGAGCTACTCTGTAATATTATATGTTCTGGTGTTTACTATATTAATATATTGGATTAGTTTAATATGGGGGTGTCAGGAAAAAAAACAAGCAGGAAGGTGAAAGAATGACCAATAAGTCACTTCTCAGCAAACGCTTCAGAAAATGCTAGGAGAGGAAGAGGCCTGCAAACACAGGAGATCAAAAGAACTAGGGCGGGTTTAAAAGCTAACACCCCCTAAAGAGAAGGGGATAGATAGTTATGCAGGGCAGCCAGGGTGAGAGACAAACATCTATCATGGGAGTCTAAAGAAGCTAGCCCTGCTTAGGTTACCATCAGAGCATGATAAGGTAGAGATGGATGTACCTTGTTTTCTAATCTTTTTTTGTCTACATGCTCTGTTCCTACTGCAAAATAAATAAGTTTGTTGTAAGAAGGTGTTTTGTTGTTAGCCAATGGTTGCATATTCCTGAAGCGAAAGAGCCACAGGTTCCTGGACTCAGACCTTCTGAGTAAGCACTGTTACACAGGTTATTGCAGCTCAGGGCCTGATCTAACTAAGGTCATATTTATGTGAACAATTAGTCCATGGCAAGTAGGGGCATGAATCTACTCCATGCTAGCTTGCTGTGGACTAACTGTCCACGTGGACCATGCTGACACACATTAATAGTTTGTTAATGCACTTCAATTTAGTTCTCTTTGACACAGGACTAGATCAAAGCGCATTTCCGAACTGTTCATGTGGAGCTTGCTGACACATACTGACAGTGTCTGGTGTGCTAGTGCAGAGTAGATTCACACCACAGTTTGCCAGGGATGAAATGTTTGTGTAGAGAAGCCCAAGAGTGGCAGAATTGTAGAATTCCACCCCAGGATATGTAAAGATGCAAGGCCTAAGACCTGAGGGGGTGTACTAGAAGTGCAGCTAGCCCTATAACGAAGCAAAAGTGACAAGGACCAGATTATCTTCAGTTTGACATTTTCATAGAGAATACTTATAACTTAACGGGAAAGCCAGTTGCTGAGGATAAGCAGCAGAAGAAAAGAATGATAAAAGAAGAAACCATGTCTGACTCTGTAAATTTTAGTTTTGGAGAAACACCGTGCACTGCTCTAGGTATATTTTTTTTTTTTTTAGTATTAAAACTTTGCCTTGTAAAAAGTACCTAATGTATTTAAATTTTTAGCCTGCAAAATCTCTCTCATTTCTGGTAACTTTGTTAAAAGGAAGCATCTTTGACACATGCTAAGGATTACTTGAATGCTGGATAGCTGAACAGCATTTTACATATGTCCTCTTGTTGCTGCGAGTAATTCTGATTTGTGCTCCAGCTGTTGTCAGTTGTATTTATGGTTGAATATCTAATGCTACCACACTCCTCTGAGCAAAATTCACCAGCATTCCTAATTATAAAATCTGGATTGTCCATAATTAGAATGTTTAGTTTGCTTTTATTACAATGGCAGATTCCGTATGGCTGAATACAAGTATGAAGGATCATAATTAAAATATATTGTCATTATCTACAATTCTTTCAAGAAAGGAAAAAATTTGTAACAGCAAAATATGCAGTTCCACAAACTCCTTAATGTGGCCTTACAAACTTGTTGTGAGCATTCCACCAGGTAAGGCACCAAAGCTGCTTGTTCACCCTCATTCAGTAACCAAAAATTTACTGCCATAAGACTTTATCACGGAGATAAAGAATCACAACCACCAAGGGTGGGTAGGCATTGCTGACATGAAAAAGTTTCACCTATTTCTTCTTGATAGTCCTGGTTGTGATGTACCCTTTTATTGTTGCTATTGTAAACGAGACTATTCATATTCTAAATAATCTTAACTGCTACCTGTTTTTGTAATTATCTTCCCCCTGCATAAAGAAGAATTCATTTTTCTCTAAAGTCAAATACTTCTATACTTCTCGTCTGTTATGTAAACTATGTAAGACCTTTTGCTTTCTGCATTTTATGTTCCAAATACCTCTCTCATTTGTGTTCTGTTTGCTTATTTGTTTATAAGCAAACTCATGTAAATTTCATTTCTGGGGTACTAGCTAGCGTACATGTTGTTTTGAGGAAATAAGTTACAACAACTGAGAATATTACTGAAATCACATTCGTCTATAAATAGACGTGCTCTAGAATTTTATCTGAAATTTTATGGAGCTTTACACAGGTATTTACTGTGGGTGGGTTTTTTGTACTGTGTGGGAAGCTCAGACGGATTACTAACAGATTTTTCTGACAAGAATATACAGTTGTTCACTTTCAAATTACAAGGTAGCAGCTTTAGAGACTGAATTTAAATGACCAATAGTAATGGTCGGCACATTCTTGGGACAACTTGAATTTGTCATTTGAATGCCTGTGGCAACACTGATTATCCCAGACATTTTCTTTACCAGGGGAAAATATGTAGCTGTTTTAATATAGGTTATTTTATGGTTTTGAACAACATGGTATTCTGCAAGAATTAATGTTTAGATATATTGTCATTAGGGCTTTAAAAGTAGAAAATCTAAGGGCAGACAAGAACATTGATCAGTTTGAAGGTTTGAACTTATAGAGACTGGCTATATCATGCCTCTTGTTTCAGTATTTATGTTTGCATTGTGAAACTCTGTGATATTTTGTTGCAAGCTTTCTTTTGTAGACTTATGCCATAAATTCTGTTTTGATCTCAGTAGAATAAGCTATATTGACAGGCTCAAGATGAATTCTCTTCCTCTTCCTCTTGTTGTCTGTATACCTCTTTTTAAAATTGCTGGACTGACAATTAATTAGCTCAGACCATGAGGTTCGATATATGGCATGTTTGGTGCAAAGTATTGTGCTGTATTTACAGTAGACTTTTGCTGTATTTAAAATGCATCAACATAAGCATCAAGTTAGTCACACTGAGGTTTAAATTAATCTTCTGGCTCTGGTCATAAATAACATAGTAAAATTTAACAAAGTAGGCATTTTTATGCTGTAAGAAACTAAAAAAAAATCTAATTCTCATAGCTAATTTTATATTGTAGAAATTCCCATTAGATGCATGTCCTAGAAGATGTTCTTGTCAAAGTGGGCTAACAAAAAATGGGACTTGTTACTTTCCATATGGTTGACAAAATAAGGCAGACAAATGGGGGCAAGGGTTCCTGTTGTTGTATCCTGCTGATATCTCCAAGACTCCCAAATCAGATTATAATATGCCAACCAAGGAAGTAAAAGTTCCTGTACTTTATTAAACTATTAAAAAGGATAAGCATGTGTTGCAATGGTGATAGTCCTGTCACACACTTTTCATAAGCTAATGAATATTAGGGGTGCTGAAGATCTTAATGGATAGAGACCACTGTCTGTTACGCAAAAGTGTTATCTGTACAAAGATCACCGACAGCTTGCTTGATGTTTGCAGCATAATTAAATTGCTATAGGTTACGAAGTCCTGGATTTTCTTAAGCACTGGCAGACTCGCTGCCTGGCAATCAGTATGCACCTTTTCTGTACCTGATAACTTGTTTATTGTTATGACCGTTCCCTTTGCTGTGTAAAACCAGATAAGAAATATTTCTTGGACTTATAGCTGAATGACCCATAAATTCAGTGTTCTAATTTTTAAATTGATTTAGTTATTTTCATAAATTTGATAAGCTGGAGCCATACACTAGAGTCAAAGTATTGCTGACCCATGAACATGTGTTGAAAGTCAGTATGACAGAAGGCAGAAACTGCAGTCATTTCAGCTTTTATCTACACTTGAATACTTTATACTATTTGGATGCAGACGTTGAAAGACTGGGTGTCTTGTTGTTCCCTGGACCTTACGCTGAATTCATCAGGCTCAAAAGTGTAACTTGGATGACTAGAGAATTCTTGTAGGTTGGTCCAAGCTCACACTTTAAATTTTCTCAATGGTTTAAAAAAACCCTTAGCGGTTTATATTTATTTTTTCTGTGGGAGTTCCCTTGCCTAGCACACTCTCAGAAGCCCTTTTAGTCTAGTGCTGCTGCTGACATCATAATCAGTTCCTCTTTTCACTTTCAAGAAGAGCTCCAGTGGCCCAGTAAGTGAATCCCATACTTCAAAATATGGCATTATCTTTCTGCCACCTCTTCATTGCATAATGATTTTAGCAGCCAATGTATCATGATCCTCTAATTAGAATACTGCTTTATACTCATTTTGAAGTAGTTCGCAAAAAGAAAAGGAGTACCCGTGGCACCTTAGAGACTAACAAATTTATTAGAGCATAAGCTTTCGTGAGCTACAGCTCACTTCATCGGATGCATTAATAAATAAAGTGTAATGCAGTAATGCATCTGATGAAGTGAGCTGTAGCTCACGAAAGCTTATGCTCTAATAAATTTGTTAGTCTCTAAGGTGCCACGGGTACTCCTTTTCTTTTTGCGAATACAGACTAACACGGCTGCTACTCTGAAACCTTTGAAGTAGTTGTAATTGAGTATGGCAGTGATATGGGAAAATAAGATTATTTAAGAATCACTGTGTTTTGAAGTTTGAGATTGTATTACTTGTCAGGGCTAGAAACAAATTGTGTATATCCTTAGAATGAGATGAATTTATACTCAGCCGCCTTGGGTTCACAAGTTTTGGACCTTGAAGCTTGCCGGTTTTGCAGAATAGGCACTGATCAGGGTTTTAATGCAGAAAGGTCTGGTCCAGTCCAGTGAGCAGAACATAAGTGTGCTTAGCTTGTAAATTCCATGTCTTATACATTACCAAGCCCACTATTGCTGTTAAACAAATAATATGAAATGTTAATAGCACAGTTAGGACATTTTCAGAGATTAGCAACTGAGCAGAAAAATTAAATTACTTCAAAAATGTTGATCAGCTTTTTTGATTAAAAATATCCAGTTATTGTTCATAAATAAGCTTCCAATTGTGTTATGTAGTAGCTCTTTCATATTTTGAATGCTTCTGACAACTATTATGGGAGTATTGGGACTTCATGGACAATCAAACTACAATCACTGCAGCTACTGCAGGTTTGTTAGACAAGTTAATAACTCTTTGTAGGAAAAGTTTGAATTAGTTAGAAGCTGCATAAAATTGTTAGAAAGTGAAGTCTTTTTGTTGAAAGAGACAGTGTTGGGTTAAAAATTAAGCTTATTACCTGTGTCATCATCATAGTATAAATGGAGAAAAATAAAGTGTAATCAGATATTTAAAAGTTTAATTTATCCGTCACTCAGTTTAGATAATGAAGCTAGACTAGTCAATTTCACTTTCCTTTCATAGTCAATTTACTTTCTAATTCTCAGAAAAGCCTTGTATTTGGATTTTCAGCACTGTAGGTGAATGCTTTTATTCCTTAATATAAACACATTTGTTAATACAAACATATTTGTTGGTAGCAGGAGGAAATCCAAAAACACTTAAACCTAAATATATAGGGCTTTTAGACCCAGGTGTATTAGTTTGTAGGTGTGGCTACTTGAGTGTTCTCTAACCTGCTATTGCATCTTAGAGTTGTATACATAAGATTTAATCATAAGTTTTTTAGATGCAATTTTGTAGCATTTTCCTCAAATCCTCCACTTTCTGTCACTTAATAGAATATCCTGAGAAAATGGGGTGGGGGTGTGTGTGTGTGTGTGTGTGTGTGTGTGTGTTAAGCTGTGTAAATTCCTTGACAATAGGGAAGATATTTCAAATCGCATTCAAAGTTTTGTAGTAAAGCATCCTGGCAAATCTCCAGATATAAGAAGATGGCCTGCGTATAATATAATGTGATCTTTTAATGTTTCTCTTCACTTGCAACCTCTTTTTTTCCACAAAGATAAATCTGAACTCGTATACTAAGCCAGGTCTTGAATTTCCTTGATGCCTATTAGCCTGAGGACTCAGTTTACTATCCAGAGTGAAAAATAGCATGTTTCCAGGCTGGGCCTTGAAACCATGTCCCCTTACAGTTTAAAGGAATACACCGGACCCTCGCTAGAATGTGGGGTTTGGGATCCATGCGCGGGGATGCGTTACCATGGATTAATATTTAAATATTTAAATTTGGGATCCATCGCCGCGACCATGCTATATGCAAATCCGCGCTCTAACGACGTCCTCTTTAGCCAGGGTCCGCTGTATGTACTGGCTGTCTTGTACTATAAGTAATTGGAATATATTTTCAAATAACTTTCTCTTTACTGTATTTTTTTTTAAAAAAGCCTATTTGTATTACAATAGCACTTAGAAGTAGCAACAATTTGGAATCCCATTGTACAAATGCAGAGCAAGAGTTGGGAGATAACATCGATCTCTTGATTCCTAGTCCTTTAACAATTTATCATATTGCTCTGTTGTGAGACCATCTTTCCTTTCCTCGCTTCCATGTACACTTTTTTCCCTAAAATAAATCTGACTTATTTTTCTGTGATGTTCTCATTGTTGGTTTCTTCTTATTTCTCTCTTCCTCCTCCCCTTATTTCTTCACTTCTACATTGCATTCAATGCTTCTGTGTCTTCTCTGTTCTCTTCTCCCACTCTTCTCTAGATGTGTACTAGAGGAATAAACCTGTTAACAAAATATTGATTTAAAAAAAAATCAGGCTGCGATAGGGGGCGCTGTCCAAGAGGGACAATACCCAGGTGAGAAGCTGAGGCTTCCCACCTTCCAGCTGTTGCAACTTCTACTGTGGTGTTGTCCCTAGATTCTACTCGGAGATTATATCTTTTGTAGCAGCCTATGACTGGAAGACATCAGATAAATTTTGAACCCACTCTTCAGTCCCACTCCCCAAAACCCACTGGCTGCTGAGAGAAGAAGCATTCTGTGTGTACACACACACACACACACACACACTTAAGTACCTTGGACGTCTCTACTGCTCTACCCTTCCTTAGCCTCCTGTTCAGTCCTTGGTACCACTGGTGACAAAGATGGCAGTTATGATTTTGGGATATGGACACCTGTCCACCAAGATTTGTATTGAGACCAGTACATTTTGCATAGGGGGTCACTGAACTGCTTTTAAGATGGCTATAACTTCTGGTGACTACCCACTTGAACTGGAAGTGAAATAGTAGCCTAGAGGTAAAAAAGCTCTGTTTCCATTGCCACTTTCCTGAGCTTTGATGTAGCTTTTTATTGGCTTTGCAGGACAAAATGTAATGATAACTAGGAGACTACAAGCAATCAGGGTGTATGAACTGGCAACATAAAGGCTGATGGGATGAGAACTTTTTGTGCATGTATACTTACTGTGGACTATGGCATTGGAAGAGTTACAGAACAGTTGTGCTGTTTAGAATGTGCACGGTTTGTTATAAAATTGGAAAACCGTGTCAGATTTAAATCTCTGTTGAGGATTGTTATTTAGTGGGTGCATCTAAAAATATTTGTTAGCTTTGGTGTCCAGCGTGAAAATTTATGTCTTCAGAGAACTTGTAAGTAGTAAATCAGTACAGATCAATTGAAATGGTTTAAATCTTAGTGTCCTTCTCTTTCTGTTAAGACTGGCACACTAGCTTAATTGTTTGGGCTTCTGAATTTTTACCTTTCAATTATTGAAATTTGTCAAATACGCTAGTAATTTTTAAGTTTGTCTATTCAAGTCTTTGCACAAAAGATACTTGTAAGGGTTGAAATCTTTCTTCCTAGTCCTATATTCGGTAAGGATGGGTGGGAGAGCAAGGGTAGAGATGTTCAGATCAGTTGAACAAGTTACAGCTACCATATTAGTGTATAGCCAGGACTGAGCGGATGGAAGGCAGTTCAAGTACCATTGTTCAATCCTTTCCTCAGTTAGTCTTTTTCGGTTTGTCTTAAGGCCGTAATACTGCAAAGGGATCATCTTGCATAGTTCCATTAAAGTCAGTCAGTCAGTGGTAAGTATCAATGTGGCCAAAGTGCTTTGCAGGATCAGGCCCTAATATTACAAGGTTTTTGAAGCAGGGAATTTGTCTTTATCTGTATAGTAAAGCATAATGTTTATTTATGGTGGAATATAAGTAGCCAAACTAATTTTCAATAGTTTGTATTCCTTTACAGCACTAAGGTCCCAGTTCAGCAAGACATTTAAGTGTGAATAGTTCTGCTGAAATAAGTGACACTACTCACATGCTTAACTTTAAACATGGGCTTAAATGCCTTGCTGGATAAGGGCTTGTGGCCAGAACACTTTTTCACTAATTCTGTACATGGAAAATATTCCTAGATGTTTTTTAGGCACTGTTGTTGAGCTTCGCACTACTTGAGAAAAGAGTTTTAAGAACTCTTTGCTTAGGTTGACCATCTCTCATATTTTTGGATTGTTGAATCTTAATGTATGGATTAATTCACACTGCTAAAAGTACCATTGTAGAAGTTGTTAAAATTTTATTGGCTGCCTTGGTATACCTTAGAGAGACAAGGTGGGTGAGGTAGTATCTTTTATTGGACTAGTTTCTGTTGGTGAGAGAGACAAGCTTTCGAGCTTCCATAGAGCTCTTCTTAAGCTCTTCTACCTTAAGGAAAGGAGTACCTGTGGCACCTTAGAGACTAACGAATTTATTTGAGCATAAGTTTTCATGAGCTACAGCTCGCTTCATCGGATGCGTTCAGTGGAAAATACAGTGGGGAGATTTATGTACATAGAGAACATGAAACAATGGGTGTTACCAGACACAGTGTAACCAGAGTGATCACTTAAGGTGAGCTATTACCAGCAGCAGAGCGGCGAGGGTGGGGGGTCCTTTTGTAGTGATAATCAAGGTGGGCCATTTCCAGCAGTTGACAAGAATGTCTGAGGAACTGTGTGTGTTGGGGGGGGGGGGGAATAAACATGGGGAAATAGTTTTACTTTGTGTAATGACTCATCCACTCCCAGTCTCTATTCAAGCCTAAGTTAATTGTATCCAGTTTGCAAATTAATTCCAATTCAGCAGTCTCTCATTGGAGTCTGTTTTTGAAGCTTTTTTGTTGAAGGATAGCCACTCTTAGGTCTGTAATCGAGTGACCGGAGAGATTGAAGTGTTCTCCAACTGGTTTTTCAATGTTATAATTCTTGACGTCTGATTTGTGTCCGTTTATTCTTTTACGTAGAGACTGTCCAGTTTGACCAATGTACATGGCAGAGGGGCATTGCTGGCACATGATGGCATATATCACGTTGGTAGATGTGCAGGTGAATGAGCCTCTGATAGTGTGGCTGATGTGATTAGGCCCTGTGATGGTATCCCCTGAATAGATATGTGGACAGAGTTGGCAACGGGCTTTGTTGCAAGGATAGGTTCCTGGGTTAGTGGTTCTGTTGTGTGGTGTGTGGTTGCTGGTGAGTATTTGCTTCAGACTGGGGGGCTGTCTGTAAGCAAGGACTGGCCTGTCTCCCAAGATCTGTGAGAGTGATGGGTCGTCCTTCAGGATAGGTTGTAGATCCTTGATGATGCGTTGGAGAGGTTTTAGTTGGGGGCTGAAGGTGATGGCTAGTGGCGTTCTGTTATTTTCTTTGTTGGACCTGTCCTGTAGTAGGTGACTTCTGGGTACTCTTTTGGCTCTGTCAATCTGTTTCTTCACTTCAGCAGGTGGTTATTGTAGCTGTAAGAATGCTTGATAGAGATCTTGTAGGTGTTTGTCTCTGTCTGAGGGGTTGGAGCAAATGCGGTTGCATCGTAGAGCTTGGCTGTAGACAATGGATCGTGTGGTGTGGTCTGGATGAAAGCTGGAGGCATGTAGGTAGGAATAGTGGTCAGTAGGTTTCCGATATAGGATGGTGTTTATGTGACCATCGCTTATTAGCACCGTAGTGTCCAGGAAGTGGATCTCTTGTGTGGACTGGTCCAGGCTGAGGTTGATGGTGGGATGGAAATTGTTGAAATCATGGTGGAATTCCTCAAAGGCTTCTTTTCCATGGGTCCGGATGATGAAGATGATGTCAGTGTAGCTCAAGTAGAGTAGGGGCATTAGGGGACGAGAGCTGAGGAAGCGTTGTTCTAAGTCAGCCATAAAAATGTTGGCATACTGTGGGGCCATGCGGGTACCCATCGCAGTGCTGCTGATTTGAAGGTATACATTGTCCCCAAATGTGAAATAGTTATGGGTGAGGACAAAGTTCAGCCACCAGGTTAGCCGTGACATTATCGGGGATACTGTTCCTGACGGCTTGTAGTCCATCTTTGTGTGGAATGTTGGTGTAGAGGCTTCTACGTCCATGGTGGCCAGGATGGTGTTTTTAGGAAGATCACCGATGGATTGTAGTTTCCTCAGGAAGTCAGTGGTGTCTCGAAGATAGCTGGGAGTGCTGGTAACGTAGGGCCTGAGGAGGGAGTCTACATAGCCAGACAATCCTGCTGTCAGGGTGCCAATGTCTGAGATGATGGGGCGTCCAGGATTTCCAGGTTTATGGATCTTGGGTAGCAGATAGAATACCCCAGGTCAGGGTTCCAGGGGTGTGTCTGTGCGGATTTTTTCTTGTGCTTTTTCAGGGAGTTTCTTGAGCAAATGCTGTAGTTTCTTTGGTAACCCTCAGTGGGATCAGAGGGTAATGGCTTGTAGAAAGTGGTGTTGGAGAGCTACCTAGCAGCCTCTTGTTCATATTCCGACCTAGTCATGATGACGACAGCACCTCCTTTGTCAGCCTTTTTGATTATGATGTCAGAGTTGTTTCTGAGGCTGTGGATGGCATTGTGTTCTGCATGGCTGAGGTTATGGGGCAAGTGATGCTGCTTTTCCACAATTTCAGCCCGTGTACATCGGTGGAAGCACTCTACATAGAAGTCCAGTCTGTTGTTTCGACCTTCAGGAGGAGTCCACCCAGAATCCTTCTTTTTGTAGCCTTGGTAGGAAGGTCTCTGTGAGTTGTTCAGAGGTGTGTTGGAAGTATTCCTTGAGTTGGAGGCATCGAAAACAGGATTCTAGGTCACCACAGAACTGTGTCATGTTCGTGGGGGTGGAGGGACAGAAGGAGGGGCCCCAAGATAGGACAGATTCTTCTGCTGGGCTAAGAGTATAGTTGGATAGATTAACAATATTGCTGGGTGGGTTAAGGGAACCACTGTTGTGGCCGCTTCTGACATGTAGTAGTTTAGATAGTTTTGTGTCCTAAAGGCTGTGTCTAGATGACAGACCTTACAATGGCACAGCTGTACTGATGCAGCTGCAAAAATGTAAGGTCTCCCATGTAGCTGCTCTATGCCGACAGGAG
Organism: Dermochelys coriacea; assembly: GCF_009764565.3. Taxonomy (NCBI): domain Eukaryota; kingdom Metazoa; phylum Chordata; order Testudines; family Dermochelyidae; genus Dermochelys; species Dermochelys coriacea. Next base: position 17,297,418 of record NC_050085.1, on the reverse strand, counting down.
AGAGCTCTCCCATTGGCATAATTAAGGCTACCGCCGCTTGTTGGAAGTGGTATGTCAATGGGAATGAGTCTCCCGCTGACATAGCACTGTCCATCCCTGCGCTGCTGTCGGTGAAATTTATGTTTGGTCAGGGGTGGGTTTTTTTTTTTTTTTTTTTTTTTTTTTCCACACCCCTGACTGACAAAAATGCTTGTGTAGACATAGCCTAAGTGATGTGATGAGAACAGGAGCAATAGCTGATTCTTGTCAACTTGACTCCATTTCTTGATTAGCAGGCATGTATTTGTAAAGGGAAAAGGATTATTATGCTAGTTTAGATATAGTGTACACAGCAAGTTAAAATATCTAAAGTAAAATCTTAATTTTTAATTTTATATTTTGAGACTGCTAAGTATTTAATTAGCATAGTGTATTGAACAAACGGATCATTTAAAAGAAATAAACTAAATTTTGCTATCACTTTCTTTTGAGCATTGATGGATTGCATGCTGGGTGAGTCTTTATGATCTAGATTTAAATACAAGTTAATTTTTTCATGTCTTTAATGTTCCTATTTTTGATTACCGATACCTGTGTTTAAACAAGGTATTGTTCCAACACAACCACTCTTCTCCAATTTAATCCCACCATGAAGGTCCTAATACTCATATTGATGTCATTTCCAGTGCAGTGGTAATGTCCATCAACAACATGATTTATGATTTTATCAAGGTCAAACAGCAGGGGAAAGCATTTTTAAGACACAAGTGCATTATTGTGTTCAAAGCTCAAATTGATTTTTCATAGACTGTTGGGAGCACAGTTCCTCCCTATCATAAAGTAGCAGCAGAGTCAATCCATATTTTCTGCTGCAGACCTGAGGTTTTGGTAATATTTCTAAGGCCATGTCTACACTGCAAAATTAAGCCGACCTAATTTACATTGGCATACTGCTGCCACAGTAATTGCACCACTTGTGTATGTCTGCACTTTGCTCCTTGTGTCAGCAGTGCCCGTCCTCACCAGGAGCTTTTGTATTGATTGTAGAGTCCGTGTGAGGCATTGTGGGATGGCTCCTGAAAGCCAGTAACGGTCAACGTAAGTGACGCAGTGTCTACACTGTCAGCATGACTACATCAGCCTTGACTCTGTGCTGCTCGTGGAGGTGCAGTTATTAAGTTGGCATAGCAGGGCAGTTACGTTGGCAGGAGTGAAATTTAAGTGTAGGCAATTCCATAGTTATGTCGATGTAAGCTGTCTTGCATCAATCTAGTGTAGACCAGACTTAAGTGTTTTTAACACACTGTCACCCCTTGGTTGAGGATGTAGTCAATGGATCTACATAGTTTGTGAATCTATTGGCCATGTCCCTCCCTGCACCTCCTTTGGGCTATTCTACGTCCTCCACGTGCCCATAGGTAGAACTTCAGTGGCATGATCCCTCAGAATCCTGCCATCCCTTTGTGGTGGAACTGCACCACTTTTTTTCAAGACTTGTTTAGCCTGTATTTGGGCTGGAGAATTGGAGTCACATAGCCAGAAAGATGTGAACCACAATTTGGGAAAGGGACACACAAAGTGAAAAACTAACCAAATAGCTCATTGGGGTTGTTGTTTTTCCTGCAAGGAATCTTTAGAGTGAGAATTCTTTTGTTTTTCAAAGCATGTAGCCCAATACTTCATCTGTTTTTTAGGAATAGAGCTTTAAATTAGTTGAGCTTCAGGGAGCGTCTCAGCCCACATGGAGTGATAGTAGTATTGGATATATGTACATGAAAAAGCAGATACAACTAAAAATAGCATGTGCCCAAAGAAGGAAATGGGGCATTCAGTTCTTATTGTTTGACTTTCCTATTCAGTTCTAAAAAATTGGAATTCATAATAGTAAGAGATGTAAAAACATTTTACTTGTGTCCACAGAATAATTCTGAACTTTAAGTACTAAGAAGATGGATTTGTGTATTCAGATACTTAAAGCCCCATACTTTGCACATTAGAAGGGTCTGTAACAGACCAAAAGTGAGATTTGGGGCTGACTATTGCAGGAGGGGAGCACAACTGATATGACCAAGTTGGTAGGAGCCCCCCTTCATGAGTATTACAAGTTTGGGATTCTGGAGGGAGCAGAACTATGGAGTGGCTTCTCTGGATGGCACGTGTTCTCTTGAAAACCTGTGGATTATATGGTACAAAACCCTGAAGTATCAAAGCTTCCTCCCTCCTTAGTGGGGCTAGTAGCAGACAGGAACCAATGATAGAGTGGCCACATTCAGAGCTTATGCTGAAAGGCGGCCTCTTCATGATGCCTTGATATGATTGCAAGCCCATGACTTGCATCACTTCTGTGTCAACTAGCATTCCTCCACCCCATGAGGCAGCAACATTGGGCATTCCATGTCATGAAATGCACAGAACTTTTTTTACCCCTCCAAAGATTTTTCCACATCAGGCGATGATATGAACCATGACTTGAGTTTAAAATGTCATATAGGAAATTGCTATATTGCAGCCGCAGGTTTTTTTTCAACTCTTGAGGGATGTTAGTTTGGATACTTTCGGATAGTGCTATCTTAAATGCTTACTTTGGAAAATAAAGTTTTGGTCAGGACGCCTTTTTTAGGAATAATTAGTCACGTTAAAAATAGTCAAGTTCTTTCTGTTGTGATTAATATTACTTTTTACCTGCACAGGTTGTTCTTGTAGGCCTCTAGGCTGAAACAGCATTGCTAATTCTGTGTTCAGCCTGAGGCCTCAGCTACACCAGGCATTTTTAGGAGATAAATGTTAGAGCAGCTGTATGGCAGGAGCACTAAGGAATGCATGTCTCAGGTGATGAATGACTTACTGCCATGTGATCCATACCTACTCAGGTCATATCTACACTACAGAGGCACAGCTATGGCGTTGCAGCTGTGCCATTGTAGTACAGACACTTCCCACCTTGCTCGAAGGGGGTTTTCTGTCAATGTTAGTTAATCCATCTTTCCAAGACGTGGTAGCTAGGGCCATGGAAAAATTGTTCTGTGGACCTAAATGGGTCTACGTTGGGGATTAGGTTGTCCTACCTATGGCACTAAATTTTTCACAACCCTGAGCTACGTAACTAGGTTGATCTAATTTTTAAGAGTAGACCAGGCTTCAGAGTGCACTTAGACAGCATAGTGATTTTAAAACAAAAATAAATAGGACCCAGTCTAGTATTTCCCTCTCCTGCTGCCACCCGCAGAGTTGCACTAGCGTTAACAGCTGTAGTGAAATGATAGATTTCCCTAAAAGTTCAGTTCAGGCACAATCAGGGATAACGCTATGGCTTTATGTGCAATATCTCATATTTTGTTCCAAGTAAAAATTCTGTCATCTTAGGTGTCCTCTCCATTGCTGGAAGTTTGTAATGGAGGTAGCCCATTCTGTATGGTCCTCTGCTAATCTCTTTGTGGATGAATAGTCGCTTTGATCCACCAATATCAAAAATTCAGTCACCCTCACATATACATGCTATAGAAACTCTTTCTGTGTTTTGTGTGATCTCTTTGATTATAAACTCATTGAGGCAGGAACTCTTATCTTCTGTGCTGTACAACAGCAAACACGGATAATGCTTAACAATAATACATTTTTATTCTAAATCTTACTAAATTATTGTATTCCTTCTCTTCTGCAGTTCCTTTCACCCCACCTAATATTCAGCTTTATGTTCCTGTAACATCAATTATAAGTACTGTAAGAAATGATGGCTTCAGTTTGCTATTAGTACTAATGGATCAGAAGTGAAAATTGATCTGATGGGTCATCAGAGCAGAAAAAGGGGTAGTAGCTTGATTCTTTAAAGTGCCATTGTCTCTTGCTACTGAAATGTAAGGTCGTCTTTGCAATTAGTGTGACAATAAGGGGAGGTTGAGTTGTAATTAATAAGTGTAGTATCTCAAAAAAATAAGAATACCAAAGTTTTATCTTTAACAAATTCCCTTTATACTGATTTGTGCAAGGGGAGGATGCAACAAACTTACCATACAAATTTGAACTTTGCTGAAGTATGAATCAATTCAAATATTCTGATATAGCTGCTGTATTCCGTTGTCGTACCTCAGTATTGAAGGCATCTCTTATTAGATCAGAATGGTTGCTATACATACTATGTTTACTATGAACAGCTGGATAAAAGTATAGTATGGAATATACTTAATTTTCTGCTACTTGCTAGTTTGTCCTATGATACTGTTGTCAAATATGTATATAGGTTTGCTTTATTTGTAATTTATATATTACAGTGAAGGGTTAAAATAAGTAATTTCTTTGCTACTTGACCAAACTTAGACAGAATTTGCTTATCAGTTCAGAGAAGATTATGAAGCATGAGAGGTGATCCAGTTTCCAGAATTTGGTAACCAAGGGCATGAAAATCCTTCTTTCTTAATGAAACCTCAGGAAAATTGCAAATTACATGTCTTTCAAGATTGGTGTGGTAGATGACTTGAGTATACCCTACATCATTATCTGATATTCACAGGTCCAGTGATGAACACTTATCCTAAAAGAAAAGGAGTACTAGTGGCACCTTAGAGACTAACAAATTTGTTTGAGCGTAAGCTTTTGTGAGCTACAGCTCACTTCATCAGATGGATTCCGATGAAGTGAGCTGCAGCTCATGAAAGCTTATGCTCAAATAAATACGTTAGTCTCTAAGGTGCCACGAGTACTCCTTTTCTTTTGGCGAATACAGACTAACGTGGCTGCTACTCTGAAACTTATTCTAAAATGCCACTTAAAAACCTGTAGCAAAGAGAAAAATAAACTTGATCACTCCAGTTTTTCTTAGTTAAATTGGCATTGTGTAAACAATCATTACTTTTATAAAAATTGTATTTGTAACTGTGAATGAGGTTCATCAGGTTGGAGAACTCATTCTTTCACGATTCATTGAATACTACTGACCTAGATGGGGAGACTAATGTATGAACAGAGAACCTTGAAGGTGTTGAATATTTAAAAATCAAGTGGGATTGTTGCATCTGAGTCTTGTCATTTAAAGATGTCTAGGAACCTTTGCAAAGACAAAATGTCCGTACTTTAATTTGAGTAAGCCTTATTCGTGATAAGTCAGCATAATAGTCAACTGAGGCTTAGTAGAAGCCCTTCACTAGAACAACAGGAATATTGCAGGAATAAACAGTGCTGGCTGAACTGTGTGTGAGGAAACAATGCTTTGTCCACAGTAACCTTGACTCCACTCACTTTTACTACAGCAAAATCAACTCATTTAAGAAGTGTTAAAAAAAAAAAATCATACTTGTTCCATAAGTTCTCAGCACATGAAAGGGTAGAGTAGTTTCCCTAAAACTAGGTCTTTTATGGAATTTGTGCTCTTGTGGGTAAAGTTTCAGAGACAGGTAAAAAGTGATCAGTCTCTAGTGCTCACGATCCACAGAACCACCAAAAAGTTCTCACTCTGCATCTTGGGAAGCTGTCCTATGTGAGCAGCTAATCTTACCTTTTTTGCTTTCTTCTTCATGAGAATCTGATTGGAGGGAAATGTCTCTGCAAGTACTCCCATGAATGTCATGTATCACACCAGTTCTCAGATCATTCATGGTTCTGGGCTTCCAGAAACAAAGAACAGATTAGTTTTGTCAGTCATTCTTGTGTGACAGGGTTCAACCTCTTTGAACAGAACGGTTTGATTTCTGTCTCTGGATAGTTTCTCGATTCCTGTCTGTTCTATAGAGCATATAAAGGGGAAAACTCCATATACTTTTGCAATTTTTTTTGCTCCCCTATTAATTGGCCTTTACCTCCTTCAGTGGGCAGTTTTTGGAGTTTCAGCTCTTCAAGGAATGGATTTTTCTCTCCTTCAGCCACAGCTCCATTATTATAGAGAGAGGATTAAAATAGCAGCAGTCAGTCAAAAATGTTATAACTGGGCTATATTGATAGAATAGGAGGGCCCTACAAAACAGTCAGGATCTCAGACCTTGACCAGACTCTGTCTGAACATGCAATTGAAAAGTCTTCTTCGAAATGAGATTTCTAAAGACGTGAATATTCTGGGATATGAGTTTAGTTTAATCAGAATCCAATTTTAGAATGATTGTCTATGTAAGCTTGTTAAATCAGCTCACACATTACCCACATTAACATGTATCTGCTGTTTTTAAATTTGAGAAAGGCACCACCAACTTTCCATCCCAAGTAGGCTGACTTTTTTTAAATCTTCTTTTCTGACACTGAGCCTCCATGAGTCTAAATTAGTCTCCCTGTACTTCTCAATAAGCAGCATTATGATTACAGGAACATCTGTAGAGAGTATTGGCATAAGGGCCCTGAGCTATTGAGAAGAAATGCTATATTTTCCACCAGAAGCATCCTCAATATGTAACTATCTGAAGGCATTAAAGTTGTGCTCTATGCAAGCACTAGCTTTATGGGGAAAAAGAGCATGCTGTCCAACAAAAGTGATCTCCTGGGCTGGAACTTCATCTTGTGTACTTTTGAATGTGTTCACACAGTTAGCTACACTTGCAGCTATCAGCTGATGGAGCTTTTAGGAGGGTACTCCTTATTGTGGCTTCAGAAAATGCATCAGTAGGACCATTCTTTCTGGATGAATATTCATTCAAATCACTGTTGGAATCCCTGAAGACTGGATGATACATTCCCTTTGTTAGTCCAATTTGTTAATTTTATCATGGGGTCAATATTGAGCAAGGGCAGAGGGAGTCTCTGAATCTGTGCTTTCTCTCAAGAACTGTGTAAGTTGACTGCAACACATCTAGGTTCTGCTACCATTGGAACTTGTACGCTTTTCAGTATAGAATATAGTTTGGGTGAGATCTTATTTTGTTGCTTTTAGGTAATGTAGAACACTCTCTCTTTTTTTTGTAGTATAATTTGGCTTGGTGTATACGGTTCTTTTTTTTTTTTCCACTGAATGCATCCGATGAAGTGAGCTGTAGCTCACGAAAGCTTATGGTCAAATTTTAGTCTCTAAGGTGCCACAAGTACTCCTTTTTCTTTTTTAGGGTTCTAGTATTAGTCAAACCAGTTGTACATCACTAAAGGAACAAAGTGCATCAAATATACATTATCTCATGAAGATTGCTTTTACAGCCTCCTCCGTAAAAACCAACAGCACTTTCACGAAACACTCGTAGCCTATATTCTTCGTTTCACTGGGTTTAATATGTTCTGTATTGGGGGCAATCAAGTAAGGAAGGAGATGAAGACTATGGTAGCAGCATAACCTTGTGTAAAATCCAATTCAGTGCATTGTCTAATGGAGGATACATAACTTAAGAAGGGCTCAGTATTTCAGTAGCCTAGCAAAGATGTGTGTTAACGCTAAATGTACAGTATATTGGAAAATGGTTGATGAAGTAGGTGTTTAAATGTGTTGAAGCAACTTTTTGCTAGAAATATGTTTATCTTTGAAAACTGGTTAGGAGGGAATGTTATTTTAAGTATTTGCTAGGTTATGATGATGTCATGGTTACTCTGTCACAGCTGGAATTAGTTGTAAATTGCTTGGATCAACAATGTAGACTGCTTCCACTCCTTTGATTTTAATGCATATTTTTTGTTTTTAGAAGAAAATATGCTGCTGTTGGAATTTCCTTTCTTTAAGCTCTCCAAAACCATTAACTCATTGATTCAGTTGATCTAGTAATAAGAGATGACACAAATTCTAAACATATGTTGTCTCCATACTTTAAACGTTCTAAAAATTAAATTGCTCCTAATCTTCACTTTGCATAGTTGTCAAACAACCATGTATCGGAAATTGCATGTTCATGCAGGTGTCAGAGTAGCAGCCGTGTTAGTCTGTATCCACAAAAAGAAAAGGAGTACTTTTGGCACCTTAGAGACTAACAAATTTATTTGAGCATAAGCTTTCGTGAGCTACAGCTCACTTCATCGGATGCAGATACTTTATAATACACCCCAGTTCAACCTTGTTTCATGATATGGTAATCATGTGTCCTTTACAAGTTTACCCCCGTTCCCCTTTGCAGTCTTGCAGTTTTCAATCCACAGTGCATATTTTTTCTCGTTATCTCAGGTTTCCTAGTGGCTCTTATCACTTTTTGTTCTCTTTTTTAAATGTGCTTCAAGCATTCTTGAAGCTAAAGGTCTTTTATTACAATTATAGGAAAAAAAACTGTGGAATGGAGCAATTTTCTTTGCATCCATTGAAAATTTGGCCAGAGTTGTTACGGCCTAAATTGGTTCTTCCAGTCTCGACAAGGAATTAAGTGAACTGTTGTGTGGTGTTGTCTGGACAGACTGCTACAAGTTCAGTTGGTTCAGACTAGTTGAATCTGAGGGTGCAACTAATGTGTTTTTTATCTGGAAACATGGATTCTGCTTTTCAGATAAGGAGGTTAGAGTTCCTCAAGTATGATTAGATTTTCTTTGCTCTCCTTACTTGTCACTTCAGCTATGTTCTGTTGTGTTGGGAAAGTTAAACTAAAAATCCTTGTGATCCTAAGGAAAAGGATTCCCCCCTCCCCCAAGTATGTTTGGTGTAATTGTTAATTGTGAGTATCATAGGCCTACCTTTTTTTTTTTTTTTTTTTTGGAGCTGGGAGACAGCAATTGTAGTTTAACAAACAGGTTAATCATGAGCAGCAGTACAAACTACCTCTTCATCCATCTTCCCCTTGACACTGATGTGCTTTTAGCCTGACCTGGAGATGCCAGGTCTGGGAATGAGAGGGAGATTCACTATCCATGTCACATTTGTGCCATTGGCCTCTCCTCTAGGACTGCAAAAAGAGTTGCGGTTAGTGCGGTTGTGATATTTTTGTAGTGTAGACAGTTGTCTATTGAGCTTGTCTGAATCGCAACTCACCGGTAGTGTTTTAAACCAACAATCTTGAGGTAAAAGACCCTATTTTCTGTACACTGAACCATCCAGTGTTCTCAAGTGTCACTGCAACCTACAATGACAGCAACAGAATATCAACATCACAGTGAAGGCAGTCAAATCTCTGATTCCAGCTTCGTGTTTGAAACGCTGAAAAGGTTTTTCTGTGCCAAAATACCACTTATCACAATGCTTTTGGGTATATTTTAGAAGACACGTGGCCTTTAAGCTCCTTTATTCATTATGATGGTTTAACTCATACCCTCAGTCTTGGTGCCCAGTTACTTCTAGTGTCTACACCTCTGAACAAATTATATTCATCCATGTAAGGGTACTAGACTTCCCTTAGTTTTGTGTGAGGTATTAATTTACTGTCTCCTTAAAGGTGCCAGTTTTGGAGGTGGGTGGGTGACTGGGTTGAGGGGAAGTGTTCCTAAAGGAAATTTCATGCAGAAGATGAAGGAATGAGCCAATTGCTAAATATGTATTGTATCTAGTCACCTAAAAACCATCCTCACAGAGGTCTCTTCTCAACAGTGATGATCTACTTCTTTTCCAGGATCTATTTCTCCATGTACGTGCTATGAAGTTTGGCGTCTCCTAAAGAGGAATTGATACCTTCGGAAACCTAATTCATTCTTCATGTGTGTTCGAAATTGCAGTGTGTCAGCTAGATACATTCGTGTAGAATGCTGAGTATTTTACATATAACTTCCATATAAAACCTTTAATTTCTAGTGTGGTTTTTGCTTTTAACAGTTGTGCATTTCTTCTTTTGGTAACTGCATAAAGAAATTCTAGCTCTGAAATGCTTTAAACCCTTTTATTTGTCTAAAATGATAGTGTAATATAACTTGCTTAACAAAATAACAGCCTTTGCATTCCATATGTACAGCTAGTGTTGCTATATGTTAGAGCTTAAGTAGAATAGAGCCAAAGTATGCTGTTTTACAGCTGCGTTCCATCCACTTTTAACACTACTCAGATATTTTTTTCTCTTTGAAAAGTAAATCTTTTTATATTGATCTCAAGTAATCTTAGAAATCTAAAGAAAAAGCAAGCCACGCTAAGACTCATTACTCCCTGGTTTTGTTAAGATGAATGAATATATATATATATATATATATATATATATATATATATATAAAAAGCAACGAAGACAAAAAGCTAACTTAGATGCAGTATGTAATTGTGTGCAGCTTTTGGGTGTGGCTTTTCTTCATTCTGATTCCTTTCCAGTTTCCATTAGTAATCATGAACATTTTCTTTCTCTGTTTCATGCAGGCTTCCCCAAGCTTATGAAAAAGGTAGGGAGTGAATTGTATTATGTGAGCAAGGAACTTTAATTTTTTAGAGATTTTTAAAAAAAAATATATTTAATAAAAAGAAACACTAGTAAAAGACTAGAAAATTCTCTTATTATGGTAATTTTGCCCAGTGGAGACATGTATGATGGCGGTGGTCAAGTCTCTTGCAGTTGTAATGCTTTTTGAGTAAGAATTTTAATACTACAGTAGCTTTATGAATTTAAATGTTATAAGTAGACTAAATTTAGTCATTGGCTTTTTAATATTTACATCCAGGTTTGTGTTGACAATGTGCACAGTTACGAGATACAATTATAAATGTTGGGAAGCAGTTAAGGAAGTAACCTTACACAGTCCATAATTATATTACTTATATAAGTATACAGTATATTTATATACTTTAAAAACAGTATTGATGCAACAGTTATATGATTAAAATCAGTCAGGAAATGCAAAAGGTGTTTAATCCCAAGTATTCTGGCAATACGGGGGCCACCCAGTCTTTGGGGGCAGCTTGGTGTCACTGTTGCTAGTAACGATGGAGTGTGGGTGTTTTGGGAGAGGCAGCTCTTCATGAGTGCCTCTGCAGGAGGAGATGTTATGTACCATCCCGAGTCAGATATTCCATTATGGGGGGGAAAGGTCAAAAATGCTCACTAAGCCTAATTTTCCAAAACTATTCTGTTGCACCAGTCTAATTAACAGAGGACAAGATAAAGAGGGTTAACAAAGCTTTTTGTATGCTAGGGAATGTTGGGATGAAGCACGGCAAAATTGGGGTTCATACTCCCAACCACTTTGTACTGCTCTGTAAACCCACTTTAATTAGCTAGTGCACTTTAGTTGCTTTGTGCTGCTACAGTGTGTGCTAAAGCTGTGAGAGGGTACTTGTGAATCTAGATATACCAGTTACAGTTTTAAAAATGATTTGTTTGGCACCTTAACTCTGCTCTGTAGCAACAGCCTTGGGGACCACAAACACTAAAGTGCCGTAATCATAATCAAATCGCTATTGAATGGTGTCACGTGTGATATGTTACCCCGTATTTACTGAGTTGCATTCACAACAGTAACTGCATCCTAGTGTAGTTTTTGTTGGGGATTGAAATAGTTAAGTCACTGAAAAAGCAAAATAGGTGAATTCCATCTTTGCTGCTTTTTTTTGACTGGAGGCAGTTCCATGCAAGGCGATATTAACAAGGCAGCAGCATGTGAATAGTTTTATGTTGTGATGACTGACTTTAGAACAGCAAAATACAGATATTTATTTCAGGTAAATGAAGATGTAGTGTTTACAGAATACAGCCAAAATTGTGGGGAGAGACAAAAAGTAAGTCTTTCTTTTGGGGCCAGTAATATTTTCTTGCCTTATTGTAAGGCACTTTTAAAGGAAGATTTCACCGTATGTTTGTTTCAGAGGGAGTTTACAATTTCTCCTCATGAAAACTGTTCCAGTATCAGCCCTTAGACCTGTCAGGCATGGCAGAGAATGTACAATGATAGAAAAGTCTTCACCAAGGGCTGATTGACTTAATGATAAAACACAGCCATTAGTAAATTCTCTGCTCCTTCCACTCCCCATTACCAGTATCTCAACAATAGATACAGGGATTTTGAAGATACAGACTTGAAAAAATTCACCTTCAGACAACAACCTCCACAGGAATCTTCAGCCTGAAGACTTGTAAAACTAGAAGTTTTATTAGAATCCACTTTGCAGTTGTTATACGTCAAATTACTACTGGTGACCCCTGTAAAAAATCTAATGACAGTGAAACTTGTATTGCAAAAAGTGAGGGTTATGTGAATAAAACTATGCACTATGAAAATCATTGTTCATTCAATTAGATATATTAAGCTTTAACTTGTGTAGTAGTTTACTATTTCTTTTTGTACTCTACCTGCTTTATAAAAAAAAGAATAGAAATATAGCTAGTTAAGCACTTAATAAATCACATGTCTTGCACATAATGAAAGTTTACTAATACTCTATTTGATGTGTATTTTCATCTGGCTTTTGAAAAATTGTGTGCTAAGCAAAATATCTGCTTCAAGTTCAAGTCTGGCAATACTGTTATTAAAGGAAAAACAAGAAGCATGTGGAGATGAATATATATGAATTTTTCAGCCACACTAACCTTTGTAAAACATCTGTCTGAATACAGCAGCATTTACAGTAACCAGAAGTAGATGTGCAGTTTTGCTTTTCTAATAGGAGCAATGCTGCTTTGCAACCTTGGGTTCCAAAGTATTGAACTTTCAGACATCCATTCTACAAGAATATCTTCAGTAATATGCTGTGAATTGAATAAAATGTTTCCAAGAAGGAAGTGGCAAGTGGATGATGAAGATGGGGGAAGTGTTTGTATAAATTCAGTTTAATATCTTCAGACTTCAAGTATTTGAGAACAAATAGACCATAGATGGGTAGCCTATTTAATGGACAGTTAAGACTCTTATAATGGAGATCTGTACTGAACAAGAGAATTCTGAAACAAAATTGGATGAGCTTGTTACATACTAATGCCCAAAGTGTCCTTCCAACTTATGGCTATTTCATAAAACTGTTAATGTTGAAAGCTGTGAACAAACCAACAATTTGGGAATTCTTGTATATACAGTGCAGTCCTACTGTTTGGAAAAAAAAAAAACAACTTTTTTCTTCAAGCAAGGAGGCCTATATATAAACTCCAGAAACTCTTCCTGCATTGACTTTGAAACTGAAGGGTGCTTAAATCAAGGAGAAGTTGAAGGATTGTGCAGCCGAAGAAATCCTAAAAGGAATCTACAACTATGGGGGGGAGGGGGAGAGAGTTAGAAAATTTAACACCTAGTGCAGTTAAAGAGAACAAAAGCTATAAACTTTTAAAAAGACAACCCAGATATCTTAGGAAGAATGTTCTTAAGGGGAATAGTCTGCAACTGTATGCAATAGAGCAGGGGTTCTCAAACTTCATTGCACTGCAACCCTTTCATTACTACATGACCCCAGGAGGGGGGGGACTGAAGCCTGAGCTCACTTGAGCTCTGCCACCCAAAGGGTTGCTACAGCTCTGAGGCTTGGGCTTTGGCCTTGGCAGGTGGTGCTTGGGCTTCAGCCCCAAGTGGTAGGGCTCGGGCTTTGGCCCTGGACCTCAGCAAGTCTAAGCCAGCTCTGCTGATTCCATTAAAATGGGGTCCCGACCCACAGCTTGAGAACTGCTGCTATAGAGTTCACTCTGAGCAGTTAGCTAGGAAAAATACTTTGGTTCTTAGATTGCTTTTTCTTCTATAGCTCTCAAGTAGTGTGAACAGAAACACTCTGGATTTCATCATTTAATAGTAATGCCAGTGAACCTCAGGTTGTCAGCTGTATCCTATTAATGTGGCCAGTGTACTCATTCAATCCAGTGGTGGAGAGAAGTCATGTGCACCTTCATCCAGACTGATTCAGTGGATGTAGCCAAGATGGTCTGTATATAAACTGGTTTCAGAGTAGCAGCCGTGTTAGTCTGTATTCACAAAAAGAAAAGGAGTACTTGTGGCACCTTAGAAATGCATCCGATGAAGTGAGCTGTAGCTCACGAAAGCTTATGCTCTAATAAATTTGTTAGTCTCTAAGGTGCCACAAGTACTCCTTTTCTTTTTGTATATAAACTGTGTCCATCAAGAACTGTGTAGTTCACAACATTTTCAATAAATAATAATCTAAGGCTCGAATCGCATTCTAGGAGGTTGACGTACTATGTTCTGGCTTAGCTGAATATTCTTACCAGAAAACTTCATTACATTTACAACTTAACGCAGCTGTTAATTCTAACATAGCAGTGTTACTAGGCAATCAGTAATTGTTCAGATTATTGCTTTGATGAGTGACAATAGAATTTGAAAGTTCTTTTGACCTTCCTGCTCTTTGGAAATGATGCTACATACTAGTGACCTGCAGGGTAGATGATAAGAAATTATTGTAGCAAAGAACCTGTTAATTTGGATTTGTCAACTTGAAGATGTTGTATCTCTAGTATGTGATTATATATGTTATAATACAAATAAATGTTACTACTTAGGTAATTAAACATGATCATCGACAATAAAGTCTTCAGTCTCTGTGCAGTTTCCATGGAAGATGTAGGACATGCCCCTTTCAAATTTTTAGTTTGTGCCATGAAACGAGGTAGAACAGGCATATTAGCAGATTTCAATTACAAATGGACATTTTACCTTAACAGCAACAATCATAGGTGTTGTAACTAGGGGAGCGTACAGCAAGTGCTGTCGCATCTTCTGGCTTGAAGTAATAATAATAACCCAAATACATGGTTTCTGCCTTCAGCACAGTTGTTCCAGCAACAATGATATTTTTCTATCTATCTGCAAGTTGAAATGTGTGGTGGTAGAGGGGTCTTTTCCCAGCAAAATCATCCCCAACTGTTAGTGCCTTTTGCATATGAATAAGTTAACCCAGGTAACTGAAGGTGTGACTTAAAAAAAAAAAAATCAGTGTAGGAACACTGGTGTGAAAGGCTGTTTGGACACTTGGTTTAAACAAGCCTTAGTTTGGTTTAGTGTATGTTGATTCAGAGGATGTTTAAGCAAAACTGAAATAAGCCATTTTTAAACTAAAAGAAATTGTCTACACAGCATTTTGGAGTGAACCTCCCAGCCTTGGTAGATAGACTAAGGCTTGCACTAGTGTTCTAAAAACAGCTGTGTAGGCAGTGCTTTGCATTTGGGGCTCAGGCTGTAGCTTGGGTTCTGAAACCCATCTGTATGACTAAGCCTCAGAATCTGAGCTCCAGCCCGAGCAACTTCAAAGCACTGTAATACACAACTATTTTTAGAGTACTAGCATGAGCCTGTCAACCTGAGCTGGGAGGTTCACTCCAAAATGTTGTGTAGACATACCCATAGAGGTTTGTACTGGTTGAAATCTGTTTAGAAACAGACTTAAGTCAAACTGGTGAACCTTTCCTGTTTAGACAAGGCCTTACTGTCATATTCTGTAAATTTCATGGCTGGACTCTGGTCTGTGATGATTCAACTCCTGGCATAGTTTTATTTGTGATCCTTAGCATTTCCTAGTAGAAAATATCAAAGTTCTCTTCACTAGTTTTTCAAAAGTAGTACACTTTTTTCTTTAAATAAAATAATAATAATAAAAATTATCCAGATTTACTGAGCAAGAGCTGCCAGTTAAAGCTGTCCATGACTTTCTGGCTTTCAGTCAATTAATTCTTCTTAACATTGGTATTTTTTTACCCATCTACAGATTTCTAATATGTAATATTTAAATGATCATGTTTCAGTTTTTAATCTTATTTTTGGGTTCAGAACTGGCAGGCCAGTTTTATCACCACAAGTAACCCTGTTGGGAAACTTAAAATACTCCAGAAGCCAAAATGTTACTTCAAGAATGTAAATTCAGGTGCTGAGAGCTATTAGTAATTGAGGTTGGAGGTTTCATATTGGTTTATTAATATTAGTTACTTAATAACTAACTATATTAGGATAATTGTCCTATAGCAATTGGTATTACAGCTTTGCAGTAATACAGCTCCTAAAAGTTGTTAAAAGCCTTTTAACAGCAAGGCTTATGCCTTTAATTTTTTTTATTTATGCAGCATCATGAAAGGTATTTATAGTAATTTCTGTGGAGTTCATAGTACCTGACAGACATTGATTGAATGACATCTGTAATTACATCAACATACGTAGGAGACAGGAAAGGTGTCAAACAGTTTTTGGCAAAGCTGGGAAAAGAACCCAGACATCCTGATTCCTATTCCTGTACTTTAACCACAAGACCACCCTTCCTTTAATTAAATGGTGCTTTATGAAAACAGGCAACCATCAAGGGGGGGAAATAACACCAGTTTGGGGTTTTAGAATCAAGTGTTCAACCACATAGTAAATGTGTGGGGACGGGGGGGAGGGGAAGAAATTCTTGTTAAATTCACCTTGTAATGTGAGGATCATTCCACACACCCTGTATTATCAGTTAAGGGGTCAGAGAGCTCAAATCACATTTGAGATTTCCAATCCTGCATCAAAACTAGGGAAGACCAGACATGACATTCCTAATACTTATAAGATAAGCAAGCAAAAAAAACTTGTTTTGCACAGTCAAACCCTTTCAAGCCTTGTATGTACAGCAGAATCTCAGTTACGAACACCTTGGGAATTGAGGTTGTTCTTAACTGAAATGTTCCTAACTCCCAACAAAACGTTATGGTGATCTTTTTTTCAAAAGTTTACAACTCAACATTGACTTAATACAGTTTTGAAACTTTACTATTCAGAAGAAAAACATTCCTTTTAACCACCTGCTGCATAGTGTGGTGATCTGACACAAAAGCTGTTTTCTCCCCTGAAAAAAGGGGGAAGCTCTGGCATGAACTTCATTGACTTAAATTTTCTCTGTGAAGGGAAGAGGACCAACTGAAGGTATCGGATGTTAGCTCAATTTGTTAAGCCTTTGCTAGCCTGCAAGATGCTTCAACTGGCAGTGCATTATTTCAGGCAAAAGTGAGATTTAAACTTCTCTCTTACTAACAAAAGTTAGCACTCTTCCATTTAGTTTTGTGAAAATCTAAAATGTGTTTAGTGATAAGTTCGTAATAAGATTGCAGAAGTGACCAACTGGCATGTCCTTTAACTCTACATTTCTTAATTTATCTTTTCTAAGTTTTGCTTTTGTCAGACATTCCTCTGTACCCTGCTAAAGAAGAAAAACAAATAAAGCAGCATTAATCTAATGTACTTGAACCCTGCCCTCCAGAGCTGTCACAAGTGAGTTTGGTTTTAGTATCCCCACATCAACACTAATGGAAATCTTTGTGGCTGAATTTCTGTACATTACTATTCAAGTTGCCCTAATAGTGGAAAAACAGTTAACTGAAACAGGTATGTTTGTGTGTGTGTTTTGCATACTTGTTCTGCCACATTGGAATTGATTTTTGATCAGGTTATTTTACTTGGACTCCTAGAACATAGTTTAGGAATACTTTTTTTTTTTTAAATGTGGTACCCTACATAACTGCTATATAAAACTTCACTTTCGTTTAAGTCTCACAGGGTTGGTTAAATTAACTAAGTCAGGGTTAGCTGGTACATTAAAGCAAGATTTACTGGATATGTATGAGATGAAAGTAAAAACTTTACTCAAGGTATGATTATTCCTTTGGTGAAAATCAATAAACGCAAAACTGGAATGTATGTACACTTTCGTTTGGAGAATTCTTGTTCATACAGTGCTGCCAAGTCTTTTTGTGAAACGGATATAAAGCTATTGAAGATGTTACTCCTTCAGAACTATCCATTTTAGTTTTGATTTGAAGTAGGCATTCTCATTATAGAGGTTTCATTTCTACAGATTGTGTGCGGCACCTGTATATATGTTATACAAACAGTGAGTTTGCCAAACACACATATGGTCGTTCAGCGACACAGCTATATGTTAGAATGCAATCCAAATGCAGGTAAAAGCACAAAGTTTCACACAAGAGGTGGTGTCAAGACTTTGGAAGAGCTCGCTGTATAGTAAGTAAGAAGCTGTTCAAGCACATGGAGCAGCATAAACATTTTTTTTCTCTAAATGTTTGTATTTTGAAGAGAATCTGAGAAGTAAACAGTTCTATATAGAATTAATATTGAATTAAAATAGATTAACTCTGTGTATATTGGACAAGCAAACTTTTTTTATTTTCTGTTTGGTGTCTTGAGTGAGACCATACCCATGACTTATCTACTACTGACAGGTTTCAGAGTAGTAGCTGTGTTAGTCTGTATTCGCAAAAAAGAAAAGGAGTACTTGTGGCACCTTAGAGACTAACACATTTATTTGAGCATAAGCTTTCATGAGCTACAGCTCACTTCATCGGATGCATTCAGTGGAAAATACAGTGAGGAGATTTATATTCATAGAGAACATGAAACAATGGGTATTACCATACACACAGAGTGATCACTTAAGGTGAGCTATTACCAGCAGGAGAGCTGGGCAGGGCGTGGGGGGGGACACCTTTTGTAGTGATAGTCAAGCTGGGCCATTTCCAGCAGTTGACAAGAACATCTGAGGAACTGGGGGGGGGGAAGGGTGGGAGGGGATAGTTTGTGTAATGACCCATCCATTTCCAGTCTCTATTCAAGCCTAAGTTAATTGTATCCATTCTCTATGTATATAAATCTCCCCACTGTATTTTCCACTGAATGCATCCGATGACTGTACTGTAGTTTTTGTTTATAGAGCCATGTGGTATTGTGGCTGAATGCATCAACTGCAGTAGTGTATTATACAATGAGATAAATTTACTTTTTAGACACACTTTTTAATTAGTAAAATATGTTCATATAAGAATCATTTTATTTAAATAATTATTGGCTTTAATACATTTCCTGAAGACAGTGTCTATATAAGGTCATAAATGACAGATACAGAAAGGTGGGTGGGTGGCGAGCCAAAGATAAAATAGTTTACACTGCAACCTTTCCAATTAAACTACAGCGTTGTGGGTTTATCTGGAGGCTGGGTAAAAGGGGAAATGAACAATATACATCTGTGAGTTTGTAGTACAGCCATAAATACGTGCATAGTTATCAAACCCTACCATTTGCAGTTAAGTGACCTGTTACAAGTTAGTATTGCAGCAGTATGCTCCTGAGATGAGAGAACTCCGACAAAAACAAGTCGGAACTCGGGTAGATGTAAATTTGTTGAAGGCTCTGAGTGGATCAGTTGTATAAATTCATGTTGTTGAAAAATTAACTTTATTTTTCTGCAGCAGTATCTTCACTTCCTCATAATCGAACACTTGTTTACATAAACATCACCTTAATTTGATGGGCAAGTTGTTGTGAATTTCTCACTGCTACTGGATAATTCTGTAATACAGCCACTTTTGGTTTTACTCTGAAATATTTTGTACCGATGTAATATTTATTACTTAGAGAAAATGAAGAGGAGTGGAGTTGTTTGTGTCTTGCTGACAGTCTTCAGGCACTGATGATTATTCAGTAGATGCTTAGAAAATGTGCTTTCTATTTTAAATCACTAAAGAACAAGCATTAGTTGGTCAAGGCACCAGTGAAATAATTTCAATTTAAATGGAAGACAAAAATTTTTGAAATTATTCCGGGCTCAGTTGTGATACTATAAACTTCAGATAAATATTTTGTTAGCTTGAATGAATAAAAATCCTTAAAGTTTGTCAGGTATTTCTAGAAATAAAAAATTCTGTGCTTAAATTCTTGATCAGCCATTATATTTTGATTTGCCTTTATGCTTTAATGTTCACCTAAAAATGAAATATTAAACTAAAGAGTTGCCAAAAGCATTAGGTTCCTTTGCAGTCCAGGTAGGTTGGATTTGGGCACAGGTGGAGGTTCTCTGCTCTTGCTTTCCAAATACTCCACCTTAAAGAAGCCAACTCAACCTTTTACGGGCCTACGAAGTTAATTGGTACAGTTCCTATCAATGTAGTACTCCGCTGAGTTGAAAATACTTCATATGGTTATGCTAGATGTTCACAGTGTTCAAGGTAGACTGCTTTTAAAAGCCTCCATCAGGGTAATTTAATCCTGATAAAACTCAAATATCAGTCTTTGGGAGGTAGCCAGTGTACATATAAAAACAACCTTAGGAAGGGGTGGAGGTTTGTATTCAGACAAACGTGCAGTATGTTCGGCTCCTAAATCCTTTGTTTATATTGCTGTGTCAGGAGGGAGGAGGGTGTAAGCAGAATTAGAGAAGCACCTGTTCATACATCTGATGGCTTAGTGTGTTCAGGATATCATTGGATTCAGTTTTTTTAAAACTCATCCTAATAAAAATTTTAAAGCAAGTTCTTTCAATTAATTATTTTCATTTGAGTATGTTAAGGTTTGGGGTAATGTGGAAAATGATGGAAATCTAAAAGATTTCTTCAAAATATCTTTTCCCAAGTAAAAAATGGTGGGGGGGGGGGAGGAATATCTAAGGAAAAGACCAAGACTTCTATTTAATAGATACCTCAATATTGATGACTTTCTAGTAGACAATCTGGTCAAGCTGTTACCAGTTTAACAATTCTCTAAATCTTTAAAAAACTGGGAATCAGAATACTGGTTTGATATGAGAGAAGGCAATTCTCTCAGTCTTCAGTAGAGAGGTTTTATCTCTGAAACTGTTTTTTGTATTTTTGCACCCTCTCAGAGGCTGTCGTTTGTTCTTAGCCCCAGCTTTTCCATCTCCTTTCCTGAAGGTGAAAGATTTGGGTATTTTGCGACATTACTTCCACCATGCTCTGCACTTTTGGCTGTCATCCAGCCATCTTGGTGCATTGATCTAACTGCCTAAACCTTGTTTAACACATTCTTCTTCTATGGTTTTATTTCTTTACTCTTTTTTGTTTTTTAAAAACCCATTCCTTTGACTGTGATGATGAGAGCTGTAAGCTCTCTGCTTACCAGGAGTAGAAATGCTGTTTCAGACATGGCCTCCGGCAGTTGAATTACAAGAACGCCATCACTGAATCAGTGCCATGGCATGATGAAAATGAGTTGGCCTGTAATTATTAATGTTGCTTTTACAAGACTATATTCTATCTAAAAATGGAATCTTGTGGCACTGCAAATCTTTCTTTTTCTTCATGGTTTGTCTGGTTTGTTCTTAAGTAAGTACTAACTGCAGTGTTGCATTGAAAATAAATTTTCCAATACCAGGGTTGCTTCCTGCAGCCATCACAGGATACTCATGGAGTATCTGCTCCAAAAATGAAACTAAACTTTCTGTAAAATAGATTTGTATAACTTTTTTGAGTTACTTATAGTTAATGTGGACCTGGCAAATAACTTCGTTTTTATCCAGAATGTATGAACGATCTGTGGCTTCTGTCCTGTACTAGGGAGGGTGTGGCTCAGGGAACTGCTGGAGTAAGTGGTTTTAATTTGAAAATTAATATTACATATTCTGATGTGCATCATTGTTATAATTCCACTTCAGTTAGGGTTGTTTACTTTTAAATGTTCCCACATAATTTAATGCCAAAAACTAACTGCAGATTAAATCAGTGAGATTTCATCTGTTCAGCTTTTAGGAAGATTCGATAATAAACCAGCTGATTTATTTTTAAAATGTGAAATGATTGAATGTGAGACATAGAGAAATCTTCATGGAAATATATTTATACTCTACTTTTGATGGCAAATTCATGGTCCCTCCTAAATTCTTCATCTTTAAATTGGAGTTTGGGTGAGGTTGACCCCAAATCCAAAGTAGCTTAACCTTAGTGTTGGTCACCAGAAGTGAATTATCTTGCTAATAGTCTACTATACAAGCAGAAAAACTGTGTCAACATTTTAAAATAAGTCAAGATTGTTACAAAGCTAGCTTTTTAATCTCAGGTTACTGCACTTCAGTTTGCCTTCCTGCTTTATACTTAGTAAAATCCCCTATTATCCTGACACAGCAGGCTTAAAGATCTACTTTATCTGCATTTGTAGTGAAGACAGTGATGTTTTAAACATGCAAACAGCTCTAAGGGATTGTGGATGTCAGTTTTATCAAAGTGGAGGTGGGCCATTAGTTAGTCTCATGTGGTGCTGGAGGTACATAGTCTTAAAAAAACTCTCAAAACTTCTTCATACAAACAGTTAATACCCTCTAAACTGGGAGTTCTGGGGGAAAATTGAAATACTTAGCAACTGTAAATCCTTTTATTTTCCTCAGTGCTACTTCTGGTGATTTTGAGGTCTTGCCTCTTCCTCTTCTTGTAATTCCCAATATTTTGTTTGCACTTAAGACCAATAGTAACAGCCTTGTTTAAGTGCTGATAACAAGCTTTTCTTACTACTTCAGTTGTTACTATTAGCAGTGCTTTGGAACTGAAGGCATGAGGCACATAATGCTAATGTTGAGAACAATGTTTTAACTTTTCACAATGCAGATTTTAGTGAGTGCTTGCATATTTGTGAACGTTATTTTTATTCTTGTGTAAGTGTGACAAGGCTTTCTTTTAAATCTAAATTGTATCATTAGAATTGACTGTTGTGTGCCAATGAAAAAGTTCATGTGTTCTGAGGGTCGCCTGAAATTTGTTCTTAAAGATGAATTTCTCTCAAGTTCTTTTGACCCATTGTGTTAGTCTTTAAATTTATTATATCAGGATTTTAAAAATTAAGGCTTTAATTCTTAGACTTCATTGGGAATTGTGAGGGAATCAGCCCCTCTGAAAATCAGTCCCTGGTTTTTCTTTTGCCTTTCAAGTAACTTGAGGCAATGCAGTATGGGTTGGGAATTTTGACTGAAAGCCAGAATCCCCACCTGCCTTGTTATCCTGCCTCTGACAATGTCTCTTCTTGTGGCCTGGGCAAGTGGCTCAAGCTGTTTGCTCCAGCTATTCGATCTGTAAAATAGGGTTAACCACCACTTACCTCACAGAGGTTTTGAGTATTAATTTTATGCAGTGTCTTGAAGATGTAATTAATATTCAGCACCTTTTTAGAGGTGGTGCTTAATTCTTGTAATGACGTCTATTTAACACGAGAAGCTGCTTTTTCATATAGTAAATTGATAAAATAGAAGCACCCAATCAAGAACAAGTGATATTGGAAGGCTGGAGGTAGAGGGATGCAATCAAAAACAGTGCTTGTACATACACTTGTAATTGTCAACTACCTCATCTGTCCCTCAAACCATCATTCATTAATTAGGGATTTTTAAGCATCATGACAGAGGTGAATCTTGAAAGATTTGCCGAATAGGGTAATGGACTTACAAATCAGTTCAGGGAGGGCATTCTGTGCACATGAAAGCCATAGGGATGTTTGTGTGAGGAACTGACGAATGAGCCGGCAAAGGCTAATGCCATTGGAGCACAGAAGGGAACACATCAGATAGTGTCTCCTCTTTGTGAAGTTAATATTACATTTGATTGATAAAATGTAATTTTTAATCTTAAAAATTGCTTCAGAAGTGCTGTATATGACAGAAATTCAAGTTATAGCCAGCCTTATTGGTCTGCAGATATAGTAGAACCTCCAAGTTACAAACTGACCAGTCAACCACACACCTCATTTGGAACTGGTAGTATGCCATCGGGCAACACCAGAGATAACAAAAAATATATAGTTCAGTACTGCTAAACTACTAACAAAAATAAAGGGAAAGTAGCATTTTCATTCTGTATAGTAAAGTTGCAAAACTGTATTAAGTCAATGTTCAGTTATAAACTTTTGAAAGAACAACCATAATGTTTTGTTTGGAGTTAGGAACAACCTCCATTTCTGAGGTTCTACTGTAGTACTCTGCATGGCCACAAGAGACCAGATTTGATCCCAGTCTCTTCCCTTGCTGACAGGGAGATGGCTTCAGAGTGGGTAGGCTCTTAATTCTTCTGCATGGTGGAGAAGAACTTAAGTTTTTAGCATTGGCTTATCCTTCACTTTAACATGCTCCACTGACTGCTTATGGAGGCAAGTTCTGCCTAATCTTTGACTATAGGATGATGTCATATCAGAGCTTTGACGGTGAAGCTTTCTTTAAGCAGGAACTCCTATGTCCTTTTCATAGACACGTGGAGGACACATCCGTCTAGATCACTATTTCCCAGACTTTGAAAACTGTCAGATCTTTACCAAATCGTCTGCATAATGCCATCATGTGGTATTAAAGGCCCGTTACCCATCTTAATGCATACATCTTTCTGCCCTCCTCCTCCTTCCCTACCATGGCTAGTACCTAGTATCTCCTTTCCAATTTTGTGAAACACTGGTGTAGATCTCCATAATATGATTCTTCCTTTCTTTTCTTACACATTTTTATAAGCAGTGAAATACTTTAACTGTAGTGAGCATCTAAGTTAGCACCCATTGAAATAATGGGCACGTTGACACCTCAAACTGTTACTTGAGGCTTTCTGCAAACTCAGGAAGAGATTGCTGCATTGGTTTCGTTCCATGTTTTGAAGGTTTTCTCTGCAATCCTAATAGCTTGACTTCACTTTTTCTTTTAAAAAAAGACTGGAGAACAGTTGAGAGAACTGCCTGTGCCTCCATGACACTAGTCTTTCACACATGCATCCTACTATAGAAGAAGAGACTGATAGTGACTTTTATATGGTTTTTGAGATTGTGTTCATCTCAGGTGTGGATGAATCTTCTCTAAAGCGTTATCAGAGTACTTGTTACTCCTGAGAGCATTCTGCACCAAAAAAACAAAAAGTTCTGCACACAACATTTTAAATTTCTGCAAAATTCTGCAAGTTTTATTGGTCAATAAATAAATGCAGAGGCTCCAGCATGGCAGTGGGGAGCACAGGCCACTGCCTGTAAGAAGGTGGGAAATCACCCTGCAGCCTCCCCACCCCCAGAATACTGACTCAGTGGTGAGGCTGCACCTGACCCTGACACAGCACAAGGCCTGGGCCTGCCTCAGAAACACCCTGAGGCTCTGCCCCTCTGCACCACTTACACCAGTGTGGGGGCAGGCAGGCTCAACCAGGCAGGATCCAATTGTGGAGGGACTCCAGGTGTGCGGTGAGAGGATTCTGTGTGGGACAATTTGGGTGCAGGCAGCTCAATGCAGGTGTGTGTGTGTGAAGAGAGTTGTGGGGGGGGATCTGGATGCACTGAAGCGGGGGGGAGGAGAAGGTTTCAAGTGCAGGGGGAATGGGGCTCAGCGGGGGGGGTCTGGGTGCTGGGGGAGTGGGGCTCGGTGGGGTGGGAGTCTGGGTGCAACTAGTTAGAGGTCGGTGGCATGGGGGCTCAGTAATGCAGGAGGGTGGGGCTCATCAGGGTGGGAGTTTGAGTGCAGGGAACTCAGTGCAGGGTGGTGTGGGGGTGGGGGTCTGGCTGTGCAGGGGGCTCCAGATGCAGGAGTTCAGGTTCAGTGGAGTGGGGTTTGGATATGGAGGGCCAGGGGTTGTACGGGGTGAGGCTTGGTGGGGTTGTCTCGGAGGTCCAGGTGGATGGGGGAGCAGCTCCCCATACAATGACCCCCTCTCCCTGCAGCTGAGGAGCGATGCAGGCAGGAAGCAGAGGAGGATGCTGAGCTTTCTGCAGCTGTGGGAGGTTTCTGAGGGAGGGTCTGACACAGCCCCAGCCACTCCTTGCAGGGGAAGAGGAAGTCCTGTCCTCTCCAGCCCAGCCCGAACTAGCAGCTGATCCTGGCTCGGGGTAGGAGCCACTGGCTGGTGTGTCCCCAGCCCTGCAGCGATTTACCTCTCCTCTGGGTGCCTGAAGCAATGTACCTGCTCAGCTAGTGAGTGGTACGTGACTGCTCTTGCAGCGTCCCTTTGCTTCCCTGATAGTCATTTTTCTGCGAGGAAGCAAAGAAATCTGTGGGGGACATGAACTCTGTGCGTGTGCAGTGATGCAGAATTCTTCCAGGAGTAACTTGTTGTAGTCCAATCTTAGGAGGCCCTGAGAAATAAGTGAGACTTCTTTCAATTTGGATCAGAACTCCTTAAAGAAATGCTCTCAAGTTGATTTTTGTAATGACTGATTGTCAGAAAATTGAATATTTAGAAGAATACACCTTAATATGTTCTGAACCTATTGAAAGACTAAAATATTATGGCTCTTCTCCTTTTGTTTAGAACATCTCGTGTGGATCTTATAGCTTAATCAACAAATTTACTCAGTCTGACTCCTGCTCTTCTACCCTTTCTCTTTGTATATAGCTACAGCTTGCTTCCTGTTGCATATCAGCTCTATTATTGTTGATATTGGTAAATGCCCTCTTGCGGGGAGTGTGAAAAGGCATGTGCTATCAACAAAAGTGGAACTCAACTGATTACCCAAAAAGTGCTATTACATGCACAAAATTAAAGAAATATTTTTTTTCATTTTCTCTGATAGTAATCTTAGGGGTAACTTAGAACAGTAGGGGCACAATTTTCAGAAGGAGATGTGACCTAGAATGTTGGTGTCTCTTTAGGAAGAGGCTAAATTTTTGATGAACTGAGAAGGTTGTTGCAAGAAATATCAATGTTAAGGCAACTGCTAAAGAAAACTCAGAATTCTGTTTAAACGGTGGCACTTTTATGACTTCATTGCATGCAGACGCTACCATTGTGAAAGTGTACAAGCTACCATTGGTGTTACTAATAGGATTTATAGCATATGATAGATTAGAATGGCATCTGCTCATCTGTCCCGTGGGCATAATGTAGGCCCCTGAGTGTGACTTCTTGTATGTTTCAAAAAGTACAACAGCCACCTAGGACTTCACCAATGTTCAGTAGCCCCTAAAAACAGCTCTTCTTAGGAGATGAGATTAGTTTTGTGAGCACCATGTCTTATAACAATTTTAAGAGGTGAACAGTCATATGGCAGGCATTAATTATTAACCTTTATATATTGATATGATTAGCACCATCGGTAATACAGTCTAGCTGGATTATTTTACTTCTCATGCATCATCACCAGTAATAAAGAGAACTGCAAGCAAAGTGATACTGTCAGTACTTTATGTGTTTCTACTGACGTTTTGAAATTGGGAATCATTCACCTTGCACAATTTTTTTTTCTTTACTGGTTGTGATGTGTAGAAGGGAAAGAATCCAGTTTGACTCTCAGTCTGGGTTGAGTTCACAAGTCTGGTTGTTTAAAAAAAGAGTACCTTAATTTTTTTGTAAAATGAGGAAAAATTAAAATCGAATAAGTGAGGTGCAGTAAACTTTGCCCTGCTGTCACTTCCCCCCCTTTCTAGAGTATAACCACACACTAAGCCTCTGAAGAGGCTATTGCAGCCTATGCCAAGTAGATTAAAGAATGATGTATTTTAAAACAGAGCTGCTAGATTTTTTCACAGCTCAAAACTTAAGGTAAATGTCAGTCTATGTATTAGATTGAGCTAAGTATAGTGCACTTTAAATTATTTAGACTTTGTAAATTAAAATTATAGTGCTAGTATGATTGGACTTAAACAATACATCACTCCTTTCATTAGTGTGTCACTGTTCATTACGACAAGTGAGCTTTATCTTCAGGGCAGAAACATTGTACTGGGGCACTCTTTATTGAGCTTATTTCCCTATTCACAATAACTATTTTGTATTCGTGTTGGTGTTTGTAAAGTTTTAAATGGCTACAAATTACAGTACGTAGTTGGAGATTTTAATGCTCAAACACTACTACTGCAGCTGTATAGATAACTTGCCTGTTGCTTATTTTGCAAAAAACACATGAAGGTGACTTCCCTTTCCTCTGTAAGAGAAATGGCAAGAATCCATTACGCCATAGGTGGTGATTCTTCAGAAGTCTCCAATACCTAAATATATTGCTTGCACATTTTTTCCTTTTAGTGTTTAAAAAATGCAACTTTGAGGTGCAGCAAGAGTATTGAAATAGTTTCTTATGATAAGAGGTAAAAGCCTCCATATGTTACATTAATAAGTTACCAATATGGTGTATTATCTAACTTCTGAATGTGGGAAAAGGGGCAATGAAGTAACTATGTATGTGGTGCAAGTAACTGAACAAATTAAATGAGGGACTTGGGTCATTTGAAGTTGCAAGGAATAATAAACTACCTTGTCAAGTGTGGCACCTTAGAGACTAACAAATTTATTTGAGCATAAGCTTTCGTGAGCTACATCCGATGAAGTGAGCTGTAGCTCACGAAAGCTTATGCTCAAATAAATTTGTTTAGTCTCTAAGGTGCCACAAGTCCTCCTTTTCTTTTTGCGAATACAGACTAACACGGCTGCTACTCTGAAACTTGTCAAGTGTGTATTTTAATGTCTCTTACAAAAAAAAAAAAAGCATTAACTACAAGATATATTTTTGTCAACAAGATTAGGGGGATTTAGTCTCGCAGCAGAAAGACTCAATTAAGCAGTTCAGCTTATGGAAGGAGATTTTGAATGAGTTCAGTGAAGGTGTGATGAAGTGGTGTGTGGTGTTCTGGAGGACACAGTAGCACTTTCAAGGGAAAGGGAGGTAAGTGTGAGATTGACGGATGATATCTGTTTACCCCCCAAGGTGATAATTTTGAAAACAAAAGGTATGTATATGGCTTTTTGTATGACAACAGTATTGATTCAGGCGCAAAATTTTTCAGAACGACAGAAATTGAAGTACAGTAATGTCTTCTCATTCAAGCTGAGAGCTTCTATATAGCAGTGTAGCCGGTTCAATGCTTTTCAAAGCTTTTTTGCATGGCAGTTTGTATTGTATTGGTCCATGTATGGGGAGCAAGGATAACTAATTTCCACACAATGCCCCTTCCAGTTTAATAACCTCAAATTTTGGGGTTAATTAGTTTTAAAGAAAAGGTGAATTTATTTTTGGAGCCTCAAAAAGCTCTGCTGACTTGTTTCTGTATAGAGCCACAAAAATATTTTGTGGTGATTGATTCAAATTAGCACAAAAGGTAAATATTCACCCCCCTTGCCCCGAGGTTTGATATTAGCATAAAATTTACTTTGTGAGACTTGGTAAGAAGGGAATGGAAAAGTCACAACGGTGGTTGGCTCGCTGAATCGCCCATAAATCTTAAACCATCTGTTTTTAAGAACCTCTGTATTCTGATGCCCATGGCTGGGTTAGGCTTTTCGTTTCCTGAGTCTTAGCCAGGGAGTTCTCAGTCACTTTGGCAAGAGTTAAACTTCCTGTTAATATTTAAACCAAAAAAGGGCCTGCAGAGGAAATAGGAAATCTGGGTTAAACAGTTTCTGGTGGCATTGTGCTAGAAATCAAGTTTGGGATTTGGAGTTGTTTGTAATGTATACTGGCTGATTTTTAACTCTGAATGAAGGAATGTGTTTAACTCACTGTTGTGATGTAATCTTGTTAATACAATATGTTGTGATGTAAAACAGGCAAGCATCCACCTTTTTTATACTTTTAGCTGTGGAGTCCCATGAAATCAAGTATAGTATTTGCTTAATTGAAGCAATATGTCTAGAGGCATGCGAGTAAAAATCCCGACTCTTTGGTACTGTCTCGACTATGCAACTCACTTGCTAAATATCATTGGCAAGTTGCTTAAACGCCTTGTCTCCGTTTAGCTGTCTGTAAAATGGGGGCAATAACCTCTCTGCACTCATAGAAGGTAGCTTATTGTTTGTAAAGCACTTTGGGACCTTTGGATGAAAGGTGAAGTGTTCATTAGTACTCTAGATCCTATATTAAGGAAACAACGTGCTGAGGTTTTCATTAAGCTCACAAAGTGCTTAAGTAAGGCACTTTTGAGCTTAGAGGTACTGTAGATAAGGAAGGTTGAATTCTACGGGAGTACCTGTCTGAACTGCACAGTGAAAAGTGTACTGAAGAGAGATGTGACCTTGACGCAGAGGCTCCTGTAGAGACCTTGACTCAATGCCTGTGAACCTCGAAAAAGTATGAAGAGATTTGGAAAGCTGCTGTACTCTTTCATAGGATACATAGGAGGTACCCCAGGTTTAAATGCACCTTTTGGAGTGCAGGAGGAGAGGCAGGCAGAGAAAGAAATAAGGAGAAGTGAAGTTCGGAGTGTCTTCAATATAAAGAGAAGATTGACCTAGAGAAAAGCTAGAAATGGAACCCAGCTCTTAATTATAGTAGAACCAAGTCTTATCTATTAGGCATGTTGTGTATCAAAGATTTGACCTTCTATACACTTTGTATTTTTGTCATTTCTATTTACATGTATATGTTATATTGAATGGTGAAGGGGTCTGTTTTCTCTTTTCTACATGACCTACATAACTGCTTCAACGAAGATTGCCACAAATAGAATATTTTTTTTAAATAGTTGAGATTAAGGATGGTGACCAACCACTCACCCCAACCCTTAAAGGTCAGGAAATGTCAAGTTTAGGTTTCCTTACAACTCTTAACTCCCCATCTCCCATCGTTCACCACTTTTACTGTCAGATTCCCCCTCCTGTAAAGAAGTCACATCTCTAATCATTAACAGGAATACAATGTACACACCACATTGCTCATGATCACAAAAAACATTAACTCGTATTCAGCAGCATTAACACATCTTTAAACACCCATATGCTGGTAAGTTAATGTATGATGTGATGGTTTCTTGTTAGAAAATATAAGGTTACAATCAAGGTTTCACAGCACAGAGAGAATCCATTAGGAGTGTGGTGTTGTGTAGTATAGCTATATGTGTTGGAGGTTTGTGGGACCTACAGAAGGGTGGACAGCGTTGGTCAGTGAAAGTGGTGAATGTGGGAATTAAGGTATGTTAGAGGAGATTCCATCACTGGACCCTTCTTATCTTAACTTCTTTAATGAAGGCTTTTCTTTGTGGAAAGAAATGTGTGTACATATTTTGGAGTGTCTTAACAGCTGTAGACTTGTCCCCTAAACTAACTATTTAACATATTGGGCTATACTCACTTCATACTATTACATTTATATATTTAATGGCTATATGGCACTTCATAGTAATGTCCCACTTCAGCTGGTTTACACATCTGCAGTAGTATCCTTCATTGCACACCTCATTAAGCAACATCTGGTATATCTTTAAAAACTGCTGAATGTATTCAGATGGTCCAGAATGATGGTACCAGGCTCAGTCACGGTAAGGTGAATTTCCTCAACATTATTCTGATCTTAAGATCAGTTTTTGTCCCCTTTCAAGACTTTTTAAGGACTTTTTAAAAAAACACTATATTTCAATAAGTAGGTGAATATAATTCCATTGTTTATAATCTTATAATTTCTGGCATGAGTAGAAGATTGGAACCATGTTACACCATGCGCTGTAGCAGGACAGATATGTAGCTAGTCCTTTGCCTGCTGCTATATTAGTCCATACCAGACTTTTTAAAGATAAACCTGCAGATGGCATCAGCAGGGCCTAGTGACTGGAGTAGGAGACTGGAAGCCAGAAGACATGGGTTCTATTCTTGATTCTGTCATTACACTACTGTGACCTTGAGCAGATCATTTAACCTGTGGACCTTAGTTCCCCCACCTGTAAAATGAGGACACCATCACTTCATAGAGGTGAGGAGTTAGTTGTCCGAAAGGTATAATACCAGAGACTATTATTTCTGCTTGATGGTAGATATTTCTGTATTCTTGACTAGCTAAAATAGAGCTAAACAACTTAAAATTGTTGTAATTAGTCTAACTGATCGGCGGTGAAGCTGAAATGTGACAAATTTGATACCCTGTGTGCTTAAGAACACGGTTTAGTCAAGTGCCTGTATTGGTCTGAAGTGATTTTGATTGTCAAAATTGCAGTACAAACAACTCCAAGCAAGAGAGCTGAGCTGCAGAGACAAGATGAGCATTGACTGCTCCGTTGTCAAGACTGGGGTGTGGTTCAGCAGATGAGTCCCTAGTACTGAACTCAGAGTGGAGAATATTCTGAAGTGATAGAATATGCCAAAGAAGACAGAATGGTGAATATGGGTCAGAAGGATAGTGGACAGCATAAGGCTCTCAGCAGGTTTAGTCTTAACTGGATTTGAATGGGCTACTAAGCTAAACCAACAGTTTTACAAGGGCTTAACTATGACCCTGGAATCTGAAGGGAGAAAGAGACCTAGTTCCACATTAACACAGCATCTGGGCTCTGGAACAGTATGACTGGAGACTTTTTTGGTAGGAGCTGACTCAAGTTTCTATTCTAAGTATATTTTGGAGTGCTGAAGAGAACAGTATATTTGCAAGTAATGGCGTCAGAAGTTTTGGACATTGATATTTGTCTTGATAGATTCTGGGAGCCGTTTAAAGTTCTGAGGTACTTTAGAGTACTTTTTACTATGATAGAAAGCTGTAGGAAAGCAACAGAATGACCCTATTTAGAGAGCATTAGCACTTTACTTTCACGTCATCTATTTTCCACTCCTTTACTGGTGGATTAGAATCTCTTTGCTTGTTGAGTTGCTTTTACTATACCATCTCATCACTGATTAGCAGGGGACTTTGCAATTATCTTTATCTTTCCTCCTGGGTAGGGCTACCTGTGAGGTGGGTTTTTTTTTTTTAAAGGCGGATTAAATCCCAGTAGAATAATATCTGAAGCTGCTAGCACAGCATTTGTGTTCTTTAGTGGTGATGGATCCGTTCTAGTTACCTAATTACTTTTTCAAAAATAAATACCAGTTCTGTCCTTTAGAATTTCATACATGCTATAGATAGCCCTTAAAGGGAGAAACAAATATGACAGCAGTTTTAGCTCAAATTTAACAGCCTTGCTAAATGAAAAATTTGCTATAACCTTTTTATATATTGATATATAAAAACTAAACACTGTTCTTAAAATAAGTCTTTTAACAAGTGCTGTAATTTAAGAATTTAGCCAGCAATAATGTCATGTTTATAAATTGGTTTGGATGTTTATGCTATTGAAGTATTTTAAAAAGGTTAATTTAGTGACTTAATCTGCCTATAAAATTGAGCTAATGTTCCACTCTTATGTTAGCTCTAAAATTCTGACACAGACGTATACCTTGTTCCTCCCAGCTAAATGTAAATTTCATTAGAATTGCTACTGTACCTCTGCAATTTTACATTAGTGCTTATTACTACCACGTTAAAAGAAATTCAGTTTGGGGGTAACTATGAAATATGAACGCTAAAGTAAAATGATAGTTTAGTTTAGGAAAATGTTTCTATTAAAGGCTAAGTATTGTAAACTTAGCAGAAGATATTTAAATGGTTTGAGTAACATCTTGGAATGAAACTGCCTTTGTGGGAAATTCATGGTGGTTCAGGGATGGTGTTTTAGCTCTGTCTGTTCTAGATTGTTTACAGACAATCTCCTATTAGGATGCAGCAGCCAGAAGCATGTATGGTAGCCAATAACTCAGGATCTACCCTAGGAAAACCAGCTATTGCATAAAATGGCTGTCAGCAGCAGGTTCTCCAACTCATTAAACTGTGTAATTGATACTGTAGATGGAATGAAACTGTTTTAACACTGTTATAGAAAGTGTAAATGAGATCTTAGGTAATTATCCTAGTAGACGACCATTCATTGCTATTCTAAAACAATTGCCAGAATTTCTTTTGGAGAAGAGGGCTTTGTGTTTTCTGAACATTACTACAATTTCTATACACTGATTTTAATAGTATAAGAAGTTATATCTGTTGTTGTTTTCAAAGTTCAGGAATGTGAAGATTTGATTTGTTGAAAAAGATGAATGACAGCCACAACGGTAGCAATTAAAAGCAAGACAATGTCCATTGATAATACATACCTACAATATGCATAATCTATTATGGCCATACAGTGGAGGAATAGAGGAATCAAATTTGTAATCAAATGTATATGACTGGCAAACAACGAACAGCAGCAGCGTGGATAATACTAAATATGGAAGATCAAGGTAGCTTCTAAAATACCCCATTTGCTTTCCACAAGTTTTAGTTTCTTTTGACCATTTTAATCATGCCTGAAGTAACTTAGTTGAAACTCCTAAAGCAGGTATAAGTTGTCATATCCACAGATTTTTGGGTGAATTTTTGTATGAAACAGTGTGTAGAATACATTTCAAAAACAGTGTTACCTAGCTATTTGTATTAAGTTGAACTTGTTTTGTTTAGTCCTCTGTATGGCTAGCCCCACCCCAATTACGTACTACATGAAAAGCATTACAGTGGACCTCTGAGACAAGTGTGAGAACAAATGTAATTGTATAAAATGAAACATTTTAATATTTCATCTAATTTCTGTAAGTTCATATTTGCTTTTCAGTTACACCACAGGATAAACAAAGTGTATTCACAGTAGAAATTACACATAACATTACGAATATCTGTTCCAGTACGACTTGACTACCTAGCAAGAGAAAACTAAATGAGGTTCCCCAACAGGTACTTTAGGGCTTCTCACCCAAATCTACTGTCCCTTTGGTTTCTTTTGCCTCATAGGGACCTGAACAATCCCTGTTTACTCAGCTATCCAGACTGTATATATTCCTCACAATCACCAAATTTCAGGAAACTTTATTGTATTATCGTATTCCTGGCTTCTCAGTTTGTTACTCCAGTCTATAAATATTAGAGACATCTTTATCTTTCCTTTGATTAAAAACAAATCTTCCACTGATTTTTTTTTACACAGAATTTTACCCCAAGGGAAAAAGGGTTTATCACAATTAGTGTTTGTAAAAAATCAGCATAGTGCTCATGGAGTATTACAGCTTGTGCAAAATGCAATCAAGAAGATACTTTATGGTAGGAAAAATGCAATAGGACCTGAGGGAAAGGAGAGGAAACAATCCTACACATATTTTATTAGTCATGGGCATAAAGAATGAAACAGTAGATATGAAGGCTTGTGACTGTACCTTGTTCTGAATAGATTTGAGAAAAAATGGCCTTGGACCTACTGAAACTGACTTTACCCATCGTTAAAAAAAATCTGGGTTGAGTTCTAGCTGTATTGAAAGGACATTCTGCTCCACTAATTTATCAAACTTTGATTTTTATTTTATTTTTTTTTAATAAATTCTTGTGTCTGTATTTCAGATTTCTGATTGTCTCAGAGGTGGCAGTGAAGCCCACCATTAACACAGGAAGATGAGTGAACTTGACCAGTTACGCCAGGAGGCTGAGCAACTGAAAAACCAAATCAGAGTATGTATTAAATCAAATCAATGTGTGTATTTAGGTTAATGCAAGTGATATTTATGCCAGTTGTGTCCTTTTAGGAACAGGATGGGAGATGGACAAAAATGATGTGAAAGTTTCAACCTAACAAGCAAAATATATTTCATAAGTTAATGTATGGGATATCTGATAAATGTAAGCACAGGTAACTCCATAAAAAGTTGCTTTTAGCCATTCCAGTTTCTAATGAGCTTTATGATTGAGTCACACAGAATAATATAAGAATGTATAGATTTAATAGATAAATAATAAGTGTATAGATAATATTTAAAAGCATTTCCGTATCTTAACCTGTCCTTAAGGCCACAATATGTTTCTCTTGAAACTTTAAGCTATCCAAATCTCTAATGCATCAGGTATGTGTATCTGATATTTTTATGAAGCCTTCAGATTGATTTGTAAAACACTTTTAGATAGATAATATCTTGGTTTAGTATTTTGGATCAGTAGTGTCTAGTACTAAACAAATTATAATTCATCACTTGCCATGAAGTTTAGCATGAATAAACTTCCTCACAACCCTCTCAGAAAGTAGTTTAAAAAGACTGGCTGAAGTACAACATGATATTTTATTTACTGTCTAGATTTTATTTCCTGCTTATGCTCAAAAGTATACACAAGCAGTAAAACTAGGTCATCTTGTTTCATTGGTGTTAAGTTATAGATCACAGCAAATATACTCTGGTTCTTTCTCACTTGCTTGCACATCTACTCACCATGTATATGCTGAGTGAAATAAAAGAGAAGTGTTTAAATATTTCCAAAAGAGGATTATTGTCAAATAGACATTTTGTAGGCTTCTTTCAAAAGGATTTTATGAAACTTTAACATGAAAAAATTATTCCCAATGTCATTTAATTCTTTGGAAACACCAGCACATATGAAGCAGAAAGAGAAACTGACTATATAAATTGAGTGAAACTGATCAGTTTAATTTCAGTTTGTGTAAACTGACAAGTCCAAAAAATAAATATCTTAAATTAACTAGATTTTGTATTCTTTGAGGTTTTTTTTTAAAAATATTCCAAAGTAGTTGTGATCCAGTGGGCATTGGATTATTGCTCAAAATACATTCGGTCTTTCCAGCTCAGAAGTAAAGTGAGACACAATAGCCAAGTTATAGTACTTACACTGGCAAGACCTAATAGGTTTAGTGCGGGGAGAGAACATCACTTCTGCTTCCTGCAGGTTGTGCTTGTCAGCAGCTGTTGTCGTCTTAAAAACTTAGACAGCCCCGAATTTTTTTAGGCCCCAAAATAACAGCTCTAATGCCACACAGGGTTCAGACCCAAACCAACAAAAGTAATGAAAATGTCTGGACCCCCATTCTACCTCATGCAAGTAAAATGTAGGTTACTTGACACTGGTGATGTACAGTTTTTCTCCAGACAAGCTCTCTGGTTGTGTTCCCTTTTGATCCTCATCACCCCCATTTGTTCCACCCAAGCCACACTAATTTGCAATGCATCCTCCTTCCACTTGAATCTCTTGCACCTGGATCGCTTTTTCCTCACCCAGTGTGCTAGGGTCTTCACCCTCTCTGAGACCTTTTATGGAAGCACTTTGTGGAGATTTATATCCTAGTTGTCTTATTGTTCAGTGTGCATAGAAAAGTAGTACTAACAGAACATGCTGAAGTTTTCCTCTTACTTGCTTTTTGTTGCATTCCATCCCAACCCCTCCTCCTTCTGTCTATATTGCCCTTGTTAGATTGTAAACTCTGTGACAGGAGCCATGTTCTGCGCCTGCTTAAACACCTATGTAACTGAGTTCATAATACTGCTATTGCTATGTGTAACTTGTTGCTATTGTATGGCTCTGTGATTTGTTTGTAAACCAAGTAAGTTCTTTAAAAAGTGTGAAAAGATGACTTTTTAATCACTTACACTGTAAAAAGAAACCCAAACTTCAAGTGATATTAATCTAATTTGAAATGTTATTGGGTTGGCGATTTGTACACCAGTCTTCATGTCTGTGCTATTTGGGATAGCAGGGCTGCTAAATCAGAAAACTGGCAT
This sequence comes from Dermochelys coriacea, assembly GCF_009764565.3. NCBI lineage: Eukaryota > Metazoa > Chordata > Testudines > Dermochelyidae > Dermochelys > Dermochelys coriacea. Next base: position 17,260,723 of record NC_050085.1, on the reverse strand, counting down.
TCATGTGAAAGTATACAGACACAAGAACAACTTGACTTCGCTGCCAAACACTGGTTTTAAGTGAGCTGATATGGTCACTTTTTCTTTCACATTGTAAACTCCTTCCTTTCAACCCCACATCTCTTTTTAATTTAAAATGAGGGAGCAGAAAAAGGCAAGCGTCCCAGAATTGAGAGGGAGAGGATGTGAATAATTGTAATTCCTGACCTTAATTTCAAAAGTTCACACCAATAAATATCAATGGACACTGAAATTGGATGCCATAAGTACTGTACAGTAAACAGCATGGTTGGACCTCACCAATGTAATTCTGCAGTTAGATTTTTTTAAAGCCACCAAAAGAAGAGTAGGATTACATTTTTCTTAGATGTAGCACATTTTACTAAGAGTCATCTACTGCAGGGGGATTTCAGGCTTACTTTATTAAAACGATGCTAGAAAACTGAAGAGGAGGTTAGGGTATCTTTCTTGACTAGAATAGAATTCACCCTCTTTAAATGCTGCTAATTATCCCATCAGAGTCAATATATTCCCAAGGCTCAGAAGTATTTCTGAAGAGCAAATGTGCTGCCTTTTAATGCGCCTGATTTCAACAAGTTTGGGGGTTTTTTTCGTTCGTTTTTTGTTTTTAAAAGTCTTGGGGTTAGAATACACATTCCCTCATGTCAAGATTCTCCCTACCCCTGAACACTGATGGCATAGTGCAGTATATTTTTCAGGAACAATTTCCTTTCCAGAGAGTACACTTAATGAAAGTGTGTTTGCCAGGTGGTGTTGCCTCCCTTCATAGTTATTTTTAACAAATCATTTTTGTAAATGAGAAGAAATTTCAATCCCTGACCCCATCCTAAGTCTCACACAGCTGTTTTTCGAACTGTGCTCAAGACTTACAACAACATAGAGGCACAGTTTTGTGGAGCCACCTTGTTAAAAGGGCAACAGTGCATCACTGTAAACTATACAACCTCTATATTGTTAAACTGTGCTGTTAAAGAACACAATTTTTGGAAAGGATTTGGGCTTTACGTACAATAGTTCTGGCTAAACAACTTTAGATCATCAAATCAGAGCAACGCTGTTCAAGAGAATAGAAGTCTCTACGCATAATGCATTACATATTAAACAGTTTTTCAATTATTTTGTCAGTGTGAATCCCAGAGTAGGTACTCATGCATTCAAGATTGGATTTTTTGAATAGCAGTATTGGCAGCTGTGCATATGCCTTTGGCATCCTCATGCTCTTGCACAAGGGCATAAAGGATGGAGTGGCTGCGACTCTCTCACTTTCCTCTTACTGCCTGTGGCAATCAGACAGAAGCCAGTGAGTGTGTGACACACTATTCTTTTCAGAGATCCTAAGCCAGTTAACTGAAGGTTGTTTTTTTTTTTTTTAAACAAAGTCCATCAACAACCCCACCACACCCTGCCATACAGCAGGGCAAGATGCTTCACACCAACTTGCCACATTCCATGGTGGAATCAAACCCTCGGGGTTTGAAACCTGTCACAGCAAATGTGTCTTCTGCCAAGGGGAGAGGCACATCCCGGTCAGGTGCTCTATGTGGAAGTCCTTTTACTCCAGCACTGCAAGCTCAGTTCAAGCTACATGAGCTAGAGTGGTTCATGCAGGTTACTGCAGACCCAGAGGTGACAGTCATGACCACAACAAGACCACACAAACCAGTGTTGGCCAGCACTCCCTCGAGCACACATCACACTCCGGAATTGAACAGTGGAAGGAAGGTGGGTGAAGAGGACTCCATTGATGATGAGGTGGTCAGCAGTGATGCTGCTGACAGCAACTGTTGAAGTCTGCTGCATACAAGACCATGGCACTGACTACCCCAGGGCTGATGGACTCAGCATCTGTACTGACTGCCTCTATGCTGGCACCTTGGGCATGAAAGCAGATACCTATGCCTGCTTACAAATGGGACACCAACTCGTGTAGCTGAACCAAGCTTACATGTAGCTCCAAAACCAAAGGGGAGTTCCAGAGAGGGACATGAAACAGATTAATCTAAGGACAAATCCCCTAAGCAGTAGGGCAAAGTGAGAGACCTGTGACGGAGGTGAGCAAAGATCTCAGATATGCCTTGGAGGAATCCATAATGTGTCTGGAGACATTCCTGGTATCACAGATGTGACCAGCACTGGAACTTGCTCCATAGCACCTTTTGGTGCTGCCTTTTGAAGAGGAGGTATTCTCCTTCTTGCCATTGCTGACTTATTCCTTCTTGCCTAATGGCATCAATGGCTAGGCCACACTGGAATGGGATGTGAATGCATAGGAGCAGGAAACGACAGGGAGGCAACAATGACCCCTGCCTCCACCCAAGGAATCCTCTTCAGGGCAGTGACACCAGTCCCCATGCAGAAAGCCTTTGAGGACCTCCTGTCTCAAATTGCAGAGCCCCTGCACATTGGGACTGCGTTCAGACAGGAACAGTCTCATGACACATTTAATATGTGAGTGTGACAACACCAGCCAGGATCACCCTCCCAATTAATGAAGAAATCCTGGAATCGGCCAGAGGACTATGGTAAACTCCAGCCACTCTTCCTCTCTTCCCCTAGCAAGTGGAGAAGAGGTATCAGTTGTGTTCCCCCCACCCCCCTGAGGGTTTTGAGCAAATAGCTTTTTGAGGAAAATAATTTATGCAGCAATCAGAAAACCTTCTCCTGCCTGAGACCTCAATATAGAGTCTCCATTGGAACCTCTTGCAGAATTTTCTTTACACCAGCACACTGAAGATTGTTTTCCTAGTGATTATCACTTCAGCCAGAAGAGTGAATACGCTTCAGGCACTTATGGCCAAACCCTCATATGATATTCCAGAGGGACATGGAGGTACAAAGACCTCACCTGAAGTTCATTCCTAAAGCGGTCTCAGAATTTCATCTAAACCAGTCAACCTTCCTGTTGTCTTCCTGAAGCCAAGTTTAGCACTGGGAAAAGAGAATTTGCACACGCTAAGTGTATCCAGGATTTTGGTTTGTTACATGGGTGGGACAACAGTCTGAACTAGCCTGTCAGTCTTGGCATAGCAGGATATTCTAAAGATCAGGTGATTTAATCACCGAGAATATCAAAATGGAGGACAGTGTATTTCTCCCACCAAACATCAAGGTTCACTCCTCCAGAACACAAGTAACATGCCCTAACTGTTTCATGTACATGCCAATATTGGAAATCTGTAAGGTGGCAACGTGGAGTAACCCATTGACATTTGCCAAACCCAGTGCCTTGGATTCAGCTGCTATATTGGATCCTATGCTCAGGAGAGGAGTAAGTCAATCACTGCTCAATTGGTGCAGCTAAGACTCCTCAAATCCCACCGTCATGAGGGGATGCTGGTTGCAGTTGGATCCACACTAATGCATACCCAAAGAAAGAATGGTTCTTTGAGATGTTATCAGTATGGATTTCATGACTCCCCTTCATCCCCATTTTGCAGAATCCTCATCTACTATGGGCTTCAAATTGAGAGGGAACTGAGGGAACGTCATGGCTGTTCTATCCTTTGTGTTTGGAACTTGCCTGTTCAGAAAATTCTGATCTTGCACACGAGGCATATGTACATCTACAGTAGGTTCCACACAGACAACATCTAGAAGATCTTCAGTATTGCTGTGGAATAAGTAACTATTCTTTTGTAGGGTGTGATCAATAGAACTTTTCATAAACAGAATTTGAGAGTAGAAAATGAATGAGAAACCTTGTGCTGTAGTGGGTAAAAGTTCCCCTTTTATTTAGAAAAGTGGAATATATTGTATTGCACCATGAAAATGTGCAAGTATCCTGTGATTATAGTATAGACTTCATGGCAGCACAAATATAAACAGACAGAAATTAATTAGTGTGACAGAGTTCACTTATTTCCCTGCAGTTTTTGTTTAATATTGTCAGCAAGTGACTAAGAGCAGAACCGTGGATACGTATTTAAGATTAAATCCTGTTATGATGTAATTTAAACATGTCCTTGTGTGTGTGCGCGTGCACACGCTTTTGAAGTAAAGAACCTTCTCAAATTATTGCCAAATTGCATGGATACAGTTATAGAAATTTAAAGATGGAAAAAGAAAAGGAGTACTTGTGGCACCTTAAAGACTAACAAATTTATTTGAGCATAAGCTTTCGTGAGCTACAGCTCACTTCATCGGATGCATTTTAAGTGAGCTGTAGCTCATGAAAACTTATGCTCAAATAAATTTGTAAGTCTCTAAGGTTCCACAAGTACTCCTTTTCTTTTTGCGAATACAGACTAACACGGCTGCTACTCTGAAACCTGTCAAAGATGAAAAAGATGTACTTGTTTAATTTCCTTAGGGCTGATTCAGGATTGTTCCCTCGGTTACATTTTCTCATGCTATGTCTGTTCTAGTTTTAAGTCTCCAGCAGTTGGGGCTTCCAACTCTTCCCTTGGCTGTTCCACAGGCCAATACCTCTTGCTGACAAGCAATTCATATTTAGCCAACACTTCTTTTTCTTACTCCCATTACTTAATTGTAACTTCCTGTACCTTCCTACACTTCTCTCCATCCAGGGTATTTACACCTTTCACATAACTGTAGAATATTATATCCCCTTCCCTTTTTAGCCAAGCTACATGTAGCCAGTAGTCTTTCTTTATAAATCAAACCCTGGTCAATTTTGTTTGAACTCCTACCAATTTCTCAATATTACTAGTAATGCGGTCCCCAAAACTGAATGTTGTAGTCCAGTATGATTGCAGTAGAGCCATCGTTCTCTTCCTATTTGTGACTAATACCTCTGAATAGACAGCCCAAATTTGCCTGGGCAGCCTTTGCTTCTAATCTAAGTCCTCTGACTGGTGAATGAAACTTATTCCAGTTTTTTATAACCTGCATATTTTATTAATGTGCTGTTTACTTCCTCTTCCAGATTGTTAATTAAAATGATAAACACCACCATTTCTTACTAGTATGTGCTTGGAAGTATTTTCAATGAGAAGCCTAAGCAATAATAAATTTTCACAACATGAATAAAATAGCTGAGTCTCTCTTTGAGCTGACTCCATCCATATAAATGACCATTCTAGGACAACTCACAAGTTATCCAGACTTTTGTGTACATAACTAGCTTAAGAAATTAATGTCATGTCTTCCTGTCTTCATTAATTTTAAACTTCTTTAAACAGAACAAAAGCTTGGCGCCAATAAAGAGACTTTCTGCATTTTTTCATCTCTGCTTGTGTTTAAAAAAAAAACACACCCTGAGGTATGGAGCATTAAACACTAAAGCATTGACTAAAGTATTTGTTGGCCAGGTGAAGAGCAGTGTATTTTCAGACTCTTTTAGTTTAGTTTTGTTTTGTTTTTAATTCTGAAGTGTTTTCTAGATCAATGTAACAAATTATTTTAGGTTCCTTAAACAGAGTTGGAAATATATATATTGTGTATAGCCCCTATTTAAGGCATCTGTTGTGTCCAAGTTTCCCCTTTATACTTTGCATTCTGGATCTTGGCCATTCATTATAAGATGCAAAGAATGTCAACAGTACGTACTCGGGAATAACCCACTACACCAGAAATCACACTTTGAAACTTGCTGCTAAGCATTCCTTCTTACCCTTGCCCACTAAATGCTAGAATTATCTTCTCAACAAATAAAGGTTCCAGCGAGAATACTAGACACACATTGGCAACAGAGTCTGGTTTGATAGGTTCCTCTGCCAATTTCTCTCCTTGGGGTGATCATAACTGCAAGATTTTTCCCAAATCTAGTGGTTTTGCTTCCGAGTAACTTTTGCAGAATGGTTCAGCATGTATTAAGCGGTCTCTGATGTGTTGTCTCTAATTTTCCCTTGTTACAGGATGCCAGAAAAGCATGTGCAGATGCCACTCTGGCCCAGGTAAGTACTCATTTCAGATGCTCACATTTTATTTGCAAAAAAACTATATAAGGAAAATGTAAAGACACAAAGTTGTGTGTGTAAAATTATGAACAATATCTTAATTCTTCCTATAGTCTAGTCTTGGCAACATTAGCTTCCTTTGACTCTTTGCATGGTGTGATTTTTTTGATTACACACAGATCCCGCTGCTTATGCATGGCGAACTACTGCCAGTAGTAGGATCAAGTAGTACTTTCCTTGGTAGGTCACTGAGTTCCTTTCCCTGATAATTTTTTTATACGAGTATTATACAGATGGATTTATAATTTGAAGGACCCTCACATTAGATCAAACTGGAAGGCCATTTATAAAGAAGCCTTTGCCAGGAGCTATTGTTCCAGATGTGTTTTGAATCAGATTTTACCTTTCACCACCCAGTTTAATCCCTTTTGCTTGAACTGAGTGTAATAATTCTGTGTCTGATGTCAGTTTGTTGCCATGGAAGTGAGTAATGCTACAAATACAGTGCCACAACTTCACCACTGCAGCATCAAGCAAGAGAGAGGCAGTAAGCAAGAGGCCTTCTTTCAGCATTTAAATTACTGGGGACATTTTTATATGTGACAGAGTTGCCCATACATGTAAAATAATGGGCTAAGTTTAATATCTAAAATATTTCCCATGTGCAAATGTCTCTAAAAAGCTACTGTATTTATACAAGGGATGGGCATTGTGTAGGAATTTTAAATCTGGCCCGATCTGTTAGTTTGAACATTAATCTGTCGTAGCAGTATTCAAAATGAAGCAGAGTTCTTTACTCAAATGCTTCTGCTAAATAATTGTTTTAGGTGGAGACAGGACAAGTATGCAGACATTATCTGTAAAATGGAGTTATAAACTGTTTTGGATTCACTAATGTGTGTTCATTTATTCCGTATATTACTGGAAATGCGCTATATGCTATTTTTTTAGCCAGTGCTTTGCTCCAGGCCAGAGAAACCATTTATATTAAATGTAATGGTGTATTGACAGTGTATTGATTTCTTCCTCACTTTGCTATTCACTTATGCATTCCAGAATACACTTTTATGCTTTAAAAGTTAGATAAAATATTAATAATCTAATTTGAAAATCTTCTGTTCAAAAGGCAGTTTATGCTAGATCTAAATTGGGAGTTTATCTTCAAAATGTTAGGTGCAGTTAAAGCCTCAAATACAAACATCCCATCTTCCCAACCTCTTTAAAAACAGAAAGCTGCGTTACTCTGTTGAATGCATCTCTATTGTGCACCGGGGGCGGGGGGGAAGCGGGAACCCTCTGTCACAAATTGTAGTCATCTTAAAGCTAGAGGCGTCAGAAGATAGAAACTGAATATAATCCTGCCTGGGGTTCTGAGAGTTTCTAATGCATGCAGTTATTTCCCACTGGGCCTGGATAACATGCATGTTCTTCCAGAGGAATATTGTGCAATTATATTTAGCTAGGGCTTTGCCTACAATGCTCAGATAAAGAGCTGGGCCTGGGGAAGAATAGTAAATGAGAGAATAACCAAGCAAATACTGCATAGGACTAACATATTTCTTAGTCAATTTGTTTGTCTAAATCAGTGAACATGTCCAAAATGAGTACTTGTGGCACCTTAGAGACTAACAAATTTAGTTGAGCATAAGCTTTTGTGAGCTACAGCTCATTTCATCAGATGCATTACGATGAAGTGAGCTGTAGCTCACGAAGGCTTATGCTCAAATAAATGTGTTAGTCTCTAAGGTGCTACAAGTACTCCTTTTCTTTCTCCTTACAGTGTGTATGATAAAACCCATTGTTTCATGTTCTCTGTATGTGTATATAAATCTCCCCGCTGTATTTTCCACCAAATGCATCTGATGAAGTGAGCTGTAGCTCACGAAGACTTATGCTCAAATAAATTCATTAGTCTCTAAGGTGCCACAAGTACTCCTTTTCTTTTTGCGAATACAGACTAACACAGCTGCTACTCTGAAACATGTCCAGAATGTATGCGTTGAATCCTTTGGTTTTCTGCAATAGACTACTCTAAGTGTTTCTGCGTTAATAAGTATCTGAATATTCTGTGAGTAAGATAAATGCAGAATCTAAGGTCTATAATAACTTGTCTGTTTAGATCACAGCCAACATTGATCCAGTGGGTCGAATTCAGATGCGTACTAGAAGAACATTGAGGGGGCACTTGGCTAAAATTTATGCAATGCACTGGGGGACTGATTCCAGGTGAGTGTCACTGGCACAGAAGGATAATCTTTTGGGTTTCATTAAGATCTTGTGGAAAAGTTCAATTTGGTTTTTCATATAGTATGATTAGAAATTCAGTCCCATCGTTTCAGGTCATGCCTATAATCCATCTGAAGTCCTTTCTGCTAGAAGTGGAATTTTAAAATACCAGAGCTCTTTTTGAGGAGCAGGGGATCTTGCATGCAGGTGGGGGGTGGTTACTTCATTTGAAGTTGCATAACCTTTGCTTCTATTCTGGTACTAAGAGAATTTAGCAACACTAAATGTCACTTTTTTTCCCTTTTAATTTCCATATTTTTGGCATCATAATCTAAATTCAGATACAAAATATCAACCCCTTCTTGCCTGAAAAATACTGTTGTCAATGATTTAGAGGACGCATTTTAAAATAGGCACTTATTTTTTTCCGAGGATGTTAGTCCTTCTGTGATTTCCAGACAATTAAAAAATGGATGCTAACGGTATCCCTGTCGATGGCAACTATAATGTGTAGTTTTACAAGAATCTTAAAGCACGCACCCTGGTGAATTGTCCATCTTAAAATGAGTAGACATGGTATTGCTTCATTGTAGGAATAGGTGAATGAGCTTCTTTTTAATCTTGTAAATATGTGAATTAATCTGCTCAAAGCAAGTACATTTCTAATCAACAGAAATTACTGAAGGGAGCCTTGTTAATCTAATGAAGGTGATCTTGTTAATTCATGCTTAAGTACAGAGCTTGTTTACACAAGATTAATAAGCAGTACTATTCTTAAGTAACTTAAAATCCTAGGTCTGTTTATACAGTAGAACCTCAGAGTTACAAACACTTTGGGAATGGAGGTTGTTCATAACTCTCAACAAAACGTTACGGTTCTTTCAAAAGTTTATAACTGAACATTGACTTAATATAGCTTTGAAACTTCACTATGCAGAAGAAAAATGTTGCTTTTAACCATCTTAATTTAAATGGAGCAAGCGCAGAAACAGTTTTCTTATCTTTTCAAAATCTTTTTTAAATGTTCTCTTTATTTTTTTAAGTAGTTTGTTTAATACTGTTCTATACTGTATTTGCTTTTTATTTGTTTGTTTACTTATTTTGTCTCTGCTGCTACCTGACTGCGTAGTTCCAAATGAGGTGTGTGTGTGTGACTGGTCAGTTCCTAACTCTGGTATTCATAACTCTGAAGTTCTACTGTATACCTAGTGCAAGAGTAGCAAAATGCTTAGTTGTGGGGTGGGGGGGGGGGAAGATATAGAGGAAAATATTTTTAAAGGAGTGGTACTTGTTTTTGTTTTTCAGTTTCTGAATTGCTCAGGGTTGGCAGAGCAACAGATAAACACAGTGTAACAGTTTCATTTGAAGTTTCATATGTTTTGTAGAATCTCATTTTATTTCATAGGAGTACTATTAGTTTGTCATAAGTATATAGTTTCCAATGTTGCAAATTGCACTTGATATGGCCAATTAGGGTTGCCAACTTCATAAAATTTAAAAACTGGACACTCCAGTTGGAGTGCTAGAACCTCCCCCGCTTGGGTCAGGAGGGACTCACCTGTTGAGCTAGGGCTGGGAGCTACAGCCACCTGACACAGGTAGGAGACAGCCACAGAGTAGGGGCTGGTGTGGCTGATGACCCGGTGCCTCCTCCCACCTGCAGTAACTTAAGCATTTTTAGCAGTAGGATTGTGTTGTACAACTAGAGCAAAGCCAGCCAGAGGAAACACCAAATTAGTTCTGATGTCACAATAAAGATCATAGATCTCTGTTTTGTCCTATTTTTATCTAACATTCTTTCAAAAAGTGAAGGCGGTCAGATATTTTTGTGACTTTTATAAAAACACAGTTGTGTTTTTTTTTTTAAATTTTCCTTTCAAATATATTATACAGCAACCTAAGAGATCTGTGAACAAGACTTTACATACATCTGGTTGAAGTGATCTCACACAAACATAATATAGTCAGTCCTTAACAGGCATATAGCCTTAAAGCTACCTCTCTACAATAGTCTCATCTTTACAGTGTACATCCATGATGGTGGTTTTGCAGAGCTACATTGTTGAAGGCAGTTTAGCACTTACCTCACTGTCAGTTTAAACCCAGTGCATTTTAGTTCCGCATTTTATGAACACTAAATTCATTCAGATTTCTAAAAAGAGTAATTGACTTCAAACAATCTTCATCTCGCTGCATTTTCTCCCTTTCCAATCAGTCTGTTTATACAGTTTTCAGGAAATAACTCTGACTGTTAGCATATTTAGAAAGTCATGTAGGAAACAGACACCACTACTCACGATACTTACATTTTAAGTTCCAGGCGAAGCTGTTTTCACTTCACTAGAGACAATTGGCACATGATGTATCCCCTCCAAGTTCTGAAACAGCTTTATCCTTTTCTAGGAGGCGCCGATACCCCTAACAATAAAGAAAAGATTCAAAAGATTACTATGCAGTAGGAATGTTTCACTGATTATGCTGTCATTTGAAGGGACATAATTAAGTTGAAAATCTGAAAATTGTTTGTATTACCATAAATAGATGTAAGTAACACCTGAGATTACTAAAATGGAAAGGTCAGAGAAAACTATCTCCTTTTTCTGTTGGTTTTAGTTTGAAGATTTGTAACAAATTTCAGGGCATGCTACTTGAAATGGAATCTGTTGGAAACAAAGCTTTTGAAATAAGTGACATTTAAATGAAATTTTAATTAAGTGCTAGAAGTGTTCAGTACAGTACAAATACATGGTTCCTGCCCTGCGGAAGTAGAAGGCTCAAAAGTGTAGACATGAAGTTTTAATATGTAGATAAATCAGGTAATACTGTTATCCGCAGAAGGTCAGTGTAGTATTTATCAGCAAACTCAATCTCAGGGGAGCCGACTAGAGGTTATTTTCATTAAATTGGATTAAAAGTTCAAAACTCAGACTCGAGTGACGCAACTATGTTTTACCTGTGCACAGTAGAGTAGCCTAACGCAGCCACAACTCTTTCTCAGAGACTCATTGACTTTAAGGTCAGACAGGAGTGTCATGATGATCTAGTCTGATCTCCTGCACATTGCAGGCCACAGAATCTTGCCCATCCATTCCTGTAATAGACTTACAACCATTGGCCAAATGACTGAAATCCTCAAATCATGATTTAAAGATTTCAAGTTGTAGAGAATTTGCCATATTTCGAGTCAGGAAGGAATTTTACCTGAGGTCAGATTGGCACAGACCCCTGGGAGTTTTTCGCCTTACCCTGCAGCATAAAACATGGGTCACTTGCAAGTTTAAACTAGTGTAAATAGCAATCAGTTAGACCCTGAGCATGTATTGTAGAAACACTTAAAAGCCCCGATTAAGGATAAGGCACTGTGTACACACAGTATGAAAGTCCTTAACCCAAAATTTGTAATTGTACTGTTTAAAGTAGCCCTTTTATTGACACCATAATCTGAAAAATAGAGCAATCAGATTTGTGAATAGATGATCTAATAGCAAGTTAAGAGCAGTGTGTTTGGCCAGGTGATTTGTCATAGCCAGGCACTGGATTTTTAAATGAATGTATCTTTAAAAGGAGAGACTTGGCTTGAGATGTGGACCCTTCTCACGACTGTGTGTGTTTAATAAACAATTAAATATGGCACTTTTCACAAAGGCCTCTTAGGATAATAGCATCTTTGAAAGTTAGAAAACGACCAGTGTTCTGTTACACTAGTGATAGGTATTATCACACAGTACTTGTGTGTTGAAACTTGGACTTTTCACTTGAATTAGGTTTGCACATACAGATATTAAGATGGAAATTGAAATGATGTGGTGCTTTGGCGCAATACTTTGAACCTTTTAAGATGAATAGCCAAACTCTTAGCCCGAGTAATAAGTCGGAAAGAAAATGTGTAAGGTCAGGGCTCAGAACATGAAATATTACATATCGGAACTCCATTTTATATCTGCTTCCCCAATAAAGAAAAAGGCACTCTCAGCTGTTTTTGTCTGTTCCTGCAATCTGAACTTTTTTTGTTCTTGGCGTTAGAAAAACTATTTTTTAAAAAATGAAAGAAGCCTGGAAACAAAAGCTCATATTTTAAACTAGACCAAGAATACCACTGTGACAAAATGGTGTATTTCAGTCAGTCTCCATTGAGAGGGGAGAGATTTCCCTCCCCCATCCCCCAAAAGGAAACAAAAGAAAACCGCCCCTTCCTTCCCTGCACTCTACCCTTCAGTGCAGAGTACTTCTCTGTAAACTAAATTTTCTGTCGGCCTGGGTTTTAACTCTATTCAGACACTGGATTTTATTTATTTTTATGTATTTATTGGCTTTCATCCTGAAACATCCTTTTTAACCATGTGTTAGAATAAGTAGAAATTGGGAAGATGGCCTTCTATTAAGGGTCCAAATAATTAGCTGGGTCTGCCTATTTTTAGTGTGCCTATCACTGTGATTTCCAAGGTTTCAAAGGAATCAAGAGACATCAGTGCTGTTTAGGGATTATTTTCGCTACTTCTCCTTCTCCTGATTTGTGCATCTGTAAATCATCCGCTGGGGAGGGTGGGAAGAAGAATTCTCAGGTCCTTTTCCCAGACTCCTTTAATAAGGAAGGTCTGCAGAAGACAATGCAAAGTATGTGGAAACAAGATGAACTTCTGAGAATAATTGGGAAGCAAGTTAAAATAGGCTTTTACTAATAACTCTATGTGCGTTTTCTCAACCCCCACCCTCAGAATCTTTTGACAATCGAAAAAAGTGAACTTCTTGCTGTCTTTGGGAGGGGAAAAATTGTTTTTAAAAAAATAAAAATACCATGCTTGGGGAAAGGAAGGCATAGAATGGTAGGTGACTTTTCCAAAAGTCCATGGTAGTCAGGCATGGAACCCAGATCTCCTGACTTCCTGTCTTGTGATTTAACCACATAACATTGCAACAACTATTGAGTTGCTTTGTTGTTAACTGCTGTAATATTTAACACTTAACATGAAGTGCATCTGCTCTTGTTTCTATGAGGCACGTTATTTAAGAGAATATTGATGTTGCATTGTACTTTTTTAAAGCATTCATGTAAACATCTTAGTAGTTACGATAACATTTCATTTGAAACTAATTGGCTTTGTTTTCTCCATATTTGCCTGCAATGATTGTTTGTTCTTATTTTCTCTCCAGGCTTCTAGTTAGTGCCTCCCAGGATGGCAAACTTATCATCTGGGATAGCTACACCACAAACAAGGTGAGAGTAATTGACGTACAGCTGCTTAATTAAAACTTGACTGAAAATACAAGGGAGAGGAATATTGTTTACTTACCTTGGCTCTTAAAGGGATACAACCAAAACTTAGTTTAGGCCTAACACCTGACCTCTAAAATTATGATTTTAAACAATGTGGTTAGAGACCTAGCTACTGTCTGTGTGTATAACATGTATATACATTAATTATATATAAAATATGTTTACCCAGCCTCCGAGAAACTAAAAATATTTCATTGTTCAGTGAGTGTATTTTTGCTTTGCTGCTGCGGGAGCAGCTGTCATCAGAGGCAGTAGAAGTTAATTAGCCAACGTTTCCCAGAAATGTGCTATGTGAGACAAAGCACAGCCATACTAGTTTGGGCTCTGTAATAAAGCAGAGAATTACAAGAATGCAGGTAAGAGACTGGTCTCTTTCTGGCTGAAGTAACATGACATGAAAAAGGGTTACAGAAGGTTTATGGTCACATGGCTGTGGTTGGTGTCCAGGGGCTACTGTTATGAGCTCAACAATAAATTCCATGAAGGATGAAAAAACAATGCTTGTAACTAATTACAAAACTGCTGGTTGTGGAGAACTTAAAATAAAAATTTTCAGCAGGTAAATGGCAGTTAAATAAGCAGAAGTGCTTTTTTTAATTGAAAAAGACAGTGCAGAAATAGGAAATAAAATACTTCTACAGTGATTTCCATATTAGGATTTCAGTATTCTTGAAAACATTAATTAACACTCAACATCCCTGGAAAACAGGGATTTGCATCCCTATTTTAGAATTGGGAAAACTGAATCACAGAGATGTTGCTACTTGATTAAGGTCACACAGGAAGTCTTTGGTAGAGTCAGAAATAGATTTCTTTATCAAGTGCTCTAGTTACAAGTACATCATCCTCCTGAAACAAGATCCATTCAGTGAAAGAGAGACTTTCCAATCCAGGAAATTTGAGGGCATCTTCTTTATTACTAGAAAGTTTTTGATTAATAGTTGAATAGATTACACCTGAAAACAGTTTGTCTACAGCTGAAAACAGGTTGTCTAAAAATATTCTAGTGCCACATTATGGCTAAGCAGTGCTCATTGCAATTATGCTGTGCACGATGTTAGTAGTAATAAAGAATGCGATCGTAAATGTGTTCTATCCTAGTGATGAGATTTGAACAACCATCTTGAGGCATTTTATTAGCTTTATGGTAGAAGATACATGTTTTGCAATTAGTTGGCTGTATTTTTAGCACAGAGCATTACTCTGCTATTTGTACTTTTATATCACACCCATTATCGCAGGATTTGTAATGGCTATAGATGGAGATTGTATGCATAGAGGGACAAACACCTTTCTAATCCCTAGTCAAGAAAGATGAGGAAATCGGGGATATTTCAGAGCCCCACAATACATATAACAACATGATCCATCCCTCAGGGAGTTTACAAACTAACTTCAAACACAGTGCAACAAGAGGAATAATAAAACAGTAGGTCTGAATTAGAGAAGGAAGGACAGGGTTAGCATTAATAAGACTGTGTGGTTACTCAGCAAAGGCTAGTATATGGCATGTGGGAGCAAAAGGGGAGTTTGTTTAAATAGTTAAAGGCCTTGGTTTGCTAACTTATTTGGTAAGTGTTGAAGTGGGTTTTAAGGCAGGACTAAAAGAGGGTCAAAGTAAGTCTCTTTTTGCTGTTTGTTGTTCCTTTGTCGTATATAATCCTGGAATTAACGTTTTTTTACCTACCATAAATTGAGCACCAGTGTGTTTTCTCAAGCTAAAACATAGTGCTCGATCTGTAATCAGAAAATCATTGACTAGCTCTTGTGGCTTTTCGTGGAGCTACCTATTAAACTGGATTCTCTGCTAGAGTGCAAGTTTTAATTAAGACACTATTTGGTTTGACAAGTTAAATGTGCAAATTATTTTGAAATAAGGTTGGCCCTTGGAGTACAAGGACTTGTCATCTTTTTCATTATTCTTCCTCCTGCCACCTTTAAAGAGAAAGTAGTGTAGTTACAGAGAAGCTGTAAATAAGAACTTCCTGATGATCAATTAATTTAAAGATAAAATATGTATTCTGCCTCTGCTCCAGGTCCATGCCATTCCCCTGCGTTCATCGTGGGTGATGACTTGTGCATATGCCCCCTCTGGAAACTATGTTGCCTGTGGTGGTCTTGATAACATCTGTTCCATTTACAACCTGAAAACTCGTGAAGGAAATGTACGTGTCAGCCGTGAGCTGGCTGGTCACACAGGTGAGCATCAGTTCTGAAGGGTAAACTATTTGTGAGCTGAACGAATGATGAATCATGAACACTAGATATGGAAAAGATCCATTAGGTCATTACTCAATCCTGCAATGCCCCAGGACTGGTTTCCTACAACATACAGTCCAGTCTTATTTGAAATGTCTCAAGCAATGAAGCTTCAATCATTTCCCTTGAAAGACTACTCCATAGACTAGTCTTGATCAAGATATTTTTCTTTAATATTAAACCTGAAAGTTAAGTATCGTCGTGTGATCCTGTAGCTTTTGTGTCTACCTTTTTGCACCTTGTTAAATACATTTTTTCCCCCTTGTGTGTTCACTTTTCAAATAGGTGACATTCCCTCCTTCCCTTCCCCATGCCAAAATTAGTCATCACCTTGCCAATTTATACATCTTTAGTTTTTAATTTTTCTTCAAAAATTGTTCTTTGTTGCTCACAAGCACTATATTTGTCACAAATTTTGCAACACTTTAAACATTTAAATAATGAATATAATGGCTTCACCAATCTTTCTAACAGCTTCATAAATAGACAATGGTCCCTTTACAGAAAACATGTTGCCAAGTGCAGCATTGCCCAAATTGAAAAAAATCAAATTCTTGTTTATATGTAATAAATATTATGGCAGAAAATTGGACAAAATTTTTTCTTAAATACATAAGTCCCAACTTCTTACACTTTGTCCGCAGTCTTAAATTATTATTTATTTACCTCATTGTTGGTGCTGTTTATTAGAGAGGGCTCTTATTGTAAAACCATATCTTAGGAAGCTTAATGTAGTTTGGTCAAAATATTTAGTCTTTGGAGGTCATGAAGGGGAAGATTTAGTGATTACAAAAGGGAATTATTTCATTTTGCAACTTTATTTCTTTATGGAAAGTAAAACTGCTACAGTATAGCATATCTGCTTAAAGATTGGGTTTTTTTTTCTTTTTTGTATCCAAACTCTTTCCGGATATTGAAAGGACACTACATTTACAAACTCAAATTGGAGAGAGAAACCTAATTGGTCATGCATTTGTTTTATCATGGAGTGCAATCAGATATCTCAGACTGGCTGTTGGTGCCAATTTTTATTTCTGTGAACTAGACAATCTTGCTGGATTTTCATTAGGTCCCAAAGATTTGAGGTCTGATTTTTCAGAGATGCTGCCCTTTCAGCTCATTGTCTTCACCTGGAGCTGTGGGGGGCCGAGCACCTCCTGAAAATCAAGCCCATTGTTTCCTATCTTGGTTTCTAAATTACCTTCGTTGTCCTGGAAGGCAGAAGTAATGGTTCTTTGAGTTTGTGGAACCATTCAGGTTGGAACCCTGAAACTGTGCGTCATCTTTATGCTGCCTTTGTTTCTGTAAAGAACAAAATCGCAAGATGCTGCAAAACAGAGGCCTCTTAGTCCAGAGGCTGCCAGCATGGCTCCGGAAAAACCTTTAACAGCTCTAAGAGGAAACATCAGGCGGGCTATGTGTCTTGCTGGTTTTCTGCCTGATCAAGCCTCTGCCTATACAGTGTAAAGGTAACCCTCTGAAAACTGTTCATTGAAGGAAACCAAGGTTATTCATACATGTGTCGTTATAATCAGGCAAACCTTCCAAAGCTTCTGTTTAATGAAAAGAATAACTAAAATGTGTTAAACTATATTGTAGATGACACTTAACTTCTTTTTATCTCTTGTGTTTCTTTCAAAGCATGGATTAGCTACCTGGTTCATTGGAATTGTGTACTCTGTCTGAAATAGAGAGATGTTGACTGACCACTAAAACAGATACTTAGTAGTTGCGATAATCAAGCAAATCATGATCCATAAAATGTAGTTTTCTTTAATAGCCGTTGTAAAGAAAAATGGAACTAGCTGTCACATGCATTTTTGTTGGGTATCTGTGATGCAGCCTATGTGCATGTCAAAATCCTAAAAAAAATATTTGAGCAATAAAAAGCCAAGAATATCTTTATAATATATCTTAGCTATTCAGTGGCCTCTTTTAGAGATGGGCCCTGTAAATTAGTAAGATCGCTAAAATGTAGTATGTGGGTTCATGGCAGGGTGAATGTGGCCTCTACAGCGGGTGAAAGACTATATATATTGTAGAGGCCTAGAAAGGATGCATCAAAAGAGATGATTGGTTTCATTTGTTAGTGTGAAATCTTAGAGGGTCAGTTTTAATTAACTGCTCTTCTAGAGCAGGGTTAAGCAGGACTGCTGCAATAAAGCTGTAATTGGGGGTGGCATCTTGATCTGGACTTGGCGGTGAATGAGGACAGACACAGATGGATTTTAAGCAACAGGCTGCAACTCTGTTGTACTTAATGGAGAGGAGGGGCACTACCCTCCTAGTCACCTGTATTTTAAACGATTCCAGTGCAGAGGTTACAGGGCTCCTCCCATATAACCCAGAACTCAGGGTAGACTTTCCTCGGCCTACCCCTAGGACTCAGCTTGCTCTTCTCACCACCCCCAGCGAAGGGTACAGATTGGACTAAAAGGTGGGGACCTTTCTTCACAAAGTCACAGGTCTCCCCCTATCCCATGAGCACAAGGCCCCTCGGCAAAATCCCAGGTCTTTTACTTCTGAGAGCCATTCCTTTTAGCCTTCTAACTGCACTGGAAACTGGCTGAAAGTTGTAACAAACTAACATCCCTGCTAAGTACTACCATGAATTACTAAATTACCTCTTCCTGTTTAACCTGACCATGCATGGAGTATGCTCAGAGGAAGGTGAAAAAAATCCACTAGGCCTATGCTAATTTGGCTACAACATGAAGAAAAAAATGTCTTCCTCACCCCAAAGCAAGTGATCAGTAAGACCTGTAGCATCTGCAAAAACAGGTCTTTGAATGCTTGTTCATGTCAATTCCAATTAGGGGTGTGTGTGTGCCATGTGCACAGTCGTCGGGAAAAATCCTTCCAGCAGCACCCATTGAGTTGGCTGTGGAGCCCCCTGGAGTGGCGCCTTCATGGTGGTAATATAGGTTCCTGCCGAATCGCTGCCTCTTCAGTTCTTTCTTACCACCAGTCACAGTCGTTAGAACTGCCATCGCTTGCCTTTGCAAGTGTTTTCCCTAGTCCTTGTAGTTCAGTTTTCTGTAAATAGTTTCTAGTTTGTTAGTTTCTTAACTAAGAGCGGAGGGTTTCTCCCCCTCCCCTATTGGTCTCCCCTTTTGGGGTATGGGGCATGCCTTGGGCTCAAGGGTTTAAACCTTGTGGAACCTGCCACAAGCCCATGCCAACGGGCGACTTCCACGAATCTTGTCTCAAGTATCTCAAGGAGGCGCACCAGACAGAGTAGTGCAAGTTTTGTAAAGGGTTCCGCCCAAGGACTAAAAAGGAACGGGACTTCAGGCTGAAACAGATCCTGTTGGAATTGGCCCTCCAGCTCCAGCTGTCAGGATCCGGCACTGAGCACCTCCATGCAGAGAGCTCTGGCCTATGTACGTGAAACGGGGCCAAGGAAGGACTCTGGCTATAGAGACCCTTGGCACCAGCGCTCCCTAGTGTCGAAGCCTGTGGAGGCAGTACAGCACCGCTCACACACTCTGGTGCCACATAAGCAGCACAAGAAGATGGACGGGGGCACTCACCCACACTGAGTGTGGCCAGATCAGACAGTACAACGAACAATTCAGGACCTGCCTTTTGCAGGCACGGGTCTTTTTGCAGAGCAAATAGACTCCAGGCTTCACAGCCTAAAGGATTCGTTGGCTACATAGAAATCGCTGGGCCTACATACTCCAGCTACCCAGAGGAAATCATTTCAAACCTCAGCCCCTGCAGCACTTCTATCCACCCCAGCCCAGGCAGGACTTCTGAAGGAAGCGGGGCAGGAGTGGTAGGCATAAGCCAGCCAAGGCCAGAGCTCATCAAGGCAGTCATCAGGCTCTAAGCAAGCCTTTTGAAGATGCGCCCGAGGGCAATTGACTAGTCTACTCACCAGATCCTTCTCCCTGTTTTCTGAACCGTCTGTCCCACTTTTACTGTTCTTTGTCCCAAATAACCTCAGACCACTGGGTCCTTCGCACGGTAGAAATGGGATATTCTCTCCAATTCTGCTTCTCCCCTCCCTGCTACCCCCTTCCCTGTCCCTCTTCAGGAACCCTTCTCATGAGCATCTCCTCATGTAGGAGGTCCAAACACTCCTTGATGCGGGAGCAGTGGAGGAGATTCCTCAGGAGCTAAGGGGCACCATTTGAACCCCTGGTGACTTGTTCATTGTTCTACCTTTCATGGAAGGTGGCCTTCCTAGTCGCCATTACATCAGCAAGGAGACTCTTGGAGCTTAAAGCCCTAACTTCCCGTCCCCCTTATACCATTATTTTTATAAAGACAGGGTGCAGCTTAGGCCTCATCCAGCCTTTCTCCCAAACTTGCATCCCTAAGCCTCACGCACATAGTCGAGAACAAAGGCTGCCCTCCTTGGACGTTCAAGCGTTGGTCTTTTATGCTGAACGCACAAGACCATTCAGTAAGTCGATCCAGTTGTTCGTGGCGGTTGTGGATACAATGGAAGGCCTCCAAGTCTTGTCACAGAGAATTTCATCATGAATCATGTCCTGTATCTGGGCATGTTACGAGCTGGCAAAAGTTCCAGTCCCAGCACTAACGGCACATTCCACAGTAGCACAGGCCTCTTCAGCAGGTTCCTGGCCCAGGTCCCTATCCAGGAGATCTGCGGGGCGGCGACGTGGTCCTCAGTTCACACTTTCACCTCTTGTTATGCTATTACCCAGCACGCCAGGGACGATACAGCATTTGGCAGAGTGGTGCTTCAATAAGCAATTCAATGAATTCCAACTTCACCGCCTAGTTAGGGCTTGAGAGTCATCTAATCGGAATGGAAATGAGCAAGCACTTGAAGAGGAAAAAACCGTTACTTACCTTCTCGTAACTCTTGTTTTTCAAGATTTGTTACTCATGTCCATTCCAAGACTCGCCCGTCTTCCACTCTGTTGGAGTAGAAGGAACTACAGAGGCGGTGGGTCGGCAGGAACCTATATTTACTGCCATGAAGGCGCCACTCCAGGGGGTCCACACCTGATCAGACGACTGCTGCTAGGGGAAAAACCTCCCGACGACTGTGCATGCACCTAATTGGAATGGACATGAGCAACACATCTTGAAGAACAACAGTTACGAGAAGGTGAGTAACCGGTTGTTTTTTTTTTTAAACTACTGTCACGGGGAAGGAGTGGGGAGTTTCCTGAAATAAAACAAAAAGAGTCTCCCCGTAGTTTGAGCTAGGATTTAAATTAATGAAAAGGGAGAGCAAGGGATGGAGTCATCCCTTCCTCCTCTGGCTGGCTAATGAATGGGTAAAGCCTTGGGAGGAGGGGCCACCCTCAGGGAGTGCTCTCCCTCTTTCTGCTGGAGCTCTTCTAGTCACAGCTGGTCTCCAAGAGAGCAGCTTCCCCCAGAAGAGAGTTAGATTGATCCAAGTAATGTCATGAGGGTTTGTTGCCCTTGTGTATAAGGCCACCAGTTTCCTCTTTGTGTTGTCTTCATACTTATGAAGCAAGATACATCTCTTCTCACACTCTCTTCTGCTTGGTCTGTGAATCCTTGTGATGCTCACAGCCCAGGTTGTCTCAAGTAAGAGCTATGAGAATTTTCAATCCTAGTCTTATGTGAAAGACTATCCATCTGTTCGTTTAGGTCTCTTCTTTTTTCTTTAACAACCAAATGGACTTTTTGTGTGTTCTGGTGTTTTACTCTTTGCTTGGATAAGCAGATCAGCAAACATCAGATTGCTGTAAGATTCAGTCTATAAATTAAAGTGGTCCTTAACCAATTATTGTGATCAGTGCTACTTGTGGAATTTCTGATTATTCTTGATGGTTTCCTGTCTGAGTGTATTTACGCTGCAGTCAGAGGTGTGACTGCAGCACATGTAGACATACTCTAGTTAGCTGTGTACTGGTGTCAATGAAGCCACAGTAGTAAAGGCTATATACAAGCCCACCTGGGGCCCAGGTTATGGTCCTGGGCAGCTATCCTAGGCTGCTGCAGTTTCAGTGCTTTTTTTATCTAGCTAGATCAAAGCTATCTGAGTTATGTCTACATGTTTGACTGCAGTGTAGACATTGCCCAGTATGTGCAGGAGAGGCTTCACTACATGACCAACTCAATCTGAAAAGTAGACAGGAATTTGCGGCTTTGTTCAGCCATGTGTTACTTTTTGCAGGTTACTTGTCATGCTGCCGTTTCCTGGATGATAATCAAATTGTTACCAGTTCTGGAGACACCACTTGGTAAGCAGTGTTACGAACTGTAACATTTGTACTAATGGCTGCATATTCAAAAATACAGATAATGTATTATGGGGGAACTTGTCATAACACTTAGTAATAGCGATAGTGTTAGTGCTGTATGAATCCTATGTAAGCAGTCTTTGGTATAGAATTCTCAGAGGACAACCTGGATAAAAACCTCTAATGGCTTGCAATTTAGAGGAAATTGCAAATGGAAATACTGCTGTTAAGCTCTACAAACTATGCTTTTGAATACCCCCTTTTTAAATAAAATGCATTAGGTGTGTGAAGACCCAGACTTTTTGAATTTTTCCTTTGCATTTGTCAGACCATAGATTTTTTTTCTTACCATTTAGGTACTGACAGACTCATGTGCTAAGTAATTTTCATTGTTGATGTTTTTTATTAACATCTCTGATAAAAAGAATGCAATATTTTTAAAATGTAAAACTCTTTACATGTGGTCTATAAGAGCTCATTCAGAGCAATTATGGCTCACTGAGGAAAGAATTAAAGTTTTGACAATATGGATTTTGACACATTCTGGAGCTATAGCTTCAAACAAGTCTCTTGTAACAATGGTTAGTTATGGACCAGTGTCTGATCAGAAGAAATAGCTCCCCCAGAATGGTAATGTCTGTTTAGTTGAGTCTTGTATACTTTTTAAATATCCATTATCAAATTATTGGGGAGTGAACTTGATGTATACAGGCAGTAAAGAGTCACAATTAGTGCATGTTTTACAGTTATTTTATACCAGTGCCATTTTAAACCCCCCCCCCCCCAACATTTTGCACTTCTCTTTTGCACTCTGTTACTGATTGGTTGCTTCAGATTTTGAAGTCCATGATGTATATTCTAATTGGTGATAAGATGGACTATGGAACCATAGATAATTGGTTGTCGGGGAAGGATAGGCTGAGTGAATTAATGATTTTTTTTTTCCGTTAAGCTCTGTAGTACGATTATAGAAAATAAATATTAAATATTGAATCACTTTGGTAAAATTATTTTTTTTAAATCTGTAAGATTATGAATAGCTTTCAGAAAATCTTAAAGTTAGCAGAAGTGAATTATAAATGAATATCAGTGAACGTTTAACAAAACATTAATTACAAAACTAAAAACTCACTCAGACATGGGTGAGGTTTTTCATAGGAGATGGGTGAGATTCTGTGGCCTGCGCTGTGCAGGAGGTCAGACTAGATGATCAGAATGGTCCCTTCTGACCTTAGCATCTATGAATCTATGAAAAATAATCAGTCTTTGAAAAATGTTCAATATGGTGGTCCACTGGCTTAATAGAAACATAATGTTCTGTTGTAATTTGTATACTCCATAGTCCATTTTCAGAGATCAGATAACACTTTTATAGGTGCTTTCTCCTATAGGAGTTGTCTGTAGAGCATTTACTTCTAGAGGTTGTTATGCTCTAGTCTCATTAGCAAAGAAATCTCGTTTTTGTGGGCTATACTTTTATGTAGTTTTAGCTCTTCTGCCATAACCAACAAAAGAAAAAGCCCCTTTAGGTTACAGATCTATAGAATAAGGCTTAACAAGACTGAAGATGTTCAGCAGATTCAGTCTATGTTCTGTTTTCACTGAATTGTTACTTAAAATGGATTTCATTTTAATCCATCAGAACTGGAAAGGTAATGTTAGATTCCTGCAAAGTTAGTTCTGTTTCTGGACTTGCACAGCATTTCTGTGCTGCTTGTAGTGTGGCCTGTTTAAATACCTGCTTAACCAATAAATACTCCATTTTATCAAAAAATTCAATGTAAACAAAAAAATTCACTCATTGAATAAATAAATCTTAAAGAGAAAATAGTAGGACATCTACTAGGGCAGCAGTCCTCACGGCAATTATTTTGAAGTCTTCCTAAGACATTCACTACAGTTATGTTGGTCCCATAAGGACCCTCCTATTAAACTGCCTTCTTAACCAGTGGCTGCTTAAGATCGATGTTGCTTGTACATGAATTTCTTTAATATTAACATGATTTTTCAAAATGAAATGGAAACCTTTTTAAATACACCAAAAATTGCTAAAGTGATGCTCTTTGTACAAGATTATATAGCTTTAGCAGGTTTTGACTGTTGCATGTAATAACTTTTCTAAGTCGAGGTAGGGTGTTGAGTACACAAATTCTGGCCTTCTCTTATGGCCTTGCCACTGGCAAGGGATTCCTTTTTGTTTTGTTCTTCTTTCTGCATATGTATTTCTGAAACGCACGTGGTTCATAATGAAAGCTGGTTCTATTACGAAAAAACTTCTGCTTTTGTGCTGATGGTTCCCTTCATTTATGGAAGGAGGAAGCCAGTAGTCTCCTTCCTCTAAGCTTGCACTCCCCTAGAATGGGGAACTAAAGAGGAGACTGACATGAAGGGCATGATGTTTTCTAGCTGCAAATGGATTTGGGCTGGAACACTAAGCAAAATTTCATATCCTAGTTGGAACTGACTACTGAAGGCTGTTACAGAATTAATTACTGAACATATGGTTTACATAACCAGGGAACCCAAAAACAAGAAAACTGGCTTCTGCACTGGCTCTAAGCCAAAGCAGAATTCTACATTATGCTCACCTACTGGGAAAGAGAACAGACAAGTTAAATGCTTTCTTCTAAACATCTTTGGAAAGTCTGCTGCTTTTATGGATGATGCAGTCAGAATTTCATCCTCTTTTTATACTCTGTGATTGTCACTGTGGTGATCTTACTGTCAATGGAAAAGTGGGGGCACTGACAGCCATGAAGCAACAGTGAATTATTCTGGCTGAATTATACACCCTCAAAAAGTCGCTTTTTAAAATTAATGGAAACACTGACTCAACCTGAACTATAGCAGCAGTAGTAGGTGCTACTCTAAAGCAGCTCTACGCTAGTGTTAGAGCACTGCCATGTTACAGAAATCCATGCATCAACAATGATGAACATTAGTCACTATGCTCTCTATATTGCTGGTAACCCAGCCAAGAAGCAGATCCTCTGTAACCAGAAATATGTGGCTCCATCTGAAAGTACTGGTGCTTTTTTAAGGCAAAGACTGAGAGTTTGTATATGATGTACTGAAATGTCTCAAAGGAGAGCATCTTCTTCCCATATACTTTGGGATTAATTTCCCCCTTTTAATTTTAAATACAAAAATTAAACCAGAGAAAACAAGAGACAAACCAGCCAAGTCCAGGCTAACCAGCCCTGTCTGATACTGTCTGAACTTCTGGTAATGTACTGCGAGACTTACTTTAAAAAATCTATTTTATTTGATGGTTCTAATTTTTGACATTTTATCTCTCCCCCTGCCTTCCCCCCTTCTGTCAAGCGCCCTTTGGGATATTGAAACTGGCCAGCAGACGACCACATTTACTGGACACACCGGGGATGTCATGAGTTTGTCCCTGGCTCCTGATGCCAGGTGTTTTGTTTCTGGTGCCTGTGATGCCTCTGCCAAACTGTGGGATGTTAGAGAAGGAATGTGTCGGCAAACGTTCACTGGCCACGAGTCAGACATCAATGCCATCTGTGTGCGTATGAACTCTGAATTGGGGGAATGGGATTTAAATTCATGATGTATACTCTGCAGTCAGCTGTTAGAATTTAACATGTAGTGCATCCTGGAGTATTACAGCATAGTATTTCCAAAACAGAGTTTTCCACATTTGACAAAACTACATTCAATTTGTTGTATTGCATAAAGTTTATTGCAGTACATGGCAATTTGTTAGGTGCTTAAATAGTATGTTACTAAAGTTTTGTTGATAGTAATGCTTATTATTTCATCTTCAGAAGGCTTTAAAAACATTTTGTGCCTCTGTGATAGAGGTAATGTACTTTTAGCTCCATTTTACAGATAGGGAAACATGCAGGCAAAGGGATGTGGCAAAGAACACAAAGGAAGTCAAACCAAGCCAGGAATAGATCTTTAGTTCCTAGCTCCCAATTCTGGGCATAAGACGACTGGCCTGCATGAGTGTTCCACAGTATCAAATGAAAGTGCAAAACATGCTAGATCATTATCTAAGATTTCACAGTAGCTAGCCAAATGGAAAAAGCCCTGTTCCCAAAAGCTGCAAAACGCAAAGTATCTTATACTATAATATCTTGGTTTTGTTTTAAAGTTCTTATAATATCTTTGTTTTGTTTTAAAGTTCTTCCCAAATGGCAATGCATTTGCCACAGGCTCCGATGATGCCACATGCAGGCTCTTTGATCTTCGTGCTGACCAGGAGCTTATGGTTTATTCACATGATAACATCATCTGTGGCATCACTTCTGTAGCATTCTCCAAAAGCGGACGTCTCCTCTTAGCTGGTTATGATGACTTTAATTGCAACGTCTGGGACACGCTGAAAGCTGATAGAGCAGGTAAATAGTTTGTGGGTTGGGTTTTAAATACTATCAGCTGCACCTAAAGGGGTGACCTATTGACAGTCCTTTATCAAACATTAGCACAGTGCTGTTAGCCTACTGTAATTAACTCAATAATGTGGTCTGCAGTGAGATCACCCCAGGTGAAGATATTTTACTTGTGTTGTCAACATGCTGGTAGATTTGTAAATGTTAGTGAAGAATATGGGGTTTCTGAGAACAGAAAGCTACCCTCTGCAAACAGAACTCAGTAAAATAATGATATCTGGGAAAATTAAATATATTTTTACCTTCAAAGAGCTTATTTTACACTTTACACTTACACATATTTGACACTTTATGAAACACCTACTATTAATCACTTCATTTATGGAGGGTCTATAACTGTGTAATATTTATATGAAGATAATTGTCATTAGTAATTCACTGAAACAGTTCAGGTTAAGAGTTGGCGGCTATGCTGTACTGCAGTGCTTGAAGCTGTTTAGTATTCCTCTGAGAATTTGCACTGATTTTTAGGTAGTGTAACGTCAAGCAGAGATTTGTAGCCACTGATTTATTACCTCAAAATTCTTCACATAGCAAACCGTTCTGGATAGTACTTCTTAAAAACGCACCCTTTATTACCTCCATCTTCCACATTTTCTAAAGCTGCCTTATTGGTGTATTTAATATGAAATGTGACTTTGCATGTTTTGGAAGAAGAAACTGTCAAAGGTCGGAGAGGGTCTTGTCACTGCTATTGTCACCTTATCTCAGGGTATCAGTACCTATCTCGCTAACATGACACATTATCTCTAAGGCATAGCTGGATAATGTGCGTTTGTGGCAGTATTTATAAAATGCATAACGAGAAAAGGAAAGAGAGGTTATGGAACTTTATTTAGGGGTATAATTAATGGGAGGAGATGGGTATTGAATTTACCAACCCAGCTAGTATAGATACTATCAGTTCCTAAAATATAAACTAATGATATTAGAACAGGGAAAGTACAAATTATCATAAATGACCACAAAGTTTCTGCTTATGATTATAGAATGTAAAGAAGAGGAACTAGATAGATTAATGGAGAAAGTATTTCTAATTCTTGGAACTAGCACAAGGACAAAAAGCTAGGTTCTGTTTAGCATCTGAAGGAAGGTAATGAACAAAAATTGGTACAAACCTGATCACTGCTGAGGGGGAGACTGTGCTCAGAATAGAGAAGACACTAGCAACAGAGACTTTCTATGTGTAGTCTAACAGCAATGCTCCCAGGGCTTGCCTCTTCCCCTGCGTCTCCCAACAAATCTACTTTCTATCAGTGCAGTGCAGAAATTGGCACAGTAGTAGTTCAAAGTTCATCTGATGTGTAGAGCAGGTTACTTCACTTTTCAATGCTGTTTATGATTTTAATTGTACCAGGAACGTATTTTTCAAATAAGTGTAACATGGTTATGCTGTCCAAACGCACCTTATTCAAGGTTTCCCCACAGTGGTTATTTACAGTTGAAATCTTGATTTACAGTTGATACTTGAGGCCAAAAATAGACAAGCAAATGAAAACAAATTGGTAGTCTGAAATAGCATATATTGATAGGCAGAGAATTTTCCTTTCATAAATGTGTTATCTTCCTTACTACTGGCTTTAAATCAAGTGCTGTAGAAATAAAGTAACTTGCTGTTCCACCAGAGAATCCATTGAACAGATGAATATGAGGTGTTACTTGTTGCTTTTGGATTATCTGCAGGACTTCAGTTTGTAAATTTTGTAACTCCATGGTAGTGTTGCTCCCAACACTACAATAATTTCTTGTGATAAACTATTAGGTGGGTGATCCAAGCAGCTTAGGGAACTTAGTGACATATTACTAAACTTCATAGTTTTTCTGTTGGGGAAAACTATATTTGGTCCCTGGTGACAATTCTTTACTTTGAAGCTGATTAGGAGGAAGCGATGAGTTCGCTGGCCTGTTGAAATGACTAATGCTAGTTCTATTTCCTGCTTTGATTTTGTACTATACTAATGCAGTGTGATTTGTCTTCAGTGCCTGTTTACTAATGCACTAGGTTGCACTTCTGGTTGATTTTTAAGTAGGAAAAACTACTTTTCAGTCCCTATAGATTAAATTACTATGCCTCATTACAAATCTGTTTCATTAGGGTAGTGTTTATCTTGGGTGTCCTGGATTCTGCAGTTTCCTGGTTTGTTGGGGTTGGTTTTTTGGGTGATAAGAGGCAGTGACTTTTCCATGCCCTTCCTGCAAGAAAGTGGAAGGGTGAAAATAGATGCAGCACCACCATCACTGATCTGATCTGTCTCCCACTCTCCCAGAAACCCTATTGGTTCCTTGCATAAATCTCACCGTAGAGGGATGCTGAATAGGAAAAGGCATCGCCAGTGTGGTTAGAGTCTGAGGGAGCAGCAATACTTAATAAGGAGGAAGGGAGGACAGTCTACAGATGTGTGCAGTCACATGTGTTAATAATCAGTTGTTGGAATCCTAACATGCATTGACGCATCAGTCACAAATGAACTGCTCAAGCACTCTGCTTCCTCGGGTACTTTGCTTGGGGTCTTGCTACATTAAATCTCTCAACTATAATCTCAGTTTTACACACTTCTGGTTTATCACACTACTTCTACAATATGCCCTAGAAGAGTTCCGAGCCATTTCATCAGCAGTGACAGCAGGCTTCCTATATGACACTATGAATTTTTAAAGATGCTATTAACCACATGTACATTTTTCATGCGTCTGCTGCTTCAGAAATGCAGAATTCATTGTATTAAGAAGCCCACTGATTCAAATGGGAGACTCTCTGTTTTAATGTGGAGATCAGCAGTAGTACCCAACATATTTTTACATATTATGTACAGTAAGTTAAGCAAAGTCTGATTCATCAAGCAAACTTTGGATGACCAAGTCAATATTTGGAAACTTAAATTCTAAAACACCTACTAGCACTAAATTCTTTTAAACGTGTCACAACTGCAAACTAGATCAGAAAACATTCTTAACAGCATGAATATGTGGAGTCATGTGAACAATGTTACTGATGCAAAGAGAGAGGCTAATTAAGTTCTTCCATCACAACTTCTCCAGGCCAAGATTTTGATAATGTAATGGACTGAGCAAGACTTGAATATAGGTGCTTTTTACCTTCTTTCCTTTGAATGCCCATATAAAAAGTCATACCAGCTCCCTTACTTTTCTTTTCTTTTTCTTTTTTTTTTTTTTTTTTTTTTAAAGTTTAAGTGTTTCTTTCAGTCCCTCTCAATTCAATTTTTCAAAATAACATATTGGTTGAATGGAAGCATCTTCCATAGTGGCAAATCTAATGAAGGTAGGTGGCCTTTTCGTAATACGTGTGCTTGTAATCCCAAAAGGAGGGCTAGGGCTCATGCAAGATTAAGTGTGTTTAAGATGCTCCAGCCTAACTCTGCATTTTTTTTTTTATAGTCTAGGGTTTTTTTACAAGACGAATTGGCTTTTAACACTGTCGGAGGGGAAGTAATTGAATTTAGCAGCAATGCACTAATAAATATAGAATTCAGAACTGCTTGGGGGGTGCTGTCAGAAGTATTTTGATAAGCTGGTGATGGCTTTGTAATTGACATGTAATTATTGAAGGTTATTCCTATCAAGTGAAAATCTTGTGGCTAACACACTTCATGTTGTCATATTCTTCATTTGGGAGTCCCTCACTGGCTTCTTCAGTCATTTCCAAGTGAATACTGCCAAAAGTTTGGGGTAAAGAAAACTATCAAAATCAGATTTGTGTAAATATTAAACCAAGTTAATGTTCCATTCTTCTGATCACTAAAGTATCCAATACAAACATGCAAGCCCTTATCATTGAGTTGCTTGAAATGAAGCGTGTATTCATCAAGATTCTGTAATATGCATGTGTATTTTGTTTAATTTCTAGGTGTCCTTGCTGGCCACGATAACCGTGTCAGTTGCTTAGGTGTGACTGACGATGGTATGGCAGTAGCAACAGGGTCATGGGATAGCTTCCTCAAGATCTGGAACTGAAGTCTGTAGGTATTTGGGAGGGTAGGGAAGAACATACTTAATTATCTTGTTTATAATCTCATTTTTTCTAATTTTAAATGTACATTGCAACTGCTTTTATGCTACAGGCTCACAGTTTGGTTTAGAAAAGTAACTAATTTAAAACACTAGAAATAAGATTAACTTCTTACAGTTTAACTCCGCCTTGTAAAATTCTACTTGCCATGGGGAAGTAATTTTTTTTATAGGTATCCTCGACTCTTTTTCATTATCAACATGGTAGAGGGTGGGTTAATGGCTTTCACATCTGGGCTGGTAAATATTATTAAATCTTTTGAAAATGGTGAAATAAAATAATGGATATAAATGTTGGTGTGGGAAGATAGAGTAGAGGGCGTGGGAGAATAAACAGTTTTGCCAGACACAGAAGTTAGTTCATCCAGCTTAGAACTTAATGTTAGTGTCCGAACATAAGTTTTAACAAAACTTTTTGTGTGTCAGACAAGCAATGGACTCCACCGTGACTGGAAGACATTTCCAACGGTTGAAAACTAAAATGATAGCATATCCAATCCAACCATACTAACTTGGACCCCCAATTCGCCTCAAAACTTCAAAGGGCAAGATCTTTTACCGTCTCCTATTGCTGAAACGAAGAGCACAATTACTTTTCAAAGAAGAATTTCTGTAGTTGTAAGCAAATGAAATTGTGCATTCCTTTTGGGACCATTTTTTGTCTTGAGAATTTAAAAAAGAAACACTATCATAAAAGCATGACCAGAAAGTAAACTTGAGCATAATTGTGAAACAAACTTAACTTCACTGTAGTTTTCAAGTTAAAGTTGAGAACTTTGTTTTATCTCACATGGTTTCAAATTTTCAAGTCACATTTGTAGAAGGATTTCATTTTTTTTTTTCACATTTCCTTTTTAAATACATTTCTTTATGGTCAATAACTGAGTAAAACAAGGGAGTCCTAGCCCAGTGCGTCTGGGGTTGTTAATGCTGTAAATTTAGTCCCTACTTTTTTTTATTTCTGTCTAGTATCACAAATAATTGTTGCACAAAACATGGCATCTATAGAATAATGTTAAGAAGTAAGGTAACCCAAGCACATGCTGTACATGGTATTGAATGCTTGTTTAAAGAACCTTTCACCTTCTATGGGTAACAAATGCAAATACTCAATTCCTATCCACCCACCCCCAAACCCACTGATTTAAAAAAAAAAAAAAAAAAAAAAAATCTTTGTCCCCACTTGCAAGGGCAGTTTATATACCCTAACACTACTCCCGTAGTCTCAACAACCAGGAATCTCTGTTTTTCAAAAGAGACCTGTCCTGCGCTTGGGTATTAAGTCAATTCTTTGTGTATGAAATGATGTACAAATCAATGTTTTGAAAATAATAATCTTAAACTTTCTAAGTTAAACAAAAAAATTTTTTTGATTGTTTGCCATATTGGGTGGGTTTACTCTTAGAATCGCATGCTGTAGAAATGCTAAAAAGTGCATATTGGACTAAGTCCTTAGATGTTTTTTTTCTTTAAAGAAATAACCTGTTTAAAAACTGTAACCATTGCCGCTGTATTCATTTATTGTTGCTACTCTGTGCATAAATCTATGAAGACTTCAAATACAAAGCTATGCACGTTTTGGAGTAGCGTGAGAAGTCACTTTTTTTTTCTTTTTTTTTTTTTTTTAAAGAAACAGCCTGTTCAAACGATCGCTGTCAAAATTGTGGGGGTGGGAGAACCCAGACCATCATCTTTATAAATTCTTCACAGCCAGTTCCTCTTGTAAAATGAGTTCTTTGCATCCAATTAGAATCATTTTTGTAATGAACAGTTTTTCCTGGCTTTCTTTTCAAATAAAATGTTAAAAGCAGCAGCGTTTGGACAGCAGATTGTTCTCTTAAATTCTCCTATCTTCACCATATCCAGAAATGCGCCTCCCTAGCAGCAGTAGTGGCTTTCACCATTCTGTTTTTCTGCAACATTCTGTACAAAAATGTGCTGTAATTGTGCGTTAGGCCTGGATTTGGCATAAAAAAAGATGAATTCCCTCTCTCTCTCTCATGAAACTACTCTGTAGAGCTTTCTCTGCACCCTGTATCCCTCTTCTTCACCTTTTTGTATTTAATTTTAAAGTCAGTGTACTTCAAGGAAGCTGGATGCAAGATAGATACTATATTAAAATGTACTGTTATTTAAGATGTAATAAAGCAGTTTGACATGAATTTGGTCTGACTGATTTGTTCTCCAGCTGATTGCTCTGCCTAAAGAACAAAACTTCCTAACCTAACAGATCTTGAGTGGTGAATTTAAACAAGCCCATCAGAAAAATGGCAGTCTGTGCTGTGGCAGCTTCTGATGCATCTTTTGGATTAAGTTCAGCATTTTCAAGTGGTTTGATTTTTCCACCCTATTGCATACAGTACTAATTGGCAAACCAGGTATAAACTGTTACGCAAGATGCTTGGAAAAATTGCATGTCTGATTAAGTAGCATACACACAAATGGAGTCTTCTTGAGTGTTGGAGTGACAAATGTGCAGAGCTGACTTGAACTGTTTCACAATTTTTCAACCATGTGCGTGCACTGAATGTACTAGTGTTTGTACAGTTACCGTTAGTGTCTAGCCACCATGTGGAATGCGAAACATGTGCTAATATAGGGTTTACTAAGGACATAGTAAGTATCTGGAGCTCAGCAGCTGCAGACATATTTTTCAGCAATGTTAAATATTTAAGACACACATTTATCTATTTGATTGTGAGAACCAGTCAAGAGCTTAATCAAAAATTGCTGGGAGCTGTCTATGCACAGACTCCCAAGTGAAGGTCACTATAACGCATGGATCATTTGGTATTCATGGCCAAAGCATTCTTGTGTGGAAGATGCTACATTTATCTAAATATACAACTGCTGAGGTTGGAAACAGTCAAGAGTTTTTAATAACTTTTTAAAAATTGCTTAGTCTGTACCTTTCCTCAACTTCAGTAGAGTGCTCTATGAACTTACCCCAGCTGAGGATCTGGCCTACTAGATTTGTTTATTAGTTACACTGTTGAATTTCTGTATTTGGCATTGAGATGGGTAGGTAGGTATCAACATAAGGCTCAGCAGGAAAAAAATTAAAAAATCCTGGCTGAATTTCTATATATAAAATACATTTTGTACTGACCAAAACTGTGGGAAGTTTTTCCCTTCACATTTGTTTTTGTTTTTGTTTTGTTTTTTAAATGGACATCCTGATAGATATTGGGGTTATTTTTTTAAAACTGATTTTTTTAAACAGTTGCTTTTGAACTATCAGTGCACAAAAGGAAAGTCATAGTTATTTTTTTAAATGGAAAAAGGGTGTTTCTGCTCTTTGTCTGACTCAGAAACAGCTGACTGGATTTTCCTCAAATCTTTCATCTGCTCCCACTCAGCCAAAACATTGCTGGGCTGAGACCAAACACAAAATGTTTCAGCCCAAAATAAGGTGGTTTTTTTGTTTGTTTGTTTTTGCTATTTTCCCAAAAGCTGCAAGTGTGGAAAAGATGATGGTTCTGTAATTATTGTTAAACTGTAGCCTTAGTGTGAGCTTCTATGCCTGTGAACATTACATAAGTAAGAATGGCTAGAACGGATCAAACCAATGGTCCATCTAGTCCAGTAGCCTGTCTCCAACAGTGTCAAGTGCCAGATGCTTCAGTGGGAATTAACAGGGTAATTACCGTGTGATCTGCCTTGGTCATCCAGTCCCAACTTCTGGCAGTCGGAAGTTTAGTCACACCCGAGAGCATGGGGTTGCAGCCCTGACCAACATGTAGTAATTGATGGACCTTTCCTCCATGAACTCCTCTCATTCTTTTTTGAACCCAGTTATACTTTTCGCCTTCACAACACTTCCTAGCAGCAACTCCATAGGTTGATTGTGAGTTGTGTGAAGAAGTACTTTCTTATGTTTAAAACAAACAGAACGTCTAGAGCACTTTAAAATGAGCAGAAATGCTTTACATTTAATTCCAAATGTCTCTGTAGTTCCAAGTAATTCTGCTGCTACTTTCCATTTCCTTGATATATTTTTGCAGCAGATGTTTCAGTTGTGAGTTTGTCTAGTCTATAATGGAACCAGTTCAATCATTCTTCCTCGCCATGTGTCCAAATATACCTTACCATGCTCCTACCCATATGTTCACTTTTTGCTTCTAGCAGCTGCTGGGAACCCCTTTGCAAGCAAGGGGATATCTGCCAAGACTTACTGACTCCCAGAGTCAAGAGGTTAGTGAACACACAGTACCTTTATTGGAAATCTCAACATATTTTTAGATCCCTCTAAGATGTAACAAATATAACAGGCAATCTTCCTTTCCAAACTTGTACTTGAAAATACAGATGTATGTTTAAATGAGATTCATGTTTCATAGCATGGCCATTTTCCTCCTATTTAGCAAATATATTTGTTCTGAATATTATAATGGGGGGGGAAATAATGTACAACTTGAAACTAATACTTAGCTCCTGTATAGCTTGTCCTTGTCTCTGTAGTGGGCCATGCCCCTTACATTTGAACATCCTCAAAGTTGGACTAAGTTTGGATCTGGATTCAAACAGAGGTTGCATCTGTAACATCCCTTCCTCTTTCTTTATCCTCTACTGATATCACAAAGAAGGCATGACACTGCAGCTGTTCTCTCCGGGCTCTAATCAAACCCTGCCCTAAAAATAGGGCTTTTACTTCGTAACAAGTTCAAACTGGTCTGCAGAAGTAGGGCTGTTCAAACCAGTTACCTGCAGTAATGCTATAGGGAACACAATACTAGAGGAAAAGTCAGTGGTTTTGTTTGCCTAGATGCTGCTTCTCACATTCTCTTCTCCACACCCCAAGCAAGTGCCTTTTTAAAGGATTTAACTCTACAAGAAAGCAACATCTCCTGAAATTGAGAAAAATAATTGAGAAAATATCCCTTTGCCCAGTAGTCTAGCTGTTCTAATGTCACTCTGAAATCTAAGCAGTGGAGCAGAATGTGGCATCCTAAGTTCTGTGCATAGTTAAACCACAGTCTAGATTCACTAAATATTAACTGTCAAACTGACATAAAGCACTGACAGTGCGCTCTGTGCTGTACAAGATAGAAACAGTATGGTCCTTGCCTCCAGGAGCTTGCACAGTGAATAACACAGAACCACTAAATTGCAAAACCCTGACTGAATTTTGAGTAACTTTGTTTGAAATGCAAATCTATGTATTGCATTATGATCTGTGAGGTTTACAGAAGGATTCAGTGCTGTTCTTAAGGTAGGTAACATCAGTAGTTCCCTGCATTTTTCTGGTTTAGGGCTGGGAGGAGGCTAAGATGGAAAAAAAACAGTCCCTCCAAGTGACTGATAACTTCCGTTGTACAGCACTTAGTGTTTTCCTCCCCTCTGTTTCAGGTGATTAATCAAGTTCTAAACATTAGTCCAGCCTAATGGGCTGGGTGAAATTGATTAGTTTGTAATAAGCTTCACATCACTGAAATAAGGTCTAAATGCCCCGCAACGACTGTTCTTTATTGCTCTGCACAGAGAAGGGTGAACAGTTCTCTAACCAAACAATACTGCTTGTATAGAGCCTCTATAGAATATAGTGTGTTAAGGGGTTGAAGGTCTCCAGCTTAGTGTCTGCCTCTGTTCTTAGTCACCCAGAGGGTAGCTGATAAAAGCAGTTTGTAGCTGAAATGTTGGAGCACTACCTCTTCACCTGAGGATAACGCTGACAGTAAAAACATTTCATATATCTGTTAGTTAAATTTATTCTGCTCCAGTGAGCCTGTAGATTTTTAGAAGATT
This sequence comes from Dermochelys coriacea, assembly GCF_009764565.3. NCBI lineage: Eukaryota > Metazoa > Chordata > Testudines > Dermochelyidae > Dermochelys > Dermochelys coriacea. Next base: position 17,224,698 of record NC_050085.1, on the reverse strand, counting down.
TCAAAGGTACCACACTCCACTCCCCTCATGCATTCCTCTCCTAAGTATCTCTGTAAAAGTACACAGCATCACAAAATTTTGATCTCTAGTTAAAACTGTTTTAGCAGTAAATCAAAACATACTCTTGCTCAGAATCATTCGCTTGAATTAAGACAAACCCAAAGCCTTAATAATTCTGTTGTGTAATTTATTCTGATGTGACGAGGCATTGTTAGGCTTTACTGCTGAAGGTAGGCCAGCTCCCTGGGAACAGATGCTCAGACAATCCACAATTCCCCTGGTGCCTGGTAGGAGGTGGGGTAGCGTGTTGCTTTAGCAGGCTGCATGTGATTGGCAGATCCCTGGCATTCTGATATCAGACCATCAAATTCTGCCCTATCTTTGGCTACCAGCACCGCACCCCCCTAAAGAGGGCCACTTGGTTTCTCTGCTTAGCAAAGGCTGTGCCAGGCATTGGACCCTTTCTTAAAGGAAACCTGCCTGTAGCATAAGAAGTTATCCTGATAGCCACTAGTGTAGTCAAGGATAAACTTGGGTAAAGTGAATTTACTCACTTCTCATTTGGGGATATGGATTTGATTTTAGGAGCTTGCTTACTTTTTTTAACCATTACACCACTGCTGATATTAATTTAAAAAAAAAGTCAAATACCGTTTTAGTAAATTAAACAGGAAAAGTACCATCTTCATGTGCTCCATAACAAGTAAGAGTTCAGCTCCACTGAACGCCGTAGCAAACTGGACAGTTGCAAAGCGAAGATGCATGTGGGTTTTTAAATTTGTTTTTGTTTAAAGTTCTGTCTGGTTTAAAAGCTGGTTAAACCAATAAGGATTGTTGCTCAGGTGAGAATGGTGATAATCTGATAGGACTCAATGGTGGAAGACTGGAGTGGTAACAGGATGTGGAGCCTTTCATTTCCAGATCTCTAGCATTTGGGTCAGTTGTGACCATGCACTGTTCCTGTCTGCTACAGGGAAATGAGTTTGATCACAATCCAATTCCCAGAAGTCAGTTGTCCCCATCAGAAAATACACTGCTGCTATTGATAGTAATTCACCAACTTGTTGGCGGTCTTAGCAAAGGTGCCAAGGAGAAAATGCACATGGAGACTAAACTCCCTTCTTATCTGGAGGTTATTCTGTGGGTCAGAATCAAGTCTCACTTTAGCAGGTGTGGAGAAGCTTGAGCTGCTGCTTACCACTATTGTACTTGTTCTCTCCAGTCAAACCAAGGCCAAGATTTTCAAAAGTGGTCTGGGGACCCAAATTAAGAACTGATTTTTCTGAAAGTGCTGGGCACCTGCCCTCTGAAAAATCAAGTCCCTCGTAATGTATCTAGCTTGGGTACCCAAAATCTCTAGTTATGCTTAACAGCCTCAATCTGGGCTTCTGTCTTTGGATGTCAGCCTCACTCACTGAAATTCCTTGAAAAATATTTAGCTGTAGTTTATATGTATGTACACAGATATGTAACATTACACAATATTCCATTTGCACAGGGGGGTGTAGAGAATAGCTCTCCCTCCTATTCACATTTTCTCTTTCATATAAAACCACTGTTCCCCTTACAAGAGCCTGGTAAAAATCTCCCTCTGAAATGCAAACCCTGAGTGGTGTGTGCATTCAACTACTTGCAGGCTTACACCAAGTGAATTTTGCCATAATTTAGAACAAAGGGAGGTTCTTTTCCTTAATTATTCATAAGCCATTTGCTTTAGATTAGTGCTGCTTGACATAATTGACCCTGACAGGTGATCACCTGGTGTGCTGGAAGCAGAGAATGAAAAGTTTTTGTTTGTTTGTAACAATTTTTTAAATAAAATGTCTGTTGAAGAGTATGAACTATCCAGCTCATTAGATGACTCCCTCAATGGTGTAAAATGGTAACACTTACAAAGTTCTTCTGACCCTCTGTACACAGGGGTGCAACTCCATCTTGTGGCATAAACTGTAAGAACAAGGCTAGTGTGATTGGTTCATTGGAAACCATGATGAATGTCAACCCACATGCCGGCCTTGGGTGTATTTTTCGAGAGGAACAAAACATTTTCCCCCTCATCTTTTACCATAGCAAGTTGAAAATGCTATAGATTTTTATGGAGGGGAAAACTCTTCAATCAAAAGAGAAAAATTTTCGTTGTTTGAAATTTTTCATGGACTTTGGGGGTTTTATGGTGTGACAAAAATAGAATTTTTGAAAATTGAAAAATCACCTTTTCATCCAATTTTCATCAAAACTAGAGAATGTCAACCATGCATGACTCATTTCCAAGAGAATTTTCAGTCAAAAACATTTTTTCCCATCAAAAAGTGAGTAAGTGTGACTTGAGATGGTCACATTCCTCTCTATTCTGCATGCATTTCCCTCCTCCCTCCCACTTCTTTATTGTACTTTGACAGTTTTCTAACCCCAGGCTCCCACTCAGTCCTTTACCCCCTACCTCTGTGCTGAATCTGCCATCAATGGGTTACCTTTCAGATCATATTGGGAGCCTTTCCTAAGTCTTGTATGTAGGTAATCATACTCACAAGGTGGTGTAGAAACCCTGTTTAGGCAGAAATTTATTTTAAATATCCTTGAGAAATGATTTCTGACATTTAGGGGTGAGCTCCTTCTCAGATAAGATTCAGGTTTTTTGCTAACAGTTGAGATGGATTTTCTCACAGTAAATATTCATGTTTAGTATATAATACTATGTTGCACTGTATGTAAAGGATGCAGAAATGTAGATATTTTTCACAAGTTTGAACTTAAATTTTGAGTCCTTTAAAAAGAGCATATTAATGTCATCTATTAAACTTTTCAATTTTTGGCTTTGTTGTTCCTCTTGCAAAATGAGGACTCAAATTCATTGGTAACAAAACAAGGACACAGCAAAGAACTGTTGCCTATAGTAGCTGGTCTTTGGAAGTCTGAGTCATACCTCGTAATATGGAATTATGTATTTTTGTATTTAAACTTGCATCTATTTTCACCACAGATCCTTAATCTCTTTCCAGAATGATTGATTTAGTGTGGGAGACATCATAAAGCAAACTGAAAACCAGTTCTAAGTGTAATATTAACCAAGTTTACACTACGGTCTCTTGATCTGGTGCCAGTTTTCCACTTCTCTTAGAAATATTTTCTTGTTCCCTTTCTAGATTTAAAATGCTTTTAGACTGTGCCTGCCCTTTTAGGTTACTAGCGCTCCAAACCTGTGCTACGTGTACATTAGCACCTGTCAGATACTCAGAAAACCATGGTAATGGGTGTGGTACAAGAGTTTCAATAGACATCAAAATGAAATGGGTACGTCCACTGTTTACATATATGATATGATATGATATATGCCTTCTCCCTCAACCTGTGCCCAGGGTTCTTTTTGAGGTCTGAAATATTGTGGTTAACCATCTTCGTTTTCACCTACTTCTCTTTCTGAAAGGGTCTATCCACAATACTAACCGAGCCCAGTTTTGTAGACCCATCTGTGAATATGATTAGAAGAATTGCCTGAACTTATGGATTTAAAATCAAACTGTTAGTGTTCACCCATCCCAAACTTATAGGAGCTGCTGATGCTTTTTTGCCTCCTTAAATATTGCTATCTCCAGGTGCTTAATACATCAGAAATCTAGAAGAGTTGATACTATTGGTGAGGGTCCTCTTTGAACTCTGATATCTTGAGCTCTTTTGAAACCATCTGCCTTGGACTGAACTACAGTAGAGCATCTTTTATATTACCAGCACTGATTACATTTAAATTGGATAATATCAGAAGTTGCATGTGTTTTCTAGCACAATTATATTACAGTAAACCACACAATGATCAGAATCTATATATCCAGAAACCTGCCACACATCTGTTGTGAACTATACTTTCTAAATAAAATAAGTGAGCATGTTCATTTGTTATTGATGACTTATCCCTATTCACTCCAGGTGCGCGCACACTGTAAAACTACCCAGCTTACAGTATAAATACCCACAAGTTCCTGTTACATAGATCAATACAAAAATCATTTTGGCTAATACAAGACAATTCATGCACACTCACAGCACTCCTCACTTCCAGGTTAGGGCAAGTCGACGTGTTTTCTTTGGGTTTTTTATTTTATTTTATTTTTAAAAGATAAGCTCTCTTAATTATGATGGCCTATTCAAAACAATTGAGGAATCTCATGTCTGGATTGGGCATTTCACCTCCATAAGACAATTCTTTTAGGCCCACCTGTCCCTCTCCATGTACAATAGTGCATAAAGATCTAAAATAAGGGACATGAAAATATCCAGGTGTGTGAGAAGCTGCAGAAAAGAAGACAGAGGGTGAACATAAGTCTTCAAGTATGCAAAAGGTTGTTATAAAGAGAGAGATGATAAATTGTTGTCCTTAGCCACTGAGGCCAGGACAAGAAGTAATGGGCTTAAATTGCAGCAAGGGAGATTTAGGTTAGATATTAGGAAAAACATAACTGTAAGGGTAGTTAATCTCTGGAATAGGCTTTCAAGGGAGGTTGTAGAGCAGGGGTGGCCAACCTGTGGCTCCAGAGCCACATGTGGCTCTTCAGAAGTTAATGTGGTTCCTTGTATAGGCACTAACTCCAGGGCTGGAGCTACAGGTCCCAACTTTCCAATGTTCCAGGGGGTGCTCACTGCTCAACCCCTGGCTCTGCCACAGGCCCTGTCCCCGCTCCTCCCCCCTTCCCCCAGAGCCTCCGGCATGCTGCAAAACAGCTGACCAGGAGCTGCGGGGAGGGAGGGGGAGGCGCTGATCGGTGGGGCTGCTGGTGGGCGGGAGGCGCTGGGAGCAGGGAGGGGGAGCTGATGGGGGGCTGCTGACCTATTACTGTGGCTCTTTGGCAATGTACATTGGTAAATTATGGCTCCTTCTCAGACTCAGGTTGGCCACCCTTGTTGTAGAGTCTCCATCATTAGAGGTTTGTAGGAACAGCATAGACAAACACCTGTCAGGGATGGTCTAGATCAGTGGTTCCCAAACTTGTTCCGCCGCTTGTGCAGGGAAAGCCCCTGGCGGGCCGGGCCAGTTTGTTTACATGCCATGTCTGCAGGTTCGGCCGATTGCGGCTCCCAGTGGCTGCGGTTCACTGCTCCAGGCCAATGGGAGCTGCTGGAAGTGGCGGCCAGTGCGTCCCTTCGCCCGCGCCACTTCCAGCAACTCCCATTGGCCTGGAGCAGTGAACCACTGCCACTGGTAGCCACAATCGGCTGAACCTGCAGACGCGGCAGGTAAACAGCCTGGCCCACCAGGGGCTTTCCCTGCACAAGCGGCAGAACATGTCTGGGAACCACTGGTTTAGATAATACTTAGTCCTGCCTCAGTGCAGGGGACTGGACTAGATATGTATCGCGGTCTCTTTGTTATACATTACTGTGATCTACATTAAGTCTGCACCATCCTGGGTGTGAGGTACAGTGCAGGTTTGTAAACTGTGTACACTTTCAGTCAAATCACAGAACAGGACAAACCTGGAACTTTTATTAAAACTAAAACCAAACCTCCCACAATGGCATTCCTATTGTAGCACTTAAATCATTTTCCCCTCCCACAGAAAAGCCTGGGAAGACATGTGCATCTTGCATTGTGTCAACAGCACCAAGCCAAACTAAGGAGTGATCAACCATTCTTTGAAGCTAAAGGGTGTTTTCTCATAGCGTTGAGAGGGAGAAGATCTAGCCTGGTGGTGGTGGTTATTTTTAGCGCACAACCTTCCACCACCACCACTTCACAATTCTGTGCTTCTGGTGACAATTAAAATGAGAAGCCATTGTGTTGCTTGGCAAAAGGTTTGGGGCCAGGCAAAAGCCATGATTCTCCCATTTCCCCTGCATCCTGGAGCACCTTTCACTGCTATTTAAACAGCTACCATCTCCATCACCCCAGTAGAGTTCAGTGCTCTTGAATGAACAATAAACATCCAAGGAAAGACCACTCCTTGTCTGAAGTGATGGACACTAGTTTGCATTAAAGAGGGAGCTGGGAATACTTCCAAAGATTACCACATCACTTAGCTGAACTCCTCCGCATTTTGTCCATTGCACATTTCAGATGTGTGCTAACCCTCTAGTTCCCAAAAGCCTTTGCAGATCTCACTCCTGTTTAGTGTCAGAAAGAAAAATGAATGTGTGATACTGGCAGGCCAGAAGCCAGCTCTTGACCAGGTTGAAAGCATTAGCTAAGAACTGACAACCTCATAGCTGGAGACCAGATCAGCTGTATGTTAGTTTTGCTCAAAATAGGTATTCATTTTATAAGAATGTATTTAGTATGAAATGCTTATTAGTTGCTGAATGCATTAATTCCAATTGTAATGTCTGTATTCCGTGCTATAAGAAAATATGTAAGTTTGCCTTATAACTTTTTGAAAATGTTTGCTCTGAACTTATGAATTGAGGTACGGGAATCATCCTCTCCTCCCCATCCATCCATCTGACTATCAAACTCAGATGGGCCATCACATTACAAAGGACTGGTTAATGGCCCTATCGCACCTGGGAAATGCTATGTGCAGGGAAGCTCATCCTGTGGGCTAGGAAGCTGAATGAAGGAAATAAAACCAAGTCACAGGAAAATTTTCTACATTTTTGGCTGTTTGAACTGTGAAGGGCCAGAGATCCCCAGGGGCTGCCTCCTCGAGTTGCCCTGAAAGACACTTTGAATTGACAAATCACTACAATTCTGCCACTCTTAGGATTTAGATGGTAACTCATTTGTGTGTATATATTTGCTTGCTTTAACCCTGTCAATAACTCATTTCTTTTTCTTAATTAATAAACTTTTAGATAGTTTATTAAAGGATTGTCTACAGGCGTTGTCTTTGGTATAAGATTTAGGTACAAACAGATCTGGGGGTAAGTGACTGCTCTCTGGGGACTGGAAGGAACCTGAACATGGTGTGATTTTTTTGGTGTAAGTGACCATTTATCACTAAGTCCAATTTGTCTGAGGTGCAAGATAGACTGGAGAGTCTGTCTGTGACTCCACATTAAGACTTACAGTGAGTGATCCAGGAGTTCACATTTGTTACTGGTTTGGTGAAATCTAATTATAAAACACACCAACAGTTTGGAGTGTCTGCCCTGAGGTAGACACTCAAAGTCATGAGCCACCCCAGACAGCATGACAGAAGGGATGGCCTTTGGACCATTCCAATAAATATCAGGCTATGGGGTTTAGGAGAGGAGGAACTGTGGAAGCTGATCCGCTTATATTGGTGAATCTGGTCTTCTGTGACTTCTTTGATCAACAGCTGGAGGTTTCTTTGAGTGAGACTCATCTTCCTCATTCTGTGACTGACTACAATCAAGTGATGGTGTTTAGATGTTGGCACCAGGGAAAAAAAGAGAGCAGAAATGCAAGATGCCAACAATTAAAAATAGAGCCTAAGAAATGGCTCTATTGGAACTAAAGGTTAAGTGTACTTCATAAGTGAATGGATCATTCTTGTACTTTGAAGCCAGCCACACAGTTCTAAAGACCAAGACTTAATTAGCCAGAAATACTCAACTAGAGTCTGTTTTCTGACTGAGCTCAAAATGAAAGCCCTCCACCCATTCTGATTTAGCTGGAATTTGCAGTGATGGCTACGTATAATTGACTCCTAGTGGTTTCTCAGCATCTCACTATTTAACTTTTTTTTTTTTAAACAGTTCTGGGTCTGATCTTTCAGAGGTGTTAAGGAGCTGCATCTCCCTTTCAGGTCAAATGGAGTTGAGTGCTCAGTACCTCTGCAACTCAGATCCTATCATTAGTTAATATTTACAGATTGCACTGAGATGAAATGTGTTTTGAAGATTAAATGCATATATATATTTATTTAAACTGTCCCCATCTCTTCTCTGAATACTTTAGATTATTACTTAATTAAAAATATAAGTCTTCACTGCTTTATTTTCATTTTAACAGCTTTCAGAATGGCCAGTTAAGCAGGTAGTTTCGCTTCCTGGCTCTCTTGCACTAGCACAGAACTGTTCCAGTTGCAAACACTGCACAGAAGCTTTCAAATCCAAATCTTTCTAGGTTTTCCCTTTTTCCTTTTTTAAAAGGAATTATGAAGGGGAAAAACTCCTGCCATCCCCAAAGATACATTTTTGCTTTAATCTACCTGCTGCTGCCGCCGCCACATAAAGATTAATACTTTACCCTTTCATATTCTTTTCCATCCAAACATCTCAAAGCAAAACAAGCAATGAATAGGGCCTCTCCTCACTGTGTGAGATTGGTGGTATCCCCATTTTAGAGATGGTGAGACTGAGGCACCAGAGAGGTTTGTAACTTTGCCACAGGTCCCATGATGACTAAGTCAGAACACAAGCCAGCTCTTCTGATCTATGCAGCATTTGTCAAACTGTCCTTCCTCTTCAAAATCTGCTCTTCCCATTGCACATTTGCTTGCTCGGTCTGGTGAAACTTGGCAGTCCCGGTCACTTTTTGCCACAGTGCAGCATGTGGCAAAGGGCAATGGCAATTGAATCAGGGTGAGATTAGTGTAACATGGAATGTCAACTGTAGCTTGTTTGAATATAAACCAGGGAAAACACAAATATTCCTATTTTTATAGTTTATCCTAGTGGGGAAAGAGAATCCTTCTGAGTTATGCTTGGCCTGGTTTTCTATAGGATGTCTTCCACAATTAGATCAGTGGGAATTTATAAGTCTATTCATCCTAGTCAAACCATAGTCCTGTTTTTCTTGGTATTGTCTGAGTCACTTTAATGCTTTGCAGTAAGGAAATTCAGTTCTATGGAGGAAGACCAAACCATAAAATAATCCTGTCTGGGCGCTCTGAAATGTTATGTAACTTGGCAGCTGCATCCCAGTTGAAAGTTAGGCGGATCTTTCCTTTTCCTCTCTTTTCCATGTCGCAAAGCCAAGAGCTTTCAGGAGGCTGATTCTAAACTAGAACTGATGGGAGGAAATAGCCAGGGACTGGTTTTAATTCTGACCCCACCCATCAGTGAACTTCCCTGCACTGCTGCTGACTGCACCAGAAAGGTTTCATATCTGTCAGAAAGCACGTGTGTCAAGAACTCGCTCACAGTAACACTATGTATTATTTAGGGGCTTTATATGCATGAATGGCCAGACACACACTTCTCCTTGCTGTCTGGAGTTGAAGGTTTTGCTGTGTGTCATGGAAAACATCATTTTCCCCAGACCTGTAACAAGGTCTTGGTTTCAACCTCTTACCTTGATGCCATTATAATTTGGGAGAGTTTAATATACTTCATAAGGTATATGAATTATACTTAATTGTGAATTGTAGTTTAGTTTTAATTTGAAACTTATGTGAAAGGAGGGAAATCTTAGTAGCATTGGGAAATAAGACACTAAGGTGATTGGGAGCATTAGAAACGTTTAGGGTACAAGTTGACTCTCAACTCTTTGGGGGCAGGGACTGACTCTCATTGTGTGTGTGCAGCGCCCAGAATCTTGAGGCCTTGATCCCCAATTGGGCCTCTAGGTGCTATCCTAATATATATAATTAATAATAAGGCAATGTGAATATATATTGCCTTGCAGTTTTTTGTTCAGTTGGCTGAAGTATGGGGCAGCTCTAATTCTATAAATATGTACAAAATATGTGCACAGACACCCTTTCTTACATGTTCATACAAATTATCTGAAGGACTCAAGGGATGTATCTGAAATTTGGGGAAAATAGAATTTTAGCTAGCTGGGATTTGGATAACCACAGGCTCTGATCCTGGAAACTGCTCCACAAAGACAGAGTCCCCTGCAAGGGCACAGTGGTCTGCCTGGATAGATTTCAGAGTAGCAGCCATGTTAGTCTGTATTCGCAAAAAGAAAAGGAGTACTTGTGGCACCTTAGAGACCAACAAATTTATTTGAGCATAAGCTTTCGTGAACTACAGCTCACTTCATCGGATGCATTCAGTGGATAGAGTAACTTGTGGGATCAGGACCAGAGTTCATTTCATATATATGCATCTGCCTTACCAAAGCCCACTACAAAATATTTTGCCCATGATGAGCAGGCAAACCACACCTCACTAGCTTTTTTGCATCTGTGAGAGGCTAGGTAGGATTTGACTATCTGGGCAGATCCCCTCCTCTTTTAATCTGTGAATTACATGCTGTTGGTTAAATGAAGTCTTTGTGCATCAGACCTAATGGCCTCTTGTTTTTAAGATCTCACTCTGGGCTTCGTATCGACATTTTTTTCCCCCTAAATGCTGAGGCGAAAGCAGAAGACCATTATCCTGTAATGTTGCTCCACTCCACTAACATAATCTCTTAATCATATTGCAGAGAGGCACAGATGATATCCAGAGGAAAAAATAACTCTAAATAACAACAATCCAGAACTGATTTAAATCTGTTTGGCTAGTTTCGATCAAAAGCAACAAACAGCAGCTTCTACTGCCACCTGCTGTTAATGTGATGTAAAATGAAAGCTTGTGAGAAACTCATCTGTAACTCTTTGCAAGGTTAAGTGTCTTGCTCAAAGTTGTACAGTGAATCCAGGACAAATCTGGGAATAGAACCCCAGCATCCTGGCTCCTAGCCCCTGCTCTAACCACTGGACATACTGCCTTATCTACAGGTATTCCAGATATGGGTAAGTTTAAAAACCAAATTACCCTAATTTTCACATTACATGGTGTGGAAGAATTTTTCTATCACTTCACATCTTACCATGATGGGAGATCTTGATACTGGGGCAAGCTCAGGAAAGGGCTACATTTTATATGCCCAAATACTAGTACTATGTGCACCTTGGCAGTGCATCCAAGAAATCAATACAGATCAAGTAGTTTATGATGGCAGTGTTTCTCTGCATTTGCTAGTATTGAGATTGGCCCTTGGAACAATTCTTCCCTGCTTGGTCCTGCAATAAAGACACATATCCCTGCCAGTGGTGTCACATTCAGTGCAAGACTCCAGGGCTGTCAGTCCAGGAAGAAAGAGCTGGACAAGAGTCTGGGTCTCTCTCTGGATTTTTTTTTTCTTCTGTTCCCGCATCTGGGCAGAGCTTCTCTGGGTTAAAGCCACTGACTCCTTGATCTCCTTTGCAGAACAATGGGCATTTCTCTGCTCAGTGACCCCTCTGGGTTCCTTTCTGCTAATCCCCTAACCTACACCCCCTGTCCTTGTTTTTTCCTTTTTTGTTCCTGGCACTCAATTGCTGTCTGAGTAGTGACCACTCCCTCACCTGGGGGGTAGGTTTATTGCTTTGATAGACTCTGCACACGGATCCCAGTCATAATGTAGGCTGGCATCTTGCACCAAAATCAAATTAAAAACATTAATGCTTTAAGAGAAAGGAGGAGCTTGGCTGAGCCAGAACTCTCTAAATGTAAATCTGTTGGATCGTGTTTGTTTGTTTTTAAACAAAGTCAGTGGAATTATATTTCAACTTTATATATTTTTTAAAGCTTTCCCTAGGATGAAAATCCCTGTCACCTTCCTCAGAAGGGCCGCATGTCGTCATTAATTGCAACAGGCCACAGGTTTTTGTGATTAAGTTCGATATGTTGTTTTACAATAGAAATTAAAACCCTTACTCCAGGCAGAGTTTTGACCCTGAACGTGCCAGCAATTCCATGAAGCCCACTAGGGATTTCACTATTGCTAGTGATTTTACATGGATGGTGATCAGATACCATGGTGATAGGCAGCAGTATAAAACCCTAAAGTAGATGGTATGTGGGGATACCTCTGCAAACGTTAAGTATTGCTAAACAAATGGCATATTTGGCAAACAAATAGAGACTGAGGTTATTAATAGTGAATGGCTGGCTTAATTTAGCATGTTACCAAGAGATATTCTTGTACCCTGTGCTTACGTATGATATAGTAAAAACTCTGACTCCTTCAGTCAGAATGCTTGCAAAAACATCCGGTAACTTCTCAGTACATAGGAGTTCATGCTTTACATCAAGAAAAGGGGCCTGTTGCATGCTCTGAGGAACTGCCTGGAATTAATAGTGTTTTGGGATTACAGCAATAGATCTCTACTGCTTTCTTTAATTAGGAAACACCATGTTATGGATGACATTCATTTACAGGTTACAGAAATTGTGATATAAAGTTCTATTATTTAAACCTTTCTCTGGGTTACGGAGAGTCTAAACTGCTGTATCCCTGAAGTTTGCTCATTCAATCAACAGTGCACTATGAGTATTCGATGCTGCCCAAGCGGAATGGCATATTGTACACCCACTACACACTCATTTTCTGGTGGTGTAAATGGCTGTGCAAGATGTGGGGCTGCTGAGAACTAGGCCCACACACTGTTGTAGATTGGGTTGACTGGAGCTTGTTCATAGAAAAAACTATTTTTTAAAACTATTTCTGATCATACACATGAATAAACAGGTCCTTAAATTGCTATGCAGGTGAATATTGACATGATGTGGTTGCACATATTAAAGATTTCTAGTACCATAATGCTTAGGAGCCCCCATCATGGACCAGGACCCACTTGTGCTGGGCACTCATAGTGGGTATGTCTACACTGCAATGCAAGCCCAAGGTTAGTATAGCTTGAGTTAGCCTAAATTTATTAACCTACAGCTTGAGCATCTACACTCATTTGTAACTCCATTTTAGGAATAGTTGAACCCTGAGCCCAACCTGGGACTCCAGCATCTGCACTGTTGGCCTGTGGGATACATTGGTGGCACAGGCGTCGGCTCCCAATTTTCACCAGGGGTGCTCAATCCCCACTCAGCTCTAGTTCTTGTTCCCACTCCACCCCTTCCCCCAAGCTCCTGCCCCCCTACTCCCGGAGCACCCCTGGAGTCAGCACCTGTTTGGCGGATTCCCGGAGCACAAGTTCGGTGGGGCTCAGTCTGCACCACAAAGCAATAGAGATTGAATCCTGGGTCCTGGCTTGGCTCAGACCCGCCACTGCTGTGGAGTCCTGGGACCCTGGATCCAATTTGTGTGTATACAGAAGAGGAGTTCGAACCCTGGCCTCACACTGCAGTGTAGACACATCCATAGAAGCTCAGGCCCTTATCGTTGATCTTTAATGGTAACTATATAGTCTTAATTATGTTTACTAAAGTGGAGGAAAGATGGTCTGACGGGTAAGGCTTGCTCTGCTGGACTAAACAGCTTCATCTGTAACATGGTGATAAAAATACTGAGATGTCATGGGGAACTGTGAGGCTTAATGAGAATTCGGAAAGTACTTTGCCTTCCTGGAGTGCCTTCCATAGGAAGATCTCAAAGTGGTTATGATGATGAATCCCAGGAATGCTCCTGTTTTCTAATAACTTTTACCCTTTTAAAAAAAAACACAGTTACTACCTGCAAATGAATCTTTTAATATTAGTTTTAAATTTGTTTCCTAGCAAATGTCTTCTGGCAGTAAATCAAAGAAAGCAACTGTCCTTCTAATAGGCACCAGGGGGCACTGCCGCAGTAGCATTTTACCTCTGTTACACTGACTGAGAGGTTTGCACAAAGCACCTGTCTATCTCGCATCCCAAGGTCTGATTTTTATCCCCTATAATTACTCCATGCTCTCAGATGTCTGTTTGGCTCAAGGTGCCTGAATTTCATCAACACACAATCCCTAAAAGCCTCAGTTTCCAGTGTGACATCTTAGGGTACACGTTGGACTGTTGAACAGCTGTGTTCCTTCAGTTTTCCAACGTGAGGTGCCTTTTACACTACTTTGCTATGAAAGCAATCAATCCTAGTCTGCTCACACATAACCTGTAGCATGTAAATTACAACCAGCTATATTATGAGTGATCTAGCCAGCCACTGCTGAATTATATTAGAGTGACACCGACAAATTCCCAGTCCCAGACTTGTCCTCAAAAATATGCATTTTGTACTGCCCAGTACTCTCCTGGACAATACAAGCTCAGAGAGAGTCTGTCATTTTATTAATAGAAAATTATATGTACAAACCATGTTATCTCAAATGGAGGTTCCCAAACACTTGAATCCTAACACACGGGTTTAGATAAAATAATAAAACATGTTTATTAACTACAGAAATAAAGATTAAGTGATTACAAGTAATGAGACACAAGTCAGAATTTGACAAGAAAATAAAAGGTAAAACGCAACTAATAGCTAACTTAACAGGCTTGGTGAATTCAAAGCAAGATGTCTCTCTCACCATATGCTTTTCCAGTCTTACTGGCCGGATGCTATTCAAGCAGGACCCCGTCCCCCATCCAATGCTCCTTTCCTTGTCCTTTAGGCATTGAGGATGTTGTGAGCAGAGAGAAAGGGAGGAGAGATGATGTCCTCTGTTCTCACTTCTTATAGGTGTTTTTCTCTTTGAAAATCATCTCCATCTGAGATTCAGGAGACAAAGTCTTTTGAATAGGAACCTCCAGCAGTTCCATTGCCAAGATGTAAATTTCTCATGCTCACCCTTAGAATCATAGAATATCAGGGTTGGAAGGGACCTCAGGAGGTCATCTAGTCCAACCCCCTGATCAAAGCAGGACCAATCCCCAATTTTTGGCCCCCTCAAGGATTGAACTCACAACCCTGGGTTTAGCAGGCCAATGCTCAAGCCACTGAGCTCTCCCTCCCTTCTTCCTAGGGAGGTTGTGGAATCTCCATCATTGCAGATTTTAAAGCACAGGTTAGACAAACACCTGTCAGGAATGGTCTAGATACTATTTAGTCCTTACATGAGTGCAGGGGCCTGGACTCTTAAGGTCCCTGCCAGTCCTATGATTCTTAACCTTTAACCAGGTGATAGTCCATTTGATTATGTTGACACCTGGCTTATATACTACTAGCCTTTTGTCTCTAGGAAACTGGTTTGAAGCTGTTTCTCCAGACTTTGAACCTGTCTTATACAGTAGAATCTTATACTTTTAGACAGTGTTGTCGCACACATTTTACCAAGACAATAATGGTCAGCAAATTATGAGTTTTCAAATGATATCTCACAAGGCATACTTTGTAAGAAATTAATCATAGAGGGGTGAACATAAGGGTACAGACTGTCACACCCAGGTTCTGTGACTGGGGCAACTGAGCACTTGAGGGTTTAGACAAAGATCTATATGGCATCTTTCCATATAAAAGGGCAGAATCAGATTTCCTTCTCAGAAAAGAGACTCTGCCAATTATTGGAGCCTGTGGAATGTTTGACAAGACCTGGTATTTGGCTGCAGGCTCCCATATTTCCAACATTGAGGGTCCCAGGAAAACTCCAAAACAAGTAAAGCATGAGAATTGCCTGAGGGATAGTGGGCAGGGCTGCACGTTTTGGTTACTCCATTTCTCTCCCTTGCACATGCACGCAGCCTCAGTTGGAAGCAAGCCCATCTCCACTGACTCCAGCTAGAGTTATGCTTGCTTTGGCAAGAGCTGAATGTGTCTACATGCCAGTATTGTAGCTGACAGTAGGTGGAATGCTGACTCACTAGTCATGGATGGGCATTATTCAATACTATAGCCCCAGACTGGTCTAAGTGTATATCTATGTTGCGAAGACTATACCTTTATAGCTGTGTCGATGTAGTTATGCCAGCACAGTCCCATACCATAGACACAGCCTACACCGAAAGAAGGGGTTTTTCAGTCAGTGCAGGAAGGATATCTCTTTGAACAATGTTATGTATGTTGAGGAAAGTGCTCCTGTGTTCACAAAGCTGCCTCTGGATGAGGGTTATGTTGGCATAACTATGTCACCCAGAGGTGTGGCTTTTTTCAGAACCCTGACCAAGGTAGTTATGTTGATATAACCTTTCAAGTGTAGACCAAGCCTAAGACAAGAAAAAGTGTGGAATTCCACCATAGCCGAGGTAAAGGTAGGAGGCCTGATACCTGACAGGGTGCTCTGAGAGAGACCAGAAAGGGGACAGAGGTGCAGCTAGCCCTGTGACTGTGTCAATATCTACCACCCAAGAACTGATCAGTGCTCCATTTACTTTGGAACCCTGTCCCGTAGTGGCCAGCACTGGATATTTCAGAGGAAAATATAAAATATCTTTAATATAAAAAATTGTCCCATAGCCAACCACGGGGGAGCATGTTCCTTCCTGACCCCAGATAGAGATGAGCTTCTACCATCAAGCAGCAGGACTGATGACCCTGGTAATTTTATCCAATCTATTGTAAGTGCAGGTGCAGTCTTATCCCTCTGAATGTCTAATCCTTTTATTTGAAACTTACTAAGCTACCTGCCTCAAATAGAAGGATCATTAAATGGCTGGGTGCAGCTGCTCTTGTCATTCTGGGAGCTCATTCAGGAGGGGACATTTCCTTTTGTGCAAGGCTAAGGGCTTTTTTCCTTTTCCTTCTCTATCACTTCCTGAGTGAGTTCTGAAGAAAGGTATTGAAGGACAAGGTTTTCAAATACATCTGTGATCTGAGCAGCTGTGGCTTACAGCTTAAAAAAAGAAATACATGAGAAGAATGTTAATAAGGTTGAGATGTGGGGAATTCTAATGTAAATGAATCAATGGTTAATAGAAGATTGGACCTCTTTTTGTCTCTCTCTTTTTGAAGGTTACCTAACTGATTCAGTAATGCTGAATATAGAAGGATGGCGTGTAATGTTTATTGTTCAAAATTAACTCCATTATCATCCTGTAGCTGCCATTGGTTAGTTCTGCCTTTGAGGCACACACTGATTTTTTTCACTACATTTCCTGTATGCTCACGTTTTCAAAATTACACTGACTTTTTTCCCCTCTAGAATACACGGTAAAAAACAAAACTAAACTTCAATTTACATCTCCATCTCAAGGTATAGATGCTCCCTAAGAATAAGCCAGCAACTTTGCTAATCATAGAATGAGAGACTAGCCAGAGCAAGGTTCTTGGAGTACTGGAGATTGGCTAGATTTTTGATTCATCCCATGGCAGATGTTAGAGCCAGCATGAAGTGTGGATTGGGATCCGAATTTCCCAAAGCTCAAGATCCAGGATTTGCTTTGGTCCCATAAGCGCACACAACTGATTAAGACCTCCCAGTGTGCTGTTTAAAACCTGGGATGGAGTAATGAAAGGTGTGGTGTAGATTTCACTTCAGATGTTCATAAATCCTGATCAGGAGCACTGATGGATTTCCAAGATTTTAACAACCTTAATATCTAGCTCTTCTATAGCACCTTTCATCTGTAGATCTCAAAGCATTTTTCAAAGACGGTCATTATCATTATCCCCCATTTTTACAGATGGAAAACTGAGGCAGAGGGAGAAGTGACTTGCCAAAGTTCACCCAATAGACCAGTGGCATAGAGCTGGGTCTGCTCTGAAGAGAAACCAAAGTATTAGTCACCTTTATACAACAGATGTATTATCAGTTACCTTTCATGTCAAAGCCATGTCATGATCCCACCCATTGGACTATCTTATGAATATCAGTGTTAGTAAATTGTAGTGGAGCAGCCACCCCACTCCTGGAGAACAGGGGTTAAAAGCAGCCAAGCTAGGCTGATTTGGGGTGTCCCCAGCTGTGGCTGCTTCCCCTATCAGCGCCCAGCTGGCCCTGATAAGAGGGCTGGGGGTCCAGGAGCTGCAGGAATATCATTCTAGCCCTGGAGTGGGAAGGGCTAGCTGTCTGGGAGCAAGGTACTTGAAGCAGAGCAGTGCTGGGGAAGGGTAAAGGGAGCTGGGGAGCTCCAGCCTGCTAAACCCCCAGGCTGCAGGCCTTGTAGAAGGCCTACAAAAAGGTACTGGGGCTGCAGAGAGGCAGCCTGGGGGTAGGCAAAGGCAGCAGGTCCTACTTCCTTGCCAATGATGAGTGGCCATTATAGACTGCAGTCTGCCACAGGTAAAGGGGACTAGATGATGATTGGCAGTAGCCACTGAGGCAAGGTAGGCGTAGAGGGTTTGGGGGTTCCCCTAGGAGAGGAGAGGCAGAGCGTGGATACTATTGGGGCAGAACTCCAAAGTAAAGGGGCACTGGGGTCTGGGAGGGACATGGGGGGCCTGAGGCAGGCAAGACACTGGCCAGCAGAGGGTTCTCTGAGGAGCTAATTCCCAAGGCAACCAGCTGGAGGTGCCATACCAGTGAGTCCGTGATCTGCTACATGAATCATTATCAAAGAAGTGTAAAACTAGCCTCAGCAGGTAACCAGATGAAAATTGAATGTTTGTTCGCTCTGCCCCAATCTGTGCCTGAAAGCAGCCTACTCTGTATTGCCCATTTCCTTACCCTCTGACTGTGCATTTCCTGTTAAGTCAGATGGTTTCATATGCTGCAAACAGTAAACCATGGGGCAAGCTTCATGGTCAGCGATGAGATAAAAAAAACCCAACAAATCCAAAAAAACAATTTGCCCAAGAAGAACTACGGCTGCATAGAATTGAAACTCCTTTAAATGGTGTGTGGTGGATCAATATCCAGCCCGCTGAGTGAAATTAAATTGTCATACCAGTATACACAGGATTTCCATAGCCAAGCTCAAAATTGTCAGATGTAAATAAATAAATATATAGCAATAACATTTTAACTAGGTGGGTATATTATCACCTGCCTACAGATTGGATAACAGAGACAGGCAGTGACATGTTCAAGGTCACCCAGCAGGTCAGTGGCAAAGCCAGGAATAATGCTAGGTCTCCCAATGCCCTATCAGCTAGACCATACTTTCTCACTAAGCAATGGGCAGATCTTACTGCCACTGGATTACAAAACTCTCACTGATTTAGGAATTGCCATACTGCTAGGTTTCAAAGGGCTCCGGACTGAGTCCAACTATATTGAGAAAGAGCAATGTAAAGGTTTATCTTACACTTAATTAATTGAGTGCTGGAATGACAGCCTTGGAGACTGATGACTTCTCCTTCTCCACAGAGCAGGTGTAGCAAGAGCATTGAAGTGCCAGCTTCCCCCACATGACCATGTTCCCCAAAGCTAACCTGGAGAGATCACAAGAGATAGTGGCTTGGAATCCTTGACTTCTCTCCAGAAACTTCCAATAACCACTACCAGCTGAGAGGTGAAAATGGACTGAATGCTCACTGTGATGCTGGCAGACTAGGTGCTAGGTCATGCCAGGGCTTCACTGAATCAATCTGGCTTACATGTGGATTAGTATAGTTAAAATAGATATTAGCATTATAAAAATGTCTAGTGTTTAGACTTTGTGGGATGCTGCGTGTATTAATCCTATTTATAGCTGTATCCCATGGTATCAAGTTAAGTTGAATGTTTGTACTGTAAACCTGTAATTGTGTAGCTCATCAAACAGGAAGAGAAACATGAATTAAGGTAAAGTGCTTGTCCTGCACACAAGATGGCCCATTGAAGGCAAATGAGGCATTGTGTAGCATCAAAGGACAGAGACCTGGTTGATTGCGTTCCTCACTCCCTCCAGGAAAGGTAGGCCTGTTCATGAACTCATCCCATCAGCTTGGCTTCTAGAGTGAAGAGAATAAAAAGTCCTGACAAGGAGGAACTAGGATCTGATGAAGTGAGCTGTAGCTCATGAAAGCTTATGCTCAAATAAATGTGTTAGTCTCTAAGGTGCCACAAGTACTCCTTTTCTTTTTGCGAATACAGACTAACACGGCTGCTACTCTGAACCCTAGGATCTGCTGTCTGGGCTCTGAGGGACAAAAATTCCTAAACATAAGCCAGAGGTCTCCATGCTGCTTGCATGGGTGTGACAGTCTGGGCTCATGTTCATCCTTTTTACACAATTTATCACAGTCTTGTAAAAAGTATGCCTTGTGATGTATAGTTTGAAAACTCAAAATCTGCTGAGCATTATTGTCCTGGTAAAATGTGTGTGGCAACCATTGTATGTAAAATTATAAGATTCTACTGTATGACACTGCTGAGAGATGCTCCAAGTTTAGAAAAGCAGGCTCAGACCAGTTCCTCAGAGACAAAAGGACAAACTGATGCCTCAGCGAGGTGCCAACAAAATCAAATGGACTATCACCTGGCTACACAGCCATTTTTTGTCAGGAAGAAGGGTGTGTGAAAAATTTACATTTTGGCAATAGAACAGCTGGTGTTTCCTGTATAAACAGACTGGCTGTCACCTGAACTCCAGCTGGAGACTATTCTCAAAGAGGAAGAAAAGATATAAAAATCACCTCTTTCCCCTCATCTCTACTCACAGTACCAAAAACATTTGAAAGACAAAAGGAGGATCACTGAACTCGGGGGAAGGGTGCTGGCTGAAGAATCCAGCCAGACGGCTGTAAGCATATGGTGAGAAACCTTTTGCTTTAAATTCACTTAGCTTGTTAAGTTAGGTATTAGTTTGCGTTTTACCCTTTCTCTGTAACCAATTCTGACTTTTATGCCTCATTACTTATAATCACTTTAAATCTATCTTTCTGTAGTTAACAGACTTGTTTTGTTGTTTTATCTAAGCCAGTGTGTTTGGACTGAAGTGTTTGAGAAACTCCTTTTGAGATAAGTGTTGGTGCATATCGTCTTCTATTAATAAAAATGACAGACTTGCTATGAGCTTGTCTTGTCCAGAAGGTGAGACAAAGTTCCTCCTCCGCCTTGGTGGGTCCTGCACTTATTGACAGATTTGCTCACCTCAGAGGTTCACGGCAGCCCTCAGTTTGGCCATTTCCTTGGCTCAAATCTGCCATTCACTCAGTTAGCCTCATCACTGGCCAGCATGGGGAAAAGGAAGAACAACAATCCCCACAGTCTCTGCTGAGCCACCTAGTGGATCAGGGAACAGGCCAAAGACCTTTCCCCTACTGTTGGAACCACAGTCCAGGTCAATTCCCTCCCGGTATCAAGTAGGGAGTGGGGGGATGGAGGGAACCAGGGCCGGGTTCCAGCCCGAGGGCCCTGTGAATTGCAGCTGTCCTATAGTGGCTCCTTAACCTGCTGCATGCCAGCTACAACTCCCTAGTCTACTCTCCCTGCCCTCTCCCAAACACCTTCTTTATTCTCCCCACAAGCCCTCCTCCTTATGTCTGCTAATGCTTGTACTTCTCAGTCCTTCCAGTAGTGCATCTTCTCACTCTCAGCTTCTTGGTCCCAGCTCCTCGCACGCACACCACAAACTGAAGGAGAGCTCCTTTTTTTTTTAAATCCCGGTTGGCACCTGATTAGCCTGCCTGTTTTAATGATTCTGGCATGCTTTTTGACTGGCTACAGATGTTCTAATTCAGCCTGTCTGCCTTAATTGTTTCCAGAAAGTTCCTGATTGTTCTGGAACTGCCCTGTTACCTTACCCAGGGAAAAGGGACCTACTTACCTGGGGCTAATATATCAGCCTTCTATCACTCTCCTCGTAGCCATCTGGCCTGACCCTGTCACAAAGGAAAGAGCTGGTACAAGATGCACATTTCTGGGGGACACTCTGGGACTTGGAATTTGTCTGGTGTCACTCTGCAATTTAATTCAGGAGTGGCTGGCTAGAAGCACTCTTAAACTCAGTTGGGCAGTATTTGCATGCTAAAGGCTGTGTGTGATCAAGGCCAGGAGTGGTTGCTCTCACAGCCAAAGTAGTGTAAAGGCACCTTAGGCTGGAGAATGAGGGACACAGCTGTCCCAACAATCCAGATTGTACCCTGGGTAGTGTCACAGTGGGTCAGCCATAAAGGACATATAGATCTTTTTATAGAATCTTAAATTACCTTTTAAATCTAAGACTGTACTCATTTGTGTAGGTATGTTTCCTGCTTTACTCTTGTAAATAACACACATTTCTTTCTTAGTTAATAAATCTCCAATTAGTTTATTACAGGATTGGCTACAGACATTATCTTGGTTTGAGATCTGAATACAACGACCTGGAGTAAGTGACTGGTCCGGGAGTAACTGAATATGATAGTGATTTTTGGTGTATAGTGACCATCTGTCACATAGTCCAGCTTGTCTGCAGGGCAAGACACACTGGAATGTCCAAGGGGATTGTCTGTGACTCCATGGTAAGATTGTTATAGTGCTTCAAGCGTTCACACTTGTTACTGGGTTGGTGAATCTAATTACAATCAGTGTAGGCTTCTGCCCTGCTTTTGACAGTATGCGAGGTTGGCACTCGTGATCTTAAGCCACCCACTAACTTTTTTCATATAGACCAAAGGTTTGGGTTTTTAACCTGTCCAGTCTGAATGTTGCATTTCATAGATCTATTTGCAAGTTTTACATTTTGTAGCTATCGGTAATAATATTTTTTGCCTATCCAATGCAGAGTCTAAGCAAGCTTGCACAATGCTTTTTACTGCATTAGACTCTAGAAGGTGGGGCCGCCCTCAGGGTCATTAGAGGGTGTGTTTTGTAGACAGCGTTGGGAAACAGGACGCTCCCTTGGCTGTTTGCCATCATTTCATTCTTGGACTCCTCCCACATTGTACTTAGGCATGTTCCATCAAAGCCATATGTCAGCTGTCACAACATGGGAACTCTTAATACATGCAGTAATGATCTCCTGCAGACTGTGATGTCGTTCACAGCATGAGAGCCACTGATCACTCATCTGAACTTATTTTCCATTATGGCCCTGCCAACTCAGCTTTATCACCTGAGAAACCCTGCAGCAGCCGTGAGCAGAATATATGTATTTCTGGCTTAGGAGGTAATGACAGTATATATGCTAAAAGCAGGGCCACCAAAGTCTTTGAAGGCATGGGTCCAAGGTACAGTAATTCCCGTAACAGGAAGAACCCTTTGATGAAGTATGTGCCTTGAGCTGTTATGCTGGAATGTTCAATTACATGTTGAGATTTTAAGCGAAAGAAGAGGAAAAAAACTACAAAAGCAAAATGAGCTGAAAGGGCAAGTGTTTAAACAAAAACCCAACAACCCTAACAGCTGCTGCTTTACCCTCCTTCCATTCTATAGTCTCCTCCCCTTTCTTCCTCCACTCAGCTATGGCAAGGCAGTTGATATGTTCTGATTCCTACTCCTTATTCCAAGCTCAGCCATTTTACTCTTCTCCTGTCTTCTTTCATCCATGTTTGGCCTCTCTCTTTCATACATGTTGTCTCTTATCATTTGCTTAGACTGTAAGCTCTCTGGGGCAGGAAGAGCTGTACTGTATCACATGTGTGCAGCACCTGTGGGGCTTGGGTGCCTACTGTAATCAAAGAACTTATTATTTCCCTACTTGGTACCGTCACTAGTGACAAGAACAGGAGCTTCATGTTTAATTCTCATGCACTTAAGTGAGCCTGTACCTCCTTGCAATGTAAGATGAGACCATAGCCAGCCAATCGCTTCTGGGTAGCAGACAATGTGTTTTGCTGTCCAATGGCATGACTAGAATTTGGGTTCCAAAGTAGAAAGCGTGTTTCAGTTACTTCTGTTTTTGCCATTGTTGACAAAGAAACAATGGTTTACTCACAACCACTTGGTTGTGAAAGCTCATGGCTCAACTTTTTCCATTTCAATGCAATGACAATTATTTTATCTGTCTGACTTGGGTGGTCTTCTGCCATGGAAACGGACCCAAACAAACAACCCATGCTGGTAATCAAAGGTCTGAAAAGCAGCTGAATTTGGAGGTTTGGAAGATTTAACTGTTAGAACCCTATTTCCTCTCTTAGTGGGGAGGGATATGTCTGAATCCAGTGCAGGTGAGGGGAGCAAGCCCTATTTTTT
Source organism: Dermochelys coriacea (assembly GCF_009764565.3). Taxonomy (NCBI): domain Eukaryota; kingdom Metazoa; phylum Chordata; order Testudines; family Dermochelyidae; genus Dermochelys; species Dermochelys coriacea. The sequence continues at coordinate 17,201,209 of NC_050085.1, read as the reverse complement.
GTGAAATGATTAAAGATGTTAGACTTTCTTAGAGACAAACGTTGGAGGTCCTTATCAAGCAAAACGTTGATGGCTTTTGCCAAAACAAGGCTTTCATCTTCCTCTGAAACATCTAGTGCAGATCATTGTTGGAGACAAGATATTGGGCTCAAGGGACTATTGGCCTGTTCTAGGGTAGCAATTCGTATGTGCTAAATGTAATTACTAATCAAATAATAGACTGAACACTTGCAAAATGCCAAGATTTCTATGTGGATACATTCTGGAGCGACAAATAGGTGAAGAAAAAATCAAACCTTTCATATTTTTTGCTTTAATCTTGTGTGATTTAAAAATTGTGAACTGGATTTGTCAAATGATTTTATTTTTAAATTTGCCAAGATTCCCACTCGCTCAGCCACACTTTCGTGGGTGATGATCTATGGCTCAAATATTAACACACATCCAATATGACAAGGCTGACACTGAAAGTGTTGACACAGTCTTGACTTCAGCAATGTGAACGCCTGGCCCTAATCAAGCTCTCAGTACAGATTACTGCATGACACTTTGAGGGAAACCAATGGGAGTTGGAATGATTTCCCCAGGATCACAACATGTAATTAGTGACTTGGTTTGAATGTCCCTTATTCAGCAACTTGCCTATCAAACATCTTCAGCTAGTCCTTTAGTTGGTTCAGGGAAAGTTTGCCAGGAGGAAAAGCTTTCTGATTCCCCAAATCAAGAGAAGCTACATTCATAGAAAGAATTAGGATAGCTGATTCAATAGGAAACATCTCCCCTCCCCCCCCCCCCCCCCCGTCTAGGGTAACCCAACTCCTTTGTGGGTCTGGGAATATACTGTAATAGGAAAGCATGTTTTAGATCTATTTATTTGTATTACAGTAGCAATTAAAGGCCCCTGCCAAGATCAGAGTCCCATTGTGCTAGGAACTCTAGAGAGACAAAGACAGAGATAGTCCTGCCCTAAAGACAGGCAAAGATGGATGAAAACAAAGTATTATCTACATTTTATAGGTGGGAAACAGGCATAGAGAGATTAAGTGACTTGCCCATTGTCATATAAGGAGTCTGTTGCAGCCAGGAACTGAATCCAGAACTCCTGAGTTCCCATCCAGTCTCTTCACCACAAGCCAATTAGCAATAGTATTGTTAGCAAATAAACCACTCCTCATGACTTTTTGTATTCCCACAATTCTTTGTATATAAAATCCCATGCTTCTTAATGTATGAATGAAAGTGGTTTGTATCTGTGATTCTAGGGACTTTGTACTTGGTTTAAATTTTGGTATGTGACCAAATAATGGAACGTGTATAATACTTTTTACCTTGCCCCATTGACCTGTGGAGAATGTATCCAGGTAAAGAGAGACTTTTTTTTATTACAAGCGACTATGGTGATCGATGAAATAATTAGCTATTGAGAGATGTTTTTAGTTTATTACGAATTACTTGTTGGTATAGATGTTTTCTATAATAAGGACTTACTTTCAGATATCTTTAGCCTATTAATTAGACAAGATAAGATACCATAAAAAGGAACTTCTCATATAGTTCAGTATGAGAAAGGAATTTGTCTTTGTCTTGAATAAATATAGGAGGATGAGTGTTTTGGGGAATTAGGAATGAACTGACCTACAAATGCTTCTCTGGTCTCCAGATCATTTTAGTAACTATGGCCTTTCTTTCTGTATTGTGCTGTGTTAATCTTTGACTAAATCTTTGATTAAGAAATACCAATTGAGTCTGATCATTTGGCTTCTTATTAACAACAAAACTGAACAAAAATCCAACAGTAGAAAGTGTTACTGTGCATGTTACTATGTGAAAACTTAGTGTCAATAAGGAATCTAGGAGCACTCCTGAACTACAGACTGAACTGGCCAATTGTGGGCATGGGCTTTTAATCAAAGGAGACTGTCACCATGGCTGCAAACTCTTTAAAGTGCTTTCATCTGTCCTCCATCACCTCTATCTTGCTTGGGTTCAGTTTCAGCCACCTGTTCTTCATCCATAAGCTGATCTCATTCAGCCACTGGGCTATTTGGTGGTGATTATGTGGCCATATGGGTGTAAGGTATGTAGTGATCTGTTAGTCACCGTTCAGTGGCTGCATGTAGATGTTGAATAGGACAGGAAAGAGAATTAATCCTTGTGGGACTCCACAAATGAGGGATCTAGTGATGGAGGAGCAATTTCCCATCACTATTTGGATGGTGTGCGTGTGCACGCGTCCGTCCATCCTAGAAGGACTTGCACCATTTTAATGCATTACCCTGAACTCCTGCCACTTCTCTTGGGCAGTATAGCTGTATCTCATGGTCAACAGTGTTGAATACTGCACAGAGGTTCAGGAGAATAAGAATGGATGGATGATCTGTCAATAGACAGAGGACAGGCATCAGTGGCACTAAAGCTGTTTCTGTCCCATAATGTGGTCTGTATCCAGATTGTGCTGGGCCTAGGATATTAGCTTCCATTAAATGAGCATGTAGTTGGTTTTGGCAAGCTCCATCTTATTTTAGACCAAGAGAACTAGGTGACCCTTCCCCTCCTTGCTGAGCCCAGACAAGGGATTGTGCTTCCCACAGCTGAGTTGCCTGCAGTTCTTACATCTAAATGGCATTCTCTATAGTTAGGTGTGACTATCAATGTTAAGATGACCTTTTAAATCTCAGCTTTACATTCCTTTTGCCCAGTCATCAAATCTCTGCTTAAACTCTCTTAAGAACATTTCCCTCTGAATAAATCCCTTCTTAACATTGCTAAAAATTGCTCTGAAACTCGTAGGAAATTTACCTGCAATACTAATGGAAGTGAGGTACCTGAACACACACTCTCAGTGCACCTTCTCTAGCCAGTTGTTCGCTCTCCACAATACTGAGATTTTGGTGCTTTCATCCACCTATTGCTGCGTTTTCTGGTAAAGATTTTGCCATTGGTTCTCCCTCCTTCCTTTGTGACATTTCACTTTTCTTCTGCTAAATCTCTCCACTCACCACTAACTGAGCTTTCTGTACACCAGTTGCCAACTGCTCTCCAGTTTATCATATTATCAGAGACAGCAAACATTGTGAAGTGGATTGAGCATGGAGCTAGAACACAAGGACCTCCCAGTTTCTAATCCCAGCTCTGCCATTGAATTGTGAGTGCATTGCAAGTCCATTAACCTCTGTTTCCCCATCTTTAAAATAGGGATAATGATACTTATTTACCTACCTCATGGAGGGGTCTTACGAGGACAGCAGTTACTATTTGCACAGCACTCTGAAAAGTTAAAGCAATAGTATTGTATAATTCCCCTGTCCCTCTATCAATGGTTTTGTGGTTAAACAGTATAATTATTAACTGGTATGTCATAGCAAGTGGAGATATCAGGTTCTACAGGATTTAAGCTTCCATTTTGAAAACATTAAGTTCCTTCTCATGGTACACAGAAATGGAAGGTAGATAAACCTTAAACAGCTATAAGGGAGACATGAACTCCTTCATCTCAACAGGTTAACTGAGGCCTAATGACAATTCAGAAGTTAATGATTTCCCTGCTGAGCATTTTAGCAGAAACATCCTGCTATTGTTTGATCTGACTGGCTAGGTTGAATCTGACAATAGTGTTCCATTAAACCTAAAGCCATACACTTTATATTTTGCAAAACCAAGGACCTAAGCAGAGAGAACTGTGGGTATTAGTACCAAAGGTTTTCCTTCTACTGGCTTTTCCTGAATGAGGCACAAGGGACTGTGAATTCTGAGACCCTCAACATTTCATTTCTCACCTTCTCACAAAGGACCTACCTTCACTGCACCTTACTACGTGCAGCCTAATATAAGGTTCTGTGCACGTTTACCTGTTCTGTGCTCCTTGTCAGCAAGCAAGGGATATAGCCCAAAAGGGATATAACTGTCCTGCACTTGGACTATTTTGTGCTCTGTGTAGGAACAAGAGGATGTCACAGGGCATGGCATGCTGCATTTCTTCCATTAGCCCAGGAAGCAGGACTTCTAAGGTCACTGTGGAACCTGGGCAGCTTGCAGCATGGCTGCGGTACATATAGGTTTGTTATAAATAGGAGACACACAGCTGGTTAGCAATCTCATCTAATCTCCATCAATTAATAAGGATAAGTATTCATCAAGTCCAGAGTTCATGGCCTTTACAAGACAGCAGTCAGCGCCACCCAGTCAAGGGATGCTGTCAATGGGCTCAAAAAATCTGTTTTCTTTGGCATCTTTATTTTTAATAATCAATATTTATTCAAATTGGAAATAGTGGAAGGCAAAATCCTAAAGGAGCATTGTTCCTTTAACCTTTGCAAAGGCTGAAAAGTTCATCATTAGAATCTCAGCGCAACTGAAATGTCTTCTGCCTGGTTTGCATACTGGAGATCTGGGGTACATGACTGTTACATAAACACTGGATCTCTGAGCATAACTCCTCGTGATGGGCTATAATTGTTTTGCTTCTTTCTTGTAAGAGGGATTGCATTTCACTAGAAAGAGAACATCATTTAGTACTAAGAATAGGGAAAAGGAGCAGGCAGAGATGGATTCTATTTTTAATTCTCTCTGTATGATCTTGAGCAGGTCCCGTCTCCTCTTTGTGCCTTAGGTTCCCCATCTACCAATGCCAGCCTCCTCCCTGCCTCTGAAGCTGCAGGAAATCATTTGGAATATTCCATCTTGTCCTAAAAGCCAATCTTTATTAGTGCTCCAGAAGGGGTTGGGGGCAATGTAAAAAAACCCTGCAGCTCCTTGGCTGGGGAGCAATTCCTTCCTAACCTCAAGTTCCACCATCGCTTTAAGTTTGTGCACCATTTAAGCATTTTAATACCAATTTGTTCTCTAAAATACCACTGGAATCCCAGAACCATACATTGTGTTCTCCTATACACAAAGGTTGATAAAATTGGTGGCTATGATGGTGGGGTGAATAAAATTCAAAGTATTGCTCATCTTCCGATGTCATGGTCACAGCAAACCCTCTTTCTACTGAATCTCTGGCATTTCCCGACTACTTAGCTTTCAACTTCCTCATTTTCAATGTGCACTGTCATTTCATTTCCTGGCACTCAATTCTATGTTGCACTTACTTCATTTCCTGACCCCAATTCCTTGCAAAATGCACAGAATTTTTGACTACAGAACATGTGATATCTCAAAACAACCTGCACCAACCCATCAACTGCAGCCACCTTTTCTTATCTCCCTACATTACCTAGAAAAACAATTCTGGATGTACAAATAATTGGCCCAATCCTTAGATGGTGTAAATTACCCTAGCAAAATTGACCTGATCTGATATCTTTATCCAGAGCTGCTCTGAATGAGTCATATGCTTGAGACTGGACTAACAAATAATAATTACATTATGCAATTAAAGTAATATCTGATCCCTAGAAAACAGGATATCTCCTGAGCCAACTGTGCAAGAGTTAACTAAACACTATGTTTGTCAGAAGCTGGGAATGTGCAACAGGGAATGGATCACTTGATGATTACCTGTTCATTCCCTCTGGGGCACCTGGCTTTGGTCACTGTCGGAAGACAGGATTCTGGGCTAGATGGACCTTTGGTCTGACCCAGTATGGCCACTTTTATGTTTGTCTACAATGGCAGCTACATGAGGGCCTGATCCTATTCCTTTCTAAAGCTGTGACAAACTCCTGCTGATGTCAATGGGAATAGGATTGGCATTAATGCCTAAGGCATTAATTTTGAGAGGTTCTAAGCCCTCCTGTAACTTACCCCTTGGGATTTGACCTGAAGACACTCATCATGCATTAGGTGAGTACAGAGTTAGGGACCTGATCCTGCTTTCACTGAAGTGAGAGGCAGTTTGTGATGACTTCAAGGGGAGCTGTAGTTTCTCAGCTTCTCTTAGGATTTGGCCATAAGTCACCAATAGATAGGAAAGTGCTTTTTTTTGGGAGGGGGGGACTTTTATTTGTGGCTGAGCTGGAGAGCTTCTTACATAAGATTAGATGTATGTTCTGAGGGGCTGGGAGGGATTTTAAAGCGGGGAGAATTTTTAGCCAATTACCAAATAAAGGGTCAGGATGACTGTTCAGGACTGCTATTTTATCCGCTGTGTTAAAGAATATTCACTAACGTAGTAACTAATAATACTCTTGGGGGAATTATGCGCCACTGCGCAGGCACAGAATTTAAGTTCCTCATAGATTTCTTTGCTTCCCTGCAGAAAAATGACTTTCTGAGGGGAAGCCACAAGAGCAGTCATGCGACCTTCCCCAGCAGTATGTTTTGGGTTCCCACGGCAGCTGTCAGAGAGGTAAATCGCTGTAGGGCAGGGGGCAGGACTGGGGAAGACCTAGCTGGTGGCTCCTACCCTGCGCTGGCTTCAGCTGCTAGTCCTGGCTGGGCTGGGTAGGACAGGACTTCCTCTTCCCCTGCATGGCATCCGGGGCTGGGTCAGACCCACCCCCATATTTCTCCCTTGGCTGAAGGAAGCTCTGCAAACTCCCCCACTTCTTGCACCCGTCGCTCCTCAGCTGCAGGGGGAGGGATCACTGTACAGGGAGCTGCTCCCCCATCCACCCAACTGTCATGCATCCAGACCCCCTTATACCTAGACCCTCTCGCTGAGCCTCACAGCCCTCGCCCACACAACTCTTGAGGAGCTCCACTCTCCCTGCACAACCCCAATGAGTCACCTGGATCACCATCCCACTGAGCCACAACCAGCTGCACGTGGATTGCCCCCCCCCAGCATCTGGACCCCCCCCCAAACCCAGACCCTCCTGCCAAGCTCTATCCCTCCACACTCAGATCTCCCCCACACCCAGACCCCACTGCTGAGCCCCAAACACCTTCACCTGGACCCCCCTGCAGCATCCCATTACCATTGCATCCAGAACCTCCCAACAAGCCCCTGTACATCCAGATCCCCCACTGAGCCACCCACACCTAGATTACGCCACACAGAAACCTTTCAATCCACACCTGGATTCCTCCCTCCCCCCGCCCCACCCCACTAAGCCCCTGCCAAGCTGAGCCTGCCTGCCCATACCTGGGTGCACCTGGCATGGAGGGGCAGGGCACTGGGGTGTTTCTGGGGCAGGCATGGTCCTTGAGCTGTGTCAGGGTTGGGTGCAGCCTCATGGCTGAGTCTGTCCCCCATGAGGAGCTGCAAAGTGATCTCCCACTTCTGTGTAGCCAGTGGCCTATGCTCTCCAATGCCATGCTGGAGCCTCCACATTTATTTGACAAATAAAATTTGCAGAATTTGGTAGAATTTTTTAAAATATTGTGCATAGAATTTTTCATTTTTTTGGTGAAGAATGCCCTCATGAGTACTAATAAGAACCAGATGCTGATAGCAAAATCACCCTAACTCCAGTTAAAGCACCCAGCTCATTTAAACTTTCTAGAATATTAAACTTTGTAATATATTATTTTTAAATCTGAATTTTGGGCTGGTGATTGACAGCACTGGAGACTGAGGGAATGTCATCTGGGCATTAGGCCACTGCGCTGTGACTCTGGATCCCTAAATTAAATTCCCAGCTCTACTGCTGATCTGGTGTGTGACCTTTGACAAGACACTTCACCTCTCTGTGCCTCTATGTGTTAAGTCACCAGCTTGAGACTTGGGAAATATGGATTCTATTCCTGACTATGCCATACACTTTTTGTCGGGCCTTGGGTAAGTCACTTACCTCCTGCTGCTGTTTCAGGTCCCCATTTGTAAAATTAGGATAATGCTTCCCTGCCTCACAGGAGCGTTCAGAAGGTCAAATCCATGAGTGATTGGGAAGGGCTCAGACACTTTAATGATGAGGGCCCTATAAGTCCTTTGACAAATTTGCAAAACAGTTCGAGTATGATGAGCAGCAAGACAAGACTCTTTCCCCATGCTGCCCTACTAGTGTGCTTCATACCTGAAATGTAGAGGAATTCAGTCACCACAGTTCATCCAGTCCTTGAATCCTCTGCTTTAGACCACCACAAAGAATGGCAGTGGTTGTGTGATAGACATTTGTCCCCTATTTATTCATGATCTCATCATTGACTTAATTTCCCCCTCACACAGCCCATATGTTATACTTGCATTTCTTACGCAGATTAGAATCTGGTTTGTATTTAGCCTATTTAAATATTGAAACAGTAAGTTTTAAAGATGTTGCTGATAAAAGTACAACACACCATGTACAGACTGGGACAAATTACAGAGGGCCTTGTCTGAGCTTGGCCTTCCTTCTGTATTACAACCAAACATTGTCAATAAGCCACAGATGCCCATCAGCTGGGAAGGTGGAAGAGGGTTCTGAAGGCGTATGATACCAATTGTGTGTTCATCACAGGCTGCAGTTGGGTGCTGGTTAGTCACTTAAACAAAATAAGTGGTTTAAGATGAGTTTTAATCCATCTGAAGCTCAACACAGAGCATATCCAGCAAATCCGTGGATTACATGTGGCACACATATGGTGGCACGTGCAGTTTCACATGCTATGGTTCCTAAATGAAACATGAAGGCATCTGGCCTGTAATTTCCTTCATGGACAGGAAATCATAACGTTCAGTGTGGTATCTACAATCCACCAGTTCTTTGCAGGCAGGAGTATAGCCTACTCCCCTTCCTTGGAGATGAGTGCAGAAGGATTATTAGTTTTGTTTTGTTTTTTTACAGCTAGGTGCCCTGCATAACTATTAAACTCTTAATTCTTGCCCTGAAGTTCTTACAGATTTATTTGAGGATGTAATCACTCGTCTACACCACAGCTTCCACCAGTGCACTTGCTACCATTGGTAGGGTACACAAGGGGAACACAAAGGAGAGCAAGTTCCAGATTATTTTTAAATATTTATACATGTATAGATAGTAGCACCCAAAGGGTGCAGTCAGGATTGAGGCCCTATTGTGCTGGGCTCTTTACAAACATAGAAAAGAGACAATCCCTGTCATCATATGGGGCAGCAGAAATAAAAGAGAACCTCTTTCTACTATCTGAAGACATAACATGGGGATATAAAGGAGGCTGCAACTGGTTGGGGATGGAGTAAGTTGATATGAGATGCAGGGGAGAAGGTTGATGGAAGATTTTGAAAAACTCCAGGGTGGACTGGAACTGGATAGACAGGCATGGTGAAGGCAACAGGGAATGCATGATAGAGTCCTGCTTCCTGAAGCAAATGTATCCTGCTGCTGCAGCATGCTGGATTCCATAAAGTTTCAAAGTTCAGGGATTTGAGATGATCACAGAGAATCAAAATAGCGCTGGATAACTGCTTTGAAATTAAACTGCATTAGTCACTGTCCATGCCCTGTATGGCATCACACAGTGAAAACACGATTTTGAGTTGCATATGGTTATACACTGTCATGTCACATAAATACCGGAATGAATTTTTTTCCAGGTCAAATGATGATTGCAGGGATGGGGAATCAGAAATCACAGATTCTACTCCCAGCTCTGCCATTGACTTGAAGTAATTGCTAAAGATTGTACAACACCTTTCATTGCTGTTGCTGGGAGATACTGACTATTCCCGATGGTGATGGGTTCAGTCTAGAGATCCCTTTGGGACTGTCACCTGATGTGCAGAATTACCTCTGAGCCCATTTGTCCTTGCCAGCTGGGACTCCAGAATCCTGCCTTGTTGAGCCAGACAGGCTAGTGTGCTGCACCGGACCCAGGGTCTGGGCCATGCCCCTAAAGCTGCAGACTTTAACTAAAAACAGCTCAGCAGGTTACATGTCTCCAGCACCCAGACACCCAGCTCCCAATGGGATCCAAACCCCAAATAAATCTGTTTTACTCTGTATAAAGCTTATACCGGGTAAATTCAGAAATTGTCTGCCCTCTAAACTCTGATAGAGAGATATGCACAGCTGTTTGCTCCCCCAGCTATTAATCACTTACTCTGGGTTTATTAATAAACAAAAGTGATTGTATTAAGTATAAGAAGTAGGATTTAAGTGGTTTCAAGTAATAACAGCCAGGACAAAGTAAGTCACAAAGCAAAATAAAACAAAACATGCAAGTCTAAGCCTAATACATTAAGAACCTGATTACAGGTAATATCTCACCCTCAAAGATGTTCCAATAAGCTTCTTTCACAGACTAGACTCCTTCCTAATCTGGGCCCAATCCTTTCCCCTGGTATAGTCCTTGTTAGTTCCAGCAGACATCTCACATGGTAAGCAGGCTTTTTCTCATGACTGGCTGCTCCTTTTGTCTGCTCCACCCCCTTTCATAGCTTGACACAAGGCGGGAATCTTTTGTCTCTCTCTAGGTCCCCACCCCCTCCTTCTAATGGAAAAGTACAAGATTTAAGATGGATTTCATTATCAAGGTGACATGGTCAACATCACTGTAAGATCCCTCGTCTCTGTTCCCCATGGGCTGGCCCACACGTACGCAGAAAGACTTTCAAGTAACTAAGGCCATTTATAATTGAGTGTTTCTGAGCACCTTAATGGCCTCCCCTTAATATGTTAGACATCAGTGATACAAGTTTATATCTTATTCTCCTAACTCAGATATAGAAATAATACATGCAACAAATAGGATGAATACTCTTAGTAGATTACAAGCTTTCTAATAACACTGTACAAGGGATATTTAATGTAAAGCATATTCCAGTTATGTCATATTCATAAGCATATTTCCATAAAACATATGGAGTGCAACGTCACATCCACCTCACAGTGGTTTTATGAGGCATAGCGAAGATTTATAAAGTACTTTGCAAGCATCAGATAAAAGGTAGTAGGAAGGAGCACAAACAATTAGCATGATTTCTAAAAAGGTGACCAAGTATCATTGTAGTTAAATATGTGAAGTTTTGGGCTGGAGGGGAGGAATCCACTGAACTGGAGATTTGCAGAATTGCTAGATTCTTTTGGGGGATGTTCTGATAAATACAATATGCCTCTCATCTTAAACTTTAGTTGTAAACTCTTTTGGACTAGGGTGTCTCTTCCTTAAATGTTTGTACAGTGATTAGCACAGTACAGCTTTAGTAATACAAATGAAATGTTTTTTCAGCATTAACGGTGTTATCAACTCTTGCACTTTTACCACAAGTCTGCTGTTTTCCCCACAGCCCCAGCTCTCACGGTCTACAGTCTAGTGATGAGATGGAAATCTCAGCTTTGGTTTTAAAAAAGGGAAAAGTTTCTAGTTCTCATGTTTGAAAACATGACCGAAGCTCTGAAATTAGGGGAAATAAAATAACCCTAAAATTAATATTTTTTTAATTTTAAATCATGTTTTTTTAAGCCACTCTGGTGGGGGGGGTGGCGGGGGGTGTTTATCCCTAACTCATGGTTCAGGAGTGCCTGGAATTGGCAACACTCAGCATGTGTAACACGGTGACTAGGTGGGTGGCGGGGGTCCAATGGTGCAAAACGGTGGAGCGCACTGGCCCCAAGGAGCTCGATCCTCGCTCCCCACTGTCCCAGCACACTCTGGCCGCCTGGCGCTTGCAATGGAGCAAACCCACTGGACTCGGCATTGGCGGCCCCTCCGCTTGCGCGCAGCGCGGCGCAGCTTCCGCTCCCCCCCCGAAGCAGCCAGAAAATGAGGCACCCAGACGGGCGGATCGCCTCAGCGATCAGCCAGCCGCGCCCCACGCATGCGCGTCGATGCTCGCCGCCTTTGCCCCGCTCCCCTCTCGGTGGCGTGGGAGGGCTGGCGCATGCGCATGAGCGCGATTCTCCCCTCTCAGCCCCCGCGCTCCGGACTCCGAGCCGACCCTCGCGTACGCAACCCAGCCGCTCTTACCGCCTCCTTCCGGACGGCAAGCCGCGGCGGTCTCGCGCATGCGCAGGGCTGTCGTCTCATCTCTCTTCCCTCCTCCCTCCCCCGCCGTCGGCTCCGGGCCCGGCTGCGGCTAAGTCTCGTGAGGAGGCGGAGGAACTAGGGAGGACTATGGAGGCGCGCCGGGGTGCTCGGCCGCACTCACCGGACGGGAGTAGCCGCCGCCAATACCCCCGGTTCCGGCACGCGGGCCTCTGAGGGGAAGAGCTCGCAGCGCGGTGAGCGGGGGACGGCGGCGCGAGGCGAGCGGGGGGAGGGGGAATGGAATGGAGCGGCGCGGCGCGGCGCGGCGCGGCGCGGGGGAGGGGGTGTCCTCGTGGCTGGCAGGCTGGCAGCGGGGAAGGATCTGCTCTTAGGAGGTAGCAAAGCCAGGGTGCCAGGCTTGCTGTGGTGCCTCCTTATGGGCAGCAGCTGCTGCCCCTGGGTGGGATGTTGTGGGGCAGGCTCAAGCACTTGGTGTGTAACTTTCCCAATTGGGGAGTGGGGGTGCCCGGTGTTGTCCCCTCCTGAAGGGGGATGTCCGTGTCTCACGGTAAAGGGCCTGCCCTGGGGGAGCTGAGCATGCTGGGGCAGCAGCTTTCGTTGTGCCCGCAGGATGGCTGGAGGTGTGGTGGCATCAGCCGTGCAGTGCCCTGCAGGAGGATGCTAGGCACACAACTGGTCTCTATGATGAAGCCTGGCAGAATTCAGTGTTACTTTCTTTCTTTTTTTTTTTTTAATCATTTTGATGGATGTCAGTGTTTAAGACTTTTTTTTCCACTTTTATTAGTTTAAATTTTCACAGTTATGCGAAGTTATGGGGTGGCCAGACAATGGGCAGGAGGTAACGAGAGTACTAATTTAATGGCAGTACGCACTGAGATCCACAAAAATAAAGCTTTATAATTAAGACATAAATTGTCAACATATCAAAATATATATGTTAAATGGCCTTAAATCAATCTTTTGTCTTCTCAAGCAGCATATTGTCGTACTTTGCTTATCTGTAAATTTCAATTACAATATTTAAAATTTAAAATGTCAATATTTTTGTTAGCATGTGGTGATAGTGATGTTTACCAACATTTACCAATAAAAAAATAATCAATCCAAGCCTAAAGATGATGATTGGGTCTTTTTGGTGGTTCTTGAAGCACTGTGGATGTACCATGTGCCACTCCAATGTTCATTAACTGTGTGTATCAAATGTGGCTTCATTGGTACAGGTCCTTAAACAGTTGACCAGCTGGCATGTGGTTTGTGCATATATATCTTGCATAGAGGGTACCTTCTGGCGTAACTAGTTTCAGTGCAGGTTTCCTTAGCAAAGCCATAGATGGTCTCAAGTGGTGTCTAAGAAGCACACTGACAATAACATTCTCTCAGTTCCTGTGAACCAAGAATAATCATTCTTAAATCTGCGCTGTGGGGATGGAAACACACAGATGTGGCTTCAGAGTCTAGGTGCAGAAAAAGAGACTACTCAACAGATAGAATAACCCCCTCTGGCCTGAATTGTACCTTGTCATACGAAGGAATCCTCAGCTGGTTAATAACATGGCTTCTTTTTTTTTTTTTAATCAAACCACACCTTCTGATGGTTGAACTGTTGGGGAAGTTGCTGGGAATTTTGGTTTTGTTCTGGGCCTTGCAATCTAGTTATATTTGCTCTACATTAAAGAGGAAGAGAAACAGGACAGCTAGAATGTGACTTGAAGTGTTGCACAGATGATCTTGGGGAGGAGGGCTGCTGCAGAAAAGTTTCTACTTGGGTATTTTTGACTCTTGACAGTGATGCTTTCTGTTTTTCACTGGAAATAGAAGAGTTAGAAATTCTATAACCATCCTCCATTTGACTGGCTTCTTGGTAAGGAGGACTCCTTGAGTTACTGAATAAATGACACGGAAGAGGCAAAATGCAAATTAATAGAAAAGGAAGCTAAGATAATGATTTCTGAATGTAATGGTCTTCTTACCCTTATGAGAATTACAGTAAATCAGTAATAACAATAATAGATGTGTAACAGGTCAAATGGTGTGATCTGAATGTCCAATACGATTTCTGGTCATCTAATAAAAATGTATGTTTGATATGATATATGTATGAAGGCTGTTGTACAATTCTTGATCTAATTTCATTTTGATTTCCTTTCTAAAGTATTAATGAGGCAAACACCCATATATACCGCATTAGGTTTTGTAAACACAATATGAAGGGTTTGATATAGCAGCACAATTGTCCTGGAGAGGGCAAACTATGGCTCACGGGCCGGATCCAGCACATCAGGCCTTTCAGTCCAGCTCCAGGCTGCCTTGGCCCCGCGTCGCTCCTGGAAGTGGCCGGCACCACGTCCCTATGGCCCTTGGGTGGGGAAGCGCAGAGGGCTCTGCCCTCGCCTGCAGGCATCGCCCCCCGCAGCTCCCATTGGCCGGGAATAGGGAACTGTGGCCAATGCAAGCTTTGGGGGTGGTACCCACAGGCGAGGGCAGCGCATGGTGGAGCTGCCTGCCACACCCCACCCCTAGGAGCCACTGCCGGACATGCTGGCCACTTCCAGGAGTGGCACGGGGCCAGGGCAGGCACAGAGCCTGCCTTAGTCCCGCTGCGCGCCACTCCCACCCCGGAGCCGCTTGAGGTAAGCAGAGCTGGGCTGAAGCCCGCACCCTGAAGCCCTCCTGCATCTGAGCCCCCCAACACCCTGCCTTGAGCCCCCTGCTACACCCACTCCTGCGCCCCAACACCCTGTCCTGAGCCCCCTTCCTGCACACTGCACCCCTTCCATGCCCCAGCCCTACATTCATGGCCCTGCATACAGTTTCCCCACCCAGACGTGGCCCTTGGGCCAAAAATTTGCCCACCCCTGGTGTATCCCCACCTTACCTATTATCCCTGGTTCGGTATTGAGATGTCAACCATCTCATATGATGGGCCAAAGATGCTAGCCTTCATTGCCCACTTGTTGAATTTTCTAACAGGCACCTTCATGATTTTTCCCTTACGTTTGGGAGGAGTGACCCATAAACATCTGCAAAACTAATTAATTGTCCTCCTTCAAAATCTCCTCAAAGGAGAACTTTGCCAAGATGCCTATAAAACACTTGAGAGCGATTAAGCTGCTGTTGTGCTGAGAAACTGCTTATCATGTTGACCAATACTGTCTCATTGTTTCCTTGTTCTCCCCCATCTGTATCAATTTCTTGTCTTTTTACTTAGTCCCTAATCCAAAGAGTTTACAATTTCTGGAATTTTTTTGTTTTTTGTTTTTATGTTCTGTATTTGTACAGCACTTAGCATAAGATGTTCTGACCCTTAACTGGGTCTCCTAGGCACTATGATGATACAAAAAATAAATAATTCTAAATTTAAAAGTTCAGACTTTTTTTCCCTTTGATAATGTTACAATGAAATAGCTGTGAAAACTTGACATATCATTACCTGATGCTTTTTTAGCTGAATTAATATAAGAATTGAGCACTTACGTTAGAATGAATGGATCTTACTAATGATACAGTATTCAAGCTGCCAAAATAAATACTCAGTAATTAATAATAAATTTATTTATAAAGCACCCTGGCAAAATCACTAGGAATGCTGCATAACAATCATAAAAACAATTTCACATTAATTAAAAAATAGACTTCCTGGATGATTGTCATTTTAATTGCTAATGAATTGTCACCAGTATTTGGCTTTTGCTACGCATAAGAAATGAAACATATTGGTAATGCATCCGATGAAGTGAGCTGTAGCTCACGAAAGCTTATGCTCTAATAAATTTGTTAGTCTCTAAGGTGCCACAAGTACTCCTTTTTCTTTTTGCGAATACAGACTAACACAGCTGCTACTCTGAAACCTGTCATATTGGTCACTTGGCACTATAGACACTTAACTTGCTATAGTTACTCCAGGTTTGGCTGATATTAGCTTAGAAGAACACAGGAATCCACTTCCAAGACTTACTGATACTAGACCAATAATTCCTTAAAGACCAAAGAGGTAGAAGTAGAGGGGGAGTTGAGGCATTGGATTGTCTTAAAATGTTAAGTTGATTCATAGATGCAGTGTACTGGGTTCACATATACTTCTAAAGCAGCACTAGGCATAGACAGAAATAGAATTCTGTTTTTCGGACTTTCTGTAGTGCTTTCTTGGTGAGCATCTAATATGAAATATAATCTTGGTTACACTTTATATGCAAGTCATAAGGTAAAATTTAAAATGGAAACTTCCTGGCATTTGCTCTGGGAAGGTTATTTTACATAATTCAGAATATAGTCCAGGATTATATCAAAACAGATGTTTGGTGTCACTAAACCTGTGACAAACAAATGAATCTTTGAAGAATAATAACTACTTTTACTTTAAAAGGTGATGAATGGACCCAAATAAACTGAATAAGGGGTTTTTCAGTGCATCACATTTACAATACTAATATGTTGAAATACTCCTTTCGTATTTTATTTTAGGCATTTAATATCTGATATTTAAATTGGTTTATTTTCTTAAACTTAGATCATTTTTAAGTTAATTGTATTTTATGATTAGTTCAGAAGAAGCTAGTACTCCTTTTGAGAAATTGTATAAAACCGTGGTACAAAGTTAATACAAATGAGCTTACATGCATAATTTTCCATGTCAAAAAGTAATTAATTTCTATATTATTGATGCATGATCACAGTAATTGTGTACAAATGGTGTGTACAAATCAAATAACTGGCATGCACATTAGTCTGTCTGAAAGCCAGGCCCCTCTTCTGAAATTCCTAGATATTAGGAAAGTCAAAAGTATGTTGAAATGAATATTTCCAAACTCAAGTTCATAGGTGACTGAGCCACTAAACATTTGTATCTTGAAAAGTGAAAGACATTATAAATTGATAACTAATGCATGTCACTAAATTATATCTATTTTTGTAATCATGTCCTTTTGGAATGGGGATGTAATTCATGTCAGGAATGAAGGAAGTGGTGGTTGGTGATTCAGTAGGTGGCATTTCCATTTGAATCAGTAATGAACCAGCGATAGTTTTGAAACAGTATCCCATGCTAGAGGCAATGTCTGTATCTTAAAATAGGGTGCTGTGAGGCTTAGTATTTTGTAAGGCAACTTTCCAGTTGTTTCAAAGTACTACAGCTGTAGTCACCAGCTGGTAGATCACGATCTACCAGTCGATCATGGAGCCTCTGATAGTCTGTCTAAGTCTTGATCTAGGGTTGTCATGCCAACCCTCCTGCAACCAAACCGGAAGATCGGCTGCTAACAGTTCAGCGGCATAGTAGGGCTAAGGCATGCTCCCTGTATGCCCTGGCCCCACGCCACTCCCAGAAGCGGCTGGTATGTCCGGCAGCTGCTCCAGGAGCAGAGGGAGATGGGGTCTCCGCATGCTGCCCTCACCTGCAGGCACTGCCCCTGCAGCTCCCATTGGCTGGGAACGGGGAATAGCCACCCATGGGAGCTGTGGGGGCAGTGCCTGTGGATAGAGGCAGTGCGGGGAGCCTAAATGCACTCCCCCAGGAGCTGCTGCCAGACATGCCGGCCACTTCTGGGAGCAGCACGGAGCCAGGCAGGGAGTCTACCTTAGCCCCGCTGTGCTGTCGCTCGGGAGCCGCCTGAGGTAAGCAGGGCCAGTGGGCTCCACACACAGCTCCCAGAAGCAGCCAGCATGTCCCTGGGGGGGCAGGGGACTCCAATTGCTGCCCTTGCCTGCAGGCACTGTCCCCCGCAGCTCCCAGCCAATGGGAGCTGTGGAGTCGGTGCTCGGGCAGTGCGCAGAGACCCTTGCCCTCCTCCCCCCCGTGGATGCAAGGATGTGCTGGCCATTTCTGGGAGCAGTGTGGGGCCAGGGCAGGCAGGGAGCCTGCCTTAGCCCTGCTGTGCTGCCGCCCGGAAGGTGCCTGAGGTAAGCGATGCCCGGCTGGAGCCCCCCTACACTCAGACTCCCGCCCAGAGCCTGCACCCCTGCCCCAGCCCTGAGCCCTCTCCTGCACCCCAATCCCTTGCCCTAGCCTCAGCCCGGAGCCCCTCCCACACTCCAAACCCCTCAGCCCAGAGCCTGCACCCCCTCCCACACCCCAATTCCCTGTCTCAGCCCAGTGAAAGTGAGTGAGGGTGGGGGAGAGCAAGGGACAGAGGCAGGGGGGATGGAGTGGGTGGGGCCTCAGAAGGGGCGGGGCAAGAGCATTTGGGTTTACTGTTGTTTCTACATTTTCTTTGAGGTAGATCCTGGGTTGCACTTAAATTCAAAAAGTGATCTTGTGCTTAAAAAGGTTGGAGACCACTGTGCTATAGGATGGTAAAGTATCATTACTATTGTTAGAAAGACAAATTGGATGAAAATATACTTTGAGTAGCTTTCCTAGACCCAAAGAAGAGCTCTGTGTAAGCTCGAAAGCTTGTCTTATTGGACCAACTTGTGTTGGTGAAAGATATTAGGTCACTCACCTTGTTTCTCTAATATCCTGGGATCGGCACAGCAAATTACTATTAGCATATTTGTTTACCATAGGGATGTAAATATCATTTAAAAAGTTAACTGTTTAAATGATTAAAATTATATAGTTTAACTGGTTAACTGATTAAAGGGAGAGGTGCTCCTGCTGCCTTGGCCAGTGCGGGACTGGGGGTTAATGGTTAGGGAAGGGTAACCGGTAAGACTAATGCTTACCGTTTCCTTGTTTATCAGTCTTTCCTAATTGATATGCCATACTATCACATTCTTCACAGTATGTATTAGGAAATTTGTTCAAAAGGAGGTGCAGTAGTAAAAGTGCAATTCTGCAAATATTATAGCAAGATAACTTTGTATTTTCTGTTGAGCTTATTAAAGTTTAAAATATTAATCCAAGCTTAAGTATTGTAATGACTGTTTATCCTTAGATTAGGTTTCCTTTTTAAACTGAAATTTGTTTGCTGTTTATATATATACAAGGATTATTTATATATTTCAGTTATATTCAGATATGAATAAGAATCTGCACAAATGTTGATTCTTAACATTTGTGGGGAAAGTAAACATTTCAAGAACTTAAAATGAGACTTAAAATGGCTTGTTCCATTATTATCTTGCATCCTCTAAGGAGGAAGTATAGAATGTTTTATGTACAGCAGATATTCGTATGTAACTCTATCTACCATATCTGATTAAAAATATATATTGATGATGTAGTAGACTTTCAGTAGGAAGTTCTGTTAACAGATTGGTACACTCATGTAGACTCTCGGATTTTTAAGGTGGGAAAGACCTAGTAAATCATTTCATCTATTTGTTTCCCTGGCAATGCAGGATTCTTTCATACTTCTTGTGTTGAGTAGAGTTGGCATCAAAGCTAGTTTTGTCTTCATGAAATTCGTGGTGGTGTTTGTTTGTTTGTTTGTTTGTTTGTTTTTTAAAGGCTAGAAATCTACCCAGTGTAAAACTATATGCTCAGACTTGAGACTTGTGAGCCTGGCAGGGCCACATCTTCTCCAAATAGGGTTTTAAGGAAGAAAGTCCACTTAAAGAGTGCCTTTTTCAGGTCCATTGCAGTGCTGTTCCTGACATTCTGCCAGTTGCCTAGTCTCAGATGGGAACTGTGCCTGAAGTTACATTGCTGGAAGTGATGGGAGCAACAAGAATAATAGATCCCAAACTAATCCAGTTTTGTTATAGGTTTCAGAATCGCAGCCGTGTTAGTCTGTATCTGCAAAAAGAACAGGAGTACTTGTGGCACCTTAGAGACTAACAAATTTATTTGCTCAAATAGTTTTGTTATAATTTCAGTAAAATATCCAAATTCTCTCAAAACGTTTTCATTTTTTTACTTAGGAGGTCCATTCCTTCCACTGTAGTTCACTATTCTGGAACCGCTTAACTGAATTTTTTAGTTCTTGTTCATTTGGTCCACAGCTTTGTTGTTGGTCATAGAGATATCAAGCTAATAAAGTTGCTTTGGTAGAAACAAAGTATTGGACTGCATAATTTGATGTCCTGTTCCCCCTTGTCTGGATTCACAGTTACTAAAAATGCTCTTAAGACCAAGTGTATTGTACAGTGCAACTTAAGAATGCCCCTCTGTCCCGCTTACCTGATGAGGATGAATCCAGGTATACGACAGTAATTTCAGATTTTGATGTTACTTCTAAAAATGACTTTTGGCTTTTGTCCAGTACTCCTTTTATAACAGAAAGTGGCTACCAATTCTTTAAGACCATTACAATCCTATTTTAAAATTGCAGCCCAAAGTGGCCCTAAACAACCCAGGTAACTGGCATCATTAACACACATGCACTTCAATTGGTTCCTCCATCCTTCTGCCAATTTCTTTCTTGTGACTTAGCAGAGCACTGAAATTGCCAGGAGGGTGGGAATCTCTTCAAGAATAGCTTGAAAAGTGTGTGTCATGTTCTAGGTCTATGAACTTAGATAGTGTCCATTTAATTTGTGGTTTGTTACTCTCCAAAATTTGAAATAAAGTAAAATCTTACTTTTTCTTTCCCCAAAGGAAGCTGTATTTCCCCCAGCTGAAGTTCCTTTACTTCCACCATGGAGGCAGAACAAGAAAACCTTTGCATCAGTAAAGATGATGAGAGCACTGAATCTGCTTTTCATTGCTCAGCATGTCATGATGATGATGAGTGGAGCTGTACTAACCCTATCCGGGGTCGGGCTAAGACTCGCAGTTTGTCTGCTTCACCAGCCCTCGGAAGCACCAAAGAATTCAGGTATGAAGTAAACTAGACTCAAATCTTCTACGCTGATGATTCTTTGGTAAAACTAATATAACATTAGTGCCACATTTATGTAATGCAAATATGATAATATAGGCTCTTCCTATGCGGGCAGCTTTCATTGGCATTAAGAATCACAGCTAATGACATCTTATGGCAAGAATTGAAGAAATATTCATTTTAGAACAGTTCTGCTTATATTATATCTTGTTCTTTTTTTATATATTTTTTTATTTCTAGGGATATCTTGATTGACAGGATCTCCTTAAGAGTCCATGTGTTCTTTTGTTTCTCGTTCATTTGACTTCATGATCTTCAGTTGCTTTAGATTGTCATAAACAGAGTTAGGTATTCAGGAATGGACAAACTTAGTATCAGAGAACCTCTTGTCACAAATCCTTAGTGACACATATAGAACATGAGGGCAAGAAATACAGAAAATGCAATTTGGATAGAATGTTGTTTAGCACTGATAAAAGGCAACGCTCCAGTCTAAATAACCACTGAATAAGTATAACAGTGACAATATGTTTGCCTTGCTTGTGGCGCCATAGCCTGTTCAGTCCTTGGCATCTCTCCTATGAATGCTCCGTAAGGTTCCCAAACTGTAGTCTGTGAAGCGCACAGACAGCTGGCTGGTGACGTGGTGCTGCCTTTTCCTTGTTTTTACCTGCTACCTTGCATTTAAGACAGCTAAAAAGTGGTACTTTTCAAATGTTACTCTTCCATGTAAACAATTGTTATAGTTGATACGTGGATGTCACGTGATAGTGAATTGTAATGGAAGTGGTCTGTGTGATTGTGAATTGGAGAGAGGTGGTCAATCTCGACTAATAGGGCCTCACTTGGGAAAAACTTTGAGAATCTCTTAGATTCATAGACACTAAGGTCAGAAGGGACCATTATGATCATCTAGTCTGACCTCCTGCACAATGCAGGCCACAGAATCTCACCTACTCACTCCTGCAAAAAACCTCTCACCTATGTCTGAGCTATTGAAGTCCTCAAATCATGGTTTAAAGACTTCAAGGAGCAGAGACTCCACCAGCAAGTGACCCGTGCCCCATGCTACAGAGGAAGGCGAAAAACCTCCAGGACCTCTTCCAATCTGTCCTGGAGGAAAATTCCTTCCCGACCCCAAATATGGCAATCAGCTAAATCCTGAGCATATGGGCAAGATTCACCAGCCAGATACTACAGAAAATTCTTTCCTGGGTAACTCAGATCTCACCCTATCTAACATCCCATCACAGGCCATTAGGCCTATTTACCATGAATATTTAAAGATCAGTTAATTACCAAAATCATGTTATTCCATCATACCATCTACTCCATAAACTTACCGAATTTAATCTTAAAGCCAGATAGATCTTTTGCCCCCACTGCTTCCCTTGGAAGGCTATTCCAAAACTTCACTCCTCTGATGGTTAGAAACCTTCGTCTAATTTCACGTCTAAACTTCCCAATGACCAGTTTATATCCATTTGTTCTTGTGTCCACATTGGTACTGAACTTAAATAATTCCTCTCCCTCTCCGGTATTTATCTCTCTGATATATTTATAGAGAGCAATCATATCTCCCCTTAACCTTCTTTTAGTTAGGCTAAACAAGCCAAGCTCCTTGAGTCTCCTTTCATAAGACAAGTTTTCCATTCCTCGGATCATCCTAGTAGCCCTTCTCTGTACCTGTTCCAGTTTGAATTCATTCTTCTTAAACATGGGAGACCAGAACTACACACAGTATTCCAGGTGAGGTCTCACCAGTGCCATGTAAAACGGTACTAAAACCTCCTTATCTCTACTGAAATACCTCTCCTGTTGCATCCCAAGACCGCATTAGCTTTTTTCACGGCCATATCATATTGGCGGCTCCTAGTCATCCTATGATCAACCAATACTCCAAGGTCCTTCTCCTACCCCGTTATTTCTAATTGATGCGTCCCCAGCTTATAACTAAAATTCTTGTTAATCCCTAAATGCATAACCTTACACTTTTCACTATTAAATTTCATCCTATTACTATTACTCCAGTTTACAAGGTCATCCAGATCCTCCTGTATGATATCCCGGTCCTTCTCTAAATTGGCAATACCTCCCAGCTTTGTATCATCTGCAAACTTTATTAGCACACTCCCACTTTTTGTGCCAAGATCAGTAATAAAAAGATGAAATAAGATTGGTCCCAAAACTGATCCTTGAGGAACTCCACTGGTAATCTCCCTCCAGCCTGACAGTTCGCCTTTCAGTAGGACCTGTTGTAGTCTCCCCTTTAACCAATTCCTTATCTACCTTTCGATTTTCATATTGATCCCCATCTTTTCCAATTTAACTAATTCCCCATGTGGCACGGTATCAAACGCCTTACTGAAATCTAGGTAAATTAGATCCACTGCGTTTCCTTTGTCTAAAAAATCTGTTACTTTCTCAAAGAAGGAGATCAGGTTGGTTTGGCACGATCTACCTTTTGTAAAACCATGTTGTATTTTGTCCCATTTACCATTGACCTCAATGTCCTTAACTACTTTCTCCTTCAAAATTTTTTCCAAGACCTTGCATACTACAGATGTCAAACTAACAGGCCTTTAGTTACCCGGATCACTTTTTTTTCCCTTTCTTAAAAATAGGAACTATGTTAGCAATTCTCCAATCATATGGTACAACCCCTGAGTTTACAGATTCATTAAAAATTCTTGCTAATGGGCTTGCAATTTCGGGTGCCAATTCCTTTAATATTCTTGGATGAAGATTATCTGGGCCCCCCGATTTAGTCCCATTAAGTTGTTTGAGTTTCGCTTCTATCTCAGATATGGTAATATCTACCTCCATATCCTCATTCCCATTTGTCCTACTACCATTATCCCTAAGATCCTCTTTAGCCTTATAAAAGACTGAGGCAAAGTATTTGTTTACATATTGGGCCATGCCTAGATTATCCTTGACCTCCACTCCATCTTCAGTGATTAGCGGTCCCACTTCTTCTTTTTGTTTTTCTTATTTATATGGCTAGAGAACCTTTTACTATTGGTTTTAATTCCCTTTGCAAAGTCCAACTCTACTTGACTTTTAGCCTGTCTCACTTTATCCCTACGTGTTCTGACATCAATAAGGTAGCTTTCCTTGCTGATCCCTCCCATCTTCCACTCCCTATATGCTTTCTGCTTTTTCTTAATCACCTTTCTGAGATGCTTTGTCTACAACGCCTGCCTATGAATTTTTTCCTCTTTCTTGGGATGCAGGCTTCCGATAGCTTCTGCAGCTTTGATTTTAAAGTAATCCCAAGCCGCCTCTACCTTTAGATCCATAAGTTCTTCAGTCCAATCCACTTCCCTAACTAATTTCCTTAATTTTTGAAAGTCAGCCCTTTTGAAATCAAAAACCCTAGTTGCAGATTTATTTTTGTTAATCCTTCCGTTCGGTTTGAACTGAATTAGCTGATGATCACTTGAACCAAGATTATCCCCTACAACCATTTCTTCTATGAGGTCCTCACTACTCACCAAAACCAAATCTAAAATGGCATCCCCTCTAGTCGGTTCAGCAACTACTTGATGAAGGAATCCATCAGCATCTAGGAAAATTTTGAGCCCTATTATTATTGCTAGCACTCGTCCTCCAGTCTATATCTGGGAAGTTAGTCTCCCATGATCATGCAGTTTCCATTAGTATTTACTTTATTAAAAACATTTAAAAGGGCTCTATCCATATCCAAATTAGATCCCAGCGGTCTATAGCACACCCCAAGCACTATCCCAGGGGAGGCTCTAATAGTTTTCTTCCCCAATGTAATTTTTGCCCAGATGGACTCTGTCTTATCCATTCCATCGCTTCTTATTTCTTTACATTCTACCTCATCATTGATATACAATGCTACTCCACCACCTTTACCTTTATTTCGGTCTTTCCTAAACAGCACATACCCTTCAATACCTATAGTCCAGTCATGACTACTGTTCCACCATGTTTCTGTTATCCCCATAATATCTGGTTTCACTTCCTGCTCCAGTAGCTCTAGTTCCTCCATTTTGTTACCTAGGCTCCTCGCATTGGTGTACAAACATCTTAATTTTTGCTGTTTGGCCTCGCTCACATTCTGTACCCTATTAGGCACGGTCAATCTAAAGCCAGTATAACCTATTAGACTGGCACCCACATTGCCCTTCCTCCTTATATAAATTCTCCTACCCACGACTGTATCATTTCTTACTTCGTTTTTTTCCCTCTCAATGCTAAAATCCGGTGTGCAGATTACCTGGATATCTCCCAACCATCTCCCCCAAATTCCTAGTTTAAAGCTCTCTTAATCAGTTGTGCCAGTCTCCATCCTAGAAGTCTATTTCCTTCCCTACTCAGATGAAGTCCATCCTGAGAGAACTGTCCATGAATGCCTCTCAGTAGTGGCAATACATCCCAAAGCCATCCTTATAGCACCATTGCCTAAGCCATCTGTTGATAGTCATAATCTTGTCACACCTTTGTTGCCCTTCTCTAGGAACAGGCAGAATCCCACTAAAGATTACCTGAGCCTCGATTTCCTTAAGCGTCTTTCCCAGCCTAGCATAGTCTCCCTTAATACTTTCCAGCGAGAATCTAGCTGTATCATTTGTTCCCACATGAAGGATAATTAGGGGATTCTTTCCCGCTCCCTTTAGGATCGTTTTCAACCTCAGGTCTACATCCCATATTTTAGCAGCTGGAAGACATCATACCCTTCTATTCTCTGGATCAGCTCTGGTTACTGTATCATTTCTTACTTCGTTTTTTTCCCTCTCAATGCTAATGCCTGTTCTTCTTCTCAGTAAAGAGTCCCCGGTCACATAGACCTGCCTTTTCCTGGTGACGGTGCCATTCTCCATTCCTTTTCTCCCTTGTAATCCTCTTTAACCCATCCTGTATCCTCCTGGGGCTCATATTTGGTGTAGTCTCCATTGACTCTTCTCCTTTTCCTATAGGACTAGCCACTCTTCTCTTTTTCCTTGTCCTTCCACCTTCAGTGACTACCTGCTGAGCCCCTTCTTCATTTTCCAACTCTGCAAACCTGTTATTGAGCTCTATTTCTCTTTCACTAGCCCGTCTTTTTTCCTCTGCCTGGTTCTTTTAGTCACATGCTTCCACTGACCACTTTCCTCACCCAGTCTCCCCTCCAGAATTCCTCAGTCCTGCTCCCATCTGCAAGTCTGAGCTTTTCCCTTCAGATACCTCATGTCTTTGCTCCATAATCTGCTCAAACCCCTTCCTATACTCAAACAGACTTTCCAAACACAACACCCCTGTGCTGCTGCACGACTGGCTGGCTACCTTTATAGGACCCCTAGTCAGAGAAGCCCCGCCCCCTAATCAGGGCTCAGCTTATTTCATTTAGAGCACTGAATATCCATCCATGGTAATGGTTATTACTGACCTTGGGTGGATTTGAACCATGAACATGGAGATTAAAGGTTTTCCCCCCCGCCCCCAATATTTCTGAATGAGCAGGAAGTTTCATGCTTTTGTAGAAGTAGGGCAAAAGTGAAATTTACCCAAGTTTTGTTTGCTTTTCTAGTCTGTATTTACATAGTGAGGTAACTCTTAAATAGCTTCTAATCTCAGAAGCATGTTACCAAGGAAAAAAACAGTCATTGGTCTATCATCTGCTGGCTTCAAGAGAGGATTTTGAACATAGTAATATCTTTTCACATTTTTTTTTCTTACAAAGCATAGGAATTGTGGATGCAGTGCATAGCTGTAGTGTTTATCATATATGGAAAGAGCTTGCCCATAACTCAGAAAATAGGTATACAGATGTTGAAGTAATATTTCTAGTTCTTTATGTACACAGTTTTACAAGGATACATGTGGCTTTATTTAATAGAACTCTGTAATGTTTGACAGAGTAGATTGATACTATTTGTTACACGATTGACAGTTTTAAGTCAACCATGGTACAAATAATCCAACTTCCAGTTCTACACATCTTACAAAAATGAAGTATGGAACATATGGTGACATTGAGGTACATCAATTTAATAGCTTGATAGTAATATAATCCAAAAGGAATGTTCAGGCTTCCTTAAATTGTAGGAACAGAGCTGGACTTGATACCAGATCTTTTGAACAGCTCCACCTAGAGTTAGTATACATGGTAAGAAAAACCTGGTTGGGTGCCTTTCACCTGTATAGTAATGAAGGGTGGCACAAAAGTAATTTTATTCATAGATCATAATTAGTGCACCAAGAAATCTCTATTGCCTTCCTCGAACCAGATTGTTAACCTACTAGTAATGCCCTTATGTCACATGGGGATCCTGGATTTAACTTCTGGTGTGGCATTTCTCAGACCAACAATGGCAGGTAAAGACTGTACTGTGGAGGCAGTATGCTTTGAGGGAGGGAGTACCTTGCACTACTGAACTCTGACCATCCAGATGCCTGAAGGGCATGGCAAAATTCTAAAGGCGCTGCTTACCAGAGAGGATTGTCTCCCCCATCCAAACTGTGTTGCTAGCAGTATTGTTGCTGCAATGTGGAACATTTGTAGGTGAGACTATAAGGATGGGGGGAAAGGGGTTGGGGGAGAGGGACTCCCAAATCAAAGAAAAGAGGATCTCAAAACAGACTGTAAGCCGATTAAATGTTTTCTAATAAGTGTCGCTTCTGTGGAGTTTCTTTAGGCTAATGTACTTAAAAATTTTTGGAGGATGTTCTTGCAGGATCAGTGGAAACCTTTTAATGCTTGAAGTTTTCTGTTATTGCCTATGGACTGCACAGTACAATATAAGAAAACAAAGTATGTAGAAATATATCCTATAATTAACAGCATTTAAGTGCAGAAATTTGATTGTGTTCATAGGATTTTAAACACCTAATATTAGTCTACATGAGTAAAAGGCCTGTTGGCCTAAATTCTGCTCTCTCCTTTCTAGGTGTGAATATTTCCAAGTAATAATTTTTTTTTTTTTTGGTAGTTAGGAAACCTGTGTTTTGTTTTTGTTTTTTCTATTGGGCACACATTTCTTAATTTGTTTCCGTTTTCTTTTGTTTAGCTTGCTCTCTGATGGATAGAAATTGCTCTGAAACTACAATCTATCTTTGCAGTCAGGGATATCCATTCGTGGTTTGAATGAGGTTTACTACTTAAAATATATTTTATTAAAATTTCTTTAAGTCACTCTTTGGCTGGTTTTGTGATTCTTTGACCACCAGTTCAAAGGAACTTGTAAAATGTCAAATTAAAATTATCTTAGGTTTGCTATGCAGTATTTGTAATTGAGTACTTCTGTCTATATATCAACTTAGCAGGCTCTCTCTCCATAGTTCAATACATTTCTAAAGCACATTAGTACATTATAAGTAGAATAGAAAATGGTAATAATACCTTCTTATCTCTATTCACTTAATAAAAGAATCTTACCTTTGATTAAATGGCTCATGTATTCAATCCTGATAAAACCCTTACCTAAAACCTATTTTAATTATATAATGCCTTAGAAAGATGTACATGGTGCTGTACAGTGGGTAAATTGTATCAAATATGGATTTCTTTATCAGAGTTGAGGATCTGATCCCTTAAGCTTTTGAGCTGCTTCTATTCTCAATGAATGCCACAGGAGTTGAGGTTATGCTGCAGCATGCAGGATCAGGTCCCGAAAGGTACAAATCCATACAATGCACAATGTTGTAATACTGCAAACACTTGACGTTGTGTATAACTTTCATTGCTTAAATGCCATGTGAGAACAGAGGTATTTAGAGGTTGCCTTTTGTAGGAGGAGCAGGAAGGAGTTTCTTTCATGCCATTCCTTAAGGTTTGAAAAAATATGCAGGTGAAAGGGACAGAACAATTTTTTTGGGGGCGGGGGAGAAATTGAGTGGAGTGGATGCTGTCGGAGGGTACATGAGCAAGGGAATAGTTTACTATCCTAATTTAAAACATGATCATTTCAAAATGTATGAAGACTTTATCAGTGCTGCCTTCATTCCTCTACACATACTTGTAATTCTTGTTCATCCTTAATATACTATTAAGAAATAGTGTCATTAAAATCCTTTTATGTTTGTTTTTCTTCTTGCTAATAATAGAATAAATAAGGATAAGTATAAAAATATCTACTACTGTCTCCTCCTCTGTCAGGCTTGGTAATGCTTGAAATTTATACTAATACATTGTACTGACACATCAGTTAAATCACCTTGAAGAAGAGTTCTGTGTAAACTCAAAAGCTTGTCTCTCTCACCAATAGAAATTGGTCCAATAAGAGATATTACTTCACCCACCATGTGTCTCTGATATCGATAAAGGCCAATTTTATTGGCCTGCTGGAAAGGGAGAAATTGTTGTTATATTTATTTTTATTAGTAGAATACAAATTTTATTAAAACTTCTTAAAAAAAAAAAAGTGGAACTAACAGGATGTCACCGCAATCACTTGCTTTTATGTTGTTTCTCTTTCTTCCACTGTTCATATAATGTTGTATTTTGGCAGATTGTAAACTCTCTGGGGCTGGGAATGAGTCAGCACATTACATGAATTAATCAGAAACAGGAGAGGCATATATCCCTGTTGTCACTTTTCAGTGGAAATGACTATAATGCTTATGGTAACATTTACATAGTGCTTTACAATCATTAGCTAATTATTCCAATAGATATGGGAGGTAGGTAAACTTTATCCACATTTTACTGGTTAGGGGAGGTGGGTGGAAGCTGAAGCAGAAAGATTGTGACTTCTCCAAGGTAAACTTGTGTTAGAACTGGTATTAGTCCCATGTTCAGGCAGCTAGACCGTGCCCCTCTTTGTTTGAGCTAAAGTGAAATTCAGAACTCGCATTTCCATTGGAGGTGTAATATAATCTAACCCTTCTATTAAATGTACAAAACAAAAATCGGAACCTTCTGCAATTACACTGGAAATGCTTGCTCCAATTCTTCACTCATTTGGGTGTGTTTGGTATCTTACTCTGCAAGGTTTTGCAAGTTACTGCCTCAGCTCTTTGAGGCTGAGGAAATAAATACCTCTTAGATTATATGAATGAATTCTGGGATAAAGTAATATTTAGTGATTGGCAAATATTAACTCAAAATAAAAGTTGCGAGGAAAAAGTCTTTTTCCACAACTCTTGATCTCCATTACCTGCCTGTCTTGGCTTCATGCTGCTTTTACTTCACAATAAGGACCAAGGGACTCATGGTCACCTGCATAAAAATGCCTAGAAAGCTGGATTCTTCAGCATTACATTTGCAGCAAAATGAAGAATCTGTTTTTTCCAATTTCTGAGCCAGAAGGAGTGCTTATAGAAGTTTTCTTCAAGTCCTGGAGGCATTTCTGATGATCTGACAACCAAGCCCCTCTGCAACAGTCTTTTACTCCTGTGGGCATTCTGCAAATTTTATTTGTCAAATAAATGTGGAGGCTCCAGCATGGTAATGAGGAGCATAGGCCACTGGCTGCACAGAGGTGGGAGATAACTGTGCGCCACTGCCCCCCCCGAGACACTGACTCAGCAGTGAGGCTGCACCCAACCTTGCCACAGTGTAAGGACTGGGCCTGCCCTTCTGTGCCAGGTGCATCAGGTGTGGGCAGGCAGGTTCAGCAAGGCAGGATCCGAGTGTGGAGAGGCTTAGTGTGTGGGGGTCGAGGTTTGGGTCGAGAGGGTTCTGTGTGGGGCAATATGGGTGTGGACAGCTCAGTGGGGGATCTGGATGCAGGGGGAATCTGGATGCACAGGGGCTTGTTGAGGAGTTCTTGGTGCAACGGTGATGGGACTCCGCAGGGAGGTCCAGGTGAAGGTGGTTGGGGCTCAGCAGAGGGCTATAGGTGTGGGGGCCCAGATGCTGGTGTTTGGGGCTTGGTGGGGTGGGAATCTGGATGCGGGTGGTTCATCGGGATGGTCCAGGTGCAGGGGGAGTGGGGCTCATGGGGGGGGCGTGTTCTGAGTGCAGGGCAGGGGTGAGGTTGACGGAAGGGTCTGGGTATGAGGGGGTCTGGATGCACAGGCGGATGGGGGAGCACTTCCTCCACAGGGATCCCTTTCCCTGCAGCTGAGGAGTGATGGGCGCAGGAAGCGAGTGGGTGGTGGGGGCAGTTTGCATAGCTTTCTTCAGCCAGGGGAGAAATCTGGGGATGGGTCTGACCCGGCCACGGATACTGTGCAAGGGAAGAGGAACTCCCATCCTCCCCAGCCCAGCTGTGACTAGCAGCTGAGCCCGGTGCAGGGTAGGAGCCACCAGCCAGTCTTCCCCATTCTCATTCCCTGCGCCACTGTGATTTACTTCTCTGCCGGCTGCCCGGGGCCCCTGAAACGTACTGCTGGGGAGGGTCACAGGGCTGCTTTTGTGGCTTTCCTTTGCTTCCCCATCAGAAAGTCATTTTTCTACAGGGAAGCAAATAAATCTGCAGGGGACATAATTTCTGTGCATGTGCAGTGGTGCAGAATTCCCCCAGGAGTAAGTCTTTACTATGTGATTTAACAGTAGCTACCTCATGAATTCTGTGGTCCATATGAAAGGTGGGACTTCTGGTCTGTACCATAGGTAAAACATCACTAACAAGCCTAAAATGGCTTTGTTAATTATTTCCCAGGTCTTATAGAAGTGAGATTTTTTTTATTTTAACTTTTTACCTTTTACCATTCCTTAACTATTGTCAAGGAAAGGACCCAGATTGTAAACTAAATGCTTTGGCAGGTTGTCTTATGGCCTCTGTTTCTTTACACACTGGAATGATTAATCTGTTAATTAGTATAACTCATTTTGTTGTTAATTGTTATTAATCAGTTTAATTGGTTGGTGTAACTGACTTTAGCTACTTCAAGTTAAACACTGGAAACCATAATATATCATAAGCAAAAACTCCTCTCTTCACTTTTCACTAAGGCTTCAAAAATTGTACTTATCTGTACAGTTAGGGGCCTCTGTGTTTGGCTTAATCCTTCACATGCCATCCTTTATGCTGTTTAGGGCATGTGTTCACTGCCAAAATAATCCCCCATGACAGCAGTTCTCACAGCCCGGGTTCTACAGACTTGAGCTCACACTGCGGTGCTAAAAACAGCCATGTAGATGCTCCCACTCAGGTTCTGAAACCTGGGGAGTGGGGTGGGTTTCAGAGCCAGAGTAAGAACATCTGTGTGGCTGTTTAACAACACCATAGCACAGGTTTGAGTCTGTTGACCCAGGCTCTGAAACTCACTGCTGCAGGTCTAGACACATTTCCCCAGGCCTCCAAGTTGGTCTGTTACTATCTCCAAAACACCATCACATTTGATACTACCTAGGTCAGTCTTTGGATGAAATTTTCATGGCATCTCATCTTCACTGCCACATTTATTTTTTGCCAAGTCCCTCCTCTATTTCTAAATGGGTTGGGATCTCATTTTGCCCCTACTGGCAATCAAGATTACAAAGTTACATTCCCAGTTGTGCCTTAACTTTCTGAGACACCTTGATAAGTTATATATAACCTCTCTGTGCCTCAAGTAATCTTTAAATGGCTATCTATCCAATGTTAGGCTTTGCTTATGTTTGTAAAGCACTTTGATCCTCTGAAACATGCTATTGAAATGCAATTTTGTATTTTATCAATCAAAAGTCCACTGGCTCTGTGACGTGCTGGCATAGTCCTTCTTAAATTCCATATAATCTGTTCATGTGATTTGACCACAGACTATCAACAAATAATAATTTTAAAAAATTTAGTTTGGGACTAGAATGTCCGCAGCAGAAAAGTGTGTGTCTCAACTCTCCATCACTTGCCTTCCTCCCCTTGTACTAGAGAGAAAATGCTAATATTGCTGAATCCAGAAATTATGAATTTTGTTTTTTTCCCCTCATTTGGGATTCTTTTACAAATTCTGTAAATCGACTAGTGACTGCCTTTGTCATACAGTAGTTGATGGAAAGATTAATGTTAACAAACAAACCAGACAGATTGATGGTAAAGTAGGAATTTTTTGCATTTGACATTCTATGTATCTCCATGTACCCTCCTTTAAATGCTATTGTGTAATTCCAATCCACTATTTCTCAGAGGTGATGGTACATAGGCCACCTTTCTGCATCACTTTATAGTATTTTCCCCATATAGTAATTCAGTTAATTATCAGAAGTTACACTTAATTTGGCTTCTTTAGCCTTTGACTATGCAAGAATTCTTTCAGTGGCTGGTGATGGAGAGAAAAAGAAGCTTTTTTTTTTTTATGTTCCAAACAAAACTCTTGTAGGAAAAATACTAGTAATTCAGGACATGCACAAAGCTCTGATACTACAAATATACATATGCTTAACTTTACTATTATGAGCAGTCCCACTGATTTCATGTTTAAAGTGCATAAGTGTTTGCAGGGTTGGGGCTGTTGTGATAAGGCCTACAAATTTACCCTAATCATGAGTTCAGTTTGTAAGAAGTGAGTCTAAATTCATAAAATGTCACAATTTATAATAACAGATGTGGATGAGAACCAGAGAAACTGGATTAGTTGAAACCAAAGATGCCACATTGATATAATCCAAGGACTGTTGAAATTATGCTTGTTAAAAACCAATATATGGAGCCAAAAATTAATTAACCAAAATTGGTGTTGGATATTAGGCCTAATTGGTGGACAATTCTACCCATCACTCACTTTTTGGATCCTTTAAAAGAGAGAGTTTTTTGGAGGGGCTGGGTGGGGAGAATACTCAAGGAGAACAAACCAAAGCTACTGAGCAAGCTTCACTGTCATGTCTGGCACTCCTACTACCTCCTCAGTCCCTGGACCTTTTTTATTCTAATCCAGAGGGATGTCCTGACCAGACTGGGCCAGAGAAAGAAACATTGTTTAAGTTATGTTAACACCTTTGGTCCATTTATTCCATTTAAATTAATACAACAGGGATTAAATCATTTTGGCTTGTACATTGCCCAAGACCTGAAAATGTATTCAGGCATGGTGAACTTTATTGAAAATGATTGTCAAGGACCACACTACATGTCTCAGTTTAAGACATAGGGTACCTTTTTAAATGTGCATACCTGTTAAGAATATATTTTAGGAGTGGGTGTTGTGTATCTATACAATATATATCAATCATTTTGCAAAATGTATTAGTTCTAAAATTGGATGCTATTATCTTTTCGGTAGGATCTTTAATGAAGGTATAGCGTTTTAAGAAAATTAGGAAACAAGTGTGCTGAATTAGGATGAATGTGTTTGTGGTTATATGGACTGAAGTCCCTTGGAAACTGATTCAAGGCAGTCTTTACAGCTGTCTAATCACAAAAAATACCAGTTACTGCTGTGTCTCCCTGGAACATGGCCTGAGAAAATTAAAAAGATATGAAAGAATAGGTTTTGGTCTTTGGCTTTGAAGTTCTGAATGTGTATCTGCAACTGTTTTGTATGTTGATTGTTTGGAGAACACTTAATTTGTGCTAAAATACTTTATCATTTAAAGTGCATATGTCCTAAAATACAGTATGAAAAAAGCCCTGGTAGCTTTCCTTCTTAGTAGTTTAAATATTTAACTAGGTACACAGGTTCTGTTGCAAAATATTTAGTGAAGGCCATGAAACTATTGAACTATATAACAAAGACAGAACACAGACATTGTTTTGCTGGGCAATATTACAACTGGAATATATGTGCTGTTTTGCTTGTCTTGTTAGTTAAGCCTTCTTCAAAAATTTGCTGAGAGTCTCAAGTTTGGTGTAGTGTCTTAATGTTGTGCTGTAACTTCAGGAAATTTGCTGCACTGCCTAAAAAGTTGTAATCACCTGGTGGATCCAACAGCTGAACACTCTTAAGTTCTCCACATTCTTATTGTTGGTGGTTGTTGCTTAAGTATTGGTTTAGGATTACATGTTGTGTGGTTGGAAAAACTTGTCTACTAGTCATTCATAATCTTTACAGTAGTTTAGGAAAAAAACACTAAAAGTTGACTCTTAAGAATTATGTATTTTTAATTCTGATATGGGAGTTTAGTTTTTTAACAATATATGCTTTCACTTTTCACACTGTTAGGAAGAATTTGAAGTTTATATTGTTGATTTTAGTTTTTCATTTTTATGCTCAAGATTATTTCACAGTCAAGTGAGTTTGATCTTCACCTACTATCTCTAGTGGACTTTTGTCCCATTACAAAACAGCACATCTACTAGCCTTTGCTCAGGAGGAAACCAGGACTGAAATAACAGGAATGTTGCAGGTCAGGATTGATGTGCACTGGCAGAACTGTGTAGGGGAAACTTCACTGTCGCAGTGGCATTATTGAGTTTGTGGTGTTTCCTATATAGGGAATGGAGGTGAAGCTGGAACGAGTCAAGTAAGTCTATTTGGTACTAGGATACTAGAAGTGTAGTCATATGCTATGTAGAAATATTCAATACACAGACTAGATGAGCTTCTACTAATGCTTCAACTTCAATAATCACTGAAGTCAACATATGGTGCTCAAATGCAGCCCTGTAGATACCAGCAACTGCATTTTAACGTTGTGTGTGCAAGTTTTTGTATAGAATTACATCGACTTGCTGATCAGCTGCATACTGATACTTTAGAAATGTAATTTCCCCCATCTTTCTTTTTTTAGCATTAACTACTTCAAAGAAGCAGATAATTTGGATAATGAATATAATACATTCCTACTTCAGCTTTCCCTTACACGTGTTTCATTTTTCAGGAGGACACGCTCCTTGCATGGACCATGCCCAGTCACCACATTTGGACCAAAGGCATGTATGCTGCAAAACCCTAAAACTATAATGTAAGTACCTCTTTTTAAAATGCACAGTATTTTCATCCTACATTCAGGAAAATATCTTGATCTGTCTTTTTAATCAATATCCACTGTATTTTATGCAGCGTTTAAACAAAGATTTTTTCAGTTAGCTTAAGTGCCTGCGTAGAATCTGATGCAGCCAAAAATCTATGTACCATTTGCACCACACAAGCCCTGAAAAAACATCTTGTGAGGAGGATAGATAGTGTATATATTGAACTGGACTCTTAAAAGTAAAATCAGTGTGCTGCTTAGCTTAATCTTTGTGATTTAGAAAAACGTATAAATACAGTCTTGTAAAGTCATTGGTTTACTCACCCTATATCTCTGTTTGTGATTCATATTTTTGTCACCTTAAAAAATCACACTTATGCATTATCTCACGGTCATATTTCTGCTACTCCCTATGTTTAACTAGCTTTTCTTGTGCTGTTACTGACAGCAGCCAGTTATCTGGGTTACATTTCTTTAGGGGTTGCTTTAACAAAGTGTTTCAGGAATACACCACTTTCTTCCCAGCTCTGTAATCACATCAGCCAACTCCCTCGGTACCCTTGGATGCATTAGGTGCGGACCCATGGACTTGTGTATGTCCAGCTTTTCTAAATAGCCCATAACCTGTTCTTTCACCACTGAGAGCTGCTCACCTCCTCCCCATACTGTGCTGCCCAGCGCAGCAGACTGGGAGCTGACCTTGTCTGTGAAGACCAAAGCCAAAAAAGTATTGAGTACTTCAGCTTTATCCACATCATCTGTCACTAGGTTGCCTCCCCCATTCAGTAAGGGTCCCACATTTTCCCTGACCACCTTTTTGTTGCTAACATACCTATAGAAATCCTTCTTGTTACCCTTCACATCCCTTGCTAGCTGCAAACTCTAATTGTGCTTTGGCCTTCCTGATTACACCCCTGCATGATCATGCAATATTTTTATACTCCTCCTTAGTCATCTGTCCAAGCTTCCACTTCTTGTAAGCTTCCTTTTTGTGTTTAAGCTCACCGAAGATTTCTCTGTTAAGCCAAGTTGGTTGCCTGCCATATTTGCTATACTTTCTGCACATCGGGATGGTTAGTTCCTGAGCCCTCAATACAGCTTCTTTAAAATACAGCCAATTCTCTGGACTCCTTTCCCCCTCATATTAGCCTCCCAGGGGATCCTGCCCATCAGTTCCCTGAGGGAGTCAAAGTCTGCTTTTCTGAAGTCCAGGGTCTGTATTCTGTTGCTCTCTTTTCTTCCTTTTGCCAGGATCCTGAACTCAACCATATCATAGTTACTGCTGCCCAGGTTGCCACCCACATCTACTTCTCTTCCCCTATTCTGCTTAGTTTCAAGCTGATAGTTCTAGAGTTACAGTACTGTAGGTGCATGTTCATGAATTGAAGCGCTTTGCCTGTTACACCTGCTGTAGGTGAAACTAAGCTCAACCAGGCAGTTTTGCTTACCTCATGCACTGCTGGTAAAGTGAGTGCAGAAATAAGGCATTACTTCAATTCTTCAGGTGGTCTTGGCCAGTGGACATCAGTTGCATAGCATAAAAATTATGCCTATTTCTTTTGAGCAGACGCTGAATTCATTCCTAATTTGGTAAATAGGAATGGGATGAGAGAGAAGGTAAATACCAATTTGGACTAACCATCTTGGTAAACATCTCTTTAAAATAAGTTGGTGGGTGCACTGTTACTGTAATTCAGTGGTTCCCAAACTTGTTCCACCACTTGTGCAGGGAAAGCCCCTGGCAGGCCGGGCCGGTTTGTTTACCTGCCACGTCCGCGGCTCCAAAGTAAAGTGATCTGGATTTTTAAATGTGCATTTAAATTGGTAATTTTTCCTCAAAGTGTGTTGGTGATTTTTCCAGTAAGGGTGTGGAGGAAATTGTGATCTGCAGGCAGGTCTTTAACTTCCTTATGGCCTCTGTCAACAGGAGTCTGTGGCTCTGATTGTAATTTGTTTAAAGTTTTGCTTACATCATGTATTTCACCACCTGATTGTGGCAAATATACTCCTCCCCATGGGCTGACCCAGAGCTGTACAATATAATGATAGCATGTCAAGATTAGTCCAGTACAGAGACTGTAGGCAGTACTAAGAGCGCTCTGATTGCCAAGAAAAAGACAGCTCATGCAGTGTTCAGAATTGCTGGGGAGATGAGGATATTCTCAGGTCATCAGTGAAAGGCTGTTCAGAAATCTAAACTGTAAATGATAGTTTCAGCTTTTAAGAATTGTATTTTTAAAGTCAGATAATTTCCTGATTGTCATTTTAAAATACTTTCAGCAAGAGGAATGTAACAGAAAATCCTACACTAGAGTGCGAAGGCAGCACTTTATATAAAAGCACAAAATCTGAGTCTTTTTCAGTTCTAGTGTTTGACAGAATTGAAGAAATTTGTGGAAAAAGCTATTGAAATGACTGAATGGACTGAATTTTAATGAAATCAAATACTATATTTTTGGTAGCTTTTAGTCTCAGTTAAACTTCTTTGAAAAGGGGTTTTGCAAATGCAAGACATTAGGATGTGTCTAAATACTTTTTTTGTAGCACTTGTATAAGGAATTTTTCTGTGAAG
Organism: Dermochelys coriacea; assembly: GCF_009764565.3. Classification (NCBI taxonomy): domain Eukaryota; kingdom Metazoa; phylum Chordata; order Testudines; family Dermochelyidae; genus Dermochelys; species Dermochelys coriacea. The sequence goes on along the minus strand of NC_050085.1, from coordinate 17,163,441 downwards.
CAACAAAAACTTTTTATCGGGACTATTTGAAACGTTCACCTGGATATCAACTTCAGACAAAAATGATTTGTTTAAGGTAGCAGTTCAGTTAAAAATGATTAGGTCAAGGCCTTTTCTGGAGTTCTGTTTATTGCACTTGCACGACTTTTGAAGAAAGCCATGAAAATCTTTAAGCATGTTATGAATGATCCCTCGTTTAATAGAACTGCAAGGAAATGGTGAGTACAGTGAAATAATAAACTGTTTGTCTTGTTTGTTTGAATAAAGTCCATATGAGTTCTGATGTGTTCTCATATTACTAAGTGACATCGTACTGATACAATCTGCAGTTTTTACAGCTGATGGAGAACCAGCCTGATTATGTTGAAATGTCTTTATCCTGTCTCTTTGTTACAGAGATGAGGATATTCTAATTTACTTTCTGAAAACTTGTAGAGGAGAAACAACACTGCTTCCTTCGTGGTCATTAATGTTGAAAATGACTTGTAAAATTTGAATCCCTTTTCCCTTTGAAATTATTTTTGCAGCAATTCAAAATTAATCTCAAATGTGCTGCTTGTGACTTTCCTTTGTTGTTCAATTCCTTACTCCTTCAGGATTTATTTTTAATAACAGTTCAGTTAGTAGTTGGATGGTGAAATTGGAGGAGATTTTAAAGTGTGTAGTTACTTTAGTTTGTGATGACCTTTGAAACACAATTCTTAGTCTTCAAAACTAAAACATCTAATAGGATTAAATATAGTGGAGAAAAGAATGGAGGAAACTGAAGACCTTGTAGATGGCATGGGGTAATTGAGTTCTGATCCCTGTTCTCACTTTTACATTCTGTTACATCTATATAAAAAATACAGTACTGTTTGTCAGTGACTGTGTACTTGGTGTTTTGGTATTTCACTACAGTCTGTAGTTAATGCTACCTATGTACATACAATATACGTATAAGCAATTCTGGATATAGGAGCTGATCTTTTCAGCTTTTATCTTGCAATTCAGGATAGCTTCATGAAACTTTGACCCTATGTATGTTGGAGATGCTAGGGGGTATAAAACAACTGTGTTTGTTTTAACCCTCTATCAAAAGATGGCTATTCCAAATCTGTTTGCAAATTTGGCTTGTTCAGCATTTGCATTAATCCACTTTTCTGCCTAGATTATATCTACAGCATATGGAAAAAGATGAGATGCTTATAAACTGCTAAGGACAAGTGTAAAATGATTACTCAGCTTTAGACATGCATGCTAAAGAAATAGAGCAGAATGTAGATGTGTTCCCTAAATCAGCTAAATGTATTATGGAGCCACAGTTGTTGCTTCATATTTAGGATTGCAACTGAGGTTCCATTACAGATTTTTCCTTCCCAAAAAATCCACAGAAAGTTATATTGGTTTAATTGTTAGATTAGATCTGAGGCTAAGGTTCTTTTTGTAAAATTAGAAGCAAGTTTGACACACTGAAAAGTGAATTGGACAGTAAAACTTTTTTTTTTTTTTTAAAGGAAAATATGCACTCTCATCCAGCAAGAACCTTAGTGAAGTTTTTGTGTAGGAATAGAATCAAGTGAACAGCTGTTTAGCTAAGCTAATTAGTTATGCCTTCTGAATAGCATTATTGTAATATCTCCCAAGAGGAAATATAAAATGTTTACGTAGGGAACTTCCCAGACTAGAGCTGAAATATTTAAAACTTCCCTTTACAATTCTTGACTTGTTTTGGTTTTAATGATTTCAGATTGAGAGTCTCATTGATTAAAATGCTTTCCCTCTTTTTATTCTACTGCCATTTTGGATTAATTTGATGGCTATGTTCAAGTCTGAAGAAAAACTGTAGGACTGATAATCTGTAGCATTTAAAATTTAGCCATAAATGGTTTTGGCTGAAGCTTGGTAGGTAAATTTTGAGTGGCTGTATCAAAATACTAAGGAAAACATACCTTTAAAATAATTCTTTGAGAGAAGACTGTGTTTACTGTTTAGATTGACATAGACCCATGCTGAATATTATAGTGTTGGATGAAAAGCATAGGTAGTCTTTCATGTTACTGCTTCCTCACATTTTCAATTTAATGCTTCACCACTCTGATAGTCCAAGTGGAATGGCCCCTAATGCAAGAGACAGGAGCACAGTTGCTGGAAGTCTGTTAGGGTATGTCTACACAGCAACTACACACCTTTGGGTGGCCCATGCCAACCACCTTGGACTCACGGGGCTCAGGCTGCAGGGCTGTCTCATGGCTGTGTAGACTTCTGGGCTCAGGCTGCAGTCCTGGCTCTGGGACCTGCAAAGCAGGAGGTTCCAGAGCTTGGGCTGCAAGCCAAGCCCAGAAGTCTACACGGCTATGAAACAGCCCTGCGACCCTAGCCTAGGTCGGCTGGCACTGGGAACCTAGTTGCTGTGTAGACACACCCTTAGTGGAGTGTTCTGGTAGTTCAAGAAAGGGCTTTAGTAGCAATCATTATGCTCCCACCAGAAACAAAGGACCCATGTTCTCAAACTTCTCTAGCATGTTTGTACCTGCAGGAATAGGCACCTTAATATTACTTTAGTCTGTCAACTTAGTGGGGAAATAAGAATTGCTATATTGGGGCAGAAAAATGGTCCATCTAGTCAGAACCCTATACAGTATAAAGCAGTGCTGTTTGGCTCCAAGAAAACTGCTTTCGTTATAAATCACTGTATAATTGTTTAGTTGCATCCTTCCGGACCTCTCATGATTAAAACTAGAACATTTTCTTAATAAAGACTGAACAGAATGTTCTCAATGAAAAGTGCAATCACATATTTGCTGAAAGCTGGTGTGGCATTGCATTGTAGCCAGTCTGGTCTCTTTACTAGGTTAAATTTAGCTATAATATTAAGGTTTTTCATGATTTATTCACCTCTCTTTTAGTCCAGTATACTTTAGTTAAAGGGGACTGTTAACTTGATGGTCATGAAATTACAATCCATTTTCCTACATATAATAGTTATACTGTTGATTTCCCTCCACAGGCATATTCAGGACCCAGCAAGTCAGCGGTTGACATGGAACAAACCTCCAAAGAGTGTCCTTGTTATCAAAAAGATTCATGATGCCAGTCTACTACAGCCTTTTAAAGAGCTCTGTGTATATCTTACTGAGGTAATTCAAAGTGTGAGTGTTTAGACTTTTGCATAGTTACAGTATAACCATCTCGTATTTAATTTGTATGTATTAGCTTTCTGACAGAAGGAGTACATAGAATTGTATGAATAAGTCAATACATATAGAGAACAACAGGTTTAATAAATTGTTAAACTTTAAAACAAATTACTCTCTTGCTATAAGAGTTCAGTTTAATTTAGCCTAAAGGAATTTGCTTCTTTAACATAGATGAATAGGGTAAAATACTCATTTCATTATGCCTTGAGAAAAATATTAGAAAACGTAGCAGTGTTACCATATCACAGGCATGTAAGGAAAATTCCAAAGTTTAGTTTCCAATAATTCAGTCGTTATGTGGCCTTCATATGACAATAAGTGTTAGGCTTAAATGCTGCAGGATTGTAACAATCAGTCTTGTAATATTTTACATCGTCATATATAATTTAAATCATTTTAAACTAATAGAATATTGCTCAGGTGCTTGTCATTTCATTTAACAGATTTTTTTTTTTAGTAAATAATTATGCTTCTTTTAGGAGAACAACATGATAGTTTATGTAGAAAAAAAAGTGCTAGAAGACCCAGCCATAGTTAATGATGACAATTTTGGACCAGTGAAGAAGAAATTTTGCACTTTCAGAGAAGGTATAGTAATGATTTCTTAAAATCTAGGTTTACTGCCTTTTTATTCAGTTTCCTTAGTGATCCATTCAAATGAATCAGAATTGTCTGATGGAAACCTATTCTTGATAAACCCATGTAGCCGTTTTGATAGTGTCAATCATTTACACTTGTAAATTAGCATCGGTGTGCTGCACCAAATTTATTCCATAAATTGAAACCTGTGATACATTATGTAAATTAAACCTTTATTTTCAATGTTATCCTCTAGATTATGATGATATCTCCAATCAAATAGACTTTATCATATGCCTAGGAGGAGATGGTACCTTGCTTTATGCTTCTTCACTTTTTCAGGTGAGTCCTATAGGGAAGAGTAATTAGAGGTCCTTTCCCTAATCAAGTCCTCTATGTTAGAGACAATCTTGAAGTTTTCTGTCATGTTGTGTTTATTTTATTCTGCTCCTGCCAAGTCTCCCCTCTCATTCAAAATCATGACAGCTGTTTAGGTGAATTATACCTTTGTTTTTTACTATTATGCACAACTGAAGTAAAACCCATAATTAAGATATTTGCAGACAGATTGGGCTGTAATATGGTACCTCTTATACATTAAAAAGCATGGAAATAACATAAATGTTTGATTTGTACAACATTTAACAGCTTCCCAATTCTTCTTTCTATGGACAGGGCAGCGTACCTCCAGTTATGGCTTTTCATCTGGGATCTCTTGGATTTCTCACCCCCTTTAACTTTGAGAACTTTCAGTCCCAAGTTACTCAAGTTATAGAAGGTAAGCCTTCTAATGTCTTTGCTGCTTTTTAGAGAGTTATCCTTTATTTGTCCTGTTAGAGTTTTTCTTTAAAGTAGGACTCGGCTGAACTATCATACATAAATAAATAGATATTAACTTTCAATATCGTTTTCCTCGCTGATTTGAAAAGTTGGAATGGTCCAGAAATCACTTCTTGCTTGGTTGTGGTGTGTAAGGAAAGAATATAGAACTAATGTTTTGCACAATCTAGGAATATAAAATGCAAAAACCTAGATCTAATGGCATGGACATACACTAGATGACCCAACCACCTGTAACTTCTCAGTTTTTGTAAACAATGCCATCTTAAAATGGTAAGAAATCAAGCATCCAAAAGTCAGAAAACTCCAAAAATTAAAGTTTCTTCTTGAACGTTTTTTGTGAATCTAATATAAGCCTATTGATATGTTGTTAAATAGTAAACCATTCAAGTTTACATTGAATATGGAAAATTGGAATAGAAAATCATGTGCTGTGTGCCTTAGCACTGAAGGAGAAATCTTAACTTTTGAAGTTTGACACTTGAGTGCTTGATTTCTCAACCTGAAAGTTGCATTTACAGTAGTTCTTGGTATTTAAGTTGTGTTTGAAATAAAAGAAAAGAAAAAAAGCTGCTGGCACTGGTCGCTGAGAAATAAAGCTGCTCAGCTTGCATCCCAAAATTAAGACATCCAAAAATATTAACAGAATTTTCATGTTGTCTTTCAGAGTTCATACCTTTTTAAAAATGAACTGACTGACTTCATTCTTGTCTTACTTATGTCTCTCTGAGGATTATCAAACAAGCCAAATGCAAAGTTTCTAGATTCAGCTGCTTTAGGTTATGTACATGTAAATTCTCAGATTTCTCATTAGAACATATGGGGGAAAGTGGGTTGTTATGCTTGTTACTCAAATTTGACTCAAGTTTTGCTCATAGAATCATAGAATCTCAGGGTTGGAAGGGACCTCAGGAGGTCATCTAGTCCAACCCCCTGCTCAAAGCAGGACCAATCCCCAACTAAATCATTCCAGCCAGGGCTTTGTCAAGCCTGACCTTAAAAACCTCTAAGGAAGGAGATCCCACCACCTCCCTAGGTAATCCATTCCTTTAAAAAAAAAAAAAAAAAAATTCTGTTTTGAATTAAGACAAAGGATGGAAAATTCTCCTGCAAAAGAAACTTGAGAACATTTATTAACAACTGAAAATGGGGAAAAACGTTTCACAGTGAATGCTACCAGCTTGCTGTGTAAATGGTGCAATTCCTGATGATGTAGTAGGTGCCATTCTAGTGTGTGCGATTATATTTTTTTCTTATAGGCAATGCAGCGCTTGTTCTCCGGAGCAGACTGAAAGTGAAAGTAGTAAAGGAACACAGAGAGAAGAAGACATTGATACAAAATGGTATTGAAAAAAATGGAGTGATCTCTACAAGTCTAGAGATTGAAATGGGCAAGCAAATCATGCAATATCAGGTCAGAGTCTGAATAGCATAAAATGGGAAATAAGCAAAAGAACTAAGAAATAATTCACTCTTCACTTCAGAGAATCACCAGTTCTCTTTTGCGTACTGTATCTACACCCAATTTTATTTTTTTTTTATATATATATATATAGTATTATGACATCTATGATACCTGCTTCCACATAATTTCCAGAATGGTTATTAAGGATAATGAAGGAAGGGTGGGTGGAGTGTGCAGAAGCAACCTAATTGTGTTTAATTTCTGTAATATTCTGTGTCTGCACCAGAGGTTTCCTTACCTTTTGAAAACAAAAAAAATTACTTATAGTAATCTTTACCACTGAATCTCCTACTGATTCGTATAAGCAAAAGGGAAATCCATCAATGCCAATGGAAACTGGCTTTTGGCTTAGTACAGAGTGGATTTTGTTTTCACAAATACATTTTTGAGTTCAAAAAATGAATGTCAGGTGTTTTGTGTTTGTTAATTTATATAACTGTTTCAGTTATGTAGTAATCTATAATATGGAAGTCTTGGGCTATTTCTTAGAGGGGTTTGGGACAGAAAATGTGGCCAGGAGAGTGCAGGGTGGAGTTTAAAGAAATGATAAATTTTTGCTTCATGGATTTGTTACTTATTAATGGCATGTCTATAAACCCACAATTATCTACACAGTAGATGATGATGCTATTATGGTGGTAGTTGATCACTTTATGGCATCTCTTATTTAAAAGGAAAACCGTTTTAAATTTGCAAGCCTTAGATTCACCCTGCATCAAAGTTCAAATGTATCATTCTAGAATGCAGATTAGACTCTGTCTTTCTGCAGAGAATTTCATAATCTCATCTCATTGAATTGGGTCATGTATTGACTTCTATATCAAGCTCAGGTCTTTTGTAACTGGAATGTCTTTGGTAAATCAGCTTATTGCCATCATTAGGAAAAGGCTCCAGTGTACATATAACAAGGGGACGTATATGCTGCATATGAAGTAAATTGTACATAAAATATTAAACTTTTATCCATAATATGCCAAACCTTTCAGTAAAAAATGGCAGGAGAGGAAGCTAAATTTCAGTACAACAGTTAGATCACTGAAGAGTAATAACAAAGTGTAATATTCAGGGGAGTGCTTCCTCTTTGCCCGTTAGCTAATTTTTGATCCATTGCACCAAATAATCATTACAACTGGTGATCACTAAAACAAAAGTATGTAACTCCAGGACTAAGTTAAACTAACATTGTAATGGGGTGGGTGAGCAGAGGTTAACCTTTCAAAGATCTGGGAGACTTACTTAACTAGTCACTTGTCAAATATTATGCTTCCAGGGAAATAACTAACTAGTTGTACTGTACATTGTCAGGTCCTAAATGAAGTTGTAGTGGATCGAGGTCCTTCCTCCTACCTTTCCAATGTGGATGTTTTTCTAAATGGACACCTCATAACCACAGTGCAAGGTGACGGTAAGTCCATTTCATAATCAAAAAGCATATACCTCATACTGTTAAGACAGGGACAGGCTAATCAGCTCTTAAGTAGCTCCTACTTTTTTTAAAAAGGGTGCATTGTTTTATGAGGTAGAAATCAAGACCTCGGCTTCTGCTCCTGGGTTGTTGAAAACTAGGTGTGCAGAGGAGTGGTAAGTTTCATTTAAACAATTGCCGCAGCCCATAGAGCAGCACTGAAGGCAGACAAGCGGCTCACAGATTGTATCTTATTATGTGGAGGCCTGGTTTGTTTGTGTAGGGGAATTAGGGACAAAAGGCAAAGTGGGGGGGGGCGGCAAGGTTGGGGAAAATCCTGGAGTTGGATGTCTGAGGTTGCGGCAATCTTAAGATATTTAATGAAGTCACTACTTATTTAATATTAGCACTTCACCTGCAAAGCTCTTAAGAAAATGGAACCCTCCTACCCCTCTAAGGAAAGTGACTATATCTGCATTGTACAAAGGTGCAAGTTGAGGCACAGTGACTCGCCCAAGGCTTCAGAGGTGTAGTTTGTGCCAGTGCTCGGTTTGGGAAGATGTTTCTGGCTCCTGGTCATGTGGTGTTTACCACACCTGTCATATGAAATGTGAGTTTGTGGTTTAGAACGTTTCTATTTCGCCAATTTAACTTTTTATAAGCAATCTTTTAAAGCGTTTAGCTGAAAATTTCCAGTCTCTGCTACACCTGTGTTGAGTGGAGGAGAAATTCAGCTAATGACTGAAGTCGGAAAGAGATTTTTTTTTTTTTTTTAAAGTATTTTCAAATGAAGGAAGTGCAACAGTCCTGTTTCTTGGTCTCCTCTTAAATAACAGCATCAAGCCAAGCAGCCGCATGTGTAAAACTTTTGTTCCCTTCACAGGAGTGATTGTCTCCACACCAACTGGTAGCACGGCTTATGCGGCTGCAGCAGGAGCATCTATGATTCATCCAAATGTTCCTGCAATAATGATCACCCCAATCTGCCCTCACTCACTGTCCTTCAGACCCATTGTTGTTCCTGCAGGAGTTGAGCTCAAGGTTAAATTGTGTTCTTTCATTTTTTAAAAATAGAAACTTGTGGCGATAACTGTTAAAACTGGAAAAAAACCAAGGGGGTAGAATGTGTTCGTTACTATCCACCATGGCAAAACATTACTGAATACTGTAGAACTTTGTCAAGTACTCTTGAAGCAACATATACTTGTTTAGAAGAATAAACTTCTAGACCATGGGTCTCCACTGACTTGCACATTATATAGTCATCTGTACCTGTGCAGAGGGGTGTAAATACACTACCATTCTAATTAGTGTTTTATATCCATTTTGCATAGATGTAGATGACTACACAAGGTGAAAGGCAGTGAAGGATTAGAAACTGGTATCAAAAGTAGTATCTCAGCTTTCACGGTTGTGTAGTGAAAGTGGTATCAGCACATCTGTTATAAACTCTCTTTGTCTTTTACTACTGTGATTTAAATAATATAGTTCTGCAGAAAAATTTGGCGGGCAAGGTCTTAGTACAGAGTGGATTTTGTTTTCACAAATACATTTTTGAGTTCAAAAAATGAATGTCAGGTGTTTTGTGTTTATTAATTTATATAACTGTTTCAGTTATGTAGTAATCTATAATATAGAAGTCTTGGGCTATTTCTTAGAGGAGTGTGGGGCAGAAAATGTGGCCAGGAGAGCGCACGGTGGTTTAAAGAAATGATAAATTTTAGCTTCATGGATTTGTTATTTATTAATGGCATCTCTATAAACCCACAATTATCTACACAGTAGATGATGATGCTATTATGGTGGTAGTTGATCACTTTATGTCATCTCTTTTATTTAAAAGAAAAACTGTTTTAAATCTGCAAGCCTTAGATTCACCCTGCATCAAAGTTCAAATGTATCATTCTAGAATGCAGATTAGACTCTGTCTTTCTGCAGAGAATTTCATAATCTCATCTCATCTCATTGAATTGGGACATGTATTGACTTCTATATCAAGCTTAGGTCTTTCGTAACTGGAATGCCTTTGGTAAATCAGCTTATTGCCTTCATTAGGAAAAGGCTCCAATGTACATATAACAATGGGATGTATATGCTGCATATGAAGTAAATTGTATATAAAATAAACTTTTATCCATAATATGCCAAACCTTTCAGTAAAAAATGGCAGGAGAGGAAGCTAAATTTCAGTACAACAGTTAGATCACTGAAGAGTAATAACAAAGTGTAATATTCAGGGGAGTGCTTCCTCTTTGCCCTTTTAGCTACAAAAGCTCTTGTTATTATTTCCATCTTAAGTCTTCTGCTTTACTCTTCCTCAGATCATGCTGTCCCCTGATGCCAGGAACACAGCATGGGTTTCATTTGATGGGAGGAAGAGACAGGAAGTCTGCCATGGAGACAGGTAAAGATTTTTCTTTGACTGTTATCTTCCTTTGTAATACTGACACAAGTACCTGCCACACTTTCAAACTTGGGTTAGGGTTAATAGGGAAATGATTGGAGCTCTTATGATAGACCATCATGACCCTTAAATTTCAAGCTGAATTAAAAATGCTATATTGTTTCAGGCATTTTCTCACTTGAAAATACTTTTTTTTTCAATTGCATTTTAAAAGCAAATGAAGTGTCAGGAAAAATCATACAAACATTACTTAATGCATGTCCTTAAAGGATTCTGTGGACTTCAAGTTATAGTCCTGATCATGAAACCTGTTGAGTACAGTGAAGGGAATGTGAATTTCATGTACTCTGTACCTCTCAGGATAAGACCATATTTGTGCCCTGTGCCATTGGCGAGGTTGATAAAACATCATAAAGAGCAGATGTATCCCTTTGTTGTGCTCAAATAAACTTATACAACAGCAGATGCATTGATGGGCCCTTGCTACATTTAGTGACAGGATTCTGCAATTCATGAGAGACAGTGCTGTAGCTGAAAGAACTTAACCTCTTTATAGATACAGTGAAGTGTGAGAGCCCAGAGAGGATATGCTAAGAAGAAACCCCAAATTATCTTCTGCTTAGCTTGGTGGTTTCCTTCTTAGACAGGTCATGCTGTGTGACGCACTGCCTTTGTTTCATATTTGTGGGCAGGCAGGAAATTGGAAAATTGCCAGGATCTTGCACTTGGAGTCTTCTGTATTGCCCTGACCACTTGAAGAATGGAGGGGACAGAAAGATTAGGTTGACAGCAAGAGTCAGAGATCCCAATCTTAGATTTGGTGATTGGTCCTTTAGTAGAAAAGTTAGATTCTTCAGTATTTGCTGCCCTTATTTTTGAAATTTGAGGATCATGGTGACAGTTTAGTATTTTAAGGTGTTAAATTTTGAGTTGGTCCAAAGGTGAGGTTGTTAAACCCCAGCAAAGAAGAGGTAAGATGAGAGAGGGTTGTGAGCAAGGCAGATTGGCCTAGAACCCTCTGCTCCCAAGAGCTTTGATTTCAACATTTGTAAAGCACTCTGCTCACTGTGACAAGTATCAGGGGATAGCTGTGTTAGTTTGTATCCACAAAAACAACAAGGAGTCCGATGGCACCTTAAAGACTAACAGATTTATTTGAGCATAAGCTTTCGTGGGTAAAAACCCCACTTCTTCAGATGCATGGAGTGAAAATTACAGATGCAGACATAAATATACTGACACATGAAGAGAAGGGAGTTACCTCACAAGTGGAGAACCAGTGTTGACAGGGCCAATTCAATCAGGGTGGATGTAATACACTCCCAATAATAGATGAGGAGGTGTCAATTCCAGGAGAGGCAAAGCCGCAGACCCACAGTGATCAAATTGGCCCTGTCAACAATAAATTTGTTAGTCTTTAAGGTGCCATTGGACTCCTTGTTGTTTCTGCTTGCTGTATTGTTTAGGCACTGTGCCCCATCTTTGCCACCCCCAGGCTTTTTGGAAACTGACCATTCTCCAAAGGATTGAATTTTTAGTGATGTAGCCAGTGTCCCAAGGGTGTATTTAAAGAGAAAAAAATAAATCTGGGAATCCAGGACAGTTGGATTCTGTAACCACAAATGTACAGTCTTGCTACTATTTATCCTCCCTCATTACTAACAGAGGGTATTCCTGTATTGCAGTATTAGCATCACTACCTCTTGCTATCCCCTCCCTTCGATCTGTTTCCGAGATCCTGTGAGCGACTGGTTTGAAAGCCTGGCTGAGTGTTTACACTGGAATGTTCGGAAGAAGCAAAATCACTTTGCTGTTGAAGAAGAATTTTGAACGTCGACATCTAAAGAGACTCATGGGAACTTAAAATGGCAGTATCCCTTGTATAAAAATGTTGGTTCAGCCTAGGGGGAATAGACCAATACATATATTTTTTAAATAGTGACGTACCTCATACCAGTGTGCTCTGCTGATGACCAGAAATGATCATGTTGCTTCCTCTCTGCTGAGAATAGGAGTGGAAGAATTTAGAATCTGATTTGTTAGCCTTTTTTTTAATTTATTTATAATGGGTTGGTATTTTTAATCAATATCAACACACCGATCTACAAATCACCTCAAACACGATTGTAACAAGTAATTTGCAGACTAGCATTCTAGGTTGTACCTAGATACATAATAGAAAAATGGCATTAAAATATTCCAGTTAATTTGGTAGATTTGTAATTCTGTGGTTAAGACTTCTCATCTAAAACTCAAAGGAATTTTTCTTTTTAAAATGCTCTTTAACGTAAATGAATGCATGGTAGTCAAAATGTCTTCCCATAAGGTGAACTAATTAAATTATTTTGCCTTTCCATAAAAATATAGCAAGAATTATGGGAAAGAACCACTATACAGATACACTACAGATACAACTTACTATCAAAAATACAGATAGTTTTGTAAGTATTGAGAACCCTTTTTCTTTCTGCCCATTTGAACGGACATCATTTAGGGTCCCCATAGGCAACAACTGCTTGCGTGGACAAACTGGTGAAGTGGCATACTTTTTTGTTGATGAGCTAATTATGCCTGAGCAGTTCCCTGCTTTTTCAGCATGTTTGTGACCCTTAGAAATAGTTTGGGTTTTTTCTTTTCTCTTTTTAACCCTCTGGAGTAAGCAGCAGCATTTGAGGTTGTAAACTACAGATTTTCATCAAGTGTTGTTGACCCAACCAGCAGAGTCTCTTCTAGGATGGCTGTATTGTTTTTCTTTGAACCACTAATTACGTTAACTAGTCTCACATTCTAAATTAGGATCTGAATAGGGGTCTTCACGCCCATTGAAGATAAGTGCTCCTTGCAGGATTGAGCTCTTGAGTAAGGAGAAAAGGGATATTGCATTGATAGGCTGATCAGAAACAGGACACATTCCCAGCATAGTAGCGATGGTGCCTTCAGCACACTTCAAGATATTTTAAGTCTTGTATGTACTTTTTTAAGTCTTTCAAATGTTTCTAACCTGTTTATGTACATATTTTATTGTACATGCTTTTATGAAAATAAGTAGTTTGAAAAAAGGGTTTGTACTGAAATCACTTTTACTAAAAATCAAACTCAGTTAAAATGTTTACATTTATGTTCTCTATGGTGCAGTCTCTCATAACCATATTGTTCAAATCCTAGCATCTTCATGTATCTCTGCATAGACTATTAAAAAGGATGGACGTTCTCTGCTAATCTTGAAGTCTTCAGCATATTATTGCAGAGGAATCTGTTTCTTACTGATTAAGTAGGGGATTGCAAAGAAGCTCTATTGAACTTTCATGGTTGTCTTGCTCTTATTAGTGTTTGTGCAGTCAGGGGTAACAATGGGGGATGTATTAATTCCCATGCTCTACCTACCCTGCAGTACTCTGATTCATGGGCTAATGTTTCTTTTTTTTTGCATGTTGCCCTGGTCTGTTTAATTTTGTCAAATCAAGGTGAGAGCACTCTGCATAAAGTAGCAGATTTAAACTCTGGTAACAGTGTAAATCATGCTAAAATTGTGTTAATATAAATTCATGTTAAGTTTGTAAATGTTTTGTTATCTAGCATATTGGTTGAATTCCGTCTGGACCAGCAAAATCTGCGACACCCTTGAGTATGTTCAGACAGTTTTAGATCTTTTGGACATAAGCTTTCATGGGCTAAAACCCACTTCATCAGATGCATGCAGTGGAAAATACAGTAGAAAGATGTATTTTCCACTGCATGTATCCGATGAAGTGGGTTTTAGCTCACGAAAGCTTATGCCCAAATAAATGTTAATCTCCAAGGTGCCACAAGTACTCCTTGGTTTTTTTGCTGATACAGACTAACAGGACTACCACTCTGAAACCTTTAGATCTTTGTTTTTCACTTGAATTTACAGTATAATGGTTATATCACTGTTTAAAGTTGCTCACGGGTTTTTTAGCCGACACAGTATTCAATTTTCGAATAGCTGTTTACTTTCTGAGCTACAGAAACTTATTTTGTTTTGGAAAAAGATACATTTCCCTATTTAAAAATGCAATAATTGGGAAAAGGAACAGAGTAGAGCCTTTAATTTTAACATTTAGTGTATAAATGTACTAAAATGAATGAGAATGGACAGAAGGCTTTGCTGGATAGGAAGTGGAAAAAAAAATACCATTTGAGAAGATGGTAAGGCAAAAAAGTAAAAATGAGGCTTATATAAAACAGCAGTTGTTTGTTTTAAAAAAGCTAAAACCTAGCATTTTAGCACCTTTTTTATTTGTGCTTTTTTATAATAGTAAATATCATTCATTAAATGTAGCAAATTGTGGAACTTCAATTTTCAGTGTACATTTCATAAAATGTAATCTCTAAAACCCTATGTAACTACTCCCTCTAAATTTGACTTATGTTTCTTATTAAAATTAATCTAACATACACAGGCAGTTTCATTATTTGGCTCTGAGTGAAGTTTCTTCATAGTTTTGCCTATGAAAGCCACCTTGATGACAAAAATCTGTGGATTGCTACACAGCTGAATAGAGAGCTACAACCATGACTACAGGGAAGAAAGTAACCTGGTGGATTTATGCTTCAGTTTTCACTTTGGACAAACTACTTAATCCTGTTTTCTTACCAGCTTTGCGTAAACAAAAAACCCCAAACAGTGAGTTTGTGTTTTAATACTTTAAGAATTTATCTAATTCTAAGAATGCCCTACCTCCCCCACCACAAGACCCATCTCTCCTAATTGGCCATACACAAGCAGGTTACTAACACCTGGTCTATACTGAAATGTTTTTGGTAACATAGCTATGTCAGTTAGAGGCATGATTCTTCCATCACCCCTTACTGATACAGCTGTTCTGGCAAAAGCCCTAGTGTAGATGCAGTTATACTGGCAAAAAAACCCTCCTTTTGCCAGTATAGCTTACTCTGTGGAAATGGTTTAAGCTGTACCAGCAAAAGACCTCTGATGTAACACAGTATAACTGATGTAACACAGTATAATCCAGTGTATACATATGTTTTAAAAATCCTAATGTTTCATGTTAACGCTTTGGAAACTTGTTACATATTTCTGAAACATCAAATATTTTTCAAACCTTTCAATAAACTTCTTTTAAAAGTTGGCTTTATGCATCAGCATTTCACCTGTCTAGATCACAGAAATAGATATGCAGTAATTTCTCAAAAGTACAGTGTGTTTTAGGGTACATACTGAACACTAGCTTCTATAGTGTTATTGGTATATGGAGGTGGAAACTGATGCAGGTGCACTGGTGAGAAAAGACTTCCAATCTTTAGAGAGAGGTACAAAATAAGCTTCTGGCATTTGCTGTATAGGCTAAAACAAAAGCATTGTGTTCACAGAGCTACACTGAATTTCTTAAGGGTCCAAGAGAAGAAAAAGAGAAGGGGATAAAGAACTAGTGAAATTAAGGACAACCTCTGAGACACTGGGAAGAATACTAAACACAATCCTTCCATGCAAAATTTGACCCCAAAGAAGTTTATGAATGAACATTCTGCTCTGATGCCATACAGCTCATCCTGACCTGTACCCAGTGATAAATACTTAAGGAATCTTTAGTTAGCTTGGAACCCGAGGCATCTTTACAGGATTTCTTGACTAGCCTAGCCTGTAACCTGTCCAACAAAGCAACAGCTGGTGCATATTCTCAGGCCACATGAAGGTGATTGACAAGCAGTGAAGGAAATTCAGTGTTTGCTGAAACTGGTTAATATGGCTGGTTTTGAATGGTGTATCCACATTAGAGCCGACATGCCTGAGAGTATGTGCCAGGAGGGTTTTTCACTTCCTCACTGCAGAGACATGTCTCACCAGTTGAGAAACATTGCTATTTGTAACCAAAGCACTGCCCAAAACCACACCCAGACTTTCACATGACCATGATTCTTGCCTCTTTTGTGGAGGGATGGCTTTGCCCCATCAGGGGACTCATTTGGCTGAACTCACCTTCCTGGATGACTCCTGACATCACCTGACAGGATGACTCCCACAGTTGTTTACATATGGATCACAAGCTCTCTCTTTCTCTCTCCTGTCAAAGTGAGTGTTCCAAATAACATTTCCAGTTTTAAATGACAGGGTTTTAAGTGCTTAAAAAAAAAAAAAACAAACCCTTAGATTTACCCCAGTCAAAAACAAATACGTCCTGTAATTTTTCCTGCAGGTTGAGGAGGAAGAAGCACAAAAGGGGACCACTTATATTCATAAAAAGCTGCTTTACAGGAATGCCTGTAATCTTAAGAAACCTTTCCAGTTTGTATTTAAAGTAGCAATAAAATCGGGGCCATTTGGCTACCTGGACCGCTCCCATTTAAACCAGTGGGAACTGCATGTATATATCTGAGGGGAGAATTTGGTTCACTAATCGGGGCCTGACCTCTTTCCCCTCCCCACCATGTCATCCAGTTCATTTAAAAGAAATAGGGCCAAATTCTGCTTTTGTGCAGCCCCAATGTTAATGAGATTTAAAGGGTGCAAATTAGGAGATTTGGCCCGAAGAAGACAACAGTAAGAACTATCTTTCTGATGTTGTCCTGCTGTTGTTGTGTAACACTTTTTCAAAGATCAACATATACTAAAAAAGGGGAAGGAGGGAATGTATAGTGCAATTGCAATAGCATTCTTGAATTGGATTATCTCACAATAAACACCGCTGTTAAAATGCTTTTACCAGCATTTATATCCACAATAACAATTCATGCCTTATTGGTATATTAGAGCACTTCCAAAGGCCTAAAATGTTGTCTTTTCTTCCGTATTTGTTTTCCAATTCATGTGCTTCTCTGTGGGGTGTATTCTAAATCCAATGTTTTGATATATTTTTTTTTTCCCCTAAAGCCAAATCAGTGTCTGCTGCCAGCAGGTATAATATTCCATTGCAAATTCAAACATCTCAAAGGGCTGCTGGTAATCAGTAAGGAGAGAAGACAGTAGTAAAAATAAAATGGACAATCTTGGCCCTCAAGCAGTGGTCCTTGCTCGAGCAGAGCTCACACTGACCTCAATAGATCTCCCTGAGCAAGGACTGTTGGGCCAAGTTCCTGTGGGTTCTTTTTCTGAATTAAAATTAGAGTCTAAAACTAGGGAAATGGAAGTAAATACTGCCAAGAACTTTGAAAGATGGGCTGGCGAAGTCAGCATGTTAAGCAATTGCTCTAGATATCTGTGGTTAGAAACAGTTCTGAGAAAAGAGCCATGGGTCAGTTTTTTTTTTTTGTTTTTTTTTTTGTTTTTTTTTTTTGGTATGAGCATCTATCTTCCTTCTATTATGTGCACTTACAATTTTCATGGTTGTGAATCATTAGCCTCTTCGAATCCTATTAAGGGAAACTTTGAGCTCTGATGACAGGGGCTGGGTTGACAGTTTGAGTGAAGTCTTCAGCCAGCTTCACTCAGGAACAGCTGACACGGTGCAGATTTGAACTTGTGATCTGAAGGTGAAAGGCGCTACAACCCTAAATCCATGCTGCCCAAGGTGAAGCTTGTTGATAGCTGTAGCCCCGTTAGATTCTGTATAAAATAGCTGGGATTCATTTGTTGGGAACAAATGATCCCATTCTTGCCGTATCAATGATTTTATATTCTGGTTGCTGGTGGAGTAAGGCTGGATTTTCAGCTTGAGAGCTGGATTCAACTCTTGCCTTAGTTATTGATGAAAGTGATTTTGTTTGTCTCACTCTAGTCTGTAATGATTCAATCTGGAATATTTGGGACATGATGGAAAGTGTTGCAGGTCAGGCTTGGGGGATGTTGGCTGAGCTGGTGAGAGGTGTGCAGGATTGGTATAACTGGGTATGCTGCAGATCATGACTCCAATGCACTGGCGTAACTGTATGTGGGGAAACTTGCATGGTTCAGCCAACCCTACTTGTCCCTCACTTGCACATGCACTGAATTCACTAGCAAACTTAGCTTTAACAAAAGCTCTTATTGCTCAGATATTGCTGTTGACGGTTACGCTGAGATGGTAACTAAAGAATAAACATCCATGGGGCTGTTAATGTACTTTTAAAATGAACTCAATAGGTAGCTTGTTGCTCTTAAGTAAGTTTGTTTTTAAATGAGTTCAATGTGAAATGTAACAGACTGCCAGAGGAGCTCAACAAGACCTCAGTCAGGGATAAGAACCTTTTTTTCTTAAAAGGTGAAGGTTAATTCCCTGAGGTACAACAACATATTGTTGCTTTCCAGATTAAAGCTTGTGTGTAGTCACAGCTGTTACTTCTAGTTATAAAACCATTTCTGCTATCACGTTGTTAGGAGGATGATGTGTGAGAGGAATAGTAAATAACAAGGACATATTCGCAAGATGTCCATTTTTTTTTTTAACTGAATAACATTTTGTCAGAGCTCAGCTGCGCAGTAGAAGTATTGCGACTACCATACAGTGTCTGCTGAGGACGGAGCCAAGGCAAGTTTGCTTATTTCAAAAAGTATATTGAGCAAATCTAATAGACTTTCTGCATTTCTGCAACAAATTATAAAAGTAAAAACATTTTGTCTTAGTGAAGCGAAGCCAGTGTATTTGTCCAATGGCTTAGGGCAGAGACCAGAGACGGAACTCCCTTGTTTGCTCCTGGTGCTGCCACTTATGTGCTGTATGACCTCGGACAAATCATTTGACTTATCTGCTTCCATTTCTTCAGCTGTAAAGTGGATGTAGTTCCACCTCACAGGAGTACAGAGGATTAATTTTTCAAATGTTTTGAAAGCCTCTGATGTAAGAAACAATACATCAATGCAAAATATTACACTAGCTACTTACTCAGCACTTAATCCATGATTTCTAATATCAACCCCCCAACTGAATCTCTGCCCACAACACAAAAACTGCAGTTGTAGCTCCAATCCACAGTCCATATGATGGATTCCCCTGCAAGTTACCATGCTGACAACCTTAGTAAAAACACTCTCCAACCTCAAACTGTGTTTACGCTTTATTGAAAAATACAAAGCCAGTAACAAAAGCTTCCAATTAATAAAATATCAAATTTTTATAGTATTAAAGGCTTAATGTAACCATCAATCTCAGTTATGAAAGGGCACATTTATTACACTCACACAGTCTGATTTAGTTAATCTGAGTTTTTGTTTTGCAAACTAATTTTTAGTTGGATTTAAAAAAATAAATATTCCAATTTAAGAAGACAGTTGAGGAGCAAGAGGCCTACCCATGCTGTTACGGTACAAGCAATTGCACAGCTATATCGGAAGCCAGGGGATGTGTAACAATTATATAAACATCTTTGTTTTTGTTTTTGTTTTTTTTTTTAAATAATTTACTATCTGCAGTAGTGCAATGGAGGATATGCACAGTGGTGCTACTGGGGACAGTGCTGCACACCACACTGGGAAACTATGGCAGGCCAATCCACACTTATGCCTTACTGCTCAGTCAGAAAACCTGAGTCTCTGTGGTCTATCTGAGAGCCAGAAAACGGCAGTCTGCTGCTCTGCTTTTACACTCTGTGCAATTAGTCTCCACTATGGTGGTAAATGAGTAAAACCTCCACTCACATGCTCATCTTATTGGCCTTTGGTCACAAAGTGGTGGTCATTGCAGGAACCGAACAGGGTTGCTGCCCCTCAGGAGTCAATCCTTCCATAGGAAGAAAACACTGTGGAGGAGAAAGGAAAAGGAAGGTCATTGTCGGAGACGCCTTCTAGCATTGTCATAGAAAAGATGTACAAGAGGGGCTGGGTGGTTAAGCACAAGAATAGGCCATGGAAATGTGCAAGTTCAAATACCAGCAGCGCCAATTGCTCCAGTAAATCCCTTCATTCTGTGCCTCTCTTTTCCCAGCTGTTAAGCTGCCCCTCTTGAGGTGCTGTGAGGCTCAGCAGGTTTGGAAAGCACTCTGAAGATAAAAAGTGCCTGTTTAGTCTAGATGCATGAATTAAATCTTACATAAAGCTGCTCTCCGGGCGGGTGCCCACTGCAGCCTAGGCTAAGAGACAACTTTGACTGACATTACTTTTATGAAGAGGACATGTCACTCACTGCCCTGCAGGAGCTGAGGAGCCTAGAGCCAGATCAGAAAATTTAGAGGCTACAGAAGCATCTGCTGTAGTTAAGGGTCTGTCTATTGTCATAAAACTCAGTTGTTCCAAATCTCCTTTCCTGTCTGACAAACTCCCTGCTTGATTGTGGCTGAAATGCTACAGACGGTAGTCACCTTGCATGGGCCAGTTTATACTCTTAAAAACTCACTTCTCTCTCTCAGCCCCTGCCCAAAGCTGCGATAGACATGGAGCAGTGCCCAGAACAGAACAGATTTTATTGCCACGGAGATGCAGGAGCCAATGATGACGGCAGCTTCAAGGGCGTAGGAAATTTCCTTGCCCCAGTCACTTATCACCTGAGGGAAAAATGGAGAGAGACCAAACAATCAGCACTTGCACTGACAGAAACCTGCTGCCCTAGAATGTAATGAGGCGTCAATCTGCCAAAACAGGGACATGGAGAGGCAGCCATGTGAATGCCAAGGAGGGGGCTGAATTTATGATGTGGTTGGGTTTCTTCTTCTGGTCTTGTGTTGGTTACACAATAATTCCCTAATCCAGCCCCAAGAGATCACAAAAACTACCCCAACCAGCAGCTTGTTAGTAGTCTTTGAAGAATGACTAGAGTTAATGGGCTAGGGAGACTGCTTTTTGCTACAGCAGGGGAGGAATAGTGGTAGGAAATTTTCCACATTGCTTCCTGTTCTGTACCTGTTTTGTAAATAGGCAGTGCTTCAGTCTCCATGGCTAGCACTATTGCACCTTTCACTGGTACTATATTAAAAAGTGAAGAAGAAACAAACATTTCCCTTTTCTCAAGTTCTGCTGCACCCATCTTATTCAGGCCCCTGAACATTCCAGCTTGGAGTTCTGTTCCCTCCCCTGGAGGTGTCCTTTAACGCCAACACATTCCCCCACTTATCTCTTTATCCTTGCCTTGTTCCAGCCTGATCCCATCACACACAACCACACACTGATCTGATACAGAATGGCAACCAAACTGCCTTATGCCTGGTACTAATAGCATTATTAAAGCTATGTGAAAATAATATCTCTCTAAACTGAAAGATTAGCCAGATCAGGCACAAGACACCCAGGACCCTCTCGTCCAGTTACCTCTCTCCATTGTGGATTTGGGGATAAAGCTGATTTTACATGGCTTTCACTGCATTGATGTTGCCATGAATGGTAAGTACGCTCTCTTTATGACTCTCCTAGTAGCCTGACTGATCTTTCTCTAGCCTTGCAGGTTTTTATTAGCATCTGTCTACATAAACAGCGTATTTCAGGAATCACTTTCCCTTTCTAGCTTCTGTTTCCCCAGTGCTTCTACTTAAATCAGCAATGGGGTCTTCAACCATTACCTATGAAATGGTTCCATGCGCAGTAGCCCCTGCTGCCTTTCCAGTATTAACCTACTTAGAACAATTAAGAAACAGCTTTGGTCACACACTGAATCCCTCAAAACCCTAAAATCTCTGGGCTCCTACACAACCAATTTTCTTAGTTATTCACCTTTACTTTACTTGTTTGCCAGAAGCTGGGAATGGGCGACAGGGGATGGATCACTTGATGATTACCTGTTCTGTTCATTCCTTCTGGAGCACCTGGCACTGGCCATTGTCAGAAGACAGGATACTGGGCTAGATGGATCTTTGGTCTGACCCAGTATGGCCGTTCTTATGTTCTTACTATAGCATCCCAACACATCATCTCAAACTCTTTCTTGGGCAGGGCCCTGCTGTGGATTTTTCAAGCAAACATTCCTTATCTCATTAGCTAATCTGGCTCTTATATTGAAGACTCAATAATGACTTAACAAAAAAGTCCAAATAGTGCAAGAAGCACAAAGTCCAACTGCACCCTCTGCCACACTTTCCTTGGACAAGCTTTGTACGTAGCATCCAAGGTTAGGCACTTACAAAGCAGCATGT
The DNA here is from genome assembly GCF_009764565.3 of Dermochelys coriacea. Lineage (NCBI taxonomy): Eukaryota > Metazoa > Chordata > Testudines > Dermochelyidae > Dermochelys > Dermochelys coriacea. The sequence goes on along the minus strand of NC_050085.1, from coordinate 17,141,617 downwards.
TGGGTGTAGTTGGATTTTTGTTTGTGATTTAACAAGTTATAATAAGCTTTCTCTCTCCTCCCCCCACTTTGCTTGCTATGAGGATTTATGATTTTGAGTGAAATTTTGTCACTGCCTTGTTTGAATGGGACTGGAGCACAGAATGAGGGCAGAGTGGTTATTTTCAATTAAATACATTTTTTATCATGTCGTGTAGCTGTCCCAGTTGGGGGCTGTAAGCTACTCAGCTCTCATGCTGCATAGGACTGGGCATGTTAACACCAGGAGATTAATAACCAGGAGGGTTAATATCCTCTACCAAAATTGAGGGAGTGCAGGAAGTGGTATTAGGAATGCTGGTGCACTCTTCCCTTTGAGTCCGAACTGAATTAGTGTCTCAGCATGGTGCTAGGGGTTGCCCAGCTGAGATGTACAAACAAGATTCTGACCAAATTCCAACTCAAGTGATTCAATTCTGCATATAAAAATTTCCTGGTAGTTTCAGTTGATTATGCTGCATTCTTCACTTCCTGCCAAACTGTTATGGGAGGGGGGGAGGAGATTGTTGCTATATAGCAGCCCTGAGGTGGCAGTATTTCAGTGGTGAACTGATTGCTAGTAGGTTTCAGAGTAGCAGCTGTGTTAGCCCGTATCCGCAAAAAGAAAAGAAGTACCTGTGGCACCTTAGAGACTAACATTTATTTGAGCATAAGCTTTCGTGAGCATCGGATGCATTCATTGAGGGGAAAAAAAAATAAATGCATCCGATGAAATGAGCTGTAGCTCACAAAAGCTTATGCTCAAATAAATTTGTTAGTCTCTAAGGTGCCACAAGTCCTTCTTTTCTGATTGCTAGTAGGGATTTCCTAGGGTCATTGACATTTGTAAAGCACTCTGAGGTCTTCAGATGGAAGGTGCTAGAGATGGCCAGAATTATTTTGAGGTAACTTCTGTTCCCTGTGAGTAACTTTCCTAGCTGGAGACTTGTTGTTTGTTAATGCCTTCCACTGATGAGCTCTCTTGCTAAGAGAGGATTGTTGCAGGCTGAGCATGGCAATGCAGAAGTGCAAGTGGATTTGACTTTCCCTGAGCTGTTGTCACTTGTGCATCAGGAGTGAAGCTGCCAGATGCGGGAACGGACATCGAATAAAATCCTTCATTTTTGATTCTCTGGAAATGACTTTTGCTTATCCTCTACCTCCTCTCTCCTCATGCAAATGGTGCCGACAGGTGGAGACTGCTTAGTGATAAGCACCTTGGAAACGCATATGAGATGCAGAGCATTGCAGTTTGCTGTGTCTATGCTGTCTTAGCTGTGTCTGGAAGAAAGGGTGGTGGTTGCGCTGCCTAGGGAAATCTTCAGCACACTCTGACCCTGAGGGCCTGCAGCTGGGCTAGAAGCTGCTTGTATGCTGAGAGACCTCTTGGGGGAGGAAGGATGGTGTTATCAACAGCTGCATATCTTCTGCTAGGGGATTTCTGCCTCCTTCCCCTAATCGTTCCTGATCCTGTGGCCATGGGAGAGACTGCCAATGCCACTCCCTGTATGCAATAAACTCAAGAGCAATTTAACACTGCGTGTTTTCTCTGGCTAGCCGATAAACATTATGGGCCTGATTCTGAAGGGTACAGCATGCCTCCAGCTCTCAATCATTTCAGTGGGAGCTGTGGCTACATGCAGAACTCCTGCTGCCTCTAATAGGAGTTGGATTGTGCATGTGTGGGGGTAGAGAGCTTTGTCACAAGGACCCAGCAATATGTAAAAATCTGTCCCCAGACTTATTTTAGATCGACAAACACTTGACGAGTTACCATGTAGAGCAGGTAGATGAGATTAGCCACTTCTGGTATGTTCTGACTCAGAAAAATCCAGACCAGAGGTTTTAACTCTTTCAAAATCTGTAAGATAAAATCAGATACAAGCAGCTTTAAAACTGGATGCTGATGACTTTGAAGAGGCATATGGCTCGTCCTAATCTGTGGTCTAACTCAGCTCTGGGAATCCCCTCCTGCCCCTCACTCAGGGCTGCACCTTAGCAGGAATGGACATATGCCTTAATTGTCCCCCCGCCTCCACCCAACATCAAACTGTCTACATTAATTAAGACTTCTGCACAAAACCAGCCCCCTGCCCTTGCCCAGAGTTAGAGGGGCTCAGTGAGTCAGAATGTTTAAAGCATTGGTCTTTCATTGCTGTACCCCTAGGGGCAAGTCTCAGTTGTTGCCTCTAGTCTCTGCTCACCTTCCTCACCCCACGCAGATGGAGGCTCTCCGTTTGAGAGGGAACAGGGACTAGTGTGACTGGTGATAGTGCAGGTCAGAACTGAAGCATGTTTGCCCGGCTGTATGGGGAAAGTGTAGTTCTGACTACTGTCTGGTTTGAGCCAGTCTACTCACTCTCAACTGCCCTGAATTTCAATTCATTCAGCCTTGTAAAGCTCCCCGTGGGGCTGACAGCTAGTTTAAATGGAGAAGCCACCAGCTTTTCACTAGAGGACAATTCCCTTGAAGTTGGTGTTTGCTTAACGTGCCTCAAAATCATTCTCTCCTCTCAACAACATTGTTTACCTAGCTTGCAGAATGAAAAGTGCAGGGTGTGGACAATCTTTTTCTCCCTCAAGGGAAAGAAAGTCACTGAAGACTAAATTCAGGGAGCTGAGTGGCAAAAAAAAAAGTCTAACTTGGACAAAGTGATTTCTGTCTCTGCTTAGGCCCAGGGTTAGGGAAAGAGGAAGGGTGCAATGCACATCACACCTGAGTGAGCCCCTCTACCCAGGAATGGCCTCTGGCCCTCCTCAACCAGAACAGTAGCTCTGAGCAAGGAGAGGAGAAAGTGCTGAGTCACAGAGGACCCATGCACCTGTCTGGAACAACTGTCCCCACAGGATTTACCACATTTGGACAGACCAGACCACAGGTCCATCAAACCCAGGATCTTGCCTCCAGCAATGGTCAGTACCTGAAACTACAGCAAAAGTTGGTGGTGCCAAACACTTCATGGGGGAGATGCCCGATTCACTGTGGCACCTACTTCTGGCCCTGTGTTCTCTCCCCTCTGCTGGGTGATGCTATGCGCCCTGCGCTGTCTATGGCAGTAGCAATGAACGAGGGCTGTAGAAAGAGGATGGGGGAGACTGGAAGAACATAACACGAAGAACAGAACTAGAAACAGAGAGACTAGAAAATGACAAGGGGGGGAGAAAGAGAGATGGGGGTGGACAACAGACTAAACCATGGAACTAGGAAGAAATATCAGGAGAGGAGATGAATAAATAAGAACAGGATAAAGGTCCAAACCTGGTGAGATGGGGGTAACTGTCAGTACAGGAGTGGAGGCAGGGGGGTGTCTTGGAAGGGCTGGAGTGGAATTGAGGTCCCTCAGGTTCTAGAGAGGACCATGTTGTGTGGGGCACTTCCAGGTTATTATTGTTAAAGCTTTTACACCTGTTGTAGATTCGTGTGTTTCTGCCTCCACAACAACCTGAGAGCAGGTGCTTATCTATGACATCTTGCAGTTTGAAGGATCCAAGCAAAGGAGGTTGAGACCCATTGCTACAAAGGAAGGTGAGAAAGCTCTACGTACTCTGCAATGAGCTGACTGTGTGAAGCTTGTGGGGCTGGGGAGGGAGTCCTCTTCCTGACCCTGTAGCAATGAACCTATGCCCCAAAGCCCGAGATGGAATTGTGCCCCTACCTTGGAATGCAGAACTACAAGGATCTGATTGGGAAACATTCTAGCCCTTCTAAAATCTAGCTGCCCGGTCTGTGACCTCTGCAGCAAAGTGTGCCACAGGTTGGCAAGATGTAGCACTGAGATAGTGCCCTTTTATTGCTTTAAATATAGCAGGTGTTTAGTTACACCATGAGTACTGGCTCTCTTATTCCTGAGCAGTGCAAGGCTGTGTCTGCACTGGGGGACAATGGGGCTGGCATTCAGCACTGTTACCCCTGCAGTGCAGTGCCACCAGAGGTAGCTGTAGTGTAGACAGGGCTCCAAGCAGGCTAAGAAGACAGAAGGTCCACTAAAGCATTTGCTGTTACTAATGTACAGATACCTAGCCTTGCACTGCCTCAGTGTAGGGCCTGTGTGTGTGTGTGTGTGAGGACAGAGCTTTCCATCTAATTAGGGAGTGACTGCCCTAATGCTCACCCTCTCCCGGTGACTCAGAGATTTCTGCAGGCCACTTGCTGAGGCCAGGTGGTTTCTGAGGACTGGCTGGCAGGTGATGGTAAAACAAATTGTTGGCTGTGCACTTCCAGTCACGGAGAAAAAGTGATGCTATCTTGCTGCCTCTCCCACTTCCCCAGTTGTCTGTCTGCAGGGATCTAATGGGGGTCAGAGATCTAACACTTTACAAAGGTATGTGGGGAGCTGCTAGTGGAAGTGCAGACAGGAGTCGCACTATCTGACTTCCCGGTCTCAACACTTAAGGTGACTTGTACTATTCTTTCCCAGCAATAGGAGGAAGAGGAGGCTACAACTGTTACAACTAGGTTACCAGTGAGGGTTGATTTCATGTGACATATTACCTAGAAGGAAGTAGTATTGTAAAAGTCCCCTGCTTCTGGCTAGTTCTGTGTAGCTGGGCAAGGAAACAAACCAACTGCAGTCATCCAGGAGCACATATTTAATATCAGAATAAAACTATCCTTCAGTTGTTAAGAATTTCCATGAGTGCTGAAGCAAACTGAAGCAAACTCAATGCATCTGAAGCGCACCTAATGCTTCCTCGGGGTATCAGACAAAAGGAGGTTAACCTACTTTGCTTCTAATCCTGCACTCCTTACTTGAGCACCCAAAGATTTCAATGGAAGTTTTGCATGAGTAAGATCAAATACAAAATTTTAAATTCACAAGCCCTTATTTTCAATCTTAATATAGTCATTTACGTTTAAATAGGGCCCTCTAATGCTGCTTTTCAGTCTCCATACTGGGACTCGCCAGAGTCCCCCTCCCCCGGATCTCCCTCCTGTCCAGCCAGGACCCCACCTCCAATTCAGCAGTACAGGAAGGGTAGAGTGGTAGTGACCTCCTCTCATGTATTTGCAACCCAGATTGATAACCCATTCTTCAAGGAGTTCACATCCCATTACAAAGTTCATGGAGTCACTCTTAGGTTCACACTCACTGCGATGATGCCAACTGTCACTTTCAGGCAAGCCCAGAAGACTCCAATTGCTAGGATGATGCTATGCAAGAGGGTGATTTCATGCAGACTCGTTAGCAGCAGAGCACAAAGGCAGAGCTGAGAAGTGAGAGGCAGAAGTTGAGTGAAATTTCAGTTTTTAAACTGTGTATACCCACAAACAAGCAGTGTCCAAAGAGATGGCACAAACTCTCAGCCACAACAGATGGGCAGAGTTTAAAAGGCAAGATTTCTCTCTTAGGAAAACTTAGCCAGCACCAAACAGAGGAGACATGGGCATATACTATACCCTACCAATGTGTCAGCCCAGCAAAAGAACAGGGAGGGCAGCAATATGTGTTCCCAGGTGAAAGTATAGGTAATAAAGTAGCTCAGGTATTGAAGTACAATCTCTCTCCAAATAGGCCTCTGTGGTTCACTTTACATATCTGTAGTTTCAGGTTGGTATCTTGACCTGATTGCTCTGCTAGGTCAAGTTCTTTATCAAAATGTGATTCTCTCATACCTCAGTGTTCTCTTCCCAAGTGTAGGTAGCAGTCGGGATGCTACAGAAGCAGGAAGCTTGACTCTGTAAAGTTATTCTGTTATAACCCCTTTCCTACGTTAGGAAACTGAAACAGTCGAGTTTCAATACTTCTGGAGATCACTGGGCTTCCAGGCAAACTGATTTCCTAATAAGATTCTGCTTCTGTTTTGTCTTGCAGGACAATGAGAAAATATTTTCTAGGTCTATTTTTATGGGTTTTAGCCATTTTTCTCTATGAAGAGAACTTAAGGAGGAAGCACTTTACTTTACATTACTAGGAAAATTTTAGAGATGATCACACAGTAAGTCAATTGGAGAGACCCTGGGAGACCTGGCTTGCAGTTGCCTCTTACATACACTAGTCCAATTCAAAGTTGTGGTCAATATTAATGGGAGAGGGAAGCAATGTAGAAATGTATTAATACCTGTGCCTGAAGATCAAAGGTCAACATGGAAAAACAGAGGTTTAGCATAAAATACTGTGACTGGAGGCTTTCCAGAGCCCCACCCACTCGGAAGGCCATCATGCTTTGACTCTGAATGAGGATGATGGCGCAGATCACGTCAAAGGATCCAACCAAGAGGATCAGAATAAAGCGGGCCTGATGAGAAAGGAAAGCAAGAGAGTTACAATGGCACACCTGGACTGACCACACTACAGTCAGGTTAATCTTCAACAAAGGGGAAAAAATGGGGACAACATTTAATATTCATTTGTTGTTGCTGAAAATCGCAGGGACCAGGAGCAAGAAAATCAGGTTGCATGCAAATGCAAAGGTTCTAACATAGCAGTTAACATCACATAGGATGTACTGCTAGAATAGAAGCTGGCATTGATTATGCCCTCATAAAGCTAAAATTCTGGCGATTTGATGTAATGGATTACTGTACATTAATGTAATTATGATGTTTAAGGTGCAACTTAGCATACACTACCTCAGTGTGGGAGATTTATACCTTAACCTTTGCATTCCCTAACTTGGATATTTAAACATAATGTCATTGCAATGGTATGCTTGATTTTTATTTTACATATCAAAGAAATAGCTGTAAAGGGCCAACATTTCTTTGGCAATGGCTTTGAGTTTACTTCATGGGAGTTACCAAGTAAGATGTCTGATTGGCTGAGATAGAGAATCTTTCCTACTGGTTTCTATGGGAAAAGCAGTTTAATTTTAATACTATGGTTTTTTCACCTGAGCCTGAAACTTCTTTTTTGGCTGGAATCAATAAACATAGCTTTGTTTTCATCTCCTTCCTGGTTCTTGTTGACCATACAGGCAGATAGCTGGGGTTTGTACATTAAATTAATCAGCATTTCCTTGATGCCTTTCCCCTGGTAAGCCCCAAGATTCTGTTCACTGCCAATAAGTAACAGGAATTGAATGAGCCATTGCTATATAAACTGAACAGGCCAATCCTATGCTGCTTTAATCTTGTTAGCTTATTTTCTGCAGAACTCCCTGCTAGAGTTCATATTTCAGTGTCACTCTGGAGATAGGAACCTCTTTCCCATCCTGGAGGATAGCATGCAAATAAGGGGGAAGGAGTACCTAGAAGGACAGTCTGGGTGTGACAGGTGTGTGAAGGATGCAGCTTAACTCCAAATCTTGCACCCTATTTGCTTATAATAAATACATACATAGGGCTTTGTCTACATGTCAAGGTACCGCACTGCAAGCCAGGCTGTGAACCTACAGCGCACCAGTTTGCCACACACTAACATCCTGTGTGGACCCTGCTACAGTGCAGTGAGGGTGGATTTGCTGTAAATTCATACCCTGGCTTGCAGTGCAGTAAATGGCTGTGTAAACAAGCCATTAGAACAAAACTACAATCCCCCCAGACATTTGTTTTCCAATAGACACTGCACCTTTCCAGCATGGCAAGATTATTGCTTTTCCCACTGAACATAATGGTAGGAACATTTGGGCTGGTGGCTAGGGGCTCAGGAGACCTGCGTTCAATTCCTAGCTCAGACTTCCTATGTTAGGCAACTCACTTAACCTACTCTGTGCCAGTACCCATCTGTAACGTGAAGATAGTAGTTCCCTACTTCAGAGGGAGTGTTGTGAGATAAAATCCATTGATGTTTGTGCTGCACTCAGATACTCCCATGATGAGAACCACAAAAGTACTTGAACAGAGGGAGAGTAATTTGCCATCTCTGATAATCAAACTTCCACAACTTCTTTAAGAACACTGTAATCTCTATGGAATAAGATGCCTGACTTTCCCCATGTCAGCTGTCTTACCACATTCGTAGGATTCTTTACTTTCCTAAGATCTTCAAAGTCAGTATTTAGAGAAAAGCAAAGAGAATGAAACTGAGATGCTGACCAGGACATTTGGTTTTTGTTGAGCAGAGACAACTGTGAAGTTGACAATGGATCGAAACATCACCAGCAAGATGGAGAGAATGAAGACAATGAGCTCTTGGCGATTCTCCTGCAGGATCCCTCTGGTTACATAGTACACGCAGAACACTGAGAAGGAGAAAGACAGGTCAGTAACCACCTCGGACTGAGAACACACAAGGGGCATATGTTCTTGACCCCTGATGCAGATGACACAATGTGTTTAACACACAACATATGAAATCCATTTTTTGGCTTGCCTTTCATACTCCATCTGAAAAATATTACCTTATCAACTCAATCAATTAGCAGCTTCTATGAAATAGTATTTGATTTTTATGTGTGCGTGAAAGAAAAGCAAGGGAAATCATTTAACCTTCCTAGTGGAACTAATTAATGATAGCAATAATTGTATAGATGGCAAGGAATTAATCACACACACTCATACACACACACACACACACACACACGCGTTTACAGCACTACTCAACTGGCTAAGTACATTATGGGATAGCTCTGAAGCCTTACTGGATAGACTATTGCTAAAGGGAGACAAATAGATTTGACAGCAGTCTGATGTCAACTTCTATGCTGGGTTGAAACATTAGGGTACATCTACACTAGCAACTGTACACATGTCTATGTGCATGATTGTGTCATAAATAATCCCCCTATTGGTCACAGAAGCAAGTGTCTGAAGGCAAGCAGAGGACAAATAAGCTAGTTTATACCTAGGGTTGCCAACCCTACAGGATTGTCCTGGAGTCTCTAGGAATTAAAGATTAATCTTTAATGAAAGATGATGTGATGAAACCTCTAGGTATACATCCAAACAAATTGGCAACTCTACTTATAGCTGAGGAGTATGGGTAAGTACATGCCTCAAGCTGTGGTATGGCCCTGTAACCATGCCAGTCTGTAGCATGGCTAGGGTAAGGGGTGTGTATCAGGTCCCAAGTTTCAATAGTCCTCTACCCCCATTCCCAAAATACACTGAGCCCTTTTCTTCCTGATTCATATCCATGATTCACACCCCATGGAAATGGAATATGGTGACTGCCTGGTGCCGTCATACACCACACATTTTTCTGTGTCTCCCCCATCCCCACGTTCAGAAATATCCCCAGTCCCACGGACACAGGGGAGGGATGGGGAAAATGCAGTTAGTGATAGTGCTTACACAAAGCACTATAGTTTTCAATGCAGCAGAATTCTACCACACAGAAAAGAGGTAGGCATGTCTTTATGGTTAGTTCACAAGCAGAAAACTAACAATGCAGGCAATGACAGCACCTGCCGTCCACACTCCCAAACTTTGACCAATTTCAACTGTAGTAGGGCTTAGTGCTCTATTACAGCTGCTGAGTACAGTTAGCTCTGCTGACAATGTACAGTTTAAAAAAGAATGGCTTCATCTCCCACCTCCCAGGCAAATATCAATAAAGTCCTGGAGAGAGATGGAGTGCTCCCAGATGAGATTTGTAAACAAATGTGACTAGTGAAGACAAAAGCATTGCATTATGACTGCTGGGTAACGGTTTCATAAACACATGAGGAGTAGGTATGCAGAGTCCCCCAAAATAACAGTTGGCCCAGACACACCATACAAAACAATATTGTTTCTGGGAATTAAGTCCTTTCTTCCCTCTTCAAGTACAATCCTGAACCCCCGCTCCTCACGCCACTGCCTGCTGCCACCAACCTAGCATCTGAGGCATGTGCTGAGTGGGGTGGGGGTGGGGGCGGGCAGTAATAAACCCTGTGAGGGTAGGTTGCTCTCCAACCCTTCCCTCCAGGCCTCCTGTTGTGTGCTGGCTGCTCCTGCCACACCTGCTAGCAGAGAGGTGCTGGTTCCTGTTCCTCGGAAAGTAGCAAGGATGCAGGAATGTTCTACTTCACATTGCGTCTTGGCGCCCCCATGATAACTTCATCGCACCTCATCCCAGTTTGAAAACCAATGTTATTGTAATCCCTAAAACAGATAAGAACCACCCTAGGACAGATACTTGAGGGTGGAATTGTGGTGAGATACCCCAAAGAACACCAAGATTTTTAGTCAATAGCCACTGTTCATCTCTGCATCACCTTCTGCCCAGACTGGAACAAGGGAACAAACCTTCCCTTTGCGAGAATGGGAATCAGTTCTCTGTTCTACTTGCTTCTCTGATCCCACTTTATTTCACTCATCTGACTGAGTTTCTGCCCAACTCTCCTTCCCTCCACATCAAGTGAGCAAGTACCACTGGGATGTGAGTGGGTCTGACTCTTTGGGACATGTGGATGGAGCATCATCAAAGTTTCCCAGCTAACATAACCATACTTTTATAGACGCTTGTTCTTCCCTAGACAAACCCCCCCAGGAAATGAACAATGGACTGTTCCTCTTTCACTCTTACTGATGGTAAATGAGGCCACTAACAATAAGTGGCAAAACTGAAAAATTGGCCTTGTGAATTATTTGTTTGTGTGTTTGTTTATGTGAATGTTTTTGTCAAAAAGAAAAGTGGTTTCTATTCGATATTTTTGTTTACATTACAACTTCAGTTCTTGTCCATCGTGGAAGACTATAGTGATAGTAGAACTAATGAAACTACTCTACCGTGAGAGATGAAAGCTGACCAATTAAAAGGGAAAGAGATTTTAATCAGACTCTTTTTAAAACTCATTTCTTGTTAGCACATGTTAAATTCCAATGCTTCATGCACATTTGAGAGAAAGGACATCTTTGTTAGAGATTCAAGACATCTGCCCCTTCAATTAAGGTGAAGTGTAAGAGCTCACTGTTCACATGTCTGAGCCCTCCAAGAGGTCCTCCAGCAAAACCAGGAAAAACACATATGATGATTCTCATCTTAATTTTTTTTTTAAAAAAAGGGGAAGGGGGAAGGATACTGATTTTGAAAAGAAAAAAAATCTCGCCAGTGGATTTTACAGATATTTGCTGACAGCTGAGAGGTGGTGAGACTAGAGGAATTCTAGGTTACCTTCCAGCCTCTGAAAGAGAGTATGCTCTAGTGGGGATAGCCTCTTCTGTCCATTCCCCACCCAAGCTTGGCCTTTTCTGCCCCATCCCCTCCAATCTGTCCCTGTTCCAGCCCTGTCTCTTCCCCACCTTTGGTTCCTGGTCCCAGTCACATTCTCCCATTACCTCAACCAGCTAATGTGTTAAAACTGTGATTTGGCTTATCTACGTTGAGTCTTAAGTAATGTGTTTAAATCCTATTCAGTCACGGATGTTAACATACATCTCTTTTTCCTGTTGTAAACATGGTGGTAGAGATGCACAGATAGATTTCTTGTCTCCACCTACTGGCTGGAGAGTAGAAAACTTAGTAGTCTGGGCTCAACCACAGGAGCTAGGAAAAAAACAGGTTGGAGTCAGGAATATTCTCATTATCCCCATCTGTAACACTGCATAGTTGGGTTGGGATGTTATGGGATTCTTCATCTTTCTCTGAAGACTCAGACTCTATCACTAACAGAGGCAGGATGCTGGATTGCCTGGACTAGTGCTCTGCACTAGTGTCCAAAATTCTACCTTGTACTGATGATTCCTCTGTGAAAAGCTGCTAATCAGAGCAGAGTTTTCCCTAATGAATTAATGTGTTTGTGTGTGTGTGTTTAATTAGAGAATATGGAACATCATCAATGGCCTTCGTTGTGTTTTGATGACAACACCAGAGCCGGCTGGCAGCAATTGCTTACACCCAGCGTGAAGGCCTGCTGCCCTTCTCAGTCTCCAGGCGTGATTACCACACAGATGAGCAGTTCTTCCTAGGCTTATGTTGGCCAGCTAACAGCCAAAACCTGCTAGTACCACATGCCAGGGCCTCCTCACACACCTTTGTTTTATTATTTTCAAATGAAGCTTCATTTTGATTTAATTAGGGTGTATCCTGAAAGGTGAGATATATTTTCTACTGAAGTTATGATCATTGGAAATATGTTATCTGTGGGGCTCTATGGATTTCATGCTTCCTAAAGAGCAGCAATTTAAACTAAAAGGACAAGAACTTTTCAAGGGTTGTCACAGAGAGATGGTCTTCACCTTCTCATGTTTAAGAACCAAACTGTCTCTGCTTGTTTTCCTACAGTGGAAGAAGGCACTTTTGGAACCAGATATCACTCAAAGGAGACTAGGGATGACCAGAAATACTGTGCACGTCGACCTGCCCAAATTCCGTGATGGGTTAGAGCATAAGAAATTTAAACCGGAGCTGACAGGTGCACTCTGGCACAGATGAGGAGTTGGTCTATTAAAATGATAGTTGTCCAAAACCAAAATCATTGGTACAGTTGCTCAGTGGGAAACTACTATACTAACCAAATAATAACAGAAGTAGCAAAACAGTCCTAAGCCAAAACATCCTAAAACCAGAGAGTTTATTTTATGCTATTCAGAAAACTGCTTTCTACATGACACTCAATCTTCCTTCTACAATAACACCAAAAAACAACTGCCACAGAAGTATCTAGCATGTGCACTCCTCAACTAGTGTAATGTTGCCTCTGCAGGTATTGAGGTTCAATGTGGATATTATATCAACTAGAACAAAATCTGAGTGTCCTTTACCAAATTAGCATATAATAAATCAGTGCATCTATTTTTTAAAGTGCAGAAACTGGTCATTTCTTACCAATTCCAATTAACTGTATAAGAGAAATGGTGAAATCTTCATGAGTCTGTCGAAAGAGGGTCTCTGTGGTTAGTCCTATTACGCTCAACAGAGAGACGATAGTTACACAGAAGTAGATCTTGACAGGAGAGGATAATTCTGACCAAGGTTTTATCTGGAATAGAAAATATTTAAACTCAGACAAGTCTCTTTAAAATCAGAACATTAACACTTCTAAAAAAAATGCATGACACTAAATTATTTAAATGATACTTTTCTAACTATAGGGCATTACTTACAAAGGTGAAGGGAAACTCTATAGAACGGAAGAAATTACTCCAAAACTATGTAGGACCAGTTGTTGTGTAGTAGTTCCTATCCGTAGACCTGATCATTAATTTTCAAGTTTAGCCAGAGGGGCCAAATTCTGCTCTTAGTAACCCTGAATAGAAGGCCAGAATGCTGTTACCCTCCACCCTCTGAAATCAAAGGTTTTGACCCATACAAATACACATACTAAAACATATCAAGTGATATTTTCCCCATCGACACAAAAAAGTGTTTTTAGCTATAGAACTTTTGTTAGAAAATTAACTGAATCCTTCAGATTCCTCAGCAGTGTCCAGAGAATGTAAATGAGCCATATTTTCTCTTTTCCCCAGGGCAGCCAAAACCTCAGATCCAGCTGAGTTACTGAGAAACTATGCCATATTTATACAATGCCCTTCATTTTTCTGTGCCATCAGCAACAGGAAAAAGACTTTATTAACAGGCACATAGAGCAGATGAGTCATCTGGAGGCAGGGTTTAGCAGAACATGATTGTTGCGACACAGCTTCATTTTGTAACTTCCCTCTACTGATGACAGTAAGAGGTTACTACATATTAGTTTATTGCATATGATAGTTGTATTTATTACATTTTCCCTTTGTACAATATCTGTTGTATAGACCAGTAACATTTCTCCATTAAAATATTAGAATTTTATTCACACAGACCCCCCAGTGCAGGAAAGCACATAAGCACATGCTTAAGATCACCACTATTCAGGACAGTATGTAAACATGTGAAGTGTCACTGACATCAATGGGACTTCAGCAAATACTTAAAATTAGGCACGTACATAAGTACATTGGCAGTACACTGGCCACAATGGGTATGTCTATATGGGGATAAAAAACCTGCAGCTGACCTGGGTCAGCTAATTTGGGTTTGCAGGATTTGGATTCCAGGGCTGAAAAATTCCTGTGTAGATGTTTGGGATCAGGATCTGGGACCCCGCAAAGGTGGAGGGTCCCAGAGCTTGGGCCCCAGCCCAAGCTCAAACGTCTACATAGCAATTTTTAGCCCTGTGGCCTGAGTCGGGTGACCTGAGCCAGCTGCGGCCATGCTGCGGGGCTTTTATCTCCATCTGGACATACCCACTGGAGTTAAATAATGGAATTTGCTTCACAGTGGGTGATATGTAATAATGGATTTCACTTTACAGATCACAGCAACAGCAAATACAAACACCTCACAGCATAAATACTCTGCCAGTTATGAACATAAGTAATTAGTTAAAATTTTCCAATGAGACCACATGTAAAGTAACCATTTGTGTCTATTGTGTTCTGGATTTTTTACAACAAAAGCTATGCAGGTATATTTAATACAGTTCAAGCTGTTTAAATTATTGGACTGTGGCATTTCTGGTACTTTGCTTTTGGGCTAGTAAAGAATCAACTGATAATGTGAACATTGTTTTCAACACTCCCTACCTTTTACTGTTTTGGTTTTGTTTTTTTCTTTTTTTAAGGGAGCAATTTCTGATCAAATCTGGTTCATTTTCTAATTTTTTTCCCATTTGCTTCTTTTAAAATTTCAGTAGGAAGAAGTCTTAAACACACATTCCCTTGCTGTGCTTGCAACCCAATGTTGTACAAGTACAAAATTCTGAAACTGACTAGAAATTAAAGAGGGAGTGACTAGTTATTTTTTATTACAGAGCATTAAAAAATGCCTTCCTTTTTAATAATCTAAGATGTTTTTGTAACCTATGAAAGGCAATGTGTGGGTTTTTAAAAATGTGATTTTAACCTGATAGTTTCTGTAATTAATGGCACTAAAGATGATACCATTCTGCGCATTTTAGATCTGCATTTTCATGCTGCCCACCCCTCTAACAATGATTTATAGCTGCATGTCAATCTTTAAAAGAGCTAAATATGCTGCTAACACGCCTAGCCCATTTGACCTCTTGGAGAGCTGCCCGGTCGGGAAGGAATTTTCCTCCAGGGCAGATTGGAAGAGGTCCTGGAGGTTTTTCGCCTTCCTCTGTAGCATGGGGCATGGGTCACTTGAGGGAGGATTCTCTGCTCCTTGAAGTCTTTAAACCACGATTTGAGGACTTCAATAGCTCAGAATAGGTGAGGTTTTTTGTAGGAGTGGGTGGGTGAGATTCTGTGGCCTGCATTGTGCAGGAGGTCGGACTAGATGATCAGAGTGGTCCCTTCTGACCTTAGTATCTATGAATCTATTACACATTATAGATGGTTTGGAAGAGATTTTCCTTCAGCGGTTCTGGACCCTTTTCTGCTGTAAAATTATTAAAATGACATATTCTAAATCAAGATTACATAGTTCAGGTACTTACAGGGCCACAGGGAGTAGGAATAAGTTCTTGATGCCTTGGTGTTAAATTTGGCAGTGGAAGGTCTGCAGTCTCATTAGGTGGAGGAAAAAGAGGATCCCTTTAATAATAATAAAAAAGAGCGGAGCTAAGATATGTTTTATTAACATTCTGCAGGAAGGGAAGACAGGAGTACAACCATCTCAAAGCATTTAGTAAACATGGTCTTACAACTCCTCATGAGGTTGCCAAGCCATACCTATTTAAGAGAGGTTTCAGAGTAGCAGCCGTGTTAGTCTGTATTCGCAAAAAGAAAAGGAGTTTAAAAAATGTCCTACTCTCTAAGGTGCCACAAGTACTCCTTTTCTATTTAAGAGATGTGGCTGCAGATGTTCAGTTGCCATCTCTCCCAATTTTTCCAGGATGGATTAGTTTTAGCAGGGGGATGCCACTGGAGGTATGCATCACACTGTGATATCTTCATGAAATACATGAGGTCAGGGTGCATTTGTGCTGCTGCATCATAGCACCTTCCTCATACAACATCCTCTGCAAGTTCTGGCCTAGCATGAGGTTGGGGCAGTAGCGATGTGTTACGGGAAAGGCTGATGTGACAGAGCAGTGTAGTGACACAATGCTTCTGCTATTTATTTAGCGTGTGCACGGTCGTCTAGCCAAGCGATGGCATCTTCAGGGGCGTGATGGACGGCGTCTAGGCTACCGCTGAACCTAGGCAGCAGGCAGTCATCGACAATGTGCGTCATCGTCCGTGTTGCCTCTGTGACGTCATGGGACAAGTGTGATGGTGCAACGACGTCACGGGTCAGGGCCGGGCTCCAATGATGTCACAGGGCAGTGAGTCGGTGACGTTGCCGTGCAGCGAGGCAACCTCATCGCCGGGCCGCGCAGAGATGCATGACGTCACTGGGCCGGGTGGTGAAGCAAATGCTGTGGGATGAGCTCACCGGACAGTGCAGGGAGTCGATGACGGGGCCGGGGCGCTGCCCAGTGGCACAATGACGTCATCCCCCCCCCCGTCACGAGCGGACCGAAGTGAGGACTTATGGTGTGGGCCGGCGGGAGCCCTTCCTGCCCTCCTGGCCGGACTGTACCAACCAGTGACAGGCAGAGGGGGAGGCTGAACTCCTCCTTCCCCCCCCCCAGGCAACACCGGGAGAGGGGGGGGTGTCCCCGACCCCCCTGCCCCGAAGGTGCAGCCCGGGGACGGTTCCCCGCTGGGACCAGGCCCCGCCCCTCCCCTACCTGTTGTCTAGCGGCTCCATGGCAGCGCCGACTCACCGCCCCCCTCGCGCCGGTAACGGTGGCTACATGGCTGGAGCTGCGGGCCTCGGCCTCCGGGTCCGTCGCGCACTTCCGGGCGGGGCCGGGCAACCGGCTAGACGTCACTTCCGCCGCCCGCGCCCCGTAGGTGGGCTGGCGCTGAATTTTCCTCTTCTTCCTACGTACAGCTGGAGAGGGGCTGAGCTCCCCCCCCGTCCCTCCCCCCCCACAGCTGGAGGCTGACCCCGCAACAGCTGGATAGAGGCTCAATACCCCAACCTAAGCTGGTGCTGGAGAGGGCCCCCGGAGGCTGATCTCCCCCCCCCCTCCCGCAGCTGGAGAGGGGCCCCCGGAGGCTGAACCCCCCACCCCCAAGGTAGTGCTGGAGAGGGGCCCCCGGAGGCTGAACCCCCCACCCCCAAGGTAGTGCTGGAGAGGGGCCCCCGGAGGCTGAACCCCCCACCCCCAAGCTAATGCTGGAGAGGGGCCCCCGGAGGCTGAACCCCCCACCCCCAAGGTAGTGCTGGAGAGGGGCCCCCGGAGGCTGAACCCCCCACCCCCAAGCTAGTGCTGGAGAAGGGCCCCCGGGAGGCTGACCCTGCAATAGCTGGAGAGAGGCTCCTGGAGGCTGAACACCCCAACCCAAAATGGTGCTGGAGAGGGGCCCCTGGAGGGTGAACCTGCCCCCCATATATTGTGACATAAATATAATTAAGTGGTTACATGCAGGTATCTTCCCCATGAGGATCTGATCTAGTGCCCACTGGAGCATTAAAACTGGAGTGCTTGACTGTGCTGGGGGCAGAAACATCCTTTGGCCTAGGCTCAGTGACATGAGTATACTGAATATGTTGCTGTAACCTCTGTCCTTGCAGGCAACTGTATTAGTACTTGCTTCTGCTTATTAAATTATGTATTTCCACTGGCCTGAAAGGAGCTGATTACAGTTCTGGGTGGTGATGTGCCAAGATCAAGAAGCTTTCAAACCGTGTCTTCTCTGAGCATGTCTTTGCTGGAGAATAATACTGAGATGAATTAACAGACGATAGAGAGAAAAGAGCTGTTAGATCAAGTGCTCCATCTTTCTGCAGAGCAGGGAAGCCAATGTTTTTTACCCAGGTACCAATAATATCCTGTTCTCAGGCATTTTTTGATCTTTCCCCCAGCAAGGCTGGAATCCAGAGCTTGGTCCTTCAGCCTCATCCTTCCTTATGGTGCAAGTTGCCAATTTTTGCTATTTTTATCAGAAGTCTTATATTTATTACAGGAGTCTTTAAATGCTGCTTATGATGTATATGCTGTAATTGCTTAAATAAATGTGCATTTATAATTTATCCTCCTGATTAGCAAAAAAAGCAGCAAATGTAGTGTAAAGGCTATATTTAGTCACAGAAGTTTTAATGGTAACCAATCAACCTTCCTTTAGGAAAATAACTAAAAGTACAAATGCAAAACAAGGTTAAGACTAATAAGAACGTAAGAGTGGCCATACTGGATCAGACCAAAGTAGCCCAGTATCCATCTAGCCCAGTATCCTGTCTTCCAACAGTGGCCAGTGTCAGGTGCCCAAGAGAGAATGATTATCCCAGAACAGGTAATCATCAAGTGACCTAACAGAAGCTAGGGACACCAACCCTGCCCATTGTGACTAATAGCCGTTGATGGACCTATCCTCCATGATCTGATCTAGGTCATTTAAATCAAGATTTCCTGGTTTAAATCAGTTATTTAAATCAGTTCACCTTGGTCTTATCTTTTTTGTTCTCATTAATAAACTTGTCTTGTCAAATAGTTTAGACCACAATCTGACCAGTGAACTGTCAATCTTTGAAGAACAAATTGAGTGAGTTTTGCACCCAAGTATCCACTTCTGACTTGATATTTCTGTTTTGTCTACATGTAGTTCCTGTTTATCTCTAATCTAAATCTTCTTCCTTTAAACATGTTGTCTACCCAGTAATAGACAATACACCAACTATCCCCTCTCCACAGTCACAAACTAGCCAGATTCTCAAAAAGAAAAGGAGTACTTATGGCACCTTAGAGACTAACAAATTTATTAGAGCATAAGCTTTCGTGAGCTACAGCTCACTTCATCGGATGCATTTGGTGGAAAAAGCAGAGGAGAGATTTATATACACACACACACACAGAGAACATGAAACTGGGTTTATCATACACACTGTAAGGAGAGTAAAAAGAAAAGGAGTACTTGTGGCACCTTAGAGACTAACAAATTTATTAGTCTCTAAGGTGCCACAAGTACTCCTTTTCTTTTTGCGAATACAGACTAACACGGCTGCTACTCTGAAAACTGTAAGGAGAGTGATCACTTAAGATGAGCTATTACCAGCAGGAGGGGGGCAGGAAGAAAATCTTTTGTAGTTATAATCAAGATGGGCCATTTCCAGCAGCTGACAAGAACATCTGAGGAACAGTGGAGAGTGGGGGGGGGGGAGAAATAACATGGGGAAATAGTTTTACTTTGTGTAATGACCCATCCACTCCCAGTCTCTATTGAAGCCTAAGTTAAATGTATCCAGTTTGCAAATTAATTCCAATTCAGCAGTCTCTCGTTGGAGTCTGTTTTTGAAGCTTTTTTGTTGAAGTATAGCCACTCTTAGGTCTGTGATCGAGTGACGAGAGAGATTGAAGTGTTCTCCAACTGGTTTTTGAATGTTATAATTCTTGACGTCTGATTTGTGTCCATTCATTCTTTTACATAGAGACTGTCCAGTTTGGCCAATGTACATGGCAGAGGGGCATTGCTGGCACATGATGGCATAGCCAGATTCTAGTAGCCTCCCCAATTTTGACTCTCAGAATGAACTAGCAATTTTAGAAATTCCTATTTGTTTTTCCCATTTTGTTGAATGTTTGTCATAAAATTATATGTTGAGCATTTGTCTGTTTCTCCTGGAATCACCAATGTACATATACTTGGATTAAAGGGTGCATGATTGTGTTTTTCAGTTGCTGTGCCATACCCAATTATTTTCTGAATCACACTACTAAATTGTCTATATTGACATTTTAAATGTGCAAAATTGAAATAATAATACCCTCTAGTTTTCACTTCTGTAGATGTTGATCAGCACTGAGAAGACTTGAGTAGATTATTTGCCCACTCAGACATGTAAAGTATAACATTCTTTCCTGACTGCAGTTGTGATAGAAGATACTCTTGACATTTTAGAGGACTACCAGTAAAAACCAAGTCAGTGCACATTTATTATGATTAAGGCTCCAGAGTAGCCTCCGACTTCTAGAGAATATGGGGTGAAACTCTGGGCTCATTGAAGTAAATGGGAGTGTTTTGCCCTTGTCTTCTTCAATGGGGCCAGAATTTCATGCATGGTCCCTGCCTTAGTGGGTTTATATTTTGGAGTATCACATGAAGTTCAGTTATTGAAAGGTAAAGGAGGACAATGAATAATTTCAGATAAACCAGGTTTTAGAAAAATTTCAGTGTGATTAATAGATGTTAGATAATATGATCCTGTAGTGGATAATTAGGAATTGCTGATATTGAAAGTTTGAATAATAAAGGTTGAAGTGTAGTGTCTTCAGACCTTACTTTTGACGTATAGTTTTCTCTTTTACTTTTGGACTCAGTGGGTTTATGAAAGTTGAGCCCCCTTTCTGGCAGTGGTGGGGGGGAGTTTAAATTTTGTATGTTTAAACATGGGAAGGTTTGAAACACATATGTAACAGTAGAGGGCAGTATTACCCGTGTATCTATCAGTATTACAAGCCTGCATCTATCAAAATAAGGAGACTGGACCAGATTCATTGACTTCAGTAGAGTTATTCTGGATTTTCTACAGTGTAACTGGATAGATTTAGTCTACAGTCAGCAGAGTTTTGGACTGAGACAAATAACTCCAGGGCTTCCTTCATTTAGTCCATTACATTTTTATGTGTGTTTATTCATTAAATGCTGTTTACTCCAGAATTGTAGGTATTGTTTCTGAAATCTCTCCAGCTATGTGAGGGGATTTTGGCCCCAACGCTCATTACTGCTTGGCCGCACTACTGAGCCTGCCACCAAGGGGGGCTAGTCATGTGGGTGGGTTTTGTGAGGTCTTGTCCTCATTTCACACAATTTCACAGGTTGCTGCCTATGCAAGAGACAAGCCTGGTTTTCATGGCCACATCTTGAACCTCCAGAGTCCAAGCAGCCCCAAAGTGTCTTTGTGGACAGCGCCACATCATGAGGTGGCATCATGTCTCAAAGATGGCAACCTCAGCACTGCCCAGCTAGCACTCCTAAACAGGATGGGTTCACAGCCTTTGTTTGCTTCCCCCATTAGGGGCTGTCCCCCGTCACCCTGCCACCCCACCCAGGGTTCCCCATCCCTGCAATGGTGGTGGTGGGCTGTCTCTTCAAAAGCATTCTGCTCCCTGCCAGAAAATGGCTTCTCGTTTCTCTTTGGGGAGGCTGTGAAAGGGACCATGTCTGAAGAGAGGGTATAACTACGCCCTGTGGCAGGACCTCTCCCTACATGCTGGAGGGGGGCAAAAGGCACTCAGGCCCTCCAAGGATTTGGAGGGGTACCCTTTCTGGGAGGGTATGCAGGGCTCAGCTTCTCACCCCCTGGGATTGAGGGGTTAACCTTTCTGTGGGGCAATGAGGGGCTCAGTCCCCACAAGTGATTGGGGGTTATCCCTCCTGGGGGTGTGCAGAGCTCAGGCCACCAAGGATTGGGGCATTACACCTCCTGGGATTATGCAGGGCTCAGGATCCCCAGGGATGGGGGTGTTACCCCTCCTGGAGGGTGCAGGACTCAGGCCCCTGGGGGAAGGGGGAGTTACTCCACATGGGGGGTGCAGGGCTCAGGTCCCTGGGGGATGGGGGAGGTACCCCTCCTGGGGGGTGCAGGACTCAGGCCCCTGGGGGATGGGTGAGTTACTCCACATGGGGGGTGCAGGGCTCAGGTCCCTGGGGGAGGGGGGAGGTACCCCTCCTGGGGGGTGCGGGGCTCGGGCCCCTGGGGGAGGGGGAGGTACCCCTCCTGGGGGGTGCGGGGCTCGGGCCCCTGGGGGGTGCGGGGCTTGGGCCCCTGGGGGAGGGGGGAGGTACCCCTCCTGGGGGATGCGGGGTTTGGGCCCTTGGGGGACGGGAGAGGTACCCCTCCTGGGGGATGCGGGGCTCGGCCCCTGGGGGAGGGGGGAGTTACTCCACATGGGGGGGCAGGGCTCAGGTCCCTGGGGAGGGGGAGGTACCCCTCCCGGGGGGTGCGGGGCTCAGGCCCCTGGGGGAGGGGGGAGGTACCCCTCCCGGGGGGGGCGTGGCTCGGGCCCCTGGGGGAGGGGGGTGTTAGCCCGCTCGGGGGGGTGTTAGCCCTCCTGGGGGGTGCGGGGCTCGGGCCCCTGGGGGAGGGGGGAGGTACCCCTCCCGGGGGGGGCGGGGCTCGGGCCCCTGGGGGAGGGGGGTGTTAGCCCGCTCGGGGGGGTGTTACCCCTCCTGGGGGGTGCGGGGCTCGGGCCCCTGGGGGAGGGGGGAGGTACCCCTCCTGGGGGATGCGGGTTTGGGCCCTTGGGGGACGGGAGAGGTACCCCTCCTGGGGGGTGCGGGGCTCGGCCCCTGGGGGAGGGGGGAGTTACTCCACATGGGGGGTGCAGGGCTCAGGTCCCTGGGGGAGAGGGGAGGTACCCCTCCCGGGGGGTGCGGGGCTCGGGCCCCTGGGGGAGGGGGGAGGTACCCCTCCCGGGGGGCGGGGCTCAGGTCCCTGGGGGAGGGGGGTGTTAGCCCGCTCGGGGGGGTGTTACCCCTCCTGGGGGGTGCGGGGCTCGGGCCCCTGGGGGAGGGGGGAGGTACCCCTCCCGGGGGGGGCGGGGCTCGGGCCCCTGGGGGAGGGGGGTGTTAGCCCGCTCGGGGGGGTGTTACCCCTCCTGGGGGGTGCGGGGCTCGGGCCCCTGGGGGGTGCGGGGCTTGGGTTAAATGCTGTTTACTCCAGAATTGTAGGTATTGTTTCTGAAATCTCTCCAGCTATGTGAGGGGATTTTGGCCCCAACGCTCATTACTGCTTGGCCGCACTACTGAGCCTGCCACCAAGGGGGGCTAGTCATGTGGGTGGGTTTTGTGAGGTCTTGTCCTCATTTCACACAATTTCACAGGTTGCTGCCTATGCAAGAGACAAGCCTGGTTTTCATGGCCACATCTTGAACCTCCAGAGTCCAAGCAGCCCCAAAGTGTCTTTGTGGACAGCGCCACATCATGAGGTGGCATCATGTCTCAAAGATGGCAACCTCAGCACTGCCCAGCTAGCACTCCTAAACAGGATGGGTTCACAGCCTTTGTTTGCTTCCCCCATTAGGGGCTGTCCCCCGTCACCCTGCCACCCCACCCAGGGTTCCCCATCCCTGCAATGGTGGTGGTGGGCTGTCTCTTCAAAAGCATTCTGCTCCCTGCCAGAAAATGGCTTCTCGTTTCTCTTTGGGGAGGCTGTGAAAGGGACCATGTCTGAAGAGAGGGTATAACTACGCCCTGTGGCAGGACCTCTCCCTACATGCTGGAGGGGGGCAAAAGGCACTCAGGCCCTCCAAGGATTTGGAGGGGTACCCTTTCTGGGAGGGTATGCAGGGCTCAGCTTCTCACCCCCTGGGATTGAGGGGTTAACCTTTCTGTGGGGCAATGAGGGGCTCAGTCCCCACAAGTGATTGGGGGTTATCCCTCCTGGGGGTGTGCAGAGCTCAGGCCACCTAGGATTGGGGCATTACACCTCCTGGGATTATGCAGGGCTCAGGATCCCCAGGGATGGGGGTGTTACCCCTCCTGGAGGGTGCAGGACTCAGGCCCCTGGGGGAGGGGGGAGTTACTCCACATGGGGGGTGCAGGGCTCAGGTCCCTGGGGGATGGGGGAGGTACCCCTCCTGGGGGGTGCAGGACTCAGGCCCCTGGGGGATGGGTGAGTTACTCCACATGGGGGGTGCAGGGCTCAGGTCCCTGGGGGAGGGGGGAGGTACCCCTCCTGGGGGGTGCGGGGCTCGGGCCCCTGGGGGAGGGGGAGGTACCCCTCCTGGGGGTGCGGGGCTCGGGTCCCTGGGGGGTGCGGGGCTTGGGCCCCTGGGGGAGGGGGGAGGTACCCCTCCTGGGGGATGCGGGGTTTGGGCCCTTGGGGGACGGGAGAGGTACCCCTCCTGGGGGGTGCGGGGCTCGGCCCCTGGGGGAGGGGGGAGTTACTCCACATGGGGGGGCAGGGCTCAGGTCCCTGGGGGAGGGGGAGGTACCCCTCCCGGGGGGTGCGGGGCTCGGGCCCCTGGGGGAGGGGGGAGGTACCCCTCCCGGGGGGGGCGTGGCTCGGGCCCCTGGGGGAGGGGGGTGTTAGCCCGCTCGGGGGGGTGTTAGCCCTCCTGGGGGGTGCGGGGCTCGGGCCCCTGGGGGAGGGGGGAGGTACCCCTCCCGGGGGGGCGGGGCTCGGGCCCCTGGGGGAGGGGGGTGTTAGCCCGCTCGGGGGGGTGTTACCCCTCCTGGGGGGTGCGGGGCTCGGGCCCCTGGGGGGTGCGGGGCTTGGGCCCCTGGGGGAGGGGGGAGGTACCCCTCCTGGGGGATGCGGGGTTTGGGCCCTTGGGGGACGGGAGAGGTACCCCTCCTGGGGGGTGCGGGGCTCGGCCCCTGGGGGAGGGGGGAGTTACTCCACATGGGGGGTGCAGGGCTCAGGTCCCTGGGGGAGAGGGGAGGTACCCCTCCCGGGGGGTGCGGGGCTCGGGCCCCTGGGGGAGGGGGGAGGTACCCCTCCCGGGGGGGCGGGGCTCAGGTCCCTGGGGGAGGGGGGTGTTAGCCCGCTCGGGGGGGTGTTACCCCTCCTGGGGGAGGGGGGCTCGGGCCCCTGGGGGAGGGGGGAGGTACCCCTCCCGGGGGGGGCGGGGCTCGGGCCCCTGGGGGAGGGGGGTGTTAGCCCGCTCGGGGGGGTGTTACCCCTCCTGGGGGGTGCGGGGCTCGGGCCCCTGGGGGGTGCGGGGCTTGGGCCCCTGGGGGAGGGGGGAGGTACCCCTCCTGGGGGATGCGGGGTTTGGGCCCTTGGGGGACGGGAGAGGTACCCCTCCTGGGGGGTGCGGGGCTCGGCCCCTGGGGGAGGGGGGAGTTACTCCACATGGGGGGTGCAGGGCTCAGGTCCCTGGGGGAGAGGGGAGGTACCCCTCCGGGGGGGTGCGGGGCTCGGGCCCCTGGGGGAGGGGGGAGGTACCCCTCCCGGGGGGGCGGGGCTCAGGTCCCGGGGGGAGGGGGGTGTTAGCCCGCTCGGGGGGGTGTTACCCCTCCTGGGGGGTGCGGGGCTCGGGCCCCTGGGGGAGGGGGGAGGTACCCCTCCCGGGGGGGGCGGGGCTCGGGCCCCTGGGGGAGGGGGGTGTTAGCCCGCTCGGGGGGGGTGTTACCCCTCCTGGGGGGTGCGGGGCTCGGGCCCCTGGGGAGGGGGGAGGTACCCCTCCCGGGGGGGCGGGGCTCAGGTCCCTGGGGGAGGGGGGTGTTAGCCCGCTCGGGGGGTGTTACCCCTCCTGGGGGGTGCGGGGCTCGGGCCCCTGGGGGAGGGGGGAGGTACCCCTCCCGGGGGGGCGGGGCTCAGGTCCCTGGGGGAGGGGGGTGTTAGCCCGCTCGGGGGGGTGTTACCCCTCCTGGGGGGTGCGGGGCTCGGGCCCCGGGGGGCGGGGGGAGGTACCCCTCCCGGGGGGGCGGGGCTCGGGCCCCTGGGGGAGGGGGGTGTTAGCCCGCTCGGGGGGGGGTTACCCCTCCTGGGGGGTGCGGGGCTCGGGCCCCTGGGGAGGGGGGAGGTACCCCTCCCGGGGGGGCGGGGCTCAGGTCCCTGGGGGAGGGGGGTGTTAGCCCGCTCGGGGGGGTGTTACCCCTCCTGGGGGGTGCGGGGCTCGGGCCCCTGGGGGAGGGGGGAGGTACCCCTCCCGGGGGGGCGGGGCTCAGGTCCCTGGGGGAGGGGGGTGTTAGCCCGCTCGGGGGGGTGTTACCCCTCCGGGGGGGTGCGGGGCTCGGGCCCCTGGGGGAGGGGGGAGGTACCCCTCCCGGGGGGGGCGGGGCTCGGGCCCCGGGGGGAGGGGGGGTGTTAGCCCGCTCGGGGGGGTGTTACCCCTCCTGGGGGGTGCGGGGCTCGGGCCCCTGGGGGAGGGGGGAGGTACCCCTCCCGGGGGGGGGCGGGGCTCGGGCCCCTGGGGGAGGGGGGTGTTAGCCCGCTCGGGGGGGGGTTACCCCTCCTGGGGGGTGCGGGGCTCGGCCCCTGGGGGAGGGGGGAGTTACTCCACATGGGGGGGGCAGGGCTCAGGTCCCTGGGGGAGAGGGGAGGTACCCCTCCCGGGGGGGGCGGGGCTCGGGCCCCTGGGGGGGGGGGGAGGTACCCCTCCGGGGGGGGCGGGGCTCAGGTCCCTGGGGGAGGGGGGTGTTAGCCCGCTCGGGGGGTGTTACCCCTCCTGGGGGGTGCGGGGCTCGGGCCCCTGGGGGAGGGGGGAGGTACCCCTCCCGGGGGGGGCGGGGCTCGGGCCCCTGGGGGAGGGGGGTGTTAGCCCGCTCGGGGGGGTGTTACCCCTCCTGGGGGGTGCGGGGCTCGGGCCCCTGGGGGAGGGGGGAGGTACCCCTCCCGGGGGGGCGGGGCTCGGCTCAGGTCCCTGGGGGAGGGGGGTGTTAGCCCGCTCGGGGGGGTGTTACCCCTCCTGGGGGGTGCGGGGCTCGGGCCCCTGGGGGAGGGGGGAGGTACCCCTCCCGGGGGGGCGGGGCTCAGGTCCCTGGGGGAGGGGGGTGTTAGCCCGCTCGGGGGGGTGTTACCCCTCCTGGGGGGTGCGGGGCTCGGGCCCCTGGGGGAGGGGGGAGGTACCCCTCCCGGGGGGGCGGGGCTCGGGCCCCTGGGGGAGGGGGGTGTTAGCCCGCTCGGGGGGGTGTTAGCCCTCCTGGGGGGTGCGGGGCTCGGGCCCCTGGGGGAGGGGGGAGGTACCCCTCCCGGGGGGGGCGGGGCTCGGGCCCCTGGGGGAGGGGGGTGTTAGCCCGCTCGGGGGGGTGTTACCCCTCCTGGGGGGTGCGGGGCTCGGCCCCTGGGGGAGGGGGGAGTTACTCCACATGGGGGGTGCAGGGCTCAGGTCCCTGGGGGAGAGGGGAGGTACCCCTCCCGGGGGGTGCGGGGCTCGGGCCCCTGGGGGAGGGGGGAGGTACCCCTCCCGGGGGGGCGGGGCTCAGGTCCCTGGGGGAGGGGGGTGTTAGCCCGCTCGGGGGGGTGTTACCCCTCCTGGGGGGTGCGGGGCTCGGGCCCCTGGGGGAGGGGGGAGGTACCCCTCCCGGGGGGGGCGGGGCTCGGGCCCCTGGGGGAGGGGGGTGTTAGCCCGCTCGGGGGGGTGTTACCCCTCCTGGGGGGTGCGGGGCTCGGGCCCCTGGGGGAGGGGGGAGGTACCCCTCCCGGGGGGGCGGGGCTCGGCTCAGGTCCCTGGGGGAGGGGGGTGTTAGCCCGCTCGGGGGGGTGTTACCCCTCCTGGGGGGTGCGGGGCTCGGGCCCCCGCCCGGGAGGCTGCCGGTGGAGCCGGGTAGGGCGTTCCTAGCCAGCCCGCAGCGCCGGCCCCGCTCCCAACGCCGCGGCGGAGGCCGGTTGGCCCTGCGGGCAGCGGGCGAGGACAGAGCTTGGTCGGCCCGGGCGGGGGGAGCTGAGTGGCGCCTCCTCCCCCCCGAGCCCCGAGCGGCGGAATGGCTCGCGCCGGGACGGCGGGGAGGGGCTGGGCTGGGCTGAGGTCCGGCGAGAGGCAGGTGGGGCAGGCGGTTCTTTGGGGGTCTGTGCTGGGGGAGGGGCAGGCGGTTCTTTGGGAAGGGTGTTGCTGGGGGGAGGCGGTTTATTGGGGTGGCCTGTGGTGGGGGAGGGGCAGGTGGTTTATTTTGGTGGGGTCTCTAGTGGGGGGGGCAGGTGGTTTATTTTGGGGGGGGGTCTGTGGTGGGGGAGGGGCAGGCGGTTATTTGGGGGGTTCTTTGCTGGAGGAGGAGGCAGGTGGATTATTTAGTGGGTCTCTGCTGGGGGAGGGGCAGGTGGTTTATTTTGGGGGGTCTCTGGTGGGGGAGGGGCAGGTGGTTTATTTTGGGGGGGTCTCTAGTGGGGGAGGGGCAGGCGGTTATTTGGGGGGTTCTTTGCTGGAGGAGGGGGCAGGTGGATTATTTAGTGGGTCTCTGCTGGGGGAGGGGCAGGCGGTTTATTGGGGGTTTCTGCTGGGGAGGGGCAGGTGGTTTATGGGGGGGTCTGCTGGGGGGAGGTGGTCTCTGTTGTGGGTAGTGGATAGGTGCAGTATCACAATGGCAGGTATAATCTGGGGGGGGGGTGTCCCTGGACTGGGAGTTGGGAGCTTGTGGGGGTCTAATCCTGACTGCTACAAACTGACTTTAGGCAAGTCTGTGTGTCTGTTTCTCTTTCGGTAAAATGGGCATAATATCACCTGCGTTGCTTTGTAGAACGATTGGGGATCTGTGATCGAGGCACTATGTAGGTGTTGATTTGATCATCTTTGACTATGAGTTTTGCTTCTCCCTGAGACAGTAGTTTTGAGTGTTTACTCTTCTGACCTCTGAAGTAAAATAACTAAAAACACTTTTATGGCTGACAGTTTGCAGAATTTGAAACAACTAAGGCTTGTTTCATAGCATAACCAGTGGTGATCTAGCAACAAAAAATGGTTTTGAAATAAATTCACAATTGTAGGCTTCCCCTTCTCCCTCCTGCAAAGTTCCTTGCATGAGACTATCAGGAATTCAGCTCCTAGGAAGTGGTATCATTCTATTCTAAGTATTTAAACCCAGGGCTCAATGTGAGTGCAGGGCTCTGCCTGTGTGGAGCCGCTTGTTGCAGTCCGGAAAGTGCAGCTGTCAGGAATGTGGCATGAAATCTGTGTGCTGAGTTACACTTCTGTTCAAGGTGGACCCTTCCAGATAAGAGTATCAATTCTGAACTACAGCTCTCATTTTTATGCCTTAGAATCCTTAATGTTTCCATTTTGGAGGGTAATTAATAATTGGATTAATACACAAGCTTCTCACCTCTGGAGATGAAGGTTGAAAGCCTGGAATAGGTCATGAGTGAAAATATTACTTTTTAAAAAAAACACGTGTATTCATTTGTTTGATCAGCTCAGTCTAGTCTTCAGGACAGAGATGTCTGCATTGCAAAGCTGCTGTATGATTTACAGTTGAGTTCTAGAGAGGCCTTGCACTGGATTATAAGTCAGGATTGATTTAGATGCATTTGCTGTGCTGTGTGGGATTCCCTGAACTGGAATAGTAAAGATGCTCCAAGATTGTTGTGCACTAGCAGATCTTATAACAATCTATCATGGCAGTTCCAATAAGCATACTGAGTATTTCTATACTTGAAGAGTTTTAATGAAGTATCAAACAACTTCAATCTTGCTCTTAGTATTCAAATGCTGACATTTCTCAAAAGCGAGTGTTGTGTGGTCTTTGCTTAGCAGCCACAACTTAAATACTTGCTCATAAGTGTCTTGAGTGTTCTGATCTCTGTATAATGAAATGCATGTTTTTAAATGTTTAGAATTATATTTTATGCATGTTTGTCACTCTGTAGGCAATGTTTAAGTGACCCATATTGCATACTAGATTAAAATGAGAGATGTGCACACAGAGCTTTTGTCTGCAGAGTACTATGATTGGCAGGGGAAGGGGGTTGGGATTTGTCTTTCCCAGTAGATTAGCTTTATTCACTACTTTAAATAGTTTGCATCCATCTTCCTCTGGTGTTTTGAGATGAAAAAGAGTTTGTTTACAGGATACTTTGCAGAAATTGCCCAAGGAGAATATCCTGTTTCATATAAGAGATGTATTGTAATATCTTATGAACATTAATATACTGTTTACACTTGAACTCACAATTAGGGTAAATTTGTTGTCCCAGTCATCACAAAAGTCTCTTCAGATTGCTTATTGAATTTCCAGTCTCTGAAAAATAAGTGGACTAAGAGGAAAATTCTCCTCTCAGGTGCACAAGGCAGATCTTGATCTTTAGAGTCTGCTTCCTTAATGGCAGACACACCTAGGTCAGGTGCGCAGGGTATCTGATTTGAAGCCAATCAGTTGGGTACAAGGGCAGAATTTTGCACTAAAGATTCAGTGAAATACCTGAAAATGACATGAGCTGAGAAATTGAAGTGTCCAGAAGAAACTATTAGACCATACATCACATACACAAGAAATTCTCAGCAATTAAAACTCTTCAAGTATAGAAATACTCAGTATGCTTATTGGAACTGCCATGATAGATTGTTATAAGGTTATTCAGTGTACTGTGTACTCAAAATATTGAGCTGTAATATGCATTTAACAGATAAGATACCAAGTGTATTGGGAATGATATTTTTTATTTCTACTCTATTGTATATCGTATTTCTTGTTAGCATACATGTTTTCTTTTATAATGTGATTCTTTTATGTTCTTTATATTGTTTTTCTTGACGTGCTATCTTTCATTATTTTAATGTATTTTTCTGGTCAATTTAAAACAGTAAATGTGTGTGCACGCATATTTTATCTATGACATAAATCCTATGTATCTGGATTTTAGTCTTATGCAACTTCTGCATATTATATATAATAACACATACTTCTAAATAAGGGTCATAATTACATTTGTCTCCAAAAGGTTAGTTTAAATAACTGTTGTGAAGATTTTGATCCTGTGTTAGGTAGTGAGGCAGTCTTATATAGAACAAGGTTTGATACCCAAGTTGGTTTTGAATCTGCAGTTACTTTTATCTCTCCTGGTCTTTTGTTGTTAATCAGAACCTGGCTCTGAAAGGCTCTTGGCTTTTTCACTTTGTAAACAAGATTACTGGGTGTTCTTAAATAGAGTTGGATGGAAACAGTCCAATCATCTGTAGCTCTGCTACAGAAGTTCTCAAAAGGATTGTGCGAGGAAAATTCAGGTCAGTGTTGTAATTTCTGCTCAGTGTCTCCAACTGGATTTTCACCAGCTGCCTCTTGTTTCCTTGGCGCGTCTGATGCATTTCTAGAGGTAAAAACTTTTGCCTATTTTTAAATTTGTTGTAAGTAAAGCTGGAGGAAAATTTTTGGATGAATAGTATTGTTTGACCTGAAAATATTTGCAAAATTGACACACACAGTTTTGGCCATTCACAAAAAAGGAGGAGAAGGAAGAGGTAGTTCCACCCTCTCCCTGCCTTATAATATTTGGCCCTGTGTTGGAGATCCAAGATTGAATCCCTACTCTAGAACAGATCCAAACCAGTTTTGTTTTGTTTTTTAAATTTCAAACTGTCACCAAACTGAAAAATTAGTTATTCTCCCAATTCTAGTTGGAATTGATTGTCTTGCTATATAAGCTTTAATCAAGACCGATTTATTAACTTGTCCACCATACTCAGTTACATTAGTTTGGAATGTTATGCTTTAGTGTTTGTGTTGTGTTGACTAAAATTTGTGTTGACTAAAGAACTATAGATAGTTAGATAGCAGAATGTAATTATCAATAGTCTTACTGATCTGCAATGTTGATTTAGTGGCAAAGAGTCCTGTGGTACCTTATAGACTAACAGATGTATTGGAGCATAAGCTTTCGTAGGTGAATACCCACTTCTTCGGATGCATGTAGTGGAAATTTCCAGAGGCAGGTATGTGTTGGTTTAGTTGATTTAAAAGGACACTGGTCCTTTCTTTTGTATTTTCTAGAAAGAAAAAAAATCTTTCTTCAGAAGTATGTTTTCTTTCTGAGTACTTGGAGAAGAACAATCACCTTATACTCTGCAGAACTGTTATGATGACTGGTTGTCTTGAAGAAAACTTCTAGATAAGATAGGTTTATCCATTACACAGTATCCTACGGATTGTCACCTTGATATTGTTCCTCTAGTTGTGCAAACTGGCTGCTGCCATCAGTAAGAGTATATTTATGACAAAGGCCACTTATTTGTTGTCTAACACACTTTTCTTATCAAATTCTTTAAGAAAATATTGCTGCTTCAGTGAGCTGTCAGTTTCAGTTTAGAGTATTTATGGTCAAACTGTGAACTTTTAGAAATGGAGAGGAAGGTGGAATGGGATTTTTTTTTAAAAGATATGCTGTAGTTCAAAAATCATTATTTTGGGGGTAATTTTTTGGCCTGTGTTATGATGGTCCTCACTGGCCTTGGAATCTATGGGTACATCTACACGTCAAAAAAAAAAAAATCAATCCTGTGGCAGCAAGATTCAGTGGCCACATCAGCAGACTCGGGCTTGTGTTATGGGGCTAAAAACAGAAGTGTAGACATTTGGGCTTGCGCACGTGCCCAGGCTCTGGAATCTGGGGAGTGTCTCAGAGCCCAGGCTCCAGCATGAGTGGGAACATCTACAGTGGTATTTTTAGCCCCATAGTGCAACCTCCATGAGTCCAAGTCAGTGGACCTGGGCTCTGAGATTCACTGCTGTGGGTGGTTTTTTTTTTTCAGTATAGATGTATCCTATGAGTCTACAAGTGCAGGATATCCTTCAAACAGTTTCTCAAATGTGATGTTTTCGTGCCTAACTAAGAGGTAGCAGTCTCTGGATTCTTATCTAGTTTCTTCTTTTGTACTCCAGTATTGATTTGAGTCACTCAAAGGTTTTATTGTGTATTAATTTTCTCATTTTTAATGTAGCATGCTTTATTTTTAATGCATTTTCGGTGTTGGGAGTGAACTAGGGAAGCTGTATAAAGTACACTGCATGCTGCTTGTTCTAACATGCCAGAAGAGTCAATTTCTGTGTGTAATCCAGCACAGTCTCCCAACTACTGCCACGTTTTCATCTATCTGTAAACAGCATGACTGTTGGTATCAGGGGAAGAAGACCAAATTAATCCCAGATGGGGACCTATTTCAGCCAGTGTCAGACTTTCCAGTTAATTTAAGGTAGCAGGTCAGTAATTTGGGTGTGTATGTTTGTTTTCTCTTAAAATCCTTTCATTGCTAGAGTGTTAACTTTTACTGAATGTCATGCTGTTTAACAAAATGATACCAAATATGATATAAAAATGTTGCAGGGGCTGGGAACCTCATTATTATATTTTGTTGCCCTTATTACTATAGCACCAGTGGCACTATCTCAAGGCTGCGATTGCACTTTCATTTTAAATATTCAGGGTATTTTCTCTGAGCTAAAAAGTAGGAAACCAGGAACTGTTTCTACCCAACTAAAAAAAGGAAAAAAAGTGTAGCTATTCGCTCTGCAAATTATGAATATTTCAGCAGGATTGTGCCGGGCACAAGGGAGCCACAAAATATTAGCCACTGTATTGGATTCACTACATCTGCACCCAAGGGGCAAAGCCAAGCCACCATATGTTGTGATCCTTTCATATCTCAGAAGGGTATGGCAAGTCATTGGTTTGATGCAATACTCCCAAGGTGTACCAGGGGCTATAAGAAATAGTAATGCTGATTCAGTAGATAGCAGTCTTTCCTTTGTTTCATTACTGAACAAAAATAATAGAATGGAAGTAGGGGACACAGTGTTGCTAAAACTGCTGTCATCTTGATATTATTTGACCATTTGTCACTAAAAAGCCCAAGTGACTTGGCTAAATTCCAACTTGTGTAATTACATTCCACGAACCAAAGTTCCCACTGCAGTTTCAAGTGGATATATTCTTCACTTCCTGTCTTTCATTATTGTGTGAAGTTACTTTGCACTATAAACAGTTTTTACAGTTGGGAGTTTTGTTTCTTGAGTGTGGGAATTGTGAAGTCTTAATTCTTATGCTGGAAGGAATCAGAACAACATTGTACTATCCCATCAAGTTCTCCAGAGATGGAGAGTCCTCTCTGAAGTTTGCCACTATTGTCCTATATTTCCAGGTAGTGGATTGCTCTGAAGACAGCTGAAACCCACCTCCAGGCCAGAGAGTGATTTTTTCGGTTTATTTTAATCCCCTGCAAATGTAATGCTTGTGCAGAAATAGCTGAGTATTACTACAGTATAATTGCTTTATAGTGAGTAACTGACACATTGCTTTTCCCCACTCTGCATCATTCCCTTTTATTCCATTGATTTATATTTTTTTAAAAAATCCCATTTGTATGAAAATAGGTCTCCTTTGCTGTAGTAGGAATTTAACAAGTGAATTCTTCCCCAATCAGAGACCAGCATATTGCCCTAGGAAGATGTTTTGCTGTGTAATCTCCATGGTTTGTGTCCTTGTACCTTTTTCCCCCACCCTTTAAAACCAAGTTCTTGAAGGGAGGACACAGTTACTGTATATGTGGCAAAGAACTCAATCTTGGATTCCCTATCTTCATTAACAGTTCAATAAACAGAGTACTGATCTTAAGACAGAAGACTCAGTCCAATTCTGCTGTACATTAAATGGCTATGAATGATAAAGATAAATATTTTATGACATTTAATATCTCTCTTGGCTAGCAGCTGCTGTAGTCTATTGTAGTCAATGTAAATTTAATCAAGGGAATTCTGTGAGAAAGGATACAGGGTTGAAATACTTCTCAAAGCTTATGGACAGGTATAATAAAACACAGATTTACTGAGAACCAGTCAGCAGTTGAAGCAGCTTACCTCCCATCCCCACCTCTAGGATTTCATGTGCCTCTCCTCAGAGACACTGTTGTAGGTTCCTCCAATCCTGGATCACTGTGGAACAGGGATGTGTCTTTCACTATGCTGACGGGTGTTTTGGGAAGCTGGTTGACTGGCTGGGTTCAAACCTGACTTTTATGAATCTCTTATTTTTCCCAAATATTTTAGCTGTCTCCCTGAAACCTTTGGAAAATTGATGTTATTCTTAATAAATTTATAATCAGCAGATAATGACTAGAGCTGATATGAACGGTTTTCCTGCTAGCGAGCTTTAGAATTGGACATAGTTTTTAATGAGATTGCTACCATTCATTTCATTTGGTCAGGCCAAGTCATCAGATTGTTAAATTCTCAGATACTATGGTAGTGGGGTAACTTATAAGTACTAGAGAGAGAGCGAGAGAGCAGTACCGCGCCTAAATCTATCCCTGTGCAACTGAAGAAAATGTTCATTTTTTTCCCAGGGAAATGTTAAATGTTAGCAATTCTGGTCCACTAACAGCTTCAGAAATTAGTCATCCTCAGATCATGAGATCCTACAATT
Source organism: Dermochelys coriacea (assembly GCF_009764565.3). Taxonomy (NCBI): domain Eukaryota; kingdom Metazoa; phylum Chordata; order Testudines; family Dermochelyidae; genus Dermochelys; species Dermochelys coriacea. Next base: position 17,107,014 of record NC_050085.1, on the reverse strand, counting down.
TCATGGCCTTGTTCTGCATGAATGTTTGAGGATGCATGTGGGCAAATCCAGGCTGAACTAGTTGGATCAGAGGGCAAGGGGGCTTTCCGTATTATTATAGAATTTACAATTATGTAAAACTCAGTGCTTCAAAGTGTTAGAGAAGAAAGGACTTTGCCCAGAATTTGTGCACAGCACTCTTAAGCAATTTGTCTGTTTAAAAAAAAAAATACTGACTGTATTTAGCTCATAGGTCAAATTAACCACTATAAAAGCATTTTTGGATCAACATGAATATATTATGTACTGGAATCAGTATAGGAAGAGCCAGTACCCTCATAACAATGCTGCTGCTGGTAGAAGAAAAAGGGCCAGGAGTGGATAGGTGGAGGTCCATTTTGCTACAGAATAAAAGTAATATCTGCAAAGTAGAAACTTTCAATACAAAACAGTTGAAGTTCAGTGGGAATACAAAAGCTGTGATATAGTGAAACTTATTCACTTTTCAGTCTCATTTATCAAAGGTTTTGTAATACCCAAGTCAAGTCTGGCTTAAAAAAAAAAGTAAAGAAAGCAAATATGTATCCTGGCCAATTTACTGAATAAACATTTTCCCATAAAACCAGTGCATTAGCTCTTGCTAACTCCTGTGGGTTTTGTACTTGCTGCATAGTGTTTGCTGTGCTGCCATTGTTCAGATGCACTGTGGTATAACAACCTCATTATAGACATTGTTTCCAAAATGACCATGGTAACCTGCCACAAAATAGTGGCATTTTTTAAACTCTTCTATCAGTTGAGTGTCCTCAGAGCCACTGATACTCTAAATCAGTGATACTAAGACCTCAGTGGTTCAGGAGCCAACTTAGCAATCAGCATTACTCAAAAGAGCCACAGTAATGTGAATTCATAGTTTCATTTACCATTTTGTGTGTGTGTGTGTGTGTGTGTGTGTGTGTGTATATATATATATATATATATATATATATATATATATATATGTATGTATTCTCATAGCAAAATGACTGATCAAGTATTATTATTTTATCAGCTACAATTGGTTAATAACATAGTAAATGCATCCTGTTCCGTTTATAATTTAGTTTATTAATAATTAAATCACACAATGTTTTAACATCATGTGCTGCAAAGAGCCACAGGAGACAAAGTAAAGAGCCACTTTGTGGCTTTCGAGCCTTAGTCTGTGTCACTGCTCTAAATATATCTTTCCAACTTGCTCATTCATGTAGGAACTACTTGTTTGGAACCATGAAAGGCCCCACCTATAATTCATTTCCTTTCTACCTGAGCTGTTCTTTTGTCTTCGCTCTCCCCCACTCCCAAAATATGGACTACAAACTAAAAAAGTAATCTGTTTGTGGCTTTTTATGCTGATGGTAAAAAGTTACTATAGAACAGTTTAGCCCTTGTTGTAAACTTTGGACCCTATTTGTGAAAACAGATCAGTTGCCTTACTGTGATTATGTCACATAGTTTATATGGAAGAACAGACAGCATAGAGTGTTGTTCCTTGTTCTTTTACTCACTAAATTCTTCTGTGGTTCACCAGACTTTGTGTAACTCATAAGAGAATAGAAATGAAGAGACATGCTCTATTGCTGATAACTGGCTTGTAAAGTAGTGATTGACTCTTACGTGGAGATTTTTCCACCAACTGGTTGTCAAGATTGGATGCTTTTCTAAAAGCTCTGCTCTAGGAATTATTTTGGGGATGTTCTATGGCCTGTGTTATACAGGAGGTGAGAGAGATGATCACAATGGTCCTTTCTGGCCTTGGAATGTATGAATAAGCAGAACAGAGAACAGCACATTGAATAAGAATAGATTCTCTAATTGAAAGTGAAGGTATTCACTTAATATATTTTGATGGAGAGGAAAAAACAGACCTTTGGGGTTTCATTTTGCCAGTGCTATCTTGAGCACTTCAAAAGCTATGTTTAAGCAAGATTTTCTTCTAGGACTTGATATCTTGATCATGCTAGCAGGGAGAAATCAATTTTTAAAACAAATACAAATCTTTATCCTCTTCATAACCTGCAGATGAAACATGGCATTTCTGTGATGTGAAATATTCAGAAAATGAAAGTGTACTCGGATAACTGTGAACTTTCCTTCTTTTTTTAAATCTTCAGAAAAAGCAGTTGACCATCGGAAGGCAGTATGTGAAGTTTATTTCTAAACAAGATGTTGCCTGGAGGACCAAATAAACTTTTATGAACCATTGGAGCTGAAAGATTAATTACATGACGTTATTTTTGTCTCTTCACTGTGCAGTTCTATATCAAGTCAATGTTGTTTTATGTTAAAACCAAACAGTAGTCTCCTGACATCAACATGTCGTCTGTAACAAACACTCAGACTCTGGCAGACTTTGATCCTCCTGTCCCTGAGGAAAAGTCAAAGGGGAAATCATTATTTCAGCTGGGCCCTTTCTTTGCTAACAGGAGTGAGAAAATTGTAATTGCCAGGAGTGACAGTGTACCAGAAGAAAATGTACTAAAAATAACCATCACCGAGACTACAGTCATTGAGTCGGACTTGGGCATCTGGAATTATCATGCTCTGATCTACCTCACACTGTGGTTTTTCTTTAGCTTTTGTACCCTTTTTCTTAACAAATACATCCTTTCACTACTGGAAGGAGAACCCAGCATGCTAGGTAATTATGATTTTCGTTATAAGCTTCGGTTCCATTAAAATATTTGAGTGTCAGATTCTGTGTGATAGACTTAAACTGACGAGTGGTTTGTTCAGAGTGAGAGCAGCATGGTCAAGTGGTCTAAGCACAGGACTGGGATCTAGGAATGCCTAAGTTGTCATTTTGGCCTTGACATGGACTCCCTCTGGCTTTTAGTGAATCTGCTAAATCTCTGTGCCTCAGTTTCCCCCTCTGTAAGGTGGGATAAAACTATTTCATAGAGATTCTGTGAAGATTTGTAAGGTAATGTTGGTAAAGCGCTTTAAAGAGAAGTGCTATATAATTTTTGTATACAATGAAACTTTGTGGTTTATTGAGTGGTAAAATTGTGGTTTTTCGGGTTTTTTTTAATAACTTAAAGTCTAATTTTAAATAAATTGTTTGTATTCTTATCTCCAGAGACCTACATGTATCTAAGGTCTCACTGAACTGCAAAGGTTTGGTCTTCATATGACCATGTTAACATACCTGGTTTTTAAGGAGTAGAGGGTCATGGTAACTGTGAACTAATTTGTATAGGCACACAGTTAATCCTCCTTCTTTGTCTCTTATCCTGCTCGTCGTTTCAGAGGGAAAGGGCTTTTACTAGAATTTTATGAAGCTTAGACATAAGCATCCATATTTGTTGACGCCTACCAAGGATCTCTGAAACTAAATTAATCTAATTAATAGCTTGGTACTTAATGCTGTATTCATCTTCTGACCTCTCTTGGTTTCTCATTTTTTCTTAGGTGCTGTTCAGATGCTTTCAACCACTTTCATTGGCTGTATAAAAATGTTTGTTCCATGCTGTTTGTACCAGCACAAAACACGTATCTCTTACCCTCCCAATTTCATCATGACAATGTTGTTTGTTGGACTGATGAGGTAAATGGCTGAATACTTCCGGGGGGCCAGTATACGTGGTAGCACTGTGTATTGCCTTGCAGGAGACCCACTTTCACATCTCTTCTTCCTTCATGAGAAGGGCAGAGGGCATTGTTCATACAAAACATTTTCTCAGAAATCTCACAATGATCCATCCATCTTTCAGTTGCTCTTTCTAAACACCTCTTTTCTTCTGACAAACAAGTCTTTGAAACTTTCTTTGCACTCCATTGGTTTTAATCCGCCATCTAAAAAAACTCTCTCTCTCTTTCTCCTTAATGTTTTCTTTTGGTGATGTGATGTTTCTCTTCTCTTTAAGACTAGTACTTTGTTCTCGTTCTCATTATTACTACCTATTGTGGTGTTGCTGTGTCCTCCTATTATCCTTTCCCAGCAATTTGTATCAGAAGTTATTTAAAATATTTATAAAATTACATTTTCTTTTTAAACCTATACCTTTAAAAGAAAGTATTTGCTATAGCCTTGAACAGAGCAAGGCTATATATCATGCCTGATGAGAGGCTATTAAAACCATTGTTTGGGCTCACCTTCACTTCAAGTCTAAACTGGTTTTTACTAAACTGGTAGCAGCTATTGAACAGAGTCTTTCAGCACTGTTGTTTTATGATTTAAAAGGAAACTGAATGGAAGCGACCTTTCATTCTGATGAAATAGGAAGCTTAAATGTAGCGTACATAATTTAGTTACTATATCACAAATGTGTATATTTAAAAATTGTGGCACAGTAACTAAATTACGTTTGTCAAGCATCTAAAGCTAAAATATGCCTTTTAAGCGTTATTTTACTGTCTCTGTTTGACTTTGTGTGTGTCTCTTTCAGGTTTGCAACAGTGGTTTTAGGTCTAGTAAGCTTGAAAAATGTGGCTGTTTCATTTGCTGAAACAGTTAAAAGCTCTGCACCTATTTTTACTGTCATTATGTCCCGGATGATTTTAGGGGAATACACCGGTAAGTAGTTTGTTGGAATGTTATCATTTTGCAATGTAATGTGGGGTATTTGGCGATTGATAAAGAGATTCCATCTGAGTTGTTTAGTGATTAATGCAGCTGGAAAAATTGTCCTTATTGAACAGAGTCTCAACTGTAAATTGAGCAGGCAAGGACCTTTTAAAAAGTAATTTGTCAAAGGACAGTGTTGGTTGGAAATTTGCTTTTCTGACCAAAAAAAAAAATACTGTTACAATTTTTAGATACATTTTTTAAAAATGACATTTATGTATATGTTCTTCCCATGTGGAAAGCTGCTGATCTGACAAGCATTTTAAAAATCTTGAGTGTCTTCGCTGTGTCCAGCCTAAGGCTAAAAAATAAAACTGGCCTCTTAAATGCTTTTTCATAATCACCACTGAATTGCAATTGCATTCCAGTCTTCTAGTCTTTGAGAGACCTTGCCCTAATCAGCAATGTGCATTCTTCCAGACATGAAGTCTGAGGGGTTGAGGACTGAATGAAGCCAGAGGAAGGAGGATTAGCACCATCACAGGGAAGGAGGGCAAATATTAATTTCATCTGCCATTTGAGGACATTGACAAGAAAACCAAGGCTGGAGAAAGTCAATTTTAATTTAATTTACCTCTGCAGGGCGGATGTGCTAGTAACTCAGTACACTTATAATATCTTTAAGTGCAGGTCAACAGCTTGTCTGAAATCTCCTTTGATTGAAACTAAAATATCCACTAGTTTTGAAATGAGAGGAGTCATTACTAAAAAAGTTAAGATGGAGCTCATTAAGTTTTTCTAAATTTGTATTATCTGACGCATGTAGTTTTGGAAATACAGTAATGTAAAGTAGAGCTGGATGAATTTTTTTGGCCAGAACTTTTTTCACTGAAAAAAGGCAGATTCAGCAACACTGAAACAATTCATGATTTCCTTTCTGGTTAGGTGAATTGTTCACAGAAAAAAACCTCTCACAGTCGTAATTATTCATTTTAGAAAGACAGGGTGGGTGAAGTAATTGTGACATGCCACAGAGTACAATCTGGATTGTTGGATCGTTGTGCCCTCTTAACTCTGCAGTCTGGAGTGCACTATGCTTTGTTGTGTGAGCGGCCACTCTGCCCGCTCACCCCAGCCCTCTAGTATGCAAGTCACCCCCAGACATATACCAGAGTGCTGTGCACAACCACTCTTGAATTACATACAGGGCAACACCCACATATTCCTAGTCCAGACTTGCACCCCAGAAATGTCCATTTTACACTGCTTAAGACCCCTTGAATCAGAGTAAACTCATTAATTAGTTTGTTGGTCCATCAAAGGGTATGAATATGCTCCAGCCTTTGTAACCTGAGTAGACTCCCCAAACTTCAGTCAAAAACACACTGGCTTAGATAAAACATAAAAATAAGTTCATTAGCTACAGAAAAATAGATTTTAAGTAATTATAAATGACATAATCATAAAGATCAGAATTGGTTACAAAAAGAAAGTAAAGATAAAATCTCAGTCTAACTCCTAAAGTTTATCAAGTTAAGTCAGATTTGAAGGTTTCTCTGACCCAAAAGCCTACAACAGTCTGTGCTAACTGGAAACCTCTTCCAGTTCGGACCACTTCTCCCAGTTCAAATGTTTCTTTGTCTTCCAAGTGATCTTGTTGCCTTCAGTAAAGGTTGGGGAGGAGAGGGAGCCTGATGATGTCACTGTCCCTTATTTTATACTTTCCTCCAGGTGCTGGAAAAATCTTTACTATGTCCCGGTGTTAGGCAGCCCCAATGGCGGATATAGAGTTAGTGGGGCCCTGTGCACAGCTTCATTTTCAGGGCCCCTCCCTTGGGACCTAGCCAAGAAAAAGATCATTCTCTTATGTCCCCCCCTCATTTTTCATTCTTTTTTTCTTCATCCTCCCCCTATATTATAAGTAATGGGAAATATTTTTAAAATAAAGTGAGGTATCTTGATTGGGGCAGGGGGTTGGGGTGAAGGAGAGAGTGCGGGGGTTGGGCTCTGGGAGGAAGTTGGGGTGCAGGCTCTGGGCTGGGGCAAGGGGTTGGAGTGTGGGAGGAGGGCAGGGGAGCAGCGCTTACCTCAGGAGGTGCAGCTCCCAAAGCCACCGGCACACCCCCCCCGGCAGCAGCTCCTAGGTGGAGGGCCAAGGGGTCTCTGCGCGCCGCTGCCTACAAGTGCTGCCCCTGCAGCTTCCATTGGCTGCAGTTCCTGGCCAATGGGAGCTGCAGAGTCGGTGCTTGGGGTGGGAGCAGCCCTCAGAGACACCCCCCCCAGCAGCTGCAGGGACATGCCAGCCGCTTCCGGGAGCGGCACAGCATGGAGGCAGAGAGGCAGAGCAGGCAGGGAGCCGCCTTTGCACTGCTGCTAGCATGTCTCTGCGGGCCCCTTGGGGTGAAAGGGGCAGCGGGTCTCCGTGAGCTGCCCATGGCGGGCACCTCTCCCCCCACCGGGGGCGTGCAGAGACATGCCAGCAGCTGGACGCTTACAGGAGCAGCATGGGGCCACCGGCCATAGCATGCATGCAGCCTGCCTGAGCCCTGCTACGCTGCCGGCTGGGACTCGGGTACAAGTTGTGAGATGAGATTTGTCCTGCATTCCCCGCCCCCCTATCACTGGGGGCTCTGTGCCACCGGATGGTTTGTTTCATGGTAAGCCCACTCTTGGGCAGCCCCATTGCCTACTTGTCCTCCATTCAGTCCTTTATATGAATTGCAATTTCTTGCTTTTGTGTACATGAGGCTTGACATGTAAGATTTGTGTTCACAGTTCCTTTGTTATTTCTAAGGAGCTGGTCTGTGGGCATTTCCCAGACTGTCAACAAGTTTCAGTAACAAACATAGCAAAATCTCATAACTTCATATACAGTGACGCACACATTTCAACCAGACAGTAATGTTTGACAGATTATGACTTTTCCAGTGATACCCCACAATGCATACGTGATACAAAGTATATCTCAACCAGGATATATTCTGGAAAAACCAGACCTGAAGAAGAGCTTTGTGTAAGCTTTGAAGCTTGTCTCTCTCACTAACAGATGCTAGTCCAAAAAAAGTTCTCACCCACCTTGTCTTGCTAATTTCCTGGGACTGACAGGGCTCAGTACTGCATACAATGATTCATTTTGACATTTTTGAAATGAAACATTTTGATGTTTTGAGTTTAAACAGCTTTTCATTTTGAAATTACCTTCAATTTTATTTTAAAAGATGCAAAAACATTAAGCACTCAAAATAGAAACAAAAGTTTTATGTAGAACAGAACATTTTGTTCAACCTGAAACAAACATTTTTCAACTTTTTCCTTTTCTGAAATTCCCCAAAAATTAGTTTTTGTGTGACCCAAAATGATTTTTTTTTTAAATTGGAACTGTTAGCAAACAGAAAAATCCATTACTCACTCAGCTCTGGTTTAAAGCCGATTTTTAATTTTTTTTTTCTTTTCACTTACAGGATTGCTGGTGAATCTGTCTCTCATTCCTGTCATGGGAGGATTAGCTCTATGTACAGCCACTGAAATCAGTTTCAACATTCTGGGTTTTTCGGCAGCTTTGTCTACTAACATCATGGACTGGTGAGGCCTGATGAAAGTTGCATGTGGAGCAGAGAAGGAATTGTTAGTTTATTTGTAAACTAAGCCATATCTTGTCCCAGGCTGTACAGTTCAGCTGGTGTTTCCCATGCAGTATTTTAATTATTGGTATTCAGAGAATTATTTCTTAATAGAAAACATAGTGCTCTTAGAGGTGAGAACGCCTTACCTGTCAGAACACAGTGGATAAAGAATAGAACAACTCCTATGCTACAAAGTCATGTACAATTGAATTATCTCCGTTCATGACTCCTGACAAAGTCTATTTACAAGGGATTACCAGCATGCAACCATTTTGTCATTTGTGACTAGCAGTGTCCTGGTTTGTAGCCGGTGGTAGTTTTTTCTTTTAACTACCAGGTGGAGGTGGGACAGAGCCAATCAACTGCAGGTTCTTATTGCTGGTGAACTCAAATGGTGAATATAAGTTGCTTATGTTTTTTTAATAAAATATGTGACCATGTTATAGAAGAATTGCCAAATGCATAAAACCAGTAATGCACAAGTATGTTGCAACTAATATAGTATGGAAGAGCACTAGCAACTCTAAACTTAAGGTTGAGCAGATATATATTTTTAATGTTGCTAATAAGATAATTGAAGTATTCCTAAGTTAGGTTATTGAAGTAATATTTTAATATGCTAGGTTAACAGTGAGTTCAAATAACACAAGAAAATGGAAAACTTCAGGCATGGTAAATCATTATTGACTGTAGTTAAACTCAAAGTAATCAGAAAGCCATGACAGTTTTCTGATGCACTTATAAGAACACTTTTCTCTCTGTAAAGAAAGCCTTTTCATATCTGATTGCAAGATAAAATAAATAAACTAAAATGCGGAGAACTTTCTGATTCTTAAATATGTTTAAGGCAGTCGAGATTATCTACAAAACTCTTCAGTTGCATGTCTGCATTAAATGGTGGGCAATTCAAAAATAATCAGTGTAATAGACTGCTGGGAATTTTTGTTTACGAAATGTCAAATTCTGTGATCCAGAATTGTTTACAGGGGACACTGGTTCTTGCCATGGTTGTATTTGGATTAGTACACTGGTTCTTGCCATGGTTGTATTTGGATTAGTATTCATGTCCAGCGTCTGTCATTTCCTTTAAAAGTTTTGCCTTTTAGATGTAATTGGAGTCCAGATAGCCATCCTTGTGTTAAAACAAAATAGGCAGACAAGATGATCGTAGGCCTGATTCTCCACACATGTTCATTTGTATTCACTTAGCACAAGTATAAATAAATACACAAGGTGCAAGACAGTGATGCCTCTAGCCTATATTTCAAATAATTTGTGTCTATATCTCAAGGCAAATGCAAGTACAGGCAGGAGAGGGGTGTGTGCATCTTTTATTTTTAAAATTATGTACCTGCAAATCAAGTGTGTGCTTCTGCTTTTGGTTAACTGCAGTGTTGTAGATTAGTCTGAATACTGAATTAACCTATGCACTCATTTGTTCTAAATGCCCAGGTCAGTGCATTACACCATCAAAGGCTGGATATTCTTGTCTTGTTTTAATTTTTATCACTGTTTCCTAGAGCACAGCTGAACAGTAAAAGAAAAATAAAGAGTATTTTAGTTCAGTTCTCTGTGAAGCACTAGAAAATTTAAACTCTAAATCATTTATATTTACAATGTTAACTGCAAAGGAACCTTATGCTGCTTCTGAATGTTAAAAGTTAATAAGGCAATGTAAAAATGTAAATTAGCATCTTCACTTGCAGTATGTCAATATTTATATGGAATGTGTAGAGTAGATTGGTGTTTTATATATATTCCAAAGACAGTAATATATGAATCTGAGACTTAGCTGGTTAAAAGAAAAAAGTAGTGCAGTTGTTATACCATATATTATTTTAATATTCTCCCATTGTTGTATTGTGGTAACTTTATAAGTCTGGGAAGATTTTGTTCAATACAGTAATTGTGTTATAGTGCCTTCTGTAATTCTCTGATCTTGCTTCATTTCTTTTTAAAAAGTGTATTACTTAATAGTGAATAGTGTGCTATTTATAATATGTGAATTTTAAAGCAAATTCATTAAATTTAAAACAGGATATAAAAACTTTTTACAGTATGTTATAGGATATACATTTGTGTGTGTGTGTGTGTGTATACATACACACACACACAGAGCAAAAGAAGTTAAATTGCTTACTAAAGGCCTTCTTTCTGAATGCATCTTTGTTGTGATCTGTTAAGTATTCTGTTTAAATGCATGAAATAGAAGAAAACCCAATGTAAATCTGAAGTTGTATGTAACTGTCGGCAAGTATTTTATCTAAAACCTCATTTTGTGTCTTATGGAAATTACCGTTAAGTTAATTGCTTCATCTGTTCATTATAAATGGCGCCTACAGATAATTTTTTTGATTTTTATTTCCCCAGTTTGCAAAATGTTTTTTCCAAAAAGCTGCTCAGTGGAGACAAATATAGGTTTTCGTAAGTATCTACAATATTTCAAATATACAGCATACAGAACGGTCCCAGGAAACATCTGGGAACTACTTGTTTATAGTCATGTGGGACCGGGACAAAACTTTCTGTCTTCTCTATGTAGTTTGCTGATGACAGGTATCCTAGATACTTTAAATGACTGTGTGTCAGGAGTGAGAGGAAAAACTTTTGTATCCAAAATACCCATAAGTATTTGCTGGGGAGATGAAATCATGATCAACCAGAAATTCCCTCAGGATACCTAAAATGACAGTCACTTACTCCCAAACACAAAAATAACTCCTTGGGGCCCAAACCTGGAAGCCCTCCATCTGCATAGAACTCCCACTGAAATCAGTAGGCTTGCAGAAACAGGCTCTTAATTTCTATTCCACAATTTAAAACTCATGAACAGTACACAAAGGCATGAGCAATACAGAACACATGAACCAGTAATCAATTATTGCAGCAAATTCTGCCTAACCACAATTACAATACCTTTAAAAACAAACGATACAGAATGTTAAATGAACACTACAGTGTGTTGTTCAGAAGCCATTCCATAAACACAATTTTTTTTAAACTGAATTTGTTTTTTAAAAACAGCTTGCCTATTAAATTCAAGACCATCTCAGTCAGCATGGAAAGCAAACTTTGTTAGTTCTTTCAGAAACTTTGAATTTATTTTCCATGAAGCTTTAGGCTGATTTTTAAAAGGTTTTTTGACCACTGTAAAGTGTCAGTGCAGAGATTTCTATTTAAATGTAATACAGCTTTCTTTCTGTTACAGTTAAGGAAAAGCTTTTAAAAACATTTATTTTTGTATTATTTGATTTCCATTTATAGTGCTCCAGAACTTCAGTTTTACACAAGTGCTGCTGCAGTTATTATGCTCATTCCAGCTTGGATATTTTTCATGGTAAGAATTTTTATTTGTTAACAAAGATTAATGTTGCTGTTTGATTTGTCCAAATGGCTAACTTTCAGTTTTCTTTTCCCCTTCCTTACAATCATGCTGGCATGCACCCCTGTTTACTTGTGGTGTTTAAGCAAGAGATCCAGAAAACATGTTTTAAGAAGCAGTTTCATGTAGACATGACATAACAAGTAAACCAGAAAGATAAAGTTTGTTTCAGGAGTTTAGGGAGCAAGTAATTTAGTCTGAATAAATGCCTCCAAAGGGGCAAGGTGGATGAGGTAATACCCAAAGAGGCAGACACTTGAAGACTTAAAAAATAAATCCTAATGTTTGTAGGCTTCTTGGATAATAGCACTTTGTATTCACATTCACAACCTTAATTATAAAAGAAGAAATTGAGGCATAGTAGATACAATCTGTTAGAGGCTGGGTAGAACTGTGTGGTTCCTACCTCCCATTTCTGTGTTCCAACCATTAAACTACATTAACCAAATGCAGCAAAAAAAAGTTGACTTAATTAACAGTACATGAAAGTATGATATGCTGTGGGTAAGATAATGATAGAATAGCAAAAATAATGATAGAAAAACCTGTCCTATTACCTTGTGTATGACAAGAGGAGATAAATGCAATCATAGTTTCAGAGTAACTGCACCCATATTCCCCTCCATGGTCCCTTGAAGGCACTTACTTAAGGTGTCTGGCTCCCTAGCCATCTCCTCTCTTGGGGTAGAGACTTGCTTTTCTCTACCCCTTGACTGGGATTTGAAGGCTGCACAACTCCCGGCTTTGCACTGTAAGGTCCCCAGCAAGCCAGTCTGCTTACATGCCAGCACCTGTGCTTTGTTTTCTCCCAAACGGCTATGAACAGTGTATTGCCAGCAGCTACAAATTAGTTCACGGTTCCTTCTAATCAAGCACATTTATTCTTAAAGCAAAAGCATTACTGAGAAAACCTATACAAAACAATGGAAGTTCCTATATGCATGCTGAAAGCTTATCAAAGGTCACACGTCAGTGTTATGGGGCCCTAAGAGGACAAAGTCCTTCCAACCCTTCAACAAGGGTTGTCTCCCCTCCTCCCTTGGATAGAAGATCCCGTTTGCTGGATCAGAAAGAAGGCCTTGAGTCATTTTAACTGCAGTCCTTTTTTGCCAAAATCCTTTCTTTGTTTGTTACTTGGTCTCTGGAAAATCCAGTTTGAACTAGCATATGCGTGGATACCAAAGGGTGGTACCCCTCTGGATGTATTTAAATCTTATGTGAGTCATCTTAATCACCCCTGGTGATTTTGGTTTTGGTTCCTGGAAGAGCTGTGATAATCCTCCATCATGCAGTAGATCACAATCATGCATACAATCCCTGGACCACAGTGATATATAAACTTAATATGATATGTTCCACCAAAGATCCTGTAGGCAGTTACAATATCTGTCACAAAAGCAATTATTGTAACCATGCTAGCTAGATTAAAGATGTCTTCAAAAATATCCCCATGCGGTGCTTGCACACATTAGTGTTTGATTCAGAAGATGCATGGTTCTTGGTTCTCTTTAAAATCCTCTTGTGTGATCACCATTTCATATACAAAGGGAGGAAGAGAGCAGCAATAGTGAGAGAACGTATGCCTCTAATTCTGATTACCATAAATTCCTGTGCTAGGTGACTACAACAGATTGGCAGACTTTAGGCTCTTTACAGGAACAGAGAGTTCTTCTGCTGAGTCACCTGAGATTTTGGTGCTAAAACCTTTCATTAGTAGTATTATAATAGCTGGTTAAGACCTCAACATGAATTCAGGGTAGATACTTAAAGGGGATGAGTTTGGACACTAACTCAGGGTCAGTGTGCTCTGTTTCGGGTGGGTTACGAACTCATCTCATTGTGAATGGGCCAAGTCATCATGACAATCAAATTACTTCAACAGTTACAAAATTAAATCTATCATAATAACTTAGGGGGAGGCTAGGTGTCAGGGTTGGTGGAGGGTTAATAGAGAAGCTTTTTGTTGTAATGTTAATATTCAAAGGAGGAAATATCACACAGGATAAGTGACAAATAATGAAAAGTTTAGATAGATAAGGCTTAGGCTCTCCTTGCTCTCTCCTGCAGAGAAGATAAAACATGAAGGGTATAAACATTCCATCTCCAACTTCTGAAAATTAGATTAAATATTCCTGTCTTTATTTTCAGTATAAAGAAGTGTCTCCCTTAGGCCTAGGAGTAAAATTAAGTTGCCTAGTCTATGTTTGCTTGTAAAAGAAAACAGGACATAGCTAGTCTCTTAAAATCCTGTTCTGTTCTTTGGCTTTAGGATGTGCCAGTGATTGGGAAAAGTGGAAGGCGTTTCAGTTACAACCAGGATGTCATTGTACTGCTCCTAATAGATGGAGTCTTGTTCCATTTGCAGAGTGTTACAGCATATGCCTTGATGGGAAAGATTTCTCCTGTAACTTTCAGGTAAAACTATAGATTTTGTGTCAAAATTATTGTTCTTCCCTTCCTTAGACCATTTCATACTGGTAACTGATTGAAAATGCAATATGGTGGAATAAATAAAATAAATTCTATGTGTACTCCAAATTAATGAGGATGTTTTCCAAATCCTAAAAGCAAACATAGGGCCAAATCCTTGTACTTTCCTTGTATGAGTAGTACCATTGGTTGCAAAGGGACTACTGCTTTTGTGTGTAAGGAAAACAGGATTTGACCCTTGGCATTATGCTTGTAGGACAGGTATGCAGTTCTTAGCCTCATTTAACATAAATAAGCAACCACATAGGGATACACTTAAAAATTGCTGAATGGAGTTCTAGGTATGTGATTCTAATTTTAAAATATTTGCTGACACTGCCAGTTTTCTGGAGGGAATGAGTAGGTAAGTGGATTAGCCAAGGGAGAATTAGTGACATTCTATTGTATGCTTTTCAAAAAATAGCATGTCTCTTACTTGTTGACTTTAATTATTCCCACTAGCTTTCAGTTTAGGGATATTACACAAATGTAATTGCTGATACTTATAGAATTCCACAGTCACTTTTTTATTAGCCTAAGTAGGAAAAGTGGAATCTGACTTTCTGCAAGATAAAGCACCAAAAGATCCAAGTGTGATTAGAGCATACTGAATATATTGTGTGTGTCAAAGCCTTTCAGTCCTTAATATTTATGTTTTGTTGTTTCAGTGTTGCTAGTACTGTGAAGCATGCGTTGTCAATCTGGCTAAGTATTATTGTGTTTGGTAACAAAATTACAAGCCTCTCAGCCATTGGGACAGTTCTAGTAACAATTGGCGTGTTGCTATATAACAAGGCAAAGCAACATCAACAAGAAACCATACAAAGCCTGGCAGTGGCAGCCTCACAGAACACAACTGAAGATACCAAGCCACTAATATCCAAGGATTTAAAGCCATATGAGTGATATGGCTCTTAATTCTTCCACCACAACCTGACATAACTCAGAGGAACTCTGTCTTAAATGGATGCTATCCTAGCCGTTGGCAATGCTTGGTTTCTTTGAATTCACAACAGGTGAAAGAATGGACTTTACTGCAGAGAGGGAAAAAAGGAGAAGATCCTATAAGCCCTGGTTCACTAGAAACTGACATGTAGAACAGAAGACCAAGAATAATCCAACATGGTAAACATTGGCTTCATACTCCTTTCTTGACTCTGCAATTAAATAACAAGACTATATTGGAGATAAAACTTCAGTTTCAGATGGAAAAATAACTTTTGCCCCAGCCCCACCAAAGTAATGTGATAACATGACCCGTCCCTGTTTTCTGCATGCTTGCAGTAGGATGAAACTAGTGCAGAGGAAAAAAATGTCTAGTTGCCACTCTTCTTAAACATCCTAGACTGCCTGTATGCATGGAGAGGATCTGGGAGAAAGCACTTTGAAAGACAAAATCAGTCATTTTTGTTTACACAGCTGTTGGTGTAAACTATGAAAATAGGCAGCTACTCTTGAGTATAAAGCCAGCAAAGAGAATTTGTGCTTTTCTTTGAAATTTTCTAACAACTGGAGCATTGCAGTTTGCCTGGGTACCGACCACATTCATGTTTCTGCAAAAATGAAACACGCACACATGCCTATAAACTAGGAGTCAACACAAATAACTATAGTTGCTGTCAGGCAAAAACCACTGGAAATTTTCAGAAATAAATGAGGCATCAGCATTTCTATAGTAAGTACTGTCTTAATTTTAGAAATACAAAAGTTTCCTTTGCATTGTAATTTATCATAAAATATTTTTCAGACAAGAGGGGAATGAGTTTTTTTTTTTTGTTTTGTTTTAATCTATAGGAGAGCAGTAAAAAAAAATAGACTTCTTGAAATTCGGGGTTACAACTCTGTCTTTAGCTCTTGTGCTCAAATATTTTAGTATGGCCTGTTACAGTGATAAGTTAGAATGGATAGAGTTTTAACCTTAAACTGAGAATATTCTGACGTCTGTTTCTTTTAAGTTTTTTTTTTTAATTTTGCATGATATAATATTAAAAAAAAAAACAGTGCTATGAGAGAAAGAAGGAAGAAAGCTTCAGCTTCATTTTGATTATTTCACTTTTAAAAATTGCTAAATCTTTCTTCATTGTTGTCAGAATTACAGCATAGGCCTCTCTCTCCATAGGGCAGCCATGGTCATCAATCAAGATTTAGAAATTTCCTATAGTAACCGGTATAGTCCTGGTTTTACCTAATGTTAGTGAAACCCAAATCAGTGCCATGAAGTACAGTGTATAATGCCATAGGCATGTCTAACTTTTACCAGACAAAAATATAGCAACTTGCTCTGTGGTACAGTCAGATTTATCTCTCAAACAAAGTGATGGATTGCTCACTCATATAGGGCTTTTAATATAAAAGAAATTGCCCTTCCAACTGCAAACAATAAGTGCTTTTCTCCAGTAAACGAAACCATTAAACTACAAGTAACAAACCCATACAAGATGCAATCTGGGGATCATGAAGAGTTTGGGCTATGAAAAATTTGGGAATAAAAAACAAAGCTAAGGTATTATTCTCAAAGTGTTCATCTTTTTTTTACCCCCTACACACTAATGTTTGCACTAGCTTTATGTCTGCCCATCTGACATGATCTGGAGAGTGGCCTGTGCTGTAAGGTCAGGGATATTGGGAACACACCAAAACAAAGCTATGCATTGTTTAAAAATCCAGTAGTTAATGTAGAGTGGACGTGCTGCAATATAAAACTGTTTCCTTTTAGCTGTTAGATATAACTTGCAATTGTAATAGTCTCTTTAGACCTGTTTACTTATTTGGGCAAATCTGCTGCATGTCTAGATCTCTTTAGGGAAATAAAAAATTAAGCTTAGAGTTCTGTTTGACAAGATGCTAGCTTCAGAAGAATCTGTCTATATGAAAGAGCCCACCATCTATCCCATAAATAAATTGAGCATAGTCAGTAGAATTTATTGGACACATTCTGCACATAGCCAATTGGCATATGTTTCCAGTCTGGCACTATTTTTCTCATCTACACAAGGGATAAACAGATCTGTAGCTCCATTTTCCTTGTGACAGCTCAACATCTAGCCAAATAAACTACGTGAATCAGCCAAATTTCTGATGAATGTCATCTAGATGCAAAGTCATAGGTAAAGCTGTGGACTATGTGAGATCAAGCTCATTTTTAAGTTCTGCCTTCCAATAGTTGACTTAGCGTTCTGCCAAGAATTTACAGTTGCAATTTCACTGAGATTTTCAAAGTCCAGTATCACTTCTTGGCTTACCTAAAGGTAGATAATTGTCAATAATTGTGCTCGGAACCAATATTTTAACTGTCTAGCATATTTTTTATAGAATGTACTTATCTTCCATGAACTGCCATTCTAAGATGTAATATAAGTGGCTTAATGAAAGCATTTGATTTTTTTTTTTAAGCTTGTCCTGATGTAAGTTACCCAATGCATTATTTTCACTGCCAGTTTCTTTTTGGTTGCATATGCCTTTTTGTTAAAGAGAAAATATATGAACTGCATGCAAAGACTGTTTGGATTTGGATTATTATGTGGCTCAACAGTCAGGCCTTTGAGGTCCATTAAACTCCAAGAACAGAGTTCTCTAATTTTTCTCTTTGGAAAACATGACAAATTTCCTGTTGCCAAAGTATATAATATGTTTATTTGAAAACCAAAGGGCATATCCTTATTTTGCATGCATGATTTCACTGCATCAGAATAAATATATAGCCTTGGATTTCTGGGATGTCAAAGGGTTTCAACTAAACCATTGTGTAAATACCTAGCTAATTTGGCAAGGAGAGTGATACTGAAAACCACAGGGTAAACATAAATCACAGCAGGATAGGGCAGGTATTTATTTTAAAATCCCCCCCCAACCCTAGTATGGCATACTGATGCTTGACTGAAGGGACCAACTGACTTGCAGATATAAGGAAACAGTTCTTTATTATGTACATTAACTATGATGATACTATCCCCAAAACTACATATCTACCATCTGAAGATGTGGTTAATAAAGCTGCTGTTGGACAATGATTATTATATAAATCTCCCCATGGATATAAAATGCTGGGTTAATTGTAATTAGGTTGTGACCATTTCATGTTGAATCCCTCTCTCCCCTTATGACTAAGCGATCCAAGTGTTCTAGTCACCCTGCAATTTGATCTTTCTCTAACTTTCTTATAAAAATCTGAGTAGCATTTGTTGTACAAATGAGTTACTGTGAAGACTCCATTATAGTGCATTGGCTCTGCTGCCTGGATTTTAGCACAAGTGACTTACTTAAGCAGTCATAAGGAATAATTCCTTTTTCAAATATGAATCAAAGCTAATTTTTTTTGTTTATTTTTAAAAGGCAATTATAGCTCATGGCCCATTCCTGACTTTTATTCATAGTTTCTCCCCTTTTCTGCAGGTTATTTCCCCTGTGTTTTCGTCTTTTAGTGGGTGTAGGTTAGAGATGTAAATATTGTTTAAAAAGTTAACTGTTTAAACAATTAAAATTACATGGTTTAATCGGTTAACCGATTAAAGGGAGAGGGGCTGGGGCTGAGGTCAGCTGGCCCGGGACTGGGGCTGCTCCAGCCAGCTGGCCTAAGATTGGGAGTTAATGGTTAGGGTGGGTTAACCAGTAAGACTAATGCTTACTGGTTAACCATTTAATATTTTATATCCCCAGTGTAGGTGCTTTAAGTTTCCCCTCATACCAATAGCAAGGGATAGGTGTCTTGAAAATAACTCGGACATTTTCTTTTCTCTTGTTCTCTTTCCAGCCACTGCAGATCTCTCTAATCACTCTTGTGTTTGTCTTAAGGAATGAAAGAGCTCCCAAGCCCAGCTTTTGCACAGTCCAACATGATGCCTCAGAACTGGGGTGAATGTTTAGCTTTTTAAGGCACTTCTTGAAAGCTGAACACTTCATGCCTATTTAAGCAGCATTTTACTAATTTAATGGAGCTTCTGGAACCACGTTTTGCTAGTCACATTAGTAACCCTATCTAAGAAAATATGACTCAAACTACCCCAGTTGGGCAGCTCCTCTTCTAACTGTTTTTAGGAGAGAATCTAATCACATCTTCTCTATCCCATCAGTAAGGGGTGGAGAAGAGAAGGAAGAGCAGGACACCAGAAATGGTCATCAGTATCCACTTTGAGAGAATTTCAGCTCCTGAACAGCAGTAAGGCAAGGCTTGCTGGAAGCCTCAGAAAGCTGTCATGGTTCAGCACCCCCACACCCAAGTTTTTGCTAACTAGTCATTGATCAGAAAAAAGAATCAGTGAATTGCTGTTTCAATGCAGGCAAACGGATCTAAATGAAGATTTAAATAAGTGTGTTACAGAAGAGAGGAATTTATCAAGTGGGTAATAATAGGGTGACCAGATAGCAAGTGAGAAAAATCGGGACCCTTTTTTTCCCCGGGGGAATGAGATAATTGTATGTAAGACAGAGCCCCTAATATCAGGATGGTCCCAATAATATGAGGGTCTCTGGTCACCCTAGATAAAGGTATTGGCTCACCATTCAGCAGTCCTTTAAATGGAAGATACTTTAGTGTCTGAGAAACTTGAAAACACAGTAACTCTAATTGCTGCTTCTATGTCAGGGCCAAACCTTTATGTATTTGATACCAAACTACAAATGTTGGACTGAAATACACGATACATATTATTTTGTAGGTATTTTGTATAGTCACAATTCCAGTGTTTATGTAAAGTAGGACATTTGAGTACTTTATAAAAAAAAATCCCTCATGCATAATCAATTAAATATAACTGTTAATTCTGTTTGTAATAAATATCTGATCCTGTGGATACCAGTCATGATTGTTCCTGTGTATGATGCAAACAGACATGATTAAACATCCTCATTTTTTACTTATTCTTGAAAAGAATAAAATTAATGTATGTTTTTATTCATTATTTCTTCTAAGAAAAAAATAAAAAATTCCATCATGTAAGTTTCTATCTGTGAATGTGGTTATTTAAATATATATGAAAACTTTCTTCAGTGATCAGTGACTGTACCTTAGTAATGCAGCCGAAACTCCCAAACCTGAGGCATACTGGGGATGATGAGGAAACAAACCAGCCTTTTTCTATTAGACAATGTAAATCTCTTTCTGGGGAAAGTGGGGAACAGCATATTCTGGTGAGTAGAGCAGCTAACAAGTCAGGACTTTTTTAGAGTATGTCTACAAAGGGATTAAAAAAAAACCCCATGGTGGCCCGGTCAGCTATTTCTGACTCACAGGGCTTGCTTGGGCTTTGGGGCTGAAAAATTGCTTTTTAAACCTTCAGGTTCATTTGGGCTGGAGCCCGAACTCTAGGATCTGCAAGGGTTGATGGTCCCAGAGCTCAGGCTGGAGTCCGAGCCAAAATGTCTACACAGCAATTTTTAACCTCACTGCCCGAGCCCCGTCAGCCCAAGTCAGCTGACCTGGGCCAACTGCAGCCATGCTGCAGGTCTTTTATCTCTGTGTAGTCATACCTTTAGGTTCTAAATGCTGTCTCTAGGAGTGGAGTGTGGTCTAAACATTAGAGTCTGGGACTGGGGATTAGGCCATCTGAATTGCGGTCTCATTTCTGCTACTGAACTGCCTGCAACTACCATTGCATCAGAATTTGTAATGCTTGTTTTTTCAATGTGTTGCCTCCCAGTGTGCATTCATTCCTTGATCTATGACATTTATATGCTTTACTTCAGAGCTTTTGGGTTACTTGAGTGTCTTGATTTTTGTTAATTTAATGTATTTCTAAGAGTGATGCTCTAGCTCATCAAAAGTTGCTCTAGCTCAACAGAAATTAGAGCTTAATGCAAGAAATTCTTGGTTAAATTTCTGTGCCTTTTTTCATGCCAGAAGTCAGACTAGATGATCATAATGGTACCTTCTGGTCTTAAAATCTAAAAATCTTTAATGTTGATAAAAGATGGTGGCATAATAGCTCTGAAACCTGAAGTCTTCCTATTTACGGACAGAATATGTGCAATAAAGCTGAACCAAACAGAGGTACTCTAATGTCAGAACGATGACCCGTATTATTATGAACGTATCAGTATACCTGTCCTGGCTTCTCTTGACACTTGCAGTGAGACTCCCAGTTGTGGTGTTTTTTTCACTATGGACACACACATTTCCTGTAAATTTCCAATCCAGAATAAACAGGTAAGGCAGCTGGTGTGGATTTAGCTGGTAAACTGGAGGTAATTAATACCTCCTAGTTCATTACAGAGCCACAAGGAAAAAATTTGGCTTAAGTTGTTAAATAAAAATTAAATATTTTATATGAGAAATCTATTTTAATAGAGGTTATTGAAAATAAGCAAAATTTAGTTTTATGGGGCCTTTACCCTTAATTTCTAGTAGGGCTGTCGATTAATCAGTTAACTTCACAATTAACTTTAAAAAAAATTAATAGCGATTAATCACAGTTTTAATTGTACTGTTAAACATTAGAAAACCAATTGAAATTTATTATATATTTTGGATGTTCCTTCTACATTTTCATATAGTATTCTGTGTTGTAACTGAAATCAAAGTGTATGTTTTTGATTACAAATATTTGCACTGTAAAAATGATAAACAAAAGAAACAGTATTTTTCAGTTCACCTCCTACAAGTACTGTAGCGCAATCTTTGTTCTGACAGTTCAATTTACAAATGTAGATTTTTTTCGTGTGTTACACAGCTGCACTCCAAAACAAAACAGTGTAAAACTTCAGAGCCTACACATCCACTCAGGCCTACTTCTTGTTCACCCAATCACTAAGAAAGACAAGTTTGTTTACATTTACGTGAGATAATGCTGTCCACTTCTTAATTACAATATCACCTGAAAGTGAGAACAGGCATGGCACTTTTGTAGCAGGCAGGGCCAGATATTTGTGCCAGATACCTTAAACATTTGTTGGCTCCTTCATGCTTTGGCCACCATTCCAGAGGATATGCTTCCATGCTGATGCTGCTCATTTTAAAAAAAAAATGTGTTAATTAAATTTGTGACTGAGCTCCTTGAGGGAGAATTGTATGTCCCCTCTTCTGTTTTACCCACATTCTGCCATATATTTCATGTTACAGCAATTTGGGATGATGACCCAGCACATCTTCATTTTAAAAACCCTTCCACTACAGATTTGACAAAGCGCAAAGAAGGTACCAATGTGAAATTTCTAAAGATAGGTACAGCACTCAACCCAAGCTTTAAGTCCCTTCCCAAATCTGAGAGGGATGAGGTGTGGAGCGTGCTTTCAGAAGTCTTAAAAGAGCAACACTCCAAAGCGGAAAGTACAGAACTTGAACCACCAAAAAAGAGACTAACAAATTTATTAGAGCATAAGCTTTCGTGAGCTACAGCTCACGAAAGCTTATGCGCTAATAAATGTGTTAGTCTCTAAGGTGCCCCAAGTCCTCCTTTTCTTTTTGCGAATTCAGACTAACACGGCTGCTACTCTGAAACCTGTCAAAAAAGAGAATCAACCTTCTGCTGGTGATATCTGACTCAGATAATGAACGAAAAAAGAAAAGGAGGACTTGGGGCACCTTAGAGACTAACCCATTTATTAGAGCATAAGCTTTCGTGAGCTACAGCTCGCTTCAGCGGATGCATTCAGTGGCTCACGAAAGCTTATGCTCTAATAAATGGGTTAGTCTCTAAGGTGCCCCAAGTCCTCCTTTTCTTTTTGCGAATACGGACTAACACGGCTGCTACTCTGAACCCAGATAATGAGCATGCACCGGTCTGCAGTGCTTTGGGTTGTTATGAAGCAGAACCCCTCATCAGCCGGGACCTAGGTCCCCTGGAAGGCTGGTTGACGCGTGAAGGGACATATGACTCCCTAGCGCATCTGGCATGTAAATACCTTGCAACGCCGGCTACGACAGTGCTTCCCCCCCCCCCCCCCCGGTGAGATGAACAGCGGCGCCGCTGACAAGTGCTCGTAACCCACGGACCCGCGCCCCCTTGAGTCGCCGGGCCCCGGGAGGCCGCACACAGCCCCTTTGGGCTCCGGGCCCGGTAGGCTCCGAGGGAGGTCGCGCGTTTCACGCCTGGGCACCGCTCGCCCCGCCGGGCCTAGGGGCTTCCGCGCCGCCCCGCACCCGCCCCACAAGTTGGGCGCATGCGCGCAGCCTAGGCTGGCGGCCGGGCCAGCGGCTCCACGGTCACGTCCGTACGTCATCGGGATGCGCCGGGGAGCGGAAGTGACGCGTTTGTCCCGCGCTGGCTGGCGCTGCAGCCTCTCTCCTTAGTCTCCGGCGGCGGGCGGTGAGTGGGGTGCTAGTCGCTTCCCCCGCGTGGGCCCTATGTTAGTAGCGGGGTTCGCTGTGGGGTGGGGGGTTGGAGGGGAGGAGGCGGCTGGGTGTCGGGGGCCCAGGGACTGGTGTGCGGAGGGGGAGCCTGTGGGGACCAGTGAGTCTTGGGGGCTCACGCCGGGGGGCTTAATGTTGGGGTGTCTAAGGGGCGAGGCAGAGATTGGGGACCGGTGAACGGGGTGAGGCTGGGTGGGAGCGGTGAGGTAGAGGAGCTTGGGCAACTGGTGAAGGGGGCGGGGGTGAGCCGGCGAGCGAGACTGTTGGGGGCATCAGGTGATAGGCTGAGAGTGCTGTGTGGTGGGGTAAATCTGCACAGAGGTGTGGGGAGAGACGGGGGACCCTGGTGTCGCACTCAGAATTCATGAAACCACGTCCCTCTGGATTAGAAAATTACTTGGGAAGTCCCCAAATGCCTCCAGGAAGGGGTATCTGAAACATAGCTGTGTTTGATTTGTGGGTCTTAGTCCTGACTGGCAGGGAGTCTAGGGTCCAGCAGAACGTAATAAGACACACCTGGGAGTATCCTGCCACTGAAGAAGTTAGGCGAGGCAGATTTAGAAGGCAATAGGGCTTGTGTTGCCTATGCATTGTTGCTTTTTGTATGTGAAGTTAGTATGCTACACATAGAGTATAGTGAGGCACTCTTAATGCATAGTATAAAGTCATCCTTTTCAAGAAGGAGGCAACAAATGGCAGGAGGACAGCATGCATGGAAGGCCAAGCAGTGAGGCTCTATTTATAGGGGAAAGTCTTTTGGTATAACCTAAGGTGTGAATTTAAATCAATCTAATTATATGCCTGTGACCTCCCTTGTGGACATGCTTATTCCAGCTTCTTTGGTATAGCTTAAACTCCTTCCCCGGTGACAAACTAAACCAAAACAGACACTCTTATATCGAAATAAGAGGGCTCATGTGGAGGAACAGGTGTGTTACAACCAGTAACATTTTCCTATGCAGGCAAGGCCTGAAGCAGCTCAGCCCACAAGAGAATCATAGTATGACGTTGTTGTAATGTTGTTTCCACTACCCTTTTACAAAGGAGGAAAAGATTGTCCTTGTTCCTTACCACCTCCCCAAAGTCATTATATACAGTATAAGTCATTTCTGCCCAGGCAACCTGCAGAGACCCCTCTTCTTTCTTTTTCTTGGAAGCTCTTGCTGCCTTACTTCAAAAATGACCCATATTTGAAAACTATTCGAATATAGTACAGTTTAATAAACAACATGCTAAACCAGGATGTTTTCATTCATTTGACAGAGAGAGTCTCATTTATTTGTCTGTGACCCATTCGGATTAATTGTGGGTTGGATATATGCCAGGATTTCTAACAAGGGCTGTTTGAAGAGGCAGAAAATATTTTGGCATTTTCTAGCTTCATCTGGCCCATTTTCACTCACCCCACTTGGGGGAAAAATATTTTGTGCATATACTATGGTGACAGACATGGATGCAAAAATGTGCACAGCTTTGAAACAAATTCCCAAAAGGCTCAGTTCTGGATTTTTGTGACTATTTCAGCCACTTCTACTAGTGGGCCTTTACATATGAAACTACCTTCTACCAGTGTATGCCTCTGAAAATTGAAATACACATTTGAAACTATGTAAAGGTGTGTCTATACTGTGATTGAATCATTTTTAAAGTAAGTCATGTTTAGCTGAAGACGACCTGCCAAGAGGATTTGACCATGATTATAAAATCTTTGTTTTTTTTAAGTATTTGTACTGTGGTTGCTGCCCTTACTAACTACTTTAGTACATTTTAAAAGCTGTGATACAGACAGGATCTTGTTCACTTTATAACTGAGGCTTAATATGTGCAGCAAATGAGAATAGTATGAAGTAGGAATAAAAACAGGTTGAAAAGGGCCAAGATTTGTTGCTACTATTAGATGGCCATTATGTTACCTAAATGAAATTGATTAGTGGGTCTTAGTCCAGCTCTTGGTATGTGCCCACTGCTAGTACTGACATATTTGTTGATAGTCTCAGCAAAGAGGCTGAGCATTTAATGGGACTGAAGAGACAGAATTATCCTTTTAATTAAAGGATATGGTTTCTGGTCAAACCCAAGGCATGTAATTGGTGGATGGCCTTGCTATATCTGTAATGTTGGATTAATAGAAAACTAGGATTATCAGTCTAGCCTTGGCTACCATCAAATTAATTTTGAAAAAAGCAGAAAGAGCAGAGTTTTTTGCCAAACGAAAATGTGGTTTATGAACTGCAGTGGAAGGACTGCGTGCTAGTGACAGAGCAGTAGCAGCTTGAGGACAGATGGGGCTCAAAGCCTTCATAAATAATTGTGCCACCACAGAAAATTACCTTTTCCCACATCCTCACAGTGCTAAAGTAATAAGTCATAAGACTAGCACATTTAGGTGTCTTTGGATCATAATGACTGGCAAGATATGAGGCACTATTGCAGAATTTGCATGGATTTAACTTAAGTTGGTCTTTATACTAATTTAATTAAACTGTTGCACAACCAGTGTGAATACTCTGATTTTTAAACCAAGCTTATTTTGGTATAGCTTAAGTCAAATGCTAACTGACTTCCCTTTACATAAGGTTCTGTGAAACTTGGCACATCATATCATAATTTTTAAATGTTTATTTGTATATCAAAAGTTCATTTAAAACTTACCTGAAACATTGATGTAACCAATAGTATTGCATATATTATATTTAAAATACATCTATCTCCATTAATGTGGTGTTCTGTTTCAGTTTGTTCTGACTCAAATGGGTGATGAAAAGGACTCTTGGAAAGTGAAAACTTTAGATGAAATTCTTCAGGAAAAAAAACGAAGGAAGGAGCAAGAAGAGAAGGCAGAGATAAAACGCATTAAAAATGTAAGCTGTCTCTTTGTAAAGAAATAGTTCTAATTAAAGTGAGGAGGTTTAATTTTTTTTCCCCTCATTTTTCCATTAGAACAAGGCTTCCTCTATCACTATCAATGAAGTTCTTTTGTACTTCCATATTTAACAGGTGAGCACTATCTCTCAGTGTCAAAGCTTACCAAAATGTTGTGCTTTGTTAAAACCTGATTGGTAACACACTAGATCTTTTACTTTGCTTCACAGTTGTTGAAAAGTCTGTGAGAAATCAGCCTGGTTAATTGGAAGCGTTAATTGCAGTATAATTAGACTATTTTGGCCTTTTTTAAATTTTATAGTGCTCCTGTTTTTAAACCTCTTCCTGATTGCATCAGAAAAAAATGTTGGGCCCATTTTGCCAAATGATTAAATTTTTTTTGGCCCTAGATAACTTTTGCTTATTCTAATCCAAAAGGGTTGTTACAGGTATCATTACCACTTGTTTGTAGTATTTGTTGAAAGGTTTTTCTTTAAAAAACTACCATAAATTAGCAGTCTTTGAGTGTTTGCAAGTTAGTTTTACTTAAGTAGACTGAATTTATATTGTTTCAGATATTACAACATATTAACTACATTTGACTGTGTGACAGCTATAATTAAAATCTGTACATTTCATAAACCACTGATTTGTGTTGAGTATCCTATAGATCATTTCACTTTACTGCCAGCAATGGAGTTAAACATCAGTTTAAAAAAATACAGCTCATTGTATTAAATTAACTGCAGTTTTTTTTTTTATCCTTTCTTCCCCCTTCCACCATAGTCTGATGATCGGGATTCAAAGCGGGATTCCCTTGAAGAGGGGGAGCTGAGAGATCACCGTATGGAGATAACAATCAGGAATTCACCTTACAGGAGAGAAGATTCTATGGAAGATAGGTAAGAATAGAGGAAGATAATGCTTCTGGATGTGGACATTGCCTTAAAAGCAATAAAATCTAAATGTTCTCTGTGTTTTGTGGTTAAAGCAGGTCTGCTGGGTTCTTTTTGATACTTATCCTGAGTCACTGAGATTCTTATATTTTAGTTTACCCATCTATTAAAAACAATTTAATAATACCTCCCTCCCTCACAAGAGGTTGTGAGGGATTAGTAATTTTGGTAGCATGCTCCAAACTCTTCAGATGAAAGGTGCTATTGAAGTGCTAAATATTGTTAGATTAAATACTTATTCCTTCTCACAAAGGGTGGAAAAGGAGCAATAATTCATACTTATTATAAATTACCTATTACTTTCCCGTGCTTATTCATATAAATTGCATTTTAGAGGAGAGGAGGATGATTCCTTGGCTATCAAACCACCGCAGCAAATGTCACGGAAGGAAAAAGCACATCACAGGAAAGATGAGAAGAGGAAAGAGAAACGTAGACATCGTAGTCATTCAGCAGAAGGAGGTATTGTAGCTGTTATTATTTAACATTTATATTGCACTAGCTCTTTGGGGTCAAATTGATTGGGCCACATTGTGTAAGGCACTGTACGGCCATAGTAAATGTCAGTTGCTTGCCCCAAAGAGTTAGAGAAGACATAACAGGTGGATAGATTAGGGAGCCGCGGTGGAGGAAATGGAGTAAGAAATGTGAAATTCATAGGAATTCTTGCTTAATAGTTTTATGCCTGACTCCTTCATTTCTTCTGTTACATTTAATCTAGTTAAGCGGTTTGTGTGCATATGTTTGGTTCCCCACTCACCACTTTGCGACAGGGACCTTTAGTCTGATCCTGCTGCCTTTGAAGTCCATGTTAAAACTTCCAAGGACTCCAGCGGTGCAGGATTGAGCCCTTTGTCTTTATACCTATCCGTAAAGCTCCTAAAATGCTGTTGCTATAAAGTAATAAATAATAATAAACCTTGCTTTTCTGTTATTGGTAAACGTTATATTTTTAACATTGAGTATGATACATGCAAGTTTTTATTATCATTTAATTTTATTTACAACAGAGTTCTAGGTCAGGATTTTGCTAGTACATATTAAGACCAGAACAACAAAGCCCATAAAATTAGTGCTTTACTCTGCTCTGGTTTGTTCTTTTGATTTGAAAGTATAGGAACATCTTGACTATAACAATCCAGCATTTATTTTTATCTTTATTATTAGGGAAGCATGCCAGGGTAAAAGAGAAGGAACGTGAGCATGAACGTAGGAAAAGACATCGAGAAGAGCAGGATAAGGCTCGACGTGAATGGGAAAGGCAGAAGAGGAGGGAAATGGCTAGGGAGCATTCCAGGAGGGAGAGGTAAAAAAACAAACCTTACTCTGCAACACCCAAAGAAATTCAATTAAATTAAAATTTAGTGCAATCTGATGACAGTGCCATTACCCCCATGAACATGCAGTCTAATAAGAGGCTGGGATCTCACCTGCATATAAGCACTTTTTGAAGTGATTTCATTACCGGATATCTTTCTAATATTAAAGACTCTGTTTGCTGCTATTGTGCCGTAATAATTGGTGAACAAGTCAATTCTGTAGAATACAGTGGGCTTCCAAGGCTCATTTAAAAAAAAAAAAAAAGGCTTTTTAAGCCTGCTTATTTTTTATTTAAATCCCGACAGACTGTAGAACCTTATTTTAAGTTGATCCCAACACTCTGTGCCAACTGATAAAGAAAGGCGGACTAGAGTAAATCTGTTATAAAAGATTAATGTCTGCCTCTGTAAAGGACTGCTTGGGCAAGTACACAACGATATCACAATTTTGTTACTAGTTGGCACTGAAACTGAATAATTTAGTAGTCTATTATTGCAATAGTAACAGTTTTAGATTACAAAAACAAAAGCCCAGACTTCAATTATATAAAATAGGCAAATGAATGTTTCCAGGGATCGTCTAGAGCAGCTTGAGCGAAAACGAGAACGGGAGAGAAAAATGCGAGAGCAACAAAAAGAGCAAAGGGAACTAAAAGAACGGGAAAGGCGAGCTGAAGAAAGGCGCAAGGAACGGGAGGCCAGACGAGAAGGTAACTAGCTCAGTGTAAACCGTATAAAGGGGTGTAAAATGGAACAACAGTGGAATTTAGATAAAACAAACATCTTTTATATAGGCCATTACCAGGGTTTTATTTAAAAAAAGAAAGAGAGTCTGGCTTTTTTATTAGTCATGAACAAGAGGACAAAATCGCACAGGGGGATAAAGAATTCAAATTCTTTGAGCTTGTATAGCTTGTTCTGTACTGTGGAACTCAGACCTATTGGTATTGAAGCAGGTCATTAGTCAGTTTTCAGAAGACACTGTATCCTTTGCTTACTTGTTCTTTATTTATGTACAAGATAAACTTTTTACTGGTCATTGATTTCCACTTACAGTGTTCAAAGTGGACCTGAAATGTTTCCAGTTTGCAGAATATTTTACGTCTCTTGCATCATACATTTAGGTGACAATTGATTAAAATGAGGGATTTTTGATGTTTGAGTGTTTTTGATTTGTGCCTAGATTGAGGCACCAGAGAAAATAAGAACACTCCCCATTTGTGTTTTATCTTGGATGCCAGTATTACCTTTAATTATGACTCTTGTTTTGTAATCAGTTCTCATGCTGTTAGTCTCTCATTTGCACTTTGTACTAAGCTGAGGGGGACTGTAGTCTTTTAAGAATCTTGATCTGACAAAATGTTTAAGAACTTGAGGAAATTAAACATCATGGTATGGAACTTTCTGCTGCCAATGTGAGAGAATGGCTAGCTTAGCATTCACACAAACATTGCGGCATTGTTAGCGGTATAGAGTAAGCATTTTAATAGAGGTTTGCATTTTAATAGCTTTTCCAATGTCCCTCTATTTGGTGCTTCTGAAAGTGAGACTAGAACCAGGAAACTTGCAGGGAGATGTTATGCAAGTGTCCCTTACATGCATCTTTACGACTGCATCTCAGTCCTCAGCTACAGCACCCTTGCTATTTCAGTCCTGGACCTTAGGCAGACTGTCATGTTTGCCAAATTGTGTGGTAGCTGTATGTTGAGAGGCATTGTGGTATAGTGGATAGAGCACTAGACCGGAATTTGCAGAAACCTGGATTTTGTTCCTGGGTCTGCTACTAGCTGATCTTGGGAAAATCACTTCATCTCTATACCTCAGTTTCCGCACCTGGAAAATAGGGATAATGACATTTACCTGCTTTGACTTCTGCATGCTTCAGATATACTTAAAAGGGTATTGTCAGGTACTTTCTCTCTTTAGGTTTATAAACTGTGCCCATCACTGTGATACCGGAGAGTCTTCGAATTAATAGAAATGTTTTTGAGATTTTGGAAAAAAAAACAAAAAAATTTATTTAAGCATGCCTTAAACTTCATGAGAACTAGTAAATGAAATGTATTATATAGAAATTAGTCTAGCTTAAATGTTTACATTGAATAAAATACAGAAAGCAAACACTAAATAATAAATAGTTAGTTCGATTTTGCAAAATATTTCAATAATATAAAGTGCTCTAGTAACTAGAAGTTAGGAATTGCCTAGACAGTATGACGACTGTGGCATTAAAATACTTATATAGATTCCACTATGGTGGTCAAAGATTGATCTACCTAAAGCCATCTCTCTCGAGGTTGCAGTTGATGGACTGTACTTTTTATGTTTCTTATGAGGCTTCCCTATGAAGTAATATATTAAATTTATGTGGCATCTTCTAAGTCCCCAGTCCACACGCTCTTTATAAAACTTAAATAATGCACAAGGATCACATCATCCACCTCTGAAACATAGCCACCACTAGGTGAAATGTGGCAGCTTTTGAACAGCTCAGAGAAATTCAGGACATGAAGTGAAGAGGGTATTCTTAGTCACTTGAAACTTCAGGGGGAATGTGTACAGGAAGAATGTAGTTACAGAAAGGAGTTTGGCCAAATCAATGGAAAAACAAGTTATAAGAATGTGGGAATTAACATATAAACCTTTTTACCAAAAAGTGAAAAAATTAGTATAGTTGTGCAAATATTGGTGTATGAATGTTGTAGAAAGGAAATGGAAGGGAAAATACTCTATCTTTCATTACTCTCTTTGGAAGACTATTCCATAGTCCTGTAGGTCTCACTTTCTGAAATTTATTCCAAATATTTGGCCTAAAATATTTAATTTCATCCCTTTTATTCCTTACTTGTACTCTCTCTCATCATGCTAAACAATTCCTTTCTCTTCTTGATATTTATACCTTTTGAGTATTCATTGACAATTATCTAGTCTTCCAACTTAGTCATTGCTTAGCCATTTTCACCTTATTTAGTGTTTGATGTTTCCTCGTGAATCAATCCCTCCTGCCTCTTAACTTTTTAATTCTTTTCTGCACCTCCCTCAGTTTGTCTACTTTATTTTGGTAATGAGCGCTCTGAAACGAATGCAGTATTGCAGATGTGGTCTCGGAGAGTGGTAAAGAGAGGGATTCTCACCTCCTGACCCTAAATTATGATTCCTCAGTATATGTAGCCCAAATATGTATTTTTTTTAACTGCTACATTCCATTTTAGAATGGCACAGTGAGTCCTTATCCAGATCATTAGCTATCACCAAAGTCTGTCTTTTTTTTTTTGGAGGTGCAGTTAGGGTTGTTTTCCTTTTAAAAAAGAAATAAAAATTGTGCCCGAGACAGCTTGCCATGAAAGAGGAGAACTTTTGTAATTAGTAGCAGGAAAATGTAATGCCTTTTGGTTTTGTTTTTGTTTTTTCACTAGTTTCTGCACATCATAGAACAGTGAGGGAAGATTATGGAGACAAAGTAAAAATAAGAACCTGGAGTCGCAGCCCATTACGACAGCAAAGAGAGAAGCTTGAGCAAGGAGATGGCAGGAAGCCAGGTAGTGTTTGCACTTGGTAATATGCCATTGCATGATAGTCAAAAGGACTTGCTGGGGAAAAAGAGGGGGGGAAAGCTTTATTTTGACTGCTAGAAGGAATTCCATGATACTTCCTTGAAAGTATCACTCAGTTTGAGGGACAAATGGTGGCATGGTACCAAAGTATGGATGAGGAATGGCAAATAAACTATTATCTGGATGATTTGCTGATGTTTGCAGGGACCCCATATAATATGCTGTTAAACTCACTCATTCTTTCCTTTTTAGTAATAACAAGTCTTGAGAAATGCTCACTAATTTCACTAAGCATTTATTATGCCCTTGTCTAACTAGAGGGTATATTTTCCACTGAGCTTTGGTGCATTGACTGCTGCGTAATAGTTATTTCACCGTAATTGTATTCATACATCCAGCTGTTTACTACTTCAATTTAAATCATTATGTCCACATGGCAGGGATTTTTCTTCATAGTAAGCATGCACATTCTGGGAGGGTATCCCATGGTGCTTTGCCTTGCTGGGCTCTCTACATTCTGGGACTTCTCTTGCAGCTCATTGTATGTTACATAGCAGAAGCAACTGGCATTCTAGGACGTGAAGTCAAACTCACAAATTCCCATGATCAGTCCTGCCATCCCATGATTCATCTTCTTTTTATTTTATTTATTTATTTATTTTTGTGAGCCAGCCCTATTTTCAGATTGCTGTCAGCCAGCATGAGCAGAACTGTACTCCACATCGCAATGCTGACAACAGCAGATATGCAGAAGGAGATGGAGATGTATTTGAGATCTTGCTGCCCAGTGGCTTTTGCTTTAGAAGTCAGCTGTTGCACCTCAGCTATTGGCTGGTAGCAAGTAAGGATGGCAAGCGTCCAAGTGGCAATGGCCACATAATACTGAACACTTAAGGGAGCTCTCCTGTTGGTGCGCTGCAGCTCTGGGATGAGCTCTGTGCAAATCTCTGGGAAAGTGGCCTTTGTCATCCTAAAATTAAGCAGCTACTGCTGGTCATCCCAGGTTTACAGAATGTTTCCCACTAGCCAATGCGTCTTACCTGAGGCCAGAAATGGTGCTTGCACTGAGTGAAGCTGCTCCAAGAAAAGTTCATCCCCAAGCAGCTGCTTGATCTCCTCTTCCAGGAGGCTCTCGAGGTTTCTGAACACTGACTCTTTTGCCCTGCATTTCTTCCCCCTCAAGTTAGCCAGGCACTCAGATACTGATAATAGTCCTATCCTTCAGAAGCCTGGCACTTGAAGGAACTGGAGGGGGGAGGAGGGGCTGATAAAATTAACATGCAGTTGTGGTTCCTAGTTCAGGTCTCTCTGGCAGCAAAGATAAAATATTTTCCCCTCTATTTTGAAAGGCCATCCTCATAGTTTCTTCCTAGTCTCGGGAGAGGCTTGTGATGGTAACTTGTTTTCCAGCTTACTTCTCCTGTGCCTACGGACCTTGTTGCAATGAACTGTGTTTTGCTTCTAGGATGTTTTGAGGAGTGGGAGACTATTCTTGTTTGGACAGCATGGTTTGGTGGTATGTGCCATTACTTAAATGGTGTAGAGGGTTTTGGGGACAGAGGTGGGGGATGCAGATTAGTAACTGCATCTGCACCTCTTTAGGAATTCCTTACATTGGAGGACGTTATGCTGATAGAGGTGACCAAGAAGCAGAGAAGGCCCTTTTTTGAAAAGGATAAGGGCAGACCAGACAGATTATACATACATGGTATTCACCAGAATGGTCCCCTCCTGAGAGTTGCTGCAGGAATTGAAGGGCATTGTAACCTATGCTGGTAGCAACTACCAAAATATTGCAATGTTTGTGCCAAATTAGAGCACTTTTTTGCTGATTTTTATCTCCCCAGCAAACATGTATAACATCTGCTGCAAAATAAATACAGTTCTGCAGTGATAGTTCTTAACCTTGAGGGTTAAAAATGTTGTCTGTGCTATGAAATATACTTCAACTTTACTTATGCTATATAACAGGGGTTCTCAAACTGGGGTTTATTACCTTGGGCAGCTGTCAGCCTCCACCCCAAACCCCGCTTCGCCTCCAGCATTTATAATAGTCTTAAATATATAAAAAAGTGGTTTTAATTTATAAGAGAGGGTCGCACTCAGAGGCTTTCCATGTGAAAGAGGTCACCAGTACAAAAATTTGAGAACCGCTGCTATATAACAATGTTGCCTGTGCTTGAATGCCTTAGTCTCTTGACATTGGTGAGTGATCTCTGACTCTTTTCTTACATTTGTATTTTAATTCCCTCCCAAACTAAAAAGCCACCATTTGTATTATCCTCTTGAATACTCTTAGAGGAGAAAGGAGCTAACCATTGAATAATTAAGCTTATTAAGCTTAATTCAACTCTATAGAAACTGCAGTATAGTTTAAATATTACTACGATTCTCATCCTGTTCAAGAAAGAAAACACTTCAGGTAATATTCTGGCTTGGAAAGTTCAGTTTGGCTCCCAAGCCATAAAATTAGCCCTTTGGGTTTCCACATTCTTAGAGACCCTGATTATTAACAGAAAATATTCAGGAATTGAAATAACCACGTCCTCTGGTTAAAGTTCAGTTGTGTTTTTATTTTGTTGTAAACCTGAAAAATGATTGTAGTCACTGAACATGCTACTGTGAATAGTCAGAAGTGGTGCTGATTTTTGTATTTGTATTTGTGAAATTGTGCTCTAATGGTACTTTATTTACAGAATTAATTACCAAATTGTGCGTTCCTCACAATTCATGTAGTGGGGTTTATTAATAACTCAGTGTACTTTAAAAAAAAAAAAAAGTCTGAAATACAGTTCAACTCTTCCACTGTTGATCCTGCTGCACTGCAGTTCTGAAAGTTACGTACCATTGAAATCAACAGTATGTGACGCTATACCAAGTACATTCAATAGCCCAGCAGGTACATTCTGCTGGACATGACTGAAATATTTGACAAGGGATTAAAGAAGAAGGGTTCTTGTGTGTTCAGCACTTGATAAAGTAGAGGTAATGCTTAGAAACTGGCCTGTGTTTTTGCTTCCTCAGTAAAAGAGGAGAAAACAGAAGAAAGAGACCTGCTTTCGGATTTGCAAGACATCAGTGACAGTGAGAGAAAAACTAGCTCAGCAGAGTCTTCGTCAGGAGGTGATTACACACAATCAAATGCATAGACTTTACCCTAGGAAATAATCATATTTGTGAGAAGACCCTTCACGTGAGAGTGTACCTAGTTACTTTTGTGTTCTCTGCTTATCCCCTGACAGAATCTGGATCTGGTTCAGAGGAAGAGGAGGAGGAATCTAGCAGTGGAGAATCGGAAGAGGAGGAGGAGGAAGAGGAGGAAGAGGAGGAGGAAGAAGAAGAAGAGGAGGAGGAAGAGGAGGAGGAGGAGACAGGAAGCAATTCTGAGGAAGTGTCTGAACAGTCAGCTGGTAAGTGGTCAAAAATGCTCACCCAAAGCACTTTTGTGCTTACAGTTTTAACGTGTTCCACTTTCTTTTTTTTCCTTGGTCACAGATAAGATAGAAACCTTAAACTTCTGAGGACAAGTAATACATTAGCCTTTCTGTATGAATACAAGTTATGAATCTAAGAAGCCAAGATGGACAGTTCCAGTGATATTTTTGTCTTTATAAGAGAGGTGTTGAAAGCCTCATCATTTGAGTTATTTTAAAACCACATTGGACACTAGCAAATGTTCTATAAGGAACAGTATTGTACTAGCCTGGGGGATGGACTAGAGAAGTCTCTACCATCTCTAATTATTTTCTGCTTTAAATTTTATTAGATTTTTTTCATTTTTGAAAGAACAAATGGAAATAATACAAAAGAAATTAACTAAGCAAATCTAGGTTTCAGAGTAGCAGCCATGTTAGTCTGTATTCGCAAAAAGAAAAGGAGGACTTGTGGCATCTTAGAGACTAACAAATTTATTTGAGCATAAGCTTTCGTGAGCTACAGCTCACTCGATCGGATCCGATGAAGTGAGCTGTAGCTCACGAAAGCTTATGCTCAAATAAATTTGTTAGTCTCTAAGGTGCCACAAGTCCTCCTTTTCTTTAAGCAAATCTAGTAATTGCTATCTGAGTATCATTAATTAGTATACAAAAAATGAGCACAACAATGTGGGCCTGACTGCTGGATGTTTTTCTATTAAATCAGTGAAAAGTAACCACCAAATTTTAAGAAGTTTTCTAAGAGTTACTTGAATTTTTTTGTCACCAATAATTTCTACATTTTTAAGCTAAGCTGATGTCATTGGACGAACTTTCTTCTTTCCCGTGACTGCATCATAACTTCTGACTGCCACTAATCATGGGGCTATAAATTATTTGTTTCAGGTGTCATTGATTTTCTCACAATAGAGCCCTAAATCACAGTCAGTAAGACTTTATAACTTACTTGCATATTTGTTTCCAAAACTTCCATTTTAGGGCACAAATAGCAGATATATATGAAATTTCTTCATGCACCACGTTTTCACCAACAGTCAAGGGTTTTTAAAACCTATTTTCAAAGCTACATTATAAGCTTGTAATGTAAAATTGAAGAAAATAAGCAGAAACAGCAGCCACCAATGTTAGTGTTTCTTGTTTTGAGGAACTCTGCCTACCAAGTGAAACAGAGGTACTGGGTTACTAACAGTAGATCATAGTGAGCAGGACCTGTAAAACTGCTGAAATGGCGTTACTCCAGTGGTTGCCAAACGTTTGAGGGTTGTGTCCCCCCTTACCCCTGTCCTCACCCTCCCCCCTGAACTGGGGGCAGGGCGGGAATGTGGACAGGAGTAAGGGGGCCAAGGCTGGAGCCACAGCGGCAGGTGGGTCCAGGACCAGGAGCAGAGCCGCAGCTGGTCTGCGGTGCGGGCTGGCAGCTGAGCCCATGGCTGCATGTGGCTCCATTCCCAGCCCTGACCCCCAGTCTTGGCCCTGAGCCAAGAATGGAGCTGGGGCCCAGGGCCAAGGCTGGGGGCGGGGCCAGGAGCAGCGCTGCAGCTGGTCCTGCAGCTGGGTGCAGAGCCACTGCTGAGGCTGGGAACATGGCCAGGCATGAGGCCAGGACCTTGGCTGGGGGGGCGGGGCCAGAGCACAGCTAGGGGTAGGACTGGGTGGTGCTCCCTCCCTACCCCCCATGGGGGCTGGCCTGTGTCTGCTGCACCCCCCTCGAACTTTACTCCATGCCCCCCTAGGGGGCGCACCCCACAGTTTGGGGACCTCTGCATTACTCTGTAACACTCGTATTGCTATTTCACTGTATTAAGCATCTATGTACATGAAATCAGAACGATATTAAGCTTTTTCTGTTGGACTTCATTCTGTTTTTTAGAAGAGGTGAGTGAAGAAGAAATGAGTGAAGAAGAAGAAGAGCGAGAGAATGGAAATCACATTCCAATTGGTAAGATGCAAACATTGGCTTTAGCTGTAGCAATTTTTTCCTTTTTTGTTTCATGAACTACGGATTTTAATGCACTGTCTAGAATGTGAAAGGGTTTCAAGATGTTCAAGCCTACCAGGACTTGATTATGAAAAGTAGCCTTGTATAAAAAATACTGTTGGTGGATGGGGGTGGATATTACTTCTGCAGGTCTAAGTTGAAATCTTGCATAAAATGGTATTTTATGAAATGACCATGGCTTTTTTAAATCAACTTGCTAGTGGATTTTCATCAGTATTATAATCCACCACACCATTTGGTAGTGTGGGTCATCTGTACTCAAGAGTAGACACACCCTGGATCAGAACTTCCCCAAAGTCTGGGTGAGAGTTCTGATCCAAGGGCTTTTTGTTGGCCTATTGTAAGAGTCAACAGAGAAGCTTGGATCTGGATCTGAACTTACCTAATGTTCTAGCTGCGATTTTGAATCGGGCCCATCCTCTTGATACTCAGAATTGCACTATATGATGTATCAGATTAAAGTTGAATCAGTCTTCTTTTCATTCTATTCATATACTGGTTTAGTTTTATAACGTGCAATATTTTACCCTGAAAATGTATTCAAGGAACTATAACCAAACCTCATGAAATACTCCCCAAACATAGAAAAAAGAATCATGCTTCTTTAAATACCTTCCTTGTCATCTCTTAACAGGACACTCAAATTGCATGCCACGCTCTTTAGTATCTCAGTTTTATGATCACAATCTTATTCCCTCACTAGTTCGTCTAAAACCAATTCAAACATCACAAATGGCTGCCTGTTTCCACGACTGATTCTAAATTTTAAAGTTACAGAGTCAAGATTTGATCGAGATTCAGCAGGAAGTGAAGGAGAAGAGGAGGAAGTGGGGGAGGGGACCCCACATTCCAATGCAATGACAGAAGGAGATTATGTTCCTGATTCTCCAGTTTCATCACCCATTGAGTTGAAACAAGAGCTACCCAAGTACCTTCCTGCACTGCAGGTGAGGATCATTTCACAAGGGCTCCAGAATGTCTTAGATGGGATTTCCATGAATAGTGACATAAAATGATATATGTACTCTCAAGAGCATCTTGGATATAAAACAATATTATGTCATATTGTCCAGTGCATTAGCCCAATGTCAGATTCATTATGTGCATAAACCATGGTAGGGTCAACCAAAAGCATCTTGTGGTGTCAAGTGAGCCCAAGCATATATTCCATCAATCAAATATTCACATATAATATTTTTAAAAGTTGTGTGTGAAAACAAGTTGAAACTTTTAGTTTTTAAAAAGGGTATAATACATTGGGATATTGTGATATTCTGGTGACCCCGTCTGAAAATAGCTATTGCAGGTATAGACAGGTTCACAAGTAATATAAATGTTTGTTGGAATGGAAAGATGTCCATTGAGGAGAGAGTGAAAAGTTTTTAGTTACAGAGGAGATGAATAAGCAGGGACCTGAGAAGGTGAGCAAAATAAGTTGTTGTTTGTTATCATAGCACATAGGAACCCTAGTCATGGACCTGAACCCCAAGGTACTCAGCACTGTACAAGTGCAGAAAAAAGACAATCCTTGTCCCCAAAAGCTTATAAAACAAATAGTTTGTCATTCCTGCTTTTTTTCACATAATAGAAAGAGAATGTTCAGTGAAACTGAAAGACAATAAATTTAAAACAGATGAAAGGAAATATTTGTACACAACACCTAATTAGCCTGTGGAACTCATTCCCACAAGATATTCATAAAGGCAACAGTTTAATAGGATTAAAAAAAAGGACTGAGCATTTATATGTATGATGAGAATTAGATAGAATAAAAACGTGTAAGAAATATAAACTCATGCTTCAGGGCATAAACAAAAGCTCCAACTGATTGAAATTCAGGAAAAAACTTCCCCGTGGACAGTTCTTTACATGTGCTTTTTTGTGTGTGAGCACCTTTTTCTGAAGCAACTTTTACTAGCCACTGCCAGACACAGAATAGTGGACTAGATAGACCTCCTCATCAGATCAGAATTGCAATGTTGTGTGCTAGTGCAGCAACGTAGGAAGTAATGTAGATGCAGAATACTGATATACACACGTATTATGTGTAACTGAGCATTTGATCTAGCTAGATCTTTGCATGTTTTACTTTTACGTTTACACTAAAGTAAAATGGGAAGTAATTTGTATGTTTAATATGTATATTATGCCACCTTTATTTTAATAAAAGGAAGTATCTACATCAGTGTTTCTCAGCCTTTTTGATACTGGGGACCGGCTTGCTGCCTTCCTAAACTGTGTCAGGCAGATCTCAGGGACCAGTGCCAGACTGGTGGTTGAGAAACACTGATCTAGACAGTCAAGATTTATGTATCTCTTTTTGCTATCAATGGCTAGGATCAGCATATGCTTAGGGAATGCAAATGCAGCTCAATGGCCTGCCTGAGAGACATCAGTCTAAGGTGTTGAGCTAGTTCCTCTGCTGCTGAGACTGAAATCCTCATTTCTTCAGAATCTGTAGAAATGAATGAGGCTTAGGAGCTATTGAGGTGGAGTATTTTAATCTTTTTTAAACATAGTTTTTGTTCCTGAAAGGACACTTTCTTAGAGTATTAGGTAAAAATGCTTTGGAACAAAATAGTTTTCCTGGGCATAGATCATTTTTATATTCTTCTGGGATAACAAACTGTTCATATAAAGTCAGCCATACTATGTCTTGTATGTCTTTAAAAAAAGTAAATCCTATAGACTAATTTTCTGTTTTTCTCAGGGATGTCGAAGCGTGGAGGAATTTCAGTGTTTGAACAGGATTGAAGAAGGAACATATGGTGTGGTATACAGGGCAAAAGACAAAAAAACTGGTTGGTACAAGTATGCCTGTTTAAAACAGTGCTAAAAATGTTGGTTTCATTAAATGGTCTCATAATGTTTTCACAACACTTATTAAGCATTAAGGGCAAAGTGTGATGTAATATTAAAAAAAACTTAAGTGACCCATCTTAGGGCTACACCTCTTGGTGATCCACAGGGAAGTTGTATGTTTTAGGGATCTGCAGTTTGGAAAACAAACACCTTTGCTTGAAGTTACTAATTATTTTGAATATTCTCTTGCATGCAACCTAATCACTTTGTGCTCTCCCTGTTTTGTACTGTGGGTGCTGAAATTCTTCTGGAGATCTCTTTTCTTCAAAACAGTAAGAAAAGGAGTACTTGTGGCACCTTAGAGACTAACAAATTTATTAGAGCATAAGCTTTCGTGAGCTACAGCTCACTTCTTCGGATGCATTCCGAAGTGAGCTGTAGCTCACGAAAGCTTATGCTCTAATAAATTTGTTAGTCTCTAAGGTGCCACAAGTACTCCTTTTCTTTTTGCGAATACAGACTAACACGGCTGCTACTCTGAAACCTTCAAAACAATATTAACCTTCCGCATTATGATCAACATGATATTACATGCCAGTGTTAGTGCAGTGGACAATTTAAACATTAAGACGATGGTAACAATATGAATGAAATGTAACAACAATACTTGTGCAGTGGGTGATGCCGTATACAGTGTTAAACAGAAGGAGTCCAAAGTTGGATGTCATGTTAAGAACTTGTGCTGGCCTGTTAGATATTCTGAGTGCTTGACATGGGATCTGCACTAAGCTCTGAACTCTGAGGAGGGTGTCATTCAATATAGGAAAATAGTTAGTCTTTTGTGGAAGGTAAATTAGAAGTTAAGTATAAACATTGTGCAAACTTAATGTAATAATGCTTTGCATTTCTGTAGAATCTTTTATCCCAGGACCTAAAAGTGTTCAAAAAATGTGAAAGAATTAAGCCGTACAATAACTCTGTAAGGAACGTAACAGGAAGTCTGCAGTAGAGCTGGAAATATAACCCAGATTTCTTAGCTCTCAGTCCTGATCTTTAACCACAAGGCCAATCTATCCCTTCTTGTATCAAATGTTCTGATATAATGAAGTGGGAGAATAGTTGGATAAGTGTGTGCTTTAACCTACTCTGTTCTTGGATTTGATTGTTAACCATTGTAGAGCTATGGTCTAAGGCAAAATCATTTTCTAAATCCTCCACTAATAAGAAAAGACTGTTTAAAATACTATTTTTAGCTGCTATTGCTCTTTTTCATGAGTGACTCCTTCCTCTCAGTGTGGTGTGCATTTTAAATAAGATTCTTGTAAAGATATTCAGTGTCTTTTTATTAGACATAGTCATGTTGAAATTAACAAAAGTTTGATTTTTAGCCCTATAGGTAGAGATTTCTTGCTTCTGAGCTACTAGATTTAGTTGAGCATAGCAGGGTGATCTGCCAATTGATTAGATGTAGACACACCAATAGGTGTCATTATTGGTATGGAAAATGATTTAAATGGTTTTATAAAAGAAGTGGTTTGTGTGTGGTGGGCATTCTTTACAGAAATTTGTGGTTAGCTCACTTTTATTGTTTGCTTTGAAGTCCATCTTTAATTCTTGTTTGAAGGAAACTAAAGTTGTTTTAATCAGTAGTTAAAAAGCTCACATGCTGAGGAAACACTTCTCACCAGGTATAAACTGTGGTGTGTATTTGAAAACTTAATAAATAAATCCAGGTTTTTGAACTTGCTTCTGGTGGTAGCTGTCTTGCTGAAAAGTTATCCCATTTGATACCAGTAGTGCAAAAGCCAAATGTAAGCTAATTTGCACACACATCCCTTTTTTTTAGTGATTTATCAACTGGAAGAAGGATCTAATTTAACATTGTAATAACATTTGTAGTATAAGTACTGCATCACTTCTTCTTTCCATTGTGTACAGCAGCCGACACAGCAAGATGCAAACTGTTTTATCATCTCTGATATGATTCCCCCTACTGCTGCTGTCACAAATAATGTATTACTTTTCTGCAAGCTGGCTGTTTTCACGAGAAGGCTCATATATAGATGTATAAATTTAAAATTTATATGTGTTAAAATATATCTGACAGGCGGTAAAAAAACAAAAA
This sequence comes from Dermochelys coriacea, assembly GCF_009764565.3. Classification (NCBI taxonomy): domain Eukaryota; kingdom Metazoa; phylum Chordata; order Testudines; family Dermochelyidae; genus Dermochelys; species Dermochelys coriacea. The sequence continues at coordinate 17,064,681 of NC_050085.1, read as the reverse complement.
ACAAACCCTGTCATTTGTAAACTTTTGTTGTGTTGAGCAAAACGAGCAATTTGTTAAGAGGAAGTTTGTTCTGATATTTAGATCAGAAGACTTGGAGACAGGACTTATGGTTGTTCCCAGTTTTAACACTCGCTGTAACTTAAACTTTCAATTCCTCCATCTACAAGTTTGGGGTAATACCATTCTTTATAGGGATAGAGTGAGAATTCATTGGGGTTTTTTAAGTGTTTTAAAATCCTCTCTGAAAAGGAATTATACAAATGGAAAGTGTTGTTTTCTTTCAATTCATTCCTTGTACTATATAGCTGCGGTGGCCACTTCCTTCTCTAGCCTACATGGCATGTAGCCTTCCTCTGAGGCTGACATTAACATTACTCTCTGAAATCGTTTACAAAAGGAGAGGTGCCATTGACTGCTTGACTGTAAGTGCTCACTCACTTCCGGGTCTATGCAAGTCACCACCGCAACATGCCAAAGATATCTTTGATCGCTGTAATTGACATATATAATAAATAGGGGTACTTTAATATCTAATGATTCACATTTTAACTGTTAATTTTATATTCTTGCCACGTAGAATTAATTCATAAGGGGAAAAATTCACCTCTGCAGGGACTAGCATAAAGCCTATTCCTCATTTAAATCCTGTATTACTTTTACACTGTGAGCTCTTTGGGACAGACTCTGCCTTTTTTGGTATGTGTTTTACAGTGCTGAGCACAATGGGGTCCTGACCCCAGATTTGAACCCGTAGGTGCTAGCACAATGCAGATAATTCACACTAATATTCTGAGGCTTTAAGTGGTGCTGGCCTTCTTCATAGGGGTGAATTTAACCTAAGATGCATTTCTTTTCTTCCAGCAAGTTAAATCAATGTTTGTATGAGAGGCAAATCGTATAGTACAGTAGTAGTTTTGTTTGTTCTCTTTCCATTTGTATTTTATTGGACTATAATAAAACCTATAATCGGCAATCCTAGGAAATGATGTGAGGGGGAAAAAATTGCTTTGGGTTTTATACTTATTCATGACCTCAGTCTAGTCCAGTCTTTAACACACAAGCTAATATAATGCCTGGATAAGGACTTCCTTTGAAAAAGATAGTAAAATATTTACTGTGCTGTAAGAAGTGTCCTCTTAACCTGTCTTTGATTAGATATTTAATTTGGGTTCTGTATTTAAGATATAATTTTCTTTGTAGATGAAATTGTGGCTCTGAAGCGACTGAAAATGGAAAAGGAAAAAGAAGGCTTTCCCATTACTTCTCTAAGAGAAATAAACACCATTCTGAAAGCACAGCACCCAAATATAGTCACTGTTAGGGTAAGACCACCAATACTTTTATATTAACATTAATTTTGTTCTTGAAGTGTTACTCTTTGACTGTTAAAATGCCCTATAATGGTCTGATTTAAGTACAGTATTTGCTCATTAGAGCTTGTTTCTTTCAGTTTGCAGTTGTGTGCCTTGTATACTCAAATAGCTCATTTTTGTCTATAAAATCTGTTTAAAACCTATAAAAATGAACTTGTCTAAACACTTCAGTGTCATACATTTCCTGTGAATTTTATAAATTTGATGTCCCTTTTTTTACCTGCTAATACATTCCTGCCAGTCATCCTTAACCACTTATAAATATTGCTTGGTTTCCTTGATAATATGCTGTATTTGTTCTTAGGAAATTGTTGTGGGCAGTAATATGGATAAAATCTATATCGTAATGAATTATGTAGAACATGACCTCAAAAGTCTGATGGAAACCATGAAACAGCCATTTTTACCAGGTACTGTATTTCCTAGCCTACTTTAACTTTCCAAGCTAAAATCATGTGAATTACAAGAACATCAATATATTATGTCCCTGAATTATACTGACACATTTTTGGTTTTGTGTGTGACAGAATATATCATTAAGATGGAACTGTTTCTGAAAGCTCTTTAGAACAGGGACTGTTTCATCTTTCTACCTTTCTGTCTAGCCTCTCTATTTAGAAACTTAGATCGGTGACCATCACTATCATATACGAGCGTCTCCCAAGAATCCTATGGTTTGGATTTGCAGAGTCATGAGGAGTGTGGCACCCAATGCCCATTCAGTCCCAATAGGATTTGGGGAGCCAACTACCTTAGGCTCTTTTGAAAATTCCAGCCGATGTTTGTTTATATATGCAGCCCTTAGCATGATGTGGCCTTGATAATGCTCAGGGCCTTTGGATGCTACTGCAACATATATGATAATGGATGATGATGAAGCAAATATATAAACTGATGGGGAAGTTTCCTTGATTGATTAATTAGGGTTCCAGGTTTACTTGATTTAGTTAGTTAGTTCACTTCAAATATTAGGTGTCATGGGAAAGCTGGAAACACAGGTATTCAAGACTTCCTTCTCTTAATTTTATGCAACAAGATTAATCCCTGAAAAATGAAATATTTGGGGATTTAACCAATTGTACCCAGAACTGCACCATATTCCTCCCATCTGAATGTGCTGCAGTGTGAGCTTCCTCAGATACTCCTGGAAGAATTACTCTGTACCTTTGAAAAGCAATTCCATTGTCTCCGCTAACTTAGGCACATGTTAGCGTTATCTGATTTGACAGTCACCTAGTCATTGCGAGAAATGCCTGTTCTACATGGGTTGTGCTGAAAACACTAAACTGAACATATTTCATTCACTGTCTCGTGCTGAAATTCTGTGGCCAAATCTTGATACCATTTATGTCATTGAGAGTTTTGAATTGACTTCAGTGGGATCAGAATTTGGTTCATATTGATAAAGGCCCCTGCTTTTTTCCCCCCTTAATACTGTAAACTATGTTGGTTCTTTTTTAATAATTAAATGCATAACTAGTACTTATTTTGGTTATGTATGTTTTGTTCTATGCTCTTGATTTAACTATTTCAAAAAGCATAGTACTAGTAGACTTCATCTTTCAACTGAACACACAAGGTTCTTTCTTTCATCCTTCCAGGTGAAGTGAAAACTTTGATGATTCAGTTATTGCGTGGAGTGAAGCACCTTCATGACAACTGGATACTTCATCGGGACTTGAAGACCTCCAACCTGCTGCTGAGTCATAAAGGCATTTTAAAGGTAAGGATCCAGTGGGTTTTTTTGTTTTTTTTAAAGGCCTTGAACTTCATTGCATCATAGCAGTTAATATCTGGATAGTGCGTTGCATTTCCATTCTTGCAGCTGTAGCATGCAAGAAAATCTACTGTTGCAAAATAGAATAAAATTTTCCATTAGATACAGAGACTGCCCTGTCATGGTTGTAGGATTTATGCTAGGATATGACTAATAAATAAACATGGTTTAGTGGTCAAGGGAAATACTGTCTCGTTTTTATAACAACATAACTAGGAGCCAGATCAGGGTTCTTTTCCCAGCTGTGCTATAGACCATATGTGTTGTTGTCAGATGTTTGGCTGTGTGCGTGTTTTCTCGTGTGTTCTCCCAGCTCTGTGCAGACAGCTGGCACATCAGACCTTGAGCGAACCACCCAATAAATCCACAGACTTGGTTCGTAGCAAAGGTGCTTGGTCAGGTTTATTGCCGACAAAGCACAGTGCTAATGTCCCAGCTCAATGGTTACAGGTATACTAACATGTATGCTCGTGACAATGGACTGGCTCAGTTAGTGGTGGGACTTTCCACTATCCCCTAGGTCAGACAAAGACATTTCCTCTGAGATACATCTTTAGACACCAATACAAACAAGTTACGCATCACTCTCTGATGTATTAGGGCGCCACGCATTGCCTTGTACCTCTTGGTTCGATCAAAACATCTCTATTCATCATGCTGTCATCCTGACCCTATCCTTAAGATCGGTCCACATGTTCCTGTTATCTCTGGGGAGTGTGCTTATTGGGGTGTTCTGGTACCACCCTTCTGGAATGTGTTTACGTGAGTGTTTTGTGCCTAGCACCACTTAGGAGTATGTGTGTTTTGCAATATCAGCCCTATGCTTGCCGAATTCTGTGAGTAGGGCCTGCCTCTTGCTCATTACTTGACTTTGCTTCATATCAGCAAGGTCTTAACTACCTTAACCCAGGCCTCAGGCCTCATACCAGGCCTCTAATACAAAACCTTGTTTCAGACCCTCTTCTTACTACATTTGTGACGTTAAATAAGTTGTGTAGTTTCTGTGCCTCAATTTCTCCATCTGTAAAATAGGGATAACACTTTTTTTTTTAACTCCCAAGGATACTGTAAGACTTAATACATTAATTGAAAAGTACTTGTATAAGTGCTAAATTGTAGTATTTTTCTTCCCCGTTGAAGGAAATAACATTAAATGGTGAGTATTCATGCTTGGGGACAGATTATACATATTTAATTTATTTTAAAAAAATACTGGGAGGGTATGTAATGAGTAGGATCAGGATATAACAGTCTTCCGCAGTTTCACAGTTCTAATATCCAGAGGCAAAATTTACAAAGTTCCGTTATTCGGAAATCTTGGGGTATTAATGTAGTGTGTAGCCTATACTGTGTCCTTTCCTGAAGAAGACAGCTCTTTTTCACATTGTATGAAATTTTGCTGTTTGTTATGTGATTGCACTTAGCACCATCTAATATTATTTTTTTTCTGCCATGAAAATTCACCAGCCTAGGGAGAAAATCTACTAGACCTTTGCCATGATGATCAGTAATGGGAAAAAAAACAAATTATATTTGCCTTACCAGTCAAAATAAATTACTCGTCTTGGATGAGTGAGCAAGCAGAATTTTACAAGACTAACTTAAATCAGTGGTTTATTCTGCTAATTCCTTGCAAACTTAACTTTTTTTAAGGGAGTGAGGGTTGAGGAAAATGACTGCACGCTGGCATTGTAGATGACACCAGCTTCTACTGTGCGTTTTTTAGTGGATAGTGCTAATGATGATCCATTCTCATTCAGGTTGGAGATTTTGGACTAGCCCGAGAGTATGGGTCACCTCTAAAGCCTTATACACCTGTAGTTGTGACACTATGGTACAGGGCACCAGAGCTGTTACTTGGCGCCAAGGTATGTTTTGTCCTGTCCATCTGTGAACTAAGATGGCAATTAGTCTTTATAGCTTCTTGATTTTTTTCCCCTTATTTAATTTGCAGTTGACATACAAAGTATGCATGGATGATTTTTCATATTAGATTTAGAGATTGAAAAATGTGGAGCCGAAACCATACTGTAATTGCTAATTTAGTGGAGAAAATTTTACTTGGTTTCCCATAAGCTGAAAAGGTTGCATGCTTCTGAAGGGAGGTGGATGGGTGTAACTATTCTTCTTTGGAATATTAATAGGAGCGAACTACCAGGGTTTTACTGTTAGAAATTGGTGTTGTTCATCAGTGCCATATACGGAACTGGATTGCTTGATTTTTGGAGATGGGGAGGGGACAGTGGGGGCGGGGCATCTGACTCCCATTCTCTACAATGTGTGGAAGCTTGATGTACTGCTTTAAACAGCAAAGCAAAGCATTTGGCAACATTTTGATCACGATGTCCACCTGCTGTTTAGCTGATCCATACTGCAGACTTGGAAGAGGCCTTTATGAAACTCTAACTGGTGGTCTGGTTAGTAGAATGTGGGCTGGGAGAAAAACCACTGCAAGAATCACAAAAGCAGATGGTGTAAGAGTCAGAGCGAACCTGTGCTCTGGGTCCAAGACTTTCATCCTATTTTATTAATCAGGGGCTGTGCAATATGTCAGGCTGTTACAGGTGAAAAGACTACTTTTGTTTAGGAAGAGAGTTCTACTGTTGTCAGATTTTTGCTCCTTAAACTGAGACTATTCTTGGGGCAGAGGGGTCAAATGCAGAACACAGTGCTAATGTATGTTAGGGCAGTGGCTAGGACTCCCTCTGCTAGTTGTGATGGGAATGATTCTCAACATGGGGTGAGAGAAAAGGGGTGACATTTTCGTGAGTGTCAAATTTCAGTATGTGATGTTTCTGTGTATAATAAGTAACTATTTTATCATCCATAGTAACTTTTACTTGAGAATATGCATGGTTCACATGTAGTGAAATAATTATAATGTACAGTGATCTAAGTAGTCAAATCATCATTGAGTTGGTTGGCAAACTGTCTTGTAAAATAATTCCTCCTGTAATTTGTACATTTTATCTATTTTCAGGAATACTCCACTGCAATAGACATGTGGTCAGTAGGTTGTATATTTGGAGAATTATTAACTCAGAAACCGCTGTTTCCAGGAAAATCGGAAATTGACCAGATTAACAAAGTTTTTAAGGTAACTGATACTCTTGGAGTCACTGATCATTGTTGTAGCCCAGCACTGCTCTAGAAGGATATAGTAAGCAAATTAACATCCCCTCCCAGCTCTGATATAGATATAACAGAGCCTTCTGTTGTTCAGCATATACATGTGGTCAATATGTTGTTAAAGATTGTGCTTTTATTTTGTGTTCTGATATTTATCAAATCATATATGTGGAAGGAACAAGAAAGATGCACTGTGGTGTGTATTTTCTTCTGAGATAATATTTTGATTTGCAGGACCTGGGTACCCCCAGTGAGAAAATCTGGCCTGGGTACAATGAGCTGCCAGCTGTAAAGAAGATGACATTCACAGAGTATCCCTATAACAACTTACGCAAGAGGTTTGGGGCACTCCTTTCTGATCCAGGTTTTGATCTCATGAACAAGTAAGTGTAAATTTTTATTTGAATAGTGGAAGAACCCATTTATTACAGACCTATAATTATGGAGAATTTCTACAGTCCTGCATCAAGGCATGGCTTTCTTTTTGGTTAATTTAATTTCTCAGGAAGGTGAGACTGATGCATCTCAAGTCTCTCTTTAATTATCAACTCCCTAAATTCTATTCTTGGCCTGCACATAGCTACCCCTAGTGAACCTGAATCCTGACATGCAACACCTCTTATTACTCCACTGTGCTGGCAGAGCCAAGCCCTGGAGTCCTAAAATATAATGTTTGTTTTCTAAGTAGTAGTTTAGATCATTCACATTGCATTTAATTATCCTGTCCTGTGAGTCTTCCCTCTTGCAGTTTACTGATGGCCATTGATATCAACGGTGAAGTCATAATGTTACAGTTAAACTGGAGGGGGTGAGAAGGAAAAGGAAACAGATCTTAGAATTCATAAGAGGAAAGTGGAAAGCTAGGGGAAAAAATAGTCATCTGTATTTTGTCAATTCTGTTAAATCAGCTGTTCTGGTTGTCTTCATAATTTAGTTCTACCTGTAGACCCCTGATCCTCTGTTCCCTGTCTCTCCCCGCCCTTTTTTTTTTTTTTTTTTAAAAAGGGATGCTGGCAATGGCTTGAGAGGTTTTTTCCCCTAAAAAGTTCTCCTAGATTTCATGCCATGTGTATGTACCTGGAAAGGACAGATTCAGGTACAAGGTTCTATGGAAAGTCTGTGTCCATCCTTTGTAAAATAGGATTTTCAGTCCTCTCAATTTAGCCACTAAACATGCCAATCAGCTGTTGCTTATTTTTCTTTGGAATGAGTTTAACAATATTACTTTGAATCCCTTAAGTAACCTGCCAAAGTCGGTCCTAGTAAAGATGGTTGTCAGTACAGTGCTGTATAACTCACAATTACTTTAGTTAAGATGGGTTTGTCTCTCAGAAGAGATCATTAGTGCAGGATGCATGTATGTAGGCCCTGGTCCTGCACAAGCTTAACTTTACACATATTATTGAAGTCTAGAGGGACTAATCTCTTGCTCCAAATGTTTGCAGTATCATGCTCGTATTCTGCTAAGCTTGGTATATAGCACAATAGAGACAAACCTTTTGTACTGTTAAGTGTTTGAAATAGTTGACCACAAATTGACTGGTCAGGTTATATTACAGAATTGTGTCAGAGTCATCCTTACTACAGAGTGAAGCAACATATAAAATTGTGTTAATTGAACCACTTTAGATCCTTTCTAAGCTATATCTGACTACTCATTCATCCTGATGCTCTGCAACTCAACAATTGTATCTTCAAAAAGGGTTATTTTTTACTTTAGTGATGCTGAGTCTGTATGTTGTTGGTACCCCTGAAAAATAATGTAATGTAAAGTTCCAGTTTTTATTTACTTTTAAAACTAATCCTTTTTCAGAAAATTGGAATATCTTAAACTGGCTGTCTGCATATTTCTTCCCCCTTTTTCCTAATTTTTCCCCTTTTTCTCTGCTTTTTTTTACCCTGTCCCACTCCATCCCTTTGAATAATTTTCAGGTTCTTGACATACTATCCAGGCAGAAGAATCACTGCTGAAGATGGTTTGAAGCATGAGTATTTCCGAGAGACTCCCCTTCCTATTGACCCCTCCATGTTTCCAACATGGCCAGCAAAAAGTGAACAACAAAGAGTTAAGCGTGGCACAAGCCCACGACCTCCAGAGGGAGGACTTGGGTATAGTCAATTGGTAAGTTTCCCAAATTGGTAAAGAACCAAATTTTGAGGTAATCCAGCATAGAATCTCCTACTGTCCTTTCTTGTGTCTCCTGGTGCTATTGTTGGGAAAATTGATAGACCGGACTGTATCACCTTATTGTGTTTGAAATCATTAGACTTACTAGCAAGTTCATTGTTCTTAAAAAGTGAATGGGGCAAGTGTGGTGGCATTTTGATCATGGATGAAGACTGAAGTTCCATGCCTGGTACATTGCAGGCACCACTGTGCAGAGGGGGAAGCTGCTCTGCTTCCTTCAATATTGGGGCTGGGGGAATAGTCCATAAAAGCTAAAGAAAAGTGAGGCTCGTACCTTTTCCATTTTCTGGGCTTCCTATGTGCTAAGCTTGACTTGAGAAGCCATAGTCATTTGAATCCGCTGCAAAATCTCATTGTACTCTTCAGACTCCTCATTCAGAGCTACCTTCTCTCCCTTCCCAAGTCCAGCATATGTTAGACGATACATTTTATTGGTTGTGCTCAAGCTATTTTTGATCACCTGTGAACAGACTGACATAAGTTTCTATGTCCATAATTTTGAGGGTGTAAAATCTCAAAATGGCAGATGGGCCCAAACTGTGTTTGATCAGTTGGCTAATGTGCGGATTTACCAATGCAGATAGTGCAGTCACAATAGTTTTTGCATGCTCAGAGATAAAGACAGTCAAAAAACAAGCATCCAAAATAGGAAATTATAATGAAGTGTTTTTGGAAATATAGCCCTGGGGTGTTGATTAAATAACATGAATAAAACTCCACTTAGACTCTATGGTGAGGCCATTAAATTTAACATGGTATTTCCTGTATCTTACACATATTGTTCACTTTGCTTTTAATGTAGTGTTAGAACAGTGACACATACATTTCTTACTTATAAACACATGAATTGTATATTCATTTTCACAGGGTGATGATGATCTGAAAGATACAGGTTTTCACCTGACTACCACAAATCAAGGAGCATCTGCAGCAGGACCTGGCTTCAGCCTCAAGTTTTAAACTTAATATGAGGAGGGGAAAAAGACAGAGCTTTGACTTCAACCATGCTGTTGATGAATGGATTTAAAAGTGCTCCAGTTTTGTTCTTCGCATCAGGAAGACTGTGTATTTTACACAGAAATAGCCAGATGTCATCTTGCTGGGTGTGGAATATAACTGCTGCATTTCATTCAGGGGACTGGAATGAATTAATCCGAAAAGCCAAGGATCATTACAAAAATTCAAAAAGGAAAACTTGAAGTACAATCTTGGAATTGGGTTTTTTTTTTGTTTTTTTAACTTTTTAATTTTTTTGCTTGTAAATTTGTAGAATTAAAATCCATTTTTAATTGTTTAACAGTGTGAAGGATTTCATTTTCTTCACCTGCACCAGACTTGGATGGTGGTGGCACTAAATCTTCTAGAGAGGAAACTTAGAGAGATTTTTCTCTCTCCATCATCCCCATTTGTGCTTACACAAATTGAAGCATATTGTCAGCACAGGTAGAAAAGCTCTTTTGTAAAGATCATTATCTGTTTGAATTCAGTTGCTTATTTGAGCAAGAAACCCTAAAGGCATTTCTGATGTCTCTCCTATTCCGTGCCTTGGAGAGCGCCATGTTGTGCTGCGCTTAATACTTATTGACCTTTTCTGAGAGCCCCACGTGGTTTCTGATGGATTGACCACTTCACTGTTTGACCTACTGTATGTATATATTCACTATGGCTGTGGTGCAGAACAAGAACTGCAATATCATTTTTTAAATCATTATTTTCTATAGGTAGTCTTGTTAATGTCTCCCCTTTTTTCCCCCAAAAGAAAAGGTAGGTGTACTGAATTTACAGTGCTACCTTCCAACACCTACATAGACTAGCCTTCCATAGGAATTGTCCTGAAATGTTGTACTCTTTCGCATTTCTAATTTATAACTGAACTGTCCTTTTCAGCGGAGATGTCAGAAAGGAATACTATAAAAAGCTGGACATACATGCAGGCTCCAGTCCAGTAAAGTGCTTAATTTGAATAGTCCCATTTATTTCAGTGCAACTATTCATGTGCTTAAAGTTAAGCATAATAAGTGCTTTGCTGGATCAGAGCCTTAGAAACAGGATTTTTATATATACAGATTGTCATTAATTTTAAAAGTAAAATATTCTTGGAGGAAAATAGTGTATCAAATATTTTCTCTTAAGCCTAATTTTCTAATTTGCGGTGAATGGGGGTTGGGAGGGGAGGGAAATTTTTAGTCTTGTTACCTGTCTCTTCTGAAATTGGCAAGTAGTTTTAAAGTGAGGTGAAATCTGGCGTTTGGCAAGACAAATCAGAAATTTCAGAAGCAGACAGGTAATAAGACTAAAAATTTTTGGCAAGATCACACTGTATTGTGAGTATGTGGCAGTTGTTAATGTATGGAAAAGCAAACTCCATACTACATCTCTCAGACTGCAGAGCAGGAGAACATTTGGCAGTGATCTGCACAATAGCTGATAAAGGATTAAAAATGTGACTTTATATTGTGTGTCAAATGCCCCTGTAAACTTTGTGCATCATAACTTTTGTATTGTTCCCTTGGCAACAGCGGCTATAGCCACCAATGGACATTGCACATAGAAAAGTCTGATTCCCAGCAAGAGGGGATTATTTATAGACAAAGATTTTTTTAGTAAAACAAACTTAGCTGGATTAAGATGGGAATTTTGTCTGGTTCCAGGGGAAGGGAATATTGCTACTTGCCTCTGTGGAGCAGCATTCCAGGTCTGCCTCAGGTTAATGAAACAAGCAAAGAAAACACATATTTTAATTCAAAATGTCTGTTTTTTTTCATATGGAGTGCTTACTGTGTATGATCCTTGTTTGACATGTCCATACAAAAAAGATTTTCTATTACTCTACCCTTGGAAAGTAGCTAAATTAATTTGATAAAATCAAGTCCTATGTTTATTTATTCGAACAAAATGGATTAAAATAATAGTGAAATGCTAATCATGTTTTCCCAGCAGTAACTCTGATATTTTCATTTTTTTTATAGGCTCTACATATACATTTTGGGTGTGACTGGACAAGTGTTTTCCATATTAAAGTTGAGCCTTTAAGGTGGGTAAATTTTGTTTAATGTTTCTTAAGCTCTGTAAAACTGAAATATGGTGAGAAAATACTTGGAAAAGAATTTGTTCAGAACCACTCTTTTCAAGCATTTGAATTCAGTCTGGTGTTGTTTCCATAAGCTTTCAACACAGGCCAATGTGCAGATTCTCCTGTGAGCATGAGTGGAAATAGCAGGACTTTTGTAATGCCTGCACATTTTGCAATGTTGTTAACCAAGTTCTCTTTGAGGATAGAGTAATCAAATGTCATAACAGCAGAGGTGAAATTTAACTATATTTCTTACCATGAGAATATAATTCCACCATGGTGAAGTGTTTTTAGTATCAAAGTTATCAAAATGTAGTAGGTTTGTTGTCCATAGTCCTTTTCTACCCTTGGGGAAATCATCAGGCTTAGTTAAAGCTGTTGTTTAAATATTGGTGCACTGTGCCTATCCCCTGTATGAATGGCATCTAGATAGTAGAACAGGGCTGGATGGTTTGCTGGTGTGTAGATCCTCTCCTTTGCTAAGCAAGCCACTTCCTGCATTCCCTCCTGCAACAGCCATCCTGGCTCTGTGGGAAAACAGCTGAGCTGAAGACTTTAGCTCTACAGGAAGCCTATAAACAAAACAGTCATCCCTCCACAACAAAACCACACAGCTGTTACTCCTTCAGGATCCACTCTCTCAGAACCCCTGTGAAATGTCATTGGGAGCAGGGATCTCTGTTAGCAGATCTCAGCCCACAAGCAAGGCTGGAGGGGCTATTCCCAAGAGCGGTGTCATGGAGGGATGAGTTTCTATTGATAGGCTTTCTGTAACATGCTATCAGAGCAGCTCACATAGGCTAATAAATTTACAGCCCTCTTGGGCAGGGGAAATGTTATCCATCTATTACAGATGGGGAGCTGGTCATAGAGAAACTGACAAGGCCAGGCAAGAAGCTGGAAATGGACAGAGGTGTCCTGGTGGAGATGAGATTGAAATCCATGCTGTGATGGGTGAAAGTAAGAGCTATGATTAATCCCCAACATGAGACAAGGCAGGGACTTTTAGCAAAACATTTGATGCAGTAGGGCCTCTGCAGCCTCAAAAAGTGAGATTTAGCTGTAAGCTGACCCCCAGACTCTAAAAAGAAACACCTTTTCTCCCCCCCCACCTTTTCCCTCCTCAGATCTTTTCTTGTCTCTGTCTGGGTAGATGGAAGTTCACTTTAACCCCACAGCACTGTAAGTAACCTGAGAACATTTTGATTGTAACACTGATGGAACAAAGCTGGTTCTGTAATTTGAGTTTGCTGCAGCGTTAAGATGCCTATTTTATTGACATAACATCACAGGTGGTGGTTAAATTAATCCTGAAATTTTAGAAAACTGTAGTTGCAGCAGCAGTTAATGGGAATAAATAAACAAAAAAACCTTATCATAAAGCATGATGATTTCCCTGTGCTGCACCATGCTTAGACTATTAAGTTATTTGAGTGGAATAGGGGATGTTAAAAAAAATTGTCTGAGCCAGTTACTGAGTCTCTCAGCAGCTGGAGGAAATATTGTCCCTGTGATATACGTGGGCACAATGAGGCAGTGACACATCACAGTTGCAAGTGGTGGGAGATGTGGAATTAGAAAGGTATTCCTATCTCCTAGAGTTAGCTATACTGTTTTATAAAGTGTGGATTTAAAGTGAGATCATTATACATCCCTCCGTGGACACACTTTTTCTGGAATAAGATCAGCTTCACAGTTTAGTACATGTCACTTTTATTCCAGAAGAAGTTGTCCACAGGACAGTTTACAAATGGTATAATTGTACCTATCTATCTAGCACAAACATCTTTCAACACACACAACTGTCCTATTGCTTGCCCTATGTTTAACTGCTGAACTTCACTAGATTATTAATTCAAAGGCTGGATGATAGTGTTGTCTTTCCTGAAGTGCACACAAGCATGGTCTGATATACAATTGGCAGGACAGGTATTCTTCAGCTCCCTTCATTCTTAGAGTTTAGGGCAAGAAAATGCATCAGATCCAGGGATTAGTGTAGGTTTATTTACCATCTTTGTTACCTACAAGAAAGGGGTAAAACTCCCCCTTAGTTAAATGTGAATATTTTACATTTGGCAACTACAACCATCAATGAGGGCAGGGCAATAAATATGATGGGTGTTAGAACTATTTTAACATGAGTTTGAACCTGAACAAATGGAAATGTATGGTCAATGGTGATAGACAACAGCCAGTATAGTAGCTGGTAATGAAGTATGGCAGCAGAGAAAGCAAATGTGAGCTTCTGGGCTGAATAGTCAGAAATGGTACAGCAGAAGCCATCGATATAGCCCTAGATAAAAAATGGGTGGGGGGTGAGACCAGCAGTTTTCCATAATATTATTGGTGGCCTTTACCTGACCAACAAATTAGAATTCTTAGAGCAAAAATAATGATGGAAGGAGATTGAGGAAGAAGTTGAGCACAGAAAAAAAGACATCTGAAGGGTAAGGTCTATTTGACTGTAGAACAGCTAAGGGCAGTGGTGGAAAGCCTAGTTCTTAAGTCATTTAAAACAGGACTACTTGAGTTACTATAGAAAATTCTTTCCTGGGTATCTGGCTGGTGAATCTTGCCCATATGCTCAGGGTTTAGCTGATTGCCATATTTGGGGTTGGGAAGGAATTTTCCTCCAGGGCAGATTGGAGAGGCCCTGGAGGTTTTTCGCCTTCCTCTGTAGCATGGGGCATGGTTGACTTGAGGGAGGCTTCTCTGCTCCTTGAAGTCTTTGAACCATGATTTAAGGACTTCAATAGCTCAGACATGGGTGAGGTTTTTCATAGGAGTGGGTGGGTGAGATTCTGTGGCCTGTGCTGTGCAGGAGGTTGGACTAGATCAGAATGGTCCCTTCTGACCTTAGTATCTATGAATCTAGGACTGGATAAACTTGTTGCAGGGACCAGCCAGTCATTGGCAGTGGACTCCATGGACTAATAGACTGGAGAGAGGGAGGGAAAAGCCCTCTGAAAGAAGGTAGAGAACACTCCAGTCTAAGCCAGCTGTAAATAGTTCCTATGTCTTGGGGGGGAAGGAATGTGGTAGAAAGATGAACAGGGCCTACTTTGAGACATACCCTGGACTGATGTAAAGCAACTTAGCTCCACTGCAGTCAAATTTACAGTGGCTAAGGCTCTGTCCTCTAGTTGACCTATTACTGTAAATATAGAACTTACAGGGGATGAATAATATGTAATCCGCAATGATGTATGCATTAAAACTAAGTAATAGTTTGTCTAGAAACAGCAATGCCCTGTTGCTGTCTGATGGGGGGTTGTCCCATTACCTATCAGATGTTTACTTGATCCAAGAAACAAAAGCATTTCCATAGTTATTTTAGTGATTTATTGGTAACTTATCTAAGAATGACATCTGATGCAGGCTTGGAAGCTACAGACAGAGGTAAACACATTGTGATAAATGCAAACCACAGAAACATTTACGGGGGGAAGACGCATTCCCTGGCTATTTTAGTTATGTAACATTTGGAATTAGAGAAATTTTCCTTTAGAATGAGCTTTTTCCAGAAACTCATTTTTATGAGTTAGACCTCCTTCAGTACTCAAATAACAGCATCCATGGAGAATTCAGCCAGGGATCAGTCTTTTGTTTCAAGCCCCTCTGATGCCATATATTGGCATTTTAGAAATACAAAGAAATGCTTGACAGCATGACAAACCCTGGAACATTAACCAGTCCTTTTGTTTCCAATATATATCCAAAGCTATTGCAATATCAAACTGGTGACCCATTTTTAATCTAAATCCAGGTTTCATTAATACAGCGAAGGACTGGTTAGTTTTTAAATGATCTACAATTACCTGGGTCATCTTGGCTTCAGGATTTTTTCCCTCTTTTCCAGCAGCATGTGCTTAATTCTTGATCGTTGGAAAAATTTCTCCAGTGTCCAACTTTCTTGCCCCTCCCCTGGTAGCAACTGAGTTCTATGCTCGGCTGGAGGTTAAACATAAAATGCAGAAGAGGATGGGATTTTTGTCTGAAACTTAACTAGCCGTAACTGATGTCCTCATTCAAGACCCTTGTTAGTGCCTAACCCTAATCCTCCAGGAATAGGTAGTCAGGATTCTTTGCTTTTTCTTCACAATGCAGGTATAGGTTCCTTCATTAATTGCATTGGCAATAATGCTCATGTGGTAATCATTTAAGGCTAAGTAACCTGGATATGAGTATTCCAGAAGCTCCTTATCTTTATACCAGCTGTCATAAGGAAAATAGTGAAAGTTAAACACACAGCATAGATCAAAGTGCATTGAAGGGGCTTGTCAGTAATAAGAATTTGTATTGGGGTTGTATCATAGCACAGACAAGACCAATTTGAAATGTAGATTAAACTTCAAAAGCTACCTCCCTAGGGACTTAGGCATGTCTGAAATTGCCACTAGAAGAAATCAAAATCCCTAGGAATCAGGCAGCTAAAATACCTTTTGAAGATCTGGATCTAAATCACTTAAGCCCCTAAATTCTATTTTCATAAGTTCGTTAGGGCCAGACCCACAAATGTAGTTAGGTGCCACTGACCTTCTCAAAACCAGTGATAGCAATTTAAGATCACATTTTCAAAAACATTCAAGCAGGTTAGGTACTCTATTCCCATTGAAATCAGTGGTATTTGGCACTTCTGAAAATAAAGATGCAGATAAACTGCTTGGTACCACATACATATGAAAATCTTAAAAATGAGTTTAAGTAGGACCCCAGTTGAGTCCTACTGACAGTATTTATGATTTTATCGTGTTTAAAAAACAATTATCACGCTCTGTTTGAAAGACCCAGGGAAAATGACTAGACGCAGCCCTGTCATGCACATTGTATCCAAGCTGAAAAATAAGGATTTTTTTCCCCTTCTAATCTTTGTTACTTGCCACAAAAGGTTGAAAGTAGTATTAATTTTATAGATTCATCAATTTAAGGCCAGAACAGGCCATTATGATGATCTACTCTAACCTCTAATATAACAGACAGAAAATTTCCCTAGGGGTTAGAGTTATTGTTCCTACTATTTAAGTGAAGTAGAGTGTGTCTCTTTCGCAGTAGCTTATTTATCTGATAGTGTCAGGTATTATTGGTTTTAAATTTTTTAAATAACCCAGAATCTATGTGCAACACTAACTGTTGCGTTCTCATAAATCAGCAGTAAAGCATCCCATCCATATTGAGAGGAGGGGCTCTAGCATATCCTGGTGGGTTAAATTCTACATTGATTATTGTGCTCCTCCACCTGTTTTCTTAGTCCCTCACAATTTAAGTGTAAAACGTGTGTTTTTGTTCTGCGCAGCAGCATCTCACTCTAGGAGCCCCGTCACAAACACTACTGCAATACAAATAAATGATACATTGTAATTTTAATGGCTATAAAGAGAAGCCTTAAATCCATGGAGGTCAGACTAAACTGCCACTTTGTAGTGTCACTTCCATAAGGAAAAGTGTTCTGAACACTGTTTACTCCAGTGAAATCACTACTTATTCAAAGAAAAACCCATCTCAGAACATTATTTCTGGATGTCTGATATTGTTTTTGTCTGTAAAATGCAGTGTGTCCCAAATGATTGGAATGGGGGAAGAGTACTTACTAAACTTTGCCTTTTTTATGAATAATCTTCTGTCCACAGCGAAAGGTGACATTCCTGCCTTCAGGAACAATCTTGGTTTTCGTCCTGAGTGGAGGAGGAGTTGGCGCTACTGTTGGAAAAGGGAATTCTGTCCACCAGAAGGAGGGGGGAAAAAAAATAGCTAAGTCAGTTTATGCCACTGGAAAGCATTGCTGAAGTTAACAGTATTTCTGAGGAACCACATTGCCTTTTGGATTTCCTTTTCTGTATAGTAGTTCTTCAAAGCTTCCTCCTAAATAAGCAAGTATTGGAAAGGCATTACTTTATCATAATTTTCATAGACAAATAACATCCTCTCAGTGCATTTACATGGCACAAGATGACATTGGCGGACTTTTTTCTATCACCCCAGCCTTGCCAACACTTGCTGATTTTTCGGGGCAGGCAGGTTTATCCTAAGTCCTGGATTCACATGAGAATCTGTGCAGGGAAACAGTTTACATAAAATATAATCACTGTCATTGAAACGCTGTTCTAAAAACATATTTGTTGTTCGTCTGAATGGAGGTACACAACCCAAGTGCTCTCTTTCCTTTAGTCCAGGCTCACAAATATGTTCCTACTGCATTGTAGCAGGCATGATTAACAAATGACACCTAATCTGCAATTCAGCACTAACTCCAATGATCCCTTGCTGTCAGCCTGCATTCTTCAAAGCCAAGGTATAGTAACCGTGCAGTTAATGACAGGTTTCAGATTAGTAGCTGTGTTAGTCTCTAAGGTGCCACAAGTACTCCTTTTCTTTTTGCGAATACAGACTAACACATTTATTTGAGCATAAGCTTTCGTGAGCTACAGCTCACTTCATCAAATGCATTTGATGAAGTGAGCTGTGTAGCTCACAAAAGCTTATGCTCAAACAAATGTGTTAGTCTCTAAGGTGCCACAAGTACTCCTTTTCTTTGTGCAGTTAGTGACATACTTTTTCCTCTCTTTCTCTCAGATAAACAAATTTCAGTCTATTCCCCCATCTTAACAAAGCAATTACCAGGTTTCAGATTTCCAAAGGGATGGGTTAGATCTAGAGGGTCAAGTGCAAGGTAGACCAACCAACTTTAGCTCACAACTTTCCCACCTCCTGCTACATTGTCATGTAAATTATGCTACCAAATACCTCACTTCTGAATTTTGCCCTCAGGAGCCAATTCCCTCAAGAGGATCTTATAGGGAAGCAGCACAAGGCACATGGAACAATTCTTGTGTTCACAAACTTTCAGGATAAAGTTAGATCAGAGAGGAGGAACACTAAGCAGACTTTTTTCCATACTCTAGAAAACATGCCCTGGTGCTGAAATGCAATAGCAAAGCAAGGGTGTTAGGGGCATCACTGATTGCTGAATTCTTTGGTCTGGAAGAGTCTTGTCATTTGTCACTAACATTCAGATAGCTCACACAATTTAACGTTGTCCCTCTGTCAACTCTTATGACCCTTAACCCATGAAGAGGAGCTGATACCATAGCAGAAATCACAGCTGGACGGACAGTGCTTTTTCATCAACTTCCTACGAGTCTCACAGAAACCTTTCCGAGTCCATGATGGACATACGAATAGTCTGTCTGTGCAGCCTGAAATGAAAGGAGACAAAGCGTTAAAGGGACAAGTGCCAGTTCTGTATGTGAAAGAAAGTGATGTGCAATAAAACAACATTGGATCACATTGTGTGAGCTTGATCTGCCATGGGTAGGAATCAGCCTTAAATAAGAAGTGTACACTTTCCTGTATTTACATTAATTAACAACGGACATGAAGTGAATGCACTAGGCTGGACCCTCAGTGGAACTGTGAATTTGCCCCAGCTGAAGGTCTTATCCCATTGACTTCAATGGAGCTGTGACACAAGGTGATTCCTTAATGCCAGTAGACAGCTGTGCAGTGCAATGTCATTTTGAAGCCATGATAGGCATCAGGAAATCAGTGCTGCTCAGGATCAGGCCTTTAGCCTGATGTTCTTTACACTAACAGCTACAACAAACCAACCCTCTCCTCTCCTCTCACCATAGAGTCTGTGAATCCCCCACATGTCATCCTGGGAGATGGTCTTTTTCCCAGTTAAAGTGGCATTGATGTGCATCAGGGCATTAGAATTCAGGGAGTGCATGAGTCCCAGGGCATGTCCAATTTCATGAGCTGCTACATGTACCAGGTCTGTAAGCCAAACACCTGGGAGAGAAAAAGAACAGCAGCAGAAGTTACATAGCATGGTTCTGTTCACTCACCTTAAAGTATAACAATGGATTCAGCTCAGTCAGGATGCAATTTCAGACTTCGTTCTGAGAGTTAGGAATTGTTTTATCTGGGGATTTGCCCCAATTCCATCTCCGGTGCATCAGCAGCTCTTACCCTGGTTTCATGCACTGTGCAAACAGCAGCTTTGCCTGTAAGAATTTACATTAGAGCTGCTACATTTGTGCCTGAAATCAGGACAAAACCCCAGCATGACTAGGCCGATGTGTTCCTGGCCACATTCTCCCTTGTTATTCCTACAGCATCATGCTTAACTAGGACATGATCATTTAGGGATGAAACCATTAGTCATTTACACATGTATAAAGCATACTGTTTTGATTATTCTCTGTACACATGGGGATAAAACTCCTACAAGGCAGGTTACATTTTTGTTGTAGTGACCTTAGCATCCCCTTAAGATATAGAATTGAACTGCAACTTCTTGGAGACTGTTAGCAGCAGAGATGGATAGATTTTAACAGAAGGATGATGATAATCATCTACTCATAAGACAGGCCAGAAAATCTCACCCAACAATTTCTGCATCAAGTCAATTTGTGGTTGAACTAGAGCAGCACTCAGAGAAAGGTCGCACCTTACAAATTTGATTAATGCATTAAATGGGAGTCTCTGGAAATGCTGGTTTACCTTTGTTTTTTTGGCTGTGTCTCAAGGCACCTTTGGATGGTGGATGAGAGAATCTTCCATCCCTGTCTATTGTGATGTTAATTTGCATCTGTGCACCCAGATATTTCAACCCTTCTGAAGAATTGTCCATCTGAGGAGCACATGTGCTTTACAAACATTAGTGAAGTCAGCCTTGCAGCAGCATCAGTCTCATCATTGCTGTTTTGAAGGCAAGCAATTACAGGGACTGGATCTCCTCTCATTCAAGTCACTGCAACTCAGAAGCATCTCTACTGAAATCAAGGGGGTTACATTGCTGCCAAACCAGTGAGAGTGGGAAATCAGGTCTAGCAGTATGTGGCAGAGCCAGGAATAAAATTCCAGTCTCCCGACTTCCTGGCCTAGGCTGAGGCCTGAGCCCCAGAACCACCTTTTGTACCCGAGACTGTGGAAAAACTATTTTAATTGAATTGTGACACACACAGCTCTTCTTGCCCTCAGCTAGGAACTTGAGCTCTTCAGTTCCCCTCGTGCTCAGAATCCTTGACAGATGTACCCTGTTCCTCACTTAGTACCCATCATTCCTGACATGGCTAAGAAATTTACTGCGATACCTCTTGTTTCCTCTAAATAGCTTTTACAGAGCTTCATGGTTTGTGCGGATATCTGGATTCTGCCACCTTCTTGGTGGCGAGGGGATGACAAACACTCGCCCACTGTAACTACTGCAAACCCAAACATGGTTAATGTTGTACCAGCAGTTGTTTGCAGAAAAACAAGTTACCGGTTGATAAAGTATATGGTCTGCTGGCTAGCAGACAACACCCATAAAATATGAACATCTGATTTTTATTATCACCATCACACTGCCATGGAATGAATTTAATCTTCAGCTCAGGGTTTGTGTGTTTTTTTTCCCTCCTCCCCCAATACAAATGTTAGAGAACCTTGTAACATGACCACCCTCGCTCCATCTCTCTCTGAATATATGTTGACATTCCTGCTTTAAATGCCTTACAAACAGCCTTAGTCCCTGGAAGGTTTGTCTGGGATTTTGTTTTGGTCTAGTTTCTATTTCCTTGTTGTTTGAGGGAAAAAATGTTCTTACAAGTCATTTTGGATTATCATTGAAATTCTCTCTCCCAACTGGTTTCATAACCTTGTTGTTTGAGCTGTTTGTTGTTTTTTTCTATAGCTCTGTAAGCATGTGACACACTTCGCAACAGATTAAAATAAAAAGTCAAACAAAACCCAAAAATCCTTGTCCTGAAGATGTAAAAAAGCACTTGAAATAATTCTGCAGTGGCTGGGAAAGGATTAGGGGGTGAAATTCACCCCTGTGCAGAGGGCCAGCACCAGACCGTATACATCATTTAATTCCTACCTTACTTGAGCAGTAGAATGCAGGATCTTTTAGTTGAAGGCAACAATTCAGATCCACAGTGACCATAATGAGCTGTAAGCCACTGGACCAGCGTCCACATAAAACAATTATTACCCACATCTGACCCCTGGCAGGCAGCCTCAGAAGAGAGACCCAGGCTGACCGCAGAGACTGAACTACCCTCTCCAGAACAGAGCTGATATTGGCAGGGAGTTCGAGACTCTCATGCTGCTGCTGCTTTACTCAGTCTGACTTCCACCTTCAGAAGTGGTCCAATAACTGTCCAATTTTCAGCCAATCTGACCCTCCCATTTCACGCTGGTTAAGCACTCTGATGTTGCGTGGCTGCTGTAGGCCTAAGTGGGAATTAGACGGTATATAGGTCTGTGCCGGCCCTGTGCACAGCAGTGCAAGTCATCCCTTGTCTTTTCCCCCCATTACTGCAGAACTATTTCTAGTGCTTTATCCAGTTTAACTATAACATGTTACAAGTGCTTCCACTCTTTCCTATGGGAGATTATTCTAGCCCAGTAACTCTCACCAGCAGGATCTTTTCCTTGATAGCAAACCTAAATTTTCCCCCTCTTAATTGTATCCCATTACTTCTATCTAAAGGCTCATCTACACTGGGAAAAATTAATCTGAATTAACTAAAATGCTGTACATTTAAAGTGGATTAGTTAAACCAATTAAATCCATGTGGAAACACACACATTCAGAATTAAAGCGACTTTAATTTCAAAGTGAATTAAACTTAACCAAACTAAGGTTGCTTTAATTCTGAATGAAAGCATACATAGAGGATTTTAATGTGATTTAACTAATGTACTTGAGAAGCTAATTCAAATTAAGGCCTAGTCTACCCTGAAGAGTTATATTGGCATAGCTACATTGGTCAGGGGTGTGAAAAAGCCACACACCCCTTGGCGATGTAACCACCAGGTGTAGACACAGCTATGACAATGAAATAAGGAAAAAGAAAAGGAGTACTTGTGGCACCTTAGACTAAAATTTATTTGAGCATAAGCTTTCGTGAGCTACAGCTCACTTCATCGGATGCATTTGGTGGAAAATGAACCCCGACCTGGGGTATTCTATCTGCTATCCATAAACCTGGAAATCCTGGACGCCCCATCATCTCAGGCATTGGCACCCTGACAGCAGGATTGTCTGGCTATGTAGACTCCCTCCTCAGGCCCTACGTTACCAGCACTCCCAGCTATCTTCGAGACACCACTGACTTCCTGAGGAAACTGCAGTCCATTGGTGATCTTCCTAAAAACACCATCCTGGCCACTATGGATGTAGAAGCCTCTACACCAACATTCCACACAAAGATGGACTACAAGCCGTCAGGAACAGTATCCCCGATACTGTCACGGCTAACCTGGTGGCTGAACTTTGTCCTCACCCATAACTATTTCACATTTGGGGACAATGTATACCTTCACATCAGCGACACTGCGATGGGTACCGCATGGCCCCACAGTATGCCAACATTTTATGGCTGACTTAGAACAACGCTTCCTCAGCTCTCGTCTCCTAATGCCCCTACTCTACTTGCGCTACATTGATGACATCTTCATCATCTGGACCCATGGAAAAGAAGCCCTTGAGGAATTCCACCATGATTTCAACAATTTCCATCCCACCATGAACCTCAGCCTGGACCAGTCCACACAAGAGATCCACTTCCTGGACACTACAGTGCTAATAAGCGATGGTCACATAAACACCACCCTATATCGGAAACCTACTGACCGCTATCCTATCTACATGCCTCTAGCTTTCATCC
Source organism: Dermochelys coriacea (assembly GCF_009764565.3). Classification (NCBI taxonomy): domain Eukaryota; kingdom Metazoa; phylum Chordata; order Testudines; family Dermochelyidae; genus Dermochelys; species Dermochelys coriacea. The sequence continues at coordinate 17,041,481 of NC_050085.1, read as the reverse complement.
AGATCATACCACACGATCCATTGTCTACAGCCAAGCTCTACGATATAACCGCATTTGCTCCAACCCCTCAGACAGAGACAAACACCTACAAGATCTCTATCATGCATTCCTACAACTACAATACCCACCTGCTGAAGTGAAGAAACAGATTGACAGAGCCAGAAGAATACCCAGAAGTCACCTACTACAGGACAGGCCCAACAAAGAAAATAACAGAACGCCACTAGCCATCACCTTCAGCACCCAACTAAAACCTCTTCAATGCATCATCAAGGATCTACAACCTATCCTGAAGGACGACCCATCACTCTCACAGATCTTGGGAGACAGGCCAGTCCTTGCTTACAGACAGCCCCCCAGTCTGAAGCAAATACTCACCAGCAACCACACACCACACAACACAACCACTAACCCAGGAACCTATCCTTGCAACAAAGCCCGTTGCCAACTCTGTCCACATATCTATTCAGGGGACACCATCATAGGGCCTAATCACATCAGCCACACTATCGGAAGCTCGTTCACCTGCACATCTACCAATGTGATATATGCCATCATGTGCCAGCAATGCCCCTCTGCCATGTACATTGGCCAAACTGGACAGTCTCTACGTAAAAGAATAAATGGACACAAATCAGACGTCAAGAATTGTAACTTTCAAAAACCAGTTGGAGAACACTTCAATCTCTCCGGTCACTCGATTACAGACCTGAGGGTGGCTATTCTTCAACAAAAAAATTTCAAAAACAGACTCCAACGAGAGACTGCGGAATTGGAATTCATTTGCAAACTGGATACAGTTAACTTAGGCTTGAATAGAGACTGGGAATGGATGAGTCATTACACAAAGTAAAACTAATTTTCCCATGTTATTTCTCCCCCCCCACCCACCCCCCACTGTTTCTCAGATGTTCTTGTTAACTGCTGGAAATAGCCTGCCTTGCTTGTCACCATGAAAGGTTTTCCTCCCTCCCCCCCCTGCTGCTGGTGATGGCTCATCTTAAGTGATCACTCTCCTTACAGTGTGTATGATAAAATCCATTGTTTCATGTTCTCTGTGTGTGTATATATATCAATCTCCCCTCTGTATTTTCCACCAAATGCATCCGATGAAGTGAGCTGTAGCTCACGAAAGCTTATGCTCAAATAAATTGGTTAGTCTCTAAGGTGCCACAAGTCCTCCTTTTCTTTTTGTGAATACAGACTAACACAGCTGCTACTCTGAAAAATGAAATAAGGCTTTCATTGACACAGCTGACATTGAGTACATCTACACTATGGAGACTATCAACCATAGCTATGCTGGCATAACCCCAAAGTGCAGAGACAGCCCATACTGATGGATGGGGTTATTCCATCAGTATAGGAACACCGCCTCCCTGACTGACAGTAGCTACATCGACAAAAGCATTCTTCCATCAAAGAACCCCCAGTGTAGATGCCGCTAAATTGGCATAGCTACCTTGGTCAGGGCTCTGAATTTTTCATATGCCTTATAGCTGTAGCTATGGTGACCTAAAAGTTCAAGTTTTTTTGTTCAGGGAGATGGTGTACCTACACCAACAGAAAAACCCCTTCTGTCAGCGTAGGCTATGTCTACATTATGGGGCTATGCCAATATAGTCTCTGTAGTGTAGACGTACCCTGACTTTCCCAAGTGTCCCCATATAGACAAGCCATAAGTAATTCCTCTCCATTCTTGGTGTTCGCAGTCTTTCACTTACATGTCAACTGTTTGGTCATGTTATGATTTTTTTTGTGAATTGAAAATAGTGTGTATAAATAAAATGTCAATATTTTTGAAAGCAACTGGAGATTTTGGTTGCCTAATCGGAAGTACTATAATGAGCCTGATTTTCCGGAAGAATAAAGCATTGCTCTCTGAAAAGTCAAGTCCCTTTAAGATGTCTCAAGTTGGAAACCCAAAATCACCAGTCACTTAAAAACATCTTAGCATACATACACATGCACAGATATATAGATATAGATATATATACACACACAATATTACATACACTTACAGAACACGTGTTCTCACGCACACACAAGAGAGATAAAAGACATTCTGCTAAAATGATAAAAAACAGGAACACACAAGATACATTTCTAAAGCTTCTCCTACCCTGCTTTTTTGGTAACAAACAAAAAACTTAACTTCAAAGAAATATAACATTTGCCTTATGAAATGAGCTTGCTGACTGGTCAGGAACCATCTGCTTGTAATTTAATGTTACTTTAGACATTGTTTAAAAAAAAAAGTAACCAAGATATCTTTAGGTGCCCACAAGCTTGAAATTGACCATGTATGCAGGAAAGCTGGTTACAGAGGACAACAAAAATGTGGACAACCATGCCAAGAAATCTAAGTAACATAACGTGGCCCTCCCCAGAGATAGCACAGCTCCTTGGACTGAAGCCAGTCCTGATTATTTGTAATGTGGTTGGAGCCCACTGAATTACTCAGAAAGAGCTGAAACATCCACCAAAACTAGAATATTCCATGGCTGAAGTTCAGTCACACAACAGCAATACCAAAAGCCACAAAAAATCACACCAAACTTTCCTTTTGTCTCTCCCAGTATTGAACAAACAGTGATAAAATCTGCACCTAAATAAAGACCTACGGCCAAATCTTGCTCACATTACACAAGCAGTTCTATTCAAGCTGCTGAGACTTTGCGTGAGGAAGGTAGGTAGATATTGGCCCCTACAGCAGTAAACCCTTGATAAAGTTATACATTCCATTCCATCACAGTCTCATGAAGTCAGTAAAGCCTCTCCTTCTGCAGGGACAATGGATATCAAAACAATCTAACTAGCTGCAGGTTCATCACCCCCTTCCACACACACACTGAGGAAAATGGATCATGGTTGGAAACATCTTCTAAAGGCATGAACTGATGGGGTGAAACACCTTTTATAAGTCAGTAGCATGCGCCAGGTTGGTCCATCAAAGGTAATATCTATCTAGAAAATAATGGCTCCTGCAGACTTAATTATGACACTGAAACTGTGTCTCCATAACAACTAAAGATAGGTTCAAAATCCCTCTGAGTGCTGGGGAAATTTCAGTCTGGAACCAGACTTTGCAACATGGGTCCCTCCCTAACAACCACCTACTCCATTGGCATTTGTGTCTTGTAAACCTTTCAGAATTTTGAGAAGAGTGAGCAACATCATTGTGGAAAAATGCAATCAGTCTGTTGGGAGAAGTAGATCCCTTTGGAGACAAGTTACGTACCCTTTTTCCAGCTGAACCGGGTGTTTCCCAATATCCAGTATTCATGGTCATCAAAATGGATTTCCCCATTTTTTGGGAAGAAAGCATGGGCGAGCTCCCCTGTTGTCCCATCAAAACAATGATGGATGAGTGACTCCAGGCAATCAGTGTGGTTTATGGAATAGAAGCCTGTGAAAGAGAATACATAAAGTGAGACTAGTCAGGATACTTCATACATGCATGGACTGAATAAACAAGAGAGTCTCAAGGACATATTCTAACATGCAAGTTTTCCATCCTACGGATGCACAGAAGGAAAACCAAACTTAAAGAGATAGTTAGAAATGAGGGTTGAATAATACAAACCAGGTCCAACTCTGCAGTATTTGAGATGACATTGGATTTAGGGTGGTCTCCAAAGGACACAAGTTAAGCTTCCCTTCAGAGAGGAGCTCCTGTTTCAACACCAAGTGGAAACTCCTACTTTTTTAATCAGGGCATTGAAGAGGAGGCAGTGACCCAATCAATCAAATGCTAAGCCTAAGCACTATATGGACACCAGCAACCACAGCCCAACATGCCCACCTCCCGTCACTTGAAACCATTTCTCCTATCCCAGTGCGCCAGATCTCTACCCACTCACCCATTCTGGTCAACACTGCTTTCTGCATTCCTACAAAGAAGCTATGTGAACTTTTACTCTAAGTCATCTAATGCAGCTTGGATTATTTTGGTCTCTCTTTGCAACTGTAAATGCCTTTCACTGTGCGTGTCTTGTACAGGGCTACACCCAACATCAGTCTGGCATACAAGCCTGTAGCCTCTGCTTAATCCAGATTTCCCACAGGGGAATTAGTTTAGTGATTGAGGCAGTGTCAGAATCTCTCCGTGTTTTCCCTGGAGTGAGCCCTCCCATGTCTGCAATGGGCTCTCTAGCTACCGCTTAGAGGTCTGGGAGGAGATTATCAATTCTGCTACTACTGACAGCTAGTGGAGACTCTGCTATAAGGGTGGCCTAGTGTTTAGGGCACTGGACTGAGACTCAGGAAATCTGGGTTCTACTCCCAGCTCTGTCACCAGCCTCCTGGGTGGAACATCAACTCGCTTCGCTGCACCTCAGTTTCCCCATCTGTAAACTGGGGAAACTTTGTGAAGAGCTTTGAAATCTATAGATGAAATATGCACTAGAAGCACAGGCACCAACTTTTCCTGGTGCCGGTGGGTGCTCGTGGCCCCCCGCCCCAACTCCACCCCTTCCCCAAAGTCCCCACCCACTCTCTGCCCCATTGGACCCCCTCCCCAGCCCCGCCTCCTCTCCTGAGCACACTGCGTTCCCCCTTACTCCCCCCCAGCGCTTGCAATGTGAAACAGCTGTTTCGTGGCGCAAGCACTGGGAGCCAGGGGGAGAGGCAGGACACAGGGGAGCTCTCGGGAGGAGGCAGAGGCGAGCGGGGGGTGGGGCAGCTGCTGGTGGGTGCAGAGCACCCACCAATTTTTCCCCATGGGTGCTCCAGCCCCACAGCATCCATGGAGTCAGCGCCTATGACTAGAAGGGTGAGGTATTATCATCTAAAGTGATACAAAGATCCTCAGGTTGGGACCAAGTCTTTACAATAGTGCCCAGGCCATAATTTGAACTCCTTTTCTGAGCTGCTACTACTTATAAAGGTGTATTTAGTTATAACCACTTGCCTGCAATGAATGTCCATCCAAAGCTCTTTACAAATGCCTCTGGAAGGCAGATAAGTGTTATCCCCATTTTAAATCTGGATTTAACACAGACATGGAGAGGTTAAGTGACTTGCTCCAGGCCACTGTGCAGAACCTGGCTCTCAGGCCTGCGATCTAGTTACATATCATGCAGTTCTTAATAGGTGCCTGCTGGAATGGGGCTCTGTGGAGCTCCTACGTGGCAGCATTTTGCTCTGTTAGGCAAGGCCCCTGGGGAGGTGGGTCATCTGCTTTCAGGTGGTGTCACACAATAACAGAGCGAGAAACATGTTGCAAAACAATGGAAACTTTGCTGGAAATCCTGAAGATACCGCAGTCTGCACAGGAAGGAATTATCATGTCTCCCATAGGCCATAAATCCTTAAAGGAATTTACATCTAGAATGTGAAACTAACCAGATGATCCAGGATTAAAAACTGCATTGTGATTGCCCAGGGTTGAGAGCTTCAGAAAGGCACCCAGTGAACCTACATAGTAGCTGAGAAGGGAAATGGCTCAGTAAGATCTGTGGAGATAAACAAGGAAGTGGGAGCTGAAGCAACCCACCAATGTGCAGCCGAATCCTTGAGCTTGAAGCCGAGGCCTGGTCTTGCAAGGGATTGTACGGTGGACGGTGAGAAAGGAACCAGAGTTAAGGAATAACTAATTGGATTTAAAGAATGGTCTGAAGTACCTGGAGAGCTAGCAGGGTGGGGAGAGAGAATAATAATAGCTAGCTTTTGTACAGTACTTTTCATCTGGCGATCTCAAGGCACTTTACAAAGGAGGTATCATTATCCCCATTTCATAGATGGCAAACCTGAGGCACAGAGAAGTGAAGTGACTTGCCCCAGGACACCAGCAGGCCAATGGGAGAGCTGGGACTAGAGCCCAGGTCACCTGAGTCCCAGTCCAGTGTTCTGTCCACTAGGCACCACTGCTAGCCAAGAGAAGGAGAAGCTGTATTGAACTTCCTCTTCAGTTAGTGTGTTTGTACCTGTAAGAGCAGCTCAGATACCATGGGGATGAGTGTGATATAAATATACAGGTAGACCTTGCTCTGCATGAGGAAGAGGAAGCAGGCTGAACAGTAGGGAGAATACTGCTGAGGTGTTCTTCCTCCGGGGCATGTGGAGTGCTATTAGGATTGCTCTATAAATAAAATACCAGGAGGCATCATGGCTACCAGTCAGCATACCGGACTAGGATCCAGGAGAACTGTGCTCTATTCTGGGGTCTGCCACAGACTCACTGTGTCTTTGGGCGAGTCACTTCACTTCTCTGCACTTCAGTTTCTGCATCTCTGAAATGGGGATAATCCTGCTTCACAGGGGTGTTGGGAAGTTTCACTCTCTGAGCTACCTGGATAGCAGGCGCTAGGGAAGTGATAAATACTATAGCCCCTTCTCTTGCCGAATACACTGAGTTAGATTCCTCCCAGAGGGAAGGCAGGTACACCGAAGGTCTGGGGCTGCATCACCAATACCAGCCAGAGGGTGTGGCCCAGACTGTGCTGTGGGGAGGAGCATTCCAGTTGCAGGACTCCTGGGTCTCACCCCAAAAGTTCTGCAACCAAATGCTCCAAGGAACACAGACCCCCTTTTGGAGACAGAACATCCCCTAGTGTCAGAGCCCACTCTCTCTTCAGCGCAGGACCCCAGGGTCCTTGCAGACCTACCTATTTCCAGGTCACTAGCCAAGTTGGGTGGCACCTCCTTGAAGTTGAATGGTGAAACATTGCTCCACATTCGGAAAGCAGCTGCCAGCCCCTTCCGTGTGTCACTTTCATTAATGAGGTTTCTCGGGAAGGACACGATTCTGCAGGGAAACACAGACTGGCTTTAGACAGATCCCAGACTATCCTCCTGCATCAATTGAAGGTTCAAGTACTGCTCACCTGGAAAGGTTCCCTTCTTAAAGAGTTTCACTGAACTAGACTATTGGTCTAGTCCAAAGCCCATTGCGATCAGTGAAAACCTTTCCATTGACTTTATGGGTTCAGAGCAGGCCCTATTTGCAGAACAGCAGATAGTTTAATTCTCTTTAATCTGTGCAATGAGGAGATACCACAATGCTCGGTGGGCAACATGGAGCCAACAAGTTAATGGCTCTTAATTCTTGCCAATGCTACAGCAGGTTCTGGCTTTTCACTGCTCTACTCAGGGGCTGAAGGGAGCTGGAGCATTTGTGCTGTTCTGCAGCATCCCTGGTTATTTGTCTGGGCTGGTGGCCAGCACTGACCTCTGCTGTCCATGTGGAAGGACTGTTCCACTGGCCCACAGCTCACCACCACTGACTGGACAAGGTGACAATGACAATTGTGCACCTTGGACAGTCTACGACCCCAAGAGCCAGGCTGTGGGGAAAAGGACCCCACAATGGCTGCTGGGGGATTTGACCTAGTGCTGACCAGGATGGTTCAGTGGGTGCTGGGGAGAAGGGGAACATGGGACAAGTTGCAGTGAGACAGCTATGTGGCTGAAGGAGCGAGATGGAACTGCTACCCAGGGAAACCAAGTAGTGGCACTACTAGACTGAGCAGGGAGTGCCAGTCTGTGCCTGCTGCTCACACTGAAATGTCCACTCGACCCCTTTCTCAGTGCTTCAGGAACTCCCATTCCGTAGCTCCTGTGTAGGTGAAAGGGGCTGGTTGAGACCCACAGGCAGCTAGAACCCCACTCCTCTCCGCTGCCTACATCAAATTAATGCACATATAACTGGATCCTCCTTCCTTTCTTGTTTGTTGGTTTAGAGACTTTCCCATCCATTTCAGTCCTGGTCTGGGAAGCCTCCCAGCTGGAGCAAGGCTCTTCCTACCCCAAAACAACCCTCCTCTTAATGCAGAGTGGGTGCTATGACAGGCATTCCCTGCAGCCAGAGGCCACTTTCAGGTCTCTGAGACTAATCTGGTTAGACCTGCGTCTGCTAAGCAGCTGCTGCCTTGGCAAATCGCTTCAGAGAGGGCTTGCTGTACTTTAAAGGACTGGCCAGATGGGGGGATATATCATAAAGGGGTGGTTGTCACCACATATTACACTGAATAAACTTTTAACCGCCTCAGGAGTTCCCAGAAGGGCACCCTCCCCTCTCAGCCAGGAATGTTAACAAGGGACCTTTCTTCAGCAAGACCTGAGGGCTCCTGCCAAGGCTGAGGTACAAACCACATCCGGACCCCTGGCATGCTGCCTGAGGTTCACCAGAATGGTGTGGTCACACCTACCAGGCCTCAGCTGGCTCCAGAGGGATTCCCCAGGCACACTCGCTGCACTGTGCTTGCCGTGTCTACACTCCTGCTAACGTACGCGAGAAACATTCAACAGACCCCCACCATCCAGCACGTCTGCTTACTGCTCCTCCGCATCCCAAAGAGGCAAAGCATCCGTCAGGACATCAATGCCATTGTCCATCATGCTTGGCCTGCCTCACTGATGGGCACACATTAGCAGGCCAGAAGCTATTCATCCATTGGTGATTTCAGGGGGCGTTTTGCCTAAGGGCTGAACACTTCACAATTTCAGTTACTGCAGTGAGGCCAGAAAGTAACAAGAAAGGGCTAGATCCTCAGGTGTTGTCATTCTGCAAAACTTTGGAGCTATGTCAGCTCACACCAGCAGAGGAGCTGGCCTATAGATTTAGGATTGTGTCATTCCAGAGAGCATTGTTTTGATTCAAGTTTGGGGTGTGCTCTCCTGTTGGAGTCTATATGACACATATTGTGCAGCGCACACAAGGCCATTTTCTCTGCTGCAACCTGGTGCATCACCACCAAGTCCAAGGACTTGCACCAACTTATACCAGTGGTGAATTAGGTCCCTTATTATCTTTTGGTTCCACAGATACTTGGTCTTTGAGCTATTGGCAGAAGCAGCCTGCTTATTTCACAAAGGAAAATACCATCATCATTAAAAGAAAAGGAGAACTTGTGGCACCTTAGAGACTAAAATTTATTTGAGCATAAGCTTTCGTGAGCTACAGCTCACTTCATCGGTATGTAGCTCACGAAAGCTTATGCTCAAATAAATGTGTTAGTCTCTAAGGTGCCACAAGTACTCCTTTTCTTTTTGCCAATACAGACTAACACGGCTGCTACTCTGAAACCTACCATCATCATTGTACATGTATATCGCTCCACCCCTCCAGAACAGATCACCACTCCCTTTACAGCTACAAAGTGTCACCGAAGTACAGCCACTTCTGAAGCGGAGCAGTGCAGCCAGCTGGCGTGCAGTATTCTGGACGGTCACGTTTGTGGGTAGGAAATTTGGCCATTGATATTGAGAAGAACCCTCCATTCTTATGAGAAGTGCCAGGTAATTCTACCATCCTATGAGACCTTGGTTTTTAGGATCTAATCTGAAAGATAACGTTCAACTTCTGCCACAGGGTCAGAGAGTTTTTGTGCTGCACTAACTCTGCTCCCATTGAAGACAAGGAGAATTTTACACAGAGAGCAGTTCAGCCAGTGCTGAGCCAGAGTGAACTGGGACTAAATGTATTTACCTTGGAGGGGTGAATGGCCCACACGATGGAGTCAAAGGGAATTGTAGGTGTATCAACCCGGAATTCATCCCAGATCAGCACCAAATCCAGTAGAAACCTGTAGGTTTCTGCAGATGTTAGCAAGCATCATACCATGAATGGCATACCATGCATTAGTTCCTTATATAATGAGTCGTGCTTGGAGCATGATCTGTACAACCCGTGGGAGAGACCTAGCAGTATTTGTACGAAGAGAACCTACTCTAATGTGTGTCCGGACGACTAATTTTTCCCAGCTGTCCACTGCTCACAAGCAGTTCAATTAGCACAAGGATCCGCAGCCAGAAAACGTGTGTCAAATGCAGGAAGGCACAAAGCAAACATTGCAAACCTGGCACGCGCAGAGCTAACACATGTTCATACCTGTACGTCAGGTTGAAGTGGTCCCATTTCAGCTGCCCTGGTGTGAGCGTGTATCGTTTTCTCCGTGTACAGGGTAGGTGTGGGAGAGCTGGGGCACTCACCCCCCGAAAGCCAGGCGATATGGCGTCTTCCTTAAAAGACAAACAGGAGGTTAAAGGAGTTGGAGCCACTCAAGCAGTGTGTCTAAACCTGCCCATTTAAGGGCACTTGCATATGTTGGTACCTACTTGTGGGCCCCTGGGTGTCCCTCCCAAAGCAGTAATGCTTCTGGTAGGACTGCAAAGCATTGACTGTCTGATGCTGAAATCTTCCTAAACTGTACCCCCAGTGAGGAGATCTGGTGAAAACCAACCTCCTCCTCTTCCCCCCACCAACTCCCTCCCAGGGCCTGGGGCTGGATATATGTTTTCGGGAGTCCATTCATGTATGGGAGTCTCCACTGTGTTAGCACAGAAAACACACAGCAAGATTTATCTTGACAGACAATTCAGAATGCTCTAAAGCAGAGGTGGGCAAACTATGGCCCACGGGCCAGCTGTCCTGTCCGGCCCCTGAGCTCCCAGCCGGGGAGGCTAGCCCCCGGCCCCTCCCCCACTGTCCCTCCTCCCAACCCCTGGTCTAAAGGTTGCTATGTAAGAAGGCAGAGGGTGCAAAGCACCAGGAATGGCCAATAGTGAGGAGTCCTCTCCCGGCAGGAGATGAACTTGATGGGAGCTCAGACATTTCTGTCTCTGACATCTGTTGGCTGGATTCCCTAGTCTGCTAAGGCCACTGTAGAGTAGAAAGTCAGTGGAGAATTTCCTCTTAACCAGGAAACTCCACTGGGAAAGGTGGCTCCCCCAACTATACCCCCAGTCCCTGGTGTAAGGGTGTGTGTTGGGGGGGAGTTCTTAGTGACAGGGGACAGGCAGGAAGGAAAGGGAGCAGAGTTCCACTGCTCCGGAGTCTAAGGGACCTTACATATCAGTGGTGTAAGTTACTAGACCTGCCTCTGTACAGCCCTAACTTGTGCTGGGTGGCCCAGAATGAGTCAAAGCCTGACAGTCTGTGGCCACAGGGATCGCAGCAGATCATAGCAGTTCTCACTTCATTTTATTTTGCCAACTTTCTCTAGCATCATCCATATGTGAGATGAAACACTGGGTGAATGAGTCAAACAGGCTCACATTTGTACCGGGGTAGCTCTTTATGAAGTTGGATTGTGGACCTGAAACGCCCTACAAGTAAACTGGAAGCACTGGAGACACTTTAAAAACAATAAAAGCAATCCCTTGAGTTTGCTGCTGTCTCCGACTTTATTGGATTAGGAAAGAGGCCTGCCTGGCTCTTTTAGTTCTGCTGGCAGAGGGGAAAAGGACGAGGTGTGACACAGGTCCCTGAAAGCTACCTTCTACTAACTCTGTCTCCTACGCTCAGGATTAATATATTGTGTATTTACTGCATATCTTTGCTCCAAGGATGTCAAAACAATAATAATACAATATATTAGCAATACGATTAATAATTCTCAGACGTGGCTTAATTAAGCCTCACAACACCCCCGTGTAGAAGACAAGAATTATCTTCACTTTACACATGAAGGAGCCAAGGCCCAGAGAAGTGAAACAACAGACCCAAGGTCACTCAACAAGTTAGGGGCAGTGGCAAGATAGAACCCAAACATGCTGTCTACCGGCTCTAGTTACCAGACAGCGCAGCCTCCCCCTTAACATTGCCTGTCAAAAGGCCAAGAGACTCCATTGTAGCTGGGAACCAGAGTCTCCTGTGTCCACCAGCCAGGTCCATCAACTATAGGTTATCTGGCTTCTCCCCCTTGTCCCAACCGTAGGTTGAATCCTAACCTGGAAGCACCACTTGTCTTCACTGGGGAGACAGGCCTCACGCCAGCTCAGCTGTGGATCTGACCCAGTTTTGTGACATGGATGCCTGTTCTCTGGGAAGTACCTGAAAACAACTGAATTCTTTAAATGTAAGGACTTGAAGGTTGCCTTGGTGCCCAGGGATTGGTCAGTGCTGGGCATGGGATGCCAGAGCAGGTAGACCGGGGGATAATAACTAATCAGGTACTTTTTGCTCTTCTGCAGCACCTTTGATCCAAGGATTTCAAAGCAGGTCACAGATGACAATGAATTAAGCAAGTCCTATGTGCCTGTGTTTTGCCTTAGCTGCTTTTCTTAAGGCAGAAGCAATCCCACTGGGCTTAGTGGTACCCATTCTCAGTGACGGTAGGGCACTTTTATGCCGCTCTGGCAATGTAAGGCAGCCATAAAAATGGGTAGAAACAGCTCCCTGGGACCCTGCACGGGGGCCACCCGAGTTGGTGTAGAGCTGGCGTCTTGACTCCATCCTCCCAGTTCCTGGGTGTCAGAGCAAACCGGATGTGCAGCAAGAGGACATGATGCTATTGTTTATTTCTCAGGGCTCATGGGAAGCATAGCATATATTAAAGCAACCCTGAAGCTGCTCTGACTTACATCAGGGGCTGGGCACTGACCCAGGATAAAAGGAGTTTAGAAATGTGGTATAAAGCCATGTTGTCCTCCCCAGCTCTGGCCTCGTAAGAGAGTAAGGGAGGATCAGGCCCAGCGGAGGTAACTTAAACCTGTTGAGAATGTTCTGACCTGGGCTGCCGTTCAGCCCATTGTACAGATGGGGCCCACCTGGGTTAAGCCTTCAAATACCCAGAGGTTTTGAGGGTGTTCAGATCCAGGCATTTGATTCAGGACTATCTTTACTCATTATAATGGCGTTCAAGACACACAAAGATAGCATGAAAGTGTACACCTATTTCACATTACCCACCCACCTTCTTACAATTATTGCAGAGTCTGGGTTTGTCCACATTTGTCTAAACTAATTTACTGCATCGAGTTGCAGAGACTTTAGTTCTTTCCCATTTATCTCCGTCCAATTCATAGATTCTCATTTCCATTAGTGAAGCTAGATTGCTTAGAACCACCACTGCCAGCTGATGATCCATACGAACAGGAGAGGAAGCAAGAGAGACTTTTCATGATGGGACATAAGCAGCAAAATCAAATCGGCTGCTGGGAGCCCCCTCATCTTTGCCTTAGTTCCCCAGGAATCCCAGTTTGCTTCGGAAGACCTTGCTAATGGATGCCCCTAGAATAAGAATAATCTATCACAGCAGCAGCTAATGGGTTCTGTGGGTCCAGCACTACTTTGGGGACCCTCTGATCTCACAATAGCCCTCTCCGCGGAGTTCCCAGTAAAGAGAGCTCTGCTGATTCATCTGCTATAAGGCTGGGATACGCATGAGCCACATCACACTGGGCTGGGAGAGCTGAGTTCTCAGGCTACTTGCTCTCTGTCCCAAATTGAAGAGTTTTTCCACATGCCAGGTTGTGGGACAGAAACACCAAGAGATTTAGATGATTTACTGGTTTGATATAGCAAAGAAAATGTCTGCCATATCCTTAGAAGTCTGGAATTAGCCTTTAACCCTAATCTTTGGGTTCTTCATTTCCCTTTCAGATCCTTTTGCAAAAAGGGACTCACTAGATACAAACAAAAAGAAAAGGAGTACTTGTGGCACCTTAGAGACTAACAAGTTTATTAGAGCATAAGCTTTCGTGAGCTACAGCTCACTTCATCGAAAATGCATCCGATGAAGTGAGCTGTAGCTCACGAAAGCTTATGCTCTAATAAACTTGTTAGTCTCTAAGGTGCCACAAGTCCTCCTTTTCTTTTTGCGAATACAGACTAACACGGCTGCTACTCTGAAACCTAGATACAAACAGATACTGGAGTTGACAAGCCAGCCATAAAGAAGTTTCTAGCTGACTTAGGTCACCCCTTGAGTTTACAAGTCCACACACACACACACACACACACACACACACTCTCTCTCTCTCTCTCTCTCCATATTCTGTATCCCATTCCAAGCATTTGAGAATTTGATCCCATCCCTACCTGAGATTTCTGAGCTGCAGCTCCAACTGGATCTTTCAGGGTAGCCAACAAAGCCACCAGAGGGAAAAGGTATAAAAATCCCACAATGTATTTATATCTACCACACTTCTCCTCGTCAGATGAAAGAGAGCCCTTGATTCTGTCTGCAGAAAGTCCTTCCATTTGATCCATATCTGTCTTTAATTAAAAAAAGGAGGAGGGGGAAAATAATCAATTTCTGGATTGTATTTGTAACCTCCCTGCTCGCAGTTGCATCTGGAGCATTTGCGAGGAGCCCTGCAGTCAAAATTTGTGTGGAACCACTACCAGCCTTTCAAAAAGCAATTTAAAAAAATGCAGACTTTACATTAAGCCGCTTTCCAATGTGCCAGGGATTATATTAGCCCCTGCCAAGAAGTATCATGTTACTTGAGCTGAAAGTTAGGGCTGGAGGAGGAACCAGCGAAGTGAAGCAAGCTGGGATGAACATGAACTCCTTCATTTGACTGGCTGAGTGTCAGCATGGGACAAATCTGTAGTTGTCAGCTTTATGTAATAAAAAAGGGGAGGGGAAGAAAAAGGAATCCAAAAGCCAGCATCATGCCTTGGGAACGGTTCATGAGGGATGTTTAACGCTAGAAGAGCGGTCATTTGCCAGAGGCCACTGACAGGAGCAGAATGAAAAATGCAACTGTGGGCTGAAGGCAGCAAGAGCCTTTTTGCTTTGAAGATTTTGGTCAGTTTACAAAAGCTCAGATGAAGTTAAACATCAACTCACTCCTTATTGGAAATGGGCAAGAGAGTCCTAAAGGACCATTGTGTTTTGGTTTGGGGAGTTAAGTGCTCAGTGATCTGGGACTGAGACAGAGATCAAGCTTTCCAGAAGTGAGTGGCAGTTATGGGGGCCTTAACTTATTTTAAGAGTCTCGACTGGGGACTCCCAAGGGCCTGGTTTTAAAGAGGGAGGGTGCTTGGCATGCCCTAAACAATCAGGCCCCTTTAATGCACCAAATCAAAATCAGTAGTTGCTACTGAAAGTCTTAGCCAGAAATTCTCTCATCTTGTGCTTGTGATTTTTTGGCCTTTCCGGCCAGCGCAGCCTTTCAGGATTAGTTTCAGAGTAGCAGCCGTGTTAGTCTGTATTTGCAGAAAGAAAAGGAGTACTTGTGGCACCTTAGAGACTAACAAATTTATTTGAGCATAAGCTTTCGTGAGCTACAGCTCACTTCATCGGATGCATGACAGCAGATGCATCCGATGAAGTGAGCTGTAGCTCATGAAAGCTTATGCTCAAATAAATTTGTTAGTCTCTAAGGTGCCACAAGTACTCCTTTTCTTTTTTCAGGATTAGATGTTTGATAACAAGAGACTATGAACTGACATCACTTTGTTATCTGGTTACAGCCATGCATGTGAGATGCAGGACTTTGCAATTCTCCTGCTTTCCCAAGAGGGTAAATGCTCGCTGCCAGCTAGTGTTTAAAAAAAAAGAAAAATCCAAAGTGATATTTGAAAGCCTCAGAAAGTGGATGATTTCTGCACTTTGATGTGTCTTTACAAATTATCACATTTGAGACAAAAAAAATCCCTTAGTTCATAACCAAAACTATTACCGGTTGGAATTTCACATGCTTCCAAAGCAGAATTGGTCACTTCCTGGGAATTTAGTGAAAAATTAAGTTTCTGGGGTTTTGAAATGTCCTGGAACAAGTTAAAAAAATGGTTGTGTGAAATTTTACGAACATTTTCTCCTCACTGTTATGCAATGGCCTCTTTGAAGCAGCAGCACATTTCACAGAGGGACTAGAACTGGAACAAGCGTGGGGGGGGGGGTTAGATTGCATGGCGCAAAGGGAGGAAGTAGCCAGTGCAGGGAGCAGCATGGGAAAAGATACAAAGAACAGGGTAGGAAAGGGTGGTTAGAATTGGAAGGAGGAGGAAGAATAGCAGGAAGTGAGAGCAGAGACACAGCCGGGGCAAAGCCTCTAAGGTAAGGAAAAGCTAGAACTGCAAACTTGCACAGGCACTTGGACTCTAGGCTCGGACTAGTGGTTCTTGTCCAATGAGGGTATTTCTATATAGCAGCTGGGAGGCGCAGTTCCCAGCGTGGGTGGTTGTCCTTGCACTAGCTTTGCTCAAGCGAGCAATGCTAACAGCAGCAGTGTGGCTGCCTGAAGACATACCTAGGACAGTGGGCGAGCCAAGCCACCACCCATGCTGCAACAGCCACTCACACTATAGCTTGAGTAGAGCTAGTCCAGATACGTCTACCCGTGCTGGGAATTCACCCCTCTGGTCATGTCTATGCTATAGCTGAGAAGTATTGAAGCAAATGGAAAACCCCACTAGTAAACACTGCCAGAAGAACGTTAACTTCGCTAGCATATGCGTAACACCACCACGGCCCAGCATGTCAGCCCTTTGTCAGACCAGTAAGCACCAATAATGCATGAAGTGTCTCAACTTGATATTCATCTATACAGGTACATCTGTGGCTCCCACCACCGGCATATTGAGTACCTCACACTCTATTGTATTTATCCTCAACACCCTGGTGAGCGCGGGCAATGCTAGCATCCCCGTTTTACTGATGGGATACTGAGGCACAAAGAGACTAACCTCTCTGACATGCCAAAGGTCACAGTCTGTGGCAGAGCAGGGACTTGAACCAGGTCTTCTGAGTCCCAGGCCGAGTTCCAAGACCACATAGGTATAAGTTTGCAAAAGCTGAATCCAGAACTCAAACACCGGCCATGTCTGGAGGCTTGTTTTGGCCCACTCTAGAAAATTATAGGGTTATCTGCAAAATATGGATTGGGTTCAGATTCCAAACAATAGCAAAGTTTGGATGAAGGGTTCTGATTCTGGACCCACTTCTCTTCTGAACAGACTATGACTCAGCTGATAAAGGAGTCTGCTGGAGGCTCTAATTGCTGCAGTATATCGGTCATTCAAGAGGCTATTGAAGTTTAATACAGCGAAGGCCTTTGACCTGAGTTGACAGAGACCATCCGACACATTCTGGATATGAGCAGAAATCTTGTTACTTTTTAGCCCTGCCCAGTCTGATTCCAAGAGAGTCACTGGGAAACTGGCTGCTGAGAAGTTACAGGAGCTCAGGGGTGTTTAATGTCACACTCCTGTCTGAAGGGGAAAGGGAAGGAAATGGTTCTCCTGGGTGGGAAGCGGGCGACCAACATCTTCAAACCAGAGTGGTTCTTGGAAAGCAGGCGTCTCCTTTCTCACTGCGTGGGTAGGCATTGCGACCATCAGCACAGGAACTCACCTCCCTGTGTGCAACTCCAACCAGCTGCTGGCTGCAGGATCCTTTGGAACTTTTTCTACTTAAGCCAAATACTTGCTCAGAAAAATCAGCTCAACAACTTGGCCAAGACAAACCTCAGCTACTTTGGCAGTGACAGCAGGGCCTGAAGGGTCAGCTGAGGAAAGTTCTTATGCTGGGCTATTCACAGGTTTTATTTGGATGCTCACAGAGCTGTAAGGGATACATAATCTTAACCCAGTATCCCTGAGAAAGTCACCGTCACGTCTGGGTCCTTTAGTGGACTTCGGACAGTTGTAACTCTTAGTAAAGGTGTATGTGTCTCAATGGCTTCTCACATGCAGCCCTCAATGGACTCGTACCTTCCCCACAGCCTGCCACTCGTGCTTTGCTCTCACATCCTGCTGCCAAGCTCTCAAGATTCCCTTCTGGGAGGCACTGCAGACTTCAAGCCTCCTGAGTTTCATTCCCAGCTCTTCCAAACGCTCCCTGCAACACCTCGGATAAGACACTTAGCCCCTCTGATTTTGCACCCCCACTTGCAGAGCAGAGATGAAAATACTTTCCTAGCTTCATCAGGTGCTTTGAAATCCTGAGATGAAAGGGATTAGACAAGTGCAGAGTGCTGCTATTAATCCAACACTCTATCCAATATAGATTTTAAATTCTCCTGTCTGGAGCCAGAATCGACAGTCCCGTTACATTTGGACAGAAAATATTCCTAGCAACACTGGCTTGCGTCTCAGCACACAGTTGTAACTGAAGTGGAACATGTGACAGTTGAGAGAAGCCATATGGGATGATGGGGGGATATAACCAACTTAGATGTATCTGCTAACTACACAGTGTTCTCTTCCCAGCAATTAGCAGTGCTGACTGAGACCTGGATCTGATTTAAGGAGGCTGGTTCTCCCCAACAATCAGGGATGCATTTCCCAAGACACTTTTTGTGGTAAATATCACCTGGGGGAAAGCTGCCTCCAAGTGGCTTTGACATGCCCTAAGAGACTGACCTGTTCCAAAGAACTAAAATGGTTACTTAGAGACCCCAAAATGTCAAGAATTGGGTTACTTTTGCATTTCCTTTGTTAAAGGAGCAAGGTTTCTATATTTGCACTATTTTTTTCATCCCCAGCTGCTGGTGTATTTGACTTGGAGCATTGCATGATTGTTCCATGTATAATGCACAGTAAGTGGCCGCATTCCCAAGTCCATCTTTTAGCTCATAAAATAAACACTTGCATTCACATGGATTATTGTTTGCATTTTCCTCTTTCCTTCATTTAGAATTGTTACATCACCATAGCATGGCCTCCCTCTGGACAGTTTCCAAACAGATCTGGCTTTGCTGCACGGGTCAAACTTTTAAGGGTAGAATTCACCCCGTTCAACAGGTTAGCACAAGGGTTATGCACCACTCCTATTCCATCAACAGAGGACTTAAGAATGGTCTCATGTATGCACAGCACCTCGCACAGTGGGAACCTGATAATGGTGGGGACCTATAAGCGCTACTGGCCCTCTGCACAGGTGTGAATTTCACCCTAAACTAAACAGTGCCATGTGACACATCAGGAGCCTGGAACTCCTTTTATGTCTCTACAGAACAAGTAGACCATATGCAATGGCAGGGCAAGCTTCCTCCATGTCACCCCACCGCCGGTCCTCAGTTCTGTTCTGGAAGGCCCACCTTAGAAGTCAGAATAGGTCTGTCTTCATCCTCCATTCATGTCACCTTCGATGTCTCAGGGCATCGGCAGTGATCTGTCACCTCCAGGACACCAGTCCAAATCCAGCTCAGGGTGGTGGCAGCTGAACGGTATTTTCCATGCGTTGGCTGCTTGATGGGCCCATCTGAAAAGGGTTGTTGGCTCTCAATGGAGCTCTTGGTCCGCAGAGCAAAAGCCACCCTTACATTTGGATAGCCCTGGAAGCATTCCTGCCTGGCTACTTCACTGCTGCCTGTGGCAAAGGCAGGAAAAACTTCTGCCTTGTAAACGGACTGTGCAGTATAAAGGATTATTAATCTGCTGCAGCATTGGGGAACATCACAGTCCAACCTGAGACAAAGAATATCTGCCACCCCAGAGCTTCAGCTCTCTCAATAGCACACATTAACTCCTTGCCATCAGCTTTTGCTGAAGCCTTACAGTTATTCCTAGAGGGAAAAGAAAAGGGAGCGTGAGAGATCTGCTGTTTAGAAAATGAGCTGAAAACAAGGTCTTCCTCTAGCAAGCAAAGAAGATGGAATATTTTGCTAAAGGGTGGAGCAGCAGCTCAGAAGCATCCACCATAGCCTGGCTCTACGAGGGCTTCAGCCACACCAGAAGCTCGGTGGTCAGTCAGCGACCGGCGCTATGGGACTGAGAGGATGCAGCAACATTCACCAATGCACGAGGGGACAGTGTTGAAAAGGGGGCAGAAAACTGCTCGCCAGACTCACCCTGTAGCAGATATTATTGCTGCTGTACTTTGGCTAGCTACATTAGTACTTGACCTGTAATTCTACCTGTGTATCAATCTAGGGTTACATTCACACTAAGGGAAGCAGTATGGTCCAGTGAGCACAGAACTGGTAATAAAGGAGACCTGGGTTTTGTTCCGAGTTCTGCCTTGGCTTGATTTGGGGCAAGTCATTTCACCTCACTGGGCCTCAGCTTTGCTCATCTGTAAAATAGGGAGAATGGGCCAGATTTCCCAGGGGGAATGGCTGGCTATTGAGCACTTTGGAAATGCTGGCCCAATGACACCCTGCCACATTTGGGATAGGAACGGGGCAGGATGGGAGAGGTGGGGAGGGATGGGACAAAGGAAAATGCCTGACACCTCTAGAACCGCCAGGGAATCTTTGATGCTGGGAGGAAATGCCTTTGAAAGCCCAAAGATCTCAATGGGAAAGTAAAATACAGACAACAGGCATGAAAATCCCAGTCAGCAACAAATTGTTAGGATTTTTTTGGGTTGTTTCTTTTGGGGGGAAGGGGGAAGGAGGAGTAGTGTAGGACAATTTGTACCAGAATAAAAAGAAACATTCTTTCCCAGATAGTGGAAGATTCTGAAAAAGCAAAAGAACAAACATTGCTAATAACCGCTGAGAAGTCAGAAATGCAGATGGAGAACAAAAAACAAAATGAAACAGATGCCCTCGAAAGAGCTACTCAACAATTTCATCCATTTGTTCAGAGCATAAATGCAATGGACAGTTAAGCCATCTGGCTAAGGGGTATATATAATAGGATAGGTAGTGACTTTCAACTTCTGGTCACTGAATAGGGTCATCATAATAGCTGTGTATCATATTTACTTCTTGTATATTAGTCAGCCATTAAGCGTCCATGTGCCACATACAGACTTCTAGATAGGGTTTTGTCCCTGGTAAACAAGAGAGACAAAATTGGAACTCAAACTCTGTGGTGGATCTGTTTGTGTGTTGAGGCCATTTTCTTTAACAAATGCTCCCTGTTTAAGGATAGCTGATTCCACACATCATGCTAGTCACCAAGAATCATTTGCCCTCTTATGCCTGGCTCATAGCCTGGAATGAGTTTGGTGTTTCTTAATTTCAGGTTTTTACTGGACAGGTGTCCTCATTGTATCAGGGGAAGTGGAATCCAGTGGTTACAGCATGAGACTAGCTTGCAAACCTTTCCCCAACTGAAAAATGAAATGTATCTGCTTCATTCACACTGGTGTTCTGGGTCTGATTTTTAAGGCACAAAGTGCTTGGCAATCAGGGATACCATACCAATGATGGACGAAGGGCTGGAGCAAAGCACAGTGAGGCCAATGGAAAGCCTCCCATTAACCAACTTCAATGAGCTTTGGATCTGGCCCTTGAGAGGCTTCCAGTTTCCAGGGCTGCTTTTTCTCCCCACCAGCACTAAATTCACATATTAAGAGCAAAGGGAGGGCTGTGTGTGGTGGGGAGATTCCAAGAAGGGCACTCTCAGAGGAAAGCTTAAAGAATGGCTGCCTGTCACGATATCAACATCTTCTGATGAGCGGGGCAGTGGGAAAGGCTGAGAAATAAAGCAGGCTTTGTATCCACTGCAAATAATGAAAGCCATTTATACAGCTTACATTTGTGAACCAGCTGTTAGCCCAGGAGCTAGGTCAATGCAAAGGCACAGGTGGCTGTTCTCGTTTAGAGAGATTCCATCCAGTCCTGCTTTATATTGGTGCTTGGAGTCTATGTCAGGGAATCACACCGATGTAATTGTAGTCACGCTGGTGTGAGTTCTCCTAGTCTACCCTAGACAAACCCCAAGGATCAGGTATTCCAAGTATCAATATAATAAAGCCAACCCTATTTAACACCTGCTCCTGCAGGTTTTAATGGTGTTTCCAGGGCAGGAATCTCTTGACCATGCAGTGAGTTTTTCCATTCTATAAAACAGGAATTTCTTACAGTCCCTTTGACAACACCATGACCACTGTGAAGCACCTCCACTGTCTTTAAATTAACATTATTGCTTGTCTGCATTAGGGGTTTGCCCTGGGGCAGCAACACTGAAATGGGGGCAAATCCTCCGAGTCTACAAGGCCTTAGAAGAGGCAGGAGGAATCTGAATGAGATTGTGTCCTCTTGCTGCCCAGAATGGAGGCAGATTTGCAGAAATGACTTTCTGTGCAAGACCAGCTGCACAAAAACTGCAAACAAAATCAGTTGCCAATTCAAATACCAGGCTCCCAGCTGGATGAGAATAGGATTTGCCAGGAAAAATAGAAGAGCTCACACAAAAAATACTAACTCAGCCACTTTCCTCTTGCAGAGTTTCTTGAGGCACTTACCCTCAAAGTGAGAGTTGCGGGGGCTAGAGCAATGACAGGGGTTGTTTTGAGGACTCTTCTGTGGTTTTGTCACTGGGTGCTGTACTCACTGCTCAGTGGTGCCTCCTTCTGGTAATTCCAGGAATTAGTTCCACCTGGTTCAGCACCCAGCTTTCTTCTCTTCCACCACTGCAGCTCTCCCCCAGCTCACGGAGTCGCAGTACAGCTGCTTCATGACTTGGGCCCTCCAGCCAGGTCACACTGTGATTTCCCCTTTGGGCTGGGGGGGAGTGGAGAGGGGCAGGACTTTCAAACTCTCTCAGCACCAGCAGTCTCAGGCAATCCTCAGCCCACCGCCCTATGTCATCCCAGCAGGGAGTCAGGCAGTTGCCCCATTCACTGCCCCAAGCAATGCCACTCTGCAGGGGATGGCAGGGGAACCCAGGCTCGCTGTCTACTGTGGGTTCCAGTCCAGGGCCCCATTGGGACTGCTTCCTACCATGCTTCTCTTCCCAGTCAGCCCCTTCTTCCTCAGGCCCATGAGATGAACCCTTCCTCATGGGTTCCTTCCTATCCCCTTTTCTCAGGGGTTCCTACCTCCCCTTCCTTCTCCCTTTCCTCAGGGACAGAGACTGCAGGTTTCCTCCCTGCCATGCCCCTCGCACGGTCTCCTGCCTCCTGGCTTTATAGAAGCACTTCCTGTCCCCTCACAGGTGAGCCTTCTTCTAATTAGTGCCTTCCACACAGCCTAAATCTCCCCCTTTGCAGCTTAATTGACTGATTGGGCCCTCCTGGCCTAATTCAACTCTTTTTTTCAGTACACTCCATCACTAGGGTTGCCAACCCCCCAGGTTTCCCCAGGAGTCTCCCAGAATCAGTCCCTATCTCCTGGAGGCTACTGAAACCAAACTGGGAGATTTTAGGCGCTGAAAGTCCGGCGACGCAGGCCGGCTAAGGCAGGCTCCCTACCCGGCCTGGCCCCACACCGCTCCCGGAAGTGGCTGGCATGTCCCTGTGGCCCCTGGGATAGTCCCAGAGGTCTCCGTGTGCTGCCCACGCCCCGACTCAGTGGCTCCCATTGGCTGGGAACTGTGGCCAATGGGAGCTGCAGGGGTGGTGCTTGCGGGTGCAGGCAGCACGTGGAGCCTCCAGACCCCCACCCAGGGGCTGCAAGAACATGCCAGCTGCTTGGAGCAGCATGGGGCCAGGGCAGGCTGGGAGCCTGCAGCCCGCACCCTCTCCTGCACTCTCGCTCTCTACACCAGCCCAGAGCCCCTTCCTGCACCCAAACTCCCTCCCAGAGCCCACACCCCCCTCCCACACCCCAATCCCTTGCCCCAGTCCTGAGCCTCCCCACCCATTCTCCCTCCCAGAGCTTATACCCTGCACCCCCTCCTGCACCACAGCCCCCTGCCCCAGGCTCAACCCCTCCCACACTCCAAACTCCTGGACCCCACATCCCCTCCCGGACCCCAACCCCCTGCCCCAGGCTCAGCCTGGAGCCCCCTCCCACACACTGAGCCCCTGGGCCCCACACACCCTCCTGCACCCCAAGCCCCAGCCTGGTGAAAGTGAATGAGGGTGGAGGAGAGCAAGCAATGGAGGGAGGAGGGTGGGGCCTCGGAGAAGCGGGGGAGGGCAAGGGTGTTTGGGTTTGTGTGATTAGACAGTTGGCAACCTTACCCATCCCAAACCTTAAAAAGATTCCTAAAAACCAAGGAGAGAAAACGGACCAGCTCTTCCTCCCACTAAGCCAAACTGACAATGAAGGGAGGCCCGCGCCTCATTCAGCGATTAGTTGGAAGAAATCAACATGCGAAACCAGAGTCAATTTATAAATTGCAGCCAAGATTTTCAAGTGACTAGCCGTTTTTGAGTGTCCAACTTGGGACACCTTAAGAGGGCCCAGCTCTCAGAGGCAGAGTACGCTGCACTGTCTGAAAAAAATGTTTCACACTGAGCATCCAGCAACCGAGGCACCCAAAACCACTAGTCATGTCTGACAATCTTGTCCTGGATTTTGTAAGACAACATGCTCCTTTAGCTGTGATAGAGAAAAAACACCTTAAGAGCATTACAATGGTCCATTTTAAAAATTCTGTTATTTCCCCTCTTCATGCTGTTAGTCTACAGTGTGTATTTACCTCAACTTGGGCAAATGAAACTAAAAAATATCAAAGTCGGTTTCATTCTTGTTTATAATCATTTTCATGCCCACGATTTCAGAGCAATCCTATTTGGGTGGCAATTACTGCAGGGAAACGTGGATTCATTTAGGCAGTGATCCTGCCAGTGGTTAAGAGGAAGGATGGCACGCAGGAGCTCTTGGTTCAGTTCGCGTTCTGCCACAAACCCTCTGTGTGACCTTGGGCCTGTTTAGTCTCTCTGTGCCTTAGTTCCTAGTCTTTAAAAAGGGGATACTAGCTTTTCCCCACTGAGGACGAAAAGATTAAAGCTCATGAGATGCTCAGATACTACCATGATGGGGGCCATGTAAGTACTTAAGTCAAGCATGTTCGTAACTATGCATGAGAGGAGAACCATTGATCTCACTGCAAAATTGCTACAGGATCAAAGGCTTCTACAGCATAATTTAAATTCCAATATAACAGAACATCCAGGGGAGCTTTGGTACTGGGTTTAGCTTTGGTAAGAACTTGCTTTTGCAAACTCTAAATGTGGAAATAAATTTGAATCAGTAGGGCCGCTGTAATGCAACAAAAAACATTTGTTTTCTGGAAGAGACTGGAAACCTGACCTGAAATGTTGGTTAAAGGAGATTATATATAAATCTCCTTAGGCTATAGCTATAATCTGTCTCAGCTGCTGTCTCTTATTTTAAGTCTTATACCTTAAAGATCCCAGTCTGGGATCTAATCTTTGCTGCCATTGCTAGAAGGTATGAAACAGCATTTCAAGGGAAGACAGGCAATCGCAGAAGCCTCAGAGAACAAGCAGGCACCCCCTTAACCCGTTCATCAGAGTGTCTGCAGGTCTTGTCTTGAGGCAGATAGATGGTAATAAACCGTATCTAACGAAGAGTTCATCAGAATCTGGAGCTTTTGACTGAATAAAAGGCCACTGTGTGTTTTGTGTGTTTAAATGAGAGCTGGCCCACTGGCTAAAGTGATTTAATTGACCCTTCTCCGTTTGTTACCACTTGCCTACCCCACTCCCACCCAAACTGGAAAGGCCTGGCTAGTTTAACAACTTCTTCAGACATGGCTCAAGTTGTCAGAAGTCTCGTGTGATTGATTTGGGTGCTCTTGAACCCGACACCACCCTTGGATTCAGCCTTGGACCTGCCCCCTGGTAATCTCTGGCTAAACCCAATCTCAGCATCATTTCTTGGCCCATCTCTGCCCAGCGGGAGGAGTCCTCTTGTCATACATTAGAGATTCAGCCCCCACTGTCTCTGTCCTGGGACTGTCCTGGACCCCTAGAAAGTAAATAGCCTTGCACGCAGCCGGATGACTGCAGCTGCCAGGCAGCAAGTGCACCTGGCAGCCCTTGCTCCAGCCCAGCAGGTCCCCCGGGGCTCATCAAACCCACACTGCCTCTGCATCATGTAGGCCAGCCAGGCAACCTAGCCTACCCAGCAACAAGTCTCCCCGAGTCAGCAGGGTCACCAGTGGAGGCAAATCAGTGCTGGATTCCCTCTCCCCCCTAGCTACCTGGGGCCTCAGAAGCCCTCAGGGCAGCCCTGGCAAGGGGGCAGAGAGACCATAGCCCTTACCTAGTCCATCTTGGTCTCTTTCCTCCCAGAAATGCCTCAATCCTCCAGCTCCAATGGTTACTTCATCTCCATGTTCTGAAGGAGCCTCACGTGCAGAACATCCCCTGTCCCTACTTCTCATCAGAATGACAACTTGCATTGCCGGAGGGCAGGGATTCCACAGCTGCACTGTTCCACAGACACAGAGTCCACCATGGATGTCACTGGCCGATGCCAAGGTGCAGAGGTCAAAGGAGCCATCCCCACTTCAGCAGAAACCATTTGATGCTCTTTTATGCAGGGCGGTATCTGCCTAAATGCACTAGAGTCCTGGCTCTTCCATACATTTCTGCACACGCTTGTCAACCATCTCAACACTGCAACCGCCAAGCTATGGCAAGGAGCTCCACAGACATACATGATGGCCTTTAAAATGGGTCCTGTGCTCAGGAAATTGATTCTGGGGATAGACAGCTCAGACTCAGAGCTGATAAAGTCAGGACTGTAATTCCAGAAAGCAAACCTGCATTTCACACGCAGCCTGGAACAGTATTTGTGAGGAGAAGTTTGCACTGGGGAATTAACCCCCTGCTTGCCAGCGGAGCTGAATATGAAAAGTATTGTCTACCAACCCCATGCAGATGAACTGATAGGGGTCTGGTATTAATGGGCCAATGCAATGATGTTCGTGCTGCAGAGGGAGGACAGAGGTTCTATCAGGTAGTCAGGAATCGAGAACACTTACCTTTTATGTAGCGCTTCAAATCTTCTGGAGTGCTTTATAAACCTTAATCAATTCTCAAAACCCAATCATGCATTTTAGAGATGGAGAAATGGAGGCAGAGAGGTTAAAGGACTTGCCCAAGGTCCTGGAAAGAATCATCATCAGAGTTAGGAATAAAAGACCCAAGGATTCCTCGGTTCCAGTCCTGTGCTTAGGTTGCTAGGCCCAAACCCTCTTATCTATCTGAATCTGAATCCTTCCTGTGCCATCAAATGTCGCTTAGGAAAGCTGCCTTTTCCAAGTCAAACTTTAGCCTTTGATAAATCAGTCTTAGTTCTTCCTAATGGAAAAACAATCTTGATTTCTGGCAAACTGTGAATAACTTGATTATTTTTCCTAAATGGCAGGAAAGGCTGGATAAACTGATTTCCTCAAACCCCTCTGAAAAGCTACTTAGAAGATCTTCCTATCTTAAAGCACCATCAAAAGAGGGGAATGAGTGAAAATTGTACTGACTGCAGTCTGGTTCAAACTTTCAATATAAGCCTACCAAATATAATAGATTGGAAAATGGTAAAAATCTCCACTCAGATTTCTTATTGAAGACTAAACCAATGGCAGGAAATTAATTTTATTGCTCCCTGGAATCTACCTATAAAAAGATATCCATAGCTCTAAAGCGCGGACCATACCAAATTCCACCTCCACTCTGGCAACACAAAGGGTCTTGACCTATGCACAAGATCTGAAGAGCTTGGAAGGAAATTTTCATTGAGAAACAATTAAAGTTGAAACAAATAAAAAATTAAAAGAGGAAAACAGAAAAAAATTTATTTGCTGCAAAGCGGAAAGACATTTTCTGCAGCAGCTATGCACCTTGAAGTTGAAGACTCTGTATTCTCACTACAAACAGTTCCCCATTTTCACAGGCCCAGAAGTGACCCAAGATACCTTCATCGAGGGCACAAAGAACTTAAAAAAAACAAACAAAACAAAACAAGAAGCCAGAGATCTGCTGTATCCTTTTCTGTGTACACTGACAAAGTCCAGTGTCAGAGTCTTCAAGATGAGCATGACAGAAGTTGCATGATGTGCAGTCCCCCAAGCAGCACAAACATACGTCTGACATACAGGACAGTGCATTGGTTTGTTTTTCCTTTTACCAAATGCATTGGTGGTTGTTGCAGCCGAGGCATACTTTCTAAAATGTCCTTTTAATGCTTAGTGCCATATTGGATTTAAGTACAGCCTGTAAAATCATTAATTTACAGCAGAAAGCAGTAAGTGCAGCCGTCACTGATTGGATAGACTCTCAAAAAGAAAAGGAGTACTTGTGGCACCTTAGAGACTAACAAATTTATTAGAGCATAAGCTTTCGTGAGCTACAGCTCACTTCATCGGATGAAGTGAGCTGTAGCTCACGAAAGCTTATGCTCTAATAAATTTGTTAGTCTCTAAGGTGCCACAAGTACTCCTTTTCTTTTTGCGAATACAGACTAACACGGCTGCTACTCTGAAACCTGGATAGACTCTGACAGTATTGTACTTTGGGGACTGTAAAGCTTATTTTAATTACAAAGGAGATGCCCAGCACTTGATGTTATTTTCCCCCTACCTCTTCAGACTGATTTGGGACCAGCATTCTGATTTAGGGACTATTCGAAGTCCACTAAAATTAGCGGAAAAATTCCTCTTGGCTTTAATTGGCTTTGGATCAAGTCCCAATAAGGACAGCATCAGGTTCAAAGAAATCAATTATTTTTTAAAAAAATGTTCTGACCCATCTTAATCACACCTTAGATTATTAAAGAATTTTGGAAAGTCCATGGTGGAGTTTTCAGATCTTAGCACTGGGCTAACCATTCCCACTGAACTCCACAGCAGAACTCCCACTGCATTCAGTGGGAGCAGAGTCAGGCCAACAGGAAGTCCTTCTGAAAATCCAACTGTAAATGTATTTCATGCTGTTGCATGCAGATTATTTGCTTCCAGCATTTGTCCAAGCTTGGACAATAAAAACAAGGCTCATCAATGTCACTTTTCTTTACAGAGGAGTCCCATTTGGCCATATTCGGTCACTCGTACGGTGAGTAGCAACTTACTTCATGAACAGCCCCATTGCACTGAATGGGATTATCTGAGGCATCAAGTACCACACAGAGGCAACGCATGGGGGTGGGGTGGAGGACATGGGGACCCCAGGCCCCGCCCAGATTTCCTGCTTGGCTTGTACTGAGCACGCTCACGTGGACTGAGCATGCTCAGTTACACTGCTGAAGCCG
Organism: Dermochelys coriacea; assembly: GCF_009764565.3. Lineage (NCBI taxonomy): Eukaryota > Metazoa > Chordata > Testudines > Dermochelyidae > Dermochelys > Dermochelys coriacea. Next base: position 17,012,963 of record NC_050085.1, on the reverse strand, counting down.
GCTGTACCTCACATCATAGGCAGGCACTGGTGGTCTCTGGTACCACTTCCTATGAGAGAGGGCAGTAGAAGATGGACATTCATAGTTGTTTTTACTTAGAACAATGCAGCAAACACAAAAGGGGGGAGTGTTTATTAGAAAATCTGTTTTCTTGGGAATAAAATATAGTTCTTGAAACCTACGTCTTAGTTTTGTCAAAGCTTATTTTTACAAATAATCTACATTTGGGGGTTAAATGTGACCCAAGATTGTACCTTTGCCTGGGAAAAAGCACAGAGATTGTAATAAACTCAACTGAGAAAGCATTCTGAGATATTATCCGTACCAAGTGGGAACTGTGACATAAGAATTTCCTGGGACACTAGGCAATATGTATTCCTGTAACCACTACACACACACACAAGGATTCAAAACTAATTTGAATCCTTTGCCACCTCTTTGGTAATGAATGAATTTAAGAAAGAAACGCTGTGTTCCGGTTGATTTTATGCACTGCTTTCTAGGTGTAAGAAAAGATTATACTGGTCTGCAGCATAACTGCATAGAACAAAGCTACATACAACGCACATAGGGCAGCTCCTCAGGTGCCACCCTTAGAACCTAGTCACAGGTACGGGTGAGAGTTCACGGGATGGTGCTTCTTCCCAAATCAACTGGTTGGAAAACATGATGCAGTTGGAATCAAGTTGACCCCAGGATTTACACTATTGTTCACACATTCCTATTAATGTTCAATGGAATATAAGGGTCCTAGTTTAATAAATTTTTCTGCCAAACAGAAAGAGAAAAACAAATTTCCTCTTCTCTGCCTTAGTCGTATTTTATTTTATTTTTTTACATTTTGGTTGGAATATTTGACACCAGCCTTTGGCATTATGAGTTAAAAGTTCAAGAGTCTCTGGAATTATGGCTGCAAAAAAAAAAGGTAGATTGCTGGCAGAAGAGTTTCACTTAGAGGTCAAAAATACGTGCTGCAACAATATTTTCTTCAGTAAATGTTCACTACTTTATCTCTAAGGCACACGCTCTGTCTCTCTCTGGGAACGTGTCAGTTCCAGACTCCTCCTACCTGCTCAAATCCAAGTACCTTGTCACGCCCCAAAGGCTTGGTTCTGAGAGCACATTGGCTAACTAGCATCCTCCACAACTGACAACCCTGCAGGAGAGCCAGGGGCAGTGCCCGATCCCACCGGATAGCGCCTTATGTAAAGTGCGAGAGTATTGCTTTGCCACAGCCTGCCGGCGATGAGAAGGAGTGGGCCGCAGCCTGTCCTGCCAGAGCTGTGTCAGGCTGCGAATCAGACGCTGCAGGGAACTAGGCAAGAGCGGGACAGCCTTTGAAACGTCTGTACATGAAAGCACTCTTTCCAGGTGCTGATTTTGTAGCCCCTCCAGTTGTCAGCACAGAGCATGGTGGCATCCGGTCAGCAATCCACCTGGTGCCGTCCATGCTGGGAAAGGAGCACAGGGCGGGAGGGCTGGTTCCCCACAAGCTTGGTGGCTCGCTCTCATTACGGGGAGAGCATATCCCCCACGACTGACTCTTGTGATTCACTTTCCCCCTTTCAGGATGGCTTCACAGTCAGACAAACACAGTGGATGGGTCATGATTCTCAACTAAATGGACACACAAAGGGAGGAAGGAAGGTAGGAGTGGGAGGGGAGGGCGCAGATCCTCAGACGAAGATCTGAATCCTGTCCCGGATAGCCTGCCTGCAGATGGGGCAGACAGTCAGGGCCTCGCTGCACTCAAGGCAGGAGCCATGTCCGCACTGGAAGACCAGTTTGATTTGGTTGTCAATGCAGATAGGGCAGGTGATGCGCTCCTCCATCTGGCGGTAGCGGCTCTGCAGCTCCTCCATCAGCTTCCGCTGGTCAGTGGACTCGGCGCTGGGGCTGCATTCCACTTCCGTGCTGTCTGTGGGGAACAGGAAGCAAGTTAGTGGCTGGGGACTCTGCCTATTTCCTCCGCAAGCACCTTCTAATGCACTCCCTGTCCCTGTCTAGACAGTTTGAGAAGTAAGGGGCAAATATTTTGTGAAAGGGTGGCCAGTGCTTCTCTCTCCTTTGGTTTGTGCCGAATTGTTAAGGGGCATATACATTGTGGTCTGAGATGCACATCCTCCCTCATCATTCCAGAAGCAGCTGCCACTACCTGGAAGTGGAGAAAAGTGCAGTGCTAGCAAAGAGCTTGGCACACTGCTCCTGCAACGTGTTATGGCACTGCATGCCCTCGCTACACCGAGTTTATATTCCTGTCTGCAGTATTGTGTCAGCTCTCTGTTCTAGCTTTTCAGGCTATAGATTCAGAGCTGTGAAAGTTGATAGAGAGCATTGTGATCTCCTGCACAACACAAGCCACAGAATTCAAGAGGGTGATTTAATTCTTCTTATGTGCAAAGTTCAACAGAGCAGAACTTGTAGAGATACTTGGTTCTAATTCAGATGAGATGAAAGAGCTCAGTGTACTAGGCAAATTCCAGCTGGGGTAAATAAATTCCACCTGCTTTCAGCTAGAGACAATACTATTCACATTCTGTTCCTAAACAACTAGATCATGTTGCTGTGTGCTTTTAAACAGATGTCCTGATTCACCCCAGAGGTGGCTGCATTCCACTGGTGGGTGAAGTGACCACATCAGTTAAGTTTGTAAGGAATTTTTGGGATGAACTTAGGGATAAATGGTGACGATGGTGTGGCCCAAGCCGGCTGACATCCTGCTGATATGCTCAAAAGCCTGACTGCTTCCATAAATCTCTTTGCTGCAATGGACTGGAATCTTTGCAGAGATTCCAACTCGGGAAGGCGGAGCCATTATATTTTCCTGTATTCTATACACCTGAAGAATGCAGCAACAACAGGGCACTCCTGCCTATGGATGCTCCTATGGAGGATTTCTGCCCTGGCCAGCTCTGTACGTCTATATCATGTGACAGATTCTTGGCTCCTCTATACTTCGGTCGAGGCAGCCAGTTGGCATCAGGCCCATTTGCAAGATCACAGCCTGGTGCCACCCAAGTCAGCAGCAGCATGTTTGTCTTCAGTGACCTCTGCCGGGGGGTGGGGGGGGCAGAAACATCCACTCCCCCATGTCCTGTTTGCCAGCAGGCAACATGGGTGAACACCATGGCTAGCAGGAGTCTGCTACCCCATGGCATGGAACCAGCATGCAGCCTTCATTACGGTATTATTCCCTGTGCAGGAGATTGAATTATGGGAATGGAAGGCACTCCCTGTATAAAACTGCAGAGATCCAGGCTAAGGTAGGAGGGGAATTCCATCAAAGCAGTCAAACCTAACTGCCCTGGGACTAACCCCAACCCCGCTTACTTGGCTCTCATAAATGGACTTAGGTTAAAATGCCTTTAAAGCACAAGGGCAAAGTTAGGCTCTTGCACGTTACAAGCTTTCCTGGATCACAAATTTCCACTGTGAAGTCACTGCTGGTGCAAGGAGCTGGACGGATGGACCTGGAGACCCAGATGTCTGCTATCGATTCACAGCACAGGCTGTGGCAAGGCAAAAACACACTGCCCTGCCAACGGGGCCCCTGTGCAGGCCTGTAACAACTGCCTCTAAAGAGGAAAGACAATTCACCCGTGGCTTCTCTGCTGAGACTAGCTGTGGGTTGATCGCTGTGAGAGCGCTGCAAGACAGACTGCGAATGCCCTCCTCAAGCTAATTTCACCAAGATCAAGCAGTCATCTGTCGGCCTAAACAAACATTCAGTGGGGCCTTTTCTATCCAAAGCCGTGGACAACAAGAGCAAACCTACCTTGCTTGAGTTTTTTGGTTATTGTCACTTGACATTTGATGCACTTCTTCATCCTCCTGGAACATTCTACCGGAAGCAGGAGAAGAAGAGAGATTTCAGCTAACCCCAGTGGTGCTTGAATGAGCCCAAAAGCAAAGAGGACACACAAGGACATCACATTTTTAAACCATCCAAGAATCACCTGGACTGTAAGAGACGGTCTTTGCCTGCATAGAGCAGAGAGCACTGGCTTCTCTCTGAGCTACATGCTGTTCCTGTCGCTTCAGCTACCCCTTCCCTAGAGTTTCACATGCAACAGCCCAGCTCTTGAGCAGCTGCGTTACCACAATGGCCATTATAACCCCCCCCCGACTCAAATCCCCACAGAGCAGCTGCAAAATGGTCCCGTATTCTGACGGGAACAGATAGGGCTCTTTCACTTGTTCCTAACCAAAGTCTGCAGCCAGACGGAGGGACCCGGCTGAGATAACAGACTTGCTGATCTGTTAATATAATTCAAAGGGAAACAGAAGACGACAGCCAGAAGGGGTGGGGGAATCCCTTGGAAGTGGTTTTGTTGGAGAAAACATGGCTGGCTGGAACTGGACCATCCGCCACTTCTTTCTAAACCATCCAGGGCAGCTGCAATGGGTCCCAATCCAGCAGCACAATGGGAGCTTCCATGACCAGGCCCTAGGGTGTCACATCTAAAAGGCCATTGCAGGAATAGCCCTGGGGTTGCTCTGGTGAGCACCCAACAGTCCCATCCCAAGATGCTCCCCGGACAAGCACAATGGGGAGGTGGAGTGAGCACCGGCAAAGGACCCAATGGGAGCGACCTACCTTCACACACGATTCTGTGCTGACATGGGATGAAGTGAATGAGCAAAGCTAGCTCAGAACAAACCAGGCATTCGGAAGGGGCCAACATGCTGGCCACGCTGAGGTTGGTCATTGTGTTGGGGGTGGTCTGCACTCTGCGCAGGCTGTAGGTCACCACAGAGCTGTCTGAAGAAATCTGCTCATCCCTGCAAGATGAAGAATCCCATGAAGAATTAGCATCCTCGCTGGCTGGAGCAACACCCCCCACACAGAAGGCAGCTCAGCAGCTCTCCCCAATGGCCTTATCACGGCAGGGATGGGTATGGGGAAATGCTTCAGAGCCAGATAACGGGCCAGATCCACAGCCAACGCAAGTCTATGAAGCTCCATTGACTTTGACAGAGCTCTCTTTGTTTACATCAGCTGACGATCTAGCCCAAATGCATGGGGAAGGGGAGAGAGAAGGAGTGGAAGATATTTGTGCAGGATTTAACACTTCTTATGGATGAGGACAGCAGGCCCCTGCCAGTACAGCCATCAGCAGTGCAAAGTCAGCAAGCTGGGATATTTAGAAAAGGCCACCCTTTGATTACACTGCTCTCGTAAGCACACGGGACAGGCCTGACCTCTGTGCCTACATCTGAACCCCAGAGAGTCTGGATTCTGAGCCGGACCCTGACCTCAATGGTGTGACTCCTGAATCCACAACATTCCCCATAACTTTGGGGAAGTTTGGATTCAACTCCACAGTCAAACTGCCTAGACCCCCCCCATAGATTTGGATTCTTGTCTGGAATCTCAGTGCAACTTTGTGGAGCCTAGATCATGACACTCTTGAGCTTTGGGGGAGATTCTAAGGCAAATACCACCAATACAGCCCACCTCAGCTCTGTGTTGGCAGAGAAAACAAAGACAGGCTGGTTTTGGTATAGATGAAGCCTACCCTTAATTAAATCTGCCCCTCCATCATTCTGGAGCAGCTGCCCAGTACAAAGGACGTAATGTAAATCAGAGGAGTTACTGAACTGGTAAACACCATCTATCTTTTTCACACAGCATTATTTAAACTTGACAGGTCTAAGATGGCATCTGTCACATGATGAGCCACTAAATCGTATTCAAGTCCCCATGCAGAAGACGCAGAATTGTTCGGTTAACCCCTTGGCATCAGATTCTTTCTGTGCTTTTCCAATAGCCAGCTACCATTCTAGCAGACACTAATGGCATGGATGTTCTTTCCTAGTTATCCTGTGCGTATCAGCAGTGTGCGAATGGAAGGGGCCAGGGGAGGAACAATCAGGTGGCTGATGGAGTCTACCCATCTTGGGATACTGCTAAGTCATCCCCTCTGAAGAGGATTCCCCCCTCCCCCTTTTTGAATGCACCAAATTCAAAGCATTTTCATGGGGGTGAAATGTTCCCTAACCGCTTACTGGGTTTTATTACACACAAACATGCTTCCCCTGTTCTCCATTGAGGCAAGCTAATTGAGCAGAGGGAAGAAAGTGGATACGTGCTAAAAATCACAAAACCAAGCAACTTCATCAGATTATACTAAAATGATCCCAAACATTTACCGAACCCTTGCTCCTCTCCAGAGGTTGGGGATGCAAATAAGTAGGACCCTACTAAATTCACGGCCAAGAAAAATGTGTGTCAGACCCTGAAATCTGGTCTCCTGCCATGAAATCTGGTCTTTTGTGTGCTTTTAGCCTGTACTATACGGATTTCACGGGGGAGATCAGCTTTTCTCAAATTGGGGGTCCTGACCCAAAAGGGAGTTGCAGGAGAGTCGCAAGGTTATTTTAGGTTTCGGAGTAGCAGCCGTGTTAGTCTGTATTCGCAAAAAGAAAAGGAGTACTTGTGGCACCTTAGAGACTAACAAATTTATTAGAGCATAAGCTTTCGTGAGCTACAGCTCACTTTAGGGGAGTTGCAGTATTGCCGCCTTTACTTCTGCGCTGCCTTTAGAGCTGGGTACCCGGAGAGCGGTGGCTGTTGACTGGGTGCCCAGCACCCCACCAGCAGCAGTGCAGAAGTAAGGGTGGCAATATCACACCAGGCCATCCTTCCTTCTGCACTGCTGCTGGTGGCAGCTCTACCTTCAGAGCTGGGCTCCCAGCCAGCATCTGCTGCTCTTCAGCTACTCAGCTCCGAAGGCAACGCCGCCGCCAGCAGCAGTGCAGAAGTAAGGGTAGCAGTACCGCAACCCCCCAACAATAACCTTGCAACCTCCCGCCCCTGCCCCAAACTCCTTTTTGGGTCAGGACCCCTACAATTACAACACTGTGAAGTTTCAGATTTAAATAGCTGAAATCATGAAATTTAGTATTTTAAAAATCCTATGACCATGAAATTGACCAAAATAGACCGTGAATTTGGTAGGGTCCTACAAATAAGATAGAATTCTGATGACAACCACCTGTAGTTTCAGGTCTGACCTGCCAAAACCCAAACAATGAGGTTTTGCAAAACTGGAACTAAAGGCCAAGCCATTTTTGATGCTGTATTCCCTGTGGGTATATCAGACAGATTTGCTCATCTGTTTCACTTATCAATTTAAAGATGGATATTGTCCAACTACAGGGGCTTCCAGAACCCACCCTTTACATGGCATTTGGGGTTCACTGCCTTCTGTACTTCACTTGGATCCTGTAATTAGTAGATTAAGAGTAAAAAGAAAAGGAGTACTTGTGGCACCTTAGAGACTAACAAATTTATTAGAGCATAAGCTTTCGTGAGCTACAGCTCACTTCATCGGATGCATTTTGATGAAAGTGAGCTGTAGCTCACGAAAGCTTATGCTCTAATAAATTTGTTAGTCTCTAAGGTGCCACAAGTACTCCTTTTCTTTTTGCGAATACAGACTAACACGGCTGCTACTCTGAAACCTAGATTAAGAGTGAAACAAATCCCAGAACTGCACTGCAAGACAGAGGTCAGCTCCAATGATTTGATGTTCAGAGACCAATAGGGTGAAATTCACCTCTGGGCAGAGAGCCCACGTAAGCAGTGCCCAGGCCCTGTTACAGGGCCAAATGACACCCCATCCTGCAGTAAGAAGCTGGGCGGCTAACATGCAGTTGTCTCTTTATTCAAAGTCAGGCTGCTGAGTTTATCCAAGTATCACTAGTCTGCTACATCCTTCTCTGTGAGCTGCAGAGGATATCCTGGAACCCAGCAAGAAGCCGGAAATACGTTGCCAGCAGCCCCCAAACAGGAGAGGCTCAGACCTCGTGGAGTTCTTTTGCTGGTTTAGCTTTACCAGTTCCCCAAATGAAACAAACAAGGGCTTTTTTGCCAGCATAAATGTGTCTACACTAGGGCTTTTGGCAGCATAGCTACATGGGTTAGGGAAGCGACATAGCTATACCAGCAAAATTTTAAGCATAGGCCAGGCCCCCAGACTGGCATCAGAGAGATGTCAAAGGCTGAGACCGACCACCAGCCAGTTCTCCTAGAAGACACCAATTCTGCAAGGCATTCACGTAAGATCAGTTCCCACAGAAGTCAATAGCAGCTGAAGGTACCCCACACCTTGCAGAGCAGACTAAGAGGGTCTGGCATGGCTAGCACCTATACATTTGGGGTTAGGAAATGATCACACTGTGTAGCCTACCTGAATTTCTGGGAAAAGTTCTTGATCATCTGGACTATCCTTCCATCTGCAATGAGATCCAGGGGAGACTTTCCCCTGTGGTTGGCGTAATTAATATCTGCTCCTTCCTGTGCTAGGTAACACGCAATCGCAGCACCAACATTCAGCTCTACATTTCCAAGGAAGCCGGAAGCCTGAAGCTAAGAGAGGGGGAGAAAGTCTCTGTTAAGGCACTCAGAAAGCTGGCTATGGGTCAGACCCTAGAAAACCAGCCTCAGTTCTCGTGCTTGCAATTTGCAGGTGCAAAGAGCTGCAGGTGTAATTTTGCATCCCTTATCTGTGAACACAATCAGATACTTAGACATCCAAGTCACATACTTATTTTTACTACAGTAGTGCCTAAAGGCATCAGCCAAGACTGGGCCTCGTTGTGCCAGGTGCTGTACATTCTTGTAGTAAGAGATATTCCCTGCTCCAGAGAGAGTGATCTAAATAGATGAAACAGATTAAAGGTGCGAGAAAGGAAGGATTATCATCCTCACGTTACAGGTGGGGACCTGAGGCACAGAGAGATTAAAGTGACTTAACCAAGGTCACACAAGAAGTCTGGGAATTGAACGCTGATCTCCTTAGTCCCCAGTCCAGTGTGTTAACCACAAGACCTTCCAATCTCTCATAGTTACCCTGCCAATAACTTACACGTACAATTTTTCAGACATAAAACTAGTGACTCATTTAGTGCCAGGCTGAAGAACAGGGTCTATCTGTTGGTATTTGCAATTTCCATCGCAATAAAGGAGAAGGAGGAGGAGTGTGTGTGTGTGTTACAGGGAGAAAACCACAACAGATGGCTCATTAGTTTGGCAATAGCTTATAAAAACTGACACACAGCAAGGCACCTAAGCTCTGCACTACTCTAATGAGACATGAGGGTAAGAAGGAAGCAGCCCTGGTCAAATCCATCCATGTCAAGATAAGGGTAAAGTATAGAGAGGACAGTGTTGTTAAGGCATGGGACTGAGACTCAGGACACCGGGGTTGTATTCCTAGCTCTGCCACTAGGTCACTTTTCATCTTGGGAAAACCACTCCTCCCCCCCCACTGGGCCTCAGTTTTCCCACCTGTGAAATGGGGATAATAGCTGATGCAGAGAAGGCTCCATTTGTTAGATTTGTGGAGATGCCGACTGGTTTTGTAAAAAATGAAACATGAAATGCCAATTTCACACACCCCGACAGCCATTCTATTTTACAACTCTGCCAGCACGACCCAACTTTGCTTTGCCTTTCTACACGGCACTGAAATCAGAGAGCTAAATTCAGAGCATGTCTGAGTGGCACCAGATTAGGCTGGCAGGCTGGCAGTTTGTTGAGCTTGAAGGTTTGCTGCAGATAAGTCCAATGATACAAGTCTGATCTGCTACACCAAGAGGCTTAAAATATGGAAATGTAATTCAGCTCTGGGGATTCCCCGGGGGTTTGGCCTGGAGACTTATCAAAACAGCGTGATAACAGAGGAAGTCTGTGCTGTATCCCATCCTCCACCCCAACCTCTTCCATTTAACCCTTGTTCTGCCACCAATTCCTTTTGTATTTTGAGCTTAAGGCTCTTGGCAGAGCTAATCCCAGTGCAGGCAAGCAAGATTCCCCACCACCACACGCTGCTCTGAGGGCCAAGCTCTTAGCCGCAGGCCTCCTGAGATTAGACTCCTGAGCCTCCTGGGAGCAGAGACAGGCATCGAAGCTGCTTTGCACAGAGGCGGCACAAACACATTTCCATTACAAGGTACATTAAAGACACTACGTTAAAGCTTCAGGGATGAAATAGTTAGTGGATGGAGTCCCAAGTGGCAGCTATTTAGGGTGAGGGGAACAGGGAAGGTCCCTGCCTTCTTAGATTATTGAATGCACCAATGCATCCCAGGGGAATATCCACTGGTTGGCCCAGTAGGTCATGTGCATGCTGCAGAACAGAAAGGGACTATCTGAATCTCAGCCCGCTCCCGCCTCCAGTTAGCAACAGGTAACGCCATCTGCTGGCCCACCTGAAATGAGTGCAGGGATCTCAGCTCAGACCCCAGCAGAAAGGCGTCCACACCAAAGAAACCACCATTGCTATTTACACCCTACTTGCCCGTCACAGCACAGAGGCCAGGACTGAATGGATCACTCAGACTAAATTGCCCCCCATGCCTGGGCGATGGTGCCCCCTCCATGCTAGAGCTAGGCACGTTAATAGCTGGGGGGAAGTGCATATGGGAGGCTAGCCTGGGCTGCTGGGTGTGTACCTATTCTGCAAATAGAGAATGTTACTTGACAAGGGCATTACATCAGGCCCTATAAAATTAGAGTGGAAGGAGTTGTACATTTAGGCTGAGACTATCAAAGCCCGCGGAGGACACAATCCAATTAATAGTAAAGGGAACTGGGCATCCAAAACCATTAGGACAGCTTTGAAAAATCTCTGCCTGCAGTATTAGCTCCTAGGGCCTGCAGCATGGCAGTCCCAAAAGCTAGTCAGCCTCTATAAAAAGAGCTCAGCAAGTTACTAGGAACCTGCCCCGTTCTGCAGCCACCTTTGCTCATGTTTCCAGACCGGTAGAACAAAGAGTGACGAATGATTGACAGACTGCCTGCGACTAGCAAAAAGTAGGGAAGCTGGCGCTGGGCTCTGATTACCGAATCAGCAATCAGCCTCTGCCCTGCTGGGGGGACCTATTTGTGCATCCTGTACCACCCACTGGCATCATCAATTCTTGCAATCAAAGCTGGTGTCATGGGATACAGCAAGCTAATGAATGGAAGAGGTGGAATTTTCAGAGCAGATATGGGTAGGATGCGGGGGAGGGGAGAAACAGGCAGTTTGGCGCACAGTGTGCAGAACTGAGTTTTCTAATTTTAAATTACATTTGAATTTGATGTCAGATTTTTTAATTTGTCAAATTATCTTTGCACTGGAATAATTCTCATCTCACCCAGATTGTGCGCATTTGGCATTTGCCTACACAGCTTCCGCTGTAAATTGGCACACAAGTGTAGATGTATGTAAACAGGTGATGGAGTAGTTTGAAGGGCTAATTTTACGCCGAAAGCCTTTGCAGGAGGACTAAGCTTCCAATAGCTGACATGCCCTGGCCCCTCTATTTGAGGCCTAAAGATCAAGTTTTCCCGAGTTCAGACCGAATGTGAAATTCAGCCCTGGAGCAATTACAACTGAAGTCAGCCATGTGACACCAGGGACAAGTTTGGCCCAGAGAGATAGCTGGCATGCTGAAAAGCAGCTTTTCCACTGCACTTGTGGCCTTGCAGGACAACGGTTCCCGAGGTCTGGTTGGGGGTGCCCCACAACATTCCCCCCTCCTAGCGTGTTTGTTTTGCAAGTAGGAACTGTAAAAGGGAAGCCTCCAGGCCTTCAGAGCAAGCACCTACAAGGACTATAGCAAGAGGTGGAATGCTGGGAAGTAATTACTTCAGTCTCCAGCTCCTCCTCACTGAGGGGAAGGGGAGATGGGGGAAAGACGTGAAACAGCCGCACTCCTCTACTCAAATTCCACTGCCTCTCACACCTTTTGCCCCAAACGGAGTGAAATCAATGATAGGGGGCAGGGGGGAAGAGGGGGAGGGGAGTACGCATGATTCTGGCACCATTGACAGTAATGAGTGTGTTGCCACTGACTTCAGTGGGGCCAGGATTTTACCCTTTATAGAGTTCAACAGGTAGTGTGAGATACTCTCTCTCATGCCCCTCAATGGAGCTAAGGTGACGGATGAAAACTACCCCTTGCTTGGATACGACGTAGTCCCCCTGCCACATGCACACGGTGTCTTGTTCCCTACCCAGCTACTTTCACACTGTGCAGGTCAATTGTCCTTATGTTCTTAGTACCATCCAACAGGAAAAGTGAGTCAGTGCAGCACGGTCTATGAACTAAGGCCAGGACTCCTGGCTCTGTTACTGGGGCCCAGCCACTTCCCCTCTCTCTGCCCCATCTGTAAAACGGAGAAAGGGATACTGATGCAGCTCTTGGGGGAACAATGGGGGAGTTCACATCTGAGAGCCAAGTATCATAGGACTCAGAGATGGAAAAAGGCCCATTCAGTCACATCCAGCCCTTCTCCCCTTGATCAAGGCTGCGTCATTCCCTACAAACACATTCCCAAGTGCTTAGTACAGTCTAGTTTTTAAAGGACTCCACCATTTCCCGCTGGAGACTGCCGCCCACCCTAACCGACTGTCCATGACCCTTCCAACGCCACAAGGCACTTCCCTGGAGCAGCGCTGTTCCCTGTCTCTCTCTCACCTTGGAAAAGAGGGATGGTCCCTCCCCACCTTCCTGTTCCTCTGCCATGATTGACATCAGTTGTTGCCGTTCTAAGACAATGTGCATGGCTGTGTCTCCATCCTCATCCTCGGCGTTGACATCGCTGCCTTCGCGTACCAGCAGCTGCACCAAGTCCATGTGCCCCTGGGTGACTGCCAGGTGCAGGGGAGTCTGGTTCCGGCTGTTCCTGAGGTTGACATCACAGCGACCCTTAAAGGGAGAAAAACATCACAGCGACCCTTAAAGGGAGATCCTACTTTTCATCCTTGCCCCAAGGTCCAGAAAGCCTCGACAGTCAGGTGATGCAGAGGTTATTGCAAGGGAACAAGTGCATGGGACTTTCCTCCTGGCTGGTAATGATCTGGAGGTGACGGCCAATAAATTACTTGATACCTGCAAACTGAAGGCCTGGAACAAGTCCAGACAGGCACGGACCAGCTCCTAAACTCCACAAAGCAAGAGTGATTCCCTGTTGTGCCTTTTGCTTCGCTTTCCCTCAAGGACTCAGACCGCTGAGGGAATAATAGGAAAATCTCTCTACTGCCAGGAGACAGGATGCAGCAAACACGCAGCTAGCCTCTCCTGAAAGGATACCCTATTAGAAGGCTCAACAGTCATTTTGCCAGCACTGGGTCTGCAGAGGACAGTACTGGTGAGGAGTCAGAATGCACTTTAAATTGAAACTGGGTTAGCAGTGGGGACTACACCAGACATAATAAAATCACCTTAATACTTCGCATTACACTGTGCCCCCTAGGGATCTCTGTGGCAACAAATATTGATTCATAAAGCTACTGCATCCCTGTGAGGCAGGGTACCCACCATTGCAGAGGTGGGGGAACAGAAGCCAAGCACAACAAATCAGAATCAAACAAAACCCAGGAGTCCTGAACCCCAGCCACCACTTTCTCCAAAGCTGGAACTAGATCCCAGGGTTAAAACCCTGGCCCCACCAAAGTCAATGGCAAAACTCCAATTTACTTCCCGACTTCTGGTCCCCTACTTTCACCACTAGAGAATACTGTCCTGAGGGGCAGGAATAGCACTTTGGAATCAGGGCTCCTAGCCCCCTTTGATCCAAGCTACGATACTTCACTCCTAGCCAGAACCTGCAGCAGTTGCCCTAGTGATTCCTAGTCCCTCTGCTCTACGCTCTGGACACCCCCCCCCTTCCTTTTAGACTCACACCCAGAGAACTGATGATGACCCGAAACATGAACTTGCCACTTCTCATGCAAGTTATTTACCTCTCTGATTAAAATTTCTGCTACTTCCATGTGGTTATTGAGGGCAGCAAGATGCAGGGCGGTGAAGCCATCTTCCTTTTTAGCATCAACCAACTGCCGGGCTCTTGCCAGAATCTTCTTTATGGCTCTAGGAGGTTAACGAGATTAAAGGAGAGCCCAGAGAGTTACTTGTCAACAGGAGACTGATGCAAAAGAGACAGGCTTGCCTCCTCTGTTGAGCAGTGATTAATGTTCCTAATGTTATAACGGGCAGTGTCACGAGCAAGGACAGTGATCTAGAAAGCTCCATCCATCTTACAGATCGAATTAGGAAAGTCAAACAAAAGCCCTCTGTTTTCTTTTAATAAAGCGGGAAAATTCACAATGGCAATGTTAGTAATGAGCTGAATGCATCCCCAGACCGGTCTGATGGAGGACGCACACAGGACGGATCTGACCCAGTGTTTTCAGTCATCATCTGCAATGTCCCACCCCTAACAGCTGAATGCTCCAGGCACAGGATTGGGGCAGACAGTCAAAGGAGGTCGGTGATTGGAAGCCATGGGAGAAGTGGGGGAGGTCTGAGACATGGAAAGAAGGAGGCTGTTACAAGTGAAGGCACAATGAGAGGAGGGGGGCAAAGGAAGCATCGGGGGCTGCTTGATAATTTTCCAATCAAGACTCCCCCCCCCCCCCCCAAAACCCAACAAAAAATGGAAAACTGGTTGTGTGTTCTATATTTATTTTCGGTGTCAGCAATTGTACACATTTTCCCCTGGTTCTTTTGCCTCCTCAAAGAAATGGATATCTGGCTATCTCCAAAAGCAACTGATCTTTGAGTGCTAGTCATGTGACTTGAGGCTTCAAAAAAATTATTCTCCTCTTCTTTAACCAACATGGCAGGGTTCACTGGACTCTCAGTCTTTTGAGAAGTCAGGAAATGTGTTGCCTTGTCTACACTAGAGAAGGTTTGCTAGGATAACTCCTCTAGTGGAGATGAGGGTTATATCAGTTCCTCCAATGAAATAAGCTACACCAGCAAAAGGAATCTTTTTTTTTGCATCTATACTAGAGCTTTTTCCTGGTATAAAAATGTTGTAAAGAATCCCACCCCTCACACTGACACTAACACCAGCAAAAGTTTCTAGTGTACACATGGCCTTAGTTTTTATAGATGCACAGAACCATGATTTTTAATGGATCTATGGTGGCAGCTTTACCTAGGCAATCACAACTAGACACACAAGACTTCTCCAATTGCTTTAAAATACAGGTCTCAGACACGTAGCCGGGAAGTTTGTGAGGGGTGCAGCCTGTCTGCAGGTATTTGTCAGGAAACTGAGCTATTTGTACTTTCACAGATCTCATAATCCTTGAAAAGGCTTCAGACCTCTGCCAGAAATCGCGTCTGTATGTGGGTCGCTTTCCAGGACTCAAACAGAGGCTGCTCACAAGGCAGCAGAGAAAAAATGAACAAACAAATGAAGCGTTTTGCTGCCTTTTCTCCTGAAAGGAGATTAGGTTTTAGGAATGTTCATTGCTCTCTGGGAGCGGAGGGACGGGACTATTTTCAGCTAATGCTTAGGAAATCGCCTTTTGGAACATTAAGCACCTATTTCTGGTTCCATCTCAAAAGATGACTCTGCTGTGCTTCGCAAGGCTAAATGCATGGGCATATTGTAGAAGAGAAGGTGGGAGAGGAGCAGAAAGGTGACTGCTTAAGACACTCTCTGTGCTTGCACTGCTGATAATCACCGATCCTTGGTGTAATGATTGTGGTGATCTCAGCTTCATCCTCCCTGACTGAGGAGCCATTTCTGCAGAGAATTAACACACTGATACAGGACCATGGGGGTTAGAGATAGGGAAAGGATCTGAGAGGCCCAGAGTCCACCTCCTTTTGCAAGGGAAGGATCTCTCCCCTAACAGGACAATATCAGATACTACAAACTGGTTATGGAGAAGCACCTAGTTCACCCCCCAAGGAGAGAGGGATTTCCTCTGGAAATTGGCAGAGGGGGTCTGGATGAGGGGTGGCACAAGCAACGGCAGCCAGGGAGCCAAGTTCTGCTGGGAGGGGCATTTCTGCTCTGTACATTTCCATGTCCTCAGCCTCAGCCCTTTCCTCAAAAGGCTTTTCATCCCCTTTCCCCAGCCTCATAGAGAGTCTGCTGGTCTCCCAATGCCCCTTTCACCAACCGCGGTCGCTGTGTCCGATTCATCACAGAAGAGCAGGGAATTTATAGCTCAGACCCAGGCTCCGCTCCCTGTCAGGATTACACAGCATCTCCTCAGCCCGTCCCAGGGGGCCTCCCATGTCCTGTGGGTTTCCCAGCGACGCACACCGCACCCTGATCAACAGGGTCACATGCTAAAAGCTCCCCCCTTTCACTTACAGCTTGTTGCCCTTCAGAGCAGCATGGTGCAACAGGTTGAAGCCTTGGCGGTTCTGGACTGTGAAATCTAGGTTCGGTACCTCAGTGAGGATCTCGATGATGTTTTTCAAATCGGCGGTGATGGCATAGTGCAGGGGGGTGTCATCAAATGAATCCTACAAGGAGCCATAGCAAAGCACAGGTGACATCAGAGAGAGTCCCCTCCAACAAACCATCCCTGAGGGGCTGGCTGAGACAAGGATACAGGGCCTCTGGTTTGAATCAAGTGCAGGCCAAACAACCATGAGTCACCACCACACAATGGTGGTTCGATGGTCTACATGAAATGAATTTTTTGGGCCTCAGCTCCTAGTAGACGACCATCCCCATTACCAAAAGAGCCACCCCCACCACTGGCCAGCCTTGAGGCTGGCAATCTTGATGATAGAAGCCAAGGTCTGAATGGGCCTGCTGGAGAGTAGGGGTCTCTCCTTTCACTCCTAGGAGGAGTCCTTATGAGTCGAGGCTGAGGCACACGGACAGGGGAGATGGGCATGCTTGTGTAGCCAGAACCTAGATCATGGGGGACAGACAGAGGCCATCGGTTTCCTGGACTGCCAATCCCCTAATTTCACACCCCCAAGAAGAAAAACTACTTCACTGGTCTCTAAAGGCTAGTTACAGACCAGTCCGGTAGCCCTAGAAACGGGACGGGCCCAGTGACTTCATTGCTGCTCTCTCAAGTTCTTTTATACCAGATTGAAAAATAAAATTTCACCAGCCCCTGATATCAGGAACAGGAAGAGGCATCGTTGGAGCCTTCAGATATAACGCAGTTAACGGGTCACCCTGTGCTGGAATAGCAGAAGGTGCTATTGGACCAGGTTAAAGGCAGTGGTGCAAGTAGGGTGGTCCGGTCCGGTGCGCCGTACCAGTAAGATATTTATAGCCGGTACGCCACACCGGAAAGACACAGGAGGAGCAGAACGTGGGGCTGTCCCCCTCCAGCATGGCTGTACCACCCCCAGCCCTTCCATGCAGCTGCGTCTAGCGTCTCCTGTCTGGGGTTTGTAGGCAGCCCTGCCAGAGGACAGGGCTGGGGGCAGTACTGGTACAGCTGTGCCGGAACAGCTGCTAGCATGGAGCTACCCGGCAGCCCCACATTCTGCTCCTTTCACTGCTGTGGTTCCCGAGAGCCCCCCATGGTTCAGGGCTCTCCCAGGAACTGCAGCAGCAAAAGGAGCAGAACCCCACACCAGCTGCTCCTCTGGCGTGGGCAAAGAGGAGTCGGTGTGTAGGGAGGGACCCAGAACTAGACTAGAAGGGTGGCTGCAAGTTCTAGGCAGAAGCCAGCACAGCACCACAGGACACTGCCAAGCTCTCAGAATCGACTTTCACCCACAACAGTTAAGCAGCAAAAATATCTTCCATGATAAGAGGCATGAAAATAACCTACTGGGAGGTTGACATCACAGTTGTGCTCACAAAGGATCCGCACGATCTCCGTGAATCCTTTGCTGACAGCGACATAGAAGGCTGTGCACTTGGCATTGTTCAGCAGGTCTGCATTGGCTCCTTGACTGACAAGCACATGGACAACCTCAGCTTGATTCCTGGTGTAAAAAAAATTGCACACCATGATCAAAAGATGAGATTCTCTGTCTGCAACTATTAGACATGCAACATCATGAGTATCTTGGTTCCTGAATCCTTTTCTTGTCTCATAAAAAAAAAAATCCTTCTAACTGGAGCACCAGGCTTTGCTCTCTGTTGGCGTAATGTAAATCTGGAGTAACCCCTGTTGACTTTGATGGAGTTTCTCTGGATTTACACCAGGGTAATAGAGAACAGAATTCAGCCTCCTGTCTGTCTAGACTGTACACAGACATGCAAAAAAGGAACTCAAAACTCAATCACCTTCTCTTCCTTTCACATAACCCCCCTTTTCTCCCAAGGTGTTCGTAACCATGGAGAATTCACCCTCCCATGGAGATTGGGGCTTCATGCAAATCACATTTGAGGGCCACATACTCAGCTAGCGTATAGTGCAGCTGCATGGTTGGAGGCCTTTTCCCTCTCTGCGGTGCTGGTTCAAATCTAGCTATGCTGATTTGCACCAGCTGAGCATCAGGCCCTTGGCACAGAGCATCACTGAGGTTACACTTGTACAAAGGGAGAAAAAGCTCCTACCCAAAAGCTGCATAATGGAGAGCTGCGTCCCCCTCTTCATCCCTCAGGTCGATGTTGGCATTCGCCTGCAGTAAGATCTTCACAACCTCCACCCGGCCCAGGTGGGCAGCAACTTGCAGTGCGGTTCTGCCCTGATTCTTTATATCAACCTGCAATAATGGAAGGATCCAGGCACATAATTGTTTAGGAAAGGTCTCAATGTGCATTCAGGCACTGTCCCTGCTCCAAGACACTGTATAATTTGATGGGAAAGAGATGATTACTTGTATTCTAAGGTTTCAGAGTAGCAGCCTTATTAGTCTGTATTCGCAAAAAGAAAAGGAGTACTTGTGACACCTTAGAGACTAATCAATTTATTTGAGCATAAGCTTTCGTGAGCTACAGCTCACTTCATCGGATGCATTTAATTGTGGGTCCTGGTGGATAATCAGTGGAACATGAGCTCTCAATGTGATGATAAAGCCAAAAGAGCAAATGTGATCCTGGGATGCATAAATGAGGGAATCCCAAGTAGAAGCAGAGAGGTTATTTCACCTCTGTAGTTGGCACTGGTGCTACTGCTACCGGAATACTGTGACCAGTTCTGGTGCCCACAATTCAAGACTGGTATCGAAAAATTGGAGAGAGTTCAGAGAAGAGCCACAAGAATGATTAAAGGATTAAAAAACAGGTCTTACAGTGACAGAGTCAAAGAGCTCAATTTATTTATCTTAAAGAGAAGATTAAGGTGTGATTGGATTACAGTCTGTAAGTATCTACATGGGTAACAAATATTTAATAACAGGCTCTTCAATCTAGCAGAGAAAGGTCTAACACACTCCAAGGGCTAGAAGTTGAATCTAGACAAATTCAGACTGAAAATTTAAGACAAATTTTTGACAGTGAGGATAATTAACCATTGGAACAATTTCCCATCTCCATCACTGACTGCTTTTAAATCGAGATGGGTGTTTTACTAAAAGTTCTTCTCCAGGAACTATTTTAGGAAGTTCCATGGCTTGTGTGATACAGGAGATCAGACTAGATAATCACAATGGTCCCTTTTAGCCTTGGAATCTATGAATCAGAGGCTTGTTGTGCCCCCAAAAGTCTGATGGCCTCCCCATTGAGAACCTTTGTTTTAGGTTTAGGAGAGAGGTAGCGTACTGAAGTTTACTGTATGCAGCAAATCTATGCCGCCAACACCACTTTAAATGGCACTGCACTGCCCTGGCTGCTGTACAAAGCTAAAATAAAAGGCATTTCCTGCCCCAACCAACATATTGACTCATTCCAGACCCCAACAGTGAAAGGGCACTTCCTGCCAAAAAGGGAGTGGTGCAAGCACAGACCTGGATGCTATGTCAGGAACTCCTGGGTGTCTAATCCCAGATCTTGTGCCAAATCCCACAGGGACCAGGGCTGATTCTTAACTTCTCTACCAAAAGCTACAGTAGCCAACAATACCTCCCTGCCTGGCAGGGGGCCGGGAGATCAGTTGATGTTCGCACTGGGCTTTGAAGGAGGCAAATGTGATACAAGCACCAAGTATTCTCAGTCACTCAGACTTGCATACCGGGCAGCCTGGAGGGCTAATCGCAGTGCTGACCTGCTGCTGTGAGATTTAAGGATCAAGGAGTTGAAGACCAAAGTAGAAGGCCAAGACAGGAGGGCAGGGACGCTAATGAAAGCTTATGCTCTAATAAATTTGTTAGTCTCTAAGGTGCCACAAGTACTCCTTTTCTTTTTGCGAATACAGACTAACACGGCTGCTACTCTGAAACCTAATGAAATCAATGAATGGCTAAAGGGAAAGAGTGAGGGATTTGGCAAAGGCTTCATGGTTTGGCAAGTAACACGGAGTTTTTCTACAGCTGATCCTGTGCAAAGCAGCAGTTTGTGCAGGGTTTCCTTCTTGGGCTTAGACAGGATGGTGATGCTGGTAATGACACACTGGATGCCAATGCATCCCCCTTACGTAAAGGGCGTAACACTGGTATCTGCCCCATTGGGAGCCCCTTGGCAGGCAATTCATCTCACCTTGCTGAGCAAGCCCTTGGATCCGCCTGCCTCTCGCTATTTATAATTGTCTAGTAGAAAGAACAAATTCCTCTCCGAGGCCAGGATGAAGTGAGACTATTCCTGACCTAATCCTGACACTTGGCACTTTCCCATTTCAGATTAGACCCAGTCACTGGTGCCTGGCTATATTCCTTTCCTCCCCGTATCTCCTTACTTTGCATGTAATGAACTGGAACAATTATCTGGCAGCAAACCATTAAGTCAGACCTTAGATCTCAGCTTCATTATAGTCCTCTCAGAATGGATCCTGGTGTTTGCTAATGTCCCATCAATCTGCTCCTGCTTGCCACATGACCATGGCCTCCAGAGGATTTATGTTCCTTTCCCAGCTGCTTCCAAGGACACCATGCGAAGGCATTCTGCCCTCTAGTTCTCTGGCTTGTGACAGATACATTTACTCACGCACAAACCTGCAGCTTTTAAGGCGGTAGCTAGGATCTTGGGCAATCTGCCAGCGTTTGAATAGGTGGCTACCGAGACCACCCAGCTCCCAAACTCTACTGGGGAGGCATCTGTATACAAATTATTTTCTTTATCAGCAATGCATTAGGATGAGGGCCACATCATCACAAGTGCCTAGTACGTGTGCACGGATAATGCAAACAGGTACATAGTAATACGGGTTAGCTTTTGTATAGCACCCTTCATCAACAGATCTCACTATCCCCATTCTACAGAGATGAGGCACTGAGAAGCTAAATGACTTGCCCAAGGTCACAGAGGAAGGTGATGGTGGAGGTGGGAATAGAACCCAAGAATTCCGAGTCCCATTTGAGTGCCCTGACCACCAGACCATGGTGCCTCAGTAGAAATTACATGAACACAAACTATTCTTCTGGGATTGGCTCCACTGGTCTGATCCTACTAGACACCTCTACTCAGTCCCGATGCAGCAGAACATAGCAGGTAGCCTGGGGCTGCACCTCCAGCCATGCTGCCTGGCTCCTGGAAGGATTCAAGCAAAGCAGGCCTGTCACTGAAATACACATTTCTTGTGTTGGTTGCCATTAGAAACTGGGCATGTCAGGCTGCTTATGTGAATTCTAAAGAGTGGATATAGGAAAGGAGAGGGCAGTGTTCAAGCTGGTGGGTCTGTTAGCATAGAGCCTGCTTGTACTTCGGTGCGTAAGGGAGACTTCTCAGGCTAGATCAGTGGGGTTTCCTGCCCAGCCCAAACCCAGGCAAAAAGTGCCTTGCTAAGACATGGCAGTTATCCCAGCTAAATTCCTGGGATAATGCCTCAACCCCCTCCACTGGATCTCAAAGCAACTTACACACACCAAGGAATTCAGCCTCCCGCCCCGTGCTGTGAAGCAATGAGTTTTATGATTCGCCGTTTGGCAGGGGAGGAAATTTAGGCACACAAAAGGTGTCTAAGATACCACAGCAACTCAGCTCTCGACTTCTAGTCCCCCCTGCTCTAACCACTGGACAACGCTTCTTCTTGAGCTACAATGGCACAGGGAAATTCTGCATACCAGAGTCCCACAGCCCTGCCAGGGGGAGCAGAGGACCCCTTGAAGCAGAGGCAAGCTCTAGGACTGTCAGTTAAAGCAAAAAACCAGTCACCCGCTGTTAATTCCTTAGAGTAGGTTTTAGCAGCCCCCCATTTGCTTTACACATCGACAACAAAAGACATCAACCTTGGAGGGTTTCTCTGGGACTTGCCTTGTCTGGGTATTTTTGAACCAGGTCCTCGACTTTAACAGCATTGCCATGCGCCGCCTCAACGACCAAGCGCCCTGGATGATCCAATTCCATCTTCTGGCACAGCAGCTTCTCTAGGATGGAGATCAAAGTGCCTGTGTGGGGATGAGAAACAGCCCCAGGTTACATAGTGGCAATGAGCAGCTGTATGTGTGACCACATGAACCCAGTATGGGCCTTTGTCCCTCGATACTGACCAGTCCATATAAAGAGCTTTATGAACTTGTTACTTTACTGCCTCTAGCTAACAGACATAGATAGTCCTTTAGCTCAAGCAACAGAGGCTGATACTTCTAAATCCAGAGATCCCAGGTTCAATGCCTGCAGAAGATCCCTCCTTAAGGGTCATTACATGTGGGCAAGCAATAACATGAATTCCTAGCTGTAGGGAAGGAGGGAGTTGGAAGACAATAAAAGGCTCATACCCTGCAGGAGAAAGGAAAATCCTGACCACGGGATTTCAGATTTGGTTTGCACTCACTACACTTCCCTGGTGTCTGATGGGAGTTCCACTTCTTATTTTCCATCAGAGAAAGTGCTAAGTCACCGAGTTTGGCTCTAGACCTGAATTTCCCCCAAAGTTCAACAGGATTTAAACCAATTCCTGAATGGAGCCACAAACTTTGTTCCCCAGCAGTTTCTCAAAGGTCTTTTTTTATGCTAACTTTTCTTGGGTAAGTGATGTAGGATCAATTTATTCTGCAAGACAAAACAACAAACCTTCCCCTTTCTCAAACATATGGCCAGGCTACAGAACTTCCATGAACAGATTTGCAAAACAGGAAACAACAAAACCAAACCCCAGTTTCACTGCCAGCACGGGCTGGGCATAGTAATTCTTTGTACCCCCATAGCACATTGCATGGAAGGATCTGATGGCACCAACAAACATTAATGAATTAAACCTTCCCACCCCCTGCAAAGTAGGGAAGCATCATTATACTCATGCTATGGACTGGGAAACTGAGGCACATGAGGTTATGCCATTTACCCACTGCCAAAATAGCAATCCTACAAAACAGCCAGGAAAAGAACCCAGGAGCCCTAAATCCTAGTCCTGTGGCTTAACCTTGAGGCCATCATTGTTCCCCTGATTTGGTTAAAATGGATTTTTGGGACTCTGCTTGGAGAAGAGTGATGTAGCGATTAGTCAGTTAACATCTGACACGTTCTAAAGAGAAATACTTTTGTTACCCTAGAAAGATGAAGTGGTTATTTTTCAGCCCTGGCCAGAACTGGATCACATCTCCCTCCCTGCTCTCTCACTTTTGGATTCCTTGGTGTTCTCCGTTGTCATGAGGTTTGCATCCTCGTCTCTCTGGTAGGCCGTGAGACAAGCTGGGTTAAAGGTCCAGGACTGCCCTCCGACAGACACTCTCAAGTCTCCATCCCCAAACACCTTGATCACCTTGCCAATGTGCCCTAGCGTCTGCAATGGGAAGAGATGGGGGTTTTTTTTGTTTTGTTTTTTGAAGGAAAGCAACGTATTTCCTGCTTTTCAGAACCAAGGTAACGCTTCTAAGGGTGGATTCCTAGCCAGCATTCCTAGCATGTGAAGAGAAGCATTCACTGAGACACTACAGAAGACAACTCCCACTTCAAGAATACACAAGTGTTCTCAAAAAGAAAAGGAGTACTTGTGGCACCTTAGAGACTAACAAATTTATTAGAGCATAAGCTTTCGTGAGCTACAGCTCACTTCATCGGATGCATCCGATGAAGTGAGCTGTAGCTCACGAAAGCTTATGCTCTAATAAATTTGTTAGTCTCTAAGGTGCCACAAGTACTCCTTTTCTTTTTGAGAATACAGACTAACACGGCTGCTACTCTGAAACAAGTGTTCTCAACAGCTTCTTATTTGGTTGTATACAAAACGGATGTCTTTTCACATACTAGGGGAAGAGGGTCGCCTAGGGATACAATACAAACGTCTGGAGAGGAAGCCAGTGAAACAACAAAGCATGGTTTACAGAACCCTAAGAGGCAGACAAAGCTGGCGGTCTCTGCTGTGCATTTTGCTGCTTATAGAGCACCTTGTAGTCTGCTCTTTCGCCCCACGAGTCTGATCAGAGGAGAGTTTTCCATTGGCAATGGTTTGTCCCTCACCCTTGAGAATTAGAGAAGAAATAGAGGGAGACGTTAAATTTGTTGGCTTAAGATTTCAGCAGAATTTCATTTTAAACTCATGGGTAGCCAGCTCCTTTGGCAGGTGTCCCCCGTCCCCCACTCCGCCCCTTTGCCCTTATTCAGAAAATAATAATTTTCTGAACGCTGCTGCGAGGCCGCATTGCTGAGGACCAGACACATTAAGCAACCTTCTTTCTCAAAGCCATTAGCATGCCCACATGTCTCCATGCACTGACCAATCGGGGGTGCTAAAGAGCAAGGGGGCTAGCATATCCAGCCGCTAACTTTTTTTTTTTTAAATGGATTAGAAATTGCAAGTTACTGGACTGTCTTGGAACTGGAGCACACTCACAGGTGCCATTTCATCTGTCCACTCCCCATGACCAGCTTGGAATCGCTTCACTGTTTCCATATCATCTATCACACGGACAACATCATCAACCCAAAAGGTGTTGAGCTAAAAGAAAAAGAAAGGCATATGCTTTTATGGGATGAAACAAACAAAAAACAAGGAAAAAAAAAAGAAAGATAACCCATAACAAAACAATTCCATAAAGCACTAACCTTTGCAAAATCATCAGTCATGTTATTTAAAAAAAAGCCATGTGCAGGATTAAGCAGGGCAAATGGTTTTCTTTTGCAGCCACTCACACATGATTTTATGCGTATGAGTATCAGCTGGGATTGCACAGGGATTTCCCCAGGTCTGCTCCCTTTCCATGCCAGATGCAGCACTCAGGGTTCAATAATATAGTTAACTCTGTTACTGGCGTTAACTTTGTTTGCTATTTCCACCAGATATGGTAAGTCAGAGATCATCCATTTCCTTCCTTTGCCAGATGCTTCTGCTCTATGGAGAGGGACCATTTTGCCCTTCTATGCCCGTCACCCACATAACCAAGTATGTTTAAACCCATCCATGTACCAAAACCCAGATCACTTTAGGGAAGACTGGCAAACTCAACTTCATAAAGCAGGGCCCCAAGACAGGAGGAGTGGGACAAAAAAAGACTTGTATCTGTCAGAGAGCTCAAGCAGAGATGGGAAGGAAAGCCAGAAGTGACCAAAGAATGTGGCAAGAAAGCATGCAA
Source organism: Dermochelys coriacea (assembly GCF_009764565.3). Taxonomy (NCBI): domain Eukaryota; kingdom Metazoa; phylum Chordata; order Testudines; family Dermochelyidae; genus Dermochelys; species Dermochelys coriacea. The sequence goes on along the minus strand of NC_050085.1, from coordinate 16,987,691 downwards.
AGCCAAGAGAGCAAGAGGAAAGAAAAGATTAGTTCCAGTTTGCCAGGTGCTCTGAGGATAACAGATGCTTGCTAAAGGCTAGGTGTTATTGCTGGAAGCGCCAAAGATCAGCCATCTAGACAAGACACAGGGGCACGGCGGATGTGTGGGGAAGAGAGAAGCAGCTGAAGGAGATAACCAGAAGGAATTGCCGAAGATGAGCAAGAGGTTAACATGTCTGTGTGGCATTCAGACAGGTTTAAGGAAGCAGGAGCCGCAGTGTGGCTGCACTGTTCATACAGGTCCTGCCTTGGAGGGTGAGCCTCATCAGCTTCTCCTGGGCTGTGTGTGTCTGGCAGGGGGTTCATTTTAATTAAAAAGAAAAACCCCAGTAGTTTCCCTAACCATAATCACTGGGAGTTGTCTCCTTACAGCCACCTCCCCACTTCTCAGGCCCACAAAGGGCCCTCGGAGTCCTGACAAGCAGAGTGCTGTGTGGGATGAACACAGAGTTAAATAACTGCCCCCAGGCAGCACCCCTGGGAACGGAGATGCAATTTAGAGGGGCCACCTCCCCTTTCCCATGAGTAAAGCTGCTGTGTTATGACTCATTCACACCAGGGATACAATTCTGGACAAGGAGAGGCCAGGCATGCCATAACAGCAGTGTAGACAATGGTATGGCCCAGGAAGGGGACAAGGGGGTACTTTCCCTGGAAACCAGGGGACACGCAAGCTTTTCATACCGGACAGTCACTGACTAGGTGCAAGTGATCAGATAAACTACATGGTGTTGCTCTTGTTCCCTGATTATAGGAGCAGCGTGAGCGCAAGCACGCATGCAAATATAAAACGTGATTAGTGAGAGTTCTCCAGCACGTGACTCGAACTCGCTTCTGGCAGACATCTATTCCAGTAAAACACAAAGAGGCTCAGAGAAAGCGATGCAGAAAGGGGCCTCAGTGCAGCGGAAGCAAGTCAGTTTTAAATCGAGAACTAACATCGGCAGGGAATATTTTTGCACTGCTCACTCAGACCTTGATTCAGGAAAGCATTTCAGCATGTAAATTACCACCTTCCTGAATCGGGGCCTCCGATCTCATTATTAGAAATCACTAATAAACACAGATAGTCCCATATGTCTACATTTTACATATGTTGATAAAGAATATCTGCTGGTCCCAAAACTGACAGCCTAACGAGCAGACCCCTGACAAGCACTGGGTAGGCCCTTCCTCGATCAACAGCCCCATTGGAGTCAATAGGGCCACTCAAAGAGTAGGAAGTTATCCAACAGGATTAAATCCATCAGCCACTGGCCCAAACAACACACGCACACGCACGGCAGAGATTAACAGGGGAGGGGGAAATTTCTGATGAGAAAATGGATGGATGGATCGATCATGGGAAGAGGTAGGATTTAAAAGGTGAGCTACAAAGGATTTCTTAAAAATTGGGCTAATTTATTTCCTGCTTGATTTTTTTTAATCTAACAAGTATCAGGCATGTCACCTCTGGTCTTCCCTGATGCTGTTGGTTGTCTCAGAGAAAGTGTATTCACAATAAACCATAAACTAAAAGGGCCAGGAGGAGAGACATCCTCTCTCTAAAACGTTAACTGGGCACTTGAGTTAAATATTAACTAACTGCAAACCAACAACTGCATCCCCCACCCAGGGCTTAAAATATTCTAACTAAAAATTCCCTTTCCCCCCCCTTTTGCTCAGCTTTCACTCTTCCACATTATTTCACTAATTGTCCAGTTGCCAGAGTCATCCAAGGGCAAACAAGGCTTGAAATTCTAATGCTGACACAAGCAAGAACAAAACCAGACCAAAACCCTTCTAGGCCTTTTTAAACAAACAATACACACAATACACCCCACCATGCTCAGATCCAATTCCCCACCCATTTTTTGCAGATCAGCTTTAAGGACAAACCTGAAGGAGCAAAGAGAAGGTGCTTGCCAGATGTGACAGGGGGAGCATTTCATTTCCATGTAGCACTCCAATTATTAATCCATTAAAGGCCTGATCATGGACTACTGACATCAAAAGAAGTTTGGCTCCCATTAGCTCTTAGAGGAACAGGAGCAGGCCCTAGCTGTTACGAGATTTTGTCTGTCAACAACTTTTCAGCTTAGTTATTGACAGAGTGCAAAATTATTTAGGTAAATACAAACTCCACATTATTTTTGCCTTTTACCCACAACCTTTTTGTTGGAGAAATCTGTGCAAGTGGTTCGAAGAGTCGCACTGCAAAGGAGAGAAAAACAACCCTACAGTACCTATGTCTCCCTCATCCATGTTAGCATCCTTCTGTAGGAGATGGGCATTACAAATCACATCCTTCCGATTACCAGTTTTCCCTCCTTTTGAACTCCAACCTCTTCCTAGCAGACTCTCTCAAGAGCTTATAGAGCTAGAAATCAAGGATTTTCTTAGCCTTGATGGCTGGAAAGAAATTAAGCCTGTCCCCACTCTCTCTAGTCTAGCAGCTTTTTCTCTGGCACTTGTCTAAGACTAATTATGTCACATCCTGGGGGACCACAGTCATTGTCATTCTGCGCACAGCTGTTGTTCTGCTCAGTTTCCCACATCAGCACTTACTTTAGTCAGAGCGCCTGGGTGGAAAGTCCAGCGGGTTTCACTGTTGAATTGAACTCTGACATCCCCTCTGTCAGTGATTCTGTGCACAGTGCCTGTCTGGCCAATGAACTTTAAATATGGAAAGAGGAGAGAGAAATATTGATGAGTTAGGATAATTTTCACCAGCCAAGGATCTGTCGCTCACTGGTTAGCCTATTATTAATCATTATTTGTATTACCATAGCACACAGGAGCTCTAGTCATGGACCAGGACTCTAACGTGCAGGTGCTGTACAAACTAAGATACTGTTTGCTAAACAACAGATCTTGTTGAGCTGCATAGCACTGGCTGATGCAGAGGCATATTTGAGTTGCCATCTGATGGTGTTCATTAGAAAAAATTGTTCACCCGGACTTCTGATTTCAAGGTTGTGACTTTTATTTACGTACTTTTTTTTTTAAAAAGCAAAAAACACAAAATATTGTTTCAGACTCAAACTGGAATGGAATTGCATCTGTTCTCACCAGGCTTCCATTGAATGTGTCTCACTGACTCAGGCTGAGCAGATATTAGCATTGTGAGTGTGTACACATGCAGCCTATTTCATGCTGATTCTTGCCCCTCCCCTACAGACTCATTTTTAGTCTGTTTTGTAATAGGTGCCTGGATGCAGTGTCCCTGCCATCAGGACTCCAAGTGCTTTTCATTTATGCAGTAGATGTCACCCAAAAGGTGTTATGGCCTCACAGCAAATGTCCAATGGGACAGTGACACTGCTCAGAGACCTGCATTATCTTCTCTGTGGTCTGATGATAAATTTACTGAAGGATGACTACCTATTTTTGGCAACCTCAGCAAAGTATGAAATCCCAAGTGAATAGATTTGTGGGGGCAGGGAAAAGATAGACCTCTCCATTAAAATCAATCAATTAATTTAGCATTCATCATTAAAATGTCCATCATTGGAGTTTTTTAAGAGCAGGTTGGACAGACATCAGGGATGGTTTAGATAATACTTAGTCCTGCCATGAATGCAGGGGATTGGACCAGATGACCTCTCGAGGTCCCTCCCAGTCCTACGATTCTATGATTTGTGTCAGGGCCTTAGAGTTGAATATTAAAGCTTATAGCTGAATGACCTTTCAGCTGTGACTTGCGAATCAGGACACCTTTTATATTGGGCTCCCAAACCCACATTTAGACTCTGAACGGCTCTATCCAACCTTCACTGAACTCAGCAAAAAAAAAAAAAAAAAAAAAAAAAGTCATTGACTTTAACGTCTGCAGTGTTGTAACCGTGTTGGTCCCAGATTATGAGTCCCCCAGAACTTTTTCAGCAGTGCTCACCAGCTCCAGAGTCCATTAAAGTCAAGGGGAAATACAGGTACTCTGCACCTTTGAAGAACATGACAGTTTAATTCAGGTGCGTAGCTTTGATGCATGCAGGTTTTAAAATTTTGGCCCGTGATCCAATCCAGTAAACTCATGATTCATGTGAATAGTTTTTACACAGTTAATCCCAGTCATTTTCAGTCTGCTCAGGTAAGAAACGAATTACTAACAACAGTTAAGGGTTTGCAAGATCAGTCTTTTTTTTTTTTTTTTTTTTAAATAACTGCCCCATTCTCCTGCAATGACAACAACATTTTCCACAGCATTTGCTATTTTCTGCAGCTTTTTTGTTCCTTTCACTATGGCGAAATGGTCCCTTGAATTACTCTAATTGTTCCACTAACAGGCCTTGTTTACATTTACTTTTCATCGACAGCCTTGGATCTACTGTCTGAACTTCTTTAGAACACAACAGATGACAGCAGATGGGTTGCTGCTTTAAAACAAAGATTTAAAGAACCAGCTAAGCGCCAGCAGGAACATATGGACAGGGAAATCTTAGCCACATATAGGGATACTTCTTCACGTAGGGGACTGCATGTAACTGCCATTAGCACTAATGCACATTACAGCAGAGCCGAAAAGGGAATGGAGTCCAACCCTCAAGGACCTGACCCAATGCTCACTGAAAATCAACAGGAGTTTTTGCATGGACTTCCAGGCTTTGGATCAAGCTCTTAGAATCTGCAAGACTAGGTATGGCAAATATCTTGCAGTACAGATTTATATGAACCTAGAAATAATAATCTGACTCCAGCATTCTGGCACTAAAGAATACGAGTGCACTATACTATGTATTTAGAACAGAAGGTAATAGGTTATACACACGCAGTTTCTGGTAATTTCTTAGCCAAAGCAATCAGTAATTTTTCTAAGGGCAGCAGTGAGCAGAAATAACTGTACCTCAGCCATTTTAGGGTTCCAGCCACCATGCCCCTCTTGCATCTCTCGTAAGATGTCAATGTCCAGCAGGCATTTCACTTTGTCCCCATGCTGGAAGGGGTGCCTCTCTGTGCTCTCTTTCCTCTGCAGTTCAGCAGGCTTTCCTGGATGGAAGAAAGACACCCCCCCCCACACACACACACACAGAGTAAAGCATCTGTATTTGTTGCTCCTTTCTAACATACCAATGAACGATTCCCCAAATGGGAGATGGGACAGCATTAAGGCCAAAAATCCTGCTCGCTTTTCTCAGGCAGGTGTGGACACGCACACTGTGGGACAGCAGTCTATGGGATCACTTTTGTGAGCCAGATTTGGCCCTAACTGGATAATACTAGAAGTCAAGAAAGGGGCATCTCTTGCAAAGGCATTTTGGTCCCTTATGGAAAGGAATCTATTTGAAAGCTGCCCCCCTGGTGACACCAAACTCCTACATCTGCTTCCACCAATTAACATCTCCCCCACCTACTCTTTGGCAGATACCTGCTCATTGCTGAAGACTACCTCCCTCCACAGGCAAGTGCAGATCTTGCTTTATGGAGGGTCTCACTCGTGTTCTCTGTCCAGATGTACTTATTGCCCAACCCTTCCATTTCCTGATGCTTGGACCACAGCCTGTGTGGGCCTGATCCTACCCCCAGCAAAGCCAGTGGCAATCCTTCCATTGACTTCAAGAGGAGCAGGACTGGGCCCTGAACACCTGGTTTAAATATACCTTAGTGGGCCTTAAGGGAAAACCTTGAGGCTTCAGAACAGATTCTGTGCTGATTTCCCTCATTCATTTCCCTAGAGCCTTAGAAGCTGAGATAGGCTGAGGCATGGTGTTGAACTAGACATCACCAGTTACCATGGCTACATTCCTATCTTCCCAGTTAGGGGAGGTATTCGGGTGCTGGATTCTCAAAACCTCCCTCAAACCACAGTCCCCGTGGCATGCCAGTCCAGCAGGACTATGCAGCTCAGACTCTCCAAACACAGGAGCACTGGCTGCCTCGTTACAGCTTGAAAGGACGAGAAGCCTTGGATTAGCAAAACGCCCACTGGGCTGAACTCTCTGCTCAAGTAATGGACACTCCCCAAAGAGTTTCCTAAATTTACAAAAGCAACTAACTGGTCTCTATGTACTTTTCCTACCAATGGGACTTGGTATCCAAACCAAATGTCCAAAGCCAACTTCTCTCATATCACTGGAGGACCAGGCTACCTGACACACCTGTTTTTCGACTCCCATTATTGTTTAAATGGCATGTATTACATGGAAACTTTATGCATCTACTATTCAATCTTCTCTGCCAAATCAGGATGGACTTTAGTGAGAGATGCTCAGGCATGTTTGACAATGACCAAGTGTTACGACAGTCCCGTATTCTAAAGTCAGCATGCCACATACCTAGTCTCGGGAGATGCTCTTTGTAGTAAAAGCTGCCAGATGCTTCCACAATGCATTTCAGGTCCACCTTTCCCTTGTGCCCGACTCTGTAAACGTTTGTGGTGCCATCAGACCATGTGACGCTGGCCACGCTGCGGCCAGTCTCCACATCCCAGCCACGAATATCCACCACTCTCCCGGTTTTACCTTCACCACCTGATTTAAAAAGAGAAATAAGAACCAACTAACTTACACTCCCACAGAGCCTTACTACACAGACATTGGCCTGCCACTGAGGTGTTCATTGCCTGACAATGGGATGACAGACAGCTTTGTAACACCAGAGCAACACTGACTAATAATGCTTAGCATGTCTATGGTCCTCCAGAGATGTTAATTAACTGATTCCCTGTGAAGGGCAATAGCTAATATTATCTCTATTTTATGGATAAGGGAACAGGCAAAAAAGAGCTTCTATGGTCCGCTCAAGGCTACAAAGGGTGTCAATTTCACAGCAATAATTAGACGTTTCTAACTCCCAGTCCCATATTCAGATCACATCTCTCCCTATTCAGTAGTTTAGGTCAGGAAGAGACGATGAAATACCATTTAAATCTCCATCACCATGTTCTAGCCTAGCAAGAATGGACTGGAAGTTAGTATTGGGTTCTTTTTTAAATTTATATAAAGTGATGAGACTGAGATGGTTATTACATGAAAGCTCATCTAAAGAGTGAGTTTTGTATTTAGTTCCAAATCTGTAGGGGGATTTATGTTAGCAGAATGTAATTAGCTAGTCTAGAATTTAGCCTGGACATGGGGGTCAAGAACTCTAAATTATGCAAAAAGTGCACCAGGGGATGTTTTTAAATGATTCCAAATGACTAGGGTTTTGGTTTTTATCCTCATCTTTAAAAAAATAAGAAGTATGTTTTCTGTAGAATTTTAAGTTTAAATACATAAAATATGTATATGAGAGAGAGAGAGAGGCCAAAGCAAACAAATGCATTTGTCAGCTCTCCAATAAAATAATACCAGAGAACAGTGGGCACAAAGCCACCAGCTGGGCATGGGGAAGGAGGGAGAGATTGTGGCAGTGAAATTTCTGCATGTGAGGGTTTGGGTAGGATTTCTGCAGGACCCTTTCTGGGAGCCCACAGGCTGACTCCACAAAACCAATGCAAACGTGCGCTTTGCTAGCAGGCAGCATGCTGGTTGCATACAGCACAGAGCCCCCCAGCCATCTATCCCTTCTTTCGTGGGAGAGGAAGAGGGAAAAATCAAGAGACTTTGCAATTATTCTGGCCCCTTTATGTTTTTCCATCTTGAGCTTTGCAATCTCATTTCATGCTGCAAAGGGCACTATATGAGTGCAGTTATTTTTAACTGGGGAAACTGAGCTATTACAGGTTTCAGAGTAGCAGTCATGTTAGTCTGTATTCGCAAAAAGAAAAGGAGTACTTGTGGCACCTTAGAGACTAACAAATTTATTTGAGCATAAGCTTTCGTGAGCCACTGAATGCATCCGATGAAGTGAGCTGTAGCTCACGAAAGCTTATGCTCAAATAAATTTGTTAGTCTCTAAGGTGCCACAAGTACTCCTTTTCTTTTTAAGCTATTACAGACCCCAGTCTCTGCTGGCTCAGAGAATCATTACACAAGGCTCTATGAATGCTGGACAACCCTTCCACTCGCAAGCATGGATGGGCAAAAGCCACACTCTACAAAAGGATCCTTTAAAAAGCCACTTCCCCTGACCCGTAGAAATACTGTCTAGACAGACAATACATGGTGTGAAGGCGACACACTGTGGCCAGGTAGAAACATGGCAGTTCTCTCAACTCCTACCCAGTTCCCTTGCTCTCTATCATTCGTGAGATAAGCAAACAATGACAAGCTTTGTTTCACAGTCCTCTTCCCTATAGGTATGAAGACTGAAAGGTATGAACAAGCTTCCCCAGATTAGGAGAAGGCTCTGCTTACAGGAAACATTCTCTCTCAAGAAGCAGGTTTCAGAGTAGCAGCCGTGTTAGTCTGTATTCGCAAAAAGAAAAGGAGTACTTGTGGCACCTTAGAGACTAACAAATTTATTAGAGCATAAGCTTTCGTGAGCTACAGCTCACTTCATCGGATGCATTTCATCAAGAGGCAGTGTGGGCTATCAAGGGATAGGGAGACGACTCATGGGTTCTGTTCTCAGATCTTCCACTGCCTCATTGTATGACCTGGAGCAAATCTCCTGCCTCAGTTTACCACGTTCTAAAATGGGCGCAGTAACACTTTCCTAACGCACAGTGTCGATTCTGAGGCTATGATTGTTTGTGAGGCTCTTGGAAATCCTCAGATGAGCGGTGCTGCCTTCTGCCTTTATGACATACCCATAACAAGAGCCAACTGTGCAATGTGAAAGAGGACCAGTTGGCCCAGGAGATGTTCCCAGTCCGCTTCATCACTGATTAAGAGGGAGATTTTCAAGACAGAAATAAGAATTTGATTCCCAGTTCCTGCCAACTTACAATGGGAATGGAGTGCCCAACTCCCCCACCTTGTCTCTGAAAAATCTTCCCCCAGGAATAGCAGACACAAACAGCTCAGCATGTGATTCACACTTACAACAGTTCCTAAGCAGTGAGCTGAGTAACCAGCCAGGCAGTCCATATTCAGTAGTTGCAATTCATAAACGGTTGCCAACTGTGTCTGCAGGATCCAACCTTCACAGTTAAATCTGAGAGAGCCTTTAAGATTAGGAGAAGGCCCCTAGCTAGAAGGCAGCTAGTCTTTTCCAGTCAGTACAGAAGGTCAGCCCAGAAGGGACAAGGCATCCAATCCACATTCCCCTCCGCTGAGCAGGGCCAGCGCCTTGCAGAGCAAGCAGTTTGCACTAACCCAGCAGATGGAGATGGCATTCTGGGCTGCCAGGGATGCACAGGAGAGGCAATTAAATACACTGGTGGTATGCTGAGGATAAAAGGCCTCACTGAACAAGTGGACGCAGCACTTGATTAAAATTCGGGGGGTTAATGCCCAGCTCTGCCACAGACTCCGGTGTGAGCTTGGGCAAGTCCCCTCGTGTATCTGTGCCTCAGCTCCTGCTCCGTACAATAGGGAAGGCAATACTTTCCTTCCCCTCCCAGTCTGCCTGGCCTAGTTAGGCTAGGCTCCTTGGTACAAGAACAAGAACAAGTCCTTGAGCTCACTCGGAATCTCTTAGCCTTACAGCAATACAACAAATGTCAATAAGGTGACCACTCTAGATCAGCAGCAGCAGCAGATCACAGGTGGCAGTGGCAGACAACTATTGACGAGCATGGAGGTGTGGAGTCCATGCTAAGTGTGTTCACCTTCCAGGAGATCTGCATGAATGCTCTCTCCTTTCTGGGCATGCTGGATTCGACTCTCTGAGGAGCAAGGACAGAGGAAAAGGAGGAGGGGAAGACTAAATCTCTCCAAGGGAGAGTGAAGGAGAATTCTGCCCAGGCAGTGGGATCCTTCCTGCTTTAAAGATTTACATAAAAAGCCAGCTGTTCGCTGGGCAAGTGAAACAGGAGCATTTGCTTCATCATTGGGGTGGCTTAGAGCTCGTTACTGAGCGAACAAGAACAGCAAGAGAGACTCACCCTCCCCACATAACTTCTATTGTGCTCAGAGGGGAAGAGACATGGGCCCAAGAGGATGGTGGGGCATGAAGCCTTGTTAAAATAGTTGTGGGAGAGGTGAAGGCAGGGAGACTGGGAGCAAAAATATGCAAGTTCCACAGTTGGACCAAGACAACCATCAACAGGAGAGCGAAAGGCTGGTAAAGGTAAATAACCTCCCCCCCGCCGTGGGGTCAACATGCTGGGGTGGGGTGAGGGTTCCCCAATCGTACTGTTTGTTGTTCATGAATACAGCACCACAGGTGTGCTTGGCACTTACAGACACACAAAACCCAGCAGGTGCCCTGGACCCTGAGCAATGTGAATGCAGCTACAAGTGACAAACAGCATTCAGCATTTCTTCATGTCAGCAGGGATCTAGATAAAAGTCACCATCCTTCCTTCCCCTATTCCATCTGTTTTCAGATCCTCCACTATAAAGTAGGGAGTTATCCACATTTCATTTCAGGGGCATTTAGGCTCAGATCAAGGTAGAAAGAAATACCATCAATAAAAGGGCCGAAGAGCCAACACAGCTGCCAGACCCCAGACCAGGTTGGAGGTGCTCAGTCCAGCATGAGAGGGGCATTTGGTTTATCAGCAAATTCTGTGGCAGTCAATGCTAATTTCCTTTAGAGGTCTTCAGGCAGCAAGGGGCAGGATGGAAGCCACAAAGCAAAATTAAAAGTGAGATTGTTACAGTAGAAAATTTCACACTTGGCTGCTAATGCCCTAATAAGACACATGGGGCTGTGAGATTAGTGAGCCCAGCTAACAGTGTTTACAGGATTTATTACCTTTATTTACACTTTTAACCTGCCCTGAACAGCAAAATATATAATTGTTGTGGTTCTAGGAAACTAAAACCCGAAGGCCAGAAGCTCAGCTGATATAAATGTATGCAACTACATTTAAGTCATATGGGGTGATGCTGAGTTACACCAGCTGAGAATCTGGCCCAGATCTGGTTCCCACCAAAAAAAAGTTTCTCATCCAGGAAGTTTTATAGCTAATTCATGTCGGGGAAAACAAGCTGCAAATACTCGGTCACATACAGGGCTTTGGAACATGGACGTGCAGGAAAGATCCTTCAACTACTGCACATCATATGCCGATGAAACCCCACTGACATCGGACTTCAGAGCAGGCCCATAAGATGATAATTATACTTAGGGCAGGACCAGAGACCGGCACAGATGTGTTCTCTTGCCTCACTCTCCCGTTTTCAACTCTGCAGGTACAATTTGATAGGGCGGCAGAGGCTATTCACTACTGACCGTTGTTAACAGAGAACCTGACTATTGTCAGGGAGAAATGGTAACTTCCACTGAGACAATAAACTCCTTGGGGCAGAGCGTCTCTTTACAGTCTGTGAAGTGTTGCGTAAATTTGCAGCTTGATATAACTATGCCAGGGTACCACAACGTTCCTCTTCTGTAAAATGGGCACAGTATTATCTCCCTACCTCTCAGCGGATTAAGAGTATAAATTCATAGAACCATAGAGATAGAAGGGGCCACAAAGGTTATCACACCTTATCCTGCAGTATTTACACAGCCGATACAGGAGCCACTGCACAGAACAAAGTGATGCCACGCAAACACCCTTGCTGGAAGACAGAGTGGAACAATTCACAGTCGCTGGCGACGGTCACACATCTTGAGACGGTTGAGCACCGTTTCTGGCCCGGGAAACAAGCATTGACTGGTGAGACTGCATTGTTATGCAGCTATGAGATGATGAGCAGCGGCTGCAGAACTTGCTAATGTTTAAAGCCACTTTCCAGGAACTGTGCCAAGAACTTTCCCCAGCCCTGAAGCATGGCAATTCTAAAATGAGAGCTGCTCTGACAATAGAGAAGTGAGTGGTGATAACTACCAGTCAGTGGGGCATCAATTGAGAGTGGGTAAGCCTACCGTGAGATCTGTTGTGATCCAAGTTTGCAGGGTTATTAACAAACTTCTGCTAAGAAGGATAGTGACTCTGGGCAACATGTAGGACACAGTGGATGGTTTTGCCGCAATGGAGTTCCCTGCCTGTGGTGGGGCGATAGAACGCATAGCCCTATCTTGGCACCAGACCACCTTGCCAAAAAGAGTACATAAACTGAAAGAGGTACTTCTCAATGGTGTTGCAAGTGCTGGTGGATCACAGGGGCTGTTTCACCAACATCAACGTGGGATGATCAGGAAAGGGGCATGATGTGAGCATCTTTAGCAACACAGGTCTGTTCAGAAAGCTGCAAGCAGGGACTTTCTTTCCAGACTTCAAAATAACCATTGGTGATGTTGAAAGATCAATCGTGATCCTGGGAGACCCAGCCTACCCTTGCTCCCATGGCTCATGAACCTGTACACGAGCAGCCTGGACAGCACTAAGGACCAGTTCAACCATAGGCTGACCAAGTGCAGAATGGTGGTGGAATGTGCCTTTGGTTGTTTAAAAGGTCGCTGGCATTGTTGGCTTACTAGATTAGACCTCAGTGAAAGCAATATCCCAATTGTTCTTGCTACCTTCTGTGTGCTTCATAATATCTGTGAAATAAAAAGGGAGAAAAGTTTCTGCCGGGGTAGAGGGTTGAGGCAGATTGCCTGGCAGCCAATTTTGATCAGCCAGACACCAAGGCAATAAGAAGAGCAAATCGAGGGGCTCTGTCTCCGTGAGGCTTTGAAAACTAGTTTGAGCAATGAGCCAGAGCAATGTGACACTTATCTATGTTGTTCCTTACCAACATGTCCCCTCCATTGCATTTTCTCCCCTGTAAACTCCAACCCCACCAACCAGCACGTGTTGAATGAATAAAGAGGCTTTTCTTCTTAATATGTTAAAGGTTTTATTATGCTCACTTTTCTTTGCCGTCTGTGTTTGTAAGATAAAATAAGCAATGGGACAAAAGGGCTGATGCCCCTTAGGGGGAGAAACAAGGAAACTTGCTTACAGATGAACTGCAACAAAAATCAAAGGTGCAAGAATGGGTGACTTCTAGTCCTTGTACTCTCCCCTGGTGTTGAGTGCAAGGGATACCGAAATTCTCTCCTCCCCCACCTCATAGGACGTTTGGGGAAGGAGGATGTAGAACTTGGCGATGATGGCAGCAGATTCAGCACGGGCTGCAGAGGGACTATAGCATCCAGCTGCCTTTCTTGAACCTCAGATGCCTCAACATGTCTGATTGCTTCTTCATAATCTGCAGCATCTCTTCCTGCGTGGCATGTTTTTGTTCCCTGCATGCTCTCCTGTTCTCCCTGTCCACGTCCAGGTTCTCAGACCACGTAATCCTCCATGCTCTAAGCTCTGTCTTGTCACTCTCGAAGACATGCATTAACTCATTGAACATGTCCTCCAAGTCTTCTTTTTCTGCCTTCTAATCTGGGAAAGTCTCTGTCCCGGTGAGGAGGATGTGCCGATGGACAAGGTTTCAGCTGCAAGGAATGCAAAGAACAAGGGTAGCATTGACCGTGCATACATGGTTTCTGGTGCAAGGTCAAATTTTTTTTTTAAAATAATAAAAAACAAATACAAGCAAACACGTCCTAAATTACAGCTATTAATAAAGAAAAACCAGTAGCATCTGAATACCTTAACACACTTCACTGCAAGCCACAACGTAATCACAACCGCTGGCTATTGCAAGAGTCAGTTTGCTGCTCCAGCCGTGGTGAGTACGGCCACGAGGCATGGGCGAGAGGCCTTGTGCTGCTGCTGTTGTGAAGATACCCTTGGGAGCACAGGTGGGAACTTGAGAAAAGCCCCCTTTCCCCTAGCAACCTGGATGGTGCTTGAGGACAGGCACCAGTGTAAAGCCCCCCCCACCCCCAAATAGTTAGGTTTTTTGTTTTTTGTTACAAAAGCAGCAACAGGTTGGGGGAAAGGGAGACAAATAGGAAGCTGCCCCCCTTTTTTTTTCAAATGCTGCTTACAATACATGGTGATCCCTTCCAACCACAACTATCCCACGTTTGGGGAAAACTGGTTTTGACACCCAGATTTCACCTAACAGGAGGCGGATTACTTGTTGAATTGTTTGCAGTTTAAGGGTAGCATTGAAAACTTCCCGTTTCCCCTAGGTGACCCTGTGCGATATCACTCTCCAGAGGTAGCAAGGGAGCTGATGCTGCAAGCGACTGGATACAGACCTGGTCCTTATACTGCAAATGCTGTGTGCTGCAATGATGCCAGCAGAGTTAATACTGGAGTGGCGCAGGAAAGTGTCCTACCGTGGAGGACAAAATAAGGCAGCCCCTCCCAGAAACCTTCTGCAAAGGATTGCAGAGTACCTCCAGGAAAGCTTCCTAGAGATCTCCATGGAGGATTCCCAGGCCATCCCTGTGCACATAAACAGTATTTTTCGGAGAGCACCCTCTGCGTAGCTGGAGTGGCCACCAATGCCCACTACACCTACTTTTTTGTTCAGATTAAACATAAGTAGCAGCATGTAACCCCTACAGTTTGATTGGAAATGTGCACTCACCAGAGGTGCCTTCTCCAGCATCGTGCTTCGCCACCAACTCGTCCTGTGAAGGGATGGGCTCCAGGGTTAAAAACAGCAGTTCTTGGCTATTGGGGGTAATGAATCCTCCACTTGCCTGCCTCACATTCGCCTCTTCCTCCTCAACAATGTCCTCCTCGGTGTTTCTAGAGGTCTACCGGGGCTCCTGGGAGGTATCCACGGAGCGTTTTAGGGTAACAGTGGGGTCGCAGCACAGAATCGCAAGCAATTCCTCATAAAAGTAGCATATCTGTGGGGCAGAACCAGAAAGACTGTTCGCCTCCCTTGTCTTCCGGTATGCTTGCTGAAGCTCGTTTATTTTCATGCGGCACTGCTGCATGTGCTTGGTGTAGCCCTTCTCCGACATGCCCTGTGCAATCGTGCATAGATGTCAGCATTTCTTCTGCTGGATCAGAGCTCTGCCTGCACAGACTCTTCTCCCCACACAGCAGTAAGATCCAGCACCTCCTGTATACTCCATGCTGGAGAGCGTTTGCGGCCTTGAGTCTTCAAGATCAGCTATGCTGATGAGCTCTCCAGTCTCCACACTGATCAAACAGGAAATGAAAATTCAAAAGTTCCGGGGACTTTAACGGGGAGCAGCTGTTTCCTGTGTACCTGGCTGACATGCAGCACAGTTGAAAGTGCTCTCCAGAGCGGTCACAGCGGAGCACTGTGGAACACCTCCTGGAGGCCAATTCATTTGAATTACACAACGCCGCGTCTACACTATCCCCTCGTCGACTTGTGGGTGTCAAATCAAGTGCTATGCCTCTCACAGAGGTGGAGTACAGAAGTCAACTTTACAGGCCCACTTAGGTGGGTGAAAGGGACTTGGCAGTGTAGACACATACATTATTAGATCGACTTAACGTGGCTTATGTTGACCTAAGTTTGTAGTGTAGACCAAACCTCAGATAGGAGAGAGCTGCCACAGAAATGAATAAATACAAGCAAACACATACTAAATTAGAGCTATTAATAAAGAAAATCAGTAGCATCTGAATAGCTCCAGCACGTTCCCTGCTGTAGTGTGCATTTGGAGTTCTCAGCTTGCGGTCTACTGTTTTTATAGATTTTTGTAAGGAGGAGGGTTGTGTGTAGGGGAGGGGAGGGGAGGGAGAGTGGAACTACAATCCTTACCATCCTGATTACCCCACTCCCAGTCTGGGCCACGGACAACTTTGGCCCCCTGGAAAGTGCCTTTTAACGTGATACGAGGCAAGTTCTGTCGTGGACTCACTGTGACTCTGAAAGACAAAAGCCAGAGAAGATAGACCCATTTATTATTATTGGCATTGGGGTAGGACTCAGTTAAGACTCGGGCCCCAATGCTCTGGGTTCTGTACAACCACACAGTGAGGCACAACCCCTGCTCTGGAGAGCTTACAATCTAAATAGGCAAAATGGACAAAGGGCTAGGGGGAAAGAATACAACATACAAACAAACACCCTAATCCTGCAAGCTGATCTCTAGGGGAAGACCCTTAGACTTGTGCAGTGCTCAAATTACTGCAGAAGGATGGGTTTGATTCCACACTCTGCCATAGACTATGATCTTGGGCACGTCACTTAGCCTCTCCATGCCTCAGTTTCCCATCTGTTAAATGCGGATAACAGGAGTATTGTGAAGAGAAATACATTCAGATTCCGAGGTGCATACTGTGGTAATGTGGACAACAGAAGTACAAATGATAGGCAGACAGACTATACTAGTGCACAGGTCTCCCCACACTGATCTGACTGCAGGATAAGAGCTAAGAGCACACAGAACAAGGTGGGGATGAGTTAACAGAAGAGGAGTAAAGGAAGGAAAGGATTGTGGAGGATAGACATTGAGGGAAAGGACAGGGAGGCTGGCAGCAGCAGACACTCAAGATGGTCTATTTCACATAGCTCTGGACTTTAGAACACCATCTGATGACTGAGAAAGGGGAATTCATGTTGATCTAAAGTTTTAATGCAGTTTCACACACCACTCAGCACATCCAGGACCAAGGACTACAAAGGGAGCGTCCCCCCTTTTGCAATATGCTCAGTATTCTTGAGGTTGCTGTGTGGGGAAACCAGAGTTTTTAGAAAGTTTGGGTAAAAATGATTTCATGAGATTTGCAAACCTGAAATCACAGCAGGGAAACAAGCTTATTAATGGGTCAGACTTGAATACTTTTAATTCATGTCTAGTAATACCTTACTCTAGGAGGACTCTACAAACTACCTATAGAATACGGTGCTATTCATGGTAAAACAGACTGGAAGAATCTGGCCCGAAGTAATCTCATTGATTAACTGTTCACAGAGTGCTATGGAAGATCTAATGCTCAGAGCATTATTAAATGGTCTTGCACCATATTATGAGGGTATATTAGTCTCAGTACAATGCATGCGAGGTTATTCATGTTTCAGAAGTGGAACGCCAGAACTCAGCAATCCAAACTACCGTGCTCAGACACTGAGCAGAATCCTTCAAAACAGATCAATGAAGGGGGGGTGGGTGGGTGAGGGTGATGTACTTGCTCCACCCACAAACCTGACACCACCACTCAATCACACAAGGGCACAGAACTTTGAGTAGCTCCACAGGCACCCACTGCTCCCAAAACCTTCTATACAGGGCACAACTCTAGAAAGTACCTAGCAACAAGAATGCAAATCAGTTGCTCCCTACACTGAGAAATTAAATGGCTAAACACAGCTTTCCAAGAAATCCAGCAAGTCAAACACAGAAGCCCAGGTTTAAAAGTGATACCTACATGATGGTAAATATGGGTTCTGATGTCCTGTTAAAACAGCTTCCAATTCCCATGACGTTTAGGCCGTTTCTCTGCCCTTCCAGAGTTTGCTGCTTCGGTCTCTGCTCCCCCTACAAAAGACTTCTATTCCACAAAAATCCTCAGCAGCTCAAGTTCTTAAGAATTGGTTTGTTCTACTCAGTCTACGGACAACAGACTTTTTTTTTTCTTGGTTAGTCCAAAAGTAGCGCAATCCATATCTGCAGAGTGACTGGGTGCAGCTCGGAGGTTAGGAAAACAATAGTGAAACTGCACTGAATTCTGAATGCTTTATTTATTCCCCCTCTAATACCCCTAGAGTCAGAAGGCTGGGACTCAGGAAGATAAACTCCTTACGCTGGTTCTTGGAAATGGTGTTTATCAACTCACCGAAATCCTAAATCTTGTGCCTTCTTTAGCTTGCTAATGGATCTTCCATCATGTGCTGAGCATCCTAATGTGTTTATAAAAAGGACATATTTGCACACATCCTGCTAATTGCAGACTTTTCATTATCTAGAGTGTAACCTGATGGAGGGAAGATACAAACATTTTTTTATACCATCAAGGCCACAGCAAACCTGACAGCGATGAGCTTCATATCACAGAGCGTAATCAGGAAGCAGTGTCCCATAGCTCAGCTAATTAGAAACACCAAGCAATGATCATTTTATCGCATCATATTATATCCATTCCTTGAAAGATACACCTAATATTTGCCCTCAAAGCTAGTGTTTATCTGTGTACTACATGGCTAAAATGCAACGTAGCATTGCGCTGTTGTTCTACTGTATTATGGGAATGTTTTTCTACTCTCATTGAAGCACCTTATAATCAGTCATGCACACAGAGCATTTGATAAAAGTTGTGTTTATTACACAACATCTGTAGATTTAAAACGAGAATGAGGGAGGACAGAGTGGGTTATGGTTCTGACACTCGGCTGCAACGTGAGAGACTTGGGCTCTGATACAGACTCCATGTGTGATTTGGGCTAGTCACTTCACCACCGTGTCACTCCCCCCATTTGTGAAACTGGGAGGAGGAGGAGGAGGAGATTTCTTTCTCCCACCCTTTGTCTATCTTGTTTATTTAGACTGTAAACTCTTCAGTGCAGGGATTGTCTGTCTGTACATCACTTCGCACAATGGGGTTCTGAATTCAGATTCTGGCTGTTACTGCAATACAGAAATGAACAGTAAATTGTCCTTACTTCTTGAAAGCTAGATCCAGGCAAGATGACGCTTTTGTTCAAACAGCAAGATAGCTCACTCCATGCATGGAGTTTCTCACTATGATTGCCCTTTAAGTTTGATCATATTAGAACAGGGATTTTGCATCTGTAAGTATTGAATGTGCTACTGTCATTTCCAATGGGATTTGTAGGCTGTTAACTAACAAAGAGGAATAGAGCTGACAAACTCAGCAGGTTTGGTTTTTAAGACCCCAGACTGTCTTCAGTTAGTCTTATTTATAAATACAAATCCCACCGTCACATTTTGCCTGCTCAAGTCTATTTTTAAATTCACAGCAAATATGGTCTCACACACATCCTAAACTATCGCTGTGCTGATCTCAGTGCTAGCAATTAAAGATTCATTTGACTCCAGAGTGCAATTTGCAAGGAGACAGCAGAGACACACTGCTTAAACCATTTGGAGACCCAACGAGCAAGTGGAGAACAACCATGAAAGATGTATTATGCCGTCTCTCTTTACGGGTTTCTTTAATTTCTCCCTCTGCTCTATTTATGCAACTTAGAGTTACTTCTCTTAAGCAACTATTCGAGGGTCAAGCAAAAACAAAAACAAAAACAAAACCTCCTTTCCTGGTAGGAGGTGGGTCTTCAAAAAAGGTAACAATTGTATTGGGAACCATGGAGAAACTTTAAAATCATCATTTAAGTCAAACAGTTGGACTATGGGAGGTAGGATCCTCAGCTGTTTCAGTCTTGAAACAAACGTTTAACCCTCCTCTCCCCTTGATGAATTGCTCTCAATTTCTCCAGTTAACGAATCAGTCACAAGACCACTATTTACTTGACTGAATTCAGACCCCAACCAAGCAGATTTTTTTTTCTTCAACTTTACCATACAGGATCTAAAGCTAGATGGGGGGGGGGGGGGAGAGTGGTGAAAAATTGATTGTCTTTTTGTTCTGAAAAATGTGGTCTCTTAACTCTTGCATCCTACAAACAATATGGCTCAGATCTAGACAAGAACAATAGCTCTGGAGCTTGTAAACTGAATAAGTTTTGAAGGAAGTCTCTTTCAGAGCAGGATTACAAGCTTGCTGTATCACAGGCACACAAAAAAAACCTCAGCTCAACTCCTAAATCCACCTATTTAATAAATAACTTGAAAACCATTTTAATTTTTTGTCATTTGAGCAAGAACTAAGATAGGACTGAGAAAATAAGGAGACATATAAAGTGGTTTTCCAGTAGATGGGCTGGATCCTCAGCTGGTTCACATTGTCATAGCTCCACTCACAGAGCTATGACCATTTAGGCCAGCTGAGGATCTGGATTTATAACTTTTGAGGCTTGACAATCAAAACGAGCAGGGAAATCAAAAATCCTAAATTAAGCTTTCATGGCACTCAACTTTTCTGCAATTCTAGCGTGGTGAACTCCATCTTGTGAACTATTAGTCAGATCCTTTCCTTCCATTCACCGCTTTTTTTTTTTTAAACTGAAGGTCAAAGTTCAGGTTACAAAAGATTATGGGGCAATATTTTCAAAGTTGGGTTTCCCAAAGTTAAACTCCTAAATCCAGATTTAGACACCTAAATAAAAGTAGCCAGATTTTTAAAGGTGCTGAACACCTGTAGCTCCATAAACTCAGTGAAAGACACATTTGCTCAGCAACTTTGATCTTTTGCTGACTTCAAGGAGCTACAGGTATTCAACACCTTTGAAAATGAGGCTACTTTTATTTAGGTGCCTAAATACAGATTTAGGAGTTAAATGTTGGGAAACCAAATCTTTGAAAATGTATGTCCATAATCTATACATATAGCATAATGTTATTCTATAAAGCAGCCTCATCTACTGTGCACAGTTCTGGCCACCCCATCTCAAAAAGAGTATTGCAGAATTAGAATGGGTTCTGAGAAGGAAAATGAGAATTATTAAGGACCTGGAACACCTCCCATGAAAAGAGATTAAGACTGTTTATCTTAGAAAGGAGATAAATGAGAGGACATGATAAAAGGGATATAAAGTAATGTATGGTTTAGACAGGGTAGACCAGGAACTTCCGTCTCTAAAACAAAAACAATAGGACATACAAAATTTTAAAAGGTGGTAAACTGAAAACTGATGTAAACGGAAATACTTTTTCACACCAAACATGAGACTGTGGAACTCCTTGCCACAGGATATCATTAAGACCAATAACTTAGCAACATTCCAAAAAGGTTTTGACATTTATATGGATAACAAGATACTCAGAATTTTGGAAAGGATACAAAATCCCATGCTTCAGGGTTTAACACAGTCTAACTACTAATGATTAAAAGGAGGAGGACTACCTGGGGGGCAGATTATTTCATATCTGTCCACTGCAGGGTTTCTTGCACCTTCCTCTGAAGCCTCTGCAGTTGGCCACTGTCAGAGATGGGACACTGGACTAACTGGCCTGGATCTGAAGCCATCTGGCAATGTGCACGTTCATATGTTGCCATTCAAAGTGATTGAAAACAATGCGAAAGAAAGGACATTAATATTTATTCATGGAGAACACAGACAGCAGAACGTTTATTTTATAACAAACACTCCCAACATGAGCAAACTGAAAAAGTCACCAAACGTTAGATTTCAAGTGACCTATTCGAGAAAAGATAAGATTGACTGATGTGGCATTGCACATAAATTACACAGATACTGCTTCTCTGTAGAAATGAACTAATTCTGACGGTGTGTGAATTTCGTGCTTGAACTTTTATCTTCAGGTCAGTCACCAAGTTGCGCTAAGGAAAAGGGGACTGCGAATTCTATCAGAACATTAACAGGTCAGGGCAGCCCAGAGCTTGCCAACATCGCTGCTGGAGACATTATGCCCCAGCCAAAGATCCAGTATGGTTCAGTTTCACCCTCTGCTGCCCTTTCTTTATAAAGCTCCGTAGGACCGAGTCAGTTCCTCTCCCTGTGATTGACAACAGTATGCCCAGCATGTCGCCCATGAATTTTAGTGATGATTAATGGGCAGAACAAAAGACCTCACCCTCCCAGCAAACAGCAGAGAACAGTGAAAGGAAAGTGACCCTGTCTCTCAGGAGGGATGGAGGAGAACCGCTTTTTGCTTTTTCACTTACGTTTAGGTCTCAAATGGGCTTGTTTGAAGCCCAAAGGAGACGAGATGAGAGTGGAGCCGATAGGCAGCATGAGGAAACCGGGTGCACAGCTAATTCCCATACAGGAGACACTGACCTTGTCTTTGCTGCCAAAAAAAAGGTGCATTTTACACCACAGGGTAACTAACATCCCTGACCTATCCTGAGGTAAAAATAACTCTGAAAACCAGGCATTCTAGTTTTACTGTGATGTGAACTTGCCAAAGTCACTCCCTGGAGGGGGTATAAAGCTGTTTACCTCACGCTAAAAACTAGCATGTCTTGCCTTCAGTGGCTTTTTAACCTCAGGATAAGCTTATGCACGTTAGCTATCCTGAGGTAAAAATGCACATTTTTAGCACTGAAAACAAGGCTCTGGGAGGGAGGCACAGGCATCAAGAAGTGACATATGAAGCTGACAGACACGCCAATCGTTTGGAGGAATGGGTCACTCTTACAAATCAATATTTGAAATATGGTCATTAAAAGTTCTTTTTATCACTGTTTCCTCCAGTGCCCATCCCACACAGAGGGGTCAGTCTGGTAAGGTGCTGTGCGTCCTAAACTCCCGCTGAAGACCAAGTACTCAGCACATGGAAAACAAAACAGTCAGACCCCGAATCTTGGCCCCAAAGATCTAGAGGTTTGGTTTCCCCCTTCCATTCTGGGATCAATATTTTGCACGATCACTTATCTGCTCACCCACATAGGGAAGAGAGTGAGATGTTGGATGGATGATCTTGGTGAGAAGGCACTGGACTGGGATTCAATTCCCAGCTCTGCCACAGACTTCCTGGGTGACCTTGGGCAAGTCACTTCATCCCTGTGTGCCTCAGCGCCTCATCTCAGGGGTAATACACCTTCCTTTTTCTCCACCCCCTAGGTAGCTGTGAGCTCTTTGGGGCAGGGCCTATTTCTTACTGTATACTTGCACAGGGCCTAGCACAACAGGGCCGCAATCTCAGCTAGAATCTGCTACTGTAATACTAATAATACTGACACTTGCCTTTTGGAGAAGAGGATGAAGATTTAGTTCTGTTCAAACTTTTGGAGGTCACCCACTTTGAATACCCCCTTCTCCTAGCCTCATATAAGGGGTGAGCTTGCCTGGAACTACGCTGCCTTTAGAGCAGGCTGCTGACCAGCCATACAGAACAATGATGCAGGGGCCAGATGTCCTGAACCAATACATCTTGATTTGTAATCTAATTTGAGGTGTTTTGCTCCAAATACCGGGCAGCAACCAAGGTTATGAGCAAGTTGCAAAAATACCCTGGGGATAAATTTAATCATTTCAATATCGCCTTTAATAACAATTTTAATTAACAGAGCCATTTGCAGCTGGGCCCATTTCTGCCCTGGAAATTCCAGCAGTATTAGATTTCTATAAGGTCCCCCCTGACAGCATTAGGAGCATATCACTGTACAGAAACGAAGCTATTCTTCTGCAACCAATATGCTGGGAACCAAAGTGCTGAGGGTATTCAGACTAAGCTCATCTTCTATCTAGATATTCATATGGCTCTCCCCATCCGTGTGCCATGGATTTACCCTGAACACCCGTGAAAGCTAGGGAAGTAACACTGTGCACTTTATAGATGGGGAACTGAGGCACAAGACTATTATGATTCACCCGGGCTCAGACAGGTGCTGTTGTATTACAGTAGCAACCAGAGATCTCAACTGAGGATCCATTGCTCCAGCACTGTACATTCGCCCAGTGACAGACGGACCTGCCACAAAGAGCTTGTAAACTAAACTAAAAAACAACCACCAGAGGCCCAGAGAAGGGAAGTGCCACAGCCGAGGTGTGGCCACAGCAGATCAGGACAGAACCAACACCTGGGCTCCCAGTAACATTCCATCCACTAGACCATGCTGTCTCTGTTGCAGAGTTGGGAACTGTACCCAGATCTTGAGTCACTACAACACCTCAAATGCAAGACTATACTTCCTCTAAGGATACTTAATGAACTAAAAGGTGATAAAATTTGCTTCTGACATACAAAGTCAGTGTGGAAAAAAGACCCTGAAGAACAAGAATCCTTTAGGTAAAACTCTGAGTGATCTGGATATCAGCACACAACTACACAACCAGTTCTGGATTCACTTTACTCTCACAGGAAAGCATTAAATTGGGCCACTCCCAGCTGGGGATAAAAGAAATTCTAACAGGTGTAAGCAGCACAGACAGCTGTTCTCTGGCCAAATACAAGGCTTAGAGGGATGACACCGGTGACTAAGGGATCAGGACTCACGCAAACCTATTTTGGGGATGATCCTACCAAGAATTTCAGTGAGTTAATACGCCACTTCCTTACTGAGATGCAGCATATATACCTCCTCCCCATACCCAGACAAGGGCAGATGCTTTGGTTTTAGAGGTTACAAAAAGTTCATGAAGCCACCCTGGGGCAAGTTTTCTAACTCAGGCCCCTAAATGGCAACCACAAAATATATGTGCCCATGTGCCAATGCTGTACCAAACGTGTGCTAAGTAAAAACCTGCAGAGAATTTCTAAAAACGTTCATTAAACTTTGGACCTGCCAATCTCACCTAGTCTCTTCTTTCAATGGCTGCATTGGCCTGAACCAAAGAATTTATAAATTCCACTCTTCCTCTACCGGCAGATGACAAAGGTATTTTAATGAACCAAGGGGGAATTTCCTGGAAGGAGCGAGTTTAATACATGCACACGTAAATGCAACTGGCATCAAAGACAGCAAATGGCTAAAAACTTGTCCACACAAATGTCATTTCTTTGGCTGTATTTAGATTTACAAGGGACTGTATTTTTAACAGCAATGGAGGAAGCTCAATGAATAAGAGGAGAAATATTTGGTTAGGAGCATGTAACCTCTCCTTGGGGGCTGGAGAAAATAAAAATCATGGCATGTTTACTCAAGAAGTCTTTGTTAGATTTCTTCCAACACTGGGTCCAGGGGGTTGTTTTGTTGCCTTTTCAATAGTTATATCCCAATACAAACATTCAACACAGAGGGTAAAATCCTGATCCCATTGCAGTCAATGCTTGTTTTCTCTGTTCAGACTACCAACAGGAGAGTAATTACATGGTTATATACAAGGCGGTGGGCTCTGTGATGTGGACGTTAGTTCACTGGGAACTGAACTGGGAGCATCTCATTTCACTCAGGCCACCTAGACACCCTTCACTACCAAACTGACTACGATGCAAACCAGCAACCTAGATGTAACATGATCTATATCCAATTACCGATCTCCTGTGCCATCCAAATCCTACATGTCAGTTATTAAATGCAGCCCTTTTGCAGGACTCTTGCTAGAACTCAATAGTTCTGAATCATTAGTGGCTGGAAACAATTAGTGATGGGAAGTGCTGTGCATCAGACTCTGAGCAGGATTGCCGAGACAATGTCACCCAGAAAGGGTCACATGCTTTGAAATCTGTTCCAACAGATTGTTTCTGGGAGCTGCAGTCACAGGTAGAAGAAAACAAACTGAGTGGGGGGGCCTGAGTGTACACATGCAAACCTGCAATGTCAAAGATGCTGCCCTGTCTTGTCAAGGGTGCTCTAGAATATTTTGAGCATCATAAATGAAAATAAAACTATTCCTGAAGCGTTGGATTGTTTTGGGCCAAAATGGAATTAGCTTGAGCTCAGAAACTGCCTTAGCATTAGACTCAAAACAGCAGCCTGGCTGACACACAAATCCATTAAAGGAAGACAAAGATTTTAGATACGGAATATGAAAGACAAGGGAATGCTGAGAAAGAGGCTGCCACAGTACCATGGCTCTGGGCACTGCAGCACAAGGGAGGGGACAAAAGAGACAATGTGAAACAAAAGATACAAGAAAATATATGGAGATTGTATGCAAAGCCCTACAATTAGGTTGTAGAAGGAGCCTGGCAGTCCCCCCTTTCACTGAGGGCCCCACAGCAGCTCTGAGCAGATGCAGCTTTTACACTTAATTGCTCACATAAGAAACAATCACATTATAATGCCTTAGGTCATTTAGTCTAGCCCGGTGCGTGCCAGTGAAAGACTACTCCCGACGTCATGGCTTCGGCTGCCATCTCCCTTGGCAAAGAAATTCCTCTGCCTAACAGATCTCACTGTCAAGAGTTTATTCATGCCTTAATTTTCCAAAGCTTATTTTCATGCTGTAATTCCTAGGAAAAAGAAATTCAAACACCTGCTAATGGCTTCTCCAGTGCCTCAGATGTTGTCTTAGTGAAGAATCTATGGGACAGACGTCTCAGAAAATGTCACAACATACAACAATACTAAGTTATATTGGAGGATTCGCACTGACAACAGTTATTGGGGCTGAAAGCTCTGAACTTCTCTTTGCTAAGGCTTGCGTCAGAAAAGCAGAAGTCAGACTTTCAGAAGGGGAAATTTTGGTTTTTAATTTCCATTACCCTTTGCTTAGGCTCCTCCTTTCTACAATTGAGGAATTTTGAAAGTGACTGTCACATTAAATCAGGAAGCAGGAAGAAAACTCTTGGCTTATTTTAGAAAAAAAAGAAAAATTCAGGAGATGAGAAACAGATACCAAATACAGTCACACGTATTAAAACCCAAAATACATTTTATTTTTTCCTCTCTCTCTCTCGACAGATCATAACGTCAAAAGTAAAATTAGGTCACAAGAGAAAACGAGGATGAAGATTTTGCCCCATGCCAGCAACCGAGATATAGATATATAAAAACCTCACAGGTTCAACCCAATTCCAATGGTATAAACCAAGACAAATGGAATAGAATAGGAAGGAGGTAGGGGTACTGTAGTCAAAATTAAGATGCAATAGGGCTAAATGAAAGAAGGTTGCAAAGGATCTGGCTCCAGGTACAGCTATTGACCTTTTGTCACCTGGAATACCCAGTTCATGCTAAAAATATACCAGACAACACCCCCTTGAGAAAAGTAATGGTACTATCAAGGTAACTCACAGACATACGTTGATAGCACTCTCCATACAGTAAAGAAATAACATGGAAATCAAGCATGAATGGCATCAGACTTCTGGATGTTTTAGTACATCTCTATGTACATAATATTACTCACAACCACACACAGCCTTGTTTAAGGCTACAGAGACCTAGATGGCTTCCATTTCTCTTTTTCTAAATGAGGGCTGCATAACATCCATTAACCTCAATCATTTAATCATGAAATCATGCAGCAAGAGACTAGATAGCTTCTCTTATGGCTGATTCATTGCAATCGCCAGGACTTTGATAAACACATTTCCTTCAGAGCTGCCAAGTTTCAGCCAGAGGGAGACTTGGAAGATCATCAACATGATCAATTTTATAGCATGAAACAGCAATACAATAGCCATACACCACTGGTTTGCCAACAATCCCTAATGCACCTTCCCTTCAACATGGCTGCACTGCCTGAAAAGTGACTTTAACTGTTGGACTTTAGCTTCTTCATCAAGAAGCTTAACCAAATGCATCCGATGAAGTGAGCTGTAGCTCACGAAAGCTTATGTTCAAATAAATCTGTTAGTCTCTAAGGTGCCACAAGTACTCCTTTTCTTTTTGTGAATACAGACTAACACGGCTGCTACTCTGAAACATCTCAAGAGATTCCCTTTCCCTTTCTCCAGCAGGTCCCTGGCAGCATGCAGGGTGGGGATGGGATCCCCATTCCTGACTCATTCATAAAGCCCTGCGCGGATCTGAATTTACCCAGAGTTCAGGGATTTTATCACCTCATCATAAATATGTACATATATGCAAACTAAAGGAAACGTGTCTGTGGACTGCCCTGGCTAAATAAACAAACATCAGCTCCTGCAAAATGTTGTAGCACTTGGCAAACAGCTTTATGAGTGTAATTTATGCCTTTTAGCTTCCATCAAATTAAATGTCTCACGCAGAGAAGAAAGTTATTGACTGTTAGTGGAAAAATCATTTTACATTCAACCAGTGACTTGGAAAAAAAAAACCCTCAAAAACCACACTGTCCACTGAATGAAAATTAAGTTCAATTTCTAGAACGCCCAGTGACATTACCGAGTGCCAATACCAGATCTCTGTGTGACGTCTCTACCAGGGGTATTTACAGCCTTAGATGCAATAACTCAGACAGGCAGAAAAGGAAAGAGGAGACATATCGGAATATTTCAAAACTTTAAAAACAGTTGACTTAGAGCAGGTTAAACAAATACCTATCAGGGATGGTCTAGATAATACTTAGTCCTGCCTTGAGTGCAGAGGACTGGACTAAATGACCTCTTGAGGTCCCTTCCACTCCTACGATTCTATGATTCTATTTACAAACCTTAAAAAAAAGTTTTAGCCACTATCTTCAGCCAGGAAGCATATCAAGCAGACAAGGGCTCCTCAGGGCAATGTTGACTGTCATCAATTCCACACAGCTTATGAAAGATAAGGGAGATGTTACCATCTCACAAAACTACCAATTTTCTTTATTGATAAACCATATTAAGCTAGCTGGAGGTTTTTAGCTCTACAATTCAACTCCCAGATAAGCCATTAATAACTGAACAGAAAGGGCTGCTGGTTACACTTCTATTATTGATAGCCTGTAGGCTAGATTTTATCTCCAGTTAGTTCTGAATTCAGCAAAATCTCCAGAGTTCTCTCAGTCAAACCCGGGAGGAAGAGACTTCAGTGGATTTTTGAACAGCCGCATATCTGCAGAAATATGCAGCTCCCTGTGCACATGCCTCCAATGTGAGGCTCACCAAGGTTCAAGGGAGAGATCAAAGAGCAGTGAGGAGGGCGAGTTCCTTGTCTATTATTCCCATAGTTCATCAACATTAAGCTATCTTTGAAGACAATGGAAGCAGAGTTTCCTGTGTGTGTGTTTGCAGGATCAGGCCCAAAACTGGGTCTGAAAGGGAGGGCAGAGCACTCATGGCTCATCCAGGTCCATGCGGGAACTTTGAGGCTTCCCTCCCATGGTCTGCCATCACCTCCGGCATTTCCTTTCCCATTATACAACTCATAATGCACCCACTTCTCACGCTCTCCCTGCTCCATGGGAGCTTCGCCCCAGTCAAGACAGATTAGATGCCGAGGAAAGACCTTCTCAGAACTTGACCTAACAATACAGCAAATACTCAGCATTTGATCCTGGGATCCCTATGTTCTTTACAAACATGGATTTAACCTCGTAGCAGTCCTATGTTGTTATCCCCATTTTGGAGATGGAGAAACCAAGGCAGAGAGTGGCAGTGACCTCCCCAAGGTCATATGGGGAATCACAGAGAGCTGGGGTTAAAACCCAGATTTCCCAACTCCTAATCTTGTTCTCTAACCGTGCCCTTCCTGTGGTCTCTATCCTCCCAGCATGGGTTGGGACTCTCTCACATGAGTTCTCAACCCGGGGAACATGACCACCAGGCTGGCTGGGGATCAGGGAGAGGAGGTCACAAAAAACCAGGCATCACAAGGGGTCACAACTACCTCACCCTTTCCATATTGCTAGACAGGGCCAAAGTGGCAACTGGCTAGATCAGGGGTGGCCAACCTGGGGCTCCGGAGCCACATGCGGCTCTTCAGAAGTGAATATAGAAGGTTAGGTTTGGAAGGGACCTCAAGAGGTCATCTAGTCCAACCCCCTGCTCAAAGCAGGGCCAATCCCCAATTTTTGCCCAAGATCCCTAAATGGCCCCTTCAAGGATTGAACTCACAACCCTGGGTTTAGCAGGCCAATGCTCAAACCAAATATGCGGCTCCTTGTCTAGGAGGGCTGGAGCTACAGGTGCCAACTTTCCAATGCGCCAGGGGGTGCTCACTGCTCAACCCCTGGCTCTGCCACAGGCCCTGCCCCCACTCCACTCCTTCCTGCCCCCTCCCTAAGCCTGCACTGCCCTCGCTCCTCCTGCTCCTCCCCAGAGCTGCCTGCATGCCATGAAACAGCTGATTGGGAGGTGTGGAGAGGCGCTGATCAGCAGGGTGGGAGGTGCTGGGAGTGGGAAGCTGATTCGAGGCTGCTGACATATTACTGTGTCTCTTTGGCAATGTACATTGGTAAATTCTGGTTCCTTCTCAGGCTCAGGTTGGCCACCCCTGGACTAGATCCTGGCCAGGTGGGAGGAGAGTCCTGGCATAGAAAGCATCAAAAACCATAGCTCATCTAAGTCTGCTCATTAACGTTTAAGCACTGACTGTCAAAACCCTCTTCTGCTGCTCCTGTACAAAGGCATCAAGCCCATCGCTAAAGAAACTGGCACTGGATTAGCTGTCTAGGTCAAGATGAGAGTGGCCATTCTTTGTGGCGGGCCAGGTGGGAAGCTGGAATGAAATAACCGAGAGGTGGCATAAGCCCAGAGAAATGATGCACAGTGCAATCAACGAGGAAGACAGATACTGAACCGAAGCCAACACAGAACACGTTAGGCGAGAGCTCCCAGACTCAAAATACTTTAAACCACCAGTTGTGATGGGTGGGGCAGCTAGAACCTTGGTGAGGGCAGGAAGCAGAATTCCTCCCACCTAGTTATTAACAGCACCAGCCAAGTGCCCTGTGCTTCCTGACACTGGGAACCTGGCACCGCTCTAACTACACCCATGGGCTGTCCTAGTGCAACCCCTGAGCATCAGAGTGCTGGACTGGGTAAGAAGTTCCGCTTGTGCAAATCACCTTTTACACCCAGGCCAAATCCCTGGCACAGAAGGCCTAGATCTAGCCACCCCATAAGCTTCAAGGGATGCTGCATGAGCAAAGCGCTCTGACATGACCTGCGCTGAAATGCTGAACCCCAAAGAGCCTGGCTGGAAGCACAGGAGCCAGCAAACTCTAGCTTCATTTTTAAATGGACCTGTTGTGCCTTCCTGGAGCAGCTAGTAACTTGCTGACCAGTCCCAGCACATACAATATTCAGGCAATACCAGAGCCAGGTTACAAGAGTAAAAATCAGAATTGCCGGCTGCCAGCGGGTTGAACTAAGGTCCCCTGGGGGCTTTAAAGGACCTTCAGATGAATAGGTATTTTGGGGGTATTTCCAAAACTGATTTGGGACCCGCCAGTGTGTTTGCCAGTGCTTAGGGCCTCTTAAATCCTCAGATTACCGAGCCATCGCACACACTCATGTGCCTGTCTCGTCTCAGCTTAGCCACAGAGTTCATCCACTTGGGGTCCAGCAAGGGAGGGAAAGCGGATGGCCATTCGTGGCACAAACACATCCCACTGGCTATTTATGGAGCCCTTTTCGTCTGCAAAATCACAGGGGAGCCCTAACAATGGTGACATACTGGGGAAAAACAGTTCATAGGACACAGTCATGTCTCAGGGCCAAGCACACAGAGCTAACCGAGTCAGGATGGGAAGAGACACAGACAACTAGCTACTGGTCCGTGGGAAGAGGGGACGTCCCCTGTCAAATTAACTCCCTCCTCCCCTTGAAGGCCAATGCAGTTCCATTGAGGGGACTGTGTTCCGTTGTCACCCAAAACGCTAACATTCAAATCCACCCCGTGGGGCCACAAGTAAGAGAGGTGGAAGTGGTCAAAATGCTGTAACAGAGCTAGCAGTTTCTGGAAACGGTTCCACTGAACCAAGATCATGGGACACTGCAAACTCTGGTAGGCTCTCCCCCGAGCAGCTTCCTTGCTCTAAGTGTTGATGCTCATTAACACCCAAGTGGGCTCAGCACAGTATGTTGCCCGAGGCTTGAAAACAAAGTGCTGCTACGCTAGGGGCTGTTCATTTCCTAATCCTAAATAATCAAAAGATCCCCACATCCAGAAGGAGAAAGGAGGATCAGAGCTTCTAAATACTAAGTCTACCGTAGCCTATTTAAAACAAAAACAAAAAAATGCAGTTACAATCTCCTTTTAACATGCAGGCTTTGCAGGTCTCTGGAGAGCTGCCACGGGTTCCCCCTTCTACTTTACAGAAAAAAAAATTAAAGCCACATTCTCTTTGCAGCTTTCCCGTTGGCACTGCTTAGGGTTCACTGATTCATAAGTAGGCAAGTTTTGTTCTTCAGAAAGGCTGCCCCCTCACCTAGGGCATGTGCTTTTGCAGCCCAAATATCAGATGCTCGAGAGAGGCACTTAAAAAACCCCCACAACACCAGGAAGCATCTATGTGGGATCTCTTTTTTTTGATTACTTCATTCCATTTTTAAATTTTTTTTACATCAGGGCTTTTACTCCATTCTTAACCTGAAACAAGACTACAACAGTTAAGACATAAAAAGTCATGGAATTCCCCTTGCACAAAAACAAAGCTATACCTAGTCTCTCTTACTCCCAAACTGAAAAGCATCTCTTAGTAAAATTGCTTCATGTAGTTTGGCAATTCCCAGCGTGAAGGTTGTTGCATAAAAACACATACCTCACAGTTATATTACAATATCCTGCAGAGTAACAAACAAAAAAGCACTCTGATATCCTGCCTCCCTTCTGAGCCCAATGGTTTGAAGAGTCACGATGTGCATTTCTGATTAATTTTTAAAATTGCAGCCTTCCACAATGGGAAGCTCTCACCTTTGTTTCTGAAGCTACAATTTCTCTGACTCACGCAGACCTCAGAGTAAATTACAGAGACACTGAATGTAGCAAACAGCATGAAAAACCAAGTGTGCAACCTAGTCACAACCATTGTGCTTCCTTCTCTCCCTATTTAGACTCAAAAAAGCTCTCTCACATTGCTGTCAGGTTTTTTGTCATCCATTCCATACCTGGAGGGACATGGCTCACGCTAACGTATGCTCCATTTATTTGGGATTACTGTGGGTTTAAACACAATGGGAGGTACAGCTCATGAGCCATGCCCACACACCTCCCACTACTGTTAAAAATCCATCGTTCGATCTGTGCCATGCTCCCCCACCCCACAGCAGAACAATCCACCGTGGAAAGGAAATGGATGGAAGTACGAGCCCTTTCCTACTGGACTGAGCAAAACAAACTCAAAACAAGCAAGATGAACAGCAGGTACCATGCACCCTTATGCTCTGCCTGGCAGTGGCTACTGGATTCTCTTCCCTGCATCTTCAGAGACGACAGGACCATGGTGAGGGGGCCAATGGGGACTTTTCCTCCAACAAAAACCCACTATGCCAAGCTGTATGTGGGACCCAAGCAGTGCGCAGGCCTTGTGCAGGCCCAATGCCCATGGTGAATGTCACTCCCATTGAGCCAATAAGGGCTGCATGAATTGGCCATTAGTCTGATTATGCCCAGCCTCCATCCTTCCTACTGCAGGCCACACTCATCTGTTGAGTCATGTCAAATTAGGTCTAGACCCTGCAGTGAGGCCTGCCCACATGTAGTTCACTGCAGGATTGGTGCATTCAATTGTAGGCTCTTTGAGGCAGGGACTGGGCTGTTGTGTGCGTTTGTACAGCACCTAGTATGATGGAGATCTCCATCCAGGTTGGGTTTTTGGGAGTGACCAGAATAGAAATAAAATAAAATAAAATAAAATAAAATGGCCCAGAGCTGCAGTCTAGGATCCAAGGCAGAATCTTTTCTGAAGTCCAGTGTCAAACTAGTCAATGTTTCAGGGGCTTTCCTCCCCTCTCTCACTTTGGTTAAAGTCCTCTTTGGAAGCTAGAGACAGGAAATTCTGCCCTTGCAACAGCATAGATACAGGGCTGGCGTGAGAGGATGGTGCCAATTTTAAAAAGCAAAAAAAAATTGAAGCATTTTTATTGAAAAAAGTGAAAAGCCAACAGCGCAACCATAGGACTCTGGGGTCTTTGCAAACTGCCACGTGCAAAAGGAACCATGTCTGAATTCTGGGCTAGCCAACCTTGGCTGCGTTTCTTAGATGCTTACAAATAGTGCTATCCCACTGAAATCAATGGGAGTTTTGTCTTTGGTTTCAATAGAAGCAGGATTAACACCCTCCTCCCCTGAGATATCGGTGTAAAAAGTCACTCATAATCCCGATATCCCACCGAACACACATCATAACTCTGATACCAGAACAAATATTCCTTGAACGCAGTCACATCCTGTGAAAGCAATGCAAGTGCCTGACAGACTACTGGGAGGAGGATAGGATTAATTGAGTGTATTACGGAAGGCTGGACTGCAGAGTGAACAGGTTTTATGGAGGTAGCAATCAAAATAGGTAGTGACCTGCAATTCTGCTGCTTAACGTACAAGTCCCAACCAGACCAAGTTCAGAGGACAAGACAAGTCCTTAATGCTGTAGTTAGGACTTGTCTACACAGAGTTGTTCCTGATTAACGCAGTGCGGTTACTCCTGTTCTGGAATAAGAATGACTTGTTCCTGTTCAGTTTAATGCACTTTCAAAGTGAGTTAAGATAAACAGGAAGGAATCCATCTGGGTGTGTCTACACTGCACACTGGGGTCTGTCATATGTTTAGGCCCAAATACCCCTAATGTCCACACACAAAACTCTCTAACATGCAACTCCCCATGGCCAAATCTGGGCTCAGTGGCTGACTCAGGGAATATGTACAAGCCAGCGTTCTGGTATAGCGTTTGATCAAGCCTGGTTCCCTCTGCATTGAGGTCACAGCTGAAGCTCATGTTGCCAGTTCACATTTAAAATAGTCCATCAATACTATCCCAAAATCCTGAGTCTGTCTGTTCTGGCCCTTCTATCTCCCAGCTTCCCACTTGTCTCCTATGTACTGGAAGCAATTCCCTGCTTTACATTCACTCACTGAGCGTTTAACCCTCCATTTTCACACGAACTGCCGAATTTTCAAGCCAGCTAAGCCAGTTTGCTGAAGAACTGAGAAGATGGCCACCACCCATCATGCTGCTAGCTTGCCAGAGGAACATACCAGGAGTTTCGTCAACATGTGGCATGAGGGCTGCAAGAGTCATGAATTTAGCAGGACTACAAGCAACATGCATTTATATGAAGTCTGGGAACTCCCCGGCTAGCTGCCTGAAATGCCCCATGTGTTGGCTGGCTGTGAGCGTTTCCAACCAAGCGTCAGAGGATGGACAGGCAAGCTGGGAGAAAAAAAAAACTGAATTCTGGAGATGTTCACCAGCAAACACAGTCACCTCATGGTAATCTTACACATTCACGAGTTAGTGGAAGCTGCTGGCAGAATTAAAATACAATGGGCCTCTCTCATTCAGTGGCAGGACTCTCGTGAAAAAACAGGAAATTACACTAGCTCCATTCTCTGTTGCAAAGCTATTCTGAAGAAAAAAATATATATTGTACGTAAAAAAGACAATCGCAGGAAAAGGGTAAAAAACAAAAAACCCCTCTCGTCTCAAGCCTGAGAAAGTTCCAAGACTTCTTGGGGAGGGAGATTGTCTCAGTATGGTGCAAAAAAAGGATCCATAAGCCCAGTCAAAAGGGATGGTTAGAGTTGGCTCAGGCAATTCTCTATGCACTAGACTGTAAAACTGCCCCCCTCCCTGTGCTGTCTTGGTAAATCCAAGCAGACCAGGCAGGAACAGGTCCAACAGCTTTATTGGTACAGCTTCCAGCAGTTTGCTTCATATTGGCACCATGTGCACCACTGCCCAATTCCAGCAGCTCAGGAGTTCACATTGTACGGTGGCCTTAAGAGGACAAGTTGATCCATCTGCCTCCTTTCCCATATAGCATCCTCAGAAAAGACCACACGTTCTATACACAGGAGAGTCGGGGAGAAAGCTGCCCAGCAGCAACCTTGATTTAAAAAAAAGGGCGTTATTCTTGGATGTTCTCTATCAGGGTCAGAAAGGATGGCAGAGCTGGCATTGAAAGGTATGCACGGTATATACAGCAGTGTCCTATGCAAATCATTGCAAGTCCGTGGGAATT
This sequence comes from Dermochelys coriacea, assembly GCF_009764565.3. Classification (NCBI taxonomy): domain Eukaryota; kingdom Metazoa; phylum Chordata; order Testudines; family Dermochelyidae; genus Dermochelys; species Dermochelys coriacea. The sequence continues at coordinate 16,952,459 of NC_050085.1, read as the reverse complement.
GGAGCGCTGAAGTTGACATGTGTCAGCACAGCCATTTACAGTAATTGTTTTTGGACTTGGGATCATGCAACAATGGCTAAGCTCTAAACCAGTCTGCTGAATGGGATGAATGATTACTTCTCTATAGCGTTGCAAGAGACTAATTATTATAATGTTGAGAAAAAACGCATTGCAGGAATCCCAAAGCTCATTTCACAACGTTATCTGGTTGGATTGTCATATTAATGCAACCGCGAGACATATTCTAATCTTAATGGATAACAGAAGCCACAAGGCTCAGAGAGACATTCTTTGACAGAATACCAAATGATTTGAATCATTTTGCTAGAACTCTGAACAGTGTCCATGCTGATTCAATTCCACAAACATAACTTCCATTAACTCCAATGGGAGTCACTCCCACGCAAGGGAAGGGGGTACAGTAAGTCATCTCTGTGTAGATTGCGTAACATACCAGGAAGCCTTAATCTTTAAAAAAAACACCCAATATAATAAAATGTTTGCACTGACATGAAGGAGAAAAGATTTTGTAAATGTGTCTTTCAAGGGGGGAGGAGAGGGTACCTGGCTCACCAGGGCAAATACTCATCCAAAAAGGATTATGAAATTCAGCTACAGGTCAGACTTCTAGCACCCCATTCGCTATGCTACTGCCAGCCTCGGGGTCTTGTGCCTCTCAAAGCTTTGCAGTCAGAGAGGAAGGATGGCCTAATCGTTAGGGCAGTAGTTGATGATCTGGGTTCACGTCCTTGCTCCACCTCAGGCTTTCCTTGACACCACGGGTAAGTCGCATCATCTCTCAGCTCCCCATCTGTACAATGGGGACACCAGCCCTGCCGTGCAGTTCTGTTGCGAGAATACTATGTTGAAGTTTGCGAGGAACTCTGAAACTAGTGTAAATGAAGGCCATGGAAAGGCCTTCGGCGGCACTGATGCACTTGGGATTTACTATCTGTATTATCGTAATGCCTACAGAAGGACATCCCCTGCACTCTTCCTCTCTGCAGCTCACCCATGATCAGGCCCTCTGCATTCCTTCGACATTACTTCCCTCACTAAGCAAACACGATTCACACACCAGAGGCCAGATTCTCTCTCCATTGCCCTGCCACCTGTGTAACCATTTACATCACTGTGAAGTCTGGGTAAAAGCCTATCAACTCAGAACAGTAATGAATTACTCCAATTTAGCATTGGTGTAGACAGACCTATCAGGTAGAGTCCGGGACAACCTGGCAGGATCCAGGTACACTCCGAGTTATACCTCAAACTCCAGGCTTAGCTACTGCAAGCTCAGCAGATCCATCCCAAGTGCTGGGTGGCTCATGGACCATAAGACAGGGAAGAGGAGAGGTTGAAGTTTGGAGAGAAAACTGCGAGGTGGTGAAGGACTGTTGTGAACGACTGCTTTTCCTCCCACCCCAAATCCCAAAAAGGAACAGTTTTTATAAACACTGTGTGCTGTATTATAGACAATCAGGACCTGCATTCCACTACGTAAGTGAAGAGGAATTGCATAGGCAATGAGATGTAGTGGTTAGAAAGAAGGGGTGCTGTGGAGAGAGGGAGCCAGGACTCCAGGGTTCTTCTCCCTAATCTGGCAGTTGGTACCCATACATCCATGGGCAAGTCATCGAAGACTCTGCAAACATTAAGACTCAAAACATCCTCTGTACAGCAATAGGTCAGTATTAAAATCCCCTTTTCACAGCTGCATAGTGGAGATTCGGAGAGGCTAAGTGACACTTCCAGTTCTGTCACAGTCTCTCTGTGACACCTTGGGAGTCTGTTCCCCATGACAGCATACACCCAGCAATTGGGCCTTGCATTGTCTGCCTGTTACAAGTTACAGCAACAGTCGTGGACATCAATGAGAATAGCCTGGTATACCTTTGGATGCTTGATAAACAACATAATTGTGAACATTTCTCCAGAAACTCTAGACGTCTCTGTAAATGCTAAAAAGATGGCTCCGGCACACAGTACAGAGTTAATCCGGGGGCCTTTGCTGTTATAGAGGCAGTACAGAGCATGGGCCTGATTCTGGAACTCTTGCAGGCAACGGAACTACCCATAGACACTCAGCGGTTAGACAAGGGTACAGTGCAAGATCCCGAACAACAGAGCTGGTTGAAAGTTTACATATTTCAAGTTTGTTTTGGTCTAAAAAGCCAAGCAAACTTTTGGCAGAAACACTGAACATTTAACATGACTTTTTCATGAAAATTCTGCTTTGTTTTTTTTTTCCAAAATCCAGACACGTTACAATAAATCACATGTATTTTAAAACAAAAAACAAAAACACACAAAAAACCCTTTTCTTTTCCCCAAACCAGCCCTACTGACAAGAATACAGGCGCAAGCCTCACACTCTTCCGCAAAGCTCCCCAAATGGCTCCCCGGGACTGTCACAACTCAACATGGTTAACTTTCATCATCTGGCGAGCAGCCAAGGACTTACGGTCGTGAGTGGGCAGTCTCGTAGCGCTCAAAGGAGTGTGAGGTGTCGTGCTTGTTGTTCATGTAACACTGCGTACACAAGTCATAATCAAAGCACACCTTGCACTTCCACCGCATGCCTCTGATCCCATGCTTCTTGCAACAATCGCAGATGATGTTGGGATGGCGCACACCTAAAAAACCCAAATACACAACCCATCAGAGGATGAATGCACTGGACAGAGCTCAGAGGGAATTACTTAGAGCCGCAGTTCTCAACCTGTGGGTTGGGACCCAAAAGCGCATTGTGACCCTGTTTGAGTGGGGTTGCCAGGGCTGGCATTAGACTTGCTGGGGCCAGGGGCTGAAGCCAGAAGACCAAGCCCCACCACCCAGGGCTGAAGCCAAAGCCTGAAGGCTTCAGCCCTGGGCAGTGGGGCTCAGGTTACAGCCTCCACCTGCCCAGGGCTGAAGCCCTCAAATTTTGGCTTTGCCCTCCCCAAGGGGGTGGGGTTCGGGTTTCGGCCCCCCTGCCCAGGGAGGAAGGGCTCGGTCTTCAGCCTCCTTCCCGGGATCGTGTAGTAATTGTTGTCAGAAGGGGGTTGCAGTACAATGAAGTTTGAGAACTCCGACTTAGAGGGTACTCCGAGTGGCTGTACTGTTGTGAACCACTTTCTGTAGGTTCCTGTACAAGAGGATCTGAAGTTCCCATTTCACCTTCCTTCCCACACCCTGCACAGAGAATAAGTTGGACTGTTTATTGTTTTAAACTAAATGCTTTAAGAGGAGGAGATGGGGAGCCTGGGAGCAGAAGATGGGTTATTTAAAATGCTGATAAAGATGCCAACTGCAAGAGTGTCTTTAGAAAATGTAAAACCGGCAGAGTCCACTCACAAAAGGTGATCGGCTTGACACACTAGTCCTGCTGGAGGGGCTGCAGCTCTACTTGTTTTAACTCCTGCCAAAGCCTTTAACACTGCTTTTATATATCTATGGTACTTCTATGCCCCATTCCGATAATATCTGAGCACTTCAGTTTTCCATGCATTCATCCTCACTCCTGAAAACTTTACTATACTATTCTAGCACAGAGGTCTTCTTCTGCCTCCATTTATAGGAAGCCCAAGGGGATGTCTTGTTAGCCTCAGACAATTTGCTATCAGTCGCTAGTCTAGGACAGGCTTTAGGATCCTGGTACCCCAGGCTTTAGGATCCTTTAGGATCCTGGTTCCCTCCCTCTGCCTTTCATCTGAGGCACGACAGCAGGTCTCCATCTCTTCCTTTTCCCAGGTCTCCTCCATCTTTCTCCTTGGTCTTCCCTCCTCTCCCCACTAGCAGTCATGACCGACTCCTGGCCAGCTGGCTTCTTCCTCCAGCATTGAGGGATGGCTTGTGAAGTAAAAAGCTTTTCTGCAGCACTGCTTAAGCAGCATGGTGCCCCCCAGCCTTGAAAGCTGGGCTGGGATTTCCAGACACACACAGGAGAGTTAAGCACTCGGATCCCACTGACACTCAATGGGTTTGGGGAATCTCACCTTTTGGCAAGCCTTAGCCATAAATGCCCTAGGTGGCTGCCTACCCAGCTTATGCTTAGAGCTTCTCCCAAGAACAGGAGCAACAAAATAAAGCGGCTCTTTCTTCCTGCTTCCTCCACATTGACTTGCCTGATCGAACCTCGCCAGGCCTCACCAACCTCTGCAGGAGGAGGATTAGCCTAAAGGCTCCGCCTGGGACATGAAGCAGAAGGGGTTTCAGATCAGAGTGCTCCCCAAGAAAACGCATGGTCTTTCACGCAGCCATTGGCAACCCAGCACTCACGCCATAGCCCAAGCACCACTCCAGTGAGATTGCTGGGGAAGCTTTCATATTGAACGCTTTTCAGCCCTTCTGATGTTGAACACGTGTCTCAGAGAATCTGAAACGTAACTAAGCAGCAGCAGTGCACACAGTACTGGGGAGCTTGTTCTGCGTTCATGGGGGGTGGTTACTTTGAAAATGAAGTTTTAATAATGGTTTAAGATACAAAGTTAGCAGCTGTATGGGAGCTCCTCTCCTTTACTCTGGATTAGCGGTTAATGGCTGCTTTCAGCGCCTTTTTCATGCTCTTGTGACAGAAGAACAAAGCCAATGAACTCAAATGCTTCATTAAAATGATGTTACATGGGAGCAACTTTTGATTTTCTTCAGAGCAGTTTTTTCTGCTCACCAATTAAAATCTTTATTAAATGCATCAATTGCTTTATCAAAATGTATTTTTCTTCGTTCTCCTATCACAGATGCACAGAAAACCCAGGAGTAATTCATTAAAACAGGAATTCTCCATCTCCAGACACCAATCTCCTCTCAGGATTTCATTAAGAACAATTTAAAATCAGGGATCCAAAGCAGTCACAAGTGGATCCCTCCCTTACATCTTTCTGATCACTGGCCCAAGAATATTGGAAATCGTTTACATGACCCAGAAACATTGGTAAAACTATGCCAAAATGTTCAATTCTGGCTGCTTAGAGTGAGTCTCCTAAACAGGAAAGGCTTGATTTTCATAGCTCTCGAGGGATCTGGGATTACATAGCAGCTAGCTCACATGCTGTCTGTCGATATTTAACCTCCCATGATACTGGTACCTTGCCCAGCATTCTGAAAATGGAAAGTGCTAACACTAACAAACACAGAGAAATATCTTCCTTTTACAAATGAATCAACAGACACATATTTAGTGATTCCCCCCCTCCCGTGTCACAGAATTCGTATGCCGGAATTCCTGGCTCCCAATCTATACCCACACCGAGTCTCCCTAGCAGCTCCGAGACCTGGAGATGTAGAGGATGGCTGTCATTTGAGCCAGACATTGTGTATGCTAAAACAGAAGGCTTTACTGAAATACATGGCTGCACCTCTTGTCAATGTCCAACTAATATTTCACTGGCCTTACCTATTTGTGCATTATCGTACAGAAGAAGGTCATAGGCTCCTTGGAATCCAGTCCGATAATTGGTTCTGGTTCCTTGATCCCACTGGACTACCACAGTCCTATCCGGTGTTGTTGGGCTGCCTTGCCGGCCAATCTCAACCACGGTCCCAACGTTTCCTTCGCCGTTGTCCTGATTGCCCCATTTCCAGTCATTTCCGCGGACCACCCGCATCCCGACCTGCATGCTTGCATATGGGTCCAAGTCCATCACGCTGTACAGCATCCCTCACTGGCAGGGAATCTCAAAGGCAAGATGGAGGGAGCTGTGTGCCCAACACACCTAGTAAGAAAGCACACAGTTAAGACACATTGTACAGCAAGGCACAAGACTTTCACAGCAAGGTGCGCGTTTAAATAATTTTGGCTAAACAAACTAGGCCTACAAGGGCTCACCGAATTAACGTTTTTCTAGATTCTGCATTTTCTGAACAAGTAACTCAAACCCAACAGGTCATCTTTGATCAATTCAGATTCCCCTTGCCTCTCCCCCGCTTGCACCAAAATGGTTGAGAGCTGCTTTGGGTAGCAAGGTGTTATACTACAGATCATCATCCTGGAACTTCAAATAAAATTCTTTCCCTTGCAGACAGGGTGTGAAATCCTCGCTCCATCGAAGCAAATGGAAAAATCTCCCAGACGTCAGTGGGTCCAGGATTTCACCCAAGCTGACAACAATTGCTCTATTACGAACAACATCTGTCCCATCCATAATGTTCCCCCGGTTTGAGAAGCTGGAGGAAATGAAAGGAAGGAAAAAGGCTTCTCTTCCCCACTCACGAGGGTCCTGCTGCCAATGCTGGTTCTTACCACACTGTTAGACCAGCCACAGAGGTTTCATCACATGGATGTGTGCAGACACTTCTGTTTGAGGAACTCTGCTCTCTACCACTATGCCTCAGCCTGAGGTTAAACCAAAAAGACATTTGCAACAGCCAAATTTCAACTGCTTTCACAGAAAACCGCCTCCTTCCCCACCTCTCCTGGAAACTGGACCCAAAACAGTGTCCACGAGCCCAGTTTAGAGTGTATAATAAAACCCAGAAATTCAAAGGAGTTCCTTCTTTGGGAGCATATTGCACAGCTCCGATTGCTACAGGGTTATGAACAAAGCCAGTTCCAATTTGTGCTTCGCTCCTCCGTTCCACACACCACGATCTGCTGTAGCATCTGTGCAGCAGCTTGTGTTTCATTACAAGAGCTGCAGGCTCATTTTAATCTTTCCTTATTGCACTGATATCCCAGATCTGGTTGGTATCGTAACCAATTTGCGGCCAGCTAAGATTTTATGGTTATAGGTATGCTGCATGCCAGGGCAAACTCGGAACTTCCTGCTTTTCATCATGAACTGAGCACAGATCATCTTCCTCCAAAAGTACAGGTCCCTGCCATGGTCCAACATTTTCAGTGCTGGGGGTTGGAAGCTCATCGTGGGGCACCTCTGCAATCTACCTACTGAAATAGGCGTTCTACAAAATGGTGTCCCCTGCACAGTGTGACCGCACACACACACACCGTATATGCAAGGAGGATTCCTTTTTGTACAACAGGTCTGCTGGAGAGAGGAGGAGAATGGATGCATTTTGGGGTTGGAAGGAGTTGGTCCAGTGGGACCACCAAGCTTCCTTTAGTTGCTATCAGTATAGGCCCCATGACACATAGTTCAGCAGTCCTGATTCCAGCACGAGAGGGCAGCAGTGCCCATACATTACCCAGTTCATTTCCGTATTATAGAGGTTTCACCAAAAGGTGTTCAAACTATTTATCTTCACTATGGTTACAAACTAATAAAGGCCTTTCAAAATCTGTCCTCCACTCCTCCATTGGTCGAGAATTCAGCCATTCAAGCATTTACATTTAGGTCATCTTCAGAAGACCGGAAAGCAAACTGTAGTTCTGTAGACTATGGAAACACTAAAGGAGACTGTAGCAAAAGTTTCTGGGAAATAATAGAATGTCAGAACTCTGCAAAAATATATTGAGAAGGAAGCCTAGAACGCACTGCAAGGATTCATGTGGCTTTCGTTCCTACTTATCTATAAGATCAATCTCAAGACAAAAAGAACACATGGAAGATTTATAGCCTGTTATAGGGAGGTGTGTCAAGATACACAGCAAGCGTTAAACAGTCCAATTCACAGGGCTCAACTCTCAACACAATCAGAGAGTCATGATCAAATGAGAAACCAGGCACAGAAGCATCATCCCTACTGGTAACATTTTAAAGAGGGAACGTGCACATAAACTGTACTGCTTTCACACATTAAATCAGAGTCCCTGTCTTGGTTAACAGGTCTAAGATTAGACCCGCACCCCTATAAATAGTTTTCATTTTAAAATATGGTGGGGGGGGAAGGGGTGAAGACAACACAAAGCCTTAGCCTTTGAAAAGCCACTCTCAGCAACGTGTGTTAACACGTGTTAAAAAGTGTCTTTGATGGATGAGCCATCAGCAAGTCAGGGCGGCCTGGAGGGAAAGTATGTCACAGTTAGGGCTGACTGCTTGTCATGGCAGAAAAGAATGCTGAGGTCACAATTTATTTAAAAAAAAAAAATGCAGCAAGTTAAGGGAGGGAGGTCATGCGGTCTGGATCCAAGTTATTTTCAGGCTGCCACAAAGGTCATCAATTAGTTTCAACTGCCATGGTTGTTTTTGCAAGGATACCTGTCCATTGGGAACAGAATTGAGATTAAAGAAACCCATTTCATGCAGGTCGAATAACCATCAGATGGTAACAACCTCCTGCCGCTAGTGAGGCTGGCTAGATTTGAACTGGTGATCCAGAGATGAAGGAATCTCTAGTCTACCCCCAAATCAATCTAGTTCCTGCCTATTCCTGGTCTTCCGCAGCCATTCAGTACCCAGCACTCATTCCCTCCCAAATTTCAGAGTAGCAGCCATGTTAGTCTGTATTCGCAAAAAGAAAAGGAGTACTTGTGGCACCTTAGAGACCAACACATTTGTATATTTGTTAAGATTATGCTCAAATAAATTTGTTAGTCTCTAAGGTGCCACAAGTACTCCTTTTCTTTTTCCCCTCCCAAATACTGCGTTAATATTATTCACCGATCTTTTGCACATACAGGGTCCATGAAGACAGGTTTCAGAATAGCAGCTGTGTTAGTCTATATCCAATCTTGCATCTGATGAAGTGAGCTGTAGCTCACGAAAGCTTATGCTCAAATAAATGTGTTAGTCTCTAAGGTGCCACAAGTCCTCCTTTTCTTTTTGAGGATCCATGAAGCCTCTGATTTTCTTTAAGACATTCACTGTGTTTCTCCAGTAAGAAAGATTTGTCCTGGGCTGGAGATGGATGAAAATTAGAAATAAATAATATTCACCCAGAGAGAGAAATAAAGATGTTGCGGGGATTTTAAATTTTAATAGCAACTTATTAACACTAACATGGCTATTTTGGTTTCCAACTAGAGGACAATGAGGGATTATAGTTTGCAATTACATCCCTGTCCCATTCAGTTACTTCAGACTTTAGTCAGTTCAGTAGATTGCTTAAGCAATAACCTCTCTTTTGAAACAAGAGGAAAAATCCTGTTCTTAAAAGGAGATTACATTTGTCAGTCTTGGTTAAATGATTAGTCAAAAGTCTTTCACCAGAAAAGTCAGGGAAACCCTCCCCCCCACCGCATTTCTGTGATTTGAAAAAATGCTTTTGTTTAAAATATAGGGTAAAGTTTTCAAAAAGGACCTCAATGACTTAGGCGCTAAATCCCATAGAAAGTCAATGAAACAGACTCCCAAGTGCTTAAGTCTCCTTTTCAAAAGTGATGTAGGAGTTGTCATTGAGGTGAAAATTGTATTCTTTCGCTTTTAACTTAACGGGTTTTTTTTTAATCCTAATAGGTCATTCAGTCTCTTCCTAAAGATCTTTGTATTTCTGAAAGAAGTACTAAAGAGAGCTAAATTCTGCTTTCAGATGCCATTGAACCAGCTCCCATTCGGCCCTAAATGTTCATAAATGACATTTGCCATGAATTGTCACTTGAAACTAAGCCCTTTTTAGAGGCAGGTGGTTAGAGATACGCTGCAGAACGATGGGTCCAGAATAAAAACGCCTGCAAGGATAGAAAATGTTTTTGCATTGCAATTTATGTGAACTAAAAATAGAGATTAAAACGGATTCTGTATTATTTCTGATATTAAAGAGGAATTCCCGTGATGAGTAACATGTTACAATACTGCATATCACACAAACATTCATCCATTTGACCATCGTGTTCCTTGTAATTTCTGCTAGTTAGTATTTATTGAGGGTGATACTTAGTCGAGACTAAATGCAAGATAAAATCTTTGGCACCAGTCTCAAGATGAATATACCCCCTTCTTCTGGTCTATCTTCTCAAGATACTCTGTCCACCTTCTGCTCTCACACCATAGCCCAGTGTCGGCTCCTTTGAGTCTCTCTCCAGCAAGCAAAAAGAAAAGGAGTACTTGTGGCAACTTAGAGACTAACCAATTTATTTGAGCATAAGCTTTTGTGAGCTACAGCTCACTTCACTGGATGCAGTCGGTGGAAAATACAGTGGGGAGATTTATATACACACACAGAGAACATGAAACAATGGGTTTTATCATACACACTGTAAGGAGAGTGATCACTTAAGATGAGCTATTACCAGCGGGGGGTGGGAGGGGAGGAGGAAAACCTTTTATGGTGGTAATCAAGGTGGGCCATTTCCAGCAGTTAATAATGTCCACATATCTATTCAGGGGACACCATCAGAGGGCCTAATCACATCAGCCACACTATCAGAGGCTCGTTCACCTGCGCATCTACCAATGTGATATATGCCATCATGTGCCAGCAATGCCCCTCTGCCATGTACATTGGTCAAACTGGACAGTCTACATAAAAGAATAAATGGACACAAATCAGACATCAAGAATTATAACATTCAAAAACCAGTTGGAGAACACTTCAATCTCTCCGGTCACTCGATTACAGACCTGAGTGTGGCTATCCTTCAACAAAAAAACGTCAAAAACAGACTCTAATGAGAGACTGCTGAATTGGAATTTGCAAACTGGATACAATTAACTTAGGCTTGACTAGAGACTGGGAGTGAATGAGTCATTACACAAAGTAAAACTATTTCCCCATGTTATTTCCCCCCCCCCAGCCCACCCCCCACTGTTCCTCAGATGTTCTTGTTAACTGCTGGAAATGGCCCACCTTGATCATCACCATAAAAGGTTTTCCTCCTTCCCCACCCCCCTTCCTGCTGGTAATAGCTCATCTTAAGTGATCACTCTCTCCTTACAGTGTGTATGATAAAACCCATTGTTTCATGTTCTCTGTGTGTGTGTATATATATATATATATATATATATCAATCTCCCTACTGTGTTTTCCACCGAATGCATCCGATTGAAGTGAGCTGTAGCTCACGAAAGCTTATTCTCAAATAAATTGGTTAGTCTCTAAGGTGCCACAAGTACTCCTTTTCTTTTTGCGAATACAGACTAACAAGGCTGCTACTCTGAATCCAGCAAGCAGACTCCCCCGGGCTTCCTATCTGCAGTCCACCTCCTATCCAGCTGGCTTCTGTCCTATCTCCACCCCAGAAGCCTGATATAGCCCCATGACCTGCCTTTATTAATTTTCTCCACCTTGGGAGGCAAGCTAAGTGTGTCACAGCTGAGGCTGGACCCATCTCCCCATGACAGCCCTCCATCTAGATGTCCAATCCTGCAAAGTGCTGAGCATCTTCCGGTGATTCCAGTGGGAAGTGAGGGCGCTTTACATCTTGTGGAATCGTGCCCCAAATGTGACAGCAAAAGTGCAGCACCAGCTTTGAAGGCAACACACTCTGCCACTGCTATAGCCACCCCTCAGCGTTCAAGTTTCTTTTTCTTTTTTTGTCCTATGTGGTGGAAGTGAAAAGATGTGGTGGGAATAGAGAGTCATACACTAAGCCAGACAAACAAACCAAGGATTTTAACTGCATTTCAGGATTCTCTGCATACTGTTCTTGGCACTAGATCAAAATGTTTCTTGTTCATTTCTTTCACAAATGTCTGAGGAAGGAGGATCATGTGTCAAATACGAAAACAAACCACTTCTGAAGCTGCTAGCCTGAACCTAAGGGCCACTGTCGATTATGCTCAGAGAAGAGGGAACTGCCATGACCCAGCAATACAGACTTATCCCTGAGCATCTGCACTCCCTCTCTGGCCCTCCCACACAGAGATTACCAACCTACCTGTTGATATAGCTCTGTCCTGACCTCTCTCCAACGTCAACATCATCTCCAGTATTTTGTCAATAAAAGTCTGGTAAGGAAATATCCAGATCCTCCCGCTCACAGGGCTATTAAAGGGGAGATGCAGAAACATCAGTGTTCTTTCATACATACTCCAGCTGCCCGCTGGTTTCGTACACTTGCACGGAGATGGTTTATTAGTGCTTTGCTGATCTACAGCACTTTCAAAGCCTGGATCTCGATGGGATTTACAAACATTAATGAATTAAGCCCCTGGGGAGCTAGCTCACTATTATCATCATCCCCTTCCCATACGACAGATGGAAAACCAAAGGAGAGAAATGACTTGTCCATAATTACACACTGAATCAGGTGCAGAACTGAGTGTGGACCTCTGAGGTAACTACTAGATCACAGTCCATCCTATGCAGTGATTTACTGCTGAATTTTTAAAAACATTTCTTCGCTCTGTACTGTTTGTCTGTTGGTTCTGGTCAGCCACTCAAGATTATTCCATAATTGGATAGGAAACAAACTCTGCTAACTCATTCAGTATGAACACACCATACCAGCATTAAATGACAAGGTATTTGTTATTTACAAGAGGGGCCCCACTGGCCAGGGCATATCTTAATTTTAGTTTAGAATTCAACCTTTGGGAGGAGGAAGTGTTTTCTCCCCTTCCCTAAATATGGTGCAAACAGTTCAAAGAGCATGTTCTTTGCAGCCATTTTGCATCCCAAAGCAGGTCACAATCCGTGAACATACACAGCATTCACTTCCCCTACCACAGCTAAGCAGCCACCTCTGGATCACAGCCACTATTTGTTTTATAACCTAGCGGGCCAGAAGGGCAATGCAAACATGTTTCCCCGTGTACACCACTGAGCCACTCTCTCATATTTGCTTTGATCGGGGAGAAATAGGGAAGGTAGAGGAGGCCTTAGTTCTTGCTTCCTCATGTTTAAGAAGACATAAGAACATGTGTGCATGGCCAGGACAGGGAAGCTGTGTGCACATGATTATATATAAAAAGATCATTTGAGATTAAGTTTTAATTTTTGCAAAACTCCCTTCTCAGAGACAAGTTTCGATGATTCAATGATTTAACACACACACACACACACACACACACACACAGAGGTGTATCCTGCATAAGTTTCAATTTTGCTGCCCAGCCAGAACTGTGAATGAACTCTGCTAAAGAAACACCTGGACTCTCCAGCTTGCAATGCTATTAGCAGGAAGATTTGTAATAATCATCGCTGTATCATCTGTGAAATCAAACCAGCTTTGGAAATTCTGAAGTGAGAGGATTTGGTTTAAGAATTAAAACAGATAGGATACAAATCTTATTCCATTTCTATGCATGGACCAAGTCCATAACCCATCAACTATCCCAGCATTAATGTCCAAACTCGCCCCTCACTGAGGTTTGAGACTTATCAGTAATTGAAAAATAGGAACCGTCTAAGCCTCTTCCCTCAGATTGGCCATTTCTAGCCACCCTCCAAGACCTTCTCCGGCCAGAGACATCCCACACCCTTTATATACTGGTTGGAGACAGTTAAACCCACAAATGTGCATAGCTCAGCAGTAATGACCCCAAATCATAATGCAAGGTTTCAGCCCCTGAACGGAGGGTGACACAGCATTAGAGCCATGCCTGACAACAAGAAGGGAGGGAGAGCACCATTTCATGGAGATCCCTTATAGGTCATCTAGGCCATTCGCTCCTCCTAAGAGCCATTTCTGGATTTGTTCCCTCTGATATAGTTTACTAAGATCCCAAAAGCATGGTCTGGCTAGAAACCTGGGACACGTCAGACAGGATCAGAGCCTAGTAGCTAGATATATTTATAGCATCCATCCATCTTGTGGCTTAGAAATTTGCAGATGGAAGAGACTGCTAAATCATGGACTCTTATAGTTCCACTTGACAGAGTTTAAACGTCTGGCTACCTAATCTAACCCACAGCTTAATCCAGACCTCTATTACTAGCCTTTAGAATGAAATCTGAACTGGAGGAGGTTTAGGGGAGAAAAAGATCTAGCGCTGTCAAGCGATTAATCACAATTAATCACACTGCTAGACAACAATAGAATATCATTTATTTAAATTTTTTGGATGTTTTCTACATTTTCAAATATATTTAATTACAAAACAGAATACAAAGTGTACAGTGCTCACTTTATTATTTTTATTACAACTATTTGCACTGTAAAAATGATCAACAAAAGAAATAAATATCTTGCAACGCCAGCTACAACAGTGCCATGCGAACCCGTGTCCTCACTTTCAGGTGACATTGTAATTAAGAAGTGGGCAGCATTATCTCCTATAAATGTAAACAAACTTGTTTCGCTTAACAATTGGCTGAACAAGAAGTAGGACTGATTGGACTTGTAGGCTCTAAAGTTTTACATTGTTTTATTTTTGAATGCAGGGGTTTTTGTACATAATTCTAAATTTGTAAGTTCAACTTTCATGATAAAGAGATTGCACTACAGTACTTGTATGAGGTAAATTGAGAAATACTATTTCTTTTGTTGATCATTTTTACAGTGCAAATATTTGTAATAAAAAATCATAAAATGAGCACTGTATACTTTGTATCCTGTGCTGAAATTGAAATAGATATATTTGAAAATGTAGAAAATATCCAAAAATATTTAACAAATTTCAATTGATATTCTATTCAAGAACAGTGCGATTAATTGCAATTAAGTTTTTTTTTTCATCAACAGCCCTAAAAATAACTTATTCTCAGCTGCCTCGCTCTGGTGGGAGACAGACTTTTGGGTGAGGGCGGGAATAGCCGCTTCCCCTTCAGAGCATGGACAAATGAGATGCACAATCCACCATCCGCATTAGCAGCAGCCTCTCAACTCCAGTGCTGCAAGGGAGGAGATGGAGACCACACAAGAGAATTCAGGTGATGACTCCGTGGCTTTTCAGTTGTCTTTGACATGGGGGTGGCGGGGTTCCCAGGCATGCCAAAAAAAAAAAAATCTATATTGCTGTCCTGCTTGCTAATCACCACTGCAATTCCCCGTATTACCAAACACACAATACCAGCAGAACGAACACCTTGGGGCTCTCTGGACTATTGATAGCTGCTGTAGGCGTCTATATGCCGGAGTATGAGTCCTCCTCTCCCTCCACCCCCTGACTCTCATCCTTTAGATCAAACCCTTTGCAAACCAAAAACAGAGCCTTCCTCTTTTTCCATCAAGCTACATAAATTGTCCGCACACTGTCCTAATTATAACTGCCCCACACAGGACTATTTCAAAAACACGTTTAATGATCCAGTCGCTGCTCTGTTTAAACATGCAGCACTAATTCAGCTAACATCTGGCACAATCGTAAAAATAAAAGTGAGGTTTGGGAAAAAAAAAACAACAGGAAACATACAAACAAACAGCTCAAGCGGCTGCCACATCACTTGATGGTTTCAGACACACCACAGCCTTTCCATCATGTTCTCATTTTATCTGTCCCATTCCACTTGATTTGTTTCTATAACCAATTTTTCCCTGACATCACACACGCTCTTTAGACACAAACACGCTTCACAGCCGCTTGGCAAGTCCTGTGGAATGATCTCCCCTCCTCTGGCCAATAGGCTCTATGGCCAGCAGGGACCACTCCGGTCATCGAATCTGATCTCCTGCAAAACACAGGCTGTAGAACTTCCCCGAAATAATTTCTGGAAGCAAAGGCCTCGATCCTATGATGAGCGCCATATGTGTGCTCACAAAGAACTCACTGCAGGGTGGGGATATACAGCAGCAGGGAAGGGGACATATCTGTTCACATGGAACCAACTGTCCATCGTGTTTCAAAAGGGTTTGTCCACACTGAAAAAAGACCTGAGGCAGCGAGCCTCAGAGCCCAGGTCAACTGACTCGGGCTCTTGGGGCTTACGCTATGGGGCTAAAAATACCTGGGTAGACGTCCAGGCTCAGGCTGAAACCCAACAAGGGGGGAGGTGCTCAGAGCCAAGGCTTCAGCCCACCCCCGAATGTCTACACTGCTATTTTTAGCCCAGGCGCCTAAGCCAGCGGACCCGGGGTCTGAGACTTGCTGTTGTGGGGTTTGTGTTTCCACTGTACATATACCCCAACCTTTACAAGGCCCCACAAAATATCACTCCAGTCTCCCTCTCATCTCTTAGGTCTCTCTTTCTCTCTCTCACACACACACTCTCCTCCGTCACCCTGTTAAGTCTCCTTCCCCCATTCCCATCCGTCTTTCCCTCCACTCCAGATGCTATCACCTACCCATTGAACACCTTCCCATCCGTTTGCCATGCCCTCACCTTCCCTGCATTCAAGACCCTTCTACAGACTTCTGCAATGCCCAAAGTAGATACACACGAGAGAATAAGGCTTTGACGGATGATAATCTCCACACTAAGGAACGGTGGCCTTTGCGAGGACAATCTTTGCAGCCAGAGTCCCACACCATCCATCACAGCAAGCCACATGCAGGAGAGGATGCATTCTAATTACAGACTGCAGGCAGTGGAACTTTCATGCCCTATCAGCCATGACCCGCTCCCACGCTGATCCCCAGAGAGGTGATTTAGGGGTGGTTTATTATTCCTCTCCCTGCTCCCCCCAGAAAAGTATGACAAGTGCTCGTCTTATTAACCCAGCAGGAGTGCAAACCCAAGAGGAAAGAAAATGCTGGCACTATGGCAGCCCCCGGCACTCCAGAATGCCCTTTGCATTATTGGTCAAATGGATGGTGAGCTGTGAAAGAAACCATGAAAAACCCTTTTTATGCAGGCAAAATTAAAGGAACAAAATGTCTCCATTTACAGATCCACTCGAATGCTTTTAAGTCCTTCTCATTCAGAAAAACAATGGCTAGCAAACCTGCTACAGAGCCCTAGAAGCAGGGAGAAAAATCTGAATAATCAGGCCTTTAAACACAACATGATCATCAGTGTTGTCATCGGTTCCTGCATGTGTGATGTCATCAATGTGCACAGCTGGAAAAATTATATATATTTATTTTGCAAGGCTCCTCTCTCATTTAGATTAAATCTTAATTACAGCCCAGCTGTTGCATTTAAAGTGACAGCTGCCTTTACCAAGGAAATTGAAAGCCTCTTTTCTGCACATAAACAGGCAATTCCAAATCCACCCTTATCAATAAATAAATAAAGTAGGGCTGGATTTTGTTGTGTTGTTGCTTCCATTCTGACAGACCCTGGCTATGAAATCGGCCTGGCGGATTCAATAGGTTAAGCTGGTTTTTATTCAATGCAGCCACCCTCGCACCCTGGGCTTTAAAACAGATGGGCAGGACATGTAAACTAGCCAGAATATTTCCAATGCACAGTTACAGCTGCATAAAAACCCTGACGACTTCTGTTGAATGCACCGCTCTGGGGTAAGATTTCAGAGGGGCAGACAGGAAATTAGGTGTGTAACTCCCATGATCTCCTCTTGATGTCAAACCAGGGGATATTTGGAACTGCTGCCAAAGAGAGGTGATGGCAATGTTTTTTGAGCTTGATTAAGTTGGAAGACTGGAAAAAACAATGCAGCACGTAGGCTTTTGTGCTTCAACCAACGGCTTCACAAAGCCCCGTGTACATTTTTAAAGGCTCTTTACACCAGTAAGGAAGGGGGCAAAGGGGAGGAATCATTTATGGCTGGGGGAATCACTGAAATTAGCAACAAAGCAAGCCAGGTATTGCTTTCATTGGAGTGTGTCCATTAAGAGGACCCCTGCATTCCAGAGCCACGTCACTTGGAGCTGCCCATTTCATTTATCTAGGGGAGTCAGCTCGGGATTGATTCTGGGAGAGACAATTTAGAATGTGCTTGGAAAGAAAAGGCTGATTATTGGCAGACAATAGCCACCCCTTACACTGGTCTGTGTTATTACTATCTCCCTATGGTGCAGCTCAGCTAATGTTAGCAGGAGTGCCAGTGTGGACCAGCTACCCATGTTCCAGACACCCTGCTGTCTAGGGTGGGCCCAGTGGATGGTCTAGCTGTCTGCTCCAGATAGGAGATAATACTGGTGTAGATGCTGCCCATTCATGACCTTTAAATCAGAAAGTCACAAACCTTTCCAAACCCGGGTATGGATGTCCTTACATAGGCACTAGGGTAGGTTGCCAAAGGCACAAGTGGCAATTAGGTTCTCCCATGGGCTTTCAACGGGAGTTAAGACCTAATTGCTATTTGTGTTTTTGAAAATCTGCCCCAGCAGCATCCTTTCATGCTAGTGCATCTCCTGGCTCCGTCGATCCCATGGCATCGGATGCATCCGATGAAGTGAGCTGTAGCTCACGAAAGCTTATGCTCAAATAAAATTTATTAGTCTCTAAGGTGCCACAAGTACTCCTTTTCTTGATCCCCTTTTTATAACACTGCTTTAGCGTGGCACTATTAGTAGATCACCTGTTGTAGTGGCTTGAGCATTCGCCTGCTAAACACAGGGTTGTGAGTTCAATCCTTGAGGGCGCCATTTAGAGATCCAGGGCAAAAATTGGGGATTGGTCCTGCTTTGAGCAGGGGGTTGGACTAGATGATCCTCTGAGGTCCCTTCCAACCCTGATATTCTATGAATATCTATGAAAAGAAAAGACCCAGAGGTCTGTGTTGATAGCAGAGGGACCTGAAGGGATGCTGAGCTAGTTAGTACTCTTAAGCTACAAGGAATCAAAACAGCCACTGTAATGAATACAGATCTGAAAGTCAACAGCTACCAGACCATTTTACTGCCCCTGCCACGCCCATACCAAGCCTCAGTCTGGCCTCGCAGGTCTCCAGCCCCTGTGAATAAGGCTCATAAGAGAAGACAAAAGGGTCCAGCCCAACCTTATCCACAGCTCTGCTCTGACAATCTGAGGTTCCAATAGACCAGTCTGTAGTGAAAGTCATTTTCCGGGCTGTTTCATATTCCATTGTACCCTTGTGATGCTAATGAAGTTATCTATGCGGCAGCAACCTTCATGCAGTCCCTTGACTGCTGACCCAGAAGGCTGCCTTTTTGCCGTGCGCCTTCCACGCGCATGCAAGAGGGTACGGAGCATGCTGCTTTCTCACCTAATCTGCAGGAGAGCTGTACGTGCTCAGCACAGTAAGACAAGGACGAGAATCAAAACCTTCTTTGTTTCCACCCAGATGACTAGAACAGTTACAACATACACAGTCTGACAAGTCAGCAGCAGTCGGGATCCTGAGTTTTACTCGAGATGAAGTGGGAGCACTCCTCTCCTAAAGCTCTGCTCATTAAAACAAAGAGTCCCACCCCTTTCCCCCCCAAAGATGTTTGAGTCATGTAGTTCTGGGGAACAAGGGGTAGGGATGCCAGGATGACCAAGGGAAAAATGCCACCTTCCATTGCCACAAGCCGGGCTTTAAAATAACCTACCAAGAGACAGAACAGTATCCATGAATCCTGACCCTAACAGAGCTTCACATAAATCAAGAGCATCCAGATTATGCTCCAGAGCTTCAGACTACTGCGATGCAGAAGAGAAAGAGCTATCAATCCCATTTTAGAGAGGTAAGAAAATACTTCGTTTTAAAGGAACAGAGAACACTGCCCACTCGCTCTGTGCGCACAACTCCTCCGTCAAGCTAGCCTTAGAAAGTCAGCCTGAAATGTTGCAACGACGCTGCTCTTTGCTCACCTCTGCAGCACCTTCTAACATCCTATGGCACTGGAAACAAAACAAGCTCTACTAAGCAGACAGGCGTAACCAATGAGCTAACTTGCTGGTGCTCAAGTTACTTCTGCGCTGTGGAGAGGGGCAAGGGGAGGAGCCAGGAAGGACCAACTGGGGGAGTGTTAGCATAGCAACCAACAGCTTTTTTAAAAGCAATGCTGTATTTTCCAGATGAGGTTGTCTCCTCAGACTTGTCATTGGGGTACATTACCTGCCTTAAAGATGCCCACTTGAAGCGATTAGTTGTGTAGTAAATGCAGAGCTTACTTCCCCCAATCTCAATAAGCCAAGCAATGCTACAAACTCGCACTTTTCCCCCCAGCTCACATGGGTTAGCTGAAATGAAACTTTATGATTACTAGGACATACTAGGCCAAGTACTTGGGGGGTTTCTGTTTGTTGCTAAACTGTAGAAAGGAAAAAAAAATCTGCATTTCCAGTTGTATTAATGTTTTTAAAAAGTCCCAAACCTTCTATCTTTAATACACAAGACTTTTGAAAAAAAAAAAAAAAATAATCCACTCTCTCAACAGTCAGCCTGATTTGCTATCCCTTTCTTCCTCTCCAGCACCCAGAAAGGCTTTTATTTCTGTAATTTGTCAATGAACCAGCCTGTAACTATGCAGGATCCATCACTATGGAGACCTGCAGTGTCTAACATTTATCCAGCAGGTCAGAATGCCCGCTGTTCATTTTCACTCTACTTAGAAGTAGTGGGGTCTGTGTGAAGAAGGTGGAAAGAAATATAGACTGAGAACCCTTTTCCAAAAACTGGTTACAACTGCCTGGTCTTTCAAACTTAGTGCATGTAATGGGGTGGGGACAAGTCTCACGTGGACTGAGAATTGTCAATGGAGCTACACTGGTGCAGATCAGATTGATGCCACAGTTATCTGAGCCACAAGTTTCAAGTGCCAACACTTCCCCACTCTAAAGTTATAGAGTTAAAATAAAACACCTGAATCCAAGAGGGAGAATCTGCAGTAGGATTCCTAGAAGTCAATGCAAAACTGAGGCAAGCATTCGATAAATAACCCTGCAAAGAAACACTGCCACAGCCTCTGTTTAAAATGCGTGCCACAGCAATTGCCAAACATGTGCACCTGATACACTGAGGCGCATTTCTTACGAACAACGCTGCAGCTGGAGGACAGGGGCATAATAATCAGACCCTCCCAAGCTATTCAAACAGGCAGTCTGTCTTGGCACAGAGAGCACTGAACGCAACTCAATTTGGGAAAAGCCGTTACCTGTTAGCAGCAAAGCAGGTGCATCTCCGCAGACGTGCCTAAGTATAGACAGTTTCTCTGGAGCAGAGCATACCAAAGGTCTGCCAGGAACATCCAAAAGCTTCCTTGCCACCCAGTAATGCGAGTCCGAACAGGCAGCTGGGAGGTTAAGATTCATGCTACATCCTTCCACTCCCCCTCCAAGATGTACTCCCACCCCCTCAAAGGCTACAGCTGGCACATCTAAACAGGTAGCTATTAAAATAGATCTGCCTTCTCAAGAGCTGCCAAAGGAGAAACTGACAGTATCTGGAGAGTCCAGGTTGGGGGCTAGAGGTGGGAAGGCATGAAAAGGGGTTTGTATTCCCAGAAAGATTAAACATTAAGTCTCCATGTTTGACTCAACAGGGAGAGGGTAAACTATGCACTGAGGATCCCACGTTCTTCCATTTGCTGTTATTTTAGTGCCCTGGAAGCCCGCAGTCTGCCTCCTCTCTGTACCAGCAGATTCAAGAAGCTGAATGGTGTGGAGATGGGGAGGAAGTGGGAGAAAGGTTTTCACAGAGAAACAGCTGCTGCAGTTTTGTTTCAGTTCTCAAAATGGCATTATTCTGGGCACATGCTGGTGCTGAATTGGAAACCAGCAGCATCCCCAGCCCCACACGTCAGTACAAAAAAGCCCCTTCCCTGTCTCCAAGAAAAGAGAAACTGGCCCACTTTGTTAAATGAAACCAGGTGGCAAGCTTCCCCAAACGGTCCAGGAATGCAGGAGACTTAAGATCGGTCCAGCCTCCCCACAGCTGGAGCAGCAAACTCCTTTGGGGTTTCTCCTTACACAAATTTGCTGCCTGAGCTGCTTAGCCTGGAGATCGGGTTTGGTGGGAAGAAAAATCCGAGCTGCAATTGCAGAGAAATCCCTGCTCTTCATTTACCCTCAACGGGGCTTAAAATACAGCACAAAGCCTCCCTCTTCCCCGGCTGTCATCTGGCACAGCCCCCCCGAGAGCTGTGACTTGCACTTAAAGGGACAGCTCTTACTAGCCCAGACTGCAGGTACATGCCATCCATTTGCCATTATCTTTGCTAGGTGCAGCACGCAGCCAGCCAAGTACAAGGCATTAGATTAGGAACCAAATTCTGTTGGGTATGCTCAAACAGGTATTATTGACATCACACAATGGCATTTTAGAAACTTCACTGGGGCATAATGGCAGACAGGGCTCAGGAGCCTTGGGTTCTACACCTATGTCTGCCACTGACTTGCTAGACATCCAGAACAAGTCACTTAACTCTTCTGTGCCTCAGTTTCTCTGCATAATGAGGTTAATGATCCCCCCCACCTTTGGGAAGTGCTTCTAATCTATAAGTGAAGAGCACTAAGTGTCCAATATTATTCTAGGAACACAAAATAAGATCCCTGCCACAAAGAGCTTACAATCTAAAGAGATGATGTAGAAACAAAAGGTTGGGGGAAACAGGATGCAGCAAGCAGCAGAGTGATAGAGCAGGGAAGTTTAGTGCACATCTTCCTAGCACTGGTTTTTGCTCAGAGGTTTGCTTGGGTTTTATTTATATTTTTAGGAATTTTCTAACCATTTTGTTCACATATCATTGCAAAGTGGGTAAAAATTATTATTCAGTTTTATTACAGAAGATCCTTGAGGCCCCCCACTGGAACTGCACCCCCATTTCACTAGGTCCCATATAAATATAGCAAGAGAGTCACCCCCACTATATAAACAGGGAAACTGAGGCACAAAGCATTTACACAATTGCCTGAGCTCACAAAACAAATCAGTGGCAGAACTGGGATGTAAATCCCAATTTTACCACGGTCAGTCCTGTACCATAGACTGTGCTCCCTCCCAGTTACACAGTAGGAAGATAGAAGGGTGGCCGTCACAGAATTCAAGCCAATGCGGCTGTGATGCTTTCATTGATGAGGAGCAGAAAGCTTTGCAAGGATTTTGAGAATGGAGTGAATAAGGGCCCTATTTTTTTAAAAAAATAAAAAAAAATACCAATATTTGGAAGTAGCTGTAATCTCATTCACTGAATGCAGATATCCAAAGGGATCATTGAAATGGACGACGATCCCTTTGGATCAGAGATAAGTGCTTAACAGGCAGAACAGAGAGGTGGTTACTCAAGCTGTGCATTTTAGTAGCAGATAAGAAAAGAGGATTTGTGCTTCACATTGGTCCTCAGCATCTCTCTGTTCATGCAACACTATCACATAAACACTACCCAAGCCTTGTGGTCAGAGAGACGCTGACATAAAATGACTGCAGGCCAATTAGCTCCCTCAAAACAAATGCCACTTGCTTTGTCCTTTCCTGTTCCTGCTGTAGCTCAGGCAAATTCACAAGTGGTTAGTAATTTTCAGTACACAAACATGCAGCACTGCAAACTAGGAATACAGCACATGGCTGCTCAGACTTATAGGCCTGGGGCATAATTCTGCTCTCACATCAGTCAGTGAGAATTCAGAGCAACTTAACTCCAATGCCTCCAGTGGGGTTACTCTTGATTGACACCAGTGCCAGCGATGTCTGAATCAAGGCCCACTCATCTAGGTTTCAGAGTAGCAGCCGTGTTAGTCTGTATTCGCAAAAAGAAAAGGAGTACCCTTGGCACCTTAGAGACTAACAAATTTATTAGAGCATAAGCTTTCGTGAGCTACAGCTCACTTCATCGGATGCATTTGGTGGAAAAAGCAGAGGAGAGATTTATATACACACACACAGAGAACATGAAACAATGGGTTTATCATACACACTGTAAGGAGAGTGATCACTTAAGATAAGCCATCACCAGCAGCAGGGGGGGGAAAGGAGGAAAACCTTTCATGGTGACAAGCAAGGTAGGCTAATTCCAGCAGTTAACAAGAGTATCAGAGGAACAGTGGGGGGTGGGGTGGGGGGGAGAAATAACATGGGGAAATAGTTTTACTTTGTGTAATG
The DNA here is from genome assembly GCF_009764565.3 of Dermochelys coriacea. Taxonomy (NCBI): domain Eukaryota; kingdom Metazoa; phylum Chordata; order Testudines; family Dermochelyidae; genus Dermochelys; species Dermochelys coriacea. The sequence goes on along the minus strand of NC_050085.1, from coordinate 16,928,935 downwards.
ACTCATCCATTCCCAGTCTCTATTCAAGCCTAAGTTAATTGTATCCAGTTTGCAAATTAATTCCAATTCAGCAGTCTCTCGTTGGAGTCTGTTTTTGAAGCTTTTTTTGTTGAAGTATAGCCACTCTTAGGTCTGTGATCGAGTGACCAGAGAGATTGAAGCGTTCTCCAACTGGTTTTTGAATGTTATAATTCTTGACGTCTGATTTGTGTCCATTCATTCTTTTACGTAGAGACTGTCCAGTTTGGCCAATGTACATGGCAGAGGGGCATTGCTGGCACGATGGCATATATCACATTGGTAGATGCGCAGGTGAACGAGCCTCTGATAGTGTGGCTGATGTGATTAGGCCCTATGATGGTATCCCCTGAATAGATATGTGGACAGAGTTGGCAACGGGCTTTGTTGCAAGGATAGGTTCCTGGGTTAGTGGTTCTGTTGTGTGGTGTGTGGTTGCTGGTGAGTATTTGCTTCAGATTGGGGGGCTGTCTGTAAGCAAGGACTGGTCTGTCTCCCAAGATCTGTGAGAGTGATGGCTCGTCCTTCAGGATAGGTTGTAGATCCTTGATGATGCGTTGGAGAGGTTTTAGTTGGGGGCTGAAGGTGATGGCTAGTGGCGTTCTGTTGTTTTCTTTGTTGGGCCTGTCCTGTAGTAGGTGACTTCTGGGTACTCTTCTGGCTCTGTCAATCTGTTTCTTCACTTCAGCAGGTGGGTATTGTAGTTGTAGGAATGCATGATAGAGATCTTGTAGGTGTTTGTCTCTGTCTGAGGGGTTGGAGCAAATGCGGTTATATTGTAGCGCTTGGCTGTAGACAATGGATCGAGTGGTATGATCTGGATGAAAGCTAGAGGCATGTAGGTAGGAATAGCGGTCAGTAGGTTTCCGATATAGGGTGGTGGTTATGTGACCATCGCTTATTAGCACCGTAGTGTCCAGGAAGTGGATCTCTTGTATGGACTGGTCCAGGCTGAGGTTGATGGTGGGATGGAAATTGTTGAAATCATGGTGGAATTCCTCAAGAGCTTCTTTTCCATGGGTCCAGATGATGAAGATGTCATCAATGTAGCGCAAATAGAGTAGGGGCATTAGGGGACAAGAGCTGAGGAAGCGATGTTCTAAGTCAACCTGGACACTACGGTGCTAATAAGCGATGGTCACATAACCACCACCCTATATCGGAAACCTAGTGACCGCTATTCCTACCTATATGCCTCTAGCTTTCATCCAGATCATACCACTCGATCCATTGTCTACAGCCAAGCGCTACGATATAACCGCATTTGCTCCAACGCTTCAGACAGAGACAAACACCTACAAGATCTCTATCATGCATTCCTACAACTACAATACCCACCTGCTGAAGTGAAGAAACAGATTGACAGAGCCAGAAGAGTACCCAGAAGTCACCTACTACAGGACAGGCCCAACAAAGAAAACAACAGAACGCCACTAGCCATCACCTTCAGCCCCCAACTAAAACCTCTCCAACGCATCATCAAGGATCTACAACCTATCCTGAAGGACGAGCCATCACTCTCACAGATCTTGGGAGACAGGCCAGTCGTTGCTTATAGACAGCCCCCCAACCTGAAGCAAATACTCACCAGCAACCACACACCACACAACAGAACCACTAACCCAGGAACCTATCCTTGCAACAAAGCCCGTTGCCAACTCTGTCCACATATCTATTCAGGGGATACCATCATAGGGCCTAATCACATCAGCCACACTATCAGAGGCTCGTTCACCTGCGCATCTACCAATGTGATATATGCCATCATGTGCCAGCAATGCCCCTCTGCCATGTACATTGGCCAAACTGGACAGTCTCTACGTAAAAGAATGAATGGACACAAATCAGACGTCAAGAATTATAACATTCAAAAACCAGTTGGAGAACACTTCAATCTCTCTGGTCACTCGATCACAGACCTAAGAGTGGCTATACTTCAACAAAAAAGCTTCAAAAACAGACTCCAACGAGAGACTGCTGAATTGGAATTAATTTGCAAACTGGATACAATTAACTTAGGCTTGAATAGAGACTGGGAATGGATGAGTCATTACACAAAGTAAAACTATTTCCCCATGTTATTTCTCCCCCCCACCCCACCCCCCACTGTCCCTCTGATATTCTTGTTAACTGCTGGAATTAGCCTACCTTGCTTGTCACCATGAAAGGTTTTCCTCCTTCCCCCCCCTGCTGCTGGTGTTGGCTTATCTTAAGTGATCACTCTCCTTACAGTGTGTATGATAAACCCATTGTTTCATGTTTTCTGTGTGTGTGTGTATATAAATCTCTCCTCTGCTTTTTCCACCAAATGCATCCGATGAAGTGAGCTGTAGCTCACGAAAGCTTATGCTCTAATAAATTTGTTAGTCTCTAAGGTGCCACGGGTACTCCTTTTCTTTTCACTCATCTAGGAACCACAGTAGAGTAGCAAGGTGCCAAACCACTAACTATTACAGCATGTTTACTTGTGAAGGGGAGGACAAAGGGCTAGTGCTGAGCCTGGTGGTGTTCCACTGACTTCAGTTGGATTCTGTCCAGGAAGAAGGACACAATAGTGGTTCCCAATCACTAGCACAGCTGCAAATACAGGCATCTCAAGCATTTAGGATCAGTTCCTTGAGTTTCCCTGCCACTTCCTCACCGATAAGGTTCTGATGGATCCCACTCACCTTTAAATATATTTAATCTTTGCCAAAAAAACCTCAAAACAAACCCAAAATTTTAAATGCTACCTTCTGTTTGTTTTGGGGGCTCAGCACCTCTTAAAAAAAAACACCACAGGCCATTAAACAGACAATAGAATCGTTATGGTGAAGTGACACCCATTGGCCTACTTACTATCTGGTTCTCTTGCTGTGGGTGCAAACAGAAGCCTGAGATCCTTCTGACTGACAGCTATCTTCCACTCATCACATCTGATTTCTTTAAGGGCTTTCTCTGAAGCTGTGTAGGTGGCCTCCAGATGTCATGCTGCTGGGAGCCTATGCTGACCCTTCAGTGTGCTACTCACTACTTTCTAGTTATCCACTCTGGACAGTGCCGTGGAAGATGATCTGGTTTCATTTTTAAAAACAAATGCAGATATTTCCATTTTCTTTTCTGGACAACTTTACAGATAGGGAGTTGAACTCTGATGAATCTCAGCATTTGTTATAAATCCCTTCCATTTGATACCTTGTACCTTCCTGAGGCACTTGCTTCAGAAGGTGATGAGATGTCAATTGGTACCTTTGGGGGAGTTCCACCTTTCATATCCATATGTTAAAGGTGGAAATAATACTTAAGTTGAAGATTTGTAGTTTGGTCTTTAAGTTGTAGATTTTTGACGACCAAGTCTTGTGTAAACTGGTAAATGCAGCTGCTGCCTTGCCAATTTGTGACATTATTGATGGGATGAAAAAGCAGGGCACCTTTCCTCCAGGTTGGGGGTTGAACTATAAGGCAACCATCTAGCCTCAATAAGACAAGCTGTAGAAACACCAGCTAGCCATTCCTGCAGATCACTAGGAGGAAAAACACAAAAAACCAACAAACTTACTTATTGAAGATGAAAGCTAAAATTCTCACATAATTGCTTGACAGCAGGAGCTGATTTTTCATCAAGGGCCAATCATCATGAGATTCATGCTGAAATCATGCAACTGACAACACTGCAAGCATTCGCACTGCAACTGGCACTAATTAGCGCTCTTGTTGGCAGTTTCAGCAGAGATCTACTGACTGAACAGGGTGTGGAGTCTGAAATCCTTTCCGAACCCCCAGAGGCTGTTCTTCCAGGGAATGGGGAGTTTCACACCATCTTATATTTGTCCCAAGGATGTCACCAAGGCTAGCAAAATGGCACCTTTCCCCCAATGCTAAACCTCACAGAGGCCGTGAGAGCTGCACTCTGTGCGCTAAGTCCCTACATGGCACTTTAAAATGAGGAAGGACACCAGCCTTAGGAGGCCTCTAAAATAGATCCCCAAGCTCCAATAAAGGACTGAAGCACCCATCAATGAGCATGGAGAGAAATTGGATTCCTATGCTACTGTGGCGCCCTCTTGTCAAAAATGCTGCTCCACAGCCCAGTTACATTTGGGTTGAGGTGAGACAAAAAACAACAGACAGAGGGAAGTAAATAATGCAACTTCGCCTCCTGAAGAAACATCTCTGCAGGGCGGAAGGAGGGAAGCAGTGGGGTCTAGCCAACAGAGTGGGAAGCAGGAGTCAGGAGACTGGGGTTCTATTTCTGGTGTGCGTGTGCGCGCGCGCAGTCCAGGGGGTGAGCCAGAGACGCACACTGTGTGACAGAGAGAAAAGCAGAGACATTGTTTTCCCTATTCTCAAAGTTCTTTGTTAGAAGAAAATGTCTCTTCTGCAATTCTTTAGCGCTGTCATATGACATTCCCCGATACAGCCATGAACTCATCATGAAATCATGGCACTTAGCCTCTCTCAGGCTAATCCTGTTCACACGAGAGGCCTCTCTAGACCTTAGCTTCTCCATCTGTAAAATGGGGACAACACTCCCATAGCTGAGCTGCCTGGGGAGCCTCTGGTGAAAAGTGCTAAAAGTAAGGCCTTTGCCAGAGGTAGATGATAAGTTATTTGACCCAAGCAGGCTGTTGAGCCGTTAGCAAGTCTCAGCATTAACTTCTAGGTTAAGCTCAGGTCACACGTTTACACACCAGTTTCCTTGCCTTCAGTAAGGATTTAGGCCCTGAAGCAGCAAAGCGCTAAGCACATGCTTACATCCCATTGAAAATTCATCGACTCCCAAGACCAGAAGGGCCCATTGTGATCATCTCATCAGACGTCCTGTGTCACAAGGCCATAGAACTTCCCTGAAATAATTCCCAAAGCAGATCTGTTCAAAAAACCATCCAGCCTTGACTGAAAAATGGTCTTTGATGGAAAACCCACCACTACCCTTGGGAAGTTCTTCCAATGGTTAATAGGTCTGAACATTAAAGATTTACTCTTCCTTTCTCATGGCGCCCAATGCTCCCTCTCTACCCAGCACAAACACATGTGTCGCTCTAACAGTTAGTGCATGGGAGACTTTACATTCTAGCTATTAGCATTATGAATGGGGCATGAGCTCCCCTTGAAGGGCCATCTCCTCTGGCTTTTATCCACTTCCTTTATCCTCAAGCTGGCTCCCCATTTTGGGCTTGCTGTCTGGTCTTCTCATCACCTCCAAAGCTTTACACCACCCCTCTTGACTTTCATCTCTGCCCCTCTCCCTCCACAGACTTCCGGCTTTTCACCCAAACTTCTGCTCTTTTAGGATTTCACACCTACTCCCATTGAATTAAATGGATCCAGGATTGGAGCCTTTATCATCTCCCCCACTTGCTTTCAAAGTCAAAACCAACCTCCATCCCGTTCCTCCTCCAGCACAGCTCTTCTGCCACATCGTCAGGGAACAAACGTTTTCACGCTGCTCCATACCAGTATTTGGGGCTTAGCGTCACCTGTTGTAAAACCACTTCGCACATCTCTGGTGCCAAAAATAATAATTATACCCACACGTAACAGAACCATTCATTGTGATTTAAATATGTTTACTGTGGGCGGGAGGAGGGAGCCTGTGATTAACATGCCAATCGTTTGCCACATAATAATTAGCAAATTACATTCAGAATTATCTAAAAATCCTCAAGCATACAACAACTGATTTTGCAAGGCTTCTCTCGCAATCTCTCATATCCAAATGCAGCCCTGGCATAGCCTCCTGACCTGTCTATTTTACACAGGGGACATAAGAGGCACCCACGAAAAATATGAATTGGCTTCTGATCAAGAACCATTTATGGCCAAAGGCTGGTGTTATAGTCATGACTATATTTGGGATTCAGCAACGAGAATCTGCAAGAGTCCAAACCTCATCCATGAATCAAATCCACAAGCATTGCACTTCACTAAGCTAAACCCAGGTGGAGATATGACACTCAACTGAATACAATTTCTCCACAGCCATGGTTTGGAGTAGACCAAATCTATTGAGCTTCAGGAAATACCTCAAGCCCCATTTATTTGTTCAGGGGGAAGGGCAGGGCAGGGCAGGGCAGGAGACTTGGGGTGTGTGTGAAAGGTGGGGACACTATATTCCAGGGTTGATAATGATTTAAATAAATAAATAATTGGATTTTTTTAAATTTAAATAGGATTTTTGAGGGGAAAAAACTAGCTAAAAATAGTTTTAATTAAGATACTTTATAGTTCAAAGATATCTCATCATAGAATAGGGATTATAAATTCTAATTCTATAGTATGAGACAATATATTCATGTAACGTTTAAGAAAAGTTTTGTAAAGGAGTTCCAATAGCTCATGGATTAGAATTAGGGATTCAATTTTATGGGGTTCCAGGGGCTTCTGTATAGATTATTTAGGTTAATCTTTCTATCTACCCAATGGGACTCAGTGCTCAGTCTAGAAGATACCATCGGAGATGTTTAGTTTTCCAGTTCTCGAACTGTGGATTTAGGTCTCCAGAGATAACATGCTTGTTAACAGCAAAAATGGTGGATTTTTTGTTTTGTTTTTTTTTTAAAAAGTTTGCTGTTTTTTTTTAAATATTTCATTTAACTATTTTAAACAATTTTAACAAAAACAAACCTGATTTTTAAAAAACTTGAATGTTTAACTAACTTCAAAAATTCAGATGCTTGTTTTGTTAAAATATTATATGTTTGCTGTTGAAGAAAAAAATCCAGAATACATAACATTTTTGTTGTAGTTAAATAAAACAATTTAAATGTCTGTCTGGTGATGTTCTCCTCCTAATACAGCATGGCAAGAAAATCCTCCAAATACTAACGATTAACCTGTTGAATTGGAGATAGGTCACCTCCCAGTGACTTCATAAATATCTGCCCCAATTACCTTTGGTAAGTGAAATAACCAAACAATCAATCATTTTCTGACATAACTGTAAAACTAATCTGAAAAAAGTTTTCAAAATAAATCACTTTAAAAACGTATAGTGTACCTTCTAAAAATGAACCCTACATCTCTAGGTTGTGAAGAATATGTTTTTTAACAACCAAAAAGAATGCACTTATGTAGAAATCCATGATTAAATCGAGTCTTCCTGACTAGTGATTTAAATCAAATCCACCCTGCTATATTCTTTTTGGTTCAACATGGGGTGAGATCTGCTGCTGATCTGCTGTTTTTTAATGAATTGTATTTTTAAATCAAAGTGCCTCATGCACAAGGTAGGTGCTTTAATAGCTAAATAAAAATCAAAGCAGTTACCACGCAAAGTGCTCACACAGTGGGCCTGCAGAGGAGGTCGGCTCATCACAAACAGCACTAACCGAGAAGTGAAAGGTTCCATATCTCATTGCCAAGCCATCAATCCCCACACCACCAGCCTGAAGCAGACCATTAGTTTATGCTTTATACCTCATCAATGACCGGGATGTTTTTCCTACACCATTAGAATTTCTGTTTGGCTTACATTTTGCAAATTGGCATCCACAAGAAAATTGCAGAAGCTCAAGCCTGGCACAGAACAAACGAGACAGAGAGAGGATGATGAAAGAAAAGGAGTACTTGTGGCACCTTAGAGACTAACAAATTTATTTGAGCATAAGCTTTCATGAGCTACAGCTCACTTCATCGGATGCAAAGAGAGGATGATGTTTCTGTAGGTTAAATATCAGTCAGCTTGGAACAAAGCCAAGTCTCAGATGACAGACTATACCCAGTAGCAAGCTTTTAAAAATGCTACAGCTGCCTCCCTTAAAAAAGAACAAGGACAGAGCTTTTCCATGTCACTTGTAAGCACTTTGGCTTGTTCACATGCCCTATACCTCATCTGCTCTTAGACCACATTTAACTATAAGTAACAAAGAGAACAGAGGGAATTATTCACATGCCTTTGCTCAAGGATCAGCATCTCCCCATTTCATTATGCATAATTGTTTTGTATAGAGCAGCAACATCCTGAAATACTGGAATGTTCAGAGAGAAGATAGTAAAATTAACTCAACCGTCGCTATGTGTAAAGGCAGCAAACGCTGAATGCATCTCACTGTTGTGATCAACACCTGTCCTTGACAAATGCCATCCCATTGATCCTTTGCTTAAACTGAATTTCACATCCATCTTTCGCTGGCTTTATTCTAGTCTAAAGCAGCTATGCAGGAAAGGAGACCTTGTCTGACTCTTCAAATATATGGAAGGGGAGCTGCAATGACGAGATAATGACTTAACATCCCTCCCTTCACCTTGATAAAGACATTGCTCTGGGGTTATCTAAGTGCTATCAGGTTTGCTACTATTCAGTAACCTTACCATGCAAGCCTCTCTCAGAAATTTGACCCCTGCTTTGAAGTTCCCCCCCAAACCAGCAAATAGTCTCTGAGCAGGTCCCAAATGTGGGAGAGGTTGGCAAAGTTAAGACACCAACTAGATTGTTTAAAAGTTGGGGTGTGTGTGTTATGGTAGAGCCTAGAAGTTCCAACAGAGTTCAGAGCCCATTGTGCCAGGTGCTGTACAAACACATAGTAAGAGACAGTCCCTGTCCCAAAGGGACTTCAATCTGATCAGACAAAGGGGTACATCTACACTGCAATCAGGGTGTGTAATTCCAACACATGTAGCAGAGCTGTGTGAGCAAACCACAGCTTGACTACTATCAGCCCACAAGCTAGCTAGATTAAAAATAACTCAGGTATGTCTATCCATGCTGCAATTACTCACACGCACATACTGCAGCATAGAAATACCCAAAGAGTGAGCAAAAGGAAGCTTTTTTTAAAAATCTCCATTTTACAGATGGGAAACTAAGACACAAGGAAGATCAAGCAACTGGCCCTAAGGAGTTGATAGCTGTGCCAGAAATTGAACCAGGTCTCCCAAGTCACAGTCCAGTGCCTTCACCGCCAGGGCATCCTACCACTTGATTTTTGAGCCAAGTTAACGAAGAGGGAGAGAATGAACTCAAGTGAATAGAAAGAAGAGTACAGTGGTGAATGATGATACATCATCAAAAACAGCTGGCGTACAACTTGCTCCGTGGTCCACCAAAACTAGCCACTCTGTGCTGAATGGAATCTCCCATTTCAGTGACAAGGGATTCAGGGCTCTCCTCATAATACACGAGAGCCATCCAGACCCATCTTCTGTTCTTCCTGCATCCCTAAAACAGCTGGTTGTTGGGGTGTTTGGCAAGCACCCCTTTCAGCAGGGTGTTGGTTCCACCTTTTATCCTTTTACTGCTATGAAGCACTGTGTAAACTGATGAAGAAGATGCGCCAGAACTGCAACCTCAGGTACAAACCCCTGCAAATTTCAGGGTTGTCACATTTGAATCTCTAGGTCTGAGCCACCTCCACTTCATGGCTGTGCTTAGAGATCAGATCCAAAAACCAGAAGTTCCATTTCCCAGAGTGGATGTGGCTGAAATCTCAAGTGTGATTAGTTGTTCCCAGGAGATGTTTTTCCCCCATTTTGGAGGTGAAGTCACATGAAGACAGCTTGTGACATTTCAGGGTTCTGATTTCACAGCTGTGATTCAGCCTCAAGCCTGAACTGTCACCTAATCTGATCCTAGCTGCAGGCTCCTGATGATTGGCAGGGGAAGAAAGTGTTTCCAGAGTGAGATCTCAAGTGCACAGGCTCATTCCAGACCAGTTTGATGGATGAGTTCTACAGCCTGTGAAAATGAACCTTTATCATGGAAATGTTGCTAAAGCAGTAAGTGGAGCAGCAGGCGCCATGATGTTACATTGTCTATCTGGAGCAAGGAGGGAGCATGGTACTTTTATAAGTCAGCTCAATACTGAACTGATTTTTTTTTTTTTAAAGTTGCATAATAGTCAGTCACTTGAGTAAATGCTCGTGCTGCCCTCCAGTCAGTTACACACACACACACACACACACTCTCTCTCTCTCCCCTCCTCTCTTCCCCTTCCCCTCCCCCGCCCCCCCATATCAAGAAACCCCTCTCTTTTACCCCGGTCAACCAAAAATAAGCAGCTCTGGTTTCCCACTATAGAAATGCCCTTCCCTGCCCCTATTAGAGGCTAACACAGCCCCAGTTAATGTCTGCTTGAAATTGAGGTTTACAAGATACCGACAGTCTAACCCTGTAGAACAACTAATCCTCCCAACTGGCTTCTGCTGGATACAGGAACTTTCTGGCTGTAAAAAGGTGGGGGTCAGTATTCAGCTGCTCTCTGAAGAATTAAGAGCTATTAGAAGTCCAGGTGGGTCCTTTGATAGACCTTTCCTTTATTCCACCTCCCCTCTTCCCCAAAACAATTACTCATAAGCATGTTGCATGTCTTTCTGGCCTTTGGTGGACAGTCTTCCCTCCAAGCACAAGGAACCCATATTGTCTGTTCCAGAAATGTGTTTTAATCACAGAATCACAGAACTGGAAGGTCATCTAGTCCAGTCCCATGCACAGGTGGCAGGACTAATTATCTGGATCTAATGACATCTAATAATTTGCAGGTTGCAGCCTAGAACCTTAAAAGGCTCCATCACTGAAGCTGATCAAACCCAGCTCTGTCAGTACGAGATTTCAGTGCCACAAAAAACAAGTCTCCAAAACAGGTTGCTTTAGAGGCAACTCATTATCTGGCAGGACCAGAAATGATTCGGATTTCTCCTCATTTGGTATACAGTTCTCTCATGCTGGGAGGATGACGTTTAGCTTCTCCCACGTGGCATAAAGACAAAACGTGACAGTTTACCAGGAGAGTGGAAGGGAATAGATGTAAGCATTAAGAGACCCATGACCTGATTCTTCATTACTCTGCCCTTTGCATAGCAATTTACCCTGGTACAAAGTGAGTGCAGAACGCTACCAAATCTGAACAATTGTCAGGTACCTGCTTTTAATCAGTGTGAATGGCTGGGTAAGGTATAAGGGAATAGAGGATCAGACCCCTAGCTTTCTGCAGATATTTGACACACAGGTACTCTGTAGGGGCTGGATTGTGCAGACAGCAGGTTGTTGGTGTCTTAGTTTCAGGGTTCTTTTAATTATCCAGTAGTGTACCCACAGCATTGGATAGTGGGTCTTTTCATGTCTATATGGCATGCTAAAAACAAAGTAAATACACAAAATATTCCAGCTTAGGAAAGAAGCCATGAATATGACTTGGAAGACACTGAACCATACAGAGATGAGCAGAGGATTCCAACATCTAAGGATGTGTCTTAACTGCACAGTTAAGTCAAGCTCCGACTTGGGTATTGCCCCTAACCCAGCTTTCCCACACACACACACACACAATCCTGATCAGTGGAGCTTTCGCTCCAGGCTCGCTGGTGCAGTGGAAGTTATAGACTAAAGCCCAAGAGCTGCTTTCACTTGGGCTAGCAACCAGACCACTTTGCAGTGAGGATGTGGGCTTAAAAAAAAAAAAAAAATCTCAAATGCTGATAGTCCTCCAATGCCTTCCCACAATTCCTGCAGCGTGCCAAGGACAGCCAAGTTCTCCCACAATTGATTGGAAAAGAATCACAGTGCCTCCGCTTCCTGTGGCACAAAGAACTCTGGGATGTACCCCCACAAGTCCTAGCAACACAGAGAAGTGAGCAGTACCAGTGAGGACGCAGTAACTCGAGCATGGCTTTTCAGCGTGGCTGCTCAAACCCGGGTGCAGATCCCCTGGATTAACAGGAGACATACCCTAACAGCTACAATAGGAGTAATGGACAGTAATATCAGCACCTTGGGCTAGCAGCGCTACTGCTCTTGGATGTCAAAACGAGAAGCTGATCCCACAGAGTTTGGGGCACAGAACAAGGCAGGAGTAAGATTTCAGATGAGCCTTCGTTGCCTGCCCCGCCAAGTTCCAGATTCCCCTTCAAGCAGGCAGAAGGGTCAGCATGGAATTTCTGTCAATTTTCAACACGGGCCTGGACCTTGCCCTTTCTCTGCAAAGAGAGCAAAATCAAGATGTTTAAGTCTAATATGTCCAGACGTGCCTGCGGCCAGAGAGGCACCAGCTGCTCAAGAACAGAATGAATTGTGTAGCTAGCTGTTGCTTTCTCTTTTGACATTCAAAATAGGTTTTAGGGATCAGGTTTGTTAGCATCAGCTGGTTTACTAGCTACACAGCGTATTTCAAACTTGTACTTACCTTCCTTCCTCCAATGATCTATGTGCTTTAAGAAGAGCGTGATAGCACTTTGCATATAGGGAGACAGAGAAGAGAACAACTTTGCCCAAGATTCCACAGTGAACTTGTGGCAAAACTAGGAATGGTTCCTGATCCTGTACCCTGGCTGCCACACCATGCCTGCCATAACCTGTAACCCATCTCTCCATCTTCATGCAAACTCCTGAGGACAAAGACAGTTCCATGGGTGGACTGAGGGGAAGATGTAACTTGTTGTCCAAACCGCATTTCAGCATTCAATAGACACATGGAAAGCCGGGGTAGAGTAAAACAGACACCTAAAATGAGTCCAAACAGCGGGTTAACCCAAAAGTTTGATTTTGCCATCAGCCTGGCATTCCAGTGTATGTAACCCTTCCAAACCCTCTCTTTGCTACCACTTACTTACAAGATTCTGTATGCCCCAAATCCTGTAGGTAGCTGGGCCTGATCCTGAGAGGTGCTGAGCACCTATAGCTCTCAGACTGGGGGCTGGAGCCTCAAAACCCCTGTGCCCCACAGAGAAGTGAGGGCATATTCTCTCCGCCCCCCCCTTTTTTTTAAAAAAAAAAAAGCAAAAACAAAAACCGAACTCCGTGTTATTCAGTGGCATTTACCCTGCAGGGCAAGAATTCTAAAAAGTGTCAGGATTATATCCAAAGTGCTTATTGCTAACCAAGCTGCTGGGATTTTAAGACTGTTCCAAGTCCCTTGTTTGCACAATAGCAGTAATCTGCTTTGGAGATGCAAAAATGTCTCTCATTTGCCCAGCTCCTATCCGCCCCATGCTTAATAAAGACTCAACTCTCCTCACTTATCAGATGCCCAAATCTGCTTGATGAGATTCCCCCTCTTCCCCCCTGGGTGCTATAGTTCCATGAAGAGCCTAAAGCAACAACACAGAGAAAAATAGAGGGTTTTTACAGTATTTAGCAGCAGCCACAACAGGAGAGGCATCAGAAGTCCAAAATAAAAGACAGAGGCTAGCAGAGTCTGGGCAGACAGGCTGGCCTCTCGAGCACCCAGGCAACGTCGACAGGTTAGAGACCTAGTTCTGTCCCTCCCCCAAGAGTGCTGAGCACCCAATAGCCGTAGTGATGTCAATGGGAACTGTGGGTGCTCGGCACCTTTGGGAACGAGGCCATGCTACCTAACTGGCATGTTTGCTTGCAAGGTCTGCTCACCTGGCAAACAAGTCTACTTGTTTAAGCCCTGCTGGGGCTGGATAAGCCAACAGGGTGATGAGGTTTTCCATCTTGGGGAGGATGCTGTTGGCCAAGAAAGGTTCCTTCCCTGAATCCTGAAGGGACAGCACAACCCGCCAAGAAGCTAGGAAAACAGGATGTTCTTCGTTGCTAAAATAGCAATCTCCATTAATCTGACCTCTTTAGAGGAGTATGGCAATTGGTGCTTTCCTGAATCAACAGGAGCAGATGACAAGATTCTGTCTGATCACATCTTAACTGAGACAGGGAGCAAGGAGAAGAAATAAAACTGGAATCAACCAAGTCCTCAAGGTCTTTCAATCAGAGTTTACAAAAGGACTGAGGCAAGTCACACAGCAGGCTCATTCCCCGCCCCCCGGGCCCTGTGTCATGACACCAGTCTAGCGCCCCGATAAGCACCCCGGTGAGCTACAAATCAGAATGCATTGCGGGGGGAAATTGCAAGCTGTCCACTCACTGAACCTTGCATTCCACACCATCAACCCCTCCACCCGCAAAAACAAAATCTCAAACAGAAAGGCAAGATCAGAGCTGTCACAAGTTGCATAGCTCCATTCAGCACGACCCTGAAGTCTACAAGGCCTGGGGAAGAGTCATATCTGAGAAGAGGAGAAAAACAAAACAGATGAAATAGGAACAGGCAGGCAAGGGCAACATGACTCAGTAGTTGCGGACGTATCAAGTTGGAGAATGCCTTTCAAGTTACCACCACAGCAAGACGCTTCAACCGCAAGCGTGGCTGGTTGCTGCATGCAACGAGCAGAGATCCGAAAAGAAAGGAAACTGGCACATTTCAGGAGCCATCAGAAGAGTGCTGCCATCTCAGAACAGCCTATGATGGTCAGTTACTCTCAGAATCACCAGTCAAGATAGTTCAGCTTCCCATGAATATATCCCTCTCCAAACAAAGCGAACACAGATGGTTGCAGCCACTGCGACTGCATACATGCCATTCCTGCAGGCTCTGAGACTTCTGGGGCATCAGCTGAAGCTCAGACAGAGACGTGACATTGCCAATACTACCTCTGCTGCTGCCATATGCCGAGTGTCAGCAAGGAACATTCAGTGAACACCACAGCTCCCAGGGAATTAGTCGTGAATGCTGATCTGAAAAAAGCCACCATGCTACCAAGTGCCACAAAAGGTCACAAACTTCACTGAGCATAAAAAGCCATTGCAGACTGAACAAGGACAGGAGGACGTAGCAGGAGGTTAGAGTAGATGACCCTTGCGGTCCCTTCTAACCTTACGGTTCTTGGATTATATGCTGGGGGCTCTCTATGTGGGGGAAGCAGCAGCAAGAAGTGGATACCATACCTTGGAGGTACAAAGTCCCCAATGCTCCCTGTACAGTCTATTCAAAGAAGCAATAGAAACCCACCAGGTTATGGAAAATTCTCCAAAGCTTGATTCTCCCCACTCCCCAAAAAGCATGTGAAAACACATAGGCAACACTGACTGCCCCAAATCAAATGTAAACAGCTCTATAAAGTATTCCCCAGACCATGAGTCTGAGGTGGATGCACAGGGGAGGGGGTCTAGAAAGAGAAACGTATTGGGGTTCTGCATAAAAACAGAAAAAAATATTACCCCAAGAAACAAAAGTGATGGTACCAAATGACAACTTGGAAAGTTATTACCTATTTGTACTGCAGCAGCACCTGCAGGCCCCTCAACTGAGATCAAGGCTCCAAATACATGAGACAGTCCCTGCTACAACAGAAATAGACAAAACAGAAAGAGTAGGATGACAAAGAGCAGTGACATGACTCACACAAGGTAACGCAGCAGGTCAGTGGCAGAGCTTGGAATAGAATCAGGTCACCTGACCCCCGGTCCGTGTCCTATCCACAAGACCATGCTGCTTCAAGAAAGAGAGCTTTGGCGGTGAAGGGACATGAATCCTCAACCTCCTGATTCAAAGTAACTGCCACAGAAGCACAAGGTCATTAGTAATGGTGAGCAGAAGGCAAATGACTGGAACAAGGGGACACCGATTCTGCTGGCTCATTGTCAGGGTTACTCAAACATGCTCTTTCTGACACCAATCAACATGTGATGTGTAGAAGCACTCCAACCATAACAATGCAGATCATTTACAGAAAAGAAAGCCTCAGGAATCAGGGATTCTCCTCTCAATTCCTTATTCACCCACCAACAAGCTGAAGCCACAGACAAGTGATTTAGCTACCAAAGTAATTGGTTTCTTGGCATGGGGGGCCATGCACCAGCACTCCACTGTGTCAGGTACCAGTGACATTCACAGCAGGGTAAGTGCATGTGGGATACTCTTATTAGGCCAAATGCAGACCTGGTGCTGGGCCTTTGATGGAGTCGCAGCTGCTCACTCCAGGTCTGAATTTGGCCCTCTCCCTACCATCGCTGACAGGCTATATTCCCCTGCTCCTGTCCCAGGTCTGGACAGCTTGTAAGTACTGTACAAACTTAAGACCCCTGGTGCGCCAGACATAGAAAGCAGCATGTGTTTCACTTGTGAGCCATTTCCAGTATGGAGCAACAGGTGCTTTACTGATTGAGAAATCTATTGGGAAGCTCTTAAAGCTTTTCAGAGCACTCACCCATCTGCAATATACATTTAATTAACAGCGAAGTACATGAATTCACCCCCTAGGGGGACAACTGAAAACCACCCACCAAAAATAAAGCCAGAGAAGAGAAACAAAAACCAAACAGCACCTGACCCCAGCAGCCCTGGACTCTGGGGAAACGGCCACAGGGAGCCAATGCCATAGATAGGAGCTCGTCCGTTGGGCAAGACCTGCCACGGAGCCATTCCACCTCATGGGAAGGGAGTGAAATTTACACACCTTGCCCTGGCTGTATTCATACCCTCTCTCCTTCACCCTCTGAAACTGGGACTGAAAGTGAGATTGGACTGGGTGCAACCCCGAGTAAATCATTTGGGGATTACAACATTAACCACAAAGCTTGATTTGTTTCTTCCTCTTCCTGCTGAGGGGTCTCTGAACGGGAATACCACAGGCTGGTCTACAGACTGAGCAGAGGGCCTCAGAAGAAGCTCAGATACACTTTCCCACCTAGCATCTAGCCAGTCATTCATTTCTTACGCAGATTGTGTGTAGTACAGGCAGGAGGATTACGATCAACAGATTAATATACTGTACAAGCCCATTCATTCCCTCTGAAGTCACTGAAACATCAGGGTCTGTTGGAAACAAATCCAAGGAGCAACCTGATCTGCCCTGGGAACATCATGGGTGCCACTAGGGGACCAATGGGACTCAGCCCCTTCCCACAACACTGAGCAGCAGCAAGACATCAAGCATTTTGCTGGTCCTAATTCTTCTCTTGCACCAAGTCAGGCAGCGGTTTCATTCCAACAGAGTTGCTCTGGATCTACATCAGTGCAAGATCAGAACCGGTCCCACCACCGCTGAAGTGAGACTGTGCTTGGTGTACTGTACCCATCCTGACTCCAGTATGCATCCTGCTACACCTCGTCCCACCATCTATCCCTGCCCATCAATCAACGATAACGAGCATCAAGCCTTCCTAGTTCCTGGAGATCAGCTTTCAGGTCTCCCCGTTAGCTATCATTGTGTGACTGCTTTAGCAGCCTCTCCTCTTCCCCTCACTTCTAAAGTTTCTTCGTTGGGTCTGGCCAGGGCCAGGCCCAGCAAGCTTTGATAAGCTCAGAGCATGCTCCATGGCCCACCCCGGGTTATCTCCCACAAGCACTTGGCTCTGAATTAATACCCAGAAGATACATTGCCAGCAGCGGTTCTTCAGGAACCAGCCCAGCTGATGCAGCGAACACACACAGGAGTCGGGTTCTTTGGGGGTAGAACAAGCAAGCTGGGATTTCAAGGAAAGCCGAGGATTGACTCTTACCCGTACTCCCGCCCCACAGACTCCCCCAGCTCCCTTCCCAATGGGGTAGTCTGAAGAGCCAGCCGCACAATTAATCCTTCTCCCCCAGATTCCACCTGATTGTACTTAACCCAACCCACACCCACCCACAAGCCATACGTTTCCCTGGGGCCCCTCAGCCAGTGTGATGCAATGGCACCATCTGTGGAAACACAGACACGGACCCCCAACCCCACACGCAGCGGAGGGGCAGGAGCAGAACACAGCTCTGCCCTGATGGAGGAAGGGACCAGGACCAAATAAAGAGCCAGCCAGGGAGACGCTGCCATGAACCACCACTTTGCCACCCCCTCCTCCTCCTCCTCCTCCTGTCTTCCCCCCTCCTCCTCCTCCCCCCCTCCTCCTGTCTTCCCCCCTCCTCCTCCTCCTCCCCCCCTCCTCCTCCTCCTGTCTTCCCCCCCCTCCTGTCTTCACCCCTCCGCCTCCTCCCCCCCTCCTCCTCCTCCTGTCTTCCCCCCTCCTCCTCCTGTCTTCCCCCCTCCGCCTTCCCTCCTCCTCCTGTCTCCCGCCCCATCCCGTCTCCTCCCTCCGCCTTCCCTCCCCCCCGTCTCCCGCCCCCGGCCTTCCCCCTCCTCCTGTCGCCCCCCCAGCGGGAGCTCTCTCAGCCCCCGCCCGCTGACCTGGCCAAACTTGCTACCAAGTTTCCGCGGCGGGGAAGCGCCTGGCGCCGGGAGACGCCGCCGGCGCAGCCCCGACCTGCAGCCTGCGCCCCACGGCCGCCGCCGCCGCGTCTCCCGCCCATCGAGGCGCTGGCTCCCTTCGCAGGGCTTTCGCTTTCTGCCGACGGGCGGCCTGGGGCCCAGGGCATTGTGGGAGTCGTAGTTCTCGGCCGCCGCCCCGCCCGGGGCCGGCCGCCGGGCCGGGACTACAACACCCAAGCGGCCTTCTGCCCCGGGGGCGTGTGCGACGGGCGGGGGCGGGGGCCTCGCTTCCAGCCCCGCGCCTCCCGCGGCCGCTCGCTCGGGGGCAGCGGGGTCCAGCGCGCCGCCCCCTCCCCAGGGCCGCGCGGGGAGAGCGGCTCCCGCGGCGAAGCGCCCCCCCCCCCCAGGGCGGGAGTTTCCTGAACTTGGGGGGCCTGGCGTCTCGCTGCTGCAAAGCCCCCTGGTCTCCGCTCCAACCCGGGGATCTGGGGGAGTGGGGCCGCCCTGCCCGCGGCCGTGGGGAGATGCGTGAGCCGTTCGGCAGGTTTCGCTCCGTTCTCCATTACCTCTCCTCTTGCTCGTGGAGGGTCTTTGCAACACCCCCAGCACAGAGATTTTGCACGCTGAGGAATTAGTCCCTCGCTCTCTGGGAACACTTCACAGCCCCCCCCCCGCTCCCGCTCAGTTGTTTGCTCTGGGCCATCAGCTAGTGTGAAGGGGGCGGCTGATAAGCCTCCCTGATTTCTGTTTCCAGTCCCGCTTCCCGTTACCTGCCCTGTGCCTGCTTCTTCCTCTTAAACAGAGCAGAAGATGGCCCGACTTTTCAGCTCTGGATACATAAAGTTAGATCCTCTCACGCCATATTTGGGCCTCTAAATAAAAGATGAAAGAGTCGCTGCGCTCACCCAAGTGCCACTTTTCAGAGTGGCAGCCCTGTTAGTCTGTATTCGCAAAAAAGAACAGGAGGACTTGCGGCACCTTAGAGACTAACACATTTATCAGAGTATAAGCTTTCGTGAGCTACAGCTCGCTTCGTCGGATGCATTTGGTCATTTGCAAATGCCACTGAAATTTTCACAGAAATTTGTCATTTCATTTGAAATGTTTGTTTTTTTTCAACCAAAAGCCCTTGTTTGAGGCAGTTGTGTGTGGAGTTTTTTTTTTTTTAAATTGTTTGTTTCACTATTTCGTTGCAAATCCAAAAAAATTTCAGAGGAAATTTAACAAACAAACCCCTAAATCTGCTACAATGCCAACGGGTATTTTTCAACCCACTCTGATTAATGTGTAAAGCTCATGGGGATCTTTGACTGAAAGGTGCTATAGAGGTTGGAACAGTCATTGTTGTAACATAGACACGGAGGTGGTGACTGCAGCAAAAATCAATTTGTCAATAAATACTCACATTTTGCTTTGAATTAGCTTCTCTTATGTTCCTTTTCCCTGAATATCCCTAGGACTGGGTATTACAATCACTAGTGTTTATCAAAAAAATACCTCATTCTACACACCTACGTTCATACTCAGCCACCTAGAGTAAATCTTGCTTTTTGCCTTCTGGCATTGCTTTTTAAATAAATTAGACTAAGATCAAGTATCCTGCGGCTCCATCAACTCATCTCTGCCAATGAGGAAATCAGCCACAGGTGGAAACCATATTCTCCTGTCCCCTTGGAAGTTGTGATATGATTCTTATGCAGGATTCAGCTTTACCTGCATAGAGCAGCTTTGAGAAGATGATCTTTTTGCCTTATTTAACAGTGAAATTACTAGCCATGATACCAAGCCTCAAAGGTAGGAAGAAACGTTACCGTTGCTTTGATCTATTTTCTTTACCTTTTATGAAGTGTGCCGTGCATCTTTACTCTCTGTTCTGCTAACAGCTTGATAGGGCTATTGGAACAATATAGAGCAAAGATGATTAAATGTTTGAAGAAATTGATTGGCCCAAACTGTCCATCCGTCACAGGTCAGATAACAAAAAGCCAGGAGGGAGGTTGCAACCAATCATCAAAGCATACATCCTCAGTGGGCACCCTAACCACCAGGCTACACCTGGCTCAGTGCCTACTGAACTGCAAGTGCAATAATCATTGCGGGAGGAGGAGAAAAACAAGCAACATACAGAATCTGTAGCCTAGTGGTGAGGACACCCAGTTGGGAGATGGAAGACCCAGGGTCCAGTCCCACTGCTCCAGTCACGATTTCATTATTTATCCACAGTAGAATAGCTTATATAGGACAGATGGAGGGCGCACTTCCCTCCTTTCAGAATTTCCTGTACCCCAGTGGTTAGAGACTCTCTTAGAGGGGGAGCAGACACGCTCCCCCATTCAAATCCTTTCTCCTACTCTGGCAGAAGGGAAGGGGTGGGCATTGAACCAGGGTGTCCCAACTCGCAGGTGAACCCTCTAACACTGGGCTAAAAGTTATACGGTCAGTTGCACTTTCCCCTCCTTTGGCCAGCCTTGGAATGGGACCCAGTCCAGTAGGTGGCCTCTGAGCACACCTATCTTTCCCTGGTTTGTGACTCATCAGGGGCTTAGGAGGGAGATGGGCGTCCGGATGCCTAGAGGGAGGGAGCAGCGTGAGCACCCAGAGGCAGAAACGTAAGTGCTGAGGGAACTTTCACCTTAAAACTTAGGTGCCGAGAGAGCTTAGATGCCGACTGGGTTTGGCAGGAGTTTTGTAGAGTGCAGTGGACTTAGGTTCCTCAGCACCTTTGTGGATCTGGACACCAACCTTTCTGTGCCTCAGTTCCCCATCTGTAAATAGGGGGATAACAGCACAGCTCTGCCTCACAGAGGTGTGGTGAGGATACATATTGATGTGCTTTGAGAGATCTACCGATGAAAGCGGAGGGAGGAAGGTATTCTTATTCTTATTTAAATATATTGGCGAGATGCTGCTCCTATTGAAACTGATGGCAAATCTCCCGTTGCTTTCAGTGGTGGCGGTATTGTACCCTTCCTAATTTCCCCTCATCTAAAGAAGAATGAGCATGGTAGAAATGACTGCTTGTTTGTCCTGGAAGACAAAATGCTAATAAAGAAACATGAACTGTTATAATATTTTACAGCTGAATTACATTCCGGAGAAAGTCAAACCATCATTTCAAGTCAATTCGCTCTGTGCGTGCAAGGCCATTCGCCAGCTCCCTCTCCGTGGTAGATGGTAGTGAGCCTAAAGCAACGCTGGAGGGCCTGAGATAATGAGTTAAACCATTATAATGTTTGGGGAGTTTGTAGTGAGAGGAAAATGAATGGGAAAAGCCAAAATTTTTGGCTGGGTCACGAGGTAAAATTAACGGCATTGTTTTTCAAGTTGAAGTGTGAATATTTGCTGAACCATAATTGTATTTATTGGGTCATATTTTACTGCTCAGGATGAAAGGAGAAATGAATGATGGTTGACATGGCCTGGTTGCCTCTACATGAACTGCCCTCGTATTCAAGTTACAGAGGAGGAATTACACAGAGGCAGGGCTAAGCGATGATACAGGCTTGTGGTAGGTCTGTTTGGCCTGGGACAGAATCATGATACACATCTCCCATGTGTAGGGCCCTAGATAACAGCAGGCTTCCTCTGTTCCTGGAGGACAGGGCTGTAACTAGGCATTTGAAATTTGAATGAGTCACCGATTTCCCCTCCCCGCTCACTGCACAGTGATTGAAGCTCATCCGTGGATAAGGAGCCAGAACAAGGTCTGTGCACTACTTAACTCCTTAAGATGGGGCTATATTGGGACTTCCGTAGCATTTAGGATCATGTGCTGGCTCCCCTGCATGGGGTGACTTTCCTCCATTAGATATATTCTCCCAGCAGACACATGTGGTTCTGATCTTTTACACAATGGGTGAAGTAAATAGCATGGTCTGAGAAGCATGGGACTGGGAGCCAGGACATCCTGAGTTGTAAGTATGACGAGATGTTTGCATGTGTGCAAATAGTTCACAAATAAGGTGCCAGCAGATGTGTCTCAAAAATATGAAGCAGAATTCCTGGGTTATGTAGGAGCAATCAAGAAGAAGAACTTTGTGCACTGCAAATGGCTTTTTGTGTGTGTGTGTGCAGTTTGTTATATCAACTGTCTATTCTGTTCTCTCTAGGTTTTTATTCTGCCTTCATCACCATAGTACCTGAGCACCTTCCAGTCATGAATTTAGGGATGTGACTGACATCTGTCACGTGTCATTCATTCTCTCGTTTCTCCCTAGGGAGAGAATTGTGCATGCAGTGGAGCGTGGTTTTGGTGGTGGGGTTTGTTTTTTTTAAATGTCCACTCTGCTCTATGTTTAGGTTAGGAAAGGCAAGTTGGACAGTTGTGCCTGGCACGTGGAGTAGAAGGTGTTGTGGTTTGTGGTGACCCTTAGTTCCTGGGGTAATTCATTCCACAGTCTCAGACCAGCCCCTGAGCAAGCTGTGTCTTCTATACAGACAAGCTTTACCCTTATGACAGAAAGTTCCTCTGGGCCTAAGGAGTGGAGCTGTTGACCACAATCTTCATCCCAGCATTTTAGGTACCCTAGGCCCAGGGCAGTGAGCTCCTTGAAGATAAGGGCTGAGACCTTGAACTTGACTCTCTATTCTGTGGCAGGCCGGTGCAGTGAAGGGCAGACCTGATGTGCTCACCGTAGCTTGTGTTGTTGAGGAGATGTGCTGAAGTGTTCGGCACTAGCTGGAGTTTCCACAAGAGGTGAAGGCTTTCTAGCCAGGTATATTGCATTGCTGGGGTCCAGATGGGAGGTGGAGAAGGTGTGTATAACTGAGGCCGGTCATCGCCCACCAGGATGGGACGGAGTCCCCTAGCCAAGTGGAGACAGTAGAAAATGTTACTCTTGGGTGCTGCTATGTGCAAGCTTAGTGTTGGCAAGGGTTCCAAGAGAGGCTATTGTGGGTGTGCCCCTTCAGCCAAAGGCGAACTCAATGCTCAGGTCAACTCTGGTTTGCAGCGTGCTCTTGAGGAAAGCTAAAATGTGCAAATGTAGCCACTGATTGTTGGTGCCTCAATTTTGTGTGCCCAGCTCAAGTTTTAGACATAAGATTATTATCTACTACTGCAGTAGCACTAGTATTCCACTAGGGGAACAGGGTATATTGTGCTAGGCACTGTACGTACACTAAAAGCACCGAGCACACACAGCTCCCTTTGACTTTCACCAGACTTGCAAATGTCTGAAAATCAGGGCTTTGTGGTGTTTCAAATCGGGGCACCCAAAATTTGGGCCAATCAAATTCAGCAACTGCTACTGGAAAATATTGGCCCTAACCTTTCTGTAGTGCAATTTCACCTTCTCTAAAATACAATTTTGAGGATATGAATAGGATGGTAGAAGAATTCACTAGTAAAAATTAGTAAAGCGGTTTGAAAATGTAGGGCTGGCTAGCAGTAAGAAAACACTAGGATGGAGAACGCCCAGCTGAGGACGAAAATACTCTTTGGTCTCCAGAATCAAGCAGGTGCCAAGCCACATTAGGCTGTGAAACCTCTATGGTTAGCACCCACAGATGCTCCATATGGTGACTAGAATCACAGAGGTAAAATCCTGGCCACATTGACATGGCTGGCAAAATTCCCATTTTCTTCAGTGGGGCCAGGATTTCATCCCCATTGTTTATAGCCAAGTCATGGGCGGCTTCTTTCTTGCCCTTCTGACAGTTCATTCTATCCAATCATTATCTTTTTAACAAAGGGGACAAAGATCAGCAGAATTGAATTGTGATCAGCTTTTCGTGTACCTTCATTCCTGAAAATGGCCCAGTGTCTTAAGTGTTATGATGCTTCCCCTTCCCACGTCCAAGACCTAACTCCTCTTCACACTGATGCCAAGAGATGTTACAATCGTATCCTTAATTCTGCTTACCGGTGATTGTTTTGCATGCCTCTTTGAGCATCTTAGGTATGCAGTATATCTTCTAACAAATACAGCCATGGGATTGTCTTGAGCAGAAAAAAAGACCTGCAGCCTAATTCTCCCTTGCCCAGCACCTTGTGTAGTCAGTTACCCCAGTGACAAGTGGATGTAGTAGTACTTGACTCCCACAATGCACTGAGGTAAATGACTGCACAATGAACAGGGCAAGAGAAAATCAGGCTAGAGATTTGCATCTAGCTATTACTTAAAATATTAGCTTCATAAGTTAAGAATGCATTCGCTCACCTCTCCTGTTTGCTGCCATTGCTTTCATTATGAGGAAAAAGTGCAATCAGGTACAACAAAGGCATTGTTGCATAGTTAAACAGAAGGTTTTCAGTCCACTAGAAGGTTAGATTTTGCAGCTGACATAGCTCTTCTAAGTGACAGCTCAATTAATACGCATGCAAAGACTGAAAGACTGTCCAGCATCGCAAAAAAAGACGGAGTTAATAACCAGCTATGAAAAAACAAATCTAATGAGAATCCCAGCAACCCCCAACTCAAGCATTATGTTTGAAGGCAAAGGAATACAAGAGGTGAGTCAATTCACATACCTAGGCTGTAACATGCCGATAGGGACATCCAGAAGGAAATAATGTCATGAACTGGCAAGGCACAACTGCATTCACCAGCTTACACAAGATTTGGCCATTGAAAATCTACAGCTTAAAGACCAAACTGTTAATCTTCAACTCAAATGTTATTTCCACCTTAACATATCGATGTGAATGCTGGAAATCCCCCAGAGGTCCAGACAGATATCTCCATGCCTTCCAAAGAAAATGCCCCAGGACAATACTAAGTATTATGGGGAATGAATTTATAATAAAAAGCTGGGATTTATTTGCGAGTTCAACAGCCCTTTCTCTCCAAAGTTATCCAGAAAAGAAGATGATGGAAATATCGGGGACATGTCTGCTGTTGGGCAGCTGGAGGAACCCGCAAGTGAGGCTGACCAAACAATCCCTCCACACAGTTTTCAGAGAAGGAAAATTCATGGGACTTAACAACACAGAGGACAGGCAAAGAATGGCCCAGGATAAACAGAGATGGCAGAACACTGATGGTGCAGGAAGGATTCAGATACACACATAGCTATAACTGAGAGACCCATGATGTAGTTACTAGGGGGGCTGGTCTGGGACTCAAAAGACCCACGTTCAATCTTTTGCTCTGCCACAGAGGTTCCTGTGGGACCTTGGGCAGGTCACATTGTCTCTGTGCCTCAGTTCTCCTCCTGTACAATAGGATGATAGAAATTCCCTCCCTCACAGGGGAGTGGCAAGGGTAAATACTTTAAAAGATAACGGGCCATATCAGGACCTAAGAGAGAAGGGATCAGCTCACATTTGCTCCTCTGATCTGATTTCTGTTGTGTACGTTGACGTGCACACAATGACGGTTACAGCCCTATTTGTGGAAGATCAGGGCGGTTACTCAAAACCTTTGCCAGGGGGAGGAGATGGGGGAATGCCATGTTGGATAAATGGGAGATAATTATTTGTGCTTATTGGGTAAGGTTCTGGTTCTCCGTTACCTTTGGTGGCAATCACCCACCTTCACCACTGGATGTCACCATTACCCAGAAATCATGTTCCCAGACAAGACAGGCCGATTTCTGCAGTCTGTTCCATAGGCACACCTGCGATTTGTGCATGGAAGGGCGCTGATTTCTAAGTCAATGAAACTGTATGGGAGTAGCGGGAAAGAGAATGTAGCGCTGTAAGAAGACAGTGTTTTAAAAGGGGATGCAACTCAGCCTCAGCATTCATAGCTGTAGATTTTATTCACTGCCTCTTTGCCCATGTGACCAGTAATTGTTGCACTAAGCCAAGTAGCTAGATGTCCAGCTCTCCAGTCAGCAGGTGCAAATATTTGTGGACAGAAAACTGGGAGCACAAATTTGGAGGCTTTGTTTGAAGATGTGGCCCAACACATTTTCAGAGACCTTCAAAGATCTGGGCTTGGAGAAGCCACTGAGAGATTGTCGCAGTGTATGGGCTTGTGATTTCAAACACATAGCCATCTGTTTATGCCTGAAAAGCTGTATTTTATACCCAGATGCATATTTGCATGTGCAGTGACACAGTCATGCCCACAAATGCACATTTTCCGTGTTTAACATGGCAGGTTATATTTGAAAACCTGGTTCTAGGAATCCTCTCCCTTCAAAAGAGCTAAGCTTGCAAATGGTAGCTTTGCATGTTTCATACATTTCAAATGTGTATAAATGTTGTGATCAGAATTTAGATTGCTGCCACCCTAAGCAGTGACCAGCACATGCCGCTCATCTTGGTTAGTTTGGCAGAATGTCCTTGTGTGTGTTGGTTTCCCAGTGTCTCTGTACTGAAAACGGTACAGTATTTCAAACCGAGCCCACTTTTAAGTTACAGGAGAATATGACAAACTAGAACTGTTCCTGAATCACAACCGGGATCCCTGAAGTTTGGATCCACATTTGGATTTCAACTTTGAAGCCAGGGCTTATCTAATAGAAACAGGCCCCAAAGCAGGTCTCTTTCCACTCCCACACCATCCCCCATAACTGAAATACTGTGAAACTGATTTTATCCCATCTCCTTATGGAAAAAGTATGATCCCAGGTTAACACTCTGGTGACTTTCAGCTTTCAATGACTAAGGGGTATGTCTGAATCCCTGAGCACTTGCGGGGTTTTTAATGCAAATTTCCTCCCTGTCCATTATCAGGGAACTGCTAGCAGAGTCATAGCAGATAAGGAACAGATTAGGTTTCAAACAAGCCAGGAATCCTGGCAAAGCCATTAGATGAACTATATAATAATGTCTTTAGAGATGAATGCTGGTGGAGTATTAGAGTAGCAGCCGTGTTAGTCTGTATTCGCAAAAAGAAAAGGAGGACTTGAGGCACCTTAGAGACTAACAAATTTATTAGAGCATAAGCTTTCGTGAGCTACAGCTCACTTCATCGGATGCATTTGGTGGAAAAAACAGAGGGGAGATTGATATACACACACAGAGAACATGAAATAATGGGTTTATCATACACACTGTAAGGAGAGTGATCACTTAAGATAAGCCATCACCAGCAGCAGGGGGAGGAAAGGAGGAAAACCTTTCATGGTGACAAGCAAGGTAGGCTATTTCCAGCAGTTAACAAGAATATCTGAGGAACAGTGGGGGGTGGGGTGGGGGGGAGCAATAACATGGGGAAATAGTTTTACTTTGTATAATGACCCATCCACTCCCAGTCTCTAATCAAGCCTAAGTTAATTGTATCCAGTTTGCAAATTAATTCCAATTCAGCAGTCTCTCGTTGGAGTCTGTTTTTGAAGCTTTTTTGTTGAAGGATAGCCACTCTTAGGTCTGTAATCGAGTGACCAGAGAGACTGAAGTGTTCTCCAACTACTGGTGGGGTAGTATGCCTAGCGGCATTCTCTTCTTTGGAGGGGATTTCTCCAAGCCATGGCAGCACACTGTGCACGTCTCTGTCCCTGGCATCACCTTCCTAGCACTGCTTATGTGTGGTGGAATGATTCAGTCTCCTTTTCATTGTGACCACAAAAGGGTCATTGCGGCAGCACTGCTTCACTCGGGGAGATGGGTATGTTCTTCCCAACATCTGACCCCTGGTGCCTCAAAGAGCCATCCGTGCTCTGCTGCTACTCGGGAGCAAGCCACCCTCGCATGCTGTTCAGGGAAGCTTTTATGTTTTGATCTTGCCTCTGAAAAGTCTTCCTAGCCTTTGACACTGCTCCTGACGAGCGCTGCCTGTCTCTCCTAGCATGCCGGTGACGCGGGCAGCATTGTGGTGATGTAAAAGGGGAAATCCACCCTGTGCCCAGGGCTATTGCAAGGACTAGGTGCCACTCAGATCCCATTATGTGGACTTAAGGGGTGCCTAGACATCGCGCTTGGTCTCTGCACAGGGGAAAACTTCATCCAGAGACAGGAGGGAAGAGGGTGGGGGGTGGTGTAAGATATTTGATTTTCTTTTGTAACACTCTGCAGGCAGAGCAGGAGAGCTGAAGTGTTGTCAGAGGCTCAGTCAGGATCCCCAACTTTATCACTGTTCTTTGTGCAGTGTTATGAAGATGTATGGAGCTTTATAGGTATTTAGCAAATCTAAGTTCAGTGGACTGGGGGACTGAGACCTAGATGCATCTCCCTCTTCCTGCAGAGGCCGGCCCTCCAAAACAGGCATGAGGTGCCTCCTGAAATAAAGGGCCAGATCCAGGGAGTGATGCTGATTTACCTTGTTGAGGATCTGGCCCTCGAGAACACCACTCCCTGCCCCATTCCCGCGGAGGGGGAGAGGTGAGCAACGCCTGCTGAAGCTAGGGCAATCCACAGGAAGGGCCCAGCTCACGTCCACTCCCTGTGCCAAGTCCCACTTCATGCCTCAGCCCGACCAACCCAGCCCTTAGAGCCAATCCTTTTCCCAAAGTTACAGATCCAGCTTGCCGACTTCCCTTACCTACATTGTTCTAACATGCCAGAGACTGGTCACCTTGGAGACCTGCTGCAGATATGGGTACGGCCTGGCATGAGATTTACACCATCTCCCCCGGATTTTCAAGGGCCAGCAAGAGCCCACCGGTCACCAGCAGAACTGTGACGCTTGGGCTGCTCTCTCAGGGTGAACCCATTGCAGTGCACTCCCTGCCCTTCACAAAGAAAAGAGCACTTTCCCTGGGGCTTCCGCCAGCTTCTCCGGGATCTGCGCCACTCCGGATTCGGGGATCTGAACCAGACTCCCTTTCGATCAGCTGAGGGCAATGGAGGCCATCGCCCGTCCCTTTGGAACGGCGCTCGCCTATCTCTGAGGACCGACTGACCTGTGTTCAACTGCTGTTTACATGGAACCCTTCTCCACTTTGGCCTGCAAAGTTCTCATTTGAATATTTGCTACTGCCACCAAGAGCTGCACCTGCAGTGGCTCCACCCGGGCCCGGGCCCTAGGCTTCAAGGCGCACCGCAGCAGCCCTCCTACTCGTCGCAGTGTAGCCCCCGCGGGTCTCATTGCCGGCGACGGCTGGGTATGGACCCGACGCTCCAGCGCCATCCATTTTCAGGGCTAGTTGATTCGGCAAGTGAGTTGTTATACACTCCTTAGCGGATGCCAACTTCCATGGCCACCGTCCTGCTGTCTGTATCAACCAATGTGTTTTCTGGGGTCTGATGAGCGTCGGCATCAGGCGCCTTCACTAGGACGTGTATGGCTGGGGTGTCACTGGGGCTGCTCTTATGAGCAAGGCTCAAAGGAACTGGCCCTTAATTAAAGCCACCTTCCACTGCGCTAGCACCACTTCCCTGGTCTGCTGTGGGAGATGTCTCGAAAAAATCAAAGCTTTGCTCTGCACAGCAACTCCCATCAACAGCACCTCCCTCCCCCAGCACTGCACACCGTAATCTCACTGTAACCTCCTTGCACGCTCACTCTGCAGCCTCATGTAACTACCAATATTCTGGGAGATGCAGGCACTGCAGATGTAGTGGCTGAACATACAAGCCAGAAGCTAGATTTGGGGTCAATGGTCAGTTTGCAAAAGATATCAGCAAATTGTTTGCTTTATCCTGTTTCTGCTGCATAGAGGCTGGATGGTTTCAGAAATAGCCAAGCAGTCCTTGCCCGGTGTTGCAAGATAGTTCAAATGATGAACTTTTTAAAAAAAAAAAATTTAATTGTTTATTCCCCAGGATTGTGATCCCGGCCCCATTTGGCTTTAATGCAGGTTTGGCAAACACTGTTGAATGTGCTGTTTGGAGTTTGTTACAGATTGTGGAGGAACAGCAGGGATGGATCGAGTATCAGCAATTATATATACATTCATATATAAACATTTTAGTAAATGCTAAAGTGTGAATTTAGTATTGGGCTGGAAGTAGGGCCAGCTTGGCAGCTCCAGAGACAGTCCTTTATTTCTTCACAGATCAAGCCTGGGACAGGCATTGTCAGGGCAAGTATCTGCCAATGGGCCTCAGCCATGCCTTGGAAAGACCATTTCTAGGAGTGCAAGTGGCATTCAGCCCTTTGGGCTACTTAGCCATTGGCCTTGCCCCAGAGACTGCCCAAAGGAACCAGTTGTGGTTACTGTTTTGTGTCTGGGCACCCGTTCCACTAGGAGCAGGAGTGACACCCACCAAGCTGATTCAGAGTTGGACACTTTGATTGAACAACGATCGAAGAGGGATCCGTTCCCAGCTGCTACTGCGAATTGCAGTGTAATATCTGTGATGGGCACTGAGCAGACACAACAACTGGTCATCCCAAAGCAGGGAAGGTGGTTCTCCAGGCCTTCCAGGCTGAGTATCCCTGAGATAAACTTTGTAGGGAGAGTGGAGATCCCTCACTGGAGCTTTGGGGAAAGGGTTTGGAAAGAGGCAGGAACTGGATTTTGAAAGGAGGAAAGAGGTGTGTGGGGGGGGATTTCTCTTGGCCTGGCCCGCTTTCGTCACCATCTTTCCTCTATCCTGCTCCATCTCTCACCCTTTCCTACTTGCCGACTTCCAAGTTCCTTTTCCCTCCCTGTCACACCCTGTAATTCCCATCTCTGTACCTCCCTGAGAGGCAGGACAATCAGGAGATAGTTTGTTTGTCAGATGGGAGTTTTTTCTGGATCACTGAAAATAGCCAGCCTTTCCCCTGCCAAGTTTCCACCCCCTCTGAGCCTCGTGTGTGGCTGCAAACTGCAGCATTGCAGAGATGTTCTCCTTGGTTTTATTTTAAGCTCTTACTATTCTTCACTGTTTCTCCTCTTTTGTCAGGGCTGTTTCCATTCCTGTGCTGCCAGTCGAGGTCCTCTTTAATTTTTGGCCAACTTGATCCAATTGTGTTGTGTCTCTGCCCGGGTACCTGGCTTTGATGTGATAACAGCACTGAGAATGGCCTCCGATCGGATGAACAGCCTCCGTGCCAGTTTGGGCAGAAGAAAGGTTGATCCCACGTGGTTTTTTATGCAGTTTCCCAGTAAACCACCAAATTATTTGCTGGAAAATGATATTGGATTAAAAACATCACTGCTCTTCCAAACTGGGTGTGCTGCAAACACCTGCTTTCACAGCAGAAATATACCAAGTACATTAGACCCATGCCGAAAGCCAAGTGCCAGGCAAAAGGTGAGTACAGCTGCCAAGGCCTATGGGCAAACCCAGTTCATTTTTGCTTCCCCTCTAAACTTCCCTTTTTATTCCCAGAGCTATCTGAAGGTATTTATTTGCTCATCGGCGTAGCGTCCCTTTTGAAATTCCCGATTGTACCTCGCTGGCATTGATTTTTGCATCCCAGCTCTGTGCAATGAAAGTGTTGAGGGAAAACACAAGGCATGGAAGGAAGTTCCCACTGAAGAAGCATTTTCAATTGTGGCGCGTGTGTTGGAATGAAATGTGCTCTGCTGAGCTACAGCAATGGGGCTGGTGAGCGGTGCCAGCGGCCGCGCCTGTTGCATTGCTCGGCTGTACAAGGTGCCTTTGCTGTGCTGTGACAGCACCATGCAGCTGTTATTCAGAGGCCTCTTGCAGTGTTTTGACCCCTGCTTGAGAGCAGCAGCATTGATCCCCTTTTCAGCATCATTCCTAGGGTTGTTCTAGTCCAGTCAATATCTGAGGAGCGTTGAAATAAACACAATAATACCGTGTGTCTACATCACTCATTTCCTCCCAGGAAATGAAGAGGCTGTGCCAGTTGGTAGCCTACAAGAGGCGGGCTGGGGAGGTGGGTCCCAGTTTTAGTAGGATCCCTTGTTGACCATTTTAGCAGAGAGACCCTGGCTCGAACGAGCGTGGGGCGTCTGTGGCACCCTCTGGACTCAGAAGGATGAACCAGGCTGTTGTGCTGGAGCAGAAGGTGTGAGCAGAGTCTCTGCGTGGACACAAGGGTAAGTGCTAACCATAGCCCTCTGCACTGAGCAAGCCCAAGCCACTTTCCTCCCCGTTTCCCTGCTCCCATGTTTACAAGGCGAAGGAAGGGGCAGGGTGTGAGTGGGGAGTGGCGTGTCTGAAAAGGCATGATCCTGAGCATGAGCCTTATCCGGCCAAATCAAACTCAACTGGGCAGGAGGAGGCTCTTAGAAGTATTCCCTCAAAGTCTGGATTGATGCGAACGGGGGTGTGTGTGTGTGTGTGTGTGTGTGTGTGTGTAAATCCTGCCCCCCATGACTGCTGTCTGTTCTGTGGACAATAAGAGGGCTCTGGGCAATAAGGCCGGAAATCACTAAATTGGGTTTCTTTTAAAGGGTAGCATCCAAACCGTCCAGCAGTGATCAGCTCAGACAATACTCACTGCCTAAAAGCTTTGAGCCTTAAAGTGATGGAGCATCCTTAGGATGCTGCAACTGGGAGCTGCTTAACTGAATCTGTGTTTACCAAAACAATCTCACCTTTCAGCACGCAGGGACAGGGACTCTCTTCCCTTTTCTCCGTTATTAATCACGGATTACTTTTGTGTGGCGCTGTCCTGACAAAGATTCCCTGAGGGAAGAGTACAAAATCTCCATAGCGCCAAAAGCAAAGAGTCCCTGTGCCAAGAACAACCAGGCTGCAAATAGAAAACCAGGACAGTGAACAGAAAGCTGAAATAAAGAAAAAGGGACAGATATGAAAGCCAGGGTAGAGGAAGCAAAATGAAAGCCATCTGGTAGATGTATAAATGTGGAAGTAATTCCTGGGCATTAGCTGTATTACAATAACAATTAGATTCATAGATTCATAGATACTAAGGTCAGAAGGGACCATTCTGATCATCTAGTCTGACCTCCTGCACAGTGCAGGCCACAGAATCTCACCCACCCACTCCTATGAAAAACCTTACCCATGTCTGAGCTATTGAAGTCCTTAAATCATGGTTTAAAGACTTCAAGGAGCAGAGAAGCCTCCCTCAAGTCAACCATGCCCCATGCTACAGAGGAAGGCGAAAAACCTCCAGGGCTTCTCCAATCTGCCCTGGAGGAAAATTCCTTCCCGACCCCAAATATGGCGATCAGCTAAACCCTGAGCATATGGGCAAGATTCGCCAGCCAGATACTACAGAAAATTCTTTCCTGGGTAACTCAGATCCCATCCATCTAATATCCCATCATGAGAGATGCAGTCCAACCAGACAACCCTGCCCATTGAGGAGAATGGGAACCCAAGGCATGCAGCACCATTTTGAATCAAAATGTTCAGGTTTTGGATGAAAAATTTCTGTGCAACATAGACAGACACTTTATCTGAAAAAATGTTTAGTCAAAGACCCAATTTTTCTGTCAAAGAGTTTCCATGGAAAAATTTTGAACATCCCTACTTTCAATTCTTTCAAGAAACATCCACATCACCTAATGTCATTTTTAATTTGTCAGTGTCTACCACATTCAGTACCACATGCAGCTATCTGTTTCCAGTTTAGGAGATCATCTAAGAGGAGGCAGCATTGAGCAAAAGAGTCTTTGTCATGCCTTCCTAGTTTTTTAATCTTCTTTTGAGTTCCTTGGGATATGTGCTTAATGGTCAATGTCACATGGCCCTTTGAAAACCATCTTCTGTTCCTCCTAACTAACTGTGGATGGAAAAACTTGAACTCATGTGACCTTGGAGTATAGATCTGACATATGCACCCTTCATGCAGCATTTAATAAAATCACTAATTAATGAAAACACTTTTCAAATAATCCCAAATAAATTTAACTGTTAGACCAGGGTCCCATTGTGCTGACTGCTGTATGTACACACAGTAAGAGATATGGTGGCCAGATAGCAAGTGTGAAAAATCAGGACGGGGTGTGGGGGGTAATAGGGCCTATATAAGAAAAAGCCCCAAATATTGGGACTGTCCCTATAAAATAAGGACATCTGGTCACCCTAGTAAGAGAGAGTCCCTGCCCCAGAGAACTTGCAGACTAAACAGCCAAGAGGTGGGAGGAGAAAGAGAAGCAAAATGATTTGCCCAAGGGCACAAAGCCCATCAGTGCCAGAGCCAGGTTTAGAGCCCAGGAGTCTTGGCTCTCAGGCCAGTGTCCTATATACTATACCATGTTGCATCATATAGTCTATCCCGGGGTGGCCAACCTGTGGCTCTGGAGCCACATTTGGCTCTTCAGAAGTTAATATGCGGCTCCTTGTCTAGGCACCGACTCTGGGGCTGGAGCTACAGGCACCAACTTTCCAATATGCCAAGGGGTGCTCACTGCACAACCCCTGGCTCTGCCACAGGCCCTGCCCCCACTCCACCCCTTCCCACCCCTCCCTGAGCCTGCACTGCAGGTTGGATAGCCTAGGCCTGACTTAATAATACTTAGCAATATAACAATTTTCATGAGTAAATCTCAAGGCACCTTATAAAGGAGTTCAGTATCATTTTACAGATGGGGAAACAGAGGCACAGAGCCCAAGTAACATGTCCAAGGCCACCCAGCAGGTCAGTGGCAGAGCCAGGCATAGAACCCTGAGCTCTACCAGTCCAGTTCTGTATCCACTAGTCCACATTGCGTCTCTGACTTCCGGTTTTTCCTTTGGTGACAGGGGAAGATGATAGTTTTGTATGATTTTTGGCACAAAAGCAGGTGAAACTCAGCAGCTGTGAGTGGATTTCACTGAGATTTCTGGTTCATTGGGGGTGTGGTGTTGGCAGATGAGGTGGGAGAGAGCCCATGGAGCTCAAAAGCAAAAAAAAAAAAAAAAAACCCAAGCAAACAAACGTGTAAGCCCCTGTGAAGCAAACCTGGTGAGTCTGGTGCTACTCTAAAAAACTGCAGGTTATATCCCCAGCCACTATAAATCTGCGTAGTTCAATTGAACTCAACAGAGCTATGCTGATCTACCCCAGCTGAGGATCTAGCTCATAAAATCGACAGTTCTAATTAGCACTAGAACTATCTGTTCTTTTATGTGTATATTTTCAAGTGTCAGTACAAAGGAGCTGCCATTTCTTTGCGAACACCATGATGTATTTGGCCCCATGATAGGAGCTGGTTGTGAAGCATGGGCTCACTGAGTCAGCTGGGGGCAGTGTACTACCAGCAACCTCACTGCAAACTGTGACGGAGACATTGTAATCCTCAGACATGCTGAGCCAATGTCCACCCTGCGGGAATTTCCTTGACTTCAACTGAGTTACATTCAGAGGGATTTCCGCCACAGGATGCTGGACCAAGTTCCTTCCTGGTGTAAGTCAGGGGTGTTTTGAAGGATTAACTTGTTGATGTTTGCAGAGTGCTTTGAGATTCTGAGCTAAAAGGTGCCCCAGAAAGGCAAAGATCATCATTATTATTATTATTATTTCTTTATTGTTGTTAATTGCATCCAACCCATTTTATCAAGAGCAACTGTGAGTATGGATGGAGAGATCCAGGATACAGCACGGTCAGTGCCAAAACTCTGTTCTGCAGGCTTTTTCTGTCTCCTGTCAGGCTTTAGACTGATATGATTCAGCTAATAGAAAGACAAGCTTAGTTTAAGACAGATAGGTGTGAGTAGAAAGGTCATTCAGTCAGGAGGGAAGATGACATTTCCGGATCCTCCGGAGGCTGGACACACGTTCCTTTATAGAACAACTCCCTGTGTCCCTGTTGCATCCATGCCCAGAACACTCTTAGTGCACACAGATCATTCTCCGGAGCATCCTGCGCAGCTGGCTGTGCCCTGCCGGGATTACCAGGGTGCTCATCCCCAAGAAGAGCGAGGTGCAGAAATCTGCAGCCTGAAGCAGGAAGGGTGCAGTGGGCCAGCTGGTGAAGCTGTGGTAGCTGACTGCCCGCGTGTTGGTCCCCAGCAGGCCACAAACAGAACCACCAAGGCCAGGATGACTTGGCAGCTCTCTGCTCAGAGAAAAACCTGGCCAGCCCGTTCTCGGCCCCCAGGGCTCTCACATGCCTATTCAGTCTGTGTAAGGTGTACACGCTGGCGCCCAGCATCAGGACTACGGGCACGGTTTCGTGGATGACTAAGGAAGCTGTGGCATAGGCCAACTCGCTCTGCTGGGAGGGGAAAGCCCATGTGCAGTCCAGCAAAGGCCTGGTGGTACTGCTCACTAGCATCAAGGAGAGAGTGCTGTTCCCAACCGCTGCATGGCTGGAATACACCAAGGCAGGAAGAGAGTACAACACATTTGCCGTCTAGAGGGCAGATACAGTGATAGCTGCATCCTTGGCCCCTCTGGCTTCCGTAGCCCCCAGGGGATGCTGCTTCCTTATGATACGGCAATTGAAGATGCTCTGGCAGGAAGAGGCCCAGGTGCAAGGTGCTCAAGAGCCCCCAGGGGAACATGAAGACCCTACACCAAGTGGCAGACAAGGAGAGCTATAGCCCCAGGTCAGCTGTGAAGATCAGCGTGTTCCACGGCGCTGTGAGAAGGAGGTAGATGGTGGAGAGAGTGGCCAGGAGAAGGTCAGAGGCAGCCATGGTACCATGCTTCACAGTCATGGCAAGAACCAGAGCACCATACAGAGACGCCTGCACCACGTTGCCCTGAGACAGCTCATCCGGTGTCATTGCTCTGGCATGCCCCGAAAGCCCTGTGAAGGCAACCTAAGGCAGGCCTGTTATATCCAAGTGCCCATGTCATCAGTGCCTGTGCCAGCCTGAGAAACCCACCTCCTCCCAGAACCGGGGCACCTTGGCTGTGCAGGCATCCAGAGCCAATCCCATCATCATGCCTCCAACCTGTTCTGCTTCTCTGGGATCAAGACAGGGACTTCACCTTCAACCCACATTAATGGAGACTCCCAGCAAGGGACCAGTTGGGTTGTTTTTTTTTATGTGGATTTTATTTCTGGGAACTAGCCCAAGACACACACGGCCAAACTCATTATACCTGGGCCACTGAATAACCAGAGCAAGGCAACAGCTTTTGCTCACTACTGTCCTAGAGTAGATCCAGAACAGTGACCTAGATACCCTGGTACCCTACCACCAATTCTCAAATCCCAAGAATGTAGGTTCCACTTAGATAAAGGGCCTAAGTGATGGCTCATTATTCACTGTCTCAGATCCACTCACTTGTGTGTTGGGGTCCTGGAACCTGGAACAGAAAAGCAAATGCCCCTCTCCTTCAGTACTTGCCATCCTTCCAATTCCTCTCTTTTCTGGTCTGCTCACTTGTTTGTGTGAAGAGGTACTTTTGCCGACTCAGCTAGTTTTCCACTCATTTCATCAGCTCATCAGATGCTTAGCAACTAAACAAGCATTTATACAACCCACTGATTCAACAAATGGCTACAGCTGGGACTTTAAAGACCTGTGAATCCAGATTGATCCTCCTCCCTTGCTAGAATGAGACAGAATAGGCCTACAAAGAATTGCATTGTCTTTCTGTAACACTGGGAGGAGAGTACTAAAAGCCAATCAGTGGGAAGGAGTTTGCCAATCAAATATACGTTGCACCTCTGAGCTGGTGATCTTGGAGAAGTTAAAACCACTGATTCTCCCAATGACCCCTCTGAAGCAGGTGGGTATGTACCTTTGCATCTACTTTACACCTGGATAGATGGGGAGGCACAGAGGGTGCAGAAATAAAACAGCCCACAGCAAAACCAGGCCTGGAACCCAAGCATTTTGACTCTTGATGCCCTGCTTTAAAGGCTAGCTTATGGTGATGACTCATAAATTTTGGCACGGGAAGCATTGTCTTTGCAAGAGGGATTTGCTTCTGATGCTTTTCAGCAACAGGTTTTATGCACATTTATCTTGAGGGCAGCCTTCCTTTACAGCAGTCTGATCTCCTCCCTCTGTTTCAGAGGAGCCTGATTCCAGGCCCTTTGTTCTCCCCTTCACCTCAACATGGCAGCTGAGGAAGGTTTAGGGAAGATCATGTTGTGACATTACACCCCATATTCTTCATAGAAATATGGTTAGGATATGAATATGGCATAACTAAGAGATACTTTATGCAAGATGGGTCTTGTAAGATGTCACTGGAAAGGTTATAATTTACCAAATGTGTTTATCCAATTTGCATGCATGTATCATTTTTGTATCTGAAGCTGGGAGTATTGACCATGTCTCTGGCCTCATCCAACATAGTCCATTTGAAATACAAACAATGTTAGTGGTTTATTGAGGAAATGCACCCAAGCATAAGGATTACCCTAGAAACGGTGTGCAATAGAAATCTCTCGGAGATAGCTCTGTACAATGGGCATGGTTTGACTCAGGGCACAGCAAAAAAGCTTTCCAGGAAGATGGGGGAACATATAAAAGAGGGACAGTGACAATTCGAGGTGTCCTCACTCTCCCTACAACAAGAACACCTGAAATCACCTGAGGAACGAAGACTGAACTGTGGGAAGTGATGGTCCCAGGTTGGAAGGATTTTTAGCCTGTGTAAGAAAACCTGGGAAAGCCAAGGCAGGTAGTGCCTTAAGAATCTGCCAGCCTGTTTATCACTCAGGGTAAGAATTTGCTAATTTGTATCCTATCTATCTAGTGTGTTAAAGCTCAGTTTGCGGCTTTTGTTTATTTACTAAGGTAATCAGCTTTGTTCTGTCTGCTATCCCTTTAACTACTTAAAATCTACCTTTGTAGTTAATAAACTTATTTTGTTTATTACGAAACCCACTTTACTGTGATTTCTAACTGGTTGGGGGGCAAGAAATCATGCACATCTCTCTTCACATTGAGGAAGTGGGTGGATTTTTCTGAGCTTGCGCTGTGCAGATTTTTCTATATAGTGCAAGACAGTAGTATTTTGGATTTGTCTCCCAAAAGGGGTGGGCACATGAGTGCTGTGGGAGTCCTCTCACACACAGCTGACTTGAGTCTGTGTCTGCAGTGGGTGTGGTCCTACCTGTATGTGTGCTGCAAGAGGCCGGAGAGCCTAATTCTTTAAAGCAGGGAGAGGGAACCCCGGCTGGTTGAGCAGAAGGGGCTCAGTGAAATCCCAATACATCAGGTGGCATCCCAGAAGGGGGGTCCAACCCGTCACACATGTTTATTCTGCAACATTGGTGGGCTGCCATAATGCTTCTGCCCTACAGCAAAGAAGAGGATGTGGTGTGTGCTGGTATCTTCAGCCGACTGGATCACACCATTGCAATCCATCCTGCCTTAAAGGTGACCTGAAAAAGAAACTGGGATTATGTCCCCTTTTTGCTTCTCTTTGATGGATAAGGAACGACTGAAAGGATTTTTCCTGTTTGTTCTTGCGTTAGGAATACGAGCTCTCCTCTCTGCTATTCTTGCTTGAGGACTCCATGGAGGACTGGAGAACTAGGACATGAAAAGAAGTGAGAGACTGAAATCTGATCAGTTCTTATTGTAGAAACCCTTCAGGGCAGCAACTATCTCTTTGGGACATGATATAGGATATTGGGGTCTAGCACTGTCTTTTAGGGGATGTCTTCACTGCAAAAAAAGGGGTGTGTTGTTACCTTGACTAGCAGCTCAAGTGCAACCCTAAGCCCCCCTGGAACTGCTAACTGGAGTTAAAAGCCAAGTTGCCATGTCTTCACTTCTAGTTTAACCC
Source organism: Dermochelys coriacea (assembly GCF_009764565.3). Lineage (NCBI taxonomy): Eukaryota > Metazoa > Chordata > Testudines > Dermochelyidae > Dermochelys > Dermochelys coriacea. The sequence goes on along the minus strand of NC_050085.1, from coordinate 16,889,690 downwards.
GAGTTAGGTAACCTGAGCTAAGAACACATCTGTGTGCAGTGAAGATCTCTTTGCTTCGCTGACGTTTTTGCTGACTCTTCTAGCCCTTCAGCATCTGCTGCACCTTTTCCTCTCGAATCGTTTTGCTGATCAGTGGGAATTTCCAAGCATCCCAGCACATTCTGCTCACGACCCGAGCTCTGACAGCCAATCACCACATCTGCTCTATGCGATTCAGCTCCTCCTGGAGTAAAACAACACTGCCGGCTCCCCTTCTTTGGAAAGACAGACGGTTGAATGGCAGCTTGGCTAGTGGAAATGCTGATGGGGATGTGGGGCTGCCTGCTCTGTGAACTCCACGAGACCTTACCAAAGCCCTGCTGCTTAGCATGGCCTTACTGCAGCCCTCTGCTAATGCTCCTTTAATTGCTTCATTTGGCTATGTGTTAGCAAAGCTGCAAGGATGCGTTAGCTGGCTTCGTGGACGGCAGCTCTTGATAATCACACAGCTTATGGAAGCATCAGCCACTAATTATACCAGGACTTGCTCTCCCCCATGATCCTTTGGCCTGCAAAGGATGATGGGCTCATCCCACTGGGCCTGATGCAAACTAGGTTGTGTAACCCTACCTTCTCTCAGCTTTGGCATCTAACTGAAACAAAGCCTGGTCCTTAAATCATGGACGATGTCATCACCACAGCTCTAATCCTGGGAGGTTTGTGATTAAATCCAGGACAATATCACAGGTGTGGGCTCGATCCTACAGTTGCAGAGAGGCTGGCTACAATATGGTTGTGGCACACAGATCCTGTTCTCTACACGCATGGGCCCGTGAGATGTTCAGTGCATCAATTCCTGTCTGTCATTTGGTGTCCGAAGTGCTCAGAAGAGGCTCCAGGCCTCCATGGATGTGAGGAGCAGAACTGAGGGTGGCTGTGGTGGGAGCCAGGATCCCTCGCGAGATGTCTGCTCCCTTCAGACGGGCACACGAGGAGCCACAGCACAGCCTGCTTCTCGGCAGGTGAATGTTTAATGTCGAGTAGAGGCTGCGTCTGGGCTGCTTTGACCCTTGTTTTATCCCAGTCCTGATGAGATCTGGTTGGCGTTGTGGGCAGCTCCAGGGTCCCACCCCTGCCCCTCGGCCTTGCTGTGCACATCAGCGCGGGAAGGTGCCTCTCTCTTCCTAGGGAGACAACAGGGCTTACATGTCTGCTTGTTGGCAGGTAAACAGCGCCTGCTCCTATGAGTCACGTCTGAAATCACTTTGTGCCTTTAGATGGCACCGTCCCCAAAGCTGGTCTGCGAGTATGTTCCGCCAGCTCCAGGGCCAGATGTGCTGCTCAGACAAAACAGAGCATCCCTCCAGGGCTGCTGGGGAGTGACTTGCTGTGTCCCAAAACCCTGGCGCTGGTGTGGCCTGGGGCTCTCCCCTCCTCGCGGCCTCTGCTCCATCCCACCTGCAGTGACCCCTTTAGCCCTTTCACTGGCCCCTATACACTGCTCCCCTGGCATATAGGGGCAGCAAAGGCATTTCAACAGCCCTGGGGAGAATTCCCACAGCATAGGGCAGAGACACATGGCCCTATGCTGCCCCCACTCCTACTAGAACTAGTGGCTTGCTCTCTGGATACTCTGGGCTGCAGTGCAACTCATAGACAGCACTTGGCAGGCTGCCATATGTTAGGGCAACCGTGGGGGGCTGCAGCATATTGGGGACAGCAGCATCAGGGAGGCAGAAAGGGGGCTTAAAGCCCCTCTCTCAATTCCTCCTTCTGAGCTGTGGCTTCTGCACCTGCCTCCTGAGAGGGGCAGTGTGGGGTCTGACTCGTCCTGGGAACACTGAAGCGAGCTGAGACCGTGCAGGAACGTTTGCATGGAGCACAGAGTCAAGTGTCCAAATCAGTGCTTTTAGCAAAGATGTCAGGACACGTTTCTGTTCCTCTGGGGCTCGCCCTCAGCCCCTGACAGGGCATCTCCTGGCTTCGAGCAGAACTGGAAGATCTGGTGCTGGCTGATTAAGGTTTGTGGTTCTCTCTTTTGCACGTTGGCGAGTTGACAAAAGTGAAACAGTTTCCCTGAGGTTAGGTTGGAAGGTGACGGTCACAGTGTTTTATGTTGAACTAATGGGGTTGGGTGTTCAGAACTCTTTCTCCCTCTCTCCCTTCACACACATGCTCCTGCGCTGGCCCTCACTTCGGTGGGAATTCTGTCATCCTCTATGGGCAAAAGAGCAAGGATCACACATGGAATCAGCTTGGCACACTTCTTTCCTTTAGCTTTGAATAATAATAATAATACCTAGTTTTATCTAGTGCTTTTCACCAGCGTATCTCAAAGCACTTTACAAAGGAGTGTGGTCTCATTATTCCCATTTTACAGATGGGGAAACTGAGGTACAGAGAGGTGAAGTGACTTGCCCAAGGTCACCCAGCAGGTCAGGAAATGAACCTAGATCTCCTGAATCTGGGTCAAAAAGCTTTTTCCAGTAGGTCACACTGCCTCTTTGTGTCACCCATACATGATTCACCGAAAGTTTATGCTCAAATAAATTTGTTAGTCTCTAAGGTGCCACAAGTACTCCTTTTCTTTTTGCGGATACAACACAGCTGCTACTCTGAAACGGTACATGATTGTGCCCTTTCACTACTAAGGGACTGATTCAGGGTAGCAGGTCCATTGGCATAGATTTAATACATCAGCCACCATCTTTTTAAGAGCTGGATTATCTAACTCTTTCATCCAAACTGTCTTGGTGCCATTTAAATCCCCACAGCATAAATCCAGCCACCTGTCACCTTCGTTCACTTCCCTGTGTATGGAGAAAATGTGACAGGCTTTTTTTAATAATTGATGGTCTTTGTTAGCTAGCTGTTTCTCACACAAACTATCCTATATTTATTTTTCTCCTCCAGTTCAGAGTTGCCTTGTTTCATTTGTGCTCTGGCTGGAAAGAAGAGCTGCTGTTACACAGAGATGCATTTGTTAATAGCAATTATTATGTTTGCACAGGTAATATCTAAACAAGTGCTTCACTGCCCTGTGTGTCGCAAACAGCTAATTAATCAGGAAAATATTAACAGCCACTCGTTTTCTTTCTTCGAGCAGCCGGCACTGTGATATTGTGCTGCAAAATACAAGAGTTGACTGAGCCCTAAATAATTGATAACACTAGAAATCACATCTATGAGTGAGAGTGACAAGCGCATATTAGGTGGGTCTCTTTCTGAATGGAAATGGGCTGCAGTTATGCACCTGGAAGCTGAGATCAGTAAATGTAGGTGCCAGCTCAGAACTAGACCCAAGGAATTCTGTTCAGTGAAACCATGCATAAGTAAAGTGTGCAATTGTTTGCAACGACTGGATCTTAGAACCACGGGATAATGGAGTTCTTTGGGATCCTGGAATAAATGCCAGGTTTTTTTTTTTTCTGTATTGCTAGGGGCTGAGGTTCTGGGGGGCCCATCCTGCAAGCCATGGAGGGCCTGATTCTGTTCCCCTGCAGCATGTGTGTCCTCACTTACACTAATGCAAAGAGGGTGTTGAATTATTATAGCACTCAGAGACCTCAGCAGAGCTCACAGTCCTGTTCTGTCAGGAGCTGTGTGTGCAGCGCCTTCCCCAGGTGACTGCATCCTAAACAGACAGCGGGAAGGTGGCGAGATGAAGGCACAGGGAAGAGAAGCCGCTTCCCCAGCTCACATGGCAAGGAGTTGCCCAAGCAGAATGGGGGCGTTTTACACCCATTTTGCACTGGGATAAATAACACCAGGAGCTGGGCAATGCAGAATCCGCCCCAGAACATGCTCTGGGAGGCGCTGGGGGCCCTCCACTCCCAGCAGCTCCAGTGGAGGCTCTGGATGTTTAGCACCTTGATTAGCAGGGGAGTTCGCTCTTCACCAGCTCGCGATGCAGTGGCCAGGCAGGCTGTGGCCCAAATCCCACGTTGCTTCTTTCTTCCCTTTCCTACCAGCCACCAGCTGCACGCTCCACTTCCACTTTGAAACTTGCCAAACTTCCCTGCTGGGAGGTGAGGGGCGATTTGGGAGGTGAGGTGATTAAAAGGACAGGACGTGGGGATGGGTGGGGAGGGGGGAAGGTAGGAGGTACATGGGGGCACTGAGATTGCTAGAGCCCTACTTTGTGGGCTGTTAATTAAAAATTAAAATAAACTGTCGACGGAGCCTAGGCTTGACTTTGACCAAGTAAATCAAGCAGAAAGGTTTTCCTATGCATGTCCCACAGGGGAATATCCATGGTCAGGGCAGGGTTCACTTCAACCTCTTTTTTCCTAATCAGGACATACCTACAGAGTTCTCTTCTGGGGTGGTGGTAAGAAGCTCCCCAGAGCTCTGGCTTTTGGCATCAACATACCGCTGACGTGAACAGGGCCATTCTCCTCTCTCAGATCTATCGTTTCAGGCTCTCTGCAGACTCAGGCAGGCTGCACTGCATAAATCACAGTCAATTCCTATGTTCAGATTTTTTTTTTCACAACCATGAGAGCTAGAATCTTAATTTTTCTTTCGAACAAAACCTGAGATTCTGACACACTAATATCTCCAAGTAAATCAAGCAGAAAGGTTTTCCTATGCATGTCCCACAGGGGAATATCCATGGTCAGGGCAGGGTTCACTTCAACCTCTTTTTTCCTAATCAGGACATACCTACAGAGTTCTCTTCTGGGGTGGTGGTAAGAAGCTCCCCAGAGCTCTGGCTTTTGGCATCAACATACCGCTGACGTGAACAGGGCCATTCTCCTCTCTCAGATCTATCGTTTCAGGCTCTCTGCAGACTCAGGCAGGCTGCACTGCATAAATCACAGTCAATTCCTATGTTCAGATTTTTTTTTTCACAACCATGAGAGCTAGAATCTTAATTTTTCTTTCGAACAAAACCTGAGATTCTGACACACTAATATCTCCAAGTAAATCAAGCAGAAAGGTTTTCCTATGCATGTCCCACAGGGGAATATCCATGGTCAGGGCAGGGTTCACTTCAACCTCTTTTTTCCTAATCAGGACATACCTACAGAGTTCTCTTCTGGGGTGGTGGTAAGAAGCTCCCCAGAGCTCTGGCTTTTGGCATCAACATACCGCTGACGTGAACAGGGCCATTCTCCTCTCTCAGATCTATCGTTTCAGGCTCTCTGCAGACTCAGGCAGGCTGCACTGCATAAATCACAGTCAATTCCTATGTTCAGATTTTTTTTTTCACAACCATGAGAGCTAGAATCTTAATTTTTCTTTCGAACAAAACCTGAGATTCTGACACACTAATATCTCCAGGAGCTGGAGCCCGAGGTCCAGGCCGATGATGTCAATGCCTTCCTGCGACCATGCGCATCAGGGGCACTCTTTGGGTCGGAGAAGTGCATCCTGTGTGATGAAAGGTGCCATATGCATGGATTAGTAACAAGAGAAGTGGTTTGCTGTGTAGGTCGCTCTCTGCACGTCACCCCAGAGTACAGGTGCAAAGTCATCATTCCCTGTGTCAGGAGCCAGTTTGCACTCGGAGTAGTTTTCATTGCTGACTTCAGCCAAGGCACTATTGCAAGTAATTGATTTGCCCATCTAATGACCTTCTGGGATGGCCAGAGGCCTCCCAGGGGAGGACACAATACCGGGTGACCTTCTTTCTGTGGATAATCCCATCAGTGCTGTAGCATCTGGCTAGCAAATGAACAGCGACACCTGCCTACCAGCTGCCACTGAAGGTTCTGATGATTGGTTGATCTTTCAGCCCTGTGTTCATTTCCTGTCCCAGGCCAACTCTTCCTGCTTTAGGGACTACGCTTCTCCAAGCAGGTGCCATGTGCCTGCTGCCTGCCTTAACGGCTCTTCTGGTTCTCGGGGTATTTAGAGCTGCTTCAACAGTATCAAGGCAAGGTTCTCCCTACCCCTGAGTATCCTTCTTGAGTCCTGCCTTGCATGCAGGGGCCTGGACTAGACGACCTATTGTAGGACTGGACGGGACCTTGCTTCTATGATTCTGATCTGGAGGGGCCATTTCAAAGAGGGCGAGACCCGTTTAATGTCGGTGGCTCATTCAGTCCTTACCCCCTCACTGCTGAAAGTGCCAGTTGTCATCGCGACAGAGAAGGGTGCGGTTAATGCACAGGACTGGGCTCAGCAGAGCGGCGTTCAATCCTAGCTCAGCCACAGCTCAGGCGGGATCTTGGGCAGCGTGCCTAGGGCCAGTGCACTGAACTCTGAACCTTTTGCCCCTTCATCGCTCTGCACCCCCTTAGTAAAATGGGGATAGTATTAATATTTCCGAGGACGGCTGCAAGGATAGATTCCTTCATATTAGCGAGGTGTTCAGATTTACGATGGGCAGGGCCATGTAGATAGAGTATGTGATGTGGGCAGTTGCCAATCAGGAACTGACTGAGACCTGCCAAACTCATTTCACCCACTAGATCTGCTTTTTAAAAAGGAAAGGCTGTGGCAACACGCCAGCTGGGTAAGTATATCAGACGATATGAAGAGAAGCCCAGTGGCAGAAGAAACGATCTGTTACATTTCTTTGGCTGCAAGGTACCGGCAAGAGGATTTATCTGGCTGTAAAAGCTGTGACTTATTATTTTAATATTTTACCAATATTGCTGCATATTTAACCCCACTGAGTGGAGGAACCTGTTAATCTTCCTTCCCAGAGTGTTTTACAAGGGACTTCTGCGGAAGGATCTGCAACAACTGTGCTATTTCACAGCAGAGTGTAAGTGGTGCAGGGGAACTCAAAGGGAGTGGCAATGCGTCTTTAGCATCGCAACAGACAAAACGACGCTGGGTCAATAGGTTTGTTTCTATTCCACTGTGCCTATGGGAGAGGAGCACGGACTACCTAGCAACTCACTCGGCTCTTCCTTGCAGGCCAATGTTTAATACACTCGTCCGAATAGCAGCCCTTATTCATCTGCTGCTCAAAAAGGACCAAGTCCTATTTCCCTTACTTAGAGGATTAGTCCACTGTGGCCATCAGCTTTCTATCCTGATTAAATTGAGCAGGGCTATCTGTTCATGCAGGGTGAAATGATTGCAAGCTTCTGGGGAGAGGGACTCTCTCTTTATTTTGTTTGCACAGCACCTGGCACCCTGCGGGCCTGGTCCAGGAGTGGTGTTCCCAGAGGCATCTGCAATAAAAAGAATTAATAATAATATTCCCCTGTGCAGAGGGTCGGCTCCACCCATCCATCCAGCTTTAAGGCCACCATCACCACCATATCTGTCTCCTCTAGATTCAAAGAGGACTATGCTTTCTTCACCTGACAGGCGCTGGGTGTTCTGTGTGGGAAGGAGGATGGCAGGCAGGTTTCGCAGATTGCTCTGAGGCTTGTGATCTCACTTCTTCCAGCCGTGAGTTCCATGTGCCTGGGCCAGCTCCGACAAAGGTTCTGTCTCATGCCCATTGGCTGACAGTAGCATTGTTCCAGTGGAACACAGCTGTCATTGGAATTATGGTCACAGAGGCCATCTCCGTGCTAGCCAGGATCAATGCCAAAATAGGGCTTGTGGAGGAGTCAAATGGGTTTGTGATGCCCTACACAGGGGTGGGTTTTACCCATCTGCTTGGTTTTGAGGTGTCCTTTCCTAAATGGATGTGGGATGGAACTTGAGGGCCCTGCTCTATCCCCATGTTACTCCAATTTTATGCCACTGAAAACAGTGGAGTTGCACTGACGTAAAACTGGAATTCTATTGACTTCACACTGGAGGTGAATCAATCTTGTTGCAACCTGTTATCCATTGGCTGAGATTTCTTATACTCCCTTTGAGTTCCCCTCACCTATTACACTCCTCTGAGAAGTGTCATTGTCGCGGCTAGTCATTGGAGATGCACACAGAGATTTGGGGTTGGTTGGTTTGATTAGCACATTTTTATCAGTCTAAACAAATATCACCCACAGAAATACTGCATTGAAAGAGCATTATCGAGGTTCCGATGTCAAGCACTCAAAAGCTAAGAAATGCCAGATTTAATGCACCCTTAATTCAGCCCTCCTGTATATAAGCATTTTGATACAGCCACTAATTACATTGTCAAATACTGTTTTTCCACCTGCTTCATTCAGTGCACAGGATGGAACTGTTCTGGGGATAATTTTTCAGAGGCTTATAATTTGGCCAGATGTGGGCAGATTTTCATAAGGATGGCAAAAAGCACATGCCTGCCAAATGTCAAGTCCCTGCTCCAAGGCAAAGAGGTTTGTGGACTTTTCAAAGAAATGGGCACCAGAATTTTTGAACTTGAACATGAGCAAAGCAAATTATTTTCCCCAGCCTCATTTTTGGAAATGGCCAAACTATTTTGGCTGAAATTTTCCAAATAACTTCAGCCTGAGGCAGACACTTGGCCTGGAACATGCACCCCAAATAGTTTAACATTTGGCAAAGCTATCAGCAACTGAAATCAGGGTCTTTTAATGGGAACTGTTGGGCAGCCTTAATAACTGGCAATCTCATACCAGCCCCACCCATAATATAATATAGATGGAGCTATAAGTGTTCAGGAATAGAAAGGGTTCCATTTTTTTCAAAAGCAGTCAGGCAAATAACCCCATGCCCATAATTAATTAGCTACGTACAGAAATATTTGCATAGCTTTGGGAGAAAGTCACCAAATCAATGACATTTGCCATTTGTTTTGCATGCTCAATAATTATTATGCCCCACTCCTCCTGTCATGTTCCTGTCCTGTGCAGCTCTAAAATTTGTCTAAATTGGCCTGAGTACTTCCTTCCAGATGAAATAGCCTGGACGAATTGGATGATTTGAATCCACACTTCCTCACTGGAACTCCATCAACATATTTGTTCTGTCTACTGCCATGTGTAAAACATCAAGTGTACTTGGCAGAAACTGCTCGAGACCATTAAAGAGGGAAAATTAATGCTAGGATTTTTTTTAAAAAAAAAATAAACATCAAGCATTTCTGCCCCAATTGCAAACGAATTAGTGTGAACTAGAAGCGAGACATGCAAACATGTAATACAAGTGGAGATAAGGCATTGTATGATAGAGAAGATATAAGATGGAAGCAAGAAAGGCTAATAGCTGGACATTTCATACAGCATAAAACACTAGGCTAGACACCACTGTGCCAAGATACTGAATGACATACTGGCAGCAGAATTAGAACAGAGGAAATATATAGCAGAGGTGTACGTATACAGACACACTAGTACCAGAATACTAGTTAATACCACCCACTTTATGATTATTTATTGATTTATACATGTTTGCATGCTTCAGTGAGTTCATCAAGTATTTATGCCGTGACAGTGAAAACCAAAGGAATAATAACAAATGAGTCACTATTTAGAACCCCCTACCGTTTTCAAAGTGGTGCTCTGCAGAGTTAGCATAATCCTAATAATAAATAACAAGGAACACGTTATGCATGGAATACCAGGATTGCAAAGCACTTTAGAAAGGTGCAGGAATGTTATCACTCCTATTTTACAGATAAGGAAACTGAGGCATGGGGTGGTTCAGGTGAATGCTTTCTAACTGGGTGCCCAAAGTTAAAACACCTGTCTCCATATTTCAGCACCTAAATAAGTGGCCTGATTTGGTTCAGAGCCAGTGTACTCAGCACCTCTTGCTATCATCAACCCCTGCCCTAACTCAGCCCTGGCGTAGAGGTCAGGTAGAGGGTGTGGCCAACTCATGCTGAACTGCAGCTATTCCCAGCTGATGTACAATCCCTTAGAGATTGTGTCTCAGATGGTAGATGTTAGAGAAGCTCCTGAGACCCTCTCATCTGCACTGAGGTAGGTGCAGATTCACTTTCTCAGGGCTTAGAGACACACCTACAGAGCAATAGGCAGCTGGAATTTCTGGCCAGGTGTCTCTTTAATCTACTTGGAAGGGATTTACGGTTGTCCAACAAGAAAATATTCCCGATGAAGAATGTCTGAATGATTAGATCTGTTCTCTAGCATTCGGTAGATACGTCCCTGGAATCTGGAAAACGGAAAAGATAAGGAACAAATTAGTATTTAAATATATGAAACCATTCTAGTAGCGGAGGTTATATTTATGAGGACTTGTAAGAAATAGCTTCCCAGCCTTTTTCTTTGACATATTTGTCAACCTAAATGAGTATTGCACATGAAAATCTGCCAGGGAACTCTGTCTGCGCTGGTGTAACTAACTAGCAGGGCGTATGCCCTGCTGCTTATTATCTTAGAATTCTAGAGGCTGTGTTATGGCGTAAATCTGCACTGCATCAGAATGTTAATGCCTGGGAGAGCCTGTGAAATGCACTATCCGGCTGCACTGATCTAACCTTTGAAATGTTCTGGACCAAATTCATCCCTGCCATGGCTGCAATGAAATCAATTGGGGTTACACCAAGCATGACTCTGGCCTCTCTGTCTCCTGATAGACTGGGGATCCCACCTTTGTCGCATGCGGGAAAGGCCAACGTGATCTTGCCGCACCCAAACAGGTAATTTTAATAGGCACTCCTGGGGTCCGATTCAAGCTCTGGTGTACGCAGGTGCAGTGCCTGGGAGTTGCACTTGCTTACACTGAATTTCTGAATTTGCCCCCCTCCCCCAACCTCGTTGACTCCTTTCTCAAACTGGTTTGATGTATGGACACACGCCAGGGGAAGCAGCCCCTGCCCTTTGCTCTAACTGTACCTGGACACCTTTGATTAATGCATGTATGATACCAGGCTAATCCAAGAGCCCCACTGAAGCCAAGAGAAGTTTTGTTGCTGACGTCTGTGGGGCCAGGATTTCACACTCCCACTGTGGCCCTCCCAAATGCACACAGCTAGGGGATGAAACATGCCCTGGCTCTGTTGGACCAGTGCAGGGAAGGAAGGCCAAAGCAGACAGGCCCTTGTGGAGATACCCCCGACAGCTACCTTCTCTGTGTGATGCTGGTGTGTGGGGGTGCTCCCATTCGAGTGTCCCTGCTGAGCCCCATGGGGGTAGCATGTGAACAGGCAGAAGCTGCTCATGTATAAGCTGGTTCTGCCCACCATATTCACCCCCTCTTGGGCACTGTCCTTCACATGCCAGACAAGCCACTGTAGGGGGAAATGTCAAGAGGGCTTGAGGGACTGATTTAGGAAAGTAGATGCCAGGAGGTAACTATGCCTGGCATAGATTAGCTGGGGGCAGGGGCATGTAGCATGTCTGGGGGGATCTGAAGGATATAAACACCCAGGAGGCAGATGAACCGTCTGGGGTGCAGTAAGGGGCGCTAAGTAGGAGAAACTGAATGACCATCTGAGAAGGAAAACTTGGTCTGAGGATCAGGAAAATGGTTCTATCTGATTGTGAGATGTTTCTCCAAGCCAGGCACCTGAAAAAGTCACATTACTTCAGAACCTAAAAGCAGCCTGCACAACTCACTAGCAAAAGTCCCACAGTGAACAATCCTACATTATCCAGGAGGAAAAGGAAACAGGCCCTCAGGCAAAATTACTTCAAATAGTTTTTTTCCGGTGTCTAAATGACATAAACTGGCCAGGAGAGTCACTTTCCATGAGGTTTGTGGTTTATGTTTGTGTACGACTCAGACTTCATGTGACTGTAATTGCTCCTTGAGATCAAATTTTTCAGGCAGTGCTGGCTAACATACAATAGTGTGTGAGAGAGGAGTGCCTGGTGCCTAGTTGTCCACTGGTGTGTGCAAAGGCAAGGTTTGCAGCTCTCTAACACAGATGCCTGTGTATATTTTGTCTGACAATTTCACCTTTTGCATTTTTATGGACGTGAGAGACAAACAATCGCCATTTAAAGCCACTCTTTGACTTTTCCTCTCGAGGCTCTTTTGTGGGTCAGAAGAATTGAGCTTGGAACTTTAGGCCAGTAACCATTTTTCATGTTTAAAGATCTCTGTGTAATTAGCTTAGTGTCAACTTGATTGTTGGCGAGAGAGAGGATTTCTGACAGGGTAATATAGAATGGAGGCTGATTTACATTTCTGTAGCTTCATCTCTTGCAACATAGAGGAACAACTGCCATTTAATGTATCCAGTTGGCTTTTTCCAACCACTGGGGATGTGTACCTGGACAGAGACGGCTGAGGGCTATCAACTAGCCACAGGCTCTTTAAAGGAATATTTGAGTGGTTAATGCTATCTTTCTGCCCTTGCTTAGCAAAACATTATAGATCTCAAACAGCATAGACTGCACTGCCGTGACAGATATATTTTGAAAGGTTCCCATTAAAATGTACTGTACAGTAGAAACAAGGCATGGGGTAAAATTTTCAAAAGCACCTAAATGATTGCAGAGCATTAGTCCTTTGGAAAATCAATGGACCATTTTAAAAACCCCACCATAAATGACTGACCTGTCCAGCTGGCCACAATTATATCGAACCTCAGCAAAATAGGAGAGGGTAGGGGAGCTCTTTGATCACTCTTGGGCATGTTGGTTTACAAAGTTCTAACTGGACTTCCTTGGCTGACACCCTCATTAGTGACTGGTCAAGGGAGCTAACTAGGGATCTGTCTAGCTCACCACTCAGCGCATTCTGAAAAGCTGCCTCAGGTTTTCATGGACATCTAGGCAGTGCAAAATATTTGTGTCCAACTTTAGTGAAAGTTTGGCCAATACAAAGGAATGAATGTTCGCAGAGAAGCTTGGACTCAGAACCACTAGATTTCAGTACTAGAGTTGAAGATTTCACAGATGTCTACTAACGGTGGGAGCCATCCTGGTATAGTGGAGAACACTAGACTAGGAGCCTGGGTTGGGGGGGGCGGGTCTGTTCCTGGCTCTGCCACTGATTTTCTGAGTGACCTTGGGTGAGTCACTTCCTTTCTCCGTTTCTCTGTTTCCCCTCCCTCCATTTATCTGTCTTGTACCCAGGTCACAGACTGTCTCTCTTTATGTGTGTGTAGCAACTAGCATGCTGGGATCCCAATAACTAATAACCCACTCCGATTTTGTCTAGCAACTCTGGATGGACTCTGAGAGTGCAGAGGGAAAGGGTAGGTTGTATTCAGCTAGGAAAACATTTGTAGCCCGGGAGTCACTCAGTGCAGCCAGTAGATTTAGATTGGGCTCAGAGGAGGGGGATGCATGTTTGTTCCCCACATCTGCTCTTGCTGCAAGTCAACAGCTTGCTGTTTCTTCTTACTTAGTATCCTGTTTGTATGCCCTTGGAGTGACACCAACTATGCAGCCTACACAGCTCCACCAGCCTGCCTAGCAGTGAGCTGCAGCATATTCTACTGGTCCAGGCCTGATCCAACAAATATCTGTGACAGTGCACCATGCCCACAGTACTGCAGTCATGGGACACAGCACAGACCAGGTTGCCAGTCGAGGACTAAACTGTACTGGGGTTTGTGGATGCAAACAAAATGCAGTGAGGACCTATGCTGAGGTCAGCAAATGCCTGCTCACACGTGGCCTGAACCACGATTTAATAAAACCAAATGGACACCTGGAATGAAAAAGTCAGACGCTAGCTAAAGCCACTCAGTTGCTTTGTGGGGGCTACCACGTTCCATCTATAATGGAGCCCACTGGAAAGGGAACCAAACGAAACCTCTGGATTCAAACCCTCCCCACCCTGAGCTTGCAGAAGGTTCAGATCTGTCACTGAACTCTGCGGGTTGCACTGCAAACACTCTTGCAGGTTGCTCCTGCAAATGCCTGCAGAGTTCTCCTGCTGCTCAAACAGATCAGCTGTAGAAATCCTGCCCCCCCTCTCACCCCCCATTGCAATATTTCCCTGTGGTTAAGCAGGGCTTTGCTTATGGCCTTGGTCATTGTCTTAACTCCATTTCGAGTTCGTGTGGGTTTCATGACTGGTGCCAGCCTCCGAATCTTTGCCCAGAGCTGCTGCTGCTGCAGGGAGAGAAGGGGCGATTAATGGCACAATGGAAAATCAGATTCACCTCTGTGATTGTGCTTCCTTAGCTCTGCCTGGCTGAGTGCGAGACAGGCCAGTATAGAACACTGGGTGGAGGAAAAACCAATTATGACTCGATGCCACAGCAGAGGGAGGAGGGAGCGTGTGAATCCGGCCCCGTTTGGTGGGCTAGCAGGGCTGTGCGTTTTCTCCCTTCTGTCACATACAGCTGGGCCAGGGAAAGCATCCAACCTGCAGAGAGCCAGGCACTTGACGCTCCAATAGCCATTGGGCTTCCAAGCCTCCCAGCATTCGCAATGGTCTGTGAATGTGAATTAAACCAGGCTGTGCTCTGTGGCTATCAGGGATGTAAACAGGATGGATTTGGAAACCAAATAAGCCTCAGGAGCCAGAAATAAAAAAACAAAACAAAACTCCAGAACAAAGTGTTCAGCGTGGAACAAATAAATCCATTGTTTGCTAGCATCGGTTTCTACTTACTGTGAATCCCTGACTCCCTGCACACCCTTGGCTTCCTCAGATTGTCCCTGCTCTGACATGAGTGTGGTTGCCAAAGGGCTGTTTGTCTCTCAAGACAGGGGCTCAGGATTGTCTGCTTCCATGTAGAACACTCTAAGGGCTGTGATTGGCCTAAAGCCAGCTGTGGACCAAGCAGGGGACAAGGAGTCAGAAGAGCTGGATTGAATTCTTATATCTGTAGCTGACTCCCCACAGAAACCTTGAACAAATTACAAGCTCTCTGTTCCCTGATCTCCCTGTCTGTATAAATGGGGGACAGTGCTGCTTACTCTTCTTTGGAAACTATTTGGGAATATCCCTCTCCATCTGCCATGAGCAGCCCATGTTTGTTGCTCACGCTGGTGGAAATGAAATTAATAGGCAGCTAGTTTAAAACAAACAAAAGGAAGCATTTTCTCACACAACGCACAGTCAACCTGTGGAACTCCTTGCCAGAGGATGTTGTGAAGGCCAAGACTATAACAGGGTTCAAAAAAGAACTAGATAATTTCATGGAGGAAAGGGCCATCAATGGCTATTAGCCAGGATAGGCAGGGATGATGTCCCTAGCCTTCTGATTGCCAGAAGCTGGGAATGAGCGACAGGGGATGGATCACTTGATGATTACCTGTTCTGTTCATTCCCTATGGGGCACCCAGCGTTGGCCACTGTTGGAAGACAGGATACTGGGCTTGAGGGACCTTTGATCTGACCCAGTATGGCCGTTCTTTTGTTGTTCTTATGTCTTCTGTGTGGAGAGCCAGCACAATGTCTTTGCACCATTAATGTCTCACTTAAGCTGTCAACATAGAGCTGAAATAGAGCGTAAGTGGTGCACCGTGCCATGTACCTTGTGCCCAGGGTACACAGGGGAAAACTTTGTCCTCTGTTTCAGAGTAGCAGCCGTGTTAGTCTGTATTCGCAAAAAGAAAAGGAGGACTTGTGGCACTCTGTGATATATACACCCTGCATCCTCTCTTGTAGGCTGCATGATGTTCCACAACCCACCGCACAGCTGGAATATGTGTGTGATCTCACCTGTGTTCCCTGTTCTCTGCTGCCCATTGGACCAGCAGCCTGGATGCAGGTTGGTCAATGGGATGTATCAATCTTTACAACCTGGACGTAAATCTCTATATGAGCCAATCAGCATCAAGGCTTCCTCTGTGTTCTCAAGCTGTCTGAAAGTCCAGGGTCTTGATTGGTCAAGCTCCTACACAAGTGAGCTTCTCCTCTTGAAACATCCCATTATCTCAGGGTAATTTTCCCTACTTTTAAAATAATTTAATACAACCAAACAAGCAAATGCCACTTGTCCTGCTCTTCACAGGAGGTACCAGAGCTGCTGGACTGTGCTTCAGAGCTCTTTCTGCCATCATTCAAGGGAGGGACTTGCTTGCTCCAGAAAAGGTCACTTTCTTTCTACAGATGGACCTAAAATTGGATTAATCTTTCGGAATTTCTGAATCCAGATTTGTGCTTTCCAGCTGGCCCCATCTCTGTAATGGGCTGAAGCAAAATCGGAGATCTGAACAAAGCTTGAATATTGGGAAAGTTGGATCTGAACACAGATCCAGCCTTTGGGTCCCAGGCCCATTGCTCCTTTTGTCCCTTTTATCCCTAATCAACTTCCAGAGGGTGGTGTTTTTCTTGTCTGGGTCTGAGATCCCCCCATACCACCTGACTTACTTGTTGGGAGCAACTATTTTAAACTGTAGTGATTTAGACAATGACTGTGGTAGAATCCTGCAGTGTGTTCTGCAAGGGGACTTTTTGTCCTTGTATTTGAAGCCTTTATCTTGTCTGGGTTCTACATGTGACTCTTATTGTCAAGTGGAAGCTTGTCTCCACTGCTAAAGTATGCCAGGAAGTGGATAACTGCTCGTCTCCGAGCAGGGTTTTTTAATATCCAGATTTGAGAAATGGGTTACACCTTGTGTCTCTGATGTAATAAAATACAGTCACAGGTAGATTAATTTCCATCCACCAGGTTCTGTGCCAGAAGGTGGCTGTTAGCTAGGGAGATGTATACCTGTGCCTCCAGCATTGCCCAATAGCTACTTAATTACCCCACACCAGAGATGCAGAGATCTATTTTCAGTCTGCTTCTGCAGGGACACCTGCCTGCTTGGTTTCAACTGGTGCTTCATATAAATCGGAAACAAATGAACAAATTCCACAGAGGAGCATGGTTCTGCTCGTACAAGAGTCCAGCGGTCCTGTAGCTCATGCATGCGAGACCTTGCTGTTGCAGTGCCAGGGGTGCATTTATCCTTTTGCTCTTAGAAGACGGTTATTCTGTTTCATACAAGAAAGAGGAAGGGAAGAAAGAACCTCTTCTTGTGTATTGATAGGATTTATAGGACCCAAAAGGAAACCCCAGACTCAAAGAAGCTACCTAAGAAGCTTTCTGGAGCATTCATGTTGATTTTTCAATATATCTTGGAACACTGGGGAAGCTGCGTCCAGTTCTGGTGTCCACAATTCAAGAAGGATGTCGATAAAATGAGAGGGTTCAGAGAAGAGCCATGAGAATGCTTAAAGGATTGGAAAACATGCCTTATAGAGACAGGCTCAGGAGCTCAATCTGTTGAGGTTATCAAAGAAATTAAGGGGTGAATTGATGGGGATAGCATGAGAAACACTTGTTTAATAATAGAGGGCTCTTCAGTGTAGAAGAAAGAGGTCTAACAAGATCCAGTGGTTGGAAGTTGAAGCCAGACAAATCTCTAACACTGGAAATAAGGTGCAAATTTTTAACAGTGAGAGTAGTTAATCATTGGAATAATTTACCAACAGGGACATATTTCAGCCAAAACTTCTTTCAGTTAAAAACAGAACTTTGGCAATGCCATTTATGTTTTATCAATTTTGTAAATAAAAACAAACAAAATTAAAAACCCAAAACAAAATTCCAAAATAGTCAAAATGTTTCTGATTCAAAATGTGCTTCTATTTTATTCAGAAACATTACAAAACACTTGAAATCTAATCAGAGTGTATAGTTCCACCCAAAACTAAATGTTTGGGGTTGGTTTTTTTTGATCTGCTGAAAAATTTTAAAAAAATCATTTTCAGTTTGACACTAAATAATTTTTTCCCCCTGAGTTGTCAGTGAACCGAAAAAGACATTATTTGCACAGCTTTACCCAGGAGTAAAAGGTGCTTTAGCTTTATGGCAAAGGGGTAATATATATATTGGAGTTGGTGGAAAAAGTTAGTGGCCTCCAGTTTTGCAGCAGTTTTCTGAAAAAAAACCAAAACCTTAGCCTGAGATTTCCATTGTTTTTCTGCTAAATTTTTTAATTATGGCTGGGAGTTGGAATTTTCCCTGGTTCTAATAAAAAGCCATGCTGTCTGCACCTCAGTAAAGCAGTTAAGACTGTGCATATTTTACAGGGAAGCAACTTCCTTTTAAATTACTTCTCCTGCTTTGCAGGCATTGTACAGAAGCAGGCAAGGGAGTTATAGAGCTCTAATTGCACCATGATCAGTTTTCTAAGGAGAATACACTCTTTGCCCCTTTCTGTTTGTAGCTTGTCACTTCAAAACCAATCCTCATTTTCTTTAATTAAAAAGGTACCTGACTTCCACAGAAGGACTGGACTTGCCCGTAATAGCTTCTTGTCATGCATGGCCAGGTGCAGTCATTGCAGCAGTATTGCCAACCCACACAAAGATCTTGAGTTGGGATTAAAAAACCCAACCCAGTTATTAAAAAAAATAATTGGGGTTTCTCTATATTTGAATTCTGGTTTCTGAGCTTTAAGGTGAACTCCATTCATGTTTTCAAGCTTTTCTTGGCAACCATGATAGAACCTTACTAATTTTTAAAATGAAACCTGAGAGTCTTATCTAATCAGTTGACTCCAGGAGCTGGGGCTTTAAGAAAAAACACCAGCTATCACAATCAAACACCAAATATCATGGGATAAAGTCGTGAGAGTTGGCAAGACACTGCAGTGCCTCAGAATAAGAATAGCTGAGCCTGATTGGAAACTGTGATTCAGAGGCAGAGACTTTGCCTCTGGCTGTTGAGCTTGTCTTTTGAGTGTGGGGGGGTTTGTCTGGGAGTTTCTGCCATCTTGAATTATCATGGAAATCTGGTGAGGTTAGCTATCTTTGAGATCTCAGCCACACTCTACTTGGACTCCAAGAACAGGTCCCTTCCAATTTTGGAGCCAACCCAGAACCAAAACCATAGAGGTGGATTTGAAACAGGAGACTCACATGTTAGGTTCCAGCAAAGGTCCATGTCTCTCTCTCTTTTTTTTGCACATTCCATTTTTCCTTCCTGTGCTTCAGAGAGATGTGGTCTGAGTGAATGACTGGGAACCAGGAATGGCTGAATTCTAACCTTGTTCTCATACTGACTCCCTGTGTGGCCTTGGAAATCACATAACTCCTCTGTGCCTCAGTTTCCCCATAAGTAAAATGGGGCTAATCCTGTTCATTGGGGTGGGGGTTGTGAGGGTTAATTTGTGTTTGTAAAATTCTATGAGGATGAAAAGTACTTAGTATTGTTGAGACTGGTGCAGGCTAAAAATCAGTCTCTGTTTCTATAAACCATAATGGGAGAGTCCCCTACAGTGTCTTTGTCTCCCTTGAATGGCTGATACACATAAAACGAGTCTACCTCTACTGCGACTTAGCTAGAGAGTCCATTAGCTCAGGTAGTCAAAGCTCATGCTCTTGCTCTTAGAGAAAAGATCTAGATCTAGAATTGCAGCCTGAATGGAGGCAATTATGTTTAGTATCATGGCCATACAGCACCATCTCTCTGCCCACCCCACTCTGGTCTGTAGGATTGTCCCTAAGATATGGGCATTGTAGCTTCCCCTAAAGTTCCTTCTAATGGAACCTAATTGTAAGCTGTCTCTTCTCATTATGGGAATGAGGGAACAGTTCAGCTTCGAAGCCCCCTAAATTTGGTATGCTCTAGAGCCTCTTTTTACTTTAAGTATAAATGCCCCCTGGGAATCGTATAACTGGGGATGGGACACTAGATGGGGAGGCTCTGAGTTACTACAGAGAATTATTTCCCAGGTGTCTGGCTGGTGGTTCTTGCCCACAAACTCCAGGTCTAACCAATCGGCATATTTGATGGCTGGGAAGGAATTTTCCTCCAGCTCAGATTGGCAGAGACCGGGAGGGGGTCACTTTCCTCTGCAACAAGGGGATGAGTTACTTGCTAGTTTGAACTAGAGTAAATGGTGGAATTCTGTGTAACTTGAAGTCTTTAAAAGAACAGTTGTGGACTTCAGTAACTCAGCCAGAGATGAGGGGTCTATTACTGGAGTGGGTGGGTGAGGTTCTGGGGCCTGCGATATGCAGGAGGTCAGACTGGATGATCACGATGGTCCCTTCTGGCCTTGGAGTCTAGGAGTCGAAAGCATTTTGACTTGTGTGAGAAAGCAGGTGGAGTAAGAAGCCAGCATACACTGGGGCTGGCAAATTTTGGAGTGCGAATGCAACGTGAAAACTCTGTGTGTGTGTTTGTGTGCATAGGTGTGTGTATTGTGGGGGGATCCCTTCCAAAGATTATCAGCTGACATAAGAAGAGCATTAAATGCAGCTGAGAGCAACTGTTGTGAAATTCTGTAACTAAACCACTCTTGAGCTGAGCCCATTAATTGACCCATCTAGGAGAAAGGTTTTGGGATCCATGCCCAGTGAGCCATTAACTTATCAAAAGTGCCCAAGAGATGCTAGAAATAAAAAGAGTCAGTGTGAAAAATGCAACAATACCTGCAATCATTACTGCAGCATTCTAAATGAGAACTAGGGAATTTTTTGACTAAATATTTTTTTCATCAGAAGATTCCAATTCATCAAAAATTAAACTTGCAGAGGGAACGAATGGGTTGGTTCTGATGCATTTTCAACTCAATAAAAGTTTTGATTAATAACAGAGTTTTGAAATTGTCATTGTTTTGTTTCAACATTTTCAAAATGAAAACATCCAATTTTTTCAGTTTGAAATGACTTTTTGTTTTGAAATGTAAGATGATTTTAGTAATAAAAAAATTAAATGGTCAAAACTGAAACAAAACAGTTCAAAATGAAACCTTTCAATTGGCTGAATTGATTTTTTTTTTCCTGCGTTTTTGGTTTGTGAAAATTTTCAAGATTTCAACTTTTCCTCCCAATTCGTGGTAGGATAATTTTGTTGATATCTTGAAAATTTTCAGTGGGGAAGAACACTTTGTCCAGCCCAGCTCTGTTTCAGTCACTAGGGCAGAATATTGTAAAATGTAGATGTTGTCAGCACGGCCACTAATCTGCTGTGCCTACTTCCCCCTCTGCCTCACGCTCTCGGCCCACCAAGACAAGCGTTGACAACGTGTAAGAAAGAGACAAGCTGCCTGTGATATCTGTCAGGGGTGGGTATGGCCCACCCAGGGCTACACACTGCATTTACAGATTTCAGCAGTGCTCACTGCTGTTGTGGGACGCTGCTCAAAACGTGGCTCACAGGTGCTTTCCTGGTGGTCTGCAGAATGAACCACTGCAGCTAGGGTGACCAGATAGCAAGTGTGAAAAATCGGGACTGGGGGTGGGGGGTAATAGGTGCCTATATAAGAAAAAGCTCCAAATATTGGGACTATCCCTATAAAATCGGGAAATCTGGTCACCCTAAGGGCAACATCACATGGCAGGGGATTGGGAGAGATGGGTTGATGGAAGAATCTCTCTCTTGTGAAGTGGCTTTCTGAATGAAAGAGCTGGACAGCTACAGCAACATAATCTTTCCAAACCTCTTAGGTCTACAGATTTGGGATGCAAACCCCACTACCCTCTCTTCCTTAAAGTCATCGGTATGTTCCTGTAGGTGGATTATTTGCTGTTTAGGCTACAACTACCCTAAAGGACTCTCTAGTGGTATTTTGGCACCTTCTGGACTAAGGTCAGAACCAGAAGTCCAAGAGGGGGTGACAGGAAAAGCAAGAATAAGATAAGAAAAAAAAGTATCCACACGTTTTTGAAAAGATGTTTGATAGAAGGGAGAAGGGTCATTCAGCATTGTGGAGGGGTTTTAAAGGGGGAAGGGGAAAGGAGGCACATGATGAAAGAGGAGCACCCAAGTATGCTTGATGCAGTCCTCATACTGAATCCTCAATCGCCCTGTACCTTATGCAGTTATGTGCATTCACACAAGTGGGGGTCAAATGCTACCAAATCAGAATTGCCCTCTATGACAATCGATGGCCTGACTGCAGGTCACAGGAAGCAAGCAGAAGGCCCAATAAAACTTCTACTGGTTAGCGATACTTTGGGTTTTTCGCTCACAAATGTTGAAATTCTTACTCAGGCAAAACACATTAGAAAAAAACCCCATTTCCCTTTACCCATCTTAGCTCAGAAAACAGAAACAATTCCATAAATTGGTTGTTTCTTGTCTGCTGCAGTGTCAGGCTCTCCTGCACTAGCCCACCCCTGCTCCATTGGGAGCGGGGTGGGGGGAGAAGCAGTCCATCAGCCTGTTTCAATTGGATTTCTAGGGGCCTGGGGTGTCAGAGAAACTTGTATTTAAAAAAACAACACCACAAAAATGTCAGTTTGGGACCAAATGCGACCTGATGAATGCTTAACTCTCAGCTACCTCCACAACATGCAGACGCTGCAGAGCATGACAAAAGTCTCCCTTGCTTCCTTTACAATACTAATGGGATACTGAGCATCCCCTGGTCCATTAGCTGGAGCCGCAGGCACGCATCGTCCCCAGACACTGGGCCAACGCCAAGCCCTCCATCTTCGGGGGCTGCTGGAGCTTGGAAAAAACCAGCCCAGATATAAAATTGTTTCCTCATAACAACAGTGACTTATCGATCCTGGCTGCCGGCCCTCTCGCTTCCTGCCGTTAATGCCTCTGACACCGCCCCTTTGGCCTATCAACCTGCTGCTGGGCCAGCTTGGTTCTCTTTGGGGTGTGGGGAGAGGAGCAAGAGGCAGAGCCAATCCCCTGCTGCAGAGCGCGCCTCTGGCTTCTCCCCAGCACCACTTCCACCCCACCCTTGTTACCCCTCAGACCAGAGGCTCTATCCCCAGCCCCTCACCCTCTCTGCCGCCACGTGGTCGCAGTCTCAGCTTCTCCTGCAGCCCAGATACATATCCCCAGAGCCACCTCCAGCCCACAGGCCCCGGCCCTGCGGGATCCCTATTCTAAGCTGAGCTGGTTTGGACCATTAGTCAAGTGAATCCATGTGCACACTTCTCCCACACCCACTCCACATTTTCCCCGTGCTACAGCCCTGCCTGCCCCCTTCCCAGCAATACCCATCCCCACGCTACAGCCCTGCCTGCCCCCTTCCCAGCAATACCCATCCCCGTGCTACAGCCCTGCCTGCCCCCTTCCCAGCAATATCCATCCCCGTGCTACAGCCCTGCCTGCCCCCTTCCCAGCAATATCCATCCCCGTGCTACAGCCCTGCCTGCCCCCTTCCCAGCAATATCCATCCCCGTGCTACAGCCCTGCCTGCCCCCTTCCCAGCAATACCCATCCCCACGCTACAGCCCTGCCTGCCCCCTTCCCAGCAATACCCATCCCCATGCTATAGCCCTGCCTGTCCCCTTCCCAGCAATACCCCATCCCCACGCTACAGCCCTGCCTGCCCCCTTCCCAGCAATACCCATCCCCATGCTACAGCCCTGCCTGCCCCCTTCCCAGCAATACCCATCCCCACGCTACAGCCCTGCCTGCCCCCTTCCCAGCAATACCCATCCCCGTGCTACAGCCCTGCCTGCCCCCTTCCCAGCAATATCCATCCCCGTGCTACAGCCCTGCCTGCCCCCTTCCCAGCAATATCCATCCCCGTGCTACAGCCCTGCCTGCCCCCTTCCCAGCAATATCCATCCCCGTGCTACAGCCCTGCCTGCCCCCTTCCCAGCAATACCCATCCCCACGCTACAGCCCTGCCTGCCCCCTTCCCAGCAATACCCATCCCCATGCTATAGCCCTGCCTGTCCCCTTCCCAGCAATACCCCATCCCCACGCTACAGCCCTGCCTGCCCCCTTCCCAGCAATACCCATCCCCATGCTACAGCCCTGCCTGCCCCCTTCCCAGCAATACCCATCCCCACGCTACAGCCCTGCCTGCCCCTTCCCAGCAATACCCATCCCCGTGCTACAGCCCTGCCTGCCCCCTTCCCAGCAATACCCATCCCCGTACTACAGCCCTGCCTGCCCCCTTCCCAGCAATACCCATCCCCACGCTACAGCCCTGCCTGCCCCCCTTCCCCGCAATAGCCATCCGCATGCTACAGCCCTGCCTGCCCCCTTCCCAGCAATACCCATCCCCACGCTACAGCCCTGCCTGCCCCCCTTCCCCGCAATACCCATCCCCACGCTACAGCCCTGCCTGCCCCCCTTCCCCGCAATACCCATCCCCACGCTACAGCCCTGCCTGCCCCCTTACCAGCAATACCCCATCCCCACGTTACAGCCCTGCCTGCAGTTCCCCCTGCACGCCCACATCCATTCAACCTCTTCCTCTCCAAACCCCCCCTATGCTGCTACAACTCCTCCTCCCCACGGCTCGGCCCCTCCTTTTTGATCCTTCCTCGGTCCAGCCGCCCCACGCTTTCCTTCCCCGGCCCGGCTCGGCTCGGCTCGGCTCCTCCCCAAGTCACATCCCCCCCCCGCGCCGGGTCCTCCAGCGCCTCCTAAGAGGCGGACTCTCTGCAGCGGCGGCTCGGGTGCATTGGTCAATTTTCCTGTCAGTGCCCCGGCCCGGGGGCTGGGGCTTCCTCTTTGAAATTGTTGCAAGTTTGGAGGGAGGCAAGGGCCGGAAAGTGGGGAGATTCCCGCAGGAAGGAGGGGGGGGCAGGGCAGGGCAGGGCAGGGCAGGGCCAAGAGGCCTCCATCGCCCTGCGTTGGGATCATTCTTATTTTAGTTTTTATTATTATTACTATTTTTTTTTTGCAGCACATGGGAAGCAAAACTTTCCCACGGCCCCCTTGCCCGCCGCTGCCTCCCGCCCCTCGTGGCAGCCGCCAGCCGCCGCCGCCAGCCCCTGCCCCGGGGCCAGGCGCGCGCGGGCTCCTCGCTGCCCCCCGTGCAGCTGCGCCGCGCCGCCCTGGGCGCTTCTGCCCCGGGTTTGCCGCCCGCGCCTGCGGGCTCTGAGGCATCACAGGCGAGGCCGGGCTGGGGAGGCGGGAGAGAAGCGGCCTCGCCCGGCGAGGGCACAACTTCAGGGATGGGCGCTTTGCGGGGAGCCTGCTCCGGCTGTGCCCGGCGGCGGCTTTAGTGGAAGCGGGGAGGCGACGCAGCTGCGCGGCCGCTCTGCTCCGGTCTCGTCATGGGCACGGGGATGTGCTCGAGGAGGCAGAAGGGGCTCTTGCAAAGCGGCTTCTGCCTGGTGGCGGTGGCTTGTTTGGGCTCCGGAGTTTTCATGTACGGTCACTTGCAGCAGAAGGCGAGGAACGCCGAAGCCCTGGCTCTGAAATACAAACAGCAGCAGGAAGCCCTGTCCGCCCAGCTCCAAGGTGAGTGAACCCCTGTGTGGCTTTGCGCCTCTTGGACCCCCCCCCCCCTCCCCGCTTAAAGTGCTCTGCTGGATGATTCCTCCCCAGCGCCGCTAACAAGTGTTAGCTGCTCTTTGTAAACAGGCTCTGGTGCCGATGTGAAGGGGTTGCAAAAAGGCAGGGCTCCAGCCTGCTCCTTTTTTAACCTCCCTGCCTGGAAATAGGCTTACTATGCATCTCAGCTTTCAGAGTGGCAGCCGTGTTAGTCTGTATTCGCAAAAAGAAAAGGAGGACTTGGGGCACCTTAGAGACTAACAAATTTATTAAAGCATAAGCTTTCGTGAGCTACAGCTCACTTCATCGGATGCATTCGGTGGAAAAAACAGAGGGGAGATTGATTTTCTTTTTACACATCTCAGTCTCTCTCTGCAGATAGCACCAAGGGTCCCCTGTGCCTTTGTTTAATCCTTGAGTTCAGTTACATCTGATCTTCCCGGGTTTATGTCCTGGTACTGTCTTTGGCTCATTAGCACAAGCTTTTATGTAACTTTTTGGTTTTTAATTATATCAATTAACTCTTATTTGGCTAGGCAGAATCAGAACCATAATACCCAGCTCTTCTGGGTGAGGAAAGTTAGGTGCCAGGATACCAAATTGTGGGAGGGAAGGTTTTTTAAGTTATCATAACATCCGGCACAGCTGTTTTGAGCAGAGAAACCCCCTCAATTTAGTGAGAAAATTGATCTGCTGTTCTCCTAGTGCTCCTGCCTGCCTGTCTTGTTGTTGATGAATGCTAATATAATGCCATAGCAATGAGGCGTGCTTAGGGGGAATTGACTATGCAGGGCCCATTCCTGGAATCCAAAGGGAAATCGCTTTTTTGGGGCTGTATCTCTGTAATTTTTCCAGAAGGACCACCCACTTATACTGGCAGAGTTTCTGCACAAATACCACTAGCAGCAAACTTTTTTAAAAAATTGTTCTCCCCCCCCCCCCACCTTCCCTTCAGACAAAATCTCCAAACTTGGGAATTTTTAATTTTAGCTCCTGGAGAGATTTCCCAGAACGGCAGGATGGAAGACGTGTTCTTGTTCTGAACTCTCTTTTTTTTCTGGACTGTTCATTCTAGACTTCTTGTCTCTTTGCTAAATCTAGAGCTCCCAGTGTTAACACCAGCATTCTCCCAAGGTCCTGAGCCTGTCTGTATCTTTGTTAGATATAAGTAAAGGGATTTATTCCTTGGAGTCCAATTCTCTGGAGCCAAGAGCTCTGCATCTGTAGGGTGGACTCAGCTATGGAATGAAGACCCACAGAACACATTTCGTATGGCTACACGCCACTCTGATTCTGGTGTCTCAAGGACAAGAGAATCACTTAAACATATTTCTGGTCATAAATAATAGACTAGTTTCTGGCATGTAAAGACAAGATGTTCCTCAGGCTCAGAACAATTATGACCTCCATCAGATATAAAATTATATCTTATGGACGGTAGCCTGCATTGCTAAGAAGGTCTACTGGTTCCATCCCTGCCATTGACTTGAGCAGGATTATGCTGAAGCATTTTCTTTTCTGGGTCAAATCTTCCAAAGTGTGTGCGTGCTGCATTGCATGCCCGCAGGTGCCAGTGTGCATGTGCTGTGCAGAACTTGGCATGCAATTCAGCACGTGCTCTTCTTGCAATTTGGACTCTGTGTTCCCATCTGTAAAATGGGTAGAGTGACTTTTTATCTGCCTCACAGGGGTGTAGCAAAGTGTAAATCTGTGGCGTGCTGTGTATGTGTTCAATACTTACAGTTCGCTTCCGTTTTTCCTGCTAATTGCTTGTGGCATTAAGGCAGCAGCTATAGGTGGTGCCTCTGGCACTGCCCCACCAGAGACCTCCCACACGGGCCTCTGATCAGAGACAGCTGGGTCCAGATAGAAGGATCAGCGGTGCAGATATTCAGTCCACACTATTTCTGCTGACGCCCACCATCGGGGTGGGGTAGATGTTAAAAGAATAAGTTGAGACCACCAATCTCTGGGACCTGGTTCTGGGAGCAGTACAGAGGAAGTTACGGAAGTCAGGCTCATAATGTTATTCCACTCGGAGAAAGTTTTTGTTTGGATGCGTGAACAGGTAGCAAGTCGCCTGGTCGGTTTCAACCTTACCACTAACAAATACAGGCATTGCCATGGAAACCCTTCATATTTTGGGAACATTTTGTCCAGTTATTTTAAGAAAGATGAAAGTTTGATTCAAATTTTGTTGGCAAAAGAGGCAGAACAGACTGGCATCCGCAAAGCTGTCAGTGCTGTTCATAGGTACCTTCAGGTACATCGATAGTTGCACATCTTGCTGTGTATCTCATACTGTCTTCCCATACCTCCACCAGTAGCATTGGTCTGGTGCTTAAAGCCGGGGAGTGGGCACAGGGCTCCTGGGGGCTGTACCCAGCTCTGCAGCTGTCTTGCTCTAAGACTTCGAGCAGTCGCTTTACCCACTCTGTGCCTCAGTTTCCCCCGTCTCTCTGTGTGTAAAACAGAGACAGTATTTCACAGGAGGCTGAAGCAGGCAATGTTCACCCCGCACTCTACATAGTTCTTCCCATCTCTGAGGTACTTCCTGTTCCCTTCACAGCCAGCAGAGCAAGTGGCCAACGCTTCTGGCTGTCCTGTAAATAAAGTTTTCAAGTGGAACAACAGGCCACAAATTATTGCCGGGGAAAGGAAAGGGAGGGGAGGAAGTGAGCCTGTTCTCCTTGCAGGGCTGCCCTGGAGCCAGTGACACGTGGCCCAGGTTATGTCCTCTTGTTGGCACAGGCAAATGGATCTTCCCTTGCTCTGCTGTCAAACAGGAGCCGAGCAGCTGCTGAAATCGCTTTGGAATAAAATGGGCGGGCTCTGAACTCGGCTGCTTGTATCAGAAATGTGAAAGGAAGAGAGGGAGGCTTCCTAAGTGTGTGGGTGCCTCCTGTCCCACATAGTCTCGCTGCTCCAAGCCAGGGCATGAACCATTGGGGCCCCCTGCAGTGTGATCAGTGGGGCCTGAGGGGGAAAGCTTGCCTGCTGCTGCCTGGGATCCGCTACGCGCGTCTGGTGCTTGGGGGTGCTGGTGTGAGACAGAAACTGCCAGGCCTTCTGGTCCTTGGCTGGGCTCAGCTGTCTTTTAAGGGATGAGGTTGAGGGACCTATCACGGGTCAGTGGGAGACGGTGAGGGGATTACATAGGCGCACCCAGGTTGCAGCCTGGCGTGCCCTGCCTAAGATCTCATTCCTGCTGAGGCTCCAGATTTCCCCCACCCCAGACTAATGCAGAGCCCTGAAATTTTGTGGCAAGTGGCTTTAAAAATGCCTTCCCTTTCCTCACAGGGTCAGGGAAGAGGGGGTGTGTGTGTGTGTTGGAAGGTTTTAGATGCTCTTTACCAATGACCGTATTGACCGTGGAGACTGAGACTGGTGTGATCTTATTTCAGTTATTTTACTAGCAAATGGTGCTATCAGCGCATTGGAACTGGGGGATGGAAAAGATGTACTTACAACCCCATCCGGTTCTCCCTACCTCTGCCCTGTGGCCTGGCACGTACACTCACACATTAAACAGACTTCTGGGCCAGAAGAATTCTCCATCTCCTAAAGAGCCACCATCATACATGGGTGACAGTAAGACTTTAATACTCCTACCCCAGCCACTGGGCATCCATCATGTGCTTTGTTGCCTTTGCCACCGCTCATGAGTAGAAAGAGCTGCATGGTAATGCTGGCTCTCATTCTGGGTTGTAATCTGTTGCTCACCCCCCCCACCCCCCCGCCCCTTCCATGTGTGATTTCTTGAAAGCTGCTGCAGTTTGGCATTTTGGGAGGTGGGGGTTTGCTACGCCAGAGATGGCGCCAGTGTCACGGGCAGTGGGTTGTGACGTGACTGAAGCAATCTGGCAGTGGGATTCAATTGATTTCTGTAGAAGAGAGAGAGAAGCTACCTGGGTGGTTAGCATGGGGGGGAGGGAGGGAAAGGAGCAGGGCTAAGTACTACATTGAAGTTGGTGTGGGACTTTGTGTGCTGTGAAACTGCCTGTAGTTTGCAGGCATCCAAATGCATCCGATGAAGTGAGCTGTAGCTCACGAAAGCTTATGCTCAAATAAATTTGTTAGTCTCTAAGTTGCCACAAGTCCTCCTTTCTTTTTGCGAATACAGACTAACACGGCTACTACTCTGAAACCTGCCTGTAGTTTGCAGTTCTGAGATGTATGTTCAGTATCCTGCCGTTGCAATTGCTGCAAACTCACTCACTCATCCTAGCAAAGCAAGAGCCACGCCTGATTATTGTAACAAATCCAGGGCTACCTTGGAATTTCGCTATGCTGCCCTTGGAACTTCTCTGCCAAAGCTGTGAGAGAGCCCTGGTGCTTCTGCTCCAAAGTCACTGGCTTCTTACCCCAAACTTTAACGTAGACTCTCCATTAGCTGTTCATGCTATGGGGCATAGGACACACAGCTGAATTCCTGATTCCTTCCAGTAGAGGTCAGTAGGATATGACTTAACCAGGTCATCCCATAACATTTGAAGTCTGGAATTGTAGATTTTTATTAAGGACAAAGCGATTTGTGTCACCAGGTAGCTGAGGACATGAAACAACTTGTCATAGGAAAAGATGCACCAAGGTTAACAGCAGAGTCAGTAAGATGTGAGGGAGCTCAGACCTGTCCCCATCTACACAGTTCACGTATGTTAGTATTTCTAAGCAAATCCTCCAGTTCAGGGGAATGTGTGTAGTGGCAGGAAATGGTTAAGAAAATTAGCTCTCATTTAATTTTTGTTCAAGTCTATTCTTTTCAGAAGTTCAGGGCTTTGTATTTTAGTTTGCTTGGCAGCATGTGACACTGCTTTAGCCCTGGAATTCTGGCGAAACTCCAGCTCTGTTAATTACACTCCGACCTCCTTAAATACCCTGCTGTAATTTCAACTGGCTACAGAGTTCTTCACTTCCTGCCCTAGGCTGCTATGTAAAACTACTCTGCTCTGTTAAGCAGCTGCTGTATTCCACCTCCGAGATGGGTGAAGTGATCCTTCCGTACAGGACTTACTTCCAGTTTGTGCAAAACTTAATCCAAGTTTACAAGGTTCTGATAGCTTTGCGTGAAAGGTGGTATGGAAGGCAACGTTTTGTCCTTCTCATTGGCTGCAGGGAAGGCTTACCTTGCTTTTAACGTACCTGGCCCCGGGAGTCAGGAGATAGGGGGTTGTGTTTGGCTCTGCCACAGAGTTCCTGTGTGATGTGGAGCATGTCATTGCCGAGAGATGGCCCTAATTTGTGAAATTAGGATTAGGATTTTTGGATCTGGGCTTCGGTTCAAGTTTGTCACTACATATAACTGCTCCATGCCTCATTTTCCCCATTTGCATCATGGAGATAGTAGCACCTCATACCTTTATGGGGCTGTCAGAGCAGACCTATGCTGCACAAAGGATGTGACTGAGTGAACACTTGTGTTGCAGAACACATGCAAGTATCTCTTTTGACATGAAACTTCCCTTGCATGGTGCACCATGCACTTCTTTCTTCTGCAGTTCCTAACAGCACCGGGTTGTTTAACCAGAGTTGGGGGCCTTTGGTCTTGTCTGAGCTTGGCTTGGCAGTTCTTCCCACTGTTAGGAGGTGGTTTTGAAGTAACACATAAAAAAGGCTTCTAATTCTGGGTTTTAACCAATTAACTAATAAAACATCCTTGATTTAAAAATGTGTTTATCCAATAAACACTAGAAATAGTTACTTGTATCTAAGGGGTTGTCTACATGGAGCAGTAATATGGATTTAGGAGGTGTGATTTTTTTAAAGCGCACAAACATGTGCATTAATGGTCCATGTAGACCTTGCTGGTCTACCCTAGAGGTACTCTAGTGCACTTTAATGTAGTGCTGTTTGAAAGAGTAGTATGTTAAAGCGCACTAGGGATCATTACGAGAGATTACTCATTACAGTATATACTACTGTAATGGGCAATGTATATAATATTACATGACTATACAAAGAGAGCCTCGAAAACCCCCGATTTTGAACATCTACATAAAATTTAAGAATTGCTAAAAAATAATCTCCCAAAGATGAAATGAATAACCCCCCAAAAACAGAAGCCCTACATATAAACAAGCCCATGTGGCAGTTGTTTGTAATGACTGTGTCCAATATTGATGTCTCGGGTCAATGCATCTTGATGATCCCTTGCTTATGTCTTGAAACTATCAGTGTTCTTGGAAACTAGCGCTGTTGACTGAAATACCCTCATGCCAAATACCCAGAGGGG
The DNA here is from genome assembly GCF_009764565.3 of Dermochelys coriacea. Taxonomy (NCBI): domain Eukaryota; kingdom Metazoa; phylum Chordata; order Testudines; family Dermochelyidae; genus Dermochelys; species Dermochelys coriacea. The sequence continues at coordinate 16,858,611 of NC_050085.1, read as the reverse complement.
AAATTTCCTCCTAGCGCATGGCTGCTCATGCAAATGTAATGAACTTCAGTGTGAAATTGTGAATCAGAGGGATCCTAAAAACCAACAGTGCCATTGCTTGCCAGTCTTCCAGGTGTCTTCGTTGCTAGCCAAAGCAGCCACGCCTTTTTACTGCTGGAACACCATGTCCAATCTCCCATCCCACCAAAGAGTTGTTACCATCCCTGGCTGTGTCCCAGCTTAATTTACACTGGGAGCTCTTTGTGGCAAATGAGAAACTCACAAAGAAGGGTAGTGCCGAGAGGGCCTCTGGAAGGTGACTGACCTTCAGATGACAGAATGTCATTGACTGAGCTCCTTCATGTGTGTCTGTGTGCTGACTTTGGCTTGGATCGAGCAGGGCAGGGAAAACCCCCAGGGTGACCTCTAGCTGAGCAAATGGCTGGATAAGTGCTTCTAAAAATATAGTTGTCGTTGAAGACTTGCGAGTGCTATGCTCGTGTTCCAGCCGGCTGAGCCACTCCAACAGCGGGGGGCCTGCTTTGAAGGATGATTTCAGGTCCTTGGGATGGAAAGTTAAACAGCAGTTCCTGGCCTGAGTTACGAAGAGCCTGTTGAAAACTGAAAGGATCACTCCCTCTTCTCCCCCTTCCCCTTCAAATGTACAGTTTTTCAGGAACCAAATTGACAATCAAGCAGCTGTGACTGAGAACTTTAACCCTTCCTGATCCCAGTACTGACAATCCCAAGTGTTCAAACATCATAAGCCGGGCCCAAAAAATCACAGGATTGGCTTGACAATCATGACAAGTTTTACACTGTTTTTCTTTGTCTTGGGTTTCTGAACCTTGAGGTTGCACTCTGGTCATGCTTTCAAGTTTTTCCGTGTAACCATGAGAGCTAAAACTTTAAAAATGAGCTGAGATTCTCACCTAATCATCTGACTCCAGGAGCTGGGGCTTTAAAAAAATCCACCAGATAAAGAATCATAGAAATGTCAGGCTGGAAGGGACCTTGAAAAGTCATCAACTCCAGCTCCCCTGCACTGAGGCAGGACCAAATAAACCTAGAGCATCCCTGACAGGGGTTTGTCCAACCTGTTCTTAAAAAATCTCCAATGATGGGGATTCCACAACCTCCCTTGGAAGCCTAGTTCATGGGTTGTAAAACCTGCAGGGGAACAACTTAAGGGAAACGCTTGGTTCTTTTTCGTTTTCAGGGTTGGCTTAGATTCTAGGCCACAATGGACCTGACAGTGTCCTGGCAGAATGGACAATGCCTTTATTTTTAGTAGAGTCTCGATGCACCAGCCGAGACCGGGTACTTATTGTGCTGGGCATTGTAATGCACAGAATAAGAGACAGTCCCTGCCCTGAAGAGCTTACAGTCTAAATAGACCAGATGGCCAAAGAAAGAATTATTATCCCTATTACATAGCAGGGGAATTGAGGTACAGAGAGACTAAGTGATGTGGCCAGGGTTACGCAGGGAGCCTGTGGCAGAGCAGGGAATTGAACCCAGGTCTGAGCCCTCACCCAGCATCCTTCCCACCGGTCAAACGACTTCTTTATGATGTGCATAGTAACCGACCCTCTCTTTGCTCTGTTGCTTCTGGGCCATCTCCTTTGCCCCTCTCTTTCATGCTTCACTCAACCACTTTAGCAGACAAGACCTTGCTGGCAGGGTGAGTCCGGCTCCGATTTACTGCAAGATTTTCGTGTGGTTGAATTGAATTGGGGGCGGGGGGAGACTCATTACTGAACCACTCGGTGGCTCAGGCGCATTGTCATGGGCCACCGCGCTGAGGGCTCTGCCAAGAATGAACAGTGCAGGCGCTGTGCAGCTTTGGGAACGGAGGCTCAGCGAAGCTGCTGAATAAACTGCAGGGCCTGGAATAGTTACAGGGACGTCAAAACTCTTGCCAAGGGTTGGGGTTTAGCAGCCTTGCCTCCCCAGCTGTTTCAATCCCCTTCTCCCAATCAGCTATGCTTCTTCAAGGGATTGGAAGGTCCTTGCTGGTCAGTTGCTCCTGTTGTTGATCCTCCCAGAAATTCCCCTAGCAAGGAGGATTCTGTGGGAACTCTATGCTGCACAGAGAAACGTGCATGGCTGCGGTGTGTGCTCTCCTTACTGTCCAGGCAGAAGCCTTTGCTTTCCACTGTGGCCCTTCCTCTTTAGGGGGTTGGGTTTTATACCTGAGTTCTCTCTGCCTGACGCAGGACCGGTCCCATTACCTCTTTTTGGGCTTCCCTCTTTGGAACTTTCAAATCGGAACTTGTTGCCAGGGGATGTTGTGAAGGCCAAAAGTATAACTGGGCTCAAAAAAGAATGAGAGAAGTTCATGGAGGATGGGTCCATCATTGGACATTAGCCAAGATGATCAGGGACACGACCCAGTGCTCTGGGGGTCCCTAAGCTTCTGGCTGCCGGAAGCTGGGACTGCATGACAGGCGATGGATCACTTAATTGACCTGTTCTATTCATTCCCTTTGAAACATCTGGCTCTGGCCACTGTGGGAAGACAGGACGCTGGGCTAGATGGGCCATCGTTCTGACCCAGCATGGCCATTCTTATGACACTCTCCTGCCTTCACCAGGCGCTTGTGGGATTCTGCAGTGTTGCAGAAATGCAGAGCACAAGAGAAGCAGCCTGGCAGGGTCCCCTGCACTCCGTTGGATGTGTGCCCCCAGCGCTCTTGGGGACTGTGCTCTCTTGCTCCATTGTCTGCTCTCCGAGGGGCCTGCCCTCCGGTTGGCTCAGGGCTCAAGGAGATGTTTTCAGCAGGGAAACTGGTAATTATTTTTAATCCAAGCTGCACTGGGCTCTGTTGGCTTAGATAGAGAGGAGGTGAGGGCCAGTGGTTAAAATGCATGTCTGGGCATCAGGAGATCTGGGTTCTAGACTGGACTTTGTCACTGACTCGCTGTACGTTCTCTGGCAGGTCATGTCCCTGCTCCGTGCCTCACTTTCCCCATTTGAAAAATAAGACGTAGGCCTGGTCTACACCCAAAACTCAATAGCTACGTTGCTCAGAGCCATGAAAAATGTTGTCCTGAGCACTGTAGTTAGGTTGACCTAACCTCACCTTCCCCCCCCTCCCCATGTAGATCTGGCTAGGGAATGGAGGGATTCTTCAGGAGAGCAGGATTACCTACATTGATTGAAAAAAACCCCTTCTGTCGCTACCGGGCTTACGGGGGCCCGCTGTATCTGTGCCGCTGTCGTGTAGACAGAACTGAGACTTGACTTACCTCCCCCTTGAGGATGTTGTGAGGCTTTATGCATTACATTGTAGGTGCTACAACAGGACCAGGTTAATAGAAGGGACCACGTGATCATCTGGTCTGACGTCTGGTCTAATGAAGATCAGCAAATTTCACTTTGTGATTTCTGCATCGAGCCCCTAACTCGCGGTTGTGCTAGAGCACATCTTTTAGAAAGGCTTCCAATCTTGATTTCAGGACTTCGGAATTGTAGGTTAAGTTCATGTCTATATAATAGAGGTGTGTGTGTGTGTATGCACTCCCCATGTGTGTATAAAATAGCATACACAGATGTGTACATAACCCTAGTTTGAAGCTTAGCGCGATTGGGTGGCTGCACAATAATATTTTAGACACAGTCAAAGCATTCCTAGAATTTCCTCTGATTTGGAGTCCCTGCTGCCACGCGTCTTGCATCCATGGGATCCTGGCACTGAGCATGCCATGTGTTTGGGAGGCTTTTGGGGGGGGGCGGGGGAGGCAGTAATTGTTTTTGCCTGCTGCCGAGTGATCAAGCTGATGATGTGACAGCCTTTCAAGATTGATTATAGACATCTGAGGATTTTGGCTGCGGCCCGTGTAATGTATTGCAAGGTTTCACAAAAAGAAAAGGAGTACCGGTGGCACCTTTTCTTTTTGCGAATACAGACTAACACAGCTGCTACTCTGAAACCTGCAAGGTTTCAGTGAGGGATGGTCGTGCGTGTGCAAAAGGGCCCAGCTGTGAAAGGATTTTCTTTGGAAGCAGCTGTTTTGTCCCCTCTGCCACCCAGTCACAGCCCAGCACCATGCCTCAGCCTGGACAAGTCTCCTTTCTGGAAGCAGGAGGTATTAGCAAACCAGGGAGAGCTCTTGGGGAGCTTTCAGATTTCAAACTGGATTAAAATCATCATACATCAGGAGGTTTCTTTGGCACTTTATCTGTCATGTGGCTGATGCACAAAACAATCCTTCGCTTTCCCTCCGGGTTACTGCAGTGCACAGCATAGATGTTCTTTTGTGCATGTAATGGGAGAGCAAGCTGGTTGGCCCATTTATCCTCAATGGCTTGTGTCTGCTTTAGGACCAATTAATGGGTCGGGGAGGGGGTGGGTGGGAGGAAGCATTCGTCTGGCTGTCTCCTGCGTGCGGCTGACACAGTTTCAGAGCAGCTGACCTGGGAGGCACTGGGCAGCTTGAGTCTTGCAGTGGACTCGGCTGGGAGTTGTTTCAGACTTGCTACAGAGAGGAAGCTTGTGATTTGGCTGGCCAAAGAAAAACAAACTCCCAGGCTTCCTAGCTCAGGCACCAAAGCAGGTCTCCGTCATGATAGAGGAGCATCCCCTTTGCAAACCTCCAGCCCAAGCGGCTTGTTTGCTGATGCTACAGCACAGGGCAAGGTATAAGAACCTGGAGAGAGAACTAGTTTGTACCCAAAATCTGGGCACTTTTACTGCAACAGTGATTTGCTTATAGTGCATACATAGCAACTCGTCGCACCTTGAATGTTCCAAAGCATTTTACAAATTGGGGTCTCTGTAGAAATAATAATGCATCTAGGGATCTTTTCCCCTGCCACTTAAATGCAGCCGCCTATGGTGTTGAATGCAATAGCTGCATGGTCAATTGGGAATAGTCTCAATTAAAAGTACAGAGGGTGGCTGCTTGCCTTTTTTTTTTTTTAAGGTAGAAGGTCAAATTGGAATCACTCAGACAGCAAAAGCTAGCCCCCACCTGTTGTGAAAAGTCTTTACTAATCACACCTGGTTGGAACATTCTACTTCTAGATGCGCAGTGCTCCCCCAACGCCATGCCGGTTTGGTGCCCAGGCAGAGTTCGTCCTGTCAATTCACTGACACCCACTTTGCGCTGCACCCAGGATTTCCTTAGCGTCCTCCCAGTCCAATTATTGGCCTGGCCTTGCTTAGCCTGGGAGATCTGGTAGGGTTGCAAATTCTCATAGCCCTGAAGCAAGCCCTGGACATCCAGTCAAATGAGGTGTCTGTGCGCTGGCCTGTTTTCCCTGGAATCCTCAGTTCAAATCCTATCTTGGGCCGAAAGTTCAAATAAACCTGGTTTCCCTGGTCATGCCCAAAACGCCGATGGTGTGGCCTGGCATGACAGGTCCTCTTCGATGGGAGGGGACAGAGGACTGGAGCAGCAGTCGGTGCTGCTGTGGGTCAGTGGAAGCTTGTGCAATGCAAGGCTCAAGTCCGCACTCTTGAGCCTCATTTTTAGGGCAATCCCACTTGGGATACAGTGGGCCCATAGAAGATTGACTGAGCAGCATGACTTGTCTTCTGGACAGGAAATACTTCCCGCCACCCAGTTCCTTCTGCCTCTGGGCACGCTTGCATGGCTCTCTCACGCTCTTTTGTCATGCTGTACCTCCCTTTCTAGGAGTGTTTTTCCCCCGCAGGAATTTTTGTCCAAATCAACACTGTTTAAAATGGTTTAGAGCAGACTGTGATGAAAACAGCCTTTTCTGTCGAAATCAGGTTTTGGCGATAATTTTCCAAGTACCTCTAATTCCGAGCATGTCTCTGGCCAATGGTCCACTGTCACACCCTCGATTCCCCTCCAGTCTCTCTCCCTTGGCCATTCCTCGAGGGTTCTCAGAAATGTTCAGCATTGGCCTAACTTTGCTCCCGTTGCCGTGCAAAAGTCCCGTTAACTCCAGCGGGAGCAGAATTGGGCCAGTGCTGAGTGCTTCTGAGACGCCCACCTAGGATTTGCCCTTCGCTATTATGAACTTGCCGTTATTGCTAATGGAGTTTTTAAGACTGCGCTTTTGGTTTTCCATCCTGCCCTTTAATGTTCCATCAAACGTAATTGTCAGGAGCATTTGATCTTATTCATCGATATAAGGCGGGTTGGGGAGGATTGACAGAGCCTTTAAAGACCTTGTTGCCGATGTGAAATCACTCACTAGACAGATGCTCTTAGGAGCTGAAACTCTTTCCAGCTAAACGCAGGTAGAGATCGAAGGCTCTTTTACTCGGTTAAACTGTTGACTTGGACCACCTGAACACTGCAACTGCTGCTCTGTTTGGGCTGCTTTTCCTGCGAGGAGCCATGGCTTGGACTCGGATGGTCACAAGCTATCGGGTGCTGTGCTGCCTTGAGGGGTGAGTGGCTGTGGGACGGAGCCAGTTGATCCTTTCTGCGTCTCATTTGGGCTGCTCCGCTCCCAATTCCAGCTCCCTTTTCCGCCATCACTTTACAAAGAAATCTCTTAGCCCCTTGGCGTGTTACTGCAGCCCAGCTGTACGGAGTGACTGTACGTTAACAAGCTTCCTCAGCGTTTGCCCCAGGATATAACGTGTGGCTGACCCCATCCAGAACTGGCAACTCCACGCTTTTTGGTGGCAAAACCTGCTCCCTTTAATTTGATAACTATTCACCTGGCCCAGACTGATGCTGTGACTTGCGGGAGAGCAGGAGGAGGGCTCCGTCCCACTAGTGAGTCATCTAGTTCCATGTTTCTTTCCATGATGGGGAGACAATAGGATGGAGATGAGGATGGGAAGAAATAGAAACCATTTGCCCACTCGTCACAGACACAACTGCAGTTATTTGTTTTTGTTTATGAACATTTGGGGTCTCCAAACACCTGTTTGAAGGACCCCAGAACACTTGCAAAACCCGCTAGATGGGATTTCACGTCCGTATTACAAAACCTCCCTTTTGGCTTTTGAGCCAGCTCTCAACCAAAAGGCCCTTGCAAAAGGCCCAGCTCTCTTCTTATCCCACTGCTTCTCCTTTTGGGGATGATACCTGTTGGATTTAGGATAACTGGAGCTGCATGTTAATTCAACCTCTTTGCTTCACCTGCTTTGAAGTGAGACCTTCACTCCCTTTGAGGAACGGATTCCTCTGTTGAAATGCTGTCCAGTGATGTCTTCAGAGCTATATTGTCTGAGGAATCATAGTAGATACCCCTATGGCCAATTTATTGGAGGGAGGGGGATTGTTTGCTTTTTCACTAGTGGCAGAACTACATGACCCTCTGTGGATAACCTCCAGCACCTGCCATGTTCTGACTCAATTACGTGAGGTCAGAGTGCAGAAGGGTTGGCACATAAGAACGGCCACACTTGGTCAGATCAAAGGTTCATCTAGCCCAGTATCCTGTCTTCCGACAGTGGCCAATGCCAGGTGCCCCAGAGGGAAAGAACAGAACAGGGCAATTATCAAGTGATCCATCCCCTGTCGCCCATTCCCAACTTCTGGCAAACAGAGGCTAGGGACACCTTTCTAATTGCTGGTAACCGAATGCCTGAGGCCCCGCCCTGCCCTGCCTCTTCCCACAAGGCTCTACCCCCATCACTCGCTGGGTCGTCTCAAGGAGCCTGCCTTCACGTCGGAGGTGGCCCCGGCTGGCATGGGTTAATGACCCAGCATTGCCCCATGGTAACTGGACTTTTGGTTTGGGTGCTATTTAGGGTTGCCAGGTCCCCTTTTCGAAAACCGAGCACCTGGCAACCCAAAATGGCACCCAGAAGCCAAAAACCGGACTGTCTGGGTAAAAACCGGACAGATGGCAACCCTAGAGTGCAGGGATAATTTACTTAGAAGGGACGCAACAGTGACTGTGATTATGATTGTGAAGGGCTCTTTGTCACCACAGTTCATATGCATAAAGGGTGCTTCAGGGTCTCGGGGAATCTGTACCATTGAGTAGCTGACAAATAGCATGTGACGTATATACTCCATACATGGCATCCTTCAGAAAGCCATGACTGTACTGGAGTGTCTGTCAAACAGAGCAACTAATCCTCTAATACCATAACGCGCATTTCACCATCCCTGAGAGCAGGAATCCTCTCCAGGGTACCCAGGGACACAGCTGCCAGCAGCCTTTCTGCAAACTCACTGGCAGGGTGGGGCCTTGCTTGTACAGCGGGCTGCTCCCTCTGGTACACTCTGGCTCTTGTTTTATTACTGGGGCCAGCTCATCGGTTCCCCGGAGGCAAATCTCTGACTTTGAAACCTCGCTTGGCCAATGGGACGCCCTCCTGCGTGTCCCAGAACTGAAAGGGCTCGATGGAGAGAAATCTTCTCCACATCCTCAAATGCCTCTGCTGTGGAGTTAATATCCATTGTAGAGAACTTCTTAAACCACCTAACAGAATTAAATGGAAAATTCTCCTCCTGCTTCAGAATTTGATAAATCTGTGCAAATTCTATAGGAAGATTATCTTTCTTTCTTGAATTCTCTAAGCGTTTTCCATAATTCATTGATTGGCTATCATTCTGAAGGATCCTTCACAAGTTTAAACAGATAGAGATAGACACTGAGTTGGTGTAAAATGTCATAGCTAAATCAGTAGGGTTATTAAAAGTTATACCAGCCAAGGATGTTCCCCCAGTGAGTTAAGGGATTCTTAGACACACATTCGTCTCTGGGGTAGAACACAGCAATTGTTCAAACGATGCATGGCAGCACTACGCAACAGTCTAGGACAGGAAGTGAAGATGCCTGTATCCAGTAGAAACTGCAAGTGGCCCTGATAGCAGGTGGAACCTCTACATGCTACTGTAGAACAAGTGTTAAGATTCAGTCGCTGAAATATTCGATCAGACCAGAAATGTGCAAAGAGTGAAGAAGCAGCAAGATGGTTGTGATGATTACATGATTTTACAAAGGCCCAGTATCTGATGGCCTGCCAGGCTGCACTGGCTGGAGATATACGAATGTCTTCAACACCAATAAACTTTAGGTCTGGGCTTGTGATCACAAAAGAGCACTGTTAATGCAACCTTATTTGGACCAGTATATTTTATAAATGGAATAGCCCCAAAATGCGTGATCGTCTGGTAAGACTGCCATAGAAAGTTCACTAGCCTAAGTGCAAAAACCTACTGGATATTTTGCTCACTGATCTTTTAAAAAATAAAAATTAAAAAAAGGCTAATGGCCCCAAGCAAGTGGGTAATTCAGCTGTCCCTTTATCTGGTGCACACAACCTGCAAGTTCTTGGAAGATAAAGACAATTCAAGTTGCTAGGTTAGGGTAGAGCAGCTCGGAATGGCTGGGTCTTGGAGCCAGCACAACATGCTGGAACAGAGCCTAAATTCAGGGGATGTTTACTCCTAGGATTGGAGCAGCTTAAAAGAACCTGTCAAGCTGTGGTTGTTTTTAAAAAGTTCCATCACCTTTTATATCCCCTTGTGGGCTGGTAAACAATGGGCTGAAATGTGGTCCCTTCCCATTCAGCGATACAGGGTATGGGATTCATAAAGAGCAGCCTTGTGGTTTTTTGCTGGAAGCTTCTTGCAGAGAAATACAGTTGAGCTTCTCAGGTAACTGCATGCACCAGCCCTATGGTGAGCCCTGGGCTCACATGCTAGCTGGTGATTAGTGGAACCTCCTTTTAAAAATCACTGTCTGATATATTTTTTTTTCTTTCTTCCTCAAATATGTGGACAATCCTGTCCGACCCAAAGTATCTCTAGCACTAAGAACAATATTTTGCATTCTGTGTGGATTTAAAATACATACATATGCGCCACCCAAATCTGCTGCTGTTGCTTCTAAAGTGTCTTAGAGTCAGGTCTAAGTGAGGATAAGTTGCACCAATGAAGTAGTGAACTCTGGGAGAATGGGTCCTCCATGTTGTGACAGGTCACCCTAGTGCTTGTTATCTGCTATGTTAAAATTCGTCCATCATGTTTTGCTTCTTATCCCGCTGAACAAGAGACCCTATAAATGTGTCTGCGCAGCGTCAGCCAGGTATAAAGAGACGATCAGGGCTTCTGTGAGGCAGGGAAGTGCTTTACAGCAAAATGAGGTTGGCTTGGCTCAGACAGCAGGACTGTGACAGAGCTGGGAATAGTACCCCGGAGTCCCAGCTGTTACTGTTGTGCCTTCCTTACTCCTTCCCTTTGACACTTCCAGAAAAGCAACTGAAATTGGTTTGGAGTAGCAGTGAGTGAGTGAAATTGACTTGAGTAAATCAAATCAGTGAATGCTATTACTTTGTATAGTCCCCTTTTCTGACCCTAACCATGCTTGATGCACATATTGTTCCACTTGACGCCAGTTTGGATTGCTATGCTTTGTGTGTCTGGGGAGGGTTACCTGGTTTGCTGAAGAGCTGGCTGCATTTCAGTGCTGGGTGGCATGATCACTGTCTAGCTTGAAAAGCTCCTTGGGATAGTTCAGGTTGACAGGGGCAGAAGATGTGGGTGTAAGATGTGAACTGAAGCATTCTGTGAACTGAAGCGTGGCCTTGGTAACTTATTACAAAGTGGGACTTCGTTACGGGTCCCATCAGAACTATAGCAAGATTGTATAGCTCCTTTAAATATAATCCTGCTTTAAAGGATAAGGAATCCCTTTTTAAACCCCAATAAAAAGCCGCTGCTAGCTTCTCAGCATTAGAGAGAGACTCCTGACTCTTGTCACTGGAAGGGGTGAGCAATAGGGTGTGTATAACGGTTGTTTCTGGTGCATTTGAATCAAAGCCATATCAGCTTGATTTTTTTTTTTTCAGGGCCAAATCCTCAGCTGGCATAAATCAGTGTAGCTCTGTTGACTTCAGTCGAGCAACATTGATCTACACTGGCTAGGGATCTGGCCTCTCGGGGCTCCTCAGAATCTAGATGTGCTTCTCAAAGTAGCATTGGATTTGTTCCACTCTGGCCTCCCCAGCGTGAGAGCCATTTCCAAGTCTCCAGTTCTCCATGCAGCAAAGGAGCAGCAGCACAGGATCAACCGCTCTCGCGGGAGGCTCGGTGCTCTCAGCCTATAGGAGAAGATTTTTGAGAAAGGGAAAGCGTTGCCTAGCCAGTAGCCCAAGGGTGGGCAAACTACGGCCTGAGCTGTTTTAAGCCGGCCTGTGAGCTCCCGCTGGGGAGCGAGGTCTGGGGCATGTCCCACTCTGGTGCTCCAGACGAGGCACTGGGTCGGGGTCCATACCACGTGGCTCCCGGAAGCAACCGCATGGCCCTGCTCTAAGAGTCGGGGGCTGCTCCACGCATAGGAGCTGGAGAAGGGACATGCCATTGCATCCGGGAGCTGCTTGAGGTAAGTGCCACTTGGCACCTGCACCTCTGAGCCTTTCCCCCTACCCCAGCTCTGATCCCTCTCCTGCTCTCCAAACCCCTCGATCCCAGCATGGAGCACCCTCCTGCACCCCCCTCCCACACCCCAACCCCAATTTTGTGAGCATTCAGGCCCGCCATGCAATTTCTATTCCCCAATGTGGCCCTCAGGCCAAAAAGTTTGCCCAGCCCTGCAGTAGCCCATACCTCCTGTAGGAGCCCGCAGCAAGGGATATGATGCTCCCAGGAGAAGAGGTCATTTTCGGTAGAGCTGGTCAGAAACCTTTTGATGAAACGTTTGTGTTGGAAAATGCCAATTTGTCACAACAGACACATTCTGTGGAAATTTCGATGAAACTTTCTCAAGTCCAGGGTGGAATTTCGGGGGGAGGGGAGAGACACACAGAATAGCCAGGAGCCCAGTGGTTCGGTTCAAGTCTCTCCTCTCCCTGATTCAGAGCAGGACCTGGATCTCCCACATCCCAGGTAAGTGCTATAACCACCGGGGTATTCGCCACTGTGTGCTGGGTCGGGTTCTCTCTCTTTTTTCTGTTTTAATGGCAAATTTCAAAGGTTTCACTTGCATTGTGAAGTGAAATTAGACCAATGCCAAAACCTCAGCCTTGGTGAAATAGGGACTAGTCTGGCTGGCTGTCTGGTTTGCCACTCGCTCTGGGCTTTTCTCGAGGGAAACTATGAACCCCCCTGTGCGAGCTGCTTCTAAGCTCAGTCCTCTTGGGAAGGATTTTCTGTCTTCCTGGCATTTCCCCAGCACACAGGCCCTCCTGGCAGAATTATCTCCGGGGATGTACAATATTCTGCAGCCAGCCTCCCTTGTTTCTACAGTATGTCAGAATGGCTCCTGAGTGTAATTTACATGGGAGCCAAAGTTGGCTGTGCATCGCTGGGCGGTTGTTACACTTGTCTGTCTGTAGCCTTCCCCTTAAGCTTTATCCTCCACAATGGCCCAGGTCCTGCACTGACATCCAGGGGTTCAGTGTTTTAAAGGCTTTCTCAGTGGTTCGGGTAAGTCTCGTGAACTTGTCCTCTCCAAGCCCTTATTTTTAAGGCGATGGCCATGAGCATTTGAGTGGAGGGTTGGGCAGGTTTGAGTCTCCCACTGTCCCAAATGTGGAAGCGTAGCCCTCCCCGGTGGTTAGAGAAGGAAACCAGCGTCGTTCTCTTCCCTGATTCGCCCACTGACTAGCCCTGTGGCCTCGGGCCAGTTGCTTCCGCTCTTTGTGCCTCCGCCTTCCCCTCTGTAAAACGGGGATGGCAATACTTAGCCACCTCCGTAAGGTGATCTGAAATCCTGGACTCGCAGGGCTACCCAAGGGCAAAGTGTAATAACCTTCCGTAGCCCCCTAGGACATCGTTGTTAGTGCAACATCAACTCCCTCTCCCTCTGCACAGAAGTCTCCCAGGCCCTTGGATAGTGCTGATCTTGGGGCCTTTTGGGAGTGTGTGAGAGAATCTGTATTGTAGGGATTGTCTCCTTCAGGATGAATTTCTGCTCCGTCCCTCCCTTCCCATGAAGAACAATAGAAATAACCAGGGGACAAAGACTCAATCAGAGGCTGTTCTTGTGCCCCAGGAGCATCTTTCCAGTTCTGTGCCTTCTTGAAAAAGTGCCTGCACCTGTCTCTGTGAGCAGAGGCTCGATAAATCCTTTTTCCTTCCCTGCCTGCGGGAGTGCAGCTGTGCTGAGCAGCCCCATCAATAAGAACTGCCCTTAGCCAGAGATGTGGCTCAGCAATCTGTACCGAGCTGGTTCGCTATGGGCTGTTTAACCCTACAGAGCTGCTGATGCATAACCAGCTTTGGCCCCCCAGTGGGTTAGTAACTCCACCGTGATGCAGTCCCAGCCCTAAATGGAGCATTGAGGCCGGTTTTTGATCCATTTGTCCCTTCTTCTTTGTTCTGAAGTGTATTTTACATGGAAGTCAAGGTTGGCTGTGCATCGCAGGGCAGTTGTTGCACTTGACATGGGGCCTTGTTGCTACACCTGAGCCACCGTGGGCTAATTGTCCAGAAAGTCAGGGCCTGTTGTCTCCTAGTCATGAAATAGAAAGGGAGAGTTAGAAGGAGGAAAGATCTGTTGGCCCAAGTTCACCCCCCCTCTCTGCATGATGCTGTGTCCCACTGCAGGGGACGCTCAGGATGTGCCCCCTACTTGCACTCTGTGGCTGTGGGGAGCAAATGCAGGGGAATGCATAATTGTTTGGCTGGTTTATGTCATGCTTTCCCTTTCTCTTTGCGTCCCTAGTTGTGTACGAGCACAGATCCCGGCTCGAACGATCCCTGCAGAAAGAGCGAGGGGAGCACAAGAAGACTAAAGAAGGTGAGTCTCTTGCACAGGCATAGCAGAGGTCGGCAGCAACTCAAAGAGTCTCGCTAGGGAATAACGCACAGCACCTAGAGCGATTTCCACCTTCATAGCACTGTTCAAAGGTTCACTCCCAACATCCTCATGAGGCGGTAGGTGGGAATTATCCCTGCTTGACACATGGGGAAACTGAGGCAGAATGGTTAGTGACTCACCTGAGTCCACAAAGGGAGGAGGTGATGTGAGATTGGGGATTGAAACTCTGGAATGAATGGTTCCTACTCCTGTATTTAGTCCCTGTGTAAGCAATCCGTCTGTCTAGGCTCTGGCATTGACACCTCGGACGTAACGTCTGAGTTCCACAAACCTGTTAACTAAACCCACCACTGGACCATGCCTCTTCTTTTTAAATAGGTAAACTTTACAGCAAAGTGAACTAGCTTGGTCAGTTTCACAAAAATCAATACAGCCATGATAGGTTCAGTGTTTGCAAGGTGCTCTGGAGATGTGTAGCTGCCTAATGCTTCTTAATAGTAATAATAATAATTAATAATAGCATTATTGCAGGCTTTTTGTTATTGACATCGGCTACAGATTGTAAAACCTCCCATTAGCTTGAAATCCAGAGATGAACATGTCTATTTTTAAGACCGTGAAATTGAATAGGAAATAAGACGCAAAGGGGCTAGAGCCTCTATCTCGTAGCACTGAATGCTGGATGGCAGATCACTTTAGCCCTGAATGTTGCTGGCAATTTAACAGCTTGGTTTGTATCTTCAAAGCTGCTATGTGGAGAAATACATCTATCCCTTTTGGTCTCATTCCTAAGCTCCCTGCATTTCTGGAAACGTTGACATGTATCAGCCAAGTTTGTCATGAGTCTGTGGATAAATAGTTGACTCAAATGTTGAATGTCTGTCTTCTAATATTTAGATTTCTTTCATAGTTTGTCAGCGTTGCTCTAGGAAATGAGGCGACTGCCAAAGGGATTGCCGCAGAGCATGCATGGACTCTGAATGGCTCCAGGCTGCGTGCTTTTTGGCTCTTAAGAACACTGGGGAGCTTTTCTCCATGACTGGATCCAGTAGACCATTTATTTCAAGCAAACATAGCATTGGATGCTTGTGGAGTGAAGGACGAGTAGTGCTGTCTTCAGTTAGCTTTCACCACACGCCCCAGTGTCCTGACCAGCTGTACGCTCTGCAATTACTTGGGTAGCCACCTCTTGGAAAGCCATATATAGCAAACCATGTAGTGGTTTGGTGACTGGGGCACAAAGACGTTGGCACGGTTACTCTACCAGGATCTGCGAAGTCAATGCATTAACTCCCTGTGCCCATCCCTTCCCAGGGGGATTTGATTACCATTCTTTGTGTTCTGGTAGCACCTGGGAGTCCCGTTCTTGCACCAGGACCCCCTTGAGCCAGGTGCTGTACAGACATCGATCCAACAGACGGTCCCTGCCCCAAAGAGCTTGTGCACTGAGCTGATGTGCTGCTGTGCCCTTTAAATGGAGGGTAGCAAGTCTGTACAATATTGGGCTAGAGTTTGCTCGGCATTTTGGGGGGTGAAATGAAAAGCTCCACCCCCCAGTGCATCCGTGCAGAGTGGTATGTGCTTGGCTCCCAGTGACACAGCAGTTAGGGTCAGTTCTGTTTCTCTGAAGCTTCTAAGGAAGTTGGGGGTGTAAGTTTCATCGAGCCATTCCTAGCCTAACCAAATACCATAGCCTCTTGCCTGACCAAGATTTGGACCCCTTTGCACTCTACGTGACAAACTTACAATCTAAATAGATAAAGGCTGGTGAAGGGAAACTGAGGCACCACGTCAGGAAATGACTAGTCACAGCAGGTCATTCACAGGAAATAGAACCCAGGTCTCCTGATTCCCAGTTAAGTGCCTTATCCCCTAAGCCACTCTGCCTCCTGGCAGTAGTGATTTACACAGCCTTCTTGGGAGTGAGAGCACAGAGAAGGATTCTTGGAGGGGCCGCTCTCGCAGTGGCGAGGAGAAATCTGAGGCACACTGGTGCTCCCAAAGGTATCACCCCTTTGTCTGTTGCTTCCTAGGAGCTCACTTCTGATCTCACTGTGGCCCTGATGACTCGGCTGGGCAAGGGAGGGAATCTCTGGCTTTAGAACTGGTTGGACAAAGCATGGGTGCTCCTGGCCCTGTGCTGGTCTCTGCAAGCCCACCAATGTGTTATGGGGTTTAACTATTCTGTGTTAACTCCTGCTCCCCTGACGTGGTACCTCAGCAATGAGGGCTGGCACTGTCAGATCCTGGTTGTTTAGGGGAGCTGTCTCTCTTCCCGCAGTGACAGTCCTTTGGAGAATGCAGGGGAACCCTGGTAGTGGGAATTTGGGAGATGCATGAGATCACCAATGCCACGTTCTTCATGGGAAGGCCTTTCTTATTTGTGTGTTTGATTCAGAGGGAGGAGCATGCGGGAACACACCAAATAATTGAATCCCTTTCCCAATTCCAATGATAGATCTACAATACCGTGATCGGATCTAGTTAGCACCAAGGTGGAGTGCGAAATTCACCTAACCTCCCATCCTAAGAAGAGGATGCAGTGTAGCAAATAAATGATACACCCTCATGAGGCTTGCAGGAGCCAGTGCTTCCCCGTTGGCTGGTGCAGACAGGACTGAACGCAGTGCTTTTTATGCCTGTCTACTGGAGCTCGGTTGCACATGGAAATGTGTGTATCTGGCTTTGCTGTACACTTATTTACATCAAAGTATCAACCAGGCAGCTTAATTAGAGGCCCAAGCACTGGGATATCGGGGGATGCTGCAGAGCAGGACAACAATGAGGTGCGTTATGTGTTGTCCCAAGACTGGACTAATGGGGGATGCTGCAGATCAGGATTGATGGATATTGCTCGAAGCAGGCAAGGGGACACAAGCCCGGAATAGCAGCTTGGTGCTGTAGGGCCCCGTTGAGGTGCAGTGACGGAGCGGAGTGGGCCCTGAAGGGAGGTGAGCGGTCATGGGAGTTTGAGGAGGCCAGATACAGCAATTGGGTCCCTCGCTTGGCATAAGCAATGAAGCCTCAGGAAAGGACAGGCCATTTTTTCAAAGGGCTTTCTGGATCTAATGCAGCTATGCTTTGTTTTCCTTAATCATAGACACTGTTATCTTCACGTTTTGCCTTTGCAGTGGGTTAAGTTGAGTCTGTTTGAATCATTTTATTATGATTTGTTTTATGGTAGTGCCTAGGGATCCCGATCAGGTGCTGTACATGCAGTGCAATGACATTTCCTGCCCTAAGGAATTGACAGTCCAGCCTTCCTATGTAAATCATGTCTGAGAGAGGATGAGATGTCCCAAGGTTCTCTTTGGACTCTTGGAGCCAGCTTTGGCTCACTGTGGCTAGTGCTCACCAGCCAGCCCTTGGGGAAATTTGTGTGCAGATAAATCGGTTTGTTGTAAATGCATTGCCTCCTCCACCTGTGTATGCTGCAGCTTGCCACTGATGTTCTCCTTCAAGCCCCACCGCCGTGCTGGGAGAAATGCCACTGTGTAGCTTTAAAATGTATTTCTCACTAGCATCTTTCGTCTCAAAGGACCCCAAAGAATTGCGCAATCTTTGCACCCACTGAAATGCAGCCATGCCTGGGGTGCAGAGTGGCAGCGATCTAGAACACTATACTGTAGTGGGAAGAAGGGAAATTTTGGCCAGGACAGCAGAGCGGACAGGTTTAATGGAAAGTACTACATGGTCTTTGATTGCACAGAGCAGACAGGACCTCAGTGTTCTTTAAGTCTCTTAAAAGCTTCTGCATTCCATCCGGCTGGATCAGCCTTTTGCCCAGTTAGGAGTTTTTCTCCTTCTGAAAATTATAAAACAGATCCTTGTAAATTCCATCCAATTAAACTCTCTTCTTTTTCAATTCTAGATTTTTTGGTGTATAAATTAGAAGCTCAAGAGGCACTCAACAAAGAGAAGGTAGGTACAGTATGTTCCTGTGTGTGTTAGAGAGAGAGAGGGAGAGAGATCCTTTCAGTATTTCCACAGTTGCACAGCAACATACATTGGGCATGATGCTGGCATTAGAGTTTTGGGCCAGTAGGTATCCCATCAGGATGAATCCTGGGTCACTTCATATTAATGGTCTAAGGGCTTGTCCATGTGAATGTTTAGTTCCTGGCAAGCTGTGGTGTGAATCCATCCCATGCTAGCCTGCTGTGGACTAAGTGTCCATGTGGACCCTGCTGACTTGCGTTAACACTTTGAGTTTGTCTACATGGGGGCATACAGAAAAATTAATCCAAATTTTTTAAAGGTGTGAATTTGAACTGGATTAGTTAAACCTCATTAACATCTGTGTGAACAGCTTCATTCAGAATTAAAGTGGCCTTAATTCAGTTTATTTGAATTCATTTCCAAAATGAATTAAACTAAACTGAATTATTAAGGCCACCTTAATTCTCAATAACAGCATTCATATTGGGATTTAATGTGGTTTAACTAATTCACTTCAAATTCCTATCTTTAGTTAATTCAGATTAATCTTCCTGGATGTTCCCATGTAGACAAGCCCAAACTGTTAACGCGCATCAGCAGGGTCCATATGGCCAGTTAGTCCGCAGCAGATTAGTGCATAGTAGATTCACATCCCAGCTTGCTGTGAACTTGTCTACACAAACAATTAGTCTTATGTGAATAAGGGTCTATTTCAACTCAGTTGGGAAGGAAAAAAGAACCGTGTCTCTCTGGGGATGTTGCTAGCCCAAGTCCCTATTGTTTGTCCAGATCTGTAAATGGCAAACTGAATGACTGGACTTCTAGCCTCCGTGGCATCATGGAGTCCTGTTTAACTGCCTATTGGCAAAGGAAAGGCCAGTTGTCTTTGTATTGGACAGAATTCTATTCACCTGAGAAACAAAGCATAGGGACAGCACAGAAGAGAGAGGAACTATACTGCAGAGAAGCTGTGGACACTGTCACTGCGATGGAGGTAAATGGTTTCTCCTGGGGTGGGTGGAGCACGGCAGCAGAACGGAGTCAGGGAGATCATGAGTAGCAACAGCCTGCAGCCCCGTCCCAATGGGAGATGGGTGTTTGTCACTAACAATGTGCATGTTTAAATTACCAGCTACCTGGTGCAGAGAGCCGGAGCAAAAGAGTGCGTTATTCAGCCTATCGTAGCAGAGTTGATAGGCTTTACAGCCAACCCCCGTCTGCCAAAAGGAGGGGGGGTCTTTTTCCCTTCGGTGGTGGGGCGAGGGCATCTTTCTTTGGAGATGGGAGTCCTTTGTCATCATATTCATAGCCCCTGACCCTTTGCAAAACAGAGAGCTTTGCATAACTGATGGCTGTTGTTCACTGCATGTGATGCTGTGTGACCAACAGCAATGAAAGTGTCAGTGCTGCTGAATTCAGGCAGAACTTTATTACTCGAGTCCCTAGGAGCCCAGATAGTTCAGCGTTTGCATCTGATTTTCACAGACTTCCTATTGTCTCTATTTATGGGGCTGAAATAATGCAAGATTGGTCCCATTCCAGGGTTTTCAGCCCCATAACTACTCTTTGTGGTGTTAAATCCAGACAGCTAGACGTGCAAATGCTAGAGCCCCTCTTCATTTATATCCTCACTGCAGTTTGCCAAGTGCCATGAATACAGCAGCACAGAAAACAAAGGGGAACCTTTTATGGTTAAGTAGTATATTCAGTTTTAATGAAGAAGTTAATAGGGTGTACTGGTGAGATACTCCTGTGAATGTGAAGAGCATCTACAGTTACTGGGGAGAAAATGACAAGGAATCTTTATCCTCATGCTTCAGGGCTGGGGTCAGGAAGAAATGCATCCCTAGGGTAACTCACTCACTTTAGATTATAGGACTTGTTACTCCTTCCCCGAAACATCTGAAATTGGTCACTGCTGGAAACTGGGCGCCAGACTAGGTGGAACATTTAATCGGTTTCATTGTGACTGCTAAATACCACGCAGTAATGGAATTCGAATAGTAGATATACTTGCTGAATAGACTGATGGCTATGCAGCTCCATAGCAATTGTGTCCCTGAAACTCATTTGCTGGTAATATTTTGTGTCCCATTGAATATGTAATTTGAGTTGTGGGTTAGAAGATTGCAACAACTATGCACTGTGCTTAGTTTGCAATTCCATGGTGCTGCCTGTGATCTGTACCGGGCTACTTAAAGCTGCCAAATACAGATCTGAGCAGAGATGCTTGTGAAAAGGCAACAATTCTGCATCTTGTTCACATCCTGCACCCTGCAAGCTCCGAGTTTTCACAGGGAAAAACAGAATCTGGGCCCTGCCTTCTGGGTCTTGGGCCTTGTCAGCACACTAACTGCACTGGTTTGGTTAAAATTGAGTTGGTTTAAAGCAGTGCAAGCCATTCTCTGGTTACGTGGTTTATCGGTAAACACATGGTTTATAACTGGTAGCTGTACCCATATCCAGGAGTTTAAACTGGTGCAGTAAAACCAGCGCAAAGATTGGTTTTTAGTTAAATTGGTGTAACTTTCACATGTAAGGGAGGCCTTAGGGTTTGTGTTGTCTGTCTCTCCCCTGCGGCTCATTAACAAGAGCCCTCATCCCAGTTCCCAGGGAATTCTCTCCTTTATAAAGCTCCAGCCCATTGTGCTCTGGTGAGAATCACTGGTCAGTGAGAATTACTCTGTATTTACACCAGAGGAATGAGAGCAGAATCCTGCCCCTTAATTTTAATTAACTTCCCTGTCTGCATCTCAGTGCATGTGCTCGGGAGCCAGATTCTGATCTTACTTACACTGGTGTAACTCCATTGAAGTCAGTGGAGTTACTCCAGTTTTACACCACTGTGAGCGCAGAATACAACCCTTGATTTTCTTTAAACTGGAAAAAATTCCTTGAAACCAATATTTTTTTGTGAAATGGGCGGGTTCGATGAAACACCTGCACTGAAAAACTTTTGGTTTAAAAAAAAAAAAAGTTTCCAGTTGCTAAAGTCTCTCATTTCAGTATTGTCAAACCAGAAAGTTCTGAGGTTTTTTTGGTCTCGAAACAACTTTTCACATAGAAATGTTAGTAAATTTTGCACTAAAAACATTAGTCAAAATCAAAATTATCAAAAAGAACCATTTTGATTAACCCAACCAAAGGGATGTTTTTGGATTTTTGGTTCACAAAATTTTCAAGCTTTCAAGTTTTTGTCCAATTTGTGATTGTATTTTTTTTTCCTTTTTTTTTTTTTTAAATGTCAAAAAGTCTTATTGGACAGGAAAACTGTTTCCTGCCCAGACTACACGAGTAGTTCAGTTACTTTAAACTAATCCATTCTAGCAGCACTCACTGAGAAGTGACCCTTCTTAGGTTAAATGGATGCAACGCTTAGTCTTATACAGGAGACCAAACATCATGGGCACTGACTTGCATGTACTTTTAATGGTATGATTATGTAGCCACACTGATGTTGGTGCGTGGTTTTGATCTGCCTCTTTATCTTCTGCATTCTAATGTCTTTATAATATTTGTTACAGCAAGATTCTATGAACAGATATGGGGCCCTCAGTTCACAGCATAAGATACTGAAGGTAAGTCAGTGCATGACTCCTCCTCTTTGACTGGTGAATACTCTCTGTGCCTGGGTTATACCATGGATCTTGACCCCTATTGGGTCACAATAGGAGGACATGTTGGAAACATTGCAACAGTCATTTTCCCCTCGCTTTGAACCTCTCCACCTTTCACAAAAGGTTTGACTAGCACACAGGTGCGGGGAGACTGTGCTGTCAAGTGGTTAGAGCAGCAGAACTGGGGGCTCTTGGCTTCCAGTCCCATTTCTACCAATGACTTGCTGCATGATCTTGGGAAGTCATTAATATCTGTACCTCTGCACAATGGGAATACTACAGTCATCACCGGAGCATGTTCAGGACTCTACCGGGGTCTGCGTGTTGAGTGAGGGGTGGGGCAGTAGCTCTTTGTCAGACGAATCTGGCTTTGCAGCATCAAATGTGAGGGGGGGAACACAAATTTCCACAAGTTTTTAGACAAAAATATGAAATGGGCCTTTTGTCAAAATTTCGCCCAAAAGAACCAAAACTGGAGGAGGGGGAATTGTACGCAACACAGCAGGGCCTCCTGTGAAACAAGTCGCGTCTTGCACAGGCCTGTCTGGGAGCAGAACTTTCCCAGGACAAATGTCCCATTGTCTTTTTCTACACTTGGCTTGACCCTCTCCATCACCCCCCCTACCCACTATCCCATTCTACCTGGACCCTGGAACACTCTCTGCCTTCCCATTTGAGAGGGGAACAAGTACAAATGTTCCTTGGTGCTGTTACTGCACCTCCCATCTGCAGATTTCAACCTGCTTCACAAATGGGAGGGAATTAAACCTTACAGAATCCCTGCCAAGTAGACAATATCCCCCCCTTCCACTGAGGGGAAACTGAGCCCCTCTTCTGGCTTCCTAGAGGAAAGGGCGCATATATGAGAGATGCCACCAGCTTGACTCAGGGGCTGCTGCCCCCTCTGTATCTGCGTGTGATGAACATTTGTAACAGGAAATGAGGCTCATGGTGGAAGGTGCAGGGCTTTCTCCACAAGTAGCAGAAGCCTGTATCTGGATTCCTGTTGTCTCATCAGCGATGTGATTTCTCATGACTCTTTGCATCTCGAGTGGAGACTGAATTTTTTTTAAATGTTCATCAGAAGAATGCACATCGTCACCATTTACTGTCTGCAAAGGAAAAGAGCTGGATTCGAATGAAAGGGATTTGTAGACCAGGACCTCCTGACATTGCCATACACTGGGAACTTGCAATGAATGGCATTTTCCTAGCACTCGTGGTACGGGGCATATATTATTTACCTCTTCATTTTTCTCAACTGATATTCGCAGAGCTGCTTTGTAAGCCATGAGAGAACTGTTTATTTTGTAATGCATGTCTCCAGATGTTGTCCAGAATTAAAATTGCAGCTGGCAGAGAGGTCTCAGGCACCGCACTGAGCAGGAAAGTAAATGTGGAGGTCTTGCGCTGTATTCTACATGGCACAGATCAGTGATTCTCAACCTCTCCAAGACTAGATGTCTTTCTAAAGGATATAGTCTTGCTCAGCTGCAAATTGAAGGGCTTGATGTAGGGAACACTGAATGAAGTTTTATGATAGATCCATAATACATCTTAAATACTTTATGGCTTCCATTACCATAATATCTGAGCACTTCACAACACCTCTCTGAAGTAGGAATGGATTAGCTCCCTCCCCTTTTTATACATGTGGGAAACTGAGGCACAGAAAAACTGAAAGACTTTACCCAGGTCACACAGGAAGTCTGTGGCAGAGCTGGGAATTGAACCCTGGCTGCCAGCTAGTGCTCTAACCACTGGACCATCCTTCCCACAGGTCAGATCTTTAAAATCAGTCTTTGGTCAGCAACCCCAAAACTTGCTCTGCAATCCACTATGTTTAAAATAAAATAAATAAATAAATAAATAAGCAACATTGATCCAAGGCTAATAAAATATCAGTGTAATTTAATTCAAGATGCATCTCTTCACGAATTCCTTTTTAAATTAAATTTAGTAAAAATTAATAGTAAAAATTTAGTTTTATATTAAGTCAATCAATTATTTTAATGTAAGAAAGTAATCTAAAACTATATGTGGCTGAAATCACATTAAAAAGGAACCTATGTGAGTCCACTGTGAAATGTATTAGAGAAGGATTGCAGCTAAAAGTGCTAATTAATTCTCGTTAATGTGAAATGTGAGCTTGCTTGCAGTACATCACTTTCTCTGTTCTTGGTGCAATGCACTATTCAGTGTGTTCTCAACCCGGTGTGTGCCCATTCCACAGCAGAGAGGAGTCTGCTATAGTTCTCAGTTACTGGACTTTGGCTCAAATTGTAGAGTGTCATGGCTCAATTCCTGCTCACAACCAGGACGGTGGTGGTCATGCTTCTGCAACAAGTGGCATTGGCTCATTCTCCAGGTTTAAACTTGTTCCTGTATTTTTGTCTATAGGAATTTGGTGAACCTGAAGCTGAAAGCAGTGGTCAGACCTTCTGGTTAAGACCTTCTGTCTCTGGCTCCAAACTTGCCACTGGCTTCTATCTCGCTTGCTGAGTTTATGCTCGATGCCTTTTTCCACACATTGGAACATGTCACACTCACTCATGCAGTTGCTTTTAGACTCGTAGACTTTAAGGTCAGAAGGGACTATTATGATCGTCTAGTCTGACCTCCTGCACAATGCAGGCCACGGAATCTCACCCACCAACTCCTGTAACAAACCCTTAACTTATGTCTGAGCTGTTGAAGTCCTCAAATTGTGGTTTAAAGACTTTGAGGTGCAGAGCATCTTCCAGAAGCTATGGACACTGCAAACCTGTTGGAGCTGTTGAGGGACCCACTTCCACGCTGCTCCTGTAACTTGAGAAGTCCTTCTGCGCTCATAAAATGAACCATGTGCCGTGTATGCCAGACTTCTGGCTTGGTACACTGCAGTGTGTGAATACTTGGTGTACTTGTAAAGGGTAGAATGGCAGCCAAGACTCCTGGCTTCTCTCCCTAACATTGACTGAGGTTTCAGGCAAGTTATTTAACCTCGCTGCCTCACTTTCCCTGTTTCTTGATGTTTCCCACTTTTGAGTTACAAGCCTTTTTAAACAATTAAGTTTGCTCTAAGCAGAATATTTTTCCAGAGGCTGATTTGTGGCTGACCAATCCCCTGGAGCATGCAAGTTTAAATTACTTTGGACCCCTCGTAAGCCTTGTGTTCACAAACCATTACAGTTCTTTGTAGCTTATTTTTTAAAATGGCAGGCTGGGAAAGATGCTCTTGTGGTGAAGGAGCTGGACAATGGGTATGTCTACACTGCAAAAAAAAAAAAAAAAAGTTTCACTCAGGTTGGTTAATTCGAGTTAACATAGCAGTAAGGACACAGCAACTCCATTAGCAGCTTGGGTTAAAGCCCATAGAGCAGCCTGGGGCTCAACATGAGCAGCTAATCCTGATTAAACGCCAAGTTGCTATCTCTTCACTGCTATTTTAACTCAAGTTCGCTAACCCAAGTTAAGGACACACCTCTTTTGCAGTCTAGATAGACCCTGCCACTCTGGAGATCTGGGTTCAGTTCCTAACCCTGCCACAGACTCCCTGGGTGACTTGGGCAAGTCAATTAGTCTTTCTTTGCTCAGTTCCCTATCTCTGTAAAATGGAGATAGTAATCCTTCCTTCGTCTGTCTAGATTGTAACTGTTTGGGGCAGGAACAGTCTCTTCTCTATACAGCACTTACATAATGGGGTTCAGATCTCAACTGGTGCCTCCAGGTGCTACTGCAGTACAAATCCTAAATCAGCATTGGGACAACTCTGTGGATCCTGGGATACTATTTTCATCCATACTATATGTACGTGAGGACCTCCGTGGCATCTCTCTCTTTACCTTATTGCTCTGAGTAAGATTGTTCAGCAGGAGACAGTTTGTGCTATGGACTTCCCACAGATCTGAAGGCCCCATAAAAGTATGTCCCATTGTTACATGAAGCAGCGAGGATGACTCTAAGCACTGATGGCATTTTAAAAAAATCATTTAAGGGAAACAAATTGGAATGATTGCTGCAGCCCTGCAGAGTTATTGTATTGAAAGGCCAGGAGTTCACCTGCGAGCCGGTCAATTTATATATGTAATTGGTGCTGGCAAACTAAGTGTGGAAGGACTCCATGGGTTACTATGGGAAACCAAAAGGAGGTGAATTCTGGTTCACTGGGTTTGAGCAAAAGGATGTCTTGACATGTTTTGTTCTCTAGTGTGGGGAGGGCAGGGAGACGGAGTCTGTTTTCAAATTATTCACCCTGCATTTTTGAAACTCCACTCCCCATGAATCTCATTAGGACCCCTGGTCCCAGTGCCCTCGCCTTTGTCTGGAGCAGAACTGATATGTGGACTGTTGGCCGTACATGTCCCCCATGGGTTAGATTGAGGCAGCAGATGTGGGACTCCCTCCAGCTCCGAGCCGTCTGTACTAGTGGAGAGGGGGTCCCTGCAAGGGGTTCTCTAGCAGTTTTGGTGCAGTGGGGGAAAGCAGCTAGCAGGTTTTCAGAAGGCAAACCCAAAAGAGAGAACAAAGGAACAAATAGATTCCCCATTCAAAACCTCAGTGTGTGTGCGCTTGGCAGGCAACATCGGGACACAAAATGGCGGCGGGAAGGGGAATTTTGTCCTGTTTAAAGGTGCAGGAATCGGGAAACTTGGCTTAGCAGATCAAACTACACACACCATGGAAACCTCTTCTGTCTTTCCGTGTAACGTCCCGCAGTGTGGCAGGAGCTCTGGAAAGGACGTCTGGATTGGCGCAGTGTGCCACATGCATATGGTAAGGGAAGGTCATGGTCTTTGGCTAGAATGTTGGGTGAAATCCAGAACCATGTGCCAGACCAATGAAAACGGAACGTAATGCAGCAGGAGGCCACGTGGGGTGAGGAGCGTCTCCAAGAAAACACATGTTAAATCCATTGGCCGGTTGGAGACTTTGGGACAAATAACAGCACTCCCTCCTGGTTAACGTGCACCATGCGCTGCGCTAGGATGGGTGGCTTCCATGGAGAGTCTCCAGTTATTTCTTCCCCGTACTGTTACTCAGAACCGAGAAGTTTTTTTCCTTGCTTTCTCAGGTCCCTCCTCCCCCAAATCCCTCCCTCAGTGAGGGTTAGAAACTCTGTCCTTAATGTGTCTGGAATTGTTTGGCATCTGACTACAGGAACCAACTTCAAGAGGAATCCTCCACTCTCTACCCCGGGGGAAAAAGAGGGCAAAGAATCCCTGAAAACAGATCTCCTCCTCCCCTCTATCAGCCTCCAGTGAGATGACAGTGAGAAGTGCAGGAGGTGGTCTGCTTTTGTTGGCAGTAATATGGAGTTTTCTGGGTTTAAAGGGCCAGGTAGTTTTGTGGCTTGCTGCCGTTTTCATAATGGGTATGAGCCAAAAGCCTGGATCCAAATCCCCCATCCCGAGCTCTCAGGAGTTCCTAGTCCCATATGGGAACTTCACGGCCCCAAGCATCACCCAGGTCAGCGTTACTTGGTGGTTGGAACACATCAGAGGACTGAATGAAACAAGCGGGTGGGTCACAGTCCCGGATCCCATCGGACACGCTTTGACAGCCTGACACCCACCGCCGTGAGTGGCTCTGACTGACTGACTGACTGGCCTTCACAGCCTCAGCCGAGAGGCCAGGATTGTGTGGCGCGTGGAGGCTCAACCCTCTCACCTAGACAGGTGTCCTTCCAGCTCCAGGGCATGTGTGTAAAGTAGAGGGTGTGGGTGACGCTTGTGTCTGGGGACCGAACAGATGCCTGCAGGAGTGGGTGGGTGAGATTCTGTGGCCCGCATTGTGCAGGAGGTCAGACTAGATGATTATAATGGTCCCTTCTAACCTTAATATCTATGAATAGTCCAGGCCTGTGAGATTGCACTAAAATAATGCTGTCTGGGTGGTCAGCACTGGAAATAGGCCAGGAAATAGCATTGCATAGTGGAGCTGAGGGCACTTCAGCATCCGGTGTGGCTACTGCAGGGCATGGGGCTGTTACTCTGTAAACTATTCTAGCATGTGTCTAGGTGGGGAGAGGGCCAGGGAAAATACAAGCGTGGAATGGACTTTTGGCTTCGACTCTATTCCTGGGTGCCAGGGGGACTTTGGAGATGGGGGCATGAGGCTGAGGTGGGCTGCAGAGAGGGCCCTGTACTGGAGAGGTGTGATAAAGATGGGACTGCAAATGCATGCATTGGCAGTGCTTTGGAAACGTCCCAGCGGAGGGGATCAAACAGCCACGGGGGGGATTTGCACCAACCCTGAGTGTTGCTTTTTCACCCCCCCCATTCAGAACCAGCATGAAGATGTCAAGAAACAGCTGCTTGACCTGCAGCTACAGCAGAACAGTTTGAAACTAGAGCATCGCAAGACGCTGGAGACCCACAGCCAGAAATACGCCCAGCTGCAGCGGGAGAAGGAGAGTGAAGTCACGGGCTTGCAGGGTGAGTGCGGCGGGAGCTGGGCCAGTGGGAGTAGAAGGCGCGACTGATGGCCTGGGTGTGGGAGAGGGTGACCTTCCGCCTGTGAGCTCCTGCTAGTTCCCTTCTGCAACTGCCAGAAGGATCCTGAACAGAGTACAGGCTAGTTGGGCATGCGTGTATGAGGGAGGAAGGGGAGGGAGACCGGGTCAGTAGAGACAGAAAGCTCTTTAATGGTCTATATTGAGTGAGTTTGGGTCTCAGTCTGGTTCCCAGTGTCCATAGTGCGCACCATCCCCCATTGGCAGTCTGAGCCGAGAGGCCAAGGACTGAAGAGTTCAGGCTCCATGAACTGCCTCTCACCGCAGGAGGTTCGGGATGCATCCTGTTGGCATGGGACCGTGGGGAAGCTTGCCTTGCTGCCAGCCATGCAGAAACTGTCCTGTGGGTAAACAGAAGCTGTTGGCCCCAGGGTTCTCACCCGCAGAGCTGGGCGAATAACGGAGTTTCTGGCTTGCTGGCTATTTCGAAAATGTGTTTTGGGTCGAACACGACGTGTCATGCGACCCGAAGCAAAAGGCTTGGTCTCGATTTTTTTGAGTGGGTTTTACGCCTTTTTGGATTTTTAAAACGAATGAAAGTTGAAGTCTCAAACCGAAAAGGAGTTTTGACTTTCTTAATTTGGGGTGGTTTTTTTGGTTTTGGTTTTTGTTTTACACGAACCATTTGGCGAAACGGACACAAAATCACAAAATGTTTCGACGTCACCACATCTGCATTTTTCACTGGGGCGTAGGGGAAGTTTTGGCTGAAACATGTTGCCCAGCATCAATCATGAGCCCTAACTAAGCTTGAAGCGAATCATAGGGAGCCTGGTTACGGTCTTCTGAGTAGAATTCTGCCCACGGGTGGCCCCACTAGTCTAAGTGATGAGTGTTTTAAGTTCAGCACAAGTTGTATGGGAGTCACATGGCCCCTGTGTTAGTGAAGTCTCCAAACTGCCTGGAACGGGCAGGACAGTACTGAAATTCCACACTTCCCTCTTTTGGGTCTTGGTATTGCTACCACACCCCTCAGCATGGTATCTGGGCCCTTGTTCTGTTAGCCAGAGTCCTCATGGTGCTGCATGGTGAGACACTGACACAGTAGAAGGGAATGGCTTGCTCTGGAGGATCCTAAGGGTTGTCCAAATCCAAAATCGGAGGCATTGAAGTGCTATTGTGCTCGCCAGTGTGTTGCCCATGTGGCATGAGCTTCTGCTGGAGCAGAAGGATAGAAACACACTGGGGGTGGTCTAGCTGGGATTCTCCATGCCTGTGTCCCACGGTACACCTGTGTGTACCTACTTTCTCCGAGCACCTCCTGCATATCAACATCTGAATTCTCGCCTCACTGTTCTCCTCTGAGAAGCTGAAGGCTGAGCCCCCATGTTCTTTCTCTCCCGACTCCAGTTTCCCATCTCTTGCTTCACAATTGGCGGTTTGATGAACTGCATGTGCTGAGTTTGGTTCTGGGATGTTGTACGCAGTATAACGCTCATGTCCTTCAGAAGGGGTAAGGCTCAGCACATGTGTAAAGAACACTTCAAAAAGCCAGCTAGATGGAGCCTTTGCCCTGTGCCTTATGGCACAGGGCCAGGGAATCAGGCTATTTTAACCTTGCTAAGTCATTGTCATAGTCTTTCTTGCCACTTCCCTGTTTGGGGTTGCCGACTTTTATAGAGTTTTTCCAAAACTCATGATTGTACACCTGGCTGTCTTGCAAATTGGTCTCTGTAAGGTCTGTTGATATCTGGTCCCTGTACTAAGTCTCTGGCCTCCGCCTTCGTCATCTTCCACCCACGATTATTGCAGGGGCTGGCCTATCACTATGAGTCTCAGATCTCTGCTGGACATGTCCATTCCAATGTAGCCTTGTCTCCCTTAACTTGTCTTCAGTTGAGGCAATTCAATCTTAGGCCCCGTATAATTTCATTTCATTTTCTGTCACATTTGACCATCTCAACACCTTCATCTCAGTGATGGAGAGCATTCAGATTTATTTTTGTGTGACTGGCCAAGTCTTTGTTCCATACATTAGGATAGGTTGAATTATAGTTCTCTTCCTTTTTAACTTTACTGGCATCTTTTTGTCACATGTGGGTCAGCTCCCACCATTTGCACGAAGCAGCTTTTGTGCGATACTGGGGGGCACCGTTGTCAGCAACCACTGATCCTAGGTATTCTTTCACTCTCAGAGCCGTCTGCCTGTGATATCTTTTTATGGTGTGTCCTCCTCCTTCAGCTTTCATCACCCCAGTCTTACCAGCTTTCACTCAACTTTCACTCTGTCGCCGCTGTTCAGAGTTGGTTTGCCGGGTCTTCATACATATCACAAAGTCACCAGCAAACTGTTTATTCCAAGGTGGCTCCCTTCGGATATTCTCATTTATCACATGCAAGACAAGTGCAAAAAAAGTGGATCCGCAGTGCAGGCCAACGTTTACTGGAAACTCTCTGCTGCAGCCCCATTTGGTTTTGACTGTGGCAGTTACTCCATTGTCTATATCATGGATAAGAAGGACATATCCTTCTGGCACACCTCTCCATCACAAACTCCACCAAACTAATTCTCTTGGTACATAGAAGTGCTCAGATACTAGGTCTCGTAAATTCTAGAACCTACCTATATATTTGTTCATTAGCCCATTCATTTATAAGCCAACCCCCCAAGATGGATAGGTAAAAATAGTAAAAACTGTATGACCCTTTCATAAGCTGACCCTATATTTCTGGGGTTGGCAAACTTTGGCTCCCAGCCTGTCAGGGTAAGCCTCTGGCAGGTCGGGAGGTTTTGTTTACCTGGAGTGTTCACAGGCACGGAGCCCCTCAGCGTGCCACTTCCTGCAGCTCCCATTGGCTGGGAACGGCGAACTGTGGCCACAGAGAACTGAGGGGCTCCATGCCTGCAGACGCTTCAGGAAAACAAAATGACAGTGTATTAGATATTCAATTCAATGATTTCAGAGTTTAAAATCATCAAATTTTGATGTAGACCTGTTTATAAGCCGACCCCCACTCTTTGATGCGTCCCTTTTTTACCAAAATATTCGGCTTATGAACGAGTATATACGGTACATTTGGAGTAAATTTAACCCTCCCTTTTTAATTCACGGTAAGTGTATATAAAACTCTTCTAATGGCAAAAATTGCTGCAGGGAATGCTGATACCTCTAATTCCTGCAGAGCATATCTATTTAGTTCAGTTTTTATTGAGATCGTGAGATTTTTTTGAGGTTCATTCTAGCCCCTGGATTGGGTCCGAGAGTGAAAGCTGCTGATGGGTTTTTTTTTTGTGTTTGTTTTCCCCTGGGGGTTACTGTAGTCTAATATTTTAGTAATGCTGCTAGGGCGGAAAAATAAACCTTACGTGCAAGCTAAACAGATTACCCAAATATTTGATTCCATCTCTCTCTTTGAAACACACAGCAAAAAACAGCAAGGAAAATGACTTTTATCAAAGCAAAGGGGGAATAAAGCTCAGAAAAAACACTTAAGGGCTGGAAAAAAGCTATTCAAGGAGTCTGACTTCAGCCTGTGGTAATTGACATTCAATGCCCATCTTCCCGGCTGCTCGTTGACTTGGTAGGATACCATTCCTGTATTATTAACTCTAAGCTGGCTGGTAAATCTTTCCTTTGTGGGAAGGTGGTGGTTGAAACCCCTCTCAATGAAACGGCATAAGAGATCCCTCTGTCACTGAAAATAAAGGAGGTATCAGAGTAGCAGGAACCTTTTTGTAACACAGCTGGAAACCAGGTGGTTTTTACCAGGTATTGTGATGAGAATTACCTGCTCTTGGGCCAGGGAGGTGGTTAGAACAGGTGATTGCTGGCAAGGCAGCTGTGGTGTGTTCTCAGCTCTTGCTCATTTGGGCCACCGGTCACTTTACTGCTTTGTGTCTCTGTCTCCCAGCTGGTAGCATGGAGATACTGCCCACTTTTGTAGAGCACTTTGTGATCCTTGGATCACTGTATACTGATTCTTCAAAGACCTCTGAGGCTTGCAAATACTGCTGAGCGAGCTGGGGTCTGCTTCTCTCCCAGGCCCCCATGCGCACCCCTACTTTATGTTCCCTGCTGTTTTTTTCCACTCCCTCGTTATAGGACTTTACGTGTAGTAACACCAGGTCTCCCCCTTACAGCCCCTTGCTCTAATCCATGCGGTTCAGATTTCTCCCGCCGTGTGGAGCTACCCCTCTGCTTTCTGCAGATTTGACCAGGGTTGAACTTGCACTAGAGAAAGGCCCTAAAGACAAAAGGTGACATCCTGGCCCCGCTGGGTTTGTCCACACTGCAATAAACCACCAGGGCTGGCCTGTATCAGCTGACTTGGGCGTAGGCTGCAGGACTAGAAAAACCGCTGGAGCCCAGACTATGAGACCCTCCCCCCCTCGGGTGTGACATGCACAGTGAATAGAGACACCATTGTAATTAGGTTTCAGAATAGCAGCTGTGTTAGTCTGTATCCTCAAAAAGAACAGGAGTATTTGTGGCACCTTGGAGACTAACAAATTTATTAGAGCATAAGCTTTCAAGGGCTACAGCCCACTTCATCGGATGCATAGAATGGAACATATAGTAAGAAGATATACATACATACATACATACATACATACATACATACATACATACATACATACAGAGAAGGTGGAAGTTGCCATACAAACTGTAAGAGTCTAATTTAATTAAGATGAGCTATTATCAGCAGGAGAAAAAAACTTTTGTAGTGCTAATCAAGATGGCCCATTTAGACAGTTGACAAGAAGGTGTGAGGATACCTAACGTAGGGAAATAGATTCAATATGTGTAATGACCCAGCCACTCCCAGTGGCTGTATGGTGAGTGAAAATACCACGCCCTCACTTGCCATGAGGTCCCTCCGATCTATTTGCAGGCTAAAATACACAGCAGTGCAGGTTTGAGATTCTAGTGGTGTTTTAATACAGCCTTACGCAGAGCCCAAAATAAGGCCGGCCCCGTCTGTCTCTTCCCTTGGGGATACAGAGTCAGTTTTTGTATTCAGTGCAATGCGGTATGTCGGAATTGGTGCGTAGCCTTTCATGCATTAGTGAGGATACGAAGAGTTTGCAAGGAGTACAACCCTGATGCTTCAGGGCATAAGCCAGCCGCTGAACAGGTTTAGGAAGTAATTTCCCCAGTGGCTGGGTTAACCTAGAACTGCCTTCTCCAGGCTTTCTTGCACCGTCCTTTGAAGCAACTCGTTGTCTGAGAGAGAGGAGACAGGAGGCTGTGCTGGATTGGCCCCCCGGTCTGATGCGCTCTGCGTTGCTGTATGTGGTTGAGGGTTGACCATACTCTGTCACAGATGCCCTGCCTGAAGTGCCTTCCTTCCAGAGTAGGGGCTCTGGCATTACTGCCTGCCTGCCAGCCAATAAACAGCAGGAGAATAGCTGGGCTGCAAGTGAAGGAAAACCTCTTATTCTGACCAGTAAAGGGCATAAAAATGGTGACGGCCCCTGACCACCCCCTGCTGCCATCTGGTGTTTAGGTCCCTCTCTAGAGAAGGGAGTTACTTGGGTTGACAGGAGGGGATGGTGGCTTGTATCTGAGAGGATGCTCCAGAGGTGCCACCTGATCTTCCTCATGCTTTGAGAGGCCCGGCGTTTCCATGTGAGTCAACGGGATGCGAGTGAGGAGCTGCGCTTAGCCGAACTGTTGTGTTCACCTGTGTTCTCTCTCTTCTCTTACAGATACCATCTTCAAACTCCGAGAGGAGAGCAAGCTTCTCCGGCAGGCCCACCAGGATGTCCACTCTCAGCTGCTTGATGCTCAGGTAATAGATGCGTTAACAAGGTAGCCAGAATGCAATGGCCTGATCCTGAAGTCAGGTGAATGATGTTTATAACCGGCTTAGAGCAAACACACCAATTGGATAAGGCTTCCCAGTTTCAGAGGGACTAATGGCAAGAGGCTTTGTGCTTGTAAAGCCGGTTTGGTCTAGTGACTCAGCGCCCATAGACCTTAAATCGGAGACACTGCTTTGCCGCTGGCTGAGATGAGATGAGATGAGGAATCTCCTGACCTTAAGGCTTCCCAGGGCTTTCCACTGTTGTTGGCTTGTACCCTGGCCTCTTGACCAGCACTAGTAACTTTCTAAAGTGTTGTGCTTGCAGAGTGCTTTGAGAAGGTGCTGTGGGGGGGGGCTGAGCAGTGGTCTCATTTGAAGTGTGTGTGGATACTAGGAAGGAAAGGGATTTATTTAGGGACAGTCACAGGAGGTCTGGATGAAGCTGAACACAGGGAAATGTGAGTAGAGCATCCCAAGAATGAAAAATATCCCCCCGGGAATAAACTCTGAACTGAAGTGACGGGAGCATCATCCTTGGAGTGCTTTAATTAGCCAGAGCCCTAGGGAATATTGAAGGGAACAGCTCTCCACTGGCTGGGGCATGGCCGGCTCTCCCAGGTGGGGCTTGTCTGTGGAGTCAGTGTTATACCCTGAGTTCCACCATAGACTTTCCCGACTCTGGCTCTCCCATCCCAGTGGGATACCTGAATGGAGAGGACTGATTGGATTTCATGCATAGACTGGGAGGCCATCTGAAAACAAGGGGTGAGGGCTCCCTGGCATCTTCCGGAGGTCGTTTGTCTTTGCTCCCAGTACCTAAGAGCTGGATGGAAATCCGCCACAACCCAGGTCCTTCGTATGTTCAGTATTCGTTTGAGCTTTGTTTGGGAGACAATTCTTGAAGGTGTCTTCCATTCCGTTTCCGATGCCCTACCTTTTGCGTTCAGCCTAGGAGGGGTTGCAGCACATCCTCCAGCTCCGAGGCTTTTAATAGAGCCCCTGGCCTTTCAAAGGGAACTGCTGCTCCATTGCTACCTTGATGGATCATTCATTGGGGAAGCCTCTTGCCAGCTGAAATTTCTTTTTGTCTCTTCTTCTGAGGAGGAGAAGACAATATCCAGCTCCAGGGTCCAGATCAGCTCTGCCCTTCCTCCTCCCACCCCAGCTCGGTTCTATGGCAATGAGATATGCAGTCTTCCAGCTGTAAGTGGGCAGTTCAATGCAACTGGAAGCTGTTACCCTTTAATGCTCTGTGTGCAGTGACTTGATGGTCTCAGCTGAGGGGTCTGCGTTACAAGACCCATGCTGCAACTGACTCTCCTCAGTGCCCTGCTTAGCAGTCTCAGCATAAAGATGAGGGTTGAGGCAGGTCTGGAGGGAGATGTCAGGGAAGGTTGTTCTGGTCCTGTCCATGTTGTATCCACTTAGTTCGCTAAGGGAAGCCTTCAGCCTCCAGGGCTGTCCCTCAGTGCTCTTCACCAGCACTGAAATCACTTGGAACGGCTGTTTGTTTTTTCTGTCTCTGTCCTAGCACAAAAGTCTCAGTTACACAATTCACAAATTAGGCAAGGGAAGCAGTCGGTGTGGTTTTAATTCAAACCATCCAAAAGTGTCTGGCAAGGCCTCCAAAGATCTACTTACCTCTAGCAATCAGCTCTCTATATTATGGAGCCTGGAGTCCTCCATGATCTGCTTTTTTTCAGTCTGAATCCTTTGGAAAGAGCTTTACAGCCTGTGTTCCTGGAGGGGCTTTGTGGGGTTGGTTGTACAGACATTTTCCCCTGACATCTTTTCATTCTGCTTATCCCAAACTGACCCAACCCCAATATCATCCCAGAGATCAAAGGTTACACTGATCTTGGACTTGTTCTGTTAGGCCCAGAATGAGTCCCAAGACTATCATGCTGCTAGAACGGGAATCAAAACCCTTGGCTTTGGGGAGGAAGAGATTCAGGAACATCTGCTTGTAAGGGGGTAAAAAAACCCCCTGAGCTGGGGAGAAATCTGGATCTGAGCTTTGGGGCTGAGGCCCATCGCTATGCTAGACTAAGAGACCAGTGTGGTCCTGGCAAGGTTTTGGGTCCCCTAGTATTAGGGACAACTGTTCTGCACTCTTAAAAGGTGCTAGCAGGGTGTGAGACCACTGACCGTGAGATCACGCCATTCTGATTAGCAGCTTGCTTCCTCCCCAGCCACATGAGTTCCAACATATCTTTGCTAAAATCCTCTGAGCCCCTGTTCTCAAATGGTCTGAAGTCTTCACTGCTAATCCTAGCTCTTGATGCAAGCAGCTCGTCGGGGATTTGTGTTTTCATTAGGTGTTTGCATGAGGCATATCACGATGGGGAGCCTGGGTCCCTAACTGAGGTCCATAGACACTACCATAGTGCAAACAACAAATGACAAAGAAAGGCAGCTGCTGAACGTCTCTGGCTGAGATGGCTGCAAAGGTACTTTGGTTGGTGGAGCAGGACAGATGCTTTCAGGACCAGTAAACCTCTCCGAGCACTGGGCTGGGCCCAGCCCTTGGAGTTGCAATGATCCCTGCTGCATGGCTGAGACAGTAGTAAGCATTAACCAACCTCTCTGTGGGTTAATTCCTCCCGCAATAACCAGCGTGTGTCATTAAACCCAGATCTCAGGAACGTTTCCATCCTGAGTGGTGTTCGGTCACCTTCTGCTGACGGCTATCCAATTAATTGCAGAGAGAAATAGTGCAGGGCAATCCTGCCTGGTTGAGACGGGAAGTCACTTGGGAATACAAATAGGCACGCGCAAACGGTAGAAAATGGTTCTCTGGCTGCTTCGTGCACTGATGCTTTTGCAGAGGGGGAGGCCTTGGAAGGGTTCCTAAGAGCGACACCAACAACAGGTCCTTGTTCAGCTGTAAAAGCTGTTGAGTTTTTGAGGAAGGGGGCAGAGAGGGAAGCCTGAAGCGCAAGGAGCATGTAACACACGCAGTTTTCCTGGAGAGGTGCTTGCGATCAACACGGCCCCTGAATCCCAGCACATTGCAGGAGTCCCACTGCTCCAAGATGGGGCTGGGGGCCACGGGGCCCCCATTACAGGCAGGCACTGCGTTTCCAGTGCGGCACTGTGCAAACTGGACAAAGCTGGGGCTTGGCAGATTACCAAGGGACAGGAGAGACCGAGGGGGAGATCAGTGTCTTTCTGAGGCCCTCGAAAGGAGCCAGACCCTCCAGTCGCTTTGTCAATATATTCTCTGAAGTCATGTCACTGGCTGGATTAACGTCTTCTGTTGTTAATTAACAGCCTGCTGTCACACTCTCCTGGGCTGTGTGCTAAGCTCAGAAGCGGGGAGCTGGTTGTGGCTGGATGCGGCTGACAGCCAATCCTTCCCCTGAGCCAGGCGCCAGGGGTGCTAAGGGCTGGAGGGGAGGGGATTTTTCTTCCCTTTATTTGCAACATTGTTCTTGTTTCCTGGCCTGCTCTGTTCTGGATGGCTCCAGGGAGTGCCAACATCACAAAGAGTTCATCACTTCAGGTTAGTTACCTGAATCCATCGCCGATTGTTGGCTGAAGTCCAGGTCTCTGGATCTGAACGCAGTCGCTCTGTGACAGCTGTTTGCTGGCCCATGTGACATTTAATTGGATGGATGAGGGGGTAGCTCCGTAAATTTCCCCATGGGCAGGTGCCCAAACAACCACCAATGTACTCGGAGACTAGCCTGGTGATTGAACTGCCTTTCCCCTCCTCCTCATGGCTGAGGCAGGTTGGTGGGACGGCTCGCATGGGCCTGGACCGTGATGTGCCCAGTCTGGGAATAAATAAAGGACCTCAGTCAATCCAGCACCCTCCACTGGGGCCTACTTCTGTTCCTCACTGTTTCACGAATTCTGGACAGCATCCGCTCATTCCTTCAGGGAGTGGTGGGCGTTGTCCGGCATCCTCTGCCTGGAGTCTCCAGCTGGTGCCCTTGTTTTCACCCTTGCTCCTATGCCTGTTGTTCTGAGAAATCATTGGGTCCTGGTGCTGGTGCCCCTCCCTCAGTTGTGGGGGCAGGGCTTTAGTTTTGGGTGGGCCGAGGCTCTCCCTCCCGGGATTCAAACAGGCCAGCAGCCTTAACCAGCACCAAAACCAGCAGGTGATGCAAGCGGCTCCAGACATGTGCCCCCGCCCTACCTGACAGCACCCTCCTGCAGAGTGAAAAGCAGCTCAGCTTTAGCACTCGTGCATCGTTTTGGCCTCTATACCAAAACTCTCAGAAGTAGCCTCAAATGTGGATTTAGTGATGTGGGCACCTGTCCTCTACAAAGCAGATTGAGACCGAGCCAGCTCGTATAGGGCATTGAACAGCTGTTGGAGGGTGGCATGTTTTCAGGGGCAGCCTCCGTCAAAACCCGAGGCGCTACCAGTGAGAGGCTCCATGTCCGTTACCAGACACCCTTGTAGCTAAAATATATTTGTCTGGCTCACTAAGTGCTGAGAGCATTTGCACCTTGGCAACAAATGCAGGATCAAGGGTGAATAATTCTTTAGCTAAGCACTTCTCAAATGCTCTTTCATGGATTCTGTGCTGGGGATATTATAGCCAAGCAGTCAGGAAAATGAAGCGTATTTTTTGTGTGTGTCACACTCTCTCTCTCTCAAACCCTTTCTCTCTGACATTTAAAAAAACGTGTTAAAAGATTATTATGGGTACAAAGTCAAGTACTGGAAATTAGGAAATGCCAGAACTAAGGCTGCCTGTGTTACCTTGGCCACAAATGGACACAAATCAGACGTCAAGAATTATAACATTCAAAAACCAGTTGGAGAACACTTCAATCTCTCTGGTCACTCAATCACAGACCTAAGAGTGGCTATACTTCAACAAAAAAAGCTTCAAAAACAGACTCCAACGAGAGACTGCTGAATTGGAATTAATTTGCAAACTGGATACAATTAACTTAGGCTTGAATAGAGACTGGGAATGGATGAGTCATTACACAAAGTAAAACTATTTCCCCATGGTATTTCTCCCTCCCACCCCACCCCCCACTGTTCCTTTGATATTCTTGTTAACTGCTGGAATTAGCCTACCTTGCTTGTCACCATGAAAGGTTTTCCTCCTTCCCCCCCCTGCTGCTGGTGATGGCTTATCTTAAGTGATCACTCTCCTTACAGTGTGCATGATAAACCCATTGTTTCATGTTCTCTGTGTGTGTGTATATATAAATCTCTCCTCTGTTTTTTCCACCAAATGCATCCGATGAAGTGAGCTGTAGTTCACGAAAGCTTATGCTCTAATAAATTTGTTAGTCTCTAAGGTGCCACAAGTACTCCTTTTCTTTTTGCGAATACAGACTAACACGGCTGCTACTCTGAAACCTGTGTTACCTTATTTCACCCGCTTGTGCTGTGTTCTGTGGAAAAAAGTGTGATCACACAGTAAAAGACTATCATAATGTGTACATGCACAAGGGGCTTGAATTTAGGGTGCCACTGACTTCGCTGGGGCCAGTATTTCACTCTTGGTAGCTAAGCAAGCAGATTCCTGCATCAGCCAGCAATTCTTGCTATTAGTACAGTGCTGATTTGCACCAATCTTGCCTTCCTGCTGCAGATGACAGGTGAGTGTTTATGCAAAGGGAATTTACGTAGCGTGTTCATTATCCAAGGACTGCAAAGCACTTGGCACGCCTTAGTAAATTGACAGGAGCATTGACTAGCTGGTGTTCTGATAGGTTTTCTTTTTGGTGTTCTGATAGTACAGATGGGTGAAGTGAAGCACAGAGGGGCGAAATGACTCTCACCCAAGGCCTTGCAGAGTGAATCAGTCTCTGCTGGGTTTGCTAGAATGAAATCTCTCTGGTTTGTTCTAATCTAGCCAATCTTCTCATACCAGCTGGGCTGATCCTTTCTGTCCCGCAACCCATTCCCTACCTCCTTTCCCATGCTGCCTTGTCTGTTCTTAAAAAACCACCACTGCCACCCCTGAGGTCAAAGCAAAATATGATGGCAAAGGAGAGACTTGAAATCAACAACCTCTGCTCAAGGAAGTTTCCTCCCAAACTTTCCTCTCTGCTTGGAAGACTTATCTCCCAGCTCTGGTTTGGCAATCAGATGAAAAGAATTCCCCTCCCCTCCCTTCCTCCCATGCAGACTTCCCTATGAATAAAACGGAGAGGCATGCCAAGCCCCTTCTGAAAGGCTTTTTCAAGCCCTTTCGCTTTCTAGGGTGGGGAGGGAGGAAATGAGCTGATAAGCCGCAACAAAGAGAAAAGTGTTACATTTTGCCTTGGAGTCCAGGGGAATCCATTTTCATTGAAGTAAATTGAATTGTCAAGTAGAATTAAGCCAATTATTGTGTCAACCCCTCTGAGATGAACTCATCCACTGAGAAATGGCTCCATGGAAAAGAGCCTTGACCCGAACGTACGTATGTACGTGTGACCCAGAATGAAAGGGACCAGAAAACCAGAGGTGTAAGGGCAGAAGGAATCCATTCTGCAACATAGGCTGTGAATAGCACTGTTTGAAAAGTCGGTTTCATGGGTCAGCATTTCTGATGTAAAAAACGGATGGTAAAAGCTGGACGCCATCAGGCTTGCTGGGGTAGGGAAAAACTGAGTCTGAAATGAGGGCCATCCGTGCAGTCGGGACAGAAGGGAGAATTATCATGGCGGAGACTAGCTCTTCTTGGGGGCTTGCTGCAGTCTGTGATGGGGTGGTGCTGGACAATAGATGTGAATTCTCTCCAGCTCCTTCTTGCACACCAATGCCCCGCCCCAGCCTAGAGGAGAGCAGGACTCTGTAGTGATGGCTTTTTCCAGCAGGGAAATGTTAACCCTTTGTCATCTGAGTTTTTATTTGCCCTTCTCATTTCCCCAGACCCAGATGGAGGAGTTCAGGCAGCTC
This sequence comes from Dermochelys coriacea, assembly GCF_009764565.3. Lineage (NCBI taxonomy): Eukaryota > Metazoa > Chordata > Testudines > Dermochelyidae > Dermochelys > Dermochelys coriacea. The sequence continues at coordinate 16,818,319 of NC_050085.1, read as the reverse complement.
AAGGAAGCTCTGCAGAAGATGCCAAGTTTCAAGGAAGTGGGACCTGTGAAGGGGCAACAGCAGCTCCAGGCATTGAAGGAACAGCCCCCGGTGCCGGGCAGCAACCATTTACAATTCTCTAGGCAGAAGGTACTGTACCCTGGCATTGGGCCTTGCTGGGTTCCAACCAGGACGTCTGAAGTCTCCTGGGGAGAGGAATGCTGCTTGATGGGGTGGTTGAGTATCTGGGGCTAATTCTTCCCCCTTCCCGCTCTCCGTAATTAACGCAGCCTTGCAAAATTCTTCCTTCTCTCCTCCTTCCAGGTGTTTGCAGCCAACGGGGCCAAAATGCCTCTGAGCCCCGTGGATCAGGAGAAGCCCCCTGGTGGGAGCCTGGTGAGACCACAGATCTCTGGGGTCAGGAGCCAGGGAGAGGGAACTTTGCCCCAAGGCCAGACCTCTCATAATAATGATGGCCCCAGGCCCCAGGGCAATGTGCTGTTCGCCCATCCCGCCCCACTGCAGGAAGCCACCCACAGCAGCAGCCCTGCCTGCCTGGCCACAGGGGCACGGGGACAGCCCTGTGATCCGATTCACACGGACAGTGAACAGTGTGCAGAATGGGAACTCGGTAAGTGGAGTGCAGTCAGCTGTGTAATCCAGGCCGGGACCTAGGGAGAGCCTGTGACACTAGACAGCACAGGCTGGGAGCTAGGGAGTGAGCGAGAACCACAGGGTCTGTCTGGGTCCAGCAGCCTCGTTTTAAATTTGGAAATGAAACCAGCCCCCTGTCCTGGGAAATAGACATCGTTCAGCACAAAAATGAGTCAATTCCTGCAGTCTGTAATGAGCAGCAGTGCCCGCAGCCATACACGCGTTACGCCCAGTTCATACCCTTGGCAGGGGGCATGACTGCCCACAGCGTAGGTCAAAAAGGGCAGTTTGCCCCAGGCTCCCATTTGAGGGGGGCCTCCAAACCAAGTGGCATTGTGACCCGTTGTGCAGTGCCTCAGCGCCACTCGGGTTTGGCTCTGAAGCTCCTCCATCAAGACGGAGTTGTCAGGTCAAATTTTGGTGAGTGGTCCTGCAATCTCGTGTGCTGGGTCATGACGACCAGAGTGGGGAGCCAGGCCCCACCACCACTGCAGGGTGAGTATGCCCCAGGTGAAAAATTTCAGGGGGTGCCTGTGCCATGAAGTGTGGCAAACTTCAAATTCTGAGCAGCTTTGCATGGAATCTGACCGTTTCCCTAAATATTAATGTGCACCCCCCATTTTCCAGTCCCCAGAGTGCTGTGGCACGGTTTAATGGGCTACTCGGCAACAATTGCTGCCCCTAGATTCATTGTGAACAACCAGGGTGTTTTTATTTCTGTTGATCGTGAGAGATGACTTTTTTCCTCCCCTGGAGTCTGACCGCTTTTGGTTTCCATTTGCAGATTTCTTCCCTCTGAGCTGAAGGGAAAGGTGGATCCCTCTCTCACTCAGTCTTCAGGAAACCATCCTTTGTGAGGTGTTTGTGTTCCCTCTTCCCTGGGTGCTCTCCTCCAGTGGGGGGAGAGCTGACTGCGGGCCTGAGGGGCAGCCAAGCAGGATTAATGAAGTGGTCCGACTGTTTCTGCATCTCATTTTCCCCATTCTCGCTAGACTCTGAGTCACTCCCTTTGCAAACTGCTGGACAGTAGTTCAGAGAAGGGCTGGAGCTTGCAATCCTATGGCAGCAGGGAATCCTGCTCCTGGGAGGATGCTCGCTCTGCAAATAGGTCACCGTGGGTGTCTTCATCTAACCTCATCCTGTCTACCCCTCTTTGCCGTCTAGCTACAGCCCAGAGGTGGACCTAGGGCTTCAGCCACATACTAGGAGGATCTTGTCCATTTGCTCCAATGGGCTTTGGATGAGGCCATAAAGTCCATGGGGATCAGCTACAGGCTGGTTCTTCTGCTGTGCAGTCAGTGGAACTGATTCCACCGTCAGCCAATGGACAGGGAATAAGTGGGTGACCAGCCAAGTCCTCTCCTTTTCCTTTTCATTCAACTAGCTCCAGAGGGCACTGCTCATCCATATTTATCCTAGTTATTCATGGCCTTTTCTATTGCACTCTTCACCATGGCATCGGAGCACTTTGTGGCCATCATGAATTTATCTGCCCAACACCCCCCTTCCCTGCCCCCCCAGCCCAGTGAGGTGGGGGAATATGATCATCCCCATATTACAGCTGTTTTAGAGAGATTAAGAACCTTCTTTCCCGAGGTGCTGAGCACCCACAGCTCCCATTGACTCCCACCAGTTAGCGACTTGCCTGGTACCACACAGCAAGTCTGCGGCAGAGCCAGGAGCCCACATCTCAGGGTCCCACAGTCATGGGCAGGTAGAGCTAAAAATGCTGCCGTAGCCAGCTGTAGGGACCCGCGAAGTGAAGCTGGGCATTGGTGTATGCAGGAAGACTGGAGACAGGGGCGGGGGATACATCCTACAGTGCAGGTGTGGGAAAGAGGCACCAGAAACCTTGGCTGTTTGCCGTGTTAGTGCCTATTTCTCTCTCTGTGCATCACTGCAGGCATCTTTTATGCAGCCCCTGGTTGGGGACCCCCAAACTATATTTATGTTTCAAACCACATGTGGATGTGGATTTTCACAGCTGGCCTGGTCCAGAAACACTCTTGGTCTCAGACTTGAGTAAGGACATCCTGTATGTACTCAGGAGGATGGTCCAGTGACTAGGGCCCTGGCCTGGGACTCAGAAGAATGGGTTCAACTCCCTACTCTGCCACACACTTCTTGCGTGACCTTGGACAAGTCATTTGACGCCTCAGTTTCTCATCTGTAAAATGGAGTTGTTAATAGCACCAGCCTGTCTCACAGAGATGTTGTGAAGATGAGTAAGTGTTAATTACATCCTGACAAACCAAACCACAGTATAATAACGCTAATCGCAGTGTAATTACATGGTAATTACTGTACCCTTATTTTAAGGTGTGACCGTAGGATTGCCCTTTTGTCCCATGGACATTGGCCTGCTGAGGACAGGGCAAGTACATTTCATATAGCCCACCCAACAGAAAGGTATTTTTCTTAACTCTCTGGGACATGAATTACTTTCCTTTGCTCAGAAAATGGTAGCATGGCTGGCAGGGAATGCATCTCCTCTGCAGAGCGATTCCTGTCCCAGTGTTCCCTGATGAAAGATGTGATCCAAAACCAGGAACCTTCCAAACACAAGGCGGCAGTGAGGGTCCGAGAGGCCAAGTAGATTGTACGGATCTTTGTCCTCTCTGCAGGATCACAAGGTGGTGGTGAGCATTCAGGGGAAAACCAGTGAGGAAAACCATGTTCCCAGACGGGTGGTGTCCAATCTGAAACACCCATCTACGTTGGAGAAGGAGGCGGCTCCAGCCAACCATCCCTTGGCAGGGAACAAACAGGCGCAGATGCAAAGGTTTGTACTACAGGGCTCTCCTCTCACTCTTACAGTTTAGGGGGAAGAATGCTAAAGAAGGTCCTCAAGACTGGCCCATTGAACTCTTCCCCTTGCTGGGGTATTCAGTGTTATCTTCCACATAAAGAGCTGCAAATGAAGACTCCAGGTCCTAGCATGCTCTGCTCTTTCTTGATTTGCCCATGCAACATCCATCTTGCTTCAAGCTGCAGGCCACTCGTGTCAAGATGCAGCGCTACATGCTAGGACGCATGGCCTGGTAGGTTCCATTTCCATGTGAAAGGGGAGGGCAACAGGGCGCCATGTTGTGGAACTCTCCACGGACTGCATTTAGCCAGCAGGGTGGGCTTTGTCTACCAGTTCTGTAGGTGTTGTGCACTAAGGAAAGACTGAGGAGCTTCTGTTGAGCAGGGTGTAGGGCATGGATTGAGTCTTAGCTAGAAGAAATGACAGAGCAGAATTTTGAGTTGACTTCTGCCAACCTCTCTGCGGTGGGGAACTTAAAAATAAAAATGGTGTTGTTTAGCAAGCTGAAGAAATACAGCAAAGTGGAAGCCAGACATCTTCAGCAGCAGGGCCGTTAAGGGATCCCATCAGCTTCTCTAATTAAGAGGCGTTAAGCTGTGTATTAAAGCTGAGGTTCACTCATGTTTTCCACTAATTAATTAGTAATCTGTGGGAAGAACCAAAGCAAGATCTGAAGGCTTGTCATTTTCAAGGTTATATGGTAATCGAGAAGCAGCAGGCGACTGGCCCCAATTGAGATGCTGACTTCTCCAGGCTTTGCATCTGGGTTTTGAGGTGAAGGTTCTATCCTCTTCTCATTTGTGGATTTTCTTTCCATCTTGTGGGAATGGAGCTGGTTGCTTTGATCCATGTCTACGTCCATACCAGCAGGGAAGCTTCTTTTGAAGAGCCTTACATGAATTGTACGGTGGACACCTGGACCTTGTCTACATATAAACGTTGCACGGATTTAAAATGTTTTTAATCCTTGAGTTAATTCTGGTTGCATTTCTCCTGAGTAGCTGCACTTGAATTGTTTTGCAATTGGCTTATCTTTGACTTTAATTGTGTCCACACACGCGCAGCTTGCATGGCTTTAACTAAGAGATTTAAAACAGGTGCACTTTCTCTTTTTAGGTTTGAAGGCCTAGCTTATTATGAAATTTCCGAGCCTTTGGGTGGGGGGGGCTGTAGTTTTTATTAAGACAATGCCAGAATGGCCTCTTTGTACAATCGCAACCTCCATCGCTCGGCATTCATTCCATGGTATAGGGAGAGGAGGACGAATGCTCTCTGGGTATTTACAAATAAAGGTGGATTCAGAAGTAGGTGGAGACCGTTACACTCAGATCATGGAAATGGATACTTATTGTTTGTATTGCGCTCACGCTTAGGAGCCCCACATCATAGACTGGGACCTGTTGTGCCAGGCGCTCTGTACAAATACAGAACAAAACTACTGTTCATGCCCCAAAGAGCTGACCATCTAAGTGAAGGTCTCTGCTGACCAGTTAGAAGAATGAACATTCTGCGTGTGAAAACACTTTCTGATATTGCAGTTCTTCCAAGTTTGGCTATGATCCAAAAAGAGCATCTTTCTCAGCTCATCTGCTCCCTACATATCTCCAGGTTACATCTACTTAGTTTACTGAAACAAACCAGATGTGGCTCCTGTTAGATCTCGCAGCTGCAGTCAAGCTGGGGGAGAGACCCGCTTTCTGAATTGTCAACTGAGTTCTGATGGGGATAGTAACAGTTTGTTTACTCCCCCTTGTTCTTGTTCACTTTGGTTGCCGCTCATCAGGGCAGGCACTGCCTCTTCTTATGTATCTGTAAAGCACGTAGCCCAGTAGGGCCCTGGTCTCAGTCTGGTCCTCTAAGTTTCACTGAAACAGCAATCATACTAATAACCTGGCTTTAAGAAGCAAACTGGCTTTAAGAAAAATATACTAGATGGAAGGGTTCTGTTGTTGCGGAGCTCCAGAGCCATGAAAGTCAGTGGAGGTGGGTGTCACTAAAGGCATCAGCGCTATATATGGTTGCATATAACACAGAAGGGAGTTTGTCACCAGTAAGTAAGTCCGAGCATGCAAGCGTTGAGCTGTTGCAGATGGAGAAGGAGACCACAGCATGGCATAGATCCATTCAGGAAGAGTGCTGGGTCAAAAGTCAAGAAGTCGTCAGAGCAGCTAGGGACTGTCCTATTACTGGATAGTGTTGGAGGGGGTGGGGGAACATCAGAGTGACATTCTCTTGGAGATGTCCATGCCAAAGATAACACGCAGCCTGCCAGAGGCAAAGAAGCCATTTGTCCAACACGAGGAATTATTGCAGGGGTGGATTAGATCAGCAGATTCCAGAGAGGCCCTGGATGGTTGATTTACATTTTGATTGTTTCTGTGATGGGTGATCCAGGATGATATTCTGGCTGCAATTTCCGATCTAAAAGCTTGCGCAGATGGCAGCGTGCTGACTTTAAATGCAGCAGCTGAGCCCGGTGGGAACAGGCAGAAGGGAGGAGCGTGCAGAGCTGGTGTTGGTGAGCTGAAAACCACGTCCATACAAGGGCTCAGGGAAGGACAGACAAGTTCTACACAAGCCAGGAATCAAATCCTAGAGTGGCTCCAGTTGGCTAGGCGCCAAGAATTCTGGGATACGCCCCCAGAAATCCTTGCGCCAGGCACAGGTAGCTGCAGTCCCACTGTGGACACAGGTCTACAGAGTATAGGGCACGTATGGCATAGCAATGTGGGATTCTCGGAGGCGGGTTTAGCTAACGTGCTCACGTGTGCATGAGCCAGGACCCAGGGCAAACCTGCAGTGTAGACATATTGAATGCACCAGTCCCACTAATTTTAGTGGCAACTGGGTATCCAATCTCTCAAGCAGATTTGAAAATCTCAGCTAGGTGTGCATCTGAATCGGGGATCTCAGGCTGTATAAAGGAGGAATCTGAACGTGAACTGAAGCCGTTTTTTTTGAGGTTTAAAGTTCTGGTAATGCCCATCATTTTTCACTCCTGAAAGTCTCCATGCCTCTGGGATTGGTGATGGAAGTGGTGAAATGTTGCAAGGGTTGGTAACTATTCTGGAGAGTTTCCCCTGCTACTTTCGGGGGGACAAAGTGTTCAGAGAAGCAAACTGGTCTTCTGGAGGCTTTCCCAGGATTCTGAACCTTTAGGTTCACCCCCTAAAAATGTGAAGGCATTCCTCAGAAATCAGGGCCATGTTCAGGCCTGGTGTAGGTAGGTGCCACTCGAGTAAATCTCAAGGTCTGGGTTTGGCTCTTAGTGTGTTATAGATCTTCAGAAGCACGAGGCTAGGTGCTTGGGTGATTTGAAACTTGCCCATTGTGTGGCGTTTCTGCAATGAGCTGGGTGGAGAACAGACCCCCTTGTTGGAGAAGGCTAGGCCATCTTTGTACCCTGCATAAAAGACACTTCCCTCTGGCACTGGATGAGAATGTCTGCATAGGTATTCTACCTTAAACACCCCTCTACAGCCCCCTCCACAACCCATCTCTCCATCTGTAATGCACATTTATAGACAGGGAGTGGAGCCTCTGACTAGCCATGTAGAGATGGGCTTCTGAGCCCAGTGGTTGGTACAGGTACCCTGCAGAGATGGCAGCATTGAGGAGAAGAAGGGCGTGGCATTTGGCATTTGTCCTGTTGCCAACCATCATTAAAGCCTTATTGTGCCAAGAGGGAAGCAGACAGACAGACAGTGGATCCAGGTAGCAACAGGAGCATGTTTGAGGCATAGCATTTACAGGGAAGGATCAAACTCCCAGCCTAGCTCATGGCTGGCCAGAAGGAGCTGCCTGTTCTTCCCCCAGAGCTCAGAGTCAGGCTCGCAGGCTAGTCGCAGAGGTCGGGCTCTAACAGAGACAGACACCTCCCCCTCCTCCCCACCTCCCCGAAAGAGGACACCCAAGTAGACTTTCACCACAACATCTGTCACAATTATTACAAAGAGCTTATGAGAGAGATTTTATTAAAATAGACCAGGAAAAGGCTATCCGCAGTGCTACACTGCAACAAGTTTTTTATACAGTAAAAGCAGAGCTATCTGGCACTTTACCAGCCGGAAAGCTCTATAAACTGGCATTTCTTATCTTCATTGAAAGTCTGATTTATAGTCTGGTTGGTGCGGGGCTGGCAGGCTCTCTACCTGGCTCCATGTGGCTCCCTGGAAGCAGCGACGTGTTCCTGCTGCTCCTCAGCAGAGGAACAGCCGTGGGGAGCTCGGTGCACCGCCCCTGCCCCGAGTGCGGGCTCCGCAGCTCCCATTGGCCGGGAACTGTGGCCAATGGGAGCTGCAGGGGGGGGTACCTGTGAGCAGAGGCAGCTCACAGAGCCATCTGCTGCACCGCCTCCTAGGAACAGTGGGGACATGTCACAGCTTGTGGGAGCTGCCCAGGTGAGCGCTGCCCAGATCTGGCATCCCAAAACCCCTCCTGTGCCCCAGCTCTGAGCCCCTTCCCGCACCCATTCTCCCTCCCACACCCCAACTCCTAGCCCTGTGCACCCTCCCACACCCAAAACTCCCTCCTGCACCCCCAGCCGGCACCCTCATGTCTCCCCGCACTCAGCCCCTTGCCCCCAGCCTGGATCCCCCACCCGTACCCTGAACTCCTCATTTTCTGGTCCCACCCCAGAGCCTGTACCCCCAGCCCAGAGCCCATACCCTCTCCCACACCCTATCTCCCTGCCTCATCCCGGAAAATTGGTATTCCATCGGTAAGTATAACTCTTAGTGAACCGGAATATTTGACTAACTGGCACCCCCCCCATTCCCCCAACATGCCAGATGACAAAGCTTTTACTGTATCGTTATTTTTCTTAAAAAAGCTTTTCTACGCTCGTAGTTCAAAACTCTATAGTTCTCAATAATGATTCTTCAGAGTTGGACCAATTACTATAAGACTGTGGTACAAGTAGCATTATTACTTTTTATGTCTCAACCTTTATTTAGAGGACTTTAAGTCTGGTATTTTTCCAAAAAGGCAAATTTATGCCTTCTAATATGTGGGAAGCATGAAAATATATCAATTTGGAGTTAGAAAATATTGCCACTGCTATATGGATACTTTATCACAGTGCATGAATAAGAGATTAAGCAGTTCTAATATACATTGCAATTATTAAAGCATTTTTTTTTTGGCATTTGTGTAGCATATTAATTGTTTTGTAGCTTTTCCATGTAGCTTGCAGGGATAACTAATTCTATTGGCCCCTTTGCCTGAGATGTACAATTAGGCAGGAGTTTTGCGTGTGTGGGAGGTGGGTTTCTCTCTGTGTTGTTGGTTTTGTTTTTTTCTTTTCTTTTCTTTCCCTGCTTGCGTTTAGATTATGAAATGCCAACAAGCTGTGTGGCTTGTTCTGTTTTTATTTCTTTCTTTGCTGCAGCTGGCAAGACATTGTTAACAAAGTGAACGCCCGAATGGATGAGGAACAAGTGCACGGTTACCCAAAGCACCTTCACTTTGACACCAGATCTGTGCAGAATGGCAATCTGTTGCTGGCCAATCAACAAAGAGGGGCCGACCATGCGATAGCCAATCGGGAAGGAGACAAGGAAGGGACGGATGATGAGGAACTCGAGATGGGTATGGTTTCCAAAATGCAGTGAAGTACAATAATGACCTGTGCTTACCAAGGGGGAGGTTTTTTGAATAAAGGAAGTCTCTCAAAACTTGAAGAGAGAAATTTTAATTTGAAATTTTTGTCAGGAGATATCATGTATTTAAATTATCCAAACTTGGTCATTTTTGCCATAGTTTCTAGTCCCTTTTGTTCCCTCTGCCTCATGCCCTAGCTCGGTCCCGTTAGTTTGTCAGCATTGCAGGAGAATGCTTGCAGCCCCCCAGTGTCTCCAGCATTAGTTCATACACTTCCCCAGTGTTCCTGGGAGGACTCCCATTCAATACTGACATGGCCCAGCCCTGCTTAGGGTTAGCACTGATAGGCTCAGAGCACAGGTAAACCAAGGCATGTTTCATTGCGAATGAGGTACAATTGCTAGGAATTTTAAAACTCTTCTCCTCCCTGCCTTGCAAAGTGCAGAAATGGAGCCTGGCTCTGGGAATCCCCTGACATCCTCCCTGCTCCTGCCTCTGGGAGGAAGCATGCGTAACATCTGCAGTCCCCTTATGGATGACTAAGGAGTTTGTTTTCCTAGGGATGGAAGGAGAAAGGACCTGCCTCCCGTAGTAATTTACAGGAGATGCTATTGCCCTTATTCTCCTCTGTCATCTGAGGACTGCAGTGCATCATCTTGTTATTGGGGATAGGGCGGCCCTTTTATCCAGCCTTGACCTGTCTCCTTTCTCCGGGCCATGCATGTCATACGTACTAAAGCAATGTGCCAGGAATTCACACAGGTTGCAGCAGTTTGTTTCCCATCTATAAGAGAGGGATGGAGAATCCCCTTCCACTGTTTCTTGCAAAACTTGAGTTTCAATCTCCCATGTGATTTTGTTTTTGAAGAGGGATTCCAATCTTAATCATGGCGATGAATTTCCCAGTATCCTTTTGGGGGTGAAGAGCAAGCCATTTCAAAGGCCAGCTAATTCCATTAGTCAGTCAGACAAGTGCAGCAGCTGCAACTATCTTGGAAGACTCAAAGTCTGTGTGTCTGAGCAGCTGGGGGAGACCAGCCCTCAAATCATTTGGCACATGTTAGAGTTGTACCCTCTGCTGCTCCAGCTGCATTCAGACTCCCGGACTGGCTCAGCCAACTAATAATGTACTTGCAAGGGAAGCCATTAAAAAGGGGAGAAGGGGGGAAGCATTTGACCCGGTGTGACCCATGATCAGGCCAGGAAACTGGTTCGTGAATAATTCACCAGCTGAGATTTGCGAGGGAGGAGCCTTTATCTCTGCTTCAGTTCACAGGCACAATGTATAAATATTGTTACGCTGAAGGTCGGGCGATGGTACCACTGTCATTGTTATCATGCAGGACAGCTTCAGTCTTCCAAACAGGGGAACTGAGGGAAACAATGAATTGCCCCTCTGTTTAGTGATAGCTGAAACAACAGAAGATGATTGCCCAAGGACTAGACTGCTTTCAAGCCTGGGCAGTGGATGGGACATGTGGTTCCAGGAGTTTCCTGGGGATCTGATAACAAATGCAAGGATGAGGGATATATTTGATTGTAGTCGTGCATCTGTGTGCAGGAGAGAAGCGACAGGAACACCTCAAACAGTGAAGGCAACAAGGAAGCCACAGAGACAGCGAGAGAAATGTGTGACCTTGAGGGGGAAAAAAAAACGAAGTGAGAGCTTTTGAGCAGATTGCTGGCTGGAATCTTTGAACAGAGAAACTGTCTTGCTGCTTTTTGATTCCTAGTGTGTTCAGGGAAACAGGACTTGATGTACGTTCTTTGTAAATAAACAGGATTGCATCAAAGAAATACCTGACTCCATCATCAATTTCTGTCCTTAACTGAAACAATCCACAAGATCCAAATATTGATTAACTGCTCGGGTCTAAAAGGCTAACCGTGTAATGCAGATTTGATCGATGCAACCATATGGGATTACTAGACCAAGCTGAGCTAACAAAGTCTCTGTTGCCTTTGGTCAGTGACCTATATCTAACTGTCACTGGGATTCTGAATGCAATATCCTTAGACAGGTTGGCTAGTGGGTGGAGTGGGAAGTTTAGGAGTCAGGGCTCCTGGGTCTATCCTCAGCCTCTGGGGATCTGGGTTCAAATCACAAGCAAAAATGAGTTTGGTGGTCTCAGCCTGAACCCTTGCAGTGGATTTTGGCACAGTTTTCATTCTCTGCTCAGGAGAGGGCTCAGATTAGGAATAGCGGTGGTGGTGAGGGGCAGAGATGCAGGTCGGTATGACTAACAGAGGCTTAGATAATAAGGCCATAATAAAGATAGGGAGGAAGATCTAGATCATTGGGTCAGTGCCCTTCCAGTGCAGGAGAACCTCTCAAATATTGGACATGTTAGATATTAAACTAATCCTGTGCTGATCAGGTCCAGACAACTGGACACAGAGAAGTGTGGGGGTTGCGTGAGAAAGAGAAGAAGCCATGTTCTTGTTTCAAAGCCCGGATGCTTTGTCCCTTTCCATAGAAGGACCCAGCTGGTATTTCATCTTTAAATGCCCTGCTTTCAACAAATTCCCTCAGAAGAATCAAACTAATTGCCTCACATCAAAGCAAACTCCTCTTTGAAGAAACGGGCTCGCACTGGGGGGGTGGGGATGGGAGGAGTGTTGGGACCAGCAGGACTTGCCTCCACATCTTAATTAGGATTAACGCCCTAGGAACGACTTTATAGCCCAGGCCATGAAACTATCTAATTGGGAGTCCTGTTGCCTCTTGGTCTCTTACTTAATGTTTCAAGAGGGAAAACTTGGCTAATGCTGATGACAGACAGCACAGAAACACTGACCCAACTCCCTGCCTCCGGCCTTCGTTAAGGCCCATTCTTGTCAAGGATTGTTAGGAGAAGGATAATAAATGATGCACTGTCAAAATGGGCGATTAGTCCTCACTGTCTTCCCACCCCCGGAGACCTGAGAAGCGTCTCAGGCAGAAATACTACTTTTCTGTTGCTTGTTTTTGCTTACTAAAAACACATCCAGGCCTCAAAGACACCAGGTCTAATGCAGCCAGACTTGGACCACAAGCCTGGAGGGAGAACCATCTCTGCACCCCAGGATTAGAGATTACAATGAATCAAGCTGTTTAATGGGAGGGGGGATCATTTCTGAATGGGGGAATCATCCTAGAAACTCATCTCATTATTCTGTTAGCACCCCGTGGTTCCCTCCAGCGCGCCCTGCTTTACACCCCGCAGTCTGCCATCTTGTGGCCGCCATGATTTCTCATTGGGATGTTCTTCACAGCTCATAAACTCGGCTTCTAACTGGCCAGAGCCTTATGGGATGCCCCTCCTTTGCTTTGTGCACCCTCAGGGGACCTGTGTGTTGCCTCCTCATCTCTCCAGCTCCTACCACACTGGGGGGTGAAGGAGTGGGTGCGGCACCTCGCGTTCCCCTTGGAGAGCTACAGATTGTTGCTGCATCCGTCCCTTGGGACCGCGCTTGCCCTGTAGATTACACACCAGGCTGAACAGGGCAGCCTGATCCTGGAGGCTGCTTTGCATCACCCCTATCAACCTGCTCTGCTTGCCGCTGCAGTGGTCAGCATGACCATTGGAGCCAGCGCAACCAGATGTGGTAGCTGGACCCACTTGGATCTGGATCCAGATCTGGTGGGGTTTGGGCCTCCCTCTGATCAAAACAAAGGGTTGTCCAGGGTCCCAAATGTACGACGGGAGAAATAAACATAATGAGCCACCTTGCTTCCCCCAAAACCGACGCTCTGTGCGGTTCCCCTTTCCTCTCTCCCTTGCCACACAAGCGCCAACGAAGGGCGAAGTGGTGCCGACCTGTAACCCGCCGTGGCACGGCTGGGCCCGGAGCGATGCTCTGACTGGCTGCGCAACTGGGTTGTTTCCATGGATACCACCCAGCCTCTGCAGTAGCCCAAGGGACAGAGAGAGAGACTATTTCCTGAACGTACAGATGGAGTGACTGAGCATCCGGTGGCTCAGTAAGCCAATCGCCCTGTGGTCTGACTCCAGCTACCTTGCCACCTAACAGGAAGCAGATGGGCATAATTGGCACATTAAGGATCATTAAGCCTCCAAAAAGGTGGCCTTACAAATCCTGGCCCTCAAAAGCTGTTACTGTTATGTGGCGTTGTCTGTCTTGCAAACTTGACATAGGGGAGAACCATGAGTCAAGGCCACTGTCCTACGCAGCACACAAGATGGATGCCAAGATTTGGACCCTGAAATGTTGCACCCATCCCCCCTGCACTGCCAGTCTGTGCCATGTTCCTGGGAGTGTATGTTTGTTTTGGTGTTAAATGTGTTTTCCGCTCCTCCTCACGTCATCAGTTGTCAATAGTTCCAGAGGTTCTTGTGTCGCCAGCACATACCTGCACCATAGATGCCAGGAGAGGTTTTGGCAGCTGGGTAGAGGGGGTTTCTGGCACCCACGAATATGCGGGAGGTGGTTTTGAATTTTGGCACCAAGGAGGCAGTGAATGTGCCTCTGCTAGTGACTTCAGATCTTGGAGGCAGGGGATTGAATTGCTTCTTTCCCCATTGCCCTTGACAGCAACTAGCTCCCCGAGCGCTGTCCTTGCATCCAGCAGTGGCAAATAAGCATGTTAGCTTGATGCCTACTAATGTGATCGTTGATGAAACAGTCAGTGTTGACATTTTAACATACTATCATTAGCACCAGGATTAACCCATTACAATGAATGGGAGCAGTTCACACCCCTCCATGCTATTGTGTCAGACTGTCAGCAGAGACAGGTAGACAACACAGCATCAGCTTCCACTCTATACCTGTTCCGTAGTGTGGAAACTAGCCTGCTCTCTGGTTCCAATGATGCTTCATCACAACCCAATGTGGTGTCTTTCCGAGATAGGCACGAGTGATCAGTTCACTTTCTTTCTCTAGGCGAGAGAGAACTTTCCACGGCGCATGGGGCCAATGGTCACATTGCCAGTGCCCTGTGGGTTTTGCTGCTCCCTGGATGAGCCTTTTGGTGGGACGGATTTACTCATTTCATTTTTCTTGCAGATGCTGGGATGATTGAAAGAGAAGAGAATATCCACACCCGAAAAGAGGCAGTGGTCCAGGAGCCAATGGTAAGAGACGTCACCATGCTGTCATCACTTGAATCTGATTGGACACCAAACTCTTCCATTCAAGCAGAACCTTTCCATGCAGTGCATGTAGTACATCATTCCCAGATCTTTTCACCCCCGTCCCCAAGAGGTGTTGTTTTAAAGAAAAATAGTAGGGGTTTTCCTAGCATCCATTCGAGTGCTAATGGGGAGGTATGGTCAGCACAGAGTGAGAGCTGGGAGTTCTAATCCCAGTACCTGCCATGAGTTCTCATCAGACAAGTCACTTCTATGCCTCCATTTCTCTTAGCTTAAAAACAAGCAAAATTACCTCTCTCTGATGGGTGTTAGGTGAAGCAGAGCTGGTCAAACAGAGCATGTGTGCACATGCGGGGAGGGGGGATAATTTATTTGCTGTTTGATGACATCTTGTATATAATCCAGTTGCAGAATCTCTCACCTTGGGGGCCACAACCTGTTACTTCAGGGGGCCCTCAGCACCCAGCCTTTCCATATGGCTAAATAGGCCCCAGTTTGATCTCTGCTGTGTGGATGGGGGGAGGGATCCCCAGGAACAGGTGCTGGTTGTAGAAAAGGACCTAGGACCACTGCACTAGTGGAAGGAGGTTGTTTCAACCATCTGTAAAGATGGTCAGATTGCAGGGGAAAAAATATACTGGCACATCATTTTATCTGACAAGCTCCGGGGAGGCAATGCATTGACTGGTGTTTATGACGACGGTAGGGCTAGCTTGGCTAATTCGCTGGTGGTTTGTAAAGTGCTCTGAAGGTGAGACGTACTATGGAAGTGCCAAGCAATATTAGTTCAGTAATCGATGTCCATCGGGAGAGCTTCAGCTCCATTTATCAGCCTTCTCTTGGCTTCGAGAGGCTAAAGGAGAGAGACCATGCACCCCTAAGTGGAGAAAGAGGAGTAATAACTTCAGAGGGAAGTGATCTTTCCCTACACATTTCCAAAGCCCTGCTGGGATGATTTAGTTGGGGATTGGTCCTGCTTTGAGCAGGGGGTTGGACTAGATGACCTCCTGAGGTCCCTTCCAACCCTGATATTCTATGGCATTCCTCCCTGGCCTCCATGACATCGGCAGGGGCCTTGAACCTCCAGCTTGAATGACTTTCTTTTGCCCACCGTGGTGCCTGCAGGTCCGTGGGGACATCACACCTTTATCCATGACCTTGACTCGTGCACATGGCTTTCACCTTTCTCTGCCCTCCCTAGAGAGGAGAACATCGATGTTTTCGTTGAGCATGCCAGCTGGTAATTCCCCCCAGATAGGAGTCAACTCTGATCCAGCTCCACTAGAGGAAACAGACTCTTCACAGGTGACCTACAGAGGAGAATACCAAAACAAAACGATGGCAGATATTAAGCACAGGAGATGATGGTGCCTCCTCTCCCTCCGATCCATTCTTTTATTTAAGTGACAGGGTATGTTTCTATCTGATCTACTACAAGGCAGAAGTCTTGAATCTCCCACAACCTGGAGCTATGTGTCTGCCCCTCTCTGCTGGAGCTCAGGGTTTGATGTACCTCCTGAGAACATCTGTGCCAAGGACACCATCTTGGCTTATGGTTCCCGGAGCTTTAGATCTGAAAAGCATCGCGCACATAACAAGGTGTAGAGCATTGTCAAAATCAGATTGTTTTGGCTAAGGCAGCTTTTTCTTCTGAGGTCAGTTTGATAAACAGAGAGTACCGCTTCTTCCTTTCACAGGGGACTGATTTAGGGTCATTACACCTATTGCCAATGAGTTATTTCATTGCCTATGAGGGAAACCAAGTTTCTGATGTGAGGTGGTTTCCTTCCTTCCCATGCTAAAGATTCCATGCAATGACTTCCTAAGAACTTCATTAAGACTCAACTTCTGCAGAGTGTTTCTTCGTTTACCGACGTAGCTGGACGATGGATGAGACCTACAGGATAGACGCACACAATGCCATAGGATTTCAGCAGGGGTGAAAGTGAGGTGAAGGGGGCAGATTACTGGTAAGCAAAGAAGATTGCCTGTTTCTTGCTAGGCCCCATCACCTCCTTAGCCGTAACTTCTTACAATCTCATCTGAGGAGACTGTGATGTGGGGAAACCCTGAGCCCCGGCTGAGGAGGACTACTGCAGCGAGGGGGGAAGCCCTTCCTGGAAGCTGGTGTCCCCAGCTGTAGCTTCTCCCCCTCACTGGCCTGGGCTTAAGTGCTGGAAAAAGCCAGCTCAAGTTGGACACCGTGTGTCCTGGGTGTGAGGGGTGCTGGGTGTTCACAAGAGGCTTCTCTCACCCAGATGCCTGATGATGCCGCAGACCCTGCTCAGGACCCCAATAATCAAGGGGAAGATGAGTTTGAGGAGGCCGAGCTGGAGAGGCCAGACTTTGAGGAGAAGGTGGTGCAATCGGACAAATACAAGGAATCCAGCGTGCTAGGGAAAGAGGAGACAAAGAAGCCGCTGAAGGTAATGTAATGTGATGGGGAAGTCATTTCTGCAGGGAGGGGTGTCGGGGTGGGGGGGATGAAGAGGGTTCTTGGCCCTACAAGTGGGAGGAGGGAGGGAGAGGATGCATGTCCCCCATGAGAATTTTTACTCCCAAGCTCCTGTGCTGTATTGTGATGGGCTGGCAGTGAGAGAACCCTTCCCATCATCTCCCTGCTCCTGGGCAGCTTGTAGTTATGGAGTCCCAGCTGGGTCATGACCAATTTTTCTTTTGGCTTCCAGGAGTCACTGGCAAGCTGCCCTCCTTTCTCCCTCTTCCACCTGCTCTGGGGCTGACATGGCAGCACCTGTTCTCTGACCAGCTATTGCGCAACATGTCTCACTTGCTCTTCAGCCTGTTCCAGTGCCGCTTTGGGAGCTGGGCTTCCCAAGACCTTAATTCTTCAGGGGGTGAAGGGAAGGGGGAAGAAATGTGGTTGTAAGGTGGACTTTATTATTCCAACTATGGCCACTTGCCACCATTGCAATAGGTATAACGACAGGAGGGCTGAAAACTGGGAATCCTGGCATATCCCATGCTGTCTCTATAGTTTGTTAGAGCCTTAAGGGCCCCGCGGCCCTCGATACACCCTCCTTCTGAGCTGATGCTGGGTCTAGAGAAGGTAACTCAGAAACTTCTCTCCTTTCGGTCTCACAAGACAGGAGCCAGGAGACGTTCAATGAAATTAAAAGGGGAAACATTCAAAACGATCAAAGCAAATCTTTTTCCTCAGACCCTGTGGCAATGAGCTTCACTGTTTATCCTAGGGAGTTAAGGCCACGAAATTAACTAGACTCACAAAGGGGAAACTGATAGCCAGAATATCCTGGCTGTCACCACTTAAGGACAATCAAAATTTTGGACAATCTTTTACTTTGGGGCTTAAGCCAACTTTAAACTATTAGAATCCAGGATGAGATTGAATGTGGGGGGACTGATTATCCCCTCTTTGCCTACTTCAGGATTCTCCGCGACTTCCTCAGAAGCACCTGGTTGTAGTCATTGTCAGAGATGGGACACTAGACTAGATGTACCTTGCTTGGTCTAGTCTGGCAATTCCTGTGTTTCTGTGATGTGGCCGCGACCATGGTGGATTGGTGGCAATTACGCTGTGCAAGGGAGAATCTTGTCTCCTCCAAGAAGATGCTTGCTTGCACCTTGTGAAGCGCTTCTTTGTGTTCTGGAGCAAGACTCTGGAGCAGGGAAATATTAGCTTGTTTTGACAGGCTGCTGAGAGTTCTCTGGGTTACTTGTTTTTTAAAAGGAGCATTTTTCTGTCAGGCTCTAAACCGATGATTGTAGCAAGTCCTAAAAACACTCCAAACCAATGGAATAGACATTGAAGCAAAGAACCCACCACTGCAGGATTGCATCTGCTGAATAAAACCCTCCAGCCCCTTTGTGAGAAAAGAATTTGTACCTTAAACTATTTGTCTTTGCATAGGGCTAGGCTGAGCTGTTCACGCTGTTTGGACAGAGCGCCGGTACCTTAGGACGAAAGACCTGAGGGCTCTGGCGGAGAGAACTTGTGCAAACTAGCACTCCTTTGGGAGGAAAATTAAACTCCTTAATCAGCTTGGTCAGTTTCTTACTAATGAACTACTTGATGGAATCAGAACTGCACAATTGTGTATCATAAGTCCTATATTGCTCATAGGAAGCAGTGATCTCCCGTTGTCCAAGTGGAGAGGCCTGTGCTTTTGAGGGCATTCTATCCCTGCTGTTGCTGTTATGTTCTGATGGCTGTCCTCACGAGTTTGTTACGGTCTATATTGCAGCATCAAGATACTGCAGCAGCCAGAGCTGCATAAGCACAAGGATATAAATAGGGCATTGGCAATCAGATGGTTGACAAGAAAGGATAAAGTCAACAGCCCTAGAGAAGACAGAACTAACCAGAGGACAGAACCTCCCCCTGTCTGTTATTTTTCCCCTTTCCTTTCTTGTTTCCTTCCCTTTCTCTCTCTTACTGCATCTCCCTGCTCAACCTGCTCCTTCACCACCATGTGAACGCTACAAACCTTAGCACAATGCCTGGCTTCTGTTCTCCTTTTCTTGAGTGGGGCGGTCAGCTGGGTTTGGGTGTTGGAGCACTGCTCCCTTAGGCTCTGATTTAGCTCCGTGGTGGGCCCAATGGGGAAGGTATTTGGAAGGGTAGCTGATTTTGGGTCCTATTGGTGAGGTCTGGAGGGTGACATGAGTCGTTGCAGCTCTGGCAGGAGCCTGCTCGCAGCTCAGCCCGTCAGGTGAATGAGGAGCTGCTGAATCATTGCCTTGAGTGAAGGCCTGTAAATCAGAAGCTGCATCAGTGTGTCTGAGTCCTTCTCTCTGGGAGGTGTAAATTATCAAAAGCATTAATATTTCACACTCGCCAGCAAAAGCTCCAAGAAACTCCCCTCAGATCCAGCTCTATTTGTCTCTAACTCTGCGGCTTGGGCAGGCTGCTATGGGTGGAGTCAGGCTCATGCGGGGCATAATACCCTGCCCGATACCACTCCTGGTGCTCTCCTGAGCCAATGCCACTGGTGCCAACCTCTGACTCAGTGGAGGAGCTGGACATAGAACCTGGGAGTCTTGGCTCCAGCCTGTTGGACCATGCTGCCTCCCAGAATGATGAACAGCTGAACAGAGCCAGCAGGATTGAACCCGTGACTCAAAGGAATATGAATATTCCCAAGTGAGCAGGGAGCCCTCAGCCATTACTATTGAGAGGAGAATGATCCAGTGACTTTCCCACTCCACGGACCCTTTCTCTCAATGCCCACGCCCTTATTTAACAGGCTTGGCCATGGTGCCCTGCAGCAGCCCGGGCCTCCTTCCCTGCAAGCTGAGATCTCAGCTGATGCGAATCACTGGAGCTTACCTGGAGTCAGAGAAGCTGCATTGATTGACCCCAGCTGAGGCTGTGGGCCCTACATGTGCGTGGAGAGAGTTCTCGATCATTACCCCCCCCCTTGCGCTCCTGTTTCCTGTTCAGAGACCTTCTCGGTGCGAGCTGCACAGCCCAGTGGCCCTCCCCAGGCCACAGGGGCACTCTGCAGCCCTCTGTGCAACTAGGAAAGCTGAATTGCTATTCGTTTTCTCAGGCTGCCTCCCAAACAGCTGCCATCTACTCATTTAATGGGCAGCAAGTAGAACTCATGGTCTTGGCTGCCGGCTCCTGGCTGGAAGGTCTGCGCTCGGCTGTGCTTGCTAATGTGACTTGGGCAGCTGCAGTGGGGTGGAGGAATGGGGGACTGGTGCCTCGTAGAGCCCAGAACATCACTCCCCTGGTGCTTGGATGCTAGCTCAAACTGTACGATCGCTGCCCATCTCTGCCAGCTAGCTTGTTCGTGTTCTCTCTCTCTCTGTCTCTAACAGATGCTTCCCCACTGTTTGGAGGGACTGTTCAACCCAGGGTGACCGCTTGCACACACAGGGCTCTGGCACAGGGCTGATCCCTACCATGAGAGTGCTCCCATGCTCAGGCTGATGTGAAGGCGCGTGGCTGCCGGGCATGACTTGGCTGCTTCCATCCGCCCCCCCTGGCTGCCTGTGGGATAAAAGGGGCAGAAGCATTGATTGGGACAAGCACCCAACAGAGATGGGGTCACCTCTGATGTTCCAGGGTCTTGATTCAGCCTCCAGACCTGGGGCTCTAATACATGAAAATCTGGGTCTCCAAAGCTACTTTGCCACTCTGTCAGGATTGGAGTTTTTGGGGGGGAAGGTGCTTCTGGGGGCCTTTAAACCAGGCTGACCTACCAATGTCTGCCCTCCTGTGTTTCCAGGATGCCGCTGGGCCAGACAAAGCCAGGGAAGAGCCAATGGACGACTACCAAGAGGATCAGGGAGCAAGAAATTGTACGACACTGAGGTCCTCTTCAATTTCACAATTCAGTCGTGCGGCTGCGGGTGTGTTTGAGACCAGGAGTTGAGCCTGGTGCAGCGGTTGGGCAGACGGTGCGTTGGGACAGCTGTAAGGGGAAATCTCACAACGCCCCTAGGAATAGGAGTCAGGCTGCCTGTCCCTGTAAGCTCTTTGGGACAGGGACTGTGCCATTCTGCAGTGTAAATGGTCAAAGCACTTAGACTGAGATTCAGGAAAGCTGGGTTCTATTCCTGGCTCTGCTGGATGACCTTGGGAAAGTCACATCCCTTCTCTGTGCCTCAGTTTCCCCAGGTATAAAATGAGCATAATGATACTGACCTTTGAGATCTGCTGATGGAAAGTGCTGTGGAGGAGCTAGGTGACATTATTATCCGATGCGGTTGTGCAGCACCTAACAGAATGGGCCCCGATTCCAACGGGGGCCCTCGGGTAGTAGCGTGATGCACAAATAGGGTCTTCTTTCCAACGTAGCTCAGCACCCCCAAGTTGTCCTTCTCTTCAGTTAGACTCGCTGGTGCTCAGCACCTGTTGCAAATCAGGCCCTGGATGATAAATAGGATGAACAAAGCTTTTAATTTGGTTAATCCTCATCCCCTCCCCCCACATTAGTAATGACGTATATGAGCCGTTCCAAAGCACCGAGGCTGTACAGGTGCCGCCATGCTGTTTAGACGCTTCCCTTCTGTCCCTGACCCGAATTAGCGTGGCTTTCCCACCCTGATCAAACCAAGGCCCGATCCTGCTAGGAGCTCTGCACTCTGGCTCAGCTTTTGTTTAAATTGTCTAATTTTGGGAGCAGAGTTCAAAACCCCCCTCCTCCTCAGTGCGTCTGTGTTTTGCTGTGCTGTCTGTTTGTTTCCAGTTTATTAATAATGGACGAGAGATAAGTGCCTCCCACAGAAACTGTCCCTCTGGGCTTCTGCCTGCTTTTAAAACAGAGCGATTACCTGTCTTCAGCTACTTCTTGTTAACTCTGCTGCAGCCAGAGCCAGGAATCCCGAGGTTCCTTCTGGGGATGCTGACACGGAGGGGAAAGCTACTACATTGCTGATATAAATGCATGATCAGTGGTTAAAAATGGCTTGTTGCTATGCAAGCTGAGATAGGTGGGTGATTGGATTTCACGCCTCGAGCCATGAAGGCCCTGATTCAGCAAAACATGCAAGTATGTACACAAGTCAATGGCGCATAAGCACACAGTTAACTTGTCTGAACAAAACAAAGCTGCAGATTTCTGAGAGAACCATCCTACAGCCGCGGGTAACCTCTCTTCATTACTTGCCTGCGTTTTCAAAAGTGACCTGTGGTCTCAGGTGCCCAACTTGAGACAGCTGTAAAAGGGGGGCCTGATTTTCAGCCTGTGCTGAGCACCCGCCATGTGACAATCAGGACCCTTTAAGGTGTCTGAAGCTAGGCAGTCTCAGTCTCAACTCATTTCTGGACAATTTAGGCCAAGGGTTTTATGGTGTGTTCTCAGGGCTTAATGTGGTCTGAAAAATGTAGTGGTAGTGGTGATGGCTGTTGTTATCTGGGAGAAGCAGGTTTGGTAAGACAATGCTTAAAAATTCACCCTACAGGAACCCAGCTCAATTTAATTTTTTTTTTTTTTGGCCAGGTCTGTGACCCTTGAGAAATAAGAGTTTTTGGTGGTTCTTCCTGTGGTAATACACATAATTAATAATATTTGTCTTCTGGTTATGGACCTTTTATGGAGTCACATTTTCAAAATTTTCTCCACAGCCAGGAGTGCTAGAAACTTTTTTTTTTTTTAAAGTAATTAAAGCTGAGGTTCACACCTAATCTCAGGACTCCAGGAGCTGGGACATTGTCAGAAATTGTCAACGCTACAGGCAAGTTTTATTTTGGTGGTTTATTTGCCCTGCCCTTAGCTTAGGCAGTGACCACATTTCATTTCTGCTTGTAGCTATGTTGAGTCACTTTCGCTGCCTGGCATTATGCACTAGAATAACCTGATTGTCGCAGCCATGCTGGCAGAGCTTTCAATTGAACCATTTCCATTTAACTTCAAAAGAGAAAAGATTGCGGGAACCATTTTCCATTTAAACGGGGAGTTTTGTGTGTATGTGTATGGGGAGCTGTTTTATCAAGATCTAATAGATTTCAGAGTAGCAACCATGTTAGTCTGTATTCGCAAAAAAGAAAAGGAGTACTTGTGGCACCTTAGAGACTAACAAATTTATTTGAGCATAAGCTAATGCTCAAATAAATTTGTTAGTCTCTAAGGTGCCACAAGTACTCCTTTTCTTTTTTTATCAAGATCTAAGTTTTCTTCCCCAAAATGAATTCAGTATTTAAATCGCAGCACCCCGGCAAGCTAATTTTGCCTTTGACGGTGCCTCCCTGAGGTCTTTGATTGCGAAAAGACAGGGAGATGCCCTTTATTGCCACCTGTGGAGTCCTTTTGAATTTTTACTACCATCTGATTGTAACACTGAAATGTAATTTCCACTTCAAAACCAGGACAAGAGGGATCTCTAATGCAAATGCAAGGCGTGGGGGAGGATGACTTGCATGCGGGTTAATGAGCAATTTCTAGACAATGCCCAGCTCTCCTCACCTGCTCCATTCTGTGCCTGAGGAGCCGCCATCTGTGGAAGCTGGATGTGTCCTCACAGGCGGGGATTCTGAGGTTTCCTGGCTCCCGGTTTGGGAAATGAATGACCTGCAATGGCAGAAAGGGGCCAGATTTTCAGAGGCCTCCCCCTGAGCTTCAGTGGGAGCTGTGGGTGCTGAGCCCTTCTGCAGATCAGGGTCAGCTGATCCCAGTCTCATAGAAATCCGGTGAAATAACTCCCTTGACCTCGGTGGATAGTGAAGCAGGCCCCCACAATCTGCCAGTCTGGGCTGGGTTTGAGGGTGGAACATGGAGGAGCGCTGACCCCAGCTCTGCCGTGCGACCTCTGTCGTGGAGTAAATAAACATGAGAAGAGGAGAGCAGCTGGAAAACATGAACCTAAACGCTCAAAGGCAAAGGAAAAGACCCTCATGCTTATGTATTTTTAATCTCATGATTTTTAAGCTAGTCTCATGATTTTGGGGCCCCACCTGATGGTTTTTGATCATTTAGGGTTGGCAGTGCTGTTCCCCTTAGTGCCAGCTAAACCAGTGCAGTGTCCCCTTCCCTTCCTGCCTCTGGCTAGGGGAGGCTTCAGTTAGATATCTCCCCTCCCCACCCTCCCATCTCCTGCCTCTCTCTTACCACTGCCCTTTGGCTGATGGGATCAACTTGCTCCCACTGTTTTTACTTAAGAGCTCACCCCAGGCTGGCCTGAAGCGCAAGCTGAATAAACAGCTCCTTGGGGCTTGCAGTCGACAGCCAGATCCCCACCACAAACCTTGTAAAAGCTAGTACTGCTTGTGCGTAACACCATGCATACTGCGAGGTCAGCCCTTAGCCGTAGGTCTGGCCTTGCGATTGGGTCAGAAGGGAGTCCTCAGCCCACCATCTCCACTGAGCCCATTGAATGTTCTCTCACGGCATGTAAGAAGAGCAAATAATTAATAATGTCGAGCTCTTTTCATCCATAAATCTCAAAGCACTTTACAAATGAGGTATCATTATTCCGGTTTTACAGATGGGGAAACTGAGGCACAAAAAGGTGCGGTGTCACCCAGCAGGCCAGTGGCCAAGCTAGGAATAGAACTCAATCTGCTGATTCCCAGTCCAGTGCTCTGAACACTAGGCCTCTCTTGCCTTATGCAGGGGGTGGGCTTCCTTGGCCCAGGAGGGGCATTATTTCCTAATATCAAATGACAGCGTTACGTGAGAGGAGGCTGTCTCCTCTAGGGGCGTTAAGTCATTTCCCTCTGTATCAGAGATCACAGTGTGGGGTGTGCATTTGTTGATTGATGGGTGGTAAATCTGTGGGCTCAGCCTGAAGTTTCAAGGGAGGAAGGCAGCAGTCCTGTACAATGTAGGACATGAGCTTTGCTGTTCCTCCCTGTGGGAAGGATGGTTGCTGGCAAAGAAAGTGACATGATGGGACGCGGAGTGTTACTGACCTCTTTTGCTTCTCTCCCTGCCCTTTGTAATTGACTGCACTGCTTTAGATAGCTTTTCCTGTGGGCCTGGGTGGTGTGACATAGCCTGCCTCTCTCTTGGAGTCATTTGGGTTCCTCCAAGGACTTCTCTCCCTCTTCTAAAAACCTGGCTATTCATTCACCATTGTCAGGGACTTACTCCCTTTGTAGCGAGATCTAGCCATCTCTGTATTCTGTACTGGAGTTTTCCTGTAGTATCAGGGCAGCTCTGCAATGGCGCACCAGCTCGATGTTTGGTGGGGATGGAGCCCTGGCATTCACTCTAAAGACACGCTTCCCAAACCGCATGGAGCTGGTGGTTGTTGGAGACCTCATGATGCTGGCTCCTTTTCTTTGATTCTAGCCACTGAATTGCATTACAGTGTGCTAAAGTACAGCCGAGTGTTGTTTTTCCATATAAGTGCTGTAGTTGTCACAGGGATGTTGTGTGATGGCAGATGGGAGACGGTGGGGTGGAGGCAGGAAATGGGAGGGGAAAAGTCCCCAAGACCATCTCTGTTTAGATGTTGGCCCCAAACAGAGGTTTGCAAACCCCTAAGCTAATGTTTTTCTAGGTAGTCAGTCCCAATAGCCTCTAGGCAGCAGATCTGGAGTGGAGCCTTTCCAAAGTCTGGGGGTAGGGTTCTGAGGCTGAGCTGCGCTTTGTACCCGATTCGAGTGGCCCGGTGCCATCCAGCCCGCGCGGACAGGGATCTGAGATTTGAGAGGGGCCTGGAAGCACTTTTTGACTCTTCTGCTATTTTAACGGCTAGATGTGCTTGTTGGAAAGTGGGTCAGAGAGTAAAGCTCTAGGCCTGGCTGATTCAGTGAAGCTGGCGACAGCAAAGCCAGCAGCAGCTCATCTCCTAGAAACCGACGAGGAGAGAGAGACCAGGCTGCTGGCGAGCGTGGTTGGTAATAAAAATCTACCTTGGAGCCCCCTCCCCCTCCTGTGCCCCAAAGTGTCCTTGCTGGTCAGAAACCTCCCAGGGGGAGAAAGCCCACCTTGCTTGTACCCTGTGTGTGCTGCTGGTGGTGGGATGGGAGGGCTGTCCATGGTGCAGGAAGCAAGGCGCCTCAGGCTTCAGCAAAAGAATTTGAACTGCTACATCAGTGCCAGATTTGGCGTCTTATTCAGATGGACCCAAGCTGTGCCTGGCTCTCCCTAGCCAGCTTCCTGTTCAATACCAGTCCGGGCCCACATGTGTAATGAGCAGTTGCATGGCTGCATGTAAGCACCCCGCAGGGGAGCGGGATGCTCTCACAGGCCAACAGCTCTAATACAGCTGGTGCTCAGGGCCTTAGGCTGCCTGGAGAGGTTCCCCCTGTGGAGCTGGGGCCAGCTCGAAGGTTGCTGAGCTCCGGAGCAGTATAAGGCCCTGGAATGTTTTGTTTGTGCTAAATCTTGAGCACCGATCTCTGAGTAGTACGGCACAAGCCAGGTGCCGCTTAATTAGAGCTACCCCCATTTGCTTGCTAGCTGTAGGTGGCTGGGTATCCATGCCTAAAGATGCCAACTCAGTGCATCAGAACCCAGGGAAAGACAGGGTGTTAATTGGCCAATTAACTGTAAATCACAGCCATGTAATTTCCTGGGAGTTTAGCCGCGCCCACCCTTTCCCTGAATCCCTAGTATATGTTCTTGTATGCACTGCCTGTAGGAACTGAGTATTTTTCAAGTAGTCCTTGAAAAATTGGACTTTGGTCAGTTTGCACCTGCGGGGTTCACACAGTTAAATACAGGGGGATGTTCATGAATGACAGCTGTGAATGACAGCTAAATGGCCAGTTAGCACCCCTGGCGTTCCCCAGAGTCCAAAGTATTGGATCATGTGGACATGCCCTGGGACCAGGGCCCCAGTGAGCGAGGCACTGTGTACAGACACACAGTAAGGGCTTGCCTCCACTTAAAACACTGCAGCAGTGCAGCTTCACTGCTATAGTGCTTCAACGTGGACCCTACCTACGCCAGTGGGAGGGGTTCTCCCATGGGAGTAGGAAATCCACCTCCCCGCGACTTACATGGGACTTAGGTTGGCTTAATGATGCCACTCAGGGGGGTGGAATTTTCACAACCCTGATCAATGTAGTTAAACCAACCTAGTTTTCTAGTGTAATCTAGGCCTAAGAGATGGTCCTTGCCCCAGAGAGCTGACATCTAAACCGATGAGGCAAGACACCGGGTGAGAGGGAGGAAGGTTAACAGGTGGGGTAGAGACTTTCAGTGACTTGCCCAAGGTCACCAGGGAAGGGTGTGGCAGGGTTAAGAATTAAACCCAGACCTGGATCCCAGCCCACGTTAACTGGTGGCGAAACCATGAATGTTGGCCACCCCTGGGCTGACTGGGTTGGGCTCTTGCTTTCTGTTCAGTGTTGATTTCTCCATCTCTCCTTTCTCCCTGCAAATAGGAGGATCACGGAGAGGAGGTGGATGATGATGATCTGGAGCTGGTGCAGGAGCATAAGGACCGTGGTGGCATCCCAGGAGCTGAGAGCAAGAAGGACGATTACTACTGAGGGTGCCAGCGGCTCAGAGCGCCCAGGAGGAGAATGCCGTGTTATGGGAGCGGGGGGGAGGAGTTGCAGGAATCTCCTTGAGAGACATGGATCCAGTGTGAACTTCCGAAGGCGGAGCCAGAGGAATGTGTGGCCAGCCCACAAGCAGGCCACTTCCAAATGCACATTGTGTGTCTGGGGGTGCCTGGTGCAATCTCAGCCACGCTGCCCGCTGGCGGAGAAAGCAGAAGGGCTCTCTGACCCCCGGCGTGGCCATATCTTGCTGCTTCTCTCGGGGGTGCTTGTTGATTCCCCCCCCTTTATTTTCCTCACCCTCGTTTCAGATGGAGGTTTTTTTTAAATTTTTTACTGCTTGGGGCACGGGTGAGGCAGATGTTTGCAGAACTACAAGACACCAGTGGTTTCACTGGCCCAGGCTGCTGCCCTGGACTCATTTGATGATCTCTAATACAAAGGAATCTCTTTCTAAATCCTTTGGTTAATGGTGCTTCTTTAAAATGGTGTCTGTTGCTAACTTGGAGCATGCCTCCTGCTGGCAAACCCCACCTGGAAATGGTGTTGGCAGGAAAAATGAACATCTTGGTCATTTAAACACTTGGGGTCCATCAGCAACTGACCAGCCGGAGCCCAGAGCAGGGGCAGTGGGAGTGGAAACTAAACAGACCTTTGGGCGCAAGGGGCAAATATCTCAACTTGGTAAATTTTTGGGTTACTTCTGATGGCTTGATGGGAGCCTGACTCTCATGGGGACTGTGGGTGGGTGGTTAGGAGTAGGGGGAGGGTTATACCAAAATAGACTCCCAGGGTGGATTCATTCATGTGTCTCCTGACCAGAATGATCAGCTGTGTTGAATGCATCGTTGATAAATCTCTGGCAAAGGGGAGAGGCAGCAACCATTTTACCACTTCGCAGCTGCCAATGTTACCAGTAGCTGGGTTCTTCCTATGGATCTGTGGCTAAACCTGTACAACCTGCACTGCTGCTGGTCCTGATTAAATGCTTGTGGGAGGCGGCAGCTGTTGCGAAGGGAAGGAGCAGTGGTGAGTCTTACTGAGCGAAGAGAGTTGTCTGTGGGTGGTGTGGGCTCTGACTGGGACGTACTTTTGCAGCTCTTGGTCATTCTTGGCTAGTTGGAACGCTCTTGTGCATGGTTTGGAAGGGACCATGGAGGGGAGGGGGAAAAAGAGCCAGACGTTTCACTATGGCAAACAATGCTCACTTCCTGGTGATTGTACAATCATCTGTCCCCCTCTTCTGTACCATCCCCTCTGAACTATTCCATTAACAGTGCTACTGGCCCTCAGCAATATTACGGAAGGTGTGTTTCAAAACATGCTAGGGAGCAGATGTACATAAGAACGGCCACACTGGGTCAGACCAATAGTCGATCTAGCCCACAGTGTCCTGTCTTCTGACTGTGGTCAGTGCCAGATGCCCCAGAGGGAATGAACAGAACAGGGAATCATCAAGTGATCCCATCACCTGTCGCCCATTCCCAGCTTCTGGCAAACAGAGGCTAGGGACACTTCAGAGCATGGGTTTGCATCCTTGCCCATCCTGGCTAATAGTAATTGATAGAATTCAATAAGTTCATGGAGGATAGATCCTTTCCGAACCCTGTTATAGTCTTGTTATAGTCACACGAAGTCCACACAGGAGTGTGTTCTCGGGGAGATACGGACCAATCGCTCCCTCGGTGCCTACTTTTGAATTTACTAGGCACTCGCTTGCCCCTGACATTGATCTTGGATTTATTATTAGAGCAAGCTGTACTAATCCCTGGCCACTTGGGACCAGCACAGTTCTGTCATGCTATTCAGAACTTCCCAGAGACGGCGGGGATGCAGCTTAGCTGCTCCAGTTCCAAAAGCACAAGCACGCACACATCCCACTGCTGCGTGCCTGCTACAGAACCCCCTCTGTGCCAACCCACAGCGGATGCGAGTCGTTACAGCCACCAGCTAAGACGCCCTAACTCTTTAGTTCATGCTTTTAGCTCTGGAGGTGCTCAGTTCAGTCCCCAGTGTGTCAGCCAAGACGGGAGCCATTGTACCCCCTCCTGCCCAATTCTGTACCCCAGGGGGGTTCAATTGTGTTCTGTTAAACCTGCGTACCCCCACTAATTGCAGTGCAATTGCCTAGGTGTGAGAAGAGAATTTGAGCTTAACAATGGCTTTAAGAAATCCTATTCCCCGATTTTATTTGTCTTGTCAAAATAGCTGCTATTCCTTAGTCGAATGAAAAACAGCCTGAAGTTCATGGGAAGACGATGTGCCACCTTCAGATGTCCCTCAGCCATTCTCAGCAGAAACCTCACTGCCGGCCAGGGGAGCGCTCTGTGGGGTGGAAAGGGTGGCTAGTTAGCATATGTGCTGAGGCTGTGTTAATATCTCTGCACATCACAGAGCTGCTCCCCTCTCCTCGCCACTCATAACTGGAGTACTTCCCCTTTTCCAGCCTTGGGCCAGAGACCTATAGCCAGGAACTGTTCACTTGCCCACATAAGTGAAGCTTTAACTGGGCCCTGGGGTTTTGGAGTAATTCCACAAAACTCCAGCTACTGAGCATTGTTCCCAAATGTGTCTGCTTTGGACAACTCAAACGATTCATTGATATATCCTGCTGTTTTAAATATAGCGTGGAGTTGAGTGTTCAGAACTTGGGCAACCCGTATAAATATTTTGGAGAGACAAAATGTTGTATGAAGGCTTTTAGCTGGGGCCTAGGGGACACTTGTCCACATTGCCACAGGCACTAACTTGCCCCCCTCAGCAAAGAGGCCAGGGACAGAATGGCAAATTCCTTGCCTTCAGTAAGACAGCCTCTTAGTCCAGGTTGTCCCTGGAGGTCAGGATTGAGGCACATTAGCCAAGCAGCACTGCTGCGGGTGATGCATTCTCCCACAGGAAGCCACGCCGTGATCTGTTAGGGAGTTCACTGTAAGCTACAAAGGAATAGGCATTAGCTAGCGTGATTTGGATGAAATGGTTAATAGTGTGCCTACGCTCTGCATTATCCTCCTCCAAACCCTGCTGCAGGAAGCAACACGATTCTGTCTCCACCACCTGCTATAAATAGATTAATCAGAGGAGAATGTATCTACCCAGACGCATCCCTAATTCTCAGCTGGCCCTAGAAACATCATTGTTCTACAAACCAAGATAAGATCAGCAGTGACTCATAGGGTGATGGTTTCATCTCTGCGTCCCCAAGTCGGCACTGTGAGATGAATAATACAGGTAGCTTCCTACTGAATTTTTTCTCCTCCTCTATTCCTTTCCACGTTCTCCTTCACCTGTGGCTCCCAGATGGTGGGAACAGGAACAGGCTAGGTTAAGTGCTGAAAATAAACTCCTAGTAGTGATGAGACTGGTGTGCTGATTCAGAGAGACTCAGCAGAGGTTATCTAAATGAGGAGGCTAATTCCCTGCCTGCATAGCAGCAATGAGTAATCTTTGAAATTTTGACTCGGAAGGAATATAGCAACTCAGCCCTAAACGCAAGGCTCCCTCCTCAGAGAATGCATTTAACATCCAGCCAGTATATGCTGGCCTTTAATGAGACCTAAGTAGCTCCTCTCTGTGGACTGTCTACCAAACCCAGGTGTGGGTCTAAAATCTACACAGCATTGTGCTAATTTTGTCAGCCTTGGGTGACCTGGACCCTAATTGTCTGGATTAGAGCCAACTGCCCCCCATTATAATTCTCTCTCTAGCGTCCCCTCTAAACTGTGGGCTGGAATAGGAGGTGTATTCTACTCCCCTTACTCTGCCAGGGGACAGGAAAAATGGAAAAGCAGCAAAATGGTGGGGATACATCTGTGTACAAGAGCACTAAAGCTTGTTTGAAGGCTGCTTAAAAGCAGATGATGGAGCAAAGGGTTGGACCAGGCAGCATAGCCAGAAAGTTGACGGCAGATTAGGGACAAGCCTGAAAATACAGTTAAAAGACTGAGATGTCAAGGGAACAAATGTTGAGCCAAAGCTTTGGCTTAAAACCTTTCATGACAACTTCCTGGGGAAGGCATGCCGGGCTTAGCCATTTGACCCAAAGTCAGAGGGGACCCAGCGTTTAGTCCTGTATATAGTTGACTGGCTAATGCGAATGGGAAACTGTGTGACCCAGCCAGAACTCTCCATACTCCCGTTTTGAACTTGAAGGTGCCTGTTGGGGAGGATGATCTGGGACACTCAAACCAGAGCCCACCAAACCCAGCTCCCGGTCCCCAACCAATGCTGAAGTTAGCCCATGATGTCCTGTGGGCAGGTCACTTGGGTGTGGAGAGAACTCAGGGGAGGGCACTGGTCCAGTTCTTTCAGGCAGGTGTTTATCAAGACGCTAAGGATTATTATGCATCCTGACCGGAATGCCAGGTGAGGGGCTCTGCAGCGTATGTGCAGGTGACAGGTGTCTTTTAACCACATTAAGCAAATGCAACAGTTTCAGGACAACAGATGCAAATGGATGCACATTTGCTGAATGTAGGATAAGGTGTTTCCTGATGTAAAGTCTCCGATTGGCTGATAAAACATATGTCTCAGGCATTGAAGCAAAACGTTGTTTTTTTGTTGCTTTTGTTTTTTCCCTTCTGGCCCTTCCAGAACTTTATCAAAAGAGAGCTTCGATTTTTGTAAACAAGCACGTTTCAGGGTTGGTATGAGGTCAGAGTGGTAAGTGCAGCTTCTGTCTCTGGTATTGACTTTCACTTGCAACCTCACTGCTGGAAAAACATAGGCACAGCACAAGGTCTTATTAGCCTCTCTGCAAATTTCTCCTGCTATGGGGCTGGTTGTTTAGGGCATGGCTTTTAGCAGCCTCTTTCTGGTCACAGGCTCACAGCAGGGTTGCAAAATATAGTCAGCCTCTTACTAGACAGAAGGCAAAAAGAGAGACGTAGAAAATAAATAAAGTAGGGAAGGAACAAGAGACACAAGGGAAAAGGGCCCCAAAGGTTCACATCTCAGGGGGCATCTGGGACTTAGCCAAAGGCAGCAGAGGTGGTGAAGTCATCTGGGTTCCTCTCTCTGGCCAGGACGTGTCTCAGGGTCAGCACAGCGCAGGCCCAATGGAAGCCTGGCTCCCAGGAGATGGTTAGGGCAGCAGCCACGATGGTGAAGTTCGCTCTTTCCTGTTGTCCCATCTTTCAGTCCACCAGCATATGTGTGTCCACTTCTCTCCTAGCGGAAGGATGCCAAAAGGGAGCAGTGGGTGGAATAGCCCATCCTCTCATCGTTTTGTCCACCTACTTTCTTACACACCAATTTTGGGTCACTGATTTCCAGTTCTATGCTTTTCTTGTTCACTACGCATGATCTTAACACAGTCCTTGAGCTACAGCAGGAAGACTTCTGTTGTTGTTAATGACTCCTTTACTCTGTCTACCTTTTGCACCTTCAACATTTGTTCTTACAGGTTATTGTGACACTTTATTAATTTTCACTCACTTTTCCCAGTTGAGCTCACAAACAGGGTCAATTTGTAGGCCCGATGATCACAACAGCACAGGGTGTTGTCCCCTTGAAGAGGACTTGAACTCACAGCAACTTGTTCAACTGAATGCTCAGTCAGAGGTGTTGCATAATTAAAGGTTTGTATAATTGTTCTGGAAGGAAATTTGTCCCAGCTGGAAGACCCCATATACCTACGATGCTCTGCATTCCGGAGCTGGCTGGCAGAGTACCAGTGCTCTGGGATTTAAGAGGGGAAACTACCATGCATAGGTATAAAGAAATTGTAAATAACTGGAGACCATTCCCCACTACTCTTTCCAAATTCACTATGAGCCGATTCTGTATTCAGGGGTCTCCAAAGGCTCTTCCTTCAATGACTAACGCTTCTAACAACCTAACAGTCAAAGGTCTCCTTTGGAAACCCTTACTCATGCAGAGTAGCATTTTACTCAGTGAGCAGCCTCAGTGCTTTCAAAGGGATTCTTTGTGCAGTTAAAGTACTGCTCAGCATGAGGTAGAGTAGCTGAATTAGGCTCAAAGGAAGCAACATTACAATATTGGCCATAGAGTAATTAATAAAAATCCTTAGCAAATCCAGACACCTGTTCTGAGGCATTCTAGGGCACTCCCTTCTACGGCAGTAGACGAACAGGACTTCTCTGGTTTTTCCTCCCCATAGGTTTTAACAGGGACATAAAATAAGGCCCAGGCTAGGGCCATGTCTACACCGCAGGGACTCTAGTGGCATGACTATGGCAAACTTTGCAAATATTCTTTAGTTATGCTTGACAAACCACCTGTGAGGCAGGTACAGGATCACACCCTTGAGCACCAAAATGAAGCCAGCTTTAGAGTGGAATCTGTTTTAATAGCGGATGGCAGCGCTGCACAGACTTCAGGGAGGAAGAATGGAAGGTGGAATGGGCTCCGGGCACCTGCCAGACACCCCCACTAATAAAAGTGTTATTGGGTCCTTAATGACAATACATTTTCCTCAACAGGCTTCTGACCTGTAAGAGATGATGAGGCACCTCTAGCAGCATAGCACTCCCTATTCCCATCCCGGTGTAACGGTTCAGTGCTCACTTAAAATGACATGGTCTCCTACAGCATGTGTGAACCCTGCCTGCTTAACAATCTGCCCCACCTTGTGTTTAGCTGACACTCGGATTTCCTCCCCCAGTCCTGAAGAATAGCTCTGTGTAGCTTGAAAACTTGTACATTTCACCAACAGAAGTTGGTCCAATAAAATATTACCTCACCCACCTTGTCTCACTGATATCCTGGGACCAACAGGGTTACAACACTGCAAACGACAATTAAAAAGGTAAGTCACTCAGAGAAGTTGGCTCAACGGTAGACAATTTGGTCATATAAATGCTCATCACATTTAAAATGAGCTACATTTTAATAAATCTCAGACAGGAGTTAATTATGCTTTGAACGCATTCAAGTAACTGCTTGAATTCAGGCCAAGTCATTTTCTCAGGCAGTAAAATACATTCAATCAAACGTCAGTGCTACAACTTTTGTTATACATCAAACTTTCAGACGCTAATAAATGTTCCTCATAGAAAAGCATAGATACTCATCTATCCAGATTTCTCACTCCTATATTGTTTCTATTAGGACACATTGCATTTTCCATATTACATTGTTATTTCCACTTAAGTATTTGTTGCACATTCTGCTGTTAGAACAAACGTCCCAACCACATATATCAGTCATTCTGCACAACACAGCTAAGATTCCCTTTTCTTCTCATTCAAAGGGACGCTTGTGACCACTTCCTTATAACAACAACAAGGAGGTCGGTGGCACCTTAAAGACTAACAGATTTATCTGGGCATAAGCTTTTGTGGGTAAAAAAACCCACTTCTTCAGATGCATCATTCCTTATAACGGCTTTTCGTTCTCATTTTGTGCTCTTCTGCTTGCAGTCTGGTCTCATCAGCTTAAGCCCATGCTGATTTTTCCCTGCATTTGCCAAACATTGATTTCCCCCCGCCCGCATTTGACAAACCTTGATTTTTCCCTCCCTTCTGTGTTCTTAATTAATCAGAAGCCAATACTTCACCTTTATGTTTCCTCTTGTGTGTCTGTGCGTGTGCAGCATTACTGATCATGTAATCGATGCTGGCCATAATATATGCATACCAGCAGGGGCAGCACACATTATCTGTGACACCAAATGGTAGCTATTTTTAAAACCTAATTCTTGGCATCAAAAGCAGCAGATATAATAGATAAAGAGGTAGTATAAATCTCTATATATGGACTATATCATTATTCACTAATGGTGTAGGATAGGGGGAAGAGGAAGAAACCATACATTCTCTGCACTATATATTTAATACTATGCTGCTTAATCCATAGGTTCAGAGAATGGTCACTGTTATAGGTAATATGGGCTAAATGAGTTAATATTGTCACTAAAGAAAACATTCAACTCTTGATTAGGGAACATTAACCATATTCTTGATTGCAATGTTTTTCTACAAACTGTAATTTGAAAATTCTTCCTTGCATGATTTTGCAATGATCGGGCCAGTGTTGGACCAGGAATTATTTCAAGGTAAAAAAATCAATAACAAAGTGAAGCATCTTGTCCTTCAGCAATATTTATAGTCTCCCTTGACTGGTGGAGGAGGGGAAAGTACAGTAGTAACTTCCGGCTTCTCTGCTGCTTAAAACCTCTAAAGACTCTTCATAAAGTTGTTTATAACACAGAGCAAATTATAGCATTGGGTGGAGTCTGGGATTAGGCAAGATTTAGAGCAGCTTCCACCACTTTAACTGTGCAAAGGATCCTTAAAGAGTTGAGGTTATATGTGTATTTTTATCATCCTTTAGTTATTCAGGAATCTCCTGCACGTTTTGACAACGGCAAGATCAGCAGGAACACACTCCCAGCATAAATCTTTCAAGAGCTTTCTGAAAGCATTATGCGGTCCAGCAAACTTGCCCGGTGTTATGTCCCCACCAACGGTTGTCTTTGCTTTCCCTCTGTATTGCAGGAAATGGCTAACCCCAGGAGATTGAGTGAATGGATGATGAGTCCTTCTGGCGACTGGAAGTGACTTGGGATTACAAGTCTCTGGGGGTGTGTGTACACTGGTAAAAAACCCACAGCACCGAGTCTCAGAGCCCCTGACAGCTGACTCCTGGGGCTCAGGCTGCAGGGCTATAAAATGTCAGTGTAGACATTCGGGCTCTGGCTGAAGCCTGGGGTCTGAGACCCCAGGAGAGGGGAGGATCTGAGAACCCAGATTCAAGAGTCTACACTGCAATTTTTAGCCCTGCAGCCTTTACCCCTGCCAGCCCAAGTCAACTGACCTGAGCTCTGAGGCTTGGTGCCACATATATTTTATTGCAGTGGAGACAGGACCCATCTCCAGCCCAAGCCCCCCACGTCCCAAGGCAGCTACTGGAGCCAACCATGGTCATTTATTAGAGCGTTGATGTATCCTGAGCTAGCAATGGACTGGACTAAATGCCTTAACGAGTCCTTTTTCTTCTCTAATTGCTATGATGACTGTAGCCAAGCCATGCCACTGACTGCCTTTCACCCGTCTGTGTCTGACCCAGTATGTCATGCTCAAGTTCCCCCCCTCCCCCATTCCTCTTCAGAAAAGCCAATCAACCCTACCTGCTCCCCAGGGCCATGCTTAATAAGATTGAAATTCTAAACCTGAAAGCATAACCTGTAGTTTATAAGAAAACCCAGACAAAACCATGTCCAGGACTAAGATACCACTCACTCACCTTGACATAGCCTGGTCCGGGCAGGCAGGACACCTGGGTTCTATTCCTGCTATCCACTTACTGTGTGACCCCCCAACAGCACTTCTGTTTTAACTTTGGGTCAATATCAGTCTGGTCCAAGCAGGGTTAGGTGATGGGGTGTTAGAAACACCCGTGGCAGCCCTGCAACCTGTCTCCGCCAAAGCTCTCAATGTTGCTAATGCTGGTGGAGCTGCACGAGTCTGAGCAGTGCCAGGAAACTTTCTACAATTTTCCCTAGCAAAGGGCCCTCTAACAAACATTTCCTAACCAGTACAGTGCTGTCAATCAATGGGATCACTCTGGGCTACATGGCAGGAAGTGCCAGCTGGACTGGGCCTACCCTGTACAACATGCAGCGAAGGGGTAACCCTGAAAAACAGATCTGTAGCGATACTTTGTTCCAAAGGGAAAGGAATTCTGTTACTCCCCATTTCAGTCACAGCTCTGTAGATTTTAAGGCCCAGGTGGGACCGTTAGGTCATCTATTCTAACCTCATTCCTATGCAAGGCCAGAGACTTTCACCCAGTTACCCTCTATCAGGCTGGGTTACTTGTTTGAATAAAGCACATTATCTAGAAAGGCATCCAGCCTTGATTTGAATCTACAGGAAAGAAACTGGTCCAAGTCTCTTCTCATTACTATTGTTGGCAGAACTGCGCAGGTGACAGGGATAATTTAAAAGTCAAGCACAGATGGAACTTTTGGGTAGAGGCCCTTGCCTTCATCCCTCTCCATAAAGCACAGGGGGCCTGGATGTGATCCAAATTCGGGGTGCCAACCCTTTAGCATGGTCCTGGAGTCTCCAAGAATTAAAGATGCACCTCTAATTAAAGCTTAGCTCATGTGATGAAACCTCCAGCCACAGGTCCGACCAGACCTGGCAACCCTAATCCAAATGCATGTGGGTCTGCTCTAAAACCCAGCCCAAGTTAAGGGGAATCCTTCCATTGGCCTCAACGGGGGTGGGACTGGGAGCTTTGGGGCGGGGGCGCTGGAGGGTCAGGAGCAAGCCTTATTTCCCCCACTGTCTTGCAAGCCGGACGCGGGAGGGTCTGAGCTATTC
This sequence comes from Dermochelys coriacea, assembly GCF_009764565.3. Lineage (NCBI taxonomy): Eukaryota > Metazoa > Chordata > Testudines > Dermochelyidae > Dermochelys > Dermochelys coriacea. The sequence continues at coordinate 16,781,005 of NC_050085.1, read as the reverse complement.
GTTGCCTGGGCTGTGGTTTAACCACCCGCCCTCCCTTCGGATTGCGGCTCCAGCCGCTCCCCGCTTGCGCTCTGCCGAAGCGCAGGGCAGGCGGGTGTGGGCGCCGCGGCCCGGCGAGAGTTAACGCCGGAGCCGTCTCTCCATTGGACGCCGCCCGGGGGGGCGGCGCAGCCCCGTCGCTGGAAGTTGGCGGGTCCGACGGGCGCCGCGTCGCTCCGGGAGGAGGAAGGAGGCAGCAGGCAGCGCCTGCCCCGGGGCCCCGCTCCCTGCCCCGGGGCGAACTTAGCCGGAGGCTCCGCGCTGGGCTCGGCGCACGTCGCTCGCGGCCGCCTGCGATGCCCGGTGCCCGCGGATCCGCAGGGAGCGAGCTGGCCCGCGACGCGCTGCCCCTGCCCGCCTGCTAGGGCTGCGGCGCCCGGCTCCGCTCCATGCCCCCGGCGCCCCCCGGCCGGCCCAGCATGCTCCGCCCGGGCCCGCTGCTGCAGTCGCTCGCCCTGCTCTGCCTCTGCCCGCGCCGCCCCGGCCCCGGCCCCGGCCCCGTCTGGGGCAGGCGGGCGGCGGGCGGCGGCGCTGCCTGGGACCCGCCGCCGGCCAACGGCTCCGGCGCGGCGCCCTGGTGCCCCTACAAGGTGTTCGGCGAGGGCCAGGCCAGCGGCCGCCTCTGCTTCAGGAGCCCGGCGCGGGACTTCCAGTGCCCGCCGGCCAGCTGCAGGGCGCACCGCTCGCCGGGCCGCGCCCTGGTGGCCAACGTGCTGGCCAACGGCAGCGTGCTGCTGCAGTGGCGGGCGCCCGGCGGCCACCTGCGGGGCTTCGCCCTCAACTGCTCCTGGGCCGGCACCTACACCCGCTTCCGCTGCGGCAGCGTCCAGCTGGGGGCCAGCTGCCGCGACTACCTGCTGCGCGACGCGCACGGCAGCGTGCGCTACCGCCTGTGCCTCCAGCCCCTGGCCCGGGCCGGCGGGCCGGGCGCGCCCCGCGCCGAGTGCGTGGAGTTCAGCCTGGAGCCGGCCGGCCTGCGGGACATCGTCGTCGCCATGACGGCCGTGGGGGGCTCCATCTGCGTCATGCTCGTCGTCATCTGCCTGCTGGTGGCCTACATCACCGAGCACCTCATGCCGCCGGCCGCCGCCGCCGCCAAGAGGGGCACGTAGGGCGCGGGCCCCGGCCGGGTGGGGGCCGCTCCACAGCCCGGGCCTGCCACCGGCCCCTGGGGCCGGGGCCTGGAGCGCCCTCTGCAGCCGGTGGGGGGCTGGGACCGGGCCCTAGAGCCGGGGGGGGGCCTGGAGCGCCCTCTGCAGCCGGTGGGGGGCTGGGACCGGCCCCTAGAGCCGGGGGGGGCCTGGAGCGCCCTCTGCAGCCGGTGGGGGGCTGGGACCGGCCCCTAGAGCCGGGGGGGGGGCCTGGAGCGCCCTCTGCAGCCGGTGGGGGGCTGGGACCGGGCCCTAGAGCCGGGGGGGGCCTGGAGCGCCCTCTGCAGCCGGTGGGGGGCTGGGACCGGCCCCTAGAGCCGGGGGGGGCCTGGAGCGCCCTCTGCAGCCGGGGGGGGCTGGGACCGGCCCCTAGAGCCGGGGGGGGGGCCTGGAGCGCCCTCTGCAGCCGGTGGGGGGCTGGGACCGGCCCCTAGAGCCGGGGGGGGGCCTGGAGCGCCCTCTGCAGCCGGTGGGGGGCTGGGACCGGGCCCTAGAGCCGGGGCCTGGAGCGCCCTCAGCAGCCGGGGGCTGGAATCTGCCCTGGAGCTCTAGAGCCAGGGGGCTGGACCCAACCTCTAAAGCCAGGGCCTGGAGCTTTCTCTGCAGCCAGGGGGATGGAACTGGCCCCTGGAACCGGGGCCTGGAGCTTCCTCTTCAGCCAGGGGCCTGGAACCCTATACCGAGCTTGGGCATGGTGGATCCCTCTCTATCCAGGGTAGAGATGGACACTGCTCTTCCTAGCTGACTCCAAAATGCATATTGATCACAGTGCTGTAGGGGGTAGACTTTGACTAAAGCGTTATCTGGGGGTTACCAAAGCCTTATAACCTTTCTATTCCTGCTAGCGGTGACAATGAAAGTTTAAATCCAGAGGAAACCAGTGCCATCACTCAGAGCAGATTTGCAGCAACCTGAGGGACCTCAGTACCATTGTATGACTCAAAGATTTTTTGAGTTGTATCCGGTATTATTTTCCATAGAGGACTTTCTATAGATCAGTCTTCACTAGACCAAGGGAAGTTTTAAATAGCTAAAGGAAACTGTGTTTAGAAAGAAGCAAGGGAGAAATAGTTGCACATTCAGGTGTCTGAACATCAGTGTTGTGTGTTAATGAACTTATACTGTGAAATATTTGTGAGGGATGTCATTGTGGTTGGGCATGCAGACATTACTAATAGAAAAGTAAGTGTTATAGAATCCTGAAAGATTGGGTTATAAGCAACCTTCGAGATAATGTTGATGTGTGCATTTTATTGTGATTTTTTAGAACTAAACATTACACAAGACGATAAGAGATGGGACAGAGAAAGCCCCAACTCCTCACACTATGTGCCATATCCTAGATTGTTACGTTTGTTCTGCAATCGTGTTACACAGGAAAATTCCCAGGAAAATAGAGTAAGTTAATAATAGGATCAAAATTAGGCATATTAATTAGTGCTGATTTAAAGCACTCAGAAATATAAGCCTGTTCTTTAGCACATATTTCTTTAGGTACCACTGTTTTTATGAAATTGTTTTCTTTCATTTTATTTGCAGACCAGTTGTTAAAATACCACGGTCTTTTTGTTTTAATAGCAAATTTGCCAAGTGTATCATTTAAAGGTTGGGAATTTTGTTGTCTATTTTTGGTTTAAAAAAAATAAAGTAAATTAAAAAGCAGCTATTCTGCCTGAGCCGTACCCAGTTTTCAAACTTAAAATATCTCAGTGAGATAAAAATCAAGAATCTGCATGAAGTGCTAGCAAACCTGCAGTTTTGAAAAGTAAACTAACTTATTTTTAGAGGCCTCAAATCAAAAAAGCACTTAAACACATGATTAACTTTAAGCATATGCTTAAATCCCATTGATTTAGATGTGCCTAATTGCTTTCCTGAATTGGAATGCTATCCTGAAACTTGGCCAAAGAGCGTAGATCAATACAGCTTAAGAAACTCGGGGGCTGATGCAGAGTCCACTGAACTGAGTGGAAAAACTCCCATTGACGGCGGTGGGTTTTGGATCAAGCCCTATGCTAAGCAGCTCAACAACTCGGGCCCAGGCCTGCCCCTATTGAAATCAACAGGAGTTTTGTCATTGACTTCAACAGCATTACGCCCTTTCAAAAGTAACAATGTTTTTAGAAAAAAAAAATGGATCTAGCCAATGAATCTCCGGTTTCTGCCTGCTGCAATTTAAAAAGGCCAATTGAACAGAGTCTGAAAACTGGGCTTCATAATGAAACATGAACTGAGCTTTAATTATAGCGGTGTGAAAAATACACAATAATAACTACTATGGCTAGTCTTTGCTACCCCATCTTTGAAAATGCAATACACCTTAGTTCCATTAAGGTAACACCTCCTAAACGCTGAATTCTGTCATGTAGGAGCTGAGTATTTTTAATACAGGAGCACGAGCTGTAATCCGCTCACTCGAAGTGATAGTAAACTAGGATTTTAGCTAAACTCTAGAATTCATTATATTGTGCCTTAGAGTTGAAAGTTTGACCCATTTATATTGACCTTTCTGTTCTTGTTGTAAATGTTATAGGAACGTGTACCTCCCACAGTGTTTTGTCTAGTTGATAGGAAAATAAACCTAGACTCGCTGAATATTACTTGAATTTTAATGTATATTTAAAATAGAGTAAATTACCTTCCTAGAGCTTCTGTGTTAGTTTTTGTTTAGTCTTGTCTCCACATAGTTGACGGGTGTAACGAAAATCTAATATTATATCACATTAAAAATAACGGTAGGGGGAAAATAGGGTTTGTGTAACAGTGTATTATTAATTGATCACATATGAAACTCAAGTGTTTTGTCTGAATAAACACACGTTTATAATCAGTAAATGCCCAGTGGGCATTTCTTGGGTAGTATGGAAGACCTAAAACTTGTAAGTAGATGGCATATGTAGAAACCCTCTAGAATCCATTGTTAAAATACAATATTTGTACTAATCAGATGAGTATAGCCATACAACAGCCTACATTTCTCTTTTTTTCCACATTGTGTGTTTTAAATCCATCAAGCAAACTTATTTCTCTTTAGGACTGAAATAATTTGAGGGTGGTCAGGAAGCTGAAGGTCTGTATTTTGTCAGATAAAAATACCTTTCTTTTTCATTATTTCTTCATGTTTTCCTTCTCACAAGCAGCTTGCTGTAAATTACACTTCTTCCCTTCATGAGTTTCTTGCCTATGAACCTTGGTTTAAAACCACCTGACTATTTAAAATATAATTGCAATTGGGGGATGAGCCCTGACAGAGAATATCATTCACTTTTCCCCCCAAACAGAGAGAATGTGTGAAATCTGAAATTAGTTCAAGAAAATTAAGACAAGTTGTACCTAGTGGAGTCATGTCATCCTTTGTGTAAATCCATTGAATTCAGTGCATTTAAACCCACAGTGAATTTGGCCCTGTTTCCTTTGAAGGCTTCACATGCATCTATCCTATGACCAATTCTAGGCAGGATTAGTAGAGTGGAACTCGTATTGTACATTTGGACCAATTTCTGTCACTCGCTGTTGCTGCCTTGTCCTTCGTCTTGCCATGAATTGCCAGACTTGAAAGTTAAATGTATAATTAATGAGCCTTGTATCACCTTGGAGTTGACCTTAATGAATTAAAAGAAAATAATAAAAACGTAACAAATTCTGACTGATACCTTTTTTTGATCAGGTGAGTTAGAAGTCCTTTTTGATTCAAGTAGTGGATAAACCCACCTAAAGCTTGTTCTACTTATATTTCTTGCTGTAAAATAATTGCCACATCGTTGGTTATACAGGTAGAAACGCATGGAATTTTGGAGCACCTGGTTTATGGAAAACATTGTAAGCATAATACTCCTCCACAAAGATTTTTTCCATTCTCCCCCCCCCCCCCCCAACAAACAAGTTTTCTGTACACACCATTATTTTTTATTTGTTCTTGTTCAGTGTCCCACATATCTACAAACCTGAAACAAAAAAACAGTGAGGTCAATAGAAAGTCACTCATGGACTTCACTGGGCTTTGGATTGGGCCTTATAATGCTGCATTTGTTGTCTGCGTTTCTCAGCAAATTAGTTGTAAAAATATTTCCTTAAAAAAAAAAAAACAACAACACTGGTGGTTCAGCTGCACAGCAAGTATGTTCTCAGCTGTGCTGGAATTTTCAGCTGTGGTTAAACTTTCACACCCATATTTTTGGTTTGATTTCTGGCCAGTATAATAGAATTGCAGCATTGCTTCATTTGAGGTTCTCAAGTGATTTGCAAGCAAGTGCAAGTATTTTTATTTTAAAGATGAGGAAACTGAGGCACGGAAAGGTTATTGAGTGACTTGTCCAAGGTCACACAGAACTATTCTGGCAGACCCTAGATTAGAATCCAAACCATCTGACTTCTAACCTGCTTTTAGTAAACAGAATCCTCTTTAACAACTTTTATTTTCCAAATAATGGGCCAGATCCTCAGCTTATGTAAATTGCCATCATTCCATTGAGATCAAGGGAGCTATGCTAATTGACATCAGCTGAAGCTGTGGCCCAATCCATCTAGGTCTTTCTCAGTTTGATATTCAATGGTCCATTCAGATTTATGTGCCATTTAAAATAAGAGTATTAAAAATTAACTTTTAATTTCTCATCATCCATCATTGATGAACCATAATTTGGGACAAACATTACACAATTTCTTTTCTTTTCTTCTCCTTGAGCTTCTTTGTAAAGAAGAGATCACAGTATCTACCGCATTTTAATAGCAGAGTTAAATACATGCGCTAAAGGCTCTGAGCACACTACATTCCCTACTGAATCACTTTCCCCACTAATAACAACATGGTCAAAACAGCCCTGGCTGGTAGTTCACCTAGCGCAGTTTCCACCCCAAAGTGGCTGAATTTCTGGAGTGGGTGAAGTGAACTGTTATTTATTTAGAGTGTGGTAGTACCCCTAATCCCCTAAACACTTTCCAAATACTGAGGGGGAGAAACAAAGTCCCTACCCTGAAGAGCTTGCTGTCTAGATAGATAAAAGAAGCAGGACGGAGATGCAGCATAAAGGTAAGGCCCCAGCCCTTCAATCAGATCTGATAGTGTTGATCTTTCCCCTGTGAGAAGTTCCACTGAGCCAAAATGATCAGTGTGAGGATAAACACATCTTTTGTTTTTAAATAGAAACTATCCCAATCTAACCATTAAAAGCCGTTCTTGCTCCAGACCCAAGCCTCGTCTACAATCCCAAATTATTTTAATCTATGTACTCACAGAACCAGCTTCTGATCTCAGTTACACTAGCAGAAACAGCATCAGTTAATTCCTAGATTTATGTGTGGATCTTTCAAATAAACTGCATCGGTAGATAGTGGTAGGGAAAATCCACTTACTACAACATCTTCCCCACTCTACCCCATATATAGAAAGACCCTCTAGCAATGTCATCTGCTTTTCTGGATTGTATTTCTGCAGCATGTTGGGCAGGAGGGGTAAGAAATGAGAGCAACAAGATGTACTACAAAGGTTTAATCCTGTTCGGGGAATTGCTGCAACTCTCAGAAGGGTTATCTTATCAGCATTACATTCATTTCTATGCATTATGGATGGGATGTGTAAAACAATATTGTATGGCTTCTCATTGGCTTTCAGTGAATTAAATCTTGGCAATACATCACAGCTCTGGGGCAGGAAAAATTAGATAATTCTTTCCCTTTGTATACGATGTTAAGCAAAACAAGAAAGCAACATGTTCAATAATAACCCATTTGCAATTGATCTTTTGATTTTTTCTACAGCATGAATAAGGAATTTCCTATGTAGCAATAATGGGTGTGTTACGTGTATGTGCCCTGATATTAATTTGATCCAGACAAACTGTGTTAAACTCAGTGGTTGTATAAAATGGGGCAATTAAATTAAGCATTGTTAGCCAGTCTCTGCAAAATATACAGCTTGTGCTGCAGGGGTATGATTGATCCTGTTCCATTTTGGACAGCTATAAAGAGTTGGGGCTAGATTCTCAGCATGGACTTCAATGGCACTGTGCTGATTTACACCAGCCCGGGAGCTGACCATTGTATATTAATATTATGGAGGGAAAATGGAAATAGCTTTTGCTATGTTGTCTCTACCTTAGCAACTGGGGTGTTAAAAATCCAAATGATGCAGTCTAAGAGGTGTTTGGACTCAGGGCTTACCTGCTAATTTCAACACAAATACCCTGCAGTCTGCAGGCCATGTGTGCAGCTGTTAAAATAGGATCCTGCTGAATTATGCTTGCAAGCAAGTTTTCTCTGTGCCCTTGTGCTAAATGGGACAAAAATCGGTATTTGCGGAAAGGTGGGCGAACGGAACTCTTCTGACTGGCGTTGCCTTTTGAATCATCTCAACTCCCAGGCAGAGATGAACTCAGCTTCAGGCTAAGGGGGGTTTTTTTTGTTTTGTTTTCTAATTCCATTCGGTTTTGTGTTACATCAAAGGGAAAATTCAATGTGCTTTGCTTCTCTGTGAGGTGAAGGGAAGGCTGGTGCTTTGCTTCCATGGAGACCTGGAGTAGTAATCTTGCAGGGTTGCAGCCCGCTAGGCAGGTTTTCACCAAAACGTTGTAGAAAGAAGAGGGGGTAGGTTGACGGGAGGGGAATGGTAGATAACAGCTACCTTATCGTGTCCCTGCATAAAAATCCTGCAGTTATAGTAATGATGCTTGGTAAGGTCTGTTGCAGGCTAATTGTGAGCAGATGCATCTTCTCTCCTTCCCCGAGTGTTATTTGCACTATCTCTTTGAGGGCCATCCAAGCTGAAAACCGGATCCAGTCTTTGCACTGTTTTCAGGGTGGTGGGGTTTTTAAGCTTCCCTTGCAATGGCTGAGCCTGTCTCCACTCGGACCTGGAGAGATTATCACCAGGGATGAAAGAGGGCCTCTTTCATTCATTCAGCCCTTGAGTAGAGAGAAGGGGGTTTGGTTGACCAGGCCCCAGGGCAGGGAGCTCTGGGGAAACAGTGAGACACTCCAGTAGGGTTTTTACTTACTGATTTGTTTGTTTGGTTCCTGATTGTAAAACAGAATGGACGGAAAGGCAGCTAGAGGCTGTGAGATCAAGGAAGGATGATCTTGTGATTAAGGCACTGAACTCAGCTTCTGTGTGATGGGATGTACCAGGTCCTTCCTGGCCCCATGCTGGCACTCTCATCACACCTGCATGCAGTTTTCAGTTCTGCCATGGACTCCTACCTTGGGCATGTTTCTTAATCCCTCAGTGACCCAGTTCCATCTGGGTCCCTCAGTGACCCATCTGTGAAAAGTAGATGATGATACTCCCTTTGTCTGCTGTGTCTAATTACAGGGACCAGTCCTTACGGAGTGTGTGTATACAGTGCCGAGCACAATGGGGCCCGAATCTCGATCAGGGCCACTAGGCATTACCACCATGATGATTATAATAAATTGTTGTCAGTCTGGATTAAACCTTGACTACACAGTGACAGTGATTTTGCATACAAATCTGAGCCTCCTGAGAACTTTTTCTGTCCTGCCCTGTTACAATGGGTATGTTTACTGCAGAGACAATAATCTTCCTCCAGTTCACACGCACAGGGCTCAGGTTCTCCACAGCTAGGCATCCTGAAACCAATAGCACTGCATGGAGTGTACGTCAGGGTGGAGTCTGGCCTGAGATGCTTTAGCAGATAAGTAACAACAGCCAGTTAGGACATGATCCACATGGAGAGGTTTGATCCTTCTATTATAGGTACTTCTCTGGCCCCCAGCACCGCAGTCCCCGAGTGCCTCACAATCGTTACTGTATTTATCCACATGACACCCCTGTGTGGTAGGGCGGAGCTATCATGCCCATTTAACAGACTTGGAACTGAGGCCCAGAGCGGCTTTTTAAGGGGATTTAGGTGCCTTACTCCCACTGAAAACAATAGAAGTTTGGTGCCTAAATACTTTCAATAATCTCAGCCTAAGTGACTTGCCTGAGGTCATCTGGGAAGGCTGTGGCAGTGCAGGGAATTGATCCCAGGTCTCTCAAGTCCTCAGCTGACCCTATAATCACTGGACCCTACTTTGTCTCAGCTGATAGAGGTGGAGCTGCCATAGTGGCAGGGCACAGTGCCATTTCGCCTGGCAATCCAAACCCTGGGTGTGCAGTTTATCTAGTCGCTAATAGTGCTTGCGCTGAGTTGTATTGCTCTACCTACATGGTAACAAAGTCACTATTGCTTCTCTTCTCTCTCGCCCCAGAAGAGATGCCGATATCATTTATTTGCTTGGCAGGCTCATGTGTTTGCATATGATGGGGCTGGTGTTCCCTACCACTAGTATGAAGATGGATGTGCTCATTTTCCTGCATGCAGATGCAGGCAGGTTTCCCCAGCTCAGTGACTGAAGTGGAAATGTCTACTAGGAACGAGGCAAGAATCTGCTTACAGCAGCCTAGCAGAGTTGGGCTTTTCCCCCTTCCTCCTCCTTCTCATCCCAAAGCATCTTTATGGACACGAGGAGCAGAACAGCATCCCCATCCATTCCTGACCAGGGCTTTTTCCTCCATTGACCGCCCATCTGGTCATGTCACTGTATACCATGTCCTGCCAGCTGCTCAGTGGTCAGCCTCTAGGTTTGACTAACCTTGGTTGCATTTGCATTATTTTATTTGGTATCCTGTGATCTGTTTATCTTCTGCAGCATCCCCACCATCGTTATCTTGTCAGCCGCAGCCAATCCTGTTCCCTGACTTCACATTCTCCTGTCCTTCCCACGTCTTCATCTGGCTGAAGATCGCTCTGCTTTACACCTGGTGTCTTCCAAAGACCTCGCATCCCTACTGCCTTCAGCTTTCTGACAGCTGTTTCATTTAATGCAGCTGCTTCCAGACCACAGAGTAATACCCTCAATGCACTGGTTGGATACACTTTCACTTTGGTACCAAACTTAATATTTTTACCAGTCCATAATTACATCAACTTCTGTGCATTACTTGTACCTAAAGCCCATCCATCTCCTTTTAATCATATCCTTGTTGGAACTGTCAGCACTGATCAAGCTTCCTAGGTACAGGTTAGATTTTACTTGTTCTAGGATTTCACTGCTGCTGCATTTAAACACTTCATCGATTGTCCCTTTTCTAAGATGCGACCACTTCTTCTTTGCATTTATTGTAGGGCCACACCAATTTCCCAAGGTAGCAAAGAGTGTCATCATCCTTCAAACATGTCTGCCAGTTATCATCTGCATAAGCTTAACTCTAGATTACCCAATGTCATGCTCTCCAACTCATCTACTGTTCCTAACATCCCATTTAAGAACACGATGAAATGCGATGGTGATTCCGTGCCACCTTGCCTTACCTAAAACTTTGTCTTGAACCAATTGCTTAATTTTCCACCAATTCTTATGGCACTACAGGAGTGTTCGTACATAACTTATCATTTGTAATAACTGGAACTTCATATGATTTTACCACTTTCCAATAATGCTTCTCTCAAACCAAATCATTTTTCATAGCGTCCTCCAACTGAGGATCTCAAAGCACTTCATATGGGTGAGCAAAATAAGCCTGGCACCTTGAGGTGAATTGGCCTGGATAATTATTCCCAGAGGGGGGAAGTGAGATACAGCATCTTGTCCAAAGAGACACAGAACTCGTTAGCAAAGACAAGGATAGAATCCAGCAGCATCTTATATAAAGGGCTTTATTTGGCCACCTTTACTTATGCTGAGTAGTCCCTTTGTTCTTGAGCCATCCCACTGAGAGGCAGTGTGGTGTAGTGGGTAGGGCACTGACCAAGGACTCAGGGTTCTAGTCCTGGACCTGCTTGTGAACAGGGCAGGTTACGTCTCCTCTTTGTAACTCTGCTTCCAGCCCGTAAGCTCATCAGGGCAGGGACTGCCTCTTACTACGAGTTTATCTATGCTGCAGCTAGGACTGTGTTTCCCAGGGCGGGTAGACAGGTGCTAGCTCTGCTTGAGCTAGCATGCTAAAAATAGCAGCGTGGCACCGGCCGCACAGGTGGTGGCTCAGGCTAACTTCCTGAGCATGCACCTAGGCGGGTTTGTACTCAGGTGGCTAGCCTGAGCTGCTGCCTGCATCAGCGTGGCCACGCGACTAGCATTTCTGCCTACAGGTGCTGGGAGGCACACTTCCAGCTGCTGTGTAGATGTCCCTGAAGTGTCTCTGCAGGCCCTGTTCTCGAGTGCAGCCTCTAGGTACTACAGTAATACAGATCACAATACGAAAATGATTGAAATGGAGCTACTTTATGTAATAAGCTATTATCCAATGTGGATACGGGTGGGTACTGGTGTTTTCAATGGTGAGGGGTATGTGAGTGAGAGCTCCAACACCCAGTGTCTTGGTTGAGCTAGCTACCTACAAAAGGAAGAGTTTAAATACATGATTTAGCAAAGACTGGCAACTTTCACTGAAAACCTATTTGTCTTTGTTTCTTGCAGACTTTAATTGCACTAGTCTTTGTTGTCCATTGAAATATGAGGTCTCAATGTTATTTAATTAAATGCATCACCTGAAAGGCTCTGGCGTGGTAAATCAGCAACACACACACACACCTGCCCCCGTTGCTGGAATGTTCATTTGTTTCTAGCTTCATGTCGCCTTATCTCCTCCAGCTACTCTGGGCTAATTCCTCTTTGATTGCAGTGCCACAGACCAAAGAACAAAAAGCTGGACAGATCAGGCTCCCCTGCTAGCAAATCAAGCTGCAAGCTTCTCCGCATCTTCTCTGTTACTGAGCAATGGCAAACTCGCCCCCAATCCGTCCCCATGAGGAGCAGCACAGTCCAGTGAGGACCATCATGTGAGAAGGTACAAGTGCACTTTGGATAATGCATGCAAAGCCTGTTCGGTAATGGATAAGACAGAAGGGATTTCTCTGCTTGAGGATCATTCATGCCATGGTGAGCTAACACATTACTGTGTCTGAGCAGCTGGACAAAAAACTAAAATACTGTAAAAAATCACTGGGTGCCAGGATAAAACTGCCATTGTCCCATTAGTAATAGTTCATAACAGATTTTTGGATCTAGAATTGCCCTGGCTTTTTGGATCAGTGATCCATTTAGTTTGATATCCTGTTTCTCTGACTGGGTCCAGTGCCAGATGCTTCAAACGATGGAATATTATAGAGTAATTTTATCAACAGAGGAAATTTCCTTCCTGACCCTTGTGATTTAGTCATTGGTTTATACCTGAAGCATGGGAGTTTAGAGCCCTTTTAACATTTTTGTACCATTTAATGTAACTGAGGATGTTCTCATTACCTATAAAAAGCCTGATTCTTTTTTGAATGCTGCTAAACTCTTGCCCTCAATAATATCTTGTGACAGTGAGTTCAACGAATTTAGTTATGCAATGTGTAAAATATCTTAATGGGTTTTCAATGGTGTAACAGATGCGGGGAGGGGGGAAATCGGCTACTAGATGTTGATTACTAACTGAAATTCATAATCTTTTCTTTTTTCATTGCTTTTTGAAGAATAGGAAAAACAAATATGTTTGCTGAGACCAAAATCCAAATTAAAGGATTATCTGCATCACTCTTGCATGGAGCAGAGTCAGCCAAAGTACAGCCCAAATACAGCCTGTGGAGTCCTTCAGTGCAGTCCCCACCAACTGCCTTCATCTTTAAACACAGATGTGCTCATTCCTGCCCTAGGTTGCTCTGTCTGGTTCTGGTCTATCAAACTGGAGCACTGCATGCCAAGGTCTGTAGTCTCTTGAATAAAAGATGTGGTGTGAAATCCTGGCACCATTGAAATCAATGGGAATTTTGCCACTTACTTCATTGGAGCCAGGATTTATTTTCACCCATGGTTACCTGTTGGGCAAAGGTGGATCTCCCCTGCTAGAGAGGCAGAGACCTCTGAGTTTCTCAACAAAGTGGCTTGCGGATTACTTGTGCTTTAAAATGTGTTGAGTACACAGAGAGCCTGAAAGGAAGTGAATGTGTCTGAACAGAAGCTGGTTTCCACGGACAACAAGATTAAATCTGCTAATACACTTACTATCACCAGTCCTGGAGTCCAGCTGATGTGGTGCAGCAAAATGCGGCTAAAATGCTATTGCAAGGATTAGCACGACTTCCTCGCCTGTCAACTGGTTCTAGTGTGGTGGCAGCAGGGAATGTAGCTGCAGCTGGGCTTGGTTGGGGCCTGGATGTGGGGGTGGAGCGGAGCAGGAGTGTCAGTTATTGAAATACTTAAGGAGACCTATTTCAGGGGGTTCGGCTCATACCCTGAAAGGTAGTACAATGTCTCTCTCCCATTGATTTCAGCGGGAGTTAGGTACCTAAAAACCTTTGAGGATCTTGGCGTTAGTGCCTCTAGCTTTTCACATCTCGCAACACAGGCTCAGTTCCTGACTTGGTTACAAGTGAAAATATACCCATAACTATTTCACATTTGGTGACAATGTATACCTTCAAATCAGCGGCACTGCGATGGGTACCCGCATGGCCCCACAGTATGCCAACATTTTTATGGCTGACTTAGAACAACGCTTCCTCAGCTCTCGTCCCCTAATGCCCCTACTCTACTTGCGCTACATTGATGACATCTTCATCATCTGGACCCATGGAAAAGAAGCTCTTGAGGAATTCCACCATGATTTCAACAATTTCCATCCCACCATCAACCTCAGCCTGGACCAGTCCACACAAGAGATCCACTTCCTGGACACTACGGTGCTAATAAGCGATGGTCACATAAACACCACCCTATATCAGAAACCTACTGACCGCTATTCCTACCTACATGCCTCTAGCTTTCATCCAGATCATACCACTCGATCCATTGTCTACAGCCAAGCGCTACGATATAACCGCATTTGCTCCAACCCCTCAGACAGAGACAAACACCTACAAGATCTCTATCATGCATTCCTACAACTACAATACCCACCTGCTGAAGTGAAGAAACAGATTGACAGAGCCAGAAGAGTACCCAGAAGTCACCTACTACAGGACAGGCCCAACAAAGAAAACAACAGAACGCCACTAGCCATCACCTTCAGCCCCCAACTAAAACCTCTCCAACGCATCATCAAGGATCTACAACCTATCCTGAAGGACGAGCCATCACTCTCACAGATCTTGGGAGACAGACCAGTCCTTGCTTACAGACAGCCCCCCAATCTGAAGCAAATACTCACCAGCAACCACACACCACACAACAGAACCACTAACCCAGGAACCTATCCTTGCAACAAAGCCCGTTGCCAACTCTGTCCACATATCTATTCAGGGGATACCATCATAGGGCCTAATCACATCAACCACACTATCAGAGGCTCGTTCACCTGCGCATCTACCAATGTGATATATGCCATCATGTGCCAGCAATGCCCCTCTGCCATGTACATTGGCCAAACTGGACAGTCTCTATGTAAAAGAATGAATGGACATAAATCAGACGTCAAGAATTATAACATTCAAAAACCAGTTGGAGAACACTTCAATCTCTCTGGTCACTCGATCACAGATCTTAGAGTGGCTATACTTCAACAAAAAAGCTTCAAAAACAGACTCCAACGAGAGACTGCTGAATTGGAATTAATTTGCAAACTGGATACAATTAACTTAGGCTTGAATAGAGACTGGGAATGGATGAGTCATTACACAAAGTAAAACTATTTCCCCATGGTATTTCTCCCTCCCACCCCACCCCCCACTGTTCCTCTGATATTCTTGTTAACTGCTGGAATTAGCCTACCTTGCTTGTCACCATGAAAGGTTTTCCTCCTTTCCCCCCCCTGCTGCTGGTGATGGCTTATCTTAAGTGATCACTCTCCTTACAGTGTATATGATAAACCCATTGTTTCATGTTCTCTGTGTGTGTGTATATAAATCTCTCCTCTGTTTTTCCACCAAATGCATCCGATGAAGTGAGCTGTAGCTCACGAAAGCTTATGCTCTAATAAATTTGTTAGTCTCTAAGGTGCCACCGGTACTCCTTTTCTTTTTGCGAATACAGACTAACACGGCTGCTACTCTGAAACAAGTGAAAATATGTGAGCATCTGAGTTTTAGTCTCTAGCTCACAGTGGATGTTTTCCCTCACCCCTGAACCATCCTCCAATTCTGGATAATTAATGATCACAGATCAGATGGTGTCATAGGCCAGGAGTAAGGTGCGTGGATAGGGAAAGCTTGGACAGCATTTTCCTGCACAATACCTAGTCCTAGCTAATGCTATCAGCTCCTCAATTCCATCAACACGTCCCCACACAAAGCCAGGTGACGTTCCCAGATTCCTGACACCTTTATTTAAAGGGATAATTTTACCACTCATTAGACCCTTTGAGCGTTGTTCAGTAACAGCCCCAAAGCTTCAAGGAGGAGCTGGCAGATGGAACCACGCAAACAGGAACTGGCTTCCAGGTGGTGCTACAGGTGCAAAGACATTGAGGATTCCTAACTGCAAACTCACCATGATGTAGCAACCTGACTGGAAAACACTTAGTGTAGCACCGTTTGCTAGATATGCCCTGTGTGCAATCCTTGATCATATGGTTGGAAATTACAAAGTTACCTACTTCTGAATAGACTTCTCTTTGTAAACAGCTGTGCACCTAATAAAACATAGGATCAAGATTGTCCTGTAGTGTCCCCCTCTCCCTGAGACTATCGCAGGGGTTTATCCTGGTGCTTGAACATCATAAACGAATAGGCAAAGGACCCATGACAGCTGCAAGCAGTGTGGGAGGTTTGGGTTTGGGGCTTATCAAGAGAGTTTCTACCCCTAGTTCCCCGGATGGTTTACAAAGCTGGGTAACTGTCATTATCCTGGTTTTATGGATGGGTGCAAATTTAGGCATAAAAATGCTGACTGGCCCAAGATCACAGTGAATCAGCGACATAGATTCATAGATACTAAGGTCAGAAGGGACCATTCTGATCATCTAGTCCGACC
The DNA here is from genome assembly GCF_009764565.3 of Dermochelys coriacea. Taxonomy (NCBI): domain Eukaryota; kingdom Metazoa; phylum Chordata; order Testudines; family Dermochelyidae; genus Dermochelys; species Dermochelys coriacea. The sequence goes on along the minus strand of NC_050085.1, from coordinate 16,764,926 downwards.
TCCTGCACAGTGCAGGCCACAGAATCTCACCCACCCACTCCTACGAAAACCTCACCTATGTCTGAGCTATTGAAGTCCTCAAATCGTGGTTTAAAGACTTCAAGGAGCAGAGAAGCCTCCCTCAAGTCAACCATGCCCCATGCTACAGAGGAAGGCGAAAAACCTCCAGGGCCTCTCCAATCTGCCCTGGAGGAAAATTCCTTCCCGACCCCAAATATGGCGATCAGCTAAACCCTGAGCATATGGGCAAGATTCACCAGCCAGATACTACAGAAAATTCTTTCCTGGGTTACTCAGATCCCATCCATCTAATATCCCATCTCAGGGGATTAGTCCTATTTACCCTGAATATTTAATGATCAATTACTTACCAAAATCACATTATCCCATCATACCATCTCCTCCATAAACTTATCGAGTAGAATCTTAAAACCAGATAGATCTTTTGCCCCCACTGCTTCCCTTGGAAGGCTATTCCAAAACTTCACTCATCTGATGGTTAGAAACCTTCGTCTAATTTCAAGTCTAAACTTCCTGGTGGCCAGTTTATACCCATTTGTTCTTGTGTCCACATTGGTGCTGAGCTTAAATAATTCCTCTCCCTCTCCTGTATTTATCCCTCTGATATATTTATAGAGAGCAATCATATCTCCCCTCAACCTTCTAGACATAGCTGGGAGGAAAAACAACGAGGAGTCCTTGTGGCACTGTAGAGACTAACGTGTTGTTTTTGCTGATACAGACTAACATGGCTACCACTCTGATAGCTGGGAGGGTCTCCCAATGTCCTGTTCTCTGGCCACTGGACCACCCTGGTTCTTGCCCCAGTATCAAATGCTCACATTCCCTCCAAGGCTCTAGAAGAGCAATTAAGGCTGAAAAGTGGCTATGGGTCTATCTCTTTAAGAGGAAGAAAGCAGGCTGAGGTCAAGTACTGCTGCAAAATGAGTTCTCAGATTGTTCCCTTTAGAACTGTCTTTCCCTAAAGAAGCAAACATATGAGTTTAATGCCACAAAACTGCTGGTGACTTGTCTCTCTTTAAGGATGAAATATGAAAGGGAAAGAGCTCTGTGCTTTATTTCTCAGGGCCAACAGCACTTCAACAAACCAGTCAGGAGACAGAAACTCAGAGGAAAGAGCTTAGAGATAAGATGGAAGGGAAAGGAGCCTAGCAGGGAGAGGAGATTCATAGATACTAAGGTCAGAAGGGACCATTCTGATCATCTAGTCTGACCTCCTGCACAGTGCAGGCCACAGAATCTCACCCACCCACTCCTATGAAAAACCTTACCCATGTCTGAGCTATTGAAGTCCTTAAATCATGGTTTAAAGACTTCAAGGAGCAGAGAAGCCTCCCTCAAGTCAACCATGCCCCATGCTACAGAGGAAGGCGAAAAACCTCCAGGGCTTCTCCAATCTGCCCTGGAGGAAAATTCCTTCCCGACCCCAAATATGGCAATCAGCTAAACCCTGAGCATATGGGCAAGATTCACCAGCCAGATACTACAGAAAATTCTTTCCTGGGTAACTCAGATCCCATCAATCTAATATCCCATCTCAGGGGATTTGGCCTATTTACCCTGAATATTTAAAGATCAATTATTTACCAAAATCCCATTATCCCATCACACCATCTCCTCCATAAACTTATCGAGTAGAATCTTAAAACCAGATAGATCTTTTGCCCCCACTGCTTCCCTTGGAAGGCTATTCCAAAACTTCACTCCTCTGATGGTTAAAAACCTTCGTCTGATTTCAAGTCTAAACTTCCTGGTGGCCAATTTATACCCATTTGTTCTTGTGTCCACATTGGTGCTGAGCTGAAATAATTCCTTTCCCTCTCCTGTATTTATCCCTCTGATATATTTATAGAGCGCAATCATATCTTCCCTCAACCTTCTTTTAGTTAGGCTAAACAAGCCAAGCTCCTCAAGTCTCCTTTCATAAGACAAGTTTTCCATTCCTCGGATCATCCTAGTAGCCCTTCTCTGTACCTGCTCCAGCTTGAATTCATTCTTCTTAAACATGGGAGACCAGAACTACACACAGTATTCCAGGTGTGGTCTCACCAGTGCCTTGTATAACAGTACTAAAACCTCCTTATCCCTACTGGAAATGCCTCTCCTGATGCATCCCAAAACCGCATTAGCTTTTTTCACAGCCATATCACATTGGCAGCTCATAGTCATCCTATGATCAACCAATACTCCAAGGTCCTTCTCCTCTTCCGTTACTTCTAATTGATGCGTCCCCAATTTATAACTAAAATTCTTGTTATTAATCCCTAAATGCATAACCTTACACTTCTCACTATTAAATTTCATCCTATTACTATTACTCCAGTTTACAAGGTCATCCAGATCCTCCTGTATAATATCCCGATCCTTCTCCGAATTGGCAATACCTCCCAGCTTTGTATCATCTGCAAACTTTATTAGCACACTCCCACTTTTTGTGCCAAGGTCAGTAATAAAAAGATTAAATAAGATTGGTCCCAAAACCGATCCCTGAGGAACTCCACTGGTAACCTTCCTCCAACCTGACAGTTCGCCTTTCAGTAGGACCCGTTGCAGTCTCCCCTTTAACCAATTCCTTATCCACCTTTTGATGTTCATATTGATCCCCATCTTCTCCAATTTAATTAATAATTCCCCATGTGGCACGGTATCAAATGCCTTACTGAAATCTAGGTAAATTAGATCCACTGCATTTCCTTTATCTAAAAAATCTGTTACATTTTCAAAAAAGGAGATTAGGTTGGTTTGGCACGATCTACCTTTTGTAAAACCATGTTGTATTTTGTCCCATTTACCATTGACTTCAATGTCCTTAACTAATTTCTCCTTCAAAATTTTTTCCAGGACCTTGCATACTACAGATGTCAAACTAACTGGCCTGTAGTTACCCAGATCACTTTTTTTTCCTTTCTTAAAAATAGGAACTATATTAGCAGTTCTCCAATCATTTGGTACTACTCCTGAGTTTACAGATTCATTAAAAATTCTTGCTAATGGGCTTGCAATTTCAGGTGCCAATTCCTTTCATATTCTTGGATGAAGATTATCTGGGCCCCCCGATTTAGTCCCATTAAGCTGTTTCAGTTTCGCTTCTACTTCAGATATGGTAATATCTACCTCTATATCCTCATTCCCATTTGTCATGCTACCATTATCCCTAAGATCCTCTTAATGAAGGTAAAACAGCCATTCCAGGAAGAGGGGCATGGACTGACTGGGTAAACAGGTTTTACTGATGAGATGAAATTAGGAAGGGAGGAAATCAGATCAAATCAGATCAGGGAGTGGGCCAGAGAAAGTTGATCTTTTAATATTCTTTGTTCTTCTTTTCCGAGGGGAATTTCGTGCTGGTGCCAGGTGCTGGACTGAGCCATGGAGGTTAGTGTCCTCGACCCACAGAGCACAGGTACGGTTCCCCTGGCCTGTGGATGATGTTGTTATTAATTTGTATTATAGTAGCTCCTAGAGGCCCTGTAATATGGGGACCTTTGTTAACACCCTTTTGTGACAAGATGGGGAGCTACTCCTCTCTGGCTTCGTCCCACTTATATCGCCATGCGCCATTCCAGCTTGGTCCTCAGTAGTCTCTGTCCCCTTCAGGATGGTGGGGAGTCAGATGTTCTGTGGCTCTAGCGGGGCTAATCAGCCCTAGGTCTCCTGGGTTTAAGACCTTCTCCAAAAGCCATGCCCACTCCACTGGGTTCCAGTTCAGGACCCTTGTGTGGAATAGCCTGAGCCAGTCCCTTGCTGCTCCTTGAGCTACCTCCTGCCTCTTCTCCTTTGTGGGCTTCCCCAGCCTCTTGTCCATCTTCTCCCTCTTTGGGGTGTTGTTTGTCTCACCTTCTCACCAGTTTGCTGGAGGGATCCGCACTCTGCAATTCCTCTGCCCCAGCGGCTGTCCCAGTCCCCTCCTGCCTTGCAGCCCTTTTATCCTGACCCTGACTCCCCACAGCAGTGAGTTCCACAGGTTGCCTATGTACTGTGTGAAGAAGTAGCCAAGTCTGGAGTGTTTTTATTTGTAAATGAAAAAAACTTTTTTTTTTTTTGAATAAGTGTAATTTTTCAAGGGATCTTAGCTGCTTTTACCAAACCTGCCCTCAACCTTCCATTTATTTCCCCCTGGTGACTTTTTGGAGATTTTCCCACGTGCGGCTGGGCTTTGGGAGTATTCCTGAAGGCTTTGACATAGGCAGCTCAGGACTCTAATGCTGAGCTGCCCTCTGCTGCACGGGGGAGCACTCGGGATTTTTCTTCCAGATGGTACAGAGACCTTTTGACGGACAGCTCAGCACAGCCTCACTTCAGAAATGACACGTCGGACATCTCCAAAGTCACAAGAAGTCTGTGCTCTGCTATTCAATTCTGCTCAGGTGTAACAATCTCAGCTGTTTCAGGGCTCCCTTTAACCTCCCTAAAAGCAGCCCTGGATAATTATGGCTCTCGCTGGGTTCCTTTCCAGCAGCCTGAGAATTGCTCTGGCATGTTGGAGAGGCTGAAAAGAACTTTCATTTTCGTTTCTCCAGGGGGGAAAACCCCCAAATCAATAAAACTGACCTTGAGCTAAGAACGGGCTCTGATCCTTTTATGATCGGGTAATTGAGGGAGGCTCTTTCTGATGTAAAAAGCAGTTTGATTGCAGGCCAGATCACACTGAAGGTTATGGAAAGGGATGTGCTGCAAAAGCCATGACAGCTCTCCCTTGGCATGAGGTTATAGTTTAGAGAGGAAGATGCAGAGACGAGAGAGACTGGCTTTGGGAAGCAGAGATGGGTGGGTACTACAAATCATTTCCCACTGGCATTAGCTTGAATTTGAAAGTGGATTTGCTTGGGCTGCGTACGTGCCCCTTCAGGGTTCATTTGTATGGCTGAATTTGTTCCCGTGACTGTCTGGAGGGAGTAAGTTGAAAATTCTCAGGCCCAGAACACTTGTGCCAGATGGATTCTCAATTCCCATGCACAAGCATTTGCCCTTTGTGAGCAATCTATTTGTGATGTGTCCCTGGAAATAGACTTAGTGAACAGACCCCAGTAGGGTGAAATTCACCCTTGGGCAGGGGGCCAGCACATTACTTGTGTACCACTATGAGGACTTTAAGGGTTGCTGAATATTTGTGCTATTCCTCTGCACAGGGTTGAATTTCACCCACATTGGAGGGAATAACTGTCAGGTTGGAGGGAGGTTACCAGTGGAGTTCCTCAGGGATCGGTTTTGGGACCAATCTTATTTAATCCTTTTATTACTAACCTTGGCACAAAAAGTGGGAGTGTGCTAATAAAGTTTGCAGATGATACAAAGCTGGGAGGTATTGCCAATTCGGAGAAGGATCGGGATATTATACAGGAGGATCTGGATGACCTTGTAAACTGGAGTAATGGTAATAAGATGAAATTTAAAGTGAGAAGTGTAAGGTTATGCATTTAGGGATTAATAACAAGAATTTTAGTTATAAGTTGGGGACGCATCCATTAGAAGTAACGGAAGAGGAGAAGGACCTTGGAGTATTGGTTGATCATAGGATGACTATGAGCTGCCAATGTGATATGGCTGTGAAAAAAGCTAATGCGGTTCTGGGATGCATCAGGAGAGGCATTTCCAGGAGGGATAAGGAGGTTTTAGTACCGTTATACAAGGCACTGGTGAGACCTCACCTAGAATACTGTGTGCAGTTCTGGTCTCCCATGTTTAAAAAGGATGAATTCAAACTGGAGCAGGTACAGAGAAGGGCTACTAGGATGATCCGAGGAATGGAAAACTTGTCTTATGAAAGGAGACTTAAGGAGCTTGGCATGTTTAGCCTAACTAAAAGAAGGTTGAGGGGAGATATGATTGCTCTCTATAAATATATCAGAGGGATAAATATAGGAGAGGGAGAGGAATTATTTAAGTTCAGCACCAATGTGGACACAAGAACAAATGGGTATAAACTGGCCACCAGGAAGTTTAGACTTGAAATCAGACGAAGGTTTTTAACCATCAGAGGAGTGAAGTTTTGGAATAACCTTCCAAGGGAAGCAGTGGGGGCAAAAGATCTATCTGGTTTTAAGATTCTACTCGATAAGTTTATGGAGGAGATGGTATGATGGGATAATGGGATTTTGGTAAGTAATTGATCTTTAAATATTCAGGGTAAATAGGCCAAATCCCCTGAGATGGGATATTAGATGGATGGGATCTGATTTACTATAGAAAATTCTTTCCTGGGTATCTGGCTGGTGAATCTTGCCCATATGCTCAGGGTTTAGCTGATTGCCATATTTGGGGTCGGGAAGGAATTTTCCTCCAGGGCAGATTGGAGAGGCCCTGGAGGTTTTTTTGCCTTCCTCTGTAGCATGGGGCATGGTTGACTGGTGGGAGGCTTCTCTGCTCCTTGAAGTTTTGAACCATGATTTAAGGACTTCAATAGCTCAGACATGGGTGAGGTTTTTCATAGGAGTGGGTAGGTGACGTTCTGTGGCCTGCTCTGTGCAGGAGGTCGGACTAGATGATCAGAATGGTCCCTTCTGACCTTAGTATCTATGAATCTATGAATTGCAGTCTGCTCATGGAACGATCATGAGCAGAGAAAAGAGGTGAATTTATTCTCACTGAATACACAACTAGTCACTGTACTCAGCTCTGCTGGGAGATCATTATGAACCAGACTGCATAGTTCTCAGTGCTGCCAGTTCTCACTATTTTATTGCGAGTCTCCTGATATTTGGTGTTTTTCCCAAAGCCCCAGCTCCTGGAGTCATGTGAGTGTGTCAGAATCTCAGCTTTAATAATAAAAAAAGGTTTCTAGTCTTCATGGTTGCAGCAGCTATGTCTCTACAGCAGCCAGTGGCATGATTTGCAGCTTGTGTAGATGTACTTGTGCTAGTTTTAAATTAGCTTGCTCACTAAAATAGCAGTGAGGATACGGCGGTGCGGGCTTCAGCGGAGGCTGCACAAGTCCACCTGGCACCCCTGGGTATGTACTTGCTTGTGCAGCCTCACTTCTCTTTTTACTGAGTTAGTGAAAGTCCAGCTAACATGGCTAGGTCTCACGAGCTGCAAATCACACCCCTGGCTGCAGGGTAGAGGTAGCCTGAGTGAAGCTTGAAAACATGACCCAAGTACATCCTAAAGGCTCAGGTTTCAGAGTAGCAGCCGTGTTAGTCTGTATCCGCAAAAAGAACAGGAGTACTTGTGGCACCTTAGAGACTAACAAATGTATTAGGGCATAAGCTTTCGTGGGCTAAAACCCACTTCATTGGATGCATGCAGTGGAAAATACAGTAGGAAGAGATGTGTATATATATATATATACACAGAGAACATGATAAAATGGGTGTTGCCATATGCACTATAACAAGAGTGATCAATTAAGGTGGGCTATTATCAGCAGGAGAAAAAACCTTTTGTAGTGATAATCAGGATGGCCCATTTTCAACAGTTGACAAGAAGATGTGAGTAACCGTAGGAGAGGAAATAAACATGGAGAAATAGTTTTACTTTGTGTAATGACCCATCCAATCCCAGTCTTTATTCAAGCCTAATTTAATGGTGTCCAGTTTGCAAATTAATTCCAATTCAGCAGTCTCTCGTTGGATCTGTTTTCGAAGTTTTTTTGTTGTAATATTGCGACTTTTAGGTCTGTAATCGAGTGACCAGGGAGATTGAAGTGTTCTCGGATTGGTTTTTGAATGTTATAATTCTTGACGTCTGATTTGTGTCCATTTATTCTTTTATGTAGAGACTATCCGTTTTGGCCAATGTACATGGCAGAGGGGCATTGCTGGAACATGATGGCATATATCATAGTAGATTCAGAAACCAGAAGATAAAATAAAAAGAACCTAAAACTTATTATTTAAAAAAAAAATCTCATGCTTTTTGGGGACCTGACTCATAGTTTTTGAGCTATTGGAATTGGCAATACTAAGTTGTTACTCAAGTAAAACTTCCCCTCCCCTCTTGCATATATTCTTCCTCATCAGAAATCTGGCGAGTGCATCCCCAATACCCACACACTGTCTGACATCCAGCAGGGACATTTCCATGGGTGGCAAACTGGAGCTTTGCTTTGATCTCTTTTGACATCTCTCCGCTTTGGGATCATTAGCAAGAATGACAATGTGGTGTCGCGATGGAGAGTTGATTCGGGTAATCTCTGTGCATTTCACTCCAAGATTTCAAAGCACACGTGGCGTTATTTCATGAACTCAGGCAGTGAGGAAGGAACCAACTTTAGGCATTGCTCACAATGGGGAGCAGCCCCTGTGCTAACAAGGGGTATTTTTAGATGCTTTGGGCATGTGGTGTGCAAGAACAGAAATGTTGTTATCACAGCGCGGCTTCTTTGCAGCATCATAAATAAGGAACTAGCTTGCTGCCAATACAGCCCAAGAAAGGGACACTGCAACAGACACACACACACACCGCCGGCATCATTTTTCCTGCTTTTTCTGGAAGGAGATACAAACTGTGGTTGACACTCGGAGTGACAGGAGCTGAGATGGTTATTGCAGCTGACTCACTAGAGCAGGTGAGTCTGATTAGCTCCAGCCACGGGATATAATAACCGGGAGAGTCTATAGAGAGAATAGAGAGCTGTGGGCAGAAACCAGATTAGTCTTGCAGGAAAAACCTTGAAAGAAACCAAAGCTCGGGAAGAGGCTTAGGCTGAGGTCTGTTTGTTAATTACTACCAGTAAAAGCACAAGCCAGAAAGGGGGGGCGGGAAAGTTTGTGCACTGTGTTGTCTGTAGGGTAGGGTGGAGGCTGCCTATTTGCACCCTGCCTCTGGTTTCCTTTTGTCATTACTATTTGTATTATCATAACACCTCGGAGCTTGGACCAGGACCCCCATTGCGGTAGGCACGGCTGCGCGGGCACAGGACAGAAAGATGGCCCTTGCCCCTAAAGGTTTACAAGATCTCTGAGCTCCGCTCCATGGGGAGGCTACGGCTGGCAGATCTGGACCCTGCCATCTGCTGTGTCTTTCGCAGATGGGGGTCCGGCTTTCCATGGCGGTTTTGTTGTTTTCTGTCACCTACACTCTCGTTCTTCAGAAACCCTGAGAGCTGGTTCTCCATGGGTGGGCCCAGCACCAGCCACGCCACAGGAGACACAGTCACCCGGCACCTCCCCCAAACTGGACTTTCGGAAAGACTCGTCATCGGATTTAGAGCACCTGATAGCAACTCCTGGGCACCTGATCCTACCACAGGGGAGGCAGCACAAAGCTACCCTCTCCACAATCAGCACTAACCCATCCACCAGCTGGCAGCCTCAGGCCTGGATAGGGGAACAGAGACGAGACTATCCTCTCGCTCCTCCAGGTCAGGAGTGAGAGTGGAGGAAGCTGGGGCTGCTGCTGGCCATGCTGTGCCTGCTCTGAGGGTAAATAGAGGGTTTCACTTCTCATGCTTGTAGCATTCGAGGGCCTGGGTTCCATCCTCAGGGCTGATCCATGGAGTCACGTTATACCAGTGTGACGTTCTCTGGGAATTTCTCTCCGAGAGCGACTCTGCAATGTCCTGGGACATCCCTGCCACCCTCCCAACCAGGACTATGGAAGCACTCAAGAAGAAGCTGCCCCTAGACCATCCATTGCAGGTTTTGTACTGAGCCCAGTGCTTGCTGGGCCACAGCTTTGGGGGTCTGGCCAGTGCTGTGCGAATACGTAGCATAGACTTGGGGAAGGCCAGCTCCGTTCTCATTAACGCTGGATAACTCCCTGGAGTTACTGCAGATTTAGACCAGCATGACCGAGGGCTTGTTTACATTGGGAAGTATGACCAGTTAGACCAAGTTAGTTATAGTGATACCACCCTAGGTGGACACTGTCATTCTGCTATAAGAGGGTCTCTTTCCAGTTTAGTTTATGTAACTTGGGAAGGGATTTAAACTAAACATATCAGTTTAAATTTCACACCAGATTATACCAGCTACACCTCCCATGTAGGTAAGAGTACACACACTCATAGAGCCAGATCCTCAGCTCGTGTAAATCAACTCCGTTGGCTTCAGTGGAGCATCACTGATTTACCCCGGCTGGGGATCTGAGCTACAGTTACCAAGTCTTGAGTGTCTTGATTTAAGGAGTTCTCAGTAAATGGGGCTTGGTCCCTTGTGATTAAATTCCCCCTCTCCTGCATTTAGTAAAGTCTCTGGTTACCTTTTTCCCAACATACCTCTGATTTTCTAGGCATGCCATGAATTAGCTTTGGCTGCCTTTTTCCAGTTGATTAAAGGCTCATAAAAGTGTGATATACAAACAAGGATGTAATGAGACGTTTATTGGTTCTGTCGCTTTGAGTTAATTGCCAGCCGGTTAGATTTATCACTGACAAGGGGTTTTAATTCATAATCATTCCTTCTTTTTTAATAATCAAATGGTATTTAATTAACAATAACTGGTTTTCTGAGTGCACATTAAGTACACATTGGAGAGACCCCATAAACAAAATATATGTAGCTGGAGAGATATCTAGAGCAGTTTTCAGTTTAATAACAACTTGCCTGCTAATTTATTGTGCTGATGTAGTGGGGCAGCCCAGACCGGGGTACATAACCCAGCCTCTGCTTATTGCAATCCTTAAATGGCTGCAATTTCATAAGAGCAGCAATAACACAAATCAGTTCCACTTTAATCAAAGCGGCAGCCTGTTTCAGAGCTGCCCAGGCTGGCTTCCTTCCCTGGTTTGAAGTGACTTGATATCAGAATGAGAGCCAGTAAGGCAAGGTAGCAGCGGGTTGTGTCCTCCCTGACCTACAGGAGATGGAGACCTACATTTCCATTTGGACTCAAACTGAAACAAGCAACCAGCTAGGTTGGGAAGAGTTGGGGAGGTGGATGCGCAGAGGGTAGATTGCAAAGTCAATCTGCAGCAAGGCCTTGCAAAGAGTTTATTTGAAGTAGGTTTGCCATAGTGTCCCTCTCCCGGGGCAAGGCTTTCTCCAGGCGATATTGATTTATCTTTAAAGGGCAGGCGACAAATATCCTCTTCAAATGTTTTCTCTGTTGCTCCTGCTGGGGTCATTTGGTTTTGGCAGGCGTCAGGTCAGTGGAATGGTATTCTGATGAGTGTCTGTGAAACTGACTCATTCTCCCTGGAGCCTCAGGCTCACATAAACTCCATGTTGTTTGGCAGTCTGCTTGGTGCTCTCACATAGGACACACTGCTGCACCCGTGTAAGCTGGATTGCACACTGTACAAGCACTAAAGGAAGCATGGCCTATTGATTAGCACACGGCCTGGAGGCTGGGCACCTGGGTGCTCAGCGTAGCTCTTCCAGCTGACTCACTGTGATAGCATGGGCAAGTCATAAAGACCCAGATTCTCAGACTTATTTAGCCAGACTCTGCTGAAATCATGGGAGTTAGGTTCCTAAATACCTTTGAGAATCTGGCCCGTGGGCCCTATACCTAAGTCAGTAGCCAGATTCTCATTACCTTCAGCAGTAGAGGAGCCTTAACCTCGCTATACCTTGGCAATGGCCAGTCCTTCCAGTTGGTGAGTACCCCATCTCCCAGGGACCCCTCCTCTCCCATTGCTGGGGTTGGATGGCACTTTTCCATCCACTTTTTTTTCTCAGTGGAAGTTGGGGGGTTGACAAACTGACTGTTTTTGCAGAAGGTCTGTTACTTCCTTGGAACTTTGGATTTTTCATTGGAAGCCTGAACAGGTTTTAGAAGATCTGTTTTCGATTTATCAATGAAAAAGTCAAAATTGTCCATGGGGGGAGAGGGGAAACCCATTTTCCGACCAGCTTTACTTGTTGCCTTTGTCAGATCAAGGGTTTGATGGGCATGAGACCTGTCAATTCCCAGGCTGGCTGAGAGCCATCCAAAGAACCTCATTCTGCATGGCCTGGGCCCCTGTGGTGTCGCTCAGACCTGTTTTGGAGCATTTTCTACTCTCTAGGCACTGGTGTAAATGATGACGCACACAGTGGAGAAACAAGCTTTAAGGAAACAAAACCCTGTATTCCCCCAGCTGTGTCCTTCCCGCCCCACCATGATCCTCCTCCCTTCCTTGAGCCACTCATATTATTCCATACCTAACCCTGTACCCAGACACCCAGAACTCTGGAAGCAGAACGCAGAGCCTTGGGTCCAGCTCTGTGGCAGAACAGCATTGGCTTTCCCAGCTCCCTCCCTAGGGATGCTATGTCCACCACCAGCTGTTTGGACTGAAGACACAGGTGGCTCAGTGGTTAAATCATATGACATGACTGCAGCCGGTAGGTTTCCCATCTCAACATAAGGCATCCCTGTCCTCTATTGCCTGTTCATTTAAGTAGGTCCTTACGTGCGATGCTGCAGACACCAACCTGGGAAACTGGACCTGTTGTCCTGGCTGTCACGTAGAAGATAAAAGCTGTCAACAAGCTTCAGGCAGGGAGCCGGCTCCCTCAGGCAGGAGAAATGAATTTACAGACGTTAACGCAGCCAGACTGCTGCTGGCAGCGTCCAGAGCTTCCTGCAGCCCTGGAGCAGAGAGAATGCAGCTGGGAGAACAGGCTTACTTTATAAGGGGGGAACTGAGGGCTCTGAATGGCACGAGGATGCCATTTCATCATGGCTGGCTGGGTCCCCAGCAGCCAAAGGGTCTTCTGGAAACACCACAGGTGGCTGGAGAAGGTGGGAGACCAAAGCTCTGCAAGGCATCTCTCATCATCTCTCTCTGCAAGGCATGCCTGAGGTGGGCATCTCTCCCAGTATGGCCCCCGCTGGGCAATTGCTTTGGATGGAGACCCTGAGGTTGGTTTGAAGGCTGAGAAGTTAGCTCTTGATCAGTTATAACTCACTGGTCAATGTGTGTGATGCACCCCATCCACAGAGAGTCTGGTACAGGCCCAAGCTGGAGAGCTCAGGCTGGAGCAGCTCCCACTTTTAGCTCTGGAGTTTCCCGGGTCAGTCCTTGGTGTTGGCCAAGATGGCAGCTGTCAAGCTACCACAGGCCTAGCCCAAGTGCCGTGGTCTCTTTATGGGCAAAGGCTGATCCTTGGCACTTGCCCACAGCGTGGGAGGGTTCTGCTTTTTTCCTCTGGCTGATTGTGATGCTGACCAATCAGGTGCCAGCTCTTGGCAAGGCTTTAGACCTCAGCTGAATAGGGAGAAATCCATTGCTGTTCCTCTGGGGATTAGTATAGTTAAGATGGGTATTGGACTTAGAACAATGTGTTTAGTGCTTAGACTTTATGAAATGCTTGTATGTGGCTGATCTCTCTTATAATATCTTTATCACATGCTATAAGGTAATATTTAAGTTTTTGCTTTGCAACTGTAAAAAATGTTTGCTCTGAAATGATGAACCCAGGCAGGAGGCATTGTCTCCTGCTCATCAGGAACAGCTGTCAAAGCTAAATGGGCCATTGTGGGACATCGCAATGCAAAGACTTTGTTAACTTCCCCCTTACACCCATGAAGAGGCTACATGCAAAAGAGCTCATCCCATCAGCTTGAATTCTGGAAGAAAATAAAAATGGCTGAAAAGAAAATTTACCTTGTTGTCTGGTGTAGTACATTTTGTAAAAAATAATGAAACATTAATAACCTGAGACCTCACCACACCACCCCTGCTATTTAATCTTACTGAGAAGCTGGTAACTCTTATTTTATGGAGCCTAGGGATTAGCTAAATGTGTATTAAGGGCACAGGAAAATGTTAAACCAATATAATAATAATTAATTACTAAAACATTAAACCCGATGCCATTTCTGAGGTTCAAGTAGGCCCCCAAATGCCTGCAGCTTAATTCTGAAGTTCTTGTTAGGCACATATTGTACCATCAATTTTTAAGCAGAAATCCCCATTGATTTCAACTAGGGGGTCTATTTAAAAATCACTGACCTCAGTGGGAGACTTACCTATATAAGGATCTCGGACTTTGTCCCAAAGAAACTATATTGCACTAGGTGCCGTCCCTTTGATTGCATGTTCCATTGATTTATATTTCACAATGAACAGATTGTTAATTTGCAGGCTAAGGATGCAGAACAAATGTAAAAGTTAACAGAATAAACCCTTAATTGTGGGCCATCTCCTAGATTATTTAAATCAAAGCACTGGGACGGGATTCTGGGGTACAGAACTAAGAGTGGTCTGGATTGTGTCTACCCTGCATGAGCATTCACATTGTGCTGATTCCAGCTCCACAAGTACTGTCCCACCATGCACTGGGCTGAATGCAGAGCCTTGGATGGATTCTCTGGGATGTGGCTTTATTTGATCCGAAGTCCTGGACGGGACTCAGGAGGGCTGTGGCCAGGGTATTATAGAGACACTCTGATGGAACTTCATGCTGGAGCCCCTGTGAGCCATCTGTGCTCTGCATGGAGCAGCAAGGGACCAACCAGCCCGAGCACAATCTGGGTAGCTGGACAGCTGGTGCCTTCCTCAGGCAGCCAATCAGAATTGTTAATTACCAGCCCTAGCCACCTCTTCTCCAGCTTGGTACAAGGGCGCTGAGTCCCCATTTTAATATATTCATAAACCCCTCGAATACTGACGCAGGGCCCAGTCCTGCAAGGCACGAGGGCTTTAAAGCCCCTTTGAGTTCAGTGGGAGTGAAGGGTGCTCAGTACTCCATGGGATCCGCTCTTTAATTTGTACCATCTTCATGGCAAATTGATTTTGCTACACAGCTGTTCCCAGGGCTCTTAGCAGTTGATTCATCATGGCCTCTTGCATGCAAAATTCATTCTGGTCACTCGGAGGCCAGGGAAGAGGGGGTGGGGCGAGCGGTAACGGTTTCCAGACCATTCTCCTGAATTGGCTGAAGCTCAGTAGCTTCGTGGTGAGCTCCAGCCCCAAACAGTGTCACTGGGAGCTCTTGAGTAATGAGCATTCTCTCGCCCTCTGTATTTTATAATTACGGAGGGAGCTGGGGAGCTGGAGCCTGCTTAGCGCAGTCTCTGCCGGAATTGTCATCCACTTCCCTTCAATTACATTAATCACTGAGGCTAGTCATCGCCTTGCATCAATACACCGCTCCAGCAGAAAACCTTCAACAACTCATCAGCTCGGTGCCCGGCATGTGTGGCCCGGAGTGAGATGGGCCAGACAGGGCCTGGAGTGTGGGGTCATCGCCTGCTTCCATGTCATGTTTAATGAAGAATCAGTATTTTTACTCAAGGTCTGTCTGAATTCAAATCAGAGCTAGTCCGCTTTGTGATTCCTGTGTGTGGATCTGATGCTGGATTGCCCACCCTGGAGACCAAAGGCCTCTGTCCACTACCCCCAAGAACCACATGGAGCATGGCAGAGCAGTCTTCCAGCATGCTGATCTGACAGCGTGTTGAGACCCAGCCCTGGAGGGGCTGCCTCTAGGACTGAGAGGGGTGTTCAAGTCCCCATGGGCCATTCAGTCCTTGGCCACTCTGCTGTCCCATGAAAGGGGACACTGCCGAGTTGTGTGTGTGGCCCAAAGCGAGACAGCAAAGCGGAGAGAAGGGAGAGAGGCGATGACAGGCCAGGGGGAAGGGGATTGAGGTTGAGGACAGGCTCTGGCCAGTTCTCCCTAGTTAGGAGGGCTGTGATCATTTTTTCTCTAGCTGCTCACCAAGCCCAGTGCATTTCAGTGGGCACCCAGAGGGGCCCTGTAGTTTTGCCCATCGTTCTGTAAACGGGGACGAGGGAGTTTTCCCTTGTTAAATGCCTGCAACTTGAACCTGGAACACCATGCCAGGCACCACAGAGACAGAGGGAGGCATCTGCTATGGTTTTAAACTAAACGGATCCTAGGAAGAGAATCATCTGGCCTCCAACACAGAGATGGGGACTGATCCAGGATCAGTCCCCCAACCTGCTTGTAATTTGGGAGGGATTCAGCTCAGGATCTAAGAATGTTGCAGGTCACCTGCATCTCTCTGTCCCCACCTGCCTGCATTCACAGTGACACTTGGCTGCCATCTAGTGTTAAAAAAGAACCTGAAGCAGCAGCCGCTAAAACTTTGGGGAACTGCCTGTTGGAGAGTGCTGATAGAAAAGTCTGGATGATTATTTTACAAGACACGCTAGTGGATGACCTACTCTACACTGACAGGCATGTGGAGAGAGACATATGAATAGAGTGTTTTAATGAGGCATATTTAGGAACAAATATAGGGACTGCTAGGAAAGCTATTCACTATTAGTATTTATGATTACTTTATTAAGCATACTTTAGTAATATCAGACATTTACATGGTGCATTACAAACACAGAGCAAAACATGTTCCCTGCTCCAGAGATCTTACAATGCAAATTCTCTTGGACATAGTTTTTCTGGATCAGTAGAGGTGCCACAGGGATTTTGGCCATAGAGATTAATGGAGTAAAACTAAACAAGAGTTGGTCCTGATTAAATGCATGAATGGACACTCTTATTCCGGAATAAGAGCATCCACACATGGAGTTAATCAGGACTAGTTAATCCACCTTAAATTCACACTCTACTTTATTATGTATTAATTTTCATGTGTTGACAAATCCTAATCTGCTTTAAAATCACACCTTTAGTTAATCTGGATGAATATTCCTGAGTGTCCCCATGTAGACAAGCTCCCTAGTGTAGACAAGTTCTCGGCCCTGAGAAAGACTTGCCCATTTATTGCACATAGTCCAAGGCTTGTTTGCATACAATTACCAGTGTTCACACCACTGGTTTACTGTTTCCAGGAGGTCTTCTTTTGAGGACACCCTTATTGTTATAGCTTCTGCATATAGCAGCTTCTCACCTTTTCCCATTGGGGTTTTCCCACAGACAGAGAGCCGACCCCGGTACAGTCCAACTTTCACTTTCACAGGGCTTGTCGTTCAAAAAGGGAAGGGACTCATTGGTCTTTGGATCACCGTTCTAAGAGGTTTCAGAGTAGCAGCCGTGAGGTGTGTCATGCATTCACCACAGTTATTAAATCCTCAGACACTCCCCCTGTCCTCAGAACTGGCGTGAGCATCATGCTCTCCCTTTTATCGTATGACTTTTCTAGGTCTATAAAACCCCAGATTCTGTCCTGCTGGTGCCACTTCTAGCAGCTTCTCTGTCCCTTGCTGAATTACAAACATGGGACCTGTGGTTCCTTGTCCTTTCCTAAGGAAGCTCACTGTTCTTGTCCAGGAGGGGTTCCCCCATTTTTCTAATCCTAGCATCCCAGATGTCCGCATTGCACCATCTCCACCATGATAACTGGAGCTAATTGACATAACTCTGGGCAGGCGCAGTAGAGTCAGCAGGGTCAGTCTGACGATGGAGGCTGAACCTTTTCCCTGGCTCCTCCACACAGTCCCTGCAGGGCCCGAAGAGACCAACTTGGTAATCTCTTGGCATCCGATGAAGTGAGCTGTAGCTCACGAAAGCTTATGCTCTAATAAATTTGTTAGTCTCTAAGGTGCCACAAGTACTCCTTTTCTTTTTGCGAATACAGACTAACACGGCTGCTACTCTGAAAATTGGTAATCTCTGCTACACCTGCAGCAAACCTTGTTGCAGTGGCAGCATCTGGTCACAAGAGGGCAAGCTGTGAATGGCTTCTGATGATGGGCTGGCTCCTTTCACTCTAGGCATGATGATTTTGTGGATCAGGAGTGAGACCATTCCCCTAAATGGAAGGAGTGTGCCTAAGAAAGAGGCCAGTAAGGCACTGGCTGTGGAGGATGGATTGGACTTTGCCTGGATGTTCTCCCCAGCTGAGCAGTATCTACTCATGATCTTTCCTGGAGAAGGGATTGTGAGTGACATTCTGCCCTGGAGTTGCCTCCACCTTGCTCAGAAGGCATGGCCATAGCTGGGGGATCGTGGGGAGGCTTGACCATAGATCGCGTGTTGGTCTTGGCAACTGGAAGAATGCATTGAAGTGATTCAGCAACAGCTTTTTATTTGAGTGCACAAGCAAGCAGAAATTGTATCTATTCCAAATCT
The DNA here is from genome assembly GCF_009764565.3 of Dermochelys coriacea. Taxonomy (NCBI): domain Eukaryota; kingdom Metazoa; phylum Chordata; order Testudines; family Dermochelyidae; genus Dermochelys; species Dermochelys coriacea. Next base: position 16,747,035 of record NC_050085.1, on the reverse strand, counting down.
TTCCTGGAGTGTCCAGAGATAGATTTGAATCAAAAACTGGGATCCAGACCCAACCAACCTTTAGACGAGTCCAAGCCATGGTCCCTATGTCTAGATGATGGGCTAAACTGAACTCTGGGAAGTGACCTGATTCCCCACCCCAGACTTTGGTGAAGTTCAGATTCAGATTCAAAATTTCACATCTGCCTCTTCTCTCCACAGTGGGCCAAACTAACTCCCAAATCTGGACAGCCTCTGGCTGGAGCAAAGTTTGTATATGGATCTCAGCTTGTGGCTTGGGCCCATCTCGGGATGGATAAGCGAGGAGAGGGCTGCTTGGTGCATAAATATGTGTCAACAAACTCTGTGAATAGAACTCCAGAGCAGAAGGGGCAGCCCAAGGCAGGGGTATGCTTTGCTGCATCAAATGTTAGGTTGAAGGCTGGATGGCAGGAGCTGGAATAAAGACATCACCTTTGAATCATTGGCAACTACACTTCATATAGAACTCTGGTTGCATGGGGTCTCTCCCGTCCCTCCTAGGACTGACCTGCCCAACCCAACCCACCGAGATCTGATTGCATCAGAGAATCCTCTGGCAGAGCTGCTGGCTAAATTCCAGTTGGGTTGCTGTCATGCTTAGATTTCAGAGTAGCAGCCGTGTTAGTCTGTATCCACAAAAAGAAAAGGAGTACTTGTGGCACTTTAGAAACTAACAAATTTATTTGAGCATAAGCTTTCTTGAGCTGCAGCTCACTTCATCGGATGCATACAGTGGAAAATACAGTGGGCAGATTTATATATATAGAGAACATGAAACAATGGGTGTTATATACACACTGTAACTAGAGTGATCAGGTAAGGTGAGCGATTACCAGCCGGAGAGCGGGAGGGGGTGGGGGGGAACCTTTTGTAGTGATAATCAAGGTGGGCCATTTCCAGCAGTTAACAAGAACATCTGAGGAACAGTGTGGGGGAGGGAGAGGAATAAACATGGAGAAATAGTTTTACTTTGTGTAATGACCCATCCACTCCCAGTCTTTATTCAAGCCTAATTTAATGGTGACCAGTTTGCAAATTAATTCCAATTCAGCAGTCTCTCGTTGGAGTCTGTTTTTGAAGTTTTTTTTGTTGTAATATTGCAACTTTTAGGTCTGTAATTGAGTGACCAGGGAGATTGAAGTGTTCTCAGACTGGTTTTTGAATGTTTATATATGAATATATATATGAATGTTTATAGCAGGAGTTTGCCTGGGACTGGTAAGTATCCGAGTGTGTGTGTTTGCTTGCTGAGGAAGTATCCGAGCGTGTGTTTGCTGGGAGGGAGCCTGAGTGAGTGTCTGATTGGCTGCTAGCCTGCAGGGGGCGGGCATTAGGGTGTCTGTGTGTTTGCGTCAGGGAAGCCTGGCTGTTTAAAAATAGCCGGAGCCTCGCGAACCAGCTGAGCAGCGGGGACAGCAGAGCAGCTCACAGCAGGAGTTTGCCTGGGAGTTCGCCTGGAGTGAGCCCAGTGAGGCTTACATCTTGCCAACGTCTCTGAGGAAGCTCCGTAGTAGGTAGGTGATATGGAAGGGGGGAATTCAGCTGTTGTGACCTGCACTGGATGTGCCATGTTTGTCTTTCTTCCACAGGACAGAAGCGACTTTGTCTGTACAAAGTGCAAGCTGGTCTCCATATTGGAAGAGAAGATTGAAGGTCTGGAGCAACAGGTAACGACCCTGCGTTGTATACGAGAGACTGAGGATTTTCTGGACCAAACTCAGGATAGCCTTCTAGGGGCACAAAGCTCTAAAGATGTAGAGCAGGTTGCACAGAGGAGCCAAGAGGCCAGTGAAGAAGCTTGGCAACATGTGACCTCCAGAAGAGGTAAGCGGAATGTCCGGGTTCCAGTAACACAGACACAGGTAACTAACCGCTTTCATGTTCTCTCCACAGGTACCAATGCGGAGAGTGGACCAGATGATATGTCTGGGGGGAGAAAGCGGAAGGAGACTCCGCTGGTTGGGAGGCATGAGATGCGATGTCCTGAGGTTGGAGGTTCCACGACCACCACTCCCAAGAGGAGAAGGCGGGTGGTGGTGGTCGGGGACTCTCTCCTCCGGGGGACTGAGTCATCTATCTGCCGCCCTGACCGGGAAAACCGAGAAGTCTGCTGCTTGCCAGGGGCTAAGATTCGTGATGTGACGGAGAGACTGCCGAGACTCATCAAGCCCTCGGATCGCTACCCCTTCCTGCTTCTCCACGTGGGCACCAATGATACTGCCAAGAATGACCTTGAGCGGATCACTGCGGACTATGTGGCTCTGGGAAGAAGGATAAAGGAGTTGGAGGCGCAAGTGGTGTTCTCGTCCATCCTCCCCGTGGAAGGAAAAGGCCTGGGTAGGGACCGTCGAATCGTGGAGGTCAACGAATGGCTACGCAGGTGGTGTCGGAGAGAAGGCTTTGGATTCTTTGACCATGGGATGGTGTTCCATGAAGGAGGAGTGCTGGGCAGAGACGGGCTCCATCTTACGAAGAGAGGGAAGAACATCTTTGCCAGCAGGCTGGCTAACCTAGTGAGGAGGGCTTTAAACTAGGTTCACCGGGGGAAGGAGACCAAAGCCCTGAGGTAAGTGGGAAAGCGGGATACCGGGAGGAAGCACAGGCAGGAAGGTCTGTGAGGGGAGGGCTCCTGCCTCATACTGGGAATGAGGGGCGATCAACAGGTTATCTCAAGTGCTTATATACAAATGCACAAAGCCTTGGAAACAAGCAGGGAGAACTGGAGGTCCTGGTGATGTCAAGGAATTATGACGTGATTGGAATAACAGAGACTTGGTGGGATAACTCACATGACTGGAGTACAGTCATGGATGGTTATAAACTGTTCAGGAAGGACAGGCAGGGCAGAAAAGGTGGGGGAGTAGCACTGTATGTAAGGGAGCAGTATGACTGCTCAGAGCTCCGGTACGAAACTGTGGAAAAACCTGAGTGTCTCTGGATTAAGTTTAGAAGTGTGTGCAACAAGAGTGATGTCATGGTGGGAGTCTGCTATAGACCACCGGACCAGGGGGATGAGGTGGATGAGGCTTTCTTCCGGCAACTCACGGAAGCTACTAGATCGCATGCCCTGATTCTCATGGGTGACTTTAATTTTCCTGATATCTGCTGGGAGAGCAATACAGCGGTGCATAGACAATCCAGGAAGTTTTTGGAAAGCGTAGGGGACAATTTCCTGGTGCAAGTGCTAGGGGAGCCAACTAGGGGGAGCGCTTTTCTTGACCTGCTGCTCACAAACCGGGTAGAATTAGTGGGGGAAGCAAAAGTGGATGGGAATCTGGGAGGCAGTGACCATGAGTTGGTTGAGTTCAGGATCCTGACGCAGGGAAGAAAGGTAAGCAGCAGGATACGGACCCTGGACTTCAGGAAAGCAGACTTTGACTCCCTCAGGGAACAGATGGCCAGGATCCCCTGGGGGACTAACATGAAAGGGAAGGGAGTCCAGGAGAGCTGGCTGTATTTCAAGGAATCCCTGTTGAGGTTACAGGGACAAACCATCCCGATGAGTCGAAAGAATAGTAAATATGGCAGGCGACCAGCTTGGCTTAATGGTGAAATCCTAGCGGATCTTAAACATAAAAAAGAAGCTTACAAGAAGTGGAAGGTTGGACATATGACCAGGGAAGAGTATAAAAATATTGCTCGGGCATGTAGGAAAGATATCAGGAGGGCCAAATCGCACCTGGAGCTGCAGCTAGCAAGAGATGTCAAGAGTAACAAGAAGGGTTTCTTCAGGTATGTTGGCAACAAGAAGAAAGCCAAGGAAAGTGTGGGCCCCTTACTGAATGAGGGAGGCAAGCTAGTGACAGAGGATGTGGAAAAAGCTAATGTACTCAATGCTTTTTTGCCTCTGTTTTCACTAACAAGGTCAGCTCCCAGACTGCTGTGCTGGGCAACACAAAATGGGGAAGAGATGGCCAGCCCTCTGTAGAGATAGAGGTGGTTAGGGACTATTTAGAAAAGCTGGACGTGCACAAGTCCATGGGGCCGGACGAATTGCATCCGAGAGTGCTGAAGGAATTGGCGGCTGTGATTGCAGAGCCCTTGGCCATTATCTTTGAAAACTCGTGGCGAACGGGGGAAGTCCCGGATGACTGGAAAAAGGCTAATGTAGTGCCCATCTTTAAAAAAGGGAAGAAGGAGGATCCTGGGAACTACAGGCCGGTCAGCCTCACCTCAGTCCCTGGAAAAATCATGGAGCAGGTCCTCAAAGAATCAATCCTGAAGCACTTAGAGGAGAGGAAAGTGATCAGGAACAGTCAGCATGGATTCACCAAGGGAAGGTCATGCCTGACTAATCTAATCGCCTTTTATGATGAGATTACTGGTTCTGTGGATGAAGGGAAAGCAGTGGATGTATTGTTTCTTGACTTTAGCAAAGCTTTTGACACGGTCTCCCACAGCATTCTTGTCAGCAAGTTAAGGAAGTATGGGCTGGATGAATGCACTATAAGGTGGGTAGAAAGCTGGCTAGATTGTCGGGCTCAACGGGTAGTGATCAATGGCTCCATGTCTAGTTGGCAGCCGGTGTCAAGTGGAGTGCCCCAGGGGTCGGTCCTGGGGCCCGTTTTGTTCAATATCTTCATAAATGATCTGGAGGATGGTGTGGATTGCACTCTCAGCAAATTTGCGGATGATACTAAACTGGGAGGAGTGGTAGATACGCTGGAGGGGAGGGATAGGATACAGAAGGACCTAGACAAATTGGAGGATTGGGCCAAAAGAAATCTAATGAGGTTCAATAAGGATAAATGCAGGGTCCTGCACTTAGGATGGAAGAATCCAATGCACCGCTACAGACTAGGGACCGAATGGCTCGGCAGCAGTTCTGCGGAAAAGGACCTAGGGGTGACAGTGGACGAGAAGCTGGATATGAGTCAGCAGTGTGCCCTTGTTGCCAAGAAGGCCAATGGCATTTTGGGTTGTATAAGTAGGGGCATAGCGAGCAGATCGAGGGACGTGATCGTTCCCCTCTATTCGACACTGGTGAGGCCTCATCTGGAGTACTGTGTCCAGTTTTGGGCCCCACACTACAGGAAGGATGTGGATAAATTGGAAAGAGTACAACGAAGGGCAACGAAAATGATTAGGGGTCTAGAGCACATGACTTATGAGGAGAGGCTGAGGGAGCTGGGATTGTTTAGTCTGGAGAAGAGAAGAATGAGGGGGGATTTGATAGCTGCTTTCAACTACCTGAAAGGGGGTTTCAAAGAGGATGGCTCTAGACTGTTCTCAATGGTAGCAGATGACAGAACGAGGAGTAATGGTCTCAAGTTGCAATGGGGGAGGTTTAGATTGGATATTAGGAAAAACTTTTTCACTAAGAGGGTGGTGAAACACTGGAATGCGTTACCTAGGGAGGTGGTAGAATCTCCTTCCTTAGAGGTTTTTAAGGTCAGGCTTGACAAAGCCCTAGCTGGGATGATTTAACTGGGACTTGGTCCTGCTTTGAGCAGGGGGTTGGACTAGATGACCTTCTGGGGTCCCTTCCAACCCTGATATTCTATGATTCTATGATTCTATGTTATAGTTCTTGACGTCTGATTTGTGTCCATTTATTCTTTTATGTAGAGACTGTCCAGTTTGGCCAATGTACATGGCAGAGGGGCATTGCTAGCACACGATGGCATATATCACAATGGTAGATATGCAGGTGAATGAGCCTCTGATAATGTGGCTGGTGTGATTAGGCCCTATGATGGTGTCCTCTGAATAGATATGTGGACAAGTTGGCAACGGGCTTTGTTGCAAGGATAGGTTCTTGGGTTAGTGGTTCTGTTGTGTGGTGTGTGGTTGCTGGTGAGTATTTGCTTCAGGTTTGGGGGCTGTCTGTAAGCAAGGACTGGCCTGTCTCCCAAGATCTGTGAGAGTGATGGGTCGTCCTTCAGGATAGGTTGTAGATCTTTGATGATGCGTTGGAGAGGTTTTAGTTGGGGGCTGAAGGTGATGGCTAGTGGCGTTCTGTTATTTTCTTTGTTGGGCCTGTCCTGTAGTAGGTAACTTCTGGGTACTCTTCTGGCTCTGTCAATCTGTTTCTTCACTTCAGCAGGTGGGTATTGTAGTTGTAAGAATGCTTGATAGAGATCTTGTAGGTGTTTGTCTCTGTCTGAGGGGTTGGAGCCAATGCGGTTATATCGTAGAGCTTGGCTATAGACAATGGATCGTGTGGTGTGGTCTTGATGAAAGCTGGAGGCATGTAGGTAGGCATAGCGGTCAGTAGGTTTCTGGTATAATAGCTCACCTTCCCTGACCACTCTCGTTACAGTGTATTTGGTAACACCCATTGTTTCATGTTCTCTATATATATAAATCCCCTCACTGTATTTTCGACTGAACGCATCCGATGAAGTGAGCTGTAGCTCACGAAAGCTTATGCTCTAATAAATTTGTTAGTCTCTAAGGTGCCACAAGTACTCCTTTTCTTTTTGTGTCATACTTAGAGCTTCCTTGGTGTTGCAGCTTGGCCCCACTCAGCTGTTCAGAGACAATCCACCCTCAGTTAACACCCATCCTCCTGCCTTCTATGTGAACTGCTAAACAAACAGCTGCAGTCAAGAGAGGTGCTTGATTAAGCTCCAGTAGCTTTTGGATGCCTTGAGGAGGTTATGAAAGGAATTAGCGACTCCTTAAGAGCTTCTCAAGAGCTTGCCATTTGTTTTCTCTCGATGATATATATACACACATTTGGGAAAGCAGAAATTCTTCCAAACAACTCTGAAGTCAGTTCCTTTTTAATTGTGGATGAAAACCCCTCATTAGGTTAGCATTTGTGTTCTCGCCAGATGGCAGCATCTGTGTGTGTCACTGCCGTCTAATTGCAGACATTGATCAAGATTACAACCAGCTGATTTCATTTCTGCCCTTAACTTCAGCTACTTGTGCCTATTAATACTCTTTGTTCACCGCATTCCCACTGGTATTGGCCAATGCAAGGCCCTGGTGCCCTCCACTGAAACCACATCTCTGCTGGCGGCACTGCCGGGGAACCGTTGATCTTAGGTTTGGGGTTAGTTTTTTTAAGGCTGAAAAGTGCTGTAATTAATTAGGAACTTGGCACCTGCTGGTTCGGCAGAATCGGGCTGCATGGCCCAGCCCAGGATGTTATGAGCAATGGAGGTGAAGAACAGCTTAAGAGAAAGAAAGGGGGTGTGTTATAGAAGGGGGAACAATTGGGATTGTATGAAAAGGGGAGGGGGATCACACAGTGGCTAATGAGTCTTGAGGTCTGTTTGGATCCATCCCATGATTTCCCATTTAAAAAGTCCAACAGGTGATGCACATTTCTCCTCCTGCCTTCTCTGCTGAGAAATCAGCTAGAGTAGCACCATACTCAACCTGGGGGCCATGACTACCCTGGCCTTCCCATATTGCTAACCGGGGGCCTGGCTAGATGGGGGTGAAAGTTCTGGGGAATCCTGGTCTGGAAAAGGTTGAGAACTGTGGTGCTGGAGCATCATTGCCTTGAGGGCTGAAATTCAGCACAAGCAGGACTGGAGCATCACTGAGCTCAGGCTGGCTTTTGACTAACCTTTGGGAGACTCTAGAACTGCTCTGCGTACTGCAGCAAAACGTTGGTGGCATGACCCAGCTAAACTGTGTATCTTTTCCAGCTCTCGATTGGGAGCGTGACACCAGGTGAAACTCAGCGGATTTGAATTGTGCAACCAACTGACAAATTAAACAAGCTTCCTGGTGAGTTTGGCACAGGCTTGTGAATCATTTGGGGTGGTCTGAGTTTCCGGGGGGAGCCTGGATCCCAAGTCTTAGGATGACGACAGGCTCTGGAATTTCAAGATTTCCAGGCAAAGCCAAGTGAAATTCAGCCTCTCTCTCTTTTGGAGTTTGCTGGAACTTGAAATTCAGGGGCTACAATGTCCGTTGGAGTGCAGGCAAGGAACTGCTTCCCACGGTCGCAAGACATACCCTACGCATTCATCTGCCTGGCAGTGGTCCGCAAAACGCTGGCCTTCTCTGGGCATGAAGCTGAAGGCTGCCTTGGTGGCTCAGAGACAGGGTTTATTGCTCGCTCACAAAGTTAATCCATCAAGCACTCCTGATGGGGATTTATTTCCCTTTGTTTCAAAGCTGTTCCTTGCAGGTTTTCAGTTGGCAAATATGAACTGGGAGAGATAATGGGAGCAGGATTTCTGCATTTCAAGACAAGGCTCTTCTGCTTCCCATCACCATCGGGCTGGATGGCCCCCTTTTTGCCACGCACCTGAAGGAGAATGTGTGGTCTAGTGGTCAGAGCTGGGGAGCCGGCGTCAGGAAAGCACGATTCCTATTCCTTGGGTAAGTTCCAACCTTTCTGTGCATCATTTTCCTTGTCTGTCAGATGAGGGTTAGCCATTTTATTGTCTATTATTTGCAAAATGCTTTGAGATCTGCCCGTATGAAGGTGCTCTTGACATGCTAAAGACTCCCTTGCTAAAGGTGCTCGGGGTTAGTGGATTGAAGCATGACGTGCTTTCTGAATCAAAGCATCTGACACACTAACAACACTTCTTGGCTATGCATTTGTATACATCCATCCCCCTCCTGCTGCTACCGAAGTCAGTGAGAGGTTTCAAAGGGAGGAAGGAGTTGGGACCAACGGCCCCATCAAATCCTGGCATGCAGCGGGGCTGTGGTACCCCTATTTAATCCCCCTTCTTGGGGCTAAATGTGGCCTTTCTGGCATCTTGTCCCTGGGTTTAGATGTGAGTTGCAGGACTTGATCATGCAAAGCTTTGCCCTCTTTCTAAACTGGAAACAAAGCTGTCGGCCCTGAAGTGCCTGCCTCCATCCCACGCAGAGGAGGAAGTTGCTGAGTGCAGCCCAGCCCTTGTCTGCTTCCTATCTCAGGAATGCAGAACTCACCATGGGAGCTGCCTCCCCCCCCCCGCCCCCCGGCCCCGGCACAGGCAATTTGCTGAGGAACCGCAATATGTTGGAAGAGCAGTTTTGGTTCCTCTGCTTTCCTCCCATCTAGCTGTGAATTTCACGCAGCCCGCTCTCCTACCCCAGGCCAAGAGAACGCATGGATTTAAATCCCACCTTGGCCGACCTGCAGCTTGCTGCGGAGAGAGGCAGACACAGGAACCTCCTGTTGGCTGGTAGGATTTACCTGTATTCTGTTCTGGAGGCCAGGATGATGGTGACAGGTTGGAGGTGGAGTTTCGAACAATAATGAATGAGGAGCTTGGGGACTGAGTTGGGAGAGAGGTTAAGAGTTCCTGAATACGTCTAGCTTGACTGGGACAGAGATGAGGTGTGGGAGACATGATGAGCCTGATTCTCAGTTACTCCATTCCAGTGCACAGAGTAAAGGGCGGGGGAAGAGGGGTTCAGATGGCTTGAAGGCACCTTTGGGCAGCATATACCTGGGGCAATACAAGGGCCTGCCAAGTTCCCATCACATATTAGAGCATCCTCAGGGCTGCTCTGACTTAGACCCTACTTTCTATTGCTCTCAAAGAGTAGCTAGCTGTAAGCTGAGACTTTCAGCTGCCATGGGGATTAAGGTGCATCTCTCCTGAAAGGGCCGAGTCCTGCAACCAGCCCTGAGAGTGGATAAATTGCTGTGGACCTGCTAGGACTTTTACTTTCTCTTTATCATTTAACTTGAGTAATGCTTCCTCCTCCATCCGCCCTGATGCAGGACTATGGGTGCCCTGAATTAGAAAGGGTTACTCCCATAATGAAGGATTACAGGCTCAGGCCTTTGTCCTATCACATGCCCTCATAATGCTGACCTTGACTCCTCCTTGCAGGCTTATTCCAGGCGGGGTTTGGGTGGGCCATCCGTTTGCTCTTCAAGAAGCTCTCATACGGCCTATGGGATTGTGTGCCTGGAATATAAAAAGGCAGGCCCTGGAGTGAGCAGTGGAAGAACATCTGCTCAGTGAAGGGGTGATGAGAGAGAGCCATACTAACCCTTCAAACTGATGATTCGGTGTAATAATGATGCCAGTGCCAGCTGCAGCATCTGTTTGTACTCAGTGAGATAATAGCAGGAGTCTTCGAATAGCACCATTCTGGAGCTCTGGACTGGGGGGCGGTGGTTGGGGCCACCCTGCAGTGTGATTAGACAGTGTCAAAGTGTGCTTCCTCAATGATTTAAATGTGGCTGAATCTGTCAGAGTCGGATGGGATCTGGGAACAACGTAAGAGCCAGAATTAAACTGATGGCCACACTTCCTAGGGATTCTGGCTCCAGCATATTGACAGTGCTGATCAGATACGTAAGAAAAGTGAGGGATAAAGGGAAACCTGTTTATACCCAGCCTGCCTTGAGGACATCTTATGCTGCCATCCATCAAAGTCTTCCCTTTGACGTAACTTGGCTGGTGATGGCACATGCATTCCCAAGTAGCTTTCATCACAGGTTCTCCTTTGCGAAACCCTTGTAGGTCAGATGGCAGCATCTCAGATCCAGACAAGTGCACTGAGCTTCAGACACAGGCTCTAGAGGGATTTTTAGATCAACTGTGGCTTTAAAGGTACCATAGATCTCTGCTGTCATAGACCTGTCAATAGATAATAGGCTGAGCAAAAACTCCGACTCTAAACACCCTGAACTTTGTGACTCAGGCTCAATTCATACACACATGGCCACCCCCGCACTTCCCCCGCCCGAGAGAGAAAGGGACTTGCACAAGGTCCCACTATGAATCAGTGGCAAAGTCAGAAATAAACCCAGGAATCCTGGATCCTCGAGCTCTGCTCTGACCACTAGCCAATGCTTCCACATGCACAATGAAAACAGTCATAACAAGGTTAACAGGGGTTACCCAGAGTTTTATGGGCTGGAGCCACTCCCTTACTCTTCCTGCTGTGTCAGTCCCGTCCCCCCTGCTCTGACACCCCAACTTTGTGATGCAGCTGATTAAAGCAGCTGACTCGCAGCCTGCAGTCCTGTGACGGGATATTTTGTGTTTGTTGCACTGAGCTGTCCTTTTACAAATCACACCGAGAACAGCGAGGCTGCATGTGGAGGATTGCTGTGGGGAGGGGAAGGAATGGAACACTCCTGCCCCCCCCCCCCCCCGGTTTTGGAATGGCAGCAGACCAGTTCCCCAACAGCTGGTGCAGCCTCAGTACTGCAGTGGCACCAGTGGCCAACAGTGCATTGCCATCTGGGGCAAGAATGGCCAGTGCCCTCCCCCACATAATCACAGATGTGCTGATGTTGCCTTCCCCTCCCCAGCTGCCAAACCTCCCGGCATGCTGAAGTGCATGGAACATGCTGTACAATTGAAGAACTACAAGAATGCTCAAATCCCCAGGCTCTGTGAGCTAAACCCACACATATCTGGGTAGGAGGGGATCTGATTGTACCACCCTGCCTGTGTGCTTCAAACAGCAGTGATGCCATAGCCGCTGGCCTAGGGCATGAGTTCTTCCTAGCAAGGGAGGACAAATGCAGAGAAGGAAATGCATGTGGATTTCTTCAGAAGAGCACTTTCCAATAAGAAGGAATCAGCTTCTCTCTCTCCAAAGCCTCATCAGCATCACCCAAGCTGCTGACGTGACCGAATGCTGAAAAAGAGTTGTCTGACTCCAGAGTCTTAAGGATGCTGATGGAGAAGAAATAAAAAAAGACAATTCCCATAAAGATGAAAAACACCCCTCCCTGGCACTACTGAGGTAGCACTTCTACATCAAGGAGCCTTCTACTTGCTTTTAGCCCTTTCAATAAATAGCTGACCTTTTTGGATTTAAAAAATCAAGCAGAAGCAAGAGTCATAAAGCCAAAAGAAGACGTTTTATTTTGTAAACAAGCAGGAGCCGTTCTCATCAGTTTCACTTTCTGAGTTTCAAGCACTCACCATAATGTCCTAGGCTGCAGAGTATCAGAGGGGTGGCCGTGTTCGTCTGTATCCACAAAAACAACGAGGAGACCGGTGGCATCTTAAAGACTAACAGATTTTTTTGGGCATAAGCTTTCGTGGGGAAAAAACCTATTTCTTCAGATGCGTGGAGGCTGCAGAGGAAGTTTTAAATAAAAACTTTGAATAATTAAATATTTATTTTCATACTAGGTTTATTCAGGTCTTATAAAGATCACCAGTTGCCTGAAAGAGAGTCCCTTTTAAATTGGAAAGCATGCAATCCAGCACTTCAAAAAAGTTTATTTGTGGCACCTTAGAGACTAACAAATTTATTAGAGCATAAGCTTTCGTGAGCTACAGCTCACTTCATCGGATGCATCCGATGAAGTGAGCTGTAGCTCACGAAAGCTTATGCTCTAATAAATTTGTTAGTCTCTAAGGTGCCACAAGTACTCCTTTTCTTTTTGCGAATACAGACTAACACGGCTGCTACTCTGAAACCTCAAAAAAGTTTGTGTTCTTTTGTTTCTTTATACTTGTATAGACAATTAAAACCCAAAGAGTAGATTTTTTTCAAGGCTCAAATGGCACTTAGGCACTCAATTCCCATTTATAAAAATCTACCCCAAAGTCTCCTTCACTAATGTTGTCCTTTTTCCATTGGCAAAGACTTGTATACAGATTATCTCCCACTTGTGTTTCTAATGGAGCTTGAAATGGCTTTGTTCTTATTATTCTTGTTGTGTATATGCTAATTAAAAGCCAAATCAACAAATGTTTGCACAAATAAGGCAGATCTATGACAAGACAAGAAGAATGATCTTAGGGATTTCAGTACCTATCTGGACTCAGAATCGCAGACTTGGAGGGCATAAAGATGTTGTAGGGAGGAGGGTTTTAGGTTTACTGGGAACTGGGGAACCTTTGCGGAAAGGAAGAGCCTATGCAGAAAGGATGGGCTGCACCTAACCCAAAATGGAACCAGATGGCTGGAGTGTAAAATTGTAAAGGTTGGAAAGGATTGTTTAAAACTAAGAGATTGGGGAAAGCTGCATCCGATGAAGTGAGCTGTAGCTCACGAAAGCTTATGCTCTAATAAATTTGTTAGTCTCTAAGGTGCCACATGTCCTCCTTTTCTTTTTGCGAATACAGACTAACACGGCTGCTACTCTGAAAGATGTGGATGGTCACACGATCTGAGCAGAGGCATCCCTTAGGGATGAATTTATTAAAGGGGGAAGAATAGCATTGGAATTGAATTGGAATTAATTTGCAAACTGGATACAATTAACTTAGGCTTGAATAAAGACTGGGAGTGGATGTGTCATTACACAAAGTAAAACTATTTCCCCCCCTACTGTTCTTGTCAACTGCTGGAAATGGCCCACCTTGATTATCACTACAAAAGGTTCCCCCCCACCCTCCTGCTGGTAATAGCTCACCTTTCCTGATCACTCTTGTTACAGTCTGTATGGTTTCAGAGTAGCAGCCGTGTTAGTCTGTATTCGCAAAAAGAAAAGGAGTACTTGTGGCACCCTAGAGACTAACAAATTTATTAGAGCATAAGCTTTCGTGAGCTACAGCTCACTTCATCGGATGCATTTCCGATGTATGTATATATGTAAGTCTGTATGGTAACACCCATTGTTTCATGTTCTCTGTGTATATAAAATCTCCCCACTGTATTTTCCACTGTATGCATCCGATGAAGTGAGCTGTCACTCACGAAAGCTTATGCTCTAATAAATTTGTTAGTCTCTAAGGTGCCACAAGTACTCCTTTTTTTTTTTTAAAGGGGGAAGTCTATCGCCTAGTAAAGAGGATTGAAAAGAAGTTGGTAAATTACAGGTGGGAGTTAGTGAGGAACAGTCATTTAAACACAGCTCATGAAGGCAAGCATCCGAATATAGACAAATGGACAAGTGCTGATATACAAATGCTAGAAGTCTAACTACTAAGATGGGTGGACTAGAGTGCCTGGCATTAAATGAGCATATTGATATAATAGGCATCACAGAAACTTGGTGGAATGAGGATAATCAGCGGGGTGTGGAAATACCAGGATACAAAATATATAAGAATGACAGAGTAGGTAGTGCTGGCGGGAGAGTGGCTCTATATGAGTAAGAAAGCATAAAGTCCAATATAGTAAAAATCTTAAATGAATCAAATAATACCATAGACTCTGTAGGGATAGAAATTTCATGCTTGGCTAAAAGGATAGTAGTAAGAACATACTAGCAACCACCAGACCAGGGTGGTGACTGTGATTGTGAAATGCTCAGGGAGATTAGAGAGGCTACAAAGGCAGAAAACGCAATAATAATGGGGGATTTCAACTATCCTCATTTTGACTGGGAACATGTCACCTCAGGAAGGGATGCAGAGATGAAATTTCCAGACACATTAAATGACTCCCCCTTGAGGCACCTAGTCCTGGAACCCACAACTGGAGAGAAGTGCTAAGTGGAGTACAGGATCTGATCCAAGAGGTGAATACAGCTGAACTGTTCCATAATAGGCAGCAGGTTTAAAATAAACAAAAGAAAGTATGTCTTCACAGAGCCAACCTTTGGAACTCATTGCCAGGGGATGTTGTTAACGCCAAAAGTATAACTGGGCTCAAAAAAGAATGAGATAAATTCATGGAGCATAGGTCCATCAATGGCTATTAGCCAAGATGGTCAGAGACACAACCACATGCTCTGGGTGTCTCTAAACCTCCAACTACCAGAAGCTGGGTCTGGAGGACAGGGGATGGATCACTCAAAAATTGCCCTTTTCTGTTCATTCCCTCTGGCCACTGTCAGAGATAGGATACTGGGCTAGGTGGACAATTGTCTGACCCAGTGTGGCCATTCTTATGTTTGTACAAAGAACTACTCTATTTACAAAGTTGAACAATTGTAAGAGCAGGTGTTGTTTTGGATTTACTTAAATTAGAGAAACCACTGGGTCTTCCACAGAGCTCCATGCAGACGGAGCCTTAAATCCATGCAGATCTCTTTGCAGAACAAAGGCCTAATATAGGAGTGGGATAAACCCAGCAGGAGTTATGTTCAGTCTGGTCTGAGGGGCCATGCTCCCGCAGCTCAGTCCTCCCACAGTCCAGGCTGAACTCTATTACAGAGCAACCCAGTTCATTTGGGCCTCCATCTTTAAATGCCCATCCATGCCAATTTTGCTGCCTTGGCTTTAATTTATTGTCAATGTACCTATGTTGCCCCCGGCACCTTTGCTTGGATAAGGATCCTCAAGAGGCAAAAGCAGATAGCTGCAACTGTGTCAGATATAGATTCTGCCATGAGCAGACTGGAAAAGTTTTCAAATTCATGCTTATCTTTTTGGATTGTCTGGGAGGCAACATAGTCAGTGCAGGCACCTGGGTATCAGGACTCTAGTTTCATAGATGGTCAAAAGAGACCATTAATGATCATCTAGTCAACTCCTGTGTAACACCTGCCAGAGAATTTGACACAATAATTCCCACATGAAGCCCATAATTTGTGGCTGAGCTACAGCATATTTCTGAGCAAGGTTCTGTTCCTGATTTGGGACGGGCAGATGGTCTAGTGATCAGAGTAGAGGACTGGAACCATGGGCTCTATCCCTAGATCTGTCTCTAGTATCCTTTGTAACCTCAGGTAAGTTACTTAACCTCTCTGTTCCTTGTTTTCCATCTGTAAAATGGGGATAATATTTTCCTACTTTTGTAAAGAGCTTTGGGATCCTTGGATGGAATGCACTATCAAAATCTAGTGTTGTTACTATTGTTTTGTGACCTTAGGAATCTAGAATATTTATCCCTGAACATTCTAACTTCACTAAATTTCCAAAAAACCAAAACCAAGCCCCAGCGCCAACCTCAGCAGCTTCATTCTCTCTTCCTGCTGTAATGTTTGATTCAAAAATCTTACAAACCCGAGCTGTGATTTTTGATGATGGATCCGGTCATGTAAAGCTGGCATTGCAGGAGAGACAACACCAAGATCTGTCATTATTTCAGCGATTGGTCACCCTAAAGTGAAAGCAGCTGTGCCTGGAGATGGTCAGGAAGAATACTATGTTGGAGAAGAAGCCCTGTCCAAGTTGGGGGGTCTTATCTTTGAAATATCCGATTGACCATGGCAGGGCTACATCTTGAGATGACATGGAAAAGCTCTGGAGACACATCTAGGAGCGTGAGCTTAGAACAGATGCCAGCGAAAGGCCAGTGCTAAAGAGTGAACCCCCTCTGGATCCCCTTCACAATCGAGAAAAAACAACTGAGCTGATGTTTGAGCATTTTAAGGTACCAGGTCTGTATCTATCTGTCCAGGCGACATTGGCATTGTATGCATTGGCTCGTACCACTGGAGTGGTAATGGACAGTGGAGATGGAGTTATCCATGCACTGCCCATCTACGAAGGACACTGCCTACCTCATGCTGTTTCCAGGCTGGATGTTGCAGGCAGGGATATCGCTGAATACCTCATGAAGCTCCTCTCGACAAGTGGCTGTTCTCTCATAAGCAGGGCTAAGAGAAATATGGTGAACTGTCAGATATCAAGGAGAAGTCCTGCTATGTGGCTTCAGACCCCAGCCAAGAGATTGAGAGGAAGTCTCAGGAAGACTGAGAGATTATAAACTTCCTGATGGAAATGCCATCAAAATTGTTCTTCATCTCTGCAGAGCACCAGAAATTCTTTTCATGTAGCTAGCATTGATACACCCAGAGCTTCATACTCTGATTTCCAACAGCATTACAAAGAGTGATGGGGATATTTGCCTGCATCTGTATGGAAATGTGGTATTGGCTGGTGGCTCATCCCTTTTTCAGGGACTAAATGAGAGGCTGTTTAAAGAGATAGAGCAGCAAGTCACTAAAGGAGTTCATGTGAGGATTGTAGTCCCGCCAGACAGGAAGTGCTCTGTGTGGATGGGAGCTTCCATCATTACTTACCTGGCATCCTTCATGCCAATGTGGATCACTGTTTGGGACTACAAAGAATAAGGACCTTCTGTTGTGCACAGAAAATGCTTTTAAGAGGATTGAACTCAGGTCAGGGTTGAATTGTGTCAGCTATCATTGAGAATTGCATTGAAGACTTAACTGGAAAAAAAAGTTGTCCTTTGATGGTGATTGAATAAAAGTGAAAAAGTGCATTAAATGAACTTTGCAGTGTTGTTGTAGCTGTGTTGGTCCCAGAATATTAGAGAGACAAGGTGGCTGAGGTACTATCTTTTATTGGACCAACTTCTGACAGTGAGAGAGACAAGCTTTCGAGTTACACAGAGCTATAGGACCTGAAGAAGAGCTCAGAAGCTTGTCTCTTTCACCAACCAAAGATATTACCTCACTCACCTTGTCTCTCTGTGGTATTTATAAGGTGCTTATCATCTTGGAATCTATGGCATTAGTAGTTATTATAGCCTAAAAAAAAGATGCTCTGGGGGATAAACTGATCACTACAATTGTCAGGTAGGAATTATTCCCCCATCCTCTTGTTCCCTCTCCCTGCCCCTGGCTTTGCACTCTGTGTAATCATTTGTGTCCATGCCAAATGTGTGCCGAATGCCTCCGTATTAGGATTGTAAATTTAAATGGCTGCATGAGGGTCAGGGCGATGGCGAATCAGGCCCTTTTTCTATAAGAAACTCAGTTCTAGAGAGTTTCCCTGCTGAGACTGTCACTTCGTGCCAGAGGCTTTTCTGATGATATCACCTACCCTTTAGTGACTAGGCAAACTCATTTCTCACCAGCTCCAAAGTGTGCCCGGCTTTTACGTCTGACAGCCTGGGTGGGATTCGAACCGGTGTCCACAAGGCAATTCGCTCGGAAGCACGTTCTCTGCCTCCTCCCCCGGGCATGGAACAGAGCGCTGGCAGGCCCTCCTGCTCCACTAGGGCGGCGCTGTCACCCTTGTTCTTCTCCTTTCTATGACTGGCGGCCCCTCGCTCTGGTGTAACGCTCACAGATCCGTCTTCTCTATGGCTGGCGGACCTTCCCTGGGGTGGCGCTCTCTCTTTCGGCCCGCCTCTCGATGGTATGTGAAGGGCTCCGCTCTCGCGCGGTCTCTATGGTTAGGGGAAGCAGGTCGACGCTGCCCCTGGTGACACGTCCCGGCGCCGCCCGTCGTTGGCTCTGGCCGCCATTTTATGTGAGCCGCCGCCGGAGCCGGACGGCCGGGACCAGAGGAGTCACGCTACCGGCGGAGGGGAGGTGGGCCTCTTCCGCGTCCCGCCATGCCCTCCTCGCCGCTCCGGGTGGCCGTGGTGTGCTCCAGCAACCAGAACCGCAGCATGGAGGCGCACAACATCCTTAGGTAACCGGGGCCTGCCCGTCCGTCCGTCCGTCCCCCCCCTCCCCGGGACCGGGCCTGCCCTGCCCTGCCCTGCCCGTCGTAGCCCCTTCTCTCGCCGAGGCCGCCCCCGTCTTCCCCCGCACGGGGGCTGCTCGCCGCCGCGTCTGCCCCGGGCCGCATCCCCCCGCCCGTGCACCGGGCCCAGCCCGCTCTCCTGGGGGAGGGTCGTGATCTCCTCAGGCGGCTGAGCCTCCCGGCCCTGGGCACTCCACAGCCGGGCTTCCCTTTGCCCGAGCCGCCTGGGCCTGGCCCCGCTGGAGCCCGGCCCGTGGGGGATGGGGGGGGGGGTTGAACCGGTCCTTGTGAGACTGGCCCCGATTCCTGGTCTCCATCGGGTCTCGCCCCCGTATTGACATGGCGGGGGGGCGGCTCGGGTCACCCTCTCTCCGGCAGAGATCCACGGGGCCCCCGCCTCCGCTGGCCTCGCTCAAAGCCCGGGCTGGGTGAATCCCCTTGGCCAGGGGTCTGGGGCCCTCTCCCGGCTCCGCCCCTCCGATGAGGCTGGCCTGGTCCCAGCGCGCTGGCGGAGCATTAAAACCCGCATCTGCCCACCCCCACCCCGCGCTTGCCGGCCCGGAGCAATCCCACGGGCTGGCTTCCAGGCGCTCGGCAGCCTAAAGCCGACCTGCCCCGGCCTCGTCCGCCCTCTGGGGCTCCGAGACTCGAGCCCCCCCTCGCCGGCTTGTTGGAGGGAAACTGGACAGGCCGCTGGGCTCTCAACGTTCAATTTCCCCTTCAGGAATATGGCCGCTCGCACGGTTAATGCTGCAAAGGTTTCCAACTCTTCACTTAGTTTAGAGCGGAAAAGACACGAGAGAGGCCGAAAGGAGGGAGGACAAAAGTGATGAGCCAGGAAGGGTGTGTGTGTGTGGACTCTCCCTCATCTAGCGCAAGGGCGTAATCTAGGTCTTGGCTTAAAATCACTTGAAAGGGAAGTTTCGGAGTAAACTGAGGAATGTATTTAAAATGTTTTAAAGTACCAATGGCACGTGAACAATAAAATATCTCTCGGGTGGTGGCAGCCATCTTGGTCGAAGGCAGTTTACCATGTTAGTAAATATTCAAACTCCATAAAAAGAAAAGGAGGACTTGTGGCACCTTAGAGACTAACAAATGTATTAGAGCATAAGCTTTCGTGAGCTACAGCTCACTTCATCGGATGCATCCGGTGAAGTGAGCTGTAGCTCACGAAAGCTTATGTTCAAATACATTTGTTAGTCTCTAAGGTGCCACAAGTCCTCCTTTTCTTTTTGCGAATACAGACTAACACGGCTGCTGCTCTGAAACCTGTCATTATTCAAACTCCATGTAAGCCTCACTGAGACAATAATATTGTAAACATCCTGTTGTAAACAAACACTGCCTTTTCTGTTACTAAACACTAAAAAATATTAAAAATGAAGGGGTTTTAAAAATGCAATATACTTTTCACATTTTGCTGTTTTACTCTTTGTATTTCTCTCAGCTCCTACAAGGGAAACGGACGAAGTCACTTTCAGGTTCCCAATGCTGCAAGTTCTGTTGGGATTTAAAAAAAAAAATCATGAAAACATTTCTATTGGTCTTAGATCTTGCAAATGAGCTCTTAGCCTGTTAGCACAAAACTTAGGTTTTAAACAATGAGTTAATAGTTAACAGCCCCTTAAAATCAGCATTAAATGGCTGTCTGGATAAAAATATTTTCTTGTGTGCTGATAATGCTTCAGACAATTAAAGTAGTAATATGTTTTAAAAATTTACTACTTTCATTTCCAAAATGGCAGGTGAAATTCAGTGTTGATGAGTGCAAAGTAATGCACGTTTGAAAACATACATCCAAATGATGGTATCTAAATTAGCTGTACCGCTCAAGAAAGAGTTGGAGTCATCGTGGATCGTTCTCTGAATATTCTGGCTCCATGTGCAGCAGCAGTCAAAAAAGCTAATAGAATGTTAGGAACCATTAGGAAAGGAATAGATAATAAGACAGAAAATATCATAAATACTGGTCCTGCTTTGAGCAGGGGGTTGGACTAGATGACCTTCTGGGGTCCCTTCCAACCCTGATATTCTATGATTCTATGATTCTATGATTCTATAATGCCATTAAATAAATCCATAAAGCCTGTTCCTTTAATGCTGCATGCACTTCTGGTCACCCCATCTTAAAAAGATGTATCAGAACTGGAAAAACTACAGAGAAAGGCAACAAAAATGATTAGGGGTATGGACGGCTTCTGTGTGAGATTGATTGAAAAGACTGGGACTGCTCAGTTTAGAAAAGCTATGACTAAGGTGGGTATGATAGAAGTCTGTAAAATCATGAATAGTGTGGTGAGGGTGAATAGGGAAGTGTTTTTTTGTGTGTGTGTGTGTGTACACACATACTCGCACACAAACGTACATACTTGGGGTCACTAAATAAAATAATAGGCAGATAGTTTAAAACAAAGATAAGGAAGTATTTATTCACACAGCACACAGTCAACTTGTGGAACTTGTTGCCGTGGGATGTCATGAAGGCCAAAAGTATAACTGGGTTCAAAAAAGAATTAGAAAAATTCCCAGTGGATAGGTCCTTCAATGACTATTAGCCAAGATGGTAAGGGACGCAACCCCATGCTCTGGGAGTCCCTAAACTTCCAACCGCCAGAAGCTGGGACTGGACGACAGTGGATGGACCACTCGATAATTGCCCTCTTCTGTTCATTCCCTCTGAAGCATCTGGTGCCGACCGCTGTTAGAAGACAGGATACTGGGCTAGATGGACCATTGGTCTGACCCAGTATGGTCATTATGTTCATTTATGCTGTTTTGCTTTTTACATATTCATTTTCTAGTGAACTTCAATTTGTGGTTTATAGACTCTTAAGTCAGAGATGGAAAATACCTACTTGATCATCCAGTCCATCTTGCTATTGTGGGATTGTGCCCTACAGTACTTTACATATTTTTCCAAAGTGTGCTACAACTAGATATTGCATCAAACATGTGGGGGAATGTTTCAATTGAACAAAACTGTTACTGAAATTTTAAAATAGCATAGAGGCATTTATACTGCATTTTATAAAGTTTCTAAGACAAAAAATTAGGTTTTATAATACAGGATACTGTCCCTTTGAAACGATGGGCACAGATTTACATGATATCTAAAAATACTTTAAAGAGCTTTCTGAAACATGGTGCTCTGAGGGGTTGTAAAACTATTCTGTTTGTAGTTTATTTTAAAATATTTGCACTGAGAAACTGAAACAATACAATTAAAACCCTGTTACGGGGCTTTTCTTAGTGTTGAGGAAATTCTACTAAAAAGTTCATATCTTAAATATTGTTTACCCGAATCTCAAATTTCAGTATTTACGGGTATAGGCTTTACAGATATTTAAAAAAAAAAGAAAAATTAGGCTTTTTTAAGTCAAGTCTTTTCACTTTGGCAATGTTGTTTTTTTCTAATCCTTAATTTGTGGAGGAAACATTTGTCAGTACTGCCCCTCGTCTTAAAAATTTACTCAGTTTGATATTTTTGACCTGCCTGAAGCACTATAGAATTTTAAAACCGTTTATTTTGTTAGTCTTAATACTTGGTTTATGTTGGGTTTTTTCAATATTTTTATTGTAATAGGGTCTTGTGCTTTTTTAAATGCATGACATTATCAGGTGTTTCAGATAGGTTTGATATAAAATTGAAAACTTGACAAAAATCTCAATATTTGTCTCTGTTTTGGACTCAGAAATGCCAATTCCAAATAAAAACATTTTCCTGACACATTTCAACTCTTTTCTCTTCCCTCCCTCCCTCCTGCGCTCCCCCCCCGCCCCCCCACAGTGCTCTTGCGTATAGAAACTTCAGGATTTGGGATGGTTCAAAATTGATCATATTTTCTTTTAAAGGTCTTCTGCTGTAAACCCCCCCCCTTTTTTTTTAAAGGGAGTTAAAATTGGAAGATATTTTTGAGAAATCTATAAACTTGACCCTTTTAAATTGAAGCACAGTGGATTCCATGTAGGGTGAGATGTATGGTTTAGTTTGGAAACTTACTGTTTGTCAGACTGACCTTCTGTATAGCTTTATACTATCACTTATGCCTTACAGAGAGTCATATGTTTGTATGTTTTCTATATTCTTTGTTCTCTATGGCTGCAAACGTCTTACAAGATCAAACACAAGCTGCTTTTTTTTAATGGATTTCCCAATG
Source organism: Dermochelys coriacea (assembly GCF_009764565.3). Lineage (NCBI taxonomy): Eukaryota > Metazoa > Chordata > Testudines > Dermochelyidae > Dermochelys > Dermochelys coriacea. The sequence continues at coordinate 16,724,684 of NC_050085.1, read as the reverse complement.
TCCCAATATAGTCCCTCATCTATTACTTACAACTATATTTAAACTTTTTACAACCATAACACTATGATACAAAAGTCGAACAAGATCTGTGAAGCTACTGCATATATGTAGCTTGTTGAAATATAAAACCAAACACAAAATACCCCAAATAAATGACTTTCATATCTTAAAAGTTGCCAAACCAGATGTCATTCTGTAACCATACTCGGCCACACCTGGCTTATCCTATGTTGTAATGACTTTTTTATAGTTTTCACTTGGGATACACTACAAGTTTTTCCACCGAATGCAACTGACGAAGTGAGCTGTAGCTCATGGAAAGCTTATGCTCAAATAAATGTGTTAGTCTCTAAGGTGCCACAAGTACTCCTTTTCTTTTTGAGAATACAGACTAACACGGCTGCTATTCTGAAACTACAACAGGGGTTCTCAAACTAGGGGTCGGGACCCCTCAGGGGGTCATGAGGCGGTTATATGGGGGGTCGTGAGCTATCAGCCTCCACCCCAAACCCCACTTTGCATCCAGCATTTATGATGGTGTTAAATATGTAAAAAAGTGTTCTTAATTTATAAGGGGGGTTATGCTCAGAGGCTTGCTATGTGAAAGGGGTCACCAGTGCAAAAGTTTGAGAACCACTCCACTACAACATGGTGACTTGTTCTCTTGCATAGTATTTTAAATGTGTGCAGTAATACTTCATAAAATCATAGTTATCTATGGGAATTTGCATAGTGAATTATAGTACCTTTGCATGTGTATATGTAAGCTTAATACAGTAGAATGTTACTGTTTCTCTTTTGGGTCTTGAAAATTAAATACAAACGGGTCTACAATACACTGACACTGTCAAGGTCTCTGAGACAGTTTGCCACCTGTTAACTGGTTTAAAGTTGTTGTGCAAGAGCAGTAGCCATTTAGGGAAGGGGGAAGAATAACTTTGACTTGACTTGTCAGTGAAGAATTCTAATGAAAATGGATTTCTTTTAGTTTAAGAATCTGATCCATTCATAATGTAACTTTTATTTGTATAGTGGCAGTTCTCAAAGTCCCCAGTTGGGATCAATGCTAATATGGAGTATTGTATAAATTTGTAAAATGACATTTCCTGCAAGTATTTTGGGTCAGTCTAAGACAAGATGCAACAATTGAGTTGAGCAAACAGCAAAAGGGAATGGGGGGAGAGAGAAGGAAGGTAACAGTAATAAAGTTCCATGGTTACATAGGTTAGTGGCGCACACAGCCTCGTGGTTCTGAACCATTTACTTTTTTTAATAAAAATATAATTAAATACCAAAGTCCCTGGGTTTGGTGATAGTATTGTTACAGTATAATGTGTATCAGTATGTGAAACTGCAGTAGATTAATAGAGAATGTATAAAGCAAACATGCAATCCTACACTGAAAAATATTTCAGATTTATGTTTCCTTTTATGAAGACACATTCTTGTAGTACACCTCTACTCCAATATAACGTGACCCGATATAACACGAATTTGGATATAACATGGTAAAGCAGCGCTCTGGGGGGTGGGGCTGCACGCTCCAGCAGAGCAGCATGTCAGTGTGTCTGGCTCTGACATGGGGCTCTGAGTGGTATGTTAAGGGTGCCGGGCCAAGGCTTAGGGGTTGGATAAGGGGCAGAGGGTCTCGGGGGGGGGGGAGTCGGGGGATAGGGAGCAGGGCGGTTGGGTAGGGGGTGGGGTCCTGGGGGTGGTCTTTGGGGGGGGCAGTCAGGGGACAAGGAGCAGGGGGTCTTAGATAGGGGGTGGGGTCCTTGGAGGGGTAGTTGGGGTGGGGGGGTCTCGGGACAAGGAGTTGGGGGGGAGAGTTGGATGGGTCTGGGGGGTTCTGAGGGATCAGTCGGGGCGGGAAGTGACTATTAATAATGAAAATGTTTGAGGCCAAAGCAAGTTGGATATAACGCGGTTTCACCTATGACGCGGTAAGATTTTTTGGCTCCCGAGGGCTGCATTATATTGGGGTAGAGGTGTATGGTTGCCAGAAAAGACTATAAATTAATGTAAATGGACGAAGTTTTATTTGTTCTTCTATGTTCTTCAGGACAGAGAACTATTTGTCAATTCATTATTGTAACCTCATTGTAAATGAACAGCACTATGTACATTATATCATCTCAACATGGCAGTTTGAACATGTGTTTATATTTATATGCTAACTACAGGAATGAATGATGGTGTGATAAGCCAGTGAAGGAAAGACTAAATTACTGGGGTAAAAGGCAGCCTCCAATATGTAGGCATAATATAGGGGCTACAGCAACTGCAATTATTTCCTTGCTTTTATCAGTTTGCATCACAGTCCAGTGTTCTTTGTTATTAGTTTGTAAGCCTTAAGTAAAAGAGATCTAACTCACTTACTGAACCTAGTGTCTGTTTCTAGGCCCACAGTACAGGCTCAGTCCAGGAGGAAGGGAATGCCTCTTGTAATCAAATTAGGAGAATCACTGGCAGGTTCTAAAGGCTGGGAAAATCCATCTTCCATTGAGAACTTGGGAAATAAAATCCACCTTGAAGTAATGCAAGACAGGACAATGAACAGATCTGAATACCGAATAGACTGGGTACAACTTGTATAGTGCATTGTCCAAAATTATAAATTAAGCATGTAAGGAATTACAAATGGAAACAGGATGAAAAGAATTGGGATTAATTTACAAGACAATATTTAGAAGCTTGCAGTATCCCCAAAAGAACGAGGAGTACTTGTGCCACGTTGGAGACTAACAAATTTATTTGAGCATAAGCTTTTGTGGGCTAAAACCCACTTTATCGGATGCATGCAGTGGAAAATACAGTAGGAAGATACACACACAGAGAACATGATAAAAAGGGTGTTGCCATACACACTATAACGAGAGTGATCGATTAAGGTGAGCTATTAGCAGGAGAAAAACCTTTTGTAGTGATAATCGGGATGGCCCATTTCCAAAAGTTGACAAGTTGCTCTATACCTTGAGTATGCACAATTTATCTGATTCAAATTCTCCTTTTCTGTCACTTACAGCAGATACAAGGTTTTCTTTTATCTGCAGATCCTTTCAAATAAGAATTCTTCTTAATGAATTTATATACTTAGAGTACCACACTGAAAGCACCTTCCTAAAAAGAAATGTACTTTTGAACTGTTTCAGTGTAGGGTTCTATGCCTACCTTGTTTACACTGTTAATCTGTTGCAATTTCAGACTAATATAGTAACAACTCCTCGGTCTCTTGAAATTAGGATTTCCGTATTTGTAGCTGACTTCTGGTTTATTCAGAATTTGTAGCTTTTGAGTGGGATTTATGCATTTTTTTTATATATATAATATAATTATATATATACACACACACACACACACACACACAAGTTCATTTTTAGTAAATTGTGTGAGAATTGAGGTAGGGTGTGAGGTATATTATTAATGGTGTAAACAGAATGAGAGTTGAAAGCTTATAAGAAACTTCATTAGAGCCTTAAACCACAAATCCATGTAATATTGGGGGTGTAACCACATAAGAGAAACAGGTTTCAGAGTAGCAGCCGTGTTAGTCTGTATTCGCAAAAAGAAAAGGAGGACTTGTGGCACTCAATGTCCCCTCTGTTTTTTCCACCAAATGCATCTGATGAAGTGAGCTGTAGCTCGCGAAAGCTTATGCTCTAATAAATTTGTTAGTCTCTAAGGTGCCACAAGTACTCCCTTTCTATAAGAGAAACAGAAGTTCAACCAAGTACAGTTTACAATAAACAAGCTTCAGTCAGGGTTTCTGTACCAATTGGGTAGTATCAATCAGCATCTGAACTAAATGAAGAGTATGCTTAACTTTTGGTCAAATAATTCCCCATTTAGTGTACAAAAAAATACATTTTTAAATTGTTTAGGTTGAAACCAGCAAGAACGAGTAAATGCCAACATTGATTTATTACATTTTTATATTGATAGAATTTGACTTATTTGACAAACATATTCAAAAAGGCTAAGTTGTCAACTTTTTGAGGATTTCAGAGACCAAAACCAGTCAGCAATAATCTTCTAGATTGCAAATGCAGTTTTTAAGAGTAAAGTGCATGCTGTCTGAGTGTGATCCAACTTCAGATTAAACTGAAAACATTATTTAAAGAAATGCTGTTCATTTATTTTACTTTTATTATAATAGTGTGTGTTAAACTTGCCTAGGAACTGAACTTTTACTTTTTTTCTAAACAATGTTGTTGCCATTCAATTGCAATAAAGCAGTTATTTTACATCCCTTTATATTATGATGTTCAATATTGGCCATTTGAGAGAAGAAACTCAGCAGTATTTTGAGTTTAAGGTTAAATGAGATTCCCTTTTAGAACACAAGCCATATAAGGTTCCAGAATATTAACTTATCTGCTTGGACCAAAGTTCTGTTTCTTCTGCTTTAGATGTCACCAGCGTCTAAAACTGAATAAGGACTGCTGTGTCCTTTTTCAAGTGTTAATGATTCATCAGTGCTATCTAGTACTGCTGTCAGCTCTTAAACAACTGTTGTGTTCCTAGAAGTAGAGTTTTATGTCGAGTGCTTAGAGATCCGTCTGGTGGAAAATGCCATGGCCCCAATTCAGCAATGTACTTAACTTCGTGCCTAACTTTAAGCATATGAATAGTCCCCCCGATTTCACTGAAACTATCTTTGTGCTTAAAACTGGGCACATGCATATCAAATCAGGGCCTATCTGTGTAAAGGTATCACTAAACGAAGGCTATGTCTAAACTTGCAGAGATTTTGCAGTCAGTTTCAATGGTGATAGTGAACTGCTGAAAGAAGAGACCCCATTTACTTCCACAGGCGTCAGAATATGCACATTTGCAGCACTTCCATCCCCGATGAGAGCAGCCTCATCACACGAGCAGCCTCATCACAGCTATCCCACAGTGCAACTCTCTCCATTTTGACGAAAGGCCTTGTGGAAAGATGTGGTGGGGTGATCGTGGGGCATCCTGGGTCCCTGCACAGCCTCCTCTCCCCAAACAGAAAAGGAGTACCGGTGGCACCTTAGAGACTAACAAATTTATTAGAGCATAAGCTTTCGTGAGCTACAGCTCACTTCATCGGATGCATTCCCCAAATAGTGATCAGTTCCAGTAGCTCAGCATTGCCCCAAACGGGATCATTTGTTCCATGGAGCAGGCATTGTCACCTGGCCAAATGATAAGTGAGTACTTGCCAAGAAAACAGGAAGGGGAGTTTCAAAGTTCCCCGGGGCTTTACCGGGGGAGGGGTGTGGATGTCTGTTTACTTGGCGTCAGAGTAGCAGTGCTGCTGGCCCGCCAGAGTGGTCACCTCTGTACTGTGGGATATCTTGCGGAGGCTAAAAGCTCTGTAAACAGGAAGAACGTGTCTTTACTTGAACATGACTGCAGAAGCATCACCAGTAAGAGCTATATGCCTCTGGTGGAAGTGGTTTTCTTTTTGCAGTGAAACTGAGTTTCACTGCTAAAAAATCATTAGTAAGTGTAGATGCTCCCATGGGTTTTGTACAAAAAAGGGACTTTTTTGGCTTTAAATTGCAAGTGTAGACATGCCCTGAGTGTGGGTACAATCTCCTATCTAGGCTCATAACTTTAACTAGCATTAATGGAAATTATTTACACAAATCTTGCATCTATCAATGGACCTCTTAATGCATTGGGTTAGAATTTGGCATTTGCAGTAATCAATAGTGATCTGAGGTGTGCTAGTATTGTCTTGGAGTTATCTTAATATTTCCCATATATTTATAAATAACTTTACTTTTACCTTGATAATGCAAGACTCTTTATAAATTAGATTTTTTTTTTTTGTATTACTGAAGATTGGTGCTAGCTATTTGGATTCACTCACTAATCCAACTTGTTTAATTGCTTAGCAGAAGAAGGCTGTGCTGAATAATTCAATTGGCACTAGAAATCATTTTTCATAGTTACCAGAAATGTGCTGAAACAGTTTCAAATTATGTCAAAGTAGCACAACATGTTGTGTAACTGACACACACAGATGTACTCTGGCAACTACTAATGCCGTGTAAAGACTTCGGTTTTGAGAGATGCGCTCTGACTGTTTAGTGAAGAGAGGCCTCTCAAAAATAAGTCAAAATGCGTCAGAATTTCAAATCTTGGGGTAGGAAGCCTTGCCAATGAAAGGTTTCTATTTATTATTTCAGATGAGATGCAGACTTCTTCAAATGCAGCTTTTACCTTTTGAGAGAGGGTGGCTGTGGTAAGTGTTGTGGTGGAAGCTGTGGCCAGTATGTCTGCATCTCCTGTGACTCATTTCAGCCAGTGGTATTGTGGTTTGCGAACAGAAAAGATCAAGGAGAAAAAAGTGGAAGAAAATGACTTGACTGTTGCAATTCCACCATCCTGACCTGGGAGGGAGGGCAGGTGGAGAAAGAGGAAGAAGAAAAGGGTACGGTGCCAAAATCTTCTCTTATGCCATTATCTTATGGCAGAGTCGGATTACGAAATCCCACTACTTGATGAAGTGATGACTGTAGGGCAGAAACAGATGGGTGGAGAAAGGGCAGGAGAGGGATAAGGGAGCTCCATTTTACAAACCTGCTTTTTTTTTTTTTTTTCTTCACAGATACAGACTGGCTAATTCACACTATTTGTAGTCCTTCCAGTTACCATTTTATATCATGTAGTATACAGAATTTATTAGTGAGCCTTATTTCCGTATCAGATTTTTAAATGGGAGGATTTGTTCTTTTACTGAAGCGATTCTCATAATTGACAACCTGTTTTCATGGACTTTAAAACGTCTTATTGGTTATTGTAGCTGCAGGAATGAAAATTGATGTAAATCTGATGTTTACTTCAGACCAGTTTGTGTTCACATTTCTTGTGTAACTGCATCTCAGTTGTTTTGAAGTTAAGAAAATATTTGAATACTAGACAGCAGTATAAAAATTGAATTTTCATGTAAGAATAATGGGAGATTGGTGTTAGCCCCCCATGAAGTTACTTCTATAACAAATGCTGCCTTTCTGGGATTGCACAGGTAGAAATGTACTGATGTATTTCAACTACAAAACAGATCTGGTGTTAGTTTGGATGCAGCAAAATTTACAAAAACTGAACAGTTTGAATTTCATCATTAAAATTTTCATTTGTCATGGTTCTCTGACTGTACTCTTTTGCCCAATGGGGCAATAGAATGAAACTAATGTAAGTATGGAAAATGGCCTAGGTATGAGTAGCAGAGATATTAGCCTCTGTGCTAAAGGTTGGGGAAGGGAAGAGAAGTTCATCTTTTTAAAAAAATGAGTCTTCCTCTCTTCACTGTGGGAAATCATACACTCTTTCCACATCCATCCCACCTGTCCTCCCATGGTCTAGCGGAATGAAATTAACCAGGATCACCTCAGTTTCATATCACAGCTCCTGTCTCCACTGTGTGCAGAAACGGTAGAGCATTCAGAATTATTGGAGAGGGAGAAAGTATAGGAAGGTGAGAAGAGGGAAGATGAAATAAAAAACACTGTAAGACAAATACATTACTAAGGCAGCCTTCCTCCTATCTGTGGTGTGGCAACACATTAGAGTTTAGGATAAAGCTTGGTCCTTCACAATCTGTGCCAAGAAGGTTTTGGAGCACTACAGAGACAGAGCACTTGGCCCCTGGGAATAGGATATGCATAAACACTTAAAATTTAACACCTGTATTTTATTTTTGTTTCTTGCAATTTGATACTTGGAGAGCAAGGCATTGAGATGCTGAAGGTCAGTTGCTCACAGTACATGCTCACATCTGCTCTGGATCTCAGGGCTTGATAACTTCGGTCTCTTTTGTGTTTTGATAATTCAGTGACGTTGCAAGTCTGGGTCTTTAAAAAGCTAGCCAGACTCTTGAAATGCCTTTCCAGAAATCGCATCCGCATTAGAAAGCCAGATGTTTTTACCTCCTAAACAATGCTGACAGACTACTTCGCTCAGATTCCTCACACCCTTTGCTTTCTGACAGGCTAATGGACAAGTTCTCCTAGGTGCTGATACGCAACAAAACTTAGTATTATTACAATCCTTTGTTTTCAAGTGGCAGCTTGCCGGGCAGCTTGCCGAGGCCAGGGGTGTTGGTGGCACTTAATATATTAATATAATAGCCAACCAAATAAAGCTAAATATGAGAAGTGTGGTAGGCTTGAGCTTGGTGATATAGGATTATGGTTGGGAAGCCATACTGGGAGTAGAAGATATACTGCAATACCACTGCAAATATGTGAAGCCACAGACTGATCCTGCTTCTCTTAATCTTAACTCGATAAATATTCAACGGGGTGGGGTCGTGTGCATGCGTGCATACACCTCCCCCTTTTCCGTAATGACCTAGTGAAAAGATATCTAGAAGTCAGCACCATGCAGTTGATTGTTTGCCCTCAAAATCTCTTTTTCTGTTGTAATTATTAAACAAATAGCTGCTGACAGGAATGGAATGGAAGACATGCCCGGTTTATTGGGACTTTTGGCTACAAGTCAATAAAGTATCCATCAGACTCCGGCAAAATTTTTGGACAATTTTCAGTCTGGTTGGAAAAACATAGCTGATTCCAATGTTTGTACTTTTTTATTAAATTTAAAAAAATGCACATTTGATGCTTTTAAAAAAAATTGGTAGAAGACAGGTTTATATTATTTATTTTAAAAAAAATTAGTGTTCTGTTTGAAAGAGTACTGTAATTTGATACTGCTCCTTACAGATCAGAAAGACATCTGAAAGGAGGAACAGTGAATGTTCTGCATTCGTACTTGTGCAATTCAGCATGGACTGATTTAAATGAAAGGAAGAAAGTAACTAAAAATAGTCCTAATCGCTGCACAGCTGACTTATTTTGCTGAAATTTTATAGCCATCTCTTGGAAGCTGCATATGTGCATTTTTAAACAGTAAATTGACATTTTAGGGAGAATTAACCTTTGGGTTGTTAAGCATTGTATGCTTATCAATTTAATTGGAGAAGTTTTTAAAAAGGTAAAATTCTTTCAGAAGACTTGTAATTTGCGTCACGAAGTAGTGAGTCTATAAGAATGAGTAAGATCTCTTATTTAATCACTTGCTTTATTAGATATTGAAATTGCCAAGTGCATTTCTTAAGTAGGTATCCTGAAAGCTGCTATAGAGGGATTTCAGTTAAAACAAGTGAGAACCAAGGATAAGAGGATCTGTCACTTATACGTTGGAACGCAATTTCTGCAAACCTTTGTGCGTCTTGGCCCATTTTTTCCTGGTTAGACATCCAACTGTCTTGTTGGTGTGGCGGGTGGGGTGATTGGAGTGGAATAAAATTGGTAAACAAAACTGCCTTTCTTTGCAGTGAAAATAATGGATGGGGTTGGATTTTTTTTTTTGCTGTCCCCCCCCACCTCTTCTTTACCCCATAATGATTGTCAATACACTGTACACGTTTGCTTTCTTGCTTAGTATGTAAGGTGGTTATCGTCAGTTAGCTACTACTAAAACTATACAGTTATTTATTGCTGGTCATTTAATAGGATGTCAACTTATACTGTGTGTTGATTTTTCCAAAATTTCTCCTTCCTGGTAACGGTAGTGTGGTAAAATCTCGTGGGTGGTCTATGGGCCAAAAGGGGAGTCAGGATAGCAGCCAAAGGTTAGAAATGAAAAAGACCTTGTAGCTCATCTTGTCTATCACCCTGCCAATTCAGCATCGTTACCTATCGTATACGTTCTGGTGTTCCATTGCTTAGTTTTAAATGCCCAAGCAGGGTGCTTCCATTGCTTTCTCTGGCAGCATATTCCATAGCTTAATAGTTCTTGCTCTCAGGAAGATTTTTTTCTTGATGATCAGCCTGAATATCCTTAAAAGGGTATAGATACAGCGATGATGCAGTTTCAGCTTTTGGTAGGGGAAAATACTTGGAGAAGTTGAAATTCATGGGATCTTGGTATTATGGTGTTTTGCACATTTTACTTCCTGATTACATCAGTGTTTAGCAAGGTTGGGATGGGGGTATAACCTGGTAGTTTTGATTTATTAGTGTGTATATAATTCAGTAATCAAGGTCCTGTATCACATTAGAAGCAAATTCTGTGGCAAGGGCCCTTAAATTCAACAGCACTATTATTTATTCATCTCCCTAAAAATCTCTTCACTCCCTTCCTCCCCACTTCTATGAAACTAGGTGAAGGCTCACAGAATGTAAATTCGGAGATTTTAATTTGATGGATTTTTTAAATTATGCTCTCCAGGTTGCCCATTTTCATATAACTTAGCTCCCATGATATCCAGACAGTCCAGCTCAAACCTCTTCCTCCTCCCACCCAATTGTGTGCCAGAGGAGGAGAGGTGTGTTTGTGCATATGTATAAAATTCTATTCTAGTATAAGATTACGTTTTCAAAGATACAATATTGTGAAAATAAGACCTACAGGTGCACTAATAATTTTTAGTAACATTTTTGGCTGGTATACATTTCTTTTCAGAATTTTAAATGGGAGGAATCTGTTCCTTTTGGACTGATTCCAAAGCAATATTTCTCATCTGTGTTTAGTAGTGGTCCTGATAGGTTATCAAGTACATATCGGTCATGCAGTGTACTGCAAGTGACTCGCCATGGTGGAATATGAGAGCATCAAACCAAGGACTGGTACCAAACTCAGGAGATGCTATCTGCTTTATCTTCCTGCTGGAGTTTGAAATGGAGATCTGGCTTCAGTGCCAAAATTAATAATTCAAACTGAAGGGGAGACGCATGCTTAACTGTCAGAAGTAGCGCACTGAATCTCGTGCATTAGTCATGGGTAGTCTGAGAGAGGATGCTGTATAGGTGCAGATATATTTTTATAGTTATGAAATAGGCTCTGTGAAAGGACCTTTCAGCTTTACAGGTTCTACTTGAAGGCCTTTGTTATAAGATACTGGGACTCTGTAGCAGAGTTTTTCTCTCCATTAAACCCTACTCATTATTAAAGGGTGGGAAATGAGGACAAACTTCACTTTCTTACGTTCCAACCTTCCCATAATAGATGTACTATCAAAAAATCCTTTGTAGGGGCTTAGATAGCATCAGTGTTTCAGGTGCACAGCTGGAGTCAATAGGAGAACTGTTACTTTTGAATATTGCCTCTTCCATAGAAACTGATTTTGGATTGGCAAAAAATGGACTGTTTTGACATTTGGTGTATTAGAAGTACACATTATAAGCTGTACTGGTGATAATTAGTCTTGTGGCTAAGGCCTTATCTGCATTTTGCTTGGTTTTTGCGTCGACACAGATGTCTAAGTGCAAATGCCTCGTGTAGTCATGATTTGTACCAGTACAGCAGTTTTGAGTCCCTTTGCTAACTTTTTCAACCACTAATATCAGGAAGATCAAGATGAATATTTTCAGTCTCAAAGCTTTAATTTTATCTTCCTTGATAGATACAGGTGGGGAGCTTGTTCTAAGTTGGCGGGGGGGGGGGGGGGTTGGTTTATGGATGGCTGTGGAATGTTTGAAAATAAAGGTTTTTCTTATTAACCATGTCTTTCTTTTTTTCAGAGTTTCTGTGCTCATCAATAAAGCTTCCCCCTTCTGTTTTCAGTCTCTCATTGTGCTTATGCTGCATATTAGGGTTGCGCCCGTACAGATGCAAAATTTGGGAGACAGCAGGAAATATAGCCTTTGATTATGTAACAGTTTTGGGTTCTTCCTGCAAACTTTTCACTGTGTGGTTGAAAAGACAACTCTTGGCATGAGGATATTTGAGAAACAGAGTTAAACAAAACCCACATAATTTCAGCTTCGTTAGAACACAATGGAAAAGCTTGTGAGTTTGAAAAAGAATACAATCCAATTTGTTTTGTTGTGATACTGGACAAAGACACTGCCCGCAGCTTCACACTTTCTGGCTGCCACTTTTTTGTAACACAGCTAAAGTTATTTAAATGAAGTGTAGGATATGTATTGTGCACCAAGACTTGCCTTAAATTGCAAATGTATAATTTTTTATCTTGAATGTGCTTAGAAGGTTGGATTCAGAGTTGATAGGTCTCTCTAAGAATCTTTTTTTGGAAGTCCAGTGCATTGCTGTTCAGCACCTAGACATATAGGTTTTAAATCTTTCCAATCTGATTATAAATCTCTCTTTTTGTGTCTTTCAGCAAACGAGGATTCAGTGTTCGATCCTTTGGAACAGGGACTCATGTGAAACTGCCAGGACCAGCACCAGACAAGCCGAATGTTTATGATTTCAAAACAACATATGATCAGATGTACAATGATCTGCTTAGGAAAGACAAAGAACTGTATCCCCATGGAATGACCTTTTTAAAAAACCCTATATGGTTCATCTTTGAAAGGTGTAATTCATTATTTTGCATAAGGAATACACAGCTGCTTGACTGGCAAGAGCTTTGTTTTAAGGTTCTAGGCAGGTGTTTCGCATTCTATTAGGATCTCTAACACTCCCCTTGTAACTTGCTATTGAGTTATAATGCATGCATTCAAAATCCTCTTGTATAGTAAATTAACATACTTAGTTCTTGAACAGAACTATGAATATTTTACACCTTCATCCATGAACTGCACTGCACTGCGGGCTATGTTTTCCCAGTGCAGAGCCCATTCCTGGCAATGAGCATGCCAAGAGCTGCCACCAAAAGAATGAAAATCATATGTAGCTCAGTCAAGCAAACAGGTAAGGTTTAGAGTAGACTAGTGGCCTAAGGGGAGAGAACATAATCCATCAAATATTTTCTCTTCTCATCAGGAAGCTAATCGTTAATTTCTGGTTTTGGCCGTACATCAAAAACATACTCCTTAAGTATATTTCCAAGAATGGGCACAGAAATCCCAATTAAATGTGAGGTTTACTCCCAAAGACCAGAGATGACAAGGGTCAGGCACACTACCTTTCTTCACATCAGCCATGAGAACACAGTATTTTAGGACATCTATACTTTTATATTTAAAACAAAAAAACCCCAAACACCTCTTTAGTTTGCAAGATCAGGGCACTTGTTTGGGGTCTTGTTCTCTTTATGCAGGATCTGATTTTTAATATTAAAAATATAATTTGGTGTGAAAGGGAAAACTAAATTTATGTAGGTTTTGCTTATTAATTTCTAATGGTAGATTATGAGGCCCTTGTTACAAAATGTGATGCCTCTGAAGTGAGAGTCTGGATAACAAGGTATAATATGGCAGTCTGTCCCATCCTTTATTGTTGCGTGACCTAGATTTTTAACTTCTGGGGAGCTGCATAAAAATAATGCTGGATCAAATTAGTAAAATCTTGCTAATATTAGATTTAATATCCATCTTCTATAGCTATCTGGAAATGGCAGCTAAAATGTTATCGTTTAAATATTTTTAATATCTTTTGAAGCTTCACTATTATATAACTAAACAGTTTATTTTTGTATGGCTGAAATTTTTCAGTATTTTTTTTTCTTAAAGGCTGAGAACAGGCAAACAGGCACTAGATGAGGATTAGAAAATGGGGGATACAGTGAAACCTATTTTAGTGGCCACCCAAGGAATCAACAAATTCAGTAGTCCAGTAGAAGAGATGGGCTTTCAACTATTAGGTCAACAAAATTGTGTACTGCAAGACTTGAGTAGACTTTTAAAATTGTGTTAAGACATGGAGGAGGTCCTTAGTGCAGGTTTCACTGTGGCTTGATTTGAGTCAGCAGGTTTTTAGTTGTGTATTTGCTGACTAGAAAACCATTAAATTTGAGCTCCATAAGACCCCAGTAGTGGTGGTTTCTTTCGTGTTGAGTTTTCTGAATGTACTCAGCTAAGACGAGCAGCTCCATAAAGCTGTACAGTACAATTAAATTTGATACTATGTTGGAAATTTCCTTCCACATGGTTTTCCCCAAAACGGATATCCATATTATGCAAAGACATTAGGGAACCCAATTTCTGATGAAAAGGCTGAGTAGCAGTATCTTTTAAACTTGAAATTTAGGGCATCCATTGAATCTGTACATAACTTAATTTTGTATTATCACATCTTTGGTGAAGAAAAGGGATATTTCCCAGCCAATCCATCCTCTAATTGAGATGGTGCACATCTCAATGCAAACACTTTTTTTCCCCTTCAAATAGAGGACTGTTTGAATTGTGCAGTCTTCATCGTCAAGCACTTAAGAATTTTGCAGTGACTACCACTTTGCCTATTCTGTTGTATTGGGAACGTAGCACTGTTTTAAGATGCAACAAAATTAAAACACATCTGGTCCTCTATCCAGTATCTTCTCTGGAGTTGCCTTTTGAGCTCTGCTCCACATTAGAGGTAGAGTGGCTACGCTCTGAGCCACAGATATTTATGCAGAGTGACATTGAGCACTCCTTTCTATTTTGATTTTCCCATTTAAGAAAAAGCCCAGTTTGGGGTGGGGAAGGAGTTATGTCTGTATATTTTTATGCCCTCAAATGTTGCAAATTCAGGTTCTTTGAAACAGATATACTTTTTCAGTACAAAAGGCAGCTCAACTTCCAGACTCTGGGTGAGTGGGTAAGTTCTTTCCTAAATTCGTGAAAACCAGAGACCTCTCTTGTTCCTGCCTGTGAGCCAAGGAGCAGCTATCTTTGGGACCATGGCATTGTTGGACTCAATTAGGGCAGCTGGGTACTCTTTGTGGGGGGGGGGGGGGGAAAGAGGTGCTTTGTCATAAGGTGGGAGGGAAATACTTTTCCTTTGGTGTCTCAAAGGGGATATGGGAGAAGGAGGGGTCCGAATTCCTTGGCTTGTCCTTATGCTCCACAAATCCTGCTATCTTCAGTTAAGTGGGGAGAACTGCCACCTTCAGCCTTTCCACATTGTCTGAAACAGCCGTTCTTAGTGACAAGGTCCAGTTTGTGTATTTCATTACCTCAGTATGGGAATATAGGTCCAATGCAGCACAGTGTGCTCCTGTGTTTAGGAGTGACTTTGTGCTTGAGTTCTGTAGACCAGTGGGGAGATAGGTGCACTGTGGACACTTGATATTCAGTAAGTAGTTTTGGCTAAACTACTCCAGCCCATCATCTGCTAGCCAGTCAACGAATTGATAACTGCTTCGGAAAGCAGCCGTCCCAACCAGGCCTGAAGTTCTACGATGGTGTGGACATCAGTCAGCTGAGGTAAAAAGCGGCTTAGAATGGCAAGGTGTGTGAAAACTCTTTTCTCTATCAGTGGTGGGGAGGAGGGAAGAAGAACAAGAGAGAATCCACACTTATAAAAAAATAAAAAGCATCTGGATTGCACTTAAATATATATTAGTGCAAATTCTCAAGTGTTATGGCTGTAGGTTATAAACCTTTCCAAAAGTAATCTTCCACACTAAATGAGGACATATTTACAAACGTAGGTACTTCTCTGTGTTGTAGGTAGAAGAATGAGAAATACTTTCAAAAGAGTAGCTTGTTAAAAAGGAATGCTTTTAGTTCAGAAGGGGTGGGGGATGCAGAAGTAACGAAGCTAGGCTCTGCAGGGATATACATGTAGTACTAGGAGATTACAGTGTTTTAAAATTAAAATGAAGTCAAACACTTAAAATGAAGTAAACATTATAGTTGGCAAGACTAATCAGGGCTGTTGTTGCTATGTAGGAGAGAAACATCTGTTTAAATTCCCTCAGCATTATTGGGAGACTAGTAGCAACATTTTCAATAGTATTGAAGTCCCTTAGTTGCCAAAGTCCTGTTTTCAAAAGCCTTTAGTGTAGACCTATCCTATGCAAACATAATTTATGTCACTCGGGGGTGTGAAAAAACTCTTCCCCCGAGTGATACAAGTTGCACTGACATAAGAGCTCCTGTGCATAGCGCTATGTCCACGGGAGAGCTGCTCCCGCCAACATAACTTCTGCCACTTGTTGAAGTGGTTTTATTATGCCAATAGGAGAGCGCTTGTGTTGGCATAGAGCATCTTCACCAGATCGCAGCAGCACTGTACGTGTAGACATGATCTTCGCTCCAAGTCACCTTTGAAGATAAGATTTTAGATGCTTTTGAAAATTAAGCCCTAGATCCTGATAAAGGTTAGCATACGGAGTCAGCTAAGTGGAATAAATGTGAAACAAGATGACATACAGAAAATAGTAATTTTATGTCCATATATTTAATCTGATAAATAGTTTACCCATTAAAGAATCCATGACAGGAGGCAGAAATATTGGTACCAATTCCTGTGTGCCAAATACACTTGTTCTGTAGCCCATTCTGTTACTAAAATATAGCTCCAAACTTTTATATTCACCCTTTTTACTACTAAGAAACCGTCTGTATGGGGAAAGGAAACGTACTTGTGGACTCAATTTTGAATCTGCTCCTGCAGATACCAGCAGTTAACTAGAAACAGATCTTTAGTTATTGAACATGTCAATTTCAGCCATACTGTCTTTTGTCAAATCCCTCAGGTAGGGTCATGCTTCTGCAGGCCTTGAGGTCTGCTCCTGATGGAATTTAGTGGGAGTTTTCTCATTTGCTTTAATAGGACCAAGCTTGTAGCTGGGAGCCTTCCAAAGAAAACCCAAGTGATGCGGCAAATATTGGTGATCAATAGGTGGCATTCTTTCCTCTGAGTCCATATTAAAAAGTGAATGGAAATGTTTGTTTTTAAATTAAACAAGATCCCAAATTCTTAACAGAAATTCATGTGCAAATATAAAAACTGGAAATACATGTTAAAATTATCTGTTTGATTTGTAATTTAAATCTACTATTTCATTAAGCTTTGGGATCTAAACCTCAAAAAATCATTTTCATTAAAACCAATGCCTCAGATGGTGGTAACATTCCCAGCAAGACATTTTTCAAATTTATCTTTTAGATGAAAAGTAGAATCAAGGTCGTCCTGACAACTTACAGTCACTGAAGAACTTATGGCTCTTTCTTTTCCTCCTCTTCCTACCCCCTACCCCGCATGAGAAGTGTTAATGTCTGTAGCCTGGCCAAAATCCAACTTCTTAAATTACATTCTGCCTACCTAAATTCTCCTTGAAGTTTCTCATGGATATAGGTTCTCAAACTTTATATTGGCAACCCCTTTCAGACAGCAACACCCTCCCCCCCCTTACAAATTAAAAACAATTTTTTATATTTAACACTTTTTTAAATGCTAAATTTATAACCCTGTTTAAAATGAATTTACTTTTCTCACCACTTTTAAATTGACTAAAACATATTTTTTTCTAATTATAAGCAGAATTTATTTTTTTTTAAATACTGGGAGGAAGAAAAAAAAAAACTTTGTCAATATCACTTTTCACAGCAGACTTAGCACCCCATTATTTCTGAGCTGCTGCTGTTGGAATGTGCTGTCCCAGAGCTGGGCGGCTGGAGAGTGGTGGCTGCTGACCAGACATCCAGCTCTGGAGGCAGTGCCATTACTAGCAGCAGCGCAGAACTGCAAAAGTAAGGGGGGCAATGCCATATCATGCCACCTTACTTCTCCATAACATTTGACCTTTCCACTCAGAGGGGTGGCTTCGAGGCAGGGTGGTGCTAAGGCAAATTTTGAGATGGCTATAGCTCTTCTGCTGCTGAACAATCAAGACCCCTAATGTTGTCTCAGTCTCATCTTTTTTTAATCTCAAGACAACGAACATGCATGCACGATACTACAATCCCCAGAGTCCAATTTTCTTAAGGTGGTGATGATACAAATATATATTTTATTTAGGAACAATGATAGATGCATTATACATTTACAATACTTTTTGAAGTAAATACACTACATTGTGACAGAAAGGTCTGTGTAATTTTCTAAAACGCTAGATTTAAATTCTGTATATTCTAGCAGTTGGTCTCTGTTTTGTGCATGTACTTGCGACCCCCTGAGGAGTTGCAACCCCCAGTTTGAGAACTGCTGATGTAGTACCTCTTCCTTTCCTAAACTACTGTTGCTAGGTGGTGTTAAACAGTTGCCTTTTACCTCAGAGCTGGTGGGTGAAATTGTTACGTATTAATTTGTAAACTGTTTTGGGATCCATCTAGATAAAAGATGGAATGTAAATCTATTATCAAACTAATTTCAGCTACGTTAAATACAAAAAATAAAAGGTTGCCAATTAGAAAAGATTAACATCAGTATTGTGAAGCTCTTCTCCCAAATCTTTAAAAGGGTATTTCAGTTGCGGGAAAGCTTGCTTAAAACCAAATGTTTTTGAAATAGCTTTCGATTAAAGTTGATGTCTTGGCAAAACGCTGGCAAAATGCTCCATGTTGCAAAATAGTGCCCTTTTTGCCATCGGAAATATTGAGCTGACTAAGGCCTTGCATTTGCCCTGTTTTTAACCATCACTGTAGCTTTATTGGTGCAACCCCTAGTAAAGATAAGCAAAGCTGCTGTTTGCACCCGTGGTGCTAACCATGGTTTCCAGCAGGGACAAGTTCTGCCAGTGCAAATAGCTACTTTGTCTACTGTAGGGGCTTTTACTGGGCAGCTATACCTGTGGCTGGTCACTGCTGATTATAACCAGGACACATCCCCAAAGTTGATATGGCAGCATGAGGAGCTGCATGCAAAGTGCCTCTGATGTTCCAGTGAAGTGGTGAGTAGCTGACTCATCCCCGGTTGGTTGGCAGCAGGAAATCCTGAATAGGGGTCACTCTGGAGATCATTGAGGATACTAACTGCCATCTCCAAGGTGTAGTGTAGTTCAAGACCCATTGATGTTGCTAGAAGAGAGAAAAGCACATTTCAGTGGGGATAATGGGTTAATATTTTTGTTAGAGGCTCATTCCTTTCTCTCCCCTCCAGTAATATCCTAGGGATTACTGCATCCCTATAGCTGGGGTAATTTACAATCCACAACCCCAGGAAATGTGCTTATATACAGGTCTCCTTCATCTCTGTTGCTCATGAGGCGTGGCCATCTTCCGGAGTGGTTGGAGTGATTACTTTTGCCACTTTTTATAGCTTTGTAAACAAGGTCGTAGGTTTATTTCAAAGTACATAATGATTAGCTGAATAATGCTCTTTAAAAAGAGACAGTGACACTGCAGAAAAACAGACCCACACATGCGAGATATCAAGGGCTAAGTTTCTAAAAGCCAGACACCAACTGACTCATCAGGTTAGTCTCTGTGCACAGCCCTCTGGGTTCCAAAGCACCATAGGATCAAATTCCGCAGCAGTAAACTCCTAAATTCTGTGGCAGTGTTAACTTACTATGTCATGAAATGCCTTCATTCCCATTCCACCCACCTACACATCTATGGGTTGCAGGTGAAAACACTTGTTGGTTTAGTTACAAAGATGGGGTTTCTGTTATAGTCTCTAAGCAGCCTAGCTCCACTGCTTGAGCTTGGGCTGTTGCACTGTTGCCCCGCTGACCAGTCTGTGCATTTGGCTTCCCTGCTCCTTGGCTGTAAGCTGTGTTCCAGCTCTCGGTCTTCAACCCCTGGGACTGAAAGGAAAGAGAAGGTATATAGAGATGGCCAGAAGTTCTGTTTAATGCAGGGAGTAACTTCCCTAGTCTTGGTAATCAAGAAAGATGCTTGAAGCCAAGTGTGTACAAGTTTGAAACATACAGATTCTTTTCTGGAGAAGAGAAAATGGTGAAAATCCAGGAGAGGGGAATTAAGCTCTGCTCCATAAAATCTAGACCCATTTAATGGGATCACCATTGTAAAACTTTGTTTTGCTCTTACTAGGAAGTTGAGCTAGTATTTATTTTGGTTTGGTTCAGTTGCTTTAAGCATGTTAGGGTTCAGTTTGGGTTCAAGCCATCAAAAAAAAAGTAAATGGGCCAGTAACCAGTTCAAATCAAGTTTAGGCATTAATAGAAGTTAACTTAAAATTGAAACTCTTGGGGTTTTTTACCATTTATTTTTCAACTTTGAGTTTTCCTAGTATTTTCTATTGTCAAATAAACATGATTATTTCTTATGAGCAGTTTGAGAAAACTAAAATAACAGCTGTTCAATCTCATATTGGACCTATACAGTTAAAGGATACATTTGAGTTTGGGGCAACTGGAGGCAGGAGCTGCCTTAGGGGTTGGGTATAGGTGGGAAGGCCTGTCTAAGGGGGAGAAGGATTGAGGGGCTATTGCCGTTTTCCTTGGGCTTGATGAGTTATTGTTAACTTCTGGGACCAGGGAGCATTCTACCTCATTTTTCCCCAGTGGAGAGTCTCTGGGATGGTTTGTCTGTCTCTGGGAACTCGCATGGTATGTAGGTAGCTCCTAAGCTTCCTTTCTCCCTTCTTACTCTTGTGGCCTGGCCGCTTTCTATTCTCATTATACCGGAACAGGCCTTTGTGGTAGCATTCACATGCCTATCTTATTTTATGAAGAAAACACAATTACAATAGTCTTTTAAAATATTGATCTTAAAAATGCTGAACCTTTATTTTTACCAGTAACTGACATTTTTTTCAGGTTCAGTAGGTAGGACAATATTATGGTTCATGTTTGGTTCTGCTCCAAGTAAAAATTCTGGGTCAGTTAGACTCCCAGGTTCTTACTAATCTTTGTTTCTGTTTATAGTTACTCCCTCCCCGCAAAAACCAAACAAACCTGAACAAATGGCAGCTGTTGCTTATGTCATGTAGACAGACCAACTTGCTGGCAAATATGGCCTTGTGGTTTCCCTCTAGCAGACCCTTAGCCCTGGTTTACTCCCCTTTCTTCCACCTTCCCAAGAAGATGTGTTCCTCTTCACTGGTGAGATGCAACATGATAAAGCTCAATGAGAATAGGGTGAAGTACCAAATGTTGGAGCAGGTCTATGTGCCTCAGTTGAGGGACTATTCTGATCGTCCCAGATTTTGGGGCTAGAAATGTGAAGCATGTGTCAGCATGGAACATTAGAGCTGCGTGAATAACCAAAAAATTATGGGGGAAAATAATTTCGAGTTGTCTTAATGGAAATTGTTCAGCGAACGAAAAGTCAAATATTTTGCTTAAGGTTGAACAAAATACTTGTTTGAATTTTGATATCTTTTTAAATGTTTTTCAAATGAAATTGAAACAAAGTTTTGTAGAATCAAACCCCTTTATTTCAAAAATGTCCAAATGAAACATTTTGATTTTTTTTCAATTGTTTTTACTGAAATATTTAGGTGAACTCCAATGTTCTAATTGACCCAAATCTACAATATTTATTTATTTATTTATTTGATGGTAGGAGGGGAAAATTTTTTCTAAACATTTACCTAGCTCGAATGCACATAGTCTCCACAGGATCCAGATAGCAGAGGTGGACTTAATCTCTTTTCTTGAGCATGGTGGTAGTCTCAGGAGGCAATGTGTTTATTGCAGCAGATCTGACCTACATTGAGAACTGTCTGTCCTGGGAGCCATCGCTATTTGTCTCCCTAAATTCTTCAGTTTGGCTTGGGAAGGTGTCTGAGTCATTGCTCTCGGGTTCTCCCACTGCTCCTCTCTCCCATGATTGGTCCAGAGGCAAATACTGAGGAGGCAGCTTCCTAAAGCTTCCCAACCCAGCCACCCTGGCATAGACTCTGTGGGATGTGGTTGACTAGCTCTTCCTCAAGAGAAAAGGCATCACTGAAAGCTCTTCTTACTCAGCTCTTTCAGAGAGCATGTGCAGAAAGAGGTCTGTATAACTTCAGAGAACGCTCTCCTTGCTAACCCTCATCTGCAGGAATGATCACTGTGACGAAGTAAGGAGACATTCTCCTGTTCTGAGAGAGGAGATGAGCAGATTGCTTTGGCTTTAAAGTCTTGGAGCCAGCAATTGCTCCGAGCAGGCTTTTTTTTCTTGCAGACTGTCCGGATTTCCTATCTGGAAGTTTCAGCAGTTCAACTTCTGGGGGAAATGTCCTTTGATAAATCTAGTTCCTTGGGTACTTGCTCTGATCCTTTTATGGCATAGTTTTTTGGTTTCTCCCAACCCCCCCTCACATCAGAGCCACCGGTTTAGGGATTGCAAGAATGTAATCTGTATGCCAGGCAGCCTTTCTCTATTGTGGTAAGAAGGACTGTCCAATCCCAGAAGGAGTTGCCCTAAGTTTGAGATGTTGCGGAGCAACTCTTTATCAGTATATCATAGGGAATGTGGTCTAGACAAAAATGAGAGCTGGAGGTCCATCTTGAAACAATGTAATCAACATCTCTCTCCATTCAATTTTCAAGCCATTCTCTGATTAGTCTTAATCTGCTCTGAAAACTCAGATGATGTTAACAACAACCAGGAAAGAACCAGGATCTTTAGCTCAGAAGACTTAAAAACAAAGGAATTGCCATACTGGATGAGGCTGGTACTGAAGTGAGGCTGGTACTGATCTATTTCCCAAGACCCACACCTACCACCTTTCCAAAAATATGTATGTTTGCTACCTTTCTGTTTAGTTAGTAGCTGATTTAACTGAGTTCCTATTTTTGTTGCAGCCCAGCTATTTCATTCTTCAGAACTTTTACAGATAGTTTCTCTGCAGTATTCCAGTTCTTCTTAGTTGGTCCTCTTTCTCCCTGGTAGCCCAGCGGACAAATCTATTCTCTTCCAACTTTTGACTTATTTAAGGAATTTATTTTTTATTTATTTTTCAGCTATTTGCTCTTCAGAGTCCTCCATAGTTCTTAGATTTTTTTTTTTTTTTTGTTCCTTTTTGTTGGCTTCACTAGAATTAGTGCCATTTTCTGAGGGAGACTTGTGCAGCTCAAATAGCCTCTTGAATCTGGCCATTTAACCATATTATGCCACCTCCTCCCAGCTTCCTTTTTTGCTTAGAGGTATAAATGCCTTCTGGGAATTTTGATATGCTTTCAGCAGCTCCATGCTGAGTTTTGACTAGGATCGAAGCTTCATCCTCTTTCTTTCTAGAGTTAATTGTTACAGTACTAGTTTTTGGGACAATTCCTCCTCTGAGGATAACCACCTTAATTGTATTCACAAAAAGAAAAGGAGTACTTGTGGCACCTTAGAGACTAACAAATTTATTTGAGCATAAGCTTTCGTGAGCTACAGCTCACTTTATCGGATGTTAGTCTCTAAGGTGCCACAAGTACTCCTTTTATTTTTGCGAATACAGACTAACACAGCTGCTACTCTGAAAGCTATTCAAGCATAGCCTCCCATCTTGTGTGCTCTAGAAACTAGTTCTTCCAAGAAGCAGTCCTTTAAGGAGCTGGAATAAAGTTTAGAGAAATTCCCACATGGCAATTGATTTGTGACAATTGACCGAAGTTGCATACTACCGTTTCGTTAAATTTAGTTGTCCCTTTCACGTCTGTCAGTCGTGTGCAGTCTGTCCTTTTCCTGATCAGGAAGCTGATAAGCTAATCCCTCTGTATATTTGCATACTTATCTACATGGAAATATCTTTTATGGAAATACCTTTTCTAAAGGGAAAAGGTTTTGGAGTCTTGGATCATTTATCTTCTCCCTTTCCTAAACTCCCTCCCATGTACTTTCTTCTTTCCTGGTACCCAAAATTGGCAGCCACCCTCACATTAGGCTTGATGTTGCCACTTCTAATGCCAGTCAACACCATCTTCAACTGTTCAGATTGGGATCAGACAATTGAGGCCAGTTCTGTGTGTTAGACCAGGATTTTGAGACTTCTAAATCCACTGTTACTTATTTGCGGTAACCAGGGTTCCATGTTTTACAGGACTACAGTATTCACCTCTTTCTCTGCAATTGAAGGTAGCGTCCACACTATGAAGTTTTAGGAAACTTCCCACTAGTGCTTCTATCCTTTCAGTTGCACTGGTGAGAGCCCTATTATAGGCATGGCTTCAGCAGCTTCTGGTGTTTTTACCCTTGTGTTGGTTACGTCTACTCCATTCACTTCAGTAAGGTATTAACTATGAAACCAGCTGAAATGTCAATGTAAATTTTGCTACTGATTATTTTAGCTTGAAACTTCCAGTTTAATGTGCTTGTCCCCTGTTGTTGGATTCACTGGTAGATATTGGGGGAGAAGTACACTGAGGTGGCTACTTGCTGTCAATGATCGTTGAGGCTGGGAACTAGTAGTTGAAGTCCATCCTTCTCCCCCTCATCGACCTTGATTTTTGGATCTTTATGGCCTCTCACTAAAGGGGTGGGAAAAATCAGAGTCAGACCCCCTCAAAACATGAGATTTTAAATAATAAATCTTAGGGTTCTTTTTATTTGCTTTGAGTCACTAGGGTTCACGTTTTCAAGCTTTTCTCTGAAACCAAGATGGCTAGAACCCTTTTTGTAAGTGAAAGCTGAGATTCTCATGTAATAACATGGCTCCTGGAGCTTTAAGAGAAATGCCAGATATTGCGAGACTCACGATAAAATGGCAAGAGTTTGCAACCCTGGAGTAGGGTGCCTGATTGCCTTTTGTTCCTTTGAAAATTTTCCCCCTAGATGCTTCTGTTGCAGTCCTGGGTTCCATAAGTCCCAGCTGTAGCTACTCAAATTACCTTGTTTCCTCTGGACAACTTCTACAGTGTAGTTATGCAGTGTCACTTCAGAATTCTGCAGCTCATTGGAAACTGGGAATTTGGAAGCTGTGCCAGAATAAAACCTTATTTTAAAACAACATAAGGAATGGTGTACTAATGGTCACTTTTTTCCCTTAAATTCAAAATAGTTTTAATGAATTTAATTGCCACAGAAATTCTAGTGTTCTGCAGAATTCAGTATTGCTGTGCCACAGAAATCTATATCACAGGGAGCACTGGCCCTGCTAACAAGCATGAATTTTTAATGTGTGCACACAAGATTTGATTTAGTGAGGCTGAGTTACCACCTAGTTGAGTGTACGATCAGAATCCTGCACTAAGTAGCTCTGCAAGATACCATTGGGTCTTCCTATTATGCTGCATATCCCACCTTAATGGACCTGATTGTCATGCACTGAAGAACATATATGGCCTTTGAAGGTGCCACGGTCCTGATACCTTGTATTCAGTAAAGGTCCCATAGGTTTTTCTCCAAAGATAGTGCTGTTTTAGGCACATATTCTGCTCCAATTCCAGTTTGGCGAATTTTGCCTATGTAAATTCTCTTGAGCATCAGTTAGATATCCGAGTGATTCTCAAACGGATTGGTAGATCCTTTTTTGGTGGTCTACAAGGCCACCAAAAACAGTGTGGGTGGGAAGGATAAAGAAATGAAAGGTTCTGAGTGGTCCAAGAGATGACTTCTTCTAAGAAACAATCCTCAGAAAGAAAAATATGAGGAAGGACATAGTTTTTTCACTTGCCTGGAACAATTGAGTAGTGTTGCAGTGTGCTGTTTTTTAACAGCCTCGCTAAACCCCATGGTCGGCTGCCATTCAGTGGTAGGTCACCTGATGTATCGCCTTTGCAATCACTTACTAAAAGCCTGTATGATGCTTTGCAATCTATTTGGATGAGAAGTGCTATAGAGATATGTAAGTCAGTTAACAAGGTCTATGGGTTATGACAGGTTGTTTTAGATATATTTTTATTTTCGTGTTGGAGACGAGGGGAGGGACTCTCCTTACCTGACACATACTCAGGTTTGCTGTCATTGAAATTAAATCTTAGAGAAGAAAATACACAGTACAATGTAGCCAATAGGATAAAATTAAAAAGGGAACAGTCTTCGGGGGATTTGGGGAGCAGAGATGAGCTCTGCTGAACAGGAACCCTTGCATTTACCTTTTTTAAAAAAAAAATCAAAATAATATTGGCCACTGAATCTGGTACATCATCTACAGTTAGGAGATTCTACGGGCTTTAATATGGAATATCTTTACCAGATTAAAGATATCTAGGGTGGGGAACCCTTCGTGTTATGTAGCTGAACAGAGCTTAGACTCGTAATGTAAACACTTTTGTTGGACTTGCTAGCTAGATCACTGGTCTTGCAGAGACCTTGTTAATAAATATTGATTACAGTACTACGTTGGAGTCCTGTTGTACAAGAATAAAAAAGAGACCTGCCCTGAAGGACAGCATGGATAGTTCTGGTGGATCTTTTATATGCAGATGTAGCAGTTGGATTGGCTTGATAAACTGTAGCCACTCAACTGATTTGTCAAGCTTATTTTCACAAATGTAAAGGGAGTTTTATAATCAAAAAATCTCCATTAACAGAATGTCTATTGGATACGTAACATGTGCTTTGAATGGCACATAAAGGCAAACTATATTTAACCAATAAATAGTAACAACTCCAGTGAGGCATAAGGGATAAATATACCTGAGTCTCGGACCTGATCTCTAGTGCATGGCTATTGGACTTGAAAGCTTTTAAAAATCTTGTAATATCCTTGTGGGAAGGAAAGCGTTGCTAAAAGGGCATCTCCTGCGTTTCTTGTGCACCCAGAGGCTCCTGCTGGGTGTTATGAATGCAGAATTGGGCTAAAATAGAACTTCAGACAATAACAATTATTGAAACAAGGGATAGCACAATGAGTAGAGAGCTGAGTGATTCAATGTTAAGCCTGCTACACCATCTTGCACTCCTGCTGTGATGGGGATGAGAAGAGCCTGACAGTATGTGTTAAGAATGTTAGCCTTTTACATTTTCTTCCACTTGTCAGTAACACACTTAATGTTACTTAAAAATAGTCTGTCTGTCTGAATCTATTTAATACTACTTGTATACTGCTGGCATAAAGATTGCCTGCAATTTACAACAATTGAGCCTGAGCTTAGCTTGAGAACAGAGTAATTCTTCACAAAACTGTACAGTCTGGTTCACTGAGAATCTTATTTTCTTGGTTATTTGCAGTTATTCTTATGTCTGATTTCAAATGGCCTGAAGAAAATGCACATTTTCTTTAGAAGCAAAAATAGCTGAAGCCTTTAACATGTAAATACTGCTGCAGCTAAATATTTTACAGTAAAAAGTTGCAGATAACCTGGGGTGCTTTGGCTATATCTATTCAAGTGAAGTCTATCAAATTTTCTACTGTTTTTAAACTTGGATTTTTTTTTCCTTACACTTAATGATTTTAGATGAATATACAGCTGCTTTTCCAGGGTATCTTGGAGAAAGCAGCATGATCTGAGGGTGAATGGACATAGTGGGGAAGATACCTTAGTTAAGAGCAGAATTAAATGGACATAATATTACTTACTGTCATACCAGCTTTGGTTGTCCATTAGATAGATCTCACTAGCAAAGCAAGGTAGAACCAGGCTAGTGCTGGGATGAGAAACTTCCAAGGAAAATGCAAAGTGCTGAAGTGAGTCGAGGTGGTGATTCACTAAGGATACTCTTTCTTCTGAGTCGGTGCTGAAACACGCTCCCTAAAAGGTGCTGTGCTACCAGAGGTGCCATTTACTGAATGAAACCTCACTCTTTGGACTTGTTTACTTGAGTAAATTCTGCTCCAGTTTCTTTCCCCCTCTTCACTCCTGACCTTTTTAATGTCCCCAGTTGAGCTTTAGCTTTCAGCTCTATTCTCCCTGCTGAGATGTAATGGAGAGAAACAAATCTTATCAGAGATGTTTCATGGCCTGAGAGAGACCGAGAGGCGAACAGACTGAGGGAAGTAGCCAGGGGCAGCGAGGCTCACTTGCTGGCCTCCCTTTTATTCAGAAAACCTCCTTTGTGCCTCAGAGTATGTTCACTTTCTTGTCAGAACCCCTAGAAAGTGTTTGAATGCCTAATGATTCAAAGGATTCCCTTTCTGCACTTTCCATAAGAATATCCTGGCCAAATTCTACCTTGGGTAATGATATTCTGTCCCTCTCAACTCCCTCTATAGTTTCAATTGGCTGTAGATATTCTTAAACTGTTGCGTAATGCTAATAAGCAGCTGTCATCTTCCACCTGAAGTGGCTGCCATTCAGTGGTGGGCGCAGTGGTTTCCTGCAGCTGGTTCGTAAAGCACTCTGGGGTCCACCTGACTGGAAGGTGCCGGCCTAATTTATTACATTCCTTTTGTCCTGGCCCTTGGCTGGGAGACTGTGCTGAGTGGAGCTTGTGCTGTGCTACGCAATTTTTTGATACCGGACACTGAAAGGCTTTAAACCCTTGAGTTGAAATTCTGGCTCCATGGAAGTCAATGGCAAAACTGATTTGAATTAAGTGAGGCCAAGATTTCACTCTTTGCTGTTTTGTTCTTCACTAGAAGACTCGGATGTCTGAGAAACTGAGTTGAGGAGGGAAAAGTAATATTAAAAATTGGAATTTGAACAGTCTTTAAAAGTTTCTGCATATCAAAGTTTCCAGTCTTTTGCAGGAACAAGAGCTTACTAGAGAAGGGACTAAAGACTCATTGATTCAAAACCTTTCAAAAAAAAAAAAAAAAATTCTCCAAGGCAATGTTCACTACTAGATCCTTTTAAAATTAGACTCTTTTCTATAAGGACTGCATCTCACCTTTGTTGCATTCATGTTAAAATGGAAAGACTATTGAATTGGTATTTCTATTTCAAGGAGGCAACATTAACTGCAGGCTTCATTCAAGGATCAAAGAGTAGGTCTTTTCTTTCTAAATTTTTACTCAAATACATTTCCTCTCTTGCCATAGTGAGTCTCGGCTGCTCAGGAGTATACCCTAAAAGATCCAGAGCTTGAGGCTCATTCATATGTAAAACTGATCTTTAAGAAGTCTTCAAAAATTGTGCGAAGCAAGTCTAAGTTCCTTGATTTGTTGAATTTTAGTGATACCAAATGCATGTCAACCAGGCAGCTTTGGATGGATGTACATCTTCCCCCCCCCCCCCCCCACAGACCAGAAGGTAGTCCATAAAAATAGCATACTCAAAGTAAAGGTGAGACCTTAACCTAAGGTCACATCTACTCTGGACAGACAGTTAAGATCTTAAGGCTAGTTGAGGAGTTTGGCCTGATTAACTTAGCCAAAATGACTGCCTCTTCTCTTGCTAATGCTGTTGAGGCAACATGCTGTGCAATTGGTAAACTCCCTCCCTCCCAGGTCTGGCTGCATTTCAGTGGTGCTCTGTAGTTTGCAAAACACTTCTGAATTTCATTCTGAAGGATTCTAGAGTACAATATTTATTACACTAATGTACTCTTGAAAAGTGTTAGATGCATTGCTTTGGCTGAAGCAAATAGCTCTTTTCTAAGCCAATCAGTGAAGCAGCTCAGTAATGAACACCTTTTACATTATTGCACCAATATCCATCAGGCAAAATAACTAACAACCCTACGTCTTCCGTTAGTGCTGAGCCCCCATATAACCAAAGGGTCCCTGGAGCAGTGCAATGCTTGACTCTTATAAAACTGGACAGCTTGTTAGCTTCTCCCCCAGGTAACTTGTACAGTGACTGCAGCTCCTGGTCAGCTTGGTTCTCGCTTCTCAGATAGGAGTTCCCCCTGCCTCTTCCCTGTTTCCACCTCTCCCTTCCACCTTCATGCTTTTTGCATCAGCTTCCATCAGCTTCCACTGAGGCCTGGTCTACGCTTAATTGTTTTGCAGGTGTAGCTATGTCAGTTAGGAATGTGGGGGGGGGGGGGAAATCACACCCCTAACCAATATAGCTTTGCCAGCAAAAGCCTCAGTGTAGATGCAGTTATACCAGCAAAACAGTTTTTTGCTGATACAGCTTAGTATGAGCTGTTCCAGCAAAAGAACTGTTTGCTGGCGTAAGAGGTGTCTCCACTAGGAAGGCTGGCCGGCATAGCTATATAGGTAAACCTTTTCTAATCCAGGCAGGGCATGAGCCTCTTACTTTCTCCACTCATGGGCTTTCCAAAAAGAGTTAAGGAATGAGAGGGTGACCCTGCCATCAGTCCTAGTGTAATGGAAAGGAATTACAATGGGCATTGGTTCTGTGATATTTTGGCAACATTTTGACATTTATCTCCCATACATGCTTTGCCTCAATATTTATGTATCTCCAGAAGGTTAAGATTATCGCTTTTCCCTACCATTATCTTTACTTAACTTGCTTGAATGAAAGCTTCTGA
Source organism: Dermochelys coriacea (assembly GCF_009764565.3). Taxonomy (NCBI): domain Eukaryota; kingdom Metazoa; phylum Chordata; order Testudines; family Dermochelyidae; genus Dermochelys; species Dermochelys coriacea. Next base: position 16,694,940 of record NC_050085.1, on the reverse strand, counting down.
TTAAAATTGGCTGACAATGACTTCTAAATGGGGCAGTAGAATAATAGAGACAATCTTATAGCCAATAACATTGCTATGTCACACCACTTTGTTTCCGTGTTTAGTTTGCATGCAAGACCTATGAGAGATCTTCTTCCTTGTCCTGATATCAACTGTTCTGTAGAACTTTAGGCCTGGTCTACACACAATTCTTGTATCGATTTTAACTATTCCACTCCTACCCAAAATAATTAAATCAATACAGCCTCTAGTATAGATGCAGTTGAAGTGGTGTAAAGATGCCTTACACCAGTATAGCTTCTTTTCCTTCTGAAATGGGAATAGCTATACTTGTATAAGGCATCTCTAAACTGGTATGATTTTGAGTCTACACTAAGGCGCTTGTACCACGCTAGCTATAGTGATATAGTTAAAGTGATACCGTTTTTGTGCAGAAAAGACTTCTGGGGCATGTTTAAATTCATCGCCACCTTGAGCTGAGAACTTCAGTCGTTGCCACTTCATCAGATTGCTCTTTTCCTGGCCGCTGCTTATTTTAGATTCCTTCTGCTTTTCCATCATGCTTATTGAACTAATCTGAGCATTGTCCTGTTGAAGTCCTTTCTGCAAAGGGCCAGTTCTGTGGGTGTTTTGGTCTCTATGCTGGTAGCAGAAGCCCATCTCAGCCAGGGCTGTATTGCATACAGATTTTTAAAACAAACTTATTACAATATCTAGGTATTCTTACTGCATTCATAACCACAATATTTATTTGAGCTTTACAATACAGCATGTTTGTAAATATGGGTTATTTTGACTAATAGCTACTGAAACCAATCCATTTGAAAACTCACTCTTATCACAGAATGTTGCAGCTGGGGGAGCAAATTCATTCCTTCAAAAGAAATGGTTCCCTGGCAAAGCTTGGGTTGGGTTCTAATAGCCTTGAAAATGCCAAGGGGCAGTACAGGACATCAAAAGAAGGAAGTGAACTTTTCAGCGTAGCAGCTGGATGAATTGGAACCCTACCTAGACAAAATAGTAGTGGCCTGAAGTAGAGATTTTTGCAAATCACCTAGGAATTGAGTTCTTCAGAGCTGTATGACCATCTTGGGGTTGTGTTGGGCTCTTGGGAATTTAACTATTCCAGAAATTAAATCTAAATTATGTGCAATACTTCAATATTTTAAAATCACCATGCCATTTAATGGATGTGTACGTGTCTTAAAAATGACTAGTCTAATGGCACCTTAAAGACTAACAGATTTATTTGGGCATAAGCTTTCGTGGGGAAAAAACCGCACTTCAGATGCATGTCTTAAATGCATTCCTAAACAGCATGTAATTTCCACTTTATAAATTTTCATTTCCAGAGCAAACCTTCTCCTACACACCTGCTTGTATGTTAAGTGCACCGCTCTGCTCAAATGGGATGCTCTGCCACATCAGCAGATTGAAATCTCCTATTACAATGCATTTGTTCTGCTTCTTAAGTTACCACGCAGACAGTTTACTTAAGCAGCCTTAATGGTAATATGACGGAGCAGTTGTAACAACTGTGATGTTGCTTGGGTAAATAATTTTTCATCACAGCCTAAGCACTAAGTGTGCAGAGACCATTAAAAGGGGGTTATCTTTCACCAATAGCAGGTATATTCTTCCTGGATTGCAACTCTGGCTTGTTTCAGTATAACTTATAGCTAGCAGTAAAGACCTCTTATTTAAAAGAGTCTAGCTCTTTGGTCACCAGTTTTCAAAATTGTTGCACACTTGATTTTTGGCAAGACCATGGAGCAGTTGTCCCCAAAGTTGATTCTGTTTCTTTTATGATATTGAAACAGATTTCAACTAGCATCTTTGTTAGACCTCCATTTGGAACTGATGATGGATTCTGTCTGGTTCTGGTTCAAATCCAGCCCAGATTGGTGGTGCCCCCTAAGTGATGAGAGTTTAGTTTAAGGCCACAGCAAAAAATTGGCAGTTTTAACAAGGACTGAATAGGGGAGAGGAGTGTATATACTACCCTTTTTCAGCTAAAGGTGACTTTCAAGTCAGCATTGGAGAAACTTGGGGCAATGTGAGGGAAGTTTACACTGCTCTTTCCTTTTGATATCCTTTCTCCAATAGTAAGTTAGCAATCTTCAGAGCTGCCACAGTAGTGTCACTAGTCACACTCAAGGCAGTACAATTGCTAGGCCTGACTTTTCCTTTGAGGACGTGTCTACCAAGCCTTTACAATTAGGTTGGGTCTGTTTGTAACAGATCTGTTAAAAAGGTAGCCCAGAACATTGCCTTTCTATTTGATGTTTCTCCATAACTGTAAGCAAAGCCACTTCCTAGACTACCTTCTCAGCTTTTTGTGACTGTCTAGGATCTTAAACACATCTGAGCAGTCTTAAGTCTGAGCATCTGAAGGCTTATCTGCAATCCATTTGAAGTGAGCATGGGTTATTTTTCTGTATATGTAATGCTTATATGATGTCTGGCACTTGGTAACATGAAGGAGCTTAGCTGTAGAACAGATTAATTTCCCTTAGGGTAGAGCTGCTAGTCTCCCTGCTACCAACAGGATTCCTCACCTGACTTCCCAAACTAAGCAGCTACCAATATATTCTCTAACTGTGCTTTGTGGGATCACAGCTTTTCATTTTCCTAAAGCATCTAGTAACTTGACGCTAGTACCTAACAATTTAAATCATAGAAAGTTCTTTTGGGAGAGTCCCTGTGTAGTGAATTTGATTTACATCTCTGATAATCTGAGCCTTCATAGTTTCAGTGATTTAATCCTGCTATTCTTGCCGCTAGAGGCATGAAATGTTGAGCTCAAGAAAACCAAGCCTGTTGGCATATGTGGGTACGGAAGAGCAAGTGAAGATGTCTGTTCTTTTTGATCAGTGGTTCAAATCACAACTGCATGTGGAGTAAAATATCAGTACTCTTAAAGATGCAGGATACTGAAATTCAGAGTGAACTGAACAAAATTCCTCTGGCAATAAACTTGCAAATGAGGGAGGTCTAGGTATAAATTATATGTTCCCCTAAAACATGTTGAGAATAAACTTCTGTGTAGCTTGTTTTGTGAGGCTCTGTGCAGGCAGATATGATTAGATGTCAGATTCGAAATAGGGTAAAATTTTCAAAAGGGCCTAAGATGCCTGTCTCATTTTCAGAAGTGGCTTAGATTGTTAAGAGCCTAAGTTATATTGACTTGAATGAGATTGAGGCTTCTAAGTCGCGTGGTGCTTTTGACATTTTTACCCATAACCTACACCTTGGGAAGGGAGGAATCCAGAAGAGAGGTAGGAGCAGGAAAAAGTCCCGAGTCAGCCACATTGTGTCTGTCCTGCTTCTGGTGTGAGGCCCCCAAGTGTGTGGCTAGGCATGTGTGGGGAGCAGATTTGGTGTGTGTGTGGTTTTTTTTTTTTTGTTTTTTTGTTTTTTTTTAGAATGAAAGGATGATTTATACCACAAGTGTAGGGGAAGTGGAGTGCTTGCTCTGTGCTTCAACGTGAATGTTCTGGCACAGTTTCCTTTATTCAGGGAGAGAGGCCTAGGAGTGCACAGGATCATAGACTTTTATAGCAGTGGATCATCATGCGGCATACTATATCTGGCAGTGTGAGTAGGAAGGGCCGTTATGGGAGTGGGAGGATATGTAATGCATTACCTGTTGCAAATGCATATGCAGTGCTCTCCCAACAGAAAACAAGTTGGCTCAGCAGTACTCCTGCTTCCCCCCCCCAAAAAAAGACCCAAAGAAAACATTCTATGTATGAAATTACTTCTGGCTTTGAAGCATTCTGCTTGGGTGATCTCTCCGTTAATGTATGCTACCAGCATGTGTGCAAGAAGTGTCTTCATGTCCCAGATAAAAGTGCTTAATCAGCTCTGAGAAATGTCTTTAAAAAGCAGCACTTTTTCAGAAATGATTTTCTACAGTGAATTTCTGAGATAAAGGGCAGGCAGCAAATGGCTGGGTGTGCTATAAATAGCATTATGCAAATGCCTGCAAAGGATCATCTAAACAGCCAAGGCTATGGCAAATTATGAACAAGTGGGGAAAAATGCTGTTAATCCTCTGATTAGGAATAAGGTTTGTTGAATACCTTATGGAGCAGCAGTACTCGAAGTATGTGCTTGCGAATGCTTTGGATGCTAACCTTTCCTGGGGGGAGGAGAGGGGAATGCAGCCGCACTGCAGAGCGGATGCTTTAGACTGGTCCAACACAAGGTGGTTGAAGATAAACCTATTGCTAAACCTCTTCTTTCTGAACTGGATATATCTTATTGCTGAAGCTAACTTGCTCTTGCAGCGTGTGGAACAAAAAAATCTTAGGATTGTTTACTGTTAGATGTGGACTGAAGCAAGGCAGTTTAGAAATAAGTTAGCTACTTTTTTGGGTAAAAAAAGGCAGAGGTAAGGAGGGATCCATATTTTCAAGTTGCAGTTTCTCAGCTGTTGCCCCTGGGTCCTGTGACAGAGAAAGAGGTTAGACTATTATGCATTGTTGCTGCCCAATGGAAGATTTGACAGTCTCCAGCAACATTACAAGCATGTTCACAGCGGGAGTAGACCCGTGCTAGCATTGAGAACTGATGTGAAATGGGCTTGCTCTGAAAAGCATGTTATAAAAGTACTGTAGGCAATGTAAGGAAGTGGTGTATAACAAGCTTCTCAAAACTGAATCCCTCTCCATGCTGGTCAGGAAGTTGCTAGAACCCAGCCAACACTAAGTATATTCAGATATGGTTGTTCTAGCACTAGGTCCTAAGACAGAACCTTATACTGTTCTGAAAATCTCTTCTTGAAATTCCCTTGATATGAGCCCAAATCATCCTTTGCAACCAGAGCTTTTTTGGGGGTTGGGGGGAGGAAGGAATATGGAATACGGAAAGGGATATCTCAGTTCATCTGAGTAGTGATGAGTAGGTGTTGAGCAGTTTCCATGGCTGCTCCTGTGGAGGAAAGTGTCAGCTGAAGCCAGCATAAATCTGCTCCTGGAATGATGCAGGTCTGTGCAGACTCTTAAAGCTGCCACATTCATGACAGGGCGCTGTTTGAAAAATTGGATAGGGAAGGGGGAGGAAATTAGCCCTTGCTTCCCGTATGGCATTTTCTAACCCATGCCAAGTTACTCCCGTGCATTTATTCCAATCAGTGGGGTGACTGTCCTAACTCATAGAATTTACTTCCAGAGTCCTTTCCACGATGGAGAACAGTCTTGGACAGCTGAAACCAGTTTGAGGGATTGTGGTTGTGCACAGAACCATGTGCTCTGGTGACACTAAACAGAGTTGGAAAAAGAAAATGCAACTGCTGTCTCGGAGAGAGAGGGGGTCAGCATCTGGGATAATTAGCCTACCCTAAAATTCTGCTATGCCCTCTTGCCTCCTTCCTTGTACTCAGGCTTTAACATTGCCAGTAATTTACCCAGATGTGGCCTTCCTCATCCCTCCAGGCTCCCCATCCTAAAAGAGAGCCTATCTTCTACTATTGTCCTCTCACCCTGCCTCTTCCCTCTGATGGCAAAACAGCCAAAAGATTATGTTCTGAGGAACAAAGTCTGCCACTTATCTGAAACCTTATGATGGGCTCCCTCTCTTCTCTGTTGCTTGATCCTCTGAGTTCATTCTCAACTCCCTTCCCACTGCTGCCAAGTTAGTGTGCCTCTGCGTGCTGCTCACTATTAGCTTGTCAGCATCCTGCAGTTTCCTTGCTAAGTGCTCCATGACTATCTGACTGGGGACCCCTCCCCATTACTGTAAATATCTTTTCCCACAGGTGGGCTCTAGGGCACTGAGTGCTAACAAGCGAGCCATGACGGAAGCCTTGGGGCCCAGCAAAATGCTGCTAGGCATGCTGAGAAAAGAAGCGGCCATGGGATTGGGTGGGAATTTTTCCCAGTACAGCTTGGCTTTCAAAAACACCCTTGTTTTGCCCACCCACTTTTAAGGTGATGTGCTGTGATGCTGCTCTTGCTGTGATTCCCAGGAATAAAACCTACTCAGACACATTAGCACCATTGCCACTGGCCAGGTGTGGGTAGAAACCAGCTTGCTCTAGGAGCACTAGCAGTGCTGTAGGCCGGTGAGCAATGCAGCTGAGCCCCACACACTGTTTTTCTGCTCCTTTCAACCTTGCAGTGAAAAGGGAAAATAGTCATGAAGCAATTGTCCTCTTTGTAAATGACCCATGCACTAAGTTCGCAGGCCAGTCTGTGCATAGTAAGGAAACAAATAATGCTGTCCAGTGGGAAATGCCTTTTTCTTAGCATATCCAGCTCATCTAACCTAATGCTGGGTGGTTCCCTGGAAGAGACGATTTTTGTCCCTGTCTGTGTTTATAAATGACTCCAGCCGTGGTGCTTCCACTACTTCCCTCAGGAGACTATTTCACAGTCTAATAGAGTTCGCTATTAGGAAGTGTTTCTCTGCTACCCAGCCTCAATTTTACCTTGCTCAGTTTCATCCCCTTACTCCTAGCTGCACCTCCACAGCCATGATTAGGAGATCTGAGGGTTGCATTTTACTTGATTGTGATCATTCTCTCAAATCCACACTTCCTCCAAGGCACTAATTTTAAAAGAATCAACATAGGTTAAAATGCCAAATGCAAAAGCAATTGAAAAGCTTTCTCAAGTAGGAGCAATCAAAATTGTGCACAGCTGCTCTCTGTTAATAGAAAAGAAGGCCAAAGGTTGTTTCAGCATGGACTAATCTTTTGTCCCTAGCATGGGTGTGTAGTACTAGGTGGGGCTTGGTACTTAGGACCTATCTACAGTAGGAGCACTGTACCGTTACAGGAATTCCAGTATACTATATCTGCAAAGTGCTCTTAGTTTGGGGGCAGCTATACTGGCAAAGCTGCACTTTGTACCAGTATGTCAGTAACTCCTAGCTTTTATGTAGCTCTTTTCATCAGTAGATCTCAGTGATCACATTTGTAAGGCCCTATCTTTCCCATTTCAGTCCTGAGAAGTGAAATAAACTATACCAAGAAAAGTGTAGTTTTACCAGTACAGTATAGCTGTGTCTACACTAGAGACTTCAGCTGGCACAGCTATGTTAGTTAGGGATCACACCTTTGCCCATGCCTGATCAACCATGCTATGGTGTCAGAAGCCTGTAGTGTAAACATAGGCTCAGTTGACGAAGGCAGCAGAAAGACCGCCCTGTCAAAGTTGAGAAAGGGTAGCGAAGTTAAAGGCAAGACCCACAGGACGAGGAAGAGAATGGTGAGACATGGTTCCTGGAGGTGGGTTACTGACCCTTTTAGAGAGGACTAATAATTAGAGCCTTTCACTTTTAGGTTGTCAATTTGAACCTTGCCCTGTTTCACCAACGAACAGAAGCTGTTACTGTTGTGGGTGGTTTGGAGACTCTGTGAAATATGATGTGTGGCCAAGGCATTTCAACGCAAACCACTACCATCATAATTGGCCCCCTTCTTAGTAGCCTGAGCAGAAAGGACATGGACTGAATGGGCCTCAAAGACTAAACTAAGCCAGAGGCTGTTCCTCCAGGGCAAGGTTGAGCTGCATTGGGAATCCAGCCTTGCTGCTGCCATTCAGGGGATAAATACTGGATTTCATTCTTCTTGTTATGAGCACTAAGCAACAAAATATTAAATTAAAGATTAAAAGCTACTGGCATCACAAGGAGCATCTTAATCTAACACCTATTCCCTGGAGTAAACTGAACAGGTCATCCTAAGGATGTCTGGGCAAACCAGATCGAGGTGGATTTGCATAATGAAAAGCTTTGCATTTTTCATGCTGAATTTATTCATCCAATGCAATAGAATAAAAATGACCTCAGTCAGGCTAGTATAGGGAGTATGTTGGTTTAGTTTGATCTTGAATGCTCTTGTTTTCCCCACATGAAAACATGTTCTTTGAAAACCTGTTTTGTTGCCATTCCACCTGGTGCTGTGGCTTCCTTAAGTGAAGTTGAGCCTGGCTAGTGCTTAGATGAGATCTCCGAGGAAATCCCACATGCTGCTGGTTCTGGTGATGCAATGGGTAGGAGCTCTTTCTGCTGACCCCATGTGGGATCAGCTCCCCAGGATAATATCAGGCACTGTGCTATATTTCAGATGTGATTTAAAACTTTGTGGTTTTATGGCCTTTAGCACAAAGATAAGTGGTATCACCTCTGATGTCCGTGCTAAATTCAAATGTCAGAAATTGCATTCTGCCTACCTAAGTTTTCCACCTACAGTTTCAAACTAGATATGGTGATTATCATAGAAATGTAGGGCAGGAAGGGACTTCCACAAGTCCTCTTGGTACAAGCCCCCTGTGCTGAGGAAGGACCAAGTAAACCTAGAACATCCCTGACAGGTGTTTATCCAACCTGTTCTTTAAACCCACCAGTGATGGGGATTCCACAACCTCCCTTAAAGCCTATTCCAGAACTTACACTACCCTTGTAGTTAGAAAGTTTTTCCTAATATCTAACCTAAATCTTAACTTACTGTCACAAACTGTTGTGTGGTGCTACTGTGCACTACTGAACTGCTCCTGGCTGTAGTTCAGTGCAGGGTGCCACAATTCCTTTGTGTAGTTCAGTAAACGCTTCTGTGAGACACCAGAAAAACGTAAGAAGTGTTATGTATTGTATGATGTTTGGGAGTAAGAGAACCAAAGGTTATTTGAGTTGAAATGTAGAATCGTAGGACTGGAAGGGATCTTGAGAGGTCAATCTAGTCCAGTCGCCTGCATTGGTCCTACTTAAATCATTAAACGTACTTCAAGGGTCACAAGTTAGTTTAGGCCTAAAATTTAGGTTTTTATTTTAAAAATACTACAAAAACTAAGATCAGTTAAAGGATTCCCATACTTTGTGATACAACTATATTTTGTTTAGTTGTAAACATTCCCCTGCATTGATTGCAATCCAAACTTCATAGCATTGCTAGCATATGATCCAGAAAAGTAAAGTGACTAATCTGATTTTCATTGCCCAAGTGGAGAGGAATATAAAAATCAAAAACTGGCATTAATGATAAGTAACCTTGATATTTTAACTTTATTTTCAGTGTTGTGTAAGGCATTGACACCGAAAAACTTTTCAAATGTGTTTAACCCCAAAGTATCCCCTTTTTGTGTGTTAAGACGCTCTATCTAATGCTCAGAACCTGAGTTACATTACACAATACAATGAGCTCTATAGACACAGTCTGAACTACATAAATTTTATGTTTAAAAACATGCAGTTTCCATGCAAACTGAAGTGGATCTAGCCATATTCTTGCAATAGTAAATTGCAACAGGCTGCAGTGTGGGACTTTTAATCCTGATTCTTTTTCAGTCTTATTCCCTGGAGAATAAGGAAGGCTCTTAAACTACTGGAAAGCTAGATCAGTGGGCTTTTTTTTTTAAGGCCACCTGGAGGAAATGTTTGGTTTTCATTTCTGCAAATACGACACATACACAATACAGAATTGACGTTGTAAATAGTAGCCAGTTAGAAAGCTAAGATGGTACCATGGAAAAATGAGACCTGTAAATGCCATTCCAAACAGCTATAATTGGCTTGTCTGCATAGCAAAAACAGAACATTTGGTTTCTACAAGGAAAAATTACGGTATCTGTATCGGTATGTTGACTACTGTATCCAGAGCATGAGTCATTCGCATGTCAGATTTTTATTCGAAGATTTAAAAGCCCTAGGTGCCGGGGATAGCTATGAAAATGTTTTCACCAAAAGTGTGTCCACTTCTTTAGTAAATGCAAAGTTAAAAGCTGGATATAATTTACCAAATTTTTAATATAATCCCCACTATGTTTTAGATAATGACAAACTTTCATCTTAAATCAGTTGTGAATTTCATGTTTAAAAGGCTCATTTTGTAGGTGTATAAAATGGAACATTTGAAATACTTGGGTGGATTGAAGCTTAACTTGATAATATGTACAGAATGTTAACTAAAATATGCCAGTAGTTGTACTCGTGCAGTATTTGCATAGTGCCTTTTGTGGGCCTGAGAAGGCTTCCTGGAATTAAACCGTGCACTATATTAAACCATATATCCAAACTCTGCTTAAATGCAGCCCATTGTGAGCATTATCATGGAACCAACAGTGCTACACAGTATGGGCAAGAAATTAAAATTAGGGTTGTCAAGTGATTAAAAAAATTCATCAGGTGATATAGAATACTTAAGTATTTTGGATGTTTTCTACATTTTCAAATATATTGATTTCAATTATAACACAATACAAAGTGTACAGTGCTCACTTTATTTTTTATTACAGATATTTGCACTGTAAACAAATTGTATTTTTCAATTCACCTAATACAAGTACTGTAGTGCAATCTCTTTATCATGAAAGTTGAACTTACAAATGTAGAATTATGTTAAAAAAAAAAAAGGCATTCAAAAATGCAAAACTTTAGAGCCTACAAGGCCACTCAGTCCTATTTCTTGTTCAGCCAATGGCTTAGACAAACAAGTTTGTTTACATTTGCGGGAGATAATACTGTCCACTTCTTGTTCACAATGTCACCTGAAAGTGAGAAGGTGTTCTTATGGCACTGTTGTAGCCTGCGTCGCAAGATATTTATGTGCCAGATGTGTTAAAGATTCATATGTCTCTTCATGTTTCAACCACCATTCCAGAGGACATGCATCCATGCCGATGATGGGTTCTGCTCTATAACAGTTCAAAGCAGTGTGGATCGGCTCATGTTCGTCATCTGAGTCAGATGCCACCAGCAGAAGGTTGATTTTCTCTCTTCGTGGTTTGGGTTCTGTAGATTCTGCATCAGAGTGTTGCTGTTTTAAGACTTCTGAAAGCATGCTCCACACCTCGTCCCTCTCAGATTTTTGGAAGGCACTTAGATTCTTAAATCTTGGGTGGAGTGCTGTAGCTATCTTTAGAAATCTCACATTTGGTACCTTCTTTGAGTTTTGTCAAATCTGCAGCAAAAGTGTTCTTAAAATGAACATGTGCTGAGTCATCATCCAAGACTAATATAACATGAAATATATGGCAGAATGTGGGTAAAATAGAACTGGAGACATACAATTCTCCAAGGAGTTCAGTGTCAAATGTAGTTAACGGCTTCTTTTTTTAATGAGCATCATCAGCATGGAAGCATGTCCTCTGGAATGGTGGTCGACACATGAAGGGGTATATGAATGTTTAGCATATCTGGCATGTAAATGCCTTACAACACCGGCTACAAAAGTCCAATGCTGAATGCCTGTTCCCGCTTTCAGGTGACACTGTAAATAAGAAGCGGTAAGTGTAAACAAACTTGTTTGTCTTAGCGGTTGGCTGAACGAGAAGTAGGACTGAGTGGACTGGTAGGCTCTAAAGTTTTGCGTTTTTGTTTTTGAGTGCAGTTATATAACACACAAAATCTATATTTGTAAGTTGCACTTTCATGATAGGGATTGCGCTTGTATGAGGTGAATTGAAAAATACTGTTTTATATCATTTTTACAGTGCAAATATTTGTAATAAAAAATGAGCAGTGTACACTTTGTAGTCGTAACTCAATATATTTGAAAATGTAGAAAAAATATGTAATTTCAATTGGTATTCTATTTAACAGTGCAATTAAAACTGATTTTTTTAATTACGATTAATTTTTTGAGTTAATTTCGTGAGTTAATTAATCAACAGCCCTAATTAAAATAGAATATCTGTCCAACTATGACGATGGCTTCCTGGAAAGGGCTAGCAGAGTGAAGTACCCATGGCGTGTATTGCCCTTACCTCTTCATGCTGTGTGCCATAAACACATGATTGTCTAGCTGTGTTTGAAATTTAAATGCATCAGATACTACTGCTGTTTATTTTAAAGTATAGTTGGCCTAGGAAGATGATCTGTGCATTGTTGTCTGTGTGCCAGTTCTAATTGATTAGAGTTCTATGGCTCAGATGCTATTGAAATCTCTATGAAGAAACCGATTATGCTAAACCCAGTTGGACAAAGAGTGAATAGTACATAATTAATGGAAAACTCAGGGTATCAGGTTGCATGGTTGTTAGTGATCTATTCCTCCTTCCCTCACTTAACTCCCATCCCCCGGAATGACTGTACAAGCCCAGTTTTATTTCCTGTTCCTCCCCTTTCATTGTCCTCATCCCTTCCTTAATTATTTACTCAGAATTATTTTTTTTCCCCTTATTTATATATTGGCAGTGCCTCAAAGCTCTAGTCATGGACCTGGACCCCATGTGTGAGGAGTACCAACACAGAACAAAAGAAGACAGTCCCTCCCCCTAAAGAGCTTACAATCGAAGTAGTGACCCAACAAAGTTACCCATGTCTGAGCTATGCCATTGTTCAGGCCAAGGGCTGTTCCTATTGAGGGTGAAACCATTTTCTTTGTGCATTAAGGGCCTAAATTTTCAACAACTATTAGTTATTTTAGGTGCCCAACTTGACACCTTAAAGGGACTTGATACTCCAAGGGTGGATGCTAGGCTGTCTGAAAATCAGACCTCTAAGATGTCTGAAGTTAGTCATGCAAAATCACTGGTCACTTGAAAATGTAGGCCCTAGAATTCATAGAATTTTATAAAGTAAACATCCAAGGGCATTTGAAGGAAAGGAACTTTTTTGGCTATATCCTACTGCTACATCTATTCTATACTTAAATTGTGTATGTAAAATGCTCAGTTAACCATAGAATGTCTGAGACCATGAGCAGACAAAATAGGTGGGTGGAGTCTAAATGCAAAGTCCGTTGCACCTGGAAATGGATATGAAGAATGTCCTATGTTTAGGAATGGTCATATTTTAAGAAGGGGAACTGTGAAGGTCTTTACATCTAAACCATACAAACAGCCAGTATTTTACTGTCCTCTCTGTATTGGAGGTTTTTGTCCCACATCCATCAATATGGAATTTGACCACCCTGCACAACAACAATTGTGGTAGAACTACAGTGTCCTTCCAGCTATGTTTCATGCAGGAGCCTCTCTGTGTTTTGATATAACTAGTGAGTCATTTTCCCCATTTTGTTTATAATCGGGGAAAACAAGCCCAAAATAAAATGGAACAATTGATTTAGGACAACTTTTCCTGGCCTATTTTATATTGAGTTTGAAATGGACTTTCTTCTTTACTGTTACAAGCATTGTTACAAAAATTGCCTGCTTATATATTAGTAGTTCTTGCCATGGTCTGGCTGAGGTAGCACAAGAAAGCATATTCTATGACACTGGCAAGAATTACCTCTCTCTTTTATAGTAACTTCCCTATTTTAATACTTGTGAAAGGTGCTGGGATGAAAGTCCTGGAGACGGAAGCCTTTATCCACAAAATGTACATTATGGCCATTAGCTTCCTCCCCCTTGGTTCACCCCAACAATGCGCTTCAGTCCTTCTCTGAATGGTCCACATCCATAGGTGAAAAAGGAGTTCATTTGCTGTTCTTGGTCTCTTGAAGACTGTTCACAATGGGTACAATGGTGAGCGCTGATAGATGTGGTTTTGTTTTTGTGTGGGTGTGGTTTTTTTTTTTTGCGGTGTGGCCACCTACACGTTGGAAACTTGACTGGAAGCTCTCATTCTTTCTCTGTTGGCCATCAGAGGGTGGTAACTTCTGGCAGCCTAATGATGTAGAGCTCCCTATCTCATTACTGAGTCATCTAGTTCCCCTGTAACTCTCTTTAAACTGACAGGATGTTAGTGTAATAACTTCATCCCTTTTCATTTGAAGGTAAGATTATACAGAGTTGGTTTAATTAATTAGGATTGTCTTCATGCTGGATTTAATAAATGCATAGCAAAGTTTAGTATTAATTAATGTAACTGACAGGACTGATAAAAGCATGTGCTAGGCTCATTTTGTGAACACATCTGCTAATGTACTTAAGTCCTGACTTACAGTACTCCTGCTTCTCTACTTCCTTGCCTTCCCCGATCAGAGATTTCCCGTGATGTCACATTGCAGGACAGTTTTGGGAGTTGGACTAATGTTTCAATGTTAAAGAGCAGTTTACTAGCTGTCTGTACTATTTAATATACAATATGTCTGTATATTTTCATAGAACTGGAAGGGACCTTGAGAGGTCATCTAGTCCAGTCCCCTGCACTCAAGGCAGGACTAAGTATTATCTGACAGGTGTTTGTCCAACCTGCTCTTAAAAATCCCCAGTGATGGAGATTCCACCACCTCCCTAGAAAATTTATTCCAGTGCTTAACCACCCTGACAGGAAATTTTTCCTAATGTCTAACCTAAACTGCCCTTGCTGCAAATTTTGTGTGACATTGCAGGATTTCTTTTAATAAACTCCCTTTTTGGGGTGCTTGCCCTTTCACAGTGCAGTAGTAGGTTAATGCATGAGGAAATATAATAGCATTGGTCACTAGCTTTGAGTTAGATCTTTCAAAAGCCATTTTTGCTGATTTCTGTGATCAAACCCTTTCACACTTCAACAGAGGGGCAGATTTTGATCTCAGTTACCCTGATGTAAATTTGGAGCAACTCCCCTTGAAGTTAATGGAGTTAATTACTTCTGATTCTCCCTGGTGTGAAGTGTGGAATCTCACCTCACTTTGCGATGTCCAGAACACATCTATTCTGTGGCAACTGAAAGTTCTCTAACAATCTAATTCTCTTGTCTCAGCAAACTTTGCACTCTTTTTTGACATTTAAAGTGTTTAAAATAAATCTGACACCATCAAGTGCAAGACTTTTCCCTAATCCTAACACCAAAAGAATGGGCTCTGTTCAGGCTAGCTACTTTCTGTGCTCCAAATCTCACTAGAATATCTGATGACCTGGCCAAGATCACAGCTTCACTGTCGCCTTGCTACAAAAGTAAAACTAGAGTTTTACATCATTGTGAGCTTGTATGGTGGTAATTACCCCCCCGCCCTTACTCGCAGTTTTCCTTTAATGCCACCTTGTCTTTGTTCCTGAGCTTCCTTTTCTCTTATTGTCCCCTTGTGGTTCCATATACGAAGTGTACGCCACTTAAAATCCTAATACCTGAAAATGGTAACAAGTTTAGAGTTGGGTTAGGTCTGGCCTATAGCTGTGAAGATGCATCTTTAATGTGGGGGGAGAGGATAGAAAACATCTGGATGCTGACACTGAGTCAGCTTCTGAGGGATCTCTTCCATTTAATGCAGCTTGACTTAGCATCGCTTCAAGGGTCTGAGTGCGAGGCTCACAGTGACTTCTGTCTGTGATGGTAATGTACATTTATTTCCTTAAAATCTCTGTATTTCCGTGTTCCAGAATTGTCAATGGTCAACTATACGGGAACCATACAGAAGAGTGTTATCCCACCCTCAGAGAAGTTTGCACTAACACAGTATTTTACATCTCAGATCATGCTGTTTACACGAAGAACAGAATATTACTCTTACTAGACGCTTTTGTAATCTTTGGGGAGAGAACCTAGCCTTTAGTACGATGGACTATGCTCTCACTTTTTCTTAAATTTTAACTTCTGAAATAGAATTTAGAATAACTACAGTTCTCAAAGGTGGTGAATAACTTTGTGGTATAAACATAAACAGAGAGCCTGGCTCAAACACATTCAAGCCATACGTTTTTTGTTTTTGTTTTAAAAACCAAATCCCCAAACCACTGTGTCTGTATCTTATTACATGATTCACTCTGTTTAAACATATTGGCATGTTTAGTACAATTTTTGAAATAGTTGCAAGTCATAAACTATAAATCTTTAAGCCTCTGGAAAATTGTAAATGGGGGAATTGGGAATAAGAAAAAGGACATGTGTCTAACTGGTTAGAAGCGCAAAGTCATACAAGAGAGATTATTGAAACTTGGATAAAGTGAACTTTTCAATTTTTAATTAAAAATTTTCAGGCTGAATAGCAGAAATACATCTTTTAGACAATTTATTGAATTAGGAAGCAAAAATATTTAGATAAACTTAGAGTTTAGATAAACGTTTTAGATGTTTGCATGAAGAGAATTCCAACTGAGAATGTGTAAAAAGCTTGGGTTCTGCTGCATTGTCTTTAAGTATCTACTCAATGGGCCTCATTCTCCTTACACTGGTTTAACATCCGCACAATTCCACTAACTGCAATGGAGTTACTCCAGATTTACATTCATTTAAGTGAGAGGCGAGTGGGGCTCATTAAGAAAGAAGAAAGACAATGCAGCAACAATAGGATGGGAGAACCCAGCAGCACAGGTTGGCCATTGGCAGTGCTTCATGCTAAACAAATGCAATATAGATCCAGTTCTGTAGAAGTTATTTTGGGTGGGTGTTTAGAGAAAGTGATTGCTTGATCCAGTTTTCTTAACCAAATCACCATGGTTTGGAAGCCCAAGACTGTTTTTAATATTTTAGTAGCTGACTAAACCTTATAATGATAGGACATTGCTGCACTCTTCAGACTTGGCTACAAAGAATCCCTGTTGATGTCTTAAATACTTAAGTTTTAATTCCTGTGCCAGTACTATATAGCAATATACCAAAGTGTCTTCTTACTATAGAACACACAGAATATCAGGGTTGGAAGGGACCTCAGGAGGTCATCTAGTCCAGACCCCTGATCAAAGCAGGACCAATCCCCAACTAAATCATCCCAGCCAGGGCTTTGTCAAGCCTGACCTTAAAAACCTCAAAGGAAGGAGACTCCACCACCTCCCTAGGTAACACATTCCAGTGCTTCACCACCCTCCTAGTGAAAAAGTTTTTCCTAATATCCAACCTAAACCTCCCGCACTGCAGCTTGAGACCATTACTCCTCCTTCTGTCATCTGCTACCACTGAGAACAGTCTAGATCCATCTTCTTTGGAACCCCTTTTCAGGTAGTTGAAAGCAGCTATCAAATTCCCCCCTCATTCTTCTCTTCTGCAGACTAAACAATCCCAGTTCCCTCAGCCTCTCCTCATAAGTCATGTGTTTCAGTCCCCTAATCATTTTTTGTTGCCCTCCCCTGGACACTTTCCAATTTTTCCATATCCTTCTTGTAGTGTGGGGCCCAAAACTGGACACTGTACTCCAGATGAGGCCTCACCAATGTTGAATAGAGGGGAACAATCACATCCCTCAATCTGCTGGCAATGCCTCTACTTATACAGCCCAAAATGCCGTTAGCCTTCTTGGCAACAAGGGCACAATCTTGACTCATATCCAGCTTCTTGTCCACTGTAACCCCTAGGTCCTTTTCTGCAGAACTGCTGCCTAGCCATTCGATCCCTAGTCTGTAGCAGTACATGGGATTCTTCTGTCTTAAGTGCAGGAGTCTGCACTTGTCCTTGTTGAACCTCATCAGATTTCTTTTGGCTCAATCCTCTAATTTGTCTAGGTCCCTCTGTATCCTATCCCTACTCTCCAGTGTATCTACCACTCCTCCCGGTTTAGTGTCATCTGCAAACTTGCTGAGGGTGCAGTCCACTCCATCCTCCAGATCATCAATTAAGATATTGAACTAAAGCGGCTACAGGATTGACCCTTGGGTCGCTCCACTTGACACCAGCTGCCAACTAGACATGGAGCCATTGGTCATTACCTGTTGAGCCTGGTGATCTAGTCACCTTTCTATCCACATCATGAATCAGACTCTAAGCCTTCTACTGTGCTGTGCGTAAGAATAGCTTCTTTAGTGTGGATGAAAGCATGACTGTGTTTGAGAGGAGTAAAAGGAGGTGCCAGCGTGATGTAACCTAAACATGTTCAGGCCGGTACTTGCCCTGGCTTCAGCATCGAGCTAGACTTTGAGGTGGCAATAGTCCGAGCTCAGTCGTCTGTTCAGTGAAGGTTTAAGATACATATTGCTATCTATAAGGAATGAAGTAAGATGCTCACTTTGCTGAGGACTTGCCTGTATGTATCTGCCAACTAATACTAATAGCACAGAGCTATTGTATATCTGTGTGTTTGAATTCTATGAGTTGGGAGGTTATGAATAAACTGATTAGAGGGGCAAACAGTGGGTGGGCTTATTCTTGTTTGGGACAACCCACCAGGTGGGAGGACAGAGTATAATCTTCTATGAGATGATCTCTTGAAAAACAAAACTTTAAACTAAGTTGAGCTTGTTTTACTGTTCATTGTGATCTTTTTGGCTTTGTGTGGAATGCGTGGTAGACAGCTGATGAGTTGAGTTCTTTAAATTTTACAAAGCCCTAAAGAGTTTTTCCATACCAAGAAATGAACACCATACATTTTTCGTAAAATTGAGAGACTGCTTATGTAAATAGCTTGTGACCTATTGATTAAAAATTAGTACATAGTGCTAAGGGTATAGGAGAAATTAGGTATGCATGCAGGCAACATTTTCTGCCTAGAGTCAAACACGTTTGAGCCTAATTCTAATCATGCTTTTCAGTTTCACCCTTGTGGGATTCCATTGGCTTCAGTGGAGTTACTGTGGCATGAGATCAGAATCAGGCCCATTATAAAAAGTGGGGGGATCAAGGATGTAAAATGAGCATAATACAATTGACAAGCAGTGGTTTGTCTAGGTTGAAAACATCCTGAAGAAATGCATATGCTCCTAGTGTTGACTTGCTGAACATCATAGTGGTGAGGTTCCTGCTGTAGCTGAGAGCCAGCATTGCTGTTCAAAAGTCAAAGGAAAAGTTCGTGTTGGCTATGCCAAAAAATGTCTGGAATGCATAGGGGAGGAGACAGTGGGAGTGGGACACTGGGCAGAAGAGGAAGGTCTGACTCAAATAACTCAAGATATCTGGTCAAGCATAGTGGAGACAGTGACAGAAGTGTCACACCATGAAGGCATATTGCAATTCACTCCAGCTTGTGATGAGGGAAAGAAAACAATCATGAGTACATAATGCAAACACTCACCATTACCACCTCCAGTTGTTGAACGTGTGATATGTTTTTTTTTTTTCAGGTGCAATGTGTATAATAAGAGCATATATGAAAATGGCATAAGTCTTAAAATACTTGTTTCTGGCCTTTTATTCTGTATGTAGGCAGATGGCCCCTGGGAGAAAGTAGCTCTAAATTGGCAGAAGAGGTAAACTTGACTGTGGGCTTTTTAGTAAATGTAATTCCCTGACTTAGTGTTCAGCAAAGAAAGCTAAAGGACAGATGCCAGAGACGTATTTTATCTTAGAAAGGAAACATACCCAAGAGAAACTGATATTGTGCCAGAGCATGTGATTAAGAGAGTATGTAGACAGTAAAATCCAGGACCAGATGGGATCCAACTCAGGATTCTGAAGGAAGCAGAAATTGGGGGTATACCTGATAGATTGGAGAGTAGAAGGAAAGCATATTTTTTAGGCACATCCGGGGAACTAACGTCCATTAAAACAGAAGCATGAACAACATGGACTCCCAAAAGGAAGAACGTGGCTAGTAAATCCAGTGGAGCTTCTCAAGGATGTAACCAAGAGTGACCTGGTGAAACTCTGGACCTAGTAAGTGCTATAGAACTATTTGAGTGGATAACTAATTGGCCATTGTAGACCAATTGGAATTCCACGTGGAAGCGTTTTTGGAGAAAGGGATAGTGCAAGGCTTGGGGGAGTGATTTTCATTAGTGATCTGGAAGAAGGAAACATTGGCTGAGGATATAAAAAGGGCAGTGCCAATCTTTCTTTTGCAGAGCAAAAGACGTTCAGAAGTCGGTTAAGCAAGTGGTCTGGACAATACACTGCAGAGAATGTAAACTGATAGTCAAAGACCAAAATAATAAAAATAGACTATCCACTCTATCTACAGCAGAACACTGAGTAGGCAGAGGAGCTGGGGTTTACTTTTGATGTAATTCAAAACTTTTGTTTTATTAAACATCAGAATTTGAAGTTGAGGAGGGCATAGGTGAGCATCTGTAGGTTAGAGGAAGTGACTTAATGCAGTTCCTTCAACACCGCTTGAGAATGGATTTGGGACAGTCTGAATAGATCTGGTTACCCAGGCAGCAGAGGGGAATTTTAGAACTCACAGGATAACGAGAATGAAAGATACAGGGATTTGAGTCCTAAATTATTTCAAAGAGTTAGAAACTAGGTCTGGGTTCTTTAGAAAAGAAGTTGGAGGAGATCTGGGAGGAGTATGAATCTGTAAAGAATGTAAAAATGGATAGCTCACTTCAGCGTTTGCAAGATTCAAGAGCAGAAAGGGTCTGGCTACTAAAGGGGAATTTCTTTACACAAAAATGACACATTTGTAAATGGTGCATCTTTACACCGGTAATAACCAGTGCAAACTTGCATTCTCCAAAGACTTGTTTGTAAGTATCACTGCTTCTTCTAAGGTGAGAGGAAAGATGTGCATTTGCTAATAGGTTTTCTTCTATCCACACATTTTTGGTGTTCCTTCCTAATCCACGACTGAAACTGCCTCCAGAAAGGGTTTTGCCTAAGGGCTTTAAGTTTGGTTCATTACCTTCTGAAAATACCTATTTTTAGAAATGGAGTGTCTGGAAATAAACAAGTGGTCTTTCACCAAGGTTTCAAATTATAGCAAGACTTTGTATGTTGAACAGGTTAAAAAAAAAATTTGAAAAAAATCCTAGAGGCCTGATTCTGCAGTGGTTTGACAAAAAGCGTAAATGAGCCACAGGTTAAAATGGCTCTGTATGCTGGCATATTTTACTGAAACCGAATGTTGCAGAAGCCTGGGAAGATAATGATGGTGTTGACAGCAGCATGTCCCATTCCTGTATGGAATTGGAATGCAGTGTGTGAATCCTGGCCCTGAGATTAGTCATACCACTGTAATAGATACTAAGCAGCAGATGAAATTCATCCATTTCATATGGAGACTGTATAAAGTTCCAATAAGCATAAATCAATGTCTTTCTCCAGCACGCCCAGGCCTGGTGATGTATTTTTAAGGCACTTTTCTCCTTTGGGTTTTTTAATTCCCTTAAGATCATTTACACAAACTCAGTTCTGAGTAGGTTCCACACATTTTTGCAACTAGCGTTGAGTATAATATGACTGGCTTGTAACATACAGGCCTTTACTGTGGGAAATATTGTGTGCAAATGGAAGACGTGCATTTTTATGTATATAAAACGGGTACATGTCGTTAATTGTTCAAGTATTGTGGCTACAGAACTTGCTCCATAAAAGACAGAAGTTTCTTAAAGCTTCTTCATTTTCAGAGCCTTCGAGGGTGATCTTTGCCTCTGTACTGACAGTAATAGTAAATTTCTGTGAAGGTGGCTGTGTATTCCCGAGACTGTGTGAATTTTCCTGATTGGGTTGTTTTACCAGCTTTTAGGAGATTGCTGTAGAATTCAGTTAAGTTCATTGACCTTTATATTTTCAAATAGGAGACAACTTTTATCTCTTCCTTGGATGGGTTTGTGGGTTTTTTGTTTTTTGGTGGTTTTTTTTTTTTTTTTTTTTTTTTTGGTCCTAATTATTAGCTTCTAAGCAAACAAAGGCAAATAAAGAGTAATGGAAACATTTACTTTACTGAAAATACAAAAATTTACTTTCCAAGTTACTTAACTCTAGAAACTTCAGATATACACAGAATGGGATTTTACACATGTTGGACAGAAATAAGCGAATCAAGCCACGACCAGAAAGATTCCAGAACTGCAAAGATGTGTTTGATCTGATTCTAAGTTGTGAAGAAAGAGTCTATGATCAAGTAGTAGAAGGTAAGGACCTTGGATGGTTAAACTAAGTTTACTTCAATTACTCTTTGGTCCCTCTCAAATTGGAAACATCTGTATCCAATCCATCTGGTGTCAGCTGGAAGATGCATCTAGGAAAAGACTAGCTGTCCCTGATCTGGGGTCAGATGTGTCACAAAGGTGATGGCAGGCTGGGAAAACGCCAACTATATCTGTAAAAGATGTTAGTGGGGTGTGCAGGTGCCTTCAAAGCAGCTTGGTGGGATTGGAGGAGCTATCCTGAAGGTCAAGTACATTTACAGACTAAGATTCCAAATGCTTCTGAGATCGGAATCCCAGCAGGCTGAATATGGAGCATCCTGTCTTTATGGAGAGAGCGTCGCCTTGCAGGAGAGAGATGCAAGACAACCCTCCTACCTATTTCCCTGAAAGCAGAAGTTGCCATTTGGAAATGAGTCCATACAAAAGTCTAGGTGTGTCATAGATACTAAGGTCAGTTGCCCCATCTCTACCTCAGTTCAGACCATGTTAAAAGTAACCAGGCTCTGGCATAAACATGGCGAACATTGGTTCAGTGTGTCCACACAGCAGTGTCTCACCAGCTATGTTGGCCTGTCCACATCTCCATAATACATAACTGTCTGGGCCTGTATGTTCTAGGAGAGCTGCCTAGATTTTCTGCAGATTACTGATTCAGCTGAAGACTGCCAGGGGCAGAGGGTTGTGGGTGCTCTTCTATCGGACCACTGCACCATATGATGTTCTCCCCCTTGCCCCCCCCCCCCATGCAAATCCTGGCAGTGGGAAGACTCCTAGACTTTAAGGCTGATCATCTAGTCTGCCCTCCTGCACATTGCAGGCCACAGAACTTCACCCAGCCACTCCTGGGATAGACTACTAACCTCCACCCAGCCTCCTGGGTAACCATTCAACATGCAATATTCCATGAATTGTGAGGAGTTGTCTTTAAATTCATAAAGCAGCCAATGAAATCCAGTATCTTATATGTTTAAATAAAAGTTTTTGCCTGCCTGCTTAGTCCCACATCAGCATGTTGCCAGCTCTCCAAAGCACTGTCTATTTCCTTTTGGGTTTCTGTCAGTTGTACTATTGCAGAGCTCTGGGGGCTTTAAGGGAGCTGGCTTGGACCCAGTTTGGCTTTTACGAGAGTAAGCGCCCTGAGATCTGAATGAATTGCCACTAAACTCAGCATGCGCTGCTCGCAGAGAACAGCCCTTGCTCTAGTATTTTAGAAGAGTGTTTTCTCTATATACGAGTCGATGGTGGCAGGCAACTGCTCATTCAGTTTCCACATTGTGCACCTCTTTCACAGTGTGACGAGACTCTTCATAATTGGCAAATGAACGAGGGTTTGAGTGCTGCTGCATAGCTCCTGCTATGACTGGATGATGAAACGTTAAATCGGAGCCTTTGGCTAACTTTGCCAAGCTGAGGTTGCAGGAGGAGGGTGGGAAGGAGAGCCTCTCGTTAATGCAGAGCACACGACTGGAAGCTTTATAGAGTAGCGAGGCACCACACTAATAGATATTCCACAGCCTTGCAGAATATGCTTCCCTGGGAAGTGTTAACTTTTTTGATCTATGAGTGAAACACATTAAGGCCAGTTATTTCAAAAATGACTAGTGAATTTGAGCCCTGTCTTTTGAGACACCTTAAAGGAATCTGATTTGCAGAGGATATGTGCACAGCATTCTCTGAGAAACAAGCCTCTTTAAGGTGTCTCAAGTTGAGTACCCAAAATCACTAGTTGCTTTGGAAAATCTTTGCCTAGGTCTTTATGATCATCCAAGTAAAGGCTGGGCAAGTAACTTTTGTGCTTGGGCAGGTGAACTCTTGTATCCTCCTGCAAGGTTCAATTATTTTATTTATAGCCAATCTCCTTTTGCTTCACTGAATACTTGGGGGTGCTGCACAGCAAAATAGAAAAACATAAAATAGTCTGACCTCTTAAAACAAGATTCAGGGAGGACTGAGACAGGACAAGACCTGTTTTGTTACTATAGCCCTCTCTCCCCATAAAGACCTTACAAATATTTTCTTGGATGTCCGTTTAAAGCCTGATGGTTTTCTGAAGTGTTGCTGTTTTGTTGGTGTTCCCAACTAGATTTGAATTCCAGAGAACAGGAGACATGCCAACCCGTACATGTGATTAACGTGGACATTCAGGATAATCATGAGGAGGCAACTCTGGGAGCTTTCCTTATTTGTGAGCTATGTCAGTGTGTAAGTATAAAGTTCTCATGCCATATGGGCACCTTGGACTTAGCTGATTACAATGTTTTTTAAAAATTACTTAAAGATGCTTCTTGGAGGACTGCCTATGCTAGGTGATTAACCTGGGTGAATCTTTTCCTAAAACAAAATCCATACTGACAGACTGATGTTTCCAGAATCCTTCCTTAGGATTCTCTTCAGAATGGATGTGCCTAGATGGATGAATCATCATTCAATTAATGTTTTTCTAGGCAAAAAAGTTTAAAACAAATACATAATTAGCCATGGGCATTGTGCTTGAATGAATACGCAATGCTTTTAGCTACTATTGTTTAAATCCAATATTGCACAGCCTGCACACATCAGCACTTATTACACATTGAACCCCAGATGTGCTAACACTTCATTGTGTGCATAGAAACTGTATATACTTACAGGTGCTTATGTCCATTATGATAAAGCTTTTATTATACAGTGATTATGTTTAGATGTTAGGTTCTGAGGTGTTACAAGAATGAGGAGTGCATCTTTTCGGAAGGTTGCCCAGAACGAATCCCTCATTTGTGTGTGTGGTGGGGGAGACAGAAAATGCTTAAGCAGCTGGTACCTTCTACTTTCCACCTTCGATATTCTTAGCCCTACCACCTTATTTAATCAACACTTGTATCTTTTCTGGCTGATGCATTAAATTCTAAAGAAATCTAGCATTGTGTCCACGAAGGCAAAGAGAAAATTCTTCCACAAGCTAATAAGCCTTGATATTCCACTCTTATGGCAGACTGGTATTCCACAGGAAGTCTGGTCTATTCTCTTGATGCCACACACACACACTTTCAGTCTCCAGAACCTTCTGTAGGCTTGATGAGATGGCAGAGCTCTCAAGTCTCCTGTGTATGCTTGTGGAACTTGCACCTAATGTGGAACTTGCAACTATTTTGATTCTTTCGCAGAGAATGTTGGGTGGGGTGGAGGAGAGGTCTACTTGCGTTGCATTATCCAGGAACATGCTCATATGTAGTGCTGCCGAGAATGTGCTCTAAATAAATTGGTTTGTTATGCTATTGTTACCCAGTCTGATCGGATGAAAAATATCACCAATATGTTGAGTGGGAACTAGAGGGGCTGTAGATGTAACTTTCTTAGGTCCTATATAGTCTCCCTCGGTCTTCTCTTTTTGTCTGAGGACAAGACGTAATTCCTGGCCACACTGGTTAGGGAAACAATGTTAGAAGACTCCACTTCTAATATAGGTACTAGGGGACGAGGATCACAATGTAGATGGGACCTTGACTGTGTTTTGTAATCTGGCTCAAGTCTTGGCTCTGTGTTGAAATAGGATTAAGGTGCCATCCGTATCGCAAAATGGAACTAAGTTGTAACTAGGTCAGAGACAACAGTGGTATAACCTGCTGCCTCGCACAATGGTCTGTCTAATGTATATGGGGCCACTGTGTTTGTCTGAAAAATTATTCTGATTCCAGTGTGAATATGGCTCAATGTGCCAGTCTGTCTGCCTGAATTCCTTTGGGGATTTGTTTGTTGCTAGTACTGAACTCAGCAACCAAGCTGCATCTTTAGTAATCAAATGTGGTACAAATTACATGTCAATGTTATAGTTGCATGTTGTTTTGTACGTTAAAGAATACATAAGTGTATCTACATATTGGGTGCATTCTTAGGATTACTGGCAAATTGCCAATGAAATTGCTTAATGTTTTATAATTTGGTCTGATTTTAGAAATAAACCTAAACAAAGAAAGCTGCCTTGTTGCAACTCCATCAGCATCATCTGATGTCAATTACTGATGTGTTCTTCCTCTTCTTAGATACAGCACACAGAAGACATGGAAAACGAAATAGATGAGCTGTTACAGGAATTTGAAGAGAAAAGTGGAAGGACTTTTCTTCACACTGTCTGCTTTTATTAAAGCACATCCGTCGCTTAGGCCTTAATGCAGATGAAAGAAGCATGTGTGTACGTTCTGACCATACTGTACTTTCCTGGAAGATGAACTTCGAACTTTTTTGTTAATAATTTTTCCTTTTCAGTGTTTGTTTTTACGTTTCAGTGTTCTGCCACAGGCAGGCAGAGAGCCTACTGAATTGTACATATGAAAATGAGAATAAAATATACATAAAGGCCACCTATTTAAAAATAAAAATCAAGATTTTTTTTAAAATCTTACTTTAATTGTTGCAAGTGGGATTTTAATTATAAGTGTTTCTTGAATGATACAGTTTATATTGTATTTTCCAGCTTACCAATTTATTTATTTCAGTTGTGCATTTTTTTCTTCTTTTAATGTAATTGACTGAATGGCTGGAATATGCAAAGATGTGAATGGAAATGAGTATCTGTATAATATTAGATATGACATTGGAAGCATCCAATAAAAATGAAAATCTCCATTCCTCTCTATCTTTGTTTTCAGAACAGAAGCTGCATGTTGGTTCCTTGTGATGAAACTAAAGGTCTCTAAAACAGCATTGGAGAAAGTGGGGTCAGACAAATGAATGTGTGTTGAGGGTATGGCACTGACCTGGGACTTAGAAGTTCCAGTTTCTAGTCCTGGTTGTGCCAAGATTTCATATCTGACCTTGGGCAAGTTGCAGAGTCCCTGATCCTGAAGTGAGATGCATTGAGGTCAGTGAGACTCCATACATGTGCAGGGATTTGCTTATGCACATCTCATTGCAGGAGTCAGGGCCTTAATCTATTTCTGCCTCATTTCCCTGTTACGTCACTTATAACCAAGGTGTGCTATGTGAGGATGAAATAATTACTTTAAGGACTTAAGATACTATAATGACGTGCCACAAGGTGTAAACAGATGTGTTCCATATGAAGAATGGGAAACTGTAAAACCTAGAAATTGGAATGATTTAATTATAAAAGGAAATTGAGTGTTTTTTTGGATCTAAACATTCCCTCCCGTGTTATGGTCTCAAACAAGGTTAGTGTTTCTACTGGCAGGCCAAAAAACTGACCAGTCACTGTTTATAAAGAAAGCAAAACATAATTTATGGCTCAAACTGAGGGAATGCCAAAGGTTGAACAGCATAAACAGTGAAAATTAAGTAATTATTAAAAGGTAAAGAATGGAAAAAAGTGAAGAGCTACTGGTAGAAGATGAGAATTGTATGTTGATGATGTCTCTTAAAGGTAGCCTATCAAGGATTGAGAGAGGACTAGGTTTGTGTCCATTTTTACTTCTTTATGATGTATTATAAAAGGTGTTTGATTATTTTAAAATGACACTGGAGTCAGAATCCAGATTCCCATGTTCTATTTCTGGCTCTCCCATTGACTTGCTATGGAGTCTTAAATAAAACTCTCACCCACCAACCACCCACCCATTTCACAAAGACACTTAAGCATGTGCTTAAAGCTCCCTTGACTTCAATGGGATTTCAGCACATGCTTAAAGTTAAGCAAGGGGTTAAGTGCTTTCCTGAATTGGGGCCTTTGTGTGCGCTTTCCGATCTGTAAAATGCCGATATTTATCCACCTCTGTGAAACACTTTGAGATCTATGCATGAAAAACCCTATGGAAGTGGCAAGTATCTACCACTTTCCTAATCTCTAACAAACACAGTTCAAAGATGTATTTCTTAAAAGGTAGAACGGATGCAAGTCAAGTATCTGACCATGTTGCTTTGCACCCAGCAGCTCTTGTAGCTCTCGAGTGCTGCTTTCTGCCCCATCAAAGGCACCATGGAAATTCTGCCCCTCTTTGTCCATGCAAAGGCCAAGTCATGATTTGCGTTAAAGTGAAAAGCCATGACCCTGTAGGCTGACGTGCTTTCCAGGAATGTCCTAAGTAACCACTAAATTATACTCTGATCATAGAAAGCCCTACCTCACTAAAATATCTACACACCATTTCTTTCCCCCCCACCCCCCGAAATGTAAAAGTCACAAACAGAAACCATCTCCTTGTGAATGCATTCCTATGACTAGAGGGGAGTTAAAACCATGGCACTTATAAGCAGTATTGCTTGCATAGTAAATATATTTTCTTTTTCTTTTCTCATCCTGTTTCCTTTTGTTCCTTGAGACTATTTACTTAAAGGCAGGATTTCATTCAACTTCATCTGCTTCTGCTCATTCATATGTTTGTGACATCATAGCTGGTTGCTATGGGAATATTTGCAGTCAAAGAAAGATGGTTAAGATGATTCTAGGAGGGCTAAAGTGCTTAGAGATGGCCTCTTTAAGAAAGGCATTCCATGCATCAGTCATCCACAATGATTGAACAAAAATGAAAAGCAGAATTATTGCTTCCTGTCCCTTCTCCTCAGACAGCATCAGCAGCTCTGTAGAGTTGAACCCGTGGCAAGCAGAAGCGGGCACAATGTCGGGAGCTGTATCCACTTCCATCTTCACTTTCTTTATTGTCCCTTCATAAAACTGAGTAAGCATCTGAGGAGGATATTGTACATGGCCAGTGAATATGAGTGTTGTTAGCTTTTATTTTAAGTGAGTGTGTGTCCATATAAAATGTATGTGTGTGTGTGTGTGTGTGTGTGTGTATATATATATATATATTATATATATATATATATCCAGGAGATCTTCAGAGGTATCCTTCTGATTACATAGGAATATGCTATGTATATATGTGTGTGTCTACAAGGGAAGCATCCCGATTGCTCTAGCCATTAAGGTGGATTCATGTAGAGAACTTGAACAGTTCAGCCAAATTATTCCATTTGCCAAACAGCTACCTGCTGTTTCTGCAGATTATGCATGAACCACTTGAATCCACCCCTTACCCCAGCTTTGCCTCCAAATGTACACAAAAGGCTTTGATCTAAAAGAATACTCTGCGGTGTGGGATTCTACAGAATCACCATCTCCTTTGTAAATTGTGCTTGGTCACTCACAGGTAGAATTTAAACTGGGAGCAAATATTTATCTCTGAGGCAGGAAATAAATTGTAATATTATCAGTCCTCAAATTTCATGAGCTAAGATTTATGGTGAAACATGCTTAGCTGACAGCCACCTGAATGTATAGACTAGGATTAAGAGGGGCCTACAACCCAATGAAAAGTGATTCTAGCTCCCCTGTGCAGAGATTGCTTCCCACTTGTACCTTGCTCTGCTTCCTGCTTGAGCTGTTCATGTGCTGACACATGTGATTCTGAATTAAGTTATATGATGGCAAAGGAAAGATGTATTGTACTCAAAGTGTTCCTCTGTTTGCCTCTAATGCCTTTCATCTTCATCAAAACCACAATAACAGGGTAGGGCCTAGAAAAACCCAAAAGGTTCCTTTTTAAAAAAAAAAAAAAAAAAAAATTTTGATCCTACTTGAGTGGTCTAAGTCCAAGCAACCTCCTGGGCCAAAAAATGGCTTTCAAGATACAGATTAGACCAATGGGGATAAAAGGAAAAAGGGGTGAATTTCTGTTTAAGAATATGGAGACACTCCATAAACCTAATGGATGATACTGGCACGAGAAAAAAATTAAAATCACAGTTTAAAACTTGCACATCATTGGGATGTCTGGGTGAAAGTGCTTTGTAGTGGTGCAGCATTTTAATTGTATGGATATTCTGACATTACTTGAAGGTTTAACAAGAGTAGAGATGGAAGAGTTAAGCTTTCTGTCTATCTATAAAACCATCCTCACCTGTCTCCTCAATAATTGGGAAGCATTCAATCATTTTCCTCATTCTGGAGTTGATGCTCTTTACATCCAGCTAGGAAAAATAATTAAGGGGTAACGCTCCTCGTGGGGTCTTGGATACAGTTGCTTAGCCCTCTGTTGGTCAGAATCGGTGGTGGTCCTGGTTAATCTCTCCAATCTGTATCAACCCAGAAGTGGTGGCCTGGAGTAAGAGATTCCTGGCAGTGATTTCTTCTTTCTAAATTTAGTGACTACCTTTCGTCAATATTGTTTCACTACATTGCCTTCCGATGAAAGGCCTCATCGATTTAAGAATCTTTCATATTGATGTGTGTTTACAAGGCCTGGCTTCCCCTTGCTTCTAGAAGATTGTAATTATTTCTTGTACATTTCCTAGGTCATCCAGCTAAGAACTACTCTAGGTTCCTATCTCCTCAAGCTGAGTCCTTAGCAGATCACAGCCCTAACTCCTTTGGGGGTTTGCTCCCAGTGCCTGTCAGAGATGTGAAGTCGTGTGGGTTTCCAGGTTACAGTTAACACGTCCCTCTTTTTACACAAGCGCTTCTGATTCAGGGTCTTGGCTTTTTCTTTTGTGCTTATTTATCTGACTTGTACATGAACTTCATAAGGCTTGGTGAAGGTCCTTCTTTTTGTCGGAAGCATCAGGATAATGTCTTGCAATGGGCTTCTGGAAATAACTCCGCAATGAGACACAAATGTATTGTCTTGGGTCTATTCCTGCTGATCTCATCCCTTACGTTCTCACATGTGGGCTTCTATTGCTTGCCAGAAGACATTCAAGGCACCAAGCAAGTGCAAATGGTGCAATAGACCTGTGTACAGTGGAGAAGAGAGAACTTTCCCTAGGATTGTAATATGACTGGAGACAACCCTGGAGTAAATTCTTTGTGTCTAGAATCCCCACAGACTAGCTGGGCTCCTTAATCAGCTCGCTGCCAAGCAAGTCACCTACCTCCTATTCTTGGCCTCTTTTTTTCCCATGCCTTCAGGTGCTAGGAGGGGTTCAGAGTGCTCTGCAAGCCACCAATTCTGGGAGCAGCACTGACGGAGAACCATTGAGCTGTAACGAGGGGTGCCTGCTGTAGGCTCTCAGTCGGTGAAGGGATGATGAGGAAAGCCTCTAGACAGCAGCACTGATAAAGAAAAAGCTCGACAGGTCAAACTGACCTGGCTGGCTTTTGTAGTGCTTTGCTGGTGAAGATTTAGTGTAGTGGTGGTTTGTTTTGTCTTATCTTCGCCCCACCACTTGGGACCAGTATTTCCTGTAAGCTACAAGCACACACAAGCTTGCTGCATGATTGCAACTACCACCCATGTCACGTGGCTGGGAGCATGGCCTATTCTGTGCGCCAGGCTTTTAACCTGCTGAAACTGCAATAAGCAGCTCCTCACCCCATGGGGAAGCAGGATGGACCTACAGCTTGTGAGCAGTGGTGGGAAAGCAGGGGCTTCTGGGAAGGAGGTGCCCTCAAAAGCTGAAGCTCCTGGGAGGGGCTGGTTGTAGGGGTTCATGGGGTGTGGGGGGAATAGCTCTAGGCAACACTAGGACCCTTTTTGTTCATGGGGGGTGGCTAATGGCTGTTTTTTCTGCATCTGGGAGGTGGCAACCATACTTACTCCTAAACTGTGGTGTGAACCATCCTGCCTTTGAAACTTGCCTATTGCAGATGTTCCAGCCCTATCTGAAATCTTCCCTAGTACTTCAGCAGAGGGATGCTTCCTTAGCAGGGATCCTGCATATGAAGTCCACACCTGGGGAACCTAAATAAGTCTGTTCATACTGGAGACCAGCCTGAACTACCGAGTTTGGAGCTAGAGCAAGGTATGCTTTTCAAGTTAGTGGGTCTCAAGATGTTAAATCCATCCCATGCAGAGTTATGCCAGCCACATGGTGCTGGCCTAAACTTCACTGCTATATGGGCTATCTTTGCCTTTACTGCTTTGCAGGGAGAGTGCTTAAAAGTGAAGTGCGAGACTCCCAAGTAAATGAAACACACAAACCACCTCTGACTATTACAGGTTACAGGCCAGCTTTTCAGGTGCCTAGCATTTAGACACCTAAATAAGATCTAGATTTTAAAGAGTTCAATACCCAACACCCTGAACTCTTGAAAGATTTGGGCTCCATTCTGGGTGCTGAGCTCTTTTGATGTTTGGTATTTCAGACAAGCACAGGCCCTTACTTAGGGCTTGCAAGAAAGCAGCAGGAGCTTTCTGTTCTGCATTTCCCAGTTAGCTCCCCTTTCACAGGCTTACCTTCTCCCTCTGGCTCCTTTCATTGTCAAAGGATGACTTCAAGCAAAAGTGGTGTGAGCCTGTTCTCGTGAATGGTGTGTTAGTATCTCTTGCTGGAGCCACACAGGGCAGCAAGATCTGTGGCAGCTTCCCATACGGGCATCTCTGCCAACCTACCACAAGCCTGACCTTGTTACCATTTTCAGCCAATAGGGCTGGGTTTTTTTAAGGCCTGTTTAAGAGTGAGAAGAAGGCATGTACTATAAGCCTGAAAGGATAACAAAAAGAATAATTGCTAGAGTCTAACTGGTCCAAACAGGGTCTTGAGGTGCTTTGGTTTGAAAGGGAGAGGAAATGACCTTGCTGATTTGATTATAATGGTGCCAAACTGCATAGTGATTGTATAATGAAGACTACAGGTGCTTGTCTACATGGGAATGACAGAACTAGAATTGCATAAGGTGTGAAGTTAAACTGCTATAAAGCGGGGCAAAAAGCTGTCTGGACACCAAGTTTAGTACAAGAGTGGCTTCTTTCAGCTTAGCTTAAGTTGATTAGAAACAGGTCTTAACTGAACTACCATAAGCAGCTCTCACACTAAAGTATCCAACGTCCATTAGCAACCATCAAATTGCATTGGTTTAAAAGTGGATCCAGGTGACAGCAGGGCAGCTGTCCCATTCAGATAAGCTGTCTGATCCCTATCTGCATCAGATGGCTGTCATCCTGGTCCCCCTACCTTTGGTGAGGGGGAGATGAAGGCTACCCTAACTGAAGAGCACCTTGCTTTTAAACACCTTGCTGGAGTTGATCTGGTCAGCTACCAAAACAATCTCTATGGTTAAATTAAAAGAAAGGTGAATGTCAATCTGCTTCTGTCGGTTAGGCAGACGCCATCACCTCGTCCCCAGGCAGCTTTATCTTAAAATCTCCCATCTCTGCCCTGCCCTGTAGTTGGCTCTACTGCTGGTAGCTGCCATGGAAGTGCTAAGCTAGACAGGTCACCAGTGATTTCATGATTGTGTCGTGTAGCCTCTGCTCTGTGTACGGCAGATAAAACACCTACTCCGTGTCAACTCCAGCATCCTATGGGTCATTCTAATGCCGGGACGCACAATCTGGGTTTGGATGCCACTCTGTGGCACCACCTGCGGGGTGTGGTCTCTGCTCGTGCTACCCCTGGTAGCAGTTCGCTGAGTGGGAGGTTTTTATTAAGGAAAAAACGCGGTTGTCGGCACAGCCAGTGAGGCAGAGCCACACGGGGCAGGCAGTGAAGCCACTGATGGACGGGGGTGCTTTGTCCACAATAAAGTTACTTATTGGAATAACTGATCTCAGTGAAACCTGCACAACATGATGCTTTAAAAGTGGCCTTCCTAAGGACCTAGGTCAGCACCTTGTCTCAGCTATCAGCATCAAAGCTAGTGTGTGAGATAAACCTGGGGGAGTGCTGGACTTCAAAATGATCAGGCAAGGGGGAGGACTGTAGGCTGATTAATAAATAAATAAAGGCTATAGTGGGCAGTGATGAGGGGCGGGGGGAAAAGTCCTGTGGAGTCTACGGTGGAGTAAAGAAACCACACGAGATCCTGGCAGAATGACACCTGCCCCCATTATTCCCTGCCATTAAATGAAGTGATTATGGGAGTAGGAATTTCTGATCATCAGTGCCATTGGAGGTCCTGGAGTCCAGTGCTTGCTCTGTGACTGGATTTAATAAAGGGCAGGGTGATTTCATGATGGCTACAACATCTGTAGCTTTGTAAGCTAATATGGGTGATGCAATCCTAAACTTTGAGAATGGCCAGTGGGGGTCAGAAAGCATTCCCCCCCCCCGCCCCCATACACCCAGGTGCTGATGATGGCAGGGGGAGTGGCTTCACCCTATTGATCAAATGATAGATGAGAGGAAAGTTATTTTGTAGCAAAATGGCAATGACTTAAATCTCTGTAGGTTCCTTGGTACAGCTGGGTCCTAAGGGCTGAAAACACTTTGGCTAAACTGAAATATGAAATATGGGGTGAAATATATCAGCTGTTTAGCAGCAACATTGCCCAATTGTTTGTTAACATGGGAGGTGAAGAATGCTCAATCCAACTGAAACTGCAGCATCTGGAGAACAAAATTAGCCGGAACAGCGCGTGTTCAGGAGGACACTGCAGTTAACAACTCGACTCTCATGAGAAATATCCTTGGCATCTTTTATGACCGTGCATGATCAGGACCTTTGCTTAGAGATGACACCTGGGAGACCACAGGGCCCCATAATGTCAGGGTAAGGAACTGGTACAGGAGTGACTCAGGAGGGAAGAGCTCCACCTACGAAATCGCTGGCACCTGAGAATTGATTCCGTCTAGCTTGTAAGGTTGGACAGGATCTCAGCCATGCTGGAGTGGCTGCAGGCCAGCCAGAAATCCCAAGCACCCACAATTCCTTGGGACTTGTTTTAGAGCAACTGTTCTCTTCTTTGGTTTTAGCTTGGTTGTTACTTTAAAAATGCTCTTCTATAACTGGCAGAGCACTAGCTACATTACCCTCACAGAGGTCTGCAGATAGAAATTGTTTCACAGCTTAACAAGACATGAAACCAGCCCAGGCCGGGTAGGGTGAGACAAGAGCCCTATAGATTGTCACACTGATCCTTTGGGAAGGGTGGAACCAAAATAGTCCACACAGCCCCCTTCTCCACCCATCTTTTGTGCCCCTTGCACAAAGGATCTAGAATATCAAATATTTTGTGTGTGCTCTTTTTGTTTTCTTTCTTTAATCTGCAGTGCAATTGTGTTCTAATTTGAGGACACAATTTAGTGATCTTAATTATGTGACAGTATTTTGGTCTCTTCCATACCCAGTAGTAGGTTAATGACTGCTCCTTAAAGCATGGAGGTTATATAACAAAGTCATTATAGAAGGAAGGCTGATTGAATGCCGTTATGGGCCAAAGAACAAAAACAAAGAAACTACTCTCCCCACCCCATAAAATCAGTTTCAATCTCTCTAATAAGCTTCAGAAACAAATTGCACCTAGGTCCCACCAAGGTGAAACTGAGCTCCAGAAAGGACAGGACTTTCATGATGAAAGCCCTATGTGTTAACATGACCTAACAACCTCTGAGCTGTGTGTTTTCACAGGATACCTTCCCCCCCCCCCCCATTTTTAAATACATTCAGGAGTGAAATTTTTGTAAGGAAATATCTGTGCCAGGTGATAACTTGTTTTCCCTGAGAGTCTATGATGAGGTCAGGCTAATCTAGTGAGGTCAATGGAGTTGCACCAGGGATGAGTTTGGCGCCGCGTGTTCTGCTTTGGGTTTTACCTGCCATCATCAGCACTGTCTCCAGATTTACCCCAGGGTTAAGAGAGATCAGAATCTGTCTCTATATTTTTAGAATCCTTGCTGCTACTAATGTACTCTAATGCACCACAGAAATTAATGGGCTTAATGTGCAGCAATGGATATTTAGATTAGCCATTAGGAAAAACTTTCTAACTATAGGAGTAGTTAAGCTCTGGGAAGAGGCTTCCAAAAGAGGTTGTGGAATCCCCATTGTTGGAGGGTTTAAGGTCCGGGTTAGACAAACACCTGTCAAAGATGGTCTAGGTGGCCCTGCCTCAGCACAGACAGCTGGACTTGACTTTTCATGGTCCCTTCCAGCCCCACATTGCCATGATCCCTCCCCTTGCCCCCCTTAGCATCCCTGTTCCCTATATGTTAACACAGGCCCCTTCTTCACCTTGCAGTTGGAGACCCATAACTTATGAGTAAAATAATTTGAGAGACAAGGAAGGAAAGGAGGCCGGGGCCCAGTGGAGAGCAATGATCAGGACTGCCACCCTCCCTTGGTTTGAAAAGAGGGTGGAGGGGTTGAGAGACAATCCCCTCCAAAAAAAGAATGAGGCTGTCACTCTCCGCGATGAGAAAGCGACCAGCAGAGGGCGATAGTAAGACAGGGAAATGCCACACCGAGGCCTAAGGAGGTCTAGCTGCCAAGGCCAAGGGAGATCAGGTGGAGCGGGTCAGGTGTTCGCCTCCCGCCCCCGGGCTCTTCCTACACCCTTTGTAACATTGGCCCTGGGCTCCTCAGGTCAGTTGTGGGGGGTGGTGCCGGTGTCCCTGGGATCCCTATCAGAGAGTCCCCCCCAGCTCTGCGGCCCCCGGGCTTGCAAGCAAACAGCTGCTGAGGGAAAGCCCCTGAAAAAGCAAATGCCTTTGACACCCTCATTCCCGCTGTGTGTGTTGGGGGGCTCGGCTCACTTATATCTGAGTCTCCCCCTCCCCACACTAAATCAGCCTGTGGGGGGCTGGGGGTGTCCTTCGCTCCAGTGCCCGAGTCCGTCCCTGGCCGGCGCTGGGGACCGAGGGAGACGTGCAGAGGGGAGCGAAGGCGATTAAAAATCGGGGCCAAAACCCCCTTCCTTGCACAGTGATCCAAAATTGTGCAGGGGGGCGGAGAGGTGTGTGTGTGAGATGACTGTGTGTGTATGGGGGATTGTGTGTGTGTGTACAGGGGGAGATGACTGGGGGGGGGTTGTGCGTGGGGGAGATGACTGGGGATGTGGGGGTGGGGTGGGGTGTGTGTGTGGGGAGATGACTGTGGGGGAGTTGTGTGTGGAGGGGGGAGATGACTGTGTGTGTGGAGGAAATTGTGTGTGTATGGGAAGGAGATGGCTGTGTGTGGGGGGGTGTGTGTGTATGGGGGGAGATGGCTATGTGTGAAAGGGGTTGTGTGTGTATGGGGGAGATGGCTATGTGTGAAAGGGGTTGTGTGTGTATGGGAGGGAGATGGCTGTGTGTGGGGGGGATGTGTGTGTATGGGGGAAGATGGCTATGTGTGAAAGGAGTTGTGTGTGTATGGGGGGGAAGATGGCTGTGTGGGGGGGTTGTGTGTGTGTGTGTGTATGGGGGGGAAGATGGCTGTGTGGGGGGAATGTGTGTGTATGGGGGGGAAGATGGCTGTGTGGGGGGAATGTGTGTGTATGGGGGGGAAGATGGCTGTGGGGGGGGGGATGTGTGTGTGGGAGATGGCTGTGTGGGGGAGTTGTGTGTGTGTGTGTGTGTGGGGGGGAAGATGGCTGTGTGGGGGAGTTGTGTGTGTGTGTGTGTGTGGGGGGGGGAAGATGGCTGTGTGGGGGAGTTGTGTGTGTGTGTGTGTGGGGGGGGGAAGATGGCTGTGTGGGGGAGTTGTGTGTGTGTGTGTGTGTGTATGGGGGGGAAGATGGCTGTGTGGGGGAGTTGTGTGTGTGTGTGTGTGTGTATGGGGGGAAGATGGCTGTGTGGGGGGGGTTGTGTGTGTGTGTGTGTGTGTGTATGGGGGGAAGATGGCTGTGTGGGGGGGTTGTGTGTGTGTGTGTATGGGGGGAAGATGGCTGTGTGGGGGGGTTGTGTGTGTGTGTATGGGGGGAAGATGGCTGTGTGGGGGGGTTGTGTGTGTGTGTGTATGGGGGGAAGATGGCTGTGTGGGGGGGTTGTGTGTGTGGGAGATGGCTGTGTGGGGGAGTTGTGTGTGTGTGTGTGTGTGTGTGTGTGTATGGGGGGGAAGATGGCTGTGTGTGTGGGAGATGGCTGTGTGGGGGAGTTGTGTGTGTGTGTGGGGGGGGAAGATGGCTGTGTGGGGGAGTTGTGTGTGTGTGTGTGGGGGGGGGGGGGGAAGATGGCTGTGTGGGGGAGTTGTGTGTGTGTGTGTGGGGGGGGGGGGAAGATGGCTGTGTGGGGGAGTTGTGTGTGTGTGTGTGTGTGGGGGGGGGGGGGGATGGCTGTGTGGGGGAGTTGTGTGTGTGTGTGTGTGTGTATGGGGGGAAGATGGCTGTGTGGGGGGGTTGTGTGTGTGTGTGTGTGTGTATGGGGGGAAGATGGCTGTGTGGGGGAGTTGTGTGTGTGTGTGTGTGTGTGTGTGTATGGGGGGAAGATGGCTGTGTGGGGGGGTTGTGTGTGTGTGTATGGGGGGAAGATGGCTGTGTGGGGGGGTTGTGTGTGTGTGTGTATGGGGGAAGATGGCTGTGTGGGGGGGTTGTGTGTGTATGGGGGGGGAAGATGGCTGTGTGGGGGGGATGTGTGTGGGAGATGGCTGTGTGGGGGAGTTGTGTGTGTGTGTGTGTGTGTGTGTGTGTGTGTATGGGGGGGAAGATGGCTGTGTGGGGGAGTTGTGTGTGGGAGATGGCTGTGTGGGGGTTGTGTGTGTGTGTGTGGGGGGGAAGATGGCTGTGTGGGGGAGTTGTGTGTGTGTGTGTGGGGGGGGAAGATGGCTGTGTGGGGGAGTTGTGTGTGTGTGTGGGGGGGGGAAGATGGCTGTGTGGGGGAGTTGTGTGTGTGTGTGGGGGGGGGGAAGATGGCTGTGTGGGGGAGTTGTGTGTGTGTGGGGGGAAGATGGCTGTGTGGGGGAGTTGTGTGTGTGTGTGTGGGGGGGGAAGATGGCTGTGTGGGGGAGTTGTGTGTGTGTGTGTGGGGGGGGAAGATGGCTGTGTGGGGGGTTGTGTGTGTGTGTGGGGGGAAGATGGCTGTGTGGGGGGGTTGTGTGTGTGTGGGGGGGGAAGATGGCTGTGTGGGGGAGTTGTGTGTGTGTGTGTATGGGGGGAAGATGGCTGTGTGTGTGGGAGATGGCTGTGTGGGGGGGGGTTGTGTGTGTGTGGGGGGAAGATGGCTGTGTGGGGGGGTTGTGTGTGTGTGTGTGTGGGGGGGAAGATGGCTGTGTGGGGGAGTTGTGTGTGTGGGAGATGGCTGTGTGGGGGAGTTGTGTGTGTGTGTGTATGGGGGGAAGATGGCTGTGTGTGTGGGAGATGGCGGTGTGGGGGGGGTTGTGTGTGTGTGGGGGGGAAGATGGCTGTGTGGGGGGGTTGTGTGTGTGGGAGATGGCTGTGTGGGGGAGTGTGTGTGTGTGTGTGTGTGTGTGTGTGTATGGGGGGGAAGATGGCTGTGTGGGGGGAGTTGTGTGTGTGGGAGATGGCTGTGTGGGGGAGTTGTGTGTGTGTGTGTGTGTGTATGGGGGGAAGATGGCTGTGTGGGGGGGATGTGTGTGTATGGGGGGGAAGATGGCTGTGTGGGGGAGTTGTGTGTGTGGGAGATGGCTGTGTGGGGGAGTTGTGTGTGTGTGTGTGTGTGTGTATGGGGGGGAAGATGGCTGTGTGGGGGAGTTGTGTGTGTGTGTGTGTGTGTGTGTGTATGGGGGGGAAGATGGCTGTGTGGGGGAGTTGTGTGTGTGTGTGTGTGTGTGTGTGTGTGTGTGTATGGGGGGAAGATGGCTGTGTGGGGGGGTTGTGTGTGTGTGTGTATGGGGGGAAGATGGCTGTGTGGGGGGGGATGTGTGTGTGGGAGATGGCTGTGTGGGGGAGTTGTGTGTGTGTGGGGGGGGGGAAGATGGCTGTGTGGGGGAGTTGTGTGTGTGTGTGTGTGTGTGTGTGTATGGGGGGGAAGATGGCTGTGTGGGGGAGTTGTGTGTGTGTGTGTATGGGGGAAGATGGCTGTGTGGGGGGGTTGTGTGTGTGTGTGTATGGGGGGAAGATGGCTGTGTGGGGGGGTTGTGTGTGTGGGAGATGGCTGTGTGGGGGAGTTGTGTGTGTGTGTGTGTGTGTGGGGGGGAAGATGGCTGTGTGGGGGGGTTGTGTGTGTGTGGGGGGGAGATGGCTGTGTGGGGGGGGTTGTGTGTGTGGGGGAGTTGTGTGTGTGTGTGTGTGGGGGGGGGAAGATGGCTGTGTGGGGGGGTTGTGTGTGTGTGTGGGGGGAAGATGGCTGTGTGGGGGGGTTGTGTGTGTGGGAGATGGCTGTGTGGGGAGATGGCTGTGTGTGTGTGGGGGGGAGATGGCTGTGTGGGGGGGTTGTGTGTGTGGGGGAGTTGTGTGTGTGGGAGATGGCTGTGTGGGGGAGTTGTGTGTGTGTGTGTGTGTGTATGGGGGAAGATGGCTGTGTGGGGGGGTTGTGTGTGTGTGTGTGTGGGGGGAAGATGGCTGTGTGGGGGGGTTGTGTGTGTGGGAGATGGCTGTGTGGGGAGATGGCTGTGTGTGTGGGGGGGGGGAGATGGCTGTGTGGGGGGGTTGTGTGTGTGGGGGAGTTGTGTGTGTGGGAGATGGCTGTGTGGGGGGGTTGTGTGTGTGTGGGGGGGAGATGGCTGTGTGGGGGGGGTTGT
Organism: Dermochelys coriacea; assembly: GCF_009764565.3. NCBI lineage: Eukaryota > Metazoa > Chordata > Testudines > Dermochelyidae > Dermochelys > Dermochelys coriacea. The sequence continues at coordinate 16,655,187 of NC_050085.1, read as the reverse complement.
GTGTGTGTGGGGGGGAGATGGCTGTGTGGGGGGGTTGTGTGTGTGGGGGGGGGTTGTGTGTGTGTGTGTGGGGGGGGGGGAATAAAGAGAAGGCAGCCGTGCAGCGCGCCCTCCCTCCCCGAGCCATGAGCCTGGCGCTGGATCGCAGCCTCCCCCCCCAGGTAGGTAAATGCCTTCGAGGGGCTGGGATGGCGCGTCTGGGGGCCCCCCCGCCGCCCCCCCCCTTCCACACGCCTCCCTCCCTCCCTCCCTCCCTGCAACAACGCTCGGGAGCGCGGGGGCGGGGAGGGAGCAGGCCCGGGGGGAGCCCGGATCCTTTCTTTTTCTCCCCCCGCGGGTGGGGTGGGGGGGGGTCACTGGCTGCCGAGGAACCCTCCCGCTGCCTGGCAGGGCTTTGTGCACGTAGGGAGCCGCGGGTCTTTAGCCCCCCCCCATTCCCGCGCTGCGAGGTGCGGCATAGCGATTCCAGCTGCAGTCCCCCAAAGAGAAGCGGGGGGCGGGGGGGGCGGTGCAGCGCCGCGGGGCGAGCCGGCCGGGTCACGCTCGCCGGGGCCGGAGAAGGGGGCGCGGGCGGGCAGCGGCCGCTGATGGGGAACGGGGCGCGCCTGGCCCCGGGGGGGCGGGATCCGCTGCTTGGAGCGATTGAGCAGGGGGAGCAAAGCCGGTCCCTCGGTCTGATTTCTCCTCTCCCGGCCGCCCCGGGCAGAGCTTTGCAGCAATGGGTGGGGGATTTTTTGGTCGGAGGGGGCGGGGGGGAAGGAGGAAATGGAGGAGCGGGGGGGGGTTTTGTTTTTGTTTTAACCCCCAGCCTTCCAACTCTTGACTGATCTGGCCACTTCCGTGGCGACCCACAGCCCCCTTCCCCCTCCCCTGTTTATTTTGTGGCGATTGGATCCATTTCCAGTTGCTGCATGCGGGGCTGGGGGGGGGGTGTGCAGGGGTGGGGAAGCGTAGCGCGCCTCCCTCCACTGACGGGGGGAGGGGGGGAGAAAGGGAATTTTTTTTTTACCTGTCATATTTGTCCTAGAAAAAGACAGCGAGAGGGAGAGCGAGGCGTTCCCGGCGCAAGGGGGACAGGAGGGGGGGGGTGTTGGGGGTCAGGCGCCCCCCCCACACACCCCAGGATTGCAGCTTGGAGAGAGAAGGGGGCGTATGTGACCAAACCTGACCTCTGGGAATAACCCGGTCCCTGCTTTTTTATCTGTTTTTTTTTTTGAGGGGGGGGGTGGGGGGAATAGACAAAACATTTGTCAATTTCCAGTTGCTGTCCATGAATGCAAACACCATGATTTTCATGATCCTGGGTGCCTCTATCGTTATGGTAAGAGATTTTGCTTATCACTTTATTTCCTTCTTCCCATCACATTAGCATGTGTATAGTTTATTTGGTGTGTGTGTCCGTGTGTCCCTCCCATTAAAAAAAAAAATTAAAAAGCAGCATTTAATATATTTATGACTGCTCCAATCTTTAGCAACCAAACTAGAGTCAATGTTTTATTCCATCATCTAGAGTTGACCAGATGCCTTGGTTATGGGCTCTTACAGGCAATAGCTTGCTTGATGGACATGAATGCGCTGTTGGACCGGTTTCACAATTACATCTTACCGCATTTAAGAGGAGAAGATCGAGTTTGCCACTGCAACTGTGGAAGGTAAGTCACCCGCATGATATTCCTTACCCTCCTCCCTCCCCCTGCTCGTCTCATTGGAAAGGCACAGGCCAGGTTTAAGGAGATCAGAGGGTGCAATCCCACCCACACTGAGCATCCAGCAAGCAGCATGCAATGGATCACTGATTCCTAGGGTTTAGCATTTTGCATTCTGAATGTGCCTTGTGTGTATATCCACAGCAACCTTCTGCATGATCAGAATGAATTTTTTGGAGCAAGAGTTTGCTCTGAGCCTAGCATCCCCTTTTCCTTTTATGTGTGTGTCAGCCCATGAAAAGTGAGTAACTTTTACTTCAGCACTTGCCATGATTGTTCCATTGTCACCAGAGACCAGGGTACTTGTGTGTGTGTGCAATTTGGGGGGGTGCTGTTTGTTCTGCTGTCATTTCAAACAAATTACCTCTGACTGACTGCGAGACTCTCTGCTGAGGAGGGAATGATGCTCTCGAGGACAGGGTCACTTTGGGATCTTCGCTGCTGGTGTGTTTTAATCTTTGTCTTGCTTTGAATTCTTTGTGGCTTTTCTGTTTCTGAAGGTTATCTGGGCGCTTTTTGGGGCACAGTCAAGTTGGTTGCAGCTGTTGTGTATTTGTTAACAAATCAAGAATGTAGGGTGGACTTTTCTTTAAGTAGCCTTTTTCAACGTAAGATGATAACTGGCAAATAAATCCACTCTTTATGATTGTGTAACAATGAGGTTAATTCCCCCTCACCCCACTAAAGAAAGTAACATTTCTTAAATTGTACATAGCCACTGCATAGCTAGGTGTTGTGTAGTTTGCGAAAGGCTGCTCTGTAGACATGGAGATTGGTATGTCTAGATCTTTAGAAACGGATATCTGCTGTGGGACCATTTTCAATGATTTTTCCAGACTTCTGTCTGATCCCCTTTTGCACCGTGTTACAGGCTGGCATGAGGTAATGATTTTCTGCCCATGGGATCAAAAGAGTATGATTTGATGCCTGCCAAAGGCCACCTCAAGGCAGCCCTCCACCGGCCTACGTACTGATTTTAAGGTGTCCTTCACTCACCGCTTTGGGCTGCTGCTGTAATCCAGCTGCAAGCCATTCTTGGGAGACCACACACCTTCATTGTCCCTGGGGAAGACTTTAGCCCTTGAATGGGGTGAGGAGGGGGTTTAACCCAGGGGAAACTCCTCTGACCTTCCATCCTCTCCTTTCATGGTGTTATTCTACCAAGGGGACCGGTGTTGCTCCCGTCTCGTGGTCTCTCTTCAGTTCTAGCCCTTGCTGAGCCATCCTCTCCAGGGCAGCCAGGCCACTGGAGGGGCCCAGAGCAGGGCTGAATGCGCTCCACTCCCAGTCTGAAAATGCTTCTGTGCATGACACCCCTGGCCACCCCTTGCCCAACACGCAAGGCCTCGAGGGTTTCTCATGAGGCAGTGCGTGGGCCTGGGGCTGCCGGATTTGAGGGCTATCCGAAAAGCGGATGGCTCAATGGCCTACTAATTGGGTTCACAACACCTTGATTCCATGGAAGCTCAGGTGTGACCCCGGGTGGTTGATGCAGCCCATACGTGGAGTGCCATGTAGCTTTCTGTGCTGGGGCAGATGGTCGTTCAGGGTGACCTTAACATTCCCTTGGCAGTTGTCTTAAGAGGAGGAGTGTGCCCAGTTGCTATGGCTAAAATATTTCCCAGCTTACCACAACTGGTGGGTGAAATGAAATATAGCTTGTGAAGTGCTTTGGGATCTTCTGGGATGAAAGAACAAGGTAACATCTTCTTATTTTGGCGTATCCCTGCTGCCCAAATCTGATGGGTGTGCTCCTCTCCCCCGGAATTCTGTATGGCCCCAGCAGCACTATGTAAACAAACACACACATGCTCCAGTACCACTCTTCCCAAACAGAGACACTAGTTAATTTCTTAGAAAGAACCAAAAGCATCTTCCCATCCTCCTAGCACAGTCTTGGCCCTAGGAGAAAGGGGAGCAAAATTCTGGGAAATGTCACCAATTTCCTGACCTATGAAGAAGTAATAACTATTGTCAACACAAATCGCACTAGGCGCACACCAGTCCTGTTTGTTAGTGGGTTCTTGCTGTGTGTAATTGATGGGGGCCTTTGTATGTGCACTCTGACCATCTATATGTAGGAGAGACTTCGAAAGGGCATCCCTGAGCTGTGGGAGCCAATGTGAACTAGGGGACAGAGTAATGGACTGGAATCCTTCACCTTAATAGTAATAAGATGAAATTTAATAGTGAGAAGTGTAAGGTTATGCATTTAGGGATTAATAACAAGAATTTTAGTTATAAGTTGGGGACGCATCAATTAGAAGTAACGGAAGAGGAGAAGGACCTTGAAGTATTGGTTGATCATAGGATGACTATGAGCTGCCAATGGGATATGGCTGTGAAAAAAGCTAATGCGGTTCTGGGATGCATCAGGAGAGGCATTTCCAGGAGGGATAAGGAGGTTTTAGTACCATTATACAAGGCACTGGTGAGACCTCACCTAGAATACTGTGTGCAGTTCTGGTCTCCCATGTTGAAAAAGGATGAATTCAAACTGGAGCAGGTACAGAGAAGGGCTACTAGGATGATCCGAGGAATGGAAAACTTGTCTTATGAAAGGAGACTTAAGGAGCTTGGCTTGTTTAGCCTAACTAAAAGAAGGTTGAGGGGAGATATGATTGCTCTCTATAAATATATCAGAGGGATAAATATAGGAGAGGGAGAGGAATTATTTAAGTTCAGCACCAATGTGGACACAAGAACAAATGGGTATAAACTGGCCACCAGGAAGTTTAGACTTGAAATCAGACGAAGGTTTTTAACCATCAGAGGAGTGAAGTTTTGGAATAACCTTCCAAGGGAAGCAGTGGGGGCAAAAGATCTATCTGGTTTTAAGATTCTACTCGATAAGTTTATGGAGGAGATGGTATGATGGGATAATGGGATTTTGGTAAGTAATTGATCTTTAAATATTCAGGGTAAATAGGCCAAATCCCCTGAGATGGGATATTAGATGGATGGGATCTGATTTACTATAGAAAATTCTTTCCTGGGTATCTGGCTGATGAATCTTGCCCATGTGCTCAGGGTTTAGCTGATTGCCATATTTGGGGTCGGGAAGGAATTTTCCTCCAGGGCAGATTGGAGAGGCCCTGGAGGTTTTTTTGCCTTCCTCTGTAGCATGGTTGACTGGAGGGAGGCTTCTCTGCTCCTTGAAGTTTTGAACCATGATTTAAGGACTTCAATAGCTCAGACATGGGTGAGGTTTTTCATAGGAGTGGGTGGGTGACATTCTGTGGCCTGCGCTGTGCAGGAGGTCGGACTAGATGATCAGAATGGTCCCTTCTGACCTTAGTATCTATGAATCTATAAATCTATAAACCTCCAAGCTCTGCTGTTGATTCACCATGTGGCTTTGGCAAATTGCTTGGCTGCTCAGTGCTTTGGTTTCCCCCTCTGTAAAATGGGGGCAGGGTGGACCTGCCTTGTCAGATTCATCAGCTGATGAAGGGCTTTGAATGCATGTGGTCTGATCTGCAACTGGTATCAATCGGAGAAGAGCTGTTGAAGTCAATGGAGCACTGGTGATCTGCACCAGCTGGGGATCTGGCCTGGGCTTTGCCATGTGAGTGATGCAAATGATTAATCAAAGGATTCTGTGTAAATGCTCTAGTATGAGCCAAATGGAATCCTTCTAAACGAAAAATCCTGTGGCTAAGGCTGTATCCCAGGAATGTGAGTGACTGGCTAAGCAATGAAAAGGACAGGGGCGAAGGATGAAATCTGAGTAAATTAGAGGCACATGCTAAAGGGAAAAGGTGCTGAGATCAATTTTGAGGGTTTTTTTTCTCACCGTCTCCCCAGCTCTATCAATAGAGCTACGGTCTTGCCAGCTAATGAATCCAGGATTGATTTTCCCTCTTCCATTTGGGGAGTCCGGTTGTATTATTTTCACTGGGATAGGGAGTGAGCGAGAGCGCCTTCTGCACAGGACTGGCCTTGCATGCTCTTGGCTCCCAGTCTGCCTGGCCCCCGGGCACACCCCAGAAACAGGAGGGGGCATCTTTCCCACAAGTAACAAGGATCTTCACTGATCTCGTGTCAAATAGGAGAGAATCAGGAGTGTCCCCTCCTCCACGACGAGGTGGTTTGACAACGATGAATAATTGTTGAGCCTATGTGCATCCATGGGTGGTTCCCTCCCCCGGCGCCTCCAATCTCAGGAGAAAACAGGGCAGATGATTACACAATTATGGGCCTATCCACGAAGTTTATCATCCTGAAAAACACGTCTCAGTACAGCGGGGTCCAGACTGCGTGCAAAGATGATATTGTGAAATCAAGTGGTTCCAGCAGCCCCTGTCTAAGCCGTGCATGGCTAGCGCTGTCCAGCATCACCTGATGATGATTCCTCATCCCAGCTCTAGGAGCCACCTTCCCGAGCAGAAGCAGGAAGCTGGGGAGACCAGATGACTAGGGGGCTGGTGAGTGGAGATGGTTCCTTCCACCTCTAGCTTACTTAGCGCAGGTTGGGAGTGACCAGAAACTGTCACCATCCAATGGCCTCCTTGTGGCCAGTTCGGTGCCTAAAGGGGAAGTAGCCTCACTTCAAACCCGCCACCCGCTCAGAAATTCTGCCAGTGCCGTCAGCCGTGCTCAACACTACAGTGACTGGTGGGGAATGGGGGGTCCTTAGAGAGAGGCCAAGGACTGAATGGGCCATGGAGACCGAGCTCCCCTCTGCTGCCTAGGGGAGACCCTGCCAGGTCAGGACTGGGGGCCCTGGATGATGCTGTGTGTGTGTGGGGGGGGGGGGTAGCAGTGTGGTCGGCCCCATCTCTATTCTGGGGCAAAGTCGAGGGCTGACGGGCTGCACCATTAATATGTGAGAGCACCCGGCCCCTTGCGGGGCTTCACAGAAGGCACAAAAAGACGCTTGTTAACCTTTTGCCAATCTGTATTCTCCTCTCAGACCTCACTGGTTGTGAGCTGAGGGGGGGTGAAAGCGAGGCGAGCATGCAGTTAAAATGCCCCTTGGTCTGTCCTCTTTTCTTCGAGCCTCCCTAGGCAGGAAGTTGCGGGTGTTGGAAATGCAGCGTGCTTTCCGCCGTTAGCCAGTCTGGACGCTCCATTCACAACTCCCTAGGCAGGAAGTTGCGTGTGGCGGCATTTGCAGTCCTTAGTCTCTCTCTACCCTGTTCTCAAGCCCCCCACAGCAGTAAGCTATGAGCACAGATCCTGAATCCAGGCGTCCTTGTTGTTGTCTGTCTCTGGTGTAGCGGTGGCAAGAAGCCCCATGAGCCGTTGCAGCGGGCACCCCCTGACAGTACAAGGCTCGTTAATGTCAATCATGCAAAGGTACAGAACTGGGAAGTGTGTTCTGCCTTGATTGCCCGGCTCTGCGCAGAGTGCCTCTTGTGGCACATTGGCTCTTGGTTGGAATCTGTGGGGTTTTGATAAGTCCTCTGTAAACTCCACCTCCATCCTCAACCCCATAACTCCATGAAAGGTGGGACTGCAGGGGCTCTGTGCTCCAGAACAGCATCCTTTGGGGGCGAGGGGAGGAGAAAGATTTAGCTTTTATGTTAATGTTTTGCATCGTGTTTTGGTCACCTCTTCCCTGCTCCCTGAATGTGCATGTACCTAGGTCCTTTTCATCCTCCCCTTCAAGACCCTTCCCCATCTCTGCTCATCGTGTCCTCCCTTGACCCCTCCTCATCCTCTCTTTCCCCTGCCCCCTTTGGGCTGGATCTGTTAAATCCTCTGCCCGCAGAATTGCCCCGAGAGCTCTGTGCATGGCGTTTGCAGCCCTCTCCTTCCTTCACCCACCCACGGCTCCACACTGCCTCTGCATGCTGCCCCGTATGGCGAGGGCAGCCACTCGCTTCCTGTGTGCAGAGCTGCCTCCTCCTCCCGCCCCTTCCCAAAAACCCCGCGTCAGTGAACCCTTGCTATGCTGCTTCCCCCATGGCCAAGGTCTCTGCTCCTTCTCGGGCCTCAGCTGCTGGCCTGCGTAGCGTCTGCATCGGAGTGAGCTCACGGACCCCGCCTTTTTTGCATGTTCTCTTCTGCACCGTGTTTATGGTGCTGTACGAATAATAGTGGCCGTGATGGTTCCAGGGAATATCAGGCCTGGCCGGGCATGTCAGGGAATTGGAGCCGGGTTCGAGTGCGCGGCTCTGGGGTTACCCTCCATTTGCCTCTAACTTCCTACCGAGGTCAGGGTTCAAATGGTTGGTTTTTTTAAGGGGTGGTTAAGCAGTGCCATGCAACCGCCACTAGAGGATGCCCAAGAGCAGCTCATGCTGCACGTTGTCCCTGGGACTAGTAGCCCCTCCAAGCTGCGTGTCAGCGGGGTGGCAGGCAGAAGGATGTTGAAGGAAAGCCCGATGCATCCGATGAAGTGAGCTGTAGCTCACGAAAGCTTATGCTCTAATAAATTTGTTAGTCTCTAAGGTGCCACAAGTCCTCCTTTTCTTTTTGCGAATACAGACTAACACGGCTGCTACTCTGAAACCTGAAGGAAAGCCCGTTAGCTGGTCCTATTGCCAGCTTCCAGACAGCGGGGTTATCGCCTGGTATTCACTGGGGCTTGCAGCCCGTCTGGGGGTGTGTGTGTGAAGTGGGGGTCTGAGCCATCCTGCATGGTTACAATAACCTTGCTTGCAAACTGTTGCGGGGGACGGGGGTGGAATCTTGGGTACAATCTCCGGGGCCTGTCTACATTGATGGGCTGTGACCATGCTGGAAAGGATGGTGGGGGTCATTCTTCCAGCAGGATAGCACTGGGGACCAGGCTCAAGTGGAGGAGTAGCAAATGCAGTTCAACCCCGTTGTGCAGCGGAGGGAGGGAGCCATTCGATTTGGGTGTTCAGACGGGGTCGGGAGTGGGGGTGCAGAAGGGGAATAGATTTATAGCTAATATGGCCAGAAGGGGCCATTGTGATCATCTGGTCTTCCTTCCTGCAGAGCACGTAGCGTAGGGTTTCCCTGAATTCATTCCTCTTTGAATTTTGAATTCATCGCCCTTTGATTTTAGAAAGTGATGGGATGGAGAATCTCCTACAATTCTTGGGACCTTGTCCCTGTGGTTAATTCCCCACTAACTAAGCACGTCCACGTTCCTTCCTGTCTGAATTTGTCCTCCTTCAACTTCCAGCCATTGGATTGTGTTAGACCTGTGTCTACTAAGTTGAAGAGCCCTCTGTTATCCGATAGCCAGTCTCTGCGTGGCTGCTTACAGACTGTACTCAAGTCGCTCCTTAACCTTCTCTTTGACCATCTAACTGAGCTCTTTGAGCCTGTCACTATCAGGAAGGTTTTCTAATCCTTTAATCATTCTCTTGGCTCTTCCCTGAACCTGCTCCAATTGAACAACCTCCCTCTTGGATTGTGGGTGCCAGAACTGGATGCTACATTCCGGCTGCAGTCGTGCCAGTGCCAGATACAATGGGGAAATTAAAAAAATCACTCCCGGATGGTTCCCTTGTTCCTGCAGCGTTGCATCAGAGCAATGTATTTTATGGTGGGGAGCTGGTAGGATCCTCGGGTAACCAGCACAAACCCAGCTGGCTGCCAAGCGGGGCCGTCACTCTGGGCACAGAATTCCAAGCGGGACGCGCTGTGTGTTGGAAGCAGTGGGGTCGAACCTGGGATCTCAAGATCTAAAGGCAAGACCCTGTGTGGCCTGAGTGAAAAGAGCCGGCTCTATGAACCAAGGGTGTTGTGGGTTGGTCAGTCTCTGTGGCCCTGCCACTACTAGAGGGGGACAGAGGGCCACCCCCAGTGGGCGTGGGTTAACCTCTGCATCTAGGGCCTTTGCCTGGCTGGGGTTTGCCCTGGGAGAGCATTGACTGGCTGTAGTAATCCCCACAGCAGACACTGGGGAAGGAGCCCACTGCTCTAAGTGCTGAGCTGGGCTGGTTGTCAGGTAAGCACATGGTCTCTGCTGGGGGCACAGCAAGCGGATGGGGGAGCGGACGTGGCGGGGATTTGGCTTTGCTTCGTTTTGCACCCCTGGCAGGGTCATACTCCGCGTGTATCTTTGTCCCCCTCAAGTGGCTGATCCAAATAAGATGCTTTTTCCCCACTATGCCCTGCTAAAGGAATGAGTCCTGTAGCTCAAGCAGTAAAGGCTTGTGCTTTTAGCACCACAGGTCGCTGGTTCGAGCCCCGCTGTTGTACATGGCAAGATTTGGAAAATATAGGGGTCGCTTTATTCCAAAATAGAATGAGAATGTCATTAACTGGGCTGTGAAAAATAGGAAGTGTTGAGACATCCCCCTGTCTCTTTAATACAAATCTCCAGGCCAGCCCAGCCTGAGCCCAGCTCTGAGCTTGTGCTTGGGTGGAGTGTCTCAGTGCTGCTATTGGGCCCCAAGGAGCTGGGGAACTCGTAGGATGTGGGTCAGGACGGCAATGGGAAATGCACACATGAGCCTACCAGGCCCCCGAAGCAGAGCAGCCACTGTGCACACTGATCGCTCACCCCACAGGAGCAGCTAGACAGAGAGATGGAGCAGGGTGTTACTGTCAGGCCTGATTAATAATAATCGATAAGGCTGCTGGTTGCTATGAGAATTGCTGCCCTGGATGAAGTGGTGGGCGCCCAGGGGTTAATGGCATGTGCCCGCTGTGCACTGGGTGAATCAGGAGGGAGGCGCATTGGCAGAGCTGTGGGGGTGGGAGGGTGCAGGACTAGGGGTGTGGGTGGGTCAGGATTGAGGTGCACTGGCAGAGCGGTGTGAGGTTCCCATACTGGACCAGCGGTGCCCCAGAACAGTTGGGGCAGCGGGGCTGTGGGGGAGGGGGCTGTTTGCACGGTGCCTGTTTGCACGGCCTGCCTGCACAAAGCCTGGCTCCGGTCCACATTTGCTGTGCGCAGGTGGCGGCAAACCCTGGGAAGTGCAGCTGAGTGGGGAAGGGCTGGGCCCAGCCTCAGCCATCGCTCAGTCTGTTCGTACCTAGCCCTGTGGTGAATGGAGACATGGCAGCTGGAATAGGCACGTTGTCCTGATAATGCCTAGTACGACTCAGTCGGCTGGAAGAAGCCAGATCCCCAGGGGAGGGTGGAGCCAGGTCCCCAGCTGCTATCCCTGGATGGAAGCTTCGAGTCGGACTCTAGGTCTGGGACGATGGAAAGAGCCCTGGAAAGGGGATCCTGGGAGGGGGAGAAGGGAAGGGCCCTGTATCCCTGGCCCAGGGAAGCCCACGCCGGAGGAAGAGCTCAGCCTCGTGCACTAGTTGTGTCTCCATAGCCCTTGTGTGTGGAGGTGGAGCCAAGGGGGAGCCCTAGCTCCCTGGACGCTGGGGAGGAGTTTCCAGAATCATAACCTGGGTCCGCATTTTCCAGCTGGTGCCACGGTTCCTTAACGAGTCAAACCTCCCCCAGCGCCGAACGTGCCCAGACGCTAGGGGTGTAAAATCTGGGATCTAACGTGGCTTGGACCCATCTCTAGCCGGGTTGTGATGTTCAGGAGGCCTTTAATCCCCATGGCCCCATGCTGGTTGGGAGATATTGGCCCAGGGAGACCCATCTCAGGTGGGGGGCCTGGAGCTTTGGATGACAATCAAGTAGCGAGACGTGTCAGTCACCAGCACAGACATAGCAGCTGGACTCCAACCTGGATACACAGGCAGCCTCTCTTAGGGGACTTGAATCCTGAGCCGTGGGCAGACTGAGGGCAGCCATGTGGGGAAATGCCTGGTGTCCTAGACTGACACAGGAAGGGGGTAACTAGGCAGCGTCTGCGTTACATTCAGTGCGCGGGCAGCAGGCAGCTCCTGGCAGGAGTGAGGTGGCTGTTCTCTTCGTACCCTGGCAGCCAGTGGGTCGCTTGGCACCAGCCAAGGCTGCAATGGGATGCAACAGCATTCTGCTGATGTCTAGTGCCCGAAGGGTTAATCTGAGGCTAGCCGGAGTGGGAGAAGGGGCTGGTGTAAAGAGAATAGAGCCCTTCAATGGGGAACCCGGCTCCAGGACACCCTCCCGCTGCACTTTCCACTGGGAGCTGCTGGATAGCCCTGGCCTCTGGGTGTGCGGCTCAGCTGGGCACCACAGTGTGTGGGTTAGAGGGGTCGGGGGTCCTTTGCTGGGCTGGCTGCGGGGCCATTGCTGTGCTCACCGACATGACTAGCTATGTGGAGAGCTGGCCGTGGACTGCCAGGGGCGGCGTGGTGTGGTGAGATGTCTGGGGCCTCGGCAACATCCGGTATGTTTGATACCGATGTGGGGGGGGGGGGCTCTGGGACAGATCGGGGCTGCGAAGGAGAAGGGTTTGCATCGCAGGCAGGAGATTTAGGTCAGTGTTTGTCATTGTGGGGACATGGGGGGTCAAGCCCCAGGTTCCTCTGTCAAGGTGGGTCTGTGTGGGTCACCCCCTGAAGCATGCTGAGTGCAGCGGTCCTGGAATGGGGTATTATACGCGGCCTCTCTTGTTAGAGGCTTTGGGGTCTGATAGTCCGGGCAGGGGCGACTGGGGGTTCAGGTCTCCTGGGTTCAGGCTGTGAAGCGGACTCTCTGTGGTTCATTTTCCCCCTCTGGGTTGGGGATGAACCCGACCAGCTTCCCAGGGCTCAGCCTCGGGGCAGAGTGCTGGGATGGCAACCCCGGGTGAGAGGCACAAGGCAGGTGGCACCTGCAACGCTGTCCCTCAGCACCGCCAGCTCCAGCTACCCCGCTAGACCTCAGCCGGGCGATGCAGCACTGGTTGCCAGCCTGGGCCAGGCAGCAAGCGACCCAGTGGCTCAGGAGCAGGAGCATCTCGTGGCGGCTGTGAGACAGGGCAGCGTATTGGTCGTTGCCCGTCTGTAGCACCTGAGGCTACCAGCCTGGCTACCTCCTCCCCGTGTGCCTTTGGGGGAGACACGTCCTCTCTCTCTCTCTGCCTCCATTGCCCACCTGCAAACGGGGGTGACAGCACTGCCTTGCTCCCTCGGGCCCCTCTTGGCTTTGAGCGCCGTGCCTTGTGCTGCGGGGCTCTGGCTTTCACCGCGCTGCTGAGCCTCTGTCCCCCGGGGCCTCGTGGAGCAGTTTACCCCGGGCCAAGTGGCTGGGAAATGCCGCTGTTCTGGCTGGGCATGGCACTGCTGTGAATCGCTGCCCAGGGGGGCGAGGCAGAGGTGTGCCGGGCCTGTTAGTTGCACACGGGGGGGGGGGGCAGGAATCTGAGTGACTGGCCCAAAGTCGTACAGTAAGGCGCAGTGGAGACTGATAATGGGGACTCCTGTCCCGGTCCCCCAGCTGACCGTGCGTCCTCAGCAGGGCCCGGGGGCAGTTGTTTTTCAGCAGTTTGGCCAGCCCTGGAGGCTAATGGCGCAGATCTCCAGGGTGAGCCCACCTGTGCCGTGATGCTGCAGGGGTGTTTTGTTGCTGTCGCGGGCGTGTTTTCATGCCACAGGTTTGAAAGCTGCCAACCAAAGCCCCAGAAGCTTCCTTCCGTCCTGCTGCAGCGCTGGAGTCGCACAGGCCAGGTTTGGGCACAGGGACGGCCTGTCACCGCACTAGCACAGCCACTGCAGCACAGAGCCCGGAGGCGTGACGCGATTGCCACGCAGGCCTCCAAAACGATGAGGGAGCGGAGCCGAGCCGAGGGTCAGACTGCGCTGACGTCCCTGCTGGGGAGGAGAATGAAAAGACACTGACAGTTTCATGGCATTTAAATGAACAGATCAATATGGTTTTGCCGAAGTTCTCCCCTAGCTGCATGCAGCCAACCAAGCCAGCAGGTACGGGATTGAGAGGGAGGCCCAAGTAGACAAGGTCACCGGAAGGAACTTTTGAGCTTGTCTGCACACCGACTTCTTGCGCAGCTTTGAGGAGAAAGCACCAGCTGCTTTGGTGAAGCTCTTCTGGTTCAGGGTGTCACTCAAGCATCACTGTGCCCAAGTTTATCCGACACCATCTTTCAGGGGGGAATCCCAGCATGCTTTGAAAATTGGTGACGACGCTGGAGGATTGAGACAGGTTCAACCACAAAGGTGTGGGGCCCATTTTTAGGGTTGAATTTTTTTTAATTTTTGCCAATTTAGGTGCCTAAATGAGAGCCAAGAGTGTTGGAAAATCTATCTTGTAAACCATTTCAGAATCACCGCCGCTGGCAATAATCTGACCTTTTGTTTCGATAGTACGCTCCATCCCTGCAGCAGTCTACAGCTCTACATGGAGGGGTCGTTCACCTACCACTGGAATGCAGCCACCTCTGGAGGGGGGGCAGCTCTTTAACAGTTCACAGCAATCTACAAGAGTTACTTTGGAAAGGTAACGGAGAAGAATCCTGCATCCAGTGGATGGAGGCTGGCTGTAATTAGCTAAACTGCAATTTGTCCTGGATCTGTTGTGAAAACTGCTAATGGATCTTTAATGACCAGGGACTGGACCTTGATTTATTTTCCAAAGCTTTTTCAGTTCACCTTTTAGGAGATCTGGACAGGATCTCATGGTGTCTTTTTAAAGACCTGTTTGCTTTGCCAGGGTGGGGTCTTTTAAAGCATGGGGGAAAAAAAGTGATGTTTAGTTTGTGGCCCAGAAAGTTTGGATATCGGCTCATCTGGAACAAAAGACCCGTCTTCTAGACAGCACCTTATTGAAGAGACACAGCCCTGTAGCTAGGAGAAAGCAGAAGGAGACATGGAGGCCTGTCTGACCCGGAGAGAGGTCACGAGAGCCACTTGTGAGCCAGCCTTTCTAATGTAGTGGGGCCGTCCTCCCAGCCCCCTGGGCGAGTGAGCCACTCAACAGCCTCTGCTTACCTTTCCTCGCCCCAGGTGTAAGTGCGAGGGGCGGGGGGGTCCCAGGCTGTGTGTGCTCCATGTGAACGGGGATGTTCCCTGAGCAGTGGGAATCACTTGCCAGGAGCCTGTGCTCTCTTGCACGTGCACAGATGCTGGTGTCAGGAGGTGCCCTTGCCAAGGGAGCCATCTCGCAATAGGAGGTTGGGAGCGGGGCCTGACTCTCTTATGTCTTCAGCCTGCCTGCCCCCTGCTATTGGTTCTTCTCCTGCTACGATCCCGCCCCTCAGCCCATACCTTACACCCTTCAGCACTGCCATTTCCCCCCCTCTGTGAGTTTGATCCCACCTGTGATTCACTCAACAAGCACCATTCTCGTTTGTCATGTCCAATGCCAGCTCCTTCCCTTGTCATTAAAGCTCCTGCCCTGCACCCACTGCGTGGAGAGTTTCCTTTTTAGTGGCTGCGGGGCTGTTCTAGCCACTGGGCCAGCAGCTAACGGACACCAGTCCCTGGCTTTTTTGCTGCGGCTGTGTCGGTGATGCCTGTAAGTGGCATGTGGAGAGACCGACACAGCCACAGCCACTGTACGGGATGTGGGGAAGGTGAGGCGCCTGCCTCGTAGCCCAAAAGCTTTGCCTTTGCAAGTGCTGGGAGAGTCCCCGGGCCACCCTGCTCCGAAAGCACAGCCTCTGCTGAACGAGCACCCTTTCCCGGCTGACCCTCGCCGAGCGGCACCGAGCTGCTCCAGAGCACAGGGCACTCACAGAGAGCCTGGAGTGGGCCTGGCCATATCCAACCCCTCTCAAGTCCCAGGTGAGTCTGGTCTGTGAAACCTTGGGGCAGCCCACAAGGGGGCTGGGTGCCTGCAGCGTCTAAGAACTGGGTGACTTCAGAAACCACTCTTGGAAAAACTAGGCCATGCTGCAGGTCAGTGGCTGAACACAGGAGTCCTGGCTCCCAAACCCCTTCTCTAGGCTGTAGAGGATGCTGCCCCATTCCCCGGGGGGGCCGTGCTGACTGGCTCCAAATACTAGTTCAATCCCCTTGTGCCGGAAGGGGCCCAGAGTGTGACGTTACACTCCATATGTTTTTTATGGAAATATGCTAATGAGTGTGAATATGATGTAACTGGAATATGCGTTATGCAAAAGGTCTCTTGTAAGGTATCATTACAAAGCTTGTAATCTACAGAATGTGGTCATCCTATTGTACAAATGTCTCTTTCTTGTATCTAAAACTAGGAATATGTAGCATAACTCCGAGGTCCTATTGTAATTATGGAAAGTGTGGGCCATTGATGGTGGCTTGGAATCTTGATGGCTCCCATTGACTAGGATAATTGGTTGTGAATGGCTGTTTACTTGCAAACCTTCCTGGGTACATGCGGGCCAGCCTTGGAAGAATGGAGACTAGGGGTCTCACAGGCCATGTGACCATGTCATATGATACTGGAATCCATCTTAAACCTGGTGTTTTTCCATTTAGAAGGAGAGGTGGGAATCCAGAGAGAGAGACAAAGGATTCCCGCCTTGTGCCAAAGCTATAAAAGGGGGTGGAACAGAACAAAGGGTGGCCAGTCATGAGAAATCTCCAAGTTACCACCTGAGCTGGAACTAACAAGGACTATACCAGGGGAAAGGATGGGGCCCAGACTAGGAAGGAGTCTAGTCTGTAAAAGAAGCTTATTGGAACATCTGAGGATGAGATTTTACGTGTAAAGAGGTTCTTAATGTATTAGGCTTAGACTTGCGTGTTTTATTTTATTTTGCTTGGTCACTTACTCTGTTCTGTCTGTTATTAGTTGGAACTACTTAAATCCTACTTTTTATACTTAATAAAATCACTTTTGTTTATTAATGAACCCAGAGTAAGTGATTAATACTTGGGGGAGCAAACAGCTGTGCATATCTCTTTCTCAGTATTACAGAGGGCGGACAATTTATGAGTTTACCCTGTATAAGCTTTGTTCAGAGTGAAACAGATTTATTTGGGGTTTGGATCCCATTGGGAGCTGGGTGTCTGGGTGCTGGAGACAGGAGTACTTACTGAGCAGTTTTTAGTTAAAGCCTGCAGCTTTAGGGGTGTGGTTCAGACCCTGAGTCTGGGTTGCAGCAGGCTAGCCTTTCTGGCTCAACAAGGCAGGGTTCTGGAGTCCCAAGCTGTCAGGGAAAATGGGTCAGAGGTGATCTCAGCACATCAGGTGACAGTCCCAAGGCAGTCTCTGTGAGCGAACCCATCACACAGAGGGAGTGTTAATCTGTCCCCAGGGGTGTTGGAGGGATAACCATTGGCTGCAGGTTTGCAGCACCAGTAGGTGGGAGCCAGATGTGTCAAGAGCAGGGATTTGCCAAACTGAACCTCTCCCCAGAGCTCCCATGGGCTGGGTTATGCTGGGCGCCACCAAAGCTGTTCCTATTTGTGCTGGGGGCCTGATCAGCCCCAGCATAGGGGTAGGGAAGCTGTTATGCCCTCCACCTCCTGTGAGTGCAGAGGTGACTCTCCAGATTTACTTCGCATCCATCACACGGTACCAGCCTGTGACCACTGGGCCAGATTCGGATCTGCAGGGGACGTTCTCCAGCCCCCACTCCCCTTGAGCTGTCTCGTCCCCGTTCCTTTATAAAGCTCCCATTTCGTTCAGCAGGGCCCCTGGACCTTTGTTCTATTAATAGCTCTCTGTGCTTGTGTATCAATGTCTCATGAATGATGCTGCCAGAGTCCCTGACAACTGAGGCTGGAATGGAAACTTCAGCAGGTTCCCCACCCACCTACCAGGGTTCCATCCAATTTGCAATAAACCCCCCAACCTGTGATTAGCAGCGAGACTTGGCCCTTTGTGCCAGACAAAGGAAACATGACTGTATCTCTAGAACTGTTCCTAGCAAGGGTGCGTGCCATGCAGCCCCACAACCCGGTGTGCGGCAGTAATCAATGTTATCTCCACGGCACACTGTTCCTCTGATAAACCTCCGGTGTTTTAAAAAACCTGCCTGAGAGTTAGCAATCAAAGGCCAAGCGCTGGGGATTCAAGGTGGCCTGAATCGCCACTGCAGCTTGACTTTCTGGGTGTGCTGGTGCTGGATGGCTTGTCTTTCAGATGAGACGTACAACTGACGTCCCCGGCACCTAGGATTTCTGGCACTTTAGAAGCCAGGTATTAATCCTGCTAAACTTCAACTCCAGGGTGCAATTTTGCCTCCTTCAATCCCTGCCCCTTATACTTTTCACTGGATCAACGCTTAGCACAGAGGATTCCTGATTCTGATTAGGACCCCCTAGGTGCTATTATATTACAAATAATAATTGTTGTGTGATTTTTGCTGAGTGCTGTTAAGCAATTGCTGCGTTCCACCCCAGAGGTGGCTGCATTTCAGTGGTGCATGAAGTGATTTCAGGTGGGCGGGGCGTGTGTGTAATCTGTAAGGCATTTAGGATCCCTGCGGAGGACTCTCCCAAGAGAAACATAACTGCTAGTGTTGTTGTGATCTATGGTTTAGATGCCTTTGAGGATTCCCTATCAACAGGTACAGTGGAGGCTCCTCTGAGTTTGCACTCTCAGAACTAGGTGAAATCTCATTTTTGGCTGAAACAGAAAAAGAAGAACTGAAAATGCAAATAGAGGGGAAAGTGCTCAGTACTGCCTCCTGCAGGTAGAGTTCCTTCCAATGGCTACACAAGAGAATTGGAGCGAGTCTCAGTGAGTGCAGGGTGCACTGGGCATCTCGCCTCTCCCATACCAGAGGGGACGTGAAAGAGGCAGCTGCTTGCCTTCCCTCTGACAAACCGTGCTGGGGGAGAATGCAGGCTCTGACCTAGGCTAGGTGGCTCTCAGGTGGCAGAGGAAATGCCTGCTTTGGAGCAGCTCGTGGGAGTCAGCTGTTCTCACCTGCAAATTTATTTCTAAGCTAAGTACAGGTGTACTTGCCCCAGATGCATGTGAACACGTGTGTGTCCCTTGAAGCCCTGAATGCCTGTTTCCACCAGAAACAAAATCTCAAGCCCAGACTCTTGGTGGCTATTGACGATCTGGTGGCTCTTTCCTTGAGCAGGCTGTCTCTGTAATGTTTTGGGGGCAGAGGAAGGCAGGCTCCACCCCAGAGGTCACTGCATTTTTAATGGGGCTCTATGTACATAAGGGAATCCTGCTTCTGTTGAAGTCTAAAGACCCAAGTTCCTATAGAGCTGATGACCTTATTCCCGACTGCTGGGGGTACAATGGCAAGGCAATAGGTACAGAATCTCCCAGAGTTTTTCTTTGGGGGGGGAAGGGATATAAAGCTGAGCTGTGTACATTGGGAGCATCAGTGCTCCATGAGCTAATCCAGCCCCTGCCATGGGTATAGTGACCCCAGGGCGCAACAGCCATTCGTCTTATGTTTGCCCAGAAAGGCGCCTCCTTGATGAGGGAGACCCCCCGACGCATCACACGTCCTCACTCCCCAGTGTTGGCAGCCTTTGGGGGTTGCCTTTGTGCCCAGCGAGAGAGAGTCCCGCGCTGCGTTGGCGGGGCCGCAATGAAAAGCCGAGGAACAAGATGCTCGCGAGCCGGACGTGTAAACCGGGCCTGTTGCTCGGAGGGCACGGTCACCTTGAAAGTTCCTGCTGGCTGGGGCAGCCTCTTTCCCCAGCTGTGTCTGGGCCCCCTCTCAGCATCAGGGAGCCTTTGAAAGGAGGTTGCAGCTTTGATCAGCGGCCGGGGGGTAACTGGACTGCTCAGAGGCTAGTAGCTGCTCCCTGGAGTCGGACCTGGGAACAGACTGGCCCCCGGCGGTAACCCTGCTCTGCGGGGCCCTGGCGCTGTTCCCCGGGGGCTGCTGGCGGGTTGGCCTCCCGTTCAGCGATTGCTGAGCTGACAGCTGTTTTCAGAAGGTTCCTTTGAGACGCAGTTTGTTTGTGTAAATATTTGGATGTTTCTCAGGCGTGATTATGCAGCAGCCTGCTCTCCTCATGCATATTTAGAGGTCTCCAGCCGACTGATTTCCCCCAGGGATATTGGCTTGAGGCTGGGATGACGGCCCCGAGGGAGGGCAGTGGGTCTGATGCTGGTGGGGGGTGGGTCGAGGAGCAGGTGTCTGTGCCCCTGCAACCCTGCTCTGCTTCTGTGCCCTGCGCTGGCAGCCCTGGCTGGGCGGCAGTGACCAGGATTCTGCAGTGGTCGGCTGCAGGCTGCTGCGATACTGATGGGCACTTGGTGGTGGTTACCAAGCACTTTTCCCAGCCACTGACTGGCTTTGCGGGGCTCCCTGGCTACCAGCAGCAGCGACAGCCCATGCCAGAGCAGCTCCCCTCCCCGGGAGGAAATTGAGCAACATTGGGGGAATCTAGAGCTCTCCAGGCCCCCTGTTCACATGTCTTTTATCTTCCCATAGCTCATCCCTGGCTGCCCTGCTGCTTCTTCTCTCCAGTCCCTGCCCCAGTTTCCTGGATGTAACTCTCCTGAGCCTCTGGGCTTCTTAGTCTTTCAGCAAGTTCATGTTCTAGTCTTTCTCTCATGGGCCAGCTGTAGCATATGGGGATCCCACTGCACACACCAACCAAACCCAAGCATCCATGAGCAGCAGAGAGAGCAAGGAATGGGGGAGTCCCTCATGGGGTAGGGCAGGAGGGGATGCGGGTGAGTGGAGCCTCAAGGTAGGTAGAGCACTCTGTGGCTTGGAGAGCACAATTCTGGAAGGCACTGCTGCCCGGGGCTGGGGGTGGGGTGGATCTGGGGGCCTGGAGCCTGTGATAACTCCCAGCCCTCGCTCCAGGGAGAGGTACTGCACTTCCTGACTCACCGGCTCTGATACAGAAGCATCCCGGCTGGCTCTGCTGCCCGGGCTCTTGTTGGCTGGAGTCTGGGCCAGTCCCCTTGGCTGTGGGGGGTCTGGAGGGTCTGGCTAGAGCCTTTGGCTCAGCTGAGTGGGGACTCAGCGCTATTGCATCTGATGGGTTGGCACGGGGTAAGATGAGTGTGCTGGGTCTCAGGCCAGCTGCCAGGGCTCCATGTCCCAGAAAACACCCCCCCCAGCTGGAGCCAACCAGCCTGTGGGCAACCTCTGTGCAAATGGGCTGTTGGGACGAGGTATCTTGAGAGGTCCCACATTTCACAGCCTGGGCAGGTTGGGAGACTATGAAAAGTTTTTCCATGCTGCGCTGCAGGAAGTGGACTCTGAGCCTTCGCCGTGGGCCAGTGCTGGGGCAGGATGCTCCCGGCTGGCCAGTTCTAGGCTGATGTGACAATCTGAGAACTCTTTCTATTCTGTTTGACGCTGGGTGTATCTGTCAGACTGCACACTCCATTTTCAGTGTGGGGCTTGTCTGCCTTCTCTGATGTCGTTTTACCTTCATATTGGACTGAAAACCCAAGGGATGGTGACACAGCGCTAACAGTAGAGAGTCGTTAAACTTTCATGGTCCTCTATTCACATGGAAGCCCGCTTGGAGAAAGAATTGGCTATCCTACCACCCAGAAGAACCAGCCTGCCCAGGTGTGCTGGTAGCTAAGCAATGGGTCACCTGGTGGGGGAACTTCGATCACCTGATGAGGCTGATCTGGGGAGGGGAGTCACCTGATAATGGGACCTGGAAGTTATTAAAGAAAGGGTTTCTCACTGGCCCTTTGAGAGAGAAGGTTGTGCCCAGGAAGTGTGCCAGAGAGGCCAGCGAAAGAAACCATGCTGGAGTCTGCACAGACCAACCGGTGCTTAAGAGCATGCTGGTACAGTGTGGTGGGACCCAGACCCCAGCAGGGGTCCAGCATGGGGAGAGAGACACAGTGGGTGAGGGAATAGCTTTTATTGAATCTCTGCTGGTGAGAGAGACAAGCTTTCAAGCTACCTAGGGCTGTGTCAACTGGTCCAAGAACTGTCAGATCTGTGTCCCTGCAAGAGGAGGTCTAGTACTTTAACTGTACAGGGGTGGGTGTGTGTGTGTGTGAGGGGGGGGATAAGGCCAAAGTGTTCAAAAATCACAAAGCAGACTCCAAACACAATCGTGAGATTGGCTTAAAAATCATGAGATTAAAAAAAAAAACCAACCCTCCAACAACAACCCAGTAAAAATTCTAGAGTCTTTTTCTTTGCCTTCAGGTGTCCCGAGTCTGTAGGATGGACTCGGGTCATGTTTTCAAGTTTTCCCTGCAGCCACAGTGGCTAGCAACGTACTTTTTAAAAAACACCTGAAAGCTGAGATTCTCCCATAATGGTTTCAGAGTAGCAGCCGTGTTAGTCTGTATTCGCAAAAAGAAAAGGAGTACTTGTGGCACCTTAGAGACTAACAAATTTATTAGAGCATAAGCTTTCGTGAGCTACAGCTCATGCATCCGATGAAGTGAGCTGTAGCTCACGAAAGCTTATGCTCTAATAAATTTGTTAATCTCTAAGGTGCCACAAGTACTCCTTTTCTTACTATAAGGAGAGTGATCACTTAAGATAAGCCATCACCAGCAGCAGGGGGGGGAAAGGAGGAAAACCTTTCATGGTGACAAGCAAGGTAGGCTATTTCCAGCAGTATTCTTGTTAATGCATCTGATGAAGTGAGCTGTAGCTCACGAAAGCTTATACTCTAATAAATTTGTTAGTGTCTAAGGTGCCACAAGTACTCCTTTTCTTTTTTCCCATAATGGTTTGACTCAGAACTGGGCCTCTAAGGAAACCACCAAATTTTGTGAGATCTGCAATAAAATCATTGGCATCTCCTATGATTTTCTATCGCACACATCAGCATGATGTCTGTACCATGGTGGTGTGTCTGTACATCCAGCACTACATGAATAAACTGTGCTAAAGTTAGTGTGGACAGGGTCAACATGGCATAATAGGGTGCATCTCTACTGCCAGGAATAAAGGTGCATTGATTGCCCGTTTAGCCTATTATAAGGATTTCCATTTTCCAAAACTGACTACTTAATTTCACGCCAACCTAATGAGAGTTAGGGAAACTGAGGCATGTGGGTGGGGGAGTGACTTGCCCAGGAGACGTTCAGTCTCAGAATGGGAACGTGAGTTCCTGATTCCCTGTGCTCATGCTACTGGACCTCCTTCCCTAAAATCCTGCCTCCGGTGACATTAAAAATAAATGCTGTGAAAACACTTCTGTTCCCACTAACATTGGTAGAGTGGCAAACAAAAAGCACTTGATTTGCCCCCTGAACCATAGGGGCTGATGAATGGAGCTTGTTTTCTACTGTCATCTGCTGATGCTTCTCCCTTTTATGTTCCCCCCGCAACAGGCATCATGTACATTACGTTATTCCATACGACGGGGACCAATCGGTGGTGGACTCCTCGGAGAATTACTTTGTGACTGACAATGTAACCAAGCAGGAGATTGATCTGATGCTGGGACTTTTGCTGGGCTTTTGTATAAGCTGGTTTCTGGTGTGGATGGATGGAGTTCTCCATTATGCTGTGCGAGCCTGGAGAACCAGCCGACGGTACGGTAAGTGCCTCCTTGCCAGCTCCCCACCCCTGCCGGAGTCCTTTGGCTCATCAAAGGAAGTTTGAATTGTTGTTGTTCGGGGCTTGGGGGGTTTTAATATTCTTTTCAGAGGGTTTGCATGTTTGACTAATTTGTCACAGGCTTGTTTGGCTGAATTTCAGCTCTCTGCATTAAAAAGTGAACTTTATTTGTAAATATTTACATGAAAATCCATGGTACCGTGAGGGGGGATTTGCTGGAAATTTATATTTACTCGTGAACACAAGATTGAGCAAAGAGGTGTTTGCTGGAGAATGAAATGTATGTGGAAAGTCCTATTGTTTGCATGTGTAAATTTGTTGTATGCAGTGTTATAGCCATGTGGGTCACAGGATCTCAAGAGATTCAAGGTGGGGGACGTAATATCTTTTTTTCGGATCAACTTCTGTTGGTGAGAGAGACAAACTTTTGAGCTTACACTGAGCTTTTCCTGTCTCTCTCACCAACATAAGTTGGTCCAATAAAAGATATTACCTCCCCCACCTTGGATGGGTAAATTTGTGGCATTCTGGGAACTGGACAGAAAGATGAAACGTGTGTAAACATTTCTGTTTATATATTTACAGCGAGGCATCAACTTGCAGTGGGAAGTTGATGTTGGCGGCAGGGGGAAATTAAATGTCCATGTATAATGGGGGTGATGCGATGAAATTCTCTCTCACGCATCCCTCCTCTGGTCTTGATGAGCAATCCCTAGTTGATCAGCATTGTTCCAGATGTGGTCATTTGTGCTGTGCATGCTGGGGAATCTCCACTTGGCAATGGCAGCAGTCAGGAGGGGCTGGGTGGGCTGAGAGCAGGAGCAATAGGAACATAGGAGTTATCACACTGCATCAAACCTGTGGCCTATCAAATCCAGCAACCTGTCAGTGGCCAGCCCCAGATGTGTAGAGGGAAGGTTCAAGACACCCTTTCTCTAGTCCCATGGTTTCCCAGCACAGGCTTTCCCTAGTATTGTGACTGGAAAAGAAACAGAGAAAACAGAATTAAAATAACAAAAGACGACTTATTTCAGAGTGGTAGCCGTGTTAGTCTGTATCCACCAAAAACAATGAGGAGTCCTTGTGGCACCTTAGAGACCAACAAATTTATTTGGGCATAAGCTTCCGTGGGCTAGAACCCACTTCATCAGATGCATGGAATGGAAAATACAGTAGCAGGTATAAATACGATGACTTGAAATCCTATTGTCTAATCAGTGTCTGTGTAAATTACACTCTCTAAATGCCAGTTGATGTCTGTTAAATTACAATTTGCTTTTTTTAAAAGAAAGCTTTATGCGCAAACCTATAAAAAAATCTAATTAGAGAAACTGTCTGCCTCTTTTTAAAAACTTCCATCAAAATGATATTAATTTCTCATTAGAGCTTCCAAATCCCTAGCAACCTGCCCAAGCAATTTCTGAATTGGGTTGTCTCTTGAGACTTCTGTGCTGTCTGTTCCGAAGTGGAAGGCTCATTTTCAGAGGGGTCCTGCAAGATCTAAGGTATACAGCTAATGCTGGGGCCGTACCGCCGCCCTCCAGCCATCCCACCTGCGGCCATCATATCGTCAGATCTCATGAGCTAAGCAGGATGTGGATGGGAGGAGAGAGAGAGACGGCTGGATCATCACAGTCTTTGAGAGCTGATTTCTTTAGTTATGTGACGGGTTGAAGTACAAATAACTGGGTGGAATCTTTAACTCCTTGTAAACAGGGTCTTTATAGACAATTGTTAGTAACTTAAAGGGGGAAAGGGCCCAACTATCTCTTTGATCTAGCCAGCTTTTCTTTCATTCCTTCTTTTTGCTTTTCTGTGTACACATGCCCTATAAACTTTAGAGGGGGTTAAGTAGCCAGTGATTCATTAGGGCAGTAAATTGCACTGTCTACTCCTCTAAGCCTCCCAGGCCAGAGATGTAACGTTCAGGAGAAAATAGGACCCCTCTGGGAAAAATAAATAACTTCCCTTCAAACAGCCCCTCACTAGAGGCAGTGACGCGGAGCTGGGAGCCCATGGTGTCCAGCTAGGGTGACCAGAGGTCCTGATTTTATAGGGACAGTCCCAATATTTGGGGCTTTTTCTTATATAGGCTCCTATTACCCGCCCCATCCCAATTTTTCACACTTGCTGTCTGGTCACCCTACACGCAGCGCTTTGGGCACCCCTGGGTAAAAGCTGCAGAGGGGGAAGCAGCAGTTTGTCACTTGGCTGGATGTGCAGAGTGCAGCTGTAATGCTGGCAATAGGGAGGGCAGCTCTTGAATACAAAGGTAGCCTGTGCGCCGTTGTGGGGGAGGGTTAGCGCCCCCCACAGGGCGTCTGGTGAATCAGCATTTGTGCACACTCCCGCGCTTAGCTCTGTGTGTTGGCATCTGTGTGTGTTGGTGTGGATTGGTGCACAGGTATATTCTTGTGTCTCTGTGCAGCCGGGCATGTGTGTGTGCCTGTGGTTTGGTACGAGTGCAGGTGTGTCCAGGCTTGTCCACGTGAGCGCACACACAAGTATTCATGGGGCTGTGAGTGAGCTTGGGGTGGCTGTGTGTGTTTGGGAGTGTGCGTGTGTGCGCACACAGGCAGACAGCTGTTTGTACGCGGGCGCGTTTCCATGTGAACCTGCCTGCCTGTTTCGGGGGCAGCTATGGGAGCACACCGGCCTGGCTGTCCCACTGAGCTCGAGCTGAGTGAGGTCAGCTACTCTGAAAAGTGCTTGGGGACCAAACCAGAGCAAAAACCAACAACAAAAGAATGATGCAAAGAGGAGCCCCTGTAAAGAGGAGCCCTCCAAGCTTCTGGGAGCAGAATAACAGCTCCCTCAGCACAGCCTTGGAGAAGAAGGCAGGAGCCCTGCTCAGTGGATTGCCCCCTGAACAAACTGCACATGGCTTGTCTCCAAGAACGCACCCCTTTAGTCTGGGGTGTCCCACTGGAAGTGACTTGGCTTGGAGCCTCCTGTATTCTGGCCCTGACGCCTTGCAGATTCCTAGTGGAGTCAGGCAAAGCTGTGACCTGCCCCAGCACAGCTGATCCCTGGCTTCCAGCAGGGCAGAGAGTCTCCCCTGGGAGTTTGCAGGGGTGCAGCTAGATGGGACTCACAAAGCCCCAGAAGGGCTTAGAATAAAACTTGGGATGGATTCTCTGAACCAGATCCATCACTGTTCATCAGCAGAGAGGGCTGGCAGGGATCCTGACACAGCAGCAGCCCCACTTCCATGGCCCCACGGGGCGCCGTGTAAGGATTCTGAATAGTCACCCCACTTCCCTCTGGCCTGCCCAGGCCCCATCCACTCTGCCTTCATCGGCCTATCCTGGAATCCCGCTGCACCCAGAGGTGTTCCAGGGGTACTTGCAAGGGAAGGAGTTGACCTCTGCCCTGCACTCCTTTGTGCTGGTGTAGGGGATGCAAAAGGGCAACGTTGAATTGGGCCCTGTGGGGGCAGCTTGTCCTTTGGCTGTTCCAGAGTCCTCACTGGGAACTGGGAAGGGCTGTGTCCAGAGTGTGTCACGCCTCGGCCAGGCAGTGCACGCGTTTGTCTCAGTTTATCCTACCTTGGAACAGCATCTCTGACCCTGAGCATTCAACAGAAAAATCACAAGTCAGGCCCCTGCAGTCATGAGATTTTCTAAAGCATCTACTTGAGATTTCTGAGCCTTTAGGGGTCCCGTTTTCAAGCTCTTTTCTGTAACCAGGGACGCGAAAAACTTCCCCTTTCAAACAAAAAGAAAGATTAGCTGAGATTATCACCTGACTCCAGCTGCTGCGGCTTTAAGAAAATTACCAAATAGCATGAGATCAGAAACGCCTAAGGCTGCACACATCGGTGGACAGTGTTTTTAGTCCTAGCTGCCTTTTTCTGTTGGGAGCTCAGTCGAATGGAGTGTGGAGAGGGGCAGTTTTCTCTCTGTTCACTTTGATGTCCTGGGAGGTTACAGACAAAGTTGGTCCTTCAGAGAAAGGCCTTTCATAGCTGGCACCTTTACTGGGAACCCAGCAAGGGGACTGGCTCCACTTGGAATAATGAAGCAGCCCCATTGCTGAGAATTCTTAACCATTGCTGGACTGGGGTTCTGTCATTGGCACACCCGGGTGTTACAGAAAAATGGCCCAATAAAAGCAAACTAAAAATGAAATAAAGTGGCTGTAGCCGAGCAGGAAATGAAATGAACCCCATGTTTGCTGTTGCAAGGGCACACTGAGGTCTGAACGTCTCCAGCCGCTGTTATGTGGTGTTTTCCAGCTTCACCGCATTTTGCCAACTGATTAGTCCACTCATGAGCCAAGAGTAATTATTACCATGAGCTGCATTTTACAGAGGGGAAACTGGGGCACAAAGCAACTAAATGACCTGCCCAAAGAGGGGGAGAGGCTGAGATTAGAACTGTTGTATTAATTTAGATGCAATATATGGCCCCTTAAGTGTGAAAGGTGTTAACAGGTGTCGCCATCCAGCATCAACAGCTTTGAATGAGGGTCAGTGTCTGCTGTAGAGTCATCAGCCTGCTTAGTACCGTGGCAAACCCACCACTTAAAAGCCTTGTATTAAAGATCCAGAATAAGAAGGAAATTGAGTTAAAGCCTTTGAAATGTAAAGCATCACGTTCGGCTTTCGTTTTAATAGCATTCCGGGTTCCCTTTGCCATTAGCTGGAGAGCATTTTTAGAAGGAAAAGACCTGCTGTCTGGCAGCCTGTGAATTGGTTTCTGAGATGGTCCTTTTTAGGGAAAAGATGAGTTAGCTGAGATGGGCTGGAGCTGGTTTTGGTTAAAGACCAATCCCGTTTCCTAGAACCGTGGCTCCCAGTCTTTCCAGACAACCATACCCCTTTCAGGAGTCTGATTTGTCCTGTGTACCCCCAAATTTCACCTCACTTAATAACAACTTGCTTACAAAATCAGAGCTAGAAATACAAAAGTGGCACAGCCCCACTGTTACTGAAAAATTGTTTACTTTCTCATTTTTACCACAGAATGATAAAATACAGCGATTGGAATATAAATATTGTACTTTGATTTCAGTGTATAGTATACAGGGCAGCATGAACAAGCCATCGTCTGTATGAAATTTTAGTCTGTACTGACTTCACTAGTGCTTTTTATGTAGCCTGTTGTAAAACTAGGCAAATATCTAGATGAGTTGATGTATCCCCTGGAAGACCTCTGTGTATCCCCAGGCGTTCTGCTCCTGGCTTTCAAATTTCATTTTAAAAAAAAAAGTTCTAGCTTTACAATTATGAAGAAAACATGCCCTAAGGGTAAACTGTTTGTGGGTTGTCTTCCTGAGTTTGCAAACTGCCTGAAACTGCTGCTTTGAAAAGTATAAACTATCCCATTCCTCTCAATGGCTGTTGACTCTGAACCCTACAGCTGATAGTTTAAATGTCAAGAGAGTTAAACTATTTCACTGATGAATGATTTTAGCAGAACTCTTCAGCTAATAGTCATCTCCCACACTCCATGACTGCCTCCCACGCTGCCCCAAAGAGGGAAGTCAGTATCAAAATGAATACAGGGGCCATGGTGCTGATTGCATCCTTTAATACCTTAAAAACCCGCTGCTGCAGAATTTTTCATTGGGGCCGCAGGGACCTTGCTCCAGAACGTAGGACCAGCGTGGTATGGGGTCCTCTGAGCAGTGCAGGCTCCTTGCTTTAAAACAATACTTCTTGTTTCGTTTATATAGTGCCTGCTATCCATGGATCTAAGAGCACTTGTGGACAAATCTTTCCCCCCCACTGTACCCAAAGAGGGCACAGGGTTTGGGGAAACTCCTGAGGGGTTACACATGTGACATGGGGGGGTTCAGGAGAGCAGGGCAGAGGTGGGCTGGGACTGCCCCACTGGAGATTGCAAGTGCTCACCTGTGTTACTACACAACAGGGATTTACTCCCTCTTGTGATACACATCATTAATACTAGCCTCAGCTTTCAGATGGAGAAACTGAGGCATGGGGAGAGAGGACGTGACTTGCTGCCAGGCCACACAATGGGTCAGGTGCTGAGTTGGGACTAGAACTCAAGGGCCAGCTTCTCTTATCCCTAGATACACTCCCCTGCTTTCTGATGTGCCGTCCTCTAGTTACTCAGCATGTCTCGTGCATTGGTGCCATCTTGGCCAACATGCTGGGGCCTGACCCCGAGACCTCCCGAACTAAAAGCATCAGCTGCTGTCACCTGAGCCAAAGCTCTCCAGATGAGGCTTTCACAGGCTCCGGGAGGTGACACGCCCTGACCAATGGCTTATGGCCCGTTCAGCCACTAACCGCTTCTTTCTCTTTTCTTTCACCTGCCAGACAATTCTTGGTCTTGGATTCCGAAATTTTGTAACTTGAAGGAGTTCAGGAAACGTCAGCACAGGCAGTACGAGGAGGCGGCCGGGAACATGGTGCACATCAAACAGAAGCTGTACCATAATGGACATCCCAGCCCCCGACACCTCTGAGAAACACCTGCCCCTCCAGAGACGGCAAAGCGATTTTAGAACTGGGCTTTTAGGGGAATGTCTGTGAGTTCACTCCTCCATGGAAGAGAGTGGAGGACACCATTTTATTTATCGAGGTGGGGTGATTCTGAGGCACACTGCGAATGCACAACTAAGCCAGTTCTGGCTGCAAGGCAGCCAAGACATTGCACTGTGTTCATCGTTTTATTGTTGGACTTCTGTATATATGTTAAAAAAAAAAAAAAAAAAGGGGGGGGGGGAAGATTTGCATTATACTTCCAAATCCCCACCCCCACTGTTTGAAGTTTTCCTGCACCTTCAGTGTACCTCTTTTGGAATCTGTTCTCCTAGGGATCTGCTCTCAGAAGACGTTAACGATGCTCAGTCGAGAGCTAGAATGCCTTTCAAATTGTTTTGTTCCATGATGTTTCCTTTCTTAGGATGATTCATGCCGCCGCAGGTTTGGATGGGGGCTCATGCTGGCACGTTTCCAAGCTGCAGTGTCCCATTTCTTTTGGCTTTTAGTTGTTTATTTTTTGCGGTCAATGAAGTTCTAGAAATATACAAACGATTTGTTCTTCCTGTTGGTCTACAGCGAACCCTGCCTTAAGCAAAGGTCCCCTAGGAAGCTCCAAAAAATCACCTACCAACCAATGGGATTTTAGCATTTTAAGAGGGCTGATCCTGCTCCACCTTGCACCAGTTTTATGTTGGTGTCACTCCATTGACTTCACTACTATCACTCCGTGTTTACACCAGCATGAGAGGAGAATTGGAGCCAGGGACTTGGATGGGGTTGCTCCCAGGGCGAGAGAGGAGAATAAAACTCACAGAGATAAGTGGAGTAACATCTGATGTACATCAGTGTAAGCAAGGGGAAAAATCAGGTCCACCACTTGCTATATAAATGTTGTCAGTCATTCACCAAACCCCTGGGAGGAAGTGACGTATCACCCCCATGTTACCAAAGGGGAAACTGAGGCACAGAGAAGGGCTGTGCCAGTGAGTCAGTGGCAGAGGTGGGAGTAGGCCCTGGAGACTCCCCAACCCTAGTGTGAGTAAGGGGTGAGGGGCTGGCCCCAAGACCTGAAGGGCGAGTCCTGTATAACTCTCATTTCTAATGAGGGCCTGTTGTAGTATTTAGTGGGCTTGAGTTTAAAGGGCAGGGGAAAAAATGTGTTGAACCGTACCGGGAAAAATTAATGTCCCTTCCGTGAATTCTTGGATTCTGTGCGAACCCTCCTCGGTCTCGATTGCAATGTCTGGGTGGGGGGAAAAAGAAACCAACACACACAAAAACCCTTTGTCTTATTTTTAATTGGCTTCCTCTGTCTGCGACCAGTTTAATTTAGAAAACAAAACGCAGACCCAGAGCTTCGATATTTCATAGCACATCTGGCCTTGTAGTCGCACCTCCTGTCTGGTTGGAAAATACATGGCCAGCTGATCCACATCGGTACTTGTGCGTTTGTCATTTAAGGCTTCCTGGCTGTAGGCATTTGGAAGTGTTTGGTTGGGAGAAGCTCCTTTCCAAGGCAAAGGGTGTTACAGCCAGGGTGGGTGAAATGACTCTTGTGAATTGGGCCTTATGGGCTAAATCCTGAGCTGGTGTAAACTGGCATTGACTTCAGCTGAGGAGCTGGCCCCTTGCAATCAGTGGAGACTGGCTAGCAAGCTGTCTTGGATGGTTTAGACACAACAAATCCTGTGTCTGGACAGAGGGTTAGACTAGATGACCCTGGCGGGACTTTCTAACTCTGTGATTCTTTGATGCCAATTTACACAACCTGAGGATCTGCCTTTCATTTTTTTTAATATATAAAACAGCCCTGTGAAAGAAAATGAGCTTTACATCAGCCTTCCACAGGGAGCCTGCCACAGCAACGAGTGGAACTAGGTGATCCCAGGCCAGGCTGCATTAGAACTGTAGCTCTGCTCTGTACATTGATTTTGTGTTGCTGTTTCACGTGAGACGCAACTTACCAATGAAAAGTGCCTAGGGATGGCTCATGCTGCTCCAGCCATGTGAGAGTTTCAGGCCAGGTCCTGCCTCTCACCCAGAGGAAGCGAAATCCTCCACCATGCACGGGGCTGTGTCCATTTTTCATCTGGCCTCTTTTTCATACACAGACTAGTTTAGTTCCCGCCCGTCCCCACAGCCCTCCCTGAGCAACGGCAGGCTGTGGGCATGATGTCCAAACCTGGCTAAGCCTCAGGCTGTGGAAAAGAGCACATCCTCATAGCACAGGGTCTGACCCCCCGGCCACTGCAGGCAGTGGCAATACGCAGTGAATTTAATGCACTTTGCAACAGGCATATTCAACAAAAAGCAGCTGGGCCATAGGCACCTCTATGCAAAAAGGTCAGTGCACCCCTTATGCCCGGAGGTTGCTGGGTGGAACCTCTGCACAGGTGTGAATTCACCTCCTCCAGGGCCGTTCTTACGTATGTTCCACTCGCATGACTTTGTTGGCCTGATTCGTTTTCCCCAGTGGTTTCACAGGGGTGGGGGGTTCCATGACCGTCACTAGAGCTACTCCAGATTTCCCCCAGTGTAACAGAGGTCGGACCAGGGCCCATTCCCAGGAGGGGAAAACGTGTGCTATAGCTGGGGACTTCGTGAATGTTGCGCCCTAGGAACCGAATAGTGACATTCATGCCTGCAGAGCGGCAGCACCCAGTCTAGCCTCCGGTTTTACAGGCACTCCTAATGGCATGGCCGTGCCGGACTTTTTCTGCCAAGGCAACGCTCACAGGCAGCTCCAGAGAAGCATTAGGTAAAAGAGTACAGGTTCTTTGGTGTTTTTTTTATTGAGCCCCTGTGCCGCCTCCCCCTCCCCTCCCCCCGTGTTTTGATGGCGTAGAATCGAGGCCCATCCCATCCCCAATGCTGGTCTTCCCTGGCCTTGGCTGGCGCGTCTGAGTGTGTGGGCTAGCGTTCTGTTGTCCAGTTGAGCCCGTTACTGTTGCTTGCAGCTCAGCTGTTTGTGACGTCTCCTGTCCCAGCGTCCCCCTTCCCCGTGCACGTGTCTGTTTTGCTTCTGCCTGGATGTTTGTGGGGGGTGTTTTTTCCCCGTTTAATTGTCTGAAGTGTAATAATAGTGGCTTGTTCATTGTGATCTTGCCTCTGATCCAGTCTAAAAACCACAGACAGCAAGAAGGGGGGGCCTAGGTCGTAAGGAACAGCTGCAAAGCTGGGCTCAGGGTGGGTAAAGAGCAGGTGGGTCCTTGGGAATGGGGAAGCCTGGGCAGCAAGCTTAGTGTGTAGCCTGTGATGGCAGCTACCGAGGGACGGGGCCTGGGTAACGCTGCATGCGGCTTAGTGCTCATGAAGCAGCTGCTCTGGAGAAGGTTTCAGCAGAAGGGGAATTTTCTGCAGCCTCAGGAGGGGCTATTTTTAGAGCAGACAGAGCTTAAAACTGTCTCGCTGCATTTGATCTCAAGAGCAGGGATTGGAACTAACATTTTCCCCTGTAATTTTAGACCAAGAGGCCCTGTGATTCTGCCACTTTCAATAAAGAACAGAGGCATGCTCCTGTCAGGGCTTTAGCAAAGGAGACGGGCCTGCTGACGTCCCCCAAAGCCTGTCAGCAGCCCCTCTTTAAAGTCAAGCCTCCTGTGCCCAACGCTATGGACTAGTCCCCAGCTCCTCAATGAAATCCCTGCAGATCATGGTATTTAGACTCAATTCTGCCCATCCCTAGTTCTGGGCTTTCTTTCTCTTACTTCTTTCTTTAGGCTTAAAAGACCCATATTGGACACAGGCAGGTCTTTGTTGCTGACAAGCCAATCCGCTCCTTTTGTTTAGTTTCCCCCTCTGACATCATCATCACCCTCCCTGATGTCAGGTTTGGTTTCTGCTGAGCTTGGAGGCTTATAAGTTAGGAAGAAGTGTCAGGCAATGGGTTTAATGGTGCTGCACCAGGGCGATGTGGTGGCTTATTGGTTAGAGCACTCAGGCAGGCAGGGTTTTATTTTCAGCTCTGCCCCAGTCCTGGTGGGTGACCTCGGGCAAAGCCCGTCACTGCCCTGTGCCTCAGTTTCCCCATCTGTGAAATGGGGGTGATGATACTGACCTCCTTTATAAAGTGCTTTGAGCTCTACTGAGGAACAGCACTAGGGGAGTTAGATATAATATTAGGGAGGGTTTTGACACCTTAGTTCTACGCACAAGTCTTCACTACAGAGGAAAAAGAAATGCCTAAAGTATCCACTAAGAAACCAGATGGGGGATTCAGGTCTGGGCTGAGCACCAGCACAAGACCCATATCTCATGGGTATCACCGTTTTCCCAGTCGCATTGGCCCTCAGGGGGAAAGGGTGTGATCTCATTCCCTTACACTAGAATAGCAGGGGCCCAGCCCAGCAGAAATCAGAGCCCCATTGCACCAGGAAGTGACAGTTCTCCCCTCAAAGAGCTCAGAGCCCGAATGGTGGAAAAAGAGAGGCAGAGGGAAGTGACTTGCCCCTAGTGCCCCAGCAGCTCAAGGGTAGAGCTGGGACATTGAGCCCAGTCGAGTACTCTATCCACTAGGCACTGCTGCCTCTGCATTATCTGGGTATTTTGGGGGGGGGCATGTTGGGGAGGCTTTCAGGATGGGAGCTTGAAGAGGGAGTCAAGAGCATTCTGTAGCAGCTGCTTTAAAACCTTGTGTAGACTAAGGAAATTATGCAGCTATTTCATAGACATGCAGGGCTGGAAGTGCCCTAGAGCAGACATCCAGTCCAGCCTCGCACACTCAGGCAGGCTCAACTAAACCTAGAGCCTCCCTGATGTGTTTCTCTAATTACAGTAATGGGGCTTCCACACCCTCCCTTGCCAACCCCTTGCAGAGTGTAATTGCCCTATAGTTAGAAAGCTTTTCCTGCTATCTGACCTAAATTGCACTTGGTGCAGATTACACCCATTACTTCTTGTCCTACTTTGTGAACACAAGCTCAAATGATCATAGTCCTCTTTACGACAGCCGTTAACATACTTGAAGACCACTATTGGGTCCAGCCTCAGTTCTCTTTTCGGGGGACTAAGCACGGGCCAGTTGTTTAACCTTTCCTCCTAGGTCAGGTTTCCTGTTGTCATTTTCGTTGCTACCCTCTTCAATTTGTTCACCTCTTTCCTAAAGCACGGCACTCAAAACTAGACAGTACGAAACCAGCTGAGGCCTCACCAGGACCCCATAGAGCAGGACAGATCCCTGCTGTGTCTTACACACAACACTTCTGTTAATTCATGCTAGTGCCAGTGGCAGCCTGAGGCTATGTCTACACTGCCAAAAGAAAAGCGTTGTGGGGGGGGGGGGGGTGAAGTCAGGTTAAAATAGCAGCGAAGACACAGCCACTCGGCTTTTAACTGGGGTGAGCAGCTTGAGTTACACTGGAGTTGGCAAACCAGAGTTAAAAGCCAACTTGCCGTGTAGACATCCCCTCAGTGCAGATGGATAGGCTCTAATCGAACTCTGCTTACAGCAGCTCTCATTAACCTGGGGTGTCAAATGCCAGTGGCCTCCCATCACAGCTTAAGTCTCACTGAAAGTCAATGGGGCTTAGACACTTTGAAAATGCACATTCAGGACAGGTCTTGATGCTGCAGACCCTGCTGTTGTGATTCAGTGAGCCAGGGCACGGTTCTGAGCTGTAGGCGAGCTATTGGAAAAGGCTGGGGCTGCAATGCATGCATGCACGGGGTGGCGTTTTTGTATTTCAATACCTAGGACAGGAGTGGGGAGTGCAAAAAAGGAATTTTAAGAGGTGCTGTGATTCTGAGCTGTCAGTTCACTGCGTTCTGGTGGAGCTTTCATGGTAAGATTCCAGTCGTGTTGCTGTTTCTGTCTGGGTAAAAGCGTGCGTTAACTTCTGCCTGGGTTGGTGTGTGTATGCGTTCCCATTTGTATCACACGCTATGTTTTCCATACTATCCTCTATTCTATGGCCATATTTATTTTTAACTGTGGTCGCTCATTTTTGTTCCCTTCTTCAAGCAGAGCACTGTGATTTATGCTAAGAAACGATGCAGGCACCATGAGTGATTAGTGTCACCCCAAAGGCCTCAATCCTGTGAGGTGCTGAGCACCCTTCGTTCACAATGACTAAGGCAGCAGAGTCTCTTACAGGATCAAGGCAGTTCTAATAACGCTCCACTATGGGGACACTGTAGCAAAACTTGAAGTAATACTTCCCCTAATTATTAGTCCCGCTCTACCTGTTTTCTACACCCAGAAACAATTTTGCACACATCAAATAGAGAAGTAGGCTCAGCCTATGTTGGTATTTCCCGAGAGACAGAGAGAGATTACGCTCTTATGGATTTAATCCTGCAATAATCTCTCTTGTGATCTGAAAAGCAATAATGGCTAATTTTCTGTTTGATGCGCTTGCATAAATGAATGTCATCTGCATTTTGTATTCTCCTGGACATTGGGCTCGGAGCTGCACTGTTTCTGCGCTAAGTGAAGGGGAGGGTGAGCAACTCCTCCTGAAAGCTTCAGCAAGCTTTATGGGTGGGAGGCACACTGTGATTTTTTGGGGGGTGGGTTGGGGGGGAAGTCAACGAGTGAATGTATTTCAGCCAAGCCTTCCCTTTCGATAATGTTTGTATAATAGGTGATCGATTTAGCCGCCTGAAACCAAGCCCATCCTTTGCTGTTTGTCAGTAAAATAGTTTTTTGCATGTTTTGCATCTGACTGGTTCTTTCCAAACTTCTGCTTCCTTTTAAAAAGATTCCCTCTCTGCAAGTTATTCCAAACACAGGGAGGCGGCTTCTAGTCAGTGTCACTCCCCTGGCCTCACAGGGTGTATTGGCCCTGAGATATCACAGTGGTGGTGGTGATCAGTACCTCTGCTATGTCTTTCTCCAGCATTATCTGTTGAGCGGTAGAGAACAATCCCCTTCCACTATTCAATATGCTAACAGAAGCCTCTGCTAATACTCATGCCCCGGCCTTAGAGTGAGTGGTAATAGATGTATATAGTTAGGCACACACACAAAGCAACTGCGCCCTCCTTGCTGGCAGAGGATTTATAATGGTTTCCATAAAACCAATCCATTCACACACTCAGATGTGATCACTCAGCCACATCCCAGCGATCAGGGTCAGTTAGAAGAAGCACTGGCCTCTCCCCGCCTCCCAAATGAACACTAGATGGCTTCACCATTATAGGTCTCCAGAGAGAACTCTGCAGACCCGCTCTCATGGTGGTTTAAGCACAGGGCTAAGAAATAGGATGTTATAAGGTCTAGTCTGCCACCAGGGGACACTCCTAGGAGCTGCTGGGGCTAAGATTTTCAATGGACATTTGGAGTGCAGCTGGCTTTGAAAATTACAGCCTGTTTGCCTCTGCTTCCCCATTTGACAAATAGGTCTGATTCTCCTCTCATTTATCCCAGTGTCAATTCACTAGCGTTACTCTTGATTTACCTGGGTGTGTGAGCAGAACCAGGCCCTTACTTAGTTCCCTTCAGTTGGGGTCATTAATTAAGTGCTTTGACCATGAGATGGACTAGGTATTACTCTCCTCCTGCCTTGGAGATTTTCTCCTGTACCTGGCTTTGTTTGGAACAACTTGGAGCAGTCAAGTCACATTGAACAATTTGTCTGGGTCTTTTCCCCTGATGAGATGTTGGAGCATGATTTGTTATACCTGCTTTGGCAGGCAGCTTGGGGGCACAGACGACTCAGGCTCAGATGAGACCATATGTGAAATCAAAGAGTGGGGAGAAAAAAACCCCACCCCTGCAGAGAAGAAATTCAGAGCCTCCAGGTATAGCAAACTCAGGAAAAAACACACACAGGCAGCAGAATGAAGGCTGATTGCTGGCACTGAAAGTGACTAATAGGAGCTGGTACCTTCACTAAAGGACACATCAGAGGTTAGGAAGAAGCCAAGAACATGGGAAGATTTTTCCAGCTGCTTCGCTGCAGGGGAGAGGTACATTGAAAGAGGAACAAGGGCTGGAGGGCTAAATGGGCGTTGCTACCCGTTGCAGACCCCAGGGGAGTGCCCGATTGCAGCATGTAACATCAGCCTGTAAGCTCCCCCCACGATGACGGAAGGGGACGATTTTGCTTCATAGAGACAGCATTGTCTGACCCCCATCACCAGCTCTTTAGGAGAGCATGCTTCTGGTTAGAGGCATGCGGTATTAAAGACCAGGATGGTATGGGGAAGGAGGGAGAAAGGGAGTCAAGTGAAGGGATGGTGTTTCCCAGCACCACCCAAAGCAATCATTATCATTGACACCTCCCCGCCTCACCCACAGCGATGACTCTGTGCTGGTAGCTATTGCCACAAACATGGGGTTGACAGAACGCATCCCAAGGCTAATATGGAGGTATCGTTTGGTAGGAAGATACAGGTCCCAGCAGCCAGTGCTCCACTTCGATCCAAGCAGCTAGGTTCCCGGCCAGCTGCCATGGGCCCACTGCTATAAAGTAGCTGGTCAGAACAGACTCCTCCCTGCTTCGACTTTCCTTGGCTGCGGGATCCAGTACTAGTCTCTGTTCTATTCTTCCATCCCTGATGGGTCACGGTGAAGGCACTAGGGGACAGGCAATAAACCTAAGCCACCTTCCCAGCCGTGTGAATGAGAAGCCGGTTAGTTGGGAATGCTTAATGCAGGCATAGAGGAACGAGCTACAGGGACTCCAAGGGCTGCGATGCTTCAAAAGAAACCAGAGGGAGATGTGACTGTTTAGTAAAGGTTTTTTTTTTTTTTTGCTCTTTGGGATCTTGTGGTATCCGATGAAGTGAGCTGTAGCTCATGAAAGCTTATGCTCAAATAAATTTGGGTTAGTCTCTAAGGTGCACAAGTCCTCCTTTTCTTTTTGTGGTATCACTGGCTCACTTAGAGCTGCTCCAAGCAGATGAGGCCCAAGGGTACTGTCTTTACTCTGTAGCACAAAAGCATCTCTCCATAGCGGGCCTGGCTCCAGCCTCCGTGAAGAGAGCTGGAAAGCACCTTATTGCATAGACCTTGCTCAGACATGGCAGGCCAGATTTTCAGCACATCTGCGAAAATGAGTGCACCTCTTTGCCCCTGCAAAGCCCCATGGTTGTGGGTAGATGGCCTTCTGCATGCACAGCATCGTCAACCCCAAGTGCGCAAAAATTGCAATTCAGGCCCTCCCACCCAGCACAGCTACCCCTGAGCACTGAGCAAGCAGCAGCACCCAATGAAGTTGGAACTTTCCTCCCATCAATCCACAACCCCCCTTTGCCCGTGGGGTTGGCAGGCCTGGAAGCACAAGGCCCTTTGCAGCGTTACATTGGGCACATGCCGCCTGTGGGAGGAAGGGAAGACCAGGAGGCTGCACTGGTTGAAAACAGATAAAGCAGTTAGCCGTGTCCTGTCTTTGTTATGCTGAACCCCCTAGCAGCGCTGCTCAGAGCTCTAGGATTCTGCAGCAGCACGATTGCAGGGCTCCAACACCAAGAGGAATGTCAACTGCCAAAGGGAATCAAGGATACTAGCAAGTGGAATGCAGATCCTGCAAGGAATGAGTGGTTAACCCAGGCTGTCTCAGGGCTCTGGAGCATGGGGATAGTTCGCTCTCTCTGCACAATGTACAGAGCCCTTGTATCTCTGCTGGTGGCTCTGCTCTCTTGGACTCCTTTGTTAGCAAGCTGCCCTGGAGCAAGACACTCTGCAAGTAGTAGAAATGCCCCTTTCCGTTTGGATCTGGGCCATGCCACGAACTATCACAGAGGTTAAGAGCTTAGCAGGATTGGACATTTATATGGAGAAGAATATCCAGTCACGAGAAATAAGGATTAAGAATAGAGCTTTGGAAGGTTTATAAACCCTACAGCACGAGCTGACCTCTGATGGGGAGAAATCCTTCCCTAGGGGGCCAGTTATGACATGACAGCCTTCTGCAGCATTTCCTACACCTCTTTCAGAGGCAGCTGGGCCTGCGCATTGTCCCAGACAGGACATTTTCCCCCAGCCACGTTCTGCTGCCATTAAGGAGCAGGAAGTGATGTGTTATTTGTATGGCACTAGCACCTAGGAGCCCCAGGCCCTGTTGTGCTAGGGGCTGTACAACTGGGCTGATTTCTAATACGTAGGCCCAGTAATGTGGGAGTCAAGACCAAGGCTGGTTGATGCTTTGCAGAGGAGGAAACCCTTCCGCCAGCTAACAAGTAGCAGACCTACACACCTAATGAAATCAAGGCAAGCTGCTTGCAGAGAGCTGCCCAATCAATAAACAAGCCCTTGGACATGGTTTTGCTAGGAGACGGCCAAGACAGCACCATGAGGAATGTCTCAGGCACGAGCAGCCCCTCCTCACCATCCAGCTGCAGAGGATGG
Source organism: Dermochelys coriacea (assembly GCF_009764565.3). NCBI lineage: Eukaryota > Metazoa > Chordata > Testudines > Dermochelyidae > Dermochelys > Dermochelys coriacea. Next base: position 16,615,617 of record NC_050085.1, on the reverse strand, counting down.
AACGGCGTTGAGATGCTGCAATGGAAGGCACTGCACGCGCCACTCTTGCCCTGTCCTAAGGGCCTGGAAGAGACGTGGGCTTTGGCCTCACAAGTCCGTGCTTGCTCAGTGATAGGGGTCACAGCCACATGCCTCACCTGCTTTGCTGCTCCCTTTCACCGGGAAGTTAAGAAGCTATTTGCAGTTGAACCACAGCCTAAGACAGGACACCCTCATGCTGGTCCCCTAGCTGTTATCCCCCCAGGGCTTTCCCTCCGCACGGCTAGCAGGGGAGGATTCATTATCAAATAAACACAGAAGGGTTCCCATGCAATGCTGGGTCCCAACCCTGCAGCACTTCCCAGCTGCTTCTGGGGCTCAAGCCCCAAACCCACGACAGCCACGATTGTGGGGAAATCCAAATCCAGCAGCCTGCTGCTGACAGCCTGGAGACAGAAGGCTGCTACTTAGCCACAGAACAGGGGCAGCCCATGATAACATGGCTGGGTCTCAGCCTTAGAAGAGAACCACAGAAATGTAGGACTGGAAGAGCCCTCAATCAATCAGCTACTCCAGTCCCCTGCACTGAGGCAGGACTAAGTATTATCTAGACCATCTGACAGGTGTTTGTCCAGCCTCTTCTGAAAAACCTTAACCTTAAATACCTTTAAAAAATGATGGAAATTCCACGACCCCCCTTAAGTAAATTTGTTCCAGTGCTTAACTCCCTTTCGTGTTAGATGCATTTCCTAACATCTAACCTAATCGCCCATGCTGGATTGAGAAGTGGATGATTCAGTCTCTTTAGCCTCATGCAATCCCTAGTGCCTCTGCTGATTTGTTCATTTTAATGACAGTTGTACAGATCATTCTTCCATAAAGGCAAGAAAAAAATCTCTTGGCACAACTCATCCTTATGTAGATTTAACGCCCCCATAGCAATAGGGCTGTGACATGGTTTATATTAGAACGGGGCAAAAAAATTCCTACAAAACATTTTTTGGTGAGAAATGTATTTTTTTTAAAAACTGGGAGTTTTCACAAAAACATCAATTTCTGGGTTTTCATTGAAAGTCCACGAACCTAAAAATGTTCAGGTACTAAAAAAGTTTTTTTTTTTTTTTTTTAAATTGTGTCAAAAACCTGAACAATTTATACAAAAATTTTTGATGCAAACAAAAACATCTTTTTTCTTTGAAATTGTTTCCGTCAGGGGAGGGATGTCAAATTTCCTGACCAGCTCAAGTTCATACCTCTTGGAGGGGTCTCTTTCCCTAAAAAAAAAAAAAGCTTATGATTTGGGGTGGGCTGCAGTCAGAACCAAGGCACACAGCTTGTGATTCTCCACCTGGAGTGATGGATCTTTTATCCCGGTGCATTATATTCAAAAGCAAAACTAGAACTAAAAACTAGAACTAAAGCTAGAACGGCTGGCGGAAGGGATTAGATAGATGACCAAATTATAAATCCATCTCGCAGATGGGATGCTATTATGCATGGAAGGAGGTTCAGACCGCAGCGGCAATGGCTGGGAGTGATTGATCACTCACTGATCCATCTGGCCCCAGATTCGCTCTCTGATAGAAAATATCATTTTAACAAAAGCACCATTAGCTCATAACTCATGCTATTTCATGGATGGGAGATAACCTTAGCTGGGAAATGCCATCCCATCCCTGCCCAGAGCATTACAAATTGCCAGGCAGGTGCCACCTCCCCAGGGGGCATCACTTATTCATTGAATTGACAGCTAACTAAACTTTATTACAAGGCAGTTTAAGGCTGAGGAAGTTGTCAAAGACTCTGCATTTAAATCTTTGATGAGCTCAGCGGCTGAAAGCAGGACGGCACCCCCTTTTCCCCTTTGCATTCTGGGCTGATTAACAACTGTGTGGTAGCTATTCAGCAAGCAGCAGGGCGTGAAATCACATCTCCTGGAGGCAGGGAGCCAAGTGCATGGTTAAAAGGAGGAGGAATGTCTTCTAACGGCCGGGTTTAAAGGGCCAGTAGCAACACATTCAGGTTTTAATCTACTTTCCTGGAGAGGCCAGCTTCAGCTTTTTGCTGGCTGGTGAAATCTGATGTGATGCTCTGTGAAAGAGGATTGGGCGGGGTGGGGGGTGGGGGGGGAGAGCAACACCCCCAACGGGAAGCTCAAACCCATGACCCTGAGATTAAGAGTCTCATGCTGGACCAACTGCACTAGCGAGGCACTAAGGGGGAAAAAAGAACCCTTCATCTTTGCATTAACCCCAAGAAGAGGAGGGGCAATTTCTGATATGTGCTGGGTTTAGATGGCATAACAACCTAAATACCCATGCAGGATTTCCACCACTTCACTAACCACCCACCCAACTATGAAACTCTCTAGAGCTCTCCCGCACCTGCATCAGCTTCCTGAACATCATGATCAGCTTCATGGAACTGTACAGCCATGCATCACTGCCCCAGATCCAGTAGCCACCCCAAACACACCAAGAATTCTGTTAGCTACAGCCAGGCACTCAGATACCACGGAATATGCTCCGAGGGGAAAGTAAAGGATACACACACACTTAAAACTGCCTTCACTAAACCAGGACACTCTGCCTGAGAAGTAGATCGCATCATGGAATGGGCCACCCAGAAAGAACCTGCTTCACTAGGGAAAAAAACAAAAAACCACTGACCACACACCGCTTGTTGTCACCTGCCACCCCACACTGGAACCCATATGGGGTAGCAAAAATTACAACCCATACTTGATGGGGACCAAAACCCCCAACCCTTGCCATGCTCATCGTCAGAAGCAAACTCCTCACAGACCAGGACAACTCAAAGTGGCATCAGACCATGCCATGACAACAGATGCAAAACCTGCAGACATATCTCCACAGCTATAATGATCAATACCCCTCCCCCCCCATCTTTCAAGATCCAGGGGTCCTACACATGCCAATCACAATATGTGGTGTACCTCATCCGATGCATCAAATGCCCCAACAAGAACTATGTGGGTGAAACCAGAAAATCGCTGCACTCTTGAATGAACTCACACACAAAAACGAGAAAAGACCCGTCATTGGTGGGTGAACACTTTTCACAAAATGATCACTCCATAGCTGACCTCTCAGCCCTCATCCTCAGTGGAAACCTGCACAGCACCTTCAAAAGACGAGCCTTGGAGCTTAAATTCGTAACTATGCTAGCTGTCTACACATCCAGCGCGTCTGGTGAAGATGCTCTAAACCACTTCTGCGTGTGGCAGTAGCTATGTCGACGGAAGGAGCTCTCCTGTGCACACCAGTGCTTATGTCAGGGAGTGGTTTATTCACCCACCTCCCTGAACGACAAAGTACGCCGACACAAGCTGTCATGTAGATGTAGCCTAACAGTACTGCACTCAGTGGAGACACTGGCTCAAGTCTCATTACAACAATCTGTAATCCACTAACCCTTCCTTGTCCTATGACTACGGGAGTGTTAATTTCCCACTTCGTCTTGAATGGTCTCTTGCAACATGCATTAACTCCTTGTGCTTAATCTGTTTCACCTTGAATTTAGCCATGATATTCCGAGTACCTTTCCCAGACCTGATGAAGAGCTGAGAAAACTCACCCACCTTGTGTCTCTCGTGTTCTGGGAGCAACATGGTTACAGAAATACTGCAAACCACTATCTTTAAAGTCAGGATTTCTCTTTCACTGGGTGAGGCTGAAAAGTCACCGAGCCACCAGCTAATTCAGACTATTTGATGCTATATTTTATCTACCACATAACTAGGGCTAGGAGGGATGGAAGTGGACGAGAGACCCAAGTGCGATGTTCCAGAGATTTCAGAAGCACAAGGCACAGTCACAAGCAGCTGGCTAACAAGGCGTGAAAAGCACAGATATGCACAGCTACAACAAAGCCAACTGCTGAATCCCGAGATTTCACAGGTGAGGTGTTGGAGCTAGGAATTTACAGGAGGTTAAGAGATGTGCAGGGTACAAGCCCGCCCCCAGATAGTACGGATTTCCTGTTCTTCAGTGTAAGCCATATTGATGCGAACACCTGGAACACAAATGTATGGTTAGAGCAGGGGAGTAGGGGGTCAGGACTGGAGGGTTCTTGTCCCAGTCTGGGAGTGGCAGTGCTTCCTAATGGTTTAAGAAAGGGACCATAGCTACATAATCATTGCAGAAAATCAGTGTTTTTACATCACCATCACTAACTCCAGATATCTGTCTCAATGTAAAATCCTAGTGGAGATGAACCCCTGTCGTTTTCACCCCATGTAGCTAGTCAAGGTCAACTCTCAGGTAGGTGGTATAAAAGTTGACCTCAACTAGCTACATGGAGGTAAAAAACACCTGCACCTTGTCTCCATTAGGCCTTTACATCCAGATAGCTGGCTCCATGCGAAACACATACCTTCAGCGTGGTGAAAACACAGCCCATTAGGACTCCTGAGTTCTATTCAGGGTTCACTGTCTGACCGCAAGTCACCCAGCTTTACTGTTTGCAAAGTGATTTCAGACAGAGGTGAAAAAAAATCACTTCATTAGCAAAGGGCAAGGAATAATAATTCTCACCCACCACCCTAAAAGGAAACAGAGGGCTACTATCACCATCCTTTCTTCGGTTTAGCATGAAAAGCTTGACCCCCACCTGCCCTCACCTTCCCCACACACAAAGCCAGGCGCAGTGTCGTGCAGAAGGCAGAGAGCCACCAACAACGTAGTCAAATTTCACATTGTTTTATTAAAACAAAAACCAATGGTTATAAAACTTGATAGAAGTTTTTATTCCCTCTTCCCCCTTTTCTTGGAAGTTCAATTTCCAGTTAAATTATTTGGGCAATTACAAAAGTAATGATCACAAGACCTAAAAGTTAGACACAGAGCCTGACAGTCACACTTAACTCACCAGAACATATGCAGAGAAGCCATCAGATCGCTGCCACCGTATCGTGTGTCAGTTCATACAGTCAGTGATTGCATCACTGCTTATGACCCAGAAACCCTGTCCTGATTCAGGAAGCAACAGTTGCTCACTGGGGCATGGAACCTTCCTCATTCATGTGGAAATTCTGTGCAGCAGAACTCCAAGGGAAAGCTAAGGGCACCTCCAATTAATAGCTATCATTTAAAGGCAGTTTCTAAATCCACTGATTTGGCAGCAAAGAAAAAAAATTAGTGCAAAGCCTCACCCAAATTGGCTGTCAGCACCATCGATCAGGTGGGCTGAGAATGCCACCAGCCCTCCAATTCCCCACCACAACACCATACTGCCTTTAACTGGGCTCGACCCCATCCCTGCAAAGATGGCCGGCAAGGGGGAGAATGGAACCAGAGCTATGGCTCCACTTGGTTTTTAAGAAGTAACTGAGGGCAATGAGTGGGAGGTGGCGTAGGACACACGGACACAGCAGCTGTGGTGCTGTTTCACTTGGTTTAAGTGGTGTTCACTCTCCATTTACCAGTGTCAGCAGAAGACAGGAAAGGAAGGATAGAAAGGGATGAACAGACGAATGGAGAGCATAGTAGGAAATACAGCATTTCTCTCTTACTAGTATCTGTGGGCTCCATGTACATCATACCAGGACAAACCAGAGAAATACCCAGCTGTGTTCTTGCTCTTCTTTCTTACAGCTTTTAGAAGAAAAATGTGATTGGGGAAAAGCTAAATTAGGATGGGAAGAGACTAGTTATCTGATGCTGCCCTAATAATCATCAGATTCTATTTAATGAGCAATTACAGACAGGATAGAGGGGCAGTAAGAATGATGGCCCATGTTCATTTCCAGGGATTCCCAATAAAATGGGTTCAGTTTACAAGGGAAAAGACGGATCCCCCACCCCCGCCAAGCTGCCAGTGCTGTAACACCAGCGGGGATCAGCGAGCCAAGCAGTGTTTTTTTCCATCCATCATCAATAACAAAGTGTCACACATTAAGACAATTCTGTTGATGCACGAGGCAGAGTGGGGTCCAGACCGTTTGGCGCTGGCAGAGTTAACAGGAGCAAAGACTGGGTGTGGCATCAAAGAAGGCAAGTAAATACCTGGTGCTTTTCCACCAGTAGATCTCAAAGCCCATTCCGAAACGGGGGCAAGGACCATTCCCCGCCCTCCCCACATTTCACAGACAGGGAGACCAGAGACACTCAGTCTGATTTTCAGAGAAGCTGAGCAAGCCCAGAGGGACCTGCACGTGCTCAGCACCCAGGACAAAAGGAACTTGCCCACGATCACTAAGCAAGTCAGAACTCAGATCACCCCACACCCAGCCTCAGGCTCAATCTAGAGACCCTGGAGACAACATGGGGGGCAGGTATGTCGAGTAAGAAGGTGCCACAATTAGCATCCCCTTTCTGACTTTGGGCATCATCTCTATCCCTTGGGCAGCTCAGCTATCCACCCTGACATTCTCTGCCTTCCCTACACCATGAGCTGGACCCTGCAGTTCACCTGGGGACCACCACTGCCAGCCCTCAACATGCAATAAAACTGGCTGCATGCTGGAGCAACAGAGGCTGCCCCCTTTGTGGTAATTACACTGTTCTCAGGGCTAGGGCTAGCGCTGCACGAAGAGATCTTCAGCTTCCCTGGACACCCAAAGCTGACAAAGCCACGCACCCACTGGTCTTTGACACCAAGCTCTAATCGTTGGGACCCTGCCTGAGATGCAGGCGAGGATGTCTGTAAGTGCACACAGCACAATACGGTAAGGCATCGACGCCTCCCTTCTCCCCACCCCAGCTGAAGTGTCACCTTCCAAAGGTAGCGATGAGAATGGATGGTTGGACAGCGCTGACACACCCCAATGTCGCCTGGTCGGAGCCGTGTGAACGCGTTGTCCCTCCCTTCCAGCCAGCCCTCAGGGCACGGCAGCACCTGCCCCACTAGCCCACTGTGCTGGGAGTTGGACAGCAGCCTTGTGACAGGTGGTTTTCATCCCAGAGGACTTGCTCTGCAGCTGCCCGGGGGAGATCCAGGGAAGCGGCCTGCAGAGGCTACTGAAAAGTAAGTCAGCGCTTAGCAATGCACACTGGGAAAGACGCCGCCCTGCCCTCAGCAAGAGGAGCTGTGCACTCCTCTGCAGTACCCTGCAGCTGGATACCGGCCACTCAGAGAAGCTACACCAGCCTCACAGAAGCAAGTTTCTGAAGCTGGAGTTTCCCCAGGCAGCCAGATTCTCTCTCGCCCAACCTAGTATCCAGGGATTTTGGTGGGGCTTCCAGCGGCTGTAGCGAGAGTGGACAATGGCACAAGACAGGTGGATTGCAGCCACAAGTGCTGGTGCCTTCATGGTGCCCTGCAAAGCTGCTTGTTTCAAGTCCCTGGAAGGCCAGCCCTGCCAGTCTCTGCGATCCCTCCCGCTCCCAGCCCTTGTCAGCATGCATTTCTCAAAGCTGGAAGCCAGCTCCCAGCGACGAGCACGCTGTCAGTTCCTGTTGGGGAAGAGCGCCTCAGCCAGATACTCCGGGGCACAGGATTAGCTCAGGCAAATGCATCTGGGGGGTGAGGGCACAGAGGGGAACTCAGAAAGCGAAGCTGCTCGGGAACCCAGAGTTCAAACCCAGTTCAGCTCAAAACCAGGGGCTGTTTCTGGCCTGCCCGCAGACTCACAAGCAGCTTCAATATCACCAATCCAGGGAGGCTGGGCTCCAGGCTCCTGCCACAGGCATGCTTGTCAAGCGCTCGGCAGGCCAGGAATGGCTCCAGGGCATCTCCCATTGCTCCCCCCCTCATGCCATGGCATAAAACAGCATCTGAGTTGCCACGCCAGATGTCTGCCCGCTGACAGGTACCAGAGAGCCGGCCCTGGAGACAGATATCCCCACAGCACAGATAGTGGCCAGTCCAGCTCCCGCCCATGCAGCTTTCAGCCGAGAGAGCAAGCCTGCCTCGGGCGGGGGAGGGCCTGCTGTAGGGCATGAGGAGTTCTGTCTAAGGCCAGGTCAATCCTTTGCCAGTGGGGCTGGTGCTTTTTCTGCTATAGCCACCTGTCTGCTAGGACCCACCAGCTCAGAGACTCATCGGACGGCAGAATTATGTGGAAGCAAAATCCATGTCAAAGCATTTACTGCTCCCTAACCGAACAGGGCAGCAAGAGGCTGGATGGACACAGCAAATGCAGCATCTCCCAGGACACGGCCTGTACAACAGGAACATGCGCTCCGGCAGCAGGGAACCAGTCGATCCCTTAGCATGGGCTGTCCTTCCTCCCTGCGAGAGGCACTACCATTTTAGCAAAGGGTCACCGCACTGTCCCTGCATAGGCCACATCGGCCACTTGCTCAGAGTTCAAGCGCTGCCTCTAAGATCGCTGCTATGGGGAATGCAGGTGTCAGCTGATCTACTTGATCCAAGCAACCAGGTGAGTTCCAAGGCAAGGCCCAGGCAGGTTTATTCTACGGTGCCACGTGTGAAGCAGATAAAAGCTCAGGATGAATTTTATTCTACACAGCCCTGTTGGATACTGGGGAATTTTGTGGGGTCTGCCCTGGCTGATCTCACACCAGGCGCTGACACTTCCCTGTGCAGTGACACTGTACCCCCGCCGCAATTGTTAAAACTCAGCCATGGAATGGGACCTGCCTGGGGAGAGCGCAACGTCCTGCTGCTCTCGGGGTGGCTCGGGGCAAGCCCGGTGCTGGGGCACCCAGATGAGCCATGCAAGAGCTGTCGGAGCAGTGGCTGGTGCGCAGAAGGGACATGCCGTGGGGAGATTCTTGCCATGGCTGAAGGGTGTAGCTGCTGTGCTGGGCTGCTGTGCAGCTCCTTGGAAACCACAGGCCAGCATGCTCTGGGACAGGCAGCAGCCCCGGAGCTGTGGCCAGCAGGCGAGAAACTTGGAAAGGTGCCCGTGGGGAACGAGAGGAGGGAAGCCACCAGCACCAGTGATTTCCTCTGTTACTTGTGCTCAGTGCAAGGCCCCGGCTCTCCACCAGGGAAGTGAGAATCACTCAACGGGGGATTTGTTTTACCTGCAAACACCATAACCCCTGCATAGGCCCGTCCATCACCCCACCACCGAGCAGGGCCGGCAGCCAAACCGCAGCACTCACAGGAGCTTTCCTCCCGGAGACACGGCCCGACAACTAATGGGCGCCTGCTCTGGCCCCTCCCAGCTCCACCCACACCCTAGGCGGCAGGATGGGGAGCCCGGGGTGCAGTCGCACCAGGGGATGCCTGAGGCAAGACGTGAATGAGCCTGAGTTGAGGGATCCACACTGCCAGGGAACACCCTCAGCACAGCCAGCAAGGTGTGCCTCAGTCGGAGGGCATGGCTATTCGCAGGGCGCCCACACGGCCTGGCTGCTGGCTTTCACAAGGGGCCAATGGCACATGGAGGGCAGCAGCATAGCTAGGGGGGAGCGGGCAGCCACCGCTGCCCCACCGAGCAGAAGTGGCACCTTTTTAATTCTTTGGCGCCTTTTACACTTTTCCTCACCCGGCGGCGCTCTGGGTCTTGGGTGGCAGGTCAGGCGGTGCTCTGGGTCTTCAGCAGCACTTCAGCATCGGGTCCCTCACTTGCTCCAGTCTTCAGCGGCATGGCGGTGGCGGGGGGAGGGAAAGGTCCTTCAGTGCTGCCAAAGACTGGAGCAAGTGAAGGACCCGGTGCCGAAGTGCTGCCGAAGACCCGGAGCACGGCCTGACCCGCCGCGCCGCTGCGTGAGTACTAGTGGGTGGCGCCTTGTTTAATCTCCGCTCCCCCTGGCTACGCCACTGACAGAGGGGGTTGACTTTGGTGCTCTCAAGAGAAAGGCCACAGACTAGCAGAGAGGCAATGGCTTTGCGTCAAGGGGGCTCCTTTAATGTGGCGGCTCCTTCAGCCTGCTTTAAAAGACATTTATTTCTGGTGTTCCCTAAAAGTATAAAATTGGGAGGGCAGGACCTGGGCAGCTCCCATCGCTGCATAGCTGGCACCACTGGGTGCCCAGCTCCAGAACACGATTCCACCAACGTGGCCGGCCAACCGACCCTCCAACGTCATTCCCTCCGCCCGCCCCACGCACACCAGTCTGCAGCTTCTCAGACAGCCGTCCCCACGGGGAGAGGCAGCCGTCGGCTCTTGCCAGCCTCCTTGTTTGGGTCTGTGCCCTCCGCTTTCAGCCACTCCATCTTCTGCTTGTGCTGCTGCACCGCGTCGGCCACGCGGGCATCGATCACGGCCTCAGTCAGGATGCCGTCCTCGGACGCATACGCTGCAGCCTGCAGAGGAGAAGAGGCCAGCTAGTTAGGAACTGAAGGCTCTGGCTTCCTCCTTCCCGACATCCAGACTATGCCCAGCACCTTGGTTCCTGAGCACCCTGGCACTGGGCCTTGTCTAGCCTGCTACCCACCAGTGCAACTGCCCCAGGGCGTTTCTGCTATTGGCACGGACGCCTGAAGCCAGGGTAAGATTCACTGGGGCTAAAAGCAGTTTTGTCCATCTGCCGTAGAGGTTTGCACTGGGGTAGCTGCACCTGGGGGCAGAAATCAGGGCAAATCCCTGTCATGGACAAGGCTGGGGCTAATTTCAGTTTTTTCACCTTAGAACGATCAGAGGCAGCAAGTCTGGTCTCGCCCAGATTTGCAGGAGGGTCAGCGAGTGACCCTGGAGCTCTCAGCCCTCACCCAGAGAGCTGGCATCACGTGGAGAGAGATCTTCTTTCCCGTTTGACAGGCATTTGAATTAAATCGGGGTTAACATCATACATCCCTTCCCCCTCTTTGCCTCCAGCACTGGAGCAGCCTCACTAAAAATCCATTTAAATTGCTCGGGTTTCCCTTGCTTCATACTGATGATATTAACCCCAATAGTTCTCCAGTTATCCACAGCATAGACAAGCCCATAACTTCTCATGTAGAGAACAGTAAGAGCAACACACTGTAGCTTTTTGATGGTAAAAGAGAAAAAAATCTTCCAGGGCTTCTCTCCACAACATAAAGCATCAGGGAAAAAGAGAGACTATTTCACTCGCAAATGCCACCTTTTACTTTAAAAAAAGTGTTTCCACTGCAACGGGGAAAAATATGAAAGTGCGCCTCTTTCTGGGGAGGGGAAGCTAACTAAACACACATAAAAAGAAAAAGCTCACGAAAGCTTATGCACAAAAAAATTTGTTAGTCTCTAAGGTGCCACAAGTCCTCCTTTTCTTTTGTGGATATAGACTAACACGGCTGCCACTCTGAAACCAGCCCCCCCCCCCCCACACACACACAGAGTCTCTTACAAAATGCTACAGATGCCAAAAAACCGAGACACATAAAAAGACTAGCACAAAATGTAAGCCTAGTTATAAACCCATATTGATCTCCCCACTCCAGTGGGGAACAGAGGTCTCCAGACAGCTCGTGCCTCAGAACAGAGAGGCAAATCATCACATGGCAACAGCCATGCGTCGTCTATTGCTAGACTGACCGCCCGAGAGACTGAAAACGTGTTTGCCTACAGATAAGGTGCGGCATGGCAACGCAAGCCCCGCACCCTGGCCAGCATACTCCAACTGCTGAGTGGAAGGGTCACTAGTGGGGGTGAAACCCCCAGCATCTCTGCTAGGAATCCCAGGCAGGATCTGCCCATTGTGACGGTCAGGAGGGAGACACTCCCCTCAAGATGGCAAGTTCCAAGTAAATCAGCTTTCTACCTGACCTTGAGAATTAGGGAGTGCAAAGGAGGCACTGACAGAGCCAGCAGCTGCTGGCGTCGCAATCAAGCTGGGATCACCTCAAGAGTTTTAAAAAAATCTTCCTCCTTGAAAAGAAAGCTGAGTGAGAGAAACAGGAGTGGAAAACGTGGGGCAGAAGAAAGAGCAGAAGGAGCAAATGGAGCTCAAGAGAAGAGGAAAGATTCTAGCCCCTCTCACCCAGAGTCAGTGCAGTGAACTGGAAGTCAGGACTCCTGGGTTCTCTTAGCAGCTCTACCATGTGAACTAGGCAAATTGAGGCACAGAGAGGTGGCAGTGTCTCCATCTGTAAAATGGGGCTAGTCCATGTGCCTCATAGCAATATTGGGGGGATCAACGCTTCCGAAGCGCTGTAAGCCCCTCAGCTGGAGGGGTTCCAGTAGTGCTAAGAATTACTGCAGCATTTCAGAAGAGCCAACAGAGGTGTCAGCCTGTCCTGGCCTCACTCCACTGGACAGCTCACCTCAAATGGAAGAGTCCCCTTCTTCTACACCCCCGCCCCTTTCCCACTAGAGTGAGCTCCTCTGCTGAGCGTGTTCACCCACGAGCCTGCTTCCTCTGTGGACTCAAGCCGCCCGTGCAAATTCCTGCCTCCAATTCGTAAAAGTACGACATGTCATGGAAATGTACATTCCCCCCCTGCGCTTTTTATGCGGATACAAATCGGATTAAACAGTTCTGTGCATGAAGGGCTGGCAGGAGCTTAACTCGCTTCCTAACAGTTAGCAACTTCAAAAGCCACCAGCAGCAGACTGGGAAGGAGCAAACAGACTGGCCATTTGCCTTGTGTTCTGGCACAACATCTTGTGTCACTTAGCCCACCCACCCCCAAACTATCACACCAGGAGTGCTGCCAAGATCGCCTTTGTTTTAAGGACAGACACATGGAGCAGGAAGGATGGCCACACTGTTTCCGCTATGCTACTCAAACTCCAGCGCTAATTGCAATTTGCCCCAGCCTCCACTGCTGCTCTCGTTTGCTCCCTACGCTCACCGCTCCTGGGTCTTGATCCTTTAAGATCCTGACAGCACCCTCCACTCCCCATGTGGCAATGGGAGTGAGGGTGCTGGTGCTTGGCACCATGTAGGATGGATCCCCTAGCTCGTCTCCTCCCCCATGCTAGGAACAGTCCCCGATTCCTTGCCCCCAGCCCGCTTCTCCTGACTCACTTTGTGCAAACCCAGCCAGCGCTGCTCGCTACCTGCCAGCACGGGTCCCCCGGCAGTCTGGCAGTGGGGCTTCCCCACAGATCCCAGGTGTCTGGCTGAATTTGAGTAGAAGCTCTTCAAGGCAGAGATCACGTCTTGCATCTATAAACCATTGCGCATAAGCACCTGGCTCCATAAATCATTAATAAGAGTCCAACACTGAGGCTGCCAGGCAACAAGGCTTGCAGCATTTAAGATCCAGCAGCCTATTAAGTGTAACGCAATGGCTTCTAGCTCCCCCAGGTTGTTATACAGGCAGACCTTAAACTAAGCCAAGAGGGAGATGCTGCATAGCACTGTATCAGCAGAGTAAGAGGCTGGCCGGGGGGGGGGGGGGCGCTTTACCTGTTCATGCGATTCATGCCTCCCCATTACAGCAGGACAGGAAACGGTTCTCTCCTAATCACGAGGCACGAGGTTCCCAACTCTGTCCTTGGCCCCCTCCCACCAACCCTCTGCCCCTCTTCTTCCTCAGACAGCTGGCCAGCTAGCAGGTGGAGGAAGGCTTATCTGGCAACTGCACGGCACTCCACTGGACATGCAAACAGCAGTATCTGAATCCCAAAGGGTACATCATCCTCTCAAGCCACCACCCCTGGGAGACACTGGGGCATAACCTTGCAAATTTCTGCACTTGCCCCTGGGCAAAGATTTTGTAGCAAGCAAGTTAACAATTTATCACCTTCACCTTTACAAAGGGGGGCACACAGAGTTGATGCTGGAGCCGGGAAATTTGCACGACAGCTTTGCTTGGCTGCTGCGGGTCACGCACCGGGGAAGCCAAGACCCACGGGAGAAGGCAAACCTTCCCAGCGCTAACAGAGGGCAGTCACAGAGTAGGAGGGTATTGCTTTTTGACTGCAATGGGCATCTGAGCACAGGCTTCCCCTCACAAAGCCAAGGAGACATCCCACTCCCCAAAGGCACTGACCTGCAAAGGGAAGCTGATTTAAGTGAGGTCAGGACACCCCTCCGTACCTATCTTCCTCTCCTGAGTAGCTGCTTGATCTCTCATCAGGTGCTGCTTTGCAGCCCAGCTCTCAAGCCCAAGCTGTAACTACTTAAAGCCTCCTAGAGAGATCAGTCGGGGCAGGCAAGAGGGCTCACTGCTCACAGGAGGGCGGAGGCTGAGTGTAAGAGCCCGAGCAGGCCCAGGGCAGAGCTGTTCAGCTCACTTGCTGTCACTTCTTCAGTCATGTTTTAGTAAGTCCAGAAGGAAGATTCCTGCCCCCCCCGGGAGGTGCTGGGGGCTGCTGATTGGAGCAGAGGGCTGGAAATTAGGACTGCCCCATTCTATTCCCACCTCAGCTGCCGAGTCGCTGATGCACCTGGGATAAGCCTGTCTAACCTCTCAGCCTCCCATTTCCTCACCTTGAAGCAGGGGTAAATTCCCAGCTCACGGGGGTGTTTGTGCGCCCTAAAGTTAGCGAACAGCCTCAAGGCGCTTGGCTGAGTAGTGCCGCAGGAGGTTAGGAAAGGACAATGTGCTGGGGCTGCCACGTGCATGTCCTCCACATTGAAGCACTTAAATCAGGCAGGGAGGCTTCAAGCTGCGCAGCGACATTGCAGGTCCCATTCTGCAGCACGCTGGCAAGGGAGCCCTGGCATCGCTGACTGACCAGCCTGCCCTCAAGAACGCTCATTATATGGTGACGGGAGCCTGGCTGGCCCCTTCTCCCCTGGCATCTGTGCGGTGAAAAGGCTGCAGGGCTAGTTTGAACATCCCTTCTTCAAGGCTGTGTAGCCCTTCTCAGGGCTGCGCCCCCAAATCTTCCTGTTTTCCCACAGGGCAGCCCTGCAAGTCAGGAAGATCTGGCATTTTAAAATGGTGTAAGCGCTTCCCTGTGATGTGTGTGCGCATCTGTGGTGAACAGACAGGAGGCGTCCGCTTCTTCCCCGCCACTGCAGAGCTCATCAATTCCACTGTGAAAGCTTCAGCAATGCTGTGCAGTTCACGCTCTGTTGATTTTCTCAATGACTTTCTATAAATAGAAAGCCCTGGGCCCTAGCTATCAAGAAAGCAAATGGGGAGGCGGCTATCCCTTCTGGGAGTAGCTTATACTCTAAAATCAGCACCACGCTTCATTTATATTCATACTTTGCTCTTCTGTGCAGACATATTTTAACCCATTTTCTCTAACACAACTCTGCAAGCTTGAGAACGTGGAGCTGGACCAATTCGGAGGCAAAATTAAATAATTTTAGAGCTTGGTGAGGGAGCACAGCATAAATCCCTTCAGAATTATCTCACTGATTCTCCCAAAGCCCCTCTTCAAGGAGGAGAGAGATTGTCACACTCAGCTGACAAGCTCCGAGCTGTACGTCCCAGAATGTGCTTACCAGAGATGGTGCAGCATAGGACACCCTGCCCTGTATCAATCTCACCTCCAACACCCTTCAGCTCAAAGCACTTCACAAATATTTAATCTCACGATGCCCTGCGAGGCAGGTATTCTGCAGATGAGACTAGATGGGGTAAGGTCTAACAAGTCCGTGGCAGAGAAGGGAACAGAATTCAGGAATACTGACGATAGCTCACCTATTTCCAGCGCTTGGTCAACTCTACCAATGGGACAGAACCAGGATTCCTGGGAGTCTCTTACAGCGAGACTGCAGGGCTGTCATTTCATTTGCTGATATTCCAGAGCAACAAGAGCAGCCATATCTCAATGAGTTTCAATTCGAGATGTACAAGTGGAAAGCTTGGATAGTACTGGAAACATTGTGGAAGAAAAGACCGTCAATAGTGGAAGTAAATTTAACCTTTTGCCGTATCAGTAAGGGTCAGCTATGGAGAAGGGAAAGCCACTGGGACAGAGGAAGTCAGACAATCGTCTGTAAAAGGGGGCCTACGCCCCAATATAAATTGCTAGTATGCAGATTGTTAGCCGCACATTGGACAGAGGTATAGTTTTCTAGTGCTAGAGACTAGACATGCTGACTTTCTGCACCTTAATGTTTATGCGTGAATCACAGAACTGGATGGGTCCTCGAGAGGTCATCTAGTTCAGTCCCCTGCACTCATGGCAGGACTAAGTATTATTTAGACCATTCCTGACAGGTGTTATCTAACCTGCTCTTAAAAGTCTTCAATAATGGAGATTCCACAACCTCCCTAAGCAATTTATTCCAGTGCTTAACCACCCTGACAGTTAGGAAGTTTTTCCTAATGTTCAACCTAAACCTCCTGTACTGCAATTTAAGGCCATTACATCTTGTCCTATCTTCAGAGGTTAAGAACAACAATTTTTCCTCCCTCTTTGTAACAACCTTTTATGTACTTGAAAACTTATGTCCCCTCTCAGTCTTTTCCAGACTGAACAAACCCAATTTTTTTTTCAATCTTCCCTCATAGGTCTTTTTTTCCAGACCTTGAATCATTTTTGTTGCTCTTCTCTGGACTTTCTCCAATTTGTCCACATCCTTCCTGAAATGTGGTGCCCGGAACTGGACACACTATTCCAGTTGAGGCCTAATCAGCATCTTAAAACAAGTCTCGGCAAACTAAGCCAAACTAAAAACAACTGACCATGACCCACAAGTTTACATTAGAGAATCAATTTTAAATCCAGTTTACAATGGGATTAAAACGGTATTAGCTGTAACAACGATCCCAATCCTGATCCTTATTTAGGCAGGATGTTAGGTCAGCGGCAATGCTGTTCACACAGCACATGAATACATATTAATGTAAGTTACTGGATGCTAAGTGACACAGTGGGTCTGTGCACCAGCCTTTCACTTCTGCAAACCCTCATTCACCTTCCTACTGGGACAGGAGCAAACAAACTTTGATGATTTCTTATCCTAGTCCCTGGCTGGACGTTCATCCACATCACAGAACCACCACCAGAGTTAGGTATGACAGGCAACCTCCAGATTATATGATCATTACTGCAGGGCCTAAGAACCTTAGTGATGAACCAGAACCCCAGCAAAGCGGGGTGGGGTGGGGGTGTCCTTGCAGGCTGAGATCAAGGTGCATCAGCAGAGCTGAGGGGTCTGTGGACCCAGTGGTGCCCTGGCAGATTTGTGGCAGTGGAACAGCAGGAAGCTTTGCAGCTCATGAAAGGATGAGTGTGTATAGGGAGGAAGGAGTGCATACGTATGGAGGAAGAGCGTGGGTTGGTGCAATTTATGCTGCAGTAGCCCAAACCCTGCATAGCACCCACCTACTGTACCCCAGCAGCTCAAACCCTTCGCTTGTGATCATCCGTTTCACCCAAAGTCAAACGCCTTTTGACAGCGTTTTAATAGATGTGTTCTCTGCCTACATTTCTCCCAGGGATGTTGCCGACTTGGGGGTGGGGGGGGGGGGGGAAAAGACGGCAGATAGTGCTGTGTCTGGTGTTTCCTGGGTGATTTGATCAGGTTCAACTGGGTGGAAATCAGATGCAACATGGCCTTGGCCTGCTTTGGTAGTCACAAGACAGATCTCATGGAATGCAGCAGCATTTTGTGTTGCTCAAGTCTGCCATTTCGCTCCTGCAGCATTCGGTGCTCCTGCCAGACACTACATGTGGTTTTGTTCGGTTTAAGACACATGTAAGGAGGTTTAATGATTACGGACAGCAAGACTGCAAACGACTGTTGGAGAAAAAGCTAATTAAGAAAATAGATACATGAATCAGACAGATTAAGTGACAGGCATGTTGCAATTAAGCCTGCTCTTTGGGGATTAGTTTAGAGTCACGTTGAGGGCATAATACAAAATAGCCCAAAACAAAAGACAGATGAAATGCTCCCATTGAGCATTTTGCTCTGGCATTCATAACGGACAATTTTTACTGGGGCTTTGTGCTATTATCTTCATTGAAATGGG
This sequence comes from Dermochelys coriacea, assembly GCF_009764565.3. Taxonomy (NCBI): domain Eukaryota; kingdom Metazoa; phylum Chordata; order Testudines; family Dermochelyidae; genus Dermochelys; species Dermochelys coriacea. The sequence goes on along the minus strand of NC_050085.1, from coordinate 16,597,968 downwards.
TCAATTTCACTTTTTTTTTTTTTTAATTTAATGAAGACTTTAGGCATATTAGATTTTGGGAGCTGTTGAGATTAGCCCATCTTGAGAAGACTTGGAAGCTTAAATACCTCAAGCCATAATTGCTTCAAGGTTGCTTCGAGGACTTTTAAAGAGCACCTGGCTCAGCTGCATCTGCTGTTTACCAGCTTTAGGGCATAGCTATGACTAGAAAACCAGAGCTGTAATCAGGGGGGAATGGGAGGGGCGGATGGGGAACTGAGCTATCAATCACCAGCTCTAAAGATTCTGGACCCCCACCATAGTGATCCTGTGGATGCATGAAGCAGCTGGTTGCATTCTAGGTATTACACGGTTGCCGTACCAAGGTGCCTCAGATGGGGTAGATATACGTTTGTGTATACGAGCTTCTGGAGAAAAGCTAATCACAGATGACTAAAATAAAAAAAAAAAAGAATTGCTGGTGTTCAGAAAGATGCTGCTCTTGGGATGTTATTTTCTGACCATAGCCACATGTGGTGGTGGTGGTTTTTTTTTTTTTTTTTTGGGTTAGGTACAGGAGGTTCTGCATCTCCCCCTTCAACCTTGCGTATGCAACAGATTTTGTAACAAAGAATTCAGCGATGAAGGGATAAGTATGAGCAACTAGGCAAGGATATTATGGGCTGTAACCTGGGGAAAGGGCAGCAATGTCACCCAATACTAGAGACCTCCCTAAATGGTCTGGCTTAAGGGTGTTTAATTTCTACTACCTTAGGTTGAACCATAAGGGAAAGGGAAATGCAGTCAAGGGACACACTGTCCACAAAAGGCAGGGAAGAAAGAGTTTGTGAGCAGACATCTTATCTAGACGCAGTGGTTTGGGTTAGGTAATTTTATCAGCATGATGGAAACTTGATTACTGTGTGTCAATACAGATCACAAAGCTAAATCCTTCACTTGTGGGAAAGGGCATTATCCCAGCCTCAACTGGCAGTCCACCATGGACTCCTCCTTCAAGGCTGATACAGATCTACTATACTTATATCATTCAGAAAGATCAGCTAGGTTTAGACGACCTTTTGTTAAAAACCCGCTTTGGGTACAATAATAACAATAGGCACCGATATTGTGGTTTTCATCCATGGATCTCAAGTGTTTTATCCAAAGACAGGTTAAGCAAACACAGAAAAAGCTTAAGTAACTTTCCAATGTACATCAATGGTGGAGCCTGAAGTAAACGGACTTTTGTAAGGCACAACCCTCTACTATGATAAATTGTGGCATAAAAGCCTTTTCCACACACACTCACAAAGTGAGTTGAAAGCACCTGAAACGATGCTCTTGGGGAAAAAAAAAACCAACCAACCAAAAAAACTAATAGCACCAGCTAGGAATCTAGGAGAAAAAGTTCAGTGCAAGAATCCCGGTGCTCAAAAATCCCGGTGCTCGACAAAGCTCTACCAGTGCACCATACCCAGACCTCTCTTCTCAAGAGAGACCTATGTCTGGTCAACCGGGTGGAGATTTCGCGATGTGCACTGGGATGCAACTGAATTAGTGACCCACTCCCTGCCGCGATCATCATCTTCACCAGGAAGGCTGGGGCTTTAACTCATGTCACCATTTATTCGTAGGACTATTTCAACCACATTTCTCTACATACTATGCAGCGTTTGTACCCAAATAGTTTACACCCTGCTTATTTCTCCTCCCCTTGAATCTCACCAACCCTCGGATTTTCCAAATGCCTTGTACACTCTGAAATCTGAGGATACAAATTTAACTGCTGTCATTTTGCATGATTGCTTGTTTTGTTTCAAGAGAGCTATTGCTGGGATGTACATTTTACAGAAGTAATTAGGGTAATAGCACTAAGGAAATCAAGGTACTGTACCTTCCCTCCCTTGGTATGCTAGTTCAAGATCACTTAAAGAATAAATGATGGACGCAGAGGTCATGCCTGGGGATTAATGAAGGCTGGGAGAGTTGATGGTTTGATGAAAAGCTGAGGGCCATTAACTGCAACCATTCATTACAAGAAATGCCTGGTGCCAAGCTGCTTCACCTGCGTTAATAAGGTGGGTTTTGTTTTTGTTTTTTTTAAATCAAGTAAATAAAAAAAGCTTGACACAAAGAAAGGTTTACTGTATCTCTCTATAATACTATGACTCTCTCCAAGACAGCTCAAGACAAGGGCTCTAAGTCTATACTTGGGATTTCACAATAGGTGGGCAGCAGCCCATGTAGCTTCAATGAGAAAACCAAGTAGCAAGGAAACTTACCATTTACTGCTTAAGTGTGCCCTGCTTTTAAGCAGAGAGTATGTGGTCTTGCAGACAGGATACAGATCTGGGACCCAGAAAACATGGGATCTATTTCCAGCTCTGCCGCTGCTGTGACCTTCTCCTCCCATCCCTTGTCCGTTTAGATTGTAAATTCCTCAGGAACGATCTATGTACAGCACCTAGCACAATGGGGCCTCCAATCTCAGCTAGGCACCACTGTAATATATATAAAAACCTCACTGGTTGCTGTCCACCAGTTGCTAAATCCCAGTACAGACAAGATTTGGGGACTGACCTCACTAAGCCTCCTGATGCGGAAAGTAACAGCCATAATCCACACTATTTAAGATTGCTGGATAGGTATCTGCCCCTTCAAATAATAAGGCAACCACTTCTAGTCTTGCACTCATTCTTTTTTTTTTTTTTTTTTTTTTTTTTTACTAGGAAAGCATTGTCATCATAGCCAAGGTCTCAGCTTTCACTGAATTCAGTAACCATGTGAGAGTTGGCACACAGGAATGAAAAATTTACCCCAGCCAATTGATTTACTGAATCCTGACAGACAGACAAAAATGAAGTAAGAAGACTGCCAATAGCACTTATGAGTAGCTGCCTCTAAGGCCAAATAACATGTACAGCAATTCAAGTGGATCAGAAGGTAGAAATGCTATCCACAGGTTGAAAGGCAGCAGGAACAAGTGGATCTCAGCAGGAGTGAATTGCACATGAACTTTGTAAGTGTCTGTACAGTTGCTAAAAGGTGGATTCCAAAAGCAAATGTGTTGCAACAGTGGAGAGAGAGTTGATTTTAGAAGGTTGCAACTGACTTATAGGAGTCTGAGTATTTTGATTAATTTTGTATTACCATAGTGCCTAGGATCCCTAGTCATGAAGCAGTGCTGTACAAATGGTTGTGAACTTGACACTACTGGCTTTTTTCTTTAAAAAGTTATACAAAAAATCCAGTAAAAGTGCTCTCATCAATTACACGGGCAAGACAGGGCAACTATAGCTCTGAACAATTACAACCAGCATAGTGATTGTATTTATTTTGCCTCATGCGGACACACGTGTGTGAAAGTAAACAGGATTCCTTTCTTTAGATTTGGGTATTAGTGGAGGGATGACTTTTAGTGCTCATGAAGAGTCTGAAATACCTATTGAGACATCCGTGTAACATGAGGCTGTGGAAGTGCCCGCCCTCCCATTCCAACCAGATGCAATGTTCTAGATATTGCACTGGTGAGCCTCCTAAGCAAAAATGGATAGTCGTGCTGAATGATGCCAATTCTGTGTAAGGATTTCTGAAACACGACAGTTCTCCACTATGATAAGACTAGCTGCTTCCTGGCTCATTTGAGCTACACCTCCCCTGTCCAGTGTGGATCTGGTACTGTTCTGCATATGAATGGCTTGCTTTCTCCTTCTTCTTCTACCTGCACAAACAATGCTTCCAGCAGCTTTTCATAGAAGGAACCTGGTTTTTTGGGTTTAATCAGTAGAATAGCAAACGGTCTGGTCATCTCTTCCCCTAGTACAAACTATTATGGAAGCCACCTCCACAATTCCAGTTCAAGTCCTCTCCCTTTTCACTGAACACTCAGTTGGCTTATAAAAGTCTTAATATCCCAATGCTGCAGCAGCTTTGCAAAATTTAACTCCCAGGGCAAGCGTTTGCTAGGTGAATTAAATACCATTCACTTCATTATGCGAAGGGCAGGCAAGTACACTGCATGCCAGAGTTGCTAGGTTCATGAGACGCTTGCAAGACTGTTGTGCAAGTACATTTGAGTTGAGTGCAGGCAGCCCATCTAAAACAATGACCTTTAATTCACTTGGCTCAGTGGAGGAAAAAAAAAAGTGTGAAATTCAACATGAGGAGCTGATTTACTGCCAAGGAGGTAAGGGGAAAGGAGAAGGATGTAACTGCGGCTGCTATATTTCAGCCTTTAATCTTGTAAAGAAAACCTAACTGAGGCACTGCATAAGGCTTCCTAAGAGCACACGACACTTGACTTCATAAAGAGGCCTGCAGCCCTTTTTAACTGAATGACCAACTATAGTACCAGAGTAGCAGCCGTGTTAGTCCATATTCGCAAAAAGAAAAGGAGTACTTATGGCACCTTAGAGACTAACCAATTTGTTATTCTCTAAGGTGCCACAAGTACTCCTTTTCTTTTTGCAACTATAGTACTGATCACTCATTTTTCAGAGAGAGAGAGGGAAAAATTCTTGAGTCCTTTAGAAGTTATTAGGTATGAAGAAAGCTGCTTGGCAGCTAATGAAGTAATCCCAACACCCGGCTTCCACATACGATTTATTATTTAGCGCTATGACTGATCAGAGTTTAAACCAATCGCCAATAGCGGGCAGTTGCGGTGATGTGTAGGAAAGTGATGGTGTTCTCAATTACGTCTTTCCCTGCATGGCTTGCTGAAGATTATCTGAGGCAATATGCAATAAAGAATGCAAGCCGTACCACTCTCCAGCCAACAGCATTATCTCTGCAAAGCATTTTCAGTCTCTCCACCGCTGACTGGTTCATAATCAGGGCTCTATATACTCTGCATGGTGAGGGCCACGGAACTGGCTGATGAATCAACACCTTGCTGCAGAACTGTGCTTCACCACCTCAGCTTTATTTAAAACAAACAAGCAAAAAGCATTTCAAGCCCTTGTGGTTCGAGAAGCCAGCCCTAAAAACCAGTGCAAAACTCGACATCTTGAAACAGTTCAGGGAGGTGTGAACTGCCTTCTTCATATCAAGGGGGCTTTCCTTCTGAAGTCTAACGACGACGACTTACCAGTGCAGAATTATCCAGCCAAGGTGCTGGTCCCACAAACCTGGATCAACTCCCATGCCTTTCTGGGTGCCAAAAATCCTAACCCATCTCCTGCTCAGTTGCCAAACCACTTCTAGCTTACTCTCTACTTCCACCCCAAAACTTCTCCAGTGCAGTTCTGCATTGTCAGTACAAACATCTCCAGGAAGATCAAAAACTGGAAGTGCATGGACAGTAAAAAATAAATTGACTTACTATCACAACGGACATGGGATACTGCACTGATGGTATTTATCTTCATACTTAAGGCCTTCAAATTCTCAATACTTCCTTCAAACGTAGCTGACACAGGTTCATCCTGCTGCAGAGTGCCGCAAAATACAGGGTCCTTGCTACAAAACTTGGGCCTGGTTTGTCATGAAGTACATGATCTAGGCCCTTATCCAAAACTGCCAGCAGGCAAGACAAGCTCTTTAGCAGAATAAACCATGTAATTCCACTGCCCCTGTCTCTCAAGTAGATCTATTCTGCTAAGCAAGGCAACTGACAAACTAGATTTGATCTGGTTTTGTAATGCTTCTCTGATTTTCAAAACCATTCACTGAGTTGTAACATTTAGAACCTCACCTCTTTTTTATGCGAAAGGGAGAGCAGGTGACCCAACTGTCAGAAGATATCCTTTTTAAACTCAAAGGTGCACTTTCCAGTACTAGACAGGGATGTCTAGAAGAGTTGTGTATATGTTAGAAAAAAACCTAACTGTACCCAAGTGTGATATGGCTCAATTTTTAACCAATGGGTTCTGGTGACAGAACAATTGACCACCAAAGGGAGTTTCTTTGATTTCATTTGGTCTGCTCACAATGTTTGAGTATTCTGAGGAAAAACACACATTCCATGGCTTAAACTCAAAGAAAACACCTTTTGATGTACTTTATACGTGCTACAAAAGCCAAGAGCTCTTGCCTTGCAGTAAGTTCAGTTTAGGTATAAAATATTTTGGAGTCTAACAAAGTACACAGACTTTTGATGGAAAACGTTAAGACACATTTTTAAGTTTACATCACTAACGGTTTAAAATGCATTGGTTTGACCTGTGAATTTCTCACTATTCCAATTCATTAATCTGGAGAGAAGCTGTGCAGGTACAGGATGAAATTCTTTTGCTAACACCTTGTGAAATTATAGCTTAGGCATGTCAGAAAGTAAAGGCAAAAATCCTGCTGACTTGTCTTTTTGTTCAGGATGTAGAATCAGCCATAAGCTTCCGCTGACCTGCCCAGCTATCCCATGTATATACTTGCTGAGGTTGATTTTCAAAGCTGGGTGCACAATTGCCAGTTACAATTACCCAATTTGTGAAGACAAATGCAGTATCTGGGCATAAAGATGGACAGCAGCTGTGCATGTGAATATGCAATTTATACGTGGAATTGTGAGCGCCACTCTAAATATGCAATTATGTTCACTTCTGAAAAATCAGGATTCCCATGTCCACCACTGAGCTCATTAACATGAAGCCATAACACAGAGAGTTACTCACTCCAGCTAGTTTTTAAGAAACACACTGCTTAAAGGAAAGTTAATTCGATGTTTGACTTCGAAGTTGAACTACCAGATGTTTCTTGATAGCAGCCATAACAAGAATATCATGGGTAACATGTCTTCTGGAAGCTTCCCACAGTGGAACTGCAGAAGAGCTCTGCTATGGAGAAGATGCTTCATCTGATATTTTAAAAGATTAAGGAGCCGAACAGAGTAAGTAGCACCCTGGACAGAGAGAGCAGAGTATGCGATTGCTCCGATTGCTGCAGAACAAAAGATAGGGCTGTGGATCATGCGGAAATCTACAACTGTAGGACCCAGGAGATTGGGAAGGTGATACGGGGACAGAGATGAGATGACACACATAAGGCTAACACCATTAAGATTAGTTGATACTTGACACCATTAAGGTTAGTTATGTTTGCATGGATTAATTAGGAGCCAAGCGTTAGCACGTTTAAAGGAGAAAAGGGGAAACTTTGTACATACTATTTCTTCACGGCAAATGCGAAATTGTAGCAGCAGTTAACTATTGAAAACTACCCATAATCTAAAATTAGGAAACCCATTAAAACTGAGAACTATGGCAGAAAAAATATTTAGTGACTAGAAGTTTTTAAGGTCAGGCTTGACAAAGCCCTGGCTGGGATGATTTAGTTGGGGATTGGTCCTGCTTTGAGCAGGGGGTTGGACTAGATGATGTCCTGAGGTCCCTTCCAACCCTGATATTCTATGACTCTATTGACAAATTAACCTAGTTACGCCACTGGCTTGCAGCTCCCAAAGTGATCCAATCAGCTAGCTTTGGGAACTCCGTTTTACGGGGGATTTCCAAAGAGAATGGAAAATGACAGGACCAGTAAAGCTAGAGCTAATAGCTTGCAACAGTCAGCCATGTGCCCAAATCCAGGTGCTGGGGGCAGGTTTGGGAGACAAAACAGCTTCAATTAGAATGGCAGCATCAGGTCGATCAGCAGGCTCCACACTCCAATCTTATTAAGTAAATTGCCAGTTTACTGCAAATTGTTATTCACTCAGCAGAAATGATCACACAGCCATTTCTGGTAATTTGCGATGGAGGGAGTCAATGCTAATAGACTCCCATGTTTACAGGTAGATGGGTGTTATCCCTTTCAAGTGCCACAACATCCCCATCTTGCAGCTTTGCTGGTCTCCCCAGCAGCAGAAAGGTGGCAGGTGTTTGATTCTGCAGCGCAAGCAGTACACCCGTAACAGGGACAGGGCAGCACAGCAGAGATCAAAATGTGAAAATGTAAACCACTGCCGCCGGAAAGGAGAATGCCCCAAGTTATATTGTCCACTAGCTAATCTATGGGTTCTCTCACGGTCTCCCAAACTCCGGGGCATCTGATCATCCATACTGAAACCTTTATTTTTCACCCAAAGCTCTGTGGTACCCTTTTGTTCACATACAGTACACTCCTCTGAATTTCCATCATTAACGCCACAATATAACTTGTGTAGGGGAGTCTAGCTTGAGTTTTAGCAACCCTAAGTTATCCCTACACTCAGTTCTGCTCCTGAGAGCTGTCTGTATGAATTATTTCAAAAGGCAAAAGGCTGAACAGATGCATTGGGGGTTAAATAAAAGCCAACTGGACAGATTGGTGTAGCTCCATTGAAGCTATGTAGATTTACATCACATGAGAATCTGGCTCATCCCAGATCTAGCTTATGTTCTTTTAAAATAAAACCCGTAAGACTAAGTTGTGAAGAAGGATGGATGTGTTAATTTCAGCTGGTATTTTACCAAGCTATTAGAAAAGTAATTTTGAAACGTGAGCTTTTGCAGGCAGATGGCCTTATCTGTGAATTTCAGCAATTCTGATGTTAGACTATATTCTGAGCCACGGTTAATACATTGGGAAGAATAAGCTCCTGACATATTACCAGCATGTGGAAGCAGAGAATTCAGGGAGATTTCCCAGGAGATGGTCAAAAGCCCATCAGGCTGAGCAAAGGTTTGATCTGTGCCTCCAAGCTACAGAGGACCGGGAACACCCAGTATGAGGATTTCTGGATACAGACTGAGTAAAGGATAGAATGAAGGGTTAAATGGGAGAAGAGATTTATTTCCTGACTCCCAAGATTAGGTTTCACACCTGATTCCTCAAGTGTAATAATAAATACCTACATATTATACAGCATTTTCCCCATCAGTAGGTCTCAAAGGACTTTACAATGGAGATCAGGATCATTATCTTCACTTCACAGATGGCAAAACAAACAGAAGTGAAGGGACTTGCCGCAGGGCACCCAACAGGCCAGTACGGGGAATAGAACCCGAGTCTCCTGAGCCCCAGTCCTGTGCTCTGGCCACTAAGCCACAAATACTAAACCCCTTTCAGAACAGTTTAGCCAACAGGACTGCACTATGCATGAAGTTAGAGAGGAATAACCTGGGAGTTAGAAGACCTGGGCAGGTCACTGTCTCTGTGTCTCAGTTCCCCTCCCCGTATGATGAGCACAATACTTGCCTCATTTGCGCATGCTATTATTCAATTTGTTGCTGCAAACATAGCAATTGTGTGCAAATTAGACATGCAATGATACACTTGAAGGCTATAAATTTGGCCTGGAAAGTAAAAAAAACCCCAAACCCTATAAAAATGAGTTGGCCCTATTACACGAGTAAGCACAGGCTCACAACACCTTTATTGGAAACAGTGACCCTTTGTTTAAATGTCTCTAACCTAAAATTAAAGGATTTCCTCTTGCAATACAATTAAAACGGTTTTCAAGTCCACCACATTTTATTCATAAAGAGCTGTCAGCAAACATCTGCTCTTCCAGGTTCATTTCAAGGTAAATGCCCTTCAAACCGACAGGAAGATAGATCAGGCGATCGTGAGCTTATCCCAGTATACAACTCAATCAACACGCCTCTAGATTCTTCTTACATGGAAAGGAATGCAAATGTCCTACTAGAAAATAAAAACTAACTTTTACTTGTATTCCAACACTAAAAGTAGTAAGGCCATTTTATAATGACTCAGCTCAGTGCTTTCATTTTCATCTGTGTCCTGAGACACATGGCTTAATAAAATGATTTATAGTCTGCTCTAACATCTTTTAAGAATAATTTTGTACCAAGATTTCCCATTAACTTGAAACACCATTAGAAATTAAATCCCATGTGTTTCATGCAAAACAGACAAATAGTCTATTTCGAAACATTTCTGCTTAAATATTTATTACATTTCCTTTCCTTCTGCTTTAAATACGCAGGGAGGACAGGAATACATAGGTGTAACTGGTTTTAATCTTCCCTGATGCTTATTCTCAATCCAAAATCAACCTTTCATTGATTTCCCAATTTGCACACTATGCAATACCAGAAGATTAGGACTTCAACACAAGAAGATATTCTTAAAAGCAAAGATTCTGCTTTTATGTAAGGATGTCTTTAGCAACAGAAAAAATACAGAACATAAAAACCTATGTAAATGGCATTGTTTCTGGTATATATTATTAATTTCCACCAGGCCATGCATGCATTTGCTTTAAAGAGGAATAAAATGTACCCATAATTCCAGGACCTTACAATCTAAGTGAACAACTATTCATGTGGCATCAGCAGGCAAGATAAGAACATAAGAACGACCATAATGGGTCAGACCAAAGGTCTATCTAGCCCAGTATCCTGTCTTTTGACAGCGGCAAATGCCAGGTGCTCCAGAGGGAATGAACATAACAGGGAATCATCAAGGGACCTTGTTGCCCATTCCCAGCTTCTGGCAAACAGAGTCTAGGAACACCATCCCTGCCCATCGTGACTAATAGCCATTGATGGACCTATCCTGCATGAACTTATCTAGTTCTTTTTGAACCGTCTTTCAGAGAAGTTGTATAACTCTTCTTTAGTAACTTTAATAGTCAATATGCCATGTACAGATTTAAAGGCCCAAACTCTGCTCTCGGCCATAACGCTGTAAATCCTGAGTACTCCATTGAGGTGTAAATCCACCATGACTTCAGTTACTGTGCAGAATTTAGCAAGAGGAGTCTGTTCAATCTTATACTTCAGTGTATCTAACCAACCCCGAGGTGTCACAGGCTTCTTATTATCAGTAACAGCCATAGCAATTCAGATCGCCAGTAAGAGACCAATGCTACAGAGGAAAATACCCAGTTCCAATCTCTATTCCAGCAGCGCAGTAACATTTACTTACGCAGCAATCAGCAGGTGTGTATTTTACCCTCTGCTTTGGGGCACCTGCTGTAAAAAAGCAACAGACTTTCTGCTCCGACTACTGTAATTTACACCCAACAGAAGGTCAGGGGAGCTGCTTACGTGCAACAGGCTCTATGCCATCACCCTGGCATATGCCACCGTGGCTGCTGAAGAATTAAGTTTTAATGAGAAAAGCAGTTCTGCAAGGCCTCCTTTCATGAATGCAAAGCAAGAAGAGGGAATCAAGCTGAAGCCAAACCACTGTGGGGTTGTTCTTTTCATCAGCCACAGATGTAATCCATGTCGTAGCTCCAATGGAGGGAGAAGGGAATATGACTGCTTTATGTGCTTTGTGTGGGTCTGTATTCTAAGTGTGTCAGGACCAGTTCTGGTTCCAGGCTAAAAAGTGCTCTGAAGAAGGTAGGATGAGGAGTTTTATTCCAGACTAAATGAACAGGCTACTATAATACAAAGAGGTCTCACCGGAGTACCAAACAATCTCACACTAACACATGAACTAGTACTTGGGTCTCAAACACCCTCCCTTCCAGAAACACTGATCAAGACTTGAGCTTCCAGCCCATATCCACAGGGATCACTGATGAAAAATGCATCCGCAGTGCCTCACCACAAGACCAAGCGCTCCTATGCTTTCTATGGGATGCCATGTCAGGCTCCCACCTTTTCCGCTTGACTGAAGGAGAGAGAAATGCTAGATGACCCTCAGCTGTAAGCTTGGAGTGTGGGAGAGCATAACCACATCATGAGACAGCTTCAGAGTGCACCATCTTTCTGTCGTTACTTTGGATGCATCCCCAGACCCCATAAATGGAGTGGACAAAGGAAGGAGTGCTCTGTTGGATGCCATGAAGCACAACTGGGGTCTGAGGGAGGTGCCACGATCCACAAAGCACTTCTGTCTTTGAGAGCAACAGAAAACTGATAGCAAAGCTACTTTTCACATGTCAAAAACCCAGACACACGCCCAGCCCCTACTACCTGTACTCTCACAGCCCGAGGCAAGAATGCCAGAACAAGCCACCATCACTTGCCTGATAACTGCTTATGAACTAGACATTTTCAAATTTTTAACAATGACTTAGAAATCCACTAGCAGAGACCAAAGCTGTCTCCCCAGCATCTGTCTTTCCGCTCTGTTCAATATGCTTCTTGTATGACACCTGAGATCCTGGATAACCACCAGCCCTCTGTACCGCATCTCAACGATCTCATATTTGGGCTCTAAGCTGCCAGGATACCGCAGTATTTGCTTTGCTTTGGGAACAGCTATCAAACATTAGGCTGATAGTTTTCAGACTCTGCCGGCTCTGTCTTGGGGACCTGTTTCCTGATTGGTGTGTCTCGCAGATAACCACTTAAGACACAGGGTGAAATTCAGACCTGGCATAAGGGGTGTAATTCCAGTGAAGTCTCTGCATCTGCTTCCACCAGGTCTGAATTTGGCCTCTCAATATTTGGGCCATTTGTCATCCCTGACAAACCTCTTCACCCATCTCTATTGAGGCCAGTGTCTGGCCAGACCTGCATATTTGGACCCTGGCTCTGCTCTGTATGGAGGGTTGTCTGGAGATATGCCCTTTTTGTTCCTTGTCTTTGCAAGTGTGAACAAGACTGGGCACTGCTCCTCTCCGCTCACTGATCATTTAGCACCATGCTCTGGTAGCCCTCCTTACCGAGCCAGTGTTCTGCAAGGCAAGCATCGATAAACCAATTGCAGGACACCCAGAGCATAGCAAGAGGGATTACAATGTCACAGGGAAATGCAAAAGCTGACAGTATCGATATGGGAATGGTTTATTGTAAGTATCCCCTCTGGTACTGCTGTGCAGTGTGCTGGGTACTGGCTGACTGATGCCATCCACCCCAGAGCCAGCTGCATTTCAGCCGTGCAGTCTGAGTGTAGTTTGTGAAGTTCTACATGAAAGGCAGGATTTGAGATTTCGCCAGTTGAAATGTAAAGCTGCCATCAGCTGATCACTCGAGCACGGACTTGAGTTGAGCCCTTCCTTAAAAAAAGAAAAACCACCCAAGAATGCCAGTAATCAACTTCTAGTTTACCTGCCATGCCACGGCGAGCTGGGAGATCTCTCGGCCAGACATGCCCTCCGTCAACTTGGCAATCTCAGAACACTTTTTCCCGTAGTCAAACTGGGCCAGCTTTAGACGCCTAAAGGTCAGAAGCACAGGGATTAGTTTCCATGCAGTAACATCAGGAGAAAAAAAATGGAGGGTGGGATTTTACAAAGTACTCTCATGTTCATTTAAGTCAATGGAAACAGAGTTAGGCCAGTGCAGGAGCCATTCACTTGAATGCATGCACGGGGAGGCTTGGGTGTCCCAAAAGGAGAAACATTCACATAGAGGAGACGGGATCAGGAATAGCACATGGACTAATGCTAGCCACAGCCATCTGTGGTGGGCTCCCAAAGGCAACCTGAGATTTCTGGCCCGATTTAGACTCCTACCGAGAATGTTAATTAGGCCACGGGCATCCTGAACCAAGGGAGTGGAGACCCGGCAAAGGTGCCAGAAACTGGCTGAAAATAATGGAGAGGTGGTTGCTGCACTGGTCAACAATCAATACTTGAGCAATTTTATCTCCCAGCAGCAGCTCTATTTTGGAAATTAGGAAACAAAGGCTCAAACTGGCCCCCCAGTGAACTCGTGATTGTCACAGCTGGTCATCAGCTCTTCTCTCATTAATTAGCATCCCCCTCTTGCTGGCAAAATTTCCACTTCTCTTCATGAGGTCTAAGCCAAATGTTTCAGAGTTTCATAAGCAACAAGAAAAAAAGGGGGATTTGCTGTGAGGCTGAACCTCTCTAGCCAAATTGTGGGCTGGGGGCCAGAAGGCAAGACAGCTCAATACGAAGTGCACAGCCTAGAAGCAACCTGCACAGAGAACTGGGAATCAAGAGACCTGGATTCTACCCCCAGCTGCGCCACTGGCATCCTGTGGGAGTGACTGTCTCCAAGCCCCAGTTTACCCCAACCTGTAGCATGTTCATTCCCACCCCCATGACAGCGGTAAGAAGGGCGAAGTGGGGAGATTCTCAGATGAGCTACTAGGAATAAGACATTGTGTAACTATGACTCAGACGCTGAACGAGGAGTGTTCTGGAAGCAAGTTATTTTTCAGCCCTTAAGTATTCTAGGAGCCAGGCATGCAAACTGCAATATGGGTAATTTCACATTAGGGAGTCTGGAGCTCACTATTCCCCCTGCAACTCTCCGTAGTGGATAAAGACACAAACCCCACAGTTTAATGAAGTATAAATATTTAGCTAGCAAATGAGGACTGGAATCAATTTCTTAAGATAGCAGAGGGCACACTCAAAATAAGTCAAGGCTCAGGAAATATTTCTTCTGCCTTCGCTTTTGCTCTATTTCCCCCTTCTCCAATTATCTCCTGATTGCAGTCACTACCAAGAGATGCTTATTCTGGGAGGAAAATAGGGAGAAGAACTCGACAGACTGGGATATGCCCAAGACCACCAAAACTTGAAGTTGCATATTCTCGGCCTCATTTGAACATGCATTGCACAGCTTGTCACTAAAAGCAAGAGATACTGCCTTAAAATGAACCCACCGTGAGAGAGAGAACCCTAAGACAGAGCATCCGTTATTACCATAGCACTTATATGTCCCTGTCATGGACCCCACTGAGCTAGGCGCTGTACAAACAAAACAAAATGATGGTCCCTGCCCCAAGGACCTTACAACCTAGATCCAAGACAAGACACAACAGATGGCTATAGTCAGAGACGGTGGAGTAAAAGGAAATGAGACAATACTGGTCAGCATTTTCCCAAGTGGTGTCTGCACACTAGCAGACCAATCACTGTCAAGGGTCTAGTCACCAGGGTATGTTACCTGTCCCTTACCCCAGTTCTGTTGAAGAGCAGGGGACACTCTCGATTGATGGCAAAGGAAGTCTGATGGTCATTACGCAGCACAAACACTGCTAAAGCCCAGAGGAATCCACCTTCAGACCAACAGGCACAATTGGCTGGGATGAGGGTTTTGGTCTCCAGTGATGAAAATCAATGAAGAGCTTTTCTATGACCCAAGGACAAAACCTTCAATGACCCCACTGCTCTGAGGATGGGATACTTACTGTTTCCCCTCTGTGGCAGGCTTCAAGACGTGCTTATCAAAATACATCCTCACCAGCCGCTCCCGCTCTTGTAGCTGCGGTAGGTCAAAGTTCACCATTTCATCGATTCGGTCATTGATGGCCCAGTCAAACTGCTCTGGCTGGTTACTTGCTAAAACAAGCATGAACCTGGGGAGGGGGAGGAGGTGAGATCAGTGAGAAAGACACCCATGGATGCAGATCTCATAACTGCTATGGCCCAGAGCCCATGTGCGGTAATCTTTCTTCCTCAAGCTCATCTTCTCCCACTATTTAATACTCCAACGAAGGTCTACTCGCAATGTGGCATTGCCATCGCTACCACAGTGACGGACGTGGGCTGGAAAGAGGCTTGTTACATCAGTGCAGAAGCAGCCGGCTCGAGTGCAAGAATTCCCCCCCCAGACCACCACCAATATCTCCCGTACGAGCCGAAGCAAGAGACAGGTCCAGGTGCTGGCAAGGGGACAGATTGCATCACACCTCTAGATCACTGGTTCAAACCCATCCCAGAGAGCTGGCTGAAAGCTCTTACCCTCTAGCAGCAGTCTGGTGGCTTAAATGAAACAAGATGCAGCCTCAGTCCAGTTCCTAGTACACACATCGACCTCACAAAAAGCCCTTGCTGGCCCTTTCAGTGGAAGCTCCAAGAACTGAACAGAGAGCTATCTTGGCCCTGGGAGCAGCCCCTTGCATGAGGGGAGTGACACTGGGGAATGGCACACCAGGGAGGCTTGCACTGCTGGGGCTGTACCTGTTTTGTGACAGGAAGATTTGGGTCTCTAGGGCTCAGAAGCCAGCATTTTGAAGGCACACTAATTCCTCTTAAAAGATGGAAACATTTAATAGCAGGGAGACTGCAAGTGACAGGGAAATTGCTTTTGATTTAAAGCTGGGTAACGCTAGATGGTGTTTCCTTCAGTGAGAGCATCCTGTGAGAGCCCAGGCTTTCCAGCACACCAGCAAGCACACCTAAGGGAAGCGGGTATCCAAGAATGGGCAGGTTCACCTAACCTTCCTCTTGCTCCAGCACACTGGACGCTGCTCCAGCTACCCTCCCGCTCTGGCCCTCTCCCTCCCTTTCTGGTGGCTTCCCATTTTTCATTTTGAAAACAGAGTGGCTGCTTTTTCGCTTTGTGATGATGCTCTCTCCCCATGCCAATTTCGCTTTAGTGCATTAATTGAGGCTACTAGCTTAATGGTGCAGTATAATTTGAAAAAGGCTTTTAACAGCAGCTATTGAAATATTGACCTTCTTGCCGCTTGTTGAAATCCAGGCCCGCCAGGAGCCATGTTCTTTGCATTCATTTGCAAAGAGAATTTCTCTGGCCCAAAAATCGCATTGGTATTCCGCTGAGCCACGGTGGAAGCACAGCTGGGCCTTCCTAGACAAAGGTCTTTCTGTGGTGACGGGGAAGATTATGTGAGACAGCTCGAGAGAAGGGAGTGGAGGAAGTCGCTTGGAGATGTTAGTAACAGGTACCCAACATTGGGATTTCCCAATACGTCCTTTTCGGAAGCTAAGATTGGCTACATAAAACCTAGCACTCATTGAGGGCAGTTCCTGCTAAGTAACAGAACTCCTCAGGGTCCCACTGACACTCGTGTATTTACACGGGCTATCAGAGTTACCTAACAAAATCCCCATATATTGCTAGCAGGAAGGAAGGACTTATCTAAAAAAGCTGCAGTGAGAATCTCTGAAAATTAATAAAAGTGCACAAAATCAACAGGAGACATTCGCTTTCCTAGAATGGTTCACTGCAGGAGTCATGGGCGAATTAAGTACTCATCAAAATGCAGAGTTGGTCATTTAGATTGGAGCACTGGACCAGCAAGCACTGGAAGAAGCTTCTCCAGAGTTCTGCCCAATGCACCTCAAAAAGGGAGCAAGAGCAAGGGGTTGGTATGAATCATTCCCAGCCGGCTGCTGGATTGCAGTGTGATTGTGACTCTGACACTGGGCTTCAGTTTACCCTGGGAATTGTGAACCATAAAGGTTTGCAAAGCGCTCCAGTCCTTGGGAGGAAAGAGAGGAAATAACTACAATAAATCTTGAGCTGCAACACTCTATTAATCCTGAGTCCTGGGGCTTCCTCTGGCAGAGTTCCCTCGCTGATCTCAATTGCTTTGGCAGGGCATAGGGCAAAAGACAGTTCCGTTAAGTGACCTGACTCTTAGACTTTATCCGCTGTCACCCTTTAAATCTTTGCAGGTTTACTTTAAAACAACAACATTACACTCACTCGGTATGTGCAGTGTTCATTCTACTGTCATACCTCTGGGAAATACTAAGGTAGCCCTGGTTAATTCTTATTACTAGTTGTGCTTAAATTCTTTGCATTGCTAGAGCTTTTCAAAGTGCTTCAGAAAAGGAGGGCAAGATCATTATGCCCATTTTACAGCTGGGGAAGCTGAGGCACGGGAATTGTCCAAGACCACAGAGAGCCAGGAAAAGAACCCAGCTTTCATGTCTCGTGCTTCAGTGCCCTATGCAGTGGGCCACATTCCCACTCCTTTAAGGCAACTGAAAAGTTTAAGGGTGACCAACGTACATAAAACAATAAACTTGGCAGACTATAGCTCCCATCAGTGCTAAGAAGAGTCCCATTGGTGCCTCTGGGAGAAAAAACTCCTGCCAGTGTCCTGAACCAATCACACGGCATTACCATAACAATGTTCACTTCGTTATCTATGTCCTTCATTACGTTTTAATCACTGGGCATCTGACCTCCCTGCACTCCGAAAGGAGATGGTTATTTTTGACTTGGCTCCTTTAGAAAAGGATAAATTTAATCATCAAGCAGACTTGGCAAAGATCCAAGTAAAAATGACTTTAAGGGGAAAAAAATCATTTTATTGTGACCATTATGATCCCAGGGAAATGATTCCCATTAGGCTAAGCAGTGCTCTCCGGATAGGAAATGCTGACTACACAGAAACTGGGCACAAGATGAAGGACAGCAAAGCTAATTCACATGCACATGTATTTGACACCACCACCAAACAATAATCTGTGTTTGTGGACATATGTGACAGGCTCACAGAGAACAGCTCTGGGTTTCCTAAGTGTATTTACAGTACAGAGTACACATATACTGAATCCACTAGAGAGCTTGCTCAGAAGTGAGAACAGGGACAGCTTCAGAAATGAGAGATGGCTCACCCCTCAGGCACATGGTCAGAGGGAGCACTAGAACAGCGAAAGTGCTGCAGGTCAAACGGGCACCAGGAAGTCCTGTTAAAGGGTTTCAAAGACACACCTGAATGCCACTAAACCCCATGGCAAGCCTACCACCTTCTTTAGTGACACGGATATCCATGAATCCAGAGTGCACTGGTTTAGCAGAAATGCTAACTGCCCAAGAAAGGGAAAGTCTGTGCTTATGCTTCCTTCAAGGCGATCTACAGAGCCATATACTGTCCTTACCCATTTCGGTGAAGGCGGCGTAATGCACCTCAAGTGTTAAAACAGAGCCATACATAGTATCTGCATGGATAAGGACGGCTCAGTCTCGTGTACCATATATTACAATGAGGTCTGTACAGGCTCCCTTCAAACACTTTCTGGGGCACTCAAAAAGCCTTCAAGTTTGACAAACAGAAATCTCCACTCATGCACTACACTTAAGAGCTTCTTTTCTGGCTCCAAGGAAAGAGAAGCAGGTGACCGAATTTTTGTGTTATTTTTAAGATGCAATAAGTCACTCAGTTTTCTCAGCACAGATTTTTGTATCTCTTGATGGAGGAGATTAAAGGTTTAACTTCCAGTGACCATCTCAACTTGTATACCCTGTCATCAGGCAAAAAAATGCTTTAGAGACTTCTGCCTGCTTTTACTGAACATGAGTTATTGCACTACAGAGACTGGGTTCTTACTTGTTGCTGTGCTGTCCTGTCCTGTGCAGAAATGCATTCAATGTCGCTCTTAGGTCTTCACTGATTTTCTCCTGCAAAGAGAAAATTTCAGAGGAAGGTCACTCACCTGGTGGTCAAGGATGGGCTGAAACCTTTGCAAATATTAAATGGTGATTTTTCCATTGTTATGATAGTGCTTAAGGCCCTGCAAGAAATCAGGGCCCCTTAAGCTAGGTACTGTACACATATAGTGAGAGTGCCTGCCCTGAAGAGCTTACAATCTACCTATTCAAGACAGAGTGGGAAGTGAAAAAACACAGAGAGGTGAAGTGACTTGCTCAAGGTTAACAAGCAGACCAGTGGCAAAGCCAGGAATAGAACCCAGGTCTCCTGGCTCCCGGTACACTGCTCTATCCACTGGACCGTGGCTTTGCCTTTGGCTGAATAAATATGTCCAAGGGAAGCTTTCACTTTCTATTTAGGTTCTTGAAAGGAAGGGGAATAAAAAGCTGCAATAAGAAAAGGATTCCCTTGAACATGTATTCATATGATTTCTCCAGGGCGGGACATGAAAACTCTTTAAACAGATCACTTGGATTCTGAGTGCTGGGCCTAGGAGCAAGATGAGATTCCCCTTCAATGCACAGCACGGGGATTTGTTCTTAAACCGGCAAAAAGGAATTTGTGGCTTTTTTTGGTGCAGCTTTGTTAGTGCTGTGGAAAACAACTCAGATATGACAAGCGTCCAAGCCAACCACTTGCCAGGGTAAAACACACCCGCAGGGGCACAGCAGTGAAATGCGGGACCATGTTTCCTCCTGTCATTTTAATTCCTCATTTTCTCTCCTATCACCCTGCAAACTGTCCAACACATGGCTCATGCTAACCACCCCCCACTGCTTGTTGGAGGAAGGAACAAATTCCCAAGTCAATGTTGAGCGACATTTGCCCCACACAGCTGCAAGAGGGTAATTTCTCCTCTTCAAGTCTCTTAATTATGTAAGCAGTAGGGCACCTGCCAGTTTTAATCATTTTTGCCTGTTGAGGCTAACTAGTCAAGTTAATCGAGAAAGCTGCTGGCTGAGTGACCGACCCACACCACACACAGATGGGGGCTGCATGGAAAAGCACTTACTGTTGCCCTCTTCCGTAGGAACGCATCTGCTTCATCTACGAACAGCAAGAGGCTGTGAAGGGAAAAAAACAAAACAAATAGAGACATGGAGACAGATACAGCAAGGGAAGAAGGCAAATGATCTAGAGCATCCTAACTGGCTTAGGACTCCTCTCTCCCCAGACCTGATCATCAGAGATGTTTAACCTGAAACTCCAGCAGTATATATGGGAAGGGGCTGTTGGCGGAGTCCCCTAGCTTTGGAATTTGTCCCCCACTGCTCAGAAAAAGCCTGAATTGGAGAACTTTCAGGGCACACTGCAAAGCTTATCTTTTTTGCTCTCCAGATGTTTGAAAACAGGCGGGTGTGGGGGAACAGCTGGTTGGGGGTCTGAGCCACATGGTTTAGTGGGATTGGATAATCCTAAATTTTACTGCTGCACTTGAGTTATGTTCAAGTAATTAAGTAGGGTAGGTGCTCTTTTTAGCATCTGTATACTAAGTAAATGCACAGCTCAGGGCACTAGGCAGAAATCCAAGAACACAACAAGCCCCAGTGACAATATATGCCATATAAAAATTCCATGGCTGCTGTTATTTTACGGATGTAACTTTTGGGTCACAGCCATGGAATAAAACTTTTCCCCACTAACTAATAGTATTTTCCCCATCCCCTCGCTTTATTAATATTTTTGAACACACAGGTGGAAATAATGGTTTTTATTATTCATTCATTCCTCCAGGTAAAGCCAATGAATAATTCACAAAAATAAATACCTTGGTAACCCAAGATTTCTGGTCTCTGCAGGAGAGGCAGGATAAAGAGGAGGCCCATGTATTATATTCCCATTTATCTAACACAACAGATACTGCTTCTGTCAAGTGATCCAAGTGCCTTTTTGAAAAGAACCTTTTACTCAACTCCAGCTTCCCAGGAAATAGTCTCAACTGCTCTTTCCCAACAGAACAGTTTAAGAGTTGCCTCTGCCCCGCCTCCAAATACTGGCAGCTTAGCAGAGGCAACAGCTAAACTACAAGTCCGAAAGGCAACGCATGTCACCTGATAGAAGCAGCTTAAAAGCTTGTGAGCCCTGCTCCTAGAACATGCACGGATACATCTCCGTAGCCTTTCCATTTCCTATTTCTGGGGTGCAGCCTTGAGATAGATCAAGTGTACAAGTTCAAATTCCAGACCAACTAGTGCTGTGAAATGTGGCGTTCTGACAGGGAGTTTGTGTTAGAGGTGGAAACCTCATCTCTCCTCTTCCCCTGATGCCCTCCCGCCCCCCTTTCAGAACAGCATCTGCTTACTGACAGTAGGAAAATGACCCAAACCTACGGAAAGCAGCCTGGGGTTCCTCCAGCACATTGTATGCAGTGGAATAACTTATCTATGCCAGTCCATTTTCTTTAAAAACCAAAAAAAAACCCTTTATGCCTTCTGCCTTCCAGCTCCTCAAAATGGAGGCTGTAAACTCTTCCAAAGGAAGTTTATTTTGCAAGCTTTAAATATCAACTTTTAGGGGCAAATTAAAACAATTTGGTGATGAATGCAGCAGAGTATCAATATGGACACTGAACCAATAACAGGGCACATAAATCACCCATTAGCCCTCTCCATGCAAGGCTTACATCCTGCTAAATAGCACAGGAGCAAAACGAGATGGCTCCCAGCCCTCTATTAGATTTTAATATGCCTGGAGGGGACAAGGGTGCACATAGAAGCGGGATATCAGCTTCATGCCTTCCTGCAGCTCGCACGAAGCAATTCACATCACCACAAATAGCTTAGCTAGGTGCTCTTTCAAGACTCAAGAGTGGGGATTTAGTCTGAACGAAAGAACCACTCCAGAGTGTTTGTTTTAAAGGGGTCTTGGAAAAGCAGGGAGTGTTTGCGCTTTGCTTCTTGATGAACTGCAATGTGTTTGAATGGATTGTTACAAACATCAAGAATAGAATTCCCTGTTTTTTTGCTGGAAGCTCATTGGAGAACTAACCAGACAAGCAGGAGGATCAATGACACTACAACAGCCTAAAACCTGAGCAACAGGAAGGGGAGGGCATTATTAGACAGACTCTTTAAAACCTGGTCATGTCTCAATTTTTGTTACCATTTATTTAATTCCAACCACTGACTCGCTTAGGAGAAAAGCTCTCCGGGATTCACCATTCCCACCTCTTCAACTGGGAACCGAGAGAGTTCCCATTCCAATTCTCCATTCCTCTATGAAGACATCCAGACAGGACCAGAGAAGGCAAGCGCTGACAGCCCTGAGAAGTCTCAGGTAAAGAGCAAGCAGAACATTCATTTTCATGAGTGGGGGGCCAGGAGGGAGAACTTTTTCAGCCTTTTATACATCTTTAAGCAGATGAAGAGGGCACCCCATTGCAGGTCATTATTAAAAAGGTAGGATATGGGATGAGTAATGCAACACCTGTTCCATTACAGTTTCTACCCAGAAGCATCTGTGGGTACATCTATACGACAATCACAGGGTGTGACTGCAGTTCAAGGAGATGTATCTGAGCTAGCTTTAATCTAAACAGCTCAGGTCCTCTAGCAGGTCAGCCTCAGCACAGGCTAGCCCCATGAGTAATTACTTGCGGCCCTGGGCAGGCTTGTACAGAGCTCACTGAAGCTCAAGCTGCCTCAGCTTTACTAGCCTAGGATCCAAGCTAGTTAGATTAAAGCTTGCTCGGGTATGTCCATTCAAGTTGCAATCACACCTTGTGATTGAAGTACAGACATACCTCTATGATTCACAAATGCCTGGTCATTACGCACTCCCATTCCACTAGGTCCCCCATGCAAGGTAAAGGATTTATGAAAAGCTCAGATGCCAGAGGAACTCCTACTTACCCTCTCCTACTTGTGTTAGCCCAGTCAAAGACCTTGTGCATGGCAGTAACTCCTTCCCGCCCCATGGGGGCGACATCGCCACCTGTCATGATGGCATAATCCATGCCTGAATGCATGGCTAATTTCTGGAAAACAAAAAGGGAAGAGAAACTGGGTTTCTGAGTGGTGATTAAAATGTTCTCATTCACTATTCAAGAGCACAGAATAAGAAGGTGGCAAGAGGTATTAAATTACTGACATCTGCTATAGCTTGGGACATGTCAGAGCCTCTCCACCTCATTTGCCCATCTGTAAAATCCTGGGCATTCTGCCCCCTCACCTGGTTGAGAGTATTAATGCTTGCGAATTACTGTGCTGATGAAAAATGGAAGAACAAGTGGTATTAAACCACGTTCTCAAGTCACAGAGGGGCACAGTAGAGTATTTTAAGGGAAAGAAAGGAAGAATGGATAACCTTGCAGGCAGACTCGGGAGATCCAGATTCAAAAATTTTAAGACACAGAAGGGACCACTATAATCTTATAGTCTGACTTCCTACGCAGCACAGGCCAGAGAATTTAACCCAGTGATTCCTGCATCAAGTCCCTAACTTCTCCTTAGGCTGGAGCACATATCTTAGAAAGACATCTCATCTCGATTTAAAGACTGAATGATGTGAGCTGCTTCAATGGTTATTACCCCTGCCTGTTAAAAATTTACCTTTAATTGTAGCCTGAATGTATCTAGCTTCAGCTTCCAAATCGGGGATCTTTTAATGCCTTTGTCTGCTAGATTAGAGCCACAAAACATTCTTCTCATTTAAGTATTTACACACCTTGATCAAGTCATCTCTCTCTCGGAAAAAAAATCTACATAGTTGGAGCTTCTTCTGTTTTAGTTGTAAAGCAGATTTTCCAAAATTAAGATCCTTCTCATAGCTTTTCTGAAGCTTTACCAATTTGACATCCATGTTTTTTAAAAAACAGGACACCAGACTCCCTCCCTTGGGCAACTCATTTAA
This sequence comes from Dermochelys coriacea, assembly GCF_009764565.3. Classification (NCBI taxonomy): domain Eukaryota; kingdom Metazoa; phylum Chordata; order Testudines; family Dermochelyidae; genus Dermochelys; species Dermochelys coriacea. The sequence continues at coordinate 16,574,193 of NC_050085.1, read as the reverse complement.
CCTTTCTGAGCCTCAGTTTCCCACCTTCTGATTACACTCTATCCCTTCTGCTGCATTGTTTGTTTAGACAGTAAACTCCGCAGGGCAGGGACGGTTTCTTGCCTGTCTGTGCAACACAATGGGGCCCTAATCTCAACTAGGTCTTTTAGGGGTTAGAGTGATACAAACAACAAGGACGAAGCTCTGCATTTCTCTATTTGCTGATGGAGTTAAAAACCTGGATTGTTGATGATTATTTAACTTCTCTGGCATTCAGCCTAAATTATGGAACTTTTCCTTCCCTTTTGGAGGCTGTTTTTAAAGCCTGACTCAAGTCATGAGTCTGGTGACTGCCAAGTGAAGGGTTTCATAAAGAAGCCTTTGGAGTGGGCCAGGAATGTTTCCTGCAAGCCTGAAAGTAAGCAAATCTGCTGTGCTTGTGCACAGTACCAGCTGATCCATCAGGCAGGCTGGATAAGAGACGGCGCTTATAGAGCACGGCTTCACGCCAACTGGAGCTGCTGAGGACGCTGTATCGTCACAGGGTGGAATTATAGCACCAGGAGAACCTCCCTTCATCCCCCCAGCTTTGGATCAATAGACTTTAAAGCCAGAAGGGACCATCATGATCATCTAAGTCTGACCTCTTTCACATTCCAGGCCACAGAACGTCACCCACCCACTCCTGACATAGACCCCTAAGCTCTGGCTGAATTACCGAAGTCCTCAACTCGCGATTTAAAGACAATGACGTTAACTCCCAGTTTAAACATCCCCTCTACCTGACTATAAGATGCCAGTGGGGAATTAGCCTGCAACTGCCCGTGTCTGAGAGCCGTAGAGGGCTTGGTCGAGAGTTCAATCTGTCCCAACACACAGGAACTTTGTCACAATAAACATTTTGCAGGAGGCGTAAGCATGAGCGACCGTCTGTTCCACACACAACTCTGGCCTCAGGTGAGCGCAGGAAAGGAGTAGAACAGTAGAGAGCCTCTTCCTCCCCCAGCCCCCTATCAGGAGGTGGTGGCAAGAAGCAGCTTGATGGAGCCCTGCCAGGGCCAGCAGGCTGGACTGAGAAGAGAACTCAAATCGCCAGCGCAGTCCTTGCTGCCCAGTTCTGCCGAATCATCTAGAGGGAAGTTGTCTGAAGGTCAAAGTGAACAAGCCAGTTTGTGCACGGATGTGACAGCTATCGCTATGTATGCCATTAACACCTTCCCATCTCCAGTGAAACATGCTCAGCTGAACCGGCCCAATTAATTCCTGGGTGGCAGGAGGCAGGGGAAAAAAGGCTTTGCTTTGTCCATTAAAATCACCCAGCTCCTGCTGCCAAAAATGTTAAAAAAGTGTTCAGAATCAGGCTGACAGTGCTGGGAGCTCAGAGCCACATTCACAGCGTTTACAGCCTGCCATCCAGCACAGCTACTTAAACTGTTGACCCATAGAGCCCTACACTGCAGGAAGCAGAAAACCCTGTCACGTTGCTCCACGCTGCATCTTTTATTGTTCACTGAAGACCGAGTCCATTTAGCTGCTTTGTTTTCGGTTAAAGCCTATCTGAACATTGATGCTGCGGGACAAGTTGGTGGTTTTCAGCTGCTTTCCTGGTGGATTGGTAGTCACATCACAAAAGCCATCCATGCCACTACAACTGGCCAGTGAACAAATGGGCTATGGAAACAGAAATCCAGTGGCCCCTAGAAGCCAGGATTGAAGGAATTCAATGAGGCAGTCAAGTATCAGAGGGGTAGCCGTGTTAGTCAGGATCTGTAAAAGTGGCAGAGAGTCCTGTGGCACCTTATAGACTAACAGACGTATTGGAGCATAAGCTTTCTTGGGTGAATACCCACTTCGTCGGATGCATGTGTGGGCAAATGTTCACTGCTGCTGGTTGGGCTGTTCTGTGGAGAGCGGACTTCCGTGTCAAGGGCTAATTACCTTGCACTTTTCAAGGACAGCCATCTTAAATGACCAGCACCTTCCATTCTTGTTGGGGAGAATAAGGTGACCAAAATTACAGGACACTGAAACTAGAAGACTCATTTAATACCTTAAGAATTGTATCCGAACAGGGAAAAAATATGCACATTTTAAAAATTACAAAATCTAGGCATGATTCCACACTGCTACCAGATCTGGTTTGGAGAGCACGTTTCTACAACGGAAGCAGCAGCCCTGAGAGTTCAGTAGCCTGCAGAGTCCTCTGACTTCCCTTATTTGTCCACCAATTTTTTAAGTACAGGAAAGCACAAGGGGGCACTGAATTCCCAGGGATGGTGTCTCCCCGAGTACAAGCGCTGCCTGAGAGCGTGCATTGCCATACACACTTGCTCGAAAAAAATATGCAAGAGGACGTAATGGGGATGTGACCCTCAAGGTGGAGTGCAGACTTCTCTCCCCACCTCCCATTCATGGGAGCACTGGAGCGTGGGATGACAAGAGACCTACAAGAGCAGGACATATTTCCTTAGAGTAGATCACAAGAAACTGATGTTTTTCTCCCATCAAATTGTTAAATAATGTCCCTTTACACTAGAGTCATGTCTGTTCTACACACTTGTTCTTCTCAGAGGTCAAGTCAGCTGATCCATAATTAGACTTTACACCAATGATGTTCAGATAAAGAGATGAATTCTAAGAGTAGCGAGTTTCCTATGGTACTGGCAGCATCTCATTTTGCTATTGAGGAAGGTTTACAATTCCTGTGCCGTAGCTCCCCCACTCAGTAGTTACCCACCCGTACTTTAGTTGTAGCACGCCTGTGTAAGACCTGAATGTCAGCTGTGCTCCACACCGCTGCCTAAAGACCAAGGAATGAGTAAGTGCATGGGGTCTTTGCACCCAGGTGCTGGTGAATTCTGGCTGGCAGCCGGGTGTAGATTCAGTGCCATACAACATACTGTGTGCCACCACCGTTATTCAAGAGAGACAGACGATCCAAACAGGAGTAATGGACTATCTGGTGGTGTAAAAGGCTAAGGAAAGCACAGCTCCAGCTGCGATAATGCCGTCTCTCCCTGCAACTAAATGCAATGCTTGTGAAAGGTGTTCTTTGAAGGAAGGAATCCTTGAAAGCTTTTATTTCTACAAACACCCGTTCAGCAAGGGTGGAGACAGTTCAAGCCATAACATCTCTTTTCCATCAATACATCAACTCCAAACCTGAGGGCTAGCCTCGAGAGACAAGATGCTAATTCAGTCTCCATGACCCATACAATGCTTTTCACAACAACATGGATGCTCTTAATGCAAGAACACAGGGATAGTCAATGAAAAAAGGTGGCAAATTCAAGATTGAAAAGGAATGATTTTTTCACACCACGACTGACCTGTGGAATTCATTGCCACAAGAGATCACTGAGCCCAAGAGCATAGCAGGATTCAGGAAGGACTGGATGTTTATATGGATAAGAATATCCTGAATTAGAATAAACACATTCAAAAAGTTTTGAAGGTATCTAAATCTTCCTGCATTGGGTCATAAGCCAACAGCTATCAGGGTTGGGAGAAAGCTTGTTCTGGGGCTTCGAGAGCAAAAGTGAAATCCATTATCTGAATTAAACGGGCCTTTCCACCTCTCAGAACTGCTGCGTGAAAGTTGTGTGCTGTTTGTCAGAGTCAAATCCAGACTAAATCAGAGAGCAGCACACTGATAGGGCAGACAGAACAATGCTTACTTATCCAGCCCTCCTGCTCCCTCCCCATATGAGTTAATAAGCAACAGGATAGCTCGTTTAGGAGTCAAATATGATTAACAGAGGTGGAAATGAGATACCAGGGCTGGCGTTGGCATTTCACAAGTCATGTCTGCCAAGTGGCGCACAGAGGCTGTTTCATGCCATCAGCCAATCCAGAGGGGACAGTTTCTCTCTCTAGGCTGAAATCTAGAATTCAAGTCACTGGACTGTCTAACCTGGAGCACAGAGCAGAACGGTACAAGGTGGATGCCCCTTCTTCCTCCCTCAGCACCTCAGAACCCCACTCTACACACACACACGCTCGGCAAAGCTACAGCAGTTGCTTGCAGCCCAGAGAGATATATAGTTGTAACATTGTAGGGTACTCCTTGAAAACCCACAACAGCTGGGCTGTCAAAATAGTGGCAGGGTCTTACCTTGGCAAAGAGAGTCTTCCCAGTACCAGGTGGGCCGTACATAAGGATATTCCTGTACAAACTTTTGTTCGTTCTTGTATTTCTTGTTGCTATGGCAATGTCTCTCACACGCTCCTCCAGCTTGGGCTGCAAGGGGAGAAAAGTGAAGTTTGGGAAACAGACAATACATCTGATACCCAGAGATGCCCATGCTTCACACACTGGTATAGGCAGATGGCTATCAGTACTGTCTGCAGAGAGCAGGGTTGGAGTCTCGGTTCTGATGAGTTCTTAGCCTGAATTCCTGCAGCTTATTGGCTTGGACTTGAGTAGTTCCTCCTTCTGCTTCAGGATTATTGTATTTCAAGTTATAATTACTTCAAATTCAAGCCACAATGAGCAAAGCTTTAGCTAAGAAGAATAATTTTTGGGACTGAAAATGGATAAGAACATTTCAGAATCTACCCTACCATGGATGCTCTAGGACGGGGTGGCCAACCTGTGGCTCTGGAGCCATATGTGGCTCCTTGTACAGGTACCGACTCCGGGGCTGGAGCTACAGGCACCAACTTTCCAACGTGCCAGGGGGTGCTCACTGCTCAACCCCCGGCTCTGCCCCAGGCCCTGCCCCCACTCCAACCCTTCCTGCCCCCTCCCCTGAGCCTGCCATGCCCTTGCTCCTCCCCCCGCACCCCAGAGCCTCCTGCACGCCGTGAAACAGCTGATCGGGAGGTGTGGGGAGGGAGCGGGAGGTGCTGATCGGCAGGACTGCCAGTGCGTGGGAGGCACTGGGAGCGTGGGGGTGGGGAGGAGCTGATAGGGGGCTGCTGACATATTACTGTGGCTCTTTGGCAACGTACATTGATAAATTCCGAGTCCTTCTCAGGCTCAGGTTGGCCACCCCTGTTCTAGGAGCTTATTTTCCATGAACTACCTACAAAAAGGGACAAGAAGGGGAAGGTATGTAACAAGCCAAGTTAGAAGCAGAACTATTGATAGTAATAAACCTTCCATGTAAGTGGGAGTGAATGCTTTTCTTATACATATTCTTACATTCTGAGAAATACAGAGGCAGATATTCCTAGACACTTTTTTTGGGGTAACAATCTCTAAAAAATGCTCTTTAATTCACCTGATATTAAGGAATGAAATTCAGAAACAAATGTGCAAAATCAGTTCTGATGAGTGGATTGATAGCCATTCAGATGGTATTCAAAGTCAAAGGCATATGTTCCTTAGTTCTCTGGCCTAACTGTGGAGGTCAGAGCAGTAACAGTTCACAGATTAGAGACGACATGTAGAATTTGGACAGAATTGCCAGATTAACATGCTGACTAAGGAGAAAAATCACGCTGACCTAAGACTTCCAACTGCTCTGTACAGAGGGATCAAAGGTTGACAGGGTGTTTAATGCGTTTCACACTGAACATGGAAGCTTATTTACACTCCAGGTGCCCCAAGAGTGCTACATTTCCAGTATTACTGAACTGTAACAAAATTTAAAATGAAAGCAAGGAGAGAACCTTTGATACTTAGACACCAAGATCCTGGATGGTTTGAGATAGCAAAAGCCTGTACTCACACTGAGAACAACTCCTTCAAGAGCATCTTGAGCCTTGCTGGTAAGACGCTTGCCAACCTGAGGAGAAATTCATTAAAAAACACATTATGAAAATATGAGCACTAAGCGTGGAGTTCTCGATATCTCACTGCCAGACCCCTAGAGCAGGACTTGCACAAGCTGCGTCCCAGCTAACAGCGAGTCAAAGGAAAGAAGGTATTTACCTTGATGGGATGCTTGAGTGCCTCCAGCACTGTAATGCGTGAGGTCTCTCTCACCAGGGAGGGCTTGCCCAGACGAGCTTCTATGTATCGCCCTGCAACCCCAGTAGCGTTCTTGGCCGTGTAAATCCCCACTGCCAGCAGGGTCAGACCTGCCACCTGGAGAAGAGGGGAGGATTCTGATCAACTTCCTTTGCAAGACAAGCTGGAGTCCGCAGCACTCTCCTATTGGCAGGACACACTCCAGGCTGTATGGAGGGCTTGTCCACCAGCATCCTGGTGGAAGGGTGTTAAAGCATCTCACACTGTAAACAGAACAGTGTTATAATGGAGGAAGATGCAAAATAATCTGTTTTGTTTCTGACTTTGTTAATCAAAATTTTGAAGAATTTTGATGAAACTGAAAATTAAATGCATCCTCAAGCTGCATTAGTTGCTAATTGTGTTTATCTTTGTGTATTCTTTTAATGGTAGACTGCTGATCCATTTCATATTTACTTGCTAGGGTACAGAAAGTAAAGTGTACCTCTAATAACTACCAGTTTGTGATTGCTCTGTATTAAGAAGGGATTTTTCAGTGGTAATGTACCTTTCTGGTCCCTCCTTTTAGTTAATGACAGGGGCATCCTTGATCATCAGAAAACCACCAATTAATAATCTAGGTCAAATCTGGCCCCACATGCAGGTTTAACTGAAAAACAAGCATCCACAAAACCTGAAGACCAACAGAACCGTTTCCATAAAAGCGCGCTCTGATGTTCTCTTAGATCACCTGTAGGGTTTGCACATATCGCAAGTGTTAGAAACTCACTATAAACAGAAAAGAAACAGACCTGTCTTTCTCCATTGCGCAACGTAAGAGTGCACTGGACTGCAAGCTCTTCAGGCCAGTGAATGTGCCCTTCATTTGTTCCACCTAACACATTTTGAAAATATTACAGCACCCAGTTTCAGTAATTTAGAATGTTAATTGCAATACAAGAGGATTTAAAAAAAAAAAACAAACCTGAGCAAGTCCCTTTAATCCCTTTAGAAGGATTTCTACATGAGAAACTCTGAGGACAGCTGTGAAAGAGTAAATTCAAGAATGACAGGCTCCAATTGGCAGTAACTTCCCTTGACCAAAGGGACAGTCGCGCCCAGCTTCAAAGCTTGGCTCTTTCACAGAGTGCTTCATACCGATGGTGGAAAATTTGGTTAAAGAAAACAAAACAAGGTTAAAGATGAGTGAATGTTTGCTAGTGGCACAAGGGCAGCTTAGTCAGCTGGAAAAAAAATCCTTGACTTGTGCTATTCCTAACAGAACTCTCAGGAAAGGAAGGTGCTTTAATATTTCAGCACTTTAGTTAAAATACCGTTGGATAAACAATCTGAAGTATCCCATCGGCACACCAGACTCTGCTGTTGGTCTTTGATTGGTACTGCTTTGGTGGCAATTGAAGAGCTGTCTAGTCTAAGAGGACAGTTCCCAGAAGCTCAAACTGAGCTTTCCAAAAGGCATGTTAGAGATAAGGCTCCCAGTTTTCAAGTTAAGAAAAATCCAATTTAAGGAAACAAAGGGGAAAAGCCCAAGTGCCCCAACCTCCTCTGCTATTTAGCAGCCCCTCAGTTATGCATGGGCCAACACCATGCTGTTCCCTCATGTGAGCAGGATTACCCAGAGCGGTTGCCAGGAGAAAAACCTGTCAGTGAAGGGAGCAGATATGGCTTGAAATCATACCAGAAGCAGGTAAGCAAGGAAATGCCAAATTTAATGTCTCTTTACCACAGTCACAATTCTGAATCATTGCATGCTGAACTAAGTGAAGGTACAGCTGCAGACTATGGTTGCTGGGTTAGCTTGTGCACCTCTCCCTTATTGCCCCTGTAAAATAATTTTGGGATGGTCACAAAAATTCTTCCCCTTCTTCCATTCCTTTCCTTTCAAAGGGTGGGGGTTGGAGCATCTCCTTTATCCTTAGATGCAGAGGTACTCTGCTTATGCATTCAAGCAGCCAGGGTCAAGAGCTGATTATTGGCCTGTTCCGAATTTGCTATACAAATCTTTAACCCCAAGTCTTTACAACAACCTGTAAACTACTGTGCCAAAGCCACACAGCCCTTAGTGATAGAACACTGAAGGCTCTGCATTTTACCTTTAATCCCAGTACCCTTTGGCAACAGTCCAGGGAGGCATGAGGGGGCAAACAAGATGGAGAAGTGGTGCCTGCTTCACCCTCCCCATCTCTGCAAACCAATCCCTCTTCCAACCAACTTGGTTTTATTTTCTCTAAATGAAACAAGCTTTAATTAGGACTGAATTGCCTTCAGCAGGAAAGCTGCCAGGAAGAAAGCTTCACTCAATAAGGTGAGCTGCCCATAGGCTGTTTAAACAACATCAGCAGCTGCTTTGACAAGCAGCCTGTAAATAAAACTTCCTTCAACAGCCGTTTTAGTGTCCAGCTGAACTCTTAAAACCAATAATTACTACATGAATTGAGTGCAGAGAAAACCCCACTAGTCACTGTGCAGCAAAATGCTTTGAACAGGAAAAACGCCAAATTCCAAACACCACAGGTACCAATGTGGCACAAAGGGGGAGAGGAAGGCAGTCAGGGTTGTGCTGCAGAAAGCTAGCCCTATTTCTAGATTTTAAAGTCTTCTTAAATTACTCACTTACGGACCAATCTGGGAAAAGAGAGTCACAGCCCCATGGTGTTCCTGGAGCATTACTGCATGAGGGAACAATGATTGTCCAGCCAACAGAATCCTTAGTTGTTTTAACTACGGTTCTGAGTGTCGTCTATGATTCTCCTTAAAATGGCCTGACTTTCAGGAAATGCTGACCGTACAGTCTGAAAATCTGGCCCCTTTAAAATGCTTCAAGTTAGGCACCCAAAAATCAAAGTCATTTTTGAAAATCTTGACCCACATACACAAATCACTTCACCCTCCACTGAAATGCAGCTACCTAGGGGTGGAACCATATATCGGGGCCTAGTAACATGAAACAAAAGGGTAGGAGATGAACAGTGTATCCAACCAAAACTGCACAGGAATTTTGGGAAGGCAGAAATATCCACCATCATACAACCACAAGGCTAATAATTCTTCTGCACTCCTATAATTTCAGAGATGAACCTTTTCAAACCAAACCTGGTCAAACGAGTATTTCCCTTAGGGCAAGCTTTAGGTCCCAGCACTCTAGAGCATGGCAGCATTACTATACCATGGAGTGAGTTATTTTAAAGTCTCCTCTGTACAAGAATTTAACCGTGTGCTGTATTGGTGGCTCCCCACCCATACAAGAAACTACTTGTTGGGATGAAGATGCTAAGACAAAGGTCTGAATTCTGCTTGCTACTGAGAGCTAAGGGCATTTGTTTTCAGATGAATATACACAAGCAATTCACCCATCAAAATGAGGTCAGAGATAGCACATAAAATATGATGGGAGATACCAACAATTCAGGAAAAAAGGGTGCAAAGAAAAAAGGCAAGGAGCTAGAAAGTTACATATTAGCTGCATGCCCTTCTTAGGGCTGCTCTGTTTGAAGCTTCCTTGCCAACAGGACCAGACTCCTCATCTCTATAGAACATATAAATCTGGGAGGTGCTAAAGTCCCTAGCTAACACCAGCTAGAACTTTTACACTAACTGGACTGTAAATGCCATATAAGTAAAGAGCAACCTGAGGGTTTACAATCAATAATGGCTCAAAGCCCTTTTGGTATCGCTGTTACTAATCTGACTATTAATGGACTCTGAACAGAAAGGCTAATACAGAGGTGTTATAAAAATGAAGGGACAGAATTAATCAGAGAGACGGTAAAAACAATGTCCTGACGTGGACAGGTGTGTTGTGTGCAGCATCCCTTCGGAGAGAACCATATGATTTTGTCTGGAGGCTATTGAGGTAGATAAAGTGAGTGCCACTGAGGCGGGGGAGAGGAAGAACCTCATCTTGCCCCGTTCTCATTTTGGCCCAATGACCAGAAAATTTTTTTACCCCAAAACATAAGCATTGTGGTTACCTGATTACATGGATTCATTCAGTGAGAGCCCTTTAGATTTTCACTCCAGCCCTATCACACTTAACATAGTACAGCTCCCAATACTAAACTGCAAGACACACTCATCTACGGCTATTACTGCTCAGTAGCACGAATCTATATCCACATTACCATGCGGTGCTGCATATCAGCGAGCTGCGATTACGCTTGCCACTAGAGCTGTTCGGTCTAATGACCCTTATAAACATAATCCATTATAAACACACTACAGTAAAATCATGCAAACTGAAGCAGTATTAGCATAGCATTCTGTACAGAATACTGAAACCTTTTTAGGAAGGGCGACTGCATACATGAAGAGGGCTGAAAACCCAATACAGTACCACCTTGATTATCCAAATGCAATAGCGTGTGTGTGTGTGGGGAGGAGGAATCAAATTACCTAGGACAGTAGTTTCAGATAATCAAGACAATTTCCTTTGTGGTTAACAGACATTGGAAAGTCTTGGTATCACAGGGTTGTTTATCTACAACTCTAATGCTGCTCTTATTTCAGAAAGGACAGGAAGCTCTAAATATTATTCTGAGCTGACTTAAAGTGTCTATTCGCTTTTTCATATCAAAGACTGTAAATGAAGAATATAGGCAGCCCTGCTACACTCCATTTATCTTTGGCATCTAAGAATTCTGGGGAAATGCATCCAAAATGAACATTAGACCTGCTAGGGGTATTCACAGCAGCATTTTCTCTCTCGTGGCTCAGGGGCTTCTGCTTATAATAGTCTTATCAGGGCATTTTTCAGGAGTACAGGGAAATGGGGATGGTTGGTCTGAGAGTGTTTCAGCAGAAGCATTACATCCAGAGAAACTCTGATTCAGGCTCCAGTACAGTGTCTCTGAGCTCTGTTTAACCAGTGTCTGAAGGCTACCCTCATTCTCTCTGCAACAGTCAGTTTAGATCAAGAACACTTCCCTTAGTTCTAGGCAGGAGACACATACCACTGTCTGTAAATATGGGATGTGCTCTCTACACTGAAAAGCTCAGGGATCTCAACTCATAGGAATCTGTCAAGATACCATTTCAAAGTCAGTGGAAGAAAGTTTACAGCTGTGGTTCATCAGGCAGCCTCCTCTGACAGCCCTAATATAACCGAAATGGCCATTTTCTCTGCATCACATTCATTTCATCCTCAGCAGCCCAGTCTGCTTAGGGCCTGATTCAAATTAGCTGCCTATTCTTGCTGGGAGACCCACTCGTTGACGTCAGTGTTAGTTTGGTTGAAATAAGAAAGGCTGAGGTGAGGTTGAGACTGTATAGAATGTAGTTCTACATTCAACCTACATAGACCCTAACTAGAATGGGGCCATTACAGCACCTACAGTCAGAAGGTGGCGGTGGTACAGGGAATAACTGTCCATGGTCATGAATGTGGAGAAAACTTAAAATTCTGTTTCTGCAGGCTACTCCCATATTTAATATTAAACATCCGATTTAAAAGAACAGGCTTGGTAGAAGCAAGCATGAAAATAGGAGGGGGAATTTTTGCATGGTAACAGTTCAAATACATCCACTCCCACCTTCCCTGAAAAGGTCATGGAATCTGCAAACATGATCAGCTGAAGCAGTGCATGGAATTAGAGAATGTGTATCACAATGCATCAGGGATACAACCGTTTCAGAGAGCACAGCATCAAAACACGGACGTGTTACAACTAGACATGAGTAGATGGGGCTGAAGATACAGGTGGCCTGGGGACTCATAAGTGTCAGTATGGGGAACTGCAACAGAAGTTGTCTGTGATCTGCATTTTAAAAAGGAGTGAGTGAGTGGAAGATGAGAAGGGAACTGATATGATGGCAGCAAAGGCTCAGCCTCCAGCTGCAAACAGGGATTGGCAGAGACCAAACCTGGCTGGAGGTGGGGGATGAACAGATTGGATCATGCACAGCAGACAGAAAAACAGCCATTCAAAACCCAAGACTAGCTTCAAAACTGAAACCACCTTATAAATTATAATCACCACGTTAAAAACTACAGCTTTCAGAAAGCACAGGACACAAAATATCCCCATCAATAAGTGAAGCAGAAAGCCCAGAGATTTCCCCTCAGGTTACAGCTGGTGTCCAGTTCAATAATCCTGAGGTTAACTTGTACTAAACCAAGCAACCCTGCAGGAAGCTACTTTGCACTAGCTGCCTGTCAGACAGAGTAAGGCACGCTGCCTTTCCAACAAAACGAAGGACATTCTGATACGTTGCTAAGAATAATGCTTCAAAGTGGGATGGATTAGAACAGCAAGACTTCAAACAAGTCTTCAATGTGTATGGGCATGTCTCCTTGTTTCCAGAGACAGAAAGCACTTGATGGCTTCCAAAACCCTTTATTTAGGCCACGTTGTTTGGCATTCACTTGCCACGTAAGCCCCAACAGTTGCTCTGCCCCCAAATTCCATCTGCCATGACACGTGCAGGATCTTCTCCCTGGAAAATCATATTCACTGTTAATTACAGCAAATGGAAATTCTGCCACATTGCACACAGTCTTTGGGCTGCCAATGCTGCGCCTTGAACAGGAATCATTCCAAAGTATCTAAAGGTCGCCAAATTAAGAGTTAACATTAAAGATTAACTAAGAACTCTCCACCAGATTATTACGATTTGACACTCTGATCACGTTTCAGGCCTCAAAGCCCTCTGCAAAGATGGCTACTGTCCCTCTTTCATGGAGATAAACCATAATATGGAGTCAGTGGCCCAGTTAGAAATAGAAACCAGATCTCAAAGTTTCCTGATCTATGCAGTAGACAATACTGTGGGGTTGCATGTTGGATCTGCCTTTTTCCTTCTAAATTACTACAGAGCACTGCTGGTTAAAAGAGACCTTGAAGGCTCATCTCTCCAGAGAGTTGACTGCACTTCATCCTGTTGAGGTAGGTAAAGTGAGTGTCACAGAGGAGAGGGAGAGGAGACAGCGTGCACATGCCTGGACAGACAGTAACGGTTCCATGGCCCTTTTTGTAAGAGCTGGGGTTTGGCTCAGTGTCCCTGGCCAGAATTCCCTTCCCTTTCCATAGTTAGATAGTATGGTGTGAAGTAGGGGTTGCCACCTGCTATGCATATAATCTGTGAAGTACTCTGGACTGGAAGAGACTATGCAAGCAGAACATTAATCACCATTACATTGTGTATTTTAGGAACAGCTCACCTTAAGGCAAAAGGCACACAAACAGCAAATTTTATTTATTTATTTATTTTAAAAAGTGCACCAGAAGCAGAAAGACTGACAAACGGGCCACCGGACGATTGAGGTGCTGAAGAAGCACTCAAGGAAAACAAGGGGGCGGGGGAGGGATAGCTCAGTGGTTTGAGCATTGGCCTGCTAAACCCAGGCTTGTGAGTTCAATCGTTGAGGGGGCCATTTAGGGATCTGGGGCAAAAATTGGGGATTGATCCTGCTTTGAGCAGGGGGTTGGACTAGATGACCTCCTGAGGTCCCTTCCAACCCTGATATTCTATGATTCTAAGGTCGCTGCAGAAAAGCAAAATGAATTCTTTGCATCAGTCTTCACTGCAGAGGATGAGGGAAGATACCTACACCTGATCCATTCTCTTTAGGTGACAAATCTGAGGAACTGTTCCAAATTGAGGTATTAACACAGGAGGATTTGGGCTAAAATGAACAGCAATAAGTCACCAGGACCAGATGGTATTCACCCAAGAGTTCTGAAGGAACTGAGAATGAAATTGCAGAACTATTAACTGAAGTACATAACCTATCGCTTCAATCAGACTCTGTACCAGATGGTTGGCAGATAGTTAATGTAACACTGATTTTTAAAAAAGGCTCCAGAGGCAATCCTGGCAATTACAAGCCAGTGAGCCTAATTTCAGTACCAAGCAAACTGGTTAAAACTACAGTTAAGAAGAGAATTATAAGACACATAGTTGAACGTGATATGTTGGGGGAAGAGTCAACATGACTTTTGTAGAGGGAAATCATGCCTTAACTATCTGTCAGAATTCTTGAGGATGTCAAAAAGAGATGTGGACAAGGGTGATCCAGTGGATACAGTGTACTTCGACAAGGTCCCTCTCCAAAGGCTCTTATGCAGAGTAAGCAGTCCTGGGATAAGAGGGAATGTCCTCTCATGGATCAGAAACTAGTTAAAAGATAGGAAACAAAGGGTAAGAACAAACTGTCAGTTTTCGCAATGGAGAGAGGTAAATAGCAGGGTCCGTAAAGGATCTGTACTGGACCAGTGCTGTTCAACATATTCATAAATGATCTGGAAAAAGGGGTAAACAGTGACGTGGCACAGTTTGCAGAGGACGCAAAATTACTCAAGACAGTTAAGTCCAATGCTGATGATGAAGAGCTACAAAAGGATCTCCCAAAACTGGGCGACAGGGCAACAAAATGGCAGACGAAATTCAGTGCTGATAAGTGCAAAGTAATGCATGCTGGAAAACAATCAAAACTATACATACAAAATGATGAGAGTCTAAATTAGCTGTTACCACTCAAAGATTTTGGATTCATCATTGATAGTTCTCTGAAAACATCTGCTCAACATGCAGTGGCAGACAAAAAGCTAACCATGTTAGGAACTATTAGGAAAGGGATAGAAAATATCATAATGCCACTATATAAATCCATGGTACGCCCACACCTGGACTACTGCACGCAGTTCTGGTTGCCCCATCTCTGAAAAGATGTTAGAATTGGAAAAATTACAGAAAATGGGCAACAAAAATGGTTTAGGGCTATGGAGCAGCTTCCATACGAGAAAAGATTACAAAGACTGGGATTGTTTAGCTTCGAAAAGAGACTACTAAGGGGCGATATGATGGAGGTCTACAAAATCATGAATGGTGTGGAAAAAGTGAATAAGGAAGTGTTATTTACCCCTTCACATAACACACGAATCAGGGGTCACCCACTGAAATTAACAGGCAGCAGGTTTAAAACAAACATAAGGAAGTACTTCTTCACACAACGCACAGTCAACCATGGAACTCATTGCCAGGGGATGTTGTGAAGGCCAAAAGTATAATTGGGTTCAAAAAAGAATTAAATAATTTCATGGAGGATAGGTTCATCAATGGCTATGAGCCACAATGGTCAGGGATGCAACTCTATGCTCTGGGTGTCCCTAATCCTGACTGCCAGAAGCTGCGATTGAATGACAGGGTATGGATCACTGAATAAATTGCCCTGTTCTGTTCATTCCCTCTGAAACATCTGGCATTGGCCACTACTGGAATACTAGATACTGGGCTAGATGGAACATTGGCCATACTGGGTCAAACCATTCTGATGTTCTTAAAAAGTTACTGCTTTAACTTTGAAAAGAAAGATGTTTGGAGAACAGGCAGGCGGAAAAGGGCAGTTCTGCAAAACACCAGAAAACAAACAAACAAACAAAAAAAAAAAAACTTAACAAGCTCTGTGCCCCAGAACCCAACAGCACAATTAGTTTACAGAGTAATTAGCTTGATGTTTAACTTATAGCCAGATGCTGGTGATTCAAACCAATCAGCAGCTCCAGCTAGAGGAAAAAAAGAAGCAGGATGCAGCAATTGCTTTTAGAACCAGCAAACACACTACTTCTTCTCAAAGAGAATGACAAGGTCAAACCAAGGGCTCAAGGACAAATAGAATATGAACACCATTTAATTTTACTCACTTTAATTGTGCGGTAACAGGCCTGGAGGGCTCAAAATAACCTCAGATTCATAAAATAGCAGGAAGACCTCAGCATTCAATGTATCTATGTGTTGGAAGGAATCCACAAGGAAAGGCAAAAAACCCATTGCCTTTTCCAGCAACACCTCTGTAACAATACTCCACCCACAACCAGTATCTAGACCATAACATGTGACCTCGGGCACAGATCTTCCGTTTTGAAACATGGCAATTAATATTAGTGTATCACAGAACTGGGTTAAGTCACTATTATAGGGTGCAAAAATTAAAAGATGACCTGCCAGAGAGATATCAGACTTGAATTTCACCATTACACATCTGCAATATAAGATATGCACCACCACAGCTTTGGGATGGACAGATAAAATAAAAAACCCAAACCCACAAAAATCTCAAATCATCAGTCCAGGCTCCCACATTCCCACTCATTAAATCCAACCCCTCCAATTCTATTCAGGTTCTTATAATGTCTCTGTCACCATGGTATCCAAATGCTTCACAAAGGCCTGAGTAAGTGACACAACCCAAAAACAGGTTTCAGAGTAGCAGCCGTGTTAGTCTGTATTCGCAAAAAGAAAAGGAGTACTTGTGGCACCTTAGAGACTAACAAATTTATTAGAGCATAAGCTTTTGTTAGCTACAGCTCACTTCATCACGAAAGCTTATGCTCTAATAAATTTGTTAGTCTCCAAGGTGCCACAAGTACTCCTTTTCTTTTTGCGAACCCAAAAAGAAGCATCTTGCTCTCTTGGACCTGCAGGGAAAGTGAATTCCAGAACAGAGATCCCCTCTGACAATACCCTGCATCAATCAGCTGAGTAGAACCATTGGGATTGCACATAAGGAGGGGGCAGGTAGCCAGTAGGCCTGAGAACATAGGGTTAGGTCAGGGAAAATGAGATAGAAGATAGGTTAATTCTCTCTCCCACCCCGACTCCCCAGATCCTGCTCCCATAGATTTCCAAGTGGCAGAAAATACAGGTGTGAGTGCTTGAGAGGAAATACAAAGTTTAGCTTAAAACTCCAAGTTCACAACATAAGAGCTTGTTATTTTGTACAAAGGCTGCAACAAAGCAGAGGTATCTGGATCGGGAATTTGTGGAGCTGAAAGCACCAGACAGTAAGTTTAAAAATGATCTGCAGGTTTCAGATGCCCCAGGTACAGCCTACATTCTACAAAGGGATTCACTCAAAGCAGGTCTCCCTTTCACTGGGGTGGGCTTTGCAATGTCCCCTTTGTACCAGCCCACGCAGGAGCCTCTATGTACAAAACTGGAGGGAGGAACAGACGGTGGAAATGGCTTTCAAGAAAGATGTCCATTATAACAAGCTGGGCTACTAAAAATATCTTCTCAAAATTACAAATCGGGATGTGTTGCTCAGTTTGTAACATTCTAAAGAGGAAACTTCATGGCAACAGGCTGCCCTGCATTCATGCTGTGTAAATGGCACTGTGCAGCTTTAAGCCACAATTTATTCCAGAAAATGCAATGGGCTTCAAGCGCTTGACAGGCTTGCGGCTCTGTGATGGAAAGGAAAATATGGCCTCAAAAAAGTTTCTGTAAAAATTCATTCAAAAGGTCGTAACAAATGTTAAGTAGGAATTTCTTCAACAGGTGACTCCACCGATTTTGTTTCAAGGTCAACTTTAGCATGAGCAAAATCCTTAGCATGAATAAACATACACAGGGGCTTGGAGGGTTGGGGGGGGGAGGGCTGAGAGGGGCTCTGAACAGAAGAGTCTGGGGGCTTGAGTCCTTCCAGACTCCTCAACCAGTTCCCACATAAATGGAAAGTGTCACCCAATGGCTTTGTGCTAAAGCTGCACTATTAACACTACTGTATGCTGCCGCCAGGACTTCCAGGGAGAAAGTAAAATGGTTGAGCAACATTCTGCATAACTGTATCGGACAAAAAGCAGGGCTTCCTGACCCATCCCTGACACTGCATTTACTAAAGTGACAGCAAGACCAGTACACAGCAGTAAGATGGGAAGCTTACAGTCTCGGTTATTGTAACGGAAACAAGAAAATCTTCAGAGATAGTTAAACCTTGACTTGCTTCCAGGCTTCGGGACTAAGCACATCCCCATGGGGTCCTCTACAGCGACCTCTCTGGACAGTTTAGGAGTGGCCCCAATGAGAGCCTCACCCAGTCATCTTCAGCTGGAAGAATGGTGGCAGACACACAAGATCTTGACAGCAAAAGGGGGAATAAGGAGTGCAAGGGAAGCAGGACATCAGAGCTCGGAGGGAGAATGTAGAATGTCTCGCAGCGGCCTTAAAAAGCTGTAGTTTAAAATAGCAAATTAAAATCAGCTTTCGTACTGCATCTCCTGTTATTCCCAGAGTCGCTGAGAGTCCCTAGAGGGCAGAGCCTACTCCCCTAGAAAAACTAGAAGGGAGGCAGTATCTCATCCAGCATCCTACCTGCTCCTGAGCTAGCGAGTAGCTAGGCAGGAAAAGTGGGTTACCAATGTCTTTTCAGTTCACTATGGAACTAGGTCAGTGACTCGACTTGCTCCATGTGGCCACTGGGTATGGTGAGAATTCACTAACCCAGAAAACTTGCACTTTGGAGCAGGGGGAAGGAATGTAGAGCCCTTGCCTCCGGAACTCAGTGCTACAGAGGCAGAGTTCAATGACCATTAGTGTATGTCTACCAGTTAGAGAGTACATAGAGATCATGGCAAGTACCACACTGCCGCTCCACCATGACCTAAAATAGGGGGGGGTCTCAGCCTTTTTCTTTCTAAGCACCCCCTCCCCACTACATGCTATAAAAACTCCTGTGCCACAATAACTGGTTTTCTGCATATAAAAAACAGAGCCGATGTTAAGGGGTAGCAAGCCGGGCAACTGCCTGGCACCCCATGCCACAAAGCTACATTGCTCAGGCTTCAGCCCCGGGTGGTGGGGCTTAGGGTCCCAGACTTCAGCCCCATGTGGTGGGTCTTCAGCCTTCTGCCCTGGGCCCCAGTGAGTCTAATGCTTGCCCTGCTTGGCAGCCCCCCTGAAGCCTGCTCACAGACCCCCAGGGAGCCCTGGTTGAGAACCATTGACCTAAAACACTCCCATTGCCACTGACTAATATCAAGTAAACCCTTCTGGTTTCATGCCACAGACCTCCTTGTGCAAGATAAGGATATTTGCAGAAGACTGTCTGAAACCAGGGCCGAGATACAAACAAAAATCTAATTGACAACCCAATTGTGCAAGTGTCGGGCTTCTCCTCCCCGCAGAGCATATGGACAACTCTAAACTGTATCTGCACCTGACGTGGAGGATGCGCATACTTACTCCACAGATGGAAAGCGAGGAAATCGCCCAACTGTGACTGTGGTGTGGTGCCAACTTTCGGACACATCACGGATGACTGCCCAATCCATGCTCATTCTGGAGGTGTCGTGGCCATTCACATGGCTATCCCCTCTGCTCTGGGCTGGATAAGAGACCTTAAGAGGACAATGCCTTCACTGTTCCACTCTTGCCATAGGAAAGAAGAAGGGTATATCTACACTGCATGTGAAGGTGTGACCATAGCACGGGCAGGCATGCCCATCTAGCAAGCACTGGTAACAATAGCAGTGTAGACGTGGCAGAATGGGCTTCAACATGGGCCAGCAACCCAAGTACGTACCCAGGATCCCCGCTGACTTGGGAAGCTGGGAACGAGCGACAGGGGATGGATCACTTGACAATTCCCTGTTCTGTTCACTCCCTCGGGGGCACCTGGCACTGGCCACTGCCGGAAGACAGGATACCGGGCTAGACAGACATTTGGTCTGACCCAGTAGGGCCGTTCTTATGTTGTACACTGATTGCCCATACCGCCCATCTACGCGGCTATTGTTACCTGTGCTAGCTAGAGGACAAAGTAGAGGAGAGTGGAGGCCTGACGGGCTGGGTAAGGAAGAATGTTTGATGGACAGTTGTCCTATCCAACGGGTGAGTTAACATAAAATTGTACCTCTGCCTAAAGCAGAACACTGGTATAGTTTATACATATTTATAAGGGATACTGATGTATCACATTTTGAAAACAGGAAAAAAACACAGGTAGGTAAACATACAACAGCAAGTTTTTAGCCAAACCTAATAGGGCCTCAGTAGCTGGACCTCAGATACAGCATCTAAATGCTGGTATTTTGCAGATCTTAGCTAATACAAAGCAATATGCATTAGACAAGATGCTGGGTAAGGCAAAAGTGTCCAATGTGAGCTTTTCACAGCATTCACAAGGCATTAAAATACACAAACCAGGCTTAAAACAGCATTTGGGTAAGTTAGAGCCAAAATCCTAAGAATAAAGGGGTTTTGTGATTGTGCTTTAATATTAACTGTTCAAACAATTTTTAAAGATTTCAGTGAAAAACTATTTTTCTGGATTTAACCACTCCCCCGGATGGCAGTGTAACCCCAAGTGTGACAACTTGGTGCTAGTGCAGGAGCCAGAGAGAGACACTGACCTCTCTTATCTTACAGTGCAAGCTGAGTAAAATGCGAAGAGTAAACAGAACCAATGGCTGATGATTAATTCAGCTTCTAAAATTATTTCTGCTTTGACAAAATAATTGTCACCATAGCAAATGGCATCTTACAAGACTGTTAGTCTGAAAGGGTCCTTTATTGCTAATGCCAACAAACTTGGCAAAGGAACTCTGCTAAATGCTTCAAGACTGAGCCAAACCCCACTGAAGTAAATAGGAATCTTTCCATCAATTTCAAGCGTCTTTGGACCAGCTCCTAGCAGCTTTTTCTTGAAATTGCGGAAGCTGCAAGCTCATTTAGTGAAGCTATTATGTACATCAGGCATGCTGCAATATCTAGGCACAGCAGAAAAAGTAAGGATTAACAATTTGGGATTTATTTTGTGTGTAAATTAACTCTGCATGGCAGGCATAAGAGTAATATTCATAGGAAAACGGCTCCACCTAGTCATTCATTTGAGCAGATACACTGAGGACTTAGACTCAGTGTCCTTAGGAACTTTAGCATGCAGACTCCTTATACAATAAGCTGCACCATGCAGGTTTCATGCATGCAACATCAAGGGCTCAATTCTGCTTTCTGGTGCACTGCATACATCAGCACTGCTCTTGAAAGTTCAGGTATTATGTAAATTGCAGATGACTTTCCAAAATAAGCAGTAGCAATGTGTGCCATACAATAAGGCAGGAATGAACCCAATCTGCTTGGTAAAATTCATTTGCAGAAACATACAGCTTCTTAAACATTTCTCTGCAGATTTGCAGCCCAGGGTCTAACGAGGGTGTCTGCAGTGCCATGTAGCGAAAAATAGACAGAAATACACCAATGCACAGAAATACACAGAAAACTGCTGAGATGACCAGAGCATCACGCACATCCTTATGTTTCCAGCGTGACTCGAGTGCTAGATTAACAAAAGCCTCAAGTATTCCTTTTATTTTTAAAATTAAAGAATATCAGAAACTGTTAAATTCTAGGGCAAAGATTTAAAGAAAAGAGTTTGTCCCCTGGCTAAGAGTTCATTACCAATTTTAAACCTAGAGCTTTTCTCCTCTCATCAGCAAAGTAATAAAGCCACTGCAATTAGACTGCACTATAATGGAAACCGTGTATTGCTCAGTATTGTTCTGCCAACAGCAATGCTGTCATAAAGCTGCTTCTGAGCAAACATTACTGCATTTAGGTGGCTCTCTACCATTGTCAGTAATGCCACCTAGTGTTACAGATATATAACTAGGCCTATGTACTGTAGGGACTGAAGTAACGTGCAATAGCCACTATCCTGCCAGCAGACTAGACTGGGAAAATAAAAATCAAATGTCTCTTAAGTTTTTCTCCCTAAATTAAGTTTTTCTGATTCGCCTTTGGCAAATCAAAGCGGGTGCTTGCAGCCTAACATCAGAACTTTCTTCTGCCCCAACGAACGGTTGCAGATGACAGCAACATGTTCAGATCCAATCAAGCTGCTGTAGCAACAAAACGCTGATTATCCAAATCTGTTCAAAAAGCCACCAAAACCTGGTTGCACACTTTACCGTGTAAATTCTATCCCCATCTCTTGCTCAAGAGTCTGGATTGCTAGATACCAAGTGCACACATAAGGTTGAAGAATGCAAACAGGTGGAAGCGCTGGTCTCACTAGTGTCTAAGGGAGCAGAGTTTCTGCTGATTTCTTTTGGTGCCTGTACTGCATAATAACTCACCTGAGTCTTGCTGGATATACAGTGTGGTTTAATAGAAGAGTTTGTTTTTCAGAATCAAAAATACATTGTGAGGAAAAGCCCAAAAATCCTCAATTGTAAAAGCCAAGGCTTCCCACAGTATTCTCCAGTGAGTGTTAGACACACACCCAACTGGGTCTGTGGGTCCTGATCCAAAGACTCATGTAGGTTTTTGGATTAGACCACTATTCATTTTCACACTGCACCTGGTTTTATAAAACCAACAGGCAGAGGTGAGAAGCAGGCAGAACAAACCTAAAGGGCAGTGCAAAATTATGTATTTTTTCATAAGAGGAAGTTGGTAAAAATAATGGAACCAAGATAAGGAGAAGAGAGAAAGTTTAACCGTTAGCAGGTGTTTGATGGCATAATTTGTATTTATACCGTACAATGCACAGGAAGGAAATCCTTCTTAATAAACTGCTTAGTTACGCAGAAAGCTTCTCATGACTCTCACCCGCAGCTCAAATGGTAAGACCCACTGCGCCTCTAGTGATCAATGCTTGGCATGCATTATTATATATATATATATATATATATATATATATATATATGCATGCTGATTACCCCTCCAAAGTACTGTATGAACCTCAGTTAAGGGGAAGAAAATGAAGGAAAAGATGTTTAGGTTGAATCAGAATGATTCTGAACACAGATCTGGTTGAAAGAGGAGCAGTGTCCCAAGGGAAGAGGAGGAAGCCCTGTTGTTCAAGTTATTGACAGACAGAAAAGGGCAGTTTTTCCCCCTCTGTCATCTTAGTTTTCCAGGCTAGACCTGGCCTATATTTTGAACATTAAAAAACAAGCAGAAACTCCCTTCACTCCAAAACCCCCTTTTGGAGCTTTGTTGTCCAGCCTAGAGTAAAGAGGGCATAAGCTCAACTTGTTCCTCCTCTTTGCAGGTACACCTTAATGCATTTATGATTAAACCCATCCCACCCTGAAGAATCACTTCCAATTTTATTACAGTGCCACCGACAAGACACCAAGACAGGCTCTTCTCTTTCCTAAATGTGAGAACCGAACAGGAAGAATGCACTGGAGTTCTTAATCAACACTATTAAATGAATTGCAATGTTCGGCCAAACAAAATAAAAGGAGCAAAGTAAGTAGCGATATCTGTGATTCCAGTGAGTGTTGTGCATTTACTGAAAGATGGAACTGTCAGTGTTGTCTCCTACTGATGAAAAAGCTAACAAAAAAAGTCACTGTAATCTAGTCAATTTCAGAAAGTGAGTTAGTAATATCAGATGTTCTACTTGTCCTTGTGACACTCGTCAGCTTCTTGGTTTAAAGACAGTCTCATTTTTAAAATAAATTTATCCTCTCTGCTGTTGCTGGATGAAAGACCCACAAAAAACCAACGGGCAGGGGAAACTGAATACAGGAGAAACAGTGAAACAGTACATAAAGTGCTGTAACATATACAAAGTAAATGGGAGAAGTTTTAATTTTTGTCTACTCTTGTAATAAATATAACCTTGCATGTTAATTGGAGGCAGACTTAAGTATGGTTTTGAGTTGATGGTGTCTATCTCGGATAGTCAGCTCTTAGTTTCTAACCCAGAATTTTTAATGTTACCAGGGACAAGGAGAAAAAAAATACAAATTCAGGTTTGCAAATAACTGTTGTCTATCTTCCAAAAGATATGTCCACAGCTTACCGTGGCTGTAACTTTATCCCAGTCTGTTACAAAGGCACGAAATCCTTCTCCAAACAATGTACCCGCTGTCCTGCAGAAAGAGAACAGCAGTGTAAGCAGAGACTTTGGAGTAGTGGCAGGAAAGGGGGGAAGGATTTAAAGTTTGAAGGACAGAATTGCAAGCAGCTTACAAGATTCATCAGGGAAACTGGAGTACTTTCTTCAAAACCAGTCAAAGCTAACAGAGCTCACCCAGGAACCCAAACATACAGGGCAAATATATTTATAATCGTCTGGTGTATATGGGATTAAATCCAGAAGAGCTTCTGGACCAAAGCTAATATGTTTATTTTTTACTCACTTCATTAGAGTTGAATGATAACATTTCATAGTTACTTAGCCATTCTAGATACCTTCCAGCCAAGAATTCTAAAGGACTTCCTAACAGTCAATGAATTAAAGCTGACAATACCCTTGCGAGGAAGGTAAATTTTACGTTCGTTTCGTAGGTGGGGAAACTGTCTCAGCGATTAAGGGTGAAACCTCTTTTCACTGGAGCCAATGAGAGTGTTGCCAAAGATTTTCACCGAGCCAGGATTTCCCCCCAGAATGATCAGGTTAAGGTCATGTAGTCTGTTAGAGAACTCAGACTAGAATGCAAGCATCCTGGCACCCAAAACATGACTAACCACTAGACAATAGTTCTCCTTTCCACTACACTATCCACCCTAATCACACCTAGAGATAGGGAAACAGCAGTTTTTAATACGCTACTCTGGGGCAGGAAATGAAGGAACACCAGCAATAACAATCTTTTCCTTTAAACTTGTGCAAAAAAAAAAAAAAAAAAAAAAAAAAAAAAAAAAAAAAACCCACCACCAAACCCCAAGGTGTTCTAGACAGCCCATTTGATGGGGGTGATGTGAGGCAGTAGCAGGTGACCAACTCCCCTCAGCTGGTTTGCACGTACTTGAGGGAATCTAACACCGTCTGGCGATGCTCAGCAGCTTTCAGGCGGATCTGCTCCCGAATGAGATCTGCGTTCTCACGCTCAGCTTTTGCGCGGGCTCGCACTTCCGCTTCAATACGCAGCATCTCATTCTTGTGCCGCAGCTCCATCTCCCGCTCCACAGTGGCTTTAAAAGAAACAAGGGGGTGGGATTTTACTCTGGGCTTTATCCCCAAAACCCAGCTTTTGGGAGGGGGGTAAATATTATCAGCTTTGCTACATGTCCAGACGTTTATGACCTGACAACAGATTTCAGTGACCACCAGCCTGCCCAAAAGACACAAAAGGAAGCAAATCAATACAACAGCATGAAAGCTAAGTCTAGGAATCTTCCCTCTAAGAACAAGGAGATTGTCATCTCTAATATTTAGGCAGGAGTGCACCAAGAATTATTCCGTTCTGGGAACGTTACCAAGAAAATACACTGAATACATTTGTTCAGAGAAGAGCAACAAAAATAATCAGGGTGAGTGTGACATCAGAGAAAAGAATAAGAAAACTGAATACAGACTGGTAGAGATTGGCTGCTCAAGGTCAAAGGGGAGATGGTAACAAACCTAAGAATGTACACACCCAGGATGTGCAACTAGGAGTAATGGGATGAAAGCGAAAGGTCAATGTAGGCAGAGTTAAAAGAAAAATATCCCCCAGGAGTGAAATCTACTAGACTATGGACAGGGTTGGTAGAACTCCATTTTTATTTTTTTCTAATTCCAAAATTTTATATCAATTTTTATTTTTAATAATCAATTTTTAATTATTGCTAGTTGCTGGAAATTAAGGGTTGTAGGATTGAGGGTTTTTTAGGGCAGCGCTGACAGTGAGGCTGCAGAAGCTCCATGAACAGTAGAGGAGCCCAAGACACCCAGGCACAAGGTGCAGGAAGGCGGTGGTCCAGCGAGGGTGGAGCAGAGACCCCAGCCAGGACTCGGAGGATGACAAGCCCTGCTCGCGGGGGGAGGCCACCATGGTGCTGAATGGCTCTGTCCCCAGCTGGGAGCCCTCTGCTGATCTGCTGTCATAGGAGTGAGGACACAGCCAGTGCCACTGGTGCTGCAGAGGGATCTCTGACCTGCTGCAAGGCCACTGACATCCAATCCCTGCAGGCGCCAGGGGGAGGCTGCACTCCCAACAACTGTCACCAATTGATATTTTTTCGTTGATTTCAGCTTGTCAGGTGAAATTTATATGCCAACAGTTATCAATTTAAATCAAATCCTGCCAAGCCTAACTATGGAACAATCTCCCAACAAGGTGCAGCGTTTGAAATACTTAAAATTAGAGACAAACACTAGAGGATGCATTAGAGGGGACAGTACTGTGCTGGACTGCAACAGCGGGAACTGTATGACTTCACAGATCTTTTCCACTTCTAATTTCTACGCGTCTACAGAAAAAGCCAGGTCACAAACAGGACAGGCTAACACAATACTTAAAATCAACACTGGATTTCAAGTGTTAATGCTCTAGAGAAGTCCTAGCAAAATACCCGATTGATTCCAATGGTTCCTGATAAAATCCTGAGGGCAGGAAATGCAGGAGTGCTGCATTACCTACAGTATTACTAGACCAAGAAAGGGTTCAGAGAAGCAGCCATGTTAGTCTGTATTCGCAAAAAGAAAAGGAGTACTTGTGACACCTTAGAGACTAACAAATTTATTTGAGCATAATGCATCCGATGAATTCAGCTGTAGCTCAAATAAATTTGTTAGTCTCTAAGGTGCCACAAGTCCTCCTTTTCTTTAGGCCAAGAAAGGTTGGTGTATTGCAGTGTTCAGCCACTGTAGGCCACGCTCGAGTACTTTTATTTAAACAAAGGCTCTCTATAGAAGTTTTGCCTTTCCCAGAAATGAGCTACAGGCACCAGCAACTCCAAGAGGTCTACAAGAATACACAGTTCACACACGGTAAGCTGGGGTTTAAATCTACCCTGCACTAACTGTCTGTGTGGATACTGCCCACATGCCCTAACAGTTCCATAATGCACTTTGATCCACTCTGCTTTGAAACAGAGTAGATCAAAGTGTACTAGGGAACTGTTAATGTGTGTCAGCGGGGTCCACAAGGACAGTTAGTTTGCAGCAGGCTAGTGAGGGTAGATTCACACCCTGGCTTGCTGTCAACTAAATGTTCTTTGTAGACCGGGGTGGGCAAACTACAGCGCGGGGGCCACATCTGGCCCTCAAGCTCCAGCTAGGGAGCAGGGTCTGGGGCTTGCCCCACTCTGCGTGGCTCCCAGAAGCAGCGGCATGTCCCCCCGCTCGGGCTCCTATGCGTAGGGGCAGCCAGGGGGCTCCACACACTGCCCCCGCCCCAAGCGCTGCCCCCACAGCTCCCATTGGCCAGGAACCTGATTGGAGCTGAAGGGGCAATGGGAGCTGAAGGGGCAGCGCCTGTGGACAGAGCAGCAAACAGAACCGCCTGGCCATGCCTCCATGTAGGAGTCGGAGGGGGGACATTGCGCTGCTTCTGGGAGCTGCTTGAGGTAAGTGCCGCCCAGAGCCTGCACTCCTGACCCCCCCCACGCTCCAGCCCCCTGCCCCGATCCCCCCCCGAACCCCTCGTTCCCAGCCTGGAGCACCCTCCCACACCTTGAACTCCTCATTTCTGGCCCCACCCCAGAACCCACACCCTAACCCCTAGTTCTGTGAGCATTCATGGCCTGCCATATAACTTCCATACCCAGATGTGGCCCTCGATCCAAAAAGTTTGCCCCACCGGTGCAGACAAACCCTAAAAACAGCTGTGATTTAGCTGCTGCTTGCAGATCCTGCATTATGAGCTCTCTAATGGCCTACCAGCCAGTATGTACTTGCACTCCAAATACAGTTCAGAGGTTGCTCTGAATAGCCACTTAATCCCCAACCAAAAGGGGAAACTGAAATATGACATTACCTCGCCTCATTGCTTCCTGCTTCTGCACAGATTCCTCCTGCTTCCTCAAGTTCTCTTCATTAAGGAGTTGCTAAGAAGAAGAGATCACATCAGAAGATGAATTAGGTTGGGAGAAAAGGCAAAACAGGAAGATGGGAAACTGTTTGTAGTTTTCATACACACTAGCTGTTTTAAGATCACCAATCAACCTAATACACATGCAGACCTAAACATTACAAATGCTCTGAAAAAAACAAACAAACCACCCAATACTTAAGAATTAAATACGTTCTTCCTCCAAAAACCCATGAAAACTCAAATTCAGGATCTCATGTTCTCCCAGCTACTTCTTGCACCTTTGTCCTATTTGCTGTCAGTTGCTTTTGCATCAGACCTGCTAGGCTTGGAATGTAGTAACCCTGAGGCTGTGCAAAAAAAAATCTAAGCCCTCTCATTACAGCAGTGCATAGCATCAGTCACTGGGTCATGAGGGTGGAGCACAATTTAGCATCATTGCTCCTAGTGAAATTAACACAGACTGGCTAAGCTCTCAGCAGTTTTAGAAGATGGAACATCTTACCTGCTGTCGCAGCTGCTCTTCATAGCGCTGTCTTGCCAGCTTGTCCTGATATTGGGCCCTCTTCAAAAAGAAAAGAAGAAATGCAAGAAAAACCCTGCTCTAATCAGCAACAAGACTTGAGTATAAGAAGCAAACGAGATCAGCATTTGAAATAGAACACTGTCAATGTGTTAGACAATCAGTCCTAGACCAGTGCCAAAAAAGCTCTGCTGGCTGAAGATGTAGGGCAGAGGGGGTTGATACATATAAAATTAGGACTCATGACAAATGGCAAGGATGTTGAACCTTAAAAACCAGTTTGTCAGCAATAAGCTGAACTGCATTTCCCCAATTTTAGCATTACTGACCCAAGAGCTGTTAGAACCCACTGATACACTCCATCAAAAAGCTGCTCAAAAGCCAGCTCATAAAAAGAAAAATAGTTTGTCAAATTCTGGGTTAAGATGGTAATTTCCTGACATCTCTTTCCAAAGGGTTAGATTCCAGAAGACTTAAGAGAAACAGGGAAAATTAGAGGCAATCTGAGACTGCACTCCAAGTAATTTAGGATGCATTTCATTGTCTAGCCAACAGACATGCAGTAGTTTTCCATTTTTTTCATATCATGACTGATATTTGCAAGCAAGGATGCGTCCTAGAATGTTTTACACCAATTCCCTATAGCAGTTAAAGATGATTCAAAGGCAGAGCCAAGGAACTGGTCCAATTTACTGGATTCTTTAGGGTGTCTGAGGGTCTGCTACAAGCAGCTATGCAAACCAGCGTCAACAGAACACCAGAGCTGGGGAATGAGGCAGATTCAACTGGGGATGACCTCCCCTTAGGGACAGCAACCCCCAGGTAGAGGATAGCTGGTGTAACTGAATAAGCCTCTCATGGTGTGTTTCCCATTCCAGCCAGCACAACAAGCCAGCCATCATGTCTGCTAGCTTCCCCAAGTCTCCTTACTGCTTGATGCTGTCTGGTTTCTTCGTTTAGTGTCTTTCTCCTCTCATCTGCTTGTACCCGGATCTGTTCGTTCTTCAGCTGTTCAATGGCTGCCTCGTATTCCTATAAGAAATGGGCCAGCATACATCAACTTAACACAAAAGCCTCCAGAGGGCTACAAATGATAATCATATTCTTCAAAATAGGTTTCGGTTCCTCAGTGGAGTAATGCAATTCTTAAGACCAGGGATCACATCTGATTGTGTGTTTTGCAAAGTTCCACATATACGTACCGTGCTATATTAGAGGCTCAGACACCACAAATTAGGTACTGGGAAAAGAAACAAATGTATTGCTGTTGTGGATAAAGGATATTCTGGGAGCTACAATACCAATACGAACCACAAAATACCACAAGTTCTTAGCACGGACATAAACCCCGTAAAAGAGCAGAAATTAGTCCAGCTGCAATGCTGCATTTCCAGACTCTCTCTTTTATAAATTAAATGAAGTAATGAAAAGGCAGGGAAAGGCAGTGTACTAAAACTGAACTCCTCTGTGCAAGAAGAAATCAAAATAGCCAAGGCAGATCGTTAGACAATGAGGGCCAAAATCCATCCAATGAAGTCAGCAGAGCTGCAGTAGGCATGAATTTGATCCTGAGGCTCAACATACCTTAATTTTGGACTGCTGCTCCATTTGCAATGTCTGTTCCTGCAGCTGAGCAAGACTAAGAGCCTCTTTTGCATGGCCTGAAATTAATAAGGTTGTTTAAGAACTTCTTTCTGTAGTATTAGATCCTACTTTTCTAAGCAAACTTGGTGCTGGTGAAAGATGTCACACTTATGGCTCTAGAAACTGAAGTTTTCTATCCATAAAACTTTCAGTGTCTAGGCATTTTAAACACAGTCATACGAGGAACACAAGTCAAAAGAGCATTGAGCAATTGATTGCTCTCTAAGGTGCCACAAGTCCTCCTTTTCTGATCGCTTGGTGTAACCATGCGCAAGAGCTGCCTGAAAGCAGCTGCCAATTCCAACTATTTCCCCTATGTTTAAAGAAACAACACAGTGTTGAAGACATTAGAGAAAGGTGTTTCGTGTGTTATTTTCCAAAAATTTGTTACACACCCTGCACTTCTGGCCAGGAATCTTCATCACCCTCAAATGCTCTCAACTGTTACAGCAAGGAAGATCAAAAACATTCTATGGCTAGTTTATTTCTCAAAAAGGAGTATTTCAGGGCTCAAAACTGTGTGCGTTATAATTTGTTAATTTACATTTTATCATAATGAGGTGCTGAACCAAACGCATGAATGGAAATAGAGGGGGCCTGCTCACAGGACACAGAGTCTGCCACTTCTAGGTCACAGATCTGAACCTGATGCAGGCCAGAGACTGCACAAGGTTATTAGTAGCTAATGGCGGCTGGTTAGCCTGTGTGAATTCAGTAGGTGGGGGGGCTCAGCCCAGGTTTTAATGAACCAGCTTCCATCAACAGGACTATCATTACCACCACCCGCCTCTGCAGAAGCACGAAGAATGGACAGTTGCAGAGACAAAACGCCTTTCCTGGCGCACAAGTCATCTCTCCAAAGCCAGGCAGAGGCACATGAACTGAGCAACCTCACAACCAGACTCAGAGCCTCCGGAGCTGCGATTTCCGGCTCCCGCACAGCCAGGTAGCGAGTGACGGGCGTGGGGCCGTCGGGACGGCGTGTAAAGCAGGGACTAGACCGGGCCTGGCGTTTGGGCAAAGGCGCCGAGAGTCAGTTCAGCTCCACCTGCCACCAGCACTAAGCTCATGGCAGGGGCAACTGGCCCGGCCCGGCCCGGCCCTCCCCACGCTGGCAGGGATCCCCCAGCCACGTACCCTCCCCCACGGACCTGCCGTGCAGCCCCCACCGGCCTTGCTACGGGGCACTTGCCCTGGCAACGGAGCAGCCCCCCACCCCGCTCCCTCAGTCCCGAGCAGCCCCCACTCACGGGAGGCCTCCAGCTCCCGGGCCGCCTTGGCCGCCCGCTCCAGCCCGGTGGGGTCAAAGTTGCTCCATTTGTCCTTGGGCGTGTTCCGGTCCCCGGCTCCGTCCCCCGCTGCGGGGCCCCCGGCGGAGGGAGGGGGCGGCAGGGCCAGGCCGGCCCCGCCCGGGCCTCCATCCCCCGCCGCGGGGGGAGACCCCCGGTTGAGCCCGAACAGCCACGACATGGTGCCCGCGCCGCCGCCGGGAGCCAACCACACGCGGAGCGGCCGCCGCTTCCGCCGCGCAGGCGCGGCCCCGCCCTCCCTGCGCCCATTGGAGCAGACCAGCCGGGCGTCACCAGCACGTGAAACTTCTCGGGAGTTCTGATTGGTGATGCTAGGAATGACTTCAACCCGTCCCGCCGAGAGGCACGTCCGAGGTCACGTGAGGCCTTTCCCTACTTCCGATTGGTTCGATTCTGGAGAGGGACTCTCGGAGCCAGCTCGGAAGAGTAATCCGATTGGTTATCGAGACCGCTGAGGGGGCGGGACTTCGAGGTCAGGACGGGAGAGGAGAAGGGGCGAAGGGAAAGGCAGCGGGGCGGCGCTTCCGCCTAGCAACGAGAGTGTTGGGGGCGTCGCTAAGGAGGGGAAGCTGCCGGTTCCGGACATGGCGGAGCGAGCGCTGGGGGTGCGGGGCCGCGGAGCCCGGATCAGGTACGGGACGGGGGGGGGGCGGCAGGAACCACCAGGGAGTGGTCCCCGTGGAGGGAGGGGGGCGGAAGCCCGGGGGTGTGACCCCCTGCGGCGGGAGGGGGAGGAAGGAAGGACCCCGGGGGGAGTGTTACCCACCCCGCAGGAGCGGGTAGGAACCGCAGGGGGTGATCCCCTGGGGGCGGGGGGAGGAACCCCGGGGGGGGTGTCCCTGGGTAAGGGCATCAGAGGGGTCGCCGTGTTAGTCTGGATCTGTAAACGCGGCAAAGAGTCCTGGGGCACCTTCTAGACTCACCGACGTGTAGGAGCCTGAGCTTTCGGGGGGGGGGGATCCCCACTTCGTCGGATGGATGCCCGTAGTGGACATTTCCAGAGGCGGGTATAACTATGCAAGCCCGAATCAGGCTCGGGCTAAGGAGGTTAGTTCAAGCAGGGAGGATGAGGCCCTCTTCTAGCAGATGAGGTGTGAACACCAAGGGAAGAGAAACTGCTTTTGTCGTTGGTGAGCCAGTCACAGTCTTTCTTTCATCCTGAGCTCATGGGGTCAGGTTTGCAAGTGAACTGAAGCTCAGCAGTTTCTCTTTGAAGTCTAGTCCTGAAGTTTTTCTGCTGCAGGATGGCTACTTTTACAGCTGCTATTGTGTGTCCAGCGAGCTTGAAGTGTTCTCCTACAGGTTTTTGTATACTGCCGTTCCTAATATCTGATTTGTGTCCATTTATCCTTTTACGTAGGGACTGTCCAGTTTGGCCAATGTACGTAGCAGAGGGGCATTGCTGGCACATGATGGTGTAGATTACATTGGTGGAAGTGCAGGTGAATGAACCAGTGATGGTGTGGCTGATCTGGTTAGGTCCTGTGATGGTGTCACTGGTGTAGATATGTTGGCAGAGTTGTCATCGAGGTTTGTTGCATGGATTGGTTCCCGAGTTAGCGTTACTATGGTGCGGTGTGTAGTTGCTGGTGAGAATATGCTTCAGGTTGTCTGTGGGTGAGGACTGGCCTGCCTCCCAAGGCCTGTGAAAGTGAGGGATTGTTGTCCAGGATGGGTTGTAGATCACTAATGATGCGTTGAAAAGGTTTTAGCTGAGGACTGTATGTGATGGCGAGTGGAGTTCTGTCGGTTTCTTTCTTAGGCTTGTCTTGCAGCAGGAGGCTTCTGGGTACGTGTCTGGCTCTGTTGATCTGTTTCCTTATTTCCTCATGTGGGTGTTGTAGTTTTGAGAATGCTTGGTGAAGATCTTGTAGGTGTTGATCTCTGTCTGAGGGGTTGGAGCAAATGCGGTTGTACCTCAGCGCTTGGCTGTAGACAATGGATCGTGTGGTGTGTCTGGGGTGGAAGCTGGAAGCCACCCCCCAGGAGATATGGACCTCCCAAAGAAAGGGGACATGAACCCCGGGAGCGCTTCCAGGAGGCAAGGGGGTATCGGCCTCCATGGAATGACCCCCAGGGGGTGGGGATATGAACCCCCAATTGAAATGCGCAAAGTGTGAGCCCCAGAGTTCTCCTGCTTTATTATAATACTTTGCCCTTCTCTAGCTCCTTCTAACCAAGGTGCTCAGCCCACATTAATGAGCTCACACCCATCACCATGAGGTAGGAAAGTACAAGGCCTAGGTACAGCTGACGAAGCTAGCGCAGAGAGGAAAGGTGATTTGGCCAAGATCCCACAGCAGCTCAGTGGTATAGCAGGCGTTGAATCTAGGAGTCTGGGTTTTCCACCCTTGGCTTTGAGGCTTACACACATTATCCTGTAGAAATGGGAGGATTAACTTTACCATATTCACACTTTTGAGGAATTAATGAAAATTGACCTAGCAGTGATTGTTTCCAGCAACAGGTAAGCAGCATTGCTTCCCAGCAAAAGACAGCAGAGAATGTAAAATTAATTTACTCTGAAATAGAGTCAATCTCTTGTAAAAAGAAATAAATAGTTCTGCAGAATTTCTGTTCATTTATGACAGCAAAAATAAGGTAAAGAGAAAGATAATTTAATAAAAACCAGGGTGCCTTCTAGTGTCTGGAATCCAGCCAGCTAGACCAATGGTGTGTTAACTCCCATGTCCCAGTTCCTGCAGCACTGGAAAAGTCAGCTAAGATCTAGTGACCAAAGGGAAAGTTTCAGAGGAATGAAAAAATCCCTACCAAAGCACCTGCTGATCAGCTCATACCTATAAGCTTGAGGCTTGAAAGTCTTTACAATATTTATTTTAGCTTGTATCACTAGAGGTGCTATTCCTGTTTATGTGCACTTTAACACCACTTTGGATAAAACAGCAGAAATGATTATTGAATGGCACAGATCAACACTAGCAGCCTTTGGAATGAGTGAAAGTATTTACGAGTATAGAAACTAAGACAATGAAGGAAAACAAACATTCTATGTTCAGAGTGATCTGGAGTCTGCTCTCCCATAACCAGCTTTTCACCATTTCAACTCCATTGACTTAAATGAAGTTCCTAGTAATTTACATTGGTGTAAGGGAGAGGAAGCAATTCAAGTCTGTTTCTGTCTTTCGATTTCCACAATAAACCACCTACTTCAGAGCTGAGATACCACTGGAGGCTGCCATTGTCAGAGCCTGTGTTAGACATAGTTCACATCTGAATATAGACTATTATGCATATTTAGACTACAGTGGACACTTCCCACCAGTTTCAAGAGAAACACAAACATACATACAACCTGTTATTAAATTTAATACAAACACTCAACACTAAAATGTTTGTTTTTTCTTTAAAGAGAGAAGCCAAACAAATTCCTTAGCAGCACCCAGAAAACTACTACAACTCACCATCTGAGCCTCAAAGGACCAGAAAAGAAGCAGACACTGCACAGCAACTGGGAAGGAACTTCATTATTTAAAAAACAAATTGGTAGGATATAATATAAATCATGATAAAGTCACCGCTTTGACAGTGGATGCTCTTTTTACATAGTATATCTTATCATCTGGAAAAGACTGTGGGCCCTATTCAGGTTTCAAGTTAGTGTAAATCAGGAATAAGTGCAATGGAGCCAACCAGTGTGAGTGACATCAGGATAAGGACCACTTTATTTAAGCTATAGAAGACTGATGTTCAAAAGGATCTCTGTCATGTTTGTTTCATAGTAGCAGCCATGTTAGTCTGTATTCGCAAAAAGAAAAGGAGGACTTGTGGCACCTTAGAGACTAACAAATTTATTTGAGCATAAGTTTTCGTGAGCTGTAGCTTATGCTCAAATAAATTTGTTAGTCTCTAAGGTGCCACAAGTACTCCTTTTCTTTTTGTCATATTTGTGTGTATTTTCTTAAACATACAGAATATAGATCTTTTAAATCCAAAATGAGAGCAAATACATTTTACCAAAGGATTTAAAAATTGCATGAAGTGTTAACTCACTTAATGTTGTCTGTATTTTTTGCATCTAGGAGAATGGTGGTGGTTTTTTGTTTTTGTTTAAAACAGGAGGGGTGTAGATAGTGGTCTAAACATCAGAACTGACGAACCTAGATTCTCTAGGGCAGACTCAAACTTGGCTATATTTCATAGGTACTGTATGTATATAAGACCTGATCCTGCAAATACTTACTACTGGACCTAGTGCGTGCTACTATAAGTACTCCTGTGGAGATTGTGGCACCACTCACAGTAGTAAACGTTATAGTCAGTAGTTAGTGTTTGCAGGATTTGTCCCATAGCATATGAAGTGCTTTGAGATCCTTTGGAATGCAAATCCCTAAGAGATGTAAAATTATTGGGCCATATTCTCTGCTACTATTTTTATGAAAAATTGTGCTTTAAAATGAGAATAATCCCAAACTACCAATAGTTATCCTCAACCTGACTACATCTCATCCAGATTTTTCTAGGGTCGGTTCTAAGATGTCCAATACTTATCTCTGACTGCCTTATTTATAACACATTGTATAATGTCCACCCCTTAAGGGTAGAGCTGTGTGCCACAATACGTATAACATACAGAATAATTCTTCTATCCCTGTGGGGCTGTGAAGCTTAGTTTATAAAGTGCAGTGAGATCCTTTGACAGAAGTACCTATACTATGTTATTTCTGCACTGTGCTAATAATAGCTACTGATAATGTAGAGCAGTCTACAAGTATAACTAATAGCATTTCCTAAATAAATGCATTTTTTCACCACCTAGAAACTAACTTATCTCCATATATAGAAGAGAGTCCCAGCATTGATGACTTAGAAGAAAGTTTGCGGAAACTTAAAGTTCAGGTGGACAGTTTGGCCTCAAGTCTGAGTTTTGACCCTCATCAAGATTATGCCGTAGATTCTGGCACTACAGTCAACTCGAGCACCTTTAATTCTACGTGGCCAAGATTTCATAATGGGACCAATGCAGAGGCAGACATTGGAGATTCACCAAAGCAATCAGCAGAGTCAGAGTGGTTTCTGAACCCAAGACATCTAGTCAAACCACTGGGAGAGTATCCAACACTAACAAGCTTAGGCCTTCAGACATTCTCCACATCACCCGTCAACCATGTGCCAGGGCTCCTGGGGAGTGAGATTGCAAGTAGGAACTATGTGCCATCACTGGATCTCGCACATACAGAGTCTTTCCCAGTGAAGCTTGGTGCTCCTCATGTGATTGGAGTCAGGTCATTGTTGCCCCCTAAAATCCCAGTGCAGGATTGCTCTCCTGAAAGGTCCCTCTCCCTTGATCGTTCTGGGACCAACCGATCCCGTTCATTCTCTCCGGCTCCCAAAAGAACCCGGTGGCTAAGATCTCGCTCACAGTCACCTAGACCCATCTGGAGACCAAATTCTGCTAAGGCAAATGCCTGTGCCCAGCCTCCACCGCACTTTGGCAGGTCCAGGTCCAGCAGAAAGAAAACGGCTTCAACCAGACAATCACGATCCAGAATATACAAACCAGGAGCCCTGGCTGCCAGGTCCTGTACTCCGGCCAGGATGAATATAAGAGGAACACTGAGCTATTCTTGGAGTCCTTACAGTCTGCCCTCCACTGCTGTAGCCTCACCAACAGCTCAGGAGATTAATGAACGGTAAGAAAAGGCTTGTGCGGAATTCAAGCTTTCCAGGAGTTCTTCCTGTCATCGCGAGTCCAGACCATGTTACTAGATAACTATCAGATGTAACTTTGGACCACATTCCACACTGGTTTGTCCAAACAGTGTAACACACACAAGAAAGTACATTATATTCCCAGGCTACATTGTAATGTGGTTTTTAATTTGTTACCTTAGGGCTTGATCCAAAGCCACTGGGAGTCTTTCCATTTGATTTTAAATGGATTTTGGATCAGTCCCAGAAGCACGTAGTTTAAAACCAACCAACCAACCCGAAGTCAGAATTTTACTGTAGCTTTTAATGTAACATCACCTCTGTAGCCTTTTTTATTTAAAGTGAATTTAGTAATGTTGTATTACACCATCCTGGCTTCAGCTGTGGTCGCTACAGTTTCAAGCTCAAAAGAGCGAAAGTCACCTCTGCTTCTTGCTTCCGATTTAGAGCCTCTATGTACACCTAAAGACCCAGGATAGTGACCACACAGACATTCACAAGTACAAGGGCTAGTCTGTTTTACAAGTTTTATTATAGTTACAGTTAAAGTTATGATTACCCATGTATATAAAAATTCTATAAAGACCTAAGCACAAGTTAGAAATATAGTCATACTCCTATTCTTAGGGTCTGATGGATGTCTTGCCAATTGATCATCAGTAGAGGGATGGTTCCTGCTGGAGTTTTCCTGTAGGGAACTCATTTTACCCAGTCTGGGAGCCCTCTTTCATCTTGTGATTCTGACTACATCTACACTCCACATATGAGGATGAAGCTGTCCACCCTCGTTTTCCTTATTTATATTGTGTCCCCCAAGAATATTGGGCAGGTTGTTTGTAGTTCCTTTATTCCCATTAGCGTTGATGCACATAGTGCAAGCTTTGGTAAGGGCCTGTGTTAGAACAATGTGACTACTGTGTATCTTGTAGTCAAAACTTACTGTTCAGGTTAATTGTTCACAATACCACCCACTGGTACATCTTTCCCATAATCTTGTGGCGTAAGTAAGTGACCAAAAAATGACCCTATGTCAAGCATTTTTTTAAGCCTGTGGCCTAGTATGGCTAAGTATGACATCTTCCAGACCTCAGGCTGTGGGCCTTGCGTGTCAGCCCTGCTTACTTCGCTACCTAATGCATACTTCCCACTTCTAAATACTGATCAATCTTATACTTCTAGAATGCTACAATATAAATCTTTTTAGCACAGAATGATTATGTATGACATAACGTGTTAATCATAACATCACACAACACACAAGTCATGAATGATAAAATGAACCAATTGGCCATACTACTCACGTGATACTGTCACCAGTGTCACTGGAGGTGCTAATTATTGTTTTAAGAGAAGCGGTTAGTGGATGATTACCTATGATATAAGCAGTCATTCTCATGATGTCTTGTGCTTTAGAGCTGTATTAATACATAAAAACCCTATGGTGTGTGTGAGTCAAGCTTACTTTATACATAACAGACTTACACAAAACCCTGGAAATGAGAAGTTAAAGCTTCTAACATGACATTTTTTACTTCTTCACTCAGAGACACACCTCTCTGCTAGAACAAACAGTGTAAAACATGACACACCTTTAACTCTGTCCCAGTAGAGATGTCAGTCTTCCAGCACTCCCTTCCTCAAACTCCACATCACCATAAACAGCCGGATGTCCCCTATTCCTTTATCTGGAAAATCACACGTTTGGGGGTGGGGGGAGCTGGAACGGTCTAGTGATTTTGGATGCCCAGCTTGAGCCACCTTAAAGGGGCCAGATTTTCAGAAAATATTGAGCACCTGCCCTTTGAAAATCCATTTGGGCACTCAACAATTGTAGCAACTAAACTCACTAGTCACTTTGGGCCACAGTTTGTGAAATGCTTTGAATTCCCCAGCTAAGAGATGTTATAGAAATGCAAGGGCTTGTTCTTGTTGATCGATCAGGTTTTTGCAGACTCTTGCAGAAGGTGCTGTTGGGAGGTCCCTGATAGAAATGTCTCCGTATCAGAAGGAGCTGGCTTGTCTCAGGCTGGAGCGCCTGCGTGTGGAGGAGGAATGGCTATTAGAACTAAAGAGGCAGCAAGAATTGGAGCGAACTCGGGGTCCAAAACCAAAGTGGTAAGTGCAAATCCTCAACCTTGTGGGTAGCCCAAGTGGCCAGGCTGCATGCTGGGTTTCTCCAAAGGAGAAAGGGTGCTTGGACCCAGGTCAGCTTAAAACTCCTTGGCTGCTCACATATAGTCTGGTGGGGAAATAACTTCACAATTCACTATAATGCTTCCAAAATGCTTCACGCTGTCATCTAAAACCAAGCCAATCACCTCAGGACTAAGCTTTCAAACCTTGACCTCTGCAGGGCCTAGTATTGTGAGCCAAAATAGATCTGTGCATGCATGCACATTTTGTGGGTGCAGATTGGTGCCGGGTTCTGAAAATGTAGGAGCAGCTATTGAACCAACAGAGGGAGCACAGGCTAACTAACAAACCTGTGAATCTGAAGCAGTGATGATGCTAATGGTCATGGAGTAGCCGTCTCCTCCTTTGCTCTGTGAGAAATGGCGGGGGGGGGGCGCTCATGGGAGGAGGAAATCAGTGTTTGCTAAAGAGTAAAGTCCAGTCTTGGTGTCTGTAAAGCAGGAGAGAGTGTATTGTTGTTTTTAACATAAGGGGAAGTACTCCAGGATCTTAGCCATGAGGGCCTTATAAGTACCTGGTTAGATAGTGGGAGATTTATTATTGAGCCTCTTAAAAAGTTTCCCAGAGTGAGGGTCACTTGGTTCTGCATGTCAGTTAGTGACTTGTGTCCTGTCTCCCATGAGGGTTCTATAACATCCTTCTAAATTGGGGCCCGCCCAAGGCAGGGTTGTAGCACATTGAGGCTGCCTGTAGACTTAATGAACTTCCTTTAATCCATTTACATGTACGGCTCTGTCTGATCACCATCTGGGACGATGCCACAGAGTACCTTATGCATCACACCAGGGAGTCTTAGGGCATCCAGGAGAGAAAGGCAGGACGCTGGAGAGGCAAGATTCTCTGCACACAGATATTTGGGGTTGGGGTCAGATCTTTTTTGGGTCCAGGCATTGGATAGGTTTGTGTGTTGGGCGGAGAGTCACCAATACAAAAGTAATGCTACTTTATCATGACTTCCACCCTGGCTCAGCTGAGATCAGAGCTTGGAAGATTTGGGGATAGAAAGAAGAGTCCAGAGGATGAGGCATGTTTGGGAAAGAACCATTTATGTGGTGCCTGCCCCCTGTGGCTTTTATTATTATTCCCGTCTCAGAGCCTGTCCAGTACTGCTGCTTCTCTTTTCTAGGTATGAGATGAAAAACTCCCAGTTTCATTATGAAGCCCACAAGAGTAACGAGTTGCTGAGGAACAGCCAGGACTTG
Organism: Dermochelys coriacea; assembly: GCF_009764565.3. Lineage (NCBI taxonomy): Eukaryota > Metazoa > Chordata > Testudines > Dermochelyidae > Dermochelys > Dermochelys coriacea. The sequence continues at coordinate 16,534,285 of NC_050085.1, read as the reverse complement.
CAGTCTGTATATAACTATAGGCAGGAACTAGCAGCAATGTCCAAGGAATTCCAACAGCATTTGAAACCTGCTCACCTGCACTCTCTCTAGTAATAACAAAAATGCATGGGAAGAGCTCTAACTAACCTGTGGTGGTAGGAGATGCAATCAGAGACTCCAGCCTGTGAATTCTGGGAGGCCCATGTGCTGTGCTTAATGAAGACGAAACAAGATAGTGGAGAGGGGAATTCTTTAGACCCAGTAGCCTCTGGGCCAATTCCACTCCATTGTTTCAGAGTAGCAGCCGTGTTAGTCTGTATTCGCAAAAAGAAAAGGAGTACTTGTGGCACCTTAGAGACTAACAAATTTATTAGAGCATAAGCTTTCGTGAGCTACAGCTCACTTCATCGGATGCATTTGGTGGAAAAAACAGAGGAGAGATTTATATACACACACAGAGAGAACATGAAACAATGGGTTTATCTAATAAATTTGTTAGTCTCTAAGGTGCCACAAGTACTCCTTTTCTTTTTGCGAATTCCACTCCAGTGCAACTTCACTGCCTTCAGCGCTGAAGTTGGCTTATTATCATAAATAATAACTGACTAAATCACTAATGCTATTATTCACATCTGTACTAAGGGCCAGCAGAAAATCTATGTGTTGGCCTTCCGCACGGGGGGAAATCTTACCCTATGAGGAATTATCCTGAATCAACTTATTTGCAGTATAAAAGAGCCTTTTACTGAAGTGGAGGGGAAAGGATTGAGGCCAGGGAAAAGTTAAGGGAACAAATCTATGGAAAGATTATAATGAGGACCACAGAAATAGCCCTAAAACCCTAGTTGTCAGATCCTGCAGTTTGAGATGATGGAAAAAAAAATAACCAAACTCAGAACATGGCGTTGATTGGCTCGGACACATTGATAAATAGCATAATGGCATTTGTTCAGCCTTTCCACTGATGGTGGCCTCTCTTTTCAACATTTGCTTCCATCAGAGTGCAGTTTCAGAGTGACTCCTTGCTCTTTTTTGGAGTTTCCTTCATTCTTTCTTTAATCCCTTCTGTAATTAGCTGCTGGCTAGTGGAGCATTCTAAAAGCAGCAAGCTGCCCAGGTTCATCTGGAAACAAAAGGCGCACGGGTTCCTGCAGCTACTTACAGATGTTCTCTGCTGCATGATCCCAAGGTGCAATGTAGACAGTTCTGGAAGCCAAGACAATGGCAGGCTGGTAGGTTGATTGTTTTGGAGATTTTAGCCTGCAGTGTCCATTATTTCCACAGTTTACAAACAAACAGCCTAGGGATGATCCATCTCTGTTCCCTAAACAATATAATTAATTCTACTTTAACAACTTTCTAATTAACATTTTTAATTTTCCGACAGAGGCCTTAGAATATATTGATTGTTTTAATAAAACTCTGTTATCAGTGATCATTGCTAGCAATCACAGGGGGGCATTAGTAGGTCTTGGTTTGGAGTACTTCAGCTTTCCAGCACAGATAATCTATTTGCTACACTGAAGGCAAAATATTCTGAACTATTACAGAGGGGATCTGGGAATAGGGACTAATTTCACAAGCACAGAAGGACCCGAATAAAGAAGATAAATGTCATCACTCTCTCTCCCCCTAGCTCATTTTGGTCTGACATAAACAAATTGGCTAGTCCTCTACTGGAGATGTCGATAATTGCTATTATTGTTTACCTCTCCTGGGGAAGCTATTGTTTTAGCCTGCCCGTTGAACACTGGAAAAGTGACAGACCTATTGAGAATACTGTTACTTTGTTCAAATCCATTCCTGTCCATTTACAACTGCATTGATCTGCCCTGTACAGTACAGAAAGATACCATGTTAGGCAACCGATCACATCCCTTTTCCCAGTAGTACCCCTAGATAAACTGAAATGTTTCAAATTAAATTTACTTTTCATTGTTTATCCTGGTTTAGTTTTTGCATTTCCGTGAGGGCATGAAGCGATCCATGTCAGTTTCACATTCTGCTTCTCCTGCGTTAGCACAATGCTGCTATGCTTGGTTGGTAAATATCACTGGGAGGTTGAAGTTTAAAAAAATAAAACTTAAACTGAACTAAAACTCCAAATAATCTCTCCCCATCCTCCACTAAATCCCCCTCCCCCAAAACACAAAACCTAAACACTGAGCCACGCTTCCTGGCTCCCATAGCCTCTCAGAGCCAGTAACAGCCACATGAGAAAGCAAACATCTTTACATGGTTTCAGAGTAGCAGCCGTGTTAGTCTGTATTCGCAAAAAGAAAAGGAGTACTTGTGGCACCTTAGAGACTAACAAATTTATTTGAGCATAAGCTTTCCTGAGCTACAGCTCACTTCATCGGATGCATGAGCTGTAGCTCACGAAAGCTTATGCTCTAATAAATTTGTTAGTCTCTAAGGTGCCACAAGTACTCCTTTTCTTTTATCTTTACATGGGAGGCTGCATGGTCCAGTGGCTAGAACGCAGGACTGGGCATCAAGAGAGTTTATTTCTTTTCCCAGGTCTGCCACCAACTGGCTGCGTGAGCATGGGTATGTCATTTTGCCTGTCTGAACCTCAGTTTCCTTATTTGTCAAATGTGGGTAATGATAGAATCATAGAATATCAGCGTTGGAAGGGACCTCATCTAATCTCACCCCCTGCTCAAAGCAGGTCCAATCCCCAGTTTCTGCCCCAGATCCCTAAATGGCCCCTGCAAGGATTGAGCTCACAACCCTAGGTTTAGCAGGCCAATGCTCAAACCACTAAGCTAGCCCTTCCCCCACAATACTTACCCTCCTTTGTAAAGTGTTTTGAGATCTGGATAAAGAGGAGTATATAGGGCCTAGGGATTATTGCCACTTAGTTGGGCGATGGATTTGTCACTTAGAATTTAAGCTATAGGGATTCATACTGTACATATTTCAGAGTAGCAGCCGTGTTAGTCTGTATTTGCAAAAAGAAAAGGAGTACTTGTGGCACCTTAGAGACTAACAAATTTATTTGAGCATAAGCTTTCGTGAGCTACAGCTCACTTCATCGGATGCATCCGATGAAGTGAGCTGTAGCTCACGAAAGCTTATGCTCAAATAAATTTGTTAGTCTCTAAGGTGCCACAAGTACTCCTTTTTCTTTATACTGTACATATGTAAGATTTTCTGACTTAAAGATGGGTGAAATCTTGGCCCCAATGAAGTGAGTGGCAAAACTCCCAGGACTTCAGTGAAGCCAGGATTTCACCCTATGTTTTGGTAGCACAAGAAAATGATCATTGTTAGGGTATTCTCCATAGTACACATGGGTTAGAAAAAGTAGGCCAGTCTAGATGCCTAACTAGGGATTTTGGAGCTTAACTTTAGGCATCTATGTTTGAAAATGTGGCTCATTACATCTTGGTTTGAAAGTGGTTCTCTCTCTTATCTCACTAGCTTGTAAGCCTGTTCTTCCCTTTCAAGTGATCATTGTTCTCTTGTGGGATGATTGTTTTGTAGAAATTCTGTATAAATGAGTAACATGGATGATTAATAAAATATTGCAGATTCTACCTCATGAATAGCCAATATTCCAAGGGTCTGGATTTTGCTGATTCTTGAAAGATGAATGAAATGAGGCAGCAAACAGCCCAAGTGACAACCACTGGGATTTTTAAAAGACTGTATGGGACTAAGGTATTCCACCCCCATTGAATTTCCATGGAATATGGGTGCTTAAGTCCTTTTGACACCTTTGCAATCCCACCCAACATACAATTCTTTGGAAAAGAGAATACATGCAACATTTATGTATTGCACTAAACCACCTAACGTGCAGTTATGGTCACAAATGACCAGCAATAGTGACCCATCGTCTTTATTGGCTTTATACCTGTCCATCTCCAGCAGCTGCATTCACTCAACACATTTGTCTGTTCCAAATCCAAGCCAGAACTCAAAGCCAATATTTTCTTCCTACCAACTCTGGAAACTGAATACATAGTCGGGGGGGGGGGGAACCAAGTGGTGTCCTTTCTGCTTTGTACATAAAACCTTTGCCATCAGAAATGGGATGTGTGGGCCTTTTTCAAGCAAGTGGTTGTGGATTATAAATTTACATGCAGGGTCACAAAGAGTACCATATTTACTCCTAGGGAAAATGCTGTTGCAATGTGCGTTGAAATAAAGAAGATTCTCTTCTCACATCTTCAGCTGAACCTCAGGCTCTCCTCCCAGGCTTTAGGAGATGAGCTGTTATAGATTTTCTCTTCTAGTTTTTCTATGCAGATGCTGCATTTGCATGGGATTGGTCCTCGGTCCATTTGAAGGCAATGTTCCCCCCAGTCATGCAGTTTGGGGGTGATGAAGGAGAGAAAGCTCCGCAAAGGCAGAGGCCAGTAAGTTAGGCAGCGCTCTCATTTTCAGGTCATCTGCAAATGTTTCTTACCTGCTGGTCTGGTTCCTCTGAAGATTTTAAAGGCTGGGATTTAATAACACACTTCATGGCAGAATGCTGGAAGGAAGCCATCCGTTCCCCTTTGGCTGTAGCACAGACGGCCGCTCCCCCCATCAGAGCATGCAGAAACATTGGCTTCAGCAGCTGTGTATGGTAGGGACTCATGGTGCTACAGGAGAAAGTACAAAGGGGAAAGAGGAGCCCTGAACAAACACCATCGCTCTTGGGAGCCTTTTCATCCCACATATTGTTGTCAGAGCACTTTCCTGGCAGGCTGAACGCTTCCCCTTGGCCTGTGGGAACTGGTCCAGATTTTATACCCCACAGAACTATTTTCTTCTCCTGACCAATGACAACAAACCCTCCCTCCCGCAGTCCCTTACCTCACCCCTTCTTTCAATAAATGGGGTAAGGCACTGTAGCTCCATTAAAGTCAATAGAGCAATGCTGATGGATGCTAGCTGAGTACCTGCTTCTGTAGCCCTCTGGGCGCCAGTAGCTTTGAGCAAACGGGACATCCCTGCTGCTTGGAGACAATTGCTCAAGCACATTAGCCAGAGTGCAGCTTCCTTTTGAAGTATGCTTGAGCCTCAGATGTTGCAAGGAAAAGCTGCAAGAGGAATTCACCCCAGAGCAGCAGGGTTTGTTATGAGTTAAGAAAACAAAACCACCAGAGTTAAACTCTACAGCTGGGGCCAAATACACTGGCTTTTCCTGCAGAGCTAAGAACATACCCCTGGGTAGACTGCGATGTTGCAGCTTGGATGACTAAGGGGGGGGATATGATAGAGATCTATCAAATCATGACTGGTGTGGAGAAAGTAAATAATAATAAAATAAGGAAGTGTTATTTACTCCTTCTCATAACACAAGAATTGGGGGGCACCCAATTAAATTAATAGGCAGCAGGTTTCAGACAAACAAAAGGAAGTATTTCTTCACACAACGCACAGTCAACCTGTGGAACTCTTTGCCAGAGGATGTTGCGAAGGCCAAGACTATAACAGGGTTCAAGAAAGAGCTAGATATATCCATGAAGGATAGGTCTATTAATGGCTATTAGCTAGGATGGGCAGGGATGGTGCCCCTAGCCTGTTTGCCAGAAGCTGGGAATGGGTGATGGGATGATTCCCTGTTCGGTTCATTCCCTCTGGGGCACCTGGCATTGGCCACTGTCGGAAGACAGGATTCTGGGCTAGATGGACCTTTGGTCTGACCCAATCTGGCCGTTCTGATGTTCTGATAACAAGTGAAGTAAACTGGAAGGTTTTGCTCCCTTTCCAGGTGGAACAGCACATGACTGGCAGGCAATGTTCCGAAGACCCAGGAGGCCTCAACAAGAGGAGGCTGGGGAAGCCTGCTTTGCACAAAAACGTAGGGGTTCCTGTAGCAGATCCCACCAGTTGTCCCAGCTGGTGCAGTCTGCAACACTGGCCAGCACCAGGTGCTTCAGAGAAAGGTGAAAGGACCCCAAAGTGGGCAATTATGGACTAATCTGCTTGTAGCAGAAGCTCTTCTCTAACCTCCTCATAAGCTTGGCTTATACCCTAAACCACAAGGATTTATTTCCCAAGCATTTGAGTTTCGACCACTGCATTCAACCCAGCAAGGCTGAATGTTTGGGGCTCATGGGCACCGCAGTCACAACCCTATATGCTCAAGCGCATTTTTTATCATCAAAATGACATTTACTTTCCTGCTCCTTTTGAAACCATTTTCATTTCTGCTTAGATCTGAGGCATCATTCCAACCAACGGAACACTGACTCATTTCCCTTTGCCTTTTCCTTTTACATCGACACAGGACCTGTACACAGGGTACAGCACAGGAGTTAAATACATCCAAAGACATTAAACAGGACGACGGTAGAAAGTTGCTTTATCTTCCACCCTTGTGGCATTGACAGAAACAGTCAACATTATTGTAAATCTTATGTAGGTATTTCTAACACGCCCATCCTTGTGGTATGTGTGTACCGTGCCAAAAATCTGGATACTGAAACATTCAGCTTGGGAATATAAAAACACACACAGATCAGACAAATCGCAAAATTAAGGAGCCAGATTCTCAGTTCGTGTAAATCAGTGTAACTCCATCTATTTTGATTTACAGCAGCTGAGGATTTTACAGCAACGTTAGCTTGGTTACTCTGCATATCCGGCAGATGTATTTTAATATTACTTTTTATTCAGTCCAATACATACCTTAATCAGTGTATAGAAAGAGGGTCTCCCTAGAACTGCAGATTTTGAGTATTTCCATCATAAGTTCTTGCCACAGCTACCTACCATGAAGGTGTATGCGAACAATTATATTGAGTCACTTATCATTAAAATGAATACCAGGTTTTCCACACATCCCTCTTATCGGAGAAAAAGTTACCTTTAACCTATTTGCCACCTTGTAAGCCAGCAGGAAAGAATCAGTCCAACTCAATAGATCTTGTATATTTAATTTATTGTCTTCAAAAGAATGCATTACAATAGAGGGAAGGCAATGTTAACGCATAGTAAGTTATGCCAGGGAGTTGCACAAAATTAAATGATCTCCATCTTACAGCAAGAACGAACAAGATGCTTTTATATTTTACTGCATAAAAGATTCGGGATTGTATCTTCCCCTTGATGCAGGTGTAACCTCAATGTTAGTCAATGACACACGCACCTGCCAAAGGAGAACACAGGCCCTGTAAGATCCCCTGCTGGAGTCAATGGGTGACAGTCACCTCTGTGCAAAGGGCGCGCCCAAGGTCTCTGCCCCATGTAAGCCACCCAGTTGGAGTTCAACACATCGGGTCTAATCAAGTCAATGGCAAAACTCCCACTGACTCCAAAGTCAGAATCAGGCCCCTGAAGGGCTTGCAGGATCTATCACATGGCTTCCCAGACATACAGGACAGCTATTAAAATGCTTCACATGCAGGTTAAATAAGCAATGAAGACCAAACAGTGCTAGCGTTTCTAGGGGAATGCATGCACATTGGCGCTGCGCCCTCAGGCACAGAGAAGTATGTACATCTCCTTCACACCCTACGCCCCGGCGGGTGGAACTGCAAATCCAAAATGGCATTTTCACTAGGTACTAAAATGATCAGCAGCCTCACTTCCCCCTACACATCTTCCCATCTCGAAAAGGCAGCAGGACCAAACCTGGAGGGCGAGAAAACAGCTAAGCGGTGTTCCTCCCACAGCAATCTCCTTTTACATGCAGCACAGGATTTGAGACAGGGCAGAAGGTATTTGAAAAAGTTTTTGATGTGACTATAGTGGTGGGGTAAGACCGCGAACAGGTAGCGGCAGTGCGAGCTTCCCCTATATGGCCCTGCTGATGGGACTCAAACGCATTCAAATGGGACACGTCTAGGGGCATGAGAGTAAATTAATCTCCCTGATCTAGGTCGTCCTGGATCTTCCAGCTGCTGGGCTAAACTAGCACCAACTATGGTGTGGGTGTGTGTGCGTGCGTGCGCGCACGTGCGCACCTCAGCTGGCCTTTCTGTGTCCACGACATGCTGCTTCTGATCCTGCCCGAAAAGGATATAATCTGGTACCTGTTTTGGTTGGGGGGGGTGGGAGGAAGAGCAAGATTTCCTGAAATCCTCATTTCTGAGCAGATGGGGGGCGGAATTTAGTATCCATGGAAGTGAGAGCCTGAAGCAGTGTTGATGGAGCAAGCCCTGTATGCGCTTCCTTCACACAGTTCTGCCAATGCATGTCAACCTTGACCTGGAACAACCCTGCTGCTCCATTCCTGGGAGTTAATCATGCAAAGACTACCAGTCTTCGGAGAGAGACATAAATCAAGGTCTGGACTGGCTGTGGTTATTAAATAACCCGGGACGCTTTAGAAGAGTCAGGGAGTTAACCACCGTGTCCTGGCCAAACTCCAGATGGGGTCTCACATCCCCTCTTCTCTCCTTTCCCCAAATGTTCCTTCTAGCTGGATTGTCCCTGCATATTCTAAGCTCCTTTAAAGGCTCTGTCCTTCCACATCAGAGGTGGCTGCATTTCAGAGACGGATGACCGGAGCACCGTTGGGATGCTCGCTGAACATGTTTGGATGGAAGGTGCTATTCATTAGGTGAATCTATTCTTTGCAGTCCGACCCTATTCCCTGTCACAAGACCTAGATCTGCTTCCCAAACCCACTGATCTCACTGGGCACAATTCACCCCTAGTCTAACTCCAACAGCTTCAGTGGAGTTATACACCAGGGACCAATTTGGCTCCCAGCCACTTGTGATCAGTGCAAGGCCACTTATACTCTGCAAAAACCAAAACATGACAGAAAATGAATAAAAAACAGGAAGCAAATGATGGTTCAGATTTCCCACTTTGTCTTTTCGTCACTAATTTTTCAGGTGTAGGAACATACGAAAGGGTAATGCAGAGACTAGCACAATTTTTAACCTGCATCCATTGCATGACTGGGATCCATCAGCCCGTCTGCTTGCTCCAGCCAGCCAAGCCATGTGATAAGCTGGGGGTCGCACTTTACAGTCTCAGGAGCCTGTGGGCTTGACAACAGCTAGGGGGAACCACACATCTCCAGGGGTAATGCAGGATGGGAGCTGATCTGTGAGGTCCCCCCCATTCATCCTTGTCCAATCCTTTCCCCTCGCTCTGTAGGGGAACAGCTCAGTCCAGTGTCCCTCACGCTCTCCTTCTGTGCTTGTATCCTTGTGTGGCTGTCGCTGGAGAAGGGCCAAAGGACAAATGGTCAGCTCTGCCCATCTGGCCCTCTGGGGAAATCTCAGAGAGCTCACCCCCCCACCCAAGACATAGCTCCACCATGGCTCCGGTCTTTACCGGGTGGGGAAGGAGGGGTGGCAGAAATATCTCAACTCGACCCCCCCTCCATCCCCCGGCCTAGTGTGCCCAGATGTTCCGATTATATAGGGACAGTCCTGACAGTTGGGGCTTTGTCTTATATAGGCGCCTATTACCCCCCATCCAGTGTTCTGATTTTTCACCCTGGCTGTCTGGTCTCCCTCTCCCTGGCCTTGCCTAGCCAGGTAGTGTCCAAGCTCTGACCTTTCCTCTCTGTCCACACAGGAAAACACTTCTCCCAGCCTGTCCCCTCCCCTCTCTCGACTACCACAACCTCTTCCCCAACACGCCCCCTCCCCGGTCCATTCATACTCAGATTCTCTTCCTTTACCATCACTCTGATGATATCGCCCCCTCTCTGAATCCCCCTACTGCCTCCCCTCTCCCCCATTTCACCACATCAAGTTCCAATCTTGTAGTTTTCACCTTCCAAGCCCTTCTCAACTTTGCCCCTCCCTGCAGCTCTGCTCTGGTCCCTTATCTCACCTTCCCCCTGGTGCAGCCATGCCAGCACACCCACCTGCTTTTCCCATAAAGAGGTCCCTGCACTTTCTCCTGCCCTGTCCCCAATGCATGGGATTCCCCTCCCAGAACTTCTCCTCCTTCAAGACAGGGGACGATAGGCAGATGGGTGATGTCAAAGCAGCACTGGATACCACCAGTAAGATTTACACACTGCAGTTCCAACACCCAGATGCCCTGCTCCTCTCCTGCTAACCCCAGCTACTTTTTTGCAGGGAGCCTTTTGCAGTTGGTACATTTCCTCCTGCCTGCAAAGCTGCGATTCACACCCATAGGCCGAAGAACAGGGCCATGTAGACAAGCCACAGCCACTTGAGGAAACCCTCTTATTAGAAATGTGTGAACAGCATCACAACCTGGGGATGCCTTGATTGTGAGGTGATAGATCGGTATACCAGCCCCCCAGCACAAGAGCAGCGTCATGGCAATTAGAGCCTGATCCAATGCTCACTGAAGTGGGTGGAAATATCCCCTTGATTTCAAAGGGCTCTGGATCGGGCCCTCTAAGAACTGAAAGGGGATTTCAGTATCAAAGCATCAGCAGCCTCCGGTGTGGGTCCCTCCATTTTTACATGACCAACTCGAGACCCATCAAAGAAGCCCAAACTTCCAGACTGCGCTGAGCACTCGCCTTGGGAAAACCAGGCTAAGCTACAGGTGTCTCAAGCATGACACCCAAAATCACTCGTTACTTTTGAAACTCTCCACCACCGTCTCAGCACTCGGAGAACCCCGATGCGCCGTTAAAACAGGGCTCCTCAGTCAAGGAACCAGAGCAAATCAACCTCCTAGACAACACCGCTTTTTGGACAGTGTCAGTTTAAAAGCAGAGGATTTAAAAGAAATCTCTCTAGGTCCCAGGTCCCTCTACTGCATGTTACAAACTGGAATCCTGCCAACCCAGCCCGCTGGGTCTGATTTTCACAGGTGCTGAGTCTCTACAGTGCTCACTGAAATCAATGGGGACTGCAGGTGCTGGGCACCTCTGTAAATCCGGCCACTTTGGTCCTGCCCCGTGCCTCTGGCTGTACCCAATACACACTGTCCTGTAAGAGCAGCCAGTGCCACTGCTCATGGGTGGGCACTGGCCTTTGGGGTTGCTCTGCCCTATGGGGTTCAGCATGCAGTGACACCAATTGCTACTGGGCCAAAGAAACTCTGGCACTACCGCATCCCCTCACAGCCCCCGCCCCTTGCACGAAGGCGCTAGTGCATTGCCCTCTCCAGGAGGGCTCCTGTCCCCGACTCACCATGCTGCATGTGCACCACGCGGCATAGCCCCTTCCCCAGCTGGTTCCTGTACACGGGCTTCACACACACTTTGTTGGCAGTGCCCGAGGCCAGGTCCGTCAGGAGCACACTGTGGATCTGCGGTGAGACGCTGAGGAGCGACGAGGGGCCCGTCTGCCGCCGGCACCTCACCCGGTAACCGAGGACTGGCCCATCGGCTGAGTCCCAAGAGGCCTTCAGGGTGTTGGGGCCCATGTCCTCGAAGCGCAGGTGTCTCACCTTGGAGCTCTCTAGCCAGGGGATGGGGAGAAGAGCAGGTTAGGGGGACCCAGTTATTTGGGGTCATCCCTCCTTCTGGGGCCCCTTTTCCCCCATTAGTGACTGGCACGGGGAAGAGGGCGGGGTTGACGGCTCTGCAGGCCACAGGCCCCTGTTTATCCGCAGAACAGGGACAGCCTGGGCAGTCGCCCGACTCCCTCTGCATGGCTCCCCGTGCCCTGGAGGGGCCTGCTCCAGGCAGGAGGGGATAGTTCCATCTCCAGGGCTCGTGGAGTCCTCAGCATCTCCGCTGACACTGACACCTGCCCATGGGAACTGGGCTGTGATACCCCCACGCCCCAACTCACCTCCCATCTCCGCCATTGCTCACTCCAGAATCCTTCTGACTAAATCAAGCCGGATCTCGTCTGCTCTGCCAAGCTAAGCTCCAGAGACTTCACTTCATGGGACCCCCGTTAATGAGCTTCCACCTCAGTTACACCAACCACACTGGCGTGGGAGTTTTGGCTCATGACCTCCACCCCTCCGGGGCTCCAAGAGACAGGCCACGAGGAAGGAGAGGACGACAGCACCGACCTTCCGTCCCTGGGGACTCCAGCATCCTCCCAGCCACCTCTGCTTGTGATGCTCCAGGTGGCTCAGGAGGACAGACTCCATTGGAGACCTGTTGCACACCTACTGTCGAATTTTCATCAGTCCTATGCTCTGTCACGTTTCTATGATACGCACACTCTGTTCCCTGAAAGCTGCATCATCCCCCTGGCCACTTTCTGCCCCCCGGCCCTGCTAGATGGCTTGGCTGACCAGCGCAATTGCAGGAGTCCTTTCCCTGAGGTGCAGCACTCCCTTGCCATGGGGCGTTGGCTTTGCTTGCAAAGGTGAGGGGGCTGGGAGACACAAAACAGAGGGAGAAGGGCTTCCACCTTGCCTGGTCTGGCCAAAAAGGTGGCCACATTCTGGAGGCCACACAGTGTCATCACAACTGGGACGGCGGTGTCCTGTCGGCAGAGGGCCCCGCTCACTCACCTTCCTGTGTGCAAGCTTTGGCCGACAGGGCTTTCTCTTTCCCCGATTTATAGATGGCTGCCACCGTCACCAAGTAGGTGGTGTTGGGGGCCAGGTTCTCCACTACAGTGCTGTTGTGCGCCCTGTCCACTTCCAGCAGCTTAGCTGAATTGCCAGGCAGCGGACCGTACAGGACCTGGTAACTCCCCACGCTGTCCAGCGTGGGAGCCCAGCTGACGCGGAAGCTGTGCGGCTTGGACTCCGAGATGAGAACCCGAGTTGGGCTGATTTCCTCTGCGGGGAGGAGGGAAAGGAAGATGAGTATCGGTGTGATTCACGGCAGTAGAGCAGTCTCCAGCCAGAGCAGTATAAATAAGCTGGGAGCCTCTTGGCCATCATGGAGGCAGAAACAACTTGTCCCCAGTCAGACACGTTGACACAGCCCAATCCTGCTCTCAATCAAAAGGCTGCCACTGGGTACTAGTTTTCTGTACTTCTCCCTCAAACGGGTCCAGCTTCTGCTCACAATGTCACCCTCTAGTGGTCACCGACTCCACGTCACCCGCTAGTGGTCACCAGTAGAGGTGATGCTTGCTCCTGCCTCAGCTCAGACACCTGGGTCTTTCAGCTCAGGGGGGAGTAGCTCATGGTTTTAGACCCAGCGGTCCCGGGTTCCTTCCCCGCTGACAATGACCGCCCCCTCGGTGCATGGTGTTATACACGCCTGGGTTATCACACGGGGATAGTGAGACAGGGAGTGCAGGTCTATGGAGATCTTTCCACCTGTTTGTGCTTTGCTTCCCTTTACCCCGATGGCATCCACCGATCAACACTGGGTACGCCAGGGGAAAGCCGAGACTTCCAGTTTCCAACTAAATTCTGCTGTTTTTTTCTCTATATTCATGAGAATGGCCATACTGGGTAAGACCAATGGTCCATCTAGCCCAGGCTCCTGTCTCCCACAATGAGGAGTGAACAGAATCAGGCAGTTGGGGTGACCCACCCCGTCTTCCCCTTAGAATCTGCAGAGATTTTAAGGCCAGAAAGACTCACTGTGTGGCCATGTAATCTGACCTCCTGCATAACCCAGGCCAAAGAATTCCACAGATTGATTCCTGCATCACGCCCACATCTCATGGCCGAACTAGAGGGTCTCTCTCAAACCCATACTCACTCTCCTCATGCCTTGGCTCTAAGGTCTGGGCCAGGGACTGTCTGCGTTACGTGTCCATATGGCACCGAGCACCATGGGGCTCATCGTCTTACCTTCCAGCGTGGTGACCCTGGTGGTTTGCGGAGGGATATAGTGCTCGTTGGACTCTGGAACGAGCACGACCTCATAGGTGGTGTCTGGCAAGAGATCGCTCAGGAAGAGGCCAATGTGATCCCCGGATACTTGCTTCACCAGCTTTCTCCTTGGGTCGTCCGTAGGGGCGTACTCCACCACGTAGTAGCCAGTGTCGCTGGAGAGGAGCCTAGGCCATGTCAGACGGAAGCTGCTGGAGGTGATCTCCACGGCACGGAGCCGCTTGGCTCGGATAACATCTGGGAGACAAATAGCAATAAGAAGTCACTGGAGGATCAGAGAAGTCCCACTGATTCTCTGTGCCCCTGCAAACAACTCCCTCCCATCACATCTGCAGCAGTAGCTTCGTTAAGCACAGAAAATGCAGGTGAACATTTTGCATTGTCCAGGTAGCTGGGGTTCGCCTCTCATGCTAGGAGCTTTAAACACATTAGAAATAACTCTACCCACAGCTCAGATCACACTTAGTTGAAATGCAGCCACTTCTGGGGTGGAACAGGGCAGCTGGTTAGCAGCTCATAGCAACACTGCAGAACAGGTTGGAGCTGGGCTGCCATGAACCAGTCCCTTTATTTTTTTTTTTATTAAAGATTCTGGAGCCACAAAAATGCCTCTTGCCTTTGCCTCAAAGCCATGAAGCAAGTGTAAACAGAAGCAGGGGAAAGTGGATCATTTTCATCACTTCCAAGTCTAAATAACACCCCATTGTATCCGTTATCATCCATAGAGTACCAGGGCGACACCTGTAAAGCAAGTGCATCTCTCTCCTACACCCACCAGATGGCGGTGGAAACCACCCCCCAAAAAGCTGGCACAGGGCTCAGAACCACACAGCTGTGTCTGTCTGTGGCGGGTGGCCGCTCTACCCCAGATGCCCACTAAATAGTACCAGGCCCTCAGCTCCAAAGAGCCCTCGTTCAGCAGCACACGCTGCTCAGAGCTGGACAGAACAGCTACAGTTAGGACAGGACAGGGCAGCTCCGCCACCATCCACCCTGTCACTGTGCCCCTCCGCATCAGTCATGTCCCTCCCCACCGCCACAAGGACTGCACGGAGAGCAAGCTGTTGGGGTGGAGATACCTGTCTCACTGGGGCTGTGCTCCCCCATTCCCACCCCACGCTCTTCTTACCCTGGCCCCCGACAGTCCCGGGCTGGTATCGCTGCCAGGCGGAACTGGGCTGGAACCTCCGACACCGAGGCCGGGGTGGTGTTGCTGTGCTTGCCAGGTCGGGTGAGATCCAGCCCAGCCCAGCCCTGCAGTAACTGGCACGCAGCAGTCATCGCTGTACTGCTAATGCCTTGGGGGGGCACTTCCCTGGCCTGCTGTGGCAACCCCGGCCCTGCTGGGACGTTCACGGGGAAGCCGACTGCGTTTGCACGGTGTGCGTTCCCTGCCTAACACGGGGGCGGGGGCCCGCACATGGGCACAGCCAGCTGCAAGCAGGGGCAACCGCTTCCCTTGGGGGGAAACTTTCCTTAGCTCACGCCGGGGACAGGAGGGATGTGCCATCTGAGAGGCAGGCAGTGCTACTGTCCCCATTTCACCAGAGTGGGGAACTGAGGCGTAGCGAGGTGAATGGTCTGGTTATCTGCCCTCTGCTCCCTCTGACTTCCGGCCAGGAAAGCCTCGCCCGAGCTCACACAGAGTCAGCGACAGAGCTGGGAACAGAACCCACGAGCTCTGACTTTTAGTCCCACGTGGATCCACCCTCCAGAGGTCAATCCCCTGCCTCCCAAGGAGCCAAGTCAAAGCACCAGCTCCTCTGAAGTGCTCAGGGTCAGCCAGCGTGGAAGAAAAGGCCGTTCTCCCCAGGAGACTCCATGCCCCAGCCCTGCTGCTGGGGGTTGTTTGGCATTTGCTGAGTCCCCTGCATTCATCCTGGCCGAGGTCACCCACCCCAGTGCTCCACAGATGCTCCATTGTGTTGTGGCACACCATGCTGCAGAGTTCCCCGCCCCTTGCCCTGTCCACTCCTTTCCCCCATTCTGACCCAGAGGTGGCTATCTCCAGGGCTGGCAAAACAGCAGAGCCCCCATTGCCCCTTGCCATCACTGATTCCCTCTGGCCACGTCCTTTACCACCTCCCTTGGTACCATTGCCAAGCCCTTCTCTGCAGCCCTTGGCATCTCAACTCAACACCTCTGGCGCAAGGGCCTTCTCCTCTGCAGCTCTCACCATTCCCAGGGCCTCAGCACCCCCTCGCCTTCAATATGCCCCCAAAAAGCCTTTTCTTCCTTGCTTGAGTCTCTCCCTCTGCTGCGTTTTCTTCCCTGCAGAGCCATCTGGGTACAGAAGCCGGAGAGGCTGGAACCCGACTGTGGCTTTTCTGTTGCCACAGACTGGCAGGGCTCCCAGCCGGCATTCCCAAGGCCTTGAGCCTAGTTAGAGGAGCAAACCCACCTCTCACTGTATTGGCCTGTGGGCCTGCCAGTGCACTGCTGATGGGCTGCTGACAGTGCAGATGACTGGAAGCAGCAGGCCACTGTCTGATAAGAGACTCCCCTTTGCTTTACTGGCTCCAAACCACACAGCTTCCTGCCTGAGTGGGAAAGGGAGGAGCTGGGAAAACTCAGTTCAGCCATGCGCCTGTGATGCCAGCCACTGGCAGAGGGGAACCCTTTGCCTGGAGCTTGGACCAGTAGGCTGTCCTACTGCATCCTCCCCTTCCATCTTGAGCTCAAAATGCTTTACACATATCACTGTCCAACATGCACAGGTGGGGAAACTGAGGCACCGAGCACTGCCCTGACTTCCCGAAGAGCACACAGCAAATCCACAACAGAGCTGGGAACACCACCCAGATCTCAGGCCTGCCCGGGAACCAGAAGCCCAGCATTCCTCCTTTAAACTGCTGGAGTTCCAGGCCAGCTCCCTGGTAACCGGAAAGCAGCCTCAGTTTTTCCTTTGAGCCGTTTATGGGCTTGCCCAGCATGGCAGGAACATTCCACACCTGCCATGCCCTCGCTTTCCCCCTTCACCAGCCAGCAGCATTCAACACCCCCTCCTCCCTGGTTCCCACCATGCTTTGTAAGAACTCCCTGCAGCCCTGGGAGCCGCTCCCGATCCTGTCACTCCATGCAGTGCAATTCCTAAGGGCACAAAGGACCAGCTCAGTTCAAACCTCGGAGACTGAGATTGAGATGCTGGAAAGAACATTTATCCTGTCAAAGGCCAAATGCACTTGGGCTGGAAATGAATCATCTCTGAGACAGGGCTCCCCAGGGGCGTTGTGTGAGAATTGGGGGGTGCAAACTAACATTGCTCCGTCCACAGAACTAACCTGTTTTACATCAGCTGGGAATCTGGCCTGTAGCTTGCTAACAGCACTGTGCCCTGCTGCATTGCCGGAACTGCCGTGGCCACCAAGCAAAGCCAATAAGCCACAGAGAGCAGGGGCACGTGGCTTGTTTGATTCACCACCCTATGAATTTCTGATCTAAAACTAACGTTAGGCTTGTAGGATGTTATTCTCTAGGCGTCAATCCCAGCTGAAGCTTTCCAATCACCAATGATTACTGCACCCCCGACCTCCCAACGCCCGCCGTTAATGATCGGACTCTCACTCATTGCTGGAACTGGCTGCAGTTTCTATTGCTGTTGTGCATGTAGGATCCTGCAGCAGAGAAGGTGCCAAAGGGTGATGTCAGTTTCTACAGAGCACAGCTACCGATCAGACACGAGCAGGGAGAGATCCACATGTCACCCCCCCAGAAATTCTTTGATTGCATCCCAGGTCTGTCCCTTGGAGAATAAAGCCAGACTCTCTCCTCCAACTACAGTACCTTGAGAATAGGTGCGTGTTTCTCAGCATTTTCAGGGGACACTAGCAGCTTAATCATGGGCCACTCTTCTCTCCTGCACTGGTGTAAGTAGAGAGTCACCCACCGGAAGTCAGGAAGGTTACATTGTGGAACCAGGCACTGCCATGCTAGATCGGACCCTGGTCCATCTGATCCAGTGTATTTCAATGCCACTGTCTCTAAGAAGCAGTCTCATCGCCTGCGCTACATTGCTCAGCCATTTCCCCAAGATCCGATTTGTTTTCCCTGCGTCTGTCTGTCTGTTGCGGGTATTTCCCTGGTGCCCGTTGCAGGCTGTGATGATTTGGCATGGCGAAAGGAGCAGGATCAACAGCCTTTAGCCCTTTATATCTTCGCTGTGGAGGGGCAGAATGGAGAGCATCCTACACATTTGCTGTCTGCTGGCCAGCGGAGAGTGGCGCATTGACGAGGGGGTGACAGATTTAGGTTCCGTCAATTCAATCAGGAAAGCGAATGCAAGTGATTGTCTCCGTGGATTTAAAGCAATGGTGGACAGTTTAGAAGGGGTGCCCAACAGCCCCCCTAGACTGGAGAAGGCCAGGGAGGTGGGGGTGGAATGAAGTAACTGTGGGGGAGACAGTTGCCTTGGTCAGTTTCCAAGCCCAGCCTGAATCTCCTCTTACTTACAAGAGTTTTACACTGTCACAGCTCCATTGACTTCAACAGGGCTACTCCCAATTGACACCAGAGCAAGCCGGATCAGGACCAGGCCCACAGTCTGTCAAGCCATTTACATTCACTGACCTTCCCAGGGCCCCTTACCGTAGGTCAGTTGATATTATTATACCCATTGTATGCGGAGGGAAACTGAGGCAGAGAGCGGATGTCACTTTTCCACAGAGGCAGGATTAGAAACTAGCAGGGGGGAGTCCCCATATGTCCCAAACATGAGTCTATTCCCCTTCTCTCACTCACTCTCAGCACTGGCTTGGATCTAAAACTCTAGCATGACTCCCAGACCAGATAGCTTTGGTTTATTAGCTGCCTGCTTAGATCTCTGAGCAAATCTTTAGAAGCGAAGGAGATGCTTCTGAAGGGAGCAAGGAGGAGATAAAGGCTAATGCAGCTCATCAAAGAGGTGCGGCCCCTCCGATTTACTCCTTTTGTGGGTTGTTCCCATGCTCGTGTTCACACCTGAGGCAAGTGCTGCATGGGAACCAGGTCCATCCTGCGGGCATATAGCAATGAGCGGGGATGAAACCCAGCCCCTTCCTGGGCAGGGGTGGAGGGAGGAAACTGGCCAATTTCATTACAAAGCTCATTTGTGCACCTACAAAAGGCCTTTTAACTCACTATCTTGTTTCAAGAGATGAGGACAGGATAATGAGGATAATAATGGCAGCTCCAGGCCTTTTCCCATGCTGCCTGCTTGCTTGGAACGGCCTCCCTGCACTGTATGCCAGCTGCCTTCCCATGGCATATGCGTTCTGTGAACCCACAGCTCTGGGGAAGGGAGGGCAAAGGGGTCTGCACCGGGGCCCACTCTTGGCAACTCCCACCATTTTATCGAGGCAGTTGGTATTTTTCTTAAAGCCCCAGCTCCTGGAGTCATGGGCATAGGGGAGAATCCCAGATTCATTAAAAAACAAAGAGTCTAGGCCTCACCAATGCAGAGCAAAGCTTTGCCCGAGTGCAGACCAGATGCTCACAATCCAGAAGACAAAGGAACACAGCATGTATTATTGCTGACAATCTCGTGATCTTCACGCCAGATCCCGGAGGGGCCTGACTTATGATTGGTGTGTGCTAGGAGCTGGCGATGACTCCCCCCGGCTTCTGGGCTGCTGCAGCCCATTTGCCAGCTGGGATTTGTCCAGCACCTCGCACATTGCAGCCACGGCTGCCAGATACATAGTATGTGCTCCCTGATCCCCCAACTGGAGGGGAGGGGGAAGCCCCGGCTTGTAACCCAGCTACTCTGCAGATGTGGTTGGATTTTTTTTCTTTTTTATAGTTATAACGTACAAATTTTTCATCCTTGGTTTTCTAAATATTGGCTTTTCTTTAGTGACAAAATTGCTATGTCAATAGGAGACCATGAAAAGGGTTAATTGGCTCCTCCACACCGAGCTCTAACCAGTCTCCCCTAGCAGGGGCCATGCAGGGAAGGAAAACATCCTTTCCAATAGAGTCCGCCTCCAGAAAGTGACTGGAACGCCTCGCAGGGCCAGAGGAACTTGCTCAGCTTCCCAAAGAAATCCTAGAATACTAGGAGGTTTGGGCCAGGCCCCAGCTTTGCAAGGGCAGGCAAGACCCCGAGGAACGGCACTGAAGAGCCGTGTGGAGGTCGAGAGTCGTAGGTAAGAATGTGCAAAGGAGCACAAGGTGTTCCGCTTTGTTTCGGCAAGTCTGTCTCCAGCACAGCGCACGTGGCTTTTGGCTGCCTGGGTCTCTCTCCCAGACACTCTGCAAAGGCTGACCATGAAAATCTAAGCCACCTTTGGCCTTCCACTCTTACCAATCACACCAATTCCACAGCCACACTCTCAGCAAACAGGCTTGCTGCCAACATGCTAACCTTGACTAGTCTGGCCAGGATTTTCTTCCAAGGACTGCGCTAGCCAAAACTGTGCTATAGATCATTCCCCTTGGCTATCTCCTATAGCACATTACAATACAGCCCTTGAGATGCAAAACTCTGGGTCACAATTTCCATTGCTGGAATCCCACTAGGAACCATATTTAAAGATTATTAAGAGAGCAGCATGCCAGGTGGCCTCAGGGCAAGACCTTGATCCTTTGGTGAATGCCAGCGGCCGCAGATACACGCAGCCACGTTAGGTTAGCTCTGTTCCACAGGGTCAGTGCTAAGTGAGTCGACCCTGCCAACAGTTCTATCAGCACTGGGTTTATTCTGTGCGTGCAGCGGGTTCTTGTGATTTTTCTCCTTTGTTTGGATGGGACAGCTTCGAACCGCTTGACGTCTTTGAAATGTTTGTTTAAAACTTTTGGAAAATGTTCATCGTCCATTTAGAAATCAAATGAACCCACGGTAATTTACTGCCCTATTGTTGAGTTCTACAGAATCATTTCATGCTTTATGGCTTCCGGCTACTTGATGGACATTAACTAAATAATTTTCTAAGGCAAGCCGGTGTTATCCCTGTCTTACAGAGGGAGAAACTAACTCAGGGAAGTTAAGTGACTTACCCAGTGTCCCAGAGGGAGTCAGTGGCGGAGCTGGAATACAACTTGGAAAATCCTAGCTCGCACTAACACATGCCACTCAAGAGCCCACACCACCACCTATGTAGCCTGGACTGGTGTATTTACATACTAAAGAACAAATTGTTACATCAGGCTTACTGGGTAACCTGGTAATCTTTTTGGCTGGAATTTACTAGGGTGCCACAGAGAATTAGGCACCAATCTCCCCTTATGTTTCAAAGGGATTTGGGCACTTAACTCTTGAAAATCCTAACCTTTATTTTCTACAGCTAAACCTCCTGCTCTGCTCCAAGTTCCCTAGGTAACCATTAAACCGTGGAGACAGAAGGAAAGTTCTTGGGTCTGGTGCATTTTCCTGCCTGGATTGACATGCAGGGAAGCCAATGACCTGCATCTGTGATGATTCATTTCCAGATATGGGGGTTTCAAAGGAATCCAGACAACTCATGTCTGAGCTCCCTTCTTTTCTCCCCCACCCAGCAAATCATTGCGACGCAAACACAGCTAACTGCCCCCAGCCCGCAGAAGGGAACAGACCCTGGCTTGTTTCCATTGTAGCATGCAGGGGGACATTACAGCTGCAAGACCTTGTGGGATCTTCCCCAAAGGGAAGACAAGAATTTGTCCCTGCTCTACCCCCAACCTCCTCAAGGCCTGGGGTCACTCCTGGACAAGCAAGATCAATGCCGCAGCTGTCCTAGGTCAATAGGAGGTCTCCCCACCACTATGGTCCCAATCTCTGCTATCAGCGGATGGGGAAGCCAATCTACCTGACACAGTGGCAATGCAGAGTGTCTAGGGGGATTCATACCCTGCCAGCTCCTCAGGGCAGGAGCCTTCTTATCTTCACATCCGAAGAAACGCGGAGCACTGGAGCCAGATTTTCAAAGGTATTTAGGCACCTAACGATGCATACCTGCGCCTGGCAGGATTTCTACGAGCCCAGAAGCAGGTTAAGCCCCCAACTCCCATTGGTTTCGTGCCTAGCCAGTTTAGGCCCTTTAGAAAATCTCCCTCAGCCCCTAGCTGAACAGTTAGGCACCTAAAATACCTTTGAGAATGGGGCCTTTGTCACAGCAACCCACACGGCGTGGCGCTAGTGGGGGCTGGACCTCACGTCAAGGTTGAGGAGCCAGTTACAGCCTGTTACAGGCACTAGCAGAGCTGGATCTTTTACCTCAGGCAGCAGAGACTCCTGCTTTAAGGCACGGAGGCCCCAGATCCAATCCCTTCTGCGGCTGCTGAGTCCACCCGGGGTGCAGTGCCCGCCGTCTCCCCTCAGCAGACATCTGCGTAGGATACCAGCTGACCCCGACTTTCGCCCCTCCCCAGAACTGAGCATTGTCAGAGCCACCGCAAGGTCTGGCCACATGCTAAGATTCAATAACATGGGCTAAACCCAGTGGTCCCCAAACTGTGGGGCGCATCCCCATGGTGGGGGTGCAGAGGAATGTTTGGGGGGGCACAGGAGGGAGGGAGTGGCATCCAGCCCCACTCTGCCCCCAGCTTTGCCGTGGCCCCAGCTCCTGGCCCCAGACCTGCACCCCCAGTGTGGCCCCAGCTCTGGTCCTCTTACCCCTGTCCATGTCCCCTCCCCTTCCCGGCAGCCCCACTCCCGGCCCCTAGGGTGGGGTGTGAACAGGGGCAAGGGAGGGATGCAATCATGAAAAGTTTGAGGACCACTGGTTTAGCCCCTCCGCGTTCTTTGTGGGACTGGAGGAGCCGTTCTTGTGGTGCCCCCGTCCCCCTCCAGAGGGCATGGGGGAAATGCTGGGAGATTCCCAGCCTTCGCTTTGCAGGCCAGAGACCTCCACAGAAGGTTTGCAGAAATACCTGAACTCTAGGGTGCTTCCCCAAATCAAGGAACTGGCTGGCATTCACCCACCCGCCCCTCATCCCCCACAAAGGGGCATCACTAACTGGAACAGCTCTCCCCAGGCCAGCCAGCGCATGGTACCTATGATGGCATCCCTCAGCTCCTTGGTGATGATGGGCAGGTCATCCACATCCACAAAGTACAAGTGCTTCTCTGGAGGCTGGCTGGCAGCTGCCGAAAGCTCCAGGTAGTTCCCTCGCCCAGTGCTGACAATGAAGACCGTGACCTCCATGTCCTTCAGCAGCTGCATGGGCTGGGAGATGTCATCAGTAGAGAAGCCATCCGTCACCCACACCAGCACCTTGGGCACCTCCGCCCGGGCGCCAGCTTCATCCGTGAAGAACTTCTCCTTGGCGAAGGAGAGGGCTTTGCCCGTGTTGGTGTCCCCCATCAGCTGCTGCGTGTCCCGGATGGCCTGTTGCACTGCCCCGGTGGACAAGTACCGGTCGAAGGGGAACTCTATGGTGGGCACAGTGCTAATGTGGATGATGCTGGTCTGGACGTCGCTGGGGCCAAAGGTGAAGGGTCGCAGGAGGCCTCTGATGAACTCCTTGACCCTAGAGAACTCGTAGTAGGAGACGCTGCCAGAGCTGTCCAGCAGGAAGAGGAGGTCCCCCTCTGAGTCTGGAATGAAGGGCTGGAGACCTGGCAGAGAGAGACAGAGAGGAGGTTATTGCAATGATGTGACCCAATCCAACCCCTGCCACAGGAGTCTGGTAGCAGTGAATTTGCTCATCTTTGGCCAGATCCTGAGGTCCATATGCAGGCGCTCCAATGGGAATTTGCCGGAGTAAGGACCTCAGGACTGGCCCCGTGTTTATACATTTTCTGACTTGCTATAAAGACTCCTGGGTTCTACTCCAGGCCCTGACACTGACCCTCAGTGCCAGCCCGGGCAAGTCACGTCACCTCTCTGCACCTCCCTTTCCCTGCCTGCACGGCAGCATTCATTGTACTTATCTGCCTCACCTGCTGGGTGTGGAGCTTAATTTCTGCAGAGCAATCTGAGATCCTCAGAGAAGGAGTGCAAAGCAGGGAGACAGACACAGACAAAGGCTTGTACCTTTTAATATGGCCTCAGACTCCATGTAGTGACAACTTAAGAACAGAATTTGGTTCTCTAAACACCCTTCTAATGGAGACATTTGGAAGCACTTAATCCAGAAATGGGAGTGCATGGAAGGGTCTAATCCAAAGTCTGTTGAAGTCAACAGCTTTGGCTGTTTGGACTCTCTGTGTGATGAAGGCTGGGGCGAGAGGCGTTTGCATGATCACAAATGGGAGGGGAGGCATTCAGGAGACAATCGCTCCCATACAACCTGGCACGTCTGAGGGCCCCGGTGCTACACGCACAGCCCCCGGGCTGCAGCACAAAAGGTTATGTTTGGACCATGACTGCGAGCAGAGGCATGGCTCCACAGCATGCGAAGAGCCGTGCTACAGCAGCGCTCCTGGGACCCGCGCCTTCTGCAGGACAGTTAAAATCAAGCAGGCAGCTACTGTAAACAGGATCCTGGGTCACCCAAACACAGCCAACAAATCCCAGCTCTGCCGAGCGCCTCTCACCCTCTGCTCTTGGCAAGGGCACTGAGTCAAGCCTGGCCTCTGTGAGCGCCGTCCTTCTACGGGCATGTTCTGCACGGCTCCCAGGGCAGTAATCAGCCAGCGACGGCAAGAGTCAGGATGCAGAGTGCAGCTCCAGTGGCGGACGAGCCAGGCAGTGGCTCGTGCTGCGTCTCTGCTCTCCAAGGCTCCTCGCCAAGTTCTTTTTAAAGTCACATTTTGCAAAGAAGCACACACAGGGAAGGAGGGAGGGCAGGAGAAAGGATTATTCCTGGTATTACACCAGCACCTCAGAACCCCATTGAGCTAAGCGCTGTGCAGACGCATGAGGAGAGACTGTCTCTACGACAAAGAGATCGCGGTATCATAGCTAGACAGACATCGGATGGGAGAGGAAAGAGGCACAGAGACCCTTGTGAAAGTCTCACAGTATATCACTGGCAGCTCCCCAATAGAGCCCAGAGCAGTGCCCTACCCACTGAACCATGCTGCCCCTTGCATAACAAGAAAGGGGAGAATGCTCAACGACATTCATCTTCCTGGAGATCAGGACAGCCAGCAGGCATATGGAGCCGAAGCTGCTGCTGACCTGCCAGAGGGAGCAAGGCGGGAATGTCAACCCCGGCCCCAGGCAGGTCCTGCCATCTTCTCCCAAGGGGGCAGTGAGACAACAAGGAGGGCCGCATGGAGACTGGGGGAGCGTTCCGTCCATGCCAGTAAGGAGATGGGACCTGGTGCAGTTCTGCGGCTGTGGTACGGGGCGCTAGGGGGCTATTCCAATGGGAAAGGTAGCAACTTTTGTTCCTCAGCTGGTAATAAGAACACCTTGCCCTTCTATAACACCTTCCATCCGGCGATCCCAAAGCACTTTACAGACACGCTCACCCAAGATACCCCATTTTACAGATGGAGGCACTGAGAGGGTCCGTGACTTACCCAGGGTCACGCCAGGAAGCAGTGGCAGAGTCAGAAGTCAAACCCAGGAGGCCTAGCTGCCGATCTCCCCCTATAAAATCGATTTGCTCCCACACGCGTTTCTGTTGCGCAGCACACAGGCCATCTCCTGGCCTGTCCTCCCATGCTGCCAGGGGTTGGAAATGTTCTAGCTGTTCCTGTGCACTCAGCATGCCCAGCCGGAGCAATGTTCGGACACTCGAGGTTCTGAAACATCCACGGCAGCCAGACCTACTGTCCAGGGCAGAGCAAGCTCCAGAACCAGAAGCAAACAGCTGGGAAGGAACAGGCAGAGTCACTGCTAAGGGAACGGGACACAGAGGAGGAGGCCTCTCCGATTTCCTGGGGCTGAGTTTGGCTGGAAGAAAAACAAGCACAGTTTGGAAAAAAGAGAGACAATAAAGTAACATGGGGGAGACGCTGCCGCTTCTAGATTCCCAGGAAGAGCAGCCGGATCGCCGAGCTGGCTGGGGGGTTCTTGGCTTGCTTCCAAGGTTGCAGGCAGACTCCATCCTGGGCGGGGCAGCTCTGTAGGCAGGAGCACTGGCATAGCCCAGATGCTGGCACTTTAACCTCTGCATCTCACCCTTCTGAGGCAGGTGTGCAGGACACAACGGGAGGGATGCTAGTGCTTTGGCCTCACTAGCGCGCGCACGGCCGAGAACACCTGTGGAGCAGCACCGGGGGAGATCTGGTGTTTAAGGCCACTGCAGACAGGAGTTGGGGTTTTCAGAAGCCAGCTGGATGTGCGCTCCTAACTCACTTGGCGCTTTCGAACAGTCCCGCTCTGTCAGCCTGGCATATGCGCCGACTGACTCCACCAGGAAGCCAGGCTGGAGAGTGCTGCTCTGGAGACTCCCAGAGGCACCATGCAGACTCTCTCAGGCTTATAAGACTTTAGTGGTGGGCTCGAACCCCAAAGCACACCCGAACTTTAGGGATGCTCAGATCTGGAGCCAACCTTTGTGGCTTGAGTTCTTTATTTTGTGCTTGTTACAAAGGGCCAATCAGGGCCACATGCTGCAGAATCTGTGGGATCCCGTTGGCTGCACTTGGTCAAAGCTCAGCTCCAACAGTGAGCCACCCCTGCAGCTGTGTCACCTCAGGTAGGAGCTTGCCAGATCTTCCAAACTTAATAGGGTGGGGACTGGCCAGCACTGGACACCTCCCCATGCAAAGGTAGGTTGTAAGAGGTATTGATGATTCAATAGGTGACTCTTTCCCTCTGGATCAGTTCTGAGCCCACTGGGCCTGCATGGTGCTGGGAGGTGTCTTCCAGAGGGGACATACCATCAAGATCCAGATCATTCATGGCGGTTAATGAACCCCTGACACTACTTGTGAAAGTTGGGGTGTCCTCCCAAAAGAGCAAGGATCACGCAGGAGTCTCTCATAACTATGCCCCATCCTCACATGAACCCACGACCGACAATCTCCCATCAGCCACGCTTGATCCTCGCATAGTCAGTTCCATCCAAGTGACCGAAATTCCCCTGATGATTTCAGCGATGCCAGTTGTTATTCACGTCTTCTAAAGACCGCTGTGTGATCCCGCCGCATTCCCCACCCCAAAGGTGTCTACACTTCAGTGCCTGGTGGGTGAGCCCTGTATAAACAGCCCACATAGCTCTGTGAGATCCTCCAAGAAGAACGGTAGCATTATTGCTATTCACAGCTTAGTTAATCGGAGCACTCAGGGGAAGCGGAGGAGGCCAGAGAATATGATGGAGAATCTGCTGTGATAGCAGCATTTCTGTCTGGCTCATCTGTTCACGGCTGCGGGGATGGGCTCAGAACTTAATAAATTCTTCAGACCCTTATTACAAAAAATGGTGCATGAATCCTTAGGGGACTGAAAATGCCAAGCGGTGGAAGATGGACTGAAAATGCTTCAGCGGGGTGATGTGGAGCTGCCCCACATTATGGGGCGCTAGTCTTGCTTCTTGAACACCTGGGCCCTCAGGTGACTGCAGGTCAGAAGAGAAATGAGGCTAGTAACCATAGTCCATTCCCTAACAGTATTGTCAGCCCCAAGAGCTCAAACAGCCATAGCAAGGCCTCCATTAGTGAGCAGGAAATGTTTTTAAAGTAAGAAGGTTTCAGTTCTTTTTATTGTCTTTCTGGGTTTTGAGCCCGGGGGGGGCACATTTTCCACCCGCATCTGCCCTTTTTCCACAAATGAAAGCCGAGATTCTCATGTAATCACAGGACTCCAGGAGCTGGAGCTTTAAAAACCCCCACCAAATACCACAAGGTTTGTGATGAAATCACAACAGCTGGCAATGCTGAATAGGGTATTGTTCAACAAGATTGGCAGCCTGTCTCTGAAGGAGACTAATGACTGGGATTGCGGCGGGTTCTGCACAGCAAGGATGAGGCACGTTGGAAGAACAGCCCTGGAAGAGCAGGGCAGGGCAGGGCAGGGCAGGGCAGGGGGCATTGTCAGATCTGCGTGGGGAACTCAGGGCATGTGGCAGGGCAGGGTTGAGAGGCATTGGCAGAGCAGTGTGTGTGGGTCCGGGACTGGAACGGGAGAGGGTGCCGGGATACAGGAGTGAGGGGCATGGGGCCAGGAATAGAAAAGCAGGAAGGGTGTGGGGAATGGCCAGTCATAGTGGGAGCCCAGAACTTTGAGGTGGGGGTGGGGAAAGGGAACTGCCTCGGGCCAGCAACTACCTCCAGGGCCTTTTCCCCTCCTTTGACAGCCCTAAAAAGAGGCCACACCAGAGGAGAAAGGGAAGGGAAAGCTGGACAGAGGGGAATCCATTCCCACTTGGTGCCCCGGGCGAGAGGGCTAGCAGCGCTTTGTCCTGAACGTGGAGCTCAAATGCCGACTGAGCCAAGGAGCGTGGAAGCTCCTGGTGCACCCTGAAGCGGTGAGCGCCCTGCCCTCAAACTGCGTGCACAGGGGAGCCAAAACCACAAGGCAGGAGACAGTTGGATGTGAACTTTCCCAAGAAAGAACTGCTCAAAGGAGGCACATACACCTCCCCTCTCACCCTGATCCCACTGGAGAGTATGAGCGACCTGGGGCAGGCATCAGGGGGAACCAAGCAGCAAAGGGCCTAGGTGAAAGGGAAGAAAGGATAAGCAATGGCAGACGATTGCCAGGGGGACACACGCAGATATCTGAGAGATGCGATCACCCAGCAGGCTGGGAAATGTCTCACGGGAGCCCAGAGGATGCAGATCGGAGGAACAGGATGGGAGGAAGGACAATTTAAAAACTTCCTGAGAGTGTAACCTCTTGGTCTCTCTAGGGCAGGGCTGGAAGCCACATGGCTTGGGAAATTTAAAGCTGGACTAGACAATGTTGGGATGAGTTGGAGTGTGTGCGTGTGCATATGCCGGTGGGGTGGGGGGGAGGAAGAATTGGGTGTATTCATGTCCCCATCCTCCCTGCATGGAACCAGAACTACTGAGCTGCGTGTCATAGACCCCTAGGCTGCTGACAGCTAATGGGGATTCTCCTTTAGCCCAGTGGCAGAGGGTGCTTTGGAAACAGGAGGGTCTATATTCTACCCCATCAGCTTCCAAGAGGCCATGCTGCACGCGAGGTAGAAATGCTAGTACGTTGTCACAAATGTAAGTGCACCACAAGCCCTTATTGGCCTTTCCCATCTTGAACATCTAGGATGTTTCTAAAGCTCTTTGGAGAGTTTTGTGTCTAGCCCATCGATGCTGGTTTAGCATCTCAGGGATCCAAACTCAACCCTGCGCACACCTGTGCTCCGAGGCTGGCTGGCTCAGGGCCAGGACCCCTGTCTGGATATAGGGTTCTCCTGCTGTTGATCCTCAGCGTAGGTTAGATCTGGGCCCATCCGATGGTGGCAGGGGGTGTCTCAGAGTGTGTGTGTGTGTGTTTCAGGGTGTGTGTAGCAGGGGTGCAGAGTGTGTCAAGGGTGTCGGGGGCAGCCAGGCATGTCGTTTGTGTGCGTCGGGGCTGGTATTTGGCAAGGGGCCTGTGCGTGTCAGGGCGAGTGTTTCGGGAACATCCGCACGTGTGTGCGTTAGCACGGGGGCCGGAGCACTGAGTTGCTCTGGGTGCGTGTGCAGGATGGCGGGAAACGTGTGTGGGATTGTGTTTGTTAGCTCTGCCATCTAGACACCTGCAGCTGAAAATCCCAAAGGCAACATGCCCTGGAGTCACCAGAGCCCCACAATGACCCTCCTCCCCCCGCCCCGCCCACCTGCTGTCTTCCCTGGAAGCAGCACCCGGTTCCCGAGGCCAGAGGCTGACTAGCCCATGACACTGTCTCAGGTATGATATGCCAGCTGACGGGATGACGTAGCCATTCCAGCACACCATGACCCGGCAGCAGAAGTCACGCGAATCCCCCTCATTACAATCCCACCCGACAAAGGAGAGCAGTGAAGTCAGAGGGTGGCGCCTACGTGGTAGATGCCCAGAGGAGGCGCTGACGGAGCTTAAATTCATCACAGCCCCCTCGGCCTGACCCAGCCCGGTGCAGAAACACACCCACTGACACTGCAGCATTACAGACCCCATCGCAGAACAAACTGCAACACAGAATCCATTTCAGTGACATTTGAACCCATGTTTAATGTCAAGAGTTGGGGGAAGACCTGCAGCAGGGCAATAATTCATTGTAAAATCTAGCTCTGATGCTGCACTTCCCAGCCAGAGATCTCAAAGCACTCTATAGATGGGATAAGTATTATTGTCTCCATTTTACAGATGGGCAAACTGAGGCAGGGACTTTCCTGAGGTCACTCATCAAGTCAAGGGAAAAAACCCAGGTCTCTCAAGTCTAAGTGTCGAGCCTTCAGCTCACTGGGCCACACAGCCGGACAGCCGCATGAGCGCCTATAGTGGTATGGGACCAACAAACTGCACAGAGGGATCTGCTATTTATTCACAAACCTGGCACAGCCTGGCAGCGGCAGCACGAGCATCAATCCTGGCCTCAGCTCAGGGGGAAATCTACTCTCCATGGCCTCCTGAGTCCTTGGCCTCTCCGCTGAGTCTGCCAGCAAGGCTGCAGCCAGTGGGGGGTCTGGAGAAAGAGACACCTCGACCCACCCGAGAGGAGACTTTCAGACAATACTAGCCCAAGCCAGATTCAAACCGGTGACGTACAGGGTGATATATACACCCCGGCCACTAACTTCAATCCTTTCGGTCAGAGGGTTCCACATTGGCCGGCTGATGTGTGTGCAAGTCACTCAGCTCTTGCTGCCGCTGCTCTGTGCTTCCCCCTTCTGGGTCGCACACACTGCTGTATGCCCAAGTCAGATGGCAGGGCCTGCTGCTTGGCTGGCAGGCGAGGGCGAGAGTGCATGGAAGCACAGTTGCCGTCTCCTGGCATGAAATCATGTTTCCCTGTCTCTTCTCCTACCCCGATCCGGCAGAGGGGTATCACTTAATTTTCTGAATGTTGCAACAAGCAGCTGCAATGGCTCCTGCCGCTGGCAGGGTCTGCATGGCCTGGTACCGAGGTGGCCCAAGGAGTCTACTTGTCAGTGGTAAACAAGACCATGTGCACTTGAACTCCCCGGGCAGAGCAAGGAATGCTCCATGACAGAAAAGGCTCCAGTAAAAACCCAGCCCTGCCAGCATTACTTAGTCACTCAGCAGTCAAGAACAACACTGACCAAAAACACCACAGCGCAGCCACTCCCAAGAAGAAACTATCAAAGGAGGGATGTGAACCAACATCCTGCTAACCTCAGATGATGCCACTACCCACTGAAAGGCTAGAAGGAGCTATCATGCCTCACTGGAAATGGATGTGTTGATTGGCTGGCACTCCAGGAAGTACCACATCTTCAAGACAGGTTTCAGAGTAGCAGCCGTGTTAGTCTGTATTCGCAAAAAAAAAAAGGAGTACTTGTGGCACCTTAGAGACTAACCAATTTATTTGAGCATAAGCTTTCGTGAGCTACAGCTCACTTCATCGGATGCATTTCAAGACAGAACTTCCTGGAAAGTGGTTAGATTTTATTGTTTGGAGAACCTGTGCAAGGAGGCAGGCGTATATTTTTCAGCAATTTATGGATATCACAGAATGGCTGGTTCCCTCCCCCCAGGGCTGAGATATGCAGGTTTGCTTCTTTATAAAAAAAAAAACAACCCACAACAAATGCTATATCCGGGTCAGTTTCCCCTGACACTTAACCCCAATAAAATATAAATAAATTGCTCCCCCCGCCCCCATCCCTCTCTGTTTACAATTGTCACGAGACTAGAGCTGTATCACAAGCATGGGACAGGAGC
Source organism: Dermochelys coriacea (assembly GCF_009764565.3). Lineage (NCBI taxonomy): Eukaryota > Metazoa > Chordata > Testudines > Dermochelyidae > Dermochelys > Dermochelys coriacea. Next base: position 16,503,086 of record NC_050085.1, on the reverse strand, counting down.
ACAACATGCTATCAGGCTGAAGAATGCTTCATCAGGCCCTTCCCTTTGCATTTTCTTTTTTAAAATTTTCTTGTAATTGTTCCAGGTCTTTCCTTCCCTTCATCCTTCACATTTCATCAGAGATGGAAGGGGACCTCTTGGCGTTCAAACTGCTAGTTAATCCTGTGGTGCTTTGCAATCAGCCCCTGCTCCAAACAACACTGACGTGTAATTAATCCTCAAAGTTTGGTGGGAAAACTGAGATTTCTCACCTCCAGTGGGATCTTTACGACAAGGAACCTGCCTCAGCATCATTGACCCATCCCCGCCCCGGGACAAATATACACAGACCTAGCTAGGGCGGTTGGGTTTCGGTTGCTTTATTAAACTCATCTCTGTTCTCTTGGCAACTGGTAAAGAGATTACCTTATAACGTGCTTCATGGACCTAGGTCCAGCGTTGGCCCCGGAGACCCTATTCCACTGCCGCTCTGCCGATGCACCTCGTGCTCCTTATTCTCAGACACAAAATCTCCTCGCCTGGGGACTAACTGTGGGAAACTCATGTCACTGGTGACCCCAGGGCGTCCTGGAACCCAGGTCTTTGGAAACAAAAGGCAGAGCCACTAGATCGCTGTGCCACACAGCCCCATTCTCTCACTCGATGACCTTTTTGTATTGCAATGTGTATGCCAGCCAAGTGAGGTGCTGGCTACGCGACTGGAAGTGATCAGTGTGGAGATCACAAAGCTATCCCGGGACCATCAAGTCGCTTGGCTTTAGCTGGGAGAAAGTAGCAGGCCAAAACTTTCCTCCTGCCCCGAATTGAGATATCAAAGGATGATGCTGGCCAAGACTCCCCTCCCTTTCAGCAGTGTCACCCCATACACGCTGTGCTGCTTGATTTAGATGGGACTCAGAACTGGTAGGAAGAACGGCACGAACTCAGGAGCCAAGAGACATCAGTCACCAGTCTCTTCATTGTGCCTTAAAACCTCCAGCCCTGCCACTCTTTCCACCCCCACTGTTTGGGCATAAGGGAAAAAACCCAGCACCCTCAGAAACAGAGCTGGTGTTTGGTTGCTGAAGAAAGCAGGCTCTGTTCTCAATGCTGCCCCATTACGAACAGATGGGAGGAGAAGGACTCGCCCTAGGGCAAAGGCATCAAATCTCCCAAGAGGGGATCTTTACCATCGAGCCAGCCCTGGGGGTGTTACTTTGGAGTGCCAGGCAGATTAGAGAGAGGAGAGGCTGTACTACAAGCGAAAGAAACCACACTGCTTGGGAGATGGAGGGTGTAGGGGATAAAGCACAGATCTCTCCAAATGAGGGATGCTCACGCAATCAAAAGACCAAAGCTGTTAGGGCAGTCAGCGTGCACCAAACATAGGCCACAGATTGAAAAATAGCTCTTCAACCATGCTACTTTTAAGGCTACAGCTAAGTTGCCACATCTCATGGTTGTCTTGCAATACTTGGTGCTTTGCATAAAGCCCCAGCTCCTGGAGTCCTGTAATTAGGAAAGGATCTCAGCTTCCAATAATAAATAAATAATAATAAGTTTCTAGCCTTCGTGGTAGTAGAGAAGAGCTTGAAAATGTGACCCAGGTGCACCCTGCCTGCCTGGAGTTTCTCTGCATTGTGCAGCTCCTTGTTGAGGCTGAACGAGCAGGTGGGACCCTGTCCAAAGTATGCATGGAAGGACAGTGACCTTCTGGCCTAGCTGCTGCATAGGTTGGGTTGGTGACCTCCATTCCCATTCTCATCCCCTGCGTAGTGCCCAGCACTCAGACTTTGGGGGTTGAATGTCATCCACTATACCCCTCACGTCTCCAGTACTGCCCTTGCGTGCTTCCAGAGCTAGCTGCGTAAGATGGCCAGGTTTCTTTCCAATGAAGAAGCCCCACTTCACTGTATCTAGGCAATAATCTTACATGCTCCCACCATGACACAGAGGGTGAAGCGAGCAGGGCTGGTGGCAGCATCAGCTCTCAACTTCACAGCTTTCACCCCAGCTAAGTGCTACTCTCCTCCAGGAGTTTGTGTTAAAATAGCTGCTAAATCCCAGGTTCAGCCTGCCTTCAGCCGCTGTTTCCTGCCTTCACACTCACCAGCAGATCTGTATTTTCAGAGCAGCATAACTGCCTGGAGATAGACAGCAGCCTGTAAATCCCAAAGGCCCGGCTCAGTGCTGCTGTCCCATTCATTGTGCTGGTGTGAATCACACCATGTAGCTGCAAAATGTAACCACTATTGCACAAGGGTTTTGCATGGGAGTTAAGAGTGGCCCAGGGTATAGGGCAGTGATGAACTGGGTTCTAAATGTTCTCCTTTCTGTTGGCTGGATTTTGATTTCCACTGGTGTAAATCTAGAATTACCAGCTAATGCTGATCTCAATCACACCCACATAAACCCAGAGTAACGAGAGGTGGAACTCAAGATTGGCATGAGGGGGAGGGAGGGGAACTGAGGTAAGAATCTAGCCCTAAGTCTGAGGCTACTACTGCAGGTCATGCACCCCACTGTCTTAGCTGCAGCTCTCTGATAATGAAGGCTATTGAATTAATATACTGACACAGTCATTCCAGAGAGCTCAGAAATGCCACTAGCCACCCAATAACGTCCCTGCATTATTTGCTGCAATTAACAGTGAAGCTACACAAGTGTTAAGTGTGAGCACCAGCAAGATCCAGGGACGTGTGGACTGACTTTCTGTCTTCTGCTTAGTCCCTCACACCTGCCAATCCAGCCCACCACACACCATACGATTAAATCAAACTCAGCCGCACACGATGGCCCATCCAACACACAACCAGATGGTTTTCTCCAGAGCACTTTATGCAAAACTTTAGAGGCAGCTCTGCTGAGCCCCAGCTGGGAGTCATAGAAACACAGATGAGTGAAAATAATCTCAGACTAGCTGAGCAACAGTTGCATTTCACTGGAGGGTTGTAAAACTAAAGCAAAGAAACCAAGATTGCAACTTGTAAAACTTTGCTTCTCGTGTCAGCCACATCTGTTTTATAAAGCTAGGCTTGCTCTTTTTTTAATTTCCTCTTCAAAGCAAGGTCTCTCTCTTAGGCCAGGCTAGAGAAGTGCCATGTGCATTATCAGGGCTGGTTAAATGAATAAGAATAATCATTTCTGCTTGTGTAGGCATCAGAAAATCCTGGCACAGCACCAGGTGCAATAATGCCTGCCCGGGTATAGGAGGAGTCTAGCTTGGTAAATTATGTTACTTGGGCCAGATTCCAGCTCTTTTACACTGAGCCCTGCTTTACGCTGCAAGGAGTCCCACTGAAGTCAACAGCAAGGCACTGCTCAACTTGAGTAAAGGTGGCAGGATCTGCCCCGTAAAGCTTCTAACTAGAACTGGTCAGGAATTTTTAGACGTCACTTTTTTTTTTTGGTCACAAGCTGCCAATTCCTGAACATCAGAACACGTTTGAGGGCAAGGGTCGGTCCTGACAAATCTCTCGTTTTTGAAAACATTTCGAAAGAAGTTTCAACTCTCACATTTTTCATTTTAAAAAATCTCAATCGTGTGAGTTCAGAATGCCTTTTTGTTTCGTGAAATAAGCTGTAAACATATATAAATGAAACAAAGAGTCATCACAAGAAAACATTTCACAACGATCAACATGAAATGTTTGGACGGAGCCAAACTGTTTATTTTCCAGATTGTCGGTTCGCGAAGATGTTCACGGGTTTGATTTTTTGTTCTGATTTGGGACAGGAACATTTTTGGAACCATCAAACTTTTCCCCAGGACTGGTACCCGGTTGCCCCCCCAGCTCTTCTTCGATCCCTCTCAGCTGCTCCCCCAGCAGGAGAGGCTGAGAATCTGTTACCTGGCCCTGCTGGAAAGTTCACATCTCCTCTCATGCAGCCTTATCTGCCCCGGCCCTGGATGCCTTCCTATTATCCCAGTAAGAACAGGAGGACTTGTGGCACCTTAGAGACTAACACATTTATTAGAGCATAAGCTTTCGTGAGCTACAGCTCACTTCATCGGATGCATAGCTCAGGAAAGCTTATGCTCTAATAAATGTGTTAGTCTCTAAGGTGCCACAAGTCCTCCTTTTCTTTTTGCGAATACAGACTAACACGGCTGCTACTCTGAACCCTATTATCCCAGTGAAATCCACCTGCAGCTGCTGTTATTGTACCATTCAAACCCTAGGATTTTTTCTACCTGTAAACAAATGTAGAATTAACCAGACACTGCTGACTTAAAGCGCACTCTGTTGTCTGCAAACTTTGTTCGTCCGTTACCTTCTCAAGGGACAAGTTCCTCTCGAGATCCCCACTCACCCCGGATTTCCCACTGTGTTTACTTTGTGCTTCTGCCCGCACTCACCGTGTTGTCGGCTTCCTGGTGTTTGCGACGGGGCTTTCACACGGGCAGAGGGAAAATATTGGAGGAGGAAATATAGTTGTTAAGCCTCAATAATTAGCAGGCGCCGCTGCAGCACCTGAAGTGCTTTATTTTGTTTTTCAAATTAAGATTCCTGCCGTAAAGAATCGGGCACCCCCTTCCTTAGGGCCGGACGAAGATCTGCAAGTTCCCGAGGCAACTGCAGGTTATTTGCTGGAATAAACAGCAAACCAGGCAAGTTTTCTCCCGGCTGCGGCAGTTTCAGGGAGTTTACTCCGCCCCCCCCCCCCGGGGCCCCCTTTCATAACACGAGGGCACAAATCCCGGGTAGCAGTTCCGGGTTCAGTAGCAACGACTAACCCCAGGATCTCCAAGCACTCACCTTTCCTAGGTAGGCTCTGCGCCAGCGCTACTTGCAGCCACAGGGCGAGCTGAAGCGCCGTCCGGGCAAACATGGCAAAGGACCTGAAAGCCCGGAGCTCTGCGCTCTGACTGACGGCGGCTGAGCGGCTGCAGATGGGTCATTATCCGGGGCCGGGTCCCGCAGCCCCCAGAGCCTGGCCCCGGCGCCGCTCCCGCCTGGCGATCCGAGCCCCCGGGTGCGGAGAGCTTGCGCGGCGCGCTTGCGGATCCGGCTGGCGGAGACGAGTCCCCTCCCTTCCCAAGTCGTTCAATCCTGCCCCCGACGGGAGGGGCTGGAGCCCCAGCAACAGCCCAGCGGCTGCCTCCAGAGCGGGGACCGGGGCGCAGGCAGGGCAGGGCTGGGCTGACTCCACAGACGGGGGCTCCAGGCCAGCGGCAGTAAAGAAGAGCCGAGAGTGGGCGACTCTCCCCCGAGCTGGACCCGAGGGAGAAGGGGAAATAGGTGCCCCCCCCCCGCCGGGCATCCGCCCAACGGTGATATTGGCCAGCGGGACACGGGTTCCACCAGGTCTTAGTGCGACCCTGGTCTGCCCGCCTTGCCCCTAAACGGGCCAGGATCCCAAGGCCCGGCCCTCCCAGGCAATTGTACCCCGGCTACCCTCACCGGATCTGGCATGCCAAAGTGCAGCGGGAAAGCAGCCACCTCTGGGGTGGAGGGTGGCAGCAATGCGCCAGGTTGCGCTTCCCAATGTGGCTGGGCCTGGTGACAGCTGCTCCATACCCACCTCTGAGCCTCCATCCAGCAATGCAGGTGGGTGCCTGTTTAAAGTTAAGCAGGAGTTTAAATACTTTGCTGGAGTGGGCAAAAAAGAGTTTCTCCTTTAACTCCTGTGGCAAGGGACAGGTACTAAAGATCTCAGGTTTGATCCACAGCAGGGACTGCAGAACCTAATATATGCAGCCTCATTTTGTCCTACTGGAAGGAAGAAATATTTTGGTCCACAGCACTGGGAGGGGACTCAGAAGATCTGGGTTACATTTCTGGCTCTTCCACAGATTTCCTTTGTGACCCTGGGCAAGTCACATCATCTCTCTGTGCCTCAGTTCCCCACTTGTAAAATGGAGATAACAACCCTTCCTTTGTATCCATCTTGTCTGGTTAGACTATAATCTCTTTGGGGGAGGGACTCTCTCTTATTATGTCTATGTGCAGAACCGGGCACTATGGCGCCCTGATCTCATCGGCAGCCCCTCGGTGCTATTGGAACACAAAGAAATAATAATAGTGAGAACCACTCCATGCCTCTCCTGTGGTTTGTCCTTTTGCAATGGGATGACACATTTTTCAATGCAATCCAAACGTAAAGCCCGAGATGCAAAGAGATGGGAGTGCTCATGAAAATAAAATTCCTCTGGCTCAGAGGGTGAAAAACACATGGCATCAGTGACTGCAGACCTGAGCTCAAAAGTTACTAATGGAGAAGAAGTGGAAAATGACCCTTGATTGCTGAAGACAAGTCGATTGTCCTTCCGTTTTATAAGGGGAATGAGAGAGAACAAAAAATAGTGGAAGAGGAAACTTTCGAAGCCGGGGAGGATTTCTGAAAGTTGTGAGCAAAGTTTCTCCCAAACTGATTTTGTGTCTCCCCTCTGGGGAATCTCAGGAAAGTAACAACAGCTACAAGCTGTGCAGGGTGGAAAGAAATTTGGATCCAAATACCCCAGTGAAATGGAATGGCGGGAGGGCCCCAGCAAATTAGGGTCAGCATGGAGATGTGTGGAGTCAAGCAGCCGGTTTTAACTTCTGGGCTTAGTGGCGCAAATGTGACCCCACCCTAGGCACCCCATTGCAAAGCTATGAAAGGGCAAGCTTGAACTGAACTGCAGGGTGGGGGAGTTTTGCATCCAGGCGGGTAATACGATACGAATGAGTCAGTCTCACGCCCTGATTGATTGACACGGGCAGGAATAATCATTATTCCAGAGCCTGGTGAACGGGAAGGCTCCAGAACAGCTGCTCTCGCTCTGACCATCTGGGATTTGTAAGGCCCTGCCCATGGGGGTGGCATCTGAACCCTGCTGGGGGGAATCCTGGCCAAACGTGGTTGCTGCTAGCTGGCTTCCCTGGCCAACATGGGCAGGGATGTTTGATCTGAGCACATGGTAAAATCAATAAAAAAGGAGTACTTGTGGCACCTTAGAGACTAACACATTTATTAGAGCATAAGCTTTCGTGAGCTACAGCTCACTTCATCGGATGCATCCGATGAAGTGAGCTGTAGCTCACAAAAGCTTATGCTCAAATAAATTTGTTAGTCTATAAGGTGCCACAAGTCTTTCCATTGACTCCTGTGTGCTTTCGATCCAGCAGCATGATATAGAGCTGTGCTAGAGATATTCCAGGACAGCAGGTGCCGATAACTCCCACAGAAGCCAAGGGGAGCTGACGGTGCTCAGCGCATCTGACAATCAACCCATCAGTCTGTCACGCAGTTTGGCGGGGAAGCTTGTCACTACAGGGGAGCTGGGGAAATTTGGGGGTGTTTATCCCTCAGAGAAATCAATGAGGTTTGGTACCTAAGGTGATTGTTCAAAGTGGCCGAGGCAGGGTCTACGCAAGCCAGCAAGTGCTGGAGGCTGCTGGGCAGGGATGTGCTAGGATTGGCCCTGGGTTTATCGGTATGGCTACAGCCACAGCCACTCCATTTCCAGGGCTGTGGTTCCCAGCACTCACCCATGCATGATCAGAGCTAGCCCTGAGACCCACCTGCCTACATCTGTCCAAGTTCAAGGAAGGGGATCATTTCCTTCCATCACTCACTCCCCAAGCAAGACTTTTCCTTTTGAGGCAAACTGATCAGTGCCCTGCACCACCCCAGCCTGCAAAGGTTTCAACCTGTATCTTCCCCTGAGCCCTGCTCTAGGGAAGCAGGAAAAAACAGATTAGAAAATGATTAGAACTTACACAATTTTGTTTTTTTTATAAATCCCTGCTGCTGCAGGGGCCAGATTCTGATCTCACTAAAACCAGTGTAGATCCAGAATAACTCCACTAGTATTTAAGGAATTAGGGCCACATTCTGCTCTGAAAGAAAAGGAGGACTTGTGGCACCTTAGAGACTAACACATTTATTTGAGCATAAGCTTTTGTGAGCTACAGCTCACTTCATCGGATGCATCGGATGCTATAGCTCACGAAAGCTTATGCTCAAATAAATGTGTTAGTCGCTAAGGTGCCACAAGTATTCCTTTTCTTTTTGCGAATACAGACTAACATGGCTGCTACTCTGAAACCTGTCATTCTGTTCTGAGTTACTCTGGTGTAAATCCAGAGTGACTCCAGTTTTAATTACATCCGAATTGGATTGTAAGTCTCTGAATATGGAACAAACCAGACCTGGAGGGTTAGTCTTAGCTTTGAGAACATTGATAATCCTGTTTTATTCATGTCCCAATTAACTAGAAAATGACTCTTTTTAATGTAGTGGAATTGCATACCGTTAAAAGCTGCTCCACCCCAGAGGCAGCTGCATTTCAGTGCTGCATGAAGCAACTCCTATATCCATCAGGCCCGATCCTGCAGACACATACACATGTATCATATTGGGTACATGAGAAGTCCGATGGCAGGATTGAAAGCGTACACTGGAAAGTTCTTTGCCTTCATTTTTATTAGTAGTAGTAGGGCCCTACCAAATTCATGGTCCGTTTTGGTCAATTTCACAGTCATTGGATTTTTAAAATAATAAATTTCATTATTTCAGCTATTTAAATCTGAAATGTCATGGTGTTGTTTGTAGGAGTCTATAACAGAGCCCTTCACTGCTCATGCCACAAATCAGTTGGAGACCACTTAGTGTGCCAGCACCAGTGCACTTTTATTCACCATGTCAGTTCCCACCACCGTTTATATACAGTTCATTCCACGCAGCTAGCTTCTTCATCCAGCAGGGAACTACAGCCACAGGCTCCTCCCTTTCCAGTTCCCCACTTAGCTTCCTTTCTGCCAGCTTTATGTAGCCCCCTGTCTGATAATGCCAGTTGGTGTTTCTGCTGAAGCCCTTAGGTGAGCCATACCCAGCCAGCACCAATTAATGCCCCTTAATTGGGGCTGGGCTAACAGGGGCCTGGCTCAGAACCTCCTGGCCAGAACCCTGTTACAGGGTCCTGACCCAAAAAGGAGTTATGGAGGCGTCGCAAGATTATTGTCGGGGGGTTGCGGTACTGCTATCCTGGCTTCTGCACTGCTGCTGGCGGTGGCGCTGCCTTCCAAGCTGGGCAGCTGGAGAGCAGCGGCTGCTGGCTGGCAGCCCCGCTCTGAAGGCAGAGCTACCGCCAGCAGCAGTGCAGAGGGAAGGATGGCCTGGTGTGGGATGGCCACCCTTACTTCCGTGCTGCTGCCCGCAGAGCTGGGCCCTCAGTCAGCAACCGCGGCTGTTTGGCTGCCCAGCTCTGAAGGCAGCAGCACAGAAGTAAGGGCGGCATGGTAGGGTATTGCCACCCCTTACTTCTGCGCTACTGCTGGCGGGGCGCTGCCTTCAGAGCTGGGGGCCTGGCCACCAGCCACCGCTCCCTGGCTGCCCAGCTCTGAAAGGAGCGCAGAAGTAAAGGTGGCAATACTGCAACCCCCCTAAAATAACCTTGTGACTCCCCTGTAACTCCCTTTTGGGTCAGGACCCCCAATTTGAGAAACGCTGGTCTCCCTCGTGAAATCTGTATAGTACAGGGTAAAAGCACACAAAAGACCAGATTTCACAGTCTGACCCATTTCACGATCTGACACATTTTTATGGCCATGAATTTGGTAGGCCCTACTTATTGGCATTCATTCCTATAAGCGCTCTCTAGCCAAAGATGTCAAAGCTCTTTTGGGGTGCTATATGCCGAAAACCCACCACTTGGAGAGGAAATGCAGCAGCTCCTCTGCTCTGCCCACACTACACGATACTGTTTCTCTGACCTGAAGCCTGACTTCCCCATTACACTGCAGGGGTGTTTAGTTCAGCACAAGGCAGTTACTCAAGGTGGCAGACATCCAGGACCATGGAGCTAGCTAGTCACCTGACTGATGACAAGTGCCAAGGGGTCATTAATGACCAGGACTGAAAGACGACAACTCAGACAGCTCATGCTGGGGCATTAATTCGACCCTGACTCAGAGGGAAGGCAGGCAGCCAGTGAGCCAACAACACTATATACTGCAGCATCTGGGTTTTCCTTGGAGAGCTCCTGTCCAAGTACTAGCCAGACTTGCTCCTGCCCCCTGCTTGCTGATCTGCCAGTGCTGTCTTCTCCTTAGGCTCACACCTAGTTAATTAAAGCGAGCTCGGTCCCTGCATGGTGGAAATTGGCAAAGCTCCATTGACGTAAAAGGAGCTACACTGGATTTATGTCAGGTGAGTGTCGGTCCTGTTTCTAGTTCTCAATTAACTGCCTGTCCAATGCATGCCACCGCAGGGCTCAAGTCAGTTCATACTTTTATTTGGCATTAAAGACTATGTACAAAAATAGTGACCTTGGCTCCCTGCGGTTTTCTGAACGTGTCTGGCGATTGGTATGTACACACAGCAAAATAATATCTTACATTTATAGGCTGTCTGTCAGACTGAAGGCTCCTTAAAAATTGTATACAGGAATTGCTTCTCCCGGCATTGGAATGCTGCCACTTCTGGGCAGAGTGCGGCAGCAATTTAACAGCATACTATGACAGTCACAAAAGTTTAGGACACAAAGGGAAAAAATTGCAGGGACAATTTAGGGCAGGATACTGAAATTATACAAACTGCAAGAGGGCCAGGACAATGGGACAAACATCTGGATGTCAGTAATAAATGTCAAGGGACGGTCTGAAAAAAAATGCCACCTAATGCCATCCTGGGGCACTGCTTTGGCAGGAACAGTGCCTCCTATTGACTCACCAAGAGCACTCCCTGGGGCACAGTGGCCTGTCGGGATATGGCATCCTATTCTAGTGCCTCTTCTACTGGAGCTAACATGGCAAGCCGCTGTGGAGATGAAAGGAGAGAGCTTCATTTAAGATCACGCAGCTAGTCATGGGGATGTCAGATGTGTAATTTGCTTTGAGTGGTGTGGGTCTGTCTAAGCAGAGACATGCACTGGTGACGGGCTCCTTCTCCCGCTCTGGCGCCCAGTGGGGGCATAGCCCGCCATTCAGATCAGCCTGGATCCCAGTCCCAGCCACCCAAAGCAGCCCCAGGGGAGCTGGCTGTCAGGTCGCGCAGACAGTCAGGTTAAATTTTGCAAACCAAAGTGACTTGTGGCTCTTGGGAGCCTGATGAGCCTGGAAGGAAAGGAAACAATGGCCCCCTTTGTTCTCTGGGCTGGCAACAATGTGCCGGCCTGAGAGTGCAGCGCATTACAATGACATTATAACAGGTTTCAGAGTAGCAGCCGTGTTAGTCTGTATTCGCAAAAAGAAAAGGAGTACTTGTGGCACCTTAGAGACTAACAAATTTATTAGAGCATAAGCTTTCGTGAGCTACAGCTCACTTCATCGGATGACATTATAGTTGCACTCCCACCCTGGGTGTGAGGAAGGATGGGCCGGGTGAAGGAGCTTGACAGCTGGGGGGAAGGGACCTGCCAGGGGCATCTCAGTGTGGTCTCAGACAGGGTTCTACAGAATGCAGCAGGAAAACACTCGAGGGCAAATTCAGGGCCCTATTCACCACCCTTGTGGCATAAGGGGCCGCCAAATGGGCAGAAACTGACCCTTCCTCTGTGAACATCAAGCTGCTTCAGCCCCCAGTAAAGCGGGTCAGTGAAGGGAGTAGGGGGGAAGCAGGTGTGGCTATTCTCTGTTTTCCCCGGGCTATAGGGAGCCAGGGCATCACAGTGTAGGTTAGAGCTGTCTGCAGATTCTGCTTCTGGCCAACGCGGGCCCTGCCAGGTGCTGGAGTGTGAGGACTGCCAAGGTGTCTGAAAGCCACTGTAACCCCCCCGGAACCAGGGGCAGGCTGGACAAGCTGAGCGGCGGGGGCCTCGGTCCCACTTTTCTGTGTAAGCTCCCGGATGCCCAGCACCTTCTCGCTAGTGCCCCTGCCCAGCGTGGTGAGAAGCTGGGCTCAAAGGCTGTGCATGGTGCAGGGGCAGAAGGTAACCCAGCCAGGCTGGGACTTCCCTTCCCCTTTGCGTGGCCTGCATCCACAGTGCAATGAATTAGTAAAGGGGGAGGAGGCTGGTTGCTCTGAGGGCCCCTCCCCCCAGAACTGGGACTGCACATGCAGGTGCTGAGCAATCTTCTCTCATGGTGTCTTGCCAGAGAGCTTCACCCCTGACCCTGAGGGAGCCCCTCCAGCAGTGCAAAGGTTAAGTCCTTGACTCTCTGCAGAGCCGTCCTAGAAGGATGCCAATTAGTGCCCGTTCCTGGTGCAGGATGGGGGATCTGGACTTCTGCCCACTGGGACCTAGGCTGAGACCCTGGAGTCATCTCTGATTGGCCACCAAACAGCCACGGATCCTTTCATCTTCTGGTCCCCACCGGTAACCGCCACAGCCATGCAGCCCCCACTGCACAATGACTTGGCAGCTCCTGCTGCCTGACTCACCTTGAGATGAGAGCTCTCAGGGCAGCTGTTCCAGGGCTAGCAGGAGGGGCTGCGTCAGCCAAGCAGGCTGGGGCACACAGAGAAGGGACATGAATGGCGGAGCCAGAGTTCGATGGAAAGATCCTCAGCTGGTGTAAATCAGCATCACTCACTGAGGCCGATGGGGCGAGGCCCATTGATACCAGCTGAGGATCTGGCTTCAACTCTCCCCATTCTCAGCCAGTTCCTGAGTCAAATTTCACTAGCCCTCATCATTTTAAACACACATTTTGATCTATTCTTTCAGCTCTGTTCGTATTCTAGCCAATTCTACCAGCTAACTCGCTCTTTCTAATGCCCTGTACCATGCTTGAGCTAATCACTCATTGCCGCATCCATCCAGAAGTGCCTTGCTTTGCTAGGAAGAAGAAAGAGATTTCCATCTGTGAACCTGCCCCTTCTAGTCCCTATAGAAAGAACCTCCCTCAGCCCCTGGATAAAGAGCGATCATATTTTCCAAAGTCATTAGGATCCAAATAGCACCACAGAGAGAGTGATGGAAAATGTGTACATTGGTTCAAGCTGTAAAGTTTCATTTCAGCAATGGAAGATCTAGCTCAGTGCATTTGCCTTTATAATAGCGTGGTTTCTTGCTTTCATTTTTTTTTAACTGAGGTTAGATATTTGCAGCTAGAGCCAGAACACGGTAAGCAAACTACTTCAGGACAACATGATGAAAGGAACCTCTGATTGCAATTGGGCTTTACGACTGGAACAAATCATGGGACTGATAGTGAGACTAGCAAATTGTCAAGTGTAATAAATCACTTCCAAAAGGTACTGGAATGCTGGAGTGTGACTCATCTTCCTCATTGCCAGCCCCTTGCCCCTCCCGGGACATTCAGCTCAGCCGCCTCTCTGCCGGGTCCTCTGATCTCTGCCTCAGAAGATTCATAGATATGGGGGTGCCAGTGTCAGAGCCAGGGAGAGCCAGGTTCCTAAATGGAAATGGAGGGTACAGAGTAGCGGTCACTGGGGTTTGGCTAATTTGACCCATCAGAGAGAGCCAGGCAGAGTCAGGGCTGCATTTGGGTTTCCTAGACCTAGTTGGCTGGGGAGCCGTCTTTCAAAGGTGAGGGCGGTTTGGATCCTGCTCCCATCTCTACAAATCCCAGAAGTCTGGGGTGCACATGTGCAGACAAAGCACTCTGGGTTCAGCTGGTCTTTAATGCTGATGGGAGAGGTGCCGTAACAAAGGAACGTGCTGCCCAAGATGTTCCCCCCCAGAACCCTGAGCCTAGCTCCCATTGCCCCTCTTTGCTGGGCAGCCACTGCCAGGTGAAAGTGCAAGATCCCAAGCCTTGAAATAGTCGATCCCTTTGGCCTGACCCAGCATGTCCCCTCCCAAATGGTGACGTTCCCCTGCCTTCTGCATCCCCATGCCACAAATGCAGCCCCTGGGCTCTGAGGTCCCTTTGCCTCCTGCAGGCTTATGCAATGGATGCCAAGGAACTGTAGGAGGCGCTGTGTCTGGACTCAGGCAGCTCTGTGCAGCCCCCAACTGTGGCAGCAATTTACTGCCACACTCTGGCCCCAGGGCAGATTCTGAAGTCCAAGTCCTTGCATCAGATATTGCTGAAAATGCTCCTGTGATGCCCTGTATAGTCACTACACGGCCAGTTCCTCCCCCTCCCCTTTGCCGGGGGCACTCCATAAAGCCAGTTCCGAGTCTTTTTTAATGGCCATCAGCTGGTCTAAGCCCAAAGGAGGAGAAAATGATTTGTCACTGATAGACGAGCTTAATCCCTCAACACTTGCACTGAATCCCGACATGTCTGGGGGCTTTAGTGTTTATCTGGGGCTGACATCAGCGCTGCCCTTCTCGGCAGATTGCGCCAGATGTGCTCAGCTGTCTGCAAGCTCTGCATTCCTTAGCAGCGGAGTGGAGTCCTTCGTCTGCAGGACGCAGAGTTCCCAGCACTGCATTCCAGGGAAAAGGTGAGGGCCGAGGTCTCTGTCGAAACTGACCCAACCTCATCCAGCTGTCATTGTGGAATCCCGTTTTAAAAACGCAGGGCAGTGTTGGGGAGGGTGGGATCAGAAGTGGAAATGCACAAGTCCTATCGACAGGCCGGCCGGGACATAAAGACAATCTGGCACTCACCCCAGCCACAATGCCCTGGGCCTCTGTCATCTCTACAACGTCAACCGGGGAGTAAACAGGCCTGGGATACTGCCTCCTCCTATAATGCATCACACCGCCTGTTTCATCCTTTTGCAAACTCTCCCCCTGCAGGAGGCGAAGTCCTGCTGACATGGACAGCCCCCACCTGCTCAGCAAAGCCCCTGGTTTCAAGTCACTTATCTACAAGCCAGCCCCAGTCACCAGCCAGTAAAATAGGCTCAGTCCTGGGAAAATCTGACCTTTGTGCATAGACTGCTCCAGGATGCCAAGCACAGCCCTCTCTGTCCAATACAGACCATGCATCAGGACGGGAGACCGCAGACTGTATCACTGTATGTGGGGGGCAGGGGGGAGCAGTGTTTTAAAGCTATAATGTCTCTATTGTGCTCAAGCAGCCTGGCTCATTGCCTCTGGTAGCTCCTGTTTTTCCTTTACATTTGCAAAAGGCATTTGCATCCCCTTAGACTCCCTAGCGAGTCCTTTGGCATGGGCTGGTCTGGAGCAGCCTCGGGTTATTTATGAGCCCCTCCAGCCATAAATGCTTCCATAGGCTGTTGTTAAAGGCTAGTGACATATGATTTCACTACAGGCGTGAAGGGATGACAGGGCTTTGTGTAAAGAAAGGCAGATCTCTGAATTCAGTGGCGCTCGGGGTCAGCCAACTTTATCATGTGTCTGGGCAGCTAATCAGGCCCCTGAACTCCTGAACTGCAGAGGGGACGATATGTTTTTTAAACACACATGGACGCATGGATTTCCCTTCCACCTTGCCTGTGGGTTTCAGATTAAAGCTCCTGGGGCCAATACAAGCATTTGCCAGGCTGCACTCTGCAAAGACAGCTGCACTCTTAATAGCAGCCAGCCACTGAAGAGAGGTTTCAGAGTAGCAGCTGTGTTAGTCTGTATTCACAAATACAGACTAACGAATACAGACTAACACAGCTGCTACTCTGAAACCTGTCATTATGCAAGGCACTGAATTTAGCCGTATAGAGTGGAAATCTGTCAACTTCATGAAAAAACTCGTACAGATACAGACAGACATCATCTTTCTCTCCAAATTCAAACAGATGGACATCATACCAAAAGGACTGAAAATTTGTTAGTCTCTAAGGTGCCACAAGTACTCCTTTTCTTTCCACTGAAGAGATGGATTCAAGCCACACGAGATGGCCCAGGATCCTGAACACCCCAATGTCCATGAGTGGTTTGTGGCTCATTATAAACACAGGGCCATTAACAAAATTGAGATCAAAGTTCAGGGGACTTCAGAGCGAGGGTCTTGGGGCCGGTGCGTCTCTACGGGTGTGTGGACACTGCAGTCCCGGGGCGTGGTTGCAGCATGTGTAGACATGACTGCGCTAGCGTTACTCTGTCTAGCGTGGACGGCGGAGCAGTGCCAGCAGGGCTCCCGCGTGGGCTAGCTGCCCGAGTACATACCCAGGCGCTTTGTACAGCCTGCAGTGGAGCCCAAGCTGGATGGAGCTAGCTCAGGTGTTCACCATTGCAGACCTCCCCTATGAAAGCAGGCCGGGGCTCCCTGGCCAAGCCCCTTGTGTCTCCATTTACACCTGTGCAAAATGAGTGTCAAATACTACCGCTGCTGTAAGCGAGCTGGGAATTCTGATTTGGTGGCGGTCTACAGCCACGGCATAAATAGTCGTGCAGCTGGGGAGAATCAGCTGCAGGAAAGGGGCTGATTCTCCACTTGCTTATCCTGGTCTTACTCAGGGGGTAACTTCATTGACTTCTGCACTTCCGCCCGTGAGCCCAGGCCCCAAGAGGGCACATTCTGGAAAGCTCTGAGGCCCCCACCATTTTTATAGCAGTGCTGACGTTGCTTTGCCGATCAGCTCGGGCTGGAGCTCTGGCTCTGAAGACAACCCCTCTCCCTAGGTGTCAGAGCTCGGGCCGGAACGTCCACACTGCTATTTTTAGCGTACCAGCCTGGGCCCTGCTGGCGAGACTCTGTCGACTCTGGCTGCGAGCCTGGCTCCCAGCAGCCGTGTAGACGTACTCTCCGTGGCCGAAGTCCTCCGGCCTTTCAGTGGGCACTGTGCTCCCAGTGTCACTTGGGTGCTGGTTCTTAGGCCACAAGCCGGGACTGGCCTTTTGCTTTGGCATCAGAACGTTTGCGCCTCGCAGCCTCGGTGGTTCTGCTGCAGCTGCTGTGGGGTAGCGGCAGGGGACAGCCTGCTCCTGGGCGCTGACGCTGCACTTCCACTTGGCCAGCGAGTGCTTGGGGCAGGGACTAGCTTTGCTCTGGGTTTGTACAGACCCTAGCACAATGGGATCCTGGCCCACAACAGTGGCTCCTGGGCGCTGCTGCAATACAAACAACAAAGCCAAAATCCTGCTGGGCCAGATTCTCCACTGGTGGAAACAGGGCAAGCTAATGCAGCTGTATCTATTGACTCCAGCAGAGCATTTGATCCACCAGGCACAGGGGAGCAGCACCGGAGAGCAGCCCGTAGGTTGCACAGTGAGGCAGCACTGAAGGGGTTAACCAATGGGACTAGCACTATGAGAAGTCATCATGCATTCAAGGGGCGCCTGGCTTCTGCCTCTCCTCAGGTGGGTCAGGAGTAGGCCCACCTCTCCCCGACAGCCCTCCTCACTTCCCATTACCTCCACTCCCGCCTCCCTGCCTGCAGCAGGCTGTTAATAGCTCTGCGTTGTCACAGCAGATCTGCACCCTCCTACGCCCCACAGGAGACGCTTGCGGTTGTCTGCACGGATCAGTTTATGCTTGAACACGTCAGCCCCGCTCTCATGGCCCTGCTTGTGCTGGTCCAAGAGGAAGAGGAAGTCATTTTAACCCCCTGAATCAATGGGCAGGACACATGCAATGTGACCATCCCCCGGCATTCGGAAAGCATGAGTCAGGCCCCCCTGAAATTATGCGCTTGGCTCCACGCTCACGAGAGCTGACAAGAATAAATGGGTGGGGGGGAGGGGGTGTCTTCTTTGAATTCTGGGTGTTGAGCCTTTAGGGGTCACGTTCTCCAGCTTTTTCTCTGCAGCCATGAGGGCTAGAAAGTTACTTTTTCATTTGAATGACAGTGGAGCTCATCAGGGAGTCACATCTCCCGCTGACTTCCCCCGGGGCCCAGGATTTCACCCCAAATCAAGTGACAGTTGCAATAGCGTCCCAAGAGCTGTCATCGCGCCCCATGGGGTGCAGAGGAGGCCTGAGGCACACTGGGTAGAAGGCCAGGCTCTTGCTGCAATAGCTCGTGTTGACACAGTGCATCCAGCCACATTTCGGCTGGGAGGATTATCAAAGGAGTCGGGCAGCCAACTGCGGCGGAAGTCAACGAGAGCCGGGCCCCTTTGCAAATCCACCTTTCACCCTCAGTTCCGAGTGGATGTGGATTGTTACTCGGCTCCCAGGGAACCCGGGCCGTTGAATGCTGGAAAGAAAGTGGGGGGGAAATCTTTGCTGGTCACTGACGATATTGTGACCTCTCCCCCAGCCAAGCTTCTTAGTTATTTCATGCTCTGAGGCGGGTCAGAGGGCGGAGAGCGCTGCCACGCGAGGGAGAGAGAACCATTTCCCAGCCACAGCTCTGTGCTTAGCCATGTCCCAGCCGTAACCGCAGCCTTGCAGGTTGTCCTATGATCGTGTCATCCAGCTGGAAGCAAACTCCTCCAGACACACCGGGAAACGGTTAAGAGGTGGCTTCTCCTGAGGAGGGTTTCTTGGAAGAAGAAGAAGAAGAATCCTGTGTGTGTCTGGAGTGTCTATTCTGAAAGGACCTTGGAGCATTTTAGATACATTCATAATGGCTCACTACAGCCCCAGGGATAGAGGACTGTAGCAGTTCGCCACAAGGCCCTCTTGGCTCCTGGCCCTGCTGTGCTGATAAAGTCACTTGGAGACCCTGGGGTTGGTGCTTTTTATTTACAGGTTGTGATCCCACCACCTTTTCACCATACACAGCATGGGTTCTAGTGTCTGCTCCCAGGAGGGAAGGGCTATCACTCTGCTTCCTTGCCTCTCCTCCCCCTGGCTTCCTTCCCGGCAGCCTTTATCTCGCCCCAGGCTAACTGGGCTGGCTGCTGTCTCCCATTCCCCAGTTAGGCCCGGTTTTCTCTAGCCAGCTCCCATTTGCTTCCCGTAATGGGGGCTGGTGTGACAGAGGGCTGAGTCAGCAGTTCTTGCCTAGCACCCTGTCACAAGGACACTATTATGGTCTGCATTTTACAGATGGGGAAACCGAGGCACAGAGCGGGAGGAGATCTGTCCACAGTCACACAGCAAATTCGGGGCACAGGTAGGAAAGAACCCAGGAGTCCTGATTCCCTGTCCCCTAGTCTAACCCACCAGGCAACATTTCTCTCTTCTATCCACCATCCTACTCACTATCCCAATTGCCTCATTCTCACACACAGCAGAGAGGATATGCTAAGGCTCTGACAGTTCATACAACCCTCTCACAAAAAGATTTCCCCACATAGCTGAGATGTTGGTCTGAAATATGCATTTCCTTTGGTCTACAGAAGATTGGCTCCCGCTCAATAAATCTAATCCAGTTTTAACCTCCATTCTCTCTCTACACAGCAACAGCAGCAGCCTTTACGGGCACGTTGCGTACCATGGTTTCAGCAAGCAGCTCTGGAGAGGCGTCGTTCCAGTTTAAGGATTTGGAAACAGTCCCAGTGAAGAATTATTTTGGGCCGTCTCTGGAAGGACACAGAGCACTGCCTGTTTATCTTGAAATGTGCTCCTTTCTGCCCGGCAAAACTGCACTGCAGCATGAGGTGCAGGCCAGTGTCGCAGCTCAGCCATTGCAATTCATCATGCAGAATTTGGTTTTATTGTACTTCGAACTCCACATGTGCAAAGATCTGGACTGACACTAGTTTCTCGTGATTTGACAGCAGTATAACTGACAGCAGCACTGGGCCCCTGGTGGCTATGCAACGTCTCCCACGTGATATCATAGGTGCTGGAACTAGGGGTGCTGCCGCACCCCCTGGCTTGAAGTGGTTTCCATCATATACAGGGTTTACAGTTTGGTTCAATGGCTCTCAGCATCCCCCACTATACAAATTGTTCCAGCCCCCTTGTGTGAAATCAAGCCTTAGTAACATCAGTGACAGAAATGATCTCCTAGCCCTCATTTCCCGGGGTTTTACAGCATTAAGTTTCTCCTGATTTAGGACCAGATTCTGGTCTCAGTTACACCAGTGTAAATCTGGAGTAGCTCCTCCAATGTTAACTGTGATCTGAGTCTGGCCCGCTCCTTCCTGTCAAGTGAGAGTTGAATCTGCCCTTTAGTTTTTCCTCGGAGCTCTTCTTTGGAGAATTTGGCTTTTCCTTATCACCTTGCTCTGCTCTGTTGGGAGAGCACGGAGACGAACCGCTTGGAAAGGCCAAATGAAAATGAACCGCATCAGGATTTGATTTCTTGAGCAAATTACGGTCACCGGAGAAACTGGCATTTCCCTCTGAGCAATGAGGGTTTGCTCCGTTCAAGGTCATTCACCTCATGACATACCGAGAGGAAGCGTTATTGTGAGTGATCTGGGTGCGTGAGATGAGCAGTTGTTAACGGGTGAGACAGCTGTGTGCATGCATGGCAGTATGTGTGTTTGTGTGAGATATGCAATTGTTTAGCTGGGAGGGAGAGACGTGTGTGTCTGTCTGTGCAGCTGTGTTACATTTGCAGACTGGGCACAGTGTGTGGCGGGGTGGGTGGACAGATGTGGCTCTGTGACATTCCCAAACTTGCCCCCGCTTAGTGGGATAAGAATTAGGGTGCTAAAAATAGAGCGTAGCTGTGACGGGAGGGGCTAGTTGCCCTGAGTACTTAGCTAGCCAGGACACTAGGCAAGGGGCAGCGAGCCCTTGCCACCGCGGTGGCACTGTCTTTTGTAGCACGCTAGCATGGGTAGCTCCTCAAGCTGCAACTTACACCTGCAGCTCCAAGGGGAGACGTACCTGTAGCGGGGCGGAGGTGCTCGCTCTGTGTGCATGTAAATAGTTAATTGCTAAGGACAGACAGCGCTCCCAAACGTGGAGCAGAGTTCCTGGGTTTTGGAGAAGCACCCGAATGTGTTGTATCGTGTCGGGGGTTAGACCAGTTGGCTCTTGCAGTCCCTTCCAACCCCCTGGTTCTCTGACTCTTCTGGCCCTCCAGGGGAAGGCAGCAGCACACTGCCGGGCTTTTTGCTAGATCCTAAAGAAACAATTACAAAAACTAAGCACCCCAAATAGCTTTCTTGGGCATTCAGCTTAAAGGTTACAAGCAAACAATAGCATCTGGGGTTAGCACAGAAGAGATCCACAAGCGTTAAAAAATAAACAGAAATAAACCGGATCGCATCTAGCTAAACATTCTGATCTTCTTACACAGTTGGAGTTCCAGATAAGTAGGGCTAGGTATGATCTGATGATTTATGATCATACTTGGGTTAAAGCTCCTTACAGCATTGCTGCTCTCTCCCTGCAGCCCAGAGAGACAGCAGAGGGCTGGGCAGGACTGGGGCCTGCGTGTTGTGTGCATAATCTGCTCTAGCCCGGCCTTACTCCAGCATAAACATATAAACAAAATCCACCTTTGAAATCCCCCCCCGAAGATTTGGAACCTCCAGCCAAATTCAATATTTACCCTGGAGAGGGGAAAGCGCCTCGCTGGGACGGGGCCAGCTGCCCCGTGGGGACAGAACGCACAGGGTAGAACCTCCCGGCCACGGGGCTAGTTCCATCAGCTTTTGCTTTGTGCAAAAACAACAAACAAGCCACCAAACATCCCCAGGCAGCGATCTGCCCCACCTGCATCGGGGCTAGGAGCCAAACGCAGGACATTGCTGGGGACGTCTGCGCCAAGAGCTGCTCTTTGATCCCAGCCCCAATCCTTTGTAGCTTTTATTCTGCTTTCTTCTCCACTGTGACGTGGCGTCCGGAGGGGCTCCAGTCTGGGCAACACCACAGGGTGACTCTGCTCTTCCGACCATGCTGGGTTGTGGTGGTTATTGTTCCGCTCTTTGTTTTGTAGCAAGGTGGGGGCGGGGAAATGACGGGAGGGGGCCAAGAGCAGGTCAAGCAGTGCAGATGTCTGGAATGGAAACGCAGGCAGCCCCTAGCCCAGGAAATGGCTCGCCGTTCACCGGGCGTTTTCCACCAGGAGATGCAGGGCATGATCCAGCCAGGTGGCTGCACCGTCTGGGGAAACCAGCACTGGCCCAGCATCCGCCTCTCATGCCTGACTCCGCACCATTCGGCTTCCAGCCTGGGGAGTCTCTGGGGCGGATCGGCTCCTTTCATACAGCCCCGCTGCCGGTGCAAGAGCCTTCTCCTCCGCGCTTCCTGCACTCGGGAAGTGCCTTGCAGGACCTCTCGGCCTTTTGCCAGCTGTAGTCCCAATGTCTCTCTGGCATCTCCTCTCCCTGGCCTGCATGTTGCTGCTTCTTGCTCCTTTGACTCGTGGCTATTACTTTGCTCTGTAAAGCGTCTTGAGATTGGAGGACTCTGTTTTCATGCCTGGGCCCCCTTCATAGGGTAGGTCCAGTGGCTAGGACACAGGCTTGGGACACAGGCTCAGGTCTAGTCCCAGCTCAGCCACATCCTCACCCGTGCGACCTTGAGCAAGTCATTCCATCTGCCCTGGGCTTCAGTCCCCCGTTGGGTAGCTGGGGACGACACTTCCCTGCCCCAGAGAGGAGCTGTGAAGCTAACACCTTGGAGGCTCTTGGTTTCTGCAGTGACAAGGCCAGCTAAACAGCCCGCCACGTCCACCAGAGGGAGGCCACGCCAGCCTGGCACCCTGAGCTGAACTGGGCCGGTCTCAAGCGCAAGTAAGATCTAGGCTGGGATTTTCATACCAGTGAAATTCAATAGGCACCTAACTCCCTTAGGCTTCCTGGAAAAGCTCAGCTCTAAAAAATACCTTCTAGCTCTCCCCCCTCGCCCCCATCCCACCCTCACACTTTACATTCAGGCCTGGTGTCAGCTTGGGTTGTGTCTCATTCTGATTAGGAAGCAGGAGGCACTGCCCAGTGGGGGAAAGGTCCTGCTCATAAAGGAGCAGACTGGAACGCGCCAGCCTTGCCAGGTGTGCTGTATTTTTAGACACTAGGATAAGTGTCTGCTCTGCCCTGCTCAGCTGGGCTCCCTGCCTGCCGCGGGAGGGAGGAAACACTGACGAATGCGCCGCTGAGCCCTCATTGAACATCCGTCCAATGGAAACAGGAAGGAGAAATGGCCCATTCAGCACATGTGTTCCCACCGCGACAGGCTGTATGGTCCCGTCCTGCACCGGGCGGGCGGAGGAGAGTGGACCGTAGCTGAGCCCAGCTCCCCATTCGTGGCCTAGAAGAGTCGGGGAGCAGGATGAGCCTTAGCGAGGCAAGCGATGGTTGGAATGACTCTGCCCCTGCACTCTACTAGCCGTCTCCCCTGTCCGGCACAGGGGGAGTGGTGAGCCGGAAAGGCAGCCCGGTGCAGGCGATGGGAACATGCCCCGGTGGAAATGGCTCAACAAAGAGCCAGCGTCTGTCAGCGTCTGAGAACCAGAGTGGGAGCAGTCTCCAGGATCTGGGTTCCCACCTCTGAGGGACAAACCGCCGGGACATCTGGGATGGTTGAGAGCTCATGAAGCTGGCTGTGTGCACTGAGCACCCTGTCAAATGTCCTGGGGCAGCTACCTCCCAAAAGGGATGATCCTGGGGAAACCTGGCCAGGTGGCAGCCCTCGTCTCTGGCCTTTTCTCTGCTTTCAGCTTTCTGGGTCCTCAGTCCTTTGAGCTTCCCCTGGAATGATAGGTGCAAACGGCCCCATAAGCTCAACCTGACCCCTGATCTGCTCCAAACATGACACCAAGCTCACTGGAAAGTCGGCCTCAGGCCTGCACTTGAAATTCAGCCCCTATCCCACTGCAATCTCAGTCCAGCCCCCCAAACCTCATGGCAAACCTGGCCCTGGTTTCAGCTCTGGAACGAGTTTCACCTGCTTTGAGGGGTTTGTTCACGTGCATGTGGCTCTGGCTGGGCGTCCCTCCCCCCTGAGGTCCCCTCACCTCACACTGTGCCCATGGAGTGACGTGCTTGAGCGGGCACAAAACCCACAGACTGGGAACAAAGCCCTCATTCGATTTTAATACCAGCTATGCGCCAGCTGCCGGGAGCGAGTGGGAGGGAGCAGGGGAGGGGGCTCCTCGTCACGGCACCAGGCTCTGTGTTATCCAGGAGTGGATTTACCATGAAACAAACTGCGCGGTGGCACGGGGCTCCTAACGACAGGGGCCCCCCCAAAATGCAGGACAAATCTCATCTGACAACCTGCCCCCGACCCCGGGCCGGCGGTGCAACAGGACTCAGGCCCAGAGCCGGCACCCAGCACCCAAACTTCCTTCCAGAGCCCGCACCCCTCACCCCCTCCTGCACCCCAACCCCGTGCCCCAATCAAGGGCACTCACTTTATTTTCATTTACTTCCCATTACTGATAATATAGGAGGAGGGTGAAGAAAAAAAGAATGAAAAAGCAGGCTGGGGGAGATAAGAGAGAATGTTCTTTTTCTTGGCTGGGTCCCCTGGGGTGGGGGGGGGAAATGAAGCTGCACACAGGGCCCCACTAATGCTCAATCCGCCACTGGTGTTATCCAGCCAAGATCACTGTGGCCTCGGTTAAAGCATTGCTGCGGTTTATGATCTTTTTTCCCAGGCTGATTGGGGTCGGGATCGCTTGGCCTCCCCTGGCCTGGGGACTCACTGGTCCGTGACTCTGAGTCCTCCACTCCTTACCCTGGGCCACATTCGTGCAGGGAGAAGCTGCGGCTTGCAGTCCCCGACTCTTTCGCAGTCAGCTCCAGGCCTATCAAAGCCCCAGAGAGGGGCAGAGTGGAAGGTGTGATCACAACACATTGAGGACAGAAAGGAGGATGCAGCTTCTGGGTGTGGGCTGAGGGGAACCTGGGCAAAATATGGCAGCCAGGGGCAGGCTGCTGCTGCTCAAGTGAAACATGTCCCAGGCTGATCAACAAGGCAGGGCTCTCCTACCACTCTTTGGGGACCCGAGCCCAGCTGCACGCTCAGGCCAGTGGGGTGGGCATGCAGATGGAAAACAGAA
The DNA here is from genome assembly GCF_009764565.3 of Dermochelys coriacea. Taxonomy (NCBI): domain Eukaryota; kingdom Metazoa; phylum Chordata; order Testudines; family Dermochelyidae; genus Dermochelys; species Dermochelys coriacea. The sequence goes on along the minus strand of NC_050085.1, from coordinate 16,478,561 downwards.
TCTGTGGGGGAGGTTAGTGCTGGGAAAAAAATTGAGGAATCCCCTTTAGAGCACCCTAGTCTCCTTTTCTAAATGCAGGGCCGGGACTGTCCGGTCACTGTTCTGTCTCAATCCCCCGCTGCAGTGGGAACCTGACTTGCATCTGCTGTGGTATCTAAACCAATGATGTTGTGTTTCTTTATCCCGGCAGGCACGGTGCGCGGGCAGAACATGAGCAGAGAGTGGTGTGGACCAGAACGCTAGAGCCAAACCCACCTCCCTTCCTCCCAAAACATTTTGATCTGGGTCTGGTGGTTCAAACCCATCCCGGCTTGTGGCTACGAAGTTCATCACACTTTGATTGCGTGGCTCCTGGTGCTGCTGGGAGCTCAGCCGAACTGGCACAGCGGGTGAAACTTTATAGTTAAGGAGACGGCCAAGCTTTCAGAGCTAGAGCCGTGAAGAAGGCCAAGCCATGAGAGTCATGTTATCCTAGGCACACAGAATTCATCATCTAAGATGATGACTATGCTGTTGACTATGCGGGAGGAAGTGGGTCCCGGCTCAGGACTGGGCATTCAGAGATGTGAAGGCCCATTTTCAGCTCTGTCGCCGGCTCAGTGACCTTGGGCAAGTCATGGCATCACTGCTAAATGTCTCTACCTGTGAAATGGGAGTAATCCATACTGCTTACCCACCCTCCAGAGGACAAATTAACTGTTGTACAATGCATTGCGATGTGGTAGTGTCACCCTCTAGTGGCTGGCCCCAGAGTTAACAAGAACCTGCTGTTTACTAACAGCTAATGGAGTTATTCCTTTAGCCCAAGTGGTACTTGCCCTTTTGGTGCTGTAGGTCGCTGGTTTGATACCCCCCCTATGGTGGTTGTATGGATATGTCTGTGAAATTAGTTAGAGCCATAGAAAGAGCAAAGTGTTATTATTATTAAAGCATGGTTCTGTCTATAGATGAGAACCAGCTACACAACTCAGATCTGAATGTGGATCCAAAATCCTTAAGGTTGGGGGGGGTGAGTTATTGTTCCCAAGATGGGTAGAAATTAGACTGGAAAGATGTTGCAGGGGAGGGGAGAAGTTGAGAAGTTCACAATCACGTCTAGGAAATCCTGTTACAAAACCAAACTCCAGCAAGGCATGAGGGAGCCAGCAGGTTCTGCCAGGAAGCGTTATCACTGATCATTCTCTCATCCCAGCTCCCGCCAGCTTTGTTCTCCCCCCACGCTGCGGTAGGGAAATAGTTGCAATTCCTCCGGTACAGAAAGAAAGTCCAGGCTTGGTACATAAGAAGAAAAGCAGAACAATTCAAGTCTCTTTGGAAAAGAAGGGACTTTTGTTCTGCAGCTCGGTGTTGTAATGTTTGGCCTTAAATGAAAAGAACGACAGCACCAGCAACAAAGAACCCTCCTCCCACCCCCCCACACACACCCAAACAAGTGACGCAAGTAGGGAGAAAACAGCTGACAGAACACCCCAGTACATAGGCTCCTTCCACAGAGATCCTGCAAGCTAGAAGGGGTTTGCATCTCGTAGTCAAACCAGCAGGGAGCAAAGCATCTTGGAGGAATGCTCAGCCTGCCCCAGGAGGGGAGTGCAATCAGGTCATCTACTTGCGGGCTGTTTTATTTGCTGTAAATATTTATCAAACCCAAAGTGCCACGTTTTCCCAGAACCGGTTGGGATTGACGTGCATTGCGGCTCAGCTACCTGGGAGGCAGCCATTCCTCTTGCCAGCAGGTTGAAATGAAGGATGATCACGAGCCAGATCATAATACACAGGGGAAGATGCGCCCCTGTGCAGGCACCAGGGAAAGGATGGCAGAGAGGGTCTTTATGCCTTAGTCAGGAGCTACCAGAGCTGATATGTCCCCAATGCAGGCTAAGGCAACCGTGAGCTTCGGTGACTCCTGATGGGGCCCTGCCGGGATGCAGAATTGCTCAGAGCATAGGTCTGCCCTAGCCATGCCCCCTCAAACACCAGCACTGACCTCTTCTTCCCCACCAGACTGCCCTGCGCTCCCCTCTGTGCCGAAGGCTGCTCCAGATGGCACTGATCCTAACCCTGTTGTAGGGGCTTCTACAGCAGGGCCCTATGGCTGCCCTCTGGCTTAACTGCTGCAAGGGGTCCAGAGCACAATGACGAACTGAGCCCACGGGCTGGGATTTTCCAAAGCGCTCAGCATTGGCCCAGTTCTCCTCCCATAGGCATCAATGGGAGCAGAGCGCGGCCAGCTTTGGAAAGCCCAGCTCCTGCTGACAGAGCTCTTTGCTGGCGCCTTTATAGAACTAGTCGGGACTTTTTCAACAAAGAGGGGTTGGGTTTTTTTGGTCAGAAGAGTGCTGATTTGTCAAAACCGAAACCTCACTTCCCAGTGGCCCCGGGTTTGCCCAACGGCCCAGTTCAAAAAAGCACAGAGAGAAAAGCAAGGTTTGAAATTTTCAAACTGTTTCATTTCCAAATTTCTCAATAATAAAAAAAACGCCTGGTTTTCCAGTGCCTCATGACTCTTCGTTGAGCCAGTTCAGCTAATGGCAGCAAAAAAGAACAAAGGCAAGAGGTCAAAATCCAGAGGGAATGTTTCGATGGACTGCAAATGACAATAAATAAATACCACAGCAGGTTGCCGGGTCACAGAGAGATTCAGCTTTTCATCCTAATTCGAGGTGGGAAAAATATCATGCTCTCGTAAGTACTCACGGGACGAGAACCGTCCTCCCCTCACCCCAGCACTGCTCATGCCCCCTTGTGAAGTCAGTAAGTATTTACCCCCCAGCAGTGCCTGGCCCACCCTCCCTCTGGAATGGGATGAAGAGGCTCCCACAACATCTGCCTCATCTCATGCCAGACCTGAATTCAGACCGTTGCATATAAATACCTGTGTTCTGACCTGCGTATAAATACCAGAGTGACTGCTCTATGCCAATCAGTGGGGAGTGGTGTGGAGAGAAGGGAAAGCATGATGCTTTCCCAGCTTTGCAGCACCATGCACCAGGCAGAGAGAAAGGGACGAGGGTGCTGGGCAATGAAATGTACTCTGACAAGTTCCCTTCGTCGCAAGGCAGAGGGGTCACGCTGGAAGCAATCAGGAGCTAATCATTCCCTCTTCAAACCCACTGGAGGGCACCAGGATTCACCAACCTTTGCAGGGGGCTTGCGTCCAGTTTGAGAGGGAATCTGTAATTGTTTTGTTGAGTGCAGGCCCACCCAACAGGCCCGGTCAGGAGCGGGGCTTCATTGCCCTGGGCACTGTGCAATCATAGAGAATGACACAGTCCTTACCCCAAGAAATTTATCATTGGAGGCATCAACCCTGGAAAGAGTTACGTGCAGGCTTAACTTCAGGCACGGGCGTCACAGTGAAGTCAATGGGAAAACTCACATGCTTATTCGTGCTTGTCTGGCTTGTCTTCCAACCCACTGATCCTGCCCGTGCCCAAGCGTGTATGTAAGCGTTTGCAGGACTAGGGAGTTTGGAGCCAAGACAGACAAGCAATAGTCAGACAGGAGCCCAGTCAAATCTCTGAGGCAATAGCAGATTCCTCTCTTGCCTTTTGTAAACCCCCTACCCTAACTCCAATATGAGTTTATTTTTAAGCCCTATCTGTTTTCCGTTAGTTTGTTCTAACTCCTGCCCACTGAGCTTTCTTTTCTAGCTGCAAACATTGCCTACTGGGGGTGTGGGGAGGCGCTGGAGGGCAGTTTAGGGGTTTGTACGAACCCTTGCAAAACAAGACAGCTGAACTCCTCCTGGCTCCATCCCCTCCCACCCTGAGATTCCCAGCAGCTACTTGGTGCTGGGAGAGAGCCCAGCTGTTTGAAAATCATCTTAGGGACAATCTTTGTAGCATTTCAAAACACTCCCCGGTTTAGTGCAATGACTAGAAGGGGCCTGAGCCTGCTGAAGACCAAGCAGGGACCCAAGGGAGCAAACGGGTTCTGTCTCTCCTAAGGGCATGTTATTCTGTCCCCTGTCCCCCGCAGAACTCAGCACAAGGACATGAAAGAGCGTGAGAACGGAGAGCTCCACCAAGGTGCAGCTCCCCATGGACGGCAGCGCCAGCCGCAGCTGCTGAGCTCACGGCCACTGGCTGCCCTTTGCAAGAAAGATTGGGAACAAAAGGGGCTGCTCAGCATCCCCCCGGGAGAGCAATAAAAAGAGCCATTCCCCTCTTACTGCATGTCAGCAAAGGGAGTGGACAGAGCAGCCAAAGGTGCAGCGCCCTGGGGACTCTGCAGACAGATGTTTCCCTCTGGAATGCTCCTGACACTGGGATTAGTGCCTGGCCCTGATGGGGAAGGCCTCCGGAAGTGGCTCATATGCAGAGCGATTCTCTTCTTGCTCAGGTCCTAAGCCAGCGTTAATGGCAAAATCAACAGCCAAGCTCCTACCAGCTCACTGATCTGGGTTCAGTGGGGTGACCCAATGGATGCTCATGGAGTTACACAAGTGTAATGGAGAGAAACTGGCCGGACAGAGATATTTTCAACATAAGCAGCAAAGACGAGCTGAGCTGAGTTTATTGTCTCATCTCCAGGGTGTCAGGATCCCTGTATCCAGGGGTGTAGCGAGGAGGCTGCTTTGCGCCTGGGGAAGAAGGTTTATTGGCAATTAACAGTGCTGGTGATGGAGGTGTCCATGCCTCCTGGTCTGCAGGGAATCCTAGCATGGGCTCTGCCATGATCCAGCACTCCTCCCTGCTGCCCTGGGACCTACAGCATTAACTCTTTCAGTGCCCACCAGCATGGGCGCACATCAAGAAGTCTAAGCCTAACAGCCCGACCTCTGTTGGGGGCTGGGTGGGGTTTGATTCAGCACCTGATAAAGAGAGGGGCCAATGGTGAAATTTGGAGGTAGCTCTGGGTTGGGCTTCCAAATACCCTGCAATGTTGTGGGGTGGCTGGATTTGGAGGGGTTGGGGAGGGGTGATTTGGGTCCTTCTCTAATGTAACCCCCAAATCTTCTTTCTTTTACATCGTGCCTTGGACTGATGAGGCTAATAGCCTGAATCACCCTGGGTTACTGCATGGGGGTCTGTAATTAATACAGGGGCGGGAGAATCAGACTCTGTCTTTGCTGCTGGGCCACGGGGTTTGTTCTTCCCCTCCTGGGGCTCAGAGCAACTGTCAGATCAGAAGGGGACTCCAGCACATTCAATGAGATGAGACCAGACCGCTTTGTTGGTGTCAATTTGATGGCTTCTCTCTCACGCCCTGAAAAGCACAGAGAAGCCCTGACAAAATCTTCCCCATAATAACAGGGAGCTAATTGCTGTGAAACACCCACTGACTGTTAATTACAGGGGCCTGCCCTGGCTAATTGCTCTGTAGTTCTGGGGAATATTAACCATATTCCATCAACGGTGGTGGTGCAGCGTTAATAGTGACAGGTTGCACTTTTCAGCTTCAAGTCCCTGGCAGAAATGAGTTCATGAACCCCCCAGCTTGTGTGAGCTGCGAAGCACAATGCAGTAAGAGAGGAGGATGGTGACGCTGACACTTGGGGGGTGTTAGCAAGACCCCGCAGCAGTCGACCTGCACCCCCTGCTGTCATCGGAACCGCTCAGTGTTGTAAGGGGGCACCCACAATGCACCTGGCTAGGTGTGTAGAAAAATTCCTTCCTGGAAGTGCTGCAGGACGGTTCCAGCATTTAGGCGCAGTCGATATCTTACCAGGGGACGATAACACAGCCACGGCGGGCCCAGGTCAGATGTCTCAGGCTTGCAGGGCTTCGGCTCTGGGGCTATAAAATGGCTGTGTAGACTTTTGGGATCAGGCTGGAGCCCGGGCGCTGGGACCCTCCCCCCTCGCTGGGTGTCATTGCATTGTGCCTCAGTTTCCCTGTCTAAACTGGGGATGCAAGCGCTTTGTCTTGTCTAGTGCAGCTATTTATTGGGGGGCAAGTGTGATCGCTCACTCTGCGCATGTGCAGCACCCAGGGGGCCTCGATCTCAGGCGGACCTCTAGCTGATGCTGCAATACATACAATAATTACAACCACAGCTTACCCCCGGCAGCAAAAGCTGCAGAAGCGAGGAGTCCCACCAATCTATTTCTATGGGTAAAGGCTGGAGGCATGAGCTGTGGGGTTTGATAAATGGGGCCCCCAGGAGTTTCTTTTTGCAGAGTTATGGACTAAGAGGTTCTGCGACCAACAGCCTGGCTTCATGCCACGGTGAAATTGCACAGGATTAAGCGAATGTTGACTGAGAAGAGGCGTAATGTAAACTTCAGGGAGAAGGCGCACAAGTGGTACGTGGCCCTGTGACGAGGAGAACTCGATAACAGCACAAAAAACAGCACAAAAAAGAAAACTGGAGACATTTCCAGGTGGCCAACCCCCTGCCCCCTGTCCCCGGTCTCCTCCCCTTCCCACCAGCTTGCTCCCTCTTTAACCTCCAGTCCCAGCTGCACCCCGCTCTGTCCTGACAATGAGTGTTGCCCACACTCCATCAGCTGCTCTTCCAGGTGTGGAGGAGAGGAACATGTGAGAGAAGCTCCTCCTTATACCGCCCCTGCTCCTGCCAGGCTTGTCTGCTCCTACAGCCCCTAAGGGGGTGACATTTAGCCACTGGAAGTTCTCTGGGGCAGGAACCATCTTTTGGGGTTGTATTTGTGCCGGGCCTGGCCCAACAGGGCCTGGCTGCATGCTGGGGGCTTCTAGGCCCCCAAGTAAAATATAATGAGCTCTCAGAGACGCGGGTGATGTTGGGCCGGTTTCCCCACTGCCTCGTGCCCTGTGCAGACAGAGCCCGTGAGTGGGGAATTCTGAGTTGGCAGCAATACACACTCACTCGCACGGGTGGGAGCAGCGACACTAAATGGCAGGGTGGAGTGGAGTGAGTGGAGCCCACTGGTTCCAGCGCTCCCAGACTTCAATTCCACGACCACCGGACTAATCCCCCAGTGTCTCCTCTTGCCATGTCTCAGGACTGTGCCAAGCAGTGGGCTGCACTGAGGCTGTTATCCTTCGCTCCTGGCTTGGAAAGTCCAGCCCTGTATCTTGCACACGAGCGGACGCTGTTCTGGAATGCAATGGCTAACGAATTCTGACTAACAGCACGAGCAAAGCGAAGGTCAAGGAGGGCTCAAAATTGAACCCAGATCTCCTGGGTACCAGGTCAGAGCATCAGCCACAAGACCACACTTCCTGTGAGGTACGCCACGGCTGTCTCTCAAAACCATTTAAGTTGCCATTACTGAAGAAAACTGGGAAGTCATTCTCCACCAGAAGAGAAGAGCAAAGTCCAAAGGCCATCAAGCCTCATCCATCAATCGCAGTGTGATTTACAAAGGAGGGGCATGTGTCATTATCCCCACTTCACAGATGGCGATGCTGAGGTACAGACATGCCTGAGTCTGTAATGCTGCAGGACAGGGTTCAGCTGGAGAGCGGGGCACACAGGCAGATGGGGGCTGGTGGGGCCAGCCAAGTTGCTAGGATGCTGTAGGGAGTGCAGAGCAGAGGAAGTGTATAGGGAGGTAGAAATAAACCTCCACACCCCAGATAGACTCAGAATCCTTCTACTTGTGTCTTATTTTTTTCCATTCAGTGAAACAGTGAGAAACTTTTAAAAAATGCAGGCTTGCGGCAGGGGCTGAGCCGCGGGGAGCGCCTGCCCCATGACGTGCCAGAGATCACACCTCCTGCTCCTCTTGTCCGTCATGTGTAGGAAGTTTGACAGGTGCTGTTTAGCAGATCTCTCCCACGTAGGGGCTGTTACTGCCTCCGCTCTTTCCTCTGCATTTGGGCGCCTGTCAAGGAGATGGTGCGTGTGGCATTGCGTTATTGCCAGGCCAGGCAGGATGCTTGGAATGGGAACAATTAGAGCCTCTTCTCTTTGCAGCAGCTGACCTGTGTGATTGGCAGGGCTTCTCAAGGGAGCCAGAAGGAAGGTGATGGAGAGGTGACACTGGAAGGCAAATGAGAACCTAGAAAATCAGAGAGGAAATTGAACTTTTCATCGGCGGGGGCGGGGGGAAGGATTCTCTTTTTGCAACTAGTGCCCCAAGGAGTTCACCAAAACTATGGATGGGGGAGTGGGGGGTGCAGGCCAAGGGGAATTTCACTCCTTGCCCAGAATTCCCCAAGCACTTGTCCAGTTTTGACCAAGGCGTAAACTCGACATTGTCCTTGCTGTATAGTTTTAAAGCTATTCCTTCCAGATCAGATGCTGGAGCTTAGCTAGATGACAGTAATAATGGTCTGTGCCTTGGGATGGTGTATGGTACAGTCACAATGGTGTCTCTGTAATGGTGTACAGTACAGTCGCAATGGTGTCTCTGTAATAGTGTACAATACCGTCACAATGGTGTGTTTCTAGTAACAGTATAAGGTCCAGTCACAAATGGTGTTCACCTCACAATGGTGTACAGTACAGTACAGTCGCAATGGTGCATCTCTTATAATAGTGTAAGGTACAGTGTGCTTATCTACCAGGGAAGCCTGCAGGACCCATTCTCCAGCTACATTTAATGGAGCTAGGTACAGTGTGAGAGAACAACAGACCATAGGCAAGGAGGCAGCCATGTCTGTACGTGTTCCCTTTGGGCAGGTGGTTAATCCTGGATCTGTCACACTGCACCCTGCACTCTGGCGGGATTTACAGATGCGGGGGCCAATCGATGCCTCACACTTGAAGATCCCTCTGCCCTTCCCCAAAGGGGACGCCCTAAGGACTGTTACCCAACAGCCCTTTTCTCCAGGACTGGGGTCAATTCAGGACCCCCCAGTCTAACCCTCAGATCATCCTAGCTGGCTTGGCTGACGTGCATTCTGCACTGATTTCCAATTAGCCCCTGGCGTGGGTTGGCGTGTGTGTTCCTGTTACACCAGAGCGAACCCGCATGGCAGAGACGCTACGGTCTGTTCACCAGATGGGACGAGAAGGAGGTGGGAGCCGGTGCAGAGATCAGTCTGCCTGCCTGTGGAACCCTGGGCCTGATCCTTCTCGTACCCAGCCGAGTGTGCCCCAGCAGGGGTAACTCCATGGAGATCGACGGAGAGCGGCCACAGTGTAACCCTGGTGACGTGAGAGGAGACTAGGGTGACCAGATGTCCCGATTTTATAGGGACAGTCCCGATTTTGGGGCTTTTTCTTATATAGGCACCTATTCCCCCCACCCCCGTCCCGATTTTTTAACACTTGCTATCTGGTCACCCTAGAGGAGAATCAAGCCCAGTGTCTCATAGACCAGCCGCTGAGAGGGTAAGAATGTAAATGTAAGGAACTGCTTACAACCCCCAGCGATGTATTTAGTGACTGGAAGGGGGAGTTTGTGCTAACACATCTACTCTAAATGCGTTGGCTTGAGGTCGGGGCTGCCTTGCTGGCCACTTCGACAGCCTTCCGCTTCCCCGGCTCTATTATTTATGGCTTAGGGAGCAGGGTTGGCCTAACAAGCTCCACGAGGGCTGTAAACATTTGATCGGGCATGGGCAGGTGCCATCTCTAAGTGGCAGGGAACAGATCCATTCTGGAGCCTATCACTGCAATGAAAGAATCTGCTTACGGGGTATCCGATTATTCTGATTCCCATGTGTTGGTTATTGAGCTACGCGGCGTGGCGAGGAATTCAGTTAAATCAGCCGGGGGCTCAGCCAGGCAATAACTTATTTACTCTTATGAGACAGTAGTGGCCATTCACCCAAGGGCCTCGGCTACTCCAGCTTTCATAAGGGTCTGTATTGGTGATAGATATTTCTAGCTTGAAGAACTGAGGTGGGCGAAGGTCAGGGGAGCTTCACTGCAAACGCCTGCATTTTCTGGAGACGAGGCCATTACACCAAAAACGGCAGGTGTGCCCGGAGCTGTACAGACATAAAGAGGCAAGGTCTGTTCTGTGTCTCTGGGGTGGGCTTGTGGGTGGGGAAGGAGCATGAAGTCAGCATGGGGGTGATGCTAGGAGAGGAAGGCATGTCAGAAAGGGGAGCAGCACCGGGGAGGGGTATCAGGAAGATGGGACTTAGACTGAGGGCTGGGGGAACTCAGAATTTTTGCTTGGGGAAGATGGGGCTTCAGTGCTGGAGGCTTCAGACACTGTCTGCTCTTAGCCCACCCACACAACTGGCAGATTATTTACTCCCTTGCTGGCAGTGGGTTTCTGCGGATCCTGGGAGTAAAGTAAAAAGAAAAGGAGGACTTGTGGCACCTTAGAGACTAACAAATTTATTTGAGCATAAGCTTTTGTGAGCTGAAATTCCAGGACTGCCCTGGGATCGATTCTCCTCCCCCAACCCCCCCAACATTTCCACCTCCTCTCCAGCTTGCCTCCTGCTCCCTGCTTTCCTCTGGCTTCACTTTGCCACCCCCTTCTCCCACTCTCTCACCCCACCAGCTCTTTTTGGACTTCTGACCTTTGTCCCTTGGGTATTGGTCCCAGGTCGCCTCACGACTGCCAGACCTGCCCTCGCACCTGCAACCCTCTAGCACACTGGATCCCTTGCCCTGACCCAAATGAAGTCTAGGTCATCTGCAAACTCTGGGAGCTGTAAACACAGAGCCTAGTGGTATGGCATGGAGCAGTCCTGTCTCCTCCCTGTTTACTGGCAGCAATCACGAGTCTAGACTAGCTGGGGAATAAACAGCCTTATCTCCCCAAATTAGCTCTCACAGGCCGAGCCTGCATGCCAAAGACAGACCGCAGGCGCTGGAAGGGCAGATTGCAGCTCAGTTGCGTGTAGAAGCTGGAGAAAGAGTTCAAGCTGCTTTCCACAAACAAGTCTTGGGTGTCTGTGATTTCCCTTGAAAATGGGGTTCCCCTTCCTCAAGTCTTTTTCCCCCTTGGCATCTGTAACCGGTGATGGGGGAACGTCTAAGCGTTTGGGGCTCAGGTTCCTCTCCAAAAGCCAATGGCTGCTTCTGAAAGTCGTCTGAACCTCCTGGAGCCCCCAAATTCAGGCATTCATGAGCACGTGGGGCTCTTTGGGATTCCTGCTGTTTCCTTTCAAGCTGTAAACTGCAGGCAAACATCCTGCTTTGGGGAATTTTGACACCTCCGTTTATGGTTCCAGCTGGAAGGCAGATGAGCAGAAGCATCCGCAGAAATGAGAAATAATGGGAATGGGGTGGGGAGGTCAGTCAGCCTGATTCTTCGGGCCTGCCAAAGGTTTTGGTTCAAGTTACGGGCAAACGTTTCATCTGAGTTGTACGGTATCTCACCTGGTTTGCTTTATCCTAGCAATAAGGTGCACTGTATAGCCATGACAGATGGGTAGAGAGATGGGTAGTCAGGCTCTCCTTGGTGCAAGTACTAGGGGCCTAACACAGTTTCACTGATCAATGGGGTTTGTTTGTTTCTGAGAAACATGTTATTACCATTCCCACTAGCTAGGTATGGTTTTACAGTATTCCTGTAGCATACCTGTCTCCGCAGCTCAGCCCATGCGAGCTACCTGATAGACCCATGCAAGCAGGTTGCTGTTTTCAACTATAACATGGACAAGTTCTCGTTTAGTTTCTAGGTTTCTCTGCTGGTGTGTTTTGGGGGGCTGATCCCAGTACTTTGATTGCTCATTTCCTTATAATCCTTCTAGGGTAGCAACTCAGGGACACTGTGCATCTTAACTACTTCAGTGCTGGCACGAAATGTAAAATGCCTCTGTGGTGCTACCTCCTATAACTTGTGTGACCTCCCTGAAGTGCCACTGTCTAGTGGTAAATAGGCACTTAAAACACCACCACTGTATTTCATTGCAGCAGATGGCAGCAGGGTAAGTGTGGAATAATAATAACAATAGATGCTTAACCCTGTAGCCATGTGCATTTCATGCCCAGCTCAGCTGAGACCAGCTATGACCCAGAATGGGCTGCAGGCTGGAATTCATCTCAATACCTGAAATAACAAAGGAGAGAATGGAGTTTGTTGTCGCCTCGTCTTCACGATGCCACCCATTCCACACAAAGATGGACTACAAGCCGTCAGGAACAGTATCCCCGATACTGTCACGGCTAACCTGGTGGCAGAACTTTGTGACTTTGTCCTGACCCATAACTATTTCACATTTGGTGACAATGTATACCTTCAAATCAGCGGCACTGCGATGGGTACCCGCATGGCCCCACAGTATGCCAACATTTTTATGGCTGACTTAGAACAACGCTTCCTCAGCTCTCGTTCCCTAATGCCCCTACTCTACTTGCGCTACATTGATGACATCTTCATCATCTGGACCCATGGAAAAGAAGCTCTTGAGGAATTCCACCATGATTTCAACAATTTCCATCCCACCATCAACCTCAGCCTGGACCAGTCCACACAAGAGATCCACTTCCTGGACACTACGGTGCTAATAAGCGATGGTCACATAAACGCCACCCTATATCGGAAACCTACTGACCGCTATTCCTACCTACATGCCTCTAGCTTTCATCCAGATCATACCACTCGATCCATTGTCTACAGCCAAGCGCTACGATATAACCGCATTTGCTCCAACCCCTCAGACAGAGACAAACACCTACAAGATCTCTATCATGCATTCCTACAACTACAGTACCCACCTGCTGAAGTGAAGAAACAGATTGACAGAGCCAGAAGAGTACCCAGAAGTCACCTACTACAGGACAGGCCCAACAAAGAAAACAACAGAACGCCACTAGCCATCACCTTCAGCCCCCAACTAAAACCCCTCCAACGCATCATCAAGGATCTACAACCTATCCTGAAGGACGAGCCATCGCTCTCTCAGATCTTGGGAGACAGACCAGTCCTTGCTTACAGACAGCCCCCCAATCTGAAGCAAATACTCACCAGCAACCACACACCACACAACAGAACCACTAACCCAGGAACCTATCCTTGCAACAAAGCCCGTTGCCAACTCTGTCCACATATCTATTCAGGGGATACCATCATAGGGCCTAATCACATCAGCCACACTATCAGAGGCTCCTTCACCTGCGCATCTACCAATGTGATATATGCCATCATGTGCCAGCAATGCCCCTCTGCCATGTACATTGGCCAAACTGGACAGTCTCTACGTAAAAGAATGAATGGACACAAATCAGACGTCAAGAATTATAACATTCAAAAACCAGTTGGAGAACACTTCAATCTCTCTGGTCACTCGATCACAGACCTAAGAGTGGCTATACTTCAACAAAAAAGCTTCAAAAACAGACTCCAACGAGAGACTGCTGAATTGGAATTAATTTGCAAACTGGATACAATTAACTTAGGCTTGAATAGAGACTGGGAATGGATGAGTCATTACACAAAGTAAAACTATTTCCCCATGGTATTTCTCCCTCCCACCCCACCCCCCACTGTTCCTCTGATATTCTTGTTAACTGCTGGAATTAGCCTACCTGCTTGTCACCATGAAAGGTTTTCCTCCTTCCCCCCCCTGCTGTTGGTGATGGCTTATCTTAAGTGATCACTCTCCTTACAGTGTGTATGATAAACCCATTGTTTCATGTTCTCTGTGTGTGTGTATATAAATCTCTCCTCTGTTTTTTCCACCAAATGCATCCGATGAAGTGAGCTGTAGCTCACGAAAGCTTATGCTCTAATAAATTTGTTAGTCTCTAAGGTGCCACAAGTACTCCTTTTCTTTATGCCAAGATGGTAACAGTTGTTTATAGAACTAATTATTGCTCAATAACCAGAAGAACAAACTTCAGAATTTCTTAGAACACAATGTTTCAAAGGTGGAAAATAACCCCAAGAGTCTATGGAAGTGAGTGCTTCGAGCCAGCTTGGTTGTTGGTGAAAGGTCAACCAGCATGGACTAGTGCAGGGGTCGGCACCCTTTGAGAAGTGGCATGCCAAGTCTTCATTAATTTAAGGTTTTGCATGCCAGTAATAAATTTTACATTTACGGGGCCCCCCTGATGGAACCCCAGACTGGCAGCGGGCTGAACGGTGCTGGCGACCAGGATCCCGGATAGCAGAGGCCGGCGGCCAGAACCCCAGACCTGCAGTGGGCTGAGCGGCTCAGTGTGATGCCGGTCTGAGGTTCCGTCTGCCACCCGCATTGCTGGTCTGGGGTCCCAGCCGCCAGCCCCGCTCATCCTGCAACCCTGGCTGGCAGCAGAGTGCCACTAAAAATTAACTCGCATGCTGTCTTTGGCACGCATGCCACAGGTTGCCAATCCCTGAACTAGTGTTTGCAAATGGCATGGAAGCATGAAAACAGTGGGATTTGGTGGCAGAAGAGGTCCTGTCACTTCATGAAGTCTGGGTCCAAATAAAGGTCAGGTCACAAGTGAAATGAACTTAGTGCCCTCAATCTTCTCCTTAGAGGCTGCTTGTGCACATTGCAGAGACATCCCCTACAGTTCTCCACCATTGGCAGTCTCTGCTCAGGAAAGGCTCAGTGCTACAATAGCAGAAGGAGGGGTGGCATTAAGATGAACTGGGAGACGCTGAGTTGAAAGCCAGCTCAGCCTTATACCCGCCTTATGCTGAGCCCAACTCCTGAGCCCACAGCAAGTAAATGATTCTTCTTCATTCCATCCATTGTCTGGTCCTATCTGCAGCATGAAAGCTCAACTGATGTTAATTGAATCATTCCTGCAGTGCTAGCAACATTCCCTGGTGGTCAAATAGGAGAACGTTAAAATAAATTACCTCTGAGCACTGTGCAAAGACAAGAGACGCTTTTTTCATGCACTATAGTCTGCATTCCAGAGCAGCTGCTCCTCACAACAGATGCATCATCCCAACCTTAAGGCTGCTGGATGTGCAAGACATCAAACAGGTCTGGAGGTTTATTATTCTCCCAAATGGCTGTCACGAATTTCCTTGTCACAAGACACTTCATGATGTCATTCTTGGAGTTCTTCCTGCTGCCAATAGGAAAAACACATCCCTCACCTCCGTAACCCTTTCTCTGCAGGCGAGTCCTCCTATGATTGTCTACAGGACATCTGGATGTACTGGACCATCTGGTCATGCCGGAGTCACCTGTTTCATGAAGGTGTCCGGTGTTGAAGGGGTGAAATTGCGTCTCCGAACATGCAGGTTAATGACATTGGAGACTGCACTGCAGTGGTATCCCATCATCCCAGATTGATTTTACATGTTTATCGCCGTCGCCAGCTGCCAAACAAAACTAAATCGAGCTCTACATTAAGAAGGAGGTGAGGGGGGGATTGGTACCGTTTAAAAAGGGCCAAGTGTTGATGTGGGGAATAGCTCCACTGAAATCAACTGTTCTTCAATTGACTTCAGGGGATCCACACTGATTCACACCAGCTGAGCATCTGGCCCCAAAGGGTCCAAATGGTTTCTGCATACTCCTAAGGACAACCATTATTTCACAAAAAGAAAAGGAGACCTTGTGGCACCTTGTGGTTCTTTTTGCGAATACAGACTAACACGGCTTCTACTCTGAAACCTGTCATTATTTCACAGTTATCTGCACCACCCCTTGCGGCTCTGGCTATAGCGTGTGTGTGTGTGTATTTACTGGGTGCTATTAAGGAAAGCCAAAGAGAAAGTGTCTAATAGGAGGATCTCAAGTCACAAGCAGCATGGTGTGGAAGCCAGCGGCATGTGCGGATTGTTAATGGTTCTTAACTTGGCAACCCGCTGACTGTGACGTTGCTTGGAATGACCCCTTTGGCTGGCTAATGCAAGCCCAGGACAGCTCTTTAGTGGTGTATTGGAGAATGGTGTAGACACTTCTTGGGCCTGTCCCTGACCTCATGGTGGTGTCATAGTGATGCAATGTATCCCCCCGGGTCCACTGGATTTACTCCTGACCTATGTTGGTGTATGTGGGAGAGGTATGTGGGTACGCGAGAGTAGTATCAGGCTCCGTGATGTTCAGAAGAGAGTGGAAAGAAGAGATGAGGGCAGGCAAGCCAATAGCTTGGGAGCTGAGCGGAGGTGGTGGAAGCCAGGCAGGGGAAGAGCACAGGGATTTCGTCATTGAAACGTCGCCCGATTGGAAAAAGACAAACAGTCAGGCCACAAACAGGGGCACTACAGCTGGAGGATTCAAAAATCGCCCGGAGTAACCACCTCCACCGCAGTCTCACTCGTCCCTCTGCACTCCTGGTAACCAGCAGAGGCCCCAAGCAAACAGTGGCATGGGGTGTTTTTACCCGGGGTGTCCAGGGAAGAACAGAGCCGCGTGCTGTGTCTCCAGGGCCTGATAGCGAGGCTGGAAAGTCTGGCGTTTGAGCCCCGACGCACCAGTTCTGAACAAACACCTGCTGGGTGGGACGGGATCCAGGAATAAAGAGACGTGGGCGAGAGCTTTTCGATGACCGAGAATTACTGGAAAGAAAAAACGCCCATTGGCTGCCAAGCCTGACTTTACACAGGGCATGTGGGATATTTCACAGTCAAGTCTGTTCCAGCCACCTGTCTCCATTTCCTCTCTCACTCTGTTGATCTTCTGCCCTTTCCCCTGCTAGCTTGCTACCGTCAGCCCTTCATGCAGGATTCAGACAAACCCGCCTGAGGACGGTTCCTTCCAAACACGCGTTCGAATCTCAGATTTGGTCCCATTTTCCTGTTTATAACCAATTGCCCATGAAATGTTCCAGGTGACTGGTTGGAAAACACCACAATGCAGGCGATCATGGCCGACTCTGGCCTCCCTGAGAAACATCAGCCAGCTGCCTGGAGAGGACGCTGTCTGATGGCTCGATGGGGAGACTAAGAGCAGAACTCCTGGGTTCTAGTTCCACCAGAGCAGGTCAAAACATTTCAACCAAAAATGTTTTTTGATGAAAAGTTGACTTTTGGAGGGGGGAGGGAAACTGTTCCTTTTATTTGAAATTTTCCATTTGTTCAACAAAAAAACCTGAGAATTTTAACCCAAACCCAACTTTTAAAGTTTTTAATTATTTCAGTCAAAAAAACCCCAGAACATTTCTGGGGGAAAAAAACCCCAAAAGATTTTCATTTCTTCTGAATTTTGCCATGGAAAATAAGGACCATTTTCTAACCAGTCGTAACAATTCCTAGCTCCGCCACTGCCTCCCTCAGTGGACCTTGGGCAAATCAGCTTAACCTCTCTGTGCCCCAAGCTTATCCAGCAGTAAAATGGGGGTATAACCGTGAAGGTTAATTACTGTTTGCAATCTGTTTTGAGCTCCTTGGATGAAAGGAGGCCGAGACGCACAAAGGACTGTCAAGGACCCCATGTAAGCTCTCCCCTCCATCCCTGCAGTCCTCAGGCAAGCTACGGCCCTGCACATTATATTACTCATTGTTAATGAGCATTTGCAGAACACTGGACACATACAAGGTGTCCAAGGCCTAGAGCAAGATATGATCACTGTCTTGAAAGGCTTATTGCTCAACATAACGTGCTTGCCTTAGGTAGCCACACCTGGACTGTCAGTATGACAGAGCTGGGCCTGGTCCCTAGGGATGGATATTGGATGTATTGCCACTCTGTCCCAAATGCTCTGGTCAGAACATCCTGCTATCTCCTAAGGCCTGGACGTGGCCATGGCTGCACTGACCAGAAAGAGTGCTGCAGAACTAAACCAAGTGCTCCCATCCCATCCAAAGGGCAGAGCCCCTTAGTCCGCATCACTCCCAGTCTTGCTCGCGTGAGGTCCGGCATCACCAGGAGGCCCTGTTACCCGTCGTCTTTCAAGTTCTTCTTCTCAGCATGGGAGCACATTTGGACTCTGGAGAAGACATGCTGGGTTACTGTTAGTTTGGCTTATACAAACTTTTAGTGTGGAAGCAGCTTGGGAAGAGAGGGAGCTGTGCCAGCAGCAGCAGGTGACCCTGCTCTTTGCCTTGGGCTCTGAGTAGAGTCAATGTGTCAGGCAAAGTAGCTCTCTCGGAATGGGGCACTGGTGCTAGGCTGAGATCCCTAGAAGCGGGGGTTGCCCTGCAAGCTGTCTGCCCACCTCTGTTCCAGGGCTGGTGCATACATGCACATGAATGAAGTTACTCAGAGAATATCCCCAGACGCCATGCCACTGGGAAGCCAGCTTACAAAGTCTCGGCCACCGGCTACCGCTCCTCGGAGGGGCGACTGGTGTGAGAATGGGACACTGACCCCAACTGTCGCCAGTGTCAAATGCAGGCATGGCAGCCCATTGGAGAGCCTGACAGATGCCTTTGGTTTCCCAGTTCTCCATCTCTCTGCCTGTGGTTTTGCTCTAGTCCCGATCACCAGGGATGTGACTCCACTGCTTTCTCTTTCAAACTCCGCCTGCCAGATCCAGGCCATTGGTAGCCATAAGGAGACAAGGAGGACGGGATCCCCGAGAGACCGTTTGGCTGAACACGGCAGACTCGGGGGGAACTGTGTTTCGAGCCAGCCGGCTGGAGCACAGGTCAATGTCGTTTGTCTTTCTTTGGGACCAAAGGCTCTTTTGTACGGTTGTGAATTTAGCTCACCATAGCTCGGAGCCCACGCTTCGCCCGGTTCTCAGAGATAACCAGCCTGCCATCAGGCAGCTGCAGGAGCTGGGAGTGAGAGGCCTTTACAAGCACAGCTCAGCATCTGCGAGACACCTGGTTTCCAACTTTCAGACATGGAAAATGGCATGTGAAATAAAATAACAGAGCAAGGGGAGGGCAGAGCAGTTATGGGCTGGATGGTACAATGGGCCTGATTCTTCTCCCTGTAACTCCACTGATACCAATGGAAATGGACCAGGAAGGTATTTGGCTCAGTACATCTTGCAAAATATGCTACCCTGAAGGGAACACTCCCCTCCCCTGGCCCTAGCATTGATCCTTAGTCCTCCCCATCAGCGTGAGACAGCATTGTCTAGCCGATAGGAAACGGGTCTGGGAAATAGGAAGTCAATGTTCTCATCCTGACTCTGCTACGGGACCTTGGCAAGTCACTTTCCACCTCTGTTTCTCCCACCCACGCTTTGTCTGTCTTGTTTATTTAGCTTTAAGCTCTTTGTCTCTCACTAGGTGTGTGTACACTACCTAGCACAATGTGGCCCTGATCTCAGTACAGGCGTCACTGGAATACAATACCACCCAGAGTACAGTATGTATGCAACACAATGCAAGAGCACTGTAACACACCAACCAATGTGTGAGAGCAGTTCACTATGTGATCGAAAACTCTTCTTTGTAATTAACAAAAGCCAAAGTTTCAGTAACTGGACAAAGGAAGGACATTGCTCTCCCGCCCGCTGGCAGTTGATGGGATTGGGTCATCCAGCCCGAAAGGGAAGAGGATGTAGAAGACCGGACAGCCAGCAGGGAAAGGGGGCTTTCTGGCTTCCAATAGCTGCAGGCTTGCGTGTATTTCCCCCTTTCTATTTTTACTCCTGCTTATTTGTTCAGTGGCCAGGACTTGATTTCCTTAGCTAGACAGTGTGTGTGTGGGAAACAATGTAAGCAGTAACATCTGAAAGCTGGAAGGCGAAGCCAGACTGAGTTCTGATTTCCTGTGGCTCGAGGCCGTCTCTTCTGCTGCTTTGCTTCTTATCTCTCACCAAGGTTATGACAGACCTCTGAAAACCTTAGCCGGCATTGCCCATCCTGTCTGCTGCTCCTCTGCCGACACACTGCCCAGCCTAGATCTCCAGGCAGATTCAAGCAAGCAGTTCCTGGTTTGGCCCATCTCTTGTTTCCAGTATAGTTTTGCTTGATCTTTACAGTTCAAGACCTAGCAGTGTTTACTGGGTTGTCACTCAGTGATGTCTACAAGGTCAGGAAAGGTCTGATGGTAGCACAGGCTAATAACCCTTGAACGAACCAGGGTCCCCAGCTGACTTGTACGCTGGTTGATAGCCAGGGCTAAAGCCAGTAATACCGCATCTACCCTGCTATTGTTCAGTGCTAGCTAGATTAAAGCTCTCATGGATATGCTTCCCCATTCTATGATCAAACCCTGCCTTGCGGTGTAGACACACCTCAAAGGTGGTGGTGTAGTACAGATCTCCTGTGCTAGAAATAAGTGGCTAACACAGTGAGTTGAACAAACAAGGGATGTACAAGCAGCAATCTCCAGTATCTAGCTAAGGCTGAGTGCTGGGAGGGAGCCCCTCTACACATCTGAGAGCTCCAGATTGCACAGCTTTTGAACTTCCCTTTAAATATCTGGTGCCACCAGAGCACATTGTTAGCTGTGGTTCAAAAGCCCCAGTTTTCCCAGCGGGAACTGAGTATGTGCTGAGACCACACGATACACAGGAGAAAAAACCTCTCTAACCCGCCAGTCACCAAAAGTCACCTTTAGCGTCATCAAAGGAGGAGCCAGGCCGGCCGGAGCCAGTGGGAATCTCTCCACAAGCTTTACTTGTAAGCTGCTCACATGGTTTCCTGCTCTGGAGGAGCCAGAGATTTGCCGAGGGGCTCAGTGTGGCCGCGGATATTTTAAACAAATGAAATAAGAATTTGCAGGGCACAGTGCAGTGGAGCTGAGCACAGCATCCCCCACCGCCTCCAGCTGAGGGGGGGAGATGGCCAGCGTGTCGGCTCAGCATTTCTCCATGAGCCTAGCAGAGAGCGTCCTTGCTGGACTCCACCCTGGGTCAGTAGTGGCCAATAGGCATGGCCGTTTGGTGGACCAGGTTGGTGGTCTCCAGCCATTTCCTGGTGGCTGTCAAGGGCCCTGTCATAGGGCAGTCCCACCTGCAGCACCCCCCTGTGGCAGGCTGCAGTGGGACAGGCATGCCTGCCTCAGTTTCCCCTTTCCGGTAACCCAGTAACTCTGTGCAAGGCTTATCCTCGAGTCCATCAACATGGTTTATTACCAGAATATCATTCAAAACAGTCCATAATAAGAGTCCATTTCTCATCCCAGTACAGTCATTGAAACCCAAGACATCTCATCCCTCGGTGCTCCACATACCAGTACCTTCATGCACGCCCACACACTGTGAGTCCTCTCCTGTCCTTGTACCAGGACAGCCACCCCAGCCCTTCCATTGAGAGTAAAACCCTACTTTTCCTAGTGCGAACTCCACAGCCTTCCTGCTGGGGGATCATCTTTGCTAGGGCGGCTCCCCCATTTCCCTGGAGGGGACTCTCTGCATGCTTTCTGCTTTTTGCAATGGGCCTTTCGGGATACACAGGGCTACAAGCATGGAGACCTCCCTCTTTGCCAGACACCAAGTTCTCTGTATTCCTGCCCCTTGCAGGCTCCCTCTGCTCTCCAAGCTAATGGTGCGATCTGGGAACGAGCCAGTTAATACACGTTCCCGGAGCTGTGCCACGAGAACAAGGGCCTGGTGGCACTGGGTCGCCCGTAAGAGGGGATGGAATGTTAATTTGCTAACCGAGCCCTGGGGTTTCGGGTGGCTTAACTTGTTTGCTGGCAGAAACTCTGCCGATGGCTTCAGAGACTCCCTTGAAGGGACTCTGGGTAGCACAGAAGCGGGTAAGTGACTTAGGAGCCCATGTCTCATTGACAATGTTACCTTCCATCTACCATGGAGGGGCTCTCGTCTGCCTCTCAGCACAGCCTGGACTGGGGATCTGGAGGGAAAGGCAGCAAAGGCATTGTGTGGTTCTTTGTAACCAGAGCTGGGGTGGGGGACACTGTTTCCATGAAAAATGATGGCTCATAAAAACCAAAACTTTTCACAGAAGTGTCTCAGAGCCCCACCCCAGAGTAGCCAATAGGAGACAGAGCATGGAGCTGGGAAAGCTGGGTTCAAGTCACTGCTCTGTCCAAGTCAGACCAGGGACCTGATCCTGAGTTTCCCACATACCAGCTGAGGGCGCTAACCACTAGGCTACTGACCATGCTGGGGAGGGGGAGCTCTCCCCAAGGGCTACGGTGCGGACTGCTTTGTGCACTTCGTTAGTGCCTTAAATCATCTGAGCCTCACACTCCCCCGCAGCGAGGCGCAGCTGGTGAGTGGTATAATACATGTCTTGCAGATGGGTAAAATGAGGCATAGAGGGCTCAGGCCTTTCACGGCACTGTCTAGCTTTCAGGCTTTATGCCTATAAAACAGCAGCAAAAAAGACCCCTCGCTTCACTCTACTGTGCAGCAGAAAGTGCCAGTGACAGAGAAGCTGAGCCCCTACGAACGGCTGGTCCTACACACCAAATGTAAAGCTGAGCCCGGTCATTCACTCAGTGCAGCTTCCATGGAGTCATTTGGCTTTGTGGTCTCTCAGACTGGATATAAATCTGGGCTGATGAGCTGGATCTCACTTTAAACCTAATTCTGAGCAGTCTTAAGTACACCACCGGTGTCGGCATGCCATCATATGTACAAATCAGCACCAGCAGCCAGGATGAACCTCTGAAATAAAGAGAAACTCTTCAGTGCGGGTCTAAATACATCACAGTTCTGCTTGGTGTCCCAGCATCTGCCTCACAAAACCACCTCGAGGATGGGGCATGTAGGAGAACACAGCTCTTCAAGTCAGATAATGAGCCAGGTAGCGTATATTACTAGGAGTATTTTAAAATAGAGGCAGTTCCTACTGGGAGACATCACATGGCTCCAGAAGTTTAAGCAGGAGGCTGGCGTGTGTTAACACATACACAGGTCAAGGCCGGTTGGTTAGCAAGCTCCCAGAGATTAAGTGTAATTGGGAGGTTTCATTTCCAGGGTCAGCGCCAGTTACCGGCCTGGTTTCACCAGTCTATGGCTTTTAATGGTGATATGACAGGATCCACTTCCAGCTGCCCCAGACTATTGCCATTTACACCTGAGCTTGGGTTCATGGTAACGTGCCATATGAACCCTCTTTCCGGGGGATACAAGAAAAGCCCATGTGATATTTTCAGAGTAACGTCTGCACTTCCTGCTTCTTGAGGATTGGCCAAACCAGAGCCTAGTCCCCATATACTAGGAAACTGACCCCCTTACTGACAATGGGTGTCTTTGAACTGGTGCGGAAGATGGTTTAGACAGGATAAAGGCATTGTCAACAGTTACAGAAACTGTGATCCAGGTGCTAGGGATTTTCAGCAGTAGTTCAGGAGGTTCATATTGCTGGCAACATGTCAGCTTCCGCTGGGGATTTGAGAGACACTATCCTTCCCATGTTTCCATCTGACCTGACTGAGTTAAATCTCTATAAAAGATTTCTCCTCATGGTATCTGAGCACCAGAGGCCCAGATGCAACCAGAACGTGCCAGTTGAATGTAGTTTAGCACTTCTGCTCCTGGCTGGAACTCAGAAGTTTGGAAGAAAAGTTAAAAAAAAAAAAAAAGGAAAGGAAAGGAAAGGAAAGGAAAGGAAAGGAAAGGAAAGGAAAATCACCCCACCCCACGCCCAATTAAAAATGAACTCAACTTTTTTTGAACTTTAAAACCAGGTTTGGAATCAAGTTTCGGGTGAAGTTGCAGGTTGGTTCTTATTTTATTTGAAGACGTTTGCCCATCCCTTGTTAAAAATTGACTAAGAAACTGTGAAAGGCATGTTCACACTGGATCAACAGAGTGACAGAAAGAATAATTATACTTTGCACTTCTATAGCACCCTCTATCCCAAGATCTTACGTTGATTCACCAACAATCCTTCACTGAGAGATTTGGGTGATGGCTAAAAACATATTCCAAGAATAACTGCATGTTGTAAATGAAATCTCTCTGCTTTCCACTGTTCCCTTAGTGTGCTTGTTTTCAAGGTGAAATTCATCCTTGTGCCTCTTAGAACCTCAGTACAGGGCTGACGTGATATATATGAATATTCTTATTAAATATATTAAGATTTATTTACATTGTGATAGTGCCTAGGAGCCCCAGTCACGGATCTGGACCCCATTGTGCAAGGCACAAACAGAACATAAAGGGGGAAAATTTCACATAGAATGCAGAACTCGTAACTATAACCAGAAACCAGCTTCTCCAAGCCACCCTTCTCCAATCAGGGAGCAGAAACAATACCACGTGTCCAATCAAAAGGCTTGCATTTTTAATATCTTACCCTAGCCATCGAAGCTAACCAAATACTGTTGGCTGCATTCTTTATTTGATTTTTGCATGTGAATTTGGCATTCACAAGAGGAAGAATCAATGGCTGCTGACCAGGATCATGTGCAGCGTAAGGAGAAACTGTGCAAGCATCCTTCTGACGTCATCCTGGTCTACCAATGCATCTTCAACTCATCTGCAGCGCACCTCCTTCCCCTGGCCGTCATGTGCTGCAATGAGACGATGGGTTGCAAAGACTGAGAGTCCTCCCCCCACCTACACACATGCTCCAGACTCACTGTGCTTCAAGCAGCTCAGCACCTGTGACCCACTAAAGACTCATTGATGATGAATTCCTGTTTGCCTGGTGCTTTGCAGAAACATGAAGTATTGTCAGTATTTGCTCCTTTCCACTTGTCACTGCTCAGCTCAGCCGTGTTTCTTCCCCCAGCCCGAGGGACTTGATTTGGTTCAGTGGCTCTTTTCACAAGCACTCCTTTCCCACCTGCCTGGCTCTGACTGCAGCAAATTGAAATGATAAACCTTGCAAACTGATCGGAGTATGGGTGGAGGCGTTACTCATTGCAAAGGAACCCTCAGACTGGGGTCCGAAGCGCCAGGAAAGTAGCATGAAGACCCTGGGAACAGAGGCAGGGAGGCCTGCCTACATGTTCCTTCCTGGTGATCTCGGTTAAAGAGCAAAGATTTGGCCCAACTGTGGGTTTGGCCCAAGCGATGTGCTGTAGCAGGGTAGCAGCTGTGCTGGCAACGAGGCTATCGCTCCCCCAGAGCTTGTGGCTTGCAGTGCTACCTAGTGGTTAGAATGGTGGACTTGGTGCTGGGCTCTCTTGTGGCTATGCCACTGGCTTGCTACATGGCTTTGGGCAAGTCATGGCCCCCTCCTTGCCACAATTTCCCCAGCTGTAAGATGAAGTCAAACTATTTCAGAGGGATGCGACGAAGTTTATTTAGCTTTTTACTGCCACTGATGCTTGCGCATTGCTATGAGGCCCGCGCTAAATGCACGGTATTATTATTTGAACGAGAATGGGAGCCCAGGGCTGTATGAATTGAAAAGCGCCCTGAGATCGCTCATGTTTAGTTGAGCAGCAACAGAGATGGGCTAAGGGGCTCTGGTAATGGTGTGCAAACTCCCGGGAGGACACTGCTTCCAACCCTGCAGCATCCCTTCCTTGGAGTGCATAGGACAAGGAAGCAGGTGGTGGGTTAGGAATCCTGGAGCCCCGGCTGCCTCTGGCCAGCTGGCACTGCTGCGTGAAGGGTGGGTGCTGGGTTTGCAAGTCTCCCTGTATTCCACATAACAGCAGAAGCCTCTTGAACAAAGACCTGCCCCCAGCCTAATTTCCGAGCGTAATGTGCTGCATCCTAATGGCTTTCTCCTGCGATGCACCAGGCGGCTGAAGCAATAACAGGGCCCCGTTCCCTCAGGGACCAGTGAATCAGAGCTGGAGTGTTTGGGTTGGCAGAGCATATTATCATTTTTACCTGCTGCTTGTGTCTGGCTGAGGAGTCTGAGCTCATGCCCGGTCTCCATGGGCCAGCGCGGCCCCAGAACACTGCAGAAGTACAGGCGTGCTGGAACGACGCAGGGCCTTGATTTTTAAGTTGAGGAAGGGGGAAGCGGAGATCTAAACTGGAGGCAAATGAGGGACCCCCTGGACCTTCCAGGACAATGCAGCTTGCCAGTGTTAAAAAGCCCCTTTGGAAGCGAAAAGCTAGACTCTTTGGGCCTGATACTCAAATGCCCAAAGATCCTGTTCTTAGCCTGCTCTGGAGAGTGATCATCCTGTGGAAAAAAAAAAACCGCATCAGGGAACATGAGCTCATCAGACCCTCCTCTGGCCAAGTGCGAAGAGCATCTGGGCACCTCGTCTCGCTAGATGGCAGTTTGGCCTGTGTACATGTCTCTGGAGTGCTGCAAAACATGTTCAACAGCAGGTACGTGGGGCTGAATTAATGTAGCTAATCTGGACTCGTTCATCACTCCAACAGGGAGCTCACAAAACATTACTGATCAAGCTCCAACAAAACCTCTGGGCCCCTATTGGAAAATCTCCCAGGGGTTAAAGCTTCCAGTGAGAGCGGCGTGGGGGTGGGGAGAGACAGATAGATCTAGCTCTTTGGAAACTTGTTCCCCGCCCTTGGAAGACAGAGCAATTTTTCCCCTTGATAATTCCTCACTTTGAATGACACACACCAACCCCCTGAAAAGTCTGCCACGATGCCTACAGCTCTCTACAGCTGCTCACGGTGAGCCTGGATCACTGCTCTGCTCTCCACATGTTTGTCGCTCTTCACAATAGAGAAAACCTTCTCCATTGGTGAGGCTGCCCTCTTCCTTCAGCTTCTTTTTGCCCCAGCTTTTTGATGGATCCTGCCTAGCCACATGGCTGGATATGGGTCAATTGTGTAGATCTGGCAGTGACCTGCTACGTGACAGACTTCGCTGCTTCTGCACGTTACAAAGAGCCAGGAACTGTTGTATTCAAATACAGGGGTGAGATTCAGCCTTCCAAAATGCCTCTCGCTTGGCTATTGATCTTTTAGCATTAAGATTCTAGTGATTTTTACGAGCTCCTGCCGTTCTTCCACCAACGAGCCTTTGGAAACGTACGGTTGATAGATCGCCTAGCGGGTGGGATGGACGTGCGAACGAAATGCTGCATGCTCTGTGGTGATCCCCAAGCTGCTGCTCCGTGCTTCCATTTTCCAGCTGCGGCAGGGGGATGCTGTCTGCACTGGGCCCAGTCTCAGAGAGGGCTGGTTGTGTCGTTGGGGTTGTGCACTGGGGCTCAGGAACTGTGCACTCAGTTCCTGGGCAAATCATTTCATCTCTCTGCGCCTTGTCTGTAAAACAGGGATACGTCCGTCTGGTGTATTTAGACTGTGAGCTCTGTGGGGCAGGGGTTGTCTTGAACCCTGGTATCTGTAGAGCACAATGGGGTCCTCATCTAGATGCTACCATAATATCAATAATAAAGGGTCTTTTCCCATGGATGGAAGGCTCTGTAGAACTACACAGCATCGTTATTACACTCTGCCCTTGAGACAGACCCACAGCGCAAACACCGAGACCCTGCGGGTAGATTTTCAACACAGCAGAGCTCAGTGGATTTTAGATCCAGGCCCATCTCTGCTCTGACATTTGCTGGGTAACAGCATCCCACGTCCTGCATCTATTTACATGGCCCCACTACTGTAGTGTCTCGCCATCTCGCCATCTTTAGTGGGGTTATACTTCCAAAGGCCCCTGTAAGGGAGAGCGGTGCTCTTATCCCCAATTTGCAGATGGGGAACGGAGACAGAGAGGGCAAGTGACTTGCCCAAGCAAGTCACACAGGAAGCTTAGCAAAGCAAGGTCTCCCACATTCTAGGCTATGTCCAAAAATAGGGTTGCCAACTTTCTGACAGAGCAAAACCAAACACTCTTGCCCCGCCTCTTCTCTGAGGCCCCACCCTGCTCACTCCATCTTCCCCCCTCCCTCTATCGCTCGCTCTCCCCCACCCTCACTCACTCGCTTATTTTCACCTGGCTGGGAGGGTCCCTTTTTGATCAGGTATTCAGTTGAAAACTGGACACCTGGCGATAGGGTGACCAGATAGCAAGTGTGAAAAATCGGGACAAGGGATGGGGGGGAATAGGGGCCTATACAAGACAAAGCCCCAAATATCGGGACTGTGCCTATAAAATCGGGACATCTGGTCACCATACCTGGCAACCCAGCGGCATTGCATGCATAGGTGCTGGAACTAGGGGGGTGCTGGCTTGAAGTGGTTTCCATTATATACAGGGCTTACAGTTTGGTTCAAGGGCTCTCTGCACCCCCCCACTATAGAAATTGTTCCATCCTCCTTGGTTGCATGCACTGTCCCTGGACTGCTCTATATTTCATACTGATGTTGTCTTCTGTTATGCCACCAACAGACAAGGAGGACTAGGAGACATTTTGTGCCAGACAGTGTGATCATTTCTTTGTCACGTTACAAAGGCAATCGGTGGCACAGAGGGGGAAACTACTGAAGGGGTTTTTCAAAATGAGCTTTTCTGAAGTGCTCTTGTTTCATTCATAGATTTTTTCCCTTCCAATAAGCAGAGGTTAACGCGGAGGCCTGCAAGAATTTCATCACGTGCATTCCCGCTGACTGCACATTACTTCTAGGCCCTGGAGCAAATTAACAGCAAGGCGGGAGAAACAGAGAGGCTAGACGCGTTCTCTTATTTATAAGGGCAGTTTTCACTTCACAGACAAAACCTCCAGCAACACTCCATCCATCCTTTCCCCAGCTAAGTGGCAAATGGGCAAAACCAATAAAAACGCAATGGCTGCAGGCTAATGGTGTTCAGGGGACCCTGTCTCTCAAGAACGATGCTTTCTAATGGCATTTCCTCTAAACGAAGCTTTCAGAACAGTAAATTTGTAGGAGTCAGAATAAAGGTGCCCCAGAAAAACGTGAACATTCGGGCTTTCAGTGTTTAAGCACGTATAGAAACAGCAAAGGTTTGTTGTTTTAAAAATCCAACAAAGAACCTTGATATATTATTTGAGGTTAACTCTTGGACAGAAGACTGGGAATTACGGTTCAGCTCATTTTGCTCTTGAAATGGAATATGTTTTCAAATAAATAATATCTATTTTTCAAACAATACCTTAGGTGTATACAGTGCCTGAAAGATCTGAAATGCTTTATATACTGTTCATGCCACCCACTAGTAAATGCAGCCACCTCCTGAGCAGAACACAGCTACTGTTTAACAGCTCACAGCAACACTGCGTGACGGTCGTGGACAGCAGACGAGGAAGAATCACAGATCCAGATGAAGCCATGGACAGGTTTGGGAAGGACAGCTGGGAAAACACAAACTCAGGTTGGGCAAGACTGATATACTTGTATCGAGCTTGTGGATCTCCCAGGTTTGCAGCTGGGATTTCCAGGCCTGTTTTGGAGGCTGTGTTTTAGTGATATGGGAAGGAAGGAGCCGATCTCTTGGAAGAGAGATATTGATGAGCACAGCAACCCACCTTACATCTCTGCTTCAATATGAAATCTCTTATTCCATATAACTTCCCTGTATCTATGAATACACAGACCCGGGTTTCTAAAACCCGGGCTATTGATTGCTGCTTCTCCAAGACTCTGCTTTCTTTGCTGTGTGTCTGGGTCCCACAGCCACAGATCTTACATTTAGTTTTCTTGTTCAGGCTATAAGCCTGGGGTTGTCACTCAAAATCACCACCACCCTGTGGGCCTGGTTGGTAAGAAAACAAACAAAAGGCAACCTCTGGAAAAGGTGACCCATTTTAGAAATGCAGTGCTGCAAATCCCAAGCCTTCAAAAATCATGGGTCAGGTCCTAAAAATCAGGAGATTTTTTTAAATAATGAACATTGAATTCTTTTTCTTTGCCTTCTGGCTTCTGAGCCTTTCAGGTTCACTCAGGTCACATCTTAAGGCATTGCTCCATAACCATGAGTGCTAGACATGTCCTCTTCTGTATAACTAGAAGCTGTGATTATCAGGTATTCACATGACTCCAGGAGCTGGGGCTTTAAGAAAATCACCAGCTATCACGGGATGCACCACACAGCCATGAGAGGTGGTGACCTTGCCACACCCTCCTCAAGGCCCAGATTTCCCTGTCGGTATGGATCAGACTTATGAGCTATGGGCCTGATCCTGCCCTTTTTGAATCTCACTACTGACTATAATAGGAGCAGGGCTGAGCATGCTGAAGCCAATGAGAGTCTTCCCATTACCTTCACTGAGCTCTGGACCAGGCCCTAAGCTAAGCAGAGCATTGAATCTTAGACACGACAGCTTCAGTATCATATTGCCCTTCAAGGGATCCTGTCGAGGCGGCTGGGCGTGAAATGAACCACCCTCAGCCGGCCCTGGCTCAATTTGTCCTCTCATCAGGAAGAACAAAGGACCACCCAGAAAACTCCTGGAGGAAGATCAGCAACATTTCCACTCCCTGGCTTTCGCAGAAGTGCACAGTCATTAGAGGTCGCACAAAGATCACCTCACTCACCATGAAACGCAGCCGCCTCTGGGGTGACACATGGCAGCTGCTTCACAGCAATATTACATGGTGGTTCAGAACAATACGTGCAGAAAATCACTGAATCCAGCTGAAACTGTGGTGGGGAGCGTAAGGGTGTAGCTGCCAGGGTTAACAAACCTTCCTTTCTGGAAATATGCTTAGATCCCTTCAGCTAGCCTGCCTACTAGCACAAGGGAGTGATGCTGTGGGCACATCAACACTACAGCTGCTACAGTGGCGCAGTGAGGGTGCTGCAGCACCGTGGTATAGACGCTTCCTACATAGACGGCAAGGGGGGTGGGTCCGTCAATGTAGGAGAGTTGGTAGCAAGGTCAATCCTAGAGTTCTTCCATGGACCCAGCTGTATCTGCTCTGGGGTCCTAAGTACATCACATTGAGTGCAACATTTTCCCACAGCCTTCAGCAAAGTTGCGAGGTTGACCTAAGTTTTAGATGTAGACCAGCCTAGGTAGGTTTGCTGTCTCCGAATTGTTGTGCTAGGGTAAATCTTTGGGTCTCTATGAAATGCAGGTAGGCCGTTTAATGGGATTCTATTATGATACCTATTCACTATTTCTTGTTAAGACTGTAATAGAATTAGGTGATTAAAAGTGACTCATAATCAGGCCTCTGCCATTAAGCAAAAAACCAAACCAAACCCCAAGGTAAGCAAGTAATAACCATGGGACTTCTCCTGCATATTGGCACTAATGGCTCAATTACCCTGGGACATTGGAAATTCCCTTCCCCTGCAGTTTTGAATGGATATAGTGTTCCTAGGATCCAGGATAGTATAATTAGTAGTAGTAACATTTCAATAGTGCCTAGGGGCTCCATCTGAGATTCGGGCCCCATGGTGCTAGGCCAAAGTGCTGTACAGACATTGGAGGGGCCTCGGGCATTGGTTCTGTGTTTGTGGCTCACAATTAAGTCTCCTGAGGACTGGAATGCTTTAGTCTAACTCAAGGTTTTGTGCAAAGACTAATGGGGTATGATACCCAGGAGGTTAGACTGGTGATCGAATGGTCTCTCCTGGCTTTAAACTCTGTGAAACTAGGAAGCTTGGACACACAGCAAGAGATGGTGCCTGCCTTGAAGACTTTACAGTCTAACACCTCTTTAGACCACCCAGTCTCTCTCTCTTTGCCAATACAGGATTGGTCCCAACTATTTTCTTTGTCACGTTCTATCCTATACTCAGAGCTTAAATTCAGCGAAGCTCTGGTAAATATTTTCAAACCTGCGGGAGCCCCAGCATGCCCGGCCTATACTGTTGTACCTTGTTACTGAACAGCTGCTGTGTTTCAGTGCAGAGGCATCTGCATTGCAATGGTTGGCGGAATTATTCGTGTGGACAGCTTATGGCTCAGTTTTTATGCATGTAAAAACTTTGGGATGAAGCAAGGTATGTAAATATACCTTTGAAAGCCTTCTTGTCCCTTTAAACAGAGAAGGCGGATGCTATAAGAAGGCGACTGATGGCTATAGAATCAAATTACCATATTGATGAGCTGCTAAACTACATTAGGGAACTGTGTCCAGGAAGTCTTGATAGGATTTTTGTTTGTTTGTTTCATTAGTTTTAATCAAGTTTACAAACATATCAGCAATGCTGCAATGCTCTAGTTAGCACAGCAAAGAGGAGGGAATTGAAAAGATGGGCAGGGAAGATTTCCTCAAAGCCATTCAAGTTCCAGTTAAATATTTGGTAGCATAAATAAAGAGCAAAAGAAATTGCCCACGACATGTCTTTCAAATTATATTACAGTGTAAATCACTGCCACGTTAACATAAAATAATGGCCCAGGGAAGGCTAAGCAAGTGCCGTGTTAATCTGCTCACGGTGATGTTGAATGTAATAGCCAATCTCGTAAGGGTACTTTGTAAGCGGCCAATAATTTCATTGTTTTATTAGAATGAAATGGCCAAATCCTGAGAGGCAGCCCCCACGGAATGGTTTTGTGTAGGTCCTACGTGAACAATGGCTAATGATGGGTTGGCACCTCTCAGGATTTGCCCATTGTATCTGTTTCAGTGCTTGTGCTCCCAAATGAAGTGAGGCAGATACAAGGAGGTCACCTGAGTAACCACATGCTGTAGCTTGGGTGAAAGTGACACAAAGAGAAATAACAGGTTTCAGAGTAGCAGCCGCGTTAGTCTGTATTCGCAAAAAAGAAAAGGAGGACTTGTGGCACCTTAGAGACTAACAAATTTATTTGAGCATAAGCTTTCGTGATAAATCTCCCCACTGTATTTTCCACCGAATGCATCCGATGAAGTGAGCTGTAGCTCACTAAAGCTTATGCTCAAATAAATTTGCTAGTCTCTAAGGTGCCACAAGTACTCCTTTTCTTTTTTACAAAGAGAAATGACTATGTATATATAACCAGCTCCCTTGACCTTGGCTGGAACCAGATGCTCCTTCAGTACTTCTGGGGGAGAGTATCGGTGTTCAGATAGGCGGGGTCTGGATCTGAGCCATCTCTCCTCTTGGGTCAGCAAAGCCAGCAGACCAGGCTTTGCAAAACTGAACCTAGTTCCAGTCCAGCCCATCTCTGCTCGCGAAGGAGTACTCCTGCATTGGGAGGATCCTTCCACTATGCAATCTGGGTTGACTGCTAACCCAGATGGTTTGTCTTTTACTTCACCCTAGTGACAATTACAAAGAACTCCATTACAAGCCTTCAGCTGGCCTCTCTTGAGGTGAAACCCTGGCATTTCTGGAATCGAGGGGAGTTTTGCCATTGACTTTGTGTTTGTTTATTCTTGTTTGCACAGGTTTTGATTGGGGGGAGCAGTAGTCCCAGGGGAATCAACTGACCAATACACACACTGCTCTGTTCCCAAACCCAAATTGGCTGATTAGATCCAGTGGGAACCAATTTAAACATTTCAGCTGGAATTTCCTTTAAGCTGAAAGGCTGCAGGAGCCAAAGGCTGGAGACAGAAGTATTATTTATCCAACTCCCTGGGCTTCGCTGGCCCGGATTTCCTTGCGCTTTGTACAGGCTCTGCTGTCCTTGGGGCCGAAACCTGTTCTCATTTATGTTGCTGTAAATCACAATAGCACAGGCTCCAACAGGCTTACCCCAGATTTGCACCAGTGCCTGAGCAGAATTTGATCCTTCGCTCAGGATTGCCTGAGGCTTATCCAACACTCGCCAGCTCCTGCGTTTCATACACATCAGCCAGGCTCCTGGAAAGGCCATTAAATGGGGCAGTGCTCCTTCTCTGCTACCTGTGGGGCTGTGCGAAGGCTAATTTGAGTAATTATCAATCCCTACATATGGTTTCCATACATGTTTTGTGTTAGCATGACATGACCCCCTTCCGTCCCATAGAGGCGGAGGGGACCTTTTCCTGCTGATTGATCATAGATACCGTACAGTGCCATTGCAGCTATCACAGGCATCCTACAGAATGAGAATTAAAAGCTTCGCCCCACCCCAGTCTCATCTGTCTCTGTTTCTCCATTAGTGTGTAACGGGATTGGGAAATTGTATGTGAGCAGCCAATGCATCCAGATGAGGATTTCATTATTCTATTGATGAACAATAATCCTATCAGCCACAATGGGCTTGGCTGTCTCTCTTTTTAACCCTTTCTGGGCACGTCCTTGGAAAGAACATTTTGTTTCTTCCCAGTTTTGCCCTTTTTCACACATCATCCCCTGGATTCATTTCTCCCCTCCCTCCTCTTCTGTTGCTAACAGAGATTAAAATGAACACAGAGCTTTCTACTGTACACATCACCCCGTGCTAGCAAGTATATATGTATTCAAAGGGTTTATTTTGTCAGCGACGCCAACCCAGGGCTAAGGAGAGTATAGGAGTCAGACAGCAGAGGGAGCCCAGGAGAACAAAACATTGGGTACCAGTTCGGTTTTTTTAAGTGTTCAGCAGCCACAATTGATCGGGTAAGATTTTCAACAGAGCTTGACCTGTAGAATCATAGAGTATTAGGGTTGGAAGAAGTCAGGAGGTATCTAGTCAAACCCCCTGCTCAAAGCAGGATCAACACCAACTAAATCATCCCAGCCAGGGCTTTGTCAAGCCGGGCCTTAAAAACCTTGAAGGATGGAGATTCCACCCCCTCCCTAGGTAACCCATTCCAGGGCTTCATAGGCAGCATCCGTACTTTTAAAAGTGCTGAGCTAGTCCCAGATGCTCTCACTGGGTGCTGCTGTGTGTTGTGCTCTGTTGAAAGTCTTTTTTTTTTCCTAATTAAGTACTAGATACACAGTGATTAAAGACATTTTTTGCAGTTTCTTGGGAAGAAGGACTGGATCAAAACAACAGGAGCAGCTTTCCCTTTCAGAGTACATTGTGTTTTTAAATATGTCCAAGATTTTAGGAGCCTAAAGTGAGGCTTCTAAATCCACTTCTAAGCACCATAACAAGTTCTCAGATTTTCAAAAATGCTGATCACCCGACAAGTTCTCAGTGAGCTGGGGACTTCTGAAAATCATGCCACTTATTTATTATTTTTGTAGCCCTGGGAGGCCCCAAGAGCAGGGCCCCGTTGCGCGTTGGGTTCTGTGTATGCAAACACCAGAGAGTGAGGCAATGCTACAATACAGCATAAATTGACATAAGTTATGTCACTCTGGGGTGTGAATATGTCACTGAGGGGTGTGAATTGGCTGAGAGTTTTACAGCAGCGCAGCTGCATCATTTGTGTATCCATAGCACAAGAGACAACTCCCTGCTCCAACAAGCTCACAGATTAAGCAGACAAGGTATGTGTGGTGGGGGACGAAGGCACACAAAGATGAAGTAACTTGCCCAAGGTTATATGGTAAATCAGTGGCAGAGCTGGGAAAAGCACTCAAATCTTGAGTCCTAGCCCCCCCCCCCACGCTATCCACTAGACCACACTGCCTCTGGAGGTGCCTAAGTGTGTATCTGGGAGCCTAGATTTAGGCTTTGCAAATCTTGCCAATGGAATTAAACTTTCTGGCCACCTTTTAGCAGCATCCATTTAAATACTCACTTTGAAGGGGACTGTATCCCAGCTGACCCCAGTTCAGAGCATAGCAGAGGATGAGAGAAAATGTGATTTTGTGTAGCAGCTCTGCAATTGTTACCAAGCAGCCTTCAGTAATAGCTGACTCTCGGGAACGTTTGCAAAGAATTCACTCTGGATTCCAAGCGAGACGTATTTAAACAGTTTGATGCAGCTCCCTGTAATTGTTCTTCAAAGCCATCATTTAAAAGGATAATTGAAAGCTTGTTTCACATGGAGCAAGAGGACTGAACAGGAGAACCAAAGCTGTGCTACAATCTGAATGGTGACAAGGAGAAGCAGGGGCTTGTCAGGTAGCGTATCGCTGAAAGAGTGTGTGGCGTTTAAAACAAAGGGACACACAGCAGCAGCTAGCAAAAGCACCCATCTCATTTGATTTCATGGAAAGCATTTGACCGTTTAGTATGGGCTGTATCCCCCGAAAGCTTATGCTCAAATAAATTTGTTAGTCTCCAAGGTGCCACAAGTACTCCTGTTCTTTTTGTGGATATAGACTAACCCGGCTACTACTCTGAAACCTACCTTTGTTTTTTATAGGTTTCAGAGTAGCAGCCGTGTTAGTCTGTATTCACAAAAAGAAAAGGAGTACTTGTGGCACCTTAGAGACTAACAAATTTATTTGAGCATAAGCTTTCGTGAGCTACAGCTCACTTCATGAAATCTTATGCTCAAATAAATTTGTGGTCTCTAAGGTGCCACAAGTACTCCTTTTCTTTTTGATTTTTATGTGCAAGATCAAGGCTCCTTTGTGCCAGCTGCTGTACGGATACAAGAGACAGTGCCTGCCTTGGCCAGCTTATGGTCCTGGTGCCTGAGTCATCAAAACACTGGAGCACATGCTTTGAACGTGTGTCCCATTAACTTCACTGAGTTAGAATAAAACACATGCTTAAAGGGCTCTGCTGAACAAGCCCTAACCAGACAAGACAGGCAGAGCGTGGGAGAAAGGAATTCTTTCATCCCCCTTCATTTGGCAATGGGGGAAAAGGGGCCCCGAGGTTAGGTGACTCGCCCAGTATCATGCACAGAGTTTAGGGCAGAGCCAGAAATTGAACCCAAATCTCTTGGCTCCCACTTGTGTGCCTTGTATGTGAGTGAGAGGAGAATTTCCCCCTGTGATTCCAGGTACCACATCAACAGCACCCACCCTTCTTCGAAAGCCACATTGTCCCTGATCATGTCTGCTTCCTTCCGACTCCCATTTCATTTCCGACAGGGCCGATTCAAACAAAAACTACAGAATGCTGGCCTGGCTGTCAACTGGACTCGTAATGCTTTGGGCTAAACCCTGCGTTGGGTGGCACCGGCATTAATCTGAAGTGTGGTAACCAATTCACACCAGATTCACACGTTGGGCGAGGTCCTTGAGATCAGACTCCCATCCTTACACGTCCAGTCCCTTTTATCTCAACAATCTACAGTGGCCTCAGTCCAGGTGCTCAGGTCACCCACTCTGTGTGGCGCTCTGTCCATCTCTAGTGGTGTCTAGGAGAAATACATGGATATGTCTGCTACTCTCAACCTTCCCAGATGACCGGGCCCCTTTCCGGAGTCTGATTTGTCCTGCGTACCCCCAAGTTACACCTCACTTAAAAATGACTTGCTTACAAAATCAGACATTCAACCCTGCTGTTAGGGCCGTCTTGTTTCACGTGCTAATTATTTTTCATGCAGTGAGGGGTTAGCCAGAGGGTCAGGGCACAAGCCTGGATGCCACGGATCCTGGTTTCTAGTCTCATCTCCGCCGTCAACCTTGGGCAAGCTAGCCCATAGCCCCGTGCCTCAGTTTCCCTATCTGGCAAATGAGGAGACTAATGGTGAGCCTCCTTTTATTTTTTATTTTATTCAAAATGTTGATGATAAGTTTGAATGGTGGCTCCCAAAGCCCTTCATAAAAGGAGTCAGAAGGCTGGCTTTTCCCTGCAACTTTGGGCATCATTCTGTGACTTTTGTTGCCCCTTCCACCTTTTATCTGGTTAACTGTAAGCGCTTAGGTGCAGGCCCTGTCTCCCTCCATGCCTCTCTACAGCATCTAGCACAATGGTCCCCTGATCTCAACTGGATCCCAAGCTCTAGGCCAGTGGTTTTCAACCTGTGGTCCACGGACCTCTGGAGGTCCACAGACTATGTTTAAGATTCCCCAAAGGGGTCCACACCTCCTTTTGACATTTTTTAGGGGTCCGCAAATGATAAGAGCTTGGAAAGCCACTGGTCTAGGCACCGCTGTACTAAATAATCATAATCATAGCATGAAGCCGTGGAGGTGGCAGACCAGCCCAGGGACTCTGTTATCTCTGGGCCCAGCTCTGCCTCCCTTATGCTGATCCAATGCTCCTACTCATGGGGTAAAATGTTCCTGGTGTGACTGAGTGTGGTAGGAATGAGCCCACATTTCTGCCAGTTCTGCTGCTCCCCTCTTTTGCCTCTTTACAGCACTAGGTTTATTACTTTTGTGCTGAGAGGGCTCTGTTGCGGCAGGGGGAAGAAAGCCTAGATAAAACAATGGGGAGGCAACAGCCGTAGCAGTAGCGCAAGAGTGGTTGCCGGGTTGGCTTTCTTTTCCTCAGCTAGATCAGAAGGTGTTTCAGATGTTTTGAAAGCATGTGCAGGTTAAAATCCAGCCTCCATTGGTCTTGCCTGAAAATCCCATGCCCCATCAAGAGCAGGAAATTTCCAGACCATGTCCCAGACCAATTGCACCGATTCACACAAAGCTCCCACTGCTTAGCAATGCGGAGCACATCTCGACCTGATGTGAAAATCAGACCAGCCACTTCATTCTCAGCCCATTACTCAAAGCAGGCGATTTCATCTCCTGCTACAGCACCTTATTAGCATGCGAGAGAAGCACGGGCCCAAACTGGCTTCTCAGTAAATGAAAAAAACGTCAACCGTGTTTTCAATAAAGCGTTGAACAGCATCACTGAAGATTACACAACAAATGGAACGTCTGGCTAATTTCTTCTTGAAAAACAGTTGTCGGGAAACAAGGCTGTTTTTCGAAGTTTGCACCCACGATAGCCCCCCCCAACGACAAGGTGTGCCTCATGCAGAGCAGAGAAGCAGCGTCCTTCTGAATTGTGCTTCGAAGGAAGCGTAACCTAAACCAGCACAGCAAATGAGCAGAGATTACAGTGGGTTGCCCCTCCAGCTTTAGCAGAGGGCAAGCTGATCTGCAGCAAGATGCTGAAACTTACATGACATGCATCTGACAAAGTGGGTATTCACCCACGAAAGCTTATGCTCCAATACGTCTGTTAGTCTATTAGGTGCCACAGGACTCTTTGCCGCTGAAACTTACATAGTTACTGTGGCACTTTAAAGACTAATACATGTATTTGGGGATAAGCTTTTGTGGGTAAAAACCCCACTTCTTCAGATGCAGAAAAAGTGGGGCTTTTACCCACGAAAGCTTATCCCCAAATACATGTATTAGTCTTTAAAGTGCCACCGGACTCCTCATTGTTTTTGTGGATACAGATGAACACAGCTATCCCTCTGATAGTTACTGTGCCATTTAGCTCAACCTTCGTGGACTTTGGATCCTTGTGAAGTTCAGAACTTTTAGAGACACACTCTCTTTTTCTGTGAGGCTCTCTCTCTCTCTCTGTCCATCTGGCTTTCTCTCTGTTATTCCATGTCTTTTGGCCTCTCTCTCTCCATCCCTTGTTTCATCCCTCTCTGCCTGCCTCTGGGCTCTCTGCTTCAGTCTCTGTTGTGTCCAGCGACAGCGTTCTGGATTGTAACAAAAGCGAATGTAGCGCAGCTGGATGGTTCAGTGTTGGACGGGGTGACGGTCTGGGGGCCTTTCCCAGGAGATGGTCACAGAGGTCACGTGCCTCAGATGGGGTCACTTTGGGAGCATGTCTTAGAGCAGGCAGGCAGCCTCTGTATAGCTACCCCCCCCCCCAACAGGGAGGCTGTTCCATTGACCGAAATAGATCCTATAATGATGTGACACATGTGCAGGGTTTCCCTGGACTGGCAATGGATTGACTGTTTGCCAGAAGCTGGGAAAGGGCGACAGGGGATGGATCACTTGATGATCACCTGTTCTGTTCATTCCCTCTGGGGCACCTGGCATCGGCCACTGTCAGAAGACAGGATACTGGGCTAGACAGATCCTTGGTCTGACGCAGTAGGGCCATTCTTATGTTTATGTTCGTATGTTCTCCAAACATGCCCTGAGCCCCTGGGCTCCATGAGACAGACATGAGAGGATATAAGCCACACAAGACAGAGCAATGCATGGGATAAGGCACATTCTGAGGCCTGGCTTGTGTGATTCCCAGTGCCCTTTGGCAATAGTGATGGTGCTTCCTCTTTTCAAAGGCCCATCCCCTCTGCCCAAAAGGATTGCGCAGGGTATTGAAATTGAGTCTAGACGGGAGGCCTTGCTTTCTCATTTTCTCTCTAATAAACACAAAGCTGCCAGAGATCCTGCTGGGAGTTTAATCTATATTTGCAGTGAGCTCAGAGAACAGATCGTTTGAGCCTGTATTTGCAGCTACCAATTACCTAGGGTTTAGACAAAAAGCTAAACTGACACCACCGTCTAACAAGATGCTTCGTAAAACATTAGCCTTGGAAATGAGGCATATGTGTTTGCAGTGCTGGTGGATGATGGAAATCTGCACGCAATTTCCTCTTTCTGGAGGGGAGGGCTGGATTCTGGTGGTTAGCCACAGCTCTGAAAAGTGGCTGGCACAGACACATTGCCCCAGGGGGAGAACCAAGAGCCATTCTGCTTCGGAGAGCTTGGTGCTGCACAGGGGAGGGGAGCTCCCACAAATTCGGAGGCTGCAAGTCTGGCGAGAAGTCAGGGCTTTTCTTCCTTCCTACCCCATTTGTGCCCCGGCTTATCGGCCCCCAATGTGGTCCTTCTGCATTAAATATTCCCTTCCATAATACATGAAGGCTCCAAATCCAAAGAGTGAGTGTTACTAAGATACCCCCTGAAACCAGGGGTGGCAAACCTGAGCCTGAGAAGGAGCCAGAATTTACCAATGTACATTGTCAAAGAGCCACAGGAATATGTCAGCAGCCTCGAATCAGCTCCCACCACCTGGTCCCGGCACCTCCCACCCACCAGCAGCCTGGCCAATCAATGCCTCCCCCTACCTCCCGATCAGCTGTTTCATGGCATGCTGGAGGCTCTGGGGTTGGGGGGGAGGAGCGAGGGCAGAGCAGGTTCAGGGGAGGGGCCGGGAAGGGGTGGAGTTGAGCAGTGAGCACCACTCCCCCCGGCACGTTGGAAAGTTGGTGCCTGTAGCTCCAGCCCCGGAGTTGGTGCCTGTACAAGGAGCCGCATATTAACTTCTGAAGAGCCGCATGTGGCTCCAGAGCCCCAGTTTGGCCACCCCTGCCCTGAAACAAACCCCTCAGTGATGACAGTGCCAGCGTCCCTTTGTTATTGCTCACAGCAATGGGGATTTGCATTGAGACACCATCCTGGTCAGGGCTGGGGGCCGGGGGGGGGAAGGGAGTTCATGCTTCAGAGCCTGCACCTGACCACGCTGCAAGGGGGATAAATCACTGACGGGATGCTTGTCTGGTGAGCTCATTGCTCCCTCCTCGCCCCAGACCATGACACATGAAGGGAGCTTCTGGCTGTGGAACTAACCGTGCTTGGATGGCTCCGTGTGAGCCGCTGGGCGGGAGCCGAGCTCAGGCCCGCACAGCTGGAGATTGCACGATACCTAGAAAGCAGGGGCTGGAGCAAAGGAAGTCGGTTCCCAACCCAGCTCTGCCAGTGCCCCTCAGCCCTGGCCTGCAGCACCTTCTGCTACCCCCTTCCCCAGTGCACACACAGCCTCTCCGCCATCCTACCCTCCAGTCTGGTGTCTCACGTGATCCGAGACCTGCAGCACGACACACTGCACAGTGAGTTTTGTGATGGGGACAAATGGGGCTAGCGTAAATCAGCATTGCACTAATGACTTCAACGGCACTGTGCCAGCCTCCACCAGCTGAGGATCTGGCCCATGGCTGGCCTCTAGCAAATCAAACTCCCTTCCTTTGTGACCCAAACTGGATTTGAACCCAGTTTTTCAGGTGTGACTGCAACCTGCTCTGCTACCCAGGATTCCTGCTTTGGAAGCTGGTTGCCTCCAGACTTCAGCCAGCAACGTCTCAACGGCATAGAACTAGAAGCCTGTGAGAGAGCGAGCGACACCTGAGCTAGTTGAAATGACCTGGAACGCGGTAACAGCATCTATCAAAGGCCCAAGATGTGTGACAGCCTCCAGATCCGGGGTGTATTCCCATTCATGTTCCCAGTGGCAGCTCCCCTGCTGCAAAGATGTCCTCTTCTGGAGTCAGAGGGACTTGGCAGGGACAGCTGTTTTTCACTGTGTGAAACGGTAGCACCGTCACACGGCTCTCTCTCCGATTGCCATGGGACCAGCAGAGGGGCCTGGGACCTGGATTGGTAGTGCAGCCTGTGCACAGATGACCACTTGCAAAAGCCTTCCTCTCCTCTCCTCTCCTCTCCTCTCTTCTTCCCCCCCGCCCTCATTGGTATTTGCTTTGTGGGAACCGGCTTCAGAGGCAGACACTCCTCTGGGCGCTCGGGCGAAGAAGGAATCAGCCAAAGGGTGGAGACAACCTTCTTTCTGGGGTGCAGAATAGACCTGACTCCTTGTCTTCCTTTCCACTCCAACTGTGAGCCCCTCCAGCCCTCAGACGCTAAGCAGGGCGGGGCCTAGTCAGTGCTTGGCTGGAAAGCCTCCAGGGAAGATGCAGGGTGCTGCAGAAAGTATTGGGGTGGGGGAAATTGAGCAGGTAGAAGCCCTTGGGGCAGAAGTCAAGCTCCAGCATGTCCATCTCCGTCTGTCAAAGTGTTTACACTGCATCACCATGGCACCCAATGCCAGGCACGCCAGCTTTCAGGTGGCGATTTACATGGCTTAGAGACAACAAATCCTGCATCTGGGCAGGGGGTGAGACTAGCTGACCCTTGCGGTCCCTTCTAACTCTATGGCTCTATGAATTAAGTTGGAGAGCCCAGGGATTTTTTCACAGAAGATGGGTGTACTGGCTAAATCCAGGCTCTGGTAATGACATTATCCCAGTGAAACGAGGGGCGTATGTAATTACCCGACTGAACATGGACAAGTCACTGGCATAACTAGACCTAATGTGGGGGGCAGATGACCCCACCTGTGGTACTGCAGGCTCCCCTTCCTCCCTCCAGAGCATCAGGTTACTAGATTGGACTAGACTGACCTGGGTCTAATCCAGGCTGGCAGTTCCTGGGTTCCTATAGTATGATTAACTCACAAACAACCCAGAGTCCAAAAATTATTCATCCAAGCTATTCAGCAGTTATGGGAAGATGAGGCTTGGCTTGTGAGCAGATCCTAAGAGAGTCGGGGCTTCAGTCTGAGTCCCATTCAGTCATAGAATCATAGAATCATAGAATCATAGAATATCAGGGTTGGAAGGGACCCCAGAAGGTCATCTAGTCCAACCCCCTGCTCAAAGCAGGACCAAGTCCCAGTTAAATCATCCCAGCCAGGGCTTTGTCAAGCCTGACCTTAAAAACCTCTAAGGAAGGAGATTCTACCACCTCCCTAGGTAACGCATTCCAGTGTTTCACCACCCTCTTAGTGAAAAAGTTTTTCCTAATATCCAATCTAAACCTCCCCCATTGCAACTTGAGACCATTACTCCTCGTTCTGTCATCTGCTACCATTGAGAACAGTCTAGAGCCATCCTCTTTGAAACCCCCTTTCAGGTAGTTGAAAGCAGCTATCAAATCCCCCCTCATTCTTCTCTTCTGCAGTCCCTGGCCTCTCTTCTGAGACTCCCAGCAAAGGAGACAATTTGATGATGCCTTTTGCGATGAGAACCATGGTTCCTGGAGAAGTGACCAGATTCATTTCTCTTAGGGCCTGAATAGCAGTCAGGTGGGAGCAACCTTCAGTCGCTGCCGGCCTCAGGATGGAAGCCTCTGTATCCCGTTGCCATCACTCCTGAGCCATCCAGCTCCCCCAAGGCTGCTCCCCTTCCCTGGGTTTTCATTTGTATGAGGGGACAGAGCAGGCAGAGAACGTCTTTTTCTGCTACAACCACTGCAGCTCTTTGTGTTTATTTCCCCTCCTGGGTCCGCCCTGGGGAGGCCACATCTGGCTGCATTCCCTCACCCACCCTGTGAGTCCCACACTGACATCTTCATCTCTGCCATCTAGAGGTCTCCTGCCCTGACCAGTCAGCATCGTCCCAACAAACTGGGCTTGGCTTGGCATGGGAGCAAACAAAAAAATAACACAGAGCTCAGCCCTGCACTCGGGGCCGAGTTCATTTTACAGCAGCGGCT
Source organism: Dermochelys coriacea (assembly GCF_009764565.3). Lineage (NCBI taxonomy): Eukaryota > Metazoa > Chordata > Testudines > Dermochelyidae > Dermochelys > Dermochelys coriacea. The sequence goes on along the minus strand of NC_050085.1, from coordinate 16,435,378 downwards.
GGTTTAACATCTGGCAGGTTAATGGCAAAGTGCACAGCCCGCGTGGCGGGTGAAGGGAGCAAACACGTTAGCCTGGGCGAGAGTGGCAGGCTGGAGCTGGCTCTAAGAAGGGTGACCCAAGAGGGTGCGAATGCCGCAGGGTGCGAATGTGGCCCGTGTGCTCAGCCGGTGCCTGTCTGCGATCACTCGGTGCTTCAGGTACGGCAAAAGCTCTGCTTTATTCTGGGTCTGGTGCCAACCAAGTGGCTTGTGCAGCACAAGACCTTCGCAGAGCCCTGCCCAGACTCAGCCCTTGAAGGAACAATCCCCAATTTCACAATGGTCAAGTCCTTTTCAGCACTGGCCCTTCCCTGCCATGCTGGTGCCGCAGTGGAGGAAGGAGTCCCTCCTTGAAGGTTACAGTTCAGGCAGTCACTCCGTGGGAGTTACGAGGCTGTGGCAGATCAGGATGGGAAGGCACTGCCAGAGCGTGGGAGCTCTGTAGAGCAGGCCGGAGCCATGCTAGCAGAACTGCACGCCGGTCCACTGCCAGGCGTGGGGGGGATTTTACGGCATGTCAGTATCAATTAATGCTCCACACAATGGCGACAGCCTGGTGAATTACGCATGAATTAATTTTTGCCGAATTAGCCCTGCTTGATTATTGGCCTCCCAATGACCAAAGTGGGAATAAATCATGATTAGACTAGGCTCTTTAACACAATCGTTTGGGGAAAGATGTTGTCACGCCCAGGCGGATGCTTTGCACGATGATTTTGGGCGGCACGAGGGGACGAGTCGCACCGCAGGGGGGCAGGAGTTCCAGCACGCACTGTACAACATGGCGTCTGCACTTCTCTGAGCCAGATCCCCAGCTGGTGGAAATCCACAGGAGAGAGACAAAGTTGGGGCGGTCATAACTTTGATTGGACCAACTCGTGTTGGTGACAGACAAGCTTTCAAGCTACACGGGGTGCTCCTTCAGATCTGGAGCTCTGTGTGCCACAAAAGCTTGTCCATTCCAACAGAATAACAATTTTCAACTCATGGAAGCACATTACCATTCATTCATTCTGCAGTAAGACTAGTTTCCTGTGTTGAGGTCAAGTAAACCCACCCACTACAGAACCTCCATCTTCAGCTTTAAAAGCATAAGCCTTTAGGCCACGGGCTAGTCCACCTGCACCCACCCCCAGCCTGCGTGTGTCAATAATTTCTGGCTGAGCTGCCTGCAATATTGGCTTACTCATGTGAGCTGACAAATGTTTCATAACACAGGCTGCTTCGGCTGCCAATGGGAGTCATACAATATTTAACAGCACTGAGAACAAGGCTTATTTAAAATCCAGTGGTTGCATAAGGACCATCCTGGGCTGAGGTTTTCAAATTGCTACCTCAACGGAGTCCAGCGGCACGAGGCCTGATGCTGCACTACCCTCCAGCCAGCGTAGTCATTATGCCCGTGAAGAGGGACTGCGAGGCAGGGGTGTATTGTACTGGTTCACTAGGATTTTGCACCCACTTCGCACATGTGCAAATGACAGCATGCAAGGCAATGGCCCAGCGTTCCTAGCCCATGGCCACAAATCACCCAATTAACCCTCATTTGCTAATTAGAAGGTGACTAAAAGTAGACATGGCGGACCCGAAGCTTTGTTCCTGTCTCAGAGGGAGCTTGAAGTCATGGACACATGAAATCCTGCTCCTTTGTCACCATGGCTTAGCCATCATCTCTAGTGATTCAGTGCATCTCTGTACAGACTGCAGCCAACTCTGCCTTCGGCCCCGGCCCACGGGGCCAGCAACTATTGGTGAGTCTTTAATTATCAAGATCAATCAAAACCACACAATAAACCAGACATGGGCCAAAAGGGGAACTGGGTCCCTTGAGGGGGCTGGGTCAGGGCATGTGAGGTGTGTGGTGCCCGTCCCCAGGGCAGCTGCTCTGGAGCAGATGAGGTGGGCTGGGCCAGCCCTGTTTTTCAGTGGTCTGTATGAACCTCGCAAGGAGCCAAAGAAACAGGAGAAAAGGGCACATGCCAGAGAAATGGGTTAGATTCACCCCCGGACCACCACCCTGCAAATCTCCCCAGCTGCCACCCTGCCGGACCAAATTCAGAGGTGCTGTTTGTCCCATGTGGCTGCTTTAAGTCCTAGGTGGCCTATTAGAGTTGTGAACCCCAGGGCAGCTTCCACCATATGCACAGCACGGGGCAGCGAGGTGAGCTATAGAGGTTTTGCCAGCAGGAGTTGGGATGGCCAGGTCACAAAGCCTCCCAGGAACGGGTTCTGCAGCTCACCTTGGCCGAGTACTGCTAGAACCATTGCCCCTGCCTCACCAGCGGGACATTCGTATCTGTCACGTCATTTACAGACCAGCTGATTTAGAAAGGGGATGGGAATGTTTGACCAGTGCTGCTTGACATAGCCTGTAAAGCCAGACGAGCTGAGCACCTGGGCTTGGTACAAGCTGTGATGGGAAGGAAAATTACAGCGCACTTGAGAAACCTCTAAAAAACATTTACATTCTAGGCACAAAGACTCCAAGATGCCAAGGTCTTGGGATAGGACTTAGGGCCTCCTATCGCTGGCATTATCAGGGGAAGAAGCTCCCACTGCTGGTTTGCAGGATCCTGAGCCTGTCACTGGAGTGGGATTGTAAATTGTGGGCTCGAATCTCTGCAATCTTATGGGGAAATTCCATATTTGGAGGGAAAGAAACAGTTTTGTGATTATGATTTTTAGTAGCAGCTCTAGGCTGAAATGGTCCCCAGGATTCATGTCTCCCTGCACAGTCAGTGACTGAAGCCATGGCTGTGTTAGAAATGCATCAATGTCAGCTAAGGGGTGATTATTCAAAGACATTTCTACACCGACAAACAGCTTAGTGCAGACGCAGTTAAACTGGCAGAAAAGTGCTTTCTCCAGAATAGCTCCCTTCATGCAGGGAACCGGGATAGGCTACATTGGCAAAAGCACTTTTATTTGCCAGAATACATGGCATCTCCACTAGGAGGGTTTGCTGGTATAGACACTGTTATCAGACACTGGGCTAGCTACACCAGCAAACCTCTTCTAGCATAGACTAAGACTGACTAGCAGGGTGATTTCCCCACCGCTGACCTGCTCAGCTTGAATTGAGGCTTTAGAGATGAAGGAATCAGCTGGTGTATTAACCCCATGTGACCTTGTGATGGATGCGTTACCGCTGAGGGACAGCCCAGTTATTTTTACCCTTCTGTTTTGGGCTGATGCCGCCCTGCAGCGATTGTATTGACATGAGCAGTGTCTCCAGGAGTTTATGTGACTGGGTTTGCAACTACCTCCTTACTTTGGGGTCACGATTTCAGAGTTCTGGAGCTGGACCGTGCAGTAAGAAATGCAAACACATGCCTCATTTGGATCCCAAGGAAGCACCTTTCAGGAGACATCCTCCATACGCTTGTCCCAGCCTTTCCCTGCTGGAGAGGAGGATGCATGTGACAAGTTTCCTCTGCCAGGAAACGCTGCTGAGCATTTAGTATTTTGAACACAGGATAATGCACTTAAGGACTAAGGGCCTAATCAAAAGCCCATTGAAGTGAATAGAAAGACACCCTCTGATTGCAGTAGGCTGTGAATCAAGCCTTTAAAGGCCAAAACAGATGCCTAGCTCATTCTCTTATAAATCATAGGAATTTCACATACAGAACGGGCCCAAGGTGGAAAATTTAGATCGGGAAAGTTCCCTGGGCGGTTTGAATCCAGGGTTCAAATATGGTCCCTTACCAGGAGAGAGACGATTTGGTAAATTCATGTCTAAATCAAAGCTGTTCACCTCTGGACTGCGGTTTGGTCCTCTCTAGCATCCGATCTTTGAAGGACAACTCTGACTGCATTAGACACTGGTTTCGCTTTGTTGTTTGTTTCTTCTCCCTGCTCTCTGCTTCCCTGCAACCCAGAAATCTCCTTGTATCTCACCCACCCTTCATTGGTGTTAATGCCCCACAGGGAATGGCCAAAGGTGAATAGCATGTGTGAAAGGCAGTGACACTGGGGGAAGATTTAACTGGCTGGAAACTACTTGGCAAAGCCACCACACTCAGGCGTATAATACAAGCTAACATATAGCTTCACGCTCAGTCCATACCAGCAGCTAGGCATCACGTAGGGCTCTGATCAATGAATGGACCCTGCACCCATATGGACTGCTACTAAGGACAATGGGGCTTTGTTTGGGCACAAAAATCCAGTCATGGAGCAGTTTCAGCTTCAGCGCCTTTGATTGCAAAGTCTTTAGAGCCCGGATAATCTCTTCCTAGGTTTGCGCGGCGCCTGGCACAATTGGGTCCTGATCCTGTCTGGGATCGTTGGCTGCTACCATAATACACACAATAAACACCACCACACGGGGACAATGCACCTAAGTCAAACAATAATTCGCTCCCTCCAGCATTATCCCAGCGGCTTTGCGGTTTCCTCAATCCCATTTAAATATCTGGAAAATGGGCCTCTCTGAAAGTTGTGTACAAATTTAAAAAAAAAAATCATCATTATTCTAATGAAACCTCTGTTCCCCATTTGGGACTGAACACCTGACAGATCAGGAGACACAATCCTCCCTTAGAGCAGAGGGAGCCTAATGAATATGTATTTACTCTGAATTATCCAGGGACAAGTCATTTACATCAACAGTAGAGCTGGTTTCTCTGGCCTTGTATTGGAAGCGGAATGCTTAGCTCAGCATAATGGAAAACCTTGAACTAAAAGTAGCCAAGCCTATAAAAGTCACATTTCTCAAATTTATTTTTCCCGGTGGATGTTTTTGCTGCTGCCGACATTCATCTTCATTTCAATATATCCTGCTGTTCTTCTGGTCTTATTTAAGGAGGTTGTTGTACAAATGAATCTGATTAATGAGTGTTGCTGAGTTTAATCATGCTTAACGAGGGTTGGTCGTTTGCAACATCAGCTAGAAATCTGAGCATAGGTTTTGCTGACCTGGGCATCCCAGAATGGAGCCCCACCCCAGCTGTGGCCTATGCCAGGTTGCTTGTGTCTCCACTTCGCTCACTTTCTGGAAAGCCAATTGATGAGTAATATCAAAGAAAGTGACTTGGTGGTCTGCCAAGAACAGATTTGTTAAGCATCTTGATAGTCTTTGTAACTGACCAATCACTCACTCCCGGCGCTGATACCTGCCCCAGATTCCATCCCACCCCAGACTTTATCAGGGCTATTTACAGGTCCTGTGGATAAACTCCTAGGCATTGGGCATGGCAGGAGCAGAAGAGATCTCCTAGCCCTGGGCTCCGTTCTGAACCTTCTCCCCTGGTGTATTGGTAGGGCTCTACCAAATTCACAGTCCAGTTTGGTCAATTTCCCAGTGATAGGATTTAAAAAAAAAAAAAGTAAATTTCATTTCAGCTATTTAAATCTGAAATTTCAGAGTGTTGCAAGTGTAGGGGTCCTGACCCAAAAAGGAGTTGGGATGGGGGGTCACAAGGTTATTATCGGGGGGTTGCGGTAGTGCCACCCTGGCTTCTGCACTGCTGCTGGCGATGGCGCTGCCTTCTGAGCTGGGCAGCTGAGGCTGCTGGCTGGGAGCCCAGCTCTGAAAGCTGAGCTGCCGCCAGCAGCAGTGCAGAGGGAAGGATGGCCTGGTGTGGGATGGCCACCCTTACTTCTGTGCTGCTGCCTGCAGAGCTGGGCCCTCAGTCAGCAGCTGCCGCTCTCCAACCTCCCAGCTCTGAAGGCAGCAGTGCAGAAGTAAGGGAGGCATGGTAGGGTATTACCACCCTTACTTCTGTGCTACTGCTGGAGGGACACCACCTTAAGAGCTGTCAGAGTAGCAGCTGTGTTAGTCTGTATTCGCAAAAAGAAAAGGAGTACCCGTGGCACCTTAGAGACTAACAAATTTATTAGAGCATAAGCTTTCGTGAGCTACAGCTCACTTCAGCCGATGAAGTGAGCTGTAGCTCACGAAAGCTTATGCTCTAATAAATTTGTTAGTCTCTAAGGTGCCACGGGTACTCCTTTTCTTTTCACCTTAAGAGCTGGGGGCCTGGCCACCAGCCATTGCTCTCCAGCCACCATTCTCTGGCCACCCAGCTCTGAAGGCAGCACAGAAGTAAGGGTGGCAATACTGCAGCCCCCCTAAAATAGACTTGTGACCCCCCTGCATCTCCCTTTTGGGTCAGGACCCCCAATTTGAGAAATCTGGTCTCCCCCATGAAATCTGTATAGTGTAGGGTAAAAGCACACAAAAGACCAGATTTCACAGGGAGGAGACCAGATTTCACCATCCGTGACACGTTTTTCATGGCCGTGAATTTGGTAGGGCTCTGTGTATTGGTAAAGAAACAAGGAGTCGTGGGTTTCAGCAAAATGTTGTCACATCAACATCACAGAGAAAGATGGATTCAGTGTCGTATTCAGAGTCCCTAACACTGCAGGCAGGATGTTCCAAATGGCTCCGATGCCCCGGGGGGCTCATTGGCAACACTGTTAGGCTAATGCCGAGCCCTTTTGAATATCCCTCTGGACACGTCTCCAGATCTTTGTAGCCCTCTTCTTCCTGCTGCCACACTTCCTCGGAGAAACAGGCAGCGTCCGGCACATGCTGTTGGGCCACATTCCTCCCAGGTGACTGGTGTTCAAGCCATTGGTATAAGCTCTAAGACGGACAAAGGAGGTTTAAAAATCAATGGGCAGAACTGCGCAGATCAAATGTGCTGCCCCATCAAAGCCTCCGTGAGACAGGCTGACCTGTAGGGCAGCAGGTTAAGGCCCTCAGTCTTGGTAACAGGAGGCCTGGGTTGAAACCCAGCTTGTGTGTTCTCAGCCCAGTTTCCATCGTCAAGGAGTGACAACCAGGGTCTGCTCAGGAGGAGCCTTGTGCAGGTGAAGATGGAAGCCCGTGGCCTAGCACCTACAACTGAACTGGCAGGGGGTGGGAGATGATGAGGACTGCGGTGTATTGGCAGAGCTGCTCAACACTTACCAAGAGGGTTGATGACGCTGGTGGGGGTGGAGAGGCTGGGGGTGGATGTGATGCATTAAATACCTATTCCCAGCACTGCTCACACCCGCTCTGCTACTAAACAGCCATTAAATGGTCTGTAAAGGATGATAAATAAAGGACAACCTCCACTGCATTTCTTACAGCATGGGAGAAAAGAATCAGACTTGGCTCTTACACAGTTCTTGCCATCCGGATCTCCCAAGGGGCCTGGTAAATACCTCAATTCCCATTGCACAATTCAGAAAGCAAAGCAAAGATATTCAGTGAGCAGCACAAGTTGTCTGACAGGCCAGCCTTAGAGCTTGGATCTCCTGGACTGCAATGGTTCCCCTGTGGAGAACCCAGCTGGGGAGGCTGGGTTCATTTTGCTTTGGATTTTGAACTCTGGAACCTTTTGTTGTAACAGGCTTTGCAGCTGGGTAGGTGAAAATTGAAGGGTGCCTCCCACAGGACTCACTGAACTCACTCCTGCAGGCATAGCTTCCAGTGACTAGCAACCTGGGCGCAGCAGGGTAAGCCCCTGAACGCTACCCATACCTCCCCAGCACGGATCAAGGAGTTGTGGAAAATTGGAACAAGCTTCTCTGAATTCCACTCTACCCTGGTTGCTCCGCCATTGATTTCTGAAGTGCTGGGCTGGGGGACCCACGTGTGGAATTACAGCAAAGCTTCCGCTGCCTTTATTTACTAGTATCTTTCCAGCCCTACTGCTGTCCCACTGCCTAGAACTGACTTCCCTGGGTTCTTTGTCAGGCCTGCTGCTTGCAAGTGGCAATACAAGAGGGCATCATGCGGAGAAGGGGACGGGGGGGGGGGTTGGAATTGAGATGGGTGCACACAAATGTCGCAGCAACAAACTATTCAGCATCTGCAAAGTGGAAGGACACCTGTGCCCTCCAAATCGGTCCCTACACCTGGAGAGAAAAGAGACTGCACTGGAGACAAAGGGCTTGTCTAGATGGACAATTAGTCCATGGCAAGCGGGGATGTCAATCTACCCCACACTAGCCTGTTTGTGTGGGTCTTGCTGCTCTTTGAGCTAGTCCAGATTTAAAAAAAAAAAAAAGAAAAAAAAAAAAGAAAAAAGGAATACTTGTGGCACCTTAGAGACTGATAAATAGAGACTAAGGTGCCACAAGTCCTCCTTTTCTTTTTGCAGCTACAGACTAACACGGCTGCTACTCTGAATCCAGTTTCAAAGAGGGCTAGATTCAAGCACTAATAAACCAGTAACCGGCGTCAGCAGGGTGCACCCGGACAGTCCGATGGCAGCAGGCTAGTGGCGGATAGATTCACAGCCCAGTTTGCTGTGGTCTAATTGTTTGGGTAGACAAGCCCTGTTCAGTGCATTCAGAGAGTTGTACTTTATGCATAAGCATTTGTGAAGGGAAACCTGGTCTGCAGGAATGATCACAAGTTGCTCCAATCCTGGCTCTGCTACTGACTGCTGTGGCCTTGAACAAATCCCTTAACCTGCCCGCATTTTCCCTTCCTTGGAAAGTGACAATGATACCTACCGGGTTTTTCCAGCAGTAGGGCTGTTAATAACTGCAGATGTAAATTGTTGTGTAAATACTCCAAGCCTCCTTCTCATCTCAGATCCTTGGTGTTTACACCAGTATAATTCCATCTGTCTCAGCAGAGCTGCTCCTGATTTACACCAGCATAAGTGAAATCAGAATCAAACCTGGAGTGACCCAGCTTTCACTGGGACAGGAGCAAGAAAACAAACATTCTTACAGAAGAGCATGCCATGAACTCCTTCTCAGTTTTATTAAAAGATGCTTTATCTCCCTTAGTTCTGCTTTATTCAATTTCTCATTTGACTGGAAACGAGCATGAATCCCAGCAACTACAGGATGGAAGGGAAAACAAAAACAAACAATCGATCATTAGGTCGACTAACAGGAGAGCAGGTAAAACATCTCGACAACTAGGAATAACAGAAACTTTACAGGTTTCCAGTGACTCAATAATGTATAAGCCTATTTATAATACATTAAAGTTACAATGCATGAGCAGAAATCACATCTGATTGTTTCCTACTAATTACACAAGGGTTTTCATCACGGTTATTTTTAGCAACTTGTGTATTCCATTGTTTATTATGATCCATGAAGCACTCTCAGTGGACTTGGTGCAGTCCAAGAAATAAAACTCAGACCACCCTTCAGAGCCTCTCATCTAACAGACACAGAGCAGACAGGTGGGTCTACCTAGGTTCTACACTACAGCCATCACTAAGAGATCATAACACTGGGGTCAGGGAGCTGGCAGGAGGGAACGAGGGGGCTGTATTAAGTGACAGAAGCCTGTGTTGACATGCTGAAGGATCTGCTGATGAACCATGAAGAGGCTTGTTACATATTTGCTCACTCCTTGGCCTGGCAGGAGGAGTGAGTCTTTATGGAGAGGGAAGTGGCATGTGGAGCAGAGCAGACAGGGTGGTGCTCCATGCTGGGGGGGTAGGAAGAGGCAGAAAGATGGCTGTGGCAGAAATGGACAAAGAGGAACACGGAGGGCGAGATCCTGGACAGCGCAGGACACAGGGTGAGAGACAGAGTTTTGAGAGATCTTGGCCACATACCCCATAGCGGACTGAGCAATCTCTAAAAGAAAAGGAGTACTTGTGACACCTTAGAGACTAACAAATTTATTAGAGCATAAGCTTTCGTGAGCTACAGCTCACTTCATCGGATGAAAATGCATACCGATGAAGTGAGCTGTAGCTCACGAAAGCTTATGCTCTAATAAATTTGTTAGTCTCTAAGGTGCCACAAGTCCTCTTTTCTGTTTGCGAATACAGACTAACACGGCTGCTACTCTGAAACCTGAGCAATCTCTAGTTTCCCATCGCTTGCCCAGCTTCACAGGAGTGCTGGGAGACCCTTGATGAAGGAGGAACAGCAGAAATGTGCCCAGGTAGAGGAGACGGGAAGGGATCCTTCACTGAAAGGGCTGGCATTGAGGGAAGCCCTGTCGGCTCAGACTCTGAACAGCACTAGGCAGAGTTTTCAGTCAGTCCAAAGAGGGACGAACACAGACGTGCAGGATGTCAGTGCCAGGCCTGATGGAGGCGGATTTCTGAGCGACGGGTCACTGGAGCGAGACTGAAATGAATCAGCGCCCCAAGCCGTGGACCAAGCCTTAAGCCTGGTCAAGATCCCTGTTTATCTGCAGATGGCAAAGTAGCAAACTCATCATGGGCTCACACTGGCCAGGGGCCTCTCCCCTTTTGCTCCTTGATCTTCCCTTCCAGTACAGGCAGCCAGCCCAGGGACAGAACCCTTTGCAGGCTATCCCTGACTGAACTGATAACACGCCCCCCCTCCTTCCCTCCCCCCACCATTGTAATGTGCTGGGGGGTATCTGAGCCATTTATTGGCTCGAGAAGCTGCTTACTTGAGAACCTAAGCAATGGCCTGAACTCTGCCTCACGGTCTACAGCACTTTGCATTTCTCTAGCCTCTTCTAGCAACGGATCTCAGAGTGCTTTGCAAACAACAGTTACTGAAGCTTCCATACCTTGGCCTCCTCCCCCAGGAGCTGGTTGTTCTCACTATCCCTATTTTACATGTGGGCAAACTAGAGGCTATGATCGTTAAACGGCTCATTCCAGGTCAGCAGCAGACCTGGCCACAGATCCCAGAAGTCCTGACACCCAGTCCTGTGTGCAATTGCGACAATTTGTTGGCTTGGAGCCACCCCATGTATTTACCCAAATATTAGTTTGCAGAGGACACCCTGGCTAACAGCAGCCGGGGGGGGGGGAGAACTCACCACCAGGGCACCTCTGCCAGCCAGGACAGTGTTGTCAGAATTCTTCCCCTCCTGCACCCTCGCAGGGCACCTGCACTCCAGCTCTCTAGCAGTTTGCATCTTCCATGGCCCAGCCCTCCAGCCTGGTCACCTTTCCAGTTCAGGCAACAAAAGTCCAACTGAAAACTGCAAAACCATCCAAACAAAGGGTTCTTCCACTGCTTGCGGGCGATGCTGAAGTTCTCTGCTCTAGGCCCTGCCAAGTTCTCCTTTGCTCCGTAAGCTGAGCACTATCTGCCAGGGCTTTTACCCTAGAGGCTCTTTTCCTCCTGGCAAGTTTCCCACTGCCTCCCCTCCCTGGTTACTCCAGCAGCATCTCCCAGCATCCTCCCTTGTTCTTACAGCCCTTACCTCAGGGCTCCCACAGACCTCTAACCTGCTGTCTGCACCTTCTGTCACAAGTTCCTCCCAGCCGCCTTTCAAGCCTTTATATGGGCCCAGGTGTTTCCCATGCTGTCACCTGACCTCATTGGTTCCACCCCTCAGGCTGGGAGGCAGTTCATTATGGCACAGGTGGGCCTGATTGAATAGGGCTGGCTAGCCCAAGGCCCACCTGGCCCTTAAAGGGGCAGGATGCCTTCTCACACTAACCCCCTTACATTCATGAAAACTTTTGTGAGAACTCTAATGATTGCAGGTGACCAGGGTCCGAGTGGTACCTCTAACCCCGAAGATACCACCTGCAGTGGCACAGCTGAAGGAATAGTGCAGTAGTCTCAGACTAAGAAAAAACTGTCCCCCCGGGTTCTGCATTAACGGCACCACTTCTTGCAGCCCACACAGTTGCCATGAGACGTCTTGGCCGAGATTTTCAAAACCAGGAGCCTAGAGTTAGGCTCCCGATAAATGGCCTGATTTTCCAAAGTGCTGGCCATCCAATGGCCCCCAAGGACTTCAAAGGGAGTTTTGGTTGCTGAGCATGTCTGAAAATAAAACCCGTGTTTAGGAGCCTACACATGGATTTTGGAGCCTAACTTTGGGTTCATGCTTTTAAATCACTTGGCCCTTCCCTCTGCATATCCATCAAGGTGGATGCTGCTTAGCTTGGGTGAGCTGGTATAAATCTCAGCCCAAGATGGCAGAGCATCTTCCCGAAGCTAACTTAGAGCTTTACTTGAAAAAGGTCCAGGGGAAACAATGAACGTGTCTCCTGGAGAAACTGGCAATTGCACAGTATATTATTATTTGCTGAGTAACCCATTAAGTATCCATCCCAGCTGTTGTTTTTCTCCCCAAGTTATTGTTTCTGCTTTGCTTTGTAAACATTTTGGTGCTATTTCTCCATACATAACCAGATACCCATCCCTCTCTTTTGCAAACATGGCCAAACACCTGTTCAGCACCCCTGCCCACTGTGAAGATCTGATTTATATCTAGATCTATCTCCATAGGAGGAAAAACTCATTTCTGAAAGGCACAAGGAGAATGTTGCAGTATGCATCAAGTTCAAGGACATGCACAGAAGGAATGTCTTGCAGGCGATTTATTCCCTGCCACAATGTGTAAATCCCATTGGGTTAGTTATGTTTTCCCCACTTTCTATTCCCTGATTGCTTTTATTATCCCTTGCCTTTGCATGGAGGAGAATCTGGAGCTAAGCTGCATTGGACAAAACCATTGGCTATAAATCTTGCATAGAGGAGATGGCTGACATGATTAAAAGCGAGGCTAGTAGCTCCTATCTCCAGCAGATTGGCTGCAAGACTGCCTGGATCAGAGAGGCAGAACTTCTGCTGTGTTTTGGGTGGTTTCTTTTTCTTTCTTTCTTTCTTTCTTTCTTTCTTTCTTTCTTAAACCTTTGAAATTCATGCAGCAAAGACTAAACTCTGTGAAATGCCAGAGAATTTCTCAAAACACAAACCAATGTTTTCAGTGAAATTTGGCTCTCTTTCCATTACTCTTGAGCAATTGCTCTTTTCTTCCCATCCCACTTAGCAATATATTTGATGCAGAAGAACAGAGGTGAGAACACAAAAGGAAAATAACAGGGAAGGGAGAACGTTATCCAGCCCTTTCAGGGAAGGTTCCAGGAGAATGATGTTCTTGCTGGCTTTGAACCTTCCCTCTACTTACATTTAGAGAGGCAACAGCCACAAGCTGATTGAATTTAGCTTGCAAAGTTGTTCTCTCTCTATAAATTTTGCTCCTCCAGAGGGCCAGTGGGTGTCATGCGTTGCCTTGTGCCAGGATCAGTGCCATGGTTTGATCCCCAGGTCAGGGCAAAAATACATTGGTAGAATATGTCAACTTTAAGAAAAGTGTTTTTTCCTTCCGAGGTCTGTAATTTGGGAATCTCTAGGTCAAATGACCCCAAATTTGGGTCATTAACCATACCCCATATCCCCATGATGCACACCAAATTTCAAGGCAAGCCGATTAACCGTTCATGTTTTAGGGCACTTAGAAAAGTTGAGCTTTAAACAGAAAGCTGATGTAAACCTTAACTATAGTACATCTGATGGTCCCTATAATATATGGTATTTATTGTCCCCTTTATTGAGAATCTCATAATCTTTAATGTATCTTCACAACCTGCCAGTGAGGCAGGGCAGTGCTGTCACCCACATTTTACAGATGGGAAACTGAGGCACAGAGAGGCTAAGTGAGTTAGCCAGGGTGGTCTGTTGAAGAGCAGAGAATTGGACCCAAGTCCCAGGCTAGCATTCCAACCACTTGACCATCCTTTTTCTCTTGTTGCAGGCATCCCTTTCTCTCTTAAGTTTAAAGGAAAAACAAAACACAGGTGGCCCCTTGGAGTGCGAAGGGAGCTTGGAGCTGTACATTGCTACACCACCACACAGCACCAGCCACTGCCCAAGTGTCTCTGGCCAAGAGGAGGACTGAAATCCAGTCACATTGGTATGGCAGCCCCCAGGAGAATGTTCTAGTGACATCTACCTAGCATCTGAGGTGTGACACTCGGTGACCAAAGCATCGGGATTCCTCTTCCCCTCTGCTCTGTAAGGGGGGTGTTGTCCAGGGGTTAGAGCAGGAGACTGGGATTCAGGGTTCCTGGAATCTGTTTTTGCAGGAAGAGAGTTGAAATGAACACTTCCACTGACCAGTGGTGGTGCTAGACCATCGGGGACCCTAAACAGGAATATCCCCCGCCACCCCAACACATAATCAAAAGTGAATAGGGGGTCCCCTTGAGTTGCTTGGGGCCCTAAGTAATTGCTGAGACTGCTTATGCCTAGCACCGGCTCTGTTCCCGTCTCTAATTTCTACCCCTCTCTGAGTACCAGGGTTTCAGAGAGAGGGTGAAAGTGAAAGTGACCTCTTTTCTGCTTTATGCCACTCTGCTGCCCCTGCGGGTTTCCACGGCCAGGGATGGATTTTGCCATCTTCTTGGCTACAGGGCTGATGTGCTGCTGGTATAAGAAGTTAGAGCAAAGGGGAATGAAGGGAGAAGGAGGGGAGGGAAACCTCGAGGCAGGATATACCAATGGCCCTGTGCCTGAGAGCTGAGTCTCAAGCTGATGGCAAACAGGGCAGAGGAACATGAAGGCAAAGTTCCTCTTATAACAAGAGGGCAGGAATGGCCTGCCCCTGTGAAAATAATACTTCCTCAAAATACTGCAGCAATAACCTCGCCTAAGGGAAATGCTGCACTATCCTGTAGAAATGACCGCTCTCTTGTAAAAATACTAAGGGACTGGATAGCAATGACCTCTTCCTTACAACTCAAAGTGGCAAACGCCTATAAAGTCTTGCAATCAAGTTGATAAGGAAAGCTGCATTGCTATAGCAACTGAGCCCTGTGTCACCCAGCCTGGGGTGCAAGGCTCCTTCGAACTGAAAGGCAAGCACCCGCCCTGATTACATGAAACCTGATGAGCACAGTGGTTGATTGTGCACTGACAAAATAAATCAGAGCCACTTGGGGTAGTGCGGGCACTTGATAGTAAATAAGGGAGGGAGGAGCAGTGAACTAAATACTAATGGCTGGTAAACATAGCTACCGTCCGCTAGCCAGGCTAACCATTCTGAGACCGGTTTCAGAGTAGCAGCCGTGTTAGTCTGTATTCGCAAAAAGAAAAGCAGGACTTGGGGCACCTTAGAGACTAACACATTTATTTGAGCATAAGCTTTCGAAGGGGACCCAATAGGTTGATGGAAGCATTTTCTTATGTCTAAAAATAATCAACTGGGCTAACTTTGGACCGACACCTATCATGAATTGGGTCTGCTCTGTTTCCACTGAAGGCATGTCAAATATATCCGTCATTGTCACCGACTTGCAAATAGGATCAGCCCATTGGAGAGCTGGGTATCTGGGTTCTGGCTTGTTGGCTAGTGGAGCCCGGCGAGCATGAATTGGTTGACCACCTACCACCAGGTATTCATTGGCGTCGCCTTTGTAGCACCAATGCGAAGATTCCCTTTGACTTCAGCGGCTTTGAATCAGGCCCCTTGTTCTTTGTGAGACTACAACTGCTCTGCTGGTCAAACCACCCAGACCCTGGGCTCAGGGCATCAGAGTTCCACCAGGTATGGCACTATGACAAGATCCCACCCTACCTTACAAGGTCCAATCAGTCCAGCGGGGATGGGTAGTGCCTTGCAATCTTGTCTCTCCTTGTCATCCTTGGCTGGGAACTCAGCATAGTTTAACGGCATTTGGAAGCGGTTGTGAATCAGGAGTGACTGAATTTTAATCTTGGCCCCAACGCTGTCTCAGCGTGTAGCCTTGGGCATGTCATTTAACCTCTGCATCTCAGTTTGCCCACCTGTAAAACGGGGATCAGATGGATCTATCTCACAAGGGCCTTATGGGGATATTAGCTAATGATGCTGCAGATCTTTGAGATGCAAAGGGCTAAGACTCATTAGAAAGGTCTGCAGTGCTCAGCTTTATTGCTTAAATTACAAGAATAAATAACAAGTTTCAGAGTAGCAGCCGTGAGTGAGCTGTAGCTCATGAAAGCTTATGCTCAAATAAATTTGTTAGTCTCTAAGGCGCCAAGAATAAATAAATAATACAGTGAACGAAGCAGACTTGAAAAGAAGACGCTACCTTGGTTTTTTCCACACAATAGCCATCAGCACCTGGAAATAGCCTTTTTATAAACTTCCATTTGTCTGTGAGCAAAACCTAATCCAAAGAGGAAACATGGAATTTGCAAGAATAAAAAAATCAAGGGACACTGCTGGATAAAAATCCTACTGAGAAACAAAGCATCCTTATCTTTGTTATTATTAGCAACACCTTGACCAATGAAAGTGAACATCATTTTAAGTCTCATTTACTTTGTGTAATTTGTGTGTATATACACACGTATATTTCATTTTTGCAATTTGCTTGGCCTGGACAGTGACCTGAGACTGGGCAATTTCACTTTTGTTTCTAGTCACTTTCTGTTTTTCATGCATTATCCCAATCCTGCAATTGTTGAGTTTCCTGTATTTCAGGGGAACTTTCACATTTAAAACAAAACCCAGGACCAACGGTATTCTCTTCATATTAGCTTTCAGCCACTCCCTTTTTCCCTGGTGAAAATCGAACTTTTAGGGGCTAAAATTAAACCAACAGCGTCTGTTGAAGGAACTAGAATCCTGTTTCTATGAAACAAGGGCCTGATCCCGAACCCATTGAAGTCAGCGGGAGCCTTTCCAATCACATCAATGGGCTTTGGATCAGGCCCATATAGGAACAAAAGAGGAGAGGAAAAATACAGAAAATACATGAGAGATGTGAACAGAATCATTTCGGAGGTGGGGGAATGCATTTCAAAGTCTTCCATGGTGCGTCAGTGTCCCTCTAATGCTGTGACTCTGAATGACTTGCACGCTTTCATGTTGCAGGGAAATTCAATCCATGCCCAAGCTGCCTATGTGGGATTTTTAAAAGAGTGGCCAAAGAGCCCCCCAAATAGATGTCTCTTTTCTGATGCATTGTGAATGAGAGCATAAGGAATGAGAAAGCCCTGTCCCAGTGCTTGCAGAGAAGGCAGGCAGTACTGAGCTGAGTGCAGGCAGCCAATCTCCAGCCAGGGGATGCTGGCTGACACATAGGGCCATCCCTAGCGGGGCGCAGGGCCCAGGACAAATCAGCCTGTATGGGTCCCCCTTAACATTTTTTTATACAGGTGAAATCTGGTGTGGGGAGGGGACAGCGGTGCTGGGGGGCGAGCGATGATGGAGAGTCACAGAGTGGCACCTGTTCTCGGGGCAAGAGGCACCCTAACCCCACTCCTGGGCTGGCCTAGTGCCCCCTGCACAACACACTGAAGCGTGGGGCCCCCCAAAGCATGGGGCCCGGAGCAGTCACCCTGATTTGCCATACCCAAGGGACTGAGCTGCCAACCCATGTGCTTTTAGAGCTTGCTCCAAAGCCCGCTGGAGTTAGCTGGAGTCACTGACTTCCGTGAATTTTGGGTTAAGGCTGTAGGGAGAGATTTCCAACAGCACTCATGGTTGACCCAACTCTGCTCCCATTGAAGTCAACGGTAAAAGTCTATCACAGCCCCCAAGTAAGAAGCCCTGACCCCTTAGCTCATTCTGTAGCAGCACCTGCTTTTAGCTCTGGAGGCTCCTGGCCCAATCCTGGGCGTGTTGGCCGTCACACTTCCACAGGAGCTACTCACTGGCTTTTAAGTAAGCAGTAACAGCGCTTCGCTTGTATGAGCAGCCACTTCACGCACCAGTCGCCGGGATGGCTCTTCCTTGATGGGGATGGGCCCCCACTAGGCATGAGAGGGGAGCTCAGTCAGGGCCTAGTCAGTCATTGGCCTTTCTTCTGAGACTGCCGCAAAGAGGCCAGCTGGTGCGGACTGTGGCGGTGGCTTTGTGGTGGACGTTTTTCCCACTAAGACCTGGGCTGTGACCCTCCCCGAAGACGTTCCTCAAAGGCCCACTGAACAGTCCCTCGGTCACAGCCACTTGTTTAAAGTGTCTTGAAACACGGCCTGAGCCTAAGCCCTGTTCTGTCAATGGCAAGACTCCAAGAGGCTTTGGCTCAGTCAGGCCCATAGATACTCAGAGGTTTTCTGCATGTTTTTGTGGTTCTCTTGTGCCTAATGCCAGCCTGTCTCGCTCCATCACCCATGACCAGTGAGGTGGGGGCAGTCTGGTGGGAGCTCACCAGATAGTGACTCAGTTTCCCTGGGGTGGGAACTACAGGGGAGGGTAGTATCAGTATCACAGTATTAGCCAGGAGGTGGCAGCTAGAGATTGGGCAGGCTGTAAAAATACCCTCCCTGCTGGTAAGGGGGCTCACCATGCTGACTGAGACAGCTGGGTGCTCGGGAGTGAATTTCACCCACCTCTGTCGTCTTTGGAACCAGTCTGGTGAATCCCCGTTTGGCTGTCTGATGCGCTTCGACACCCTGTGTGAAATGAGCTGGGTGTGCCTCCACCCTCTTCCAAATGACACCCTGGTTCACAGCCTCCGCAGAGAGACCAAGGGCAGAACAGGCCAGGGGCTCTCCTCTCA
This sequence comes from Dermochelys coriacea, assembly GCF_009764565.3. Taxonomy (NCBI): domain Eukaryota; kingdom Metazoa; phylum Chordata; order Testudines; family Dermochelyidae; genus Dermochelys; species Dermochelys coriacea. The sequence continues at coordinate 16,417,142 of NC_050085.1, read as the reverse complement.
CTTAGAGGGCTGGCAGCTGGGCAGGGGTGGTGTGAGTGCCCCACTGCTGTCTGCGGTGTACCTGCTAGGCAGCGGATTGCACCCCGCAGAGCTGGGGACTGAGTGGGTCGTGCAGTGCAAATGAAGCGTGGCTGTGAGGAGCTTGACAGCTCCCATCAACCTCCACACTCACTCACATTCAGAAAGCAACAGTGTCTGCAATTCATCTTAACTTCGTCCATTCATCTCCGGGACGTGATGTGGCAGCAGTGATAGCAGTTCCTGTTTGCTTTATGTGCATCTGCTGCCTAAGAGATTTATAACCCAGCTCTTTGAACCATCACTGGGTTGGCACTTAATGCACAATGATAAATATGGTTGTCACTATCTAGTACCTTTCATCTGAGCACCCCCTAAATGTTCGAAAAGCACAGTTAACCCTCAGATAACACCTTTGCGCCACCTAAGGACTCACTGTCCACATTTTACAGACTGGGAAGCTCAGGTACCAAGCAATTTGCCAAAGGGGACACAGATCCACAAAGGGAGTTAGGCGCCTAAATACCTCTGAGGGTCTGTGCCTCAGTTTCCCCATGCCTCAGTTTCCCCATCAGTAAATGGGGATAATAGCACTTCCCTGCCTCACAGGGCTGCTGTGTGAATAAATGCATTAAAGAGTGGAGAAGTGTTTACATACTACAGTAATGGAACCTTTCTACAGATAGCTAGACAGTGACCTAGCTGGAAATAGAAGCCAGGAGGAGTACAGTCTCCCAGTTCAGGTGCACTAAGCATTGCACTGCATTGCCTACACAGGGAATGACTTCTTTTCTGCATTTTGAAGGAACAGTGACTGTACTTTAATTGTCTGCTTGGAACCTTGGCAGGGGGTGGGGCAAATCATTATTATTAATTACCACAGAGTTTGCACCGGGGACGTTTTTCCTGAAAACTCCAAGGCTGTTTACATTTAAGTGACCTTCTTTCTATGGCTTAGAAATGGCATGAAGGTGCTTCCAGATTACCCTTAGCTGTGGGCCTTATGACTAATGAAAAACCATATAATCAAACTGAAAGCTGTGCCAATAGCCCTTAAATGAGCAAACTGATAATAATACCCGGCTCTCACATGTACCGTTTCATCAGTAGAGCTCAAAGTGCTTTCCAAAGGAGGTCAGTATCATTGTCCCCATTTTACAGATGGAGAAACTGAGGCACAGCATGGTGACGTGACCTGCCCAAGATAACCCAGCAGGTTAGTGGAAGAGCTGGGAATAGGATCCAGGACTCCTGAGTCCCAGTCCACTGCATTACCCACCAGGCACCAACACTACCAGAAGAGATTATTTTTATTTATTTGTATTGCAGTAGTACCTAGGAGCCCCAGGTTTTGTCCAGGATACAAATCACAGAATCATAGAACCAGAAGGGACCTTGAGAGGTCATTTAATCCAGTCCCCTGCACTCATGGCAGGACTAAGTATTATCTAGTCCACCCCTGACAGGTCTTTGTCTAACTTGCTCTTTAAAATCTCCGATTATGGAGATTCTACAACCTCCCTAGGCAATTTATTCCACCCTGACTGTTAGGAAGTTTTTCCTAATGTCCAATCTAAACCTCCCTTGCTGCAGTTTAAGCCTGTTTCTTCTTGTCCTATCCTCAGAAGTTAAGGAGAATGATTTTTCTCCCTCCTCCTTATAACAACCTTTTATGTACTTGAAAACTGTTATCACGTCCCCTTTCTCAGTCTAAACAAACCCCATTTTTTCAATCTTCCCTCAGAGGTCATGTTTTCTAGACCATTAATCATTTTTGTTGCTCTTCTCTGGACTTTCTCCAATTTGTCCACATCTTTCCTGAAATGTGGCACCCAGAACTGGACACAATGTGCTAGACTCTGTACAAATACCAAACAAAGGAACAATCCCTGCCCCAGGGAGCTTACAATCTAATTGTTCACAAGTCCCCAGTGAGGAGTATCCAGTGCTGGGTCTGGCTCTCCTGTCATTACACCAATTTTACCTCAGTGTAACTCTTTCTGACTTCAGTGGAATCATTCCTGATACCAGCACCAGGAGAATCCAATTCCCCTGTCTATGAAAGAATACAATTTATTTCACTTAACAACATCCCTCCCATGCTGCAGAGAGATGGCTCGTGGTTTCTGATGGATTCATTTCCCCACTGATATTAAAATTCTCCATAAAATAAAACAGTAATTTAAATCAGAGTTGTTTTTATGAACAGAGCTATTTGCCAAGTAACTGCTAATTTATTCTGCATCGCCCAACTAGATTAAAGAATATTGTTTTATAAATCCAATTTGATTAAGTGGCAGGCGAGCAACTGACTCAATAAGCATGTGTTAGTTGCAGTCATTGATCACATACGTGTCTCAGTCACAGGGCCACAGAACACGCTGGGTTAGAGCAGAGAACTCACTACAATGTCTGAAAACACATAGGTCCTCTGAGGATCCAGGAGCTGATCCTGTTCTCTTGCCGACATTGATGGGTCTGATTCGTAGTTACTCAGGACCTGCGCTTGGGTTAGGAATGGAGAGGGTAGGTGAAGCCACCTTTGCCATCCCCGTATCCAGAGGCTCTCCAAAGCCCTGCTTGGCCGTGGGGGTGAATTAGTAAGTGTACACCATGAGGCACAATGCTAGTGTCCAGGGATGTAATATTCCCTGTCATGCAAAGAAACATCCTTTTGTCCTCCCAGTTAGTAACTTTTTACTGCCTTTCTGTATCTAACAGCACCTGCTGTGTTAGTGATCAGTCTGTGTGTGAAGTTTGCATTCGGAGACCAGAGGGACACCGTGGGCAGGGAGGCAAAGAAAACAGCTGGCGACAGGCTTCAGATGCCTGGTAGAATGGCTGCCATTCTTGCACGTGTTAGGTGTTGTTTCACGTACCACGTGCTGGATAATAACAAGAGAGGGCTCCATGTTCCTAAAACTAAACTGACTCTTTATGAACTATTTACAGAGATGATGCAACTGCAGCCAGCATTCCAGCCATGTGCACACAGACTGGCTTCATGGTACCTCCTCCAAACTCAGCCCTCCTGCAGACTGTGCTCCTCCCTCCAAGTTCCATGCAGGTTGCTACAGACATGCATAATAGAGTCAAGAGCAAGGCTGCAATCAGTGTCTGAATGCAGGAAAGTACTGCTGCCAAAAAACCGCTTCCTGTTGCTCTGGGAATGCGTAATAACAGGAAGGAGAACCCGCACAGATGGGGGCACATCTGCCAGGTGTGCTGTAGCAAACAGAACAGTCAGTTATGCTTCTTCCAGGCTGGATCCTGTGTTTAAATTAGAAACAGGCCAGAAATAGAAAATTCAGCTCCAGAGCTGGATTTCAGACATCCCAGATTTCAGGACTGTAGGTCAGCTTCGGATCAGGTTGGGTCCCTTCCCTACTGCTTCTGGGACCAGTCTGCCCAGATGGTGTTAGCAAATCCTTTGCTGGATATTCACCTGAGTGGTTTATTGGGAACAACCAGCTTCAACGTGACATTTACCTTTGGCCATTTGGTTGAGTTGCTGGCCTTTTATTCCACCCCCAAAGAGTGGGACATCACAGAATATCAGAGTTGGAAGGGACCTCAGGAGATCATCTAGTCCAACCCTCTGCTCAAAGCAGGACCAATCCCCAATTTTTTTTGCCCCAGATCCCTAAATGGCCCCCTCAAGGATTGAACCCACAACCCTGCATTTAGCAGGCCAATGCTCAAACCACTGAGCTATCCCTCCCCCCAGGAACCAGAGACAGTCAGGAACCAGAGTTAGGCCAGGAAGTGACAAATATCATAGCCAGCTGAGCCTGAGGGAGGTCTTTAGGGTGGCAGAATTTAAAAACCCAAACAGGATGCTGGCATTAAAGTCCTTACTTGTGAGGAACGTGTCATGGAAACATTAGTGACCACAAGTGGTCAGGATATCGATTTTACATTTCATGCAATAGACAGCATTTCCTGCAGCAGTGCCCCATACTGCCCTGCTGAGGTGCTGTCTCAGTTTGATTCAGACAAGGGCATCCCCTGCCAGATTGATAGATTCCCAGATTCTAAGGCCAGTGTGATTAGGAGTCTGACCTCCTGTATAGTCCAAGCCATGGAACTTCCTTGAAGTAACTCCTGTTTGAAGCAGAGCAGTTCTTTCAGAAATGCATCTAGTCTTGATTAAAGATTTCCAGTGACAGAGAAGCCACCATGACCCTTGGTAAGTTGTCCCAATTTTTAATTATTCTCACTAAAAAATTGTGCCTTACTTCTACGCTGAGTTTATCTAGCGTCAAGCTTCCAGTGACTGCATCTGTTACACCTTTGTCTGCTAGTATGAAGAGCCTTCTAATATCAAAGATCCATTCCCCATGTAAATACTGATAGACTGTGATCAAGTCACCCCTGAACCTTCTCCCTGATAGACTAAATAGACTGAGCTTCTGGAGTCTAAAGCCTGTTTTCCCATCCTTTAATCATTCTCACAGCTTCTCGCCAATTTTTCATCAGCCTTGTTGATATTGATCACCAGTATGTTGTTATTAACATCCTCTCCCCGGAGGAGAAGATACACACAGACTACGCCGCTGTGCACATTAGAGACACCCACCCCTGGACAGAGCTGTTGTTGAGTCTTCCAAACTCCTGCTGCGTGTGTCTCTGGGGAAGCGTTGGTCAAAGACCAAACCACACAGCTGTGCAGCCTGCCTCTCCCCAGTGTGACGCTGTTCTCTGGAATATTGAGGTGACTGGAAAATTGACTGGTGACACCACACTGATCATTAGGAAACAACTCTCCCTAAGTCGGGCGCAAGTCGAGGCAGGATTTGGTGCTGCGTATCTATTGTATTTTTTCATGGTTGTTGGTCCCCAAGAATTTTGGAGAAAAAGCTTCATGCCACTATTCGGCAGGGTATTTCACTCAGAGAGGTAGGAGACTCTTGTGGTTTGTGGTCAGAAACGCTGGATAGGAAATGCAGCCTTATGCCACGTAGGCGGGGTTTGCTTATTGTCTAAGGGCCACATTCCGAAGCAGTGTTGCAAGATTCCTGGGGAGCGGCAGAGTGATGCCTTAGAAATTGCGTAACGAGGCAAATTTGAACTTGCCCCACAGGAGAGGTCCTGAGAGCACCTGGAGGGGCATGATTTGCACCCAGCTGCCTGACTGGCATGTTGGCTTGTGAGTCCCTCAGGGCCAGAGGCAAAACAACACTAGGAGGCTGTGTGCTGAGGGCAGGCCTAGGACAGTTAACTAGGCAACTAGGTTCTGAAACATGCACCACCCACCTAGTGTGAAAGTTTTTAATTGTCCCTTTCAATTAAACTGTGGGTCCTAGGGTCTGCCTCCCAGGCGGTATGTGGGGTGGCTGTGACCCAGCGATCGCAGTAACAGATTTGGATAGACGCTGATTGATGTTTCTTTTATACCAATGCTCACTCTGAGGTCAGCCCAGCAGCATGGGCTCCCCCGGCCAGCCTGGCCTGTTATGGTGCAGTGGCTGATGGGGTCTTGCCTTGCGTTCCGCTGCCAGGAATGAGACTGACCCACCCAACATGGTGTTACCCAGTTTATCACATTGTCTTCTACCTGCTCTGAGTGGGCCCCAGTCTGGCTGTGTCCAAGCCACACCCTCTTTCTTCAGTGCCACACAGTCCACAGCCCTTTTGCCAGTCCCTCCCTGGCACCCTCTCATGGTGTACATCCTCTCCCATCCACAACGGCTGCTACCCCTCCTGCAACCAAGTTCTATGCTGCTTTTAGCCCTTCTTCCCCAGGGCAATGCTGTTGCTCTGGGCACCAGCAGCACAGAGTGTAGTTCTCTCTCTTCCCATCCTTCTCTGCCGTTTAATTCTGTTTCATGCTGTGGACCAGGTCTAGATGCAGCCAAGACAACAGAAGGGCCAGAAGTCCAGCAGAGGCTAACCCTTTGATCTGCCCTGTGTCTGCTACCATCTGAGCTAGATTGCCCAATTACTCAGTGGGTGTTTTGATTGGATCAGGTGTCCTAGAAATGCCAGAGCCGGCCCATCTCTGTTGACGCAATTAGGCATGGATTTAAAGAATTACACCTGGGCTGCAGGATTGATGCTCAGCTGCCTGCCGCAATCTTGCTCTGCTGTGTGCATCTCTTTGGATTCAGGCAAGTAAATTGGAAGCTGGGTTCATAGCTATACTACTAGAGCCCGTGCTGAGTAGAGGGTTCAGGGTTATGGAGGCAACCTGCCTAGGCATTGATTTAATGCAGCTGCCAGGGTGGGAGGAATCACAATAAAAGCTCATGGAATGACTCAGCAGAGGAAATACAGAAGCAGGCAGCAAGGTCTTTCTCTCTAGGAATAATAGCTCGGAATGGGGAAGCAAAATAAGTTCATGCTACAAAAAGGAAAGCAGAAAACTCCTCTCCCCCTCCTAGTTAGGGGTTCCTCAGAGTTTTCTCTCCCTATGTGAGGAGCATAAACTTCCCAGGGACCCTCCCCTTTTTGCCATCCAAACAACCATAGGGTATCTGGCTGGTGAATCTTGCCCATATGCTCAGGGTTTAGCTGATTGCCATATTTGGGGGTCGGGAAGGAATTTTCCTCCAGGGCAGATTGGAGAGGCCCTGGAGGTTTTTCGTCTTCCTCTGTAGCATGGGGCATGGTTGACTTGAGGGAGGCTTCTCTGCTCCTTGAAGTCTTTAAACCATGATTTAAGGACTTCATTAGCTCAGACATGGGTGAGGTTTTTCATAGGAGTGGGTGGGTGAGATTCTGTGGCCTGCGCTGTGCAGGAGGTCAGACTAGATGATCAGAATGGTCCCTTCTGACCTTAGTATCTATGAATCTATGAATCTATAAACCCCTCCTCAAGCCCTTCCCTTGAGCAAAAGCAGGAGGCAGCTGAGCTGAGATTAACCTTTGTTCACTGAGGACCCTGCCACCTTGGTGATGGGGAGAAGCATCACTGAAGCACTGACTCGCACAGGAATTGCCAGACTGATTCAGCCATGGTCCAGTGTCCTGTCTCTGACAGTGGCCAGCACTGGCTGTTTCACAGTGTGTTCAAGAAACCATGCAATAGGCAATTATGGGATGACCTGAGCTCAGTGGAAATGTCTTCCTGACCACCAATAGTTAAAGGCTGGTTTATGCCCTGGAGCATGAGAATTCATAGCCCTTCTAAACCTCTTGTTTATTTGTAATATTTATTATTCTAACTATGGCTCTTCTTGTTTCCCATATCAATGTCCAATTCCATTTTGAATCCTGCTAAACTCTTGTCCTCAGTATGTTGCACAGGCCAATAATAAGAAAACGTATTTCCTTTTCTCTTCTCAATCTAATTGAATGTTCCCTTGTTTTCATACTGTGAGACAGGATTGAATGGAAAATCATGATCCACCTTCTTGATCCCATTCACTATTTGTACCATTACGTTGAAAGCTGCTAATGGCTGCCATCCGTTGGGTCTCTGATCCAAAAACAATTGCAATGGCTGTTGCAAGCACTCTTTCAGACTCCACAGAAGGAAAAATTAAGCCCCTTTATGTACTAGAGACAGCTACAAACAATGGAGGGACCACTCAAGGCACATGGCACGTCACAGCTAAGCTGTGTGGACTGAGAGGGTCGCCCTGATAACCCTGACACAGGAGCTAGGATATTGGCTCTCCAGCCGGTGTGCGTTAGAGGCAGAAAGCCAGGAGAAGCAGTTGTGAGTGTGACCCTGAGAGGAAGTGGAAAGACAGACTTTCTTGGGCACAGAGCTCACTGGTGTAGCAGACTTGGGGATTCTGAGCAAGGAAACTGCCTGCTGTTGGTTGCTCCTACTGTGTTCAGGGGAACAGGACTTTGTGTGCATCTTGGGTAAATAAACAAGATGGCCCCAAGAACAGACCTGCCTCAGAGCATCAATTTCTCACCCTTTCATGGAAGCAGCCCTGCAAGGCCCTGCTTAGTCTAACCTATGGGGCCAAAGGAGCAACAGTTAAAGATAGCCAAAGAAACTTCAACGGACCCATAGTCCATCAGAATATACAGTTCCATTGAAATCAAACTACTTCACACAATCGGGTCAATTTTACCAGCATTGTGTTTGGGGAAAAAACGGGGGGGATATGTGTTGACATTTTCTGAATGAACCGTTTTGATTGTTGCAAAACAAACAATTTTCATTTCAAATTTGTAAAAATGTTGTCTGATCTACAAAATGAAACAGACAGAACTGAAAACGCAACACTTCAGCTGACCCAGAGCGGGTGTGTTGGGGGAATTTGCCTTCAAGGAGAATTTTGAAAGCTTAAAAATCTCAAAACACTTCACGGAACGGACCTCACAGTCTCCACGTTGCTCTCACAGTAATACTTTGATCACGTCCCCTCTTATTCATCTCCTAAGATCGTCAGTGATCACTCTTCCCCGACAGTTGTTCCAGGCCCCTAGCCATTCTCCTGCAGTGTATTCCTCAGGCGGGACTGGGCCCGGTTGCTGCCCATCTGCTGACCGCACACATTTGGGGAACTAAGCCTGAGTTTGCCATGGAATTCCCAATGGCGTTCTGTCCAGTGTTCAGCTGCCACCCCCCTCAGCTTCCCATGGTCACTTTGCTTCCAAGGCCCCAGAGCCTTACGCCCTTAGAATGAAAACCAAAGCCCAGGGAAAATACATAAATTAGTCTTTAATATACAGCGAGGGCTCCAATGGCCCGGTGACATTACAATGGGCATCACACATGAACAGCCTGTACCGCCGGTGCTCAGACAGCAAATGAAGAGCAGCCCCCACGGCAGAGCCCCCAGCGTGGGATTTATTTACACATCAGCAATTGAAATGGTTACAATGGACAGAAGAACAACGGCGACTGGGGATACACAGCTTCCAGTGGTCAATGGCATCCAGCTCGGAAAGGCCCTCCTCAGGCCTGGTTCAAAGCCAGCTGAAGCCAAGGGAGAGACTCTCCTTGATGTTGCTGGCAATGGACCAGGCCCTGTGTTAGTTCTCCGGTACTGGGTGAGGATGGGAACCCAGGCTGGATTTCTTGCAGGGGTAGGTGTAGAATGTATGGCTCCCTCCCCCAAGAAACAAAGCCCTCGTATGGGTGAAAGGTGCTGGCTGGAGAGCCCTGGAGAATGAAACCCCTTGTGCCTATAGGTGCATCTGGGATATCCGCGAGGGCCGCGTCCCTTGCACTGCCCTGCCGACAGGCCTCAGCTCTGCGCTGGGGCAGGGAATGTCATCTCTGTGGCCCGTTCAACCCTTGGCCTGTCTGAGGAGATTGGGCACGAGATGGGTCAGCGAGTGCCAGCTGCTGGAATGGCTTTTGGCTGCCGAGCCCTGTCCACTAGACCAGTGATTCCCAAACTTTTTACTACGATGACCCGCCAACTGCGTTTTGTCTGTTTTTTCAGACCCGCCATTGTGTCTACAAAAGGTCCAGATTCATGGGAGGGGCCCAAAATGAAAGGCAGGGTCCTCTTCCACTGCCGCTGTCTCCTCCTCTCCTCCCCCACCGAGGGGGCACAGACCACCCGCAGTAACCCCTGTCCCCCAGTCTCCCAAACGGAATCCCGGCTGGATGCGGAGGGGAGGCCCCAGGGAGGTGGGGGGCAATGGCTGCTATCCTGCAGGGCTGGGCCCAGCTCCCTGCTCCGGGCCCTGCGACCCTATCTGCCAGTTCGCAGCGCCACTCAGGTTTGACTCAGCTGCCCCGCCATCAACGCCCAGAGCGGGGAGCCAGTCCCAGCCTCTGCGGGGTGAGTGTGGGGCGGGGTTTCTCTCCACACCCCCCCCCAGCCCTCCCTCCACACCAATCTAGAACCTTCCTGCGACCCAGTGGCAAGTCGGGACCCACCGTCTGGGAAACACTGCACTGGACAATACCCAATGTCTAGCAGGCCATTGCGTGGCCATCAGATTTCAATAACCAGCATCGAAGCAGGCAGGGTTCAGGCCAGCACCCTGGGGGGAAGGTACCCACAGCCCAGTAGAGATCCCCCAAGCCACCTGGTCCCCACTAATCACAAAGGAACACAGTCACCATTATCACCTGCTACGAAAGCAGCTGTGCAAAGCGGGACGGACATAGTCAAGGTGCAACAAGGTGATGGCTCCTGAGTGTTGTATAGGTCCAGACTCACCGGTGCATTTGTGGGGCCAGACACCTGTGCAACCACAATAGGATTCTAAGTAGGGGGGCCACAATGGACCCCATCCTGGCGGAATGTGTGGTTTACAGGGGGCCACTTCTCTGGGACAAAGGATAGAGCTTTTTAAGCACACGGCTAATTTTCCCTTGTGCCTGTAGCACCATCCGCAGCCCCTTCCATCATGGCTCAATCTAGTCCACGACATAAGGAGATCCCGTGTTCTGAGACCAAGCTTCACAAAGCTGGGAGCCAGGAAGAAGCACAGGGTCTGTCTGTGTCCAGCAGCCTCAACGAAGTATCCCCCTTTCTATGTCAGCGAGTGCTGTCTCTTCGATACCAGCAGGGACATGACTGGCCCTGCATAAGTAGGAGGAGGGCGAGCCCCTTTGACACGCTTTTGTCCATCACAATGGGGAGAACCTGCTGAGGGTTACAGGCCAAGGTACAACTACAGGAGAGGGGTTCATTCCAGACCCAGCTACATTCCTCTGGCCCTAGGAACCCTGAGAACCTATGCCTACCAGGACTCCAGATGGTGACCTTGCAGGTGCCAAGGGGGGATGTACTGGGGGGGGGGAAGGGGGCTGGGGGAGCCACTGCAGCGAGCTCATACCCAGGCCTTGACTTGAGTGCTCCACTCCTTGGCACAGTTGCACAGCCCCCCCTCCTCGTACCAGCGCCACTTCACCCCCTTGTAGACGGCCCGGGTGTAGGGCTGGGAGCACAGGAAGAGGCGAAGGCGCCGTGCCAGGCTGCAGTAGATGGCCATGGCCACCATGATGAGCGGGGACATGATGACGAAGCCGAGGATGATCAGGGCAGAGGCGCTGTTGTCGTCCAGGATGGTTTTGCAGTAGTAAGCAGAGGAGTGCAGCACCTGCAAGAGACGGGAGAAAGGGCAAAGTGGGTCAGAGGCCTGGGGCGGAAGACAGGCTTCCTTAGCGCCATCGCACTCATGTGTTCTCAGTAGCCTGGCAGGCTCCCAGTAGGTACCGGCCCTGGCCGGAAGTAGGTCTGTCTGTTCACAGCCGGACAGCTGCTTGCCGGCAGCCAGACACTTGGTTCGATGGGATTTTAATAGGAATTTCAGAGGATTGTTTGTAAACACCGCTAGCCACCTGTGTACCAGATGCACAGCCAGAAAACTCAACAGCGAGGGCCCTCAGGACAGCACGATCCATGAAAGCGCTTCAGGAACAAGCGCCATGCCCCAAAGCTGAATAATACTGGAAAGCACGAGGCTGGGAACCAGGAGATCTGGGCTCTATGGCCTACATGTATTAGGGGCAAAATGCTCCCTACAAAAAGCCCATCCCCACTGCAGGTGGGGTCCAACAGAATCCTGTTACTCTCTGTAATGGCTCCGGGACACCTGGCCAAGGTCAGGGTTCCACTGAGCTAAGTGGACACAGAATAAACATCCCTGCCCCAAAGACCTCCCAGGCTAAATAGCTAAAGGAAGTACAGTTAGCACTGTTCCCAGAAGGGAGCTGAGACACAAGGTGTGTCCACATTGTACAGTTAGCCTGGGCTGCCTGGGTGTTGCCCCTAAACCTGCTCCTATCCACACACACAGCCCTTTCCCCTGAATGTTGGGGTGCCCAGGTAGCCTAGAGGTCAAGTGCCACTTTCTGGACAGAGGCTAACCCACTCCAGTGCTGATAGTCCCCCAGAGCCTTCCCACAATCCCGCCGTGTGTCCAGAAGGGCAAACAGGTTCTTCAGCAATTCATGGGGAAAGAATCCTAGGGGGGGCCTCAGTTTACTGCAGCACAGAGACCCATGGGATATATGCCCCCGGAAGTCCTAGCAACACACACGGGAGAGTGCAGCGCGAGGGAGGACACGGTAGCACAGCAGGGCTTTGCAGTGTGGCTGCTCATCCCCAAGCGAGGCTAACCCAGGTGCTGATCACCTGGGCCAATTCTGCAGTAAAGACGCACCGCCCAGATGAAGGGACTTGCCCAAGGTCTCACAGACCAGTAACTGGACTCCTCCTGGGTCTCCATCCAGCGCCTTAGCCCCAAGACCAGCCTTCCTCTCTCTTCTGAGCCAGGCCTGGCAATTTCCAGGCTGCCTCACAGAACCTCTTTAATCAGGCGTTTAGTTAATCAACCATCATTACAAGGCCAGGGCATTGCATGCAGATAACAGAGCAGGAAATGTTAATTGTATTGACTCACCCCTAATAATATACTTTTGTATTTTTTAGTTTTTGGATACAAAGATCCCTGATGCTACAGTGACGTGGGCTGCAAAAGCACATTGACAATGATAGAAAAATAAAGAAAATACAGCTAGATCTTAGCTTCTAATAACAAAGAAAGAGGAGGTGGGAGGGGGGAATAGATGTGCTTGAGGTTAAGGCAGCGGTCTGGGACCCCCACTCAAGCCATCCATTCAGTTCTCAGCCCTGGCACACACTGCCTGCACACATCAGCACTACCCTAGCTCTCAAACTTCTGCTCACATATCAGATCCCTTTCTCCTACCCAGCACCTCCTCAGACTCGGAGATCTCCAGGGCAAGGACTGTCTCTCACCACGTATTTGTACAGTGCCTCGCACAATGGAACCTCCATCTCAGTTGAGGGCTCTAAGCACCATTACAACACTAATCAAAAGAACAGGTGTTCCAAGTGCAGCTACCCGTACACTCTGCATGAGCGGACGACAGCAGGTTCCCCCTGTCTTTTTCCCTTTTACAAGGCTTCTCTTTCTTTCTCAGTGTCCCCACAGCAAACACAACCCATCTGGTTTTAAACAATCCTTATTTGCTCCACGCAGCATAAAGGGCAACCTATAAGTAAAGGAAAAGCACTGAAAAGCAGCACCCAAAGACAGAAGGAATGTGCTCACCAAGCTGCTTCTGCCTTGCCAGGGCACGGCTCCTTCCTGCACCCGTTCAAAGGCAGAAAATAATTGTGTTCTCCAGCTATGGAAAAGGCAGTCCCTGGCTTTCTCTTCTGATCTGACTGACATACTCACAAAGGGATACAGGGATATTCTCTCAGCTGGAAGAAATTCACTTTGCTTATGAACTGGAACTCAAGGCCTTCCAAGCTAATGGTCTAGGCACTGCTGAGTTTAATGGGGGAGCTTAATGTTCCAGTCCTTGCTGTCTCATCTCTCGTGACTTGGGCTCAGTTTGTGGGCTAGATTTATGATTTCACAGGGAGGCTTGTCAAGTCACAGGAGACCCAACATTTAAGGTCAGCACAAAGCCTCTTCTATAAAACCTAACTTACACTGCCCCGAAGGGAATGTTGCTCTGCTTAAGAGCAGAAAGTGAAGCCATTTTGTTCTTAGACCTGCTGCACCCAGTTACGGAGGGAACGTACATACTGTGCTCTCTCCCATGGAGACTTTATTATGGCTAATGTTTGTTGTCATTTTTCTTTAATCTAAAACAAAAGTCATTTTGGGTCTGGACCTACCTGATTACCATTTGTATGTAAAAAAACATGACACCCTCCAGCCTAGATGGTTTCAACTAGGCATAATTAATGCATGGCACATACATATTTAGCCAATGGACATTTCTTTATAACTCATACATCTGTAAGAAGGGGCTGTTAGATACCACAGAGGCGTATAGGAAGGAGAGATAGAAAGATAGATACAGAGAGTCTTTCTGCTGCCTTCTCTCCCTAGCATTATTTCAGCAGGGAGTTACAGGGGAGAGGCGGGCTTATCTTTATCAGATTTTTGTATGCATTGTTGCTAACCCATGGTTGGTGCAATTCATCCCTGCTGCATCGCCATTAGTGCTCACTCACTTCCCTAGCTCACAAGGGTGTCTTGGCACTTACTCACTCAAAGCACTTTGAAAATGCGAAGTGCTTCTTCCGTGTCAAGTAATACCTGCACTGGAGGCTGAACTGCAACAGAGCAAAGCCCTCCATTCCTTACCTTTGCTACAGCCTGTCGGAACGATGCTGCCACTCGGGCCCCTAAACTGAGCCAAACACAACAAACAAACGGCAGCCTATGCAATCCAACCCCAGCAAAAGCATTTCCCAAAGCTCCCAGAACGAGCGAGGTTTCAATCTGGAAGACGTCTTGACTGGTCAATTACAAGCTGCGGGTTTTGTCCGAAAAGCCTTCTTTGGTGCAGACCCTTTGGTATCAACCTCTGCAGCATTGACCTCTTTCAATCACTCTCCTAGCTGAGAGCTCATTTTCAAGGGCATGCCATTTCAAAATGGTTCTCTCCCTCCTCCCCAATGCACTGATCTGAATGGCTGATTTTATGTTTTTAATCTCGCCCCACCCTCCCCCGGCTGGCAACTCTCTTGTACAATTAATGCAGAATTAATAGGAGGTAAGGAGGGGAGCGAGGATGTTTTCTGAGAATAGCTAATGGGGTTGATGTCAAGGTCAATTGATTACTGGTGATGGAAGCAAATGAAAGTTCAAGGATATGTTCCCCCTCCCCATCCCACCCCAGCTCAAAAGCGGCTGGCCTCTAGAAAGATCTTAGAGCCAGCCAAGCAAGAGATTAAAACTCAACCCAAGCTGATTCAGTCAAATGAAGCCGTCTCTCAAAAAAGTAAAGCGCTCTGAACTGTTTCACCTGCCGGCTGCCAGCTGCCTTTGATGCAGTTTCCACACCTTCCCTCTGGGTTCGCATTCCTCCTTCAGGGCCTTTGCATTTCATTTCACACTGGACCGCATTCAGCCCTGGGCTGACCAGGCTTATTTAGAGTATCTCTTGGGCTAGAGAAAAGACAGAATTTGGTGATGGTGAATAGAATGGCAATTGGGGTTGTGGGATATTGACAGACCCTGTGGTTCTCTTAGGCTCCTTAGCTCCCACACTGACTAACACAGTCAACACACAGGCTCTCCCAAAGTTCTGGCCTGGAATAGCCAGTCAGAGAATGCATTACAGAGTAGACAACGGGTGTAAATAGAGTCAGTGGAGAGCACTGTTCTCAATGGAATTGTAACCATTTATACTAGGAGCAGAATCTGGTGCAGAACTTGTTAAGCTCACAGTTAAAAGAGTTTCCCACCATGGCAAGTGGGAGAGAACAGGGTCAAAACGAGCCATTCATCCAAACCCAATGAGCTGTGGGTGTCTGGAAAAAACAGGAACAAGTCTAAACTACCTTGCTTTTGATTTTGTTAACACCAAATTCCCACCAGTAAAGTTTTGCACAACGTAGGCCAAAGCCACCTCTGGTTCTGCCTGTCTCTGATCGTTATTAACCAGCCTTCACCTGGTTGCTTCATGGGGTTAAAACTTAGAATCTTTTATGACACGTGGATTGTCAGAAATTTGTCGATTTCACCAACAAACCTCTCAGGTTTATTAAGAATAAAACCTTAGTGTTAAGTACCAAGAAGTTTACATATTTTTTTGTGCAGTTCATAGCCTTGGGATCAAACTAAACTGCACAATTCAGGCAGCTTTAGCCATAATGAGGAGAAGCAAAATGCAAACAGCAAACCTCTGAAACCTCCTAGGGCAGCCAAAAAAGCTATTTAGAAGCAGGCAGCTTCCCACCACCACAAGTAAATCAGAAGTGTTTATAAAAATCTCATTCAGCATCCTTCTTCCCAAATTTTACTATCTTTGGATTCTCCCCCCATACTCCCTGATGGATCCAGCTGCTAAAAGGCAAATGACCTTGTCCAACTTTGTAACCTCATTGTTTTGAAGTTGGAATAAAATCTCTTCAAGCAGAGAAAGGTTCATGCCAGGTTCTCAGCAGAGGGCATGTCAACTTGCTGTGTTGCCTGCTTTCCTACTGGGCCTTTTTCCTTTAGCACAAAGAAAAAGGGTTCTCAGTACATGACACAAGCAATATATCAGATGGAGAGCCCCCCAACCCATCCTTTTAACGGGAAAGACCTTGAAGGGTATAAATGCATTTGTACTGTAGCCTGCAAATTACGTAGCTCTCCTCTCCATCTGTATTCTGTAGTAGTGTGGCAGGGTTCCAGCTAACTTGAAATCCTTACTGTGGGATGTTTAACAGGAACAGCCCATCTTTTAACAATATTTACACGAGCCAGTGCCAGACAAACCGCAGAAGAGAACAGGCAAATATTTCTGGTAATAACCCCACTGTCATAAGTGCCTGCAAACCCTTTCGTTTCCAGCAGGGAGCTAAAACTGGATGGGTCTGGGCTGCACAGTTTGGCTCTGTGGTTTTGTCTACACTTAAACCGCTACAGCAGCGCAACTGTGGAGTCGCTTTCCCTACAGCGATGGGAGAGGCAGAGCTTGGTGGACAGAATCTACACTGGGGGTTGGGCCGGCTTACCTACGTTGCTCAGAGATGTGGATTTTTCACATCCCTGAGCTACATTGCTGGGGCAAACGTATGTTTTAGCATAGACCTGTCCTGAGCCTGAGCTTTCAAGGAATTTGAGCTCTACTTAGACTGTGAGATCTTTGGAGCAAAGACCATCTTTTCCTTTTACGTGGGTAGGGCACCTAGCACAATGTGGGGGGGAGGGGTGTGATATCTGCCTGGAGTCTCTAGATGCTATCGCAATGCAAACAAGATGACAATAATGTATTCCGATCCCAGGCTTTGGTTCAGCCCTTTACAGACACAAGCCAGCTGTAAAGTTTGCATTCAGACCTGATAACGTGTTCTAAGAGCTTGTCTTCACTGCAAAGTTAACTCAGGTTCTTACTGTTGGCCCTACCCCGATTCCCGTCTACTCCCCAAAACCTCTCACTCCCTGGTTTGTCCAGGGGTAGAGGCTAACACCTGAGTGCTACCAACACTTGAGCTGGTAACCCAACAAATCTGCAATGTGGATGCGGACCTAAGCCACTTGAGTGCTGACAGTCCTCTAAGGCTTTCCCACAATTACACCTGGGAACTATTTTCTTGCCATCTACTTACTCTTTGCCTCCCATTCAACCAGAAGTCACCTGCCCGTTCACAAAGTCTGGTTTGGCCTTTGCACCCCACATTCACATGTGCCCTGCTGTACATGCAATGTTTCTAGCACTTGTACAACTGGTGGTGAACAGATGGCATCTGGGGCACCATCCCCCCAGAATGTTGCCAGCTGGCTTGAAGCTGTAACTAGGGTGCTAGCGGATCTTCGCTGCAAGGCCAGTAAAACCTCAGATTTTGGGACCAGGACCCCAAATCTATAATGCTATGATGCTGTCTCCAAGAAGCTGACAGAGGAAGGGACCCACTGGATGGGATGTTAGTGTGGGGAGAAAATTAACCCCTGAAGAATCTGTACTGGCAGACCATGGACCACAGTGCCTAGTCTGGTAATGCCCCGAGACTGTGCCCACTCTGCCAGAAGCTGGACTGGGTGGAATTCCTCCAGTGCAGCACTTGGAACCGTGGAATACGGAGCCAGGAGGTCTAGAGTACCTCACACTATTGATTGTCAACCCAACGTGGATGCAGTCAATTGGACAAACTCAAGTCTGACTTTGTGGTGTGACCGTTATCCCCTGGGCTAAGCCTCCTCCAGTGCTCACACCTGAGCACCAATGACCCAAGTAAACTCAGCAGCGAAGACACCCTGAAGAGCTCTTTGGGTTCAGACAGCTCAAGCAGAACTTTATGTGAAGATGTCAGTTCTTCCCACCTTCCCACTCGCTATCCTGTGCCTGCCACACAGCAGAGGGGCTGCCTTTGTTGCATCTGAGCATCCGATGAAGTGAGCTGTAGCTCACGAAAGCTTATGCTCTAATAAATTTGTTAGTCTCTAAGGTGCCACAAGTACTCCTTTTCTTTTTGCTAAATCTGCGCCTCTCTTATGTTATTCTATTTCTTTGTCTCTTATGTCAATAGATACCAGAACTAGGGTTTGTTTTGTAGTGTTGGGCTGTGAACAAACTGTGCGGCTTCATGTCATTTTGATTAAAGTCTGACTCAGTTCCTAATGTGTACACCAGCGGGGGTGGAATAAGCATGTGTGATGGGAGAGAGGGCACCCAAACCAGTGGTTAAGGCTGTAAGCATGTCAGTTTTCTTTTCAGAATGAAACATTTCTTTGCTTAGCCCTCTCCTCCCACCCCCACCCCGCCAAGTGACGGTAGTTCTCGTGATTGATGCTGAATGGAGAGCCCTAGACCATGAGATCTTCGGTTTATTCCTGATCACTGGAGGTTTTTAAGAACAGGCTGAACAAACCCCTGTCAAGGATGGTCTAGGTTTACTTGATCCTGCCACAGCGCAGGGGGCTAGACTTGATGACTTCTTGGGGTCCCTTCCAGCCCTATATTCCTATGATTCTATGATGCTGTACTATTGAACCAAGGAGGTGTCTTTCTGTTGCCTGCAGAGGAGTTTGGATCAGGCCCTAAAGACATTGCCTACTTCCTGCTATGTGGGAACTGTCTGTGCTGTGGGAAACCCTGGAAGCTTCTCCCACAGGAGCTGGACTGAGATCCCTTCTTACCCACCCTGCCATCAAACCAACCTCCTTTCACAGGGGCCTTGTAAAATGATCCAACCTGTCAGATGGCAAAAAATACGTGTTTACCTAAGCAATGGACAGGGTCTGCAGAATTACAAGCGAGGGACATGGACATAATGGTCTAATTAAACATATAATCTGACAAGTGTTATATCCTTTTGGCAATAAAACAGGCTTAGCCTGCAGTCTGGAGACTAAATACATCCCCCGATACGTGGCCTGCTACAAATCAGGAGCATGCTGATACTTTATATTCTTCAATAAAAAACAATAGCGTGTTAATCAGATACTATTAGCCATGCCAGTGGTGGGGATGATGGAGGTTTTGGCACATTCACATTGTGCTTTTCCTGCCAAAAAATGCTTGTCAAGCAGAAATAGGAGCTACCGCTGGAGTGGACCGTGGAAGCTGTTCAAAAAGTGAGCTGGAGTGTTACACAGCCATTTAGGATAGGAAGTAAAGAAGGACATTGTATCAAATTGGAACAGTAAGGGGATGAGCAGAACAGAATCACCCAGCATGGAATTTGCTCAAGACTATCTATCTTGGTTTCTAAAAGGTCCCCCAACCCTATGGTATTTGAGACACGTGGGATAACACCCCTTGTCTTGCAAAATAAAACGTGTCCTGGAGTTTTTCATGACATGTCATGGCTGGAAAAGGGCCACCAATAAGTCACCAATAGCATGTGCTGTGGACCGAGACCTTGCATGCAAATCATTGACCTACCTCAAGACTGCTTAACTGTGTGAAATTGAACAAAATTGCAGCACCAGGAAATAGTCACATCAGGCTGGGCCTCCTTAGCCCTTCCCACACATACATGATCTCTGCTCAAAAAACAGGCTGAGAGACCAAGCCAGACCCACAACAAAATTTCAGCATAATCCCCCCAGCACTGCAGCAGCATTTCAAAAAGCATCGCTATCATGAGGGGTGGAAGGAGTGCTGGAAATGTGCAATATTGCCACTGACATGACTGGGAAATGACTCTTACTTGGTGAGAACAGCTGACTCCACTGGCTTCTCCCACTTAGCTGGAGGATATAATAGTATCCCCGTTAGACACCCCTTCTCTGCTATTTTCCCCTCTGGTTTTTGAACTCTTCGCTCTTCTCCCTCATCAGCTAGTATAATGTACTCGCTTCACAGCCCAAGTACAGTCTGATTATCCTATTTGAATGTAAATGATGAATATGCAAATGATCATTCTCTGACTCCTACTGCAGAATGTTTTCAGCTGATTCATCTTAGGGTCTGTAGATCTAATAGGAATTGCCTTTTAATGTCTCTGTATTAATTCCACACAGTTCAGAACCCTCTGCAGAAGAAACAGGGAAAGATATGGACAATGCTTCCTGGATACTTTTTATTGTAGCTAGATGATTCCCTATTGCTGAGATCTGGGGTCTGAATAGCAGAGTAGGTCAGTGCCCCACTCCTTCACTGCTGGTGACCTGGATTCAAATCCTGCCTTGTGGATCACAATGTGGGGAACAGTCCTGATGTTTCCAGCCTAGTCTTTGAGGTAGCTTCCAGTGCATGGCAGATGAGTGAAAAGTTTAGATGTAGGTACACAGGGATGTGTACAGGGAATTGTGGGAATGGCAGTGCTGGCGAGGCTTGACCCATACCCTTGCTACCACCCGGCTGCAAAGTGGGTGAGGAGGGGGCGGGTTGCAGCTCAACCCGCACCCCTACCCACATGAGCTCACCAGCTCAGGAGCTACTTGCCTTGAGGCGCATGGTGAAAGGCTCTGAGTGTGGACCATATGAAGGTCTGGGCACCCTTGCGCACGGTCATATATGGAGAGCCTGCAGGGTAGACATACCCTTAGAGACGCTGGGCACATGCTGCAGTGACAACTGCTAACCTGTGCTCCAGAGAGCCCCGGCTGTTGTCACAAGTCAGAAATGAGGTGCTTTGGCAGAGCTCCACAGGCCTTTTGGGAATTGTGAGGAAAGCATGAGGAGCAGAGGCAGGCCAGGATCGAGGGGCATTGGCAGAGCTGGGTGGGGGCACAGGACTGGATTAGCAGTGAGCACTGCTGGTCAGGCGTGCATTGTTGTGTGGGAAGCGCAGTGCTGGACCAGCAGGGGTGCTGCCGAACAGGCTTGAGGTGCATTGGCAAAGCTGGGGAGCAGTGCCTAGGACTGGAAGAGCAGCGAGCGCTGCAGTTCATGCCCACCATATATGTGGGTCTGTAAAGACCTGTAATATGCAAGGGTCTAACCGGTGCCATTAGCCCCTGACATGGCACAAATTCACCAACCATTATAAACACATTGAAAGCGGAAGCTGCCTCTGCACAGACGGCTCTGAGGGTCATCAGTGCCCCATTCATGCCACCCCATGCCAGCAAAGGGGAGCATTCCGAAAGCAAGCTGTGCCCCTCAGTCACGCCCCCCATAGCCACGTCAATCACACCGTCTCCAGGAACAGTTCGTCACATGGGGATTTGCATGAAATGATGCTGTGTTAAAGACACAGGCTACATTAGCCCTGGGCTGTACAAATCCCCTGTAGCCTATAGATAAAAGATATACGGCAGTAATGCAAGAGACCTACCGGGCCAGCCCAAACCTGTAAGATGTTAGCTGAGCTCTTAGTATAAGGATATGAAGCCTACAAGCTTTAGCCTAAGTAAGTTAACAAGAAGTGACCTTAAGACACAAGACATCAGACATAACACTGTGATAAACAAGTCAGTCCAACTGCTGACAGGTCACCACAAGAAATCAGTTCATGCCAGTTCGGGTGTTTTATGACAGGAACATCCGCAAATGTTCAACCACAAAATTGCTATAGCAACCAACTGACATATATGCTAATGAGTTTGCAATAAGTCGTATCCGAATTTATAGGATAAGGACACACCAACATTACCAGGGTGAGAAAATTTAAATCTGGATGGAGGAGGCTGGACATTTTTATGAATATTCATGGTGGACATTGAACCCTATAACAGAGCTAGCCACAGCCTAGACTGTCGGGACCTGTAGTATGCCAGAGCTAGGATCAGACCTTCACAGGTCACCATACTTCTCATTGCTTCTAGCTCACCCCAAGGCTGGGGTGCCTATACGTTTGTTATGACACTGGACTTGAACCAATTTTCTGTTATTGCTACCTACTCATTTGGGTTAGAGGGTTTGTGTGTTTACCAGTCGTGCTACTAAAACGATTGTCGGTTCAAAGAGTTTGTCCTGTGTATGAATAATGCTAATATCTCTGGGCCTCACCTTGGGACTAGACCCCACAAAACCTCAGAGTGAGAACTGGGCATTAAGTAATCAATATAATTACTACACAGTCATAGATCAGGGAAGAAGCCCTGTGTGTCTGTGAGGACAGAAGCACCCAGGAAAGAGGAGTGGAGAGTTTATTTTAAAGGGAAAGGAGTACTTGTGGCACCTTAGAGACTAACAAATTTATTAGAGCATAAGCTTTCGTGAGCTACAGCTCACTTCATCGGATGCATTTGGTGGAAAAAACAGAGGAGAGATTTATATACACACACACAGAGAACATGAAACAATGGGTTTATCATACACACTATAAGGAGAGTGATCACTTAAGATGAGCCATCACCAGCAGCAGGGGGGGAAAAAGGAGGAAAACCTTTCATGGTGACAAGCAAGGTGGGCCATTTCCAGCAGTTAACAAGAACAACTGAAAAAAGAAAAGGAGTACTTGTGGCACCTTAGAGACTAACAAATGTATTAGAGCATAAGATGCATTCCGATGCATCCGGTGAAGTGAGCTGTAGCTCACGAAAGCTTATGCTCTAATAAATTTGTTAGTCTCTAAGGTGCCACAAGTACTCCTTTTCTTTTTGCGAATACAGACTAACACGGCTGCTACTCTGAAAAAAGAACATCTGAGGAACAGTGGGGGGGTGAGGTGGGGGAGAGAAATAACATGGGGAAATAATTTTACTTTGTGTAATGACTCATCCACTCCCAGTCTCTATTCAAGTCTAAGTTAATTGTATCCAGTTTGCAAATTAATTCCAATTCAGCAGTCTCTCGCTGGAGTCTGATTTTGAAGATTTTTTTTGAAGGGTTTTTTTTGTTTTTAAAGGGGTTCATGTTGCTTTAGGCAGGCAGTGACTAGAGGGGGTTTGCTCAGGAAGCAGTCAGCACATTGCACTTCATGACGGCCTCTGGCTGAAATAATCCTCCATTAGGCCACAGATCAGGGGCAGTACAAGCATCAGCAAAGCAATATTGCTGTCCCCCAGCATGGCCCTGCCCTGCCCCATCCTGAGCATCCAGGGCCAGTTCACAGCCAGCCGGCCTCTCTGCTGAGATTGCCCAGGACGGGGACGGTTAGTGAGGAGGTGGATTCTGTGCCACTGCAAACCTAGACCAGACTCAGCCCCCATCAGACAGTAGCAGCCTTCAGTCACTACCATGCAGGGCACACACAAGGCACGGTAGGTTCTGGATCCTATTAGCAATGCCCTGAACTACCCCCAACCCCTTGGTTTCACCTCATTGCTGACCACGTGAAACGATCCCTTGAACAGTCTCTCAGGGCATCTGCAACTAACAAGAGACCCTCCACCACTGACAAGATGCTGCTGATTTTTAAGCACAGGCCAGCCCCTAACAGCCCAGCCAGCCCCCACCTCACTCTGCTTTATAGCTGCCCTCAGAGGAAGTGGGGCTTAATTTCCCCCATGTGGATTGTGATGAGCCATTGGCCCTAATTAGTAGACTGCACTGGTGGCTACATTTCCGTTCCACCGCAAGCCTAATGGGGTCCTTGGTGAGGCAGGATTTTTAACTCCTGCAGCACCAGATCAATGTCCCCTATCACAGACTCAGTCCATTTGTTTTGCAGGTCTGAGCTTGGGAAAGGATTTTGGGGGAGGGGGTTGTGGGGTGGTCTCTGTAATCTCAGCAGGATTTGCAGAAGGCAAGTGGCATGAGCCAAAATGGAAAGGCAGCCCCGATGCTGGGGGAGCGGGAGGGTCACTAAATGTCGCTGCCCAGATGCTTCAACTACATATCCTCTGACGTAGGTCTGAAACTTTGTCAAAGATAAACTCAGAGATGGGCCCAAACTGGAATCTCAAACCCAACCTCCCGCCTGACCCCAGAGTGTGGAGAGAGCTGGGTGTTGGATTTGAAGCCCCAGGTGTGAACCATCCCCTGCTGTTTTGGCCCTGGGGTGGGAGAACAGGGGTGTTTTGGGCCAGCTCAGGAGAAAGGTGCAATGGGGGAGAGGCAGGGGAAGTAAAACAGCAGTAGGTGCATCAGGACTGTGATGAACTGACAGAAAGGTGGGGCATGAGGGGCAAGAGTGGAATTGTGGGGGGTTGCAGGTCAGGACTGAGGGGTCTCAGCAGGGCTATTTGTGTGGAGCACTGGGTTGGAATAGTGGGGGGTGCAGGTCAGGACTGAGGGGCGCCAGCAGGGCTTTTTGTGGAGCAGGGCTGGAATAGTGGAGGGCTGCAGGTCAGGACTGAGGGGTGTAATTAGAGCTGTTTGTGGGGAGCCCAAGGCTGGAATAGCAGGGGGCTGCAGGTCAGGACTGAGGGGTCTCAGCAGGGCTGTTTGTGGGGAGACTACAGCTGGAATTGTGAGGGGCTGCAGGTCAGGACAGAGGGGCATCAGCAGGGCTGTTTGTGGGTAACGCAGGGCTGGAATCATGGAGGACTGCAGGTCAGGACTGAGGGGTGTCATCAGGGCTAGGAGCTGGGTGGTATGTGCCAGGTTGTTGGGGGTTGTTGGGGGTTATTTATTTTTACCCACTGCGTAGATTCATTGCTAAGAAGGTCAGAAAAAACTTTTGTGATCATCTAATCTGAGCTGGGCGTCACACAGGTCCTGGAGTTTTGCAGCTCATGCTATTATACTCCCGCAGCGACTGGCTGGCAACCAGGCGATGGACACTGAGCAGGATTTCAGGACTCCCTCGCCAAGCCGCACCTACTCTCCAGAATGAAGCCACCCGCTGCTATGCAGGGGGCATATATAAGGCCAGATCTGGGTCACTTCACTCATGCCTTAGTCCAGAAGGATTTCTGTAGCGTTACTTGAATAAGTAAGGCATTATGTGCACTACTCTGCATGAGTAAGGGTGCCAAAATCTGTCCCATACATATTGCTATGCCGAAAAGTGTTAACAGCACCAGTCTGAGATCCAAAGACAACCACAAAACCAACGAGGGAAGAGGGGAGGGACAAATACTTTTAAAAACTCAGCAGAAGGCACAATTTATGCAACAAACAATGATGGTAGCCTCCCAAGGCACTGAGCCACACGGCAAGGCTAGAGCTAGCCCGGGTAGATTTGCAAACACAGGGGCTCGGGTATCGGTTGCAGGTTATGTGTTAGAGGCAAAAAGCAACAAGGAGCACTTGTGAGTGTGACATGGAGAAGAAGCAGAGACAGAGCTTCTTGGGCACAGAGCTCACTGGAGTGGCAGACTTGGGGGTTTCTGCTGTGGTTTGTGTTTACTGCATTCAGGGAAGCAGGACTTTCTGTAAATCAACATAATTATACCAAGATCAGACCAGAGTCGTATCACTGATTTCTCCACCTAATTGGAAGAACCTGAAAAAGCCCTAGAATTTGGCTAACTGCTCAGGCCAAAGGGCAACAATATGCTACAAGCCACTATTGTGTCTTTCATCCAGGAGCATCACAAAGGACTTGACAGCTGCCACTCATGCAAGTGGGCTGCTTCTCCCTCCATGCTCCTGGCAGCTGCTCAGTACTCCCCGGTCGCTCAGCAGCAGCGGGAGAGCCGTTTCCAGTGCAGGCCCAGGGAGCTGGCGCGTTTTGACACCTGATGTCCAGGATTGCAGTGCAGACGTACTCCAAGTCCCGCACGCAGCCTGCTGCACTGCTTCATGCTTCCCACGCACTCTGCCCAGCCTCCGCTGCTCGGCGTATGGCTTAGTGCTTTGGCAGCGCTCACGCCAAGCGGATGCCACCAACGCTGTCAGAAGGAAAACGCTAATGAGGTGAGCAGAGGAAGAATATTGGGTGAAGGAGGATGAAAACAGCGGAGTAGAGACCACCTTGCACTTCATTACACACTGACACAAGAAGGGCAATTTTCCAAAGCTTGGGCCTGAAAAGAAAATATACTGGCCTAATTAGGACGTGTGACATTGGTATCAGAGGGCAAAGGTCAATACTTAATCAGGTGTGAGATTGCTAAAGCCTGGGGCATAAAGGACCCTCTGCTCTTCTTTCCGAAAGCCTTGTGTCCCTGGAACGGAAGCACAGCAGCGGAAGCACTGGCTATGGTTCATTACTGGAACGGAGCGGCTGAAGTCCAGCCCCGTACAAGAAACTAATTTCCAACAGGCTACATGAGTTCATCCGGTGATGGATGAACTTCAAAAAAATCAGCGTTTGGGTTCAGAGAAGCACCGCCAAGTTTGGATGCTTTTATGAACATCTTGGGGCTGCAGATTTAGGCTGGGGGGAGGGGGATCCCCCTGAGATTTGCAGCACCAATCCCAAGAGAAAATGCCATGGGAAATGCTTTGCTCAGGGATGCTTCCAGTTCCTTTTTCAGATGGAATCAGGAAGTGCAGGAGCAGCCAGGAACATTGAAAATGAGGAGAAAAAAGACACTTGGACTTTGATCCTCACAGGAGTTAGGGGCCTAATCTAGGCCTTGGGTCCTATGAGAGACGCGCGGTGTAAGAACCTGTATAGCATAGAATAGAATGGAACAGAGAAAAAAGAAAAGGTTCCTGGAGCATTTCAGAAACAGGCTCATCTCAGCGCATCTTCTGTCCTAAAATCATGCAAAGGCTCAACAGGGTTTCTGCATTTTTCCTGAAACAATTTGTCTCTCCCCAGAATAGAAGGTCAGAAAAAAAAAAAAACCAACCCCAAAGATGGATCTGCAACTAGTGTCTGTACTGGGACCAGCCTAGGCTGGATCCAGCAGCCCGAGTATAATAAGTCAATCCCCTAGGATACTCAACCTTTGGCTAATCATGTTTTTGCTTTAATAATTGACAACCTAACCCATTTAGAAGTCTAAAGAGAAGCACTCAGCAGGGCTGCTGGTCTAGTGAGCCAGCTGTATGAGACAGAGCATCCATTCAGTCCCACGTCCCTAATGAAAGACTAGTTCAATGGGGCTAGAAGCATGTACTTAAGCACTTTGGTGGACTCGTGTCAACCTCTTAGATTCTGGTATAAGCAGTGAAACTAAATGGCAATTTTTTTTTTGACTTTCAGACTCTTGTTCCTCTTGTACACATCAGGGACCTCTGCCTCTGAGCTGCACCCTCTGCCTCTTACCTACTCATCTTGCTAATATAAAATGGCTTTACGCCATTAAAGCTTTCAGCCAAAGGCCATTAAAACCAAGCACTTTTTTGAAGGGAACAATTCGAATATTTGCTTTCCCAGGCTTCCAAGATGAATGTTTAGTGACCAATCAGAGCCTTGCTTTTCCCCCATCACACTTTATGTAATATTGCCGCTTATAGTTTATTGGATTGAATGTTGAAGGAAAATGATTGTTTGCTTGCTGCTGTTATGCCCATTAAGTGATTACTTGGGTGGTGCGTGCCCGCCCCTACTATATTATGTCCCCAGAGGACTGCGAGCATTGGTGCCAAATAAATAAAATTGCTGGCACCTTTCGCTTTAGTAGCAAAACACCAGCAAGATTTTCAGAAGAGCAGAGAAATTAGCAGGGCAACCAAACAAAGACCGGAGACCCCAAGGAAAAGCAGGTTCCACTTCATGGGCACCTTAGCTCATGCAGCTCCTGGCTGGGCTTCGCCAGCAATCATTTCTCATCCTTTCATCAAGGTTGCCAATTCATTGTTTTTTGTACGTGTTTGTGTGTGCATGATTAAATGTCATTCCCATGAAAGGGCCTGGGCTCAGAATATTTCCTGGCAGAAATAAAGCAGTGAATAACAAAGGCCCAGCATTCTGTTGGGAAAATCCCTTTGCAACCCAAAAGTCTGTCTGGCTTATGCATTAACAGCAGAAGCCCCAGCTGCCGCAAGCGTGGTTAGAAAGCTTTCAGTGCACATTTGGCTGCTAAATACGGAGCTCTAGCTCGCCTGCAGCCCCTTGCAAGAGCTTTGGAGTCCATTCTGTAGACATTACTGAACCAAAGCTCTGAACAGTCCCAGTTACCCCAAGACCCATCTTTCTTTACACTTACCACCACTCTTGCTATGCTCTACAGAGACAGTTTATCTCATGGAAGCCTCGAGCTTGTCACGCAAGTCCAAGCCCACCCAGTCTCCTGAGTCTGAGCTCGAGTGGCTAGACCAAGCTGCTGCCCATGCCACTACATCAACACTGCTGGTTTTAAGTGCTCTAGCTAAAGCAGTGCTAGTAGGCATCCGTCTACCCCAGCTGGAATCACATCTCCTCCCTGAAGTGTAGGCATACCTGCTGTGTTCTGCTCAGTGTGGTGTGCTCCAGAGGAGAGACAAACACTGTGCTGTCTTGTGGGGACTTTGCATTGGTTCCTTTTGGTTTTGGTGTCCGCTTCACCAAAGCTAATGTAAGCCACACCCACTCGATGTGGCGCTCTATCCCCCTCTAGTAGTGGCTGGGCCACAGCACTTGAGGAGCCTGCTACAGGCTCACCTAAGAGAGTTGTACCTGGTAGCTCAGGCAGTAGCAACTCCTGCTTTAAGAGCCAGAAATCCCGGGTTCAATCCCTGTTGCCAATGCCCCGGTCAGGGAAAAGATGTTACCACACACACACAGCTGCCCTTTGGAGCATCATACCCAGTCTTCCCCCCAAAGTCCCCTCTGACACTAGCGTAGCAAAGATTTCCTAAATAACCCTTCCCCCTATGGCTTCCCTGGTCCCTTTGGGCAGTGGTTCTCTGTGCCCTGGGGCATGGACCCCCAGGGATCTCCGGAGTGCACAGACTGGGTATTCAGAGTGTGCACCAAGCCCTGAATAAGGTGGCCATGATTTGGTCCTTGATAAATACCTATGTCCATCTAGAGGCACTTCTCCATATTTCCCTTAAAGGTGCATTCACAGACACCCTTCCAATAATGCCCTCAGCTAGTCTAGCCTTGCAGAAACCAAGTTCTCAGCATTTTCTACCAAGCTGCTGTGTGGCCCAGGGTCATTTTAAATACACAAGCACACCCCAGGCTGTGGACAGGGTGGTCTCTTCTGCAGACTGCAGGGGCTGAAGAACAAAGACAAGAGCACGTATATGGTACTTTACACTACTAAGGGGATTCATACCCACCAGCTAACGAGTGACAATTGCAACTTGCCTTGTCTGCACTAATTTTAACACATTACGTACCATGAGTTAACTAATACACGTTAAAAACCACACACCTTCTTTCCTAGTGCAGACAAGGCCAGAGAGGTTAAGTGATTGGCCCAAAGTCATGCAGGTCAGTAGCAGAGCTAGGAACAGAAGACAGATCTATTGGATGGAAGGTGCTATGGAAGCAAGATAATTATTATGGCTGAGTTTTGTGAAAGCGCCTAAAAGTGGTAAGCACTCCACTCCACCTAAATTCAAAGGGATTAGGATGGTTCCGAACTACAGCTGGTCAGAGAAAGATAAGCATTTTTATCAATCGGTGGTGAGGGTGAAATTCTCTAGTTTTTCCATGAAACCCCCAAACTTTCTAGTTTTTGAACATCAAAGCCTACTAAAGCTCAAAAATTATTTGCTTTTTTGTTGAAAAAAGCTGAAATTGTTGAAAGAAACTAAAATTTTCTGCAAAAAACTTTTTTTTTTAAAAAGGCAATTTAAAAAAAACAAACAAACAGTTTTTTCCACCTCATCCTCCCTTTTCCCAACAGGTGGGTTCCAGCTAGTGCTGTGTTTGGTTCATTCATTCCTGCCACACACATCTGTCCCCTCAGTGGTGAGGCTTGCGGGATCCAGACCATTTTGCTGCAGCTCTCAGCTCCCTGCCAGAGGATCCAGAGACTAAAGTATGCAGTTTGCTCTAAATGTTATCCAGCCATTTCCCTCAGTGGGAGTATCACATTGACCCTCATTAGTTTCCTGCAATAACCAGCCACTCCGCTCTTAATTTCCAAGCCCCGATCTTTATTTCTCATGCTGGCTGTTAACTTTGATTTTTTTTTTAAACAGATTAATTTGCCACTGTTTGATCCTGCAATTTAAAGCAAAGAAAAAGCAGGGAGGGTTGGTTTTTTTTTGTTAGAACCTTGGTTTTCCATAACTTTCTGTGGTTTTCTCCCCACAAAGCCAGCAGCACTCTGCCCATGACCTCTGAGATTGAGAGAACCATTGACTACAACGCTATCTTCCTAATGTGCTCTCCTCAGTCATCCCTACCAGATGCTGTCAATTCTATGCCAGTCACTCCAAACAGCACCAGAGCCTTTCCCAGCTGCAAGTGCCTTGTTGTTAGCTTTATGCAGCACTCTATAAAAGAAAGAGGCTGAGAGCATCTGAAGCCACTTCATGATTCTTTTAAAGCCTTTGGGTCAAAACTATTTACACTAATTACCATTAGGCTGAATCAAAAGCCAAAGCCAAGATGGGAAACACCAGCAACAGCAGTAATTCCCAGGGGCACTTAACCTTCAGTCTTTGTGGCTGTGATGGCAGTTCAAAGAGTGACCTTGATCAATTAACAGACAGTATTCAGCCTTTGAAAAGGAAAGGGCCAGATCCCCAGCTAATGTAAATTGGCATAGCTCTACTGAAGCAAATGGAGTGATGCTGCTTTGTATTAGCTGGGCATCTGCCCTGTTGATTTCATTAGAGCGATGTCAATTTATAGCATCTGCAGAGCTGTTAGCTCAGCCTCTCTGTTTCTGATGTTCACCTTCCCTGTTCTGCTGTCCCAGCCATCTCTTCCTAATAGAGCTTTTTAATCCCCCTCACAAGTTCTCCCTTCTCCTCACTGTGGACAATACCTCCAACCTGCCTATATACTGCCCATCATCTTTGACTCATGCCTTTCCTGCCCATCCACGCAGCTACCCTCTTGTCCAGGTGCTCATGGTCTCAATTACTGCAATATTCTTTTCTCTGGCCCTGACAAATGCAGTCTTGCCCCATTCAGATCCAGTCAGAATGCTGCTGTTGCAAAGGTAACTTTCCTAGCCTGATATTTGACCATGGCACCCCTCTCTTTTCTTCCCTCTCCTTCTCTATCGCATCAGACACAAGCTGCTTGTATTCACTTTCAAGACTCTTCACGGCCTATCCCCATTGACCCTATCATCTCTCATTCACTACTGAGAGGTCGACTCCCGCCTCTGATTGGCCCATGACTCCAGCCACCATTGCCCCCTTCTTAAATTTTCAAACAAGCACCTTCTTGCTTTCTCCCATGCTATCTCTCCCCTGAAGCGCCCCATAAACATCCACAAAAGTAATGCATTATCCACCTTACAAACCCGTCTTAAGGCTCTCCTTCTCCAGGATCCCTAAGAAAAGCTTAACAATGGTTAGGCAGCTGGTGTGCTGAGACCACAGCCTGTCATACTGACCAACACTGTCTCATTGTTCCTTGGCACTTGCCTATCTTGTGTCCATCTGTTGTCTCTTCTTCTTCGAGTGCAAGAGAAGGGAGAAGAGACCTCTCTTTGTTCTGGATTTAGACAGTGCCTCAATGGTGCCCTGCTTCATAACTAGTATTTCTAAGCTCTGCGGCAAAATAAACAGTAATAAATAATAGCCCACTTCACTTGTCTCCTGCCAACCCAGGCCACTTCCCTTTCAACCATCTTTCTTCTTTTTCCTGCTGCTCTCCAGCACCTGATCTGTTTGGTATTTCCAATGGCTGGAAGGAATAACAAAGCCTAAACTTCCAAAAACTGCCAGTAGCTTTTGCATCAAATTCCAGACCAGCCTTTTGTCC
The DNA here is from genome assembly GCF_009764565.3 of Dermochelys coriacea. Lineage (NCBI taxonomy): Eukaryota > Metazoa > Chordata > Testudines > Dermochelyidae > Dermochelys > Dermochelys coriacea. The sequence goes on along the minus strand of NC_050085.1, from coordinate 16,385,775 downwards.
TTTCTCAACATCATCCTGGCCTAAGGGCCAAATTCTGTGCTTGTTAATCAACCAAAGCTCCTCTTATTATCTGTATTACAGTAGCATGTTCAGGACCCAACCAAGAGTGAAGCCCCAATGCGCTAGGTCTGTACATACCCATAATGAGATACAGGCCCTGCCTGGAGTGCTTATAGACAAACAGACAAGACAAAGGATAGGAGAGGAACTGCCTTGCCTGAAGTCACCCAGTAGTTCAGAGGCAGAGCCAGGTCTCATGAGCCATGGTCTAGTGCCCTTAGCCACCAGAGGGGATGTTGTCTAGTTAAGGATGACAGAAATTTCCCCTAACACAGAATTTTCAAGGACAAGCAGCAGCTATTTCTGCAAAGAGCAATTTTTTTGCAACTGCCCAATGAAATGCTCAAAATCCCTTTGCGTGGTGCAGAGGCCTTAGGCTGGTTCTCTGAACAGGGGTGAGGATCACACAATAGACAACATGCTTCACAGAATGGCTGCCACGGTCCTCAGAAGGATGGCCCAGCGGCTAGGGCAATTCACTGCTTGGACACGGACTACCCATGGGGCACTGAGCAAGTCACATAGTCTCTCTCTGCTTCACTCCCTGATTTGTAAAATGAGGTCCTTCCCTCCCTCCTTGGCTAGGGAGAAGGTTGTGAGGTACCATGGTAACGGGACTGCACAGTTGCCATAGGGAGCTATTGTGGTCTATCTCTGTAAGGGGCTATTTACATAGGATGCTCTGAAATGGGTTGCAAAGCTGCAGAAAGCATCCCAGCTCCTTCATGCACTCCTGAGGCTCAGTTTTGATGTAATGGGCATGCCTGCTGTGTGTTCTCCCTTCTGGGTTTGGGGAGGAGGGAGGAGTGCCTGTCACAGTGACATGCTGCGCTCGCCTTCCTTCTCTGTTTTTACTTCTATTGTTTTCCTCCCTATGGGTTTGTCGCCTGTTTCTTTTTACTCCTGTGTTGGCGAGTTTGTTCCTAAAATAGCCAGTGGCATCAAAAGCTCTCTTCTTGGATCTCACGCCGGACAGGCATAGCACATGGCACAGCTTGTTATGAGACTTGTGCCATTGCAAGGACAAGCAAACATCTCCTGAGGTTCCAACTAAACCTCAGATGGTTACCCACTGTTAAAAGGAGACTTCCCAGTGAACTTCAGCCCTACAGAAACAGCTGCGGGATTAAAATGCTGTTACTAGATCTCTAGGCTCACATCCATCTAGCAATTTTACTGGAAGTGCACTATTACAGCTCTTTTAAGAGATGGCCCCAAGCCAGAAGCAGGGTTCCAAACTCCAGATTTGGAACTGGATTCAATATAACTCTATAATAGGCAGCACCAAACTCCAGGACCTGAACAGAGGGATTTGAAATTTGAATCTGAACCTTCTCAGCAGTTGGGTGCGGTCTTCGTGGTCTTCCAGTTGAAGCTCAGCCAGGGTTTGCTTCAGGCTTGTCTGGTTTTTGTTAAGCTCTACAGATACAATTACCACTTCAACTTGTGCCAATCAAGACGCACAATAGACTGACAGTTTCTGAACTCTTTGGGACAGTTATTTTCAAATAATTATAGCTAGCTAACTGTAGATCCATTTATCTACTAAACACTTCCTTATAACACAGATCTAAAGACTGTCCTAATGTTTTTCTCTGCTAAACTATTCAAGTGAACAGCCAGCACAAAGTGCTGTTTTACATGTTGCATTTTACTCTCGCTTTCCTAACCAGCCATTTGTAGTAGGTTACTGGTATTTCATTACAGCTGTCTCCACTGTTCAGTCCCTGGATTATTATTCATCTTGTTAAAAAATGTTCTTTGTTTGCATTGTTGTGGACAATATAAGTGTTTCTAGAGGACTCCTACTATTATTTAATTCGACAATGTCCACACATTGTATAGTTTTATCTTCTCTGGTGGACCTGCCAGAAGCTTGTGAGGAAATAACCAAGAGCACAGATACTAGCACTGAATAAATGGCATCAGACAAGTCTTTCAAGAGCTCGGCTCTTCCCCTAAAGACTTTACAGATATGGATCCTGCCTGAATTTAAGGAAGGCCACTGAAAACATGTTTGGTTGTAGCTGGCTTTGTGACTTACAAAGTCTTTGCATATGTAGGCAAAGCTAGAACCAAACAATCAGTAATAATGAATTTCCAAAAGATGCCTCTGAGATAGAGAGATCATTTTATACATATAATTTGGAAAGAGAGGAGCAAAAAATCTTTTAATGCATTCAGCGTGTTGTACTTTTATTATCTCCAACTGAGAAAGCAATCCGGGAAGACGCTCCTCTCTCATTATTTCAAACCCTGTGGGCTTTGCCTCTGATTCCAGAGTGGGATCAACAATAATTGGTGATTATTAATGTGTAATGCACAAGAGCGTTCTTCTCCAGCACATGGCTTTTCCTTCTCCTCGCATGTCCTCTTTTGGCCCTACCACCGGGCAAAGATTCAGAACTTCATCCTTCCTTTCTCTCTCTCTCTCTCTCTCTTTCTCCAATCTGTGTGACAGCAGGCACTACTGTGATTATAGCGGTCCTACCACCAGAAGGTAGATCAGATCAGACGAGCATGGGAGTTGCCAGATGTATGCAGAGGGCCTCAAAGTGGTTGCTTTGGAGCTCCAAAGAGCAGGGAACGCTGCAGCAGATGCCTGCACGGTTTATAGAATCATAGAACTGGAAGGGAGCTTGAGAGATCATCTAGTCCAGTCCCCTGCACTCAAGGCAGGACTAAGTATTATCTAGATCATTCCTGACAGGTGCTTGTCTAACCTGCTCTTAAAAATCTCCAGTGATGGAGATTCTACAACCTCCCAAACACCAGTCCTGGCCTGCTATATCACAACCCTGTATATATGTTGGTCTCTTCCTGAGATATCTCTACAGATAAACTCGGCCTTTGGGTACTTATGTTTGAACACAGTTTGAAGCCACATTAAGAACGTAATTCTTGTCTCATTGGTTTCATTGAGCAGGTTCCGATGCAAATTCATTAAATGACTGTGGCACTTGATAAATATCCTTTCTTGGCTGTTAAAGGCAAGAGCGATAAGCTATAGAAAGTAGCTTTGTGGTTTACTCCGAGAGGCTGTATTCTCCAACCCCTAGGGAACCATCAGGGGAAATCTGCCCATCATCCCCTGTTAACTCAGAACAAATTCACAGGGAGGTCTTTAAACTTCCAGTGAAGTTTTAGAGACAATCCCCTAATCACCACAAACTGCTGGGAAGAGCTGCTTTAAAGTCACTGCTATCAATCCTGGCTCTTATCAAGGCAACTCAAAGAGCTAAAATCACCTGGGATCATTTAGCAACACTTTAAAGAAGGCTGGCATGTTGCATTACGTAAAAAAGGCCTCATTTCGAAATATATATCAATTATATCTCATGCAGGCAGGGCCTGATTCTGAGTCACCCTGCCCCATGTGCACTCATTTGCACCAGTGTCAAGTGCGTGTAAAACTCTGTGGTTCTGCTTTGGCAGCACTTCACATCCCTTGCTGCACTCATGTTACGTAGGAACACAAGGTGCAGGGCATCAGAGAACCAGGCCCACAACAGCCATGTCTGGAGAGCAATTGAATCCATATCTTGATGGACAAATATGCCATGAAAGATCTAAAGCAGGTGAATTCAAATTCTGTTCCATTTCTAGTCCCAACATTGCCATTCCAGAGAGGCAAGTTGGTCTATTCAGGACCCCAAGATTGTATTCTTACCTGTACCATTGACTCATTGTGTGACCTTGGGTGAGTCTTCTTCATCCCTCTGTACCTTAGGGCTTGGTGACACAGAGGTATAGCCCAGAATGGCTCCTGCGATTTAAATTCACACCCTGGCTTATTTCTCAATAACTTTCCCATGTAGAAAAGCCCTCAGTTTCTCCTTCTGCAAAGCAGGGGTTAAAAATACCTATCTCCCACACAGAGGGTTGCAGTGTACATTGTGCCTGGCTCTGAACTTGCACCAGTACAAATCAGGAGTGACTCTGACATCCATGGAGACACCCAGTGTGCAAGCTCAGTTGTTGTAAGCTCTTCATGATCACTGTGTGAAAGGCACCACCAAAGCGCAGTGATCATTTCATCTCTAGAGCAGCCACCACAGCTCACTTGTGACCAGAGCACAGCTGTGTGAGAAACCAAGGGCTGATTTCTCCGTCAGGAAATGTTCGTCTAACCCAGTGGCCCATGTCCCCCTTTCAGCTAGGGCCATGATACCAGGGCCATTGTGGGGGAATGTTTTCCCTTTTGGAAAGCAACAGGAGACATCAGGAGCAACAAGGTTTGGCCTTGTTCAGTAGCATGCACATCACAGGCTTCCAATTTGCGGGACTTGCTCTTTGGGGAGAGCGAACCCCTTTCACTCGCTCACTGCATAGAGAACAAGCCATGGGGATGGTACAGGACCTCTGGCTCAGGGGAGCCAACGTGTAGCATCTGACCCAGCCACATACATGGCAGGATGGAATGACCCATTGGTTCCCATGGGCTCCATTTGCAGAGGGGCTGAGCATCCCCAGCTCCGATTGACTTCGAGTGGAATTGTGGGCGGAAATCAGGAGGCAGCCGGGCACCCAATATTCACGGCCCCGCTTGAGCGTTTCAGCCTGAGGCTGTTGTCTGGTGATAATAATAACAACAGCAGACTTACTGAACGACTTGATCGTGAGCCTCTGTGACAATCAGTGCCCGGGCTCTATGGGGTGAGGGTTATTCATTGCTGCAGCAAGCCTGCAGGAAGCTGTTTTTCCTGGGGAGTGGGGCTGACATGTCATGTTCACAAGCCATCCGCTGAGTTAAAGAAAAACTCCAAATAGCCTCCTTCGGACTGGAATTTAAACAAATCAACATGCATGTGAATATAATGTCTTCATGGCAACCTATTTGCTCTCCTTAATGGACACACCTCTGCCTCTCCCTGACGGGGTGGTGGGAACAAAGTGCTGGTGGGAATGTACGACTCACCTTTTCATGATAACAACAGCCCCCCTGGGGCTGAAATTCATCCCCATGCAGCCGGCGGTCGGTGCAACGTTTGAGTCCCACCTAAGTACAGTATTCAGGAGAAAAGAGGGGGGCAGCGCGTCTAGGCAGCAGCTCCCCATCCCTGGGCAACCTCAGGGTGTTTGGGTTCCTGTCGGGGCCAGAATTCTGCAATGAAGAGGCAACAGCAACAACTGGAATGAATGATTGCGGGGTTGGCTTAGCATTTCAGAACCTCTGCAAGGTTCAGTTGGATCCAGTTCTGTACAGGTGGGGGGGAGCCTTCACCCCAGGTTTGCCCATCCATAGCATGGATGTGGGGAGTGGATCCCGGGGAGAGGATCCCTGTCTGAACCGGAAAAAGGGGCTGAGGCCATTGGGGAAGGGTTTGGGCTGGTACTGGTGGCTGGTGGGGACAGGACAGTGGACCAAATGGACCACGAGTCTGATCTGGGGTGGCAGTTCCTACTTTGTCATCTGTAACGAAATTACCCTTTGTATGAACATCAAGCCCATTTCCTGGTGCCTGCAGCAGCCACAGAAAGCTGCTTTGCATTTCTACCAGCTGAATTTCACATCTAATTCTGTTCTTTTCTTTTTATAATTGAGGTCAAAACATCAGAGGAGTATTATTCATCCAACATTTTGTCTATTAGCAGAAGAGGAACCAATACAGAGCTGGGACTTCATCTGCCTTGGAGCTTTCAGAAATAGCTCCTGCCATAATGACTGCAAGAGAAACTCCCTTTGAGGCTGGTTCATGGCTTCTATCTAGCTTTTCTCAGGCTTAGAACAAAACAGCCTGTATTTATGAATATACAACAATAATAAAAGGCCGGACCCTTTCATTCTCAAAGGAATCTTCCCTGAGTAAGGACTTACTAAGAGAAGCAGGCTCTGTCCCACTCATAATGATTCCGCAATTAAAAATATTAATTCTTTGCACTCCTACAGCTCCTCAGCTTTCAAAGCATTTCACAAGCATAAATTAAGCCCCACCACATCCCTGTAACATAACTGAAAACTGATGATGTATTATCCCCATTGTACTGATGGGGAAACTGAGGCACAGAGGTGTTTAGTGACTTGCCCCAGGTCACACAGTCATTCCATGGCTCCTCTAAGGAGCAAGTTCTGTTTCCAGCTTTGTTGAATTGATTGGCAATGATGGATCTTGGAATGAAATCCAGTGCAAATCAGGAGTCACTCTGACGTCCGTGGTGACATCCCCAATGTGCAAAGTGTACGAGCTCAGCTGTCTTGAGCTCTTCACGATCACTGCATGAAAGGCACCACCGAAGTGCAGTTAATCATTTCATTTCTAGAGCAGCCACCACAGCTCAGCCGCCCAGCTTGATTCTTGATAACTCTCCAAAGCCATTCCACCTCTGTGCCTTAAATCACGTTCCTTAATGATGGACTTTCACAGGGGAGCAAACCGGAGGTTAGACAATGTTTGGGCTGACAGAAGTGTGAGCAGCCAGTGTTCCCTGTGCTCTTATGGAATAAGTTAGGGCTTGGAATAAGGGGCTGAATTTTGCTTTGTTACACCAATGTGAATCCAGGGTAACTCTATTGACCTTAGAGAGACAAGGTGGGTGAGGTCATATCTTTGATTGGATCCATTTCTGTTGGAGAAAGAGACAAGCTTTCAAGCTTACACAGAGCTCTTCTTCAGGTCTGGAGGTAAGATCTTACCTCACCCGCCTTGTCTCTTTAATAACCTGGCACCAACACGGCTACAACAAAACTGTAAACAATCTATTGACTTGAGTGGTCCCAGGTATGTGGGAGCAGAATCTGAGTCACACTTCCCCCCCGTCTGGCCTGCGGGGAAGTCGTTCTCCTGACACATCCAGCCATATGGCTTTCCAGTGAAGCCAATTGGCCGGGAACAAGGGAGCCTATTGTCTGGGGGGGGGGGAGCCCTTGTTTGAACACAAATAGCCTCTGCCCTTAGCAAATGGGATACAATTGAGATGGGATACAATTAAGAGCAATTGGTGCACGGACTTTTTGTTCTGTGAGTTCACAGCACTGCCACAAAGGGGTCCTGGTCCAAGACGGTGGCCCCTGGGTTCTATTGTAATAATTCATATGAAAAAAGCCAGTGGTGAATGGGCTGGAGCGTGGCATCTGGGAACGCTTTTTCCCACAAGGAATTCCCTGAGACAAACACGCCAAGGCACTTTGCAGGCAAAGCGAGGAGCTTTCAGTATCGGCTGGCAAGTGGAGGGGACCCGATGGCACCAGCTGGGAGATGGATCATCCCCACAGCTAAGGTGAAAAAATGCCTTCTCCAAATGGTTTCCATTTTTAAACAATAACGATTGAGAGTGGAGAGAAGAACCTGTGGGTAATGACTAGGCATCAAAGGATCAGGTGGGAGGCAGGTCAGGCCTAGAGGGAACCATCAACTGGAAGCTCACCAATGTGATTGGACATGTAACGGGAGGTTTAATGGGCTGTCAGTGCAGAGGTCCTGCGCCACGAGGCAGGGTCTCAGCTCAATCATTGGGGAACTGGCTGGATGCGTGGAACTGGCTGGATGCAATAAACACGCTGCAAATCACTCCATCCACCTCTCGCTCCACCTCTCCTGACCAGATCCAAATCCCCAAGCTAGCAGTCACGGGGCTTGATTAACCCAGCAAAATGCTAGAGTTGATGCAAGAGGCTGTCAAGACGCAGCGTGGGAGACTGTACTGGTATTTGGAAAGCATGACAGGTAATTAGGGCCTGTAACTGACTAGGAAGCTCGCACCTTATTTGGATTGCTCATGGTAAACAGAGCCTGGGAGCATCCACAGCCACCTGCATTAGGAAAATGTCAGCACAAAGGAATGTCTGCCAATGAAACCTCCTGAGGGGGCAGGGAGAGATCCCCATCCAGGCAATCTCCACAGAGAATCTCCTGTCTGGGTCTGAGATGTCAATAGACTCCTCCATGTAGGATCCACGCCGCCTGCAAGAAGTCACGGGTACCTGGCATGCCTGATGTGCCAGGGCTTTGAAGAGGCAAGTGTTACGTTCTCTGATTAAAATATGACCATACAGATCATTGCTGCAACCACTGTTAGGTATTTGCAGCAAATCTTGTACAAAGGTTGTCAAGTGAGGTGTCTATGAAAAGGTTAGGATTTGCTGGTTATGATTGTGCTGTCTGTACACATGAATCACTTTTGTATTTGAAGTTATAAGTATCGGTTTCAGAGTAGCAGCCGTGTTAGTCTGTATTTGCAAAAAGAAAAGGAGTACTTGTGGCACTTTAGAGACTAACAAATTTATTTGAGCATAAGCTTTCGTGAGCTACAGCTCACTTCATCAGATGCATTCGGTGGAAAATACCGAAAATTATAAGTATTGGCTCTAGACTTGGATTTCAAATGTTTGCTCTTGGGGTACAGCCCACAAGGTAGCTAGGCAGCACGTCTTGGAGGGACTATTCAAATCGAGTGGCCCATCGAGAGAACATTTAACTGACAACGGACCATGGGAAACACCCCTCTACACTTAGTGGAATTTCCTGCTGGGAGTAGCCGAAATGCGTGGACATGGGACTTGCCCACATGACTCCAGACTCCATCTTGTTGCTGTAATTTTCCACAGTAAGAACAATGGGGGAAAAGATAAAAGGCCCTGGAAACGTCTCCATTTTGCCGCTATCCTGCTCCAGCCTCTATCCTTCCCAAGCCTCTGGTTTATGAACTTATACTAAAGGGAGCATTCTAACCAATCGACTGAGGACCATCTAATGATTTGGAAGCAACCAGAGACTTATCAAACCAGCAGTTTATTCCATCACTGCTACAAGCCTGAACCAAGAACTTTGCAATTACTGTATGTATTTGATTCCTTTGACCAATTTTAATTCTCACCTCTTTCTTTCTTTCTTTCTTTCTTTCTTTCTTTCTTTCTTTCTTTCTTTCTTTCTTTCTTTCTTTCTTTCTTTCTTTCTTTCTTTCTTTCTTTTATGAATAAATCTTTTGATTTTAGGTACTAAAGGATTGGCAACAGCGTGATTTTGGGGCAAGATCTAAGCTATATATTGACATGGGTGTGTGGCTGGTCCTTTGGGATCAGAAGAACTCTTTATTTGTTGAGACTGGTTGTAAAGAATCACTAACCTTTAAATCTGGTGTTTTCGGTGATAATACAAGGACTGGGATGCCCAAGGTGTAACCATGCCTCAGTGAGTCACGACTCAGGATGCCAAATTCAGGACCAACTGCTGAGAAATAGGGCAGATACACCGCCAAGACTGGTAGCTAATCCCCCGTAGGGTATACTAAACCAGCAACAAAGTAAACTCCTGTTTCACCACACTGGCTAACAAAAAGTCATAAAAGCAGTTTCCTTGGGCATTCCTGCACTGGCAGTGGGATGGACTGGGTCACCAAAGAGATCCTGCCCATCTCTGGACTCTGAGTTTATGAACCTTTCAGCCATCACGCTACGTGTCAGACAATAGCAGAGAGTCATCTATTTCAAGAGGGCCCTGGGGCACAAGGGAGGGCCAGAGACACTGACGGTCCGGAGTGGCGAGAGAGCCATGGGAGTATGGGAGGATTGTGTGGAGATAGGGAAAAGAGGGACGATGCACGTACAGACTGTGACAGTTATTACTGCAGAAGTTTCTGAGACATATTGAAGGCTGATGTGAGCAGCTGCAACTCCATTCCCTTCAGTGGAGCTGCAAATGCTCGTACTAGTGGAGCATTTTCAATGGAGATCAATAAAGTTCAGGAGCTGCTTTATCCATAAAGCATCCTGTCCCAGCTACCAGGAGCTCTTCAGTTTGCTAAAATGGGCTGCAATCCTCAGGAGAACAGGCTTGCTGGTGAGATTGACAGCTCTTTTGCTTTGAGTCCTGTACTGATATTTGGAAAGCATGACAGGGAATAAGTTTTCTCATGGCAGCCAGTCTCTTCCAGATTTATCTGGATCTGGGCAGCACCAGGGCATGCAGAAGTGAAAGAAGACAAACCTTTTCAGATCCTCCAGAACTGCACTCGTTTAATTCTAGAAAGGGACAATTGTTCAGGATAATTGTTTATCCTGCTCCAAACCCACTGGCCCATCTTTAATGGGGATCAACATCTAGGCAAATGAGATTCTCTCCCTTTAAAAAGTCACCAAAGGAAAGTAACGTAAGGGGAATAAAGATAAACTTCCATATCTCTGCAGGGAAATCAATGTCGCGAGTCAGACGCCTCTGTGTGTACAAGGCAAACGCACACTGCACCAAAGAAAATATGATGCACCCGGCTGCAGTCGCTGTTCTGCAGAGACTCATTCCGACAAAGCCTGGGTGATTTATTCGTTTCGTTACTAGGTAGCGCTCCCCTTGGATGCCCAGTTTAACAATTTACCTCCTCTAAGGAGCTACTGAGTGGCAGAAGGAAAATAACTCCAATCCCAGGCAGGGAGTGGTAGGAAATCAATTCGTCCCTCATGTCTCCAGCGGCAGAGGCTTTGGGGAAAGCTATAGAAAGCTGGGTTTGGCCATTTCAGCTGGTTTGGGGCCAGATTGTGGTAGCTTTATGCATAGCCATTAATGCCTTGCTCCACAGATCTTCCTGATGAAGACTCACAGTGCCAGGACTATTCGGTGAGAGGCAGGGTACTGCAGCCCAGCCCTTGGGGGTGTATTTTTTATACAATGGAGCAGTCATGAAGGCTAATGAATCTGAGACTGCTCATTAGAGACGTCAAGAAACCTACGGCTGGATTGCCTCCCCTTCTCCCCCTTCACACACACTCAGGAATACCATAGATCCCTTAGGTACTGCAGGAGGAAACGTTCTAGCAGGAGGGGTAAGGAGACAGGTGAGAGATTGGGGTGCTGCTGGACAATTCAATGGCACATCTGGCTGTCTTGTGCCAGAGCTGGCTATTAGTTTTATGTCTGTTAGCAGCAGTGACGTCTGAGCAGTGATTACCATGACAAAGGCCTCTCTGTTCATGAGCTAGCAAGATCTCTGGATGCACTGGGTAATAACAGCAGCTTGCCGCTTTGTCATAACAGTCCAGGGCTGTAAATGTGGCGAACTAAAATGCCCGGAACCACGCATATATCAGCTACTGAAAGAGCAAAACCATCTCAGGGAAAGCGTGAGGTGGGGGAGCCGGCCACTTTCAGTCCTTGGTGCGTTAGCTGCATACTACACCACGAGGCTTTATCACCCCTCGGGCGCGGGGATAAATGCCTGCAGTCAACAGTACGCTCTCTGCGTGTTGGTGCATCTCGAAGAGCGTCGAATGAATGCACTAAGGCTCTGGGTGATGAACTAGCTGCTTCATGGAACATACGTCTGCTCTGGCTGGATGTCTGCATGGCATTCACTGAACACTGCCAAACGCATCCCGTTGCAGCATGCCCTGGGACTTGGGGGAACCCTGGGCTGGTGTATTCAGGGGCTGGACTTCCACTGTTTCAATGCCCACAGGAGATCCTCTTGGGGCATTAAGGACAGCATGTGGTTTGGGGCATATACTATTATTACAACAGCACCTGGAAGCTCCAACCAAGATCAGGGCCCTAAGTGCTGGACACACACCTAGTAAGAGGCAGTCCCTGCCCCAAAGAGCTTGTCTGAATAGACAAGGAGGGGAGACACGAAGTACTATTATCATTGTTTTTCAGGTGTGCTCTGTGGATTGAGTGACTGGCCTGGGGTCACACAGGAAGCCTGTAGCAGAGTCCCACCCCAGTGCCCAAACCACAAAGTCCACCTTTCTTGCTTTGCTAAGCACCAACAACGGCACACCCCTAGCCTCCAGGAGGTCAGGGACATTATACAAACTTTAGCTAAGCTTCACAGCATACCAGTGAGGTACATGAGTAAATAGGGAAAATAAGGTAGGCTGGAATTATGTGACTTGCCCAAGATCACAAGTGGCAGAGCTGAGAAGAGAACCAGGAGTTCTGATTCCCAGGCCCATACACTAAGGAGGGAAGGCTGGCTGAGTGGCTACATGACATCCTACATTTAGCACTGTAATGTGCAAAATCCCTGAGGCTTTGTCTAGACTCAGGGGAAATGCATTATTTACGATCCTGTCCACTAATTCCTCCTAAACCGGACTTTGCACCTAGCACAGACACAGTTTAACACCTTTTACCCTATGGTAGCTGGCCAGGGGCAGGGGTCAGCAATGTGTCCGTATATGGGGTGGTAAAAATTTTGAGGTCTGTGGTAATTTTTCACAAAATTGAATGACTGAATGACATAACCACCCCCCCATGTCCGTCACTAAGTACAGTAATTTTGTCACGTGTCCGTCGTTCAACATGGTGGTGCCAACCCCTAGCCAGGGTTGACCCTAGGGAGCTGGCAGAGGTCTGTTAGATCAGTGGTTCTCAACCTTTTTTCATTTGCAAACCCCTAAAAAATTTCAAATGGAGATGCGGACCCCTTTGGAAATCTTCAGACATAGTCTGTGGATCCCCAGGTGTCCACGGACCACAGGTTGAGTGCCGCTGTATTTACAACCAAAGCTTTAGATTCTTTAGCCACATTAGTTTCCACTGGCGGTGAGTGTCTCTTTGCTGAACAATAGCATTGATTCTTGCGGGTGGGAGGGGTTATTATTTCGGCGATACATTCTCAACCAACCAGTGGCCGCTTGTTTACTGAAATGGATGTTACTGATCAACGCCTCCCGTTAAGAACAGTGGTGGCTTCCCCAGACCCAAAGGAAGACAAGACCCTTAGCTCCTGTGCTTTCAGGTCCTGTCAGTCTGCATTGGGGTCCTGAACCTTTGTGTTCAGAGCAACGGATTGAGAGTATTTTGTGTTGGATTAAGATTCACTTACTCAGTAGTAACAGATCTCTATTAAGGCAATATTCTCAGCACATAGTGATCAATTACTTGCAAGTGGGAAGCTTATAAGGATGATCCTATCACAGTCACCTCCAGCACCGAACAGTACAGCTTCGACCTCCCTTTGTTACACAAACTTATTGATAACTTTTTGTTATCTTTTCTTATTCCTGTGTATTGGCCTCTCATTTCCATGTTAACTCTCCCCCCTTTCAGTACAGGTTTAGTGCAATTCAAACCACCTTTCTAGACTTTTAGTTACTTTATCTCTTCTTTTACTTTCTCTCTCATGTTTGCTCTGCAATTTCTTACATCTGTGCAGTTCTACGTACGCTCACCAAAGGAATGTAACGTAAGTAACGTAACCATTTCCCTGTTAAATGGTATCAGAACAGACTCTTAACATTCACAGCAGGCTTCTATCAGGGTGAAATATGCCTTCACTCTTTGCCATGGGCAAAGTAATAAGAAGGTGCAAAGCAAATGTCCAGAGCCCGGAGAGACACCTTGTGTCTTCTTGCCCTCGGTATGCTAAGGGCCAAATGTGTGTAGCAGAGACAAAAGTACAATGGTCAGAGTGGAGAGAAGAGGGCAGGTAACTCCCCTCTCACTAACCTTGGTGTAAATCAGGAGTAACTCTGTTCATTTCAATGGAGTTATGCTGGTGCAAACTGGAGGCTAACCAGACACAGACTTTTTGGGCACAGAGCCACAGGGATTTAACTCGATGCCATATTTTAATTAAGGGAAAGTTTAATCTTTTGAAGGTGATTTATTTCCAGGTTGAGATTGCCTGGATTTTGCCAGCACTAACCCCATCCAGCCCTCACCTCTGGCTAGCAGATGTTCCTGACCATACTAGGCATTTCATAGAGGTGCTTCTGAGGATAATAGGTGGTGCGGTAAACTCCCAAGCTCAGTGTTTCTGAAGGTAAATCTTGGGGCAAGTCTCGGCTGGTGTTAATCTGCATTCTCCACTGAGGTCAATAAAACTGTACTGATTTATACCAGCTATCTGGCCCAGGGGTATCTTTTTATTTAATAATAAGAGCTTCTAATTCTCTCTTGTTATTTAAGCCCTCCTCTAAAGTGACCCTGCTGCATGGATTGGATCATTTCTCATGCCCTACTCCCAGGTGCTTTGTGTAACTGGACTGAGATGGGATGCAATGGGAGGCGGCAGATCAAATAGGAGATGCAGCTTATGTTATTAAAAGGGAAAAAACTTATTTTCAATATTTTTCAGTGCAGTGAGCTGAGTAAATCAGGCTGAGGTGGGTGCTCTTAGCTTAGGATCTATTGGGCAGGGAGCAAATGAGACGCTGAGACATACTTGAAATTGACAATACCTAAGGGCCCAGTCCTGCAGGGAAAACTCACAGTGAAGTCAATGGGCATTTTCCCTGAGTAAGCCGTTCAGGATCCATCCCTAATATTGAGAGAGAGAGAGAAGAAATGAGTTCCTACACAGTTTATTTCTAACAATGACTGATTGGTGATTACATCCCAGGCTTGCAAACACAGTATTCCCGGGAGGTTTCAATGGATTAGTCAAGGTAATAAACACTATATTAGGTCGTGCATACGTGCAGAATCGGACCCCCAAGAATGGATCCAAAATTGAGCACATTATACAGACTGATCCAACTACTAGTCAAATCAATGGAAAGACTTTGTCTTTGCGAGCCGGATAAGGCTCTTTGTGAACTACAATATATTTAATAATTTAGACCCTAACCCACCTCTACTGAAGTCAAATGAGAGTCTTGCCATTGATTTCAGAGTGTGCTGGGTCAGCGTAATAGAGAGAGAAAACACTGGAGGTTGCAGGTTTCCTCAGTGGACGTATCTGGGGACAGTGGTCACACAATGACTTCATCTTGTTTGTGTATCTTGAATCGTTATTACAATTATTGCTATCTTTTAGCATCTTACGAATTGTGGAGTTCAGGCTAGTAGCAAAAACCAGAGCAGCATTTGGTAGGTTCTGACTTTTTATCAGCTATTGTGACTTTAATCCCTTTCACACTACAAAGTGACGCAGCCTGGCTTCCATTAGCCTTGCAGCATCATTAGATTTTGTCCTCTGATTTGAGGTATACTTCCGTCATCAGGCTGGATCATTATTTGGATGGAAATCTTCTCAGAGGACGGGTGCTGAGCACTGACTGAAGTCCAGCTCCTTTTCAGGTGTTTTAAGATGGGGACCCCAACAATGGAGACACCCAGAATCACTAGTGCCTTTTGAAAATGCAAGCCATACACCGCCCTGATCCTGCTTTGAGATTGGCATTTGTAACTCCCTCTGCCCACATGGTACCCCATTCATATCAGGGAAGATCTGCATAGACTCCAGACTGTGCCCCGCCACTTCTCAAAGCAGGTTCAGAGCATTAGCCCCAGATCCTCAGATGTACTTAGGTGCCTAGGTCCCATTGATTTGAACAGAAGTTAGCTCCCTAAATACCTTTGAAGGTTTGGGACTTAGTCTTTATTTGCCAAGATATTCTTTTGTCTCCTTTCACCCAGACAGGAAAACAAATGTGTGATGGCACAAAGACAGAAAGGTTCATATCATATCCCCACATCGGACAAATGATGCTGGAGCAAAACAGGGAAATACGATGAGAAATGGAAAGCCATAAACATTCTTTAAAAATCCCCCAAAACACTCAGAGCAGAGCATCCAAATGAAACTGACACACACAGAGACAGAGTACTAAATGGGGACAAAATGAGTTTTTCAATGGGAATAAATAAAAAACTGCAGCCCATGGGTCTGGGAAGCTGGCCCAGATCTGCAAGACGGGAGTGTGTGTGTGTGTGTGTGTGTATCTTTTATTAGATCTTGTTCTTATCATTAGACAGATCACAGAGAATGACACTTGCAGGAAGAGGGCTTTGTTGAAATGAAATTAACAAAACAAATTAAAGTCCATGGGGAGGGCTGCAAATCACGGGGTGGGGGACGGGACTGTGAGCCGTCTGCTATTGCTGCCTCTGTAGTGTAGATGCTGCAGGGGAGTTGCAGAGAAATATTGTGACATTAAAATGCAAACTGCAGTGAGTGACTGAAGCTGCACAAAAAGAAAAGGAGTACTTGTGGCACCTTAGAGACTAACAAATTTATTAGAGCATAAGCTTTCGTGAGCTAATTCTCTGTCAACCCAGGCAGTGTATTTACTTGATCTGTGTCACAGCTGCTTGTTAATTAAAACAGGAATAAAAAATGACGCCTGACAGACCTACAGCTCCCGAGCATACTGGGGAGTGTCAGAATGAATCCAGAGCACTCCTGCCAGCATTCAAGGGGTTAAACCCTTCCTATGTGGAGCAAAGCACAGGTCCCCTATGACTGGCATCTTGCAGAGCCTGATTCTGATCTCACACGGGAGGAACTCCAGTGAAGTCAATGGAGTTACACTGGGGTAAAACTGGTGCAAAAGCTCCTTGAATAACAAGGAGCCAAATCTTGGAGGGCTTTCTCACTCCTTGAGCAAAATTCCCACTGACTTCAAAGGGAATTTTGCCTAAGCAAGTGGAGAGTAGACACTAACTGATGTCTTCAGATTTGGGCCCTCAGAGAAATCAGCAATACCAAAACCTCCCTTTCCTCAGGATCTGCCCAAATACTGCTGACACACATAAAATATACAAGACAGATTGGAAGTTGACCCAATTTCTTCTCACTATATGAAACCCCACACAACTGAAGACAAGACAGACCCGAGCTTTGAATCTGGCTCTGGATTTGCATCGGAAGCTGAACTCCTTCAGAATTTCAGATCTGGAGTTCTGGTCTCCAAAGTATTTCACAGAGGGCACATCAATGTAGCCTGCTCTAGGTAGCTGAGTTGGAATTTTCCCATAAAAAATAGGATTAGGCTGGGTAAAAAGAACTTCCATGCGGAATAGGGTTGCTTTGCTGTAGACCCCTGTGTCAAGGTGAGATGAAAAGAGATGGGAAGTGCAGCAGATGTAGCTGTCATGTGCTCAGCAAGAGCTCAACTTACAACCTGCCAGTGTCCCAGGAGGGAAGAACACTATATGGGGGGGGCATGTGTGGTTCACCCACATGAGCCCCCCCAACACCTGAGGGCCATGGGAGCTCTGAAGGGGTCAGCTCACACCAGGAAGGACAAGCTGAGCCGAGCTGTTCAGTTCACAGGGGCTGGAGACTTCCAGATTCATTTAGATGTTTGAGGGGGACAAACAGACTTGCCAGGGGATCTCCCCACAAGCTCCAGGGAATCCCCTTAGTATCCTGAAGGCTGCTGGGGGGAGGATCTTGTGATTGTCAGGACTCGGGGGATGCTGTTGTTGGAGCTGGGGGATGAGGGTGTGACACGGGGGCTGGGATATTTGCCGGCTTCTTCTCTGGGTGAACAAAGCTCAGCCCAGCCGCATTCCCATTCCCTAAGCAGGGGCTGAAGTTTGCAAACTCATCTGGCCTTGACCCCACAGCTCAGAGGCGGGAAGCTTCACACAGCTCTAGGGAAAAGCCCTGTGTCCAGGTCACTGGGGCTATTCCAAACCTCTCCTCAAATGCCACAGAGAGGGGATCTTTCACTTCCCTCTTTTCAGCCCCAAAGGGACCTCCATGTTAACATCTCATCCAAAGACTAGTCTAGTCCTGCACCGAGTTCTGGGGCAGGGTAGGAGCCCAACCTCTGAGGCAGGGGTGAGACCCCCTGCGGCACTGCGGGGGAAGTCCCATCAGTTACTGAGCCCTAATAGGAGAGAGCATCCCAGAGAACTGCTTTAACCCTTTCACTGAGGGCATTTTGCAGATGGCCAGACAAAGGAATTCACAGGACGAGTGCCATGTGTGCAAGCCCAGGACTGCCTCATCATGCAAACTGCACACACGCCCTCTGTTAAGTCTGCATGTCAGAGAAGAAATCAGCACTGAAAGAAGCAATGATTATGTATGCTGAATAAATGGTAAAGAACATCATGCATCCCCCTTGGGTTGGCCCTTTTACACCAGTGCGCACTGGGTGTAAAACGCAGCCCTTTAGACGGAGGACCCCTGTGCGCTAGTGCCAGTGACTACACAAGGCGAAAAGCTCAGGGCTCTACATTCGCATCTTGGCTCTTTGCTGGCTCACTGGGCGATACGTGTAACTTGGGTGCTGCCTGACCTGGATGGTGGGTGCACGGGATCCTGACAAGTGCTTGGCGAGCCTTCGCTCAAAGGACGTATGGAATTCTGGTGCACTATGTTCCTCTATCATGCCCTGTGAATGGGAGTCACCCCACATGCATCCAGCAGAGGGGACCCCCTCGTATGCACAACAGGCTGCAGGGCAATGTAAACCTCAAAGGTCCACCCCTGTGTCAGCTGTGTGCCCCAAACTCCCATGATCTTCTATGGGACCTTTGCCCGAGTGGGGAGTGCTTTGCTGTAAAATCTCTTTATGAATCAATACAGCTGTCCAGGGAACAAAATCCTGCAGCTGGGGACGGACGGGGTAAAGGTGAGATTTCTTTGTCAAGATTCAAGTATTGGTGTAGAGGGAACTTGAAATCTCAAGCCGCGGAGGCTGGATCTAAACTCTCTGCATGCAGGAGAGGGGATGCTTGCTTGCCCCAGTGCACGGGGTTTATCTAATCCCACCCCTCACGCCAGGCTCAGAGTGGCCTGGCCCAACAGTACAACCATTTTGTTTTCACCTAGGAAATATTTTACTAGTGGGGAAAAAAAATCTGTTGTTTCTACCCTAGGAATTGACTTAAAACCAAGCCAGCTCAAGCAAGGAATCTGGGGTGGGACTGGTTATTCTAGAAAGTTGGTCTCCAGCTTTTTTTTTCCTTAGGTTCTTACCAAGCCCGTTGCTCCCACCCGTGAATCCCACCTTAGTGGCCTCTGCTTAGAGAAGAAGGCAAGGAGCACCTGGCAAGGGTTCAAATAAGGACCTGATCCAACACCCAGTGAAGTCAAAGGACAGACTCCCAGAGATTTGGATGGGCTTTGGATTAGGCCCTACAGGGGACCTGTTGCTAAAGTCAGTTCTCCTGGGTGACTTGGAAGCAGTTACAATGGCTGGTGTGCAAAGGTGTCACACCCCAGAGCACATTCTGTCTGTCTGTCCATTTGTCCCTCACCTCCACTCACTCAGACACACATATTCCCTCCCCTCAGCAATCCCAACCTGGTTTTTAAAGCCACTGTCCTGCCCTCTTTCCTCAGAGGAGCTCAGTCAAGAATCCCAGGGAAGCCAGGGCCCTGTCCTGGGTCAGGGTGCCAAGGCCCATGCAGGGGCCGGGCCACGCTCACTTACCCGGGAGTGGCACTGGAAGCCGAAGTACACCACCACGATTGTCGGCAGCAGCACGACAGCAAAGATGGTGACCACCAGGAGCAAGTTCACGAGGAAGACCAGAGAGTTCATGGCGACGATCAGCAGGGTCCAAGCCCAGCAGCAGCAGGTGCTCCGGGGCTCCAAGGGAAGAAGCTGGTCGTCCATGTCGTAAGGAGGGAGGCCAGGGATCATCCGGGACGTGTCGGACAGATTGTCCACTTCAAAGTCCTCGATCTCCTGGTCGAACATTCTCAGAGGAGTTTCTTTACCCCTCCTTCCCTTGTTCTTTTTTCCTGCCTTTGCTGTGGCCACGAACCCGAGCGTGGAGCTCTGGGGCTTTCCTTTCTCAGCCGGAAGCCAGCAGAGAAGGGCTAGCCAGACAGCAGCAAAGACCCTAGTGATGGAATGGCCCTACTGGGTCACCTGGTGCACCCCAGCCTGGCCAGGGCAGGATCATGCCCTGCAGTATATTCCCCAGCACTGCCTCTCCTCCAGTCTGAGAACAGAGCTGCACCTGCTGGAAGTTTGGTCCGGAACCAGCTACGGGCTATTGCTTTGCTTTTGAATCCACGGAATTTCCTTATTTTCTCTTGCACGCTCTCTCTGTCTTCTGGGGCTCTTCTTTACGGGGATACGGTCCCAAGGAGTTCCCAAGAATTTCTGCCCTAGCTTAGATATGCTGCACAGCTCTGGAGATCACCTAGTAGTCCTGCTGGCTAAGAGTGTCAGGCTCAGGCCCTTTCAGAGACTGTTCCTTGACTTTGAATCATCTATTTGTGGCCAGTATCCCAGAACCAAGTAATTACCCAACTTTCTTCCAATTGGCGTGCCTGGTTAAAAGAACAAACGGGAGCAGCTTCTCCCTCGTCCTGTTGGAAACCCTGCCCGTGCTGTGCAGCGCTGAAAGCAAAGAGACACAAGCTGACTGGAGCAGCGTGTGTGGTTTCGGTGCACACAGCTGTCTGCATTCACAGGCACTCAGACAGGAGCAGCATCTTCCCTTCTGAGCTGGCTCTGGAGCTGTGCAATGCTGCACTGTTCATACTGCTGGCTCTTGATCGGCTTTATCAGATTTCCTTCCTGTGCTAGCCAATCCTTTGCAGCTTGTTTCTCCACCCCAGCCACTTAGCACGCAGCGCCTGGGTACCACGCTCTCCCCACCTTCCCAGGTTAGGTCTTTTTTGACACTGAAATTGCTCTGTTCTCAACTCTCCGGCCACAATTTCTTTGCAGATAAAAGACTAGGATACGGTAACAGACGATAATCATTGCACTTCCTAGACAGGGATCTCAGCATGCTCTGCAAACGGTAACTCTCTTTTGAGGCAACAAGAACTGCAATGAATGGAGGTCTTTTTGCTTGGCTCATGATCAAACCCATGTAAAGAAATGGAAATTGTCTCTCCTGATCTTTAGCACTTATATTGCACTTTACATACATGCTATTAGCACGCTGGGAGCAAGGAAACATCCCCTCTGAACAGATGGGGAAACTGAGGCAAATACCAGTTGCATGTCTGGCCCAAGACGGACTGCTAATCAGTGGCATAGCAGGGAGTGGAACCCAGCAGTGCAACTCGATGCTCATTCCTTCAAACCACTTTGCACTGGACCAAGCAGACAATACAAAGCTTGTGTGAGTCAACCATTGCATACAATTCTTAAAAAATAAACGTGGTTTCTAAGATACAGACTAAAGTTTGACAGGAAATGATTATTTTTCCTCCAGGAAAAACGTCAAAATTCCTACCGTGATTTCCAGCCTTTGATATAAACTCAAACATTTTTCAACGAAAACAAACGTTTTGCGTGGAAACTTCCATGCTGGCAAAAAAGCCTTTTACTGTTGGAAATAAACTTTCTGATGACAAATCTTTGACCCGCTTCCACACAGGTGTCTTTGACCCTGACAACTCTCTTCGTCTTTTCGTTGGTATTCTGAGCCCCTGTGGCATTTCCAGCGGCTATGGTGATGAGTGTCACATATTAGGATTGGATAGAGTAGCCAGAGTTTGCTGGGAGGTGCTGGCCAGAGAGTCTTATCAGCCCGCTGGAAGCCTGGGAAGTGCCTGCAGGACCCTTGGGGGACGGGGACACTGGAAAGCTCAAGGAGGGAATGGGGAATAACAGCTTGATTTGCACGGGAGAGAAAAGGAAAACCAGGCTGCAGTGTGCGTGGGCTCAGAAATGGGTTGTGCCTCACACAGCTGAGCTGTGGGAGCAGAGAAGTGTGTAGCCTTCTGTCTCGACTCCCTAGAGTCTTTGGTCTTTTCGGTGCTCACGTGTGTGAACGCAGACGAAGGACATGATCTCAGGTTCTCGGAACAAGCGCTGTCTCCCCAGCAGCAGCACCCCATTGACTTTCCTTGCTCCTCATGCTGAGGACTTGTCTTGGGCATGATTCTTACAGGAAAGCACCTTGCATTCCTGGGAGGCTCCCCTCAAACGGCTCCATGCTTGAAATCCGTGCCAGATGAGGACTGCACGAGCGTGAGTAGGAGCCACTCTCAGAAGGAGAAGCGCCCTGCCACGGGGGTTTCTGCACACCCAGGCTCCTGACTGAAGAGTTCCAGGGAGCAGTAGCACACGCAGACAGCTGCTAAGTTGCAACAGCTGGGTTATCCCAAAGGCAGGGCTGCTAGAGAGAGGCAGGGTTTGAGTCACATCAGTGCAAAGTGCTGGCTTTGCATTCTCACCACTTACCTGTGGTACTCTTCGTTATTTGTATTAACGAAAATTAGGGCCCCACTGTGCTAGATGCTGTACATATACATAGTGGGACAGGCCCCACCCCCAAAGAACTTGCCTCCTAAATAGACAAGTCAGCAAAAGGAAGGATCATTATCCCCCTTTTACAGATGGGGGACTAAGGTGCGTAGAGATTAATGACTTGCCCAAGGCCACGCAGAGCTAAGTATTGAACTCCCATCTCCTAGTCAAGTGCCTGGATCACAAGGCCATAGATTTCCCCCGTTAAATGTTGCAATTACAGGGCCAAATGTGTGTAACACCCTTCCTGTGCAGCCAGGAAAGGACCTTGGTTATTCCCACTGTGTTTGTACCGCTCCTAACACAACCCTGCCCCGATTCCAACAGGGGCCTTTGGATGTTACCGCGAATGACCATCTGGCTCCCACTCTGCTGCCATTAAGTCAGTAAATGGATTATTTTGAAGAGAGGATGATTTTTTCTCACTGCTCATTTCAGTTGTTGGTGCTGAAGACACCGCATGATTCAGAGACCCCCTCACTTCCTACTATGGATGCGATTGTTAACGGCTAAGTTGACCATAACATATACTGCACCCAGCAGGCCTCCAGCTCATCTGCTTGCAGCAGCTTTGTTGCAGAAGTCGTATTACAATCGTACCATGGTGATAGCACTTGCCCTCTTGTGGAACTGAGGGTTCCTCTGAGACTTTTTATGCTTGATACATTTTGGGTGAGAGTATTTTGGAAACTGGGCCCAGGGCCTGATGGGGATCTGACTGTCTGGGCGTAGAGCAAACTGACCGAGATAATGCATCTTCACTAGCCATTTCCAGCTTGCACAGATCTGTGCTGCACTATTGAGGCTATTGTCGGGTGAACTCGGCTACTCCAAGCTCCTGGCTCTTTTGGTAGAGAAGGGCCCTGGATGGGAAATCTGGAGCTGGATTCAGGATGTGGGGATGTTCTGAGCCCATGACAGGGAGCAGATTTTATACCCAAACTTCCAGGGGCTGGTGTAAATGACAGCAAAGGGAAAGGGCGCTAAAATTCCATAATGGCGCCTTTGCGATTCTACAGCAGATAACAGAGCCAAGCAGCTGCGCGTGCCCTGTGAGTGCTCTAAAGGGACTGGCAACCCTATCAGAGAAACCCTATCAGAAACCCTATCAGAGACGCTTGTATTGCTGCAGAAGGTAGCTTCTTTTCCTGTGCTCGGGGGGGACGCTGGGACGCACACATACAAGGAGGCCCACCAAGCTTACTGCAACTGTTTACAGCAGGTGAGATTTAATTATATCACTATGGAGTCCTTTAAAAAAAAAAAGCTTTAAGGGATTCTTAGGAAAACGCTGAGCCTGATTCTGCTTTAATACATGGGTATAAATCCGGCATAACTCCATTGAGCTGTGAACCTTTTGAGCCATCTCACTTTCTATGAAAAAAGAAAAGGAGTACTTGTGGCACCTTAGAGACTAACAAATTTATTAGAGCATAAGCTTTCGTGAGCTACAGCTCACCACGAAAGCTTATGCTCTAATAAATTTGTTAGTCTCTAAGGTGCCACAAGTACTCCTTTTCTTTTTGCGAATACAGACTAACACGGCTGCTACTCTGAAACCTCTCACTTTCTATGGTGACAATATAAATAACTATTTTTGAACACATCCCAGCAATGCCCATATTGGCGGAGCGGATCACCTGGGTGTGGATCCCTCTGACTGATCCCATCCACCCCGACCAGGGCAGGTTGCTGGTAAATCCATTGGACTTGCTATGCCAGATCATCCCATTGGTCCATCTTACAGTTCATTTTGGAAAGAGCCATGGTAGAGGGTCCTCATCAGGTCTCCGTTATCTGTCTAGAAACCCAGATGTTGGTGAGACTGTTTGTGCTACAGAAAACATCTCTCTCTTTCACAAGCCACTGCCAGCCAGCTCCTTGGGGAGCCACGGTATAGAATTGTTTTTAATGAGCTTGAAGGCACGGAGAGGTGTGGGAGGAGATATGTCAATATCTAATTACTGTGCAGTGATCTGCATAAGTGCTTGGGAAAGTTACAAAGCTGAGCTAGTCTTCTGCAGTGTCTTCAGTTAATGGCTTTGCTGTGAAGTTAATTGTGCCTGTGGAGGGAAGGATGGTAACACTCACCAGGAGCACAGAGCTGACTTCCCAGCTTCTTCTTCTCTTTGTTGGATGGTGTTCGAGAGGCAGTTCTCTTGTGAGCAGCTGCAGAGGCTATGCTTTGGCAAAGGTGATGCAGGATCAAATGTGGTTATTACGGCTTCCCAGGTAGTCAAACCAGCCACATCCAGACTACAGGGCTCCATCCCCCAATCCCAAAGGAGCAGTGGGGGAAGGCAATTTCAAAGGCTGCAGGAACCTGCTTTCCTCCCGAGAGCCAGACCCGGGCAGAGGAGCCATTGTACTGCTGGGGCCGATCCTGAAATGGTGCTGTTTATGCAACCCCCCTTGCTTAGGGCTGTAGCTAAGGGGCCAGGCTAGTCCGCTCTCCACAGATGATCCCTGATTCTTTCAGTCTCCTCTCGCCTCAGCCCTGCAGGTGACAGCGCAGCTAATTCAGCTGTTTTGCTTGTGATTATTTATCTTCGGTGTCAAGTTCTCTTCAGATAAAACAGGTGCAACCACTCAAGGGATGGATTAAAAGCAGATGCTCAGACTAGCAGCACTGACACTAGCCTGAGACTCGATTTGTTCCAGCCGGAGTCTAATGGCAAATAAGATAAAACATGCATTGCTAGCAGTGGATTAAGCTAGCCCTCCACACATTCTGAACTATCAGTCTGAACAGTGCCCAGCTGTCCGGAGAGGAATGGGAGAGTGAAAATAAAAGGGAATTAAGAAAGTGTTTATTTGAACAGCAACCGTAACGCAATGCCCTTGCCTGAGGAGAGAATTTTCAGTGGTTAGGGCACAAACCGGCGATCCAGATTCAATTCTCTGCTCCACAACTGACTTCCTGTGTGGCCCTTGGGCAAGTCGCTTAGATTCCCTGGGCCTCAGATCCCCCTCTGGACAATGGGGACAACAGCATTGTCCTGCCTCATCAGGCTCTTGTGAGGAGTTCAGATACTACAAAGACCATACAAGGGCCTAACACAGATAAACATCAGCTGCTGGGATCAGATCAGGACTTGTCAGTCTAAAAGCATGAGCCTCTACTTCCTGAGCAAAAAGACCTTCCTCTCTTAGCTCAAGGGCTGTGGTATCTCATTAACTAAACCCAGATCTCCTCAGCTGTAGCCCAGTAGCCCATGACAAGAGCAGCTCTGATTTAACAGCTTAGATCGACTGTTCTGCAAAAAACACAGATAGATTTTTATAAGTCAATAAATTCTGTAAATGTTAAAGAGATAATAATAAAACAAGCAGCTCTGCTCACGTTACTTAGAGCACTTCCTGGCGGGTGCCCAAGCCTGCGAGCCAGGCCTCCTGCGTTCCACTCCTGGCTTTTGTTTCCTTAGTCAAACCTCCCTAGAGATTATTATTATTATTATTTGTATTGCAGTAGTGCCTAGGAGCACCAGTCATGGACCAGGTTCCCCCTCTACTCGGCTCTGTACAAACATAGGCCAAAACTACTGTCCCCACATCTGATGAAGTGAGCTGTAGCTCACGAAAGCTTATGCTCTAATAAATTTGTTAGTCTCTAAGGTGCCACAAGTACTCCTTGTCTTTTTGTCCCCACAAAGAGCTTATCATCTCGGTGCTGTACAAACACAAAACAAAAAGATGGGCCCTGCCCCAAAGTGCTTAGTTTAGTCATCTGCAAAATGGACGTGAAGTATTTAGCTGCCTGTAGACATACAAGAAGTGTAAAAGTGCAACAGGGAACAATACTGTGCAGCAGAGATGGGTTAGGAGCCCTAAAAGGTCTTTTCCCTTTGTAAAGTCTACAATGCCTCACGGAGATGATACGAAGCTTAATTCTCTAAGGTGCACCTCTGTGAGATCTGACCAGCTTCTGAGCCTCCTTAAAACGAGTCAGGTGAAGCAAGTTAGAAATAACTGAGTTTGGCTGGGATAGTATGTTGCCAACAGCTGAACATGTTGTATTTGCATTTTCACTAACTTGTCATTTTCTTGCTGAGCCCATGTTCTCTTGTGCTATTTCCAGGCTAGCATTCCTCACTGCGTTAGAGCCAGCGTGCTTTTTATTTCCAGAGACACAGATCTGCCCCCCATTGAATGAAATAGGCACACAGAAGCCTTTGCCATGCACACAGCCGAGGGAATAGGAGACGTCCATCAGGACTGTCTGACATATGGAGAGTGACAGATTACCCTATGAGAGGCTACATCCTTGAGCGGTTGATGCGTATTCAAATGCAAAGCAAGAGCAATTGACATCAGGGTCTTGAGTTTAAACCTAGGCTTTCAGATGACATGCTGAGCGTGATACGAGTGCATCACTGTACATGAACAGTGGCAGACAGATAGGCAGGGACAGGCCTGGAGACAGAATGAAAGAGAAAGAGGGAGTAGTGACCAAAAATACCAACATCCAACGGCCGTTTGGTGGCCTCCATAGATGAGTCAGCATGCTCAGTGACATCACAAAAACAACTGTTACAATTGGGTGCTAGCTGTTAGGAGTCTCCGCTGGAAGGCCAAGGATTGGGTGGGCCATAGAGACTGAACTCCTTCCATCTTCCATCATGGGATCTCCCAGGTCGAGCCACACTGATGGGGCAGACCAACTGTGTGGGAAACACACCTGGCTGGATAATTAGAGGACATGGGTCTCTAGGTCTGTCACACGGACCCCTTTCCTCATACCGTCCAACCAAGACCTCGCTAGCACTGATCAAAACTCCAGGAGAACATTTCATCATTTTTTTGAAATGGCTTGCCGTATTTTTCAAAACGAAACATTTGAAAAAACCAACAACCCAACCCTGGAATCTTTTTAAAACTTAAGCCCAGCTATGCCTTGCTGGTTGAAAACCAAAGGAAAAATGTCCCCCAAATGTCATCAGCCTGTTTCCCAGTTATCATTTTTAACATTGAAATATTGAAATGTTTCAGCCAGAGCCAGCACAAGCACTTTTAATGGATTCAAACCAGCAGCTCGGCTGGAAGACCCATTTCTGTTTTAATCTAACTGCGAACCTTGGAACAGCTCGGCTTAGCCAGTCACTTTACCAGGAGATGGAGAGAAAATTGCACAAAGCCCTGGTAACTGCTGGCTCCTAAGTGAGCAGTGGACTCAACTGCACTGGCTGACCTAGGAAATCATTTCCATATTTCCAGTTCTCTCTTCCACTTTGCCAAAGTGCCGGAGGTACAAATCCGTTAAACACATAGAGCGTAGGGGTGCGTAGTTGGTTTCTTTAGCAGGGAATTCATTTTGAAACAAAATTTCACATCTCTTGGCAGTGAGGAGTAATTCAAGGTTTGGAGAGAGAAATGATTCAGAAAAATCCTGCTATTATATGTCAAGTACTCCTAATTGCCTTAATTCAGGGTGCTGGTTAATTCTCAGTTCATCCTCTTTGTCTTTAGGACAAACCCCTGGGTAGAGTGACACTTGCAGGGAAATCTCCATGTGTTAATAACTTTTATCCAGCCAGGCTGCTAATAGAATCAGCAGGAACTGATCAACAGAAAATGAGAGGTAAAATACTAACAGAAATGATACCACCCGCCCCGCTTGGAGGAAGGGCTCAGCGGGAGAAGGGAAGAGTAGAAGTGCTTCCATAATGCTGCAGGGCAGGGCTGAGTTGGGAACACAGGGATGGGGGGAGGAAGGCAGAGGAACCCCTGTAATGCAGCACACAGCGGGGGAATGACTTGGAGCCCTTAGCAAAGACACTGAGGCCTAGAGCCGGGTGAAACTTTCCTACCATGTCTGGAAACCAGGCAAAACTTGAAGCCCCAACCCATGAGTTGCTGAAGTTGGCAGCCATGGGCCATCTCCCTCTCCATTGGCTCCAAGAGGCATGTTTCTTTCTAGGAGTCAAACCATAGGGGACGGGGAGTTGGCCAGTTGCCCTGGTTTTCTGAACCTGAAGTTACAGGGAAACTTCTGGCAAGTGGAACCGCACCAGCACCGGCACCTGTATTACTGCGGATTGCACAGCTCTAACTGGGATCCCCGTCCCAGCACACCCGTCCCTGTCCCACGCACACAGACCTCACAGCACCTCAGGTCTCATTGCTACCCTGCCATGGGGAGTGCTCCAGCTTGGTTTCAGCCATTGGGTCTGCTCCGGAAGGTTTGGTGCCTTAATTGAATCAGCTCTTCTCGGTCACGGCAGCTGACTGACAGCGTCAAAGAACATCTAGAGCTGAACTCCCCAAGGCCCTTTAGCTTTACAGGTTAGTTAAGCAGAGCTGTAAAGAGCTGCACAACCAGTGTGCATCCAGCCCATCTGGCTGGAGTGAGCGCGGAAGTGAAGAGAGTCCCTCTGGAACCAGACAACCTCTGCGCTTGGAGGGAGGCTATTCAGGTTTCCAGCTCAAACAGGTCTCTCACCCAGCCAGAGGCCAAGCCTTATTCCTGAGCCCTCAGGGACCTGGGTCTTGCCCAGCCCTGTCCACATGCACAAGGGGAGCCAGTGGGCTGGACACAATCCTCTTGGGCAACAGAGACACGACACCCAATTACTGCTACTGGGAACCTCCCTAAAGGGGTCGGATCATGCTCCAACCCGGTGCAGCCAGAAGCACCCCTCCTAGGACCCAGGAGGAACTGTGGCCGAGCCAGAATTCTCCCACAGAATCCCAACGCCGCCAGGCGCCTAAACTCCACACGGTGTGCAGGGGGTATAATGAAATAAGCAGCATTTTTACATAAGCAGAGGCTCTAACACGCCCCTCCTCCCCCGCACTCAGCCAGCAGCCCATGAAACCCCACACCGTGGGGTTCTGTCCCATCTAGGGATGGACTGGGCCATCCTCCCGAGCCCTGTGAGTGATCGGAGCTGGGAGTTAACCCCGTGCCGGCTGCACTTTCTTGGCCAGCACACCCAGCACTGAGTCAGAGCCAGAGCTAGAGTCCCCTCACGTGACCCGAGCCCAGTGGCGGGCCATCCTCCGATGTACCGTGCCAGGAGGAAACGGGCCTGGTTATGGAAAAGCTGAGTCCAGGGAAACGCAGCTGTTTTCCAGCCTTGACTGGGCATCGGGCATTGAAACAGAGCACTGACTGCAACCTAGCTGAGCTTCCTCAGGCATCTCTCCACTGGGCAGGAGCTCCACAGAGAGGGAGAGGGCGGTGGGAGCTAATCAAGCGCACCCTGCCCCCTCAGCGCTGCCCATGGCGTTCTGCAATCCAGCCCACGAACGGTGCAGCAGCCCGCAAAGCCTGCGGCTCCCAACACATGGAGCACTGCATGCAGGTGCCTTTAGTGGGAAACCCTTCATATTAACGGCGGGCTCAGCTGTACTCTGTTCCACGCAGCATGCCGTGATACGGCCCTCGATCGGGAAAGGTCTGAGCACCAATCTCCAAGCCACAAGGGTCATCCACTTCCTTCTCCCGGGGCCTGGTTCGAAGCCCCTCGAAGTCAATGGAAAGCCTCCCTCTGACTTTCAGGGGCTTGGCTCAGGACTATAAAGACTGGAGAGAAGGAAGCTTTTAAAGCAGGGACAGAGGTGTGTTCACTTGCAATGCAATCAGCTCCCCTCTCCCCCTTCACTCCCCAGCCCTGAAGAATGGGTGGATGGAGAGAAGCATAAACTAGCGCAACGCAGCTGCATGATCTCTTGCCCGCAAGTCTCTAAAATATGTCCCCAGATCAATCCAGCCCTCCAGGGGGAAATGACTATCCAAGACATCCTGCTCGGAGCCACTGCACCGGCCGTGCACAGCGTTAATATGGCCCCGAATCAGAGCATAAAACGAGACGGTGCTGGGGGCAATAAACGTGGTGAACTGCCTAGGCCGAGCGTTTACTATGCCCGTGTAACGGCCCCCCATTATTTAAGCGTGTAATATTGTTCGGGGCCGAGTTGGGACCTCTAACCAGGGCAAGGACAATTGTTTAGTGGAAAAGGCTCGTAAGCACATTGGCAAAAACTACGGGGTAACTGTGAAGGCTCGGGCTTAAATCAAAGAAAAGCTGGAAACGCAGAGCACAGTGGCCCCGACTATGTCTACATATCACCTCTACTGTGCCATGGTATTGTAGTGCCACAGTCCAGCGTAGTGGGGCTTACCATTGTGTATAGCCCTCCCTCCGGATCACAGTCCTTTGCAGCCCCCCCCACCCCCACCCCTTGGAGCTTCTCACTGCTGTCTGCACAGCCCTCAAATGAGACTTACCCCTGCTCCATCCAGGGTTCTCACCCAGCCTGTCTACCTAGGAGCTCCGGAGAGCTGCCCTCCTTCAGCATCCTTCCCCTTCCTAGGCACTGCCAGATGGGCTCAGACCCATGGTTCACCTAGCCCAGCATCCTGTGACCGGTATCAGATGATTCATAGCCCAGTATAAGAAACCTTGAGTTGGCTGCTCTGGGATAACCTGCCACAGACACAATTTCTTCCTCAACCCCAATGATTAGAGGTTGGCTGAAGCCCTGAAGCATGAGGGTTTAAGGTGCAATTCCTCAAAGATATTGACATCAGTGGGAGTTAGGGTCCGAAACTCTATTTAGTTCGGGGCCTAAATCCCTTCCACAACTTGTGTCTTGGTTGGCTGGTTTTTCATCTGTATTATTCTAATGGGTTATTCTTGTTAGTCATATCAGTGTCTGAACGCGGTCTAAAGCCTGCTAAGCACTTGGCTTCAACAACATCTTGTGGCAATGAGTTCCGCAGACTGGAACAGGTGTCTGCATAAAAAAATCAATTACTGCGGTTGCCACTAGTTGGCATCCTTGCTGGTAGTCTCAGCAGAGAGGATTGAAGGAGCCCTGGAGACTAATTAGGCTCTCACCTTTAACTGGGAGTGGGGGCACTCCAGAGCAGGGCTGAGGGTGGCACTTAGGCAGGTGCAAGGGGTGTGAAATGGTGAGGGAAAAGGAGGCCTTGCCATTGCTACTACTGAACCTGCTCTGTAGATACACAGAGGGCATCAGTCCTAGATGTGTCACCCCATCACACCACTGGCTTCAATCTAAAAAAGAGAGACTATCTTAGCAGTGCTGTGCCAAATCCATATGGCACTCCTGCTGGGATGGCCCGCACAATGTGTAGAAAGCTTCCACTGAGCTCTCTGCATGCACACTGTGATGCAATCAGCTCCCCTGGCAGCTGGCTGGGGAAGGAAAGAAAACCAACAACAAAATCAAGACTCCTGGGTTGTTTTATTGACCAGCTGTCAGCCAGGGAGCCCCAGGAAAGAGGAGCCTTTGTTTCCATCCGATTCTGCTAGATGCTTGTGCAAGCTTATTACAAAATCTCCCTTTGGGGTGATTTAGGTGGCTACGAAGGTCAGGACAACATGAGTAACATCAGCTTTTGAGGATGAACTGGAATCCACCGTCCAAATGCTAACCCTTACTTGGCCACCCGCTAGCACTGCTGCGAGGGGAATCTTCTGTGCTGTGGTCCCTGGGGCATTTCAAGCTTCAGGAGCCTGAACAAAGTCTAGCCACTGCCCCAATCTCAGGCTCCCTAGGCATGTTCTCAGGGCACAGACCTTCTCTCTGGAACCCACTGTCCAGCTGCCTAGCCCCTCTGGGCGCAGCGCGGACCCTTCAGACTCTCCCATACTGGAACACAACCCTCTCCCAGAACGCTACCCCAATGGCATGAAGCGTCTGGTGTATAGTTCAACTCTCTCAGGGGCACACAGCAGTTGTGAAGCAGACAACACACACACACACACACACATTTTGCCCAGTCTCACATCTTTATGCTCTTTTATCCTTACTCATGTAAAGCCCAGGAGAGCACAGATCATACAAAATAAAACGCAATGTCTCTCCCCAGCTCACCTTCCCTTGGGAGTCCCTGGGAGATCATCTGCGTTCCATCAGGCAGGCAGGTCCTCCACCTCCTTGTTGACCCTCCCCTGCAGGCTCCTCCCTTATCTTAATCTGGTGCAAAATGGCTCCCCCCCTCCCCCCCCAGCTTTCTGTCAGTCCCTTAGAACAGCTAGGATGTGGAATGACAAATCACCCACATTTGGAGGGTGACAGCCATAAATTAATCATCCTCCCAAGTACACTCGTCCCATATCCCAGCCTTAACCGGAAGGGGACGACAGCGTGGTTGGAAAGAAATGGACGGAAGGAGAGGGTCAAAATGGGGAAGTAGAGAAGACTAAGGAGGGTAGAAATGGAAGGAAAAGAGATCAGACGGTGTGGATCATGAGAGGATAGATAGATAGATAGATAGATAGCCGCACTCCAACTCTCTCTTGCACATTGTATCATGCAATGGTCGGCTAAAGCAATTCCACTGTCATTAGTGAGAATGCCACACAACCACCAGAGCAGAATATGTAGCACAGATCTCCCAGGCTCATGAGGAAGGAGAAATTTGCATTTATTGGGCCACATTCTGCTCTCAAGCACACTGGTGAAAATCCTGAGTAACTCTGCTGAAGCCAATCAAGCTGGTCCAAATTTACAGCCCAGTTTTCAGCTCCGTTTATGCCAAATATGCAGGTACTAACTGTGGACATCTTCAAACTCAAAGCCAATAGGATCCTCTGTTTCAAAGACAATTCCAACGACTTTGACAATTGGCTGGTAATTAAAGTCTGGGAGATTTAATAGCCCACAATAGATGAGAGTACTGGTCAATATACAAAATATGAGAGTGCTCTGTGGAAAGAGAACTGCATTTAGTTGTACTGAATTCAATTGCGATTGTAATGGATGAGTTCAAGTGTGACTTTATTTGTGTTTACAATGCGGCCCAGGAGCTCCCGAAGGCAGAGAAATGCAGTGCCTGGAAAGGATTCAAAGAGAACAAAACCACCCCCTTGAATCTCACATGTTGATCTCAGACACCATCCCCAGACAAGACACCCAGGCCCAGGTGAGCAGGTTTGGCTAAAGCGAGGATCCCCTGAACCTCTTTCCCAAATTCTCACTGAATCGGTGCTCTGAGGTCTCCAACCCTTGAGTCTGGCGAAGCTGTGCTGAGGTGGGGGGCGAAGGACACTGTGCACCTCTTTTATGTTTCCCTGCTCTCTGGAGGGTGATCCCCCCCCAGCACAACACAGAGCAGCCTTAAGGGGCCAGGGCATGGTAGTGCTCAGGTCATGCTGCCTTCCCCTGACCATGCCCTTGACATCCCAGATCTGCGGGGGCCTAGGAGGGAATGGCATATAGCTGGCTAGACCCGCTGTATATCACCTAAGGATTCCCTTCGGCAGCATGTGCAATAAGGGCAGCTTTATGGCCACTAGAGCGGTGCACGGACGTGTTGATCAGGGGCCAGGTTCTGATTTTCAGCTGTCTCGGCACGTACTGACTCCTGCAGGCACCAAGGCAGAAGCAGTGCCATCCCATCGGGAGGCCTGCAGCGTTGACCGTTCTGACTTAGTCAGGCACAGGAAGCTCTTGTCAGATTTCTGGCCCAGTTTCCCAGCCCTGTTTATTTTCCCATAATACAAAACCCAAGGAGATGTCCTGTGAACCTGAAAGGCAGCAGCTCTAGAGCTGGTGAAAGGAAATGCGTGCATTGCCCAGCGCATCAGACACATCGCGATGGCCATTTCTGCTCCTGTGGTCACAGTGCAAAGAGGGCAGGAGCAATTGACGGCTCAGTGAACGGACCCATTTAGCACATGCGGCACTGGGGATCACGGTCAGTTCAGCTGCCTTCCCAGATCCTGTAGGAACATAGCAACGGCCAGGGAAAGATTTGTGGCATTCCTTCCTTTCCAACACATGGAGACTATCTGCTGTTGGCTGACCGCTGGCACTGCCGTCCAGGTGGCCAGGCTGGACTGAGGGGCCGTAAGTGAAGGTGTTTAAAATCAGTAATCTCCAGCTCGCCACGTGTTTGCCGAGACCCAGTTCAAGCTGTGAATGCAACCCAGTCTTGGTTTGTAGCTGTCAGTTTTTACTTTATGAGGCTGTCCGCAATTTGTCACATACCCCAGGACAGCATCAGGGCTCTAAATCTAACTTCAATCTGTCTATAATAGCACTGGGGCCATGAATAATGTATGAGCCCTTGACTTGCGCTAAAACACTTATTTTTCCTCTCGAAGGACACCATAAAATAGTGCGTTCTAATGATTGCTTTATGGAAATGAAACGCTCACACTCCAAGTATATGAACTGTTGGAAGGATTACACCTCCCCACCCCCACCCCCAACCCCCCGACAGGGCTGGGAGAGCAATAGATCAGTTTCATGAGGGTCTTATTAAAACCCTACATTGTCCTGGGCTTTCAAGATAGTGAAGGTGCTTTTCTCCTCTCTTCCCTGCACCTGTTAATTCAGTGCAAGCAGGAGCTCTTGATGCTTCGCCCTCAATGACAGCCATGGTCAGGTGAGGGCATGAAGCGATTTACATCCCTCCTACTCCTTCTGTTCCTTGGGAATTGATCTGGGCAGCAGAAGAATCCTGCTTTCTCCTGGGTGCATTTATTTTATCTGCCATCAGACACGCCAGATCCAGACGGAACCTGCAGCATTATCCATCCCCAGCACATGCTGAGACCGCCGGCAACGCTGACTGCCAAGTCAGCCAGGAGTCACATCCTAGCACTGCACCTGCTCAGTGAGAAATTGACCCAGGCAAAAGGTTCATGGATGATACGAGTATCCGCTGTGCCTCTCCATTTGTCTTTCCCCGCACACCAACGTGCCTCAGCTTACACCTGGACGCAGCTGGCTGTGCTGGGAAGGGGAATTCAATATCCAAGCCCATCCACTCCCGGGCCTCTCCTCCGACTGCCAGCCAGGGGAACAAGCAGTGCCCATTTGGAGGATGTCTTTGGTGACACAGATCCCTGTCTTTTAGGAATGGCATAGAGACTCCCTAAAGCGGTCCACATAAGGCCACCTGGCATAGCTCATTCTTGCCCTTAACCTGAGGCTCACCATGGTCCAGCTGTCTGTTCAGAGCCCATCTCTGGAACTTTGTCCCTGATTATATTCTATGGACTCTCTGAAGTACTCAATGGAAGATTCTTGGTTCCAGCTGAGCTGTGCTCAGCACAAAACCCGAAGCGAGCGGATTATGGACAGATGGAGAACAAAAGTGGCTAAAAGCTGTCTTTTCACTCACCTGATCCCAGAAGCACCTAGAGGCCAGTTCAGAACCCTGGGTAAGTTAGAGCAGTCTCGTGGCTGCTCTAGCATATGTAAGCTTATAACAAGGACTTTCCCCAGCTAGGATCTGGAACACAAGGCATTACAGTCATGCTCCCCATTCCCAATACTGCCCCTACACTGGGGGTCTGGGAGCAGATGCCATAGAGCCAGCACAATGCAGAGGAATTCCTGACTGCCCTGTCAGGGAGCAGTGCAAAGAGGCTGGAGCAGGCTCAGAGGGCCTGGCCAAAGTCCTTTCTGGGGAAGATTTTTTTGGACCATTCCCTATCCCCCACTTTTCTTTTTCTTTTTTGGCTGTTTTCATTCATTTTTCATTCATTTTTTTTTCCTGTTAAGTAGCTGGACCCTGGGACACCAGCTTCGCTTCATTTAGAAAGTGGTTGCCTTCAAATGCAAACAGCTGTGGCTGGGTGACCTGGGGGGGGGGCTGCATAGCCGCACCTTACTCCTCTGCAAAGAGGCCAGGGGCTCCAGCCCAAATGCGAACATCTACACTGCTGTTCTTAGCCCTGCAGCCCAAGCCCTGCGAGCCCAAGTCAGTTGACCCAGACTTGGAGATGTGGGGTTTCTATTGCAGGTCAGACTTGCCCTTTCAAGTTCTGTGCAATTGATCAAACATGCAAAACGCCTAATAAATATTGCTGGGATCACTTCTATCATGAACACGGTGCAGCTGGGATGCTGGCACAGGAAGCAGCACCATGCATGTGACAGCCCCAGGCACACATTGTTTCTCCTTCCACTTCCAAAAAAAATGGGCTGCTTTCCCTTCTAGAAAGGAGCTGTACTAGAAATGACCCAGAGAGGGACAGGCAATGTCTCTTCACCCAGACCCTGCCTGCCTCTCCCATAAAATGTCACTGAAAAGGAAGGACTTCTCAAAGCAAATATTTGAGAAAATGAAATGTTTCAAGTTTCATCAGAAAACCATAGATTTTGTGAGAAGCAAACATTTTTGCAAAAGTTTCCATTTTGTCCAAAAAGCCATTTTCCATTTTAAAAACCACCTTGACCAGCTGTACGTCTCTCCAAGCCTCAGTTTTTCCCCTGTAAAACGAGGATAATGATACTTTCCCTTTTTTGTGCACCACTTTGAGATCAAAAGATAAAAAGTGCTAGAGAAAAGTTAAGGATTATTTATAGCTTCTCTAACAATCCCAGATCTGCCAGCATCCACAAACACCTGGAAATCGCTCTCTATTAGTATTCCTTTCACATCACCCACTGGTGAAAGATTTGATGCTAACAAATGTTGTTCTGAAAGGTGTCGATGCCTGAGTCTAATTTTATTTTATTTTTGACGCTGTGGGTTTATATTTACGTAGACACCTGCAGCCAGATTTAGGGCTGAAATTTAGATTTTGAAAATATAAAAGGGTGAGTATGTTTAGGGAGAAATGAAAGGTTAAAAGCCCCTAAACATTTTAATCATTTAAACAAACAAACAAACTTTTTCCTTCTTTTCTTTCTCCCTCCCCCACTTCTTAATTATAATAGATCTGCCCAATGTTGCGAAGACACACATACCAATGCTGCTTCTGCAATAGACCCAGACAGTGAAACTGACTGGGAATTCAGTGTTAAACAGATCACTCTAGTTACCATATCCAAGCTGAGTGAAATGGAGAAATTTTTTTAAAATAGCACAGACAGTGAAAAATTCATTCAATTCCTAAGCCTGTTTCAGCCTGGTTATTCTAAGCTGTTATTAGAAACAGATTTGTGCATTTATTTTTAATATGAGTTTTGTGACAAGAGAATGTCCCTTTCCAACTGTGCTTCGGAAGCATAACCCATGCTTTCAGGAATCCCATTAGCAAATTACATAGCTGGCCAAATGGCAGCTGAGATATTACAGTCCTTATTACAGCTGGCCCGGTCATGTCATGATCTGATCCGTCACTCAGCTCGGAGAGAGCGCAGCCTAGAGCCTCTGTGCAGGGGTAGGGGCAGACAGGCTGTCCCCCGGTTGTCATAGGGGTGAGGCAGGAGGGTTACACTCAGCAAGGCCACACCAGTGATACCGTGCTGACTTGACCTTACAGGCATTGCGTCCCGGCCCCTTTGTGCCAACGAGGCAGCCACAGAGCAGGCATACGGCAGTGGTGTAGCTACGAGTGGAAATCTGGGAGGGCCCCGATGTTTGGGAGGACGGGCGATGACAGATGGTCCTAG
This sequence comes from Dermochelys coriacea, assembly GCF_009764565.3. Taxonomy (NCBI): domain Eukaryota; kingdom Metazoa; phylum Chordata; order Testudines; family Dermochelyidae; genus Dermochelys; species Dermochelys coriacea. The sequence continues at coordinate 16,348,550 of NC_050085.1, read as the reverse complement.
TTTAGCGTCTCCCCCGACGCCACACCTTCTCCCTAGCCCCGGTGCCCCCAGACACAGGGCTTCACCGGCGGCGCTGGGCACGTGCATGCCTCACCTTGGGCAATCGCCGCCAGCAGCTCCTTCTCCGCCGCCAGCAGCTCCCCTCTCCTGGGGGGCGCCATGGTGCTTCCTCCTTGCCCTGCACATGTGGGGGTCACTGCACGTTGTTGGACCCAGCGCAGCACCCCAGCCTGCCCGCTATCTCCCCCCCCCGGAGCAGCTTTGGGTGGGGGCCCAACCATTCCCCCTCCAGCGGCGGCGGGGGAGACGTGGCGGCCACCCCTCACCGTGCACGGGGTTGATTTCCCAGCACCAACGGCCCACGCTGCGTTTTGCAGCTGGGGCAATGACATGTGTGTGGCTGCTGCGAGTCGGTGCATCCTCCTGCCACCAGGCAGCCCCGAGAGGCCAGGGCAGTGGGGAACCTCTGGCCCGCGGCGCAGAAAATGGCAAGGCGGAGCTGCCGGAGGGTAGCTTTTTGAAGGGCGGGTGCAGAGCTCCGTCCTGGATTTCAGGTGCCTGTGTGACACTCTGGACCGCTATGGTAGCACTACACCCCCGCTCAGATTTGGGTGAGCCCTGGTGTATGGGCTCCCTCCGAAACTACCCGTGACACAGAGGCCTCCAGCAGCTGGGCTAACCCTGCACCACTTCCACTGGCAACTTAGGCAAAAGAGACCTGAGGATAGAGTGGATGCAGTGTGTGGGTGCAGACCAGAGGGGGAAGCATGGTTGGGATGGTCTCAGGGTCCAGCTATTCTGTGCCCCTGCAAAGCCCTAGAAGGTCCTTTGAAATAGTAATACACTTTAGGGAAGTCCTCAGGGGTGCCCTAATGGATGGCACAGGCCCCACATCCCCTGAATAGGGAAGGCTTCCTCTGTCTCTGCCCTGGCACCGGGATTATCTGCCCCCAAATTCCTCCTTAAACCTCACATGATCAGGCCTCTGGTGGGGACATGGTGCAAAGTGGAATAATGACTGACAGGCGAGCCGAGTCGGCTAGCTTCCAGAGTTCAATGGCCTTGTGAAAGGATCAAGAGCCGGTGGCCCAGATACCAGGACCAGTGCAACCAACTCTGCCCAACCTTAGCCTAAGGTCAGAGCCACTAACTAGCCCCAACCCTAGCCCTGGGCCAGCAACACCAACCAAATCTAACCCGAAGCCCAGAGAACCAATTGGCTCTGACCCTAACCCTAGCCTGGGGTGGCCGGCTGAAACCACCCCTAACCCTACCACAGGCCACCTACCAACCTCACCCTTAACCCCACTGAACCCACCCCATCACCTTCCCCATACAGAAATAAGCGATCCTGTTAGAAGCACTTTGATCCTAGTACAGCTGCCCCCACACTCCGGGGTTGCACCGCTTCTAAACCAATACAACTCAAATGGGGCCAAAACTGCATGTAGACCAAAGTGACACAGGTTGGCTCCACTTACACTTCGCTCTTACGTAGCACTTTTCATCCAGAGATCCTTATCCCCATTGTGGAGATATGGGAAAAGGAGACAGAGGACAGAGACTTGCATAAGGTCTCAGAGCCAGTTAATGGCAGACCCCCAGATCTCCCACCCCAGTGCTCTTACCACTGGATGTCACTGCCTACTCTAAGATGACGATGATTGTTTAGCTACAAATCCTAATGAGATAAGGGCGGGCACAGTGTGCACTGGAAATAATAGTTCCATCAGTCACTGACAGAGAAGGTATCCCATCTCCGGTCTTCAAACCGGAATATTAGGGGGACAGGAAAGAAGTGCAAAAGAGAGGAAGGCAATGAGGCTCTAAAAAGGAGGAGAAAGGCTGTTGAAGCAAGACAGCTGCTAGCCGGGTGACTGTTGGGGGTATCAGGCTTTTGCAAATGTTTGATTGGTTTAAGCTGAAGACCAAGCCCTTTCCTAGAAATTCTTACCAGCTGAACTAGCTAAAAGATGTTACATTTGGGAGGGGCAATCGTCACCCTGAAGCTCCTGTGTGTGACCACTGGTGGGCAGCGTCAAAACACAATTAGCGAGAGGAAAGAGCACACAAATGCAAAGTCACCTCCAAACAAAACTCACCCCCCTGCAAGGGGCCAGCGCGCTGGTTAAGTCCCACGGCACATCTAGGCAGTACAGCTGAGTGACGCACAAGGAGGGTGCGAGCCCACTAACCACTGAGCTGGTTAAGGGTGCCTCGCATCATCAAGACGCATCCTTTCCGGGATTAGTAGCTTTGGGAAGAGAAAACAGATGAGGATGGTGAGATTAAAAACTGGACGCTTGCCTGTGAACAATTAGCAATGAAGCACCATGGAGCATCTTACCCATCCAAAAGAGAGACCAGTCTCAAAGCACATCCACCATCATTGCTCATTAGAGATAGCCAGCCCCTCCTGTGGCTGCCCTTTTCATGGATTCATTTCTTCCCCTGCCTGGGCCGTGGCAGACCCATCTGGCCTCTTTGCTCGAGTGCTCCAGGAGGCTAACTCTGTAAAACAGCTGTCAGCTTCTAACCCAGTTCCCTTCATTATCACCGGCTTTCTGCCAAGGAAAATCAAACGTGCCTGAGATTCTCATGCACAGCAGAGTGAAGCAAAGGAGAGACACATGAGAGCTGAATTATCCCAGAGGTCGGGGTATGGGACCGTGAGCCAGGATTTCTCTAACCCCAGCCCTGATGCTTGCAGGGCCCTAGGCAAGCTACTGTTATTTATACTGTGGTAGGGGCTCAGGACTCCAGGGAGGGCCCCACTGTGCTAGGTGCAGCATGGACTCCCAATGAAAAGGCAGCTAGTCCCTGCCCCAAGAAGTGGCTTGTGGAGGCGACATGCCAAAAGAGAGCTTGGCATGTTCAGTAGGGTGATTTAAAGAGCTCCTTGTAGCCAGCTGGAACCCAGAGCGCTCTATAGATGGGAATTTCCTCACTCACCCCAGCTAAGCAGCCACAGCTGGGCTGTGATGCACAGCAGCTGCTGAGAAGGTATTAATGGACATTTATGCAGAGCTGCTCTATCGGAGCAGCAGTGTTGGCCTCTCTCCCTTTGATTCTGGGAGAAGATCACCACGGATCCATCTGAATCAAGCTACTCCAGGCTACCAACGACTAGCTGTTTGGTTTGTCTTTCTAATGAACCCAGCTTCACAGGGTTATCAAAATACTTCTGGCTCAGGGGCCATGCCCGATTCCCCTTACCAATGCTTTATCACCCCCCTGCAAAACCCAAACATGGGAGAGGGGGCATTCTGCCCATTCTTAGACCACATCTAATTAGGGCCCTGGCTTTGCCCCATTGACTTTGCAAACATACAGGGTGGAAATATATTTCTGGTTGCCAGGCTACTCAGTTGAAAACAGAACTAAACCTGCTCCTCTCCGTCACACACTCAGGGCCGATCATGGCCACTGTTGTCAATGCACCAGGTTTACAAAACATTGGGCCCACTCCTCCCGCTCTGGTGTAAATCAGGAGCAACTCCACTGAAGTCCATGGAGTTACAGTGAGATAAGTAAAAGAAGGCACAGACAGGCCCCAATTCCCCTATTTCATTCCCTGGCTCCTTCCTTCTCCCTCCTGTGGATGAATTGGAGTAAACTTGTCGACGGCTCATCAGTGCAACTTGAAAGCATTTGCTTGTCTTCCCCAGCCTCACTGGAGCTGCTCATTCTCCTGGCCCTTCAGTACTTCACTATTGTGTTCCCATTCATGCTACCAATCTTCACTCCAAGCGTCTCACCTTGTCTCCAGTCCTGATGAAATACACCAGTGACACTCGGTGAAAGTTCATCCCAGTTCCTTCCATCAATAAATACATTTGAAGAATAATAAAGGGAAATAAATACTCATGGAAACACAGAGTCCACCCATCAGGACGGCGGCTGCAGCGGGCCGTTGCAATGAGATTAATGTGTGTAGGTTTCAGTTCCGGTTTTTACCGTTCAAAAAGCTTTCGCTGTGTGTCTGGAGTCCTCTTTGCCCGACAGAAAGGCTCGCTGTGTCTTAATATCTTCAGAGCAAAGTGCCCAAGTCATCGGCAAGGCAAAGGCACCGCAAGGCGACAATCCATTGGGAAGAAAGGGCAAAAGAAGCTCAAAGTAGCCATGGGCCTGAACTGAGCAAAGGGAGGTTCAGGACTGAATACCAAGGGAAAGTTCCCTAGCAGCAAGTGTGATGTATACCTCCAAGCTGCATATCTGTTCCCCCCCAAGAGGAGTGAAGTTTCAGGATAATGATGCAGAGCAATGATGGTGATGATTGGGTGTTTGTACGAGACAGGGCCCAACCCCAAAATACACCGATCGTGCAAAGCATGCACTGGGATTGCTTCCACCCAGTTCTGGAATGCAGCCACCTCTTGGGCACAATACAGCAGCTGCTTGTCAGCGCAGGGCAACACTTCTCAACAGCTCAGGGCAGGAAGTGAAGAGAGGGCTACATCCTCGGTTTGTGCACATCAGGATGGTGCCACTGGGATATGCTGACTATGGATTTAGCCTACTGGAGTCAGCTGAAACTGCCTAGGACTGCAAGCAGGCAGAACATAATTATCCTATTGGGATATGCCAGGGCACAGGAGCTAGTCCCCACTCTCTGGGGAAAAACGACTGGATCCTTGGTCACCAGGAGCAGTCAGGACCTTGACTTTATGGCTCATCTGAAAGGTAAATGGCCTAATAAGTCTTTGCCACCGCTTATAGCCAAGGATTCAGTCCTGCAGCCCTTCCTCAGTTCTTGCACTCAGTCAAGCCAATGAGAGTTTAGTCTGAGAGAGGACTGCAGGACTGGCCCCTACAAAGATCCTGTCATGTTACGGGACCTGAGACTCCACGCCCCTTTCTGTTTTCATTCCCAGTTGTGCAAAGCGGGTGTACATTCCTGCCCTGGGTGTGAGTGGAGAAGTCTGATTTCTTCCTTGCACTCCCTTTGCACAGGTATCAGTGACAGCATAAAGGGGCCCATTGTGTCAGGCTAGGGAAGATGCATGATAGGCTCTAAGCTGCAGCGAACAAAGAAGAAAGTGTACATTGGCTGAATTTCAGCAATTCGCATCCTTGCACTGAGCCAACCGCAGTAATTTGCAGCATGTGGTGGAATGGAGAACAGGCATGCCCGCTGCTGGTATGCAAACATAAACCCAGACTTTGGCTCAATTTCCACCAGCATCATTATTGTTGATCACGTGCTGCCCAGCCCTACGGAGGTTGCTTGGTTAGGGCTGCTGGAATGTGATTTTCAAATCCCTTGGAAATTTGGATTGAAGAGGCACCTGAATGACTGGACACTTCTCAGAACCATTAAAATAGCGTGGGTCTGCAAAGCTGGACCACAAATCAGTGTTGACAACTCTCACGATTTTATTGCAAATCTCATGATACTTGATATTTTTCTTCAATTGCCAGCTCCTGGAGTCAAGTGATTTCATGAGAATCTCAGCTTTCATTTTAAAAAAGTAAATTTCTAGCCCTCGTGATGAAGAACAAAGCTTGAAAACGTGGCCCGAGTGCAATTTAAGGCTCAAGAACTAGAAAGCTAAGAAGAAGAACCCCAAAATCTCAGATTGTTAATTCAATCTCATGATTAATTGGGGCCCTGACTCATGATTTTCAAATGCTTGTGGTTGGCAAGACTGAAATACTAGGTCAGCCTGTGCTGTGATACTTCTTGTCCCAGATGGAACCAGGAAGTACAAATGTGTGGGAGAAAACAAGGTGAACATAACGCCTCAGTTTGAGTTTTGGGCAATGTTCTCATTTTATTTCTCAGCCATTTCCACTATACATATCAGACAACTGGGTCAAACGGCAATGCCTTTAAACTGCTACCAGCTAGGGCCCTGATCCTGTAAACTGTAGGAGCGTGCCAATCAACCTGTCTCTTTTTATTTTGGCTTCTACAACATTTGCAGTCCCAAAACAGCAGAGTTTAGGGCTTCCCCTTTTCCGCCTTTCTGCTGGCTTTTATTTTATCTGTCCCAGCAGCTCCTAAACTTGGTGAACTGTTGGGAGTAGGAAAAACAGGACAAAAAGCGAGTTTATTTTTCTTGTAGATTTCATCCAACTGCAGCAACTGCTTTGCTCTCAGATGGGCACTGTGGGCCAGATCCTCAGCAGGTGTAAATCAACATAGCTCCACTTCAGTGGCATCTGGTTTACACCAGCTTCAAATCTGTCCTTTGGGATCCAGTGAAATTGGCATTGCAAATACATTTTATATATTAAAAATGCAGCATTAAAAAAAACAGCCCACATTAATACCCTTCTGAGTAACATTGATTTTGTTTCAAAGGTAGACACATTATTGAACTATGTTCCCAGCTAACTATCGGTTAGCATTTCAAATAAGTCCTGGTGAATTGCGTTTGTGTTTCCTAAAGGTTTCAGATTTCCTAGCTGACAAGGGCAATCATTGATGTAGATAAACTGACCCAGAATAAATTAATGGAAACACATTCGAAGATTGATAGATTCCATCTAACTTATTAGCATTGTTAGGATATTTTAATGTAGATAGGCGGCTTTGACCTTGGCCAATGTAGTATAATACTAATATGTAATTCCACCACCATTAAGTAAATAAATAAATAAACAAACCCAGTGCAACTGCATCGAGTGACTGCAAATAGCAAAGAACAGAGAGGCTGAACATTTCTTGCTTGATCGATTGTGACAGGAAGGTTTATTTCACAACAGTCAGCTGACATTCATGCTCTTAATGCTCTTTTTATTATGATGATAACTAGAAGGATGCTGTCAAGAGAAATGTCATCTGCTTTAAAATTGCAGTCCTTGCCTGTTACTAAGAATACCTGAGGTTATAAAAATGGATTTTTAAAAATCTCATGGACGTTTCACCATTTATGCCGGTTGTTTCGCTTTTTTCATCTCATTCACCTTGGGGGATTAGGGTCAGATTTTGCACATGATGAACTGGAGCAGTGACGAACTCCAGTGCATGTGCACAAACCCCTGTACTGAAGTATGTTCACATTTGAAGTACCTGACTCTGAAGATTGACTGATCAGTTTCACTTTTGTTGCTAGTCAGTTTGGGAAAGGTCCGGTGTCTTTCTCTGTGTTTGTGTGGCCCCTAGCCCAGGGGAGCTTGGAGCCTGCATGGACCCTGGGTTCTGTTGCCCTACAATTGATAAACAATATTAATAATGAGGTTGTTGTGTTTGGTTTCCTAAAAATGAAAGAGGACATTTAGGGTCAGATTCTCTGTGCCAGGAAGAGGTTGCCAGTAATGAGAACAAACTATAACTGTGATTAGTATTTAATAATGGACATAACACTTTTTACAAGTATCACAGTATTGAACAGCGTGTAATACCCAATCCAATATGTCCCAGCAAATCAGTGAAATTGAATCCCATAAATTAGGCCTGTTTACCAGCCACACCTATAATATTGGGCACCAGCATATGCTGGCCTTGTTTATTGGGAGCTCTTCTCTTTCTAATGCATAGCACAATCTTCTCTGGCTCTAGAAAGCATATTGGCTCAACCTGTGATCTCAGTTACATTGGCATAAATCCAGAGCAACTTCAGTGCATCCAGTGGAGTTATTCCAGATTTCCCTCAATGTAAATGAAAGCAGAATTGAGCCCATAAGGAGCTGGGAGCAGATTGTATTTTTCAAATTGAATTCGGCTTGGAAAACAATATGGGTTCAAATGAATCATCTAGACATCAAAATAGCTTTGCAAACCCCAAAAAACAGCGTGAGACGTTCACAGCACCTCCAATTCCTCTAGCTTTCCCCAGCCCTGGTAAGAACCTCTTAGTAAGTGGGAGAGAAGTCTTGCTAAGTATTACCTGGGGAAGATTTTCCTGCCAGGAGATATTAGATGCTGTAGCTGGTGCAGTAAACATGAACTTATCTCACCGACCCCAGAGCCACCCAGAGCACTACTGGTGGGAGGACAATTTCTCAAATGTCTTTATAGCTACAGCACCACCTTGTGGGTTCTTACAGCTCCTGCCTTTGGTTTTGGTTTATTCACGGCCTTCTCTCCCTGAATGCCAATGAGACATTCTGGGGGATACTTGTGGCACCTTAGAGACTAACAGATTCTGGGGGATGTGACCCACATTCCCAAATTCCCCCATGGGGAATGGGGATGGCTTATCATGGACACAAAGGCCCCTTTACACACCTCTGACAGAGTCAACTACATGCACACCCACTGAAAGGTCCCTTTACACAACTAGAACGGTGGAAGGGGCCTTACTGCAAATAATAGGAAGGAAGGCTGGACGCAGAGGACTAACCCCATCTTTTATGTGCCACTTACCATCTTGGTAGAATAAGCACGTGATCATTTATTACACTAAAGTCTTTCTAGTGGTGGATGGACCTCAAAAGCTTTGTTTGTACAATCACCCCAAATAAATGGATGCTCATCAGAACCTCTCGGCTTGCACTCTGCTGACCTGGGCTCCTCCTGCAGTTACCCGGATACAGGATTCTTCTTCCTGTGCTCGAGGCAAACATTTGTAGTAGAATTGCTGTGAGCTGCTAAACAGTCGCTATATTCCACCCCAGCTCTGGTTTATTTCAGTGGTGGGCAAAGTGATGAATGAAAACAGGGCCTGATTTTCCAAGGTGCTAGGTACCCACAATTTCAGGTGGGAGATGCAGGTGTACCTGAAAATCAGACCCATAGTTTATAGGATATTTTGTCCAGGATCCTTCAGAACCAACGGCACCTGAAAGGCAAGATATTCTCTCATTCTTCTTGTGCCCCATAGAAGCAAGAGTTAATGCTTCAGGAGCAAAGCACTCGCAACCTGACCCTGTCTGGAAGATCAAAAACTGTGCCAATGCCTAGTAAAAGCAGGTTATCATATAACACAAGGAGCCTCAGAGAGCGAGAACATGTTGGTGCTTGTCAGAAGGTCTGCACTTTATTAAGAGTAGCACAGAATTTACTTTGCTTAACTGTTCTGGGCAGACCTGAAGCTCTAGTGAATGTCACTCCAGTCCACAACAGCCACAATCACTTTCCAAAGCTCTGAGCAGCTGACCCCCAGCTAGCTGATGGACTGGATCTGTAGTTGTCTTTGCCTAGAGAGTGTCTTACTAAAGACTGGAGGAGGCGAGGGAGTGGTGCTATGTGACGCTGCTGACCCGGTGTCTCTCATTGTCTAGTGGAATGTTGGCAGCAGTGCTGAAAGAAGTTACATGCGTGCAGGGAAACAGACATTATCCTATTAACCATTAGCAACCAAGTCTCCTCCCGCATCCATTTAGTCACTGAGTAAACAGCACGGAGCACAGTACTAGATGCAGAAAGCCACGAGGACAATGCGCTTTTCAGACCCTTCATGCTTCACTGGACATTAACGGGACACTCTCAAGGTCAGAGGGATTGGCACATTTCACTTGCATTGATTTTTATCTCATACTGGTCTGTGTGATACCTTATACGCAGGGGCTTTATTTTCCCCCAACAGCTTCACTACTTGGTCGAATTTTGCTTTTTGAATTAATGCCAGTGGGCTAGCACCGAGGAACAACCCAGCCATTACCAAAGCTTGCAAAGGCTGCCACGCCAGAAGTGACCCCGCAATAACAAACCAGTGTGTGAAGTCTCACACTGAGCAACAACCCTACCATAACAAGCTGTGCATACAGCCACGCCCGCCGGAGCCACCTTACACACGTGTCTGTGGCAGGACAATGATTGGTAAGGAAAATTGCTGTCCTTTCTGTCTAAAAAGGGGTTGGCTCTGAGAGACAAGAACTAGCTTTATTTGTTTATCTTTTATGATGGGAAATATCACAATGGTGTCTGTGTAGTTTTGAGGATGTGGGTGCTGTGAAACTCCAGAAATTCTCCATGTACGTCTCTTGAATCTCTGTATGGAAGAGCCCCACCTCCAAAAGCAGAGAGCTGAGCCCCACAGAGGAACAAGGGGCTTGTTATTTGATCATCCTCATTTTGAGTCAGGGCAAGTTGAGCTCTTAAAATGCTGTTTTGTACACCTGAGCTTGGCTGGCCATGCATCTGAATACCCTCCCATTTGCTTATTATTAATGGGCAGTGGAACTAAGTGGTGAAATGGCTATAATCCTTCAACCCCCTAACATGATGAGATTCAGGTTCATGAAACATTAACCTTTTGCACAGGGACAGTGGAAACCGACAGCACAGCACCGTGGCCACAGTGAATTTCAGAGCCTGGGTCAACTGACTGGAGCTGGTGGGGCTCAAGCTACAGGGCTAAAAACAGCAGTGTTGATGCTCTCGCTTGGGCTGGATCCCGGGATCTGAAACCTTGTGAGGGGGGAAGGGTCTCAGAGCCCAGACTCCAGCCCGAGTGAGAACATCTACACTGCTGTTTTTAGCCACGTAGCCCCAGTCAGTTGACCCAGGCTGTGAGACTCACTGCTGTGGGGCTTTTTGCAGTGTAGTCATACCCATGGAGAGCAACAAAAGCCAACAGACAGCAAGGGCTTTGGGTTACTATTAGATTGAAAGCTGTGGCGTAGAGGGTCCACAGCATAGTTTTAATTGCCATAGTCCCCCCTGCAGTGATGGTGGGCGGTGTAGTTAATGGAACTAATATTTAGCAGATTGTTTGTTGCTTGTGGAAAAAAACAAAATGAGGAATGAGAGCAGAGGCCGAGTTCCTGAGGAGGTGGATGGAGCTGAGTGAGGAGATGACCCTGGAAGGAGAGTCGATGGGGAACAGTTCTGAATCTGGCATTCAACTCATGGAGAATAACTCACTGTCTGCCCCTGTGCACCGGGGCTGGAGAGAGCTTCACCTGGCAGCTTGGGACGGTAACACCCACGGGATGAAGCAGCTACTGCGGCAGGGGGCAGTGATAGAGAGCAGGTGAGCCCCCTTGAGCCGGCTTCTCCCACTCTACCCCAGGTCTGTCTCGCTCATTCGCTCTCCGTCCTGAAAGAAACACCCTGAGGTTCCATTTTTGTGCCCACACAGGGATGAGAATGGATGGACCCCCTTACACAGCGCCACGCTGAAGGGATCCATCATGCTGGTGAAGTTCCTGGTGCAGCGTGGAGCCTTGGTCCATGCCACAGACAGAGCCCACTACACCCCGCTGCACCATGCCTCTTGGAGCGGCCATACCCAAGTGGCTGAGTTTCTCTTGGCTCGGGGATCTCCAGCATCAGCCGTGACTAAAGGGGGCCTCACCCCACTTCACTGTGCAGCAGCCAGTGGCCACACCCTCATCGTGCAGTTGCTCCTACAGCAAGGCACAGATCCTGCCAGCGGGGACAACAACCAGTGGACAGCACTGCACTGGGCGACTGTGAACAGCCAGCTGCATATCATGGACTTGCTGATTTGCCAGGGTCTCTCCCCAGATCTGGGCAGTAACAGAGGCATCACAGCACTGCACATCGCAGCAGAGACGGGAAGAAGTGACGCTTTAAGATTCTTGCTAGCCAAGAGTGCCAACATCAATGCACAGGATGGGCTGGGGAGAACAGCACTTGCCATTGCATCTGATAATGGCAATCGAGAGGTAGGCCCCAAACATCCATTCTTCTTAATGCATGGAATTCTGCAATATGCTCATGGCAATGGTTCATTATCAGTTGATTAGGGTCAGCAAGGTGGGAGAGATGGCCACTGAAGTCTATCAATAATAATATGGATATGAATATTTAGCTCTTACATAGCACTTTGCATCCCTAGATTTCAAAACACTTTACAAAGAGGTCTGTATCATTATCCCCTTTTTACAGATGGGGAAACTGAGGCACAGCGGGGGGAAGTGACCTGCCCAGGGTCTCACCACAGGTCAGTGGCAGAGCTGGGAACAGAAGATAGGTCTCCTGAGTCCCAATCCAGTGCTCACTTGGGACAATCCGAGATGATCAAAGATGCTGACTCTGAGCCAGCCGTTTGGCCGTGAATGTTATGTCTGGGTTATCAACACACACAGCTTTCTCTCTTGATTGTCCTCTGGGGTTCCAAAGTTCCACAAAGTGGAAAGATATGCCTGAAGAGTTGCAGCTAGCTCCATTGACTGGTTGCTCATATTGAACTATGTGACCGCTGACACAATTGCACAATGGGCTTGGCTTCTCTGTGCATGTTTAGGGAAAAGATACATCACAAAAACTTAAAGGACTCGACTTCCTAACAGCACCTTGGCTGAAGACAGATCATATTCTGGTGATGAGATTCGATCTCTTGGGTGCCATTGGTAGTTTGAAGAGGTGCACTCAATGCACAGTAGCCTTTTCTAAGGAGGAACAGTAAATCAGCTGGGAATTCCCCCTGCCCTCCCCCACTCCCAGCTATCAGAACACAGGGGAGAATTCAATGAGTGACTTTAAAATAGGAGAAAGAAATGGAAGAATTAAAAGGCAAATGCAAAGATAAAATGCAAATGAAATTTGTCAATCAAAAACAGAATGTCACGGCATACTCTAGGAATTATTTTGGGGGAGTTCTGTGGCCTGTGTTATACAGGAAGTCAGACTAGATGATCACAATGGTTCCTTCTGGCCATGGGATCTATGAATCTATGAAATTTACATTCACCAAGAAAAATAAATCCACTAGACTATGCCTTGCTGAGAATACTTTAAAAAGAAGCAGGAAGCTGCATTTACTGCTAAAAACACTTATTCACTAAAACTGAAATCCTGGCCCTACCGAAGTCCTCAGAAGGAGTTTCTAGTTTCTTGTCCCATGCCAAGACCTGAAGAGCAAAAAGTAATACTCATTTTAAGGCCCTGGTCCTGCAGTGAGCCCTGTACTGGCACATGGGTCTCTGAGACTGCAACTAGCCACTGAAATTGCTGTAGGTTTCGCAGTGTGGGCCCAGTCCTACAAGATGCTGACCTACTCCTAAGAGGTGCTGAGTGCCCTCAACTCCTGTAGACTTGGAAATGAAAATAGCTGATAAACAGAGGTGCTCACAGGTTTGGGACCAATATTCCTATGCATTGCAAGAAGGTAGGATGCATGCCCATTCGTGTGCATGGGGCCACACAACTGAACTCCCTTTTTATTCCCCCAGATTACAGGACTATTGCTGGAAAGCAAAGCTGATGTGAACATGAAGGACCACTACGGCTGCACGGCACTCCACAAGGCAGCGGCTGCGGGACACTTGGCCCTCGTCCACCTGCTGGTTGAGAAAGGAGCTGTTGCCAACATTAGAGACTGTCTGAATCTGACTCCGCTTCACAGAGCTGCCTGCTGTGGGCACAGCGAGGTAGTCAGTTACCTTCTGGACCATGGAGCGGAGATCAATGCAGCCGGCTGGCTAAACAAAACCCCACTGCACCTGGCTGTGGAAAAAAATCACTTCCTTTTAATGGAGCTGCTGCTGGGGAAGGGGGCAAGTCTGTCCCTCAGAACTCGCTGGCATGAAACGGCACAGGATCTAGCGTCAGACAGGGTCCTTCCTGGGGGCACTCCGTCCACTTCCCAGGAGAAGATGACAAGCTGCAATCCAGACCTGAACTAGATCCCAACTCAAGTACAGTCAACTGGACCTGAGAGGCATGAGAACAACTTTGTCCTTCAGTTTACTCTGTTGCCACCTTGTGAAGAAGGATCAGACTTTCTCATCATTCCAGTATTAACCGATAAAGGGCCTGATTCTCATTTACATTGTTCTTGCAGAGTAATGGAACCTTAAAGGGGGTATAAATACACTGTATACCCATTGTAAGGCCCCTTAATACCGCTAGAGTGGTGTCATGGGGCCTTAGTATAAATAAGAATAAGGCTCTCACTATTTAAAAGGTTCTGTTTTTACCAGTGTGCTGCTGTAATAGGTATTTACTGGGAATGTGATTAAACCATCTTTGGTGATTCATTAGATACCAGATAATGTAGCCAACGGATACTAGATGAATCCTAAAGGAGGGAGGTGGGGTGGGAAGTGCCCAAGGCGGAAGATGGGGCCCTGGAAAGGGTGGTTGGAGTAATGAAGCAGCAGAAGACCCGGTAAAGGAGATTGGTAGAAGATAGGCCAGGCGGCAAGAAGAAGCAAGACCACACTTAAAATGGCCACCATCATCACATGGTGGTGGCCATTTGAAGTGCCTGAAATTCACTTACGATTTAGCATGGGACAGGGCCGCCTGTGTGTGTGTGGGGGGGGTGTCAAGTGGGCCAATTTGCCCCAAACCCCACAGACAGGGCGGGGGCAATTTCAGTGGCAACTCAGCAGCGAGTCTTTCAGTCCCTCTCTTCCTCGTTGGCGGCACTTTGGTGGCAGCTCAATCGCTCTACTTCAGTCTTCTGCGGCAATTCGCTGGCGGGTCCTCCTGTCCTCTTCTTTCTTTGGCAGCATGACTTGGGTTTTTCTTTTTTTTTTCTTCACCACTTGGGGCAGCAAAACTAACTTTTTTTTTATGGAAGGGGCCCCCGAAATTGCTTTGCCGCAGGCCCCCTGAATCCTCTGGGCGGCACTGGCTTGGGATGCAGAAGAAGGGCAAAATGGCCAGATCTGTGCTATTTACAATCATCCTATCTCTAGAATACACCTGTGAACATTAGAATAATCCCATGCTGATGTCTTCTTATATTCCGTCAGTGGACATTCAATAAACCTGTATGCATAAAAGAAACACTGAATCAACCGATAAATTACTAGCTCTTGTGGCATAGGAAGCACTGAATCAGCAAAGCTGTCATCTAGGCAATAACTGCACCTGCTGCCTCCATATAGGGCAGATTCCAAATGAATGCAGGGTATAATTTGTTTCCAAATGGAAAAATAGCTCCAATCTGCAAAATGCTCCCAAGTAGTCACTTCCATGCCTGCAGCCAAAATCAAACATGTACATTTTGAAGGACGGTTGAAGACATGTAATAAAACTATGTCAACAAAAGTAAATGAAAATGAGAATTTGGTCTTGGTTAGAGCTGGATGGATAATATTTGTCAAGTAATGGCACTATTCATGATTCCGTGTTTTGCATTACTCAACTTTACAGCTGGTTGAGTGCAATATTTGATGAATAATACATGATCCGGCCAATATTTTACTTGATGAATCGTATTATTCAGTATTTGAACAGCTCTCTTTTCAGTTATAAACCCCCCTGTGGACATTAGCTCATGCTACAATAATAATTTGCACTTCTATGACTCCTTCTAACCAATGGTCTCAAAGCACTTTGTTATTTTTTACTATTATTCATTTACGTAGTTCTTTCCAAGCACGGACTAAGACGTATTCCCTAGCATTAGATTGTATATAGTCTTAGGCTTTGTCCCTTTAGCTGGATTCACACGGGCAGATCCCTGCACCCATGCAGGACCCCCCAAAAGTCAGGGGGGTTCTGCACTAGTGCATGAGTCCCATGCACAAAGCAGTTTGTAGGGCCTAGAATAGACATGACAAAGCATGGACCAACAGTTCAGATGAGGAGAGATTGTTGGCATGTGAACACCTTTAGAAGGTGTAAACTAGCAGGGTGCAGCAATCACAACAAAATTCTGTCGGGTCACCTACGTCCTTCCTACAAGCTCTTCCAGTGTAGTAATCTCAGCAACGTGAGCTTGGTCTTACATTGCCAGAAACCAAACAGAGGCATGTCCCCCAGTCTGGGCGACTACAGTCAGCACTGTAGGTGACTGGGGGTTGCGACAAGGTAGCTTCCCAAGCATGGAGTAGGAATTCCTGCCTTCATTCTATGCAACACGCCTGATCTACAGAATCCAATACTCCCTCCTTATCTTCCCCTCTGCAGGGAGAGAGGGACGCTAAACTGGAGATAACCCCTGCTGGCCAATGATCAGGTAGGAAGTCTGCACGGTCATGAAAGGTTTCAGCTATGAAAAATTTGTGCCTCCCAGACAGATTTTTCATTCATTTGCTTGTACCTGTTCACCACTGTGACACTGTCTCGCTGTGCCCAGAATCATAAGCCACTGTGTTACTCATCTGCCTTAGTAAGGGAGAGTTTTGCTGGAGCTTAAACTGTGTGTTAGCTCCCAGCCACACCGGTCTGTCCGCCTCACCAGCAAACTCCTTGAGACTCTGCCAGTCTTCACCTTGCCTTGCAGGTAACATTCAGTCCACCCCAGTTCCCGAACCCCCTGGAAGACTGTTCCTCTGCAGTATTCACCTCCTGTCACCAGATGCCCACAGAAATACCAAGTTCACTGTCTTGAAAGAAACAGAATACACCCCAGCCTGTTGGCTCATCCGAGACTGCACGCCACACTTTAATATAACAGTACTGAGATGACTTTATGGTAAAACTAAAATTAGTTTATTAATAAAGAGTAGAGATTTAAGTGATACTGAACAGAGATAATAGAAACAGAAAGTGGCTACAAATAAAACAAAAGAAAACATGCTTTTGTTCCTTAACAAACATGCTTCCTTAAACTTAATGGTCTCAGGCAATTTCTCACCTACAGTCAGTTCTCAGCATTCTCAACCCACCTGGCTGGGGACCCATCTTTCACAGATTCCAAGAGTGCTGGCCCCTTTTGTGCCTTAAGTGATGGATAACTGAGAAGTCCCTTTGATTCCTTTTTTCAGTCAGAAAACCTTTGAAATGTATTCTTTGAAAAATAAACCTAGGCAAAGTTCTTCTCCCCTGCTCATAGGTGCTGACTCCGTGGGTGCTCCGAGGCTGGAGTACCCACTGGGGAAAATTGTTGGGTGCTGAGCACTCACCAGCAGCCCCCCTCCAGTGCCTCCCACCCGCCGGCAGGTCCCATGGATCAGAGCCTCCTGCCTGCCATGAATAGCTGTTTCGTGGTGTGCAGGAAGCTGGGGGGAGGGGAAGGAGCGAGGATGCGGAGCGCGCAGAGGAGGGGGCGGAACTGGGCGGGAAGGGTGGAGGTAGAGTGGGGGCAGGGCCTGGGGCAGAGCCGGGGGTCGAGCCCCCCCGGCACTTTGAAAAGTTGGCGCCTGTGTTTCCTCTGGTTGCAGGCGCCAAGCCCCTTCTTCCTCCTCTGGTCAATTCACTTTCTCGTTTGCCTTGATCACTTTGTTTACCTTAGATGTACATGGACTTTTATTGTCCTTTTCTTGCAACCAGGCCATGTAGTTTTCTCATCTGCCTGTTAGCCTGATCCATGCAGACACATAACCCACGATCCTTTGTTTATCAACTGCCTCCACAACATCTTTTAAGAACACATTTCCAGCACACGTACATAGCTGTTTATACGCAACCCATACTCACATCACACAATGATATTCATGACCAGCATGTCACCATTTTTCATGATACCTCATAAGAACTGTTTGGCTAAATATTCTGACAAGAGCATGTTGGGCGTAATGAGTTTGTCAGATCTGCTGGGATTTATGGTTACATAACAGTGTGCCCTATGCCAGTTGGCATAAAAGAGCCCTTAGGGGCACAACTACCTATGAAATCGAACAAATGACAGAATTGGAATAACTTCACCACTGAAATGCAACCACCCTTGGGGTAATGACTGCAGAAATGGCACACAACACACTACACAACTGTATGTATGTGCAGACAGGTGGAGAAATTTTGGCTGACACCAGGGCAAAAGTCTCATTTGATGTAGCCCTTATTTTAATATTACAAACATCTTATCTGCAATGTATATCTATGGTATACTGTATATCAATATAGGTTAGATATACATAATATTAAACTATATCTACATATATTACACAAAATATTAAGTTAAAAGAATATTAAGGTTGCACAAGCAAAAATTAGGAAATGCCAGAATTAAGGCTGCCGCTGTAACCTTAATTCAGCCCTCTTGTGCATATGCATTATGGTCTTCAATTACACTATCACTTACTGTTTTTTACAAGACCACTGCCTCATTCAGGGCACAGAATGGATGGTGCTCACTTAGTAACCAGCTATTTAATATTTTGTTTTCTCCACATTTTTCAATGGGTGACTCCAGGCCTTTTACTGCACACCTTTCAAACCCTGCTCTGAAGACAGAATTATTAATTTCCTTGTGGGCTTTTCTATGGTACTGTTGTGATAACTGGGCATAAAAATGTACCCTAATTGTGAGCTCAACTGTGAAAACTGAATGAAAGTTCAGAAAGTGTCACAATAACCTATAAAAATAAATGTTGATGGGAAAAGGTGCAAAAGATATCTGTGTACCAGTGCTCCTGAATCTTGTTTAAGACTGTTTAACATTGGACAGTGATTGGGTCATGTTAACACCTTCAACTCTTTGGGTCCATTTAGTCCCTCTAAATTAATACAATAGCATCACCATAGCATCTGAGTGCTTTACAAACATTTCTTTCCACAACACCTCTGTGAGATGAGGGCGTACTGTTATCTTCATTTTAGAGATGGGGAACTAAGGCACAAAGAGATTAAGGTCCAAAGTATCTACTAATTTTGGGTGCCCGGCTATTTTAGAAACCTGGGACCTGATATTCCAGAATACTTAGCATTATGCAGCACTTTATGTGTTCAAAGCACAGCTCCCATTGATTTCAACTGCAGCTGGGAGAGCTGATTTTCGGGGAACAGCAAATGGCTCATTATTGGCTCAAAGGCCTTATTTCAAGTTCCGGCTCCAAAGCACGAGGACACTGGAGCGTCCAAAAGAAAAGTTTGTGGGAAAGTTTTTTTCTCCTGCTCACAAACGGCTGAACTCTTTCAGCTCAATTTTTTTTTTTTTTAATTCATCTTGAGGAGACACCTGGCAGGGAAAGCGTCCGTTCCACCAGCTAAAGTTTGGCAAAGGTTTAAACACTGAAAGCCTCAGCGTGAGATGGGCTGGGTACCCATAACAGGCAGCCCTCCCAGCCCCACTGGTTGCTACTTCTATGTAGCCCGCAGGCCATCTGCCCAGCTTTTCAGACAGTGCAAATAACTGGCTTTGCTGGGGGGGAGGTGGGGGGAGTCTCATGTACCCAGACCTACGTTTCTCCCCAATCTCTGCAGCTGTTGCTCTTCCCCTCCAAAAAATATCTGGGCAGCTGTGACCTCCTACCCAGGGGGGCTGGAACAATTTGTACGGGGGGGGGGCACGAGCTATTGAACCCAACTGTAAAGCCTCCAAATGCATCCGATGAAGTGAGCTGTAGCTCACGAAAGCTTATGCTCAAATAAATTGGTTAGTCTCCAAGGTGCCACAAGTCCTCCTTTTCTTTTTGCGAAGAACACGGCTGCTACTCTGAAACCTGTAAAGCCTGTATGTATGATAGAAACCACTTCAAGACAGGGGTGCTGCAGCACCCCCAGGTCCAGCAGCGATGCTCCTGCCCCCCAAAACTAAGTGCATGGGAATCCCCACCCAGCCCTAGCCTGAGCCGCTGAGACACCCCCCCCCACACCATAGCTGGGGCTGGCCCCGCCTCCCTCCCGCAGCAGCGCCCCGCCCCGCCCCGCCTCTTAACCCCCCCGCAGCTGCGCCGCGGCCCCGCCCCCCCCCGGCGCTCCCCGGGCCTGCGCACGTGCCCCGGGCCCCGCTCGCTCGCGCGCAGGGCGCTGCCGGCCGCAGGGGCGATGGTTTTCCTGAGCGCGCCCTGCTGGCTGCGGAGCCGCCTGACCGACCGCTGCTGGAGGGTGCAGGCGGTGCTCAAGCACGCGCGAGTGAGTGGCCCCGGCCCCGGCCCGGCCCGGCCCCGGCCCCGGCCCTCGCCCTCTTTCCGCCCCCGCCCCGCTCGCAGCTTCGGCGCTGGCCTGGCCGCGCCTCGCCTCCGTTTCCGCATCCGCTGGGAGCCCGGCGCTTTTTCCTGCCCTGTCGCCCACCTTGCCCCCAGAGCCCGCCGCTCCCAGCCCGGCCGCGAAACCGAAGGGGGTGGGGGTGTCTGTTCCCAGGGAGCAGAAGGAGTGGGAGGGTCGCGTCCCCCCAAGGAGCGGGGGCGGGGGGGAGCCGCGTCCCCCCCAAGGAGCCGGGGGCGGGGGGGTGCCGCGTCCCCCCCAGGAGCAGAAGGAGGGTGTTTGTCCCTTTCTTTTTCTTAGTTGCTTCCTCCCACACCCCATCCACTTACAGTCTTGTCCTTCCTCTGGGCCTGACGGTGACACTCGTTCCTCTCTGAGTTGCCCAGGGCATGGTGGAGGGAATGGCAGAGAGCACAGATAAAGCTTTCACCCTGGCCTCCCCCAGAGGCTATGCTCTTCTCCATAATAGAGCCAGAAGTTCACACCCTTTATTATTTTTTTTTTATACAAAAGAGAGGCAGGATGTTACGGCTTAAAGGAAAATAGCTGATTTATTGGCTGTCCATAGTTGCCGTATAAATGGGATTAGATGGCTACCTGAGCCTTGCTTGCACATATAAGGTTAAAGGGACAGTGTGAGCTTGAATTTGGTCTCCAGAAATATAAATACTGTAGAAACAAATTTTGATAAAGCTTTAACCAAACGTTCCCTCAGTGTTTGAAACCCAAACACTGCAGCAGAAGCAATCTGAAAATGACACTTGACTATAAACAATGAAACTGGCTGAATTGACTTCATTTGAACTGATTAAAATGCAAAAAGTAAAGAGCATTAACAGTGACAAGTAAATGTATATTTGTAGATCATCAGGTGTTCTTAGAACAGATAAAGCTACTACTTTACAGTATGACTTAAGTGGACAGTCTCTCTTAAGCTATTGCATATAGGGTTAAAAATTAATTTTCTGTAAGGGCATATTGTCAGCAGCTTTGGTGATATAATCACCTGCTATAGCATTGAGGAGGACATTGCCTACAATTAAATGGGCATATCCTACACTTTTGGGTCCCAGTCTAGTCATACATCATGAGTACCCTGTGGGGACACTTGTTGGAGGGCAGACTAATTGCATGGTGCACTTGCCCAGTGTTAATTTTCCATATGTGCAACTGTGGTGGTTGCCACAGATCTTATATGATCATCAGTGGTACACAAAGTGGCTCAAGCTATGAGACGTTACTAAGGATAGGGATTCCCAACTGATATTCGTGCTTTTTGCATACAGGCAGCCCCTTCTGTTTTTTTAAGAGTTAGAAAGTTAGTATGAGTTTGGCTCACTGTTAGAATCTGGGATTGAAAACTAAAACTGATTCTGTGCTCTGTCCAGCCAGCGAGAAACTGTAGTCTTTCTCAGGTTACTTAATCTTTGAGTTACTATTTCCCCATTTGTAAAATGAGATAATTGGTTGAGGCTTAACTAATGTTTGTAAAGTGCTTTGAGATCCTCTTAATGAAAGGCTCTACAGAAATGCAAAGTGATATCTTCTATATTCATATTACCGAAGGGCTTTACAGCCTTATAAAGTTAATAACTGAACTGGAACATCTTGTTTTTGCCTTAGCATTTTCGTGGAAGGAAGAACCGCTGCTATAGATTGGCTGTACGAAGCGTTCGGAGAGCTTTTGTGAAGTCTACAAAGGCCCGAAGAGAAAAGAAGAAATTCATGAGAGCGGTAAAAAACAAACCAAAATGTTAGATGTAAACAGTGAAACTGGAAGAGACTAGAGTCATTTTTATATAGCCATTTTCCTACTCAGGATATCCCCAAATGCTTTACAAACTGCTGTTGAAAGAGTAGTTTTCCAAGTTCAAGGCAAGTGCAATAGCCCCTGTTGGCTTTGCAGTAGCTCATGTTGCATCAGAATTTTAGCACTGAAGAAATGTTGGTCAGGACACATTGTATTTATTGAATCTGAGCATATCCATATGTCTAATTCTTTACCAAAAGAAAGCATCAACTAGAATATTTGTATTTTTATATTTAAATCATTGTGTTTTTTAAGCTCTGGATTACGAGGATTGAAGCAGCTTCTCTTGAACATGGTTTGAAATATCCAGCTTTCATAGGCAATCTGCTTAAGGTAAGTGTGTTGCTTGAAGAAGAATTGCACTGAAATGGTGACATGTTGTCCAAAATTCTCATTGGTCTTTCAATCAGTCATTCCATAAAACACCCAGAAAACCTCCCAGCTCTGTTGATGAGTGATAAATATGAAATTTCTTGTGTATGATTTTTCTTGCTTACTGCAATAATGTAGTCATGTTTTATCCTTGTATCTATTTCTGCTACAAATGACCTTCTTTTATCTTGGCAGCATAAGAGCTCAACATAAGACTCATAACACATTCCTACCTCTTCATTATAGATTTATGTGATCAGAAGAACTTGTTTTCATTTATTCTTTAAAGGGACAGTGTCAATTTACATTGTTTATTGTAAATGTTGTTACCTATGCTACTATCAGGTGCTTAGAGTAATATCTGCCTTTTTAGATGTCAAGATATTTAAAAAATACAAAACAAATAAAATTTGAATTACTTGAATTACTAAAAGTGAGTTTAAAAATCCGAATTACTTTTCACTAATTAAACTGGTGCATTTCAGTCAACATGGACAACAAAAATAAATGCAGTCAGTTTCGCTGCTACATTCTTAGCACTTCGGTGCTCTTTTAAAACATACAGGGGGATTTGTTTCAAAGCTTCACATTAGAATTGGAAAAATGTGTTGGTCTTAGGTTTAGCTTGTTTCTCCAAACTTTTAACCTGAGCAAAATTTAAGATGGCAGTGTGCTTTAAACACTGTTAGTTCCCCCCATCCCCCCCAAAATTAAGTCAGTAGAACAGCTGGATGGAAAATTAAACCAGTAGCTTATTTGATCAACTAATTAAATCAGATTTATTCTAAAGTTATCAAACTGTTAAACAGGTTTCAGAGTAGCAGCCGTGTTAGTCTGTATTTGCAAAAAAAAAAAAAAAAAAAAGGAGTACTTGTGGCACCTTAGAGACTAAAAAAAATTATTTGAGCATAAGCTTTCGTGAGCTACAGCTCACTTCATCAGATGCATTCGGTGGAAAATACAGTGGGGAGATTTGTATACGCACACAGAGAACATGAAACAATGGGTTTTATCATACACACTGTAAGGAGAGTGATCACTTAAGATGAGCTATTACCAGCGGGAAGGAAGGGGGGAAGGAGGAAAACCTTTTGTGGTGATAATTAAGGTGGGCCATTTCCAGTAGTTAACAAGAACGTCTGAGAAACAGTGGGGGGAGGGTGGGGGGGAGAAATAACATGGGGAAATAGTTTTACTTTATGTAATAACTCATCCACTCCCAGTCTCTATTCAAGTCTAAGTTAATTGTATCCAGTTTGCAAATCAATTCCAATTCAGCAGTCTCTCGTTGGAGTCTGTTTTTGAAGCTTTTTTGTTGAAGTATAGCCACTCTTAGGTCTGTGATCGAGTGACCATAGCGATTGAAGTGTTCTCCAACTGGTTTTTGAATGTTATAATTCTTGACGTCTGATTTGTGTCCATTCATTCTTTTACGTAGAGACTGTCCAGTTTGGCCAATGTGCATGGCAGAGGGGCATTGCTGGCACATGATGGCATATATCACATTGGTAGATGCGCAGGTGAACGAGCCTCTGATAGTGTGGCTGATGTGATTAGGCCCTATGATGGTGTCTCCTGAATAGATATGTGGACAGAATTGGCAATGGGCTTTGTTGCAAGGATAGGTTCCTGAGTTAGTGGTTCTGTTGTGTGGTGTGTGGTTGCTGGTGAATATTTGCTTCAGGTTGGGGGGTTGTCTGTAAGCAAGGACTGGCCTGTCTCCCAAGATCTGTGAGAGTGATGGGGCGTCCTTCAGGATAGGTTGTAGATCCTTGATGATGCGTTGGAGAGGTTTTAGTTGGGGGCTGATGGTGATGGCTAGTGGCATTCTGTTATTTTCTTTGTTGGGCCTGTCCTGTAGTAGGTGACTTCTGGGTATTCTTCTGGCTCTGTCAGTCTGTTTCTTCACTTCAGCAGGTGGGTATTGTAGTTGTAAGAATGCATGATAGAGATCTTGTAGGTGTTTGTCTCTGTCTGAGGGGTTGGAGCAAATGCAGTTATATCATAGAGCTTGGCTGTAGACAATGGATCGTGTGGTGTGATCTGGATGAGAGCTAGAGGCATGTAGGTAGGAATAGCGGTCAGTAGGTTTCTGATATAGGGTGGTGGTTATGGGACCATCGCTTATTAGCACCGTAGTGTCCAGGAAGTGGATCTCTTGTGTGGACTGGTCCAGGCTGAGGTTGATGATGGGATGGAAATTGTTGAAATCATGGTGGAATTCCTCAAGGGCTTCTTTTCCATGAGTCCAGATGATGAAGATGTCATCAATGTAGCGCAAGTAGAGTAGGGGCATTAAGGGACAAGAGCTGAGGAAGCGTTGTTCTAAGTCAGCCATAAAAATGTTGGCATACTGTGGGGCCATGCGGGTACCCATCACAGTGCCGCTGATTTGAAGGTATACATTGTCCCCTAATGTGAGATAGTTATGGGTGAGGACAAAGTCACAAAGTTCAGCTACCAGGTTCTTCCTGCTGGTAATAGCTCATCTTAAGTGATCACTCCTTATAGTTTCAGAGTAGCAGTCGTGTTAGTCTGTATTCGCAAAAAGAAAAGGAGTACTTGTGGCACCTTAGTCTCTAAGGTGCCACAAGTACTCCTTTTCTCCTTATAGTGTGTATGATAAAACCCATTGTTTCATGTTCTCTGTGTGTGTATATATATCTCCCCACTGTATTTTCCACCAAATGCATCCGATGAAGTGAGCTGTAGCTCACGAAAGCTTATGCTCAAATAAATTTGTTAGTCTCTAAGGTGCCACATGTCCTCTTTTCTTTTTTGCAAACTGTTAAAGTGCTTCTATTGTTTTCTCTTGTAACTCTTGGTAACTAATGGAATAAAGTACTCTGCACAGAAGTTCCATCAAACTCAGACAAAGGAACAGGTATTTCAGAGAAAGTCAGTGTCCCTTGATCTTAGAATTGTCCATCAGGGAGGTCCTTAGTTTCATTTTCCAAAAGAAGCAGACCTGCTTTCTATAATCTTTTGACATTTTAGATCATCCACTCGTTGCCCTATGTAATCTATAAAGGGACCAATCCTGAGGTCCTTCCATTTTGAGACCCTTTTAAGGGCTGGATCCTGAGTTCAGCTTCCACCACTCCTGTGGAAGTCCATGGGAATTGTTGGTGTGCAGCACTTCATGGGATTGGGCCCTGAAACTCAAACTTGGCTTTTTATTTAAAGGTGAAAATAAATGGATGGGCTGAGAATATTTCTGGATGTTATTGCATAATCTGAAATACTATGTACGGATGGTTAAGGCACAGGACTAGGAACTGAGAGCCAAGTTCTGATGCAAACTCTGAAACGGACAACTTGTGCGACTCTGGCCAAATCAATTTCTGTGTCCATTTCCTCACCTCTAAAATGGATAGAATACATTACAAAGGAGCACTGAGAACCTTGGATGGAAATCACTATAAAAGTGCAAAACATTATTTCAATAAGAATTTCCATCCCTTTGGAACATATTTACATTGTTTGCTGGAATTTGCAAACTAGAGCATCCAAGATCAGGCACTTACTATGTAGACTTCCATAAAGGAAGAGACTCCCCACTGTAGTTTCTGGAATTTGATCAGAAGGGGTTTTAGAAAACCCATGGTTATCTGTTTTGTATCATATTGCTGCTGTTGAATTGTATGACGCTTTCCCCTTGGGATATTCACAAAAATTAATTGTATATCTTGTGAGGTTTTCCCAGGTAGTAAAATCAGATGTTTGTTTGCCTAAAACATCCAATAAATGATAGCGTTTTAATGAAACATGTATATAATAATGCACTTAAGAACTTAACAATGAACATTTGTAAAAGGATAATTACTGTGCTCTTCATTGACCATCCTTCTTGCATTTAGTGCCAGGTGGAGCTGAACAGGAAAATGCTTGCTGATCTGGCTATTTATGAGCCAAAGACATTCAAGTCCCTAGCTGCCTTAGCCCAAAGGAGGAGACAAGAAGGATTCCTTGATGCCCTTGGAGATGGAAAAGAACCAGAAGGAATATTTTCAAGAATTGTACACCATTACTGAAGTGACAGGCATAATCTGCAATTGTAGCTCCTATTCTAAGCAGAGACTTGTATTTCAAAGTAAGTTTGCACCCCAGAGAACAAAAAAG
The DNA here is from genome assembly GCF_009764565.3 of Dermochelys coriacea. Lineage (NCBI taxonomy): Eukaryota > Metazoa > Chordata > Testudines > Dermochelyidae > Dermochelys > Dermochelys coriacea. The sequence goes on along the minus strand of NC_050085.1, from coordinate 16,322,622 downwards.
ATCATATCTGTGAAACAAAATCCTCTAAAATCATCTAGCAAGAAAGAAGGAAGACTTAGACAACTAGCTTGTAAACTCATGAGGACGGTTCTTTTTCCTTAGTGGTTTTGGTTAAAATTGCAATCTAAGCTTAACAGGTATAAACCCTACTGTGCAGAAGTCACTCTATGTAAAAATGTTGTGTAAACATTTTTGTTCTGTAACAATCTAATAAAGGTTTTTTTTATATATTATGAAAATATCTGAATAGTCACTTCTGGTGTCACAGTATAACATACATTTTTAAGTGCTTCCTGAAACGTTGACAACTATCCCACATAGATGCAAGTAGAAAAATATCAATGTGGTACTCAGTGTTAAAGAGGTTATATTGCAAAGATATGGCTTAAATATATGACGCATAAGATGACTTTGGAAGTACCTGCCAAAAAGCAGAAAAAAGGAAAATCTTAAAGGCTTAGTAAGGCATGTGCTGCAGCTAGTAGAGTTCTACTAAAATAAGTAGCCAGTCCATGAGATAAGCATGTGAAGGCATCTTTTTAATAATAAAAAAAAAAGCTAGTGAAATCACCATAAATTCTGATGTTGTTGGGAGTATAAACCACACCTTCTAAAGTATTGTGCCATCTAGCTTCATGCCACAAAATGTGGAGTATCTAGCTTTTCTTTAAACTAGAATATGTAAAAGAGTGCAGCACAGCTAAAGTATATTCAAGTGTAGGAGTCTGTCTTTCAAATTAGTTTAAAAATTAAACAGGCCAGTCTAGTAAGGAAAGCTTACATGTGATGTGTTGCCTAAAACCTAAATCCACAGAGTTGCTAATCTCTCACTGGTTCAATCTATACTACACTTGTATCGGAGTCAGGGAACCAGAAATTAAGCTCATATCTACGCTACAACTGAGCTACAATAGCATAGACTTTCCTACATTGATGGAAGGGTTTTTTCCCCATCAGTTTTCAGAGTAGCAGCTGTTAGTCCGTATTCGCAAAAAAAGAAAAGGAGTACTTGTGGCACTTTAGAGACTAACAAATTTATTTGAGCATAAGCTGTAGCTCATGAAAGCTTATGCTCAAATAAATTTCTTAGTCTCTAAGGTGCGAGAAGTACTCCTTTTCTTTTTTTTCCCCATGAGTGTAGTTATTCCACTCTTCAAAAGTGGTAACTAGGTGAATATAGGAATTCTTCCATCAACCCTGCTGTAATCTACACTTTAGGTTAGGTGGACCAAAGTAAATTGCTCAAGGTGTGAATTTTTTCACAGCCCTGAGTGATATACCTAGCTTGATATAATTTTTTAGTGTAGAGCAGGCCTTGCAGTTAAAAGCTGTAGTGCGATTGGGACCTCTGGCTGTGTAAAACCCTGAACCCTCCAAGACGATGGTCTTCAGGGGAGCACCACCATACTATAAATGACCTAGCTAAAGCTGAAGCAAATGGAAGCTGACACTAGGATATATCCTCCAGTGAAATCTGTGCTGGAGTCTGTTCAAGGCAGGTGCTGGTGCTGGTGTTGCTGCTGTAGAAGAGAATTCCTGCTTGAGCTCTTATGAAGCATAGTCGTGCAAGATAAAACTACAGTTGTGGGAAGGCTGGTCAGTGTTGTCAATTCAAGATTTTGGGGGTAAGCCTTGGGAGACTTGTTTTACTTAAAGCCCCAGCTGCTGGAGTCAAGGGGTTATTTAGGAAACAAACTTAAAAAAAAAAAGGCTTCTTGCCCTCCTGCATAGCAGAGAAAAGCTTGAACATGTGAGTGGAGTGCCCCTGAGGGCTTCTGTCAGAAAGCAAATAAGTATGTGGGGTGGGAGGGCAAGTGTATCGGGGCCCCCAATTGTCCATAAGTGGAAGGGGGAACCCCAGTGAACATGAAGAAGGGGGGGCTCCAGATTTCTCTCACAGGCCCTCTCGATCCCCCCAGCATCTGTCTCAATTAGTTTTTCAAATCCCCCCCCCGTCGGGGGGGCTCCCCTGCCGTGTGCTGGGGGGAAGGGCTGGCTCGGGCCTAGCCGGGGGTGGCGACCCAGGCTTTGTCTGGGTGGGGGAGGGGGCGCGCGAGGCGCGCGGTGCACGCCGGAAGTTCCGCCCGCTCCACCCTGTTTCGAATTCCCAACCGCTGCGTCACGCCGGGGGCAGGCCGGCCAATCCGAGAGCGGCGCCTCGCTGCCCCCCGCCAATGGGAGGCGAGCGTAGGGGGAAGGGGCGGGACGCCGCCCGGCGCTGGAGAAGGGGAAGGCGAGAGGGAGGTGAGGCGGCGGCCCAAGATGGCGGCGGGGACGGGCAGCGCGGCGGCCGTAGTAGCGGGGGGCCCGGGCGGGCCGCCGGCGGCGGGGCCGGCCCCGGCGGGGAGCGGCGCCCCGGGCCCCGGCGCGGTGCTGATCGGGGACCGGCTGTACTCGGGGGTGCTGATCACGCTGGAGAACTGCCTGCTGCCCGACGACGCGCTGCGCTTCACCCCCTCCATGGGCAGCGGCCTGGACCCCGACACCGAGACCCAGCTGCGCGTCACCGGCTGCGAGCTCATCCAGGCGGCCGGCATCCTGCTGCGGCTCCCGCAGGTGAGCGGGGCGGGGGGGGGCCAGGCCCGCGGCGGGGGGGGGGCAGCTTCCGGTCTCAGGGGCGAACGGGGCCGCGGAGTCAGGCCCAGGCGGGAGGGGCCCGGGGGCGCCGGGCCTTTGTTGCCTGGGAGCGTCGCGCGCGGGGGGGACGGGACGACGGGGGACGCTTTGTTCTCCCCGCCCGTCGGGGCAGGGCCCCCCGCCGTCTGCTGGTGCCCAAGGGCCGCTGCGACCCCCCCCCCCCCGCGCTCCCAGAAACCAGGTGAAACCCGACCCCGGCAGCAAGCGGGGCAGACGGGCACCCCCCCGGGCCCAGCACCCGCGTTTGCAATGGGGAGGGTGGAACCGGGATCCAGAGGCGCCCCCGGCCCTTTTGTTTCCCAAGGAACCAGGCGTGTGACTCTGGCCCCGTTGCGTCCTTTACGGGCAGCGTCCCGGCCGGCTCCGCTGAGACCGGAAGCGGCTGATGTAACCATCTCTTCCGCGGTTGGCCCGGCCCTCCGGGGCCCTTCCTGGTAGCTTGGCCGAGCCTCGCTCGTTTCTCAGGGGGGATCCTCCCCCCGCCGCTCAGGCCTTGGCTTCGCTGCGGCTGGTAACGCGCACGATTCCGCAATGCCTTTCAAATGAGGTGTCTTACGCTCCTTCTCGTAAAAAGAACAGGAGGACTTGTGGCACCTTAGAGACTAACACGTTTATTGGCGCATAAGCTTTCCTGAGCTACAGCTCGCTTCACTGGATGCCTTTGGTGGGGGGGGGGGGGAAACCTTTCTCGTATGACATGTCGCCAGTTGACTTTCCTGGCGAGCTTCAGTTCCTCCTTTACGCTACCAGTAAAGAAAATGGGACAGAGTGAGATGTTGCCATGATGCTTGGAGGGGTTCAGAAAGGCGGCTATATTGAAACAAGGTTAATGAGACCTTCTGTTTAAAAAAAAAATAAAATAAAATTTTGTTTTTTGCCTAATGCTGCTACCGGGTAATCCTTATTTTAGCTGTTTTAATTTCTCTAGCCATCTTTTCTTGCATCTGAGTGCGTTTAATACGGCAACAAGGGAGTCTTTAAATATGGATATATGACTGTAAACCACAAAGACTGGCTGGGGAGCTTGGGGGCAGATTTACTTGACATTTAGTGCTGACTCATGGTTAAAATGACTCCACTTTGAGTTGGTGGTTGCCTTTTAATATTGCTCAAGGAACATAGAACCAAAAATAAACAAGTAGGAGTGTTTACATAGATGGCTGAGCCCTGGGAGCTGTTTGGACTGCAGTGTCCACCCTCATAATTACTTTTGAGTGTCCCTATAAGATATTTTGTTTTGGTACTTTTCTACTATCTCATCTGTTTTAAGACCACACATTTTGGTTCTAGGTGTTGAAAAAAAATCCTTTATAATGGTGTAGCCTTTTTTTTTAAGCTGATTGTTACCGAGTCAGGCATTTCTAATGGGTTTTATGGGACTCAGATTTGTTGTAGTGTAATTCATCTTGCTCTAGAATCCTGTATGAGAATGTTAATATTGGATTACCATTTCTTGCTTTCTAGGTGGCAATGGCAACAGGGCAGGTGCTGTTTCAGCGTTTCTTTTATACAAAATCTTTTGTGAAGCATTCCATGGAGGTAAGGATTCTTTTAAAAAATGTGCTATACATTTGATTTCTCTCATGTTTGAGAGCATGTATTATGCCCTGTTGAACTATGTGTACAGGAAACTTTCAAGCTATAGATATGTTTAGTTAAACACAGTTTTACACATCTATATTATAACAAATACTTAACTTAAAATTTTGAATATTTCTTGTTTTTACCACCACTTTCTCTTGTTATCCCTCCTAAAGCTCTTGGAGGCGATCAGTTCCAGATTTGAGCAAAACATCAGTATGTTGCAATACTTATATTTCAGCATGTGTCAATGGCCTGTGTTCATCTGGCATCCAAAATTGAAGAAGCACCGAGGCGCATAAGAGATGTAATTAACGTATTCCATCGCCTTCGGCATCTAAGAGAGAAAAAGTAAGTTTAGAATCTGAAAAATGTTCACTTTCTTCACGGCCAGTTGTTTAAATGTGGGGATTACTGAACATGAGAGCCTGAATTTAGTACCCTAGCTAGCCATAGTTGTTGTTTTTGCCTATGAGGGAGTTCAGATGCATCATGACTCAAGGAACATGGGGTAAAACCTTGATTGGGAAATGAAAACCAAAACATTAATCTGGTTATTTTCTTAAGTAGAAAAATGCTTGTACTGCTGTAAATACTAACTAGTTTGCATCAAAATATAGTAACCTGCATATGTGTCAAGTAAGATTGTTGGTTGTCTTTTAATATTGGCAGTTCACTCTTACTTGATGGAATCTGAAATAATGTCTTACAGAAAACCTGTACCTCTACTACTGGATCAAGATTATGTTAATTTGAAGAACCAAATCATAAAGGCAGAGAGAAGAGTTTTAAAGGAGCTGGGGTTCTGTGTTCATGTAAAGCACCCTCATAAGGTTTGTACGATGTTCAGCTAACCTATAAAACAGTGGGTGAGTGTTTCTCACACTCTGCCTGTTCTGGGTAGACTATTAAACTGGATAAAAGTTTCTTGTTCCACAATACTAAACCCAGTGAAGCTAGTTTACAGTGATCTTACTATCTTGTTTCTCATTCAAGAGAGTCTTAATAGTTGGTCTTGTATCTCATTGGTCAGTGAAGACTGAAGGTGGATGCAGATGTTAAGGACTGGTTAGACTTAACTGTACTTGGATACTTCACTTTGTCATAGCATGAAAACAACTTACTGTTGAATGAGCAGGTAATTTTGGAGTTAAATTCTGAAGCATTATGAATAACTCCTCTTTGACTAAGGCTCTCGAATATCCCTTTTGTCGAATCTAGCTCTGATTATAATATTCGTCATTACTGATAGGATGTGTGAAATTCTCAGTCCCAGGAATGGTGTCCTCCAAAGTGTGCTGGACTCTGCTCCCCATATGAGCTAGTCAGCACTGCTGTTTGAACCTAATAGAAGGTTAAAGTAGTGTAAGGGCTCTCCTTTTCCTTGCACTGCAGGTATCTGCTCTCTGTCTTGTAGCAATGGGCTACTACTTCAGACCTCTTCAGCTCGCTGTTGTGTAAATGCTCTTTAAATTTGAGATCAAGTGCCCTCTGATTAAAAATGTGTAGGTACCTTGCTCTGTACAGATTTTCTCTGCCCACTGCCATTCTTTCTGATCCTCCTTATTTACCGATCACAGGAATGAGCATACTCCTTCACCCACTAATTCCTGTGAATTTCCTGTAATCGTTTTCTTTTATCCAGTCTTTTTTTTTTTTTTTTTTTTTTTGTGGTTCACAAAAACTTTGTTTTGTATGTTGCTGTGAACCTTTTAAACTTTGCAGAAGCAAAAGAGGGAAGAAATGTTGGCTAGGTTTAGTCCCTCCCAATAGAGATGTTTGTGGTGGATTGGTGCCAACTGGAAAAAGTGGCAGTGTTTCCTCCCCTGTGGCAGCTAGAAGAGGAATGTTGAGTTCTATAGGAAACGCATACCTATTTTGAAAACTGAGTGGAAGGCAAGACTTCTAGATGAATAGGATGACTGAGCTCAGAAGGAGGAGTATGAGAGAGGTCAGATTTGGCTGTGCACATAAATTTTTGGAGCCTGTTGTTTCCCCCTTTGTAATTGAAGGCAGAAACTACCCTGGTAAACACTTGGCATCTTACAAGCACTCTTTCTGTGGATATTTGAGTGTGTTAAAATCTAGAACAGAATATCGGATGCCACGTGGACATCCTCTCTGAATTAAATATTTGGCTATAAAGATTCTTGGTAATAACTCAATAACCCATATCTTCCAGATAATCGTTATGTACCTTCAGGTATTAGAATGTGAACGTAACCAACACCTGGTCCAGACTTCATGGTAAGTTGATCTTGCTTGTTATATGAGACCAGCAGGGCAGTGGCAGAAATATGTCATTTGAGGCACTCTGGGCAACATTGGTGTAGCCCACAACTATGTTCATGGAATAGACAGTTCCAGTGTTTCCTGGAGTGCCCCAACCTACTACCCAAATGTTGATCGGCCTCTAAGTTTCAGGCACTGTCTTAAATGGTAAGATAGCTTTTAAACCCCTCAACCTTTGCTCTTTCTTCCCTTTTCTCCTACCCTTTGCCCTTCCCTCTAAAGTGAAAATGTTAAGTGGTTGTTTCTTTGGGTAAATCATATGTGCAGTTCTTGTCCGTCGCTGATGCTGGGAGACAGACTTTCCCAACACTTGAGCTGCTGGTTGCAACAAGGCTATCAGGAACCCTCGACATAAATCCTTTTTATCCACATGGATAATCCAAGATGTCAGCTACTAAGACTGGATAACTCAGTGTTTTTGCATTTGTCATGAAACGTCTTCTGCCTGTCTTGTGTTGCTTCACTGTAGTGAAGACTCATTTGGGGATGGGTATCGAAGTTAAAATTCCAGGTCTTGATTGTAACAAACATGTAACTCATGAAACAATGACATAATTTAAAAATTGGAATAATGAATCTAAAGGTCATATTTCTGCTGACTGAACTCTCTGGTACTGTGATCTGTTTGGTGGAGAACCTGTTTTGACTTTTCTTTTCTGTACTCTTTTAATCAAAGGGTAGCCTCTGAGGGTAAGTGACTAAGACTTCTCTGCTGCCCAAGCGCTATGGTGCAGGGATAACTGCCGTCTTCAGTCAAACCAAAGCAGGCTCTACAAAGAGAAGGCTGACTCTAGACAGGTGGTATAAATACGATAGTATAGTAACTGGCCAACTGCTTCTTGTGCTTATACTTTTGTTTTTTGTTGTTGTGCCGTTGACTCTATTGTATATATTAGAACTTGATTGTTTAAATTTTGAAAACTGTTAATTTTAATATGTTTTAACTATGTTAAAGATGCTGTACGTTTTTAAAATGCCTGAAAGAAAAAAAAACTATTTAAGGTGGGATTTAAGTCTTATGCGTAAATTAACTAACTGGTAGACTTCAGGTTTTTATCGTATCTGTGGATGTTATTTAATCCAACACTGAAGATACTTGAGTAGAGGGTCTGCAGTTTGGAATGAAGTACAGCAATGACGCTGGACGTTTTCCCTACTTCCAGATTACACAATACCATTGCATTCAGAATTCACATGTGAAGTAAGACTATCAGGCACCAATTTCCCTTTTTTGTTTGGGATGCAGAGAAATAACTATTAGAGCAATACCCTAACCATTCATTGCTTCCAGTACCTGGAAGATCATGGGTATCCAGTATAACTGATGTTTGAAGTGCAGTGGTTTTACAGAACAACTTAAAGCTGAAGAAATGTGACAAATGTTTAATTCTACATGCCCCCCAAACTCCGAGCCCAAAGGCCTGTTAGCCAGTTAGTTTTTGTTTAGCAGTTTGGAAAAGGAAGCCCATTCATCCTTCACAAGGTATGAATACTACTACTCTCGCTGCACTTCATTTCACAAAGGCTTTCTCTGATCTCCTTCAAAATGTCTTCTCCATAGCAAAAACAGGTGATAGAACAGCATGACTTAGTTTAAGCTTTCCTGATGGGCAAGGTGAAGGACGGTCAAGACTAAGCCTTTAACTTGCCACTTTTTTCCCAGTGGTCAGTCGCTCCCCATGTATTAGAACTGAAATATATAGTAAAGAATAAAACACATAGATGGAAATGTGATTCATGAGCATCTCCTCTTTCTATAAACTGGTTTTAAATGGGCTGTGGGCTCTGGTTTGGGCCTCCTTGAGTTAATGAATCCTTGTGTACTGCATTACCCGCACGATCAATTTCGAACTCTCTTCCTAGAAAGCTTGTATAACTATATGGTGGTCTTTGTTTTGGGTGGTGTTTTCTCTCTTGCCCACCTGACATGCTGCTTGAAAGAAATATTTCTTTAAAAATTATACCTTTAAGCATTTTATTTGTTGATAAATTCAGATGCAAGTACTTTGAAAATACAAACTTCCTTGAGGATTTAAAATCAAAATCTTTAACATGTGTACTGACTGTTGTGGAATATGTGCAATATTTTACAGTTGTCTCATTCTGTGAATATTCATTTTAAGAAACCTTGTTGAAATGGGACATTTGGAAACGATACTGTCATATGCCAGAGAAGAGGAGACCTGTTTGAATACTGAACCGTCCCTCTGCATTGATGATCCCAAATATCTGGATTTCTTCCACGACTAGCTTTTGCATCACAAATGGATTCTGTCTTGGATGCTGTCTCACTAATGGAAAATGGACAGGTTCCAAAAACTTTCCAGTGGAAATGGGTACATGCTGAAGTGGATTGCATTTCACCAGAGAACTCCAGCAGGATCGGCAACTTTGAACACTAGCTTTGAGTTTGCATGCTTCTCTGCACTCCGGGATTGAGCCTAGATTTTTTGTTACTGAGTTCTTTACAGATTATGTTTTCTCTACAAAAACATTTGTTTTTGCATGAGAGCAGGCCAGTAGATCTAGAGGGAAAAGTAAAGTTAAAATTGGTTCTCTTTCATAACTGATTTGTCTGACAGCCAGTCAGAAACTTATTCCCAACCACATATCCATCCTCTTGAAGAAATTTTTTCTAATTTCTCTTCAGATTTACAGGAGTCTAGCATTTGAGCTTAGTAATAGAATGCATAGAGAAGTAGTTACTGTAGAATGGAAGAGAATAGAACAGAGAGGCATTGTGCAGGGGGTTGCAATTGTCCCCTTATTGTGTCTTTCAGGAATTACATGAATGACAGTCTACGAACAGATGTCTTTGTAAGATTCCAGCCAGAAAATATTGCCTGTGCCTGTATCTACCTTGCAGCTAGAACATTGGAGGTGAAAAATCTATTTATATTTTGTCGTTTCAGTTTATATTAAGGTTTTCATGCAGAAGTAGAAAATTGATTATATGACTTCTCAATTGTAGATCCCACTTCCTAACCGTCCTCACTGGTTTCTACTGTTTGGAGCAACAGAGGAGGAAATTCAAGGGATTTGTATAAAAATCCTGCAGCTATATACTCGGAAAAAGGTTCGCTATTGTTTTATACAGTGTGTATTCAGAATAAATAGGGCAAAACATCTTGCTCCCATTGAAGCCAGTTGCAAAGCTCCCACTTCTCTGGGAGCAGGATCCAGACCCCTGTGAGTCATATCTCTTCTAAGCATGGATGGTCAATTGAAACAGTACAGAGAACTAATTTTTTTTTATGTGCGTTTGCAGGTTGATTTGTCTTATCTGGAAAGCAAAGTAGAAAAGAAAAAACTAGCCATTGAAGAGGCAAAAGCACTAGCTAAAGGTCTGCTACCTGACAGGACTCCCAATTTGGATAACACGTCAGGGTTTTCCCCTGTTCCTAAAAATGGTTGGTATCAATGTACCTAGTTTCCATATTTGGACTGCATTGCTTTTCTCCCATATTTTGGGGATATTACAGTGACTTAATAACTTGAGTAAGAATCCTGTCTCAGTCAGGCTATTTTAGATTGCAGGTATTCCTTGTTAAGCTCTCTGTATTCCAAATGATGATGCAAATGCTGCTGTTTTGCAGTGTAATCACTCTGTAGAAAGGAGTAGTCAAACTACTCATGAAATTTTTCCCATTCTTTTTCTTAGCCTCATGTGTGCTAGAAGAAAGGCAGCGTTGGGACATGACACAACTATTTATGTACTAAGTTTACAGCCTCAGAAATTTACTTTAGATTTGAATAACTCGTGACTTACCTAAAGGTGTCCAAGTTTCACCCTTTATCTGTATGTACTGCAAAGGGCATCTAGAGGGATGTGGTAATTTAGTCAATTCTTGCCCTCGTTAGTCAGGGCAGGTGACCCATTCAACCACTGCTTGCCACTCCTTACAGTTGGGTTGCCTGCTAAAGATTGACATCTTTTTGATACGCATGTGGAGGGGATGAAGTGTAAACTTTTACATTTTTCTTTTAGAGTCTCCAAAAGAAGGTAAAGGAAATAAACCTTCCCCACTTGCTGTGCAGGCAATGAAGAATGCCAAACGAAAAATGGACGGAACAAAAAGAATGAATTCCAACAGCCCAGTGAATGGGTAAGATTCCACATTATATAGATACTACCTTTTTTTTTTTTTTCCCTCCTAGCACTTAAATCTAAATCTTACTTGGATTCTGTCATTCATAGCATTCAGAAAGGAAGGGAGAGCAGGAGTGGAAGCAGAAGTCGAGAGCAGAGTTATTCAAGATCACCATCTAGATCAGCGTCTCCTAAGCGCAGGTATGTACTGAAATGGGTGGAAGTTCTGAGTCCCATTCGTAACCTGCTATGCTAATGGCAAACTACCATCCCAGAGAATGGTGCTTTGGTAGTCAGTGGACTCTGTTGAAGCAACAACTACAGCGATTTGTATAAAACTTTAAACCCTGTTTGAGCTCTGGAAATGAGACTAGTGTATGGAGTTGCAACGTGGTGGCCAGTGTAAGTTAAAGTGAAGTTTAGGGTTCGAGGAATAACTGCATGTGAATGGCGCCATCTTACTCAGCAAATCTGCTCCTTGTGCCCATAGTCCTTTCTGCTGACTTAAATGACAATAAGTTTATACTGCTTCTTACTATCCTCGCCATAGAGGCAACAAAGCTTGGGGGATAGGGAAATGGATTCTCCCTCCATTATGCCTTGTGCCACCTGTACCAAACACTGGGGTTGCACTAGCAGAACTGAGGTCCAAATTTGGCCTGCAAAGCCTCTTGCTGGTGGTGATGCTCAGTCTAGGAAATTAGAGAGAAGAAAAATCTATGGTAAATGGGCTCAATTTACAAGTATATAGCTATCCATGAGAGGTAATCATAGAACCTCCCAAATCCATACATCTTCTAAAATTCTTACAGAAAGAAATCAGCTTCATAATTACAGCAGAAGGTTTTGGATTGTTAATAAAATGTGTTTGAAATACTGAACAGTATCTTTCACAAGGATCTTGGTTTTTTACCCATCCAATAACAGATATAATGATTACAAATGTTACCTATTATTTTAGTTCTACAGGAAATTACTTACACTGTGTTTTAATTTGTTATGGGGTATGAGCTGGGGAAGTATTGTGTTTGAAGGCAGGTGACACAGACAAAAGCTAAAATCTGTTGAAATATGTCTTAAGATTTGCTGGTTCAACTAATCAAATTAGTAGCTCTGTATTTAGAGAAGCGGCTTTTGCTTGCAAGATCTGTTTTGAGGGCAGCTTTCAACCTCAATTGTAGTTGACAAGTAAGGGTGGCATTTTAAAGGACAGTGTCAAATCATTTTCTTCTGAAACCTTTTTTCCTTGTGTTCCAAGTAGCACCTAAGATTACTATAATCTGTCTTTTAATGTTGTAAAGTAATCGGGCATTGATTGTTAAAGCACTCACTGTTTGTTCTCTTCTCCTCCTGCTTCCCTGTCTTAGAAAAAGTGAAAGCTACTCGACATCGAGTGGTTCCAAATCCCACAGCCGCTCCAGGAGTCGCAGTGATTCTCCCCCAAGACAGTTCAACCATAGTGCTAGTTACAAAGGCTCTAAAATGAGGAGTTACAAAAAGTCAAAGGACTACAAATATTCGACACACAAGCCAAGGAAGTCCCGCAGCAGGAGCTCATCCCGTTCCCGAAGCCACTCACGAGAGCGTTCTGATCATTCTGGGAAGTACAAGAAAAAAAGTCACTACTACAGAGAGAGACATGAGCGTTCCCACTCCTATGAGCGTACGGGTCATCGTTATGACCGAGACCACCCTGGCCACAGCAGGCATAGGAGATGAGCGCTACAAAGGGTTCTCCTATGTCCTTTGGGATTCAGAGTGGAGCCCGATTTTCCCCCATTTTGCCCTTGTAGCATAGGGTTAGCCTGGGTCTAAACCACTTAGCATCAGTAATCTTTTCTAACCCTGTGCTTGTTGGCATGAATACAAATACAAAGACACTGAACAGACATGATGATGTGGAAGACTTGATCTGGTAGATGGCTTAGTTGTTCTGCTGCTGGAATGTCTCTTAGAAACACTGAAGAGCCTCTCTGTTGTAGTGGCTGCTCCTATGCCTGCTCTTTGGTAATGGGTATATTTGCATACTGTAGTGCAATGGTGTTAGTATATTTCTGGACTTGGAGTATTGAGAGCACCAATTTCCTTGCTCAGCAATTAGAGAATTCTGCTGAACCAGCCCTTCCTGGTGGAGCTAGAAGAAAGCTCAAATGTTTCATGAACACCATTAGTGGCTTGGTGCTAACAAAGCTGTCGTTTCATACTGACTCAATTATGTTGTACAAATGTAAGGTGATATTTCTAGAACTGATGCCTATATTAGGTTACATTGTGTATATATTTTGCAGTGTTTAACAATACAATATGGGAATATGGCCTTATTAGCCCTTATACTTTCTCCACCATGTAAATAAGCATTTGTTTAATACAAGTGAAAGCTATATACTGAAAAGTCAAAACTTGAATTCTATCAATTTAAGATTTGTGTAGAGAATTCTGATAAATGTGAAAGTATTTAGCTCTGTGTATTGAAAGTAGTATATTTTTATCCGTGCAATGCTGTGTGCAGGCCACCAGCTCATAGAGAAGTTTCATATATATACATTTTTATGTGTTTTGAATAACTCTATACTCAGGATCTTTGACACTCTGAAGAACTGGTAGTTTGTCAGTCTGCTTGCTTGTTTAAAAACAGAAAGTGTTTAAAAAAAAAAACAAAAAAAAACAAAAAAAACAGCCCAAGTACACAGCTCAGGAGTATCCGTTTTAGTGGTATATCTGAGCTGTTCCTGTGCTCCCTAATTTCATTAAAGTATTTGATTTTTGTATTTAAACTCCATGATGTTACTGTCTGTTGTAATTCAGAGACTTCTAAGTTGTACTGCCATGCTAATCCAAAAAGGGGAAAAATAACCTGACTTCAAATAGGAGTAAATGAATAGGTTATAAGGTTTTTATTTTTAAACTGGCGTGTGCCATTCATAGAATCATAGAATATCAGGGTTGGAAGGGACCCCAGAAGGTCATCTAGTCCAACCCCCTGCTCAAAGCAGGACCAAGTCCCAGTTAAATCATCCCAGCCAGGGCTTTGTCAAGCCTGACCTTAAAAACCTCTAAGGAAGGAGATTCTACCACCTCCCTAGGTAACGCATTCCAGTGTTTCACCACCCTCTTAGTGAAAAAGTTTTTCCTAATATCCAATCTAAACCTCCCCCATTGCAACTTGAGACCATTACTCCTCGTTCTGTCATCTGCTACCATTGAGAACAGTCTAGAGCCATCCTCTTTGAAACCCCCTTTCAGGTAGTTGAAAGCAGCTATCAAATCCCCCCTCATTCTTCTCTTCTGCAGACTAAACAATCCCAGCTCCCTCAGCCTCTCCTCATAAGTCATGTGCTCTAGACCCCTAATCATTTTTGTTGCCCTTCGCTGTACTCTTTCCAATTTATCCACATCCTTCTTGTAGTGTGGGGCCCAAAACTGGACACAGTACTCCAGATGAGGCCTCACCAGTGTCGAATAGAGGGGAACGATCACGTCCCTCGATCTGCTCGCTATGCCCCTACTTATACATCCCAAAATGCCATTGGCCTTCTTGGCAACAAGGGCACACTGCTGACTCATATCCAGCTTCTCGTCCACTGTCACCCCTAGGTCCTTTTCCGCAGAACTGCTGCCGAGCCATTCGGTCCCTAGTCTGTAGCGGTGCATTGGATTCTTCCATCCTAAGTGCAGGACCCTGCACTTATCCTTATTGAACCTCATTAGATTTCTTTTGGCCCAATCCTCCAATTTGTCTAGGTCCTTCTGTATCCTATCCCTCCCCTCCAGCGTATCTACCACTCCTCCCAGTTTAGTATCATCCGCAAATTTGCTGAGAGTGCAATCCACACCATCCTCCAGATCATTTATGAAGATATTGAACAAAACGGGCCCCAGGACCGACCCCTGGGGCACTCCACTTGACACCGGCTGCCAACTAGACATGGAGCCATTGATCACTACCCGTTGAGCCCGACAATCTAGCCAGCTTTCTACCCACCTTATAGTGCATTCATCCGGCCCATACTTCCTTAACTTGCTGACAAGAATGCTGTGGGAGACCGTGTCAAAAGCTTTGCTAAAGTCAAGAAACAATACATCCACTGCTTTCCCTTCATCCACAGAACCAGTAATCTCATCATAAAAGGCGATTAGATTAGTCAGGCATGACCTTCCCTTGGTTAATCCATGCTGACTGTTCCTGATCACTTTCCTCTCCTCTAAGTGCTTCAGGATTGATTCTTTGAGGACCTGCTCCATGATTTTTCCAGGGACTGAGGTGAGGCTGACTGGCCTGTAATTCCCAGGATCCTCCTTCTTCCCTTTTTTAAAGATGGGCACTACATTAGCCTTTTTCCAGTCATCCGGGACTTCCCCCGTTCGCCACGAGTTTTCAAAGATAATGGCCAAGGGCTCTGCAATCACAGCCGCCAATTCCTTCAGCACTCTCGGATGCAATTCGTCCGGCCCCATGGACTTGTGCACGTCCAGCTTTTCTAAATAGTCCCTAACCACCTCTATCTCTACAGAGGGCTGGCCATCTCTTCCCCATTTTGTGATGCCCAGCACAGCAGTCTGGGAGCTGACCTTGTTAGTGAAAACAGAGGCAAAAAAAGCATTGAGTACATTAGCTTTTTCCACATCCTCTGTCACTAGCTTGCCTCCCTCATTCAGTAAGGGGCCCACACTTTCCTTGGCTTTCTTCTTGTTGCCAACATACCTGAAGAAACCCTTCTTGTTACTCTTGACATCTCTTGCTAGCTGCAGCTCCAGGTGCGATTTGGCCCTCCTGATATCTTTCCTACATGCCCGAGCAATATTTTTATACTCTTCCCTGGTCATATGTCCAACCTTCCACTTCTTGTAAGCTTCTTTTTTATGTTTAAGATCCGCTAGGATTTCACCATTAAGCCAAGCTGGTCGCCTGCCATATTCACTATTCTTTCGACTCATCGGGATGGTTTGTCCCTGTAACCTCAACAGGGATTCCTTGAAATACAGCCAGCTCTCCTGGACTCCCTTCCCTTTCATGTTAGTCCCCCAGGGGATCCTGGCCATCTGTTCCCTGAGGGAGTCAAAGTCTGCTTTCCTGAAGTCCAGGGTCCGTATCCTGCTGCTTACCTTTCTTCCCTGCGTCAGGATCCTGAACTCAACCAACTCATGGTCACTGCCTCCCAGATTCCCATCCACTTTTGCTTCCCCCACTAATTCTACCCGGTTTGTGAGCAGCAGGTCAAGAAAAGCGCTCCCCCTAGTTGGCTCCCCTAGCACTTGCACCAGGAAATTGTCCCCTACGCTTTCCAAAAACTTCCTGGATTGTCTATGCACCGCTGTATTGCTCTCCCAGCAGATATCAGGAAAATTAAAGTCACCCATGAGAATCAGGGCATGCGATCTAGTAGCTTCCGTGAGTTGCCGGAAGAAAGCCTCATCCACCTCATCCCCCTGGTCCGGTGGTCTATAGCAGACTCCCACCATGACATCACTCTTGTTGCACACACTTCTACACTTAATCCAGAGACACTCAGGTTTTTCCACAGTTTCGTACCGGAGCTCTGAGCAGTCATACTGCTCCCTTACATATAGTGCTACTCCCCCACCTTTTCTGCCCTGCCTGTCCTTCCTGAACAGTTTATAACCATCCATGACTGTACTCCAGTCATGTGAGTTATCCCACCAAGTCTCTGTTATTCCAATCACGTCATAATTCCTTGACATCACCAGGACCTCCAGTTCTCCCTGCTTGTTTCCAAGGCTTTGTGCATTTGTATATAAGCACTTGAGATAACCTGTTGATCGCCCCTCATTCCCATTGCAAATATAAATACTGTTTCAGAGTAATTTTGTAGCACATGTTTACAGGGGATGCGAGTAATGGTAAAACAGGTCTCTTCTTTTCCCATGGGAGGGAGTTAAATGCTGTGCAACTTAGGTCCATAAGAGTTTTCATCAGTGCAGGTGTAACAGGGTTAACTGCCTGAAGTGGTGAGTGTTTTCCTACCCTTGGAAAGAAAGTAATGATGGCTGCTGATAGGTTGACAGTGGTTCCTGTGAATTTCTAGCCACTGAGGGTATGTCTACACAGCCCGCAGCAGCAAGCTCCTGAGCCTGGGTTGACAGGTTCACATGCTGCAGCACTAAAAATAGTTGTGTGTAGACGTCATGGCTTGGGCTCTGAAGTCTACAGCATTATTTTTAGTGCAGTAGTGAGAGCCTGAATCTTTTGACCCAGGCTTGGAGGCTCGCAGCCAGGGGATGTATAGACATACCCTGATACAGCATAGGTTAGCTTTAGTTGCCTAGATACTAAAGTGAGGGTGGGGCATTATTAATGCCCTCATATGTCTTCGAGGGATCTGCTGGCAGGCTCATCCCATGAGCATTTACAAAGATTTTCAGTGTCCCATCAACAGGCGTGCACAGCATGAGGGGTGAGTCAGCCATTAGTATGGCATTGAAGTTCCTTGTTCCCATATCCCAGAACAGAATTGTGCAAGCAGTGTAGTATAACTTGCAAATTTGCCTTGGAAGAAGGGTGCTCCTGGGTCCCACTCCACTAATTGCAGTGCAGGGGGGAGAATAAACAAAATGCTGTGGTTTCTAGAGCTGAACAGCAACAGTTTCCCCTTCCTGCTGTTTTTGCCCTGGCCCTTCCCACACCCTAATGACTCATGGCAGCTTCCTCATGTTGCCACAGTTTCCCACAAACTGCTCTGGAGCAGGGGAAGCAGAGCAACCACAAGGACCTGAAGCAGGGCTGCTCCCGGTGTATCACCTAGGAAGTGCTGAGCACCCCAAGCCTGTGACAATCAGGCCTCCCCAAAATGCTTCAGATTGGGATAAAAGTGGAGGCACCCAGGTAACTCATCACACATGCTGCCCTGCATGTGCCACAATGTATTGTGTATGTTGCTGTCTTCTATCACTGCACCAAGGGTTAAATGTTGCTTGCTCTGCCATCTGACCTCTGAGTTTCTTAAAAAAAAAACAAAAAAACCCTTTGTTTTTAAAGCAAAATCACTTGAAATTAATTGAGCTGACAGCTGAGGAAAACTAATGGGAAGAGACTAAATAGTGATGGTGCAGTTAAGCCCTGTGGATAAGTTTATTGGTGTGTTAGACTTCTTCCTCGAGAGTTTCAGGGTTTTTTTTTCTTGTTTGTTCTCCATTGGTTCAGAGTTCTGGCAATGCTGCTGCTTACACTTCACTTGAACATAAACCCCTAAAAAGGCTTTACTCCATCCAGCAAGTCTCAGTCCCTCCAAAAAATAATACTGAAACAGAAGAAACTTAAACATTTGTTATAAGGAACTTTAATCTTCTGTAAGGACATGTCCATGTGGAGAAAATTACTGGTCTAGCTATACCAGTAAAACTCCCATGGGCCTACTTGTCTTCCTGAATAAGAGTGCTTGTTTTCTGATTTTTAATTTGCTTTGAAAGCAGTATAAATATCCAAAAAGAGCCTTCCTTTTTGGGGATACAAATGTCCACATAGGGAATTCTACCACTCTGGCTATGCTAGTAATCTTCCCTCTGGAGACCAGCCCTCAGTTGAAAGCCATTTCAGAATGTTGGGGGGCTATAGGCACCTCCCACATACATGAAAGAGTCAGCTGCTAGCCCTCAAACAGCATATGATCTAATTTTGGACATGACATGGAGAGGGTGACAAAGTTTGAAGTCAGTGAGGACAAGGGTTACAGTAAGGTCCCACAGTTACCTAGCTTTGCATGGTTTCAGAGTAGCAGCCGTACTCCTTTTCTTCTAGCTTTGCATGTAGCTGCTATATGGTTCCATAACAGTGGCTTTTATATGTAACTCACTTTTTGCTAATGATCTGTTACTTTACATTACTGGTCAAACTTGAGGGACTTTGGTCTTTAGGTATCTTCAGCGCCTGTTTCTCAAGTAGCCCAAGTAGAAGCAGTTGTCTATAGGCTGAGACATAGGAAAACTCTGTAGAGCTTAAGTTAGGATTGTGCAGTGTCAAGGAATATAACTTGAGAGTGTGAGGAGGGGAAGGATACTAGCATGGAGTTGTTCTAACTGGTTTTAACCAAGCTGGTCTCTTCTTTCATCTATTCAAAAGCCAGCAAACTATCTGCCTTCGCCTGTATTTTGCACACATGGAGGGAAACTGAAGTAAGTTCACACTTCAGTGGCTATTTGGATTATTTAGTATACACTGTCTTAAAGTAACGAGCTCAAAGCAGTACATCAAAGTAATCTTGACCTGTCCAAAGCGTTACTCTGTTTGGATTAGAAAGAACAGAAGAATAGCTCTACTCAGTCAGACCAATGGTCCATCTAGCCCACTATCCTGTTGGCTGACAGTGGCCAGTGCCAGTTGCTTCAGAAGGACTGAATGGAACAAGGCAACTTGAAGAGTTATCCACCCCTTATCATCCACTTCCAGCTTCTGGTAATCGGAGCTTGAAGGAAAGCTATAGCATGGGATTGCATCCCTGATCATCTTGGCTAATAGCCACTAATAGACCTGTCCTCCATGAACTTATTTTTTTAACCCACTTATACTTTTGGCCTTCAAAATGTCCCATGGCAATGAATTGACTGCACTGTGTGAAGAAGTACTTAAGTTTGTTTTTAAACCTGTTGCCTATTCATTTCATTGGGTGACTCTTGGTTCCTGTGTAATGTGAGAGGCCAAAGAACAGTTCCTTATTCACTTTCTCCACAACATTTGTGATTTTATAGACCTCTATCATAGCCCCCCTTAGTGGTCTCTTCCAAGCAGAACAGTCCCTGTCTTCTTAATCTCTCATATGAAAGATGCTCTGTATCCCTTCTCTGTACTTTTTCCAATTCTAATTATCTTTTTTGAGACGAGGGGATCCAAACTGCATGCAGTATTCAAGGTTTGGGTGTACCATGGATTTATCTAATGGGATAGTTAGGAAAGGACATATTTTCCTTCTTAACGGATCCTAAGATTGTTTGCTTGACTGCTGCTGCACAGTGAGGAGATGTTTTCAGAAAACGATCCATGTTGATTCCAAGATCTTTCTTGAGCGGTAACAATTAATTTAGACCCCATCATGTTGTATGTATAGTTGAGGTTGTTTTCCAATGTGCATTACTTTGTATTTGTCAGCATTGAATTTCATCTGCCATTTTGTTGCCCAGTCACCCAGTTTTGTGAGACCCCTTTGTGGAGTAATCTTGTTCTGCCCAGAGTCTGCATGTACACTCTGTCCTTACTACCTAATGTAGCTGCAAAGGGATCAACCAGGCGCATTTAGCAGAGTAAAATGCATCTCTTTGCTCATGCCAGTCTTAAAAGGAAGAGGCCATTTCCCCCCTTTAATCATCAGCTCAGCTCTGTTAGTCATTTTAAATATGAGGACTTCTATCCTCAAAGGTGCCTATTTCCCACTGACATCAGTGGGAATTAGGTGCCTAAATTCCTCTGGAGATCTGGGCCAAGAGGCCTCCTGTCCAATCCCTTAGAGAGCAATCCTTCAAAGAGCTGGGCTGTGCACCGGGTTCTGAAAATCAGCAGATGTAAAGGGTGACGGCTACACAAGGGGAGCAAGTTCTGCAGTTGAAACTTCCACCTGATGCGTTTTGCTATCGATCTCTGAGTTAAAATGGGAGCCTGTTAACTGGAATGCTTCGAGTTAAACCTCCGAGTGCATTTGGGGAAGAGGGCTCCAGAGTAGTCAGCAGCCCCCACCTGGGTAGGGGTTTCTAGATATACATTACCTCATTTGGCGTGAGGCAGCAGCTGTTTTATATCAACTGCTGTGCAAATGTACAGCGTTGAATAAACAGTAATACTCCACTTTCTGACAGGGTTGAAGCCAGAGAGAGAAATGTCTTGGAACCTCAGCCCCTCTATAAAACATAGCTGAACGCCTAGGAGAAAATGTGTGTATAGGGCCCCAAACCAAAGGGATTATGTCCTGGGATTAAAAGGGACATCCTATTCTAGAAGAGAACAGCATGTTCTTACTGAAACGACCCCCCTTCCCCCCGCGTGGATAACTAACAGTCTTGGCAGCTGTCTAGAACGGAGAGAATCTGCTGCAAGGTGGACCAAGAGTACAAGACTGACAAAGCAGCTGAAGTTCAGAGGTCCGGTTCTCAGCTGCTGTAAATCAGAATAGCTCCATTGACTTCAGGCGAGCCATGTCCGTTTCTACCAGCCGAAGCTGTGGCCTGGGTCTGTCATGGAAGGAAACAGGCTTTGACTCTGCAGAAAGAGCTGCAGACTAGAGCTAATTCATATGTCTAATTTATCTGACAAATTTCATATAATTTTAGATGAGTGGTTTTTCTCCAGTATCTGATCTTCGTTTGAGAGTGAACTATTCAAAGAATAAGCCTTCCCCCAACTCCCGTTATCCACCCAGCTGTGCCAGAGCAAGGGACAAAGGGCCACACCTCTAATCAGTCATGCCAATGGGCCTTGCTTCCAAGCCTGTTTGTTTTCAGGTGAGCACAAGGGTCTGTGAGTTCTGATCCAATTGCAGGAGTGGCGCCAAAGTGGTTTGCACAAGCGCCGTAAGGAAGATTTCTGCTGAATGTGCAACCCCAAAGCACCCGTGGATGGGTTTTGGGGGGCTGGGGCTGGCTTGTAATTGGCAGTGGCTGATGGGAAATAACATTTTGGCAATTCAGCATTCAGTCAGTTACCAAAGACACACGGCCAGCCCTTTGAAAAGGCAGCTTGCTCACCTGAATGGCCAAGAATATTTCAGACAGTGAAATGAACTCCTGGCCCCTTGCATGTGTTTTCTCAGGTGATTTTTGCAGCTTTCTGCTCCTGCAATCCCCAAGTGATTTCTTGAGCTGTCTTTTCCTTGGTGTTTTCCAACCCATAACCTATGAAATGGCCTGAACTGAATCAAATAATCAAGGCAGTGTGTGATCTCAAAGGCTGCTCCACTAATGACTGGGAAATTCAGAGCAAGCTCAGCTGTGTGAATTATCGAATCAGAGGGGAAAGGTCTGGTCTGATGGAACCAAAATTCTAGTCCTGATATTCCCCCCCCACAACTTTTCTTCTTGCCTAGGAGCACAGCTGGCCCCTGGTAACAGGCTGTGAGGGTTTGTGGGGAGAACCATGGTGGGTCAGTTGCACTCCATTCTGTTCCAGTCAACCCAATAGCTATGGCAAAGGTGGCATGGCGTTACACCCCATATCCTTCAGAGATATTGTAATGATATGATTATGGCTCCGTGTGTGTCACGGCGGTCATGGATTCCATGACTTTCTGTGACCTCCAGGACTCACGCTGCCCCTGGGCCAGTCGCACTGGCTGCTGCTGGGGCAGCCTCAGGCCCCCCTAGCAGCAGGTGTTTGGGGGGGGGGCTGAGGATTGGGGTGCAGGGCAGTGCTTACCTGGAGAGGGCTCCCCAGAAAGGCCACAACTCCGCTCTATGTGCTGCCTCTGCCTGCAGGCACCGCCCCTGCAGCTGCTATTGGCCGTGGTTCCCAGCCAATGGGAGCTGCAGAACCAGGGCTTGGGGTGGAGTGGAGACAGCACCTCGAGCTAGGAACTGGAGATCACTGCTTCCCAGGAACCTGGGTAGGGAACCTGCCCCACCCCACTGCATACCCACGGCACCCCCCAGGTTGTGCCTTCCCTCCCCATCCGAACACCACTGGAGTTTTAAGCTGCAAACAAGTGGAGTTTGCCTTCAAGAATCTTTGTAATCTGCCTAACATAATAGGGTGAGAATTTATTACACATATCCAATTTCTTTACTATATTAAGCTTAGATTGCACGTTTGTTTTATTTGCTAGGTAATCTGCTTTGATCTGTTAGATTTTAAGTGATTATAAGGGAAAACCATCTTTTGTAGTTAATAAACTTGTTTTGTTTTGTCTAAGACCAGTGTGTGGAAAACATTACTGGGGGGCAAAAGCTGTTGCATCTCTTCCTCCACATTGAGGGAGGGGGCGAATTTCGTGAGCCTATGCTGTACATATCTCTGTGCAGTGCAAGGCGGTATACTTTTAGATTTATCCTCTAGAGGGGGGTGTGCACTTGAGTACTAGGTAGTTCCTTAGCTGACCCTTCCCATGCAGAGCTGATTTCAGTGTCAGTGTGTTTCTGCAGCACGGTGTGTCCCTACCTATGTGTGTGCTGGTAAAAGTGCAGCGTGAAGCCTGGGGGAGGGCGTGGCAGGCTGCACAGCCAGAAGTACAGTGTAAAGGGAGTCCAGGCTGGTGGGCCTGGGGGTTCAATGGTACCTGAGTTCCAAGTGGCACCCTGGGGGGACAGGGAACCTGTCACAGGTTGATAGCAAGGCACAGCTACTGCCCCACTTCTGTCCATGGGATAAAGGAAGGCAGTGAGGTTCCTGTCAGGCTCCCGGGCAGGTGAGTCCTGTTATCCTAATGAGCATGTGTGCAGGAGGGGAGACGCTTCCCTGGCAAACTCACATAGGCCAGAGTATGGGCCACTTGTAGGTAGTTGTAGTTCTGATTGCCCTGGGGGAAGGGGTGACCTCAGGGACCCAAAACTCTTGCTTCTTTCTGTTTACGTGGCTTTGACCCCAGGCCGAGTGAACAAATACCAGCTGGAAGAGGGAGTTCATTAGGACCCCATACTGCTCCGCTGTGAACCTCTGGCTGCTCACGGTCCCTTTAGACCCATTGCTCTTCAGGGCTATAATCCCTGCAGGTGTTGGCCAGCAGAGTCCCTTCCCAAGCTCCTGCACTTCCCATGGCTCAGTCAGCTGGAGATGGCTATTGATACCAGCTGGCCTCTCTAATTTGTGCAGTAGACCCTCCGCGCTCTGCCTTTTGTCCATTCAGGATGGTTTTCAAGTTCGTCGGCAGATGCTGTACAACTAAAAAAGAGAAGCTCCAGGGTGCTTTCCTCACCACTTGTATTTTACCCGAATGTCATCATGCCTGGCTCTACCTGGAGCCATCACTGGGTGCAATACGACATTGCAGCACAAAGAGGTGTGATCTGAGCACAGGAGTGGGAGTCAGGATCTCTCAAGTCTAATCCCAGCAGGGATGACTTCCTAAGCGGGTCTTGGGTAGGTCACTGTTTCTCACTTGTGTCCTGCTTTCTCTATCTTGGAATTTGAGAATAATAATTTTTACTTCCCCTCCTCACAGATGGGTGGCCAGGATTAATTGGCTCATGCTCATGAAGTGCCTTGAAAATGAAAAATGTGCCAAAATCAAGGGCAATCTCCTGGTTTGACTGATGAGAGCTCAAGAATTGGCTGTGCATAACATCCACCACCCCGGCACTTACCTGCATCCTTTCCACGGCGTAGCTGACAACCACTGGCTAAAGCGATGTGGGAACGGGGGGTCTTCCTTTAGCACGTCCCCTTCTGCAGAGCGAATGAGCCATCAACATGGGAACAATTCTGGTTTCCCAGGCCTACGGGTTAATGACAGTAACACCATTTCTCAACACAGTCCCTCTGGAGTCTTCACTCTTAGGATTTTAAAGCCTGCCACTGGGTGGAGATCTGAGAATCCACAGTTCCTAATGAGCCCAGTAAAGCCCCCCACCTGTATTTAATGGCAAGCTGTCAAGGATGTCTACATTCCAATGACACTCCACCTCCTCTGTTTGCTCAAGAGGGGTTGTAAGGGGTTCTTCTGAAGGTCACTGAGGGTTTAGAGTTCCCTAATATTACATTCAGCCCTTAAACAATCTCGACTTCCCACCTGAGCTGAATGTACACCAGCACCTACTTTCTTTTATGTTCCTTTCAAAGGCAGGTTTTTGCTGCATGGGTTCCAGGTCGTTGCAAATCCTTTTGTTTTCATGTGACACCAGGAAGATCGATCCAACCACAGAAAGGTTCCATGGGCATATCTGTGCTGGTAGGTGACCCAGCAGCAGTCAGTTTTACTCTCGGCCTTTTTTGGGGCTCTAGGGGTGTCTTTTCCCTGAAACAAACACTGGTGTTTTGACAACCCTATGTGAGCGATTCAATGACATCATAGAGATGGGCATGGTGCATGGAACCTTTCCATCTGTGATCTGAAATCCATACAGGCTAGCTTGAAACCAAGCCCCACGTCTCAGACCTTAGCCCAGCTTCGCTGCAAGATTTCAAGAACACTTTTCTGAATTTGGCTCAAGTCCTTCTGCCTTTTTTAAAACCGAATTGCAAAGATCGGCACTGGATCTGAACTGTTGCAAAGTTCTGAGGCAACTGGATCTGGGTCTTTGGTTCGGTTTCTTTATGAATCCTAAATAAGGATCCATAACCACAAGATATAGGTCACAAAGTTTGGAACCAGATCCAAATGTTCTCGAAGTCTCAGGCAGTATTTGAGCCTGGGAGTTGGTTCAGGCCTCTCTTTGGTGTGTAGCAAACATCTTGTCCAGCTCTACATGGTACACATTGTGAGGGAGAACAGGCATTCCACTGACTAGCTAAAAATGTAGCCGGAAGACACCAGCTGAGTGTCCAGCATTGCTCTGCGTATGGCCCTCCACGCTAATATGTATTACATGCATGACCTTAACACTGTGCACATTACAGCATCGCTACCTAACCTTCGTCTATGGTAAGTTGTATAAATGTGGCTTGAATTATGCTTTTCCCAGAATGCTCTTCACTCATGCTATAGTTGAGCCCTGCTCTTGGTACAAATACAAAAACTGTCCAAAATAAGAAAAATGAATAGTATGTCCTTGTACCTGCACAGCCGCCAGGTACCTGAAATGTGGAATTCAAAACTAAGATAAAGAAGATACAGAAAGACAAGACAGGTTGGTAGGTTGAATCTTGGATGATGATTAGCTTTCAGCTTGTAAATTAGCACAGGTAGCCTGAACACATACTTTGGATCCAGTCCTTCAAGATAAAGTGAATGCCATGAGATTGCTTTGTCTTTGACTGGTAAACTGATTACACTTGGCTATTTGGTCTCTTAAATATTTTTACTATTGAACCATAAATGTAGCCAAGTAGGTGGTTATAAGTAGTTGAGGGATAGTTATGCAATTAAAAGAATGAAAGTTAGCTTAAGTTTGGTAAAGAACACAATGTCTGCTTTATGGTTTGTGGCCAGTAAGGAAAAGGCCCCAATCAGCAAGTAAAAGGCGGCCGTGAGAATAATAAGGTACGTATTACTTGCACTGTGGGAAGGATGTGTAGTTCAAAAAGTAACTAATAGAAGAAAGACCTGCAATAACAAGTGTGATACAGCATGGCCAGAGGGCAGCAGGAGAGTGTTAGAAGGGAGCCTTATTCCCTGTAAAGGGAAGAAAGTTTGCTATAGATTAATTAAAGCACCTGAACCCAATTAGAGCACCTGATAAAAACCCCCCTGCTTTAATCAGACAAGGAAAGGAATTGAAGCAGAGTGGATTGGTGTTGGAGCAGAGAGCAGTTTGGAGGAGTTAAAGCAGAGTGGATTGGTGTTGGAGCAGAGAGCAGTTTGGAGGAATTGAAGCAGAGTGGATTGGTGTTGGAGCAGAGAGCAGTTTGGAGGAGTTGAAGCAGAGTGGATTGGTGTTGGAGCAGAGAGCAGTTTGGAGGGAAGCAGAGGAGAGTTTGGAGAAGTGCTGTGGTGGGCTAAGAAGACCAAGACCCTAGGTAAAGGGACACCTGGTTTGTGCAGAGGGAGGGCAGGAAGCCCTACAAGCTGAAGGGCAGGAGAGGGAAGTAGTCCAGGGGAAGGAACTGCTAGTTCAATCGGTTTACTGCTATCCCTAGGGCCCCTGGCCTGGGACCTGGAGTAGAGGGCGGGCCTGGGTCCCTCCCTCTCCACTCCCCTCCTCTAGGATGCTAGTAGGGCAATTAATACCCCAGTTCAGGGGGGAGAAATGGTGCCCTGAACCCTCCCCAAGAAGAGAAAGCGCAAGATCCATCAAAGTAGGCAATTTGCCACACAAGACAAAGAAAAACTGTTTCAAAGATACAAGCATAGATCTTCCTGTGTTCTGTTGGCCAGCAAGAAGGAGGGGAAGAGAGAGGGAGGAAAGGGCATGGGAAGACAGGAGGTTGGAAACCTTATTGGGATTAAGTCTGGAAATAAGGGTGAATTGTCTCAAATGGCTTTTTAGCTAAAGTCAGTAACTGGCAATGACATCACTTGTTTGTTGAAGAATATAAAAAGTAAACTCTTAAAGGGTTCATTGTTAATACCTGCCTGACCTCATTGGAGCTGACCAGTATGGGTCTAAGCACCTGTGAGTTTAGCCCGTTTGTAAGTATCTTGAGCAAATGCTTACTGTTTGGGTGTAATGACTGCTTGTTCTTTGGCTGTTAGGCATGTTTAAAGCCATTGTATAAAATACCATTTGTCCTTCTGACTTAATAAAGGAACATATGGTTAAATTAGTGTCTGCTGGTTTCCCATATTAATAATTTGAAATATTAATAATTCCAACATCTAGTTTTGCTCTCTAGCAGGGATGGCAATGCTAGTCAGGTCTTGTCTTCTTCCCTTGCAAGATGATTAATAAACCCCACAGGGAACAGATACTGTTAATATCTAGGGATTACAGAGCCATGATTTATGAGACTCTGCTATGTTTGTCTTTGAAGCAGAAAGACACAGGCTCTTTATAACGCCACTTCATTGGAAGTGGGGAATATGGACCAGATGCCAGTTCAGCACCGGGGCCTGCTTATGGTAAGGGGCAAAGAGAAAGCCTTTCAGGTTTGTTATCTCAGACAGGAGAAATGAAGGACTATTTGGAAGAAGCTGGGGAATAATATATGGAAAACAGACACAGCAAAGAGACCACTACCACATTAATGGGACACAATCCCCACCCTAAAACCTTCTGATCTCACAGACTAGGTCACTCTCTGCATGCAGGATCCTGCAGACATTCTAGGGAGTGGTATTGCTGGCTCTTATTCCATCAAGTCTGTTGAAGCCAGGCCTTTCACACCATGGCGGGGAAACACTTTCCTTCCAGAGGTGCCATCCTCTGGCCGAGTCATTACGCTGTTTTCCTGTGGATAAACAGAGGGCTTTGGTATCCAGGTCACTCTCAATCCAGCACCTCCCACTGGCATTAAACCCACCTGGGGATGGACTCTGGACTGGGGATGTGAAAGTCCCATTTTAAAAAAAAAAAAAAATTAACCTTAATTTTACCTGTAACCAGCTGCCAGAAAATCTCTGGCGATGCCAATTTCCATGAAATTCATGCAAAATCTATTTTCTTTCCCTTATCCAAAGAGCCCTGGCAAAGAATTCGCCCTATACACACAGAAAAGAAAGGGAAAGTGGCCAGGTGCCAGTTTGCAGGGTGTGAAAACATTTCAAAGTCGATGAGCATCAGGGCCGTTTTGATGTGAACCAGACAAGGGGAGTTGCCCAGGTGGCTCTGGGAGTGAACACTGCTGAGGATGGGTGAGCCAGGAATTCCATGAATGGAGTTTACACAGATTCTTTTCTTCCCTTTTCTTGGCACTGTTTAGCATTTGTTCACTTAATCTTTTTTTAAGCACAGTTCCGGCAGTGACTGCTGAGTGCACATGACTGGGCACAGCAGTGGGGGGAGGAGGTGAAATCATCCCAGGGATTTCAAAAAGCTGTTAAAGAAAACAGAGTTAAGTCATATTTAGTAGCATTCTCTTTACTCCCCCCATGTTCCTAGTACTCTCTGACAAGCCTGGTTTTTGTCTCTTTCCATCTGGCTAGCGCAGATTGCTTTCCCCGGGTCTTTCAAATAGAACTGAAATGAACACAGCTCCCTTTTTGTTCAACAAGAAGAACAACCAGCCTTCCCCTTCAGGTCACTGGGGTGAATCTAGCCTGGCTCAGTAGTGATCACAAACCATTGATGTTTGGTGGCCTGCATGGGAAGAGACTTATTCAGGTCTCAGCCCCATTCCTTGCCCGCCTCCCAGAAAAACCCTCCCCCAAATTGCTAGGCTTCTGGGCAGCCCCTGCTGACTAGCTAAGTGGGCATGGAATCTGAACTAAAAACAGCAGCTGAGCAGTTAACTGTCCATGAACAAATGGCACTGGTTCTGAGTCAGATTGCTTTGATTTGCTTTTAGTTTTTGAATGTCCTTCAGCTTTTGTAACCAGAACCGGAAACAGAGTCAGAGTCAGTCCGGTTGGAGGGAGCTCAGGGCTCCTGCATTCTTTTGCTGCTCATTTGAAGAGTAGGTTTAGATATTTCAGCCAGTTGTTGCTAGACTTTGTCAGTATTGGATTCAGCAGACAAGTTAGGGGGTTGGGAATGTCATACAGGCCTTGTTAGTTCAGGTACACGTGACTACTGGGCATTCCCAGAGTAAGTGAAGCTGGGTTCCCACCTGGCCATAGTTTTCCCAACATAAGTGTGAATGGGGCTTGCATTGTGGCTGGAGGTCCTTCGACTTATCAATGGAATGTTCCAAGCGTCGCCAGCTCTTTGGATGTTTGATATTTACTTAAAATTCCATTTCCAGGAGTCAAGAAATGATGTGAGAATCTCAAAATAAAGTTTCTAGCCCTCATGGCTGTGTAGAAAAACCTGAGCCGAGTGGAGCCTAAAGGATCAACAAACTGGAGGCAAAGAACCCAAAATTTACCTGAAAAAAATATTTTTTTACATCAGTCTTATAATTGGAGAGTGGGAGCTGGCTGATTTTTGAACATCTGAGGCTGGCCATGCTGCTCTCCATAGTCAGACTTCATCCCAGCTGTTTCTGTTGGTCCCAGCTGCCCTGTCAAGGTTCCTTCCCCACTCTGAACTCTAGGGTACAGATGTTGGGACCTGCATGAAAGACCCCCTAAGCTTACTCTTACCAGCTTAGGTTAAAAGCTTCCCCAAGCTACAAACTGTGCCTTTATCCTTGAACCGTATGTTGCCGCCACCACCAAGTGTTTTAAACAAAGAACAGGGAAAGAGCCCACTTGGAGATGTCTTCTCCCAAAATATCCCCCCAAGCCCTACATCCCCTTTCCTGGGGAAGGCTTGATAAGAATCCTCACCAATTTGTACAGGTGAACACAGACCCAAACCCTTGGATCTTAAGAACAATGAAAAATCAATCAGGTTCTTAAAAGAAGAATTTGAATTAAAGAAAAGGTAAAAGAATCACCTCTGTAAAATCAGGATGGTAAATACCTTACAGGGTAATCAGGTTCAAAACATAGAGCATACCTCTAGGCAAAACCTTAAGTTACGAAAAGACGCAAAAACAGGAATATACATTCCATTCAGCACAGTTTATTTTACCAGCCATTAAACAAGAGGAAATCTAACACATTTCTAGCTAGATTACTTACTTGCTTAACAGGAGTTGTAAGACTGCATTCCTGATCTGTTCCCATCAAAAGCATCACACAGACAGACAACCCTTTGTTCCCCCCCACTCCAGATTTGAAAGCATCTGATCCCCTCATTGGTCATTTTGGGTCAGGTGCCAGCAAGGTTACCTTAGCTTCTTAACCCTTTACAGGTGAAAGGGTTTGCCTCTGGCCAGGAGGGATTTTATAGCACTGTATACAGAAAGGTGGTTACCCTTCCCTTTATATTTATGACATGCCCAATTCTCCAGCCCCTGTCCTGCTCTCCTCTCCTCTCCTCTCCTGCCCATGGGGCCTGAGAACAGTGTGTTTTTTTTCTCTGTGGCAGCAGGAGATTTTTCCTATCTTTGTAATGCTTGTACAGTGCTTTGCCTTGGAGTGTGTATTGTGGATGCATGTCCTTTCTGGGTGTAAAAAAAATAGAGCTAGATCCTCAGTTGGCAGCATCTTGTACTTTTCCCTATTGCTGATGGGGATTCCTCTCTTGGTATTGCTAGTTGGGGGCTGAGGCACCATGGTCTGGTGGGCTGGGAGTTAGAAGGCATAGGTTCGAATCTTAGGTCTGCTACTGAACTATTTGTGACCTTGGGTAAGTCACTTTCTCTCTCCCACCTTCTGCCTTGTCAATTCAGGTTGTGAGCTCTTGGGGTCAGAGACTGTTTGTGCAGCGCCTAGCACGGTGGGCCACTACTGTCATGCAAATAAAAATTAGGTCCCTGGGGTAGGAGCCCAATGGGAGCAGGAGTCTGTCTTCCTGGACCTGATCACAGGAGTAATTTATCAGATCCCTAATGCTCATTAAAACCCTTCTTTTCAGATACACCATGCTTCAGATCATTACAAAACATGAAGGATGCCTCTGACCTCTTTTCCCTCCCCACTGCCAACTTCAGATGATCCAAGCTGAGCAGCTACTGGTCTGAGAGTTTATCAGTATTGTTCAGTGTGGTTTTTACCAGGAACAAAGTGTCAGCATTTCTCTCTAAAGGTGGTAGGTGTGTTTGCCAGTTACTGTTGTTGCCCTCTTTGTGGATGAGAGAGCAGGTTTGTTTAAAAAGTAAAACAAACAAATTGACTCCCTGGTCCTTCCCACCTCTCCCACTGCCCCCTTTGCAACCCCAGCAACAGCCCTGGGTGTGGCACCAGCTAGAGAAAGACCCTTTCAAAACTATCCATTGAGGTCATATCAGTGCATTGGAAAGAGGAAAGTCAGGATCTATGCAATGTACAAACAGACAGCAGTCCTGCAATCTACAGGGCAGTTGTGCTGGGTTTCCAAGCCTGCTTATTGTCATGCCTTGGGATAACAACTCCACCAGCTCTCACACACAGCCACCACAAAGAGTCCAGATGCATTTGCTTCCTCATGTCTTTAAGAGCTAGGGCAACGGTGGCCAATGGAAATTCGATGCTAGCCACACTGCTAGCCACACTTGTAGTTTTGAATTTTTCTTATTAGCCACAATATAAAAAAGCCACATGCATTAGCCACAATTCAATAGCCTATTAGCCACATGTGGCTAGTGGCAAATGTATTGGACACCGCTGATCTAGGGTGTTTATGGCACTTTATGGTATTGCTAGGGGGATTGAGATTTAATTTAATGTACATAGGGCAGACTGAGTTATTTCAAGTAAAGGTGTATTAGGAGTAATAATATTTAATAGTGAGATAGCACCTCTCATCTGTGCACTGTAATGTGCTTTACCAAATAATGTGCTCCCTTCCTTAACAAGGTACCTTGCAGAATGACACCTGGCACTTCCTAGTGCTTAGCACTCGTAGGTAGGGATTTTCCAAAGAAATGGCTACTGGGAGGCAAATCCTGTAGCCAGCTTTGAAAAATTCCACCCATTGAAGTCAGCAGCTAAACTCCCATTGAGTTCAATGGGGCCAGGATTTCATCTTTAATCTTTAAAACACTGTCCAAACATGGCAGTGGCCAATGATTCCCAGAGGTGCTGAGCTCCCCTGGCTGGCAGTGGGGTTTGTGCATGCTCAGCCCCTCTGGAAATTGAAGTAGGAGACAGAGTGAGTATAGAAGTGAGCAGCCAAGAGACCATCTGTCACTGCCAAAGCAAAGTACCCAGGCAAGAGAAATCAGCAGTCGGCTCCAGGGTGCCATCCAGAGCCAGTGACACAGGAAACACAGCCCCGGCCCCCTCCATGACAACAGGCCACTTCCGGAACAACGCAGTTGCTCAGAACAGAGAGTTCACCACTGGGCCATGCTTCCTCCTCCACAGGGTGCTGAGAACAATGTAACTTAACCTGCTCAGGTTGTGGACCTACCTCAGAAGTGCAATTGCCAGCCCACCCCACCGGCATCCCAGTTTCCCTTTTTCTTAAAGAACAAGCCAGGTCTTTTGCGTCACTTTCTCATATTATTTGGCACAAAATATTAAGACTGACAATAAGGTGCTGGGTTGTTTTGTAGCCATGCAAGTCCATTCCCACTCCCTCCTCCACTGCATTCACTTGCCTGTGTAGAGTAACAACAGGCATGCTGTATGCTGCAGAGAAAAGCTGGCACACGGGACCGCTGCCAGCTCCCACCGTAGGACCTTTCACCTCTGCCTCAGGTATCCCTCAAAAAAGAGGAGCCATGTGACAATCTGTGATGATCGATTATTGGTATTACTGTTTCATCTAGGAGCCCTATTTGTGGTCCAGGGCCCCAATGTGCTAGGAGCTGTACGAACACAGAACAGAAAGACGCGCTCTGCCCCACCGAACTTTGCACTGATGCCCTAGCTCTTTCCCCTTCTGGCTCTGAAGTGAACTGAGTCCCCTCTGCATTTTGCCCATCAAACAAACCTCTGATTTGCCATGCCCTGGCCACCGTTGCCGGAGAGCTCGGTCTGGAATAGCAAGGAGTGAGGTGAACTGGCAGAGCTTCTGGAGAGAGCCAAGGCCTGGAAGAGCAGGGGTGGGGAGTCTGGGACAGAGGCGCCTTGGCAGAGATGTGTACAACCCTGACCTGGCCAAGGGCTGTTACCTTTCATAAGCACCAGCTTCACCTGAAATCTTTTCAAAGGAACACTATGCGCTGATGCCACAGAAAAGAACTCTGAGCTCAGCATATGAATGTATGTCCTGGCAGGCTCAAACTGCAGCCCCCGTGTTCAGCGCTCAACCAGCCACTGCGAGACCTGTGGGAGAGGAGGTTGGGCTCAGACAAATTCACTCGTTTGCCCTCGTCTATTCCTGTCCTCCTCTGAAGGGCTTTGGCAAAGCGAGCGCAGGCAGAGAGCAGGGCAGTGGCCCTGTGCACTTTCCCCAATGGGTCTGCAGGAGTCCTGCTCTGGGCTGTGAAGGGCGTTCACTGTCTCCCTGGCCCAATGTGTCTTCAGTCCCTGGACTTGGTTCGTGCTGCTGCCCGTGATATGATGAGGACTAGGGGATTGGCTGAGTCCTTCCAGCCCATGATGTGTGGGACACTACAGATGTGTCAAGCGGCAGTGGCCTTCCTTCGCTACTGCCCTGCATTGGGATCAAGCTGGGGATCGCAATGTGAAAGCTACTATGGCAGTGATGGAGGGGGGCGTGGTACCTGGCTAGACAGATCCATATCTCAGCTGTACTAGTTTTGCTGAGCCATGAGGGTCCCTTCCTTAGTATTAACCACAAACCAAACAGGACAAACAAGGAGTGCATGGTGTCAGTTCCTCCTCAGCCGTTTCTGACCGGAAATGCCCTTGCAGATGCAGGGAGGGAGGGTCACTGATTCACAGCTTGACCCATCCAAAGAATAGAGGCTGCGCCCAATCCAAAACCCCAGAGCCCCAATCCTGGTGCTTATGAAATCCATCCTTTGTGTCTGGGCCCATCTCTCATGAGCTCCCGTCCTTGCCTGTAAAGGGTTAAAGTAGCAGCCTCTGCAGGTATGGTCCCCCACTGCTGCATCCCTTGCTGCTGGGCTAGAACAAGTGCTGTGCTTCCCTCCCCTCCCCTCTCGTATTGCTACACCTGCTTTTCTGTGGGCACAAGGGGAGAGATTAGGAGCAAGTCCTTTGGCCCCATTAACAGTGTTATCATGATAACAGTTATTGTAGGCTATAAAATTGCAGCCCGGGACTTTGTCCTTGAAACGGGCTTTTGTTTGCTGTTCAGGAACATTTCTGAGCAGCTGGGGAATCCCATTTGCATTTCAGAAGGTGCTCACCTTTTTAGTGACCCTGTGCCACTGGGACATAGGAAATGCTGACACTAGCTCCCTTGACATCTACTGCTCACTGGGGGGCCACTCTCGTGGTCTTCAGGGGGTGTTCTGCCTGAGGACGGAATGCAGGTTTTTCCATCCCTCCTGTCCCATTAAGGGGAAGGAGGGGAGGTTGGAATGAGGTAAGTTTGGGGCCAACCTATCTTAGCATGGGCCTGCCAGCAGCAGATCACCAGGGGCCTGATCATCCCTTTAAATGTGCAAGATCCCGTGGGCAAAGGGCACACAATGTTCCCCAGCACATCTGAGAGAGAGCGCAGGAAAGTTCAATGCCAGTGGGCCCTTAAGATGGCCTCATAGTAGATGGCTTTATAGTGCTGGCCCAGCCGGGCTTCACTCTTAGGTTACCTGGCCAGGATTCATTAACCCTATCAGGGCTGGAGTGGGGTACACACCCCATCACAGCATCCACAGTTTTCCCAGCTTGTCCACTTCTGCTTGGTCAGCACAGAAAGAAGGGTGTGGGGGGAGATATTGATGGCAATGCTGGTCAAAGGACAGTCCCAGAGCTGAGGGCAGGCAGTATTTATAAACCCCATGGAGAAGAGAGCTGTCAGGTTTGGGAGGCTTTTGCATAGTCCCAGAATTAAGGACACCTCTGCTTTGAACCTGGACATTCAATAAGCTGAACAGTGCCAGATTAAGTTGCTCACAGAGCTGAAGGAATGTGCAACCTTTCAGCTTTTCCTGCTCTCTTCCCTTCTGTTCTCCCACTCTCCTGTCAGATTTGTTTCTTCACAAAGCCAGAAAAATCTCACATAAGGCTCCTCCCCTCACTCCCCACTGATTTTGCTGTCTGCGGTGAAAATAATTCCGAGCACTGAAAAGTCAGGAAGTTCCAAAAGTTCAGGCTCCTACAATGTTAACTTGGCCCCATTGCATGGATGTGGGATGTTCTGTTCCTGGTTTTGCTTGTTAAATGTACACTTGGATGCAGCACCATGTCTGTGGAACATGGCTCGTTGCTAAGGTAGGAGCCAGAGCCATCCCTTGGGTATGGCGAATCGGGGTGACAGCCCTGGGCCCTCTGCTTTGGGGGGTCCCATGCTTTTATAAAATCAGGACTGTCCCGATATTTAGCCCTTTGTCCCGCATCCCAACCAATGTCCGATCGGGACGCCATTTGTCCCAATATTCAGGTGAGGAGGCAGGCGGGCGAGCAGGGTGAGGAGGTGAACAGGGAGGCGAGCGACAGGTGGGCAGGTGGGAGGGCAGGTACGCCATGTAGATGGCGAGGAGACTAGTGGGGAAGGGCCTGCACCCCCCCCCCCCCCCCGGGACAGCTCTGGTAGGAGCAACCTACCTTTTTATTTTTTTTACTTTTCTGACTTTTGCAGGCTTGGTATTTTGAATGGAGAGTGGATGTTATTCTCAAAGATCTGCTCTGGTTCAAACAGGAATTAATTCAGGGAGGTCCTATGGCTTGTGCTCTGCAGGAGGTGAGACTAGACGATCACAATGGTCCTTCCTGGCCTCGGAATCTATGACATGAACGTTGCATTTGGGTTTTGTATCGACTCACTAGTGAAATCTGCTCTTGATGGACGGCATTGTTTTTCTGATTGGCTTATGGTCCCTAATGCTCTGACTCTCCACAAGACAAGAGCCAAGACAGCCTTTCCCATGGGTGCTGTGATGTACAGGGGAAGCAATACAGGGCATCAGTTTCCCCATCTATAAAATGGGGGTCAATGATCCTCATTTTAGCAGAGTGCTTGGAGACATCTACATGAAAAGTGGAGTACAAACATGCTCCTGCCAGGTGCTGAGCAGTCTGGCCCTAATTCAGCAAAGTACTTAAACATGTGCTTATCTTAAACCATGGGAGTAAGAGCCTGATCTTGCCCCATGAAAGTAAAGGGGAGTTTTGCCATTAGCTTAAATGAGTGTCAATTTAGCCCTAATTTTCCAGGAAGTCAATGGAGCTACTCAAGTGTCTAAAGTCAAGCAAAAAGAAAAGGAGTACTTGTGGCACCTTAGAGACTAAAGTCAAGCAGATGCCTAAATGCTTTGCTGGGTCACAGCCAGGCTGCTTGGCACCTGGCAGGACTGAGCACCAAGAGAAGGCATTAACAGTTAATATCAGTACTAGTGACTTGAAGAAGAAAACTCAATGTAAGTGCTAATTGTCATTAATAACATTTAGTGGGCTGTGCTTAAAGGGCTTGTCTATGCTAGAGTTTGTAATTGTGTCCTCACATGTGTTAACTCATGTGACTGTGGGGTGGAGTGCAGACAAGGAATAAGCATTTTCTGCTAGTCATGTTTAACCCAAGCCCAAAGCGGGAGATCTGGCGTTCAACTAACACCAAACAAACTATCTCATTTATCATCACTGAGATTGTGGGCTATCAATAGTGCCACAGATAAGACTTTCTCTCCTGAGCTCAGGGCTTCTGTGTCAAGGGAAAATATTTAACCAGGTTACTTGACTGATGTTTCCTAATAAATTGACCCAGCAGCTGTGACTGTTGTTGTACAGGCAGAAGTTCTTGTCCTCACACCTATGTTTGCTCTAGATCAACAAAGAAAGGGACAGTCAACAAAGAATGTATTTTCCCTTCTGGGTGAGTACATAAGAATAATGTCCCCTGATAGTGTACTCAAACAGGAAGTGTTTAACAGTGAAAGGGCTGTTCTTAAGGGGAGATTTGGAGAATAACAGGCCAATTGGTGACATAGCACATGGATTTGAATAACATGGGCTGAGATTTTCAAAATCTCCGAAGGCAATTGAATGCTTGATCCTTGTTGATTTGAATGGTAATTGGGTGCCCAAATCTCTCAGGCAACCTTGAAGACTTCAGCCCTACTGTAAAAATGAGGATCAGAGGGCCCCATTATCCCGCATAGCCCAAATGCTGCTCCCGTTGAAGCCAGTGGGAGTTTTGCCAATGATTTCAATGAAAGCGAACAGCCTGTGGAAATGTTGCCCATTTGGCCAATAAAATGCTTGCACCAGACCCTGAAATCACATGAAACTCACCTCCTTTCACATTTTCACTGAAAGCATGAAGCAGGCCAGATGTGCTGAAAGGTTCAGTAAGGTTTGGGAACTCTGAGAAGGACAATTCATGGCTTTGCATCCATGCCCAATGCAGGCTGTTGTTTCTCATGGTTTTGCTGAGTTGAACTGGAGGAAGCAGGCGGGTGTTCCATGGAGTTTTGCTTAAGCTTTGGGTTTATTTGAAATGAAAGAAAACATCTGTATAAACCCCTGTAAAGCAAAATTTCAGTGATTCATTAATCGCTCTCCGTATATGAGCCATCCCGGCCTAGTAGCTAATGCAAAGGCCTGGGAGTTCAGGACTCAGAGCTGGATTCTAATCTCTGCTATCGAGCCTCCATGTAGCCTCGGACAAGTGACTTCACCTCTCTGTACATCATTTCCTCCAGATAGTACTTACTGACCCTCACAGGCAAGCCGTCAGGCTGCAGTTGTTAATATTTCTCAAAGGCTTTGTGATCCTCAGATGAAAAGCGCTTGAGGAAGGCAAAGTATTATTTACAGTTCTGTGTACAGTACACTGAAAATATACACTGAAAATGTTTCTGACCCTTCAACTTGGGTGGCAGGCATGGCAAAGATCTGCAGGAATGTATCCTTCATGAATGTAGAACAGAAATACCAGTACACACATTTACCCAGAGGATGGCTGGCAGGCCATGTACTGATGCTGAATCAACACAGTGTGCAGAACTCCAGCAATGTCTGACACCGATGGCCTGTCCAGACAGCAAGGGCTGAAAAAAGTACACACACAAAGACGACAACTGAGAAACATTAAGCATGAAGGGGATTTCTCGAAAATCCGCCAAAGCCACAAAATGCCTTTGTTAATGTACAGAAAGTATTGTTCCCAAATCAACACATCGATGAAACAGATCAGAGAGGGAGAGAGATGCTACTGAACATAGTGCCTTCAGAGGCTTTGTTTGGTAAGGAGAAGGTGCAGGTGTCAGTACACATTGTTGCTTCACTGCTGGGTCATACCACATCCCGTCTGCACAGAAAGAGGAATCTCTCCCTTCCCTTTTCAGGGAGCAGCAGAATCTAATCCCAGGATCCACCTTAAACAAAGCATGTTGATCAC
The DNA here is from genome assembly GCF_009764565.3 of Dermochelys coriacea. Taxonomy (NCBI): domain Eukaryota; kingdom Metazoa; phylum Chordata; order Testudines; family Dermochelyidae; genus Dermochelys; species Dermochelys coriacea. The sequence goes on along the minus strand of NC_050085.1, from coordinate 16,284,497 downwards.
ATCCAACGCTGGATTGTTTGCATGGTCTGGGACCTCTTGAAATTGGCCCGGTTTTGGTTTGTGTGTGCGTGCGTGAGCGCTTGCCTTTATGCATGGGTGAGTATGTGTTTGTTCCAAGCTCCCTGCATGAAATCAACCTCTTATCTGCAAGACTGAGCCAAGCTTTGATAAGCAACTATATTACCCATCACTGTCAGAGCATTCAGTCCCCAGGCAGTACTATTTCCAAAGTCACTGAACCTTGAGCAAATCCTGAGTGCCTGTAACTCAGTCACTAGGCCATCTTGCCACTGGGGAGCCAACCCGACAACAGAGAAATGTCAATGGACAAGATTCAGATACAGCCTTGAAACTGATGTGCCTGAAAGGATGCTAGAATTGAAAATCCCTCCCTGAGGGTGCTGTTATGGAGGATCACTTACAATCTGTCTACGGTACTCACAGTGATCCTGTTACCATGAGCATAGCTCTTTAATGTATTGGTCCTCACAACATCCCTGTGAGGCAGAGCAGTGGCTATCCTCCCCATTGTACAGGAGGGTGAACTGAGGCACACAGAGACTAGGTGACTTGCCCAAGATCACACAGTAAGTCTGGGCTTAGAGCCAGGAATTGAACCCAGGTGTTTCATGTCAATGTCCTAACCACTAGCTCATATTTCTTCTCCAAAGAATGCAGAAGTGCACACATCAGACATTCTCTGAAATCAGCCAAGAGCAGAACTTGAACTCATAACCAGCAGGTGGCCCTTGGGTCCAAGGATTGTTGTCCATCCCCCTGGGCCTCCAAGTGACTCTGGGTCTGTCTACACTGCAATAAAAAGCCCACAGCACTGGGTCTCAGAGCCCAAGTCAGCTGACTCCGGCTTGTGGGGCTCAGGCTGAAGGGCTAACTAGAGCAATGTAGACATTTGGGCTTGGGCTGGAGCCCGGGATTTGAGACCCTCCACCCGACAGGGTCTCCGAGCTCAGGGTCCAGCCCTAGGCTGAATGTCTACACTATAATTTTATAGTCCCAGAGCACAGCCTTGCAAGCTTGAGTCAGCTGACTTAGGCCAGCCGCAGCCATGCTGCAGGTCTTTTATTGCAGTGTAGACATGTCCTGTAAGGCGCATGGTTGAGAGGAAACCTATGCCTACACAAACTGCGTGTGAAGTTAGTTAGCCCAGTCTTAATGGATGGAGAGAATAATAATTTATACAAAGACAGATTACGGTGAGTACACTGGGAGGAGAGGACATTTCTTGTGGCCTCTCCCAACTAATCCATGTGTATAGGGCAGCCCGATAGACTTGACCCAAAGCCTGTTAAAATCAAAGGGTGTCTTTCCCTTGAGTCAGCTCAGGTCCCATATGCATATGGGGAGCATTCCATTTCATCCACCACCAACAGGCGGCCCCCGCTGCAGGGTGATGGACATATCGATAAATATTAGGGGGCAGAGGCTCAGATCTTGTGAAATGACACAGCTCCACTGGCTTCAACTTGTGGGCTAGAGATATGGGATCTGCCTTTCGCCCCCAACTCCCTGATCTTACACTCTGCCAAATAAATCCTTTTGGTTGAATTTTGGATTGTGTTTAAGAAGGAAGGCAGCTGGATAAGATTGCTAGCTAGCATCTGGGACAGGGAGAACAGAAACACCTGTTTTTAGTGAGCCTGCCTAGCAACACTCAGCAGGGAATACTCTGAACCAGGTCACCTACTCCAACTTAGGTCGGGGCAGCTGATGTTCTGCATGGGAGCTATGGGCCAGCTTTTCAGCTGGTGTAAATTGGTGCAGCTGCATTGACTTCAGTGGAGCTATGCTGACTTACACCCACTGAGAATCTGGCCCTGTGTCTTTAATTACACATTAACTTGAAAGCATTTGAAAACCCCATAAAGCTCTGTTCAGGACTGTATGCTCTTTGGGGCAGGTAACCTGTCTTATGAGGGTGTATGATCCAGTGCATAGAGCACATCACTGGAAATCAGGGACCTGGGGTCTATTACCATCTCTGTCACTGACTCACTCTATGCCCTTGGGCAAGTCACTTCACCTTTCGCCTGTTTCCCATCCGCACAATGGGGCCAGTAATGCTTTCCCACCTTTGTAAAGTGCTGTAAGATGTATCCATGAAAAGGGCTATTCGGTGCTAGCTATCACTCTGACTGTATGTTTATGAAGTGTCATATGTATTTGGGATGCTATAAAAATACCGCAATTTAATATGCATAATCTGTTGTACTTTTCCCTGCACAATCTGCCCTGTTGGAAAGCACCTTCTACTTCCCAGAACTTGTCCTTTTTTTTGCTTAAAGTTAGCACATGGTTCAGACCTTTGTTGAAACGGGGCCTGACACTCTACCCACAGTATCAATAGTTGCCTCCATGAATATGGAGACTATTCCCAGTACTACAGTTTGGCAGGAACTGACTCCTTTCGCTCACACAGAGTAAATCAGATGGGTATTTCGGATACTGAATGTTCTCTGACTGATTTTGACAGGCCTGCAAGCAAGTAATGGGAAGATGGAAGCCTTGACATGGTTCTGATGTTGCGTACAGAGACTTAGCATATAAGGAATAAACTAGGAGTACTTGTGGCACCTTAGAGACTAACAAATTTATTAGAGCATAAGCTTTCGTGAGCTACAGCTCACTTCATCGGTGCATCCGATGAAGTGAGCTGTAGCTCACGAAAGCTTATGCTCTAATAAATTTGTTAGTCTCTAAGGTGCCACAAGTACTCCTTTTCTTTTTGCGAATACAGACTAACACGGCTGCTACTCTGAAACAAGGAATAAACTGGCTACCATACCTATGTGCCATTGTACATGAGACAGAGCCAAAGTTCTCATACAAGAGGCTATCTGACTAGTCAGTGCAGCTTTTACTCAAGCTCTTTCTTGTGCTGACGTGCCTTAGATATGAGAAATCAGACCCAAGTACTTTATGAGCTCCCCACCCACCCCAGTACAGGTAGAAGAAGATCTTGGGATGAATAAATGAATAGCAATCCTTCTCTCGGGCTGACCAGCAATGATGAAGATGTGCAGATCCCAAACATTATTTAGAGCTATCAGAGTGGTTTCTCTTAAGCAGAAATAAGAAAGAAACCAACAAAGAACGGGTTGGTGCAATGCAGGGTGCTGAAGTCAGAACTCCCGGGATCTATTTCAGCTCCACCTAACAGAGAATGCAGGCAAGTTATTTAACATCTTTGCACCTCAGTTTCCCCATCTGTAAAACGAGAGGAGAATAATACTGACCTATATCACTGGAGGATGAGGGGTGGGTAGGGAATGGAAGGAAGCTCCACAGGGCCCTATCCTTGGCTGGGGCCTTTAATTGTGACTGTAATATAAATACTGTTCCCCATTTACCCCACTTGGCAGCCGGACTCCTCAGCCCGTCACGAAGGGGAGTGGGTGGTGGTCGGTTACCCTGAAAGAGAAGCAGAGAGAGGGAGAGAAAGCTTTCCATGATGGGAAAGAAAAAAAAAAGTTCTCCTTCCTCCATGGAAATCTAATCAATTCCTGAGCACATTTGTTTTTTCAACAAACCCCCCCCCCCCACTCCCGCCGCCCATTCATTTCTGATTGCACTGCCCAGGGGGCCTCCTTTTCGGTTACAGTGGCCCCCAAAACCAAACAAACGGCTTCATGCTGAGGAATGTGTTTTACTAGCTGCAGCTGCAGCACATGTGTTGGGAATTGATCTTTTCTTTACTTTTCAGCCTGAGACTTTTATATTCGAGCAAGCGCCCTCAGCCCAGGGGCTACCCACGGAAAGGGCGAAAAGACAGCAGAGAAATGGCATCTCTGGGGGAGTGGGGGAGGCCCTCTCTATGGGGACACTGGAATGATGGGGAGCTGTCAAGCCCTCGTCTCACCCCACTTACTGGAGGGGAAGGCCTGGGGAGTGGGGCAGGATGGGATAAGGGCCCTGGGGAGGGAAGTGCAGCTCGCAAAGCAGGATGGGGAGCAAATGGGATGAGGGGTCCGGCAGAGGGTGTGGGGTGGGAAGAAGGGCTGAAAGGAGAGAGGGGGCAGTGGGTGGAGATTTTCAAGGGGGGCTGGGGAAGGAGATGACCTGGGGGCCTGGGAGGGGAATGTGATTGGGATGAGTGGGGGGGGGGGGAGAGCCTGGGAGGAGATTGGGATGAGTGCGGTGGGGTGGGGGACCCTGGGAGGGGATTGGGATGAGTGGGGTGGGGTGGGGTGGGGGACCCTGGGAGGGGATTGGGATGAGTGCGGTGGGGTGGGGTGGGGAGCCTGGGAGGGGATTGGGATGAGTGGGGTGGGATGGGGTGGGGAGGGGAGCCTGGGAGGGGAATGGGATGAGTGGAGTGGGGTGAGGTGGGGTGGGACGGGACCCTGGGAGGGGATTGGGATGAGTGGGGTGGGGTGGGGTGGGGGAACCTGGGAGGGGATTGGGATGAGTGCGGTGGGGTGGGGTAGGGTGGGGAGCCTGGGAGGGGATTGGGATGAGTGCGGTGGGGTGGGGTGGGGGACCCTGGGAGGGGATTGGGATGAGTGCGGTGGGGTGGGGGACCCTGGGAGGGGATTGGGATGAGTGGGGTGGGGTGGGGTGGGAAGCCTGGGAGGGGAATGGGATGAGTGCGGTGGGGTGGGGGACCCTGGGAGGGGAATGGGGTGAGTGGGGTGGGGTGGGGTGGGGAGCCTGGGAGGGGAATGGGATGAGTGGGGTGGGGTGGGACGGGACCCTGGGAGGGGATTGGGATGAGTGGGGTGGGGTGGGGGAGCCTGGGAGGGGAATGGGGTGAGTGGGATGGGGAGCCTGGGAGGGGAATGGGATGAGTGGGGTGCAGTGGGGTGGGGGAGCCTGGGAGGGGAATGGGGTGAGTGGGGTGGGGTGGGGAGCCTGGGAGGGGAATGGGATGAGTGGGGTGGGGTGGGGTGGGACAGGACCCTGGGAGGGGATTGGGATGAGTGGGGTGGGGTGGGGGACCCTGGGAGGGGATTGGGATGAGTGCGGTGGGGTGGGGTAGGGTGGGGAGCCTGGGAGGGGATTGGGATGAGTGGGGTGGGGTGGGAAGCCTGGGAGGGGAATGGGATGAGTGCGGTGGGGTGGGGGACCCTGGGAGGGGAATGGGGTGAATGGGGTGGGGTGGGACGGGACCCTGGGAGGGGATTGGGATGAGTGGGGTGGGGTGGGGAGCCTGGGAGGGGAATGGGATGAGTGGGGTGGGGTGGGACGGGACCCTGGGAGGGGATTGGGATGAGTGGGGTGGAGTGGGGGAACCTGGGAGGGGAATGGGATGAGTGGGGTGGGGTGGGGTGGGGGAGCCTGGGAGGGGAATGGGATGAGTGGGGTGGGGTGGGGAGCCTGGGAGGGGAATGGGATGAGTGGGGTGGGGTGGGAAGCCTGGGAGGGGAATGGGATGAGTGCGGTGGGGTGGGGGACCCTGGGAGGGGAATGGGGTGAGTGGGGTGGGGTGGGACGGGACCCTGGGAGGGGATTGGGATGAGTGCGGTGGGGTGGGGGACCCTGGGAGGGGAATGGGGTGAGTGCGGTGGGGTGGGGGACCCTGGGAGGGGATTGGGATGAGTGGGAAGCCTGGGAGGGGAATGGGATGAGTGCGGTGGGGTGGGGGACCCTGGGAGGGGAATGGGGTGAGTGGGGTGGGGTGGGACAGGACCCTGGGAGGGGATTGGGATGAGTGGGGTGGGGTGGGGGAGCCTGGGAGGGGAATGGGATGAGTGGAGTGGGGTGGGGTGGGGTGGGGTGGGGGAGCCTGGGAGGGGAATGGGGTGAGTGGGGTGGGGTGGGGAGCCTGGGAGGGGAATGGGATGAGTGGGGTGCGGTGGGGTGGGGAGCCTGGGAGGGGAATGGGGTGAGTGGGGTGGGGTGGGGGAGCCTGGGAGGGGAATGGGATGAGTGGGGTGCGGTGGGGTGGGGGAGCCTGGGAGGGGAATGGGGTGAGTGGGGTGGGGAGCCTGGGAGGGGAATGGGATGAGTGGGGTGTGGTGGGGTGGGTGAGTGGGGTGGGGTGGGGGACCCTGGGAGGGGAATGGGATGAGTGCGGTGGGGAGCCTGGGAGGGGAATGGGATGAGTGGGGTGGGGTGGGGGACCCTGGGAGGGGAATGGGATGAGTGGGGTGGGGTGGGGTGGGGTGGGACGGGACCCTGGGAAGGGATTGGGATGAGTGGGGTGGGGTGGGGGAGCCTGGGAGGGGAATGGGATGAGTGGGGTGGGGTGGGGTGGGACGGGACCCTGGGAGGGGATTGGGATGAGTGGGGTGGGGTGGGGGAGCCTGGGAGGGGAATGGGATGAGTGGGGTGCGGTGGGGTGGGGGACCTGGGAGGGGAATGGGGTGAGTGGGGGTGGGGAGCCTGGGAGGGGAATGGGATGAGTGGGGTGCGGTGGGGTGGGGGAGCCTGGGAGGGGAATGGGGTGAGTGGGGTGGGGTGGGGAGCCTGGGAGGGGAATGGGATGAGTGGGGTGCGGTGGGGTGGGGGAGCCTGGGAGGGGAATGGGGTGAGTGGGGTGGGGTGGGGAGCCTGGGAGGGGAATGGGATGAGTGGGGTGCGGTGGGGTGGGGGAGCCTGGGAGGGGAATGGGGTGAGTGGGGTGGGGTGGGGAGCCTGGGAGGGGAATGGGATGAGTGGGGTGCGGTGGGGTGGGGTGGGACGGGACCCTGGGAGGCGATGGGGCTGGGGCGGGGCAGCTAGCGGGCGAGGTGCCGAGATCCCCTGGGGGCAGGGAGCGGGAGGGGACCCTAGGCTGGGATTGGGGGATATGGGCCGAGCAGCCGGTGGGAGTGAGGGATGGGACCCTGGGGGGGGAGCAGCCAGGGGGTGGGGCCCGGGGTGGGCGGGGGCGAGGCCCCGGTCCCTCCCCCCCGGGCTGGGTTTAAAGCCGCCCCGCCCGCAGCGGGCCGGCCCGTGTCCTCGGCGCCCGGCCCCAGCATGGCTCAGCAGCGCTGCCGCTCCGTGCTCATCACCGGCTGCAGCCGGGGCATCGGGCTGGGGCTGGTGCGGGGGCTGGCGGCCGCCAGCCCCGCTCCCGACTGGGTGATCGCCACGTGCCGCTACCCGGAGAAGGCGCAGGTAAAACGGGGGCGGCCCTGCCGAGACACCCCCCTCCCCCGGGGCCAGCTCTCCTGGTCGGTACCGGGGGGCGTTGGCTCACGTGCCCCGGGGCCTTCTGCAGCCCAGGGAGTCAGTCCTGGGGCAGAAGTGCTGGAACTAGGGGTGTCGGGGGGGGGTACTGCTGTTGCACCCCCTGACGTGAAGTGGGGTTTCCATCATATCAAGGGTTTACAGTTTGGTTCAGTGGCTCTCGGCACCCCCCAGTATACAAATTGTCCCAGCACCCCTGCTGGGGAGGGGGGGCTCTCTGTTCTCCATGGGGCTCGGGGTGTGGATCAGGGCAAAACCCAAGGATCAGTTGGGGGGAAGAACTTCCATGTGTGCTGCCTCCCTGGTGTAGCACAAGTCCTATTCCAAACGATCAACCTGCTGGGAAACTGGCCATACTCCCTAAGGGGTGGTGCGTGTGTGTTTGGTTTTTGAAACTTTCTGCTTGATATCTAACCCCGAGGTGGGTCGGGATCGTACGATGCTCCCATTTAAGCGTTGGGGAGCTACTGACTTGACTAGTGCTTGTAACACTCCGCCTTTCAAGGGCACAAGACTCAAAAGTAATTAACGAGGCATTCCGAGGGCTCTTGTACATTCCAGAGCTGAGGCCAGAACTCCTTTCTTAGCTGGAAGGCACATCTGGAAAACCGTCTACTTGTACAGCTGCCCCATCTCAAACCTCCCTCAAAGTCACTAACCTTGTTCCCTCATTCGCTCAACGCTGGATAGGTAAATTCCTGTTAACTCCCCCTGATTCCTGAAAGCCTCCTCAACCATACTAGTCTCCTGGATCTCTTCTGTTGCGCTGATTCCCTTGCCTTTTGTGTGATGGGATTTTTGCTCAGTTGAAAAAGAGTTTATTGCCTTGGTGTATTTCAGTCTTGCTTCATGTCTATATGTCAGAGTGTTATTTTTTTAATCCCTCTTGCCTTCAGGTTGGGATCAGCTTGCTTATCACTACCCAAATGAATCCATTTGGGTAGACTTAAATCTGTATTCTTGAAACCTACTCAGCCAATTCATTAGATTTCCCCTGCCCTCTTTCAATTAGCATTCCTATTACAATGTTGTGGGTATAGACTTGACTACTTTGTCCAGGCACTCTCCAGACTTCTTTTGTTGCAAGTGATTGCTAATCGTAGCTTTGAGGTATCTAGCTTGCAAGTGGGGTAATAATTTGTGGCCCACCCTATTTTCACAGAAGGCGGAGGGGGGAACCATCCTGGTGAAAACTCCACAGCATATCTCTGGTCTGCCCTTGCCTTCTGGAATAAGTCCTTGAACCCATGGCCCACCTGCTAATTGCAAGGTCAAAGTCTGCCCTTGGCTAACTTCAGAGAATGTCTGGTGTGTGCCTTCCTGCATTCTTCATGCATATAAAATGATGGGGTCTAAATTAGCTGTTACCACTCAAAAAAGATCTTGGAGTCATTGTGGACAGTTCTCTTTAAAAAAAAAAAAAAAAATCTGCTCTATGTGCAGCAGCAGTCAAAAAAGCAAACACAATTTGGGAATCATTAAGAAAGTGATGGATAAGAAGACAGAAAATATCATATTGCCTTTATAAATCCATGATATGCCCACATCTTGAATACTGTGTGCAGATGTGGTCACCCCATCTCAAAAAAGATATATTTGAATTGGAGAAGGTTCAGCAAAGGGCAAAATGATTAGGGGTATGGTAGCAGGGAGCAGCTTCAGTATGAGGAGAGATTAATAAGACTGGGACTCTTCAGCTTGGAAAAGAGACGACGAAGGGGGGGATATGATGATCTATCAAATCATGACTGGTGTAGAGAAAGTAACACTTCCTGATTTATTTACTCCTTCTCATAACAAGAACTGGGGCACCCAATGAAATTAACAGGCTGCAGATTTCAAACAAACACAAGGAAGTATTTCTTCACACAACACACAGTCAACCTGTGGAACTCCTTGCCAAAGGATGTTGTGAAGACCAAGACTATAACAGGGTTCAGAAAAGAACTAGATAAATTCATGCAGGCTAAGTCCATCAATGGCTATTAGCCAGGATGAGTAGGGATGGTGTCCCTAGCCTCTGTTTGCCAGAAGCCGGAAATGAGTGACAGGGAATGAATTAGTTCATTTGCTCTGGGGCACCTGGCATTGGCCACTATCTGAAGACCGGATACTGGGCTAGATGGACCTTTTGTCTGACCCAGTATGGCCATTCTTATGTTATGCCCTCTTGAGAGGGCTGATCTATTAGTTAGGGCATTAACTTCGGAGATGGGGCTTCAATTCCTGGCTTTCCCCAAATTTCCTTTGTGACCTTGGGCACAGGGATGGGGGAGAGGTGGAGGAGGAGATCTGTGCTGCTTCTGAGCAGTTTTGATTGGCCTCCTAGGAGGCAGGAAGGAACAGCTGACACCAGGCAGTGGGCCACCTGGAAGGCCCTTGCCGACTGGATGGATCTGGCACACAGGCCACCGGTTGAAGCACAATGCTCTGAGCATTGCATCAATACAAATAATAAATCTCTGAAGCTGGCTTGAAATTAACACTCCTTCTCCCTAGCGAGGGGTGTTGCTAAAAGGTGGCTTCTGAAACCCTACGGAGGAGGGGAAAACAGAAGTTACACATTACAGAAATTAAGAGAACAATGTTGCCTGCCCTAAGCATTCAAAAATCCTGAGTGGGGGCCCCTGAAAATCTCAAGACTTTGGTGAAACCTTGTTTTGAATTAGAAGGTAGATGGCATGGCAGCGCCTGCAAGGTGTCTTGTCTGAGCTCTTCTTTTCCGGCAGCCCTGAGAGCTAGAAACTCCCTTTTCCAATGAAAGGAGAGATTCTCCTGACTTCAGCAGCTGGGGCCTTAAACACCAAACTTGGCAAAACTCATGATAACATCATGGCTTAGCAACAGTATTTGTGTTAACTTTTTGAATGCCAGATATAAGCTCTTACTAAGCACGTTTGAGCAGAAAAGCAATGCTATTCATAGTCTCTTCCTTACTCCCCACTCAAATATCCTGGAGCTCAACTTCTTTTAGTAAAGCAGGAGTGTTCAAAGCTTCAGCCAACAAGATGTTGGAGCCTGCCCCTCAAAAGGCTTTTTTACTTCACTTCAACCTGGCTATATAAATGGGAACCATGTGCTCTTCTTTGTACCCAGGGAGTAGATCTATGGGAAAAGTCACATTTACCCAGTTCAGGAACTTCCCCCTGCCCTCCCCCCAAAAAAACACCTAGGGCCTGATTCTCCACTGTTCTGCACCTTGTGTAGCCTTACCGGTGAAAAGTGGCTGTAAAAAAGCTACTAGACTAGAATGGACTGATCCTAGTATCCTCTCCTGAGCTGGGCGATGCACTTCTGTGGAAATGTCTGAAAGGCCTCTCTAATCCGGACTTGTAAAAATCCAATTACAGGAGACCTAAATTGCTTCCAGAACACACCTGAAAAGGTGGGAAAGAAGCTACTACTGGCTTTTAAAAGCCTGTCTTGTGGACTTAAATATTTTGCTTGATCTTGTAACCCTCCTCTCTATGTAGGCTAACTGCCAGCATATAGCCAGTGGTACTTCTCCTCCAGTGACCTGGGAACACATTGGATCCCTCCACCCAACCCTCCCAGCTACAGAAGGCAGCAAATGTCTTTCTTTCCTGTAACTTGCTGACCCCTGGGATAATTGAGAACAGTTTTGAAGGCTTTTATATGTGAGTCTCTGCCAGCTTAGACTGACTTGTGCTGAATAAATCCTAGGTGTTGTCTATAGAGTGTGCATAGCAAATGGACTTCTGAGGATAGAAAGCCTGCAGGCAGTCGATTACCCCTTCTCTTAGAAGTACAATACCCCACTTTAGCATGGATTTGTCTGATTCAGTACTGTTCAATGTATTTTTTTTTTTTTTTAAAACTACCTGCCCATTGCCCTAGGTACATGAGCAATAGAAATGGCTACAGTTCTCTCACCAAATCAATCCTGCATTCCAGCTCACTCATTCAGGATTAACAAAACACTTGTGCCGCTCTGGAAAACATGAGCGAGCAGTTAATGTTCAGTTAAGCATGCCCTGAAAGACAATGGATCTTGGTTTGTTGGAACTCCTCCTATTCCATCCTCCTCACAACCTGGGGTTCAAAGTTAAGGACCCTGCACAGAGAATGCCCTGGTGGCAGCCCCTCACGTGCAAATAGGCTTGGCAGAATTTTATTATTATTTTGATGGAAGATACTTAAAAATAACTATTTTCTTATTTTTACGTATTTAAACTTTCACGGTTGTGGGAAACAATGGGAGGGTGTTGTACAACAATTATTTAATCAACATTGAGATTCAGAGTTAAAGCTTTGTAACTGTCAAAAGACAAGTTGTCAAGATACAAAATATCCTCATTTCAGAGTGTGTTAAATTCTCAAGCAACCTATTTCTTTCTTTCCCTATCTGTAAACCCCAATTAAGGGAAACAATTTGTCTCTCCAAGGTGAAGGTTCTATTTTTAAATAATAAATGTCAATAAATTTAACCCTTCCAAACCTACATATAAACCAGGGGTCTGCTGACTTAATCAGGCACCATAGTTGGTGAGGAGTTGCACAAGGTGATTCTTGGCTAGCTAGGTCCGTAAATCTGCAAGGGTGGAGGGATCTCCAACTTGAAGACATGCATGATCCTTCCAGACCACTCTGAATATAGGACACTTCTCTTTCTAATTAGGTTCCAACATTCAAAGCTAGTCCTTCTACTATGTTTCCCTCTCCTGCAGTGTGTCCCTGTGTGATACCACATTTATTGCTAGAAGAACTCCAGTCCAGGGAAAAAAATGAAGGGAGGGACAGTGGAGGGCTATCACTCTGACTTTGCAATAGTAGATGCTGGTTCTTAACAGTTCCCTTTGGTCACTGCAGCCTGTAGCGAACTAGGATACTGGACTGTTCCTTTTACGTAAAAACTTTGTCAGATGAAGAACTCTGTAGCCAGCAGGATCCACTAAACAAAATGAAGAGTCCAAATCTTTTCTGGGACACTGAAATATCTCGGACGGACACAAAGTCTCTAAAGTCTCAAAAGCTACATTCTGGAAGGCTTTGTAACTTGTGAATTTTCCACCACAAAATGTAACCACGCATTTTGTTTGAAATCAGAAATGCATGAAGAACTTTATTCAAGTATACGTATACAGGGAGAGTCAGCCATAGCTGCTCTGTGTAAGCAGAAAATATAGGAGTCTATATAGCTGAACACCACAATTTGTTAAGCACACTTCCTTTAACAGCATTTTCCCTTATTTGGCATATAGTACAGGCTCTAATAGTAGTTTTTCCTTATTTGGGATATAGCAAAACAAGCTTTTCCTGTTACTGACAGGTTGTTCTTTGCGGTTAGTTAGTCTTTCCTAATTTCTAGCTGTTAGGGTTACATTTCCTAAGCTGTTCTGTTGCAGCTGCCCCACAGTGGAATTTTCCTCAGCCTCTACTTATGCTTTGTAACATACAGTTAGCTTGACCAAAGTTTTAGGCCTACTTAGAAGTTTAGTCCTACTGGATTTTTTCCCCACAGATGGCAAACACCAGCTTGTTTAACACAGGCCACTAAACTGCCATCAGATGGCAATAACTCAGTGTCTCTGAGAATAAGAATTGCTTAAAGAATTGCCTGTAAATCGAGCTATATATTTTTTTTAATTTAAAAAAAAAAACACTCCCAGAGAAACTGTATTGTAATGTAGAATAACTATCAGGGGTTCTCAAACTTCATTGCACTGTGAGCCCCTTCTGACAACAAAAATCACTTCACGACCCCAGGAGGGGAGACCGAAGCCTGGACCTGCCCAAGTCCCACTGCCCTAGGTGGAGGGGCCACAGCCTGAGCCCCACCGCTTTGGGCCGGTGGGTGTGTGGCAAAGCTGAATCTCAAGGGCTGCAGCCTCAGGCAGGGGGCCCGCAACCAGAGTCCTGCCACCCATTCAAAGGGAGTCGCAACCCGCTTTTGGGTACCAACCCACAGTTTGAGAACCGCTGGAGAGATCTTTGGAGTCTGGGGCTGCCCAAGTAACTTGTTTAAATACACTTGTGCTATCACTGCAAACACATTTTCATGGATGGTGCAGCCCTCTTAAATACCTGAACACCTCTCTTCAGAGAACATCTTTCCTCGTACACTTGTATGGTGTTATATGTACTCCTCTTAATTGAGGAGTCCAGCATATTTACTCTGAGCCCCTTATTAGGGGGTTCATTACAGGTGCACATAAGTAGTTTCAGGGCCCTACCATCAACGAAACCCTAACCCTGCCCCTTGACCCCTTAAACCCTGCCCGCGTGTCACTGGAAGTCCCACCCTATGGGGGTGTTACTTCTGTGGTCAAGGCGGCCATGTGGCCGGAAGCAAGGTGTGTCATGTCACCCCTCTAAGAACTCCTCCCACCTCCTTCTACTAATCAGGAGGGGTTTCGGCCACATAGGACCACTGTGAGAGCAGATTTGACCAAAATAGGGCAGGTTGTGGGATGGGGTGAACCACCCAGAAGACGGTCAAGTGACCCCTCTAAGAACTCCTCCCAGGACCCTCTGCCAATCAGAGCACAGCACCATCAAGCCATAAGTCCTGGTGCTGGGCAGAAGAGGCAATCCCTTACCAAGAACACGTGTTTTAGAAATCGTGGAAACATGGACTCCTTTACCACCCCCGTGAGGACTTCGGATTTTGTTTTAGCCCCGAGGATCTTTGACCGTCCGCGGAGAAAGCGCTACATCAGCAACAGTTCTGAGGAGGAGGGAGAGACCGAGGGGAGCCCTTTGGCCCAGCCATTGATGGTTATGCCATAATCTGAACCTGCAACCCAACTGCTTGTGAGACACCCCAATGAGCATGGTGGCTTCTTGTCACCTGAAGGAGGAAGGCGAACGCAGCTCAGGGGAGTCACTGGCGGACAAGGTGAATGGAAAAGACGTTGCTCAGGTAAATGAATGATTAAGAAGTGACAGATGAAGATGGGGTGTAATGGATTAGGAACCGGGGGTTATGTAAATCTAAAACCAAGCAGTGGGAACTTACACTTGTTTCTTGTCTGAAAATCTCTCGACAGCTAGATGACGCCTTTCTAGAGGACCTGGAGGCCCTGGACAGCGTCGCATTAAGCAGCGAAGGTGAACCGGGCCCACCTTGTTTTTGCTCAACACTGATACAAATTGTTGAAGAGGACTCCGAGAATGACGGCTATGAGGAGTTTAAGAGGAGGCTTGGCATGGAACTAACTGAGCCAGTGCCACATCATGAGTGTAAAAAAAAAAAAAAAAAGTCATGCCAACTATTGTACATGTTACTGTTTGACAGGTTTCAGAGTAGCAGCCGTGTTAGTCTGTGTTCACAAAAAGAAAAGGAGTACTTGTGGCACTTTATGCTCAAATAAATTTGTTAGTCTCTAAAGTGCCACAAGTACTCCTTTTCTTTTTGTTACTGTTCATGCTGTCCTTAACCTCTGTCTCAGGGAAAAGCTTTTTTGAAGATTGTGAGGGCTGTGTCGTAGATGCACCAGCCCAACAGTGCCATGACTGTGTGACTTGGACTTCAGTGGATATAAACTGCAAGCTCCAGGGCCTGTGTGCAGAGCTGTGTTTGGAAAGCTTATTAAACACTGTTATTGCCAAAGGTTATGCTATGCAATGTCTGTGCCTAACCCAAGAACATTTAGCACAAGGGGTGACCTTGATAAATGCTGTGCAATTCAGTGGCGATCCTGACCATGTTTTAATGAAAATGACCAAACCGGAAGATGCCTGCTTACAGCTTTATATTGACTGTCGGTCCGCACAGAAAGTTACAGAACCCTGCTTAAGAAAAACTATAAGAAATCTAAAAGGATTAAGTTGGAGAATGGTGAGGGGAAAAATATGCGATATAAAACTCTAGGGGTTCTGAATGTGTGCAAAAACACACACAGGCATCTTCTGGTTTGGCCATTTTCTGTGACACAGCCCTCACAATCTTCAAAAAGCTTTGCCCTAAGGCAGTAGTTAAGGACAGCATAAACAGCAATGTGTACAATAGTCCACATGACTTTTTTAATGCTCGCAACGTGGCAGTGGCTCAGTTAGTTCCATGCCAAGCCTCCTCCTAAACAAGCTGGTGCTTGCTATCGGTCTGATTAGTGATTGAATCAAACAGAACTGACCCTCTTGTTAGCAGCCTCAGGGTGGTGAGCGATGGAAAAAGCTGTGGAGACTTCAGTTTCCCCCACAGACGTCTTGAGGTGACCCTTACAGATAAGGCACAAGGCTTGTCGGCTGGGAGCCTTGCCTCGATATTCCTCTTGAACTCCTAAACAAGACTTGGGCCTTTGGTATCATCCTGGAACTTTTCACAGATGGTAAATTCCACAGACTTGTGACCACTCACTGTCACTGGGTTGTGTTTATTTTAACAAGTTAAGATACCATCAGCTGCACCTACTCCAGGGTCAGTCGTAACTTAGGCAAAGCCAGGATCAATGATGCTGCCTCCACCCCAGATTGAAATGTAACAAGTTACAAAGCCTTCCAGAATGTAGCTTTTGAGACTTTAGAGACTGTGTGTCCATCTGAGATATTTCAGTGTCCCAGAAAAGATTTGACTCTTCATTTTGTTTAGTGGGTCCTGCTGGCTACAGAGTTCATCTGCCAAAGTTTTTACATAAAAGGAACAGTCCAGTATCCTAGTTAGCTACAGGCTGAAGTGACCAAAGGGAACTATTAAGAACCAGCATCTGCTATTGCAAAGTCAGAGTGATAGCCCTCCACTGTCCCTCCCTTCATTTTTCCCTGGACTGGAGTTCTTCTAGTGATAATGTGCTATCGCACAGGGACACACCGCAGGAGAGGGAAACATAGTAGAAGGACTAGCTTTGAATGTGGGAATCCTAATTAGAAAGAGAAGTGTCCTATATTCAGAGTGGTTTGGAAGGATCATGCATTTCTTCAAGTTGGAGATCCCTCCACCCTTGCCGATTATGGACCTAGCTAGCCAAGAATCATCTTGTGCAACAACTCACCAACTATGGTGCCTGATTGAGTCATCAGACCCCTGGTTTATATATAGGTTTGGAAGGGTTAAATTTATTGAAATTTATTATTTAGAAATAGAAAATTAGATCCTTACTAATAGCTACACTGTATTGTATGCTTTCTGAGCAGGCTGTAGGCAGAGCTTAGCATTCCAAGCCCACCCTGTGGGGGGCACCATATGGCAGGTTTCACCCATCCTGTCGGTTTCATTTGGCTAGGATTTGCACCCTGCTTTGGGGCCTAGCAGGGACGGTGTTCCCCCAGGATCTATCAACCTGAATCTGACACTGTCTAGTGGCAGCTAGGTTACCATTGCAATTGTGTTCCTGTTAAAAGTTAGGTTTCAGAGTAGCAGCCGTGTTAGTCTGTATTTGCAAAAAGAAAAGGAGTACTTGTGGCACCTTAGAGACTAACACATTTATTAGAGCATAAGCTTTCGTGAGCTACAGCTCACTTCATCGGATGCATTTCCGATGAAGTGAGCTGTAGCTCACGAAAGCTTATGCTCTAATAAATTTGTTAGTCTCTAAGGTGCCACAAGTACTCCTTTTCTTTTTGCTAAAAGTTAGTGACTCCTTGTTTCCCTAGACAGTTAAACTTCAGTCTTTAATTTCACTGTGAATGTTTTGTGGAGAACGACTGAACTATAGTTCATGGAACTGAAAAGAATTCAGTCTCGAGTCTTGCACAATAAAAAAACTTCCCAGTGATTGCCCTTCCATGTTCTCAAACCTCAAATGCTCCTTACTTAAGCTAGTGCTGCTTTTCCGGGCTGCTACAAGCACAGAGGTACCCTAATCTTAAATGACTGAACACCTTATTTTATAATGGAGGGGAAGGGTGTGTGACTCAGTAGCTGACCCTCTGAGTGGGAAGCAGTGTCATGTCTATCCAGCAACTGCATGCAATATAAGTCGCGATATCTTGCTAGCAGAAGCCCATCGCAGGATGGGCTCACCAGTGGTGTTCCATCTGATGGCTAGACTGACTGCATACACGCTCTGCATGCTAGCCTAATGGAGAATCTAAGCGGGTTGCCCTCATGGTGTGGGGCTGCTAGCGGCTTTACTAAGTGAGTCACCTAAGAGCTTGATTTCTCAGAGGTGGCCTGCGCCTCACTCCCATGGAAGCTAACTATACCGAGTGCTCAGCACTCCTGAAAACTGAGCCATAACCACAGGCAGACGAGACCACAACTCACTTTTTCCTTCTGTTTCTAGGAACTCCAGCAGCTCAGCAAGCAGTATAGCCACATCAAACTACTCCAGCTTGGTGAGTGAAAGGGCCTCCTAACAAACTGAACCATGTGCTACCATAGCAAGGTTGGGTTGCTTTTGAGACATGGGAGTGGAAGATCAGAAGTCGCATCTCTTCACAAATAACTTAAAGCCACTCCCAAGATCTCTGGTACTGTACAGATTTCTTATAACTCTTGTGTGAGAGTCTGGTTCCTTCTAGTGTTTGAGAAATGGTCCATGCTAATACTTGGCTTTCAGGGTTCATTTATTTGTCTGTCACAGGCTGTATACGTTTAACTGAAACTCACTGTTTTTGAGATCACTTTTGACATCTGACTACTGCCTATTGAAGAGAACTCCTTTCCCCTTCCCCCTCTCCCTCCCCCCCCACACTTATTGTCAGCCCCTCACTACAGGGGGGCCTGAGGCAAAACTCCACATTCAAACAACCTCAGAGTCTGGATCTCATTTCTATGTAGAATGGCTTGCAGGGGTGGGGGGGGGGAACCCAAACTCTCAGCTCCTTCTCTCTCCTTTAGCTTGTATTTGATCACACTGTACCAGTCCTGGCGCTGGATTGAGATCATGCGTCCTCTTCGTACCCTGATCTTGATGTGACAAACATGAAATTGTGGTGCACTCAGCCCCTTCTGGGCATGAAGAAAAACTGAGCTAAATCAAGCAAGAGGACTGGCCATGCACAACCAGATGTATATCAGACTGGGGTGAGGAAGCCCTTATTTCCCACCTTCATTAAAGGGAAGACACGTGGGACAACATAGACCATGTAACATTCCTCTTGCCTAAATGTTCTGCCCATGCTTGTTTCAGTGGGACTTAAATTTTCTACCACATGTATTTTCTACACCTATCCTGAGCCAGACTGATGCACTGGCTTTGCATTTCCAGCCCATACTGGGCACGCAGACTCTCACTGTCCTACAGAATCCACTTCATTGCTGGTGTTTCCTTTCCTCCCTGTGGCAGACGTGGTCTGTGAAAACAGCATAAAGAAAGTAGTCAAGGAAGTGGAAGAGATCTTAGGAGACAAAGGGCTGAACTGCCTCATTAACAATGCTGGTATCAATGTGGTTGCTTCCCTGGAAGAAGTCACTGCTGAAACAATGCTCACCATTTATGAAACCAACACAGTTGCTCAGTTGATGGTCACTAAGGTAAGACCGGGACATGGGAAAGAGACTAAAAAGGCTCTGTCCTTTCTGTGCTGCCCATTATAAGTCATCTTGAGCCCCACCTATGCCTCTTTACATTGTACAAGCATGGAGAGTCTTCCAGAGACAAGCTAATGCTTAATTGCATGGTCACTGGCTAATGCTGATTCTCAGAGCTCTTAAACTAGTCTGGAGAGAGGTCAGTTAGGCAAGTAGGCCAGTCTCAACTCTAGCCCGGGGTGTGTCACACTCCACATAAAGTTTGACCATGCCCTCTGGTTTGAGCAATGAACAGTACGTGGTGGACTCCTCAGAGCCAGCTTCTAGCCTTTCTGTGGTATGCAAATCTCCCTGTCTTGTGGGATAAGAGTACTTTGTGTCTCTTCAGGAGTCCATAGTGCCAGGTCCTGAGCAGACTCTGGGACTGTAAATAAGTAAAGGATTAAATTGAGAAGCTGCTTGCTTCATGTGAATGATAGGTCTGTAGTGGTTCTAAAGTCAGCATAAATCAGTAGCTAGCTCTGCAGAGGGTCTACTAGTCTGTTAATGTCACTGCAAGTGAGACAGTAGCATAACATTGTCATGGCTGTATTGCTCTGTGCTCTTAAGAGAAGTGTGTTTAATCCCAAATTGGTCTTGGTCAGGCTGAGACTGAAATTTTAAGTTTAAATCAAGTGAACCCTCTTTCTCTTGCAGGCCTTTCTTCCCCTTCTGAGGAAGGCAGCCCAGTTGAGCACCGGTATGGGTTGTCACCGAGCAGCCATTATCAATATGTCATCGCTTGCTGCCTCCATGCAACTGGTCACGGCAAATGAGATGTTCCTAAAAGTCTATCCCTATAGAATAGCAAAGGTGGGTGTTTTCCAACACTGTGCTCAATTGAAACTTGGAAATGCTCTGAGTTAAAGGGGATCCATAGTCCCTTCTAAATGCACCCAGCATTCTTAGATCTACCTAGACCTACAATGTACCTATTCCTGTAGTGCAAGGCGTCAGCAAGGTGATCAATATTAAAATGATTGCAAGAAGTGGAAATGTCTCATGTTGACACTAATCACAGTATATGGGTTTTTAACATCTACACATCCAGGGACTGTGATTGATCTGGTATTGGTTTCTGTTATCCAAGGATGGATTTAATATAATACTGGCTGTTTGGGTTAAATGACATAAATGTCCCTTATGGCAGACACTCTTCCTCCCCTCTCCTGCAACAACATGCCTTTCTCAACTCCTAAGGTGCTAGGACCTTGCTGCTTTAGAACTAAATGGAACATCATCTGTTTCTTCAGACACTCAATACAACCATGACTGCACAAACCAAGTAGCTCCATTAAACTCATCAAGGTATCCTGTAGGCTGGGAGGGAAGGAAGAGGTTACCTTTTCTTTCTCTTTGGTCTTAAATGCTTGGATGGAAGAGTCTTGTAAATATTCTTAGTTCACGGGTTCTGAAAGGCTGTATCTATATACTCACAGGCCCCCAACCCACTATATAAATACAGCCTTTCAGAACCCTTGATCTAAGAATAATTACAAGACTCTTCCATGTGAGTGTCAAACTGTACTTCCAGATCCGTTAGAACTTGACCAAAAGATTGGCACCTGATTCTCCTCTCACTTGCACCAATCTAGCTCCATTGACTTTTTTTTGGCCAGCTCTTGATTGGCATCTCCTAGGTGAGAGGAGACTGAAGTCCAGTGTCTGAAGTACATCTTCTGGATGTGACCTTTCTACAGCTCCCTGACTCATCAAGTGGAGGGTGGGGGTGGAAGCAAGGTACTAACTGGGTGGCCTTCCTTCCAGACCTCAAAGCTGATATGTGAAACTGACCTACTGATATCATCTTCACTCTTCTAGACTGCTCTGAATATGATCACCAGGTGTCTTGCTGCAGACTTGAAAGTGGATGGAATCCTTTGTATTTCTCTGCACCCAGGCTGGATTCAAACTGACATGGGAGGAGACATGGTTAGTGATGTCAAGACTCTCTCTATTTTTTTTTATTTATTTTTTTTTTTTTTAAGTAGGACCAACCTTGCATTTCAACACCTTAAAATATGCTGGCTCTCTAGTTCATTCTTACAATACACTAATTACAGGTTTCAGAGTAGTAGCCGTGTTAGTCTGCATCCGATGAAGTGAGCTGTAGCTCATGAAAGCTTATGCTCCAATAAATTTGTTGGTCTCTAAGGTGCCACAAGTACTCCTTTTCTTTTTGCTAATACACTAATTGTAACTGTTGAAGGCCCTGAAGAGCCAGTTGCCTTAACACATCTCATTAGCTAGGAAACTATATTAAGTGCAACATTAAGGAAGCTCTTGCACACCCTTAAGTAGAATTCTATTGCTTGCCTTTCCCCAAGGATACTCCTAATAATTCTTTAATCTTGATCCTCCTAGGCTCCCTTGCAGATGCAAGAAGCTATCCCAGGTATCCTCTCAGTTCTGGCTAATCTCAGTGAAAAAGACAACGGCTCCTTTCTAGACGGGCAAGGGGGAACACTACCATGGTAATCCACACCGTGGACTACAGGATGAGATTGCCAACCAATATTTAACTTCTGGTATTAATGTTTTCATCCAGATCTTTGACTATTTCAACTAGTATATTTTAAAAAAAAACTGTTATCCAATATGTACAGACATTGTGAAGTTTTTAGCTCTGCTATGTAATGGTATTGCTATGTTCAAATAACCTCTGCAAACCCTGAGAAGGAAATGGGACATGGGGAATGATATCTTTTTAGCAAACACTCCAATTTACCAAACCTACAGCTAAGGGGGTGGGGATTATTCCTACTGGATCCCAAAACCAAATCAGTAATAAGACCTACTCTATGGGTAAGAGTTGTAGGTGAGACCATTCCATTCAGTGGCGTTGGGCCCGTTTACAGCAGGCAAAGGGGTTGTTACAGTCCTTGGTCCAAGCTGGAGGGACGTGTCTGGATGACTCCTGCAGGCTGAACCAAACTGATTTACAGTACAAGAGTCACCAGAATATCAGGTCAGGGCTGTTCAGGTGGGTAAAGACTGAAGCTTTAACCCTGGCCACTGCACTTCTGGAGAAGTGTCCCCCTGGTCACGGCACAAGACACTTGTTTTCTTCCTTGCTGTGACCAATTCCCTGGTCCATGTAGGGGTGGGGTTTGCATGTTTGACTCCTAACTTGTCTTTAATAAAAGCTGCTTTTGTTTAAGCAAAAACCACTTGTTTACTGAACTATTCAGAGGCTCTCTACTGGACCTAGCTTAGGAGTCTAGGCCTCTGGCTCAAGGTGCATGAGATCAAATTTCCAGCTGAAAGGCATTGCTCTCTGCCCAGTGCTACTTGAGGGTGGCTGTTAGAGGCTGGCTCAGTTCACTGGTAGTGCCCAAAACATGGAGAGCAACTAATTCTTGAGTACAAAATGTCACTCGTAGCTGGGATAGAGCAGAGATCTCTGAATGCTGACTGAGGTAAGGGTGGAAGCAAAGATTTATTGCAGGAACTACGAAGTGTTTTTCTTTTTCTTTTTTTTTAATTGTTTCTCTTTAAAACAGTACTTGCTGAGGCACTAATTCCTTGGGTCAAGCTGCCTAGTTATTTTAATGGTGTGCCGAAGAATAGCTTCCTTTGTGTGATGAGGTGTGATTTTAATAACAAGGGCCAAAGCTGCTATGAGCTGTCTCTTCCTGGACAGAAGCTATTCTTCAAAACCTGCCCCAGTGCAATCTTGCAAGCTGGCTTAAGATACAGATTCCATGTCCAGGGACCTTGCTTAAGTTTTCACTTTTTTTTTTTCCCCCTCTTCCCCCCCCCCCCCACTCTCATGTCAGAGTACCAATGGCAGATGAACCATAACTAAGTCCCACTGAACCAATGACTGTGGGAGGTGCAAACTATCTTCTACATCATGGGTTCTCAATATGCTATAAAAACTCCACGGCCCACCTGGGTCACAGTAATGGCTTTTCTGCACATAAAAGCCAGGGTCGGTGATAGGGGTTAGCAAGCAGGTCAGTTGGCTGGGGCCTTGTGCTACAGGGCCTCCCACATTGCTCGGTCTCCTGCTTCAGCCCTGGGTGGTAGGGCTCAGGGCCTGGGCTTCAACCCCAGGTTCAGGGCTTAAGCTTTCTGCCCTGGGCCCTAGTGAGTCTAATGCTTGGTGGCCCCCGCCCACCCCTAGGGCAGCCTCAGGCCCCTGGATGAGAACCACTGTTCTACATCTCCTTAGGGTGTTAATACCAGCATCTGGCCTCCTGAAAGAGTGCAGGAGCCCCTACTCGCTCCCCCCCACCCCAAGCAGAAACACTGCCAGCTAGTGGGATACAGACTGGGGCCCCATCCCTGCCTTCCCATGAAGGCAGACACACTAGTGGTGCTTGTGGGGAACAAATAGGGTCAAGGTCTGTTGTTTCCATCACCCCTTCCGTGCAGGGTGGTCTTGGTGTGGAGGCAGGGCAAAGGGGGCTAAGCTTGTATGGGGGAGTAGGCATTGTTGTGGTGTGCCTAGGGTTGCCTTAATCCAATTCTTCCTGGAATTTCCCTGGGTGCTAGAGCCATAAACAAATAGTCCCCTTCTCCTGCAAAGGTGGGAGGGTGAAAACAGAAAGCCTTTAGGTGACTCAGCTCCTCAGAGACAAAAGAGGCTTATGAAACAAATCTGGCACTGCAGCTAATCACTCTGTGTGCAGTGAATTTCAGTGTTAAATCTAGCCAGTGCATTACAGGTGGCCTGGGCTATTCATAGCTCTTCTGTGGCTGAAATAGCTGTACCTTACACCTATGGGACCCTTTGTGTTAAATTCCTTCTTGCTATGCCCATGGGGTGGGGGTACTGCTGCTGCAGCCCTCTCTGGAGATACTACATCTGCACCCTGTCTAATGTTCTCAGTAGTCTCAGAGAGACTTGCGATTAGGTGCGTTCTACAGCTGCCCCTACAAGTGCATCATGGCTGTTCCTAAATTACAACTCCTTCCTTTGTCCTCTGCCTTCTGCACTTACACCCTTCCCCCAGCTGGTGTAACTTTATCACTTCAGGTGATGCAAACTCTAAAATCTGGGTAACTACCCCCAAAGTGCTTTTCATCTAGGCTACCAAACTATTACTGGATGGCACTGACGGTCAGTAGCTATTGCTCAGAATTACAGTCGGTTAAAGGCTCTGTGCTGTTAATCCAGTTGTTGTAATGCTCTTCATAGTCACCTGAGGGCGTTTCAGGGATCCAAATAGAAGCTATTTTTTAAACTCCGTGTAGTTACAGCTTTTCACTTCACAAATACTCCCTCTTGTTCAGACATATCTAATTCTGCTACCCCTTCATTCTGCTTTTTAGAGGGGGAGAAATGAAGCTACTGGTTGAAAACTGGTTCATAACCTGCAGCTGTGTGGCAGCATGTCTACTTTCTGCTCCATATACCCCTCATTCCTTTGACTGCCACTGGCAATCTGAAAGTGTCACCATGTCATAATGACCTGTCCATGGTCCAGTGCTGTGATGCTTGCTGATGGAATGTGTGTGTTTTGCTTTCCTTCACTTGAAGGAAAGGTGCAAAAGAGAAACTGTGGGGTGGGTGGACAGTGCTTTTTTTCATGCCATGTAAAGAAGACACACACAGCTTGTTCTCCCTCCTCTGTGCCCCGCCCCACCCCTCTTCCTCTGATTAGCATGGGTATTTCTTGCCTTTAGAAATGTAGATCTTGTTTACCCTGGAAGAAGCAACGTTGACTAAAAAACTAGTGCAATCATATCCTACGAAGCTAGAAGCTGCTGCAGTTAAGAAGGGTGTTTTAATTGAAGGGTTTGACAGACAAAGCCATGGCACAAATGAGGGATATTAGCCCACAGTGTTGCATCCAGGGCCAATGAATATGGAGTATTGACATTAACACAGAGAAAGCCCTTCCCGGTCTCTCCAGTATCAGTTTAAATGTGGACAGGCTTCAGCCAGTCTGGGTTGCCAAACCCATCTTGGAGAAGAGTTTCCATGTTGGAAGCTGCCCCAAGGCTCTTGCTGGGTGGCCTACGGGTTGAATGTTAGCTCTGGACATAGCACCCTGGGCAGGTTGGGCCATAGGTGGTGTAATATGAGGCCATCAATTCCTGTCATAGGTGCCTTTTCCTCCTGCATGGAATATTCTCCAGAATTCAGCAAAACCCATCTCTAAGAAGTGCTGAACATTGGAAAGTCAATCCTGGAAACCCCCCTAACCACTTCAAGAAAATGTTTATAGATGTTCAATGATTTTCTTCTGGGGTTTGAAGAAGCACTGATGAGGCTAGTGCCCAGAAGTCTTGTGCTCTTCTTCCCCCAGGTTCTCATGAGACCCCTGATGTCAGTTTATTGTGAGATGGCCAGCAACAGAATCAGAAATGCCCATTAGAGTTAGGCATGGCAAGAGAAGAATGACCCATCCCAGTGTCTTTAAGCCACACTAGAGAGCAGACTTGACCAATAGTTTTGGGTATAACTTGAGTAAAATAAAAGAGTCCAATCTGCTGGGCTGACACCTAATATAGGCGGGAGATATACTTGGTAGTCAGTAGGTAGTGCAGTTAGACATCATCACAGGCGAGGGCTGCATGTGTGAGGGGGTATTTCAAACATATTCCCCAAAGGAATTTCCCCAGAGAGGAATATTTTTCTCAGAACACGCTGCTGTCATTCAACATCCCTGTGTAGAAGCTGCTTCAGGGAAACACTGAAGTCTTGTCCCTTTGGCAAGGAACATAAGTAGTACCTGTTCTTTCTCCCATTTCTGTTATACCCAGGCCAGAAGCACCATGTGGGAATGTAGCCCAAACATGCACATGATGTGATTCCAGCCACTCTGCCACTACTCAGGCTAGGAGCTAGGTAATTACAGAAATCCAGGCCTGCAAGTGCTTTAACCGCTTCAACATTTGGGTTTCAAACATCTGTGTGCAGCATGCACATGCACATGCACACCCCTGTGTTCATGTGTATGTCTGGGGCTCAGCTGTGTGTGTTCATGTGTCTCTCTACTGTTCACCCACGTGTCTATGAATGCATGTGAATGTGTCTCTGTGACTCACCTCTGCATGTGCCTATATGTGCCTGCATCTGTGTTCAAGCGTCTCTCTAGAGCGCTCACCTGTGGGTGCATGTGTGTTTCTGGGGTTCACCCTTGTGTGAGTGTGTCTAGGATTCACGTTTGTGTG
This sequence comes from Dermochelys coriacea, assembly GCF_009764565.3. Taxonomy (NCBI): domain Eukaryota; kingdom Metazoa; phylum Chordata; order Testudines; family Dermochelyidae; genus Dermochelys; species Dermochelys coriacea. The sequence continues at coordinate 16,258,825 of NC_050085.1, read as the reverse complement.
TGTGTGTTAGTGTGTCTGGGGCTCACCTTTGTGTGTCTGTGTGTGTGTCTGACCTTTGTGTGTGTGTTAGTGTGTCTGGGGCTCACCCTTGTGTGTGTGGGGGGCTCATCTTTGTGTGTGTTAGTGTGTCTGGGACTCACCCTTGTGTGTCCGTGTGTGTGCCTGTGTCTCACCTTTGTGTGTGTGTTAGTGTGTCTGGGGCTCACCCTTGTGTGTGTGTTAGTGTGTCTGGGGCTCACCCTTGTGTGTCTGTGTGTGTGTCTGTGTCTCACCTTTGTGTGTGTGTTAGTGTGTCTGGGGCTCACCCTTGTGTGTGAGGGGGGCTCATCTTTGTGTGTGTTAGTGTGTCTGGGACTCACCCTTGTGTGTCTGTGTGTCTGACCTTTGTGTGTGTGTCAGTGTGTCTGGGGCTCACCCTTGTGTGTGTGTTAGTGTGTCTGGGGCTCACCCTTGTGTGTGTTAGTGTGTCTGGGGCTCACCTTTGTGTGTGTGTGTGTGTTAGTGGTTTGAGTATTGGCCTGCTAAACTCAGGGTTGTGAGTTCAATCCTTGAGGGGGCCGTTTAGGGATCTGGGGCAAAAATTGGGGATTGGTCCTGCTTTGAGCAGGGGGTTGGACTAGATGATCTCCTGAGGTCCCTTCCAACCCTGATATTCTATGTGCCTGTGCTTAGTGAGTCTGGGGCTCTCTGCTGGGTCCTGTCTGTCCGTCCGGGTCTCGGGGCTGCCAGCCTGGCCGCCTGCCCAGCCCACGTCTGTCCCCCCGCCCCGGGCAGCGGCCATCCCGTACTGAGCATGCGCAGTACAACCTAGGGCGCAAACACGGGCAGGGGGCCGTTTATGCTGCTACACCGGCCGGCGGGCCTAGAACCGCTGCGGCCGGAACCCGGGTGCTGGGGCGCGGGGCCGGGCGGACCGGAGCGTCGCCGGAATTTCCGTGGTGTGTGGAGGGGGGGCGGCCCGGGCGGCGGGCCAGGGATGGTGAGTGCGGGCGGGCCCGGGCCCTCCCCGCTGGGGGGACGGGGGGCTGGGGCGGGGGCGGGCTCGGCTCGGGGAGCCCACCTGCAGCGCGGGGCGGCGGCCTATTCCCCGGGTCCCCGTAGGAAAGGGTCATGGTGGGGGCGGGGGCGGCCCCGGCGGGGGAGCGGTTGGGCGGGGGGGCGGTTGGGGGGGCCCGGCGGGGGAGCGGTTGGGCGGGAGGGCGGTTGGGGGGGCCCGGCGGGGGAGCGGTTGGGGGGGCGGGGGGGGCCCGGCGGGGGAGCGGTTGGGGGGGCGGCGGCGGCGGGGCCCGGCGGGGGAGCGGTTGGGGGGGCGGCGGCGGCGGGGCGGTTGGGGGTGATCAGGGTGGGTGCCTGGTTCAGTTCCTTCCAGTTTTGTGTAGTTCACTGAATGAATGTTCTTATTTTGGCAGTCGTTACTGGTTCTTACAGAGGGAAGAAATCGGTATCAAATATGTTGATATCACGACTACCTTCTCAATTAGCGAAGGCCTCACGATTTGCAGGTAAACAGAACTGTGAAACTAAAATCCCCCTGAGTGCATCTGTGTTAGAACTCCTAGTGCAAAACCTAATTTTGAAGTTTTCAGAGGTAATGAGACTTCCAGAGTTTCTTTTGCCAGCAAGCATTACAAGTCAGGAGAATGAGTCGTTTGTGCTGAAGAACAGTAGGTCACTAATCCTGCTGATTGGTGTGTATTGACACTATTGTGAGGTTTTGACTTAACTTTATACATGATCTTAAGGGGAATTAATGTATTTGGGAGCAGGAGGATTGAATGCTGAGATCTTTTCAGGTTCTTAGGATCTTTCTAGATCTGACTTTTTTCCTGCTCTAGATGTGGGGGTAACCTCTTCAGCTTAATTTTAGCTGGTTCAATTGTACCCTTTTCCTTAAGGTAAAGTGCATGTTTTGCCTTAGTTCAACTCATGGGTAAATTACAGTTTAACCTCTGGTTTCAGAGTAGCAGCCGTGTTAGTCTGTATTCTCAAAAAGAAAAGGAGTACTTGTGGCACCTTAGAGACTAATAAATTTGTTAGTCTCTAAGGTGCCACAAGTACTCCTTTTCTTTTTGAGTTTAACCTCTGCATTCTTTAGTGTTAAACTGTTTTTGAACATAGTGGTCCAAATAATTATTTGAAATTTCCTGTGTATTTGAACCATGGGCCCACAAAAGCAACATCAGTAACTATATACTGTAGTTATACCACTGTGGCACATTTAAGCCAGGTTTTTCCCTTCCTGTCCCTCCTTAGCCAAACACATACCATGGACCTGACTTGTCATCCATCCCCTCTCTTGGGTGCACCACTAGGAGCTCCTCCAACACCTGAGTGAGGGAGAGAGACAGAGTTAGGCTGGGATCATCCCATAACCCACCCCAATGCACTTGGCCCCAGCATTCCATTCTTTCTTCTGGGGAAACCATGAGATGCAGGAGTCTTCCATCTCCTGAGGAGTGGGAGGGGAAAAGAGCTGGACTGGCCTCCCCTCAACCAGACCCGCATGCCCATATCTTCCCACAGATAACATCCCACTGCTGGTGCAGGCTACTGTAGTAGAAGTCTGTGTTGCAATCCTGAAGGTTCAGGGTTCAAACCCGGCCAGTGGCGCACGATTTGTGGGTTGTTACAGCTGTACGCAATAGAATGTGTGTGTTTATTCAAAGGAAAAAGACAAAGTAGTTTTTTGTATGCAATTTTCTATGTTAACCTAAATTACTTTTTCCTGCAAACTCACCCACTCAGAAGTTAAGAAATGACAGTTTTATGCCTCCCAATGCACTTTAATTTGACCCATTGTGCATATGCGTTGATAGTCTTTAATTACGTGGTTGTGCACTATGTTTTCCACATGACCCCACTTCATTCAGTGAACAGAATGGATGCACAAGGGGTGGAATTACAATTGCACAGGCGAGAGTAAATTTGGCTTCCAAGTGCTTGAATTTGCAACCTAAATAACTTTTAAAGTAGCTTTTGGGGCATAATTTTAATATTTAGCTATTTTAAAGGTAGACACTCATGTTATGTGTTCTTCAAGAAGTTTAAATAAAACTCTTGTTTTTTTGAGGACTTTTTTTGCCAAGATCAGTGTCTTCTGTGCTGTGCTCTGGTCCTACATCTGCAAATTACAGCACACAACCCTCTAATAAGAATGGAGCCCAACCTCAGCGCTGGTATGCACTGGACCCTGAACTGGAAGAAATGCTGGTCCCCAGAAAAATGTCCATCAGCCCTTTAGAAAGCTGGCTGACTGTTAGATACTCTCTCCCTAAAGTGGAGATCATCAATGTTCATGAAAAGCTAGGTTATGAGCCTACCCAACAATATGACTATCCCCCATGTGAAGGGGGAGCTGATGTGGAGGAAGAGGAAGGAGAAGTCAGCACTAACAAGGTTGAGTGTAAGAATGTGTTGAAGATCCGTAGGAGGAAAATGAATCGGCATAAGTACAAAAAGCTGCTCAAACGAACACGTTTTTTGCGGAGGAAGGTACTAGATGGTCGCAGGAAGAAACGTCAGGTGAGATTGGGTTAAACAGTCCAGCAAATCAACAGAGGCATATTTTCAAAAAGTGGCTGGTACTTTCTTTAGATATGGCTAGCAGTTTATGTGGTGCTTTTAATCTAGAATTGACTTGTGAAAAGCAGCAGCAATCTGATTGGAGCAATTCCAGTGCATTGGGCTGGTGGCTTTGCAGATCATGCTGGTTTCGGAACCCTCTGAACTTTTTGGTTTGTTTTTTGACCTGGATGTGCTTGGCCAATTATTTAATATTTGTGTAGCTGGAAAGAGATGTATTAAACTTTGAATGATACATCGCTATGCATGGTGATCTATCTTGACATTCAAATAATTTGAAAAGATGAATGGTTACAACTTCTTCAGTGGATAAAAATAATCTCTTGACATAGGCACCAACGAGTATTACACATGCCCAAGATGTGTTTGGATAGTTGGTGTAATAACCATTTTCTACCTGTCTTGCCAGCATCCTCAATTGATGTGCACAGAGCAGCCAGTGTCAGCAGCTGTAAGGAGAAAATATCACACTGCACTCCTGCCCAGAAGCATTTTACTTTCTAGAATGGGGTAGGAGGGAAGGACTTGGGTCCACATTCAGACTGCTGGAGGCAGATGCAACTCCATTGGTTGTATGGGCTACTTAGCTCTGCCTTTCCACAGCCCACAGTTCTTCTATGCTTCAAATTTTCATCCCTGTTCTAGTCTTTCTCCCACCACACATGTCCTTAGAAGGCGTTTGTGTCTTGTTTGTCCCTTCAAGTTTAAAGAGCCAGTGTTAAAGGTCCCATTTCCTTTCTTAATCCCTATTGGATACTAGTTTTTTTATCATTTGAACTCGTTAAATATGTCTCTGTTTTCAGTATTTCTAATGGAACATTTCTAAAATGCAGTTATATGGCATTTGAAATGCATTTTCTGCAATAAGAACTAGAGCATATTCTGAGAAGCGGGATAGGCTGCCTAGGTAATGTACTGCTTCCTTCATACAGATAACACCCAGCTTCTCTTTAGGATGCTTTTTATGCAGTGGGATATCTTGGTTTGAACGTGTCTCTTCCAAGAGAGCTCACAGTTGTCCCTTTTTCTTTTCAGGCAAAGTTTGAAAAAGATCTGAAACGCATCTGGAGGAGAGCTGGGTTGAAAAAGCCTTCTGAGAGCTGGCAGCTGCCCAAGATATTTGTGAGAACTAAGTGACTGGAACACCTCAAATGTGTTTTGGCATTTAATTGTAACTAAAAGGTATTTAAAATAAGTCAAAGTTGTTTTAACTTTGTTCTGAATGATGAGATCAGAGGTGTGTAGATGTTTAAAATCTTGGTGAGGAGATCATTCCGAACCCTGTGCAATACTGGCTATTGAAATAATAAAGTGCCATTTGCTGAAAAAAGCCTGTGGGTATAACTACTAAAAATGACCTGAGTTAAAAATCAATTTGTGGGTTCATTTGCTCAAGTCAGCCCTCTGTCTTCCCCTCTATCTAGCTGCATGGAGAAGAGAGGGGAAATAGAGCAAGTAAGGTTCTGAATAAAATGACCCAACCCACAGGACTTGCCAGTTCTGAGGAATATTCTCATGGAGTTCCAGTGAGAGCCAGATTGGGACCAATTTGCTGCGAGGGACTGAGATCAAGGCTGATCCAGCTGTTCTCAATTTTCTTAGTGAAAGGCATAAGGCAGAAAAGATCCTGCACATACCTTCCTCCTAGATCAGGGCCTTTTTGTATTGGTAATAAGTCCTTGGAAGTGTAACCGCCCTAGCACATAGTATCCAGTCCCAAATGGGGATATGAATGTGGTAGGCTTTGTTACCTTGGTGGAGATGGAATGAGAGAATCACAAGTATGATACAATAGTCTTAATGTGGCGAGAGGAAAGCATTCCCTGCTGCACCAATGGCCTCTTAGTGTGAGAGGGACTGCACCTCATACTGGTGACCATCACATCTCAAATGTTCCTACAGGAGAAGCTCTCTGTTGGTTGTAAAATAGTGGCATACTGCCTGTTACATACCTGCGAGGCTTAATGTCTCATTCTCCTTATACATCCTGCTACTTGCTTCTCAAGACAGCCGGTGAACAGCATTATTTCTTTCAGAGTAGCAGCCGTGTTAGTCTGTATTCGCAAAAAGAAAAGCAGTACTTGTGGCACCTTAGAGACTAACAAATTTATTAGAGCATAAGCTTTCGTGAGCTACAGCTCACTTCATCGGATGCATTTCCGATGCATCACGAAGCTCACGAAAGCTTATGCTCTAATAAATTTGTTTGCATTATTTCTGTAGCAGAGTTGGGGCAGGAGTAGAAGTTGCATTAATCAGCATTACAAAATACAATGCAGTTCCACTCGTCTGAAGCCTCAGTGTGCACCTTCTTCAAGTGAAAGCATTCAACAACAGTCCTGAAGAGAAGAAGCAACTAAAGATCTTTATTTGTATTGTCTGAACCATTTTTAGTGGGGGTCTAGAGTCCTGGTTTCTGTTTTTGACCCTTCTTTGACTTGCACTGGGGCAAGTCACTTTCCCTCTCCATGCCTCAATCTTTCCATCTGTGAGGTGAAATACCATATCCCACCAGAGACAGATGATGAAAACAATTAGAGGTGATCTCCTATGAAAAGAGATGAAAAAGACTGAGGCATTTGAGTTTGGAGGGATTATATTAGAGGTATACAAAATAATAAATGGTGCATAGGTGATAAATTGCGTGCTCCTGTTCCTTCCTTCATAATCCAAGAATAAGGGGACACCTGATTAAACCAAAAGACAACAAAATTAAAAGCGAATAAAAGAATATACTTCAAGTACATTGGCCTGTTGAACTCATTGCTACAGGGTAACATTTAGATTAATTTCTGTTGTATCCTTCTGTAGGTCATCTGCTGATGCGATCAAAAGACACCTGCTATGCTTCTGGCTGTCAGTAGATGGCAGTAGAATCAAGGCCCTCTGAAATGCCATAGGAGTTCTTGTATTTTAAAGAATTGGTTTCAGAGTAGCAGCAGTGTTAGTCTGTATTTGCAAAAAGAAAAGAATACTTGTCTTTAAGGTGCCACAAGTACTCCTTTTCTTTTTTTAAAGAATTGGGGGGGGGGTGTAAAAATCATTATTCTTGACAGAAGCATATTGCTATAATGAGAGGTTTATTAAATTGATCAGAGGGGTAGCCATGTTAGCCTGCATCCACAAAAACAATCAGGAGTCTGGTGGTACCTTTAAAGACTAACAGAATTATTTTGGCATAAGCTTTTGTGGGTAAAAACCCCCACTTCTTCAGATTAAATTGAAGTGACCCTTGAGTCACATGCAGAAATAAAACATTGCTAAGGTTGGTGGATTTTCCAGACTATAGGCTCAAGTCTGGTATAGCAGGTGACTTTGATCAGCGCTTTAAAAACAACCCCCTGCCTCCTTGTCAAGCTTTAAAAAGGGCTACAGCTGCAATTCTTTTTAACCAGCTCAAACAGGGCTTTTTTCAGCCTATTCCTTCAGGGCTCCAATCAATAAGGGGAGCGCTTAACCCTCTGCATTAAAAAGTCCCTGTATGTAATGCTGGCTCTAGATTTCAGGGGTGTGGTCCATATTCAGCAGGCACCCAGGGGTCACTGAAGAGTCTGAATTTGTTACAGTGTAACTGCACCACAGTGCCTTGCTGTCTGGTCCTTTCAGTCTGGCCTCTCTGAGCAGGCGCCTAGAGTATTATCTCATTTGGAGTGAGGCTCTTGGGTTTTTTTTTTTTTTTTTTTAATCCCTTCATGCTCATTCCTATGGGCTGTATTCGCAGCTCTGTCACTCCCGTTCCTGCTGCTTTTGGGACTGGCTCTTAGGCCTCTCACTTATTGCCCTCCTGTGTGAACAATCAATCTGTGTGTTTCTAGGGTGCTGGTTGCTGTGGTAGCGGGGGGGGAGGTCTTCAAAATTACAAGCTGCTGTGATGTTCTCTGCTCTTGCCAGCCTGAGCAGACAGAATCCTGTGACTCCTGCTTTTAATCCAGAAGCACTGATATGCCATCCCATCTTCCAGCCTAACGCGTGTGAGAGTGATTGGAATGTGGCAACTGGTGTGAGGTGCGTGTGTCCCTGACTTTCCCTGTGATAGTCTGGGGAATGTTGATAGCGGTGCCACAAACACGGTTGTACTCTCCCTCTTTTTGTAACTCGGAAGTGAACATACAGAGACTGGCCATGTACATCAAATATCCATGGCCATCTTAACCAATTCCCCTTTACTATTTCAGGGGGTGCGGAGTTGGGGTCATGGCTTTGTGGGTTGTTCTGATCTCACTCTACCTTGGAATCTACTGGGCATGCCATAGGAAAGAACATAACGTGCAAAGCTCTTTAGTCTTTGGGTAGGAGAGCAGTGTCTGTCATTGTTGCACTGCCTGCAGTAGTCACTTGGGAAGGCTGTGGAACACAAAGCAGCTCACTGCAGTCATGTCTGGTAGCTCAAGAGTGGAGGGGGGGAATTTGTCATATTCTGGGATTAGCCCAATAGCATTAAAGCCACCTCTTGATATGACCACCCCATTCTTTAACGCCGAATCAGCTGCTAGGAAAGAATTCTGAAACGCTTGAAGTTCCATGGTACAGACCTCATGCAATTCTTCACCTTCTACAAGAGCTGGATTGTTTCGTTACAGGGCAGGCACCGTGTTACAGCTGGAGGTCTCTGTAGTGAATTCCATCTCTTCACTAAGTATAAGTTTGATTATATCTGCCCTCTAAATCATAGTTCAGCACATATAGTCATCATCTTTACATTTACTAAACATAATGGCTGCCTAATCTGCTGGTATATGGCAGTACTGTGTAATTTGCAATGGTGTTTACAAATAAGCCCCAGTATGTTCCTATATAATTAAAGGGTGGGGACAAGACATTTGTGCCCTGCTCTTAGTCGTGTATTTTTTTTCTAGGTGGGGTTGCATGGTTAAATCATGGTTATCCTAAAGCAATGGTTTTCAACCTTTTTTCATTTGCAGACCCCTAAAAAATTTCAAAGAGCGGTGCGAATCCTTTGGAAATCTTAGACATAGTCTGCGGACCCCAGGCTGAAACTCACTGTCGTAAAGCATGGTTGAAATCTCTCATGCTGTTTCAGTGCCAGACACTATACGGACACACAGACACACACATCCAGGCTCTCATTCTCTCTGTGTAATCCTCCACCAAGATTAAAATCACCGTGTCCTAGCTCGCTCAATGACAGATCAGGTTTTCTACCCTAATATAGCCCTTCATCCTTTGGGTTAACCTCATCCTGCTCTTGTTGGGGAGGAATAGATGAAAGAGAGTTCCCCATATTTGTCTGTAGGGGAAGCACCAGCACATAATATTCCATTCTGGAAACCTTATGAACTTCTACTGGCTGGAAATATATATACATCTATATGTGTATGCACACATATGTATGTGTAGCTATGGTAGCGGCTGAAAGCCTGTAAAAGGACATGCTTTGACCTTTATCCAACTCAGATAAATCAAGAGGTTTCAAGGATTCTTCCTTCATCTCCCTATTACGGTTGAAAAACAGCAGGAAGCTGCCAGAGGAACCCATGCTAAGTATTCCAGAGACTGGAGCTATCCAGGGAAGACAACATGATGGATGTTTGAAACTGGGACTCAGACATCACTCAGGAAGGAGCTCTGAAACCTGGAATCTGAAACCAATTATACGCATGAACCCCATCCCCTCCCCCCCCGTGCTTGGGTTATGTGTGCTTGAATACAGAGAGCAAACTAGACTGTTGAGCAGAATATTGTGTCTCATTCAGTCTGGTAGTTTTATCGTCTGGCTCAACGTGGTCACAGAGCTACCTGGTTTGAACGGAAACCATGGTTTGGATCTCAGATAGGAATACAGTTGTTCTCCAAAGAGATATAAAGGGGCTGTATTCTGTTCCCCATCAGTCAAAGCAGTTTATAAACCTCGCACAAACGGCCTGCTCCCTTCCCAGGACACAGCAACACGGTGACGTGAAACAGCTGGGATGGGCTGAATCTGCTGCAGGACTGGCAGCTCATAATGGTGATGGGCAAACTTCAGAAGGGCTGGGAGTTTCTCCATTTAGATACATGTGACACTGTTATCAGTGTCGTAACGAGGTGCTGATTGAAATGTATCCCACCTGCTCCAGTCTAGATGCTGAACTGGAAAAATCTCAGGAGTCCAGATGTTTGAGATTCCCAGTGGTTTCTGGTTCTGAAATAATAGCTCCTGCATTCAAAATATCCTGAGCTCAAGATATCTGTCAAATGCTGGGGCAGATCCTCAGCTGGCGTTGATCGATGTAGTTCCCTTGACTTCACTGGAGATACATTGATTTATAGCAGCTGAGAATCAGGTCCGTTATGTCGGTTGGTGACGTGGCGTTGGGGTAAAGCCCATGTAGACAGAACTCCTTGCTGGCCACTGGCTTTTTAACCACTGGAGTGTCCACTCCTGTTCACAGCAGGTCTACAAGCTATGGTGAAAATAAATCCACAGTTCCCAGGGGTCTGGCTGCAGTAGCAATCACTCCATTGGTAGCAGTGGGAGATTTTTAGGATAAGGCTGGTGCACACATGGCCTGTGATACTGAAATTTTGGGAGGAGTCTATTCCAAGTGAGCTTTTATAAAGCACAAACTGAAATTTCAAATCCTGTCTCATCACCAGTCAAACAGGAAACTATCCATATGTGGAGTAAAGCTTTTTGGTAACGAGGATCAAATTGAAAGGCTGCCTACCACACTCAAGATTCCCAGGTGGTGTCCTGTTCAAATATTAGCCAGGCCGTGGACGGTTTAGTTTCCAAGGTCAGACAAGATTGGTGCATTCAGTCCAATATGGCCATGAATATCAAATTGAAATGGATGAAAGATAGCAACAGGTCCACCCTGTGTTAGTCACAACACTGCAGCATTCTCCTTGTGCGAAAACCACACCTGATTCAAGTGATCCTGTTACATGTGCTGCATGTGCAAGCATTAGCTTGACTGTCTTCTGGGCAACTTTGACAGCTGGAGTAATTCCTACCATACAAGTAGTGATGGATGAACCTCCAAAGATGTGGAATTTGGGTTTGAGTCAGAGAAACACAGATTTGAGCTGCTTATCCAAACCGTGGGCTGCAAATCTCCTGAGAACAGGCTTCTTGGGAATATTTCTGCTCCAGGCTGACTTTAATCAGCTCTCAGCCCATGCTTCACTGGGTTCTGAAACTGTCACCAGCCCTGCCAGCAACTCTGATTTGGCTTCCCCTCCCAGTGGCAGAACCAAAGGGAGAGACCCTGCTCCTGTATGAGCCTTGGAATAGTTCAGGGAACTACTACATACAAGGTCGTCCTCAAAATACCAAGAGACCAGCCTCTTGCGTGTGTCTGCACCAAGCACCGCAGGGCGAGGCCTGGATATAATGGGGCAGGGAATGTGCCCAGAGCTCTTTCAAAGCTTTGATCAAGGCCTGGTGTTGGTTTGAGTTGTGTGTGAAGGTTCAGGTGACCCCGTGCTAATCCGAAAGCACTGGAGAGAGCTGGAAGAAACCCGCTTGCCAGTTTATGCTGGCGCTGCCCACATAATGGAGCCTTGTCAGGGTGACACGCTTCCTCCAAACAGTATGGACTGAAACAGCTCTTTATGATGTGTACTGGCAGCAAGTCCTGCTGTGATCTCATAGGAGCAGGCACATGTGTCTGAAGTGCTGGGTACAGGCTGCGGGGTGCCCAGTAGACCCAGCCGTGTGTGGCTGTAAAAGAAAATGTGAAAGGAAGTTATTCTTCACGGTGTTGTATTGGCTGCTGGAAGATTTCACTAAGTTGCAAAGCAAATTTCCTTCCGTTTGCAGCCTGAGGGGTTCCATCTGTGCTCAGTGCTAAGACTCTGATGCCAAGGGCCAGGTTCCTAGTGTGTATTTTGGGCACCATCCTCTTTGCTTGAGTCATTAAGGCTCCAGGGCAATCTCAGATGAAGGGGCACATGCCAGGGATCTTTTCTACCCCATCTAATTCCCGCCTCCACTGTGCCCTGGAAGTTTTACGAGCGGCTTGTGAACAATGCCTACCTTTCAGAGAGTGAAGTGCCGAGTTCCCCTGCTGTTGATCAGCTAGCTGCTGATTGGATTTATTAAAAATCCAGAGGTACTGCAGCCCAATAATTCCTGAGCAAAAACAATGGGGGCGTTTACACCAGTGAGCTAATAGGGATTCTGCCAGGTTAAAAACAATGGGCCAAATCTTTAGCTGATGTAAATAGGCATGTTTCCGTTAACTTCAATGGGATTGAGCTGAGGAGGACCTGGCCCCATGTATTTTAAAAGTAAATGGTCCTGAGCTGCTGTAAACTGGTGGGATTCCAGTGAAGTTAATGAAATTGTGCTGATTGCCATCAGTGGAGGATCTGGCGCAAATGATCTTTCAATGATGCTAACAGCACTGTCGATAATGAAACCTGATTGTGAAAAAAAATATTGTTAAAAAGTCCTGCCTTGGACTTTGTGTATTGAAATGCTGAGTTAGGCTCAGTCCTACAATGTGCAGAGGAGGACTGGTCAAAAATGACATGGATTTTCCACATAAAATGCAAAAGAAACAAAACCTTTTTTTCTTTTTTAAATTTCAGGTGGAATTTTTCAATTTTTCATCTAATTGTAATGAGAAATTTCATGTGCATTTGCTCTGAACCAAAAACATTTGTTTTGATTCTATTCAAACCAATCAATCAACCATCTCTTTCTCTCTGGGGAACTTTTAGTTCTCCTCTCCCTGTCTTTCTTTTCCCCCTCTTGATGGGAGAGAAGCTGGCGGGGGTGGGAGAAAGAGGCAAAAACTGGAAGTAATTTGGTTTCAATTCAAAGTCAAAGCTCTCATTTTATTTTGATGGAACAGCCGAACATTTCAAATGATACGACAAATTCACGGGGATTTTGTTATCGTCCGAAAAGCCATTTTTCTTCACAAAATCTTTAAGGGAGCTCAACCAGCTGTGGTGCTGGGTGAGTTCTGGTGGGGCTGAGTTCTCTGCCTTTTCACTGACATGAACAGCACTTGGAGGACTCGCAGCATTGAGCGCTCAGTAAGTCCTGTGAATAGTCCTGGAGTGACGTAGCGCCAGGCTGCTAAGAGGCAAAGCCCCCCCCCCCCGAGGGTGTGGCAAGCTCCATAAAAATAAAGATTTTGGAAATATTTAAGACTTTATATTTGAAGTGGATTTGCAAAACTTGGCAGAGGCCTCACAGCTGAACTGTGACCCAAGCCAGCGGTGGGGGTGAGCTGAAGCAGAATAATGATCAACCGGGTACAAAGCGTGCTAAAAGCGAGAACGGTAAAAAAGGACTGAGGTGTGGATATGGCCACCAATGTGACTGCAGGTTAATGGCACCGTCTTACTCAGCAGCTCTGCTCCTTGGGTGACTTTGAGTCAGATCCGTTTCTTCTACTGACAAAGTGTTCTCGCTCCTGGTAGCTTTGCAGGGCCAGCTCAGCCATGAAAGAGCCAGCTGGATTCAGGTCAGAATTGTCCTGAGGGCAGAAGCTTTGAAAGAGGTCATCATGGCAGCCATCCCTCCAGACCAGACCGCCCTGCTTTGGCTCCTCAGGGCATCCATACTGTTCCAATCAGGGGTGCTGGAACAATTTTTATAGCGGGGCTGCTGCTGATGGAAACCATATATATGGTGTTTGTTATTTCTACTTCAAGCCAGGGTGTGCGGCAGCACCCCTAGTTCCAGCCCCCCTAGTTCCAATTACTGTCCAAAAGTTGTTGCTGCACTGCAGCCTCAAACCTGCTTAATGTAGGTAGCTAAACGAGCAGCCTTCACAGAACTGCCATTGTCTGAGCAGTTTTACCTTTCTTAGGTGTGAGGAGGGGAATGACCTAGGTTGTTACCAGCCTCCTGCCATGTGTAAGGCAATCTCCCTTGGCTTGTCCTAAGGTAGGGAGAGCCAAATCTCCTACTTTTGGACAATACCAGCCATTCCTTGTGGAAGGGATGTGGGCTGCTGGGCCCTCCAGAAAAGCAGGAAACTTTTCCTCACCAGGAATCTGTGGAGGATTCTTGCCAGGGTCCACATTTGATCTGGAGAGGAAGAGGGTGGCAAATGAGGATGCTACACACAGGGCGGGAGTGGTTTTCATTATTATACAAAGGGGTTGCAGAACACAAGGGAGGGTGAATGAAAATGTACAGGCCAGCAAATCACGTCTACATAGAGAATGCACACAAAGAGGGCTTTGTCTGGCCTGTGGCGTCTCTCCATCTCCTCCACAGCGCGAGCTGCAAAATTCAGGCCCAAATTTAAAATCCCCCCAAATCCAGGCTGAGCTGCCCCCTGTGTTTTGGTCCTTTCATTTCTAGGGCGAACAAAGAGTAACAGTTCGCAGAACCAGAGCTGTTTGTCGGTAGGTTTGGAAGGATGACATTTTTACTGGTCAATGTCATTAAATGGCAATGACACCCACAAACTTACAAAAAATATTTCCATTGATAAAATTTGCAGCTAGGCAAAGTAAGCAAAACGCTGCTTGAGAACAAGTTTGAGTTCAGGATATTTATTTTGTATATGCATGTGATGTTGATCATCTGCGTTTTAACTGTTCTAAAGCTTCAGCTTTTTTTTGAATCTCAGCCTCTTCTGTAATTATTGACTGACCCCCTTCATTTTCTGATCCCCCCATAATTTCACATACAAGTGTGAATATTTAAATGGATACAAATAAAACAAAAATGCGTAACACCCTTAATTTTGCACAGCTGTGAAAATGTAAATCAATACACGCAGAAAAAATGCTTAAAAATAAACTAGCTTATGCTCAAATAAATTTGTTAGTCTCTAAGGTGCCACAAGTCCTCCTTTTCTTTTTGCGAATACAGACTAACACGGCTGCTACTCTTAAACCTAAAAATAAACTGTTATCCATCAAAATGATTAAAAACATAAAAATGGAATTCTGGCAACCCTATTTATAGGGCACAAACTCCTACTAATTAGCTTAGACCTGCCTGTGGGTGGGGCTCCTATAAATGGTCTGTCCTCCATTTTGGCTTCTTTCTGCAAAGACTCAGCTTGTGGTGCAGGGAGCAACTATCAGCAGGTATGATGTCAATAAAAGAAAGAGAAAAGAGACTAGGGAAGGAAGAACCAGGAGGTGGGGAAGAGCCATGATAAAGGCTGGGATTGAGCGCATGATCCCTTTCCAGCTGGAAAGTAGGGGAGAAGACAAAAACCCCTAGTTCTGCCTTGGAATTCCCTGGGATAGGAGGCAGGCAAACATGTAGGGCTGGACTCTGATCTCAGTTACACTGGGAAAGCCAGGGAGATGCCACTGAAGTCCTTACTACCCAGTTCTATCATCAGTAAACCTGAGATGGAAACTCAGGCACATAGTGGTGAAGTGACTTGCCCAAAGTCACCCAGCAAGCCAGTGGCAGAGCCAGGAAAGGGACCCCTGGATCTCTATCCACTAGGCAGCACTGCATCCTGACGTAAAACCAGACTAAACAAGAGGAGAATGAGAAACTCCTACCCTCTTTGTGCCAGTTGGTTCCGCCTATTTTAATTTTTGCCCCAGAATACCCCCAGTTGATACTGGTTTAGCTTAGCATTGCTCACAAGCAATTTTGAAATCTTGCTTGGTGAAAACAGACTTCCTACTGTAGCTCCCGACAGCTAATCACGGTGGGAGGGCTTCCCTCCAGCAAGCCATACGAGGCTAATCAGCCACAGCAGGGAAATAGAGGGGGGCAAATGAAGGGGAAATGTGCTTGGATGAGTGACAGGAGATGTAATAAGTGGCTGTCTACCTCCTGCCATGAGGAGGTTCTGGGGTTTGCAGATGGGTGGCCAGCTTTTCTCTGATTTCCCGGCTCTTTACCGTCTCTTTGTGTGGTGTCCAGTGCTGAGCTGGTGTCAGAGACAAGCTTCCTCCAGCTTGGAGCAGGAACTTTTAAAGAGCTTTTTCAGCAGACTCCCTGATCTGAGCAGCATGAGCTGTGGCGCTGTTGGAAGAGATGAAAAGGGCCTGCTGCACTGTTTGGCATGCTCTCTTCTTGCCCAGCATTTCTGTGGGCCTATATTTGCAACTGCTATACTGAGCAGTTGCAAGGGATGGACAAAGCAAGGAGAAATATAAAGCATCTCTACCTTAAACTTAGAGCAAGCACAGATCCACTCCACTCCAGGCAAACCTAGCTCTTGTTTTCCTGTCTGGAAGTTTCGCACAGGATAAAATTCTAAGTGCAGAGTTGGGATCTGATGTATGCAGCCAAGAGGAGGGTTCTGCCATGCATTTAAAGGGGGATGCCAGATTAAACAAAAAGTAAGGGGTGGGGAAGGTAGTTTGCTTGATATGAATTTAAGGAGCATTGTCCAGTATGGATCTTAGTCCAAATCAGCTCTGATGCGTTCATAAATTTTGACTTGAACTTAGTGAGTGACTCTCGCTTCTCCCTCACCCTGATCACAGTTACTGGCCTTCTCACTGTTCTGCAAGCTGCTTTGTAAGGAGTGCAGTAGGTTTGATGCACGAGGCAGGTTTTCAAAGAGGCCTCCCTCAACATTCTAAAAGAGCATGTCCCCTTTTTGTGTACACTTTTTTCATGTCCCCATTTCCAGGCACGCGGAATATCAACTCTGTAACGACTGGGGGTAGGGGATTTGTGATTCTGTAATCTCTGACTGCTGGTCAGGGGCTTCCACTCCAGAGTATTAAAGATTTCCTGGTATCTTTTTGCAAGAATAGGGGTGCTAGCCCCAGTGTCCTGGCCAGATTCCCATTTCCACCTGCCTGAATTCCCCTGCAGTTTTATTCGGATATGGGATTCTTCTTCACTTCCTGTTCTAAACTATTGTGCAGTGTTTCTATGTGCTTTTATGTTCCACCTCAGAAGTGGCTGCATTTCAGTAATGCGTGACCGTGGTTGTTGTGCCCAGCTCTTTGGGATGAAGTTGCTATGTCAATGTCTCTTTCACCCTCCCAGGCAACATTTTTCCCATTTCAGTTTGCTGTGAATGAATGCCTTGCCTGCTGCCTTGCACAGTAAACCAAACTCTCTTCTTTGTACCTCCTCTTCCCAGCTCCCTGTTCAAACAGCCCATCTGCAAAGAACTGACCGCGGCTTGCCCCCCTTTCTGTAGTGGTCTGGCAGAAGCCCCCCTACGCTTCCTGGCTTGAAAAAGCCCATTTTCTGTAAACTGGTAAACTCTGTATTTCTCTAAATCCAATCCATCCCCTCGGACCCGCATGCTCTGGAAGTTAATGTTGCTAGACCCATCTTCTAGGGCATTGTCTCTCTTTCATGAGTCCTCCAGGGCCACTCGGAGAGCGATCAACCTGCAAAATGAAGATTAGGAATGATGGAGAGATGCTTTTCAGCCGTGGTTTCAGAAATTGTACTTTTCCGAGGCCACAGTGACTTATGACAATTATTAATTTCTTGGTTAACGGCTGGTTGCTCTCAATGGGTCTTCGTGGATAATGAACAGGTAAAATTACCCTCAGCTGGTTTCACAAATGAAACTGATTATAATGAAGCTTATTAGAACACTAGATCCTCAGGCCCACAAGAGTGCGCTGCGAGGTTCCACATTACAGCATTCCTTACAGAGGAGCTAGTGCATTACTAACTACCGCAGTAACATTCAGGACCTACTAAGATAAGGTTTGAGTAAGATATATGGCCCAGCCCCTCAAAGGTATTTAGATTCCTAACTCCCATTGGTTCCAATGAGAGTTAGGTACCTAAATACCTTAGAGGAGCTGGGCCTAGGAGCCAGGAACACTGATTCCCTCTATGGCCTTTGGCAAGTTACTTAATCAGTTCAGCGTCCTCAGTTCTAAAATTGGGAATAACCATCCTTATCTGCCTGACAAGGGTGTTGTGAGACTAAATTAACTGGTGCTCTGTAGGGCATTGTGGCCCTTGGATGGAAGGCGTAATAGAGGTGCAAACGGTGATCATTAAAAGTGGGGGGATGTAGGTTTCCAAGCAGAGAGAAACACGTGGCATCCAATTTCCAGAGGTGGTCAACAGCAGCAGCTCCCTGTTATGTTCAGCTGGAACTGGGGATGTTCAGCACTTCTGAAAATCGGGCCCAGAATGTATATACAATTAAACACAAGTTGCCCTTTCAAAGCAGCCCCAAGTGTGAAAAGCTGACCCAGCTCCGTGTTTACAGCTCTGAATTTAGCAACAGGCTTATATGGCATTCTGGAGGGCAGGCTTCTTGAAGCCCAAATGATGTTTTCTTTTCTTGTAAATGAAGTGGTCTGGAAACCCTCGGAAAATAATAAACCCTCTTGGGAGGCAGCCTCCAAGCACTCTTTTCAGGACAAAGCTATTGATTTTCCCAGCCCTCTTTCTCTCTCTCCATCATTTGCGATCTCAAAATAAGCTGCTGGGCTTGCAATGTCGCTGCCTCATTATTATAGGCGGGCAGAACTGATGGGCTGCAATTAGCATGGGGAACGGAGTCCCTTCAAAAGCTAGTTTCACCAGAGCCTGGTTCTCATGTGGGGAGGGGCTAGACAATGTGGTTTCAAGCACGAGGCTGATGGTCAGAAAAGTGACTCTGAAAATGACACCTTTTTGCAGCACGGGATCCACTCCCTGAGTACCTTTGAGTCCTGCCTGCTTCCGTTAGTCAATGAAATAGCATGAAGCGCTCGCGGTGTGGCCCCTGAGGTCTAGGCGGTGGACGACTGGCTTGCCGCTGCCCTCGGAGAGGCCGAGGACTGGCCCTTCAGCCCTCTTCACCAGCACCAAATTCACTCACGCTTCAGCAGTGGTTATTTCCAAAGGTAAATGAGGGGACGTTCCAGGGAGGAGGAGCAGCCTAGCGCCTGTTAGAGGTGTCACAGCTCGCCGGTGAATGAAAGAGGGGTCAAGGAGAACGGAGAAGGAATCCAGGCTTGATCCAAAGTCAGTGGCAGTCGATGTGCGCATGCTGAACCCCATCACCCCAAATACAAGCAGAACTGTAGGACTTCGTGCTGCTGGCTATTGCAGCTAGGGGAACCTGCTTAGAACAGGTTTCAGAGTGGTAGCCATGTTAATCTGTATCAGCAAAAAACCGAGGAGTCCTTGTGACACCTTAGAGACTAACAAATTTATTTGGGCATAAGCTTTTGTGAGCCAAAACCCACTTCAACAACAGCTGTCTCCCATCATAGGCTTCAGTCAGCTTCACATGGGTTCAGGGTTTCGACCGTGAGGTTCTAGTTGTAGGGTGAGGGCCACTGTTAGAAGAGGGTTCAGAGTGGTAGCCACGTTAGTCTGTATCAGCAAATATAATGAAGAGTCCTTGTGTCACCTTAGAGACCAACAAATTTATTTGGGCATAAGCTTTCATGGGCTAGAACCCACTTATGCCCAAATAAATTTGTTAGTCTCTAAGGTGCTGCAAGGACTCCTCCTTGTTTTTGTTAGAAGAGGGTTTATTGTGATGCAAAGATGGAATGAAGGGTGTCTTGACTGGACTCCCAATCTGTGCTATGCCTTGGACTTCTGCACCAGCCAACACCTGATATGGCCCCATCTAGTGTGTGTGACCAAGGAGGCAGTGTGGGCAAGTGGATAGAGCCCTGGACTGTTTTTTTCCTCCGGCTTGGCCACTAGCTTGCTGGGTGACCTTGGGTAAGTAAGTACGCCTCTCTGTGCCTCAGTTTCCCCATCTATCAAATGAGGATAATGATACTGACCTTCTTTGTAATGTGCTTTGAGATCTACTGAGGAAAACTCTCTATAAGAGATAGATTTTACAATTAGCTGTCTTGTAACTGTGCTGGAGACTGCTGTACTGTAACCGAGTCCCCCAGGAATGTCAGCGGGACCTGAGTCTGCTAGTCAGCTACACATCAGGGTCTCCTCTTTCCCTCATTGTCTTTAAGAGCTTTTTCAAATCAATAACAAACAGGGATGAGTAACAGTGAGTGGAATGTCAGGCTCCTAGGATGCTGGCTTGTCTTGCACGCCTAAGACAAACAAACTGGCTGATTTGATTCCATTGTCATTTCCTCCTAGTTCTTAGAGCTGTCTGTAATCTGCAGACAGGGACAAACGCGAGATATATGCCGAAGGGGGTGGCTTAGTGATCTAAGTGTAAATTTGAAAAACGGAGACTCCAGAGAACCACAGCTCCTGTGGGGGTGACCCAGCCCTTTGTGAGCTGGAAACACTGAATTCCATGCAGTTTGCATTCAAATGTAGTAGCTGTTGCTCTCTGTGGACATGAATGATCTGAGGACCCTTGATGCCCTGGAGCAGATTTCCCCTTGACCAGGTATGTCCCTGTTGGATGCCTGTGAACTGACTCCTGGCCGTGCATATAGTCAAATCCTGAAGTCTTTATTCAGGGCAAACTCCCATTCACATCCAGCTGCAGTGTCTCATTTCCACATTTTCTCAGCCCCAGAGTAACCTGATGGGCCATGGTGCCATTTTCCATTCAGCACCCGTGTCTTAATTTTACATGCTCAATGCTGGTCTGGCAATTTGAGCTGGTGGGGGAATTACATATGTATTTTTTAATGAGACCAACAGGAAAGGGGAAACAGACATGGCAAGAATGTTGCCTTGCTTATGGCATCAGGGAGAGTCAAAAAACTTTTGGTGGGAAGACTGTCAACCCAACCATCATGTTCCTGTCTGAACACATTACCCACCATAGTCACGTGTAATGCCTGAGTCCTGAGATTGCTGGGGATGAATGAAATGAGAGAGAAACATTTACCTTGATTTTTGCAGTCAGCTCACTTTGCACATTGGGCAGCGCTGTGCATTGTCAGCGGCACTCTCTCTTCTGTGTAGCTGGGTAAGCCCGGATCCCACAAATGCATTGGTGCATGTGCTGGCAGAGCCCTGTGGCTATGTGGAGTCCCATTGACTCCACTGGAGCTCTGTGGGACTGCGAGAGTCCCCTTTATGTGGATGCAGTTGCCAGAAGCAGGGTCTTAGTTCCAACCTCTCTGATAAGACAAAAGCAGCATGGTCCAGGGGAGAAGGTGCCGGGCTGAGATTCAGGAGCACTGAATTCTGTTCCTGGCTCTGCCACTCACCCTGATTCGACTGTGTCTGCAGCCTTGTTTATTCATTTCCATGAGCATTCCTGGGAATACCTTTAAAAATCTGGCCCAGAGAGACTAAGCGATTTGCCCAGGATCACACAAGGAGTCAGTGGCAGAGCCAGGAATTCGACTCAGATCTTCTGAGTCCCAATCCAGTGCATTAATTACAAGCCCCCACTTCCCGAATGCTTGTTTATCTTCTGCGTCCCCTCCTTCAAGTTCCCCTTCCCCTGAGAGAAATAAGACCCCAATGATTTATTCAGGCCTTTCTTCAGCTTATAAAAGCCCCAGCCATCCAATTAGAGAGTAGAAGCAATAATATGTGACTTAGGTGACCAATCACATAGCCTGAATATTGCATACTTGCACTGAACAGCCACCAGCATCCCATGGGCTGCAGTGTGGCTGCACTGAAGATTTGTCAGATACCTGAGGACCCCGAACAAAGAGATGGAAGTCCTGGCCTGGCTGTGAACAGACAGAAAAAGGGACGTCAGTCACTGGATAACTTGTCCACAATCAATAATTCACCAACCTATGCCCAGCATATCTCCCATGTTTGCCCAGGCCAGTCTGCGCTGTGTGCATTGATGGGTGAACTTCAAAAAAGGTCAGCGATTTGGCTAAGAATCTAGAGGTTTGGCCATTCCTCCAAACTTTCCAAACTCTTGAGCTTGCAAAATTGGGCTGGAGATCTCTTGAGAATAAGCTTTGGTTTATATCCCTCTCCTGTTTTGAGCCCAGCAAAAGGATTGGTTCGGATCCGAGATGCAGAAGATAGGTTTTGATTGGTTCCTGTTCATATCCCAGCAGGCTGGCAAATGGGGCTCTGACTGCAAACCCGAATGGTGTCAGGACCAAGAGTTTGTGGTGGGTGGTTTAAGTTCCCTGCCCTCACGGCGGAGTTCTGGCCAGTGAGACTTGGCTAACAAGGGGATTTGCTCAGCTGCAGTGGGGACCCAGACGGGTTATGCTGTGTTACGGTGGCTGTCCAGGGTGGGCTCCTCTTTGACAAAAGGGAGCACAGGCTTGCGGCATAGAGATCCCCTCTTATGCATTTTGTGATGCCAGGTCCATGATAGACAAAATGGGTAGTAAGTCCTAGCGACTCCTGCACCCACCCCACAAAGCACGCTGGGTTCCTTTTACAGCTTTCCCTTCCATTTGTAATTAAAAGCACAAATAGAGGCTTGTCCAGAAGAATGATAGAGCACTGGACTGGGACTTAAGAGACCTGATTCAATTCCTGGCTCTGCCACTGCTTTTCTGGGTGACCTTGGGCAAGTGTGAGAGTGCGGCACTTGCAACACCTCCTGCTGGTCATTGGGAATTAGCTCTTTTCCAGCCTGGAGCGCCCTCTGCAGGCCAGTAATCTGCACAGCTCTGGCCCCCGTGTCCCTCACACACCCCGGTGCTCCTTTCTCTGAGGTTCTGCCCCCTGGCTGTAACCCACCCGCACACTCTGCCTCTGGGTCTCCCCTTCTTGGGGAACCCCCAACCCACTATCCCCACCTTGCCTCAGTCTGGGCTACTGCCAGTCATCACCAAGCCCCCGCACTCTGGGGCAGACTGCCGTGTAAAGGCCACTCATCATAGGCAAGAGGGTTCGGGCCTGTTGCCTTCCTCTGCCTCCCAGTACCGCTATGGGCCTTGGACCAGGCCCTACAGCCTGGGGAGTTGCCATCCTGGAGTGCCCCTGCTCCTTCCCCAGCACGGCACCACCCTCAGTACCCTGTCAGGCAAACAGCCGGGCCCTGCTCTTTCCCAGCCTGGAGAGAACCTCCTTGGGTCTCTGGCTCACAGCCTTAGTATACAGGCCAGCTGGGGCCTGATTGGGGTGTGGCCCAGCTGCGGCTGCTTCCCCAGGCAGCCATCCCCAGCCACAGCCCTCTCCAGGGCTGCTTTTAACCCCTTCTATTTTAGGAGCAGGGTAGCCACCCTGCTACAGCAAGTCATGGCCTGCTCTGTGCCTCAGTTTCCCCATCTAAAATGAGGATAAGGATACTTCCCGCCTTTGTAAAGTGCTTTGAGGTCTGTGGATAAACACATTATAGAAGAGCTATATTAATTAATTAATCAATTACCTGGTGCCCTTAGCATAGGATTCAGTGATCCAGCAGATCTTATCCAACACTACTGTGAAAGTTTTAAACGATACCAGAATTTGTGGTGTAAATTGACATAGCTCCAGTGAAGTCAATAGAGCCACACTGATTTACACCAGCTGCAGATCTACCCCAGTTTGATGACTTTCAAGCCCACAAATCAGTCCATCCATCCAGATTCTCTCTGCACTCGTTCACTGTCAGTCTGAGTCCTGCATTTTTATCTTGGAAACAGAATCTTCAAACTAAAGTCTGGAAAAAAATCTCTGTTGGTTTCTTGGGCAAGTCTTCTGTTTTTCTAGTTGGCTTCTAGTCCTGGTTTTGAAATGAATTCCAGGAATCCAAGTCTAAAGGCCGCCCAGTGAAAACCGGTGTTTAAATATAGTGCTATCCCAAGACATTAAAGTGACTGGAACTACAGCAGCCCAGAACCCCCAAGAGGTTTCATGGCAAAAGGTCCATGGGAGGACATCTAATTGGACAGCAACACCTGAACAGCCAGACAGAATGGGTGGGATTCCAGTCCTGTGATTAAGGCATCTCCATCTGTGGTTTGGGTACCCAAATGCCTTTGTGGATCCAATCCTAAGTGATTTGTCCAAAGTCTGTGCTAGAACAGGGACTTGAACCCAGGTCTCCTGGGCTAGCACTCCAACCGCTGGGTCATCCTTCCTCTTGCTGACCTGATCTCAGCTCCCCCACTGACTAGATCCAGGGCTCTCTCTCTTTTCTCTTCACCAGCAACAGGTTTGTCACTGGAACATGACGGGGAATTAATAGATGAATCCCCAGCTAATAATTTACCATGATTTTACTGTGCATATAAATACACAGAAAGGCTGAGATGTGCCCGTTACAGTAGGCAGCCTGATATCTTCACCCAGCTGGCTCATGGATTTGTGCCAGCAGCTGGGTCAGGCTGGGAGACTCTGTGCACCTAGGCTGGTGATCGTTCAGGTTCTGCGGTTGAACAGGAATACACAGAGGAACCTCTGCACAGAACCCTGGACTTTTCATTTTGATTAAACTCTGCAGAAAGGGAAATCGGGGTTTAGCACTGTACTTTGAGTACAGAAGAAACACTGTAACATGGAATCCCGAAGAGATGCCACTGCTCGTTAGGTCACTGAGATAATGATAGGTTTCATTTGACAAGCTTGTCATTGCGGCTAAATTTCTGTTTTGTCCTCTTAGTTCACGGTACCAAGTGTATGTTGTATTATTTCAGTCTCCCTTACCGGATTCATTGCAGATGGAAGATTTATTTTAATAGGAGAAGCTTTGCAACCAAATGAATCCTCCTGGGAAACATGCAGTCTCCAGTGACTTAGGTGGGCTTGTGTTATATTGGTCTCGTCTGTCAGCAATAGACAGCACTAAAGGGAGGTTTTCTAATCACATTGTCCTGAGAAAAGGGAGTGCATATGGATGGTATGTAAATCCTCATGAATGTGGCAGATTGGTGGCACTGGTGGGATAACAAGAGTTATGCCAGCAATTCCTGCTACAAAGAATTGCATCCGTGCACCTTAATCCTGACTGGCAGCCCTGGGTTTCCAGGCACAGCTCTGCAGATGCTTCTCCCTCCTGACCCGCAGCACCAGTGTTGCTTTGCCAGTGCACCTGTCAGTACGCTTCATTTCCCATCTGTAGTGCTCCTTGCGCTGGAAACCCCCAGCTCTGCTGTCCAATGGGAATCTTTTCCTTGCTTTTGATCATCTAGAGCAGATTGTGATGAGATGTCATCCAATCCCATGTTAGAACAGACCTAAAAGGATCATTGGTAGTTTGATCATGGGTCATTGACACGTGCTTTGTGAATGACTCATGCTATGAGGGAACTGGGATTATGAGGGGACTGGGGTTATTTAGTCTGTAAGAGAAGAGAGAGGGGGGCATTTGACAGCAGCCTTCAACTACCTGAAGGGGGGGCTCCAAAGGGGATGGAGCTTGGCTGTTCTCAGTGGTGGCAGATGACAGAACAAGGAGCAATGGTCTCAAGTTGCGGTGGGCGAGGTCTAGGTTGGATATTAGGAAACACTATTTCATAGGAGAGGGTGAAGCACTGGAATGGGTTACCTAGGGACGTGGTGGAATCTCCATTCTTAGAGGTTTTTAAGGCCCGGCTTGACAAAGCCCTGGCTGGGATGATTTGGTTGGTGTTGGTCCTGCTTTGAGCAGGGGGTTGGACTAGATCATAGAATCATAGAATATCAGGGTTGAAAGGGACCTCAGGACGTCATCTAGTCCAACCCCCTGCTCAAAGCAGGACCAATCCCCAACTAAATCATCCCAGCCAGGGCTTTGTCAAGCCTGACCTTAAAAACTTCTAAGGAAGGAAATTCCACCACCTCCCTAGGTAACGCATTCCAGTGTTTCACCACCCTCCTAGTGAAAAAGTTTTTCCTAATATCCAACCTAAACCTCCCCCACTGCAACTTGAGACCATTACTCCTCCTTCTGTCATCCGCTACCACTGAGAAAAGTCTAGATCCATCCTCTTTGGAACCCCCTTTCAGGTAGTTGAAAGCACATGAGGTCTCCCAAGGTCTCTTCCAACCCTAATATTCTATGATTCTGTGTTATTTTGTGTCTTATAGTCCAGTGGGAACTACTCCTGCCATGCCTTGTTAATAACTATGCACCTGTTTACAGCTTTGAAAGCCGCTCCTTCCTTAGCGTGGTGGCTCTCTCAGATAGGAAATAGGCGTGTGCTGTGTCTCTTTATATCATCAGTTGGGCTGTGGTGTTTGGTCACGTCAACACTCTAGATAATTGCTCTGGCACTAATAAAAGGTAGTGCAATTTTAAACAAAATGATTGAAGGTAGCGCTGTCAAACAATTAAAAAAATAATCGCAATTAATCATGAGATTAAAAGAAATAGTTGTGATTCATCGCAGTTTTAATCGCACTGTTAAACAATAATAGAATACCAATTTAAATATGTTATAAATATTTATGGATGTTTTTCTACATTTTCAAATATATTGATTTCAGTTACAACACAGAAAACTCAGTGTACAGTGTTCACTTTATATTATTATTTTTATCACAAATATTTGCACTGTAAAAAAGATAAACAAAAGAAATAATATTTTTCACCATTTTTCTTCTGTACTCGCCTCAGACAAGTGCTGTAGTGCAATCTCTTTATCATGAAAGTGCAACTTACAAATATAGTTGTTTTGTTTTTTTTACATAACTGCACTCAAAAACAAAACAATGCAAAACTTTAGAGCCTGAGGGGCATACGAATGGTTAGCATATGCATTTAAACACCTTGCAACACCAGCTACAACAGTGCCAATGCAAATACCTGTTCTCACTTTCAGGGGACATTGTAAATAAGAAGCAGGCAGCATTATCGCCCGTAAATGTAAACAAACTCATTTGCCTGAGCAATTGGCTGAACAAGAAATAGGACTGAGTGGACTTAGTCACCAGCTTCCCTGGCAGGACCTGCAACTGTGTGGATCCTAAACTAGATCCAACTCTTCCTCCAGTGCTCAAAGAGTCTTGCTGTGCTGCTCTGTAACATGCCATGATCTGCTCTGTGGGCGCTGGGTGGCCAGAGGCCTGTGGCTGGTTGGTCGAAATGATGAAGCAGAGCTTTTTTCCCTGGGTGAAGCTGCTTTTCTTTGGCCATCCCAGTGGTCAGAGGAGGCAACTGGAACGTGCCACTTTTGAGCAAATGAGCGGCACTGCTTGTTTGGAGAATCAATACCCCAAATACCACTAGAAGGGCGGGTGTAGGAGGGGCCTGGGAAAAGCTGGCTCACCCCCTCCATGCCCAGCCTGACAAGTGCCAGGGAGAGCAGCTGAGGCAGCTATCTCACTTCCAGGGTCTTCCCAGGTAACACAATCACGGGCTGGCCAACCCAAGAGTGGCCCCAATTGGCCTCAGCTGTGAAGGCCAGCCAGAACAGCGTGGGGCCTTAGGGTGGGGGGTGGGGGATGGGACATGCAGCATGGCACGGGCCTACGAGCCACACTCGCTTGGAGAGGGATGTTCTATAAACGCCTTGGCCCCCCTCTTTCTCTCCCCTTCTCTCAGCCTGAGCCCCAGAGGCTGCGCCTCTTCTTGCCAGTTTAGTTGTTTTCCTTTGCAGACCTCAGTGGCTTCTGCCTGGATTTTGGCTCCTTTCAGACAGGAAATAGCCGATTCATAACAGCAGCAACCACAGCCATCCAGAGAAGTCATGCAAGGCACAGCCAGCAGCTTCTGCAAAGCCAGACCCAGGATGCAGAACAGGGGATGGGGGAGGGAAGGGACCTGCAGTCAATGCCCGAAAGGTCAAGGTTGATCAGCAGGAGGTGATAAAGAACGGAGTAGGGTGGGGCTGGTCCCGAGCTTGCAAGACGCAGAAGGGCGTCAATTGCACAAGGTTTTCTGCCGCTGAGCTAAACGTCTTGCAGGTCCTGCTCTCTGATGATGCAGCTGGGCAGAGGGCCGTGGGTTCAGAACCGTTTCATCTTGCTCCTCTGACCCACGGAGGCAAGGGGATACAATAGGATAGACTCCTTCTCCCCCCTCCTCAGGCAGAGATGATGGGCCAGCGTCTCAGCTGGAGTTCAGTGTCGTCTGTGGAGCCATGGTGATCGATACCAGCTGGAGAGCTGCTAGCCGGTGTTCAGCTCAGAGTGGGGGGAAGAGAGGGGTAAGTGCGACAGGCAGGAGGTTTGGAAGCCTGACTAATCACGTTGCATTTTTCTAGCCCCTCCCATCTGCGGATCTCAAAGCACTTTTCAAAAATACCTGAATTAAGCAGGTTGTTGAGCCCCCGTATGGGGAAATGAAGGCACAGGGAGGTGAAATGATTTCAGGGTCTGGTAGTCGTACAGCCAATATATAGAACTCCTCTAGCAGGACTCCTCCTCTTATGCTTTACCCACTAGACTGTCTCTCCTCCTGTGATGTCCCTGACACTTTGGTGTTCCTCTCTGAAGAAGGTCATTGACTCATCTCTGCAGGGGTCAGGTTGGAGTGAGCAAGAGTCAAACCTCCAAATGACTGGCTCTGAATATGTCCAAGTGTCTCTGGCTCCCCTTTGGCTTATGCTGAAGCGTTCCCTGGGTTTGGTAGGGACTGGGACCATCACGAGCTGGTATTTCTGGATTTCTAATCCTGGGAAGAGCAGAGAGTCAGGAAAACAAGCAAAGTTACCCGCACTCCTCCATCTCCAGCAGAGTGGTTGAGTTCAAGTTCAGGATGGTTGAGTTCAAGTTTGGGATCAAATTTCAGTGGGATCTTCTTGTAGCCAAACCAGTACATCCCGCCGAATTTGGAGCTTTGCTGTGTTTGTTTCCACTGGGCTGAGTCTGGATCTGTTAAAAAGAACCATTGTTTATGGACAGATTATTTAATAATAATCACTGGAGTTTCTTGCACCTCCTCTGAAGCATCTGGTGCTGGTAACTGTTGGAGGCAAGATACTGGGCTAGATGGACCACGGGTCTGATCTAGTCTAGCTGCTCCTCAACTCACACTTGTTGCAGAGCACGCACTATGTCCTGGTGTTTAGGTCTCTGTAATAAAATGTTACATTTATAATGCACCTTTCCTCCTAAAGCACTTATCCAGCTCCACTGATGCAACCACTTCTAGGGTGGGGAACAACTGCCATCCAGCACAGAGGATAGGGCATGATATTGTGGCAGGGGAAAAATTGACTAGGGGCACACACTTTCTCTGCTAGAAATGCTATGGAGACCTTCAATATCCTTTGGTTCGAAGGGCTCATTGGACAGATCCACACACTTTTAACTTTCTAGGGTTATGTCTTTATTTCCCTTGGAAGAACAAAGGGATGTGGTAGCCCTGGTAGGATTCAAACATGTGGCTTTAGGAAATCCAGGTGTTTCAACACACAATGCTTTGCCACTAAGCGTCTTATCGGTCATCTTATTGGCTCAATCAGCTACAGTGCGTCAAACAGCCCAATCTGAAACCTACATGGAAAGGGCAGTGCTCATGGCTGACTAACAGTGTGTTTGCCCACAAAGTGGAGAAGTCTGCCAGTTGCTAAAGATTTCCTTTCTCTCTGAGGCAAGTTACCAAACAGGAAGGCTGTGTAACGCTGGGAAACTGATTGCTGTATCGAATGCCACCTGTCAAAGAGGTCTGAGACGCCTTTCGGTGCCCGGTGTGCTCTGCAGCTCAATGCATGGCCAGGACTGAGTGGAAGGCCAGGAGCCTCTGAAAGGGACAGGCACAGAGGGTGGCAACAGGAAGGGCTGTGATGAAAGCCAAGCCTGCGGGGAGTGAACTTCTCTATGAGAAAATCTAAACTGCAACTGAGACAGTCGTTTCCTTCTGGTCAGATCCTAGGGAATTACTGGGAAAGTACCATTCGAGAGTTCACACAAGGAGAGAGGTAGGAGTGGGCTGCCCTAACACGCCCTGCCCTTTGCAGGTATAGGCCTGGTCAAGTAGGAGATGCCCATCGGACTTGTGTGGAAGAGTCCGATAGAAATCCATAGAGAATGATGTGCTTGCAACAGAATGTTTAAATCAGTGCATGGAACCCTAGAGCAGGGTATAATCCACTGCTAAATTCTAGGAGGCAGTTTAACAATTCTCAAAAGTACAAAATCATTCAAGACCAAAGCACAGGGCCAAATTCTAATGGAATGGCTCCAACTTACACCTGTTGAGAATTGGGCCCAAGTCCTAAAATAACATCTAAGCACTTTTCGTACTCCTGTTATGTTACTCATGCTACATGCTGTGAGAGCAAGTACCACCAGTTACTCTGCCCTTTGCAACCTTCATGTACTAGCTCCGACTGAGAGGGGACATTCAAGTCCTCTCCCTATGCCATCTGGGAAAGTGCCCTGGGGTCTGTAACGTCCTTTGTGACAGCCCTCAGAGGAGATCTGTGTTAGGCTGAATATCCCACCTAAGTGCAGCTCCCTCTGGCATTAGCGTTGGGCATGGACTCAAATCTTGGTGCAAGATTTTGGTCTTGAGGTGAAGATGTTAAACTAGGATTTGAGAGATCTGGGTCCATTTCCTAGCTCTCCCTGTGTGACCTTGGTTAATATTTTCAAAAGTCCCTAAGTGATTTAGGAGCCTAACTCCCACTGACTTTCATTGGCATCTCTCAGTGGCTCAGTTCCCCAACTTTAAAATGGGCACAATAATACTTTTTGCCTGCACAAAGACCAATCAGGGACCCACCTAGCACAGTTATTCTCACTAAAATTCTCAGTTATTCCTCTCAATTGACTCTCTACACACAAAAACTGCGTTGGTTTAACTGAAATCGATTTAGTTAAACTGCTACCCCTTTCATATGTGATCTTTCATATCAGTTTAAAACTGATTACATTGGTTTAGCATGGCCTGTGCATTTACTGATGCAAGCTAAACTGCTCTGAGCTGGGTTTGAATGGATGTACATGTCCACGAACAACATTGCACTGGTAACTGAACTGATATAAAATCACACTTTTTGTCACATCGGTACCACTTTATGTACAGACCTGGCCTAACGTAACAGTCTTTCTTATAGAATCATAGACTTTAAGGTCAGAAGGGACCATTATGATCGTCTAGTCTGACCTCCTGCACAACTCAGGCCATAGACTCTTACCCACCAACTCCTGTAACAAACCCCTAACTTATGTCTGAGCTATTGAAGTCCTCAAATCGTGGTTTAAAGACTTCATGAGCAGAACTCTGCTTTTCCATCACTACCTGAGATCATTGCTGTATCATGGCCCTCAGTAACAACGGATCCAGGTGGCCCCACCAACATTTCCCCTATTAGTCTTGTCTCTGACAGCTTATGAGTGGACCAAGGAAACAAAGAGAGGTATATTGGGCTCTCCAAGATCCGTTGTACAAGGTGTCTGTTTTTTCTCTGAATAGAAATCAATCAACCCATGGCATTGTTCTGTTCTTGTACACGGAGCCTGAATGTAGAGGTTCTCTGCTGGTCGTATCTTTCCTGTCTCTACATAGCAGAGAAGCTGGCACCAAAGGCTGGAGAGGAGTCCTATCCATCAGGAGACATTTGGGGAGATAGTTATAATCTAGTCTGTTTTGCCTCCACTGCCCTGAACTCAAGTCAACGTTGTTTCTTAAGTCATCCTCTGATACTTGTTTTTAAAGTAAAACCATGTGAGGAGACACAGATCAAAAAACTGTGAAGGTTCAAAAATCCTGTCTCTGGCAGACAGCTGGATGAGTGTCAAAAGAAAGGGAGGAACAGCTGGATCCAGTAAAAGCACAAGGAAAATTAGTTTCGTACCCAGAAGGGAAGTAGGGGGAGGGGGCTGGTTTTTGGAGCACAGAGCTGTGTGGGACCAGCAAAAGTCAGCAGATAAGACTTTGACATCAAAGTCAGGGAGTAGAGCAGAAGGATCCAAGGGGGGAAGAGAGAGAGCTCGTGTTTTGGAGAAATTGAGCAGGAAGCATTAAGGAAGGGAAGGAGGTGGAGAGTGTTTTGGAGGGGGCAGTGCAGAGGGGAGGTGGGATGTTATAAATTGTAGGTGGAGTAATACTGCAAGAATTTGAGCTGCTGTCCCTGGCTCCCTGGCTGTATGTTGATGAGGTCATAGTGTTTTTGGGTTAAAAAAAACAAAACTTCGACTTGTTTTTCAGGAGAGAGAGAGAGAGAGAGAAACACACAGAGGCTGAAGAAATGAAGCAAGTAACAAAACTCCTTCTGTGGCAGCTGTTGCTTCTGCAAAGTAAGCTTCTAGCTGATCGGCATCAATGTTATGTATCTTTCTTGCACCCAGAGCGAATGGGGTCTTGGAGTTTTCCTGGGGAAGCTGGCTCTGTCAGTTCAGTGTCTTGGTTTAGATTCTTGTAGCTAGTTGTTTTCAGGAGTGTATCTGTGTGGTGGGGTGGGCGAAAAGGTTTGGATGGGGAAAAGGGATTTCTCTTGGCTTTTCTGGAGGAGGAATGTTTGGTGGGGTGGGGGTAGATCAGAGGATGTTCTGGGTCGTTATCCATGTACTTTGGTTTGTTTTGCTGCTGATCATCTTGGTGTGCAGAAGAAAGGGAAGGAACATAGCCTGGTATTGCCCCAAAGCTTTGAAACGCTCTGAATCATTTGATCTCAGGTGACTTTGTGCTCTATGGCAGGAGCAGGCAGTTGTTGTGGACGATAAGGGGGGAAATATTAAAACTGTTTGGGCTGCCCAGGTAAAAACAGGATTCACCTGACATCCCGGGGGAGGGTGGAGAGGGAGGAGGGGGAGGATGGTCAGGGGAGGGGGGTTATTATAGAAATGTGGCACTGTTTATGTTTTTTCCTGTGTTGCAAAATTTTCTGTGGAGGACAATGGCAGACCCAATGTGCCGAGAGAGGGGACCTCAGCAGGAAGGATTTAATGAAGTGAAAAGACTTGTGGGTAAATAGCAGCCCCCAGAAGGAAGCAGCCCACATCACACAACCCAAACCAGCCCCTTTGACACCTTCTTCTCTGAGGAGAGCTGGGTGTGAGCAAGGCTGGCTCACCCTGGGGCACAGGACAGCTCAATTTCCGAAGGACGACAGCGCATCCCATCTGGGAAATGTGGGCTGCAAGCTCTTTTAGGGCTGTTTTATCCCCCAACTCATAAACCCAAATAATCCCATTAGCCAGTGGCTGGGGTTCCCTGCACCTGCCTTTCCTAGCTCCTTCAGGTCACAGATGAATTCAGTTTTTGTGCTCAGTCTGGTCCCGGGTGGATATTTTCCACCTCACCAAGCCATCCACAGTCGGCAGTGCCTCTGGGCATGGTCCAGGACTGGAAGAGCAGGGAAAGCCGCAGGTGAGGACTGTGGAGCATGGGCAGAGCTGTGAGGGACTCAGCACCGGAAGAGACGATCACGACTGAGAAGCAGTGGGAGAGCTGCGTGGGGATCCGTGACAGAGCAGGAGGGGATGGTTTCGGGTTATGCCTGAGAAGCACTGGCAGAACTGAGGGGACTGGAACCAGCTGGGTTGTTACCCTACAAGATTCAGGTGCTTGAGGAGCATGTGGGACAGGAACAGCAGGTTGTGTTGCTGCTCACCAACAGTAGAGCTGTGTGGGGCTCAGACCTGGAACCGTAATCCTGCAGGTCAGGATTGAGGGTGTCTAACGGACACATTTGAGTGCAGTTTGTAGAGGTGGGGGCGGTGTTGGAGCCCCGTCAGAGATCTTCCACTTCCAGGCTGACGTCACCAAATTCCCGTGAAAATAAAGTTGGAGGCAAGGGGTGGGGGAAATCCAGTTCCTTTAATCTTTGGTGGGATGCGGTTCTGATCTCCCCCCTCGAGTGTTCATCCCTCGGGGAAAGATTGGCTCCATTCCGAATGGCTCTGCATAGCGGGCCATGCGCCAACACACTGTACACGAGGCTGAGAAGTGTTTTCAAAGCGAAGCACATCTCTGAGTTGTCTGGGAGAAGTGGGCCTGTGAGTGGGGCCTGTGTGCACAGCTGTCAAGATGGCGGCTGGCAAATGCTGGCGGAGCTTCTCCTGGCTTCTCGTGCAGACGGAGGAGGACTTTCTTCTTTCTGCTGAGACAGCACTTCTTTGTCTCTCTCTGGTCTGACAGGCATGTTCCCACTTGCTGGAACTGCTGGAGTTGGATGGCTGCGGAAGCTTTTGGGAGTCCCAAAATCCCCTACGAAAGCAAGAACAAAAATCTGCTGTTGAGAAATTGGATCCCAGGAGCCGTTTTTTTTTTTTTTTTTTAAATGGGGACTTAAAAAACAGCCAGTGACTGCAGCCTGAGCCAGCCCTCGCAAGTGGTTGCCTGTGGGGGATCTTCATTCAATATCCAGCCTCAGTCTTTCACTCCGAGGCCAGCAGGAGACAGGCGCAGAAGGGATGCAGTGTGGTTAGCCATTAGGAATCAAGCACTTGCATTACTCACGGATGCCCCCAGCTGGGTGACTTGAAAAGAGGGGCGTAGGTCGCCTCCCTCTGCTGGGTCAGCTGACAGCTTCCCAGAACTGAGCTGAGCTATTCGGAGTGACTACTGCTAGTACAGTGCCCGGAGGAGAAGCCATAATGGCCCCGTTGACAGTGGGTCAGGCCCCCAAAGAGCCAGCGTGAAGTTGCTACCATTTTCCAAGACAGTATGAGCTTAACTCAGTAGCAGCATGTGGTATGTTTGCACGGACGTGGGAATAGCTCTAGGGAGGCCCTTAAAAGTGTGGACACAGGGGCCGCGATGACGGAGAACGAGGAACTTGGTATTTTCACATGCTTCTTATTTTTAACTTTTAAAAAAACTCCCGTTTTTCAGTAAGCCTCTCGTTCAGGGCCTGATCCACCAGCCACTCGCTCCAGCAGGACCGTGATTCTGCCACCCCTCCAGCGAGAGGAGCTGCAGCTCCCTTTTTGTCAATGGAGGCTGGTTTAATGCCCAGTGCAGAGGTGTCGCATTCTTGGACGTATGTCGGGCTCCTAGGCAGCACCACAGTGGTGTGTTAATGATTAGAGCAGGGAGTGGGAGGCAGGATGCCTGGGTTCTGGTTCTGGCTCTGCGATTGTCTGACTGTGTGACCTGGGGTAGGCTGAAATTTTCATAAGTGGCCACTGAGTTGGCGCATGTCTGGTTTCTTAGGCTACCCAAATGGAGACACGTAGGGGCTGATTCCCAGAGCTGCTGAGCACTTACAAGTCCAGGTGTAGTCCCTGCAGGTGCTCAGCCCTTCTGCAAATCAGGCCCAAGGTGCCCCAAGTTGGGCACCCTGAAACTTTCAAAAGCATTGGCCTGAACTTCTCCAGAGCTCAATTTCCTGAAGTGCAGCTTAGAAGTGATAACACTTCGTTCACGAAGGTGTCGTGCAGCACTTTGAAACTGACGGGACTCTGTCCTAGGTCATGAGTGCTATTGTTTAGAATCCGGGATGCTGCACAGTTTGGATAGAGTTACGCTAAACAGGAGGGAGGGCTCTGAGTTACTACAGAGAATTCTTTCCCAAGTGGCTGCCTGGTGCGTCTTGCCCACATGCTCAGCGTCTAACTGAGCGCCATATTTGGGGTTGAGAAAGAATTTCCCCCTGGGTCCAATTGGCAGAGACCCTCGGGGGAGGGAGGGTGTGTTTCGCCTTCCTCTGTAGCATGGGTCACAGGTCACTTGCAGGTTTAAACAAGTGCAAAAGGATTTTTTTCTCCTGCTGATAATAGCCCACCTTAATTAATTGGTCTTGTTACAGTTGGTATGGCAACACCCATCGTTTCATGTTCTCTGTGTATGTATATCTTCCTACTGTGTATATATACCTTTTCCACGGCATGCATCCGATGAAGTGAGTTTTAGCCCACAAAAGCTTTATGCCCAAATAAATTTGTTAGTCTCTAAGGTGCCACAAGTACTCCTCGGTTTTTTTGGTGAATTCTCTGTAACTTGACGTCTTTAAACCATGATTTAAGGACTTCAGTAACTCAGCCAGAGGTTCGGGGTCTATTACACGAGTGGGTGAGTGAGATTCTGTGGGCTGCGACGTGCAGAAGGTCAGACCAGATGATCACGATGGTCCCTTCTGGCCTTAAAGTCTATGAGACTCAGTGACCTGGAAAATGGGCAATGAGATAGGCAAAGAAAAAGGGACTGAAAAAGACACAAAGCTGCTGAGAAAGGGATGGTGAGATGGTCAGAGCTGAACTTATTCTTACAATAAGGCCTTGTCTAGGGACATAGGCAGGCTGGGCCAGAGATGAGGTCCCTGCATTCAGAAGGATCTTCCTTCAGCCTGTATCAGCTGAATCATTAGGAAGAAGAGCATGGATGATTCCTGGGTGATCTCACTTGCCTTGGGAAGAGACGGTGCTCAAGTATGCTGGGTGTAAATCACTAAGAAGGCTTGGTTCTGCTTCCCTTACTCCTAGGGGGAGTCCCTTGCTTCTTAAGTGGCCTTCTGGATTTCAGTGGCACTGCTTGTCTTGTAAAGCACTACTCTCTCTATATCTGATCTGGCACCTCCTGAAGTCAATGGCAAAGCTCCTACTGGCTACGGCGGGCCAGGATCAGAACCAGTGTGAGTAATGGTGGCAGAATCGGGCCCTTGGGGGATTTACCTGCTATCACAGGACCCTATAACGCACACATCTGCTTACCAACCAACAACCCCATTCATGCTGCCTTCTGTGATGTTAGCCAGATTCCTGGCTCAGCTCTGCCTTTGCTTTCATCCTCTGTTAGCTCTTCGTTGAACAGGATACCGGGTGTTTTGATTAGCATGCACTCCCAGCTTTGGGCTCAGCCTCTCAGTCAGAGCGGCAGTCTCTCCTCAGCATCCCAGACACCTTTTGACTGAAGCAGTGGTGTTGTTCTGTGTGTAGGAAAGGGGAGAGGTGGTTTCCTAGTTGGGTCACGCAGAAGAGGCAGTCTGCGGAGCAGTGTCGATGTGGGACGTTCCTCAGAGCTTGGGGATCTTGCTTCTTGTTTGCCCAGATTCTTCTTGGCCTATTTAAGAAGCTTGCCTTGGAATTATAGATGCCAGAGCCTGGGTATGTGTTTTCCAAAGGATCTTGAAATGTAGTCTGTTCTCCTCTTCTCATCCAGTGGAGCTCAAGATTTTGCCTTTCCTCTGAGATTTTGTTGGACTGGCCAGCACAATATCTGAGGAACCTGGTGGGAAGAGCCCTATGTTTGCCTCTAGCGTAGAGGAAAAGTTAGGGGACACTATGTGAGCCGGTCTCCCCAGTGCCACTTGTGTCTGGAGTTGGTGCTGTAGCGTGAGGATGGGGCTGGGGGATGTAGCTACAGGGGTCAGAGCGGTTGCCCTCGATTTTGGAAAGTGGAACCATGAACTGCAGCGAACACAGTTTGTCCAAATCTTGAGGTTGTGGTCCCAAAGCTTCAGGTCTCGGAGTCCTGGGATTGTGGAGGATTCTCAGCTTTCATTAAAACAAAAATCGTGTTTCTAGGCCTAATGGTTGCAGAGGGAAACCAGGGCAACCTGCCCGTCCCTTTCATCTCCTGGAGCCATCCGCCATCGTGGCCCTGGATGTCGCTTTGACAGTGCTGTGAATTGAGCCCGGGGCTCCTGGCTGCCCCTTGCCTCCATCACACAAACTTTGTTAGTGTAAGGGGCTGTACGGCTGCCAGGATGGGTCACTGGCCTTTTTTCCAGCATAGACAGAGCTGGTGCAATGCCTCTACAACACACCTCCTTCCAGGCCAGGGGGAGGGTGGCCACAGTGCGGCTGTGCTCTGGCTGTTCCCAGCTGCCCCAATGGCTGCCTGGGGCCGGAGGCAGATTAGGGCTGGGGCCCAGGGCAGCCCCAAACCACGACCCAGAATCAGGGAGGTGCCACTTTTCTTTCATCCCATCTCCGGTCTCAGGCACATTGATGAATTGGGTCCCAGTAGCCCACGGGCATCCCTGATCTCACACCACCCCACTCTTCCCCTTACATCCTGCCCAATCGGCTCAACTTATTACCTCCTTTGTCTCCTCCCACTCCTGGCTTCACACCTCCTTTCATGCTGCCCTCCTGACACGGTTACTGCCTCGATCAAGGTGGGCAGAGTGGCCTCTTTCAGTTGACAGGATCAGTACTGACAGGTGGGAGTTGGTGTCACTGAGCCATGCACAGTCCAGGGTTTTTATCCCAGCCATTCCGGATGAATAATAGAACTGAGGGCTCAAAGTACATCCCTGGCAAAGCATAGACAGGTATTATGCCTACTTTACAGATGGGTAAATTGAGGCACAGAGAAACACAGTGACATGCCCATGTCCTACAATGAGTGGCAGAGCTGAGAAGAGAATTCAGGAGTCCTGACATGCAGTTGCCTAGTAACTGCAAGACTACTGCCTCCCCTGTAAGGATCTATGAACAGAAGCTTTAACAGATGAATGAAAGAAAGCCGGCAGGAGCCGTGGAAAGTTTTTGTCTCCTGGAAGCTGCTGCCCTGATGTTTCAGATGATCACGCTCTGCAGCCTTGTTTCACAGGACAACCACGCTTTGCAATGTGGTGGAGGAACACACGTGGCCTGTTAATAAGCTCCAGCAGCCCATCTTGGCAATACGCCCCAGTGGATGGACAGGAGAGTCAGGACTTGTGTGGTCCTGATCATGCCAGTTGGTAAAACCAGCATAAAAACAGAATCCAGAAATGGGGGGAGAGGGGCTCTGCTATTCTTAGCTCAGGGACGATGCAGGCTGTGGAATGGAGACCATGGAGGGTTTCCGGGTTTGGAAGGCTCGGCTGGATGGCTTTGTCAGATGTCCAATTTATGCAGTTTGCCTCCATGGTTTTTACATTAAGTTGTAAGGGGAAAAGGGAAAAATAAATGCATTCCCACGGCTCACCCACAAGAGGAGATTCTTGCAGCACCAAATCAATCCATTATTAAATGAACAGCAAAACGAGTCTCTGACAGCACTGGCTTTGCAGACAGCTAGCAGCCCCAAGTTGTAGGCATTGTGCTCTGGGACAAAGGACATTTGACCGCATCACCTCATCATGACATCACCTCCCTGTGTCATGATGCAAACCTGACTGTATCCTGACTGGTTAGCATTACATCGTAACACTAATGCATGGCAATACTAGGCCAGGACCCAGCACGATGACATGATGTTTCTTCACACCTGAAGATATGCCCAGGTCCTAGTTATT
Organism: Dermochelys coriacea; assembly: GCF_009764565.3. Taxonomy (NCBI): domain Eukaryota; kingdom Metazoa; phylum Chordata; order Testudines; family Dermochelyidae; genus Dermochelys; species Dermochelys coriacea. The sequence continues at coordinate 16,220,587 of NC_050085.1, read as the reverse complement.
CCATCACTGCGTGTGAGTAACTCCCAGTGATTTCAGTCACTTACTGCAGCCCTGGGACAGTTGATCCATCAGGGCTCACTCACGAAGATCAAGATCAGTGAAAACCATAAGACAAATTTCTCCCAGACAGTTCGAACAATGCACTTTAGTTCTCACCTGCAGTTCTGGCCCTCAGGCTTGCCCAGAGTTTGCATGATGGTTTGTGAGATGAACCCGTGCCCCCTGGTGAGTAGTCTGGGTCCAGCATGTTCATTAGCGCATGATCAAGAGGGTAAAGCATGGACCTGGGTGTTAGAAGATCTGCCTAATCTGCAGTCAAGGTGGGACCGTGAACTAATTATTTAGCATTTGTGCCTCAGTTTTTCCACCAGTAAAATTAATACTTTGATCCATGTTTGTAAAGGATTTTGGGATCCTCAGAAGGAGAGTGCTATAGAAAGGCAAAGTATTATTTTCTTGTTGCCCCAAGCTAAATCTGAGCTTCCAGAAACGAAGGCCTGAGCATTATCATTCTGCGCCATCAAGTGCTTTGTAAACCACAAGAACAGGGATCAGAAACGAAGGAATCACTTCACTGTTTGGGAATGGGTTGTCCCTTTCTTTTATACGAAGTGATACAAAGTACACTGGCATTTCCCCAGCGTATTCTCTTTGTAAAGCTGCAAATATAAATGCAGAAGAAAAGGCTTCCCTCTGGAGTATCTTTGAATGGAGCTCTTGCCTGCAAATTGCCATTCTCCCACCATGGTGTCACTGCCAGTGTTTTGCGAGAGGCAGAGAAGAAGAGTGGTTTATTTCACTGAGCATGTTCTCTGTGGGTGTGATTGAAGTAGCCCCATTCTGGAGTTAATTTATTCCCTGTAGCAAGAAATATTCCAGTCTTTGTCCGGGTGGCATTGTGCCCATGGCATTAGCAGGACAAAACAACTAATTATCCGGCTGTAACCCATTTGTGCTTCAATGGTTAACAGATGGTTTATGGAGATGAATGATCACTGTGTTGTGATACTGAACCATGCTCTCCACACTGCCCACTGGACTTCCTATCCTATATAACTAGCAGGACGTACTGGGCTAACCGAAGGTGGAAACGAAGACATTTGTTCATGTCCCAGGAAGTAGTTCTTAGTACATGGATCTGAGTTATGTGGGCTGGAGAGGCTGCACTGGGTTAGCCCGGGGAAGCCAGGCGTGTTAGGGAGATAGAATTTAATGGAGATGCCCTTGATGTCAACAGGTGGTTTCTCTGAATAGTACTGGCAGTGAAGTGTGAAAGGAACGTGCAGGGGAAAACACCTGAGTGCAGCGAGCTTGGTCAAAGGATTCATGTTTTTCTGATCAGCAGCTTTTTGCCTTTTATGAAACACTAGAACTCAGTTGCATCAACTCCAGCATTGGTGCTGCTGTCCTGTCTCCTAAAAGGTGCTAGCTTCAAAGTCTTGGACACCAAAGTCCTTTGTTTAGCCATAGGGACAGGAAGAGTGGCAGTGTGGTCTTCCCCTCCACTTTACTCCAGCTCACCTCTGACCTGGGTGAAACAAGAAGGGACTTGAATCTCCATGTCTCTGTTGGGACAGCAATCTGGATGCCCTCTAAGAAGGAACCAGAGTGAGATTACCAAATGCTGTTCACACAGATAGCACAGAGCTGAGCAGGGTTCAAATAGATGACCTACAAGGGGAAGGCTCCATATCCCATTGTTAATTCCATGAACCATCCAGCACCCCCTTGCTGCTACAGTCCATGGATGATCCCTGGAATCGCAATGGACTGTGATGGGGATCCTGGTCCGTGTGGCAGCAGCAGAGATGCAATTGTGCCTTGTCACCCTTTCTTACTAACCATTTGTGGGAGAAGGGTGGAACTTTTATCTTCCAGATGTAAGGTTAGGTGTCCTCCTACAAGACCCCAGAGCCCCTCCCACTCCAAATGAACAGCTCTGAGGGCCTCGCCCTGGCTGACTGTACACCAGGCAGAACAAAAGCCTCTATTTTATAATGGCAGCACGGTCAGACACACTGCATAGCACCACCGGCTAAACAGCTGGAACCAGTGGAGAGAGACCAAGGTGATGTTTGTATGCCAGTTTGGTTATAAACACTCCGTCTCAGCAAGAGAACACTGGGGGAGGGCGGGTATTTTGGTAATTCCCTACAATTTCCCATCAATGGGCATGCTCAGCCGCTGTCTCGTGTTACCCTGCACTGAGCCAGTCTGTGTTGTGAGCTGGTCGAAACGCCGGCAGCTATCAGCCGCTTGTGTTCACTAGCGTTCCCACCATGGCTGCTGGTGGTGGAACTGCCATGTCGGTAGCAGTGGTGGAAAATGTTAGAGAGGAAAAACCCCCGTGGTAGATAAGGTCTTGTTTCCATTGTGTAAAGCCAGGCTTTGTGGTGTGAGGGCACAGGGATAGTCCCTGTCAGTATGCTCCCACCCCTAATCACAGCTCCGAGCTCTGGGCAAAGCTACAACTGAGAAGCAGTGTGTGACTGCAATCTGGCTGAAAGCACTTTTGTGACTGGCCCAGGATGGAAGGCACCATACAGACATCAGAAAGGCCAGTGATTGCCTGAGAACAGGACCCCTGGCCACTTAGTTCCAAAAATGCTGGCCTCAGCCCTTTTAGCGACAGGAGAAACCCTTAGTGATGGCTAGCCGAGAATGTCTACACCGCCATCGGGACAGTATGTGTAGACACCCCAGAGCTAGCTCACTGGAAATAGCCGTGGAGCCCCCAGGCCTGGACTAGCTGCCTGAGTCTGTACCTACCGTCCCGTCCAGATTGTACACGAGTGGCTCACCTGTGTTGCTGCCCAGGCAGCCATGGCCACACTGCTATTTTAGCAAGCTAACTCAATCAAAGCTAGCTCAGCTAGCTCGCTAGCTAGCTAGCGAGTTGCAGGCATGCCTCCCAGTTACTGTGTGGACATACCCTTAAGGTCAGGTTCAAATCCTGTCTGCGGGCTGCACCCATTAGAAGGCGTAAGTTACATACACGTTTAAGCCCTGATCTTGGGAGGGACCGGATTGGTTTCCATGCACAGGATCTGGCCCTCAGCTGCTAAATTGCACCTCTGCATTGACTCCGGGCCGCACTGGTGCGTTGTTTACATGCTTCATTTTTTTCTTTTTTTATCCTGTTGGCTCCCGAACAGAATTAAGATATTTAACAGGTGAAAAGCTGCATCTGTAGGACCAACTGAGGAGAAGTTAAACTGGGATTATAAACTCCCCTCTAGCCCGACCAGCACATTAAAAGATGAATGCAAGGACTGGAAGAAATCTCTGTTTTTCTTCCGCTGACATGAATGGCCCGTTCATTTCAATGGGGGAGGGGGTTGGTGGATACAGTATTTGGCCTCTGAAAGATACCACAAATACCAGGCCACTGATAAGTTTCCAATCCACTTTTCTCCCTTTTCTAATGATCACCTAGACCAGGGTATGAGTAAAATGAACAGAAGAGAATCCAGATAATGAAAAAGATGGGAGGAAGAGCCAGACCAGATCGCTGGGGTTGAAGGTGGTGAAGAGAGTTAATTAGCATGGTAAACTCCTGGCCCACAGTTTAATCTGATGCCTCAGGTTATCTCTGCAAAGCCAAGACCAAATCCGGCTATATTTTTGACGCTGTGTCTCCACCCCCTTCTCCAGCCTGCTTGTTTTTTATATCTGCTGGACGCTCTTTGGGTCAGGGACCCTAATTTCTTATGCTTGTAAAGGGCCTAGCACCGTGGGACCTAGACGGGTTGTGAGGCCGTCAGCGCTAGCACAATATAAATATGAAATAATCACAATATTGAAGAAGAGCTGAAGGATGGAATAATAAAAATAAAGGAAAGATGCTGACTGCTGGCTATGAATATATTTAATATTTGCTTATTTACTTTGTCAGTAACATTATTTTCTCTTTTCCTTCAACAGGGTCTATTGTTCATTTGTATTCAGGTAAGTGATGCCCTTTTAATCTGTCCTGGTTTTAGGATCATTAGAAGTATGGGAACTGACTAGGGTTGCCAACCCTCCCAGTTTGACCCGGAGTCTCCCGGAATCAGGCTCAATCTCCCGGAGGCTACTGAAGCCAATCCAGGAGATTTTAGGCTGCTAAAAGTCCAGCAGTGCAGCGAGGCTAAGGCAGGCTCCCTACCTGCCCTGGCCCGCCACTGATCTCAGAAGTGGCAACATGTATGGCAGGGACTCCTAGGAGGGGTCTCTGCATGCTGCCCCCGTGGAGTTGGTGCTTGGTCCCAAGCACCAACTCCGCATTTCCCATTGGCCAGGAACGGGGAACCGCCTGGCCGCCCATGAGCTGTTGCCAGACATGCATAGATTCTAGAACATGCTGCCATGACCAACCTGCTGCTTTTATGCATCCTTCCCCACCTCACACCCCATCTGTCCGGCCTCTCCCTCTCTCTGCCCACAGTCCCAGCTGACATGTTGAACCCCGAGAGCGTGGTGGTGTCGGTGTCGAATGTCAGCGCCGTGGCTGGGTCCCAAACTGTCCTGACCTGCAAGAGTTACCGCATGATCTGGACCCAGGACCGTCTGAATGACCGCCAGCGTGTGGTCCACTGGGACTTGTATAGCAACCAGGATGGAGATTACAAGGCGGAGAGGCTGTGTGACATGTACTCAGCTGGGGAGCAGCGGGTGTACAGCTCCTACAACCAAGGGAGGATAGCCATGCCCCAGAATGCGTTCGCAGATGGCAACTTCTCACTGGTGATCAAAGGTACCAGGAGCCAAAGTGATCTCTCCTTCCATTGCTGTAGCTCCATGCTCTTGTACTGAGATTTCCTAAGGGGAAGGGCAGGCTGATGTCATCTGAGACTCAGGAAATGCAGGGTTCTAACCACTAGTAAATTAACCACCTTTTAGGAGAAACTTGCCTTGCAACCACTTTGAAAGTCTTAATCACTGTGTGTCAAAGAGGAAGGATAGCCTTATGGGTAAAGCACTCTGGGTTCCAGTCCTAGCACTGTCGTGGACTCCCTGTGTGGCCTTGATTGAGTCACTTAATTACTCTGTGCCTCATTTCCCCACCTGTAACATGATAAGAATCCTGCCTTTCTCCCACTCTCTGTCAGTCTTGTCTATACAAATTGTACGCTCTTTGGGTCTCTTACAGTGCTTAGCACAAGCTTGGCTGGGGCCGGTATTACTGAAATGCCAAATAATAACTCAAACAAACAAGAATGAGCTCAAATGAGCATGTAACTGCAGTGAGATGTTGGCCCTGTTTGTCTAAAGCTCCTTCGGTACCGCCAAGCCTGGGGATGTGCTGCATAAACAATGGCAGACAAGTGTCACCTTGCTCTTAAAGGTTCTTTTTCTCCTCTTGCGTTAGATGTTGCAGAGAGCGACCAAGGCACGTACTCCTGCAACCTCCACCATCACTACTGCCATCTGTACGAAACGGTGAAAATCCAGCTGGAGGTCACCGAGAAAGGTAAAGGCACATGCTGATGCAAACGATGGGCATCGGTCCCTCTGCGGGGGGCAGGTACTTCCATGCCCAGTACCTCGGGCCCCCGTCTGACAGAGAGCTCTGGGCAGCGGGAGCCCTATGCTCGTGTAGACCCTTGTTGGCTTCACAGGGGTACTGCCCAGGGCTAGCACCTTGAGCCAGCTTTGGTGAGGGAGAACCCTGCTCCCACCCAGTGCCTCATTGAAATTAGTGGGGGGTCTGTGCAGAGGCCAAGCACCGCGTGGGATAGGATCACTGGTGCTGCATGTGAATGTTGCTGTACCTCAAAAGACACCAGTGCTTACTGCAGCTTCTAGCAACGAGGCAGCTGTGAGGTCTCCTTTGCTTTCCATTGGAGTCTTGCTGCGTCAAGAGGGGGAGCTTCTAGGGACTGCCACCGATGGCACCACTTGGATGGAGACACCACTTGCTGCACATGTTCCCCTTTGCCTGCTAGCATCACCTCCATCTTGTCTGGCTTTCCTGCTGGTCCTAGTCTGGTTAGCCCTGGGAAAGAGCTGAGGCTGCCCTGCCTGCCTGTGCTGAGAAAGAGGCAAAGGGCTGAGTGTCCAGCAAGCGTAGGGGTAACTCGTATAAGCGGGTGTTGGGATGGGAAGGAAGCAGCATCTTCTGCTCTTGCTCCCTGAACGTTTCTGTTCATATAATAAAAACGCCCAGTCTGTCTCCGGGAGCCCGAGGCTGCTTTTCTGGTTTTTATTGCTCAGCAGGAACAGCCTGTAAGCCAGTGAGCCTGTAACTCCCCCAGTAATTAGGGCACTGGGGGCATCAAAGCATTTCCTGCAAGGAGACTGCCTTAGATGCTTGGAGGATGGGACCCAGCATGTTGAAGATAAAGTCTGTTATTGTTTTTCCATTCTCTGTCACTGGAGAGCGCACGCTCTTCCTTCTTTGCAAACCTAGCCACGGACTCTCAGCTACGAGGGGAAGGACGGACTCGCAGTTAACACCCTAAACTGGGACCCGGGAATCCTGCGTTGGGTGCCTAGCTCTGGCACAGACTCTCTGTGTGAGATTTGAGCCATTCACTCCCCCTCCATGTGCCTCAGGTTGTGAAGCACTTTGAGATCCTTGGGTGGCAGTGCGGAGCAGGAAAGCATTCTCGGTGGCTCCTGGCATGGGAAAGGCTGGCATCTAGACAGCAGAGCTGCTGGGGGCAATAAGGTATAATAAGGTGTGTGCACTGGGTTGTTTCCAGATGAAATGGGACTGTATATGTTTACCCAGCTGCCTCCTATGTCCTCTCTGCAGCCAGGGAAGCGAAGAGGTACTGGGATGGCGAGAAGGCTGTGATCGTTGTCTTGAAGGACAGCACCGTGGTGCTCCCGTGCGTGAACCGGAACCAGATCTGGACTGAGCGGCACAGCGAGGAGGAGCAGCAAGTGGTCCACTGGGACAGGCAGCCCCCGGGGGTCCCGCATGATCGGGCCGACCGCCTCATAGACCTGTACGCCTCCGGCGAGCGCCGCTCCTACGGGCCTCTCTTCATCCGGCAGAAGATGAACATCACTGAGACGGCCTTCGCCCTGGGCGACTTCTCGCTGCGGATTTCGGGCCTGGAGAACGCAGATGAGGGCACGTACTCCTGCCACCTCCACCATCACTACTGCGGCCTCCACGAGCGCAGGATCTTCCGGGTCTCCGTGATGGAGCCAGTGAGAGAGAAGAAGGTGGTGAACCTCACTAACCCCAACAGCGTGCCAGCTGTAGGTAGGTGACCCTCCCAGGATGGGGTGTCCTTCCTCCCAGGGAGGAGTGAACAGCTATAGCCCTGCCCTAGGCTGAGAGGGGTCACAGAGCAGGCCTCAGGGAATGCCTCAAGTTCCAGAGAGTTTTCTAGCAGGCATAGAGATGGCTCTGCTGGCTTTATGTTGCCCCCACAACAGACCTGGCCTCAGGAAACACTCTGGGGCAGGCCAGAAGGAGGGAGGGGATGTGACCAAGGTGACTCGGCATCCCTGCAATGCTCCACAGAGGCCACTGAAGCAACTTTGAGATGCTCTGAGAGCTTCCCCAGCCTGAGCCAGGGCCCACACATGGCCCTGCAGCCAGGAATAGATGAGACTCAAACAATGTCCCTTCTGTCAATGCAGGAATGAATCTGCCCCTATGTTCTGAGGGGTGGTTGGTGTCTTTGTGTGGGTGGTGAGTGCTCTGATTGCTTGAGGGGGAAAGGTTTCAGAGTAGCCGCCGTGTTAGTCTGTATTCGCAAAAAGAAAAGGAGTACTTGTGTTAGTCTCTAAGGTGCCACAAGTACTCCTTTTCTTCTTGAGGGGGAAAGCGTCTGCAAAGAGCAGTCTGAAGCAAATCCTGGGAACCTCTGGACAGGGCCTGATCCTGCCATTCAAAGCTTCCATTGAAGTCAGTGGGAGTTAAAGATGCTCAGCACCTCTGCAGCCGATGGACCTGATTATTCTCTGCCTTGCATCTAGTGCGACTGTATACACTGATGCAAAGTTCATTTCAAAGGTTACTATTCTACTGTGGGAGCATTTCACACCCACTCTGAACAGGTGTCATGCCAGGCGTTGGAGAATCAGGCCCCAAGATCCCCCTTTTTTGCCATATCTCGCATTTTCTTCTCTGGACGAGCTGCTCTCTGACAGGCTGTTCAAACCCTGAACCATCACACTAATCACTGGCAACCCCCCTTCCCCAGTTTAATAATTTTTGAGCCTTCTGGGTTATCATTCTTTATTAACATTTTAAAATATTCATCGTGGTTTAATATTTATTGGCTGCTTAATACTGAATTTAAACATGCTTCATAAATCTTTAAGTAGCTCCGTTCTGCTTCAGCAAGAGGCTTTTCCAAGCCATGGAGACCTGCATCTCTCTGTTGGGCCATAGGTCGGCATCCAGAAAAGAGAGGTATTATCAAACAGAGATTGCCCGTGGGCGAGTTTACGTAGAGGCTGGAACACAAATATTATGCTCTCTGCCTATGGCCTTTTTTGCTGCTGTCCCTTGGCTTGGGAAGTCACATTCAGCTGCCATTTTGCAGATCTACATTTCAATTTCAGGGAGGGTCCCCTAGGAATCCAGCGTTGCTCTTTGTTTGTGCAGTCAGTGAACTGGTAACTACCTGAGCAGAAGGTGGACAAAACATGGGAGGAGCTAGAACCAATTTAATACAGACAGACTAGCTCACCAGTCATTCAATCCTGCATCAGGTACCCAAAACAGCTCAAGCAGCACTGTCCCCTCTTGCCTTCTGGAGGAAATACCTAACTAATGTTCCAGTGGAGTGGAATAGCACTGAGAGAGAGCCTCAGTATCCTGACTCATTCTGATGTGGGGTAATTACGTTCTGCCTTCTTACCTTGTCCGATGGCTTTCAATAGAGGACATATTCATCGTTTGCACTTCAAAACTGTTGATTTAGTGTTGCTGTGGGCTGTCCCATAGCTGCTGTGTTTCACCCCAGCAGTGGCTGCATTTCAGTGGTGGGGAAAGTGATCCCAGTGTCATGTGTTTCAGTTTAATTGAGCCTATCAAGCATGTTGGCAGAAAAGGTGATGGATACGGGCAAGATAATTTCAGTAGTCTGGGTCCTGCACTGGGGTTTGTCACTGGCAAAGAGAATGAAAGGATTAATTATTCCAATCAAAGAAGCAGGCTCAAGAGCCCTCTCTCACCTTACACTAATTCACATTTAAGCAGCAAACGACTGCTCTTCCCGGGTTCAATGGTTTTTGTTTCTCCCTGATAAACTTTTGCCATTGCTTTTACTCTTTACTCCTTGACATTTCATTGGCGTGCACAGGACTAAATACAATAAAATAAAGCTACTATGTTCCGTTAACTGAATGAGAACAGTGGCTGCAGCTGGACTGATAAACGCAGTCTTGTAGGTCAGTGTGTGCTGGAGGAACTTAAGGAGACAGTGAAGTCTAAGGATCAGTGCAGGGAAACTGGGAGTCAGGACACCGAGGTTCCCTTTCTGGCTGAGTCTCTGTGACTGGCTTTGTGACTTTGGACGAATCCAGTAGGTTCCAGTCCTGCAGCGCGCGGTCACGTGAGTAGCAGGGTAATTGCTTTGTGCCTGCACAGGTTGGAGAGAACGGCTTGCAGCAGTGACATGAGCCATCATTGGTTGATATTCATCAAGTGCTTTGAGATCCTCCGATGACAGGCGCTATTGAAGGGTAAAGAGGCCTGAACTGTGCCCTGTGTGCAAAGTATTAGTACAAGAAGGGAAGGAGACTTCTGCCACTTTGGCAAACTGGGTCCTGATCTGGCAAATCTCGGTAATGTTTACTCATACAAATAGTCCCCACTGAACTCCTCTGGCCAACAGCACGACACAGACAAGATGAACATGTTCCCTTTGAAGTCCATGGCAAAACTTGCAGAGATGGCAGTGGGAGAAGGATCAGGCCCAGAATCACCACCCCCCCCGCCCCTCATTTGAAGAACACATAAACTGGATTATTTCTGTTCAGAGCCTTTGCTAAACAGGTCCATGAGGGGCTGGCTGCTGTGCACTTGGGGACTGATCTAAAGACCACAGATCTCAGCGGGGTTTGGATCAGGTCCTAATGGGCCTTGGGTAAAGCAAAGCAAGTCGGTTCAGCTGCTAAGCTTTGCCCCCTTTGGGCCCCTGGGTGGTGAGTGCTCATCTGGCCACACTAAGAATTTGCTGAATCAATGGGAATTTGAGAGAAGCTGGAATGTCTCGTGTGCCTGTTCCAAACCCATCGACACCATGCAGCGTGCCGGAACGGGTCCTGTTTCCATAGCAGTGGGAGTGGCCGTGACAGAACCCCCCACTCTTTGTACACCCCTGTAAAAATCTTCCGGGAGAAAGGAAAGAAAAGGAAAATGTCAGGAGATAACAGAACCAAAGTGCTGACCTTTCTCAATGAACAGCTCCAGTTTCAGGCATAGCCAAGGTTTGGAGCCGTTTCCAGACAGGAAACTTCATCCTGCTGCCAATAGAAACCCGGGCTGGATTCTGCTCTTGGTTGCACCTGCATAAATCTAGAGTGAACCCACTGACTTTAGTGGAATGATTCTGGACTTACATCTGCGTAACTGAGAGAAGAATCTGGCCATTATCTCAATGACATATTTATTGTAGCACAGTTCACAGATCTATGCTCTGTTCTCTGCTGCCCTTCAGAGCCTCAGCTGGTGCAAAGTGGTGTAGCTCCACAGGCTTCAGTGAAGCTAGACCCATTTACACTAGCGCCGGGGATCTCATCTCTGATATTTTGGTGGCAGGAATGTCAGGAGGCTGTTCCCTGCTTAATTTTTTGCACTAAAAATCAGTTATCCTGGCTTAAAGCACCAGCCCTTTGAAAATGCATGCAACTTTGTCATATATTTCAACCAAAGGTCTCAGAGCACCTTACAAACATTGAATCCCTCAATTCTCACATGCCTGTGAGATAGGTATTTCTTTATAAAACAAACCTGTTAATTATTCCTCCTTGTCCTAAATGGAGTAGTACGGAGCAAGGCAACTAAACGGGATTATGCCGTATTTGAGAGAAACAAGGAAAGGATTTTGACTATGGCTGCATGTGCGTCTGGTCCCCAATCCTGTATCCTGATGCATGCGAGTGGACCCTCACATCCATGTAGAGCCCTGTGGACTTCGTGTCTAAGGGTCCACCTGTATGGATCAGATTGCAGGATTGAGGCCTCAGTGTGTAACTCCACTGAATTCACTGATTTATAGTCTGATTTGTGAGCGTGTGTGTGGGAATATCGGTGCCTTAACTCTTGCATTGCTGGCTAGGTTAGAGCTCATCTCTTTTGTTAAATAGCACCAACTATTTTAGGGAACTTTAGTGCAGTGGCTTGGGTGCAGCTGGGAATGCGATATTTACAAATATTGCAAGTTTGGCTCTTGTTTGTAGCATAAAGCAACATCACCTAAGCTTACACTTTGGTGGAAAACTAGAATGGGGAAGAGATACTGTATACTAGATAGAGATACTGTTCCTGGCTCTGCCACTAGCCTGCTGAGTGACCTTGGGCAAGTCACTTCACTGCCTGGTACCTCAGTTTCCTCCTCTGTAATATGCGGGTAATGCTGCTGATCTCCTTTGTAAAGTGTTTTGAGATCTACTGGTGAAAAGCACTAGATAACAGCTAGGTGTTCATAATAGTAATAATAATAATAATAATAATAATACTTAATAAAATAAACCACAAGAGGCCTAAAACTGTTTCAAATCTATTCTTTGTTATGCTAGTGAAATGCCTAGTGTTTACAAAAGGCTAAGCCAACTCCAGCCCTGTCCAGCAAGTGATGTCAGGGGAAGGCAAAAGACCAGTAAACTGTCACGCTGTGGATGCTGTCACCTGGTTTAAACATCTGCCCGTGTGGTTGCTTCCTCTGTGTGACAGCTACTGCCGCCTTTAACAGCATGGAGATGTGCTGCAGTGCAGTTGATGTTGATGGCTCTGCAAGTGGGTTTTTAATATTTTTTTAAGCCTGGCTCTGGTGACAAGAGTTACCCAGTTCATCTCCAATAGAGCAAGCCAGCAACGGCCAGTGCAATGGGTAGCAATGGTAATAAAAAAGGGATACATGATTGGGCTGGAGGACAAACCCACCAGACCACACAGAACTCTTGCTGAGCCTCTTGATTTTCCAGTGGTGATGTTGGCATTTCCAGGGCATCATCTTTGGCTCTTAAGTTTTTGGCTCAGTTTCCCCAGTTGTGTGTATTTAAAAAACAAACAAAACAACCTGCCCCCAAACCAGTAGCTGTATGTACATAACCAGGGCCTTTCACCACAGGATTGTGGGCACTTGGCAGTCATTAATTAATGCTCGCAGCATCCTTGTGGAGCAAGTCAGTCATTTTTGCCATTTTCCAGATATGGAAACTGAGGCATGGAGTGGTTTAAATAGATTCTTTGTCTTATTATCGGGGTCTTATTCCTCTCCTTGAGTGTATGCTGACCCCATGAGAATCAAAGGCCCTTCCCCCTCATTAGGGATGGGGCTGCGTTGTGAATTTCACATCCATTGGCTTTGTAGCTGAACTCCTCCTCAGTCTGAGGGTGTTGGATATTCTGTCTGGCCCGTTGAAGAGAGCGGCCCACTTTGGATTGTTTGGATCTGGATTCAAGCTCCCCGAAAGTTCAGGAGGGGTCAGATCCAGTATTCAGGTTCTGAACCAGGTCTAACTGGGTTTCGTCCACAAAGCTTAGCGAAGACTCCATCAGGCTTTCAGAAGTCTCCACCTGGCTGTTCCTCCCCTTCCCAGAATGCCCTGCTGCTCTTACCAAGTTGGTAACAAATGGTTTCCCAGATGGACCACGCCTGCGTGTTCCAGGATTCTAGCGGTCAAACTCTCGCGGCAAAAAGACATCACAGCGAGGGCTGAATCCAGCCTTGCGCTACGCAGCTCTGCAAGGGCAGGAAAAGGATATAGGTAGCTTCTTCCCCAGTACAATCAGCAGAGCATTACGGGACAGGAGCAACGGATATGCCAGCCCAGGCACCGGGTCCCCCGGGGAATTATGCTTTTCTGGCCAGAGCGCCCCACTGGCCGATCAGACATGCTGCCATCGGGGGGGACGCTGGCGTTTCTCTCTTGCTCGGAGCAGCCGCAAAGTGCTCAGCCTGGGTCTGCCCTGTGGTATCCGCGCCTGCCTGGCAGGAGCCACTTTTACAATACAAGCACCTGGGGATGTATTTCTGGTCCCACTTCCTGCTCTTCCCAGAGCAGGACCCAACCCAGAGACAGCTAGTGGGTTTCCTGATTCCTACCTGTTCTTGAGCAGCTGCCTCAATTCTTCATTTTCATCACCAGGTTAGCATCTCCTAATGCTCAGGGGTCCTGGGTCACTCAAGTGTTTAATTAAAGTTTGGCTGTTTGGTTTAATGGGCTATTTGCTCTGGCCCATTAGCCCTTCTGTAACTGGGGTCCTGGACCTTTGGGTCAGGGTGCTCAGAGCTTAGTTTATTGTAGGGAATGTGGAGTTTCTGGACCCTGGCCGTATTTGCATTTCTGTACTGATGGAACTGAATAGCTTATAACATTCTCAAATGGCCCGAAAAGCAAAACCAGCTGTTGGAGTCATGATGAACTCGCTGGCTTTGCTCAGCAGCGACATTCCTCTGACAGCCGATAATCGCTGCGCTTAACCGATACTCCGGAGGTGTCATGTCACTTACCGGGGAATGACTAAAAAGGCTTGGGGGAGATCTGGCTGCACAGGCAAGGCTGACACAAATGGAGAGCTGGGTTCAAACTGGGGCCAATCATGTCCCAGCTGAGACAGGCCCAGTGGTCTCATTCTAGTCTCGATGGTCATTTGGTCCACACTGCAAAATCACCCTCCATTTTGGCATAGCATAGTCTCTGCTTAGGACAGGAGTGTTGGCAGAAAGATGGAAGTTCTTTCTTGGCAATATTGTGCATGGTGGGCCGGGGATGGTGGGGGAAAAGTCTGCCTGCCACTCAGTGCCTGCTATTTGTCTCTGTTTTTAGCCCCCCACACTCATGAGCATCAAAATACACTTACAAAGAAAAGATGGAGCTAAATTCTGCTCTCCCTTAGACTAGTGTAAATCCAAAGTAATGGAATTACTCCAGATTGACTCTGGTATAATGGTGAGCAGAATTTGGAGCTTTTTAATTATTATATAGACACTGGGGAAACTGAGGAACCAGAATACTTAGGAAGTTTGAGTATGAGAGTGCAGAGCCAGGAATAGAACCCAGGATTCCTGGTCCCTGCTTTAGCCATTAGGGAATTCTGCCTGAATATACTGCAAGGTACAATGGCTCTTTGGATGTTTCCCCTTACTCTCTCTCACTAACATAGGAATTTAACTCTGAAGCAGCTTTCAGGTTACAATTCCCTGTTGGCATTTGTCTGGTGCTGTGTGAACATTCCCAGTCTCCGTGAGACAGCATTGCTTTGAACTCTGCTTCAAAGGGAAGTCTCCCACAGCACCGTGCATCTCAGGACTTTGCTATCTATCCTTCAGCAGGATTTATCTAACCCCCTGACTCTTGCAAACAAATATTTCCTTCTCTTTTTCTGGGGAGGGAGGGAGAGCATTGACCCAATTATTCAGGCTCTAGAAAAAACGTTCCGTGTAAAAACCCTGTTTCCCTTCCCTGCCTGGAAGACGAGCAACTGGAATCGACAAGCTGCTGCGCCCAGAAATGGAATGGATTCCTGGCTTTTTCGCTGTGTTCTTAGTTATTTATTTTGTTTTATTTAAAAGAAAATTCATTCTTGGGCATTGCAAATTCCTTCCACTCCATAAATTATAGCACTTGGCAGGGCCAGGCTGTTTCATCTGTTAGCCGTCTGGAGCCGAAGCAGTGCAGTGCATGTCTAAAGCGACCAGAAAAGCTCACTATGCTCTCCTGCAGAGGCACCTGGACTCTCTTTGCTTCTCCCTGGACTTGCCCTCTTTGCTAGACAGGAGCAGTGCAGTGATAATCGGCAAGAGTCACTAACAGCACGTTTGCTTCCCTGGAAAGTCTTGGGAGCGTTAAACATGAGCACATGTTAAAGAATAATTATTAATGCCTTGTGCAGCAGAGATGGCGGATGAGCTAGTGGTTAGTGAGTTGGCCAGACTCTTGGGGGAGCGGGATTCACTGCCTGGTTCTACTATCTATGCCCTGCCTGACTCCTCACATCACCGACTCTCCCTGTGACTCAGTTCCCTCTCTGTTAGTTGGGGTTAATAATCCTTAGGACCATACGTTCCTAAAGGCAGGGCTGTCTCTTATCATGGGTATGTACGGTACTCAGCCTTGTGGGTCCCGATCTCAGCTGGGAGCCTTCAAGCTCAGATGACAAGAGAAACAATAATTGAGACTCCAGAGGGGTGTGTTGTGTTAATTTAGATGGAATCAAGGGGCCCTAGGTGTTAATGTGAGTCTATGACCCTGCCACTATCCAGCATTAAATAGGGTCAGGGTTTGGTATCCAGAGACCTCAGCCTGGTCAGCAGCATAGCAATCACCACTAATTATCCATGGAAATCTTTCATTAAAGATCCAGAGAAGAAGGAAAGACGGTTAATGCATTTGAAATGTACCGTATTGAATAAGGCTTTCATTTTAACAACATTCCTTGATCCCTTTCCCTGTAGCTGAAGGGTGCTCTTCGAAAGGGACTGCCCTTGTGTGACAGTCTGAGATGGTGACAGAGATGGTGATAACTGTCCTTTTGGAGGAAAGAGAAGAAGTTAGTCGAGGGGGATTGGAACAGTTGTTGCTGTTATAGTCCGATCCATCTTCCTTGAAGACAAAACAAGCCAAACTCATACTAGAAGGAAGAGAAAAGAATCAGACAGCCAGAAAATGCAGCTCTGTTGACTTTCACAGACAATCTCGCTGCTGGGGAAAAAACAGGCACCATGCATGGTGTTACCAGCCACTCTGAGACCTGGCAAATTGTAATGAGCATCGGGCCATTTTAGGCATTGCTTTTATCTGCCTCTCTGGTGACAGGCGCACAGCAGTGTTGCAAAATGTGGCCAGTTCAGCCAGACTCATATTACACAGAAGGGGGGGGGCATGGGGGCAGCAGCCATGGGGGTGAAGCTTGCTCTGTCCCCTTCTTTCAATCAGCCCATGTTGCAGTAGCTTCCTCTGCCCATCTGTCTCCGCTAATTTCCCCCGAAAGGTCTTTTCTTGTTAAGAGCCCCAAAAGGGAGTGATGGTGGAGTTGCCCCTTTTTACGGTTGTTCACCAATTAGACGTAATTTCCAGCACCCTGGTTTTGGGTCACTGAGTTCTGGTCCCACACGTCTCCTGTTTATCAGGCATGAGCTTTACGCAGCCCTTGAATTATAGCAGGAGGCCTTTTAGTTTGGACTCACTCTGTCTCCCTGTCCCCCTTTTTGCACCTGTTCCGTCAGCACAATACCATCGATTATTGTGACACTCCATAAACTTGCTCCCAGGGAAGGTAAATCTGTAGGCCCAACAGGGGCAGTGCATTTGGTTTGGGGTTTTAGTTCGTCCCTTCATGCAGATGAGGTGAGCCATCTCTGGAGCCAGTTCCTACGTGATGAGAGGCTATTCGGACGTGGGGCTAGCTTTGCCTCAGGCCTCTCTCTAACGGGACCCCTTTCATAGAAAAGGCTCCCACTGACCATTATAGCCTGTATCTATTGGCTCACTCATTCCTCACTGAAGTGTAGCCATTTCTGGGGTGGAAATGGCTGCCGTTCTGTGCCCTGATGCACAACAGCATTTAAAAGAGGCCAGCATTTCTCTCCTTCCCCACTCTGGGGCATGGTTAGGTTTCAAAGTCGTCACCAAGAAGGATTTACCTTTGAACCGGGCCCCCCATCTGTGTTCTGCTTTGCTCCAGACACATGGGTGCCGCCATTTTATTCTGCTTTGCTTTCTCTCGCCAACCCCAGATCCAAACCTAGGCAGGGGCCATAACGTGATCAACGTCATCATCCCCGAGAGCCGGGTGCACTTCTTCCAGCAGCTGGGCTATATCCTGGCAACCCTGCTCCTCTTCCTCATCCTCCTCATCATTGTGGTGCTTGTTACCCGCAAACGCCGGAGGAGAGGTAAGCGCCTGGCCGGCAGGGAAAGGCCACCAATGGCAAAGTCTCCAGGAGTGTTACCCCGCTTAAGAAGCCAGCTCTGCCAGCACTTGCTTCTGAGCATCGTGCTGAAGGCAATGAGGCTCGTGGTGGCCAGCATGCTGCTCTGTAGAAAGGGTTTGCAGGAGTGGGCTTGAAGAGAGACCGTTCAGTAAGAGGGTGTGATGGTCATCAGACCATGGGGCGGTCACCTCCCCGCCTCCCAACCTTTAAACTGGACCACCCCCACTACCAACAGTTACATGTCATCTCTGTCCAAACTGTGTAAAACCCAGTGCACCACCTATGGGCGAAGTGAGGTGTAATTGGGGTCTTCAGCCTTGTGTGGACCCTATGCTGTGGGTGACTCTCCCCTGCAGAAGAAGATAAGTGCCTGCAGAAATAGCCACGTACGCTATGGCGAGCGGGTGTGTGGGGCAATGTCGACTTCCTCAGTGGTGCCCTTGGATTGCCATTCTTTGTGGCCGGTAGGGACCCAAACACCAGGGGACCAGATTCTCATTTCAGTGACACTGCTGTAAATCCAGAGCCACTCCCCTCACTTTGATGGAGTTACACTGGGTTCACATCGGTGACAAATGAGAACAGAATTTGGGCCAAGGTCTTACTTAAGGAGGAGAAGGCCCCTGAGATCATAGTACCTCCAAGGCGGGGTGAAGGAATCTAGCCCGATAACCGCCTTTTGGAAAGGTCTAAACATCTAGACTAGACTCTAGTCTGGTACCTGGGGCCCATGATAGACACAGACCTAAATGGCTGTCTTGTCTCACCTGTGCAGATGTACCATGGACCAATTACTAGTGAGTTCAGCAGCACGGGGCAGTGAGTGACCCCTGAAACGTCCACCCCTGAAATGCCAGAGGGAGACATGACAAATGAAGAAGACCAAAGCTTTTGATTGCCAGTCATCTGCTGGTCTGGGAGGGGTGGAACAACAGGTGGAGATTTAGGAACAAAACATGACTGGTCCTGGGGCAGTGGAGGTGGGATGCACACAGGTGGGCATGTGGTTGGGCTGTGACAGCCAGGCCCTCTGTGAGCAGCTCTCTTAGCCCCAGTCAGAGGGTTGGGTCAAATGCTGCCATTGCTTCTGCTCACTGCGTGTCTCTTTCCCCATCTAGGCTACGAATACAACGTGAAGAAATACGAAGAGTAAGTAGGAATCCCTGATCAGTAGTAAATAAGCACTGAACAAAGCGAAAGGCTCCATCTTGAAAAATATGGGCCCAGATCCTCAGTGCTGTCACATGGTGTAATGTCATCAGCTTCGGGAGGGCTGTACCTGTGCCAAGGGTGTCTCTGTGAAGTGCATAGTCATGTAACCAGCATGTTGATTGACAGGCTTTATTCACTGCCTTCCTGCTGATTCACCTGCAGTTCACTCCCTAATTGTGGCCATTGCTGTACACAAAAATTGGGATTCCCCATCCCTGGTGAGCAGCTTGAACCCTACCAAAATGGGCACGGGGTTGTTGGAGGGCTGGCTCGGTAGCTGGATTTCCTCTGCTTACACACTGCGAACTGAGCCTCAAAATAAACGGCGCTTTATTAAAGATACCCCCAGGAGTTTGTGTTAGAGGCACAAAGTGCACAGGTCTGGTGCAAACACTGCTGTGATTGTCCTGGACAAACACCTGTGCCTAAAAGTCCCCTTAAACTTTCTTTGCACCTTGGTCCCATTTCTGGGACTTGTGCTTCTCCATTTATTTCTCTGTAAGGAAGAGACCTTTGGCTGACATGCTGTAGGAGAGGGAGAGAGGTGGTGACGTTCCCCTGACTTCAGTGGGAGGTGTGATTCCCTTTTGTGAAACCATTTTGTCGTGTGTTCCCTTCCTTTATGGGAAAAGTCTGATAGAATTTATTAGGGATTCTATTACCTGTATTATGGTAGCACCTCAAGGTCCTGACTGAGATCAGAACCCCATTGGGCTAGGTATTGTACTTACATATAGTAAGAAACCATCCCTGACCCAAAGATCTTACAATTTGCATAGACAAGACAGACAAAGGGTGGGAGGAAAAACGAGGCACAACGAGGCAAAGTGACTTGCTGAAGGTCACAGAGCAGGACAGTGGAGGTACGTCTACACTGCACACTAAGCTCGGGCTCTGACTCAGGTTTGAGCTCAAGCCCCTTTTCTGTCGATACATAAATCAGTCTGACTCGGGCCAGCTAGGGGCATGGGTCAGAGTTGGGTCCAAGCCCTGTCATTCTGTAGTGTGGACTCAGCTCAAGCCTCAGACCCGAGTCAGAAGGTCAGCATAGTGCAGTGTGGATGCGGTAGCACGGCTGTGAGACCTGGGTCCAGCGATTGTAAGCCCAGGTTTACAATGCAGTGTGGATGCTCAAGCATGGGCTTGGAAACACCAAGTCCACAAGCCCAGGTCCCACAAACCTGGGTTTCCAGTGCAGTGTAGACATACCCTGGCAGAGCCCGGATTAGTACCCAGGTCTCCTGACTCTCAATGCTGTGCCCTATCTGTAGGGTTCTACAGAATATACTCTAAAACCTCTAGTATTTAACAGAGAATGAACTCCTTTTGCAGGGTTTTCCTACCATCCTACAGATGTACAACATTTTCGATTAAATTCTCGGGAATGGTCCCCAAAAAACTTACAGAAAAGGTTACCATTTTCTATGAAATCTCCTTTTCCATCTGGATTACACCTAAAGGGCGGTGTGATGAAAGAGAACAATTAAAACATAGTCATTTTGGTCTTTATTGTTAAAGAGTAAATCTTCAAAACAGTGGGTGATGATTTAACCACAGCACTCCCCTTAGCTTTAATGTATGTGGTACAGCTGAAATCCCCCAATAGACTGCTCTGAAATTACCCCCTTTGAAGATCAGGAATTGGCTGGAATGTTGGGAGCAGAAGAGAGGGGAAACATGAGAGAGTGGGGAACAAACTGCAAAAATGAAGAGAGTTAAAGGAACCAAGTGTAGAAAATATCTGGCAAATGGTGACTTTTTTCCCCCTCATTCCCTTTGTCAGGAAGGACGTGAATCTCAAAGAGTTTTCAACTGACACAACTGACCTGACTCAGTACAAAAGTGAAGACATAAGGCTGGGTATGTGTTGATTCAGCAGGATGCTTCCTGCAGCAGTTCTCAACTCTTGGATCAAAACTAATCATGACTGAGATTTTCCAAGCCATCTAAAGGATTTGGTTGGTTGCCCAATTTCTCATTAATTTCTGTGGGACTTGTCCATCCACAGTCTGTAGGCAGCTTTGGAAATCTCAGCGCACAAACCTAAAACTTGAGCCAAGTTTGCCAAACATTTTGGGCTGAACCTGGGGGCTTGAGTTTTTGGGTAACTGGGAGTTTTGGGATATGCTGGAGTCTGATTTATGAGTTTGGAGGAAACCGGGCAAAACTCTTTACTTTCACTTTGAGCTTTTGGGCTTCTTTGAACCCTGCAGCTCAAAGCAAAATTCATGGGAATGTGAAGCCCTGTGACGCAAAAACAGGATGAAAATTTGCCCCACATTCTGTGAAGGGATGTTATAAAGATGATAATCACGAAGCCACTTCTCTAGGGTCTACCATTGAAGAGTCTCGAAGCACTTTGTCATTAACCCCATGTTACAGATGGGCAAATTGAGGCACAGACCAACTAAATAACATGTCCAATGCTACGCAGTGAGTCACTGGGAGAGATAGAAATAAAATCCCAAAATCCAGCCTCTGAGGTCCCTGCTCTAATCACTTGACCTTGCTCCCCTCCCAGAAGAGGGTATGAACAGCAGTTGACTGAGTTGGGGAAAGAGGAAGGTTATGAGCCAGCCCCATTCCCTGCCTCCCATCTTCCACTGTAGCAAATTTTACTCAGTCCATTGCAATCAGGTCCTCCCTGGATGCTGCAAACCATCATTCCTCTTTGAAAGTGCAGGGGAAAAGGGGCAAAAGGACTCAGAGAAATATCCTAGGAGATGAAGTTGGGAGTGGCTGACTCTTGGGTCCTAGAGTATAGAAGACTGAGAATCCCATTGTTGGATCTCATGGTCAGATGAACCATGCTGAAATAAAGGGATGCAAGCCAGGCTCAGTGATGGCTTACATAAGGGTCACTGCATGGATGTGTGTGCATACCCGGGGGATCCTGTAACATAGCTGGAGATGGATCCTCCTTCTTTTTACTGGAGCTTGAAATGGGAGCCTTGAGTTCCTTGTTTTGGTGGTTAATCAGGGGGCCTTCTCATTGTTCAAGCGTGGGAAAGATTGCATTTAGAGTCAACTTGTTCCTCTTTGGTGTACCGAGCTGAGCATAGGGGGCCAAACTCACTCCCTGTGTGTCTCCGGGTATGTCAGTAGACTCACTGGTACCTCAGGGAAGAATTTGGCCCTTTCTCTGTTTTGTTCTGTGCAATCCAAATAAAGGCCTACCCATAATCTGTCCTCTGGAGGGAGGGACTACTTGGAGAATGATAAGATACAGAGTCTGAGGCTGAGCTACAGAGATCCCAAGATGGGCCCCTGAAAACTAGAAAGTGTGTGAAATGCAGCAACAGAGAATAGAGAAGTTCCAGGAGGCAGGTCTGGGGCAGGGGATGGGACCTGGGATATAATTCTGTGCAGGGGAGTGGGGCAGGCTGCACCAAGTGGCTTCCTACAACTCTGAAGAAATCCTGTCGAGGGCATGCATCTTCTGAGAGATTTCCTAGGAGCAAAATTCTTTAAATAACTACATCAGGAAAGGCCCCCAGGTGCCCTTCACCCAGCTAATCCGGAGCATCTCGCTACAGACCTAAGCAATCCTTGGCCGTTACTGAGGGCAGGATGCTGAAGTATTCAGACCTGATCTGTGCCAGTGCAGTGATTAAGCTGGGGAAACATGTTTCCTTCCTGCCAGTATCTGAGTAGTTCTGCAAATATGACCGATCAGGAGATACACCTAGTGCCCGCCAGGAACGATCTCACATCCCTCTCATTGGAAAAGCATTGCTTTCTTTTAATGTTCTGTTGGAGGCCGGCCTCTGAACTGCGCTCCTTCCTCACGCAGATTTCAAAAACAATATCCTGAAGATGCGGGCTGAGCAGGCCAAGAGCTTCCCAGCAAAGATCATCGATTTAGACAAAGGTAACGATGACCCACTCCACCCACTAAATGCTGGGTTGGATGCTCTTTATTGTGGGGGCAAGCGGGAGGCAGGGAGCGTGGTGCTAAGATTGTAGCAGCCCAAGCCACAGATGAAGGGGGAATGTCCAACCAGCCTGACACATGGCCGCTGGAATGAGGAGTTGGTTCTGCTCATGTTCTCTCATCATGCAGCCACAAGTTACAAGTGGTGATTAGGAGCCTTAAAAGCTCTTGGCAGCAGATGAGAATTTTCTTCCCACCACAGTGTGTAACAGAGCTAGAATACTTTATTCCAGTCTTTTAAATAGTACTTTCCCCAGCTTCTCGGGGCAAAGATGCCCCCTAGCTGAAATGTGCTCCCATGGAGGTTAGGAATGACCCACTCTCTGGAAGAAAGTACCATGGGCTACTCTAGTTATGGACATCATCCACTTGATCCAAAGCAAGTAAACAAAACCCCCATGAGTCTGAATCTCCTCTCATGCCTGTGTAAATCTGGAGTAACTTCACTGAAATCAACAAAGTTACACTGGTGTAAAAGTGGGGCAAGTGAGAAGGGAATCAGATGCCAGGCCTCCTGTAATTAAGCTTTATAACTTTATTGGTGCAGTGATCACATTAAGTTATCCTGGAGCTGCAACTGTTGCTATGCTACTGCCTAGATCCTGCCGAGCATCTCACAGTAACCATTTAAATAGCTTGGGACCAGTCTGGATCACATCTGTGAAAGGACCATACCAGATCACTGAAAGAAGCAGAGTCAATGGGGGGTTGCTAGCAAATGAAGGAGATGTTTTGTCCTCTCTAGTAAAATGATTATGTGTTATTTTGAACAATGGAATATTCTCTGTATAAAGAGGGGAGAAAGCTTTTCCTAAAGGGAACCGGGGTCTGCTTCTGTTTGAATCCGATCATGTGGGTGGCTGTCACGAAGCATGGAGATGAAATTGTAAGAGAGAAGGCACCCCACAGCAAAAGAGGTGGATGGAAAGCTCCCAAATCCTCCCCACTCACGCCTAGGTCTGGATGTAGTTGTGAGTCACTTTCACAGAGCACTGAAAAAGTTCTGTTCACTCCGCATGCCTCACACTCATGAATGCATTTATCCTTCTTGTTCTCCTGCGAGTAGAATGGGGTGAAATTTTTCGACTGAAACGTCTTTTCAGTGGAAAATGCAGATTCGGCGACACCAAAACATGGCAAATTCACGTCAGTTTCCGTGAAGAGCTTTGGTTGAAAAACACCCTAACAGAGAGAGAAATTCTGAAAAAAAATCAAAATGTTTTGTGTGACCTGAAATGATTCTTTTTTCTTCTTCATCTTATTATTTTTCAAGTCACCAAAAATTTAGAAAAAATTCATTTTTGAGTCAACCTGAACCTTCTGTTGGAATTGCCAATGAGCTGAAAAATCTGTTTTTTACATGGCTCGACCTGTGAAGTGGGGAAATCACATTATTCCCATTTGGGGATCTGAGCCATGGGAGGAGGGAATTTAACTCAGGTCTTCTAAGCAGCACTCAGGTGCCTTAATACAAGACCCTCCTTTCAGTTGAGGCATCTCCCATCACAACACACAAACCACGCCCAGCCCCAGCTGGGTCTCAGAAAGAGGATTTTTACCAGACGGGCAGGCTGTCAGCACCTTGCTGCACATCTGTATATATCACAATGGCTTGATTTGCATGATTTTAAATGAGTCTGCAACCACTAACCTCCACCCCCTCCTGTGCTTTCAGATTTCAGGAAGGAATACTGTAAATGAAGACATTCTGAAGCTGCTGGCTGGACCAGAAGCTGCAATTAAAAATAGACGAGATGCATTCCTTATTACAACATCCTTTCAGTTACCATAGAGCTTTCATTTAGACTTTCTTCCTGGTGGGCACCAAGGTGTGTGCAACTGCATACAGAAAGGTTTAGCTTGGCTGTGTGATCTTGAGATTTTTTTGGTGGCTTCTTTTCCCCCTTTCCTGTTTATTTTTCCTTCCCTTTTCCTGATTTTTTGGTTCTTTTGCATCAATGTTTTTTTTCAGCTGAATCAGCAGACGTTTCGCTTTAACTTAACAGCACGAAATAAACCCAAGCTGCACCATGACCCTGAGCCATCCATATGTCAGGTACTTTTCCCTGCAATGTGTTTAACAGAGAATAAAACAGGGTCTGATTCTGATCTCCCGTATGCTGGCATAAATCAGGAGGAACAATCATGACACTTAGCACTTTCCATAGTCAAGATGTGGTATCAATGTTAGCTAATCCATCCTCATGCCCTGCCAGGAGGGCGAATAAATATTACCATCCTCCTCCAGATGTGGAAACTGAGGCATACAAGTGCAGTAACTTGCCTGTGATTTTACAGAGGATAATGGCAGCACTGGGATTAGATTCCAGATGCTGTGGATACCTAGCTCTGTCTTATTCCTCTCAGCCACCTGGCCTGATCTTACTATTATTTTTTTTTTTTAAATTATAGACCAAATCCAACCTTGGCTTGAGCAGGTACAGCTTCATTTGAAGTCAATGCATTGTGCTGTTGGAAAACCAGTGTAAGTTAGATCAGAACCAGAAATCTTACCATGAACAAGGCAAAATTCTTGGATCCGTCGGGTGGTTCTCTGCTGCATATCCTGCATTTGCCAGGTGGGTCCTACCCACGCAATGAGCTGCAGCCCTAACTCCACCCTGTAGCTGCAGGATGGATCAGGGAGGAGAATTTTTCACTATGGACCAAACCCAGCCCCAGCCATGACTCCCACTGACGTAAAGAGAGGTTTCAGAGTAGCAGCCGTGTTAGTCTCACTTCACTGGATGCTGTGGCTCACAAAAGCTTATGCTCTAATAAATTTGTTAGTCTCTAAGGTGCCACAAGTCCTCCTTTTCTTTTCTTTTTTTTGACGTAAAGAGAGGCATTATGCTGGGGCTGAACGTAGTCCTTAGGTTGGCAACTGAGATCAAACTCAATCAGGGGCAGTTCCTCAGATCTGTCACCTAAAAAGAATGGCTCAGGTGTGGGAATCTCCCTCACATCCTCTGCAATGAAGACTCATGCAAACAATTCATTGAGCTTCTCCGCAACGGCCTTGTCTTCCTTGAGTGCTCCTTCAGCACCTCCATCATCCAGTGGCCCCATCGACTGTTTGGCCAGCATTTCAAATTCTCCGCTGTCTGTTTCCTATTGGTAAATGATCATCATACAGTTGCTCTGGGGAGCATTCTTTGTTTCTCCGTAAGACTTGGAAGGTCCCAGCGAAGGAGGAACAGATTCAGAAGGGCTGCAGGGTGTGTATATCAACGAACTCTCAAAACAGGCTACAGGGCGCTAATTCCTAGGCAGGAAGGTTGAGGAGGGAAAGGAAACAGGATCAGTTCCGTGGATGTTGACTGCACATTTGGAAGCAGGAGATGTAGGGGAGAAGCCCTTTGCAAATAAATAGCCTGTTGGGCTGGTATTTCAGGTTTAAAATTGAATCTCTTTCTGAGTCAACTCTTTGCACATTGGCAATCACACAGTGGATTATGACGTAGTTCAGTTTCCATTATCTCCTCACTGGCAGAGGCTGAAATCCGGAGATGCCTGGCTGCAGCAAGAATGCATTTCAGGCCAAATTCAGGCCTGGAGTAAGCAACTCAATTGCTGTTGAGTTGCATTCATTTACTCCACAGCTGAATTTAGTTCTTCAGGCTCCATCAGAGGGATCATGGTTGGTGCCCAGCCAACCTTGTCACAATGCCATCCCACATACATACTTAGAAGCCAGGATGAGAGGCTTTCGGTACCTAAAGGAGATTTGTAAAGGAAAATGGTTCATCATGAGTACCACATAGGCTCTAATTTCTCCCTTGTGGTGGGCGTCTCCTTACAGAAGAATAAGTTTCGATGGGAGAGTGCTACTTTAATGCAGCCTCTTAGGGCAACGTTAGCTAAACAGCAGAGGTGTGAAAAAATACTGGTGCAAATACTAGGGTAATTCTTTAGCCTCCAGTTATTCTGGACCCCTCTAGAAAGCCAATGGCCCCATATAGAGACCTCCAGTTATTCTGGACCCTTCCAGAGATCCAATGGCCCCATATAGAGATCCTGTGATTTTTGAGAAACTTCCCTTATCCTCCTTTAGTCCCACTTCCTGCAAGCTGCTCAGTGAGGGCAGATCCCTGATCCTATGGGACACAGCTGGTAGGATCAGGGCCCTAGCTTCCACTAGTTGCCCAGCCTCAGAAAGCAGAGATGACAGGTTTCAGAGTAGCAGCTGTGTTAGTCTATATCCGCAAAAAGAAAAGGAGGACTTGTGGCACCTTAGAGACTAACAAAATTTATTCGAGCATAAGCTTTCGTGAGCTACAGCTCACTTCATCGGATCTGAATGAATGAGGGGGGATTTGATAGCTGCTTTCAACTACCTGAAAGGGGGTTTCAAAGAGGATGGCTCTAGACTGTTCTCAATGGTAGCAGATGACAGAACGAGGAGTAATGGTCTCAAGTTGCAATGGGGGAGGTTTAGATTGGATATTAGGAAAAACTTTTTCACTAAGAGGGTGGTGAAACACTGGAATGCGTTACCTAGGGAGGTGGTAGAATCTCCTTCCTTAGAGGTTTTTAAGGTCAGGCTTGACAAAGCCCTGGCTGGGATGATTTAACTGGGACTTGGTCCTGCTTTGAGCAGGGGGTTGGACTAGATGACCTTCTGGGGTCCCTTCCAACCCTGATATTCTATGATTCTATGATTCTATGATCTGAGTGCCACAGAAGTCCTCCTTTTCTTTTTGAGAAAGCAGAGAGCCATTCTTGGCTTGTATTTCGCTGGGCTTGATTGAAATCCAACCCACATCTCTGCAGGTGCAGGAAGGAGCACTGGTTATTCAATCAGCATTACTGTGTGTCTGTCTCTTTCTCTTTCATGTCTGTGAGTCAAAGGTTGGAACTTTTACTTGCCAGTTCAAATTGCTTTGCGCAGCTTATATAGACACAGGCTAGAAATGGGGTCACTTAATCATAAGCTCCAGAGGAGTTTAAATATTTCATTTGTCTGCAAAATATCTTAAGGAGAAAAAATTAACATGTTTTCTGAACTCGGCACAGGGCTTTGAGAGCTCCCCATCTTTGCTTTGATCTCCAGTGTGAATGTGGGTAGCAGTCAAGCCTGGGGTGTATGTAACCCTACGTTGCTCGAGGTGAGACTGTGCCCGCTTAGCAAGCAAATGAATCAGTAACTCAGAAGAGGCATTTGTGCGTGGTTCTGTGGAGACTCCTGTGACGTTTGGGGGTGGAATTTTGCTTGTGCGATGTATCGTGGCTGCATCTCTGCACATGCAGCCGCTCAAAGTAAACTGCGTTTCTCACAGTCCACTTGGCGCAACTGGCTTGGAGTTTCAGCCTGGGCCCAAAGCTGGCTGAATTACACAAAATCTTGGCCAGGGAAAATTGTGCCCAGCAGTTGTTAGACGTCCCTCGCTGTCCAGGCCACTTTAAGAAAAAACAGAAGAAGGGCCAGGCTGGAAGTCTTGCTAGACAGCACAGAACAAAGGATTTGCCATAATGGATCAGGCCGTTGTCTGATAACCTGCCTCAGTCACTACCTGGTACTTCAAAAGAATGCACAATTTCCTGGCCAATTGCACTGTGCTGCATGTGGAGGGACAAAGTTCCTCCTTTATCTCTGGCCTGCCACGTGAGGATCTGAGGTTGTCACACTGGCAGGGTCTAGGAGCACTCAGGAGAGAAACCCCTTCCTTTCCACAGGGTGGTAAGAGAGGTGATGGTTCTTGAAGGAATCATGTCCCGACAGAGACCTTACTGTGATGCTTCCACTGCCAGCTCCTTGGGGCAGGGACCGTATCTGGTCCAGAGCCAGACACACCACTGAAGCTTAATAATAAAAAATAAAAAGTTCCCAGGCCTTGATGGGGCGGGGGAGGAGATTTTAAAAAGAGGGTCTCTTGGAGGACTGCACCCTCTCAAAGCAAAGCTGACTGAAATGGCATTATTCAAGTCTGGCACATCAAGTGTAAGATCTGAACAGGTTCAGTGCAAGGTTGGTTTTTGCTAATCAACGAGAAAATAAAGCTGGACAAGGCATGCATTGCTGCCCTATTTCAGGGACACATACCAGGTCAGAGTCCGGAGATAAAGAGATCCAGGCAAGACTACAGGACAATCTGGGCAGTGTTTCCATAGTACTGTTAAATAACTAAGTGGAGTCAGCAGGAGTAGGTTCTTGTGTCTCATGGTGTATAGGAGTGATGAGAGGGCAGACAGCTTTCAGCTCTGGCACCATGGAGCAGCTCATTAGCTTTAGCTCCTTTGCATGTTTGTTCTTGTATATTGTTGGTCTTTCCCCTTGGCCTGAAGGAGTATGGCTGTTCTCTCTGCAGCTCAGGTTTCTCATCAGTGCATGAGGGATAATAATTCCTCACTCACAGAGGAGCAATTCATTAATATTTCTACAGCACTTTGAGAACCCTAAATGCATGTGTTTATAGCAGTGCAAAAAAAAAAAAAAGATAACTGCACTGAGCAGATGCTGCATTTAATCTTCAGCAGACATGTTCCCCTTTTGATTTATGGACTGTTGTCAAGCTCTGCACCCTTCTAGTTTCCTTTGATTCCTGAGAAACGCATTTCACTATAATAATAAAACCCCTTAATATTTGTCTGCTGGTTGCTCCCCCTGTTCTGAAGCAAGTTGATGGCAGAAAAAGCAAAGGGTCTGGTAGGGTAGTTAAGATTTTATAGACTGTAATCTTTTGTTTGGAAACAAGGCAACAGTTTACATCAGTGACCTTAAAAAGGGTTATGTTAAATGCCAGCTGGTCCCAGATCGGATAGGCTCTTTGGAAGCGAGAATTTTCCAGCAGCAACAGGGCCTTTATTTTAATTCTTGGAATCAATATTATCCGGTGCTGGTGGTTTTGACTTTGGAGCAGTGAAAGCATGATCCTTTCCCTGTGATTTATGCTCTCCACTTTGATAGGAAAGTTGCCAGAAAATTCATTTTATTGCACTTGCGTTCCCACTGATTGAGTCCTTTTGGCCATTTTTCCTCCCAAGTGCAATTGTTCATAGGTGAATGATTGTTATTGTTAACAGTTCTATAGGCTATCGGACCTACAATGACTTCTTAGCAAGCATAGTAATTTGGCACCAGAGAGAAAGACAGCGAGAAATCCTAGGATTAGTTTAATGAAGACGACATTGTCATGATCTTAATTGGACATAAACAGTAGGGAGTCCCTTCTGTAGGCTGGAAAGTGGGTACTCATAAAGAACTAAGGCACCTAGGTGGATGTGGTGATTTGGAAAAGATAAAAAAAGAACAGCTCTTGTGATTCAGAGTGTCTGGGCAAAAAACTATCCTCGGCATGAGCTGGTGAGATCTTAATTGAAGCCTTAGTGATCTGAACTTGACTAGATGCTTGCAATATGGTGTAATTTGATGCAGCTGCGCAATCCATATACAGGTGCTAAAACAACAGGGATTATGTTAGTCTACAATTTAGATATTTTGCCAGAAAGTACACAGCTGCTCTTGTTGCTGGGAATGGGTATATAGATACATATTTTGGTAATTAGAAACTTGCTAATTACAGTGGAGTTCCATCTAGATGAGAACCTGCCTGGCAGGTGTGATGCTATAACCCAGTCTTTATGTGGGGCTTGCCCGAGTTGCATGCAGCAGGTAGGATGCACCCGAATGACTTGAGGATTGTCTTCCCACAGAGTGAAGCAAAAAGTGTTTCTTCCCCCAATATCTGAGTGGTTGGGCATGTGTTAAAATTCAAATGGGCAGAGGCTAAGTGCTGCTTCCCAGATGACACTGGAACTTGAAGCAAAGGCAGAGCCTTTGGAATGGGTATATAGATACATATTTTGGTAATAAGAAACTTGCTAATTACAGTGGAGCTCCATCTAGATGAGAACCTGCCTGGCAGGTGTGATGCTATAACCCAGTCTTTATGTGGGGCTTGCCCGGGTTGCGTGCAGCAGGTAGGATGCACCCGAATGACTTGAGGATTGTCTTCCCACAGAGTGAAGCAAAAAGTGTTTCTTCCCCCAATATCTGAGTGGTTGGGCATGTGTTAAAATTCAAACGGGCAGAGGCTAAGTGCTGCTTCCCAGATGACACTGGAACTTGAAGCAAAGGCAGAGCCAGTTTCTTAGCTGGTGTAAATCAGTAAGCTCTGATGGCTACACCAGTTTACATTAGCTAATGATCTGACCCACAACAGTTTGTTCATGGAAAAAGAATAATTTTGGTTTGTCTGATGATTTCCCCCGCAAAGAAATGAAATTCTACAAGAGATTTTGTATGTGGAAAGAAAACTCATGGCGAGCACAGGAAAAGCTGTAAAGTTTTTTTGTATTTGATTATTTTATACCATTTAGGATTTTTTATTTTAACAAACGCCCTGATTAAATAGTAGTCATTGCAACGTAGAGAAGTGTCTTTAAGTTTTTAATGTAAAACCCAGAAGGTGTTAGCAGTGACAAACCATGCTTTTGGTTTGAGGGCTACGCTGGGTAATTAACCATAGGAACACTTTACCGAGACATGTGGTGGAGTCTCTGTCACCCGAAATCTTTAAATCAAAAGGGGATGCTTGCTGAAAGATACGCTCCAGCTCAGCCAAAAATTCTGGGCTTGATGCAGAAATTAGTGGGTGAGATTCTCTAGCTTGTGTTACACAGGAGATCAGATTGGATGATCATAACAGTCCCCTCTGTTATGATCATCTATGAATCTTCTGCAGGGGGCCTGGTGCTGCATTTGGCTTTTTCTGAGGTGCATTTGGAACATTTATTTTTTTATTTCTAATATGCAGCCCTCCCAATTTTAATTATTTGAAGTTAGACAGGGGAACATCAGCGAGAAAATCTGTTAATAAAATTAGAGCAATATGTGCAATAGAAAATGCCTCCTAAATTATATATGGGGCTATTTTTTCTCTGTTACAGCTGTGCAACCCTGTAATAATAATAATAATTAATACCAAGGAGCCCTTCCGTCCAAGATCTCAAAGTGCTTTACAAAGGTTTGTAAGTAGAACTGTCTTCACGTCTCAGATGGGGAAACTGAGGCACACCGTGATTTGTATCGACTTGTCCAAAGATACACAAGAGATCAATAGCGGAGCTAGGACTAGGACACAAATCTCCTGCTTTTTAGCTGTGTGCAGTAGCCACTGAACTGTGCTTCCTCTCCAGATTGAGAGGAGAGTTTGGCCCATAAAGCTGGTTTGACTCTGTGTTGTAATATACTTCATTTCCATACTATCAATATTGCTTTATTGTCATCATTTATCAGCCCATTGTGTAACTCTCCTTACATGTAAGAAATAAAGAAGAATGTACTTGGTTTTCAAATGCAGTTGGTTTTATTTCTTGCTCTTCGAGACACCCTCTAAGAGACTGAGAAGCAGCCGCATGTTCCTTCTTACCTCTGTGCAGCACCTTCCTCCTCAAAGTGCTCCAAAATGCTCAACAAACTGTGGGCCTAATCCTGCACGCTCCCAGTACATGGAACTCCTCTTGACTTTGGGAAGAGTTCCCCACGGGAAGGGCTCATCAGACTGAGGCTGTAAGGCCCAAATCCTACAGTCTATACGCAAAACCTCCCATTGATTTCCCAAGAAATTACATATCAGGATCAAGCCTTCTACTGGAGATACAGCTCACACCACCACTGTGGGTTTAGCAGTCCATGGTAACGACGCACAGGGTTGTAGGACAAAAAGAGAAGGAAGACACCATATCCCATTGAAACTGCAGGGGTGGGGGGTTTTGGGGCACGGTGACAGTATAGTAGCATTATTATTACTGTTAGTAGAATCTTCAGGACTCTAGCATGGGCAGACAGAGAAGCAAAGAATTTGCCTTTAATAGGGGGTCAGGAATCTGCCCCACCCACCTGCTGCCTGGAGTTAAACTTCTAAAACTCATGCCACTTGGTGCACATTTAGTCAATTCCTCCTACCTGGAATTCCTACTGGACTTAAATACCCGCCAGGCCTCCCCAAGTCCGTTCTGCTCTTGGAGAGCCACCAACTGCTGACCAATAGTCCAGCGGGAGTGACAGAGTTCTTCCCAGGACAGAGTGGAAACCGCCTATGTTACCCTGTTGGATGGACAGTCCAGTCCCTGGCAAAGGAAGAGGGAGATCAAAGCATTTGGCATGGGAGAAAAGCAGGGGGTGATACAATATAAATAGTCAGAGGTGGATTGAGGAGCCTGTCCAGTCTGCCTGACTCTAGCCAATGCTTCGTGTCTCACCTACATGGAATTCATATTAAAAACAATCCATTGTTATTCCATGACACCTCTTACCTGAGAGCAAGTCAGCCTGCACAGCCTCCTTCAACTCTCCCAACTCGCCAAAATAAACAAGGTTAAAGAGGGGGCTAGTGATGAGCTGGAGCCCCCCCCATCCTCTTTCTGACAGCAGATTGAAAGGAAGGTTGGGGTGATTTCCCTGCCTCTGATGGCGTTCCCCCCCTTGTCTGGGTGCTGCTCAATCAGCCCTGCTAGGATAGGGCTCCCCTAAACATGTGTGACAATCAAACCCTTTGCCTTTGGAGTTCCCCAGGTTGCACCAAGCATCGGGACCCTTCCGTTTCTTTGGCTGAGATGAATTCAGGGCCCACAAGCACACAGTGGGTCCACGCGGGTTGGACCCATTTTTAAGCTGCAGCGCATGTTCCTCACTGCAGCATCTAAGGGGAAGCAGGGCCGGCCATTCAGAGCCGACGGGTGGCTTGTAGCAGCTGAGCTCATCCCTCGACCAACTCCCCACTGGGAAGGAATCAAACCTGAGACCAGATTTTAGATTGAAAACTATTTCCTCACCTTATGTGTGTGTTTTTGTTTTTTTGTTTTTTGCTAAAAGCCTCGAGCAAACTGCAGGGCTGGGCCACAATAAATGCTTTCAAATTATACTGCAACTGCTGGAGGCCAAAGACACCAGCAATTTGTTGGGCGGACATGGCACATGCTGGGTTTGATTTCTCCCATTAGTGCTAGATGGGAAATGGGGAGCCGAGCTTCCAAAGGGTCTCCGAAAGTGCAGCTGAAAAGTCTGCAGACAGGTCTGTTTGCACACGCATGACACACACATTTACATGTGCTCCAAGGGAAAGTGACCAGCCGCCAACCAAAAGGGAGAATTTTTCCCATACACAAATCGGGCAGCTGACAGAGGTGGGTGTGATCACCAAACCGCTTGGAGAACATGGTCCTAATGCCTAGCCAGGGCCAATCCTGGCTTACACAATGCTCCGGGTCACAGGCTCCCAAACAGTGTTGTGCCACCCATTGGTGGTCTGCAGAGAGATGGCTGGTCACAGCGCTGACTGTTCCTCCTCATTTCCCTCTGTTTCTCCAGGCAGTCAGGCTCTTCATTGCCAAGGAGGTCCTGGCCACCCGTAAAAGCAGCTGGGAACAAGGAAGAGCCAGTGTAGCAGCTACAGGCCATTGGAATGAAGGGGAGTATTTCCATTGTCTTCAAGTGACTTTGGTTCAGCTCCATGCTCAGAGGAGGAATGGAAACAGGAAAGATTTAGGGGGACCTACTTCCAAAGGGAGTGGAGCTGCCAGTCACCAGCTGGAGAAACATCCCAGGGAGAAGGGAACAAAGTGTCCGGAAACCTGCACAGAGGAAGAAGAGGAGAGGGGAGCAAGCACCGCGGTGGGGGTGGAGGAGACACAGATGGGAAGGAGAGGTGAAATAAAGAGCAAAAGTAGACTGTGTGATTCACTGTCTCCTAAATGGAGATTCACTCTCTCCTAAATGGACAAAACACAGTCCCTTGCCCAGGTTCCCAAACTCTGGCGCTTCGCAGAGAGCTGGCTTTAATTGCATTAAGGACAATGTCAATTACAGGAAAACTTTCCCATGTGAACAAGGACTGGAGGGGTGCTGCCCGGTGGTGAGTGGGAAGCTGGGTGAACCAGGCAATGCAGAATGGGAGGCAGGAGGTGCCCATTATACTCACTGCTGAGATATAGTCCTCACTGTGAAAATGTTTGAGAGGTGGGGGGGGGGGGAAGGGGTGGTGTTTCTAGTCCCGTAGATGCCCTCTGGATGGGATTCATCTAGGGATTGTGTCTTGGCTAGAACACAGGTTTCGTCCCACTTGATCTGTGGAGGCAGGGAATTTAATATAGGCCTTGCATTTGAGGCTCCCATCTAAAACAATCAAGAGGAGGAAAAATGGCACTTTATCAAAATGAACTGGATCCCACTTGCTGCTTTGATGACCTGCCTCCGTGCTCCAACCTGACGTCCCTTCTCAAGCAAAACTTCCAACAACTTCAAAAGGAGACTTTTCTGCATAAGAGTGGCAAGTTCAGGCATTTGACCAGCCAAGAGATGGGCTGGGTTTTGTTTTTCCTGCTGCTGTCAATGTTTCCAACCCATCTGGCTTATAGAACTCAAACAGACTCCTCTACCATTCAGACTTCATCCCTCAGATGTTATCTGGCAGACCACGGCAGTTTTAAATGGTGATGTATGCAACAGCAACACCGCCAGGCTTTCAGCGGCACTACAGGACACTAGATAAGATGTAAAACTGGGGCCTGGGTCACTTTTGATCATCAAGTTAGTAAAGATCTCATAAAACCTTTTGCAAGATATGGGGCATGACCTGTAAGACTCTGGCCAAATTCGGCCAATTTAAATTATGCTCCACAGCTTCAGTTCAATCTGGTATTCTTCTTCATATCCTCCTCTAAATTGTTTGTAGTGTTGCTATGAGCTGTTAAACAGCTGCCACATTCCACTTCAGAGGTGGCTGCACTTCAGGGATGGGAGCACCTTAGTAATACAGGTAATCATCTGGTTTTCACATTGAGTTTGCTGCTGCTGGGATGCACTGATGCACTGGAGGGTAGTTCAGTCTCATGTAGGGTGACCAGACAGCAAGTGTGAAAAATCGGGACGGGGGGGGGGGTAATAGGCACCTATATAAGAAAAAGCCCCAAATATCGGGACTGTCCCTATAAAATAGGGACATCTGGTCACCCTAGTCTCGTGGCCTGTTCATTCTTTGATCAGCATAGGAGCCAATTCGTGCTGACTATGGCTCTGGGTTTTGTGCTGCAGCCACCTGTCTGCTGGTAACTGACCTGAGCCCCGCAAAACACTTCCCATGGAGCCACTGACACTCATCAGATGGGAACAGCATCATTACAGACCTGGGCTGGATTTAAAATTAGAGCCTGGGCTGGAGGCGGCTGTATCCCATCCCCAGTCCCACGGCTTCTATTTACGGTCGTAGGGGAACTATGCACGTGCCCCAGCAGGGTTTACTAACTTGTTTCTTTGAAACAGTCCCACAGGAGTTCAGACGCCAGGTGCTGCCTGGGCTGAGGAATCAAGCGTTTATTTATTTATTTTTTTTTTGGGTACATTTTGTCTCAGTCCTACAGACCTCACGGCGGGCGCAGACCTGTAGCTGGAAAGCCCCGCAGGGTAAGTATGTACAGTCCCTGAAGTGCCTTTGAAAATGCCCTGTATCAGGTGTCACTTGAAACCTGCCGCAGCCAAAAGCACCAAGGAACCTTGCTGGAAGGCCGGGGGGCGGACGTGCTGAACTGCGATGCCTTTGCCACCCTCTGGTGGCCGATGGGTTTATTGCCATGGGAGCCTCGCCTGAGCCGAGTTCTGCAATGACCTGTCCATCGCTCAGCGAGGTGGCAGAAGAGGAAATAGACACACTGGGCCAGATACTCAGGTGGTGTATATTGATTTCAATGGCGATTTATACTACCTGAGGAGCAGGCCCATTGCTTCTTAATTTTAGACAAACCCAGGCCCTACGGTTTAGATGTGTGGGCGATACATGACCCGTCTTTCCTTTGTAAAAAGCTCCGAGGACAATTTCCATGGCTAGCTGCCATCTGCTATTTTTTGATGACAGGAAACATTTACGGCCTCTATGAACTGGAGCTAAAACGCTGAAAGTGAGCCGTCAAGCCACCGAGATGAGAAGAGTGTGTGTACATCATTACACCTTCCTTTCCTATTACATTCAGAAAATTTGTTAGCGCCCACTACAATTAAACCTCGATAGATGAGGGTCATTTAAAACGTGTGGCGAAGAGCAGTGGCTTGCTTGATGGTTTGCACACATGGCAGCACTCACAGAGGTGACTGTTCCCAAACTTTCATACATCATTCCATTGTAAATGGGCAACATCTCCCTCTCCCTTTCTCCTCTGCCACCAGTGACTCATGTGGGTAATGCTTAAGTGAAAAGCATTCGATTACATGAATGAATAGTAAAAATGAGTCATGCTGGCAGGACCCAATGGCTTGGCAAATTGAGAAACGTTTATCTCTAGGTCCTTAGTGTGGATCAGATGGAGTCTTTGCCAGCTAGCTGGGGGCCTCAGTTCACTTCCTGATGGAGAAGCATCCATAGATGTGACACTCACTGGCCTCCTCATTGGCATTCTCAGCAGAGATGCCAAAGAACTGAGTCTGAACCTATAGGGTGGATAAGGAAAGTTGGCAAGGACTGTTGAGCATGGGGGTGTGGGAAGCTTGTACTGACACTAGCCCAGATGTTCCCATTCTGTCAATGAGCAGAAGTTTTCATTTGCTAGCTGGCAATCTGCCCAAGGGCACTTTTATGATCTCATTGACATCACTGGCAAAACTCCCATCGGCTGGCCCTTAGAGA
Organism: Dermochelys coriacea; assembly: GCF_009764565.3. Taxonomy (NCBI): domain Eukaryota; kingdom Metazoa; phylum Chordata; order Testudines; family Dermochelyidae; genus Dermochelys; species Dermochelys coriacea. Next base: position 16,183,772 of record NC_050085.1, on the reverse strand, counting down.
ACAAAGCAGGCTTGTTTTCTCAGGCAAAACCAACATCTAAGCTCCCAATGGATGTTTTTGCTCAGTTCTTGACAGGTGTTTGTGTGAGGTGTCATTTGAGTGGCCATTCTGTTCATCTTCCCCTTATGAGTCTCATACCACAGGCAGGGGCAGAGTGACTTGGCTGTTCTGTGAAGTGCTCAGGAACCTTTCTCTTGGTACAGGACCAAAACTAAATTTCCTGATCCTTGATAGGTTTCTAAACCTCAAACATTCCATGCAAGGTGTGAAGGGCACTCAGACATTTATTTGTACCTTGGTAGTGTCTAGTGGTCCCAATCACAGATCAAGGCCCTGTTATGCTAGAGTACTGTACGCAGACCCAAGGAAAAGACTATTCCTATCTCCAGAGCACTTAGAGTCGAAATAAACACGTGTCTTGCCTTTGGATTCCTCTGCCAAAGGGTCACCAGAGTGAGGGGAGATGCTTTTTCTCCTTTACCTGCAGAGATTTCTGAAACATCCCTGCAAGCTGGGAAAGGGCCTGAGTCACACAGTTCCCTAAAACTCCCGGGGGTCCCAATCCTTGCTTTTCTTTAAGTCCCATTTCTAGTGCAAATACTTAAAGCACACGGCGTGCAGTAAGCTTGTGGAATTCAATGCCACAAGAGGCCATCAGAAATACAACACAAAAGCCAGATTTTTTAAAAAGGGGTTGATAATTGAAGAGCCATAAGAATGATTAAAGGACTGGAAAACATGCCTGACAGTGACAGACTCAAAGAGCTCAATCCATTTAGTTTAAGAAGGAGAAGTTTAAAGGGTGACTTGATTACAGACTGTAAGTATCTGCCTGAGGAACCAATATTTGCTCATCAGTCTAGCAGAGAAAGATCTAACATGATCCAATGGCTGGAAGTTGAAGCTAGACAAATTCAGACAGGAAATAAGGTGCACAGGTGTAACAGGAGGGTAATTAACGACGGGAGCAATTTACCAAGGGTCATGATTGTCATCAGACGTCACCGGTGTGGTGCTCTGCTCTGTTCAATGTTGACAACAGTCGGTTGCATGCGTGTGTTCCCTCTGTGTGCGGCCCCAGCTCTGCAGATCGCTGACACAGCAGATCCCAAGAGAACCCCCAATGACCACAGACTCTGATAAGGTACGAAGGCACCCGGCCAGGTTTATTGCCAAATGAAACACAATCTCTAGGTCCCCGAATCAGATGTCTACCGTTCTGCTAGTACATATGTGCTCCCTGACAATGGACTGTCCCAGTCAGTGGTGGGATTCACCACTGCCCCCTAGGCCAGACAAGGTAACTCCTCACATGTGAATTCTTAAATACAAACAAGTTACAACTCACTCCTGACGTATTGAGGTACAACCCCTCTATGTAGTAAGGTGCCACCTATCAGCTTGTACATGTTGGTTTGATCAAAACAACGCTAGCCATCATATTACCCTCCTGCCCCTGTCTTTAGGATGGGTCCGCCTGTTCCTTGTTATCTGTGTGGAATGTGCGAGTATCGGAGTGTTCTGGTATCATCCTGGCACATGTTTGTACCTCTAGTGTCCAGTACCTTTTAGGTCTGAATATTTTTGCAGCATCAGCCCTTTCCTTGCCAGCTTCTGTGAGCAGGGCCTGCCTCTGGCTCACAGATTAACTTTGCTTTATGTTAACAAAGTCTTGACCATTACTTTAGTTCAGGCCTTAGGCCTCATACCGGGCTTCTGATAGAAGGGTCTCATCTTACCAGTGATGCATTCTCCATCACTGGCAATTTTTAAATCAAGATTGGATGGTTTTCTGAAAGATCTGCTAAAGCAATCGTTTTGGGGCAGTTCTCTGGCCTGTGCTCTGCAGGAGGTCAGACTAGATGATCCCAGTGGTCCCTCCTGACCTTGGAATCTCTGAATCTGTGAATTCTGTGGCCGGTAATGAAGGGTAGTGTCAATTGCTTAAAAAAAAAAAAAAGGGGTGATCAACACTTATGCTTCCGGCATTCATCTCCTCCAGAAAGATATTTCCCGCCTCAAGTGTCTAGGACCATTATGCCTTAATCTGACTTTCCTTTGAAATGTCAGGTACTCAATTCTGCAAGAAGCAAAATATTAGCCTTGGTGCACCAATGGTTTACTAGCATGGCAACCCCCCTGTTCCTCACTATGTACCAAATACATTTCTTAATTGGATTAGCTTGTGGTTTAACTGTAATGTTAATCTGGGTTACGCCAAGAAGGCAGGGCATTATGGGCGGGACACAGGAATCCTTCTGAGAGTCATAAATCCAAGAGCCTCATCTCTATGCTGGCACGTAGCCATCTGACAATTATACAACTCATTCCATTTTTAGTTGTCAAAAGCAAAAGCAAATTGGCTAGAGCAGGGACAGGGCTCTGCAGACCCAGTCTCTGTGTTAGCTCCTCCTTAGAGACGGAGCAATTCAACAGGTCATTAAGTACACACTAAAGAGACCAAAGTCTTGAATATTTGTGTGTGGGTGTTTCTTTATTGTTTATTAAAAAGATTGCAGAGGACTTGGTATCTCTGAAAAGCATAGCTCAGGTTAGAGAACAAGCCTGCAAGAATGTACAAGAATCTTGTACATTCCTACCACACAATTCTAAAATGTGGGGAAACTGCTGGTTTTGTGGCTATTTTCTGTACCAAGCGCATCCCAAAATGTTATGTGAACCACAGTGTATGTGTGTGTGAGAGAGAGAACTTGGATGCGTGAGCTTATGGAAATCCTCAGTAGTTTGTGCTTATTGTGAGTAAAAGGCCAATATTTAAATAGTGAAAACATAGACCTGAAGTTTCCAAAGTGACTAATGGCTAAATTCTGAGGAGTCGAACTGGGGACACCTTAAAGAAGACTGATGTTGAGGGGAGGTGCTCAGCACTTCCTGAAAATCAGATGCCTTTGATGTGTGCCAAATTGGACACCCCAAAGCTGAGCCACCCTACAACCACTAACCACGTTTTGGAAAGTCAGGCCACAGCTTCTGCTTGCTGTTCACCTTGCATGTCTCATTAAAGGATTATACAGGGATTTGGGCTCAATGGTGAAACCAGTGGTATAAATGCCCGTAGAGATTCAGGGCTGGATAATTCCATCGAATGCAATTTTGTAATTACATCACAATAGTAGGAGTGCTGGCAGATAGCTGGCGCTAGCATTTTGGTTTCCCAATATGTGTCACAGTCAGGCCTGGCAAGAGCAATGTGAGACCTTGGTACATCATGTTCACTGCCACGCCCCTTTCACTTTATTTACGCAGATGTTACAGATGGGGGGAGGGGGGAAGCCCTTTGAACTCAGGGCCTGGTACACTTATCTCCCCTTCCCCCATTTTGTCAGCCCCAGTTACAATGATACTAAATGTTACTGAAATGAATCCAAGCCCCGTGCTCACTCAACATAGAATGACGCTATGGGTCTGTTACAATAGAGAATGTTTAGGTTCCTTTCGGGTGAGATGGCTTCTTTTTAAATGGGATGGGAACATAGGAAATTAGGGTAGAAAGAACCATAGATCCATCCCCAGGCTGGCAGAATCAAACTGTCTATTGCCAAGTATGTAGTAATAAATAAATAAATTAAATAACAACCTTCTCTCCTTGATGACATGCATGCTGTGCACTGGTTTTCCATCTGGCTACCTCATCCACCTCAGTGATGGCTGCATTTCAGGGCTTGGTGAAGTGTAAACAGGGCCTGATCATGCATAAACTGACTACCACTATCTAAGCAAAGGGGCTGCTCAAAGCAATTAATCACTACACTCAGTTGTGTTTGCAGGATTGGGCCCATAGTTTGTTAAAGCACCTCAGGCTGAAAGATGCTATGTAAATGTAAGATGGAGGGTAGGCGTCTCAAAGCCTAAGGAAGTTAAAGTTAGGTGCCCAATTCCCATTAAAAATCAACAGGAATTAGGAACCTAACTAGGTGCTTTTCAAAATCTCACCTCTCAGGCTTAGATTTGGGGATACCCCCTCACTCCCCTTTCAAAATAATAAATAGTAACAATGTTAACGAACCATTTGGCCTACGGCAGCTGCCTTAACACGACTGGTTCCTCTATTCTTTTTTTCTAATGGAAAAATCATTCCACTGTCACAGGTAATTCAATTAGTGAGTTGCGATTTACCTTTCCACACGCAGCAGCTGAATATTCGGAGAAATGAATGTGCTCTTTCTGGGGAGGGAGGTGCAAAAAAAAAAAAAAGGAATATAATTAGCTTGGGGCTTTGCTGCAGATGTATTTTTAATGAACAGCAGATTCCCCGCGACCCAGACATATTTTTTGGAAATTTTCACACGCTGGTTGCCCTTCTTTGGGATTTTCTAAGGAGGAAGCTGGAGTCACTCAAATGTAGGAGCTGCAGAGTATGGTCCCCTAAAGAGGTGTTCTCTAGAAGCAGAGGACCTCCACTCTGCTCCAAAGCACCGCTCTCCCACCTGGAGCAGTAGGACCAAAGCTATTCCAACGCATGGGATAGCTTTAGTTGTACGCTACATGACTTCTGAGAAAGAATTACATTTTTATGACAGGTAAAAAGCTTTGTAGGTGCCAAGTGCCCCAGAAGTATCTAGCCTTGATAGATTCCCAATCAGCACCTCTTAAAGAAGATTTCTGAAGACGGCAAATGTCTCTCTCTGCTTTCTTATTAGCATAGGCTTTGGAGAAGCCTGCTGGTCCATGACAAATTGTACTAACAGCAGGGGAACACAGAGCATGGTGATTAGAAAGAAAAAAAAAAATCAACCCAGCTCTGTTGAAATATAAAGGGAAAGCACAACCCTGATTTGTCCAGTGACCTCTCTGCTTTCTGTACCTGTGTTTCCAGTTACAAAGCACAAGACACATTTTTCTGCAGCTACCAAAATCTCTTTTACCAGCTCTTGCTCAGTTTAGCCCCAAATTCTTTTTTTTTGGGGGGGGGCCAGGGGGTGCTAAATTCCAGCATTCTTTGGTTTCTCTCTATTCCAACCATTAATGCAAAGCCAGTGTCACTTGTGTCCCTATCCCACAGGTTATTCCTGCAAGGAGCCAGAGCAATCTGCAGAAGAGAAGCAGGCGTAGGGCAGCGAATGGGCTGGGCCCCAAAGTTTGGCCAACATTTTCATCCCTGGGTGCCTACTCTGTTATGGTCCCAGATCCACATTTAGGCACATACTTGTCACGGCTTGATTTTTATTGCAATGAGAACTGCAGGTGCTCACTCCCCTGCCCTTCCTTAGCCATTTTACGGGCCTCAAAGGGGCTGCTCACATGACGAGGGCCTATTTGAACGCAAGGCGTTGCTAGATCTGGCCCGACATTGCCATGGGACAGTAAGAGCCGTGTTAGTCTGTATTCGCAAAAAGAAAAGGAGGACTTGTGGCACCTTAGAGACTAACAAATTTATTAGAGCATAAGCTTTCCTGAGCTACAGCTCACTTCATCGGATGCATCCAATGGAGCGAGCTGTAGCTCAGGAAAGCTCATGCTCTAATAGATGTGTTAGTCTCTAAGGTGCCACAAGTCCTCCTTTTCTTTATGGGACAGTAAATCGCTCTCAGCCAGGCAATGACAGGTGCTGTGTGGAGCGAGATGATGATGGACTAGGAGCTTCACGGCCAGGTTTCCAAGCCTGGCATCCATAAAGCGTGACCGGCCTTTGGCGTGGCTGGAATCCCCCGTCCACACAGCCAGCCTCCAAACGTTTCCTTATCGAGGTGTTTGTCTTTGTCCCTGTCCAGCCGCCCAGAAACCAGCCCCCGGGTCTGTCTCCGGGCCGGGGACGAGCGATCGTGGCCGTTTCGTTCCCCGGGCCCGTGGGGTTTCACGTCTCAACCCGGCCTCGGGAGCCAGCGCCGGTTCGCCAGCGGGAGCCGGGCCCCCCGGCGGGTGCGGGGCCGGGCTCCGCCTCCCGGGGTCCCTTGAACTCAGCCGGGGGGCGGCCGCCCGGAGGAGGCTGGGAAGCGGCTTCGCTCCCCCTCCCCAGCAAGAGCGAGGGGCCGAGGCCGGCGGCTCGCAGCGGCGGAAGGCGGGTGCTACCAGCAGCCCCGCTGGCCCCTGCGCGGGGATGCGGGCCGGGCCGGGCCGGGCGCCGCGTGCATTTCTCCCGTGGAGCAGCTAGAGAGCGGTGCAGGGAACGCGGGCGCCGGCGCCACAGCCAGGAGCCGGGCTCGCCCTTCCTGTTGGCAGCCGCGCCGGAGCGGGGCTTGGGAAACCCGGGCAGCGGGTGACTGGCAGCTCCGGCCCCGGCCGGACCTCCCCCCCCCTTCCCGTGTCCCCCCCCCCATGGCGGAGACTAAAATCATCTACCACATCGACGAGGAGGAGACCCCCTACCTGGTGAAGCTGCCCGTCCCCCCGGAGAGAGTCACGCTGACGGATTTTAAGAATGTCCTGGGCAACCGGCCCGTGCACAGCTACAAATTCTTCTTCAAGTCCATGGACCAGGATTTCGGGTGAGTGTGTCGGCGCCCCCCCCCCCCCATCATCATCATCATCATCATCATCTTCTCTCCGAGCCCTAGTGATTCCAGGCGCTCCCTGGAAGGGGGGGGGGCGAATACTTGGTGCTTCTTCCCTTCCCCCCCCCCCCGCCGTCAGCTGCGATGGGCTTTAACCCCCACCCGGCAGCACCTGTTCCCCGCGCCGGGGTGCAACTTTCCATCCGTGCTCGTGGGAGGGGCAAGGGTCCGAGGAGCGGTTGTTTGTTTGATTTTGGTGGGGGGCGGGGGGAACGGAGCAAACGCCCCCAAGGGCTGGGAGATGGGGCGTAGAGAGCAGCCCCCCCCCCCCCAGCAGCTGTGGCTGGGCGGAGGGGCTGGGATCGCGCTGGGGTGGGGGGTGGGTTGCGCCGCTTTACGCGAGGCTGGGATGGGGAGGGGGCGCGGAGGCCGCCTGGGGGGGGGGGGCTGTTGCCCTTCAAGGGGTGCCCGGGGAGGGGGCTGGGGCAGCGCTAGAGCCAGCGGGGCTGGTGCCCCCCCCCCAGCGGGGCTGGTTAGCGCTGTGTGGGGGGGGGTCCTCCCGCGCCTTGACACCCCCGCTGGCTGCAGGGGGGGGGTCCTGGCACCGCCGCGCCGGCTTCGCCCTAGGCCCGGGCAGCCGCCGCAGGGACCGGGGGAGGCAGCGACTAACATGGCGGCCCGGGCTGGGGGGTGGGGGGGCAGCATGGGGGCAGATTTCCCCGCCCCCCGGCGCCAATTACCCAGCGGGGGAGCATGGGGCAGGTTCCTCCCCCCCCCGGTGCCAATTACCCGGCCGGGGGGGGGTCGGCATGGGGGCAGGTTCTTCTCCCCCCCCCCCCGCGCCAATTACCCAGCGGTGGGCGGCACGGGGGCAACTTCTCCCTTCCTGCCCCCAGGGACACTCACCCAAGCACTAGGTGTAAGGAGCCTGCCCCTCCCTCCCCCCATGACTGTACCCCGGCAGCAGGGGGGGGCAGGGCATCTCCCTATGCCAAGGTGTGGGGGGCAATTCCCGCCCCGATACCCAGGGACAAGAGGGCAAGGGAAGGGCCTTATCCCGCTCCCCAAGTCGGACCCACAGGGAGACCGGTTCATATCCCTTCCCATGTGCAGGCATCTGCCTCTGGTAGATTGGGCCAAAGGCCTTTCTCCTCCTGCTCCAGGTGGCTGCCTCCCGGACAGCCACCCGTGGGGAAATGGGAGGAATTCCATTCCCCGATGCCCAGCTAGTCGCCCAGAAAGAGAGGCAAATGCTCTGCCCTGGCACTAGCCATGGGGAGTTGGGTAACTGGCTGGTTTCCCGCTGAGCAAGCCCTCGGCCGCTCTCTGCACACGGAGCGTCTCCGCTCTCCTGTAACCCTGTCCCAGCTGCTTACACATCTGGTCTGGATAGTCTTCAGGACACCCCAGTGATATAGTGTAAAGGATCTGACCATGAATATGCTAAGGGACGTAGTCAAAGGGACTTCCACTCTTGCAAGTGGAGAAGCACCTTTGCGCGCACCCGTCAGGTAGCTGTTTGCTCTCGGAAGTGATCGTTTTCACCCCGAGAGTATGCGGAACGTATAAAAGCCGATGAAGGCGAGGGGCCACATTTTCAAAAGTCCTCAGCCTCCACTCTTAAGGCCGGATTTCCAATGGGATCTGTTGGGTGCTGGACACACTTCTGGCCCAGCATTCCTAAATGCTAGCTTTCCCGCACCAATGGGGGGTTTGTACACTTCAATTTGTATGCATTCATATTTAAAAAAAAAAAAAAAAGAGTCCATTGCCCTTTGACAGTTTGTCATAAATCAGCTTTCAAAGTGTAGTAATCCCTCTGTAATACACAGCTGCACTTTTTGGTGTTGGATGTTTGTATCTGCATCTATCACTGGCAAGGCATCTCTGCATTTCTAGATTGCTTGTGGAAGAGGATAGATGAAACCTTTGTCGTAAAGTAACATGATCTAATGTCTGTAGCCTCACTAGCATAATAAGCATATGAATATAGTGCCTGGTATCTAAAATGACTCTGTTGGTAATATTCACACCATCTTAAAATGATATTCTCTTTATTGCTTCTTGAAAGCTTGAACCCTGAAGCTTGTTCCTTCTATTGTTTCTCTATCCACACTGGAATATGTTTCCATGCTGAAGGGTATTTCTTATAAAAAGAAAAGGAGTACCCGTGGCACCTTAGAGACTAACAAATTTATTAGAGCATAAGCTTTCGTGAGCTACAGCTCACTTCATCGGATGCATTTGGTGGAAAAAGCAGAGGAGAGTAGTAGATTGTTTGTTTGTTTATATTGGTTTGTTACTGAGCTGCTCATGCATTGATTTATTTATTTCCTAGAATTTGGAAACATTTATTTAGAAAAAAGTACATAAAGAATTAATTTCAAAACAAACACATGGGGATGTGTGAAATGGTCCATATGTTAGACCAGCCAGTTTGGACCTTCTGAAGTACTTCCTTTTTAATAGTACAGTTGAGTACAACTTAAAAATATGTATATCATGTCGGACAAGCATAAAATGTGCCTGTCCCTTAAACTTACATTTTTCTTCATGGACCCTTAAATGAAGGGTGCTGCAATATTGTGGGATAGCCTTAAAATACCAGCTCTTAGGATGTGTGATCAACCCTCAGTAAAACCGGGCTGGATTCTTGAATTTGTTGGGACTGCAGGTAAAGTCACTCACGTGGTGCTATCCTTGCTCTTTGTCCAGGTGAAGGATTGTAATTAACAAGAAAATCCTGTGCAGGATTCTTGTTTTTCAGTTCCCTTACTGACTGGCTTTTCATCTCTACCCAGTCCACTTGCCTGCTCGTGAAAATGGAGTTGGCATCAGAGTGGAGAGTTGCAAATGTACAGTCAGATTTTGGATCTGTCAAATTAGTGTCCCTTTAGTCAACAATATTCTCCAATACAAATATACAATACAATTGATACTTTGTAAAAGCGACGTGTGTGTTGGGGGGAGAATGACTGCAGTTAAGTTGTCTGTGCTGCCAGTGAAGTGTGGATCCGCTGCTTGGTGATATCGGGGGAACCTTGCATCGCACAGTGGCAAATATGAGGGTGTTTGGTTGAGGCCGTTGTCTCAGAGAGTGTCCTAGTGATCTTGTAATATGGAACTGGAAAGGTTTTGCTTTTCCAAGTAGCAAAGCTACAAGTTTGTGAATGGGATTCTCACAGACACTAACACCACCAGCTTAAATGATAAGGTGATAACAACATGAACCAAGATGTGCCTAGCAAATTCAAAGCTAAAGGTCATACTTGGTCTCTAACTGCTGCTGCTCGGCCTTGTATGTGTAGTACATAGGATAAAATGTGATTCCGTTGCTGCTCATGTGCGGTACCTGGCATGCCACCTTTTGAAGTGCCTGTGTGCAGATGTGTGCTGCAAAATTGGCAGTTCCAAGGCGTTTACTATATTCTGCTTCAGGAACCAGCAGTAAAAGAAAAGCCAGACCCAGTCTATGCGCTGACCTTAAAATTTTCTGATGGGGGGGGGGTACTTGATACTAAAGTACAGAACATCCCACAACTCCTGTTGACTTCAGTGGGAGTTGTGGATGCTCACTGCATCTGGGGCACATTCATGCATTGGCACTAGTTTTGTTGCAAGATGGGTCTCTCTAAAAGTTGAAGTTGTTTAAAGGTAAACATCAAAGTTTTTGTGCTCAAACCCCTGTAGAAGTTCCTAAATAATATATAACAAGATATGACCTCAATCCTTGGCTCTTTGAGGGTAGAAGGGTCTGCCAGCATGTGTCTGACTGCAAGATTAGGGCCTGTGTGTAAATTTAAAGGGTGTTTCCTTATCTTTCCTAAGCTTCAGCTCACAATGAATTTCTGTGGCCAAGTTTCAAACCAACATAAAATCAGATCTCTAATGGAAGAGCTGATGTAACATTTAACAGTGCTAACAACACTACAATCACTTGTCTCTTTTTCCTTCTGTGACCACTGGATTTAATCAATTATGGGGTACTGTGAACCTCTAGTGATGCCCCTTTCACCTCCCTTCTTGCTGTAATATATCATCTTCTTAGAGCAGGGCTCATTTCTCCAACCACTGATGGCTTCTCTGCATCAAGTTCATCGTGCAGTTGGTGACTGGGGCAGTCATTGGGGTTTCCTCATGGGGGTGTGCAGGTATATATGTGTATGTGTATATATAATTCTTTAAGCAAGTAGTTATCTTATTTCAGAATCCAGTTCAAAACTGTCTGCCTTGTAATGTTACTACCTGGATTTGCTCCATCCTAACCTACAGAACTTCTCTGAACCAAATGTAGAGGTGCTGTGTCCCTTAGACTCCCTTCCACTTGGACCCAATGAGCCCATTTCTGGTCGAGGGATGACATGGGTGTGTAAACTATATATGTTGGTCTATAGGGTTCAGTCTAAAGCCCTGATCCTGCAAACACTGATGCACAAGCTTAACTACATACATGTGTGTAGTCCTTCTGACTTCAATGGGACTGCTCATATGTCAGCTCATGGCCAATGTCAGTAAATCCTAGGTGTCATGGGACAACTTTGTTGTGGGGGCTGAAAGGTGTAAGTTATACCAATGTCGCATCTCCTCTGACTTTGTTCCTGTCCCCAGTCCATTAGCACCAGCCTCCTCTTTATCCCACCCCTCAGCGGAGTTGGTGCAAGAGCCTTCTGTGCAGCTCCTATCCTCTGGAACAACTTTTCTCTGTTCCTCCACTTTATCTCCTCCTCCCCACCCCCAGCTTTCAAATTTCCCATGAAAACAAGTTTTTCTCCTTTCTGTGTACCTCTGTTTCTCTCTCACCCTGCTGTGATCATTCCACTCTCTAACTGTGGTGGTTAACTTTATAAAGCATTTCAGGATACAGTCTGTATGAATGGCTAAAGACTAAAGCTGGGTTGTGTTGTAAATGCACTGGAGTAGGAAGCTATTGGTGCAGTAAGGTAGTGTCTGCTCCTGTTTGGGGCTAGTGTCTCTCATAAGCCAATATATGATCAATCAGCTTTGTCTACTGGTCCTACTAAACTTTTATTGCTTCCTTTATAAACACAATTACATATGGAAAGCAGAGGGAATTGGAGAACTAATTTGCGTTTTAGCTGTCAGGACAAAGTATTAACAGTAAATACGGGTTTGTGTTTCTATAATCTTGTATCCTGAAGGGTGCATTTTTTTCTGTAGCAAGCAGGGGATTATATCTACAGTTTCCGGTAACAATCACAAGAATTGTCTGATTTCCTCTGAACATCCCTGAAAATGTTCCCTGAGGAATTTTTTTTTCTGTTCTGTAAGAGGTACTTAGATTTCATTTAAAACTGAAACGTTACTGTCGTTGAGAGTTCTCTCGCTGTAGACTTCTGTTCTTGGCATTGCTGCTCAATGGCCGTGCAGAGCTATAATTTGGCAAGTTGACTGCTTGGCAGGGCAGTTTATAAATCCCAATATGGAGTGAAAAGTAGTTCTTGTGTTAGGAAGGCAAATGTTTTCGTGCAGAAGTGGAGCCTTCTTCTGAAGCCAGCGATCAGGAACTGACTCTGCAATATTGCACATGTTGTTGTAATTATGGCCCAGCCTTTCCTGGATCCTGAAATAATGTAATAAATAACAGAAATAACGTATACAGTGAATTGTTTCCAACCAGGAATGACCAGGGTTATTTAGGGCAAAGAGAAGTGGCGTTAGAACAGGGGCAGAGCCATGCCTTGCTGCACAGTCTGTTTCAAGTACCTATGCTGAGTGTTTGGCCAGCATTCAGCATACTGGTCAGAAAGCATGGCAGAGGAGGGTCTAGGGATCTTTGATTTAGTTAGGGCTTAATTTACTAAAGCACAAAGTACTTAATGTTACAGCCTCAGCCAGCTATGGTAGTGTAAACCTTAGCGATGCACAGGTATGATACAGAACAACTTAACATCACTTGAAGTCTGCTTATATCAGGCTCATAATAAATGTTGTGTCTCCTACTCCATCTTCCATGCATGATGACCTCTGCACCCACTAGTGGGGGCATGGATTTGTCTGTACTTTGAAAGGACAGTATTTTCCTGCTACTTTTTCATATCTATAGCTCACAATAACATATGACTGTAAATATTGCCTTATAGCTGCAAGACATCTTAGAGCTCTTATTTTCTAAAGTAGGGTTGCTGACAACTTCCTCTCCCTTTTGGAGTCTGTGCGGAGGTGAGGGTGTTCAGAGCACTGCAGGGTCAGGCCTCAGGATATGACGATGTGTCCACCAAAAATGAGTCTCTAAAAAGCTGCTCCTCATGGCCTGGGTCTGTTAGCTGAAGAGCAGTGTCACCTGGTTTGGTGTTTTACAGTAACTGACCTTTTTTCCCCCCCCGCCTTTCGTAGTAAGTGACAATAGGTCATTTCCTATCCATTGGAATAGTGTTGACTCTGAGGTTATGCCCATGTGTCCTTGTAGTCCTTTGTCTAATGCAACTTCACTGACTTTCTTTTTGCAGTTACTAATTTGAATAAACAAACTTAATTAAAAATTCTCTAATGTAGTCAAATGGAACCACTTTTTTTTAATTTAAATTCTGATGGTTGTACAGATCTTACAGCTCCGGATCCGGCTTATTCACATGGAGCGTCCATAATATTAGATGAGCACATGTATTTCCAACTCGTCTCCTTTGTAAGGAAAAGCTCTGGGAAAAAAAAGTAGTGATTTATTACACTGTAGAACACTGTCCAATAATGTGTGGTTTAGAGCTGGAAACCATGAAAGCAATAAACTCAAAGATAAAGCAATTAATTACAGGACTGCTTGTAATGTTATCATCCTAAGATAAATGTATGGTAACACATGCTGAGATTTCATTATATCCATCCCCTTACTAGCTAGCACAGGACACTGCAAGACAGGATTGTTGCTGGCAAGAGAGATACAGAGGAAGAACTATTCAATCTACAATGCGTAATCTGGGCCAAGTCCCAAGGTTTATAGTGATGAATGTGCCCCCAGCTCCCATGGGTCTGCCCTATTGTTCATTTCCTAGCTGTTTGACCAATATGGCAGTAGGGTTGGAACCGCTGATTGTCTTCCTGTCCCCCTAATGGTGATACTGAGGGACAAACCTTTTCTGTCAAGGACCTGCTGTTCTGGAATCCTCTCGCCCAGTATACAAGAAACCAGAATATGCCTGAGTTCTAATCCCATTTTTGACTATGACTCAAACTATGGCATTGACCAAGTCATCAAAACCCTGATTCAGCAGATCACTTAAGCATGTGCTTAATTCTTCACATTTGGGCTGGGATTTTCAAAGGGGTCAAAGGAAATTAGTTGGCCAATGTGGGGTGGATGCTTTTTACTCCTTGAGGCCACTTTGAGAATCCTAGCTATGGTCATCTCCCACTGACTTCATGAGACTCAAGCATGTGTTTATGTGCTTTGCTGGGCCGGGATGGAGTTAGGCGTGTGGGTAATCTTAAAACATGCTGAATTGGAGCCGCAAGGCCAAGTTTCCAAAGTAGCTGGGCGCCTGCTGCTCCCACTGCCTTCAAGGGGGCAGACAGTGCTCAGCACTTCTCAAATCAAGCCCTTAATATCTCTTTCTCAGTTTCCCCATGAATGATATTTACCTACCTCCACAGCTTGAGGATTAAATAGTTATGACCTTATGGTGAACAAATCAATGAAGAAACATTGACCTACAGCAGCTGAGAATCTGGCCCATTAGTTTGTAGACCTCATCTGACCAAAATGAATGGGTGAATTTTTAATCCCTCCAGACAACCTTGTTTAGCTAATTCTTATTAGAATTGTAGTGCAACATCTAACTCAACTAGTATTGAAAAGAAGAGGAGTTTAATATCATTCACACAACTCAATAGCTGTTATGATAGTGAAACTTATTCTCCAGCAATGGAAAAATCTGTCCAGATTGCAAATAGATTACTTGGTACATTCCTTACTCGAATCTAAGCGAGTTTGTATTCTAACCTAACAGGTTAGGAACCCTTCTTAATACATAGAATCCCCAATGTTTTCATAAACTAAACGAATAAGGGAACGGTAGATAGCTCTCAACTGCAAGTTTAAGTCTTAATCTTCCAGCTTTTTGCCAAGTACAGATTGTTGACCCTGTGCAGAAGCCCTACTGCAGTTAAACTCCATATGGGTGCAGCAGTCCACTCAGGCACAAGGAGTTTCAGGCTTGGGGGCCTTAAATGGTAATACCGTCGTGCAACAAAGCTGCATGCAAAGAGTTATAAAGGGATCTCACAGAACTGGGTGACTGGGCAACAAAAATGGCAGATGAAATTCAATGGTGATAAATGCAAAGTAATGCAGATTGGAAAACATCATCCCAACTATACATACAAAATAATAGGGTCTAAATTAGCTGTTACCACTCAAGAAAGAGAGCTTGTGGATGGACCTCTGAGAACATCTACTCAACATGCAGAGGCAGTCCGAAAAGCTAACAGACTGTTAAGAACCATTAGGAAAGGGATAAAAATAAGACAGGAAAACATACAAATGCCACTCTACAGATCCATGGTACGCCCACACCTTGAATACTATGTGCAGTTCTGGTTGCCCCATCTCAAAAAAGGTACATTGGAATTGGAAAAGGTCCAGAGAAGGGGAACAAAAATGATTAGGGGTGTGGAACAGCGTCCCTACGAGGGGAGATTAATAAAGAATGGGGCTTCTCAGCTTGGAAAAGAGACGACTGATGTGGTGAGGGTGACTAGGGAAGTGTCATTTACTCCTTCACATAACACGAACCAAGGGTCACCCAATGAAATGAACAGGCATCAGGTTTAAAACAAACATAAGGCAGTACTCCTTCACACAGTGCACAGTCAACCTGTGGAGCCCACTTCCAGGGGAGGTTGTGAACGGCAGAAGTAAACTGGGTTCAAAAAAGAATGAGAGAAATTTATGGAGCATAGGTCCATCAATGGCAATTAGCTAAGATGGTCAAAGCCTAAGTCTTTGACTGCCAGAAACTGGGACTGGATGACAGAGGATGGATCTTTTGATAATTGCCCTGTTCTGTTCACTCCCTCTCCAGCATCTGGTATTGGCCCCTATTGCAAGACAGGATACTGGGCTTAGATGGACCATTGGTCTGACCCAGTATGGCCATTTTTATGGTCTTATACAAATAAGTTGGCCTCTCTCTTGTAAATGCCTAATAAATATATTCTAGTGCAAATATCTCTTTCAAGTGATACATGTGTTTGAACAGACGGTGCAACAAATTAGTTCCCGCTAAAGTTTTTCCCCGTCCCGGGTTCTTTTAGGCCTTATCTGCTTGTCTCTCTGTTTGCTCGGACTATTATGTAACTGGTTCTTTTGGCCTATGCACATCAAAGTTGTCTTAAGGTCACGCTCAGCTGTTCCATGTGATGTGGGCTGCTCAAGGAAATGAATGCAGGACATGTTACAGTGCTGTGGCAAGGTTTTATAGCCCTATAGTCTCTATTGTTGCTCACTTAACTAGCATTGTAGGGAGGGCCCAGAATCTGAAGAATCTACCAGCAGCATGCCTACTCAGGGCTTGAGCCAAAGCCCAGTGCAATCAATTAGTCTTTCCATTGATTTCAGTGGGCTTTGAGTCAGCAGTTCCTTAACTATCAAGTTCATATTTTGAATTTGCAGTTTGCTGTGGGTACCAAGGGGAACAGATGTTTTTTAAAGTCAGATCTGCCACTATTTCAATGAGCGGCACCCACAAAAATGTAGGTGAAACAGGTGGCTGAGTAGCAACATGAGACGGGAGAAATTTATCAGAGGCAGGGAAATCTTCCAAAGCCTCGCTTTGATTTGGCGCTGGGATTTTAACTACTTACTGCACTCAATGGTTGCTAATAAGACTTCTGTGATTTAGGATGGTGTCTCGACAGCAGTGATTCTCAACCTTTATGGGCCAATCTATCGGTCTGCCAGACGGGGGCCTTGACTGGTTCCATGGAGCAGCCACAGGCTCCTATTCTCCTGAGTGTGCTCCAGCCGGAAATGGAGCTTGGTCTGCTCCAGGTCCTCATGCAAGAAGTTGGCAGCTGTCCCAATCCATGGTGAGATGGAGAGCTCCCAAACTGAGGGCCACGTGCTGTTCTCAGTCAAACCAGTGTCACTGCGGAGTAATGAAATCATTTAGAGCACCATTTGGGCCTGAATATCTGGGTCAGGCAGCAGTGGGGTCCAGGAGGGAGTTTTCGGCCTTAAGGCAGGGAGGGGAACCTAGGTTAAAAGTCTCACAAGCCTGACGTACTGATGCCTGGTACTGACCTGGGACTTGAAATCTAGAGTCAATGCTTGTTCTGCCACTGGCTTCCTATGTGACCTTGGGCAACTCACTTAGGTCCCAGTTCAGTAAGACATTTAAACACACATCTGTGTAAAAAGTTAGACATGTGACCAAGTGCTTTGCTGAATTGCTAGGTGTGTGCTGTGCTTAGAGCCTTGTTTGCTGTTTCTAAAATGAGGGCAGTCGTACTTCCCTTCTCCAGCTTTGTCTGTTTAGATGTTGAGCTTCTAGGAGCAAGGAGCATAAGTGGGACCTTTAATTTTGGCTGTAGGCTGTAGGTACTATTGTCCTGCAAATGCTAAATCATAAAGGTATCTGTACCAATCCCTGGCTCAGAGGGCCCAAAGACTATGTGCTTGTAACTGTACTAGCATACATGTATTTTGCCAGATTCACTCCGATGTTTCTCTGTAGTGCAAGTCTCATCTTATTTTAACGGTCCATCTGTAGTATAATCTAAATACTTAAAACAGCCATTGTTCTTTCTAGTGGCAATAACCTGGATCCCGAGGACAGCCCTGCTCTGAGGGTGGAGTGTTATATTTATTAAAAACTAGCACTATGAAAACATGCCAAAGGGATACAGTTAGGTTTGGGCTGCTTCCTGGTCTGCTGTGAGACAAGCTAGAAAAACAATTTAGCTACTATTCCTAGAACTAAACCTCCCCCACAACGTGTGTGTATAGTCAACTATCCTGTATGCAGGTAGCCTTACTACAGCTTTGATTTAAACACGCATGTACATTGTGCAGCTGTTAAAATGATTAAGTGTCTCTAGGAGTGAGGTTCAGAACGCATCTGTGGGTTTACTGCTCCTGTAATGAATGAATTTGTTTGTGAAGGGAGTGGGATTAAATAGGGTTTATTAAAGAATAATTTGTTGAAAGATTATCGTCCTTCTAGTCTGCCAGAGAGGGAGCAAAGCAGGCTCATCAGGAGGAGATCCATGTCTACGTTTTCAAAATCAACCATAAATAGCATGGGAACAGATTAAAGCTGGGATTAAGGAATTCATTTGTATGCAGTTTTAAAACCTGTAAAGATTGCCGCGGTATACTGGAGATTAATACAGCGGGCTGATTCGGCTTGGATTCTGCTTGCCTTTGGGCACTTGCCTGGGGTTTTTGAAAATAGGATTGTTCCTGCTTGTCTTTGGGATTCTACTTAAAATGCAGCTGGTAAGTGACTGTGTGCACCTTTGCCAGTTATCATTCTGATTGCCAGCTTTGCAGAGTCTCCGATGTTGGAGATGTTAGAGAACCAAGACATTGCACAGTTCCTTTTGTGTGTGTGGAGGCTGGGGTTGCCATGCAATGTACTGGCTAAAACTAATTCGTGAGGAATCCTCTCGACATGAAACTATCTACAGTGTTAGTCTTTTTTGCAACTGCTATGCTCCTGCAAAAGCATATGGAAGTTGATGAGGTAGCGTAGCTGTAGTGTATAGTTGGAATTTACTTCTTAGCTTGTTCTGCATGGCGGTAGCTGCCAGAATGCTCTCCTTGTTCTTCCAGCCTGCATCTTCCTTTGAATCTTGCTGCCTGTGTCAATTCAGCTGCCTTGATAACTGAAATCGCCTCTCCCACATTTTTTCCAGGAGTTGGCATTTCTGAGTGTTTATCCCATTATAGCTGGCTGCATCCTGTGATTACCAACTCCAGAGGGCAGGGGAGGGGGATAACGAGCAATCCCGAATGTACAGATACATCACAATAGGTGCCTTTCTGCCTGCCATGTCACCATAGTGTGTTGGTAAATCTGCTGTTGCACACGACCTGATCGCGTGTATGGCAAGAACCGAGTTTCTATAGGAAACCCGATGAAGAGCGGAATATGTTGCTGGTTCCTATAAGAAATGTTAACCCCAGCAAGCTTTAAAATTGAATGTCTGCTTGTACTCATATCAAAGGGATCCTCCATGGCTTGTAGAAACGCTCTTGCATATAAATGCTCATCGCTAAGCCCAGCCTGTTTTACTGAGTTTTCTTCAAAACGGCATCCTGAAAGGGTCACAGCGCGTTGATGATCTTTTGAGGAACTTGAGGTGCAACGCTGTGAAATATTCTCCATGGGTACGATGCATCCAGTCAAGTGGTTTTGGGAAATGCTCAGTATCCGTATGATACACCAATAAATCCATCCAGCAAGTTTTTATGTTCTGTGAAAGTCCCCTTGTTGAGAAAACTAACCCCACTGTTCTTGTGCCATAACTATTTCTTAGATGTTAACTGACTGACTGTATGTGATCTCTCCCAGCACGACGCAATGTTGGGCCCAATTGGCTGTCTTGCTTTGAATTGTTTAACAGGAGCAGTTACAAGTGACCCCTTTCTGGCTATAAGGAAGCTTAATGGGTGAGAATTGCCCACATAGCTGGCTTTAAAAGAAATTTTAGAAGTGAGGGTGGTGTGGAGTTTTCTTTCTCAACCCCACTAGAGTCATTGGGAGACTTGTGGTGAGAGTTCCTTGTATTACTTTAAAAAGACCTCCACATAGTCTTCAAGTTCTTCCCCAATCTCTTTGCCCGCAAGCTCTGTTCCCTTTCCTTCTGTCTCCATGGGACTCTTGCTTTAAGTGATTATCACTCTAAAATCATGACGAATCCTGAAAATTTCTTTTCTAAAACACCGTCCCCATTCATAACCATGGTGGGGAAATGACAGTACTTCTGGCAGGAGAAAAAACGGCATCCGCCCGTGCCTCGATGAAGCTGACACTTGCCTTGGAGATTTAACAGACCTCAAGTTAACTTATCCCATACCCTGATCTTCTTCTCACTGCTGTCTTGAATGCCTTGTAATGATTCGTAGGGATTCCTGATTAAGTAATTAGAATTTCTCCCCAAGGGCCCAGATTGTTAATTTGTCTACATAGATTTACTAGTTAATCTTCTTTATTGCTACCTTGTTCAGCTTCACCATGGGCAGAATAACCATGTATGGCAATTGCAGCTGTGGCCTGAAAAGATGACTATGCTCCACTGTGGTTACCTGCCTTTGAACTGAAGCCAGCTGAAGTCTCTGTTCCATCGCCCTCTGCTTTACAGATGGCTCAGGTTATCAATCCGCCTTTTTAAAGGTGACCAGCCTTATTGGATTCATTTCTGTAAGAAATCCTCACAATGCTGAGACAGATTTCCCCCAAGTAAATGAGTCCATCACACTGTCTGAGCTAGGCAAAGGGGAATGGCTTCATGCCAGTTAGCCTAAATCAAGTTCCAGTACATGGCTCTGTGGGACCAGGGCTGCGAGCTGATGTGCTCCCGACCTACTTTATCTCCACCTAATCATACAGCCTGAAAACCTTACCCAAACCTGCCTGTCCACACGTTGTTCTCTGCCCGTAACCTCCCTGCGTGGATCTTGTCCAAGGCAAACTAATTTTTTTCCCCCCATTAAAACTCTTAAGACCCACTTGACAAATCTCAGCTCAGATACTCTGATTTCTCCCGATGCCAATACCCGCTGCCTTCTCTGGCACCTCTGCTCATATGGAGGGAGCAGAGTTTTGGAAATGAGCTGAGCACAGACTATTGCTTGGTTTTAAAATGCAGAACGTCAGCAGGCCTCTCTTAGAATCCTACAGGGGTGTGTCCTGGGAGCGGGCGTTGTGGAATACTACAGTATCTCAATGAGTTACGAGCGCTAACGGTTTGTTATGAATGCAGCCATAAAAAGAGCCCCGTAGAATTTATTTTGGAGAGGTCATGCTGGCAAAACCTGTATGCTGATGAACAATGTTGGGGTGGTGAAAGGACAAGGAAATGGGGGGTGGGGGGAAAGCCTAGTGTTTACAGTCCCTTCTAGAATACGTAACATCTAATGGATAGGGATCCAGATCTTGCTTCTGTTTCCGGAACTACTTATGTGAGTAAAGCAGGGGTGTTTTTTAGACCATACCAGACTGATGTTGGTTCGCACTCCATTTTAAATCTTCCTGGCATCTGCTGTCCTGTGTAATTTTTATCCGTAAGAAAAACTTCCTATGGACCACAAACCCCATATACGTGCAGATCCTGATGCAAGTAATTAATGGATCCAAGCTGTGTATTTAGGCACCATATAATGTGCAACTTATGTCAATAACCTGCATCAGCCACATATACCTTGTAAACACATACTTGGGGACTATTTGGTATAAGTGTTATTGACATGACAGAACACACAGGCCTCGGGGGGAGAGTGCGAAACAAGATGTCCTCTTGTGCTTGTGGGTTTTCTTAAGTGTGTATTGTTATAACAACATGCTATAATAACTCTCTAAGCTGCTCTCATCTGTGCTGAGTGAGAACTCCGGTCTCTGCTTATTGACTCCTTATCCCCAAAGTTTTGACACAGGGGACTACCTAGTTTGCAGACCGCCATCACACGGGGGTTATGTTTTGCACTGGCTTTCCCCATTGGGACTGCCACTGAATTCGGCAGGAGCCACGTGCTTTGGAGAGTGGAGCTGCGACCTTTTTTGATGATGATAGTTTAGGGAGTTAATACAGTTGCTGCACGTGCTATGCACAGAGCACTTGCATTCAGCTCCCAAATGGAAATTGTGTTAGTCGCAACAGGCCAGTTCTGTAGTTGTGTAAATCTGGAGTAACTCTTTTGACATTGATGGAGCTACTCTGGATTTTTAACTGCAATCAGAATCTTTCCCTTAGTCACTTTTTAATAACTTGTATTTAAAAAAAGGAAGGACTCAGATGTCTGCCCATGTGATGGGCGAGCAGCCTGAAAAAGTTTGAGTTTCAGAAAACCACAGTCACTTCATAATATGTAAGCACAAGTTCCTGCTTAGAGTCCGATCCACTGGCTACTGAAATCCTGATTGAGTTGGATCAGGCTCTTACATGGGACCACAAAACTAATTTTACGTTGAACATGTTTAATTTTATTTTAGATTTCTAACCACCTTTTTAGCTTCCAGCACTGCCATACGTTGATCCTACTACAGGCGTGCTATTGTACATGCAGGTTTTTATATAGAACAAAAACACAGAAACTCAAATTGTGAGGACTTGGGGTAAAATTTTCCCCTAAGTGCCTATGCTCCTAAGTCATTTTCGAAAATGAGATTTAGGAGCTTAATTCACTTAGGTGCTTTTGAAAACGTTCCCATTTATCATACTGAGCTTTGGTTACATTAACCGTGTACAATGATGTATTTAAATGCATAAATCTACTTGTGGAATTTTTTGTTCTTATTTTTTTTTTCATTTTCTGTATCAGGGCGGGGGATGGGAGGAACTATTTGGGGGGGGGGAATCAAGCGCTTGCCTGTTTCACTAATACACTAGTGGGGTCCTGCCTGGGTCTGGTACCATGCAATATTTTCATACATTCATTAATGACATGGAGAGTATGCTTATAAAATTTGTGGATGACACCGCGGTGGTAGGGGTTGTACGAGCACTTTGAAGGACAGGATTAGAATTGAAAATGACGATGGCGAATTAGAGAATTGATCTGAAATCCACAAGATAAAATTCAATAAAGATAAGCGCAAAGTACTATCCTCAGGAAGGGAAAATCAAATGCACAGCTACGAAATGGGGACCGGTTGGCTAGGTGGTAGTTCTGCTGAAAAGGATCTGCAGGCGATAGTGGATCATAGCGCCAATAAGTCAGCAATGCGATGCAAATGCGAAAAAGGCTAAGGTCCTCCTGGAGTGTTTTTACAAGTGTGGTATATGCAAGGCACAGCTGCTAATCTCCCACTCTGCTCGAACTGGTGAGGCCTCAGCTGAAGTCCCGAATCCCGTTCTGAGCACCAGGAAGCTGTGGACAAATTAGAGATGCAAAGCAGAGCAACAAAAAAGATCAGGGTTTCTAAATCTTTCATCAATAGGAAATGTTTGTTTGTTTTTTTTTAAAAATGGGGCATGTTTAGTTTTGAGAAAAGACAACTGGGTGGGGTGGGGGGACCTGACCACAGTATTCAAATATGATCAGGGTTGTTATAAGGAGGATGCTCAATTGTTCTCCGTGTCCGCTGAAGGTAGGACAAGAAGTAGTCGGCGTAACCTGAATCTTCCTTGCTGCAGATTTAGGTATTAAGAGAAATTTGTGAACTCTAAGCTCTGGAACAGGTATCCAAGGGAGGTTGTGGAATCCCCATCCTTGGAGGTTTTTAAGACCAGGTTGGACAAACACCAGTCAGGGATGATCTAGTTTACCTGGTCCTGCGTCAGCACAATGGGCTGGACTAGATGACCTCCCGAGGGTCCTTCTAGCCTTACATTTCTGTGACTCTGATTCCATAATACCGGCCTTCTCCCACCATTTGTCTGGTCTATTTAGAGCTAGAACAGTTTTTGTGTGTGTGTGTGTGTGTGTGTGTGTGTGTGTGTGTGTGTGTGGCACACTATGACCTCTAGGTACTGCTGCAGTACCAATAAAAATTTACGGCACTTAAGCCTTCATGCCACAATAAAATGTACATGTAATAGATCCCTGCTGGATAGGCAGAGCTGATATTTCATTTGCTTTTGTTATAGTAGGTGAAGCAGATACTGCTGTATGGCTTGTATGAATTAACGGTGTGTTTGTGTGTGTGTGTGTGTGTGTGTGTGTGTGTGTGTGTGTGTGTGGATTAGCATTGAGATGCTATGATGGGAATACCTAGATGGATAGTAAAGTTCCTTTTAATCAGTAGAAAACCAAGCAAGGTGTGTTGCGGGCGCTAGGCTTTTTGCACAGCCAGAGGTCCAGATGAGTTCTATTACTGGTTACATTTGGGGTACCTAGTAATGAAAATTAGAGATGAAAGGACCCTACTATAACCTGCCCCTTCACCAGAGCAGGCTCACTCAGTGCACCTTGTAAACTTGGGGGGGGGGAGATGCGGTTTGGAAGAAATCTTTTCCTGATGGCCTAAATTTTCCTCTTAACTTCAACACCATTATTTGATTTATTCACCAGCTGTCTAACCTGGATGCAAAATGCTGGGGTGGGGATGGACTCTCCTTTGGGTAACTTATCAAAACACCCAATGAGATTTGTTGAAGGCATGATTTCATGACTGTTCTGCGGCCAATGCTACCGTGGCCTTTGAAAAGCTTAAAAGTGTCTCTTGACTGCTCCCAGTTTGCCCCAGTGTTTGCGCTCAGTTTGCAGAAGGATTTCCTTGCAATTTATTAACGCTGACGTGTAATAGGAAACACAAACTGCTATCTGTATTCAACACAAAGCCCCTGTTCCCAGGTGGGTTAATGACTAATTCCTTAACCCAGACCGGGATTGTCCGCAGCCACAGAAAGCATACGGTGTCAGCTGTAAACAAAAAAGGAAGGCATGCTCTGCTGGCCTGCAAACTTTTCCTTACACAGCAATAGGGACAGGGTTTTAACTTAGTCCTCCTTTCGTAAGGGAAGCTTGCATTCTGATGTGTTCCAACTTCTCTGATGGTCCTCAGTAAATACAACGTATCAATTTCTGAGCTCTCCGCATACTTTGTTAGGGAAATGCAATATATTTAATGTGGGAATGATTCTTGCTATAAAAAACTTACTGCTGATGCTTAACAAATAATGAAAAGGAGTACCCGTGGCACCTTAGAGACTAACAAATTTATTAGAGCATAAGCTTTCGTGAGCTACAGCTCACTTCATCGGATGCATTTGGTGGACCCAAATGCATCCGATGAAGTGAGCTGTAGCTCACGAAAGCTTATGCTCTAATAAATTTGTTAGTCTCTAAGGTGCCACGGGTACTCCTTTTCTTTTTGCGAATACAGACTAACACGGCTGCTACTCTGAAACTTAACAAATAATGTCCTCCGTTCTCTACAAGATGCAAAATACATCCCCAAGCATAAGCAGACTAAGCAATTGCTTATGGTCCTGAGCAGCTCATGGAAGGCCCCCTATTTGCTTTTTTAGTATGTGTTTTGTGTATGGGGGATATTCTTGCTTAGGTCCCCTAATGGCCTAGCACCGTCTCTGGTCCCAGCCCCCCAAAACTTTACAGTTTAAGGAGTAGAGTAGACGGCATGGGCTGGGAAGCCCAAAAGAAGCAATAATGATTTGTTGGCAGAATTTTCAGTATCTCTAACATTTGCCGTTACGTTTTTGTCATTCATTTGGCTTGGATGGTGACTCTCTGGACTGATGGCTTCTTTTTCTGCTTCTATCTAATAGCTTTCATTTGCTGGTTCACCCTGCTGCAGCAAAATGCTTTAGGTGGCTTTTTCCAGTGCACTCTGTGTTGGATTATCTCTGCTCCCATTGAAGTGAATGGTAAAGACTTCTGCAAATCTCACCCTTCCTGTTCAGAATTTTAACTGTGGGGGAATATGTAAACTTTAAAGAGCGTTTTCACTGAAACCTTAAACATTGGTTGAAAATGTTTTTGTTCCTATTAGACGCACTCGAAACTCTGTCCCCTGCTCCTCTCCCCCATCCCCAGAAAATCACACATTCCTTCTGAAAATTCAGACACTCGAGTAATTGAGGGCCAAGATATAAGGTGTGTTCGGATGGTTTTTTTTTTTTTTTAGTAAAATATTTTTCTTGAAAAGTGATTTCCAATGAGCTGCTCTCTATTGTATGCATGTTGTCGCTGAACTTGCGATTAGGCAAAAGTGCTTTGCGTCTCCCTGATCCCGGGGTCCAGCTTGATGTTCTAGGTGGGGTGTGGATCTGCTACATGCTAGATCAAAAAGTCCCTCCTTTTCCCTCCTCTTAACCTTCTCATCAGTCTGAGGAGAACGAGCTGAGCTGTAACTTTCCTTTCAGGCTTAAGTGCACCGTCTGCACCTGAGCCTTTCCTCAGGAAATTAGCAAAAAGTTCTTGACTAGGTGGTTTCTCTCTCCCTTTAGACAAATGGAATCTTGTCCTTTTTTCTTCCAAGAGTTCTAAGGCAATTGATTTTTTGTTTTTGTTTTTGTTTTTTAACTTGGCCTTGATTTTGACCAGTGTCTTCTATTAAAGGTATAAGACTAAGCGCAGGCAGTGTTGCATTTAGATTGCTCCAAGTCCTGCTTTGTCACTTTAGCTGATGAGGCCAGTAATGTAGCTTAGAAAGAAGGCTCATGGCAACGGAATCAAAATAGCCATTTAGGAGCATGTTGACAATAATAAAATACATGGGAACTATCGAAATAAATCTGCTTTCCCAATAAGAAAAGGCTCTGTATTGAGCCTATATAAGCCCTTCATTGACTAGGCTAGAACTGAGTTATCCCAGAAGCTGTCTAGCCAGCCATATCTTACCAGGGCGACTGCACAACAGAGGCAAGGAATCGGTCTTGTGGGCTCAAATGCCAGAGCTGTGTCTCTGCAAGACCCCAGCTTAGGGAACTCCCTTCCCAGAAGAGGTGATTGAGAGCCAGGGAGAGTGGCTGTCGTAGAACCATAGAATATCAGGGTTGGAAGGGACCTCAGGAGGTCATCTAGTCCAACCCCCTGCTCAAAGCAGGACTGATTCCCAACTAAATCTGTGTCTAAAGGCAAGATGCACCTCTTCCCCCTGTAGCTGCATCTCTCTGTCCCCCAGACCCCAACTAGTACTTAAGGCCTGAGCAAAGCCCATTGAAGCAATTGTGTCTTTCCATTGATTTGAATGGTCAGGAGCATTATGGAGAAGCTTGGGGGTGGAGGAAAAAACAAGAAGAACAGAAGTCCTTTGGGAGGAGTAAAATGGAAAGAGTTTGGTAATTGGGTGGGGGGGAATAAGGGACCTGTGGATATGCTCATTGCTGCCTCTGGCATTTTCCAGTGCTTGGGTATCCCATGTGGGCAAGCCCCCTAGAAATACCAAAGATGGAGACATCCAGGGGGCTGGAACAATGTGAATAGTGGGGGGTGCTGAGAGCCACTGAACCAAACTGTAAACCCTGTGTGTGATGGAAACCACGTCAAGCCAGGGGTGCGGCAGCCCCCCCAACACCTATGGACATGTCTTTGACGAGGGAGCCTCTGTTAGCCTTTGAAATGTTCTCTCAATTCATGGTGGCTCCCAGCACTCTGACACTCCCCGTGCTCCCCCGGCATATGGGAAGGGAAAATTCCAAGCTCCCGACACGCCCTCGGCTGAACTCTGGCAATCCATCCCTGAGAACAAGTGAAGGGGTCAGGCCCCGCCTAGGGACGACTTTCCAACACAGGAGCTGCACCCTGCTGTCTCCAGAGTGGTCGTCCTCAGCATTACAGCTGCTTGGTTCCTCACCACAGAGGTGATAGCTCTATCTCGAGGTCTGTTACCCACGTCCTGTTCCAGCTCTGCAGGCTTGGCAGGGGCCGGTAGGAGTTTAAAAGACTGTTTGTTTTTCCTGTGAAATGCAAGGCAGCGGTTGTGCGCCTCTCCAGGGGTGCTCTGCATTGCGTCTAGGGCAGGGGGAGGTTCCATGCTCTCTCGTCTGCGTGCAGATGATTGTGGGCCAGGTTGCCTCGCCCTGTACCTGGGGAAAAAAACTTGCATCATGTGCTGTAAACCACCCTGCCCTCCCCACCCCATGCACAAGTTGAAACATAAGGAATTTCCACCTTCTTACCTTTAGAGGCAGCTGGGGCTCCTCTCCATTCCAGAATGGCTGGGTTCTTCCCCCCCCCCCCCCCCCCCGCAACCTAAAATCCAGGCACTTCTCAGGCTATGTTCACGGAAGTTCAGTGCTTGGGTACAGTGTCCCAGGCCATCCCTTTCTCCGATGGCAGCCCAGCTCCTCAGGGGAAAGAATCCAACCACTGCGCACATGCTGTCCCTATTGGCCAATAGTCTCAAACACCCCAGCTCCCTCCACATCCCTCAAGGGGATCTGACGATGTGGAGGGCCAGCAAGGATCAGATAACAAGGCCTGCATTATCAGGGGCAGTGCTACAGTCCCTGTGGGATTCAGGGGTGGGACAATACCATGGGGAGCCTTCTCTCCCCTGGGGCAGCCTCCTTCCGCTCCTCTTGTCCCCTTCTGACTTGGGGTACTCTACTCTAACCTCCCAGCACCCCTCCAGAGAGGCTCCCAGGGCCCGCTGCTATTCTTCCCCTCTATCCTAATCTGTCTTCTCCCCAGCTGCATCCGTCCCATGTCTCTCCCACCGAATGGCAACGCAATTCTTCCGTTTAAAAAGTCCAGAGCGGGCTAAATAATGGGTATGTGTTGTGCAGGTTCCTGAGTTGAATCTTCAATGGCTGGTTTGAAAGGGGTGGGGAGGAGGGTGCTGAGTTACTTTGGTTTTACTCATTTCTAACTTTTGCCCAGTGTGATATATTTTTTTTTTTAAATTTATCACAGTTACGACCCACCTTCGCCCACAGTTCATGTCCGCCCAGATGGGACTGAAGCCCACTGCTCGCTGGCCACAGAGTGTCAAAAGAAGCCCGTCTCTTTTCCCATCCTTCTCCTCTCTTGAATGGTCTCTTTCTCTAAGGGCTTAATAAACTCCTCTGGAGTTTTGGATGAAGGCTCCTGGGAGATGTATTTTATATAATCCCCCCCCTCCTCTAAATATGGAAAACTGCTCAAACCCTTGACTTTGAAGCATATTAGAAGTGGGGAGAGAAATGCACCTGTCTTATCTACTACCAGGGGTGTGTGGCTTAATGGCAGCATAACATAGCGATATTGGGACAGAGACTGAGGTCACGGGAGATGTCCACCTCATTTCCACTAGCCATTAACGTTCTGTGTGTGGGAACACTTCAGGCCCTTTGCCGCACGAACGTTGTGCATTATGCTATGCAGGGAAATAGGAAGGGGAGAATTGACACAGGTGCTCTTCCCCGTTGTTACTAATCAGCATGATTAGCGGGCTCCCTAATGGGAGGTTACCACAGAGATTGTGGGGGTGCGCTGATCTGCATCGGTCAGGTTGGCGCTTCCTTTTTAAGGTATCCCAGGCACTGCGGGAGGAGTTTCAGTTTTGGAGAGTCTACTGGACAAGCAGCCCCTCATGTGTGACTTGCATTTAGACCGTAACTGGGCTACCTTAACTAGCATATGCTCCATGATGGGGCAGTGCTGCTTCCATAGACACTTGAGTAAATAGAAATTCTGTGACCAATCTCTGTGGTGGAGTTAGGTACCCTCCAAAGAACTTATCACTGGTACTGAAGCACCAGTTCCTAGCATCTAGGAACCCATTACTAACCAGAGCGTGTAGGCCTCAATTCAGCAAAGCATCTAAGCACATGTTTGACTTGAAGTATGTGAATAGGTCCATCTCCATCAGCCAAGTGCTTATGCAGAGGCTTCTGATTCACTGGCAGGTACAAGATTCCCTTTGCCCTTATGGGCCTGATCCAAAACACTCCTAAATAAATGGCAAAGCTGCTGCTGATTTCAATGGACTTTGGATCAGACTCTGCTGGTGGGCTTGGAAGAGGGAAGCAGATTAGCGGGGATTGTAAATGCACCAGAAAGCTGGCTGAGCTGTTACAGGCTTTTGCACCTTCTGAGTTTGCATTGGTACTTTTTCCCCGGTGAAAAGAGCTTAAGTGACAGACTAAGGATTATGAGGACACCTGTGCTCTTGGGAGGAAATGTAATGAGAAGTTCCTGGTAAATCCACTTAATTTCTGCTAGCTGGATCGCAAAATCAAGGAGGGCTGACCTTTCCAGGGCCTAGGATATACAAAGCTATTCTGGAACTGCAACCTTCCTGCCGTGCAGACGTCAGAGAGCTTGTGGCGTTCAAAGAATGCCATCTGTGCGTGTGCTTCAGATTGGGGAGCTGACGAATTGGAGAGATCTGCCCTGACTCTGCAGAGAACTCTGTCAGAGGGGTGGGAGAGGAGGTGTCTCGGCCTAGCAACACGACTTGACAGTTCTGCCTCTGGCTCTTTGCTCCCTGTCATCAGTGGCAGAGCAGAGATAGGTGCCGAGTGCCCCACTTGTGCATGGATGTGTGTGTGTGTGCGCGCGCGCGCGGGAGGAGTTGCTATTGATGCTGGCTAGACTCTTTCCAGCTGATGGCTGACTGTGCCAGTCTAATTAACAGCACCAAAAGTTTGCATCAGATGCCACTGACGTCACTGGTGGTTTAATGAGCATTAGCTCAATGGTGTAGCACATACTAGGCTGAAGGGGGGCATGCATTGCTGGCGACTTCATCTGAGCACTTTCTTGCTATCTGGGGGGGCGGGGGAAGTCCCCGTTTTCAGAGACTAACGCATACATGGAGGCAAAGCAGCCAGTTTCTGCTCCAAAGTGTAATTGAATGAGACCAACTGATGAACAAATACAGAGGATTTTACAGTATTCAAGGAAGGGATGGCCTAAATATTTGCACCAAGTTCAATCTGGTGCAGAGAATTCCCAGGCTAAATGTGATTGGCTGAAATGAGTATCCTGCAACGTCCCCCTATCAGCTATATGTAAGATTGACCTGGTAAAATAAATCCTCCCGGAAACCTATGGTAGGACTTGTTAAGCACAGAGAATGTGCTAAGCTGTCCACATGGTGGCCAGGAAAGAGCATTTGATCCAATATGTGAGATTGGAGATAAAACTAATGTGTATAAAATGAATTTTAGTTGTGTTTTAATTCCTATTTCTAAAGCTTAATGGTGCGTTCTAACTCTGCTGTGTTGCTGGTACACTGGTATCTATATTACCGTCTTTGTCACTATATTGTTTACCAGCGTGTTTACAATGATTTGTTTATGCGCATGCTTTATATCCAAATTGTTTTGTCGGCAATAGCAGATTTTGTTTGTTGATACTTTGGAAGGTGTTTCTCCGTAAACACGCGTGTGCAAGAATGTTCTAAACAAGAAGCAGCGTGAGGCAGTAAATAGGGCTTTGATTGGACAGTAAAATAAGACTAGTGTCTGTTGCTCTTGGGTTACCGTCTGTGTCCCTTTCAGGTTCTGTTGCAGCAGCCTGATGTTCTTGTGCTTTGTGTTTCCAATACTGCAGGGTGTCTTTATAATATTTAAATGTTTTCATTGAGACTTCAATTTTAAAACCATATGGTGCATGTGAGGTTTTGTCTATTAGCACAGAACATAGATTCTTGAGACTAAATTACTTGCTCAGGTCTGTTTAAAACCAAATCTCCACAGTAATGGGGTCAGACCAACCCAAAGGATAGGTTAATTACAATTTATTCTGGGTGAACCAGGAAGCTGCTGTCTCTTTTCCCATGATCCTTCTGGGGAGGAAATGAGGAACACAGTTCTTCAGTGGCTGACTCTTGACTGCGGTATATTGGGGTTATACACGTACCTGAGGCATTTCAGCCATTTGGTTGCTCAGCTCATTTTATGGGATAGGACCCTGCCGCTCGTTGCATGGCATCTCCTAGTCAAGATTTTGCTGTTAATAACTGCAGAACTTTGGTGTCTCCTCCTTTGTACACAAGCCTGTGCTCTCCTTTGGGAATCAGAACTTACCGAGGGCTGGACTGGACATTATTATCCACCCAACTCTTTCATTCTAGGGTCCATCGATTTAGAGCTGGCCAAAACTTGCAATTTCCGGTTAATAGGAAAACTTCTGAAACTTGGTTTCTTTCAGATTGGGACTGAAACCAGACTCTGTGTGTGCACGAGCACCAGAAATTCCATAAAACCTTTGTTTCAGCAACAGACAGATGGTGGTTCCAAAAGGAAGTCTGCTCTTTGGATGGCAGCTGCTGGCTGAAATGGACACATTCTTGTCAGTTTCCCGGCTTTCCGCCACGGGACAGCAGCAGGGAAACATTTCAGGGCTGACAAGTCAGCATTTTCTGACTTTAAACCATGGAAAATTCCCAACCAGTTCTACCACCGATTCCACACGTCCCCGTCGAGTCGTATGCTCTTTGACAGCAGGACGTAAGATACTCCTTCAGCCACAAGTAGGGACTGACAAGCAGCCATGCTGATGACAGTAGTATTAATAAGGACCCTTTTTTATGTCCCAGAGGCAAAAGCTTTCCAGGTACTACTTGCTTGAACCCTACCTGCCAAAGGATTCAGACCCAACTTTAGTCTCTGGCTAGCATGTCTTACGATGTGTGAGGTTTTGTCCACCAGGCAGGCCACTGAATATTATCACCCCCTCTGCATTGAAAAGAGCATGGAAGATTTTTTTTTTCCCCCCTACGTGGATAGAACTTAGAGGGTGAGATTTTCAAAGTTGCCAAATGGGAACTGGGCACCCAAATGCCTTAATTGTTAGTGGGAACTGAGTATCGGAATCCCGTAAGTACCTTTTGCAGACATCTCCCGTAGTCTTTGGCCGTCTTGGGTCCATATGTCTGGCTGCCTTATTAGCCCTGGAGTATAGGATCTTGCGTAATGACCGAGTGATCGTTCGTTAAAACTGTATTTTAAAGCCTTTGTGTAAAATGAATAGGAGGTTACTCTGTGTTACCATCTCATTGTGTCCGTTCTGGCAGCCTGGACGGCATCCTCTTGAGAGAACCGTAATTGAATGGGACTGCTAGTGCCATTAACTTGCATGGCTTTTTGCTCAGTCTTTGAACTAAGTATTCTCTCTTTCCCTCTGCAGTGCAGCATCTAAGCAATGGGTCTGGTGCTTGCTCTACGGAAGGCAAACGGCAGGAATAGCATGATTGCCTTTCCATGGGAGAAGTGTGGGAAATTAGACTTTTCCTGTCATTTGAAAACTGGGCCTTGGTGCAGTGCTTTGTGGAAAAAATCATGCCCAACTTAGGTTGAGAATAAAGTCCCCTTCAAAATTGGTTTCCCAAACTGCACTTGGGCATCTTTTGTTAGAGTTTTGTGAAATTCTTGGTTAAGGTTTCAGCTTTAATCCCAGCTTTGTTCCTGTAGATGCATCTGTTGCAATACAGTCTTTTGCTTGCATAAAAGGCAGCATGGTACAGTGCCCATTGCCCTGCTCTAACCACCAGGAGACCTGAGTTCTGTTTCTGACTCTGCCATTGACTTCCTGTGTCAACTTGGGCAAGTCACTTAACCGCCCTGTGCTTCAGCTTGTCTTGCTGTACAATTTATACACCTTTGCAATAAGATTTGAGAGCCTCAGGTGAAAGGTAAGAGGAAAGGAGAGGGATTGTCGATGCACAGAGCCCTGCGCAGATACAAAATTTGTATCCGCATCTGATCCGCGAATGTGGTCCACGAATATCTGCATCCATGGATATAAAGCAGATATCTGCAGATTTACTGGGCTCTGCTGATGTTGACCCACCTTTAACTGGCAAGGTTAGGGAATATTCTATGCATGCGCTCTAGGCTTTGATGGGGTTCCCCCCCCCCCCACAAAGTGGTCTAGGGAATTTAGCCTCACGATTTCCAATTTCCTGGAAATTGGGTGCCTAAATCCTGTAGGAGGGTTTGAAAATTTCAGCCTTGGAATCCTGCCCAGGTGACACAGTGACTGGTGTTGTTTATGTATTTTATTAGTACCTAGGAGCTTTAGTCATGGACCAGTGTGACCACTCGCAGGCCTGCCCCAGAAAACCTCCTATATCAGGGTCCTTCTCAGCTCTGTTGCTGTGGTCGTTGGGTCATGTGCCTTTCCTGGGGAATCTCCCTGCACACAGATCTGCCTTGGCCAGCAAGATGTATACAAAGACTGTAACTCTCTTGTTGTCTCGACTGGGACTGTAAGGTCTTTGGGGCTGGGACTTTACCCTCTCTGTCCTGTACATGTCTGATGTGTGTTAGGTGCTGTATGAATAATGATTAAGGTCCTGATCCTGCTTGGGCTTAACTGTAGTTTCACTGGAGTCAATGGATTGCTCATGTGCTTAATTTTAAGCGCACAAGTGCAGAATCTAGTGAAATACAATGTGTGGGCCTTCATTTCAGACTGTTCTCTAATTTGGATGTGCAATTTTTGCATGGACAATCACTTATGCATACTTAAAATTTGGCCCTTTGAGTTTGTTTCTGAGCAGACAGACCCTCATGCCAGCTATTGTGGCATGCTATTGTAGCAGCACATCTTAGTCTTTCAGAAATCACAGCAAAGAACCCAATCAAGCATAGAATGAGCAACTGTAGCTGGAAAATTAAAGTTGAAGCAAACCTGAGAGCTGCTTTTTGATGCCAGGATCCTTTGAAAGAGCCATAAATATTGTTACAATTTTATTTCCTTGACTAAGTTTGTGCTACAGAATGTTTTTGCACCATTCACAACAGAAAGAAGCTGCAAAAGAAGCCATGTAGGATCCCAGAGTGATGAATCCAATAATTGTTTAGGATAAATTAATATCCACAGCCGCTCAGCATGCAGATGGCATCTTTCTTGCATGGCTTAGAGGAGTGGAAGCTGATATTCTAAAGTTCTATTCCTGGCCCTGCCTCTGACTTTGTAACCTTCCTAAGAGATTTCAAAGCTTCATGATCATTAAGTACTTTGAGACACTCAGATGAAAAATGCCACCTACATATTACATGGCAGTTTTCCATTTACAGAATCACAATCTCCTGCAAAAATCTCATGGTGACTCAATTTTTCTAGATGAAACCAAGAGGAATTCTTGTCCTGCTCAGAAGTTCTAATGCCATAACAGTGCCAACATGAATTCAGGGGCAGGAATAGACTATCCATGATTTCTGATATCCAGATCACAGCTCTAAATACTGGACTTCACTGATTGCTTTCCTCTGAGAGGAGGTGGAAGGGAGAAGATCTCAAAAGGTACAGGTAGTTTAGTTGTTTAGCTAAATTTATGGTTTATGCAAGCTTCTGATCACGTGAGGTATGCATAACTTCCTGCACACAAACAAGGAAAAATTGTTACTAGTCCACACCCTTCATTTTAAACCAAGATCTTGAAACTAAAATATTCCAGTGAGAATAATGAGACATGCTTGCCACATGTGGTTTTGTGTGTTTCTATTTCCCTGTTGCTAGGACACATTATGGTTTGGTTTGGTTTTTTTCACTCTTCTTGACTTGACGGTCACTCGAATATTTCCCTTTGCTGTAAGGAAGAAGCTGCACAACTGATTTTTTTTTCTCGGCATTGCTGTTAGTCCATTTAAGAACATCTTAACACAACGAGGGATTTAGCAGAAGGAATACATTTGTTGAATGCATGTGTCGGGGAGGAGAGTACATTGATCCAGGAGAGTTAACCTCGGGGGTTTTCACAATCTATACTGGGTCTAGGGCAGCAGCGTATGCTTTCTACCTCCACTTTACATAAATGAAAGCTTCTAGAGAATGTTTTTACAAATAAGACTGTAATGTTTATTATTTAATTCAAATTGCTTAGCAGGATAATTTTTTCCATATGCAGATCACCTTCCTGCTATGCATCATGGTTACCAAGGATAAGAAAATCTGGAGGTAGCTAACCTTGTACTGAAAGGAACTGGCAATTTGCAACACACAGTCTCTAATCTTATTTCAGTCCATGTCAGGGTGAGTGGGAGGAAACCTACTTTTTCCCCATAGATTGTGGCCTAATTTCACTAGCTGTAGATGTTTTGCTGAACCTGTGGTGTTGAACCTAAGGGAATACGTTCTTCATAATGAAAATGTAGGTGGTGGCTGTTAGATATCTTTCTGAAATTATAACATTCCCCAGTGACAGCAAAATGAACGATCTTCCCTGATCTGAACAAGTATCCTATGTCAGTCCTTGCCTACAGTGCTCTAAAGTATCCGCTACGTGATCATAGCTAGTGGTTTGGGATGCTAAATTGATTACTGGAATGTCTGCAAGGGAAAAAAATATCAATTTGTCCTCATTAATCATCAGAGCTTACTTGGCATGAGGCATTCTGGTAAAAACAAATGTTGCTGTTGCTAAGGTTCTGCTTTTAAAGTACAAAAGGCCACTTCTCTGCTGGTGTTCCTCTTACAGCTTGGAGCACGGGTTCTTAAGGAATGACCCCCTTATTTTTAGGCCCAACGTCTGTGTTGCAGTTTTGTTTAAAAGTCCATACTTTGAAGAGAAATGTTTTGATGGATAATTTTTGTTCATGCCTCCTCCTAGAATTATTGTTGTTAATTACAAGAGCAATTACCCAAATATCTTATGAGAGAGGAGGGAAGCAGAGGGATACTGAAGAGGGCAAGCAGTGATGGAGGAGAAATTCCCAAACTCTTACATGTGGGATCCTTCAATGAAGTCCGCTAGAGGGCTTCCTGCTTGGAGTGAGATTTTTGGTTCTGGGGTTTGTTCCTGTCACTGCTCTTCCAGATTCATGTGAATTAAGTTGATTTATTTTTTTTTAATTAAACCACGCAGTAGAGAATGTTTTTCTATGTATCTATAGGGAGGAAGATGTTGGAAGACTATCCTTTCCCCAAGGATCTTACAAGCTAAGGCCCCAGTCTTGCAAAGATGTACGTGCTTAAAGCCAAACATACAAGAGCTGGATCTAAAGATCATGGGGCCAGATTCACCACCCTTTAAGTGGGGTTTACACTGGCATAGAGCTGGAGCGATTGTAATCCTATCAGAAATGCAACCCTGTCATCCCCTAGTGGTTGGAGGCCAACATGGGGCAAGTCTACACTACAGCGCTACATTGGTGTGTCTGGTGAAGATGTGCTATGCTGACAGTGTCTCCTGCTGACATAGCGCTGGTGTGGAACAGTGTGAAACTTGCGACGGTCGGGGGGGACGACTTTTTCACACTCCTGCACAAAGTAAATTCTATCGAGTTAGGCTGTTGTGTAGACATGCCCTCAATATATAAATTCTACTACTGCAGCTGAGATTCCCTTAGTACAAGCATTAAGGGCAGGTGCTTACTGTAGCAGAAGGCCCGGAGTTCTGTGCCTGCTGACAACTGCCAAGTTTATGCAGCCATACCACAGGATTGTTGTTATCTCTTTAAATTTCCGTGTTGTGAGCTGCTGCATGGTTTAGAGCCTCCAGCTACAGAACAGCGTATAGAGATGTGATGTTGTACTGACAGATCTTCAAATCCTCTGCTGTTCTAAATTGGGGCCCCAGCTCTCTTTTATTATGTCAATTACGCGATCCAGAGATACTGGCACCTTTGAGCTCTAGACTCCAGCTTTGATACTGATGTGGCATGTCTCGGAACTGCCATCTGCTTTCTACAAATACTGCAATGTAGATGGTATGCTTCCTGTGGGATTTTATTCCACAGCCCCCCAGTTAACAGCAAAATGCAGATGTTCCTCACGTTTCCCCTCCGTGTGTGTATGATGGTGCAAAGGGAGCTCTACTAAACGAGAGAGCCACATGTCACTTACCCGGGCTTTTCATGGAACTTCATGTGAGTGCAGATGGCATTTAGTGAACCGTGTCTAGCAAGAGCAGGTTTGCTAGTGACAATATTCCTTTCTGTAAGAACGTCCTATATGTCAGACTCTCCCTGCATGGGGTTTTCTTCATGCACAGCATAAAAAAAAGGGGAGCAGGCCCCTGGAGGGTGGGTGGGGGAGATGAGGCATGCTTGCCTCAAATCACAAGACATGTGAAAGTGCTTTAGTTTGGAACAAAACACAAATTTTGCTTCCCAGTGGAGATGAAAGAGCAGGATATTTTTCAGGGGTGGAAATTTTAACTTAACTGTTTTGATGAATTCATCTGTGCGTGCTGTTTTTTCACTGGCAGGAAATGGCTGTTTCAAACCTATGTCAGGTTACTGCTCGCGTGTGTCTTGGTTAAATTTCCTCCTTGCTTTTGCTGACTATCTAAGTCTTATTAGAGATGTGCAGAAACCGAAAAAAGGAATTGGATACAAGCTTGCAGCTCAAATGGGTGGAATGCAAACACCTGAATGTCCAGTTTGGATCTGAACTCTGAACACTGTGATTCAGAAGTGATTATCAGTGGTAGGAATTTGGTCTGTAGGAAAGATGAGAATTTTGTCTCCAGCTCCAGAGCTCAGATTCTGAACTCCATCTAATGTAGGCCCATCTGTGCTAATGAATAATATGTTATGCTTTCATAGCGCACAGTGTATCTACATAGTATCCTTGTAAAGCACTTGACAAACTGTGGCTGAGATTTTCAAACCTGCCCCAGGCATTTGGATGATCTTTAAACTGAGATTTTCAAAGCTGCCTAGCTGCAGATCTGACTTCAGCAACCATTCAAATGCAGCCTTCTTTGGAGAGCAACATAATAGCTTTGATCTCCTACAGAACAGTTCAGGATGGAGTGAGGACAATATTGCCAACCCCATCCATTCAAAAATCATGAATCCTGGTTTAAAAATCAAGATGTGGGTGATCGAGGGGCACATCAATGACCTTTTCAAGCTTTCCTCTACAGCCAGGGCTAGAAATGTCCTCCTTTAAAAATGAAACCTGAGATTCTCCCCTAATTACAGAACTCCAGGAGCTGCGGCTTCAAGTCTTGCGACGTGCAAGATGAAATCGTGAGAGCTGGAAATGCTGTGAAGAATGCTCCCTCCATATGAACTAGGTGGGGATGAAGGCCAGCTGAATGTAATTATCCAGATTGGGATTTGGCCAAGACACCAAATTTGGCCTCAAGCTCTGAGATTCCCAGTGGTCAGAGCCTCGGTTTTATGACTTGTTTTGACAAATGTGCATTTCCTCCTCCTCGGCCCTGCAGAGATGACCTATTGCTACCTTTTGTGACCTCACTCACTTCCATGGCAACAGGAACTGATGTCATAAACATGAGATGAAGCCTTTGTTAATACATGGCCCTTCCCTAGTGCTTTCCATGCAAAGGATCTCCAAGTGCTTGGCAAATATATGCTAAGGGCGGAATGCTGCTTTCCATTTGTATGCAGAGTTAATCTGTTAGAGATTACTGGGCTCTGGCTCTTTAGTGTTTGCAAAGCGCTTTGAGATCCTTGGCAAGGAGAGCACTAGGGAAATGTCGTCCTCCCCTTGAGCTAAGGAATTATTAATTTTTCCCCCTTATTTCATAGAGAGGAAAACTGAGGAGCAGAGAGAAGTTGAATTTCCTGAAGCTGGGACTAGAACCTCTGACTCCCAATCCCTGCTAGGTCATGCTGCTTCCTCAACAACAGCAGTGGGAATACAGCTGGAAAAGCAAATGGCTTTTCACTGCCAAGGGGCTCTTCCATCCTGCATGGAAACCCCTCTTAAAGAGGGAATCCTATTGTCCTTGGACTATCCTGGCATTAGTGCTAATGGCTGTTAATGTTAATGGTATCTCGCTATGCCTCAAGCTGAGACTGCTCTTGGTTTAGCTAGTCCAGGAAGCATTTCCATACTTGCTTCTGCGAGAGACCATCTCAGCATTTCCAATCAAAGCAAGCAAATAAAGAATAATCTCTACACCTTCTCTTGCTTCAAAACTGGGGGGAAGGCGCTGAATGTTCTGCATCAAACTCTTCCGACCACAGTCATCCTCATTCGAAAATGAATTCAAGATGAGCTAATATATGGACATGGTGGGGAAACGGGTCTCGTGCTTGTTCCTGTGTTAGCAGCCTTAACGAGCTGTCAGTCCGTTCAGGCAGTCGGGAATCTTCCTTTCAAAAATAGCTTTGAGTCTCTACAGCCCAGCTCCAGATCTTTGTTTTCAAGCAGTATGTTTTTTGTCGGCTTTGTGTGCTATTTTCATTATTTTGCATTTCTAAGGCACCCATTGCTATCGTGTCTGGGCACCCTTTGCTTGGGTTTGAAAGGCATCCATTTCCATGGCAGCCATAGCTGACTTCTGAAAAAGGGGCAACACCTGGATGGATTTTGCAGGTTGGTTATTAGGCAAGAGCCTGCACAGAGATGAGTCATGGATCATACAAAGAACACTGGGTTGGTTCTGTGGCAAAATGAACAGATAAGGGCTCTTCACTGAGAGCTCCTGGCTCCCAAGAAT
Source organism: Dermochelys coriacea (assembly GCF_009764565.3). NCBI lineage: Eukaryota > Metazoa > Chordata > Testudines > Dermochelyidae > Dermochelys > Dermochelys coriacea. The sequence goes on along the minus strand of NC_050085.1, from coordinate 16,144,384 downwards.
TCAAACCTGGCCTCGGTCCACAATAGCCTGTGTGGTTTAGCTGGTGGCTTTGCACACGGACACTGAAACAAACCAGTTCTATTACAGTCAGTCTCCAGGAGCAGAGGCCTAATCTGTGACTGGAACCCCATCGTGGTGGGAACTGTGTAAGCAACTAATGAAAAGAAGGTCACTGCCCCAGAGAGCTTACAGCTGAAGTACAAGAAACCAGAGGGTGGCGCACAAGCTAACAGCGAGACCCTTCGGCTGAGCAGATTGTGCAGCCGTCCCAGCACGCTGGCAGTGTAGCTGCTGTTGAGTGTTCTGTGGCCATCATGGCAGGGGAGAGTCTCAAGGAGAGACTTGAAGGAGAACAAGTTCGTTGTGGCCCCTTCGCTAGCCCTTTGCCTCAGACCCAAACCAAACCTTTGTGATGGGTCAGAAAAGTTTACTACTTTTTCCTGCCCCCTCAAGAGCTTTCTGTTTGTATCCGTTTGCCAGCTCGGGGATGTGGCAGCGGATGTATTCGAAGTGCGCTAGTAGAAATCTCTTTGCAAGCAAGCGTGCCTAAAGCTGAGCATTAGCAGCTGGTTCTGCTGCCATGGGGATTTGTGAAGGTAGCACTTACTCTACTATTCGTTCAGGTTTTTTAAAAAAGAAAAGAAAAAAACCTTTCAGCATTTTCACTAAATAGATTGTGAAAGGAATTAGATTGGAAAAGCCAGTGTCAAAGTAGGAGTCATCTTAAAAATCCTAGTGACTAATAATAGTCAACCGCTAAACCTGAAAGAACTTTAAATGGGGAAAATAATTTCAGTTTCACTTAGAAGTGAGAGAAAGGATGATGCACTGAAGGGACTGGATTGAGACTTGAGGTCCGGGTCCAATTTTTGGCTGTGTATTGCTCAGGACAGGTCATTTAGACCCCGATCGGACAAACAGATCTGCACGTGCTTAGCTTAAACTAGTTCCTTTGACTTCGGTTGGACTATTCCCATGTTTAAACTTCAGCACATGTATTTGGGGAATGAATCTTTGTGCCTCAATAACCCATCTATAAAAGCTTTTGAACCAGGCTGAGCCACACCAATGCAAGCTTCTTGTTCCATGAATGCTGCACATCAACCCTGGGAGGCTGGGCAGCTACACACATGTACTACATTGGTACAAATATACCCGGCATTTAGCATTTTGGCAGTAAAGTCCTACAACTGGTTATCTCATTCATCTGCCAAGAAATCACAGTAGCTTGCCAGATTTCTTTCCTCTTTTGCTTTGCTCCACAGGGCAAAACGTGTGTGTCTCTTTCTCTTCTGGCTTTTGGCAGTCATTGCAACAATTTCTCTGTGGCAACCATCTGTGGAGATCATGCCACTTGCACCTGCAGAAGTTTGATCTTGAATCTAGTGCTGTAGTTTGAGTGAAGAAAGGGAAATCTGCCTATTCAGAAAGCAGGGCCAGTCAAATGATTCTCTCAAAGGTTTTTGAGAAAGGGCTGATTTCCAGGGATTCATTGCACCCGATGGGCTATTTTAGTTACAGGTAAAATTTGAAAAATGGATCCATTGCATTAGGAGGGATGACTTTTTATTCTGAAACTCACCGTGGGGAAGGGTGCCTCAGCCCCACTTAGACCTTTCATGAGATGTAAAGTGGTACTTAAAGGGAAAGGAGATGCATGCCCAATCCCTGTGTGCTGGGGCATATTTCCCCTTTTGTATGCTGTGTATCTGTTCTGTCTAATAAAGTAAACGGTATTTGGCCATATGTAAAACTTATTCTTGCAAAGTGGTAGCCAGCAATGATGTGACCTGTGCATTTACAAAGACCTTCTGTACCTCAATCTCTGGACTCATCATGCCACTTCCTCTCATTTAGGGGATGCCTGGGCTTCCTTTGTCATCAGGAAGACTAGTGGGATCCCAGCCACTATGGATTTTTGAGTAAGACATGAGTTGTTAAAGGCCAGATCGATGGCAAAACTCATAGTGGCTCTGGGGGGCAGAAGCTAGTTTTGAACTGGTAGGAATGCATCTGGGGCTGAAGAGCTGTGGGTGTTGAAATAGGGAGAGACCGGATGGTCAGGCTTGACAAAGCCCTGGCTGGGATGATTTAGCTGGGGATTGGCCCTTCTTTGAGCAAGGGGTTGGACTAGATGAGCTCCTGAGGTCCCTTCCAACCCTGATATTCTGTGGTGGTATAGCAGCAATCCATAGCTTCCATGGACATGGGACTGGGGACACTTTAAAATGAGATGGTATATTTCAAAATATTTTCATACTGGTTCGCTCTGCTCACAACACTTGCCTCAGGCTTGATTTGAAAAAGACATGTCCCCAGTTCATGGCATGTAGGGGATTGATCTGGTCCTTTTCATGATGTTTAGGATCTTTCTCTTTGTGATGTTGCACTCCGTAATGTTTTATGGAACTATACTTATGAGTGTAAACATGATGTAGCTGGAATATGCTTTATGCAAAAGGTCTCTTGTAGGGTATCATTACAAAGCTTATGATCTACTGAGTGTGGTCATCCCATTTGTTTGCATGTATTATTTCTGTCTGGAGTTAGGAGAATAAGACATAAACGTGTATTACTGATGCAAACATATTACGTGGAAGCCATTAAGGGTGCTTCAGAATCCATGACCTGTAAATTACTCTGTTTACTTGCAAACCTTCCTGGGTACATACAGGCCAGCCCGGGGAGAATGGGGTCTCACAGGGCATGTGAACATGTAACACTATACTGGAATCCATCTTAAACCTGGTGCTTTTCCATTTAGAAGGGTGGGTGGGGACCCAGAGAAACAAAACATTCCTGCCTTGTGCCAAAAATATAAAAGGGGGTGGAACAGAACAAAGAGAGCTTCCAGTCATGAGAAAATTCCTAGTTTCCACCTAAGATGTCTGCTGGAACTAACAAGGACTGTACCAGGGAAAGGATGGGGCCCAGACTAGGACGGAGTCTAGTCTGTGAAAGAAGCTTTTTGGAACATCTCTGAGGGTGAGAGATTATCTGTAATCAATTTCTTAAAGTATTAGGCTTAGACTTGTGTGTGTTGTGTTGTGTTGTTTTGCTTGGTCGCTTACTTTGTTCTGTCAGTTATGTGAAATCTCTTAAATTTTTAAGGCCCGGCTTGACACAGCCCTGGCTGGGATGATTTAGTTGGTGTTGGTCCTACTTTGAGCAGGGGATTGGACTAGATGACCTCCTGAGGTCTCTTCTACCCTAGTATTCTATGAAATCCTACTTAATAAAATCACTTTTTTGCTTATTGATAAACCCAGAGTAAGTGATTAATACCTGGGGGGAGCAAACAGAGAGAGATATGCGCAGCTATCAGTATTATAGAGGGTAGACAATTTGAGTTTACCCTGTATAAGCTTTATACAATGTGAAACTGATTTTATTTGGGATTTGGATCCCATTGGGAACTGGGTGTCTGGGTGCTGGAGAGAAGTACCTGCTGAGTGGTTTACGGTTAAAACCTGCAGCTTTGGGGGTGTGGTTCAGACCCTGAGTCTGGGTTGCAGCATGCTAGCATGTCTGGCTCCACAAGCTGGCAGGGAAAACAAGCTCAGAGGTAAATTCAGCACATCAGGTGACAATCCCAAGGGGGTCTCTGTGACCGAACCCGTCACATTCTTTTTCCTTGTAACAATGAGCTGTGGGATAAATCAGGGGTCCCATTCCTAATACACTATTAGTTAGCTTCATTCTGAATTAGAGCAATCAAATGCCTGCCTCCTCTGTGTTTCAGATTGGCCAGCAGGGGCTGCATTTCATGGCTGACATTAGCCAGGTGGCTCCAGTTCTTACTTGTTTAACATGCTCCTTTTCTCCCCTCCCAGCATCTTTATGAATAAGGTGTGTATTTTTTTTTAAATCTAGTTAATCAAGTTTTGCTTATGTTAGCAAGGGGAAAAAATTCGCTCCCCTACCCCGCCCTCACACAAATTAGCAGCAAGCCAGTGAATTGAAGCAAAGGCTGCTGTGAATTGCCCTCTGGTGCAGGGCGGGATCCTGGTTTGCATCATTAAAGCCAAGCTGACTGGAGTTTTTATAATGAAAATCAGCAAGTGCAAAGAGGAATTAGGACTCTGGCCTGCAAGGGGTGGAGGGGTCCTTTTCCTTGGGTGTTGCAGAGAATGGTGGCCAAGCTTTAGGAGGAGTTGGTTTGACAGGTTCCCATAGTGGGAATTCCTGCAGCTGCACCAGGCTTGGCCATAGTAAAGATGAGGTGGAACTTAGACATCTGAGCAAGGGCAGCAGAGGAAAAATCAGCTTGGGTGATTCGTCTTGTATTTATTTGTATTATGACAGTGCCTAGAGCCTTCAGTCAAGAAGAGAGCTGATCTACGCTGTAAACACATAGTGAGTGAGGCCTTGTCTACGCTACTGGGTCTTTGCCTATATAGCTATACCGGCAGTGCCCCCTAGTGTAGATGCAGGATAAGGCAATAGAAGGAGGAGTTTTGTTAGGATAGTAAGACCTCTCTGCCAACGGCCATTAGCTGTGCCACTAGAATCCCTCCTCTCTCAGCATGGTTGCGTTTACATGGCGGGCTTTGTTGGCGTAGCTATGGTTGGGTATCTTTTTTTTTTTTTTTTTTTTTTTATCCCACACCCCTGGCCCAGGGCCCCCTCCTGCACTCTAAACACCTCAGCCCCAGCCTGAAGCCCCATCCCACACCCTGAATCCCACATTTCTGGCCCCACCTTGAAGCCCATGTCCCCAGCCCAGAGCCCCTTCTCACGCCCCCAGCCCAGAGCCTGCACCCCAACTCCCTGCCCCAGCCCAGAGCCCCCTCTCACACCCCGAATCCTGCATTTCTGGCCCCACCTTGAAGCCCACACCCCCAGCCCAGAGTCTGCACCCCAACTCCCTGCCCCAGCCCGGAGCCCTGCCTCAGCCTGATAAAATGAGCCTGTGAGTGAGGGTGGAGTGAGTGCGGGGGCGGGGCCTCAGAAGAGGCGGGGCCTCGGAAGGGGCAGGGCCAAGATGTTTCGTTTTCTGCTATTAGAAAGTTGGCACCCCTAATATCGCCCACCCCCAGAGCTCCAGCATTCTGAGCCGCACCGGTTCAGCCCTTCTGTAGTTTCATCCTGTGTTTTATGCTCCTTGCATACATAGGGAAGGGAAAGTATAACATGAAACCTATTCCCTATGCCCTGCAGTTAATTGGTTCTTATTTACTAAAGGCCCTTTCATTCGGCCCTAATTACCATGATGATGCAGATGTCCTAAAGAATGAGCATGTAATAAAGAACTCAGCAAACAGTGGGTGAAGAGATTCCATTGTGCTATTGTTCCCATGATAAAGCCCCAATAAAACTCCCAGAGAGGGGTGGAGGGAGTGTGAAAAAGTGAGACCAAGTGCAGTCTGAAAAACTTAAGAGCAGTAGCAGCAGTGATAAGGTGACCAGCTAGCAACTGTGAAAAAACGAGACGGGGTGTGGGGGGGTAATAGGCGCCTATATAAGAAAAAGTCCCCAAAAACCAGGACTCTCCCTAAAAACGGGACATCGGGTCACCCTAGGCAGGGAGGATGAGATCACACTAGTTAACATCCCACTTACCTCTTTGCATGTTGAAAGGTTTCTTTTCATCTGGTTAAGTTGGGGTGACCAGATGTCCCGATTTTATCAGAACAGTCCTGATTTTTGGGTGTCTTTCTTATATAGGCTACTATTACTCCCTCTCCACCCCCAACTCCCTGTCCCGATTTTTCACACTTGCTGTCTGGTCACCCTAGGTTAAGTCTTGACATGCTAAACTGAAACACTAACTTTTTTTTTTTTTTTTGGGAAGGATACAGAAATCTCAATATATCTATATATATATATCTATATATATTCATTCTTTAGTGGAAGCCCTCTCTGTCTCTTTAAGAAGGAATGGTAGTTTTTTCTCATCAAGTAAAATAAAAGAGAAAGCAACAGAAGACGAGGGGATGGAAATTGTAATCACAGAAGGGACCATTGTGGCCAGCTCTGGGGACTGCAGGCTGGAAGGTATCAGATGCGAGAACAAGTTCGTGACATAATTGATCTAGCCAAGCCTGACAGACTGACTAAAGGCTGCTGCCCGTGGTTCCTTCTAGATGCAATTGGTTTTGACAACCTTGAGTCAATCACTGACAGTCCAATAATACGTGTTGCTTCAAATTAAGCAAAATGAGACAACCCCCCCCCCCCGTGTTGGAGACTCAATGGTCGTGTTTTTCCTTCCCCAAGGGCTGGCGTAGGTGGCGTGAGCAGCTGTGATTTATATCTGGATGCTAAGCTGATGGCAAGGAGCTTTACGTTATACCAGCCAATAATTGGCGCATTGTGGACTCTCGGCAGTTTATTGAATATCCTCGTTAGAGCCATATCTATTTGCGTCTTTAGAGTAACCTAGTGTAAACTGGGAAATGGCTCTGTAACTCTCCACACAAGTGGCCTGTTCTTGCGGTCTGGGTGACCCCACCCAGGGAATTAGTAAAACCTACACAGACCCCTTTTGCTGAGGCGTCCAGGGTTTGAATCTAGGCCAGTAATAGTTGTGTTGGGGGTTTGTGTGAAATGAGCGGTCAGCTTGATTCCTGGTGAATGCGGGTTTAATATCACAACAGCCACCATCGCCATTGGCTCCTCTGCTAGCATCGTCCAGAGAGGCTACGGACTGAATGGTTCTGTGGGATGGACCCTTTGCAGGTCCGGGTTCAGGCACATCAGCAGGGAAGCCGGCCCTGCTGCTGCTTGTGTTTATAGGTGCGTGTTGGTGAACAGACAGAGGGCATCCGTCACCAGGGCTGTGAATTGACTGAAATAGGAAAACAAAGTTTTCTCGTCTGTTTGGATTGGGCATTTCAGTTAAATGCAAGTTGACCACTTTCCTCCTGCTCTCTTTTAAAAATAACTTGTTGTCATAAGAGTAGCAGCACTTGAGTCAGGACATCTCTGCTGGTTTGAACGTTGAGGGGTTGTTGAAGTCGCTCTGTTTTTGAGCTTTACGGGCCTCCAAAGTATCTGGGGCGAGGCTGACTCCTGAGAAACCTGCTTAATAAATGTGTTGAGGTGATAATACGGTCATTGTCTTGTGGCTTTTACAATGACTCTGGGTTTGCCCTACGTTACAACCAGAGGACACAGCACTGTGGGGATGTCTTCACTGCAAAATTAACTGGGGTCTGGAAACCCAGGAATGGGTATCCAGGTTAGCCAAGCCCACCTGCCAGCATCTGCAGAGCCTTACATATGTAGGGGCATCCACACTGGCACTGCAGTAACCTGGGCTAGACACTAAGCCTCCTGGGGACATATCCCTGGGTTCTTAGTGCCTCATTAAACGGAGCCCCTCTAGGAATAGTTTTGCAGCACTTTGCATGATCTCCGTGATGCTGTGTTGAAATCTGGCTCTTGTGAGCCCTCGGAGCAGCGTGCTTTAAAGGAACGCTCAACTTGAAATTAGAAAAGGAGTACTTGTGGCACCTTAGAGACTAACAAATTTATTAGAGCATAAGCTTTCGTGAGCTACAGCTCACTTCATCGGATGCATTCCAACACGGCTGCTACTCTTCAACTTGAAATTAAATCAGTTTTTAAACTGCAAGTTAAAAGTAGTTGTGGGTCCTACAACCGATCCCAAGTTCCCCTGCCAATACTTACGATTTTCACACTCCCATTTTCCTGTGTTTTTAAAACGTTTCTCTTGCCTTTTTGTGTGAAAGACTCATGCAAACAAACTGGCTCTGCAGGGGAAACAGCAAAACTGACTGCCTACAAAGTACTGCCAAATGCACAAAGTAAACAGAAATTAATGGAGAGAATTATGGATTCCCCCTCCCCCACCCCCCATCCTTCAGTTGTAGAAATCTTAAGTGTTGCTTATATAACAATAGTGAATGTGGAATGATGGCCTTTTAAAGTTGAGGAGTCTCTTTAATATACTGTAACAAAGGGTGATGCCCTCTGATTTGCACTGTTGCAGGCTCTGTACTTTGGAATTTTGTGTAATGTGAAACTGGCTGCAAAAAAGTGATGCAGTACAAACAAAATACAAACGTTAGAGAAACCCGTCTAAAGCCTTGAACTGTGGCACTGGAAAAAAATTATGCTCCTACAAGCAAGGGCACAGTGCTGCCCCAGGACAGCATGCCAAGAAAATTGGAGGAATAAAGCAATTGCAGTCTCAGCATAATTAGTGCGTAATCTCCTTTTCTTTGCTCAGCTTTCCGAGCGCTCCATGTCCTAGTTAAGCATGGTGGAACAGGACAGAACATGGACTGAAAGTAACACATTAGACAGGTGATGTAATATGGACACGGTCAGACCTGCTGTACTGACTGCAACTTTATAGCACTTGAAGAGAAAGATGCCACCTTTGTGTGTGTGTGTGGTTTTGTTTTGTTTTGGTTTTTTTTGTCTTCAAGGGTGTGGTATAATGGTTAGAACAGTAGACTGGGAGTTGCTGTCCCTGACATGCTAAAGTGCTGCTCAGAATTCCAAAAGATCTGGTGGTGGTTTTTTTGGATACCTAACTTCAGTCCATTAAAAGGAATGACTTTTTAAAAAACAGGGTAGACACTTAACGTGTTTTTAGACTAGTTAGTGAACCAACCCATGCCTCTATTATCCCCTTTTAATAGGTGAGGAAACTATGCGACATTGCAGAAGTAGTGAGGCTTAATAAATTGGAATCCGTTTCTGATCCCTTACTTATGTTGAATAGCAAGTAAAGGCATCATAATCTGGTCCATAGTCCATTGGACAGCCTTTTATGGGAGGCACTAGAAAAACGTGAAATATTAAAGCCAATACTTGCTGTTGCTGTAGCAACAGCTTCAAGCCTCATGTGCTACCCATCTCCACATTTCGCCTGAACTTTAGAAGTCCTGGGCACTCGCCAGATCCCATGTGGGTAGAAAGGATGGTCTGTGACACTGGGCTGGGAGCCAAGAGATCTGAGTTCAATTCTCAGCTCATCCACAGTCTCCCTCTGTGACTATGGGCAAGTCCGTTGTCTATCTCGGTTCCCCACTTTACAAATGGGGATAATACTTTTCCTAGCTTGAAAAGCCATTGTTAGGATCAAACCCATGATTGGCTGGCAGATCCTCAGATGCTAGGATGATGAGGGCCATACATGCATTTAGATAGGCACTTCCATTGATTTCAGTATGGGGGCTCAGCTTTTTTGAACATCAGAGCCAGATATAGCCCTCTTGGGGACCAGCAGGATGGGGAACCCTCTGGTGGCCTGAGCACAAATCTACAAGCTGTGTTCAAATTGCTAGATCTCTAGCATTCTAAAAACACGAATTTTCAAAAAATCAGCGAACCTACACTTTTGGGGCTCGAACCTGCAAATCTTACTCTGAGTAGTTCTATTGAAGTTCTAGTTAGACTGCTCATATAAGGAAAAGCTTCAGGATCAGGCCCTTACTTAAGCAAATGTATTTATAATGAATATCTTTCAGTGTCCCCTTGAGGTAAGTGTTGCAAATGGGACAATCAGGCATGTAAATTTCAAGGCTTAATAACTTTGCACTGTATCCCCTTTATAGGCTTTTTATGAATAGATTAAAAAGATGGTGATAAATCCAAAAAGGGCTAATGTCCACTCCCCTTTCATGTTCCATCCAAAGGTCTGTAGAAATGTCAGCGGGAGGAGTTCCCTGCTATCATATCAAAGGTACAATGATTGTGAGTGTCCAGAGCTTAGAGATTTATTGGTAATCAAAGAGAGCCTGCTATTTAAAGCAGAGAGATATTAAGAAGGTTCAATTGTGTTGGTTTATGTAAAGCTCGGCACAATTGAATTTTATTATGGGATTTTTATTCAAAATTGTCAGCCTAAAGATATTTATTGGCACACTAACCTAGTCTGACAAATTACATAAATGACTCTTCCTAGTTATTCTGACTGGCTCCCAGAACTAATTAAATTTGTATGCAAAATAAAGTAGAGTATTGAAATGGTGTCCTACGGAAGATGCTGGCTGAATGATGGTTGCAGCAAGTTGAAGTGAAGCTGGCAATTTGAATAGAAAACACTTGAGGGCAATGTGGTTTAAAAGTCCAGGGCGTGAATCCAGTTACCGATGGGAATTCTAACACATGCAGTATGTTTAGTCCTCTACTGGGCAAATAACTGGTGAATGGAACAATGTTAATGAAGTAGTCATTGGAATGAGATGTTTCAATTAGACTCAGGATCTCAAAGCATTCAACAAACTGCCCACAGGAATTGCTGCACTGACCCCTGGGATGGGACGTGGCAGCTGTTTTAACAGTGCGCAGCAACTCTCCACAACAGATTAGGGCTGAAGGTGAAGAACCAGCCTATGTTAATTTTAAACGGCAGAGGGGAACTTAGTTAGGTAGGCTGAAACTAACAAAGTTCTCATTTGGGCAGGACACCAAGGTGTTGACATCCTGTCTCTTGTGAAAAGGTCCATGGATTCTTCAATGACAAGTGGACAGGACTTTGATTTTACATTTGCTCCAAAAAATTGCCCCCACCCATGTTAGTAGCGTGCCCTCTAATATCATGGTAGTGATGTTGTTGCTTTGTGGTGATTTGGAAGGAAGAGCACCCCGTATTGAATCCCATTTCCTGGGTGCTAAATGGGAGAGAGCTCAATGAAGGGCTAGCCCAGCCCCACTTGGCTCCTGAGTTCTGCCTGGTGGCATGACTGCAAGCCCTTTGGAGCACAGAGGAAATGGGTCTAGGAGTCGCAGACTAGAGAAGTTCATTCTCAGGAAGCATTTGAGGAAGGTCTGTTCTCGCATATGTGTGGCGAGGTCCTAGCAACAGACTCGCAAAAGACAGTTCTGAAGAGCCAAAAGTTTAATCCTCCACCTCCATTCTCTCGCCTTCGTAATGGATTCTTTTTTTCTCAACTCTGGAGAGCACTAATTAGGAAGTCAGCCTCTGGTTGGTTGGATAACAATTGGCAACTGCCACAGTTATAGAGCTGCTAGTCTATCCTGGAGTCGCAGAAAATGAATGAAGTTAAGAATTCAGCTGTAATGGAAGAATGGACAGATTACAAAGCCATTGGGATTAGCTCTTCTGTTGGATCAGAGTAGATAGGTCTCAAAGAAATGGGAATTAGGAAATGGCAAAGTAGAGCTTTTATTTTGGGAGATGCTATCCAGATCCTACCGCAAAGAAACTTGCGCAGCCAAAGAAGCTTTCAGGGTCCGATGCGCAGCCTGCCCCCATTTAAGCTATGTAGCTGCTTTATCTACTGTACCTGTAGCCACATAAATGAAGAGCGCTTAGTTATCAGAGGCTCCTGCAGCGTTGGTCTGTTCCGAGGCTGCAAACTGCTCCCTGATGCTCTCGGGGACTTGAGTCTGTCCAATAAGCAGCCACTTGTGTTTTGTCACTAGGTGGAGGTTTAGATTCAGCACATAGTCTTGGTGCTTGTGAGACCTGCCACATGAGCTTGGGCCACTCTCCTCTCATCAGACCCTGTGTGGTAGTCAGCAGTCCCTTCTGTGTAGGATTTGGAGCGACCCTTTCTGGTGACACCAAACCACCCAAGCTGGAGAGCGAGAACCCAAGATAACCACAGGGCCTGACTGTGTCTAGTGGCCATAAAGGACTAACTTTGTTTGTTTGTTACAACTGAGTAGTGCAGTGGTTTTGGTACCACAAGGGATGCTGCAGACCCCAGATCTGCAAGTGGTGCCAAAGCCTGACTCTTCCTAGACAGATGTTCCCTGGACTGTGAAGTCCCCTCAGAGGAGTTATTTGGGTTCAACTAGAGATGAGCCTGATGCTTCCTAGTTTTGTTTTACCAGAACCCAGCTCAAACCTTCTCCCAAAACTCAAACTCACACGTTTTTCAAATGTCTTGTCACTTCAGCAAACTTCCCCCACTGTTTCACATTCTATTTCACAGCGTCTTTAGCCAATTGAATGTGGCTCCAAAGCCTATTCGTGAGTGATGAAGGAGCTATGCTTTGAGCATAAGGGAGCTGATCCTTCAGTCCTTATTCACATAACCCTTCCTGATGACTTTGAGTGAGGTCTGCAGGTTCAGGTATGGAGCGACTGTGAGGGTGCCTGGCTTTCACTAGGATCTATGAAGCATGGTTGCACAAATTGCCGGCCCACCACTATGCAGGCACTGTCTCCTGCAGCATTCCCAGCCTCCTGCCAGGCTGGAATGAGAAATTAGGGATCCCACACAGCAGAGCATTTCCACTAAACCCCTGGCCTGGGCTTACCAGGATCTTAGTGTGATCTAAAGACTGAGGGATTTGGATTCCCTGTAGTTCATTTCACAACCTACGAGGAAAATGACTAAAGACTGTATGAGATACTCCAGAGAGCTACATGTGGCAGGAAGAACCACAAGGCTTCTCTAATTAATTAGATAGCTGAAGAAAACACGGTGGTAGGTTACGTTCTTGCAATCTGAACAAATGAGAGAGGGAAGTCCACGATGCCATTCACCTGTCAAAGGCATTTTAAAATAATCGGAGCCTGCAGTAGGGCAATTAGCACAATAAACGTGGGCTGGGGGGAATTGGGATCACTGACTATGGAAGGAAGGAAATAGCCTGGTCTTTCAGTCCTCTGCAGCAAGCTCCCGGTTGGAGTGTTAGTGGGACCAGCATACTAAAGGGCACAGGACTATTCATACAGGCTAAAAGGCAGCGGTGCCTAAATGGATGCCTCCCTAGTGGCCAGACAAATTCTAGCTTGATTCTCCGCTCACTGTACACCCACGTCAGCAGAGTTATATCGTCTGAAAACTGGTAAAGAATCACCGAAAACCCAGTCATCCTCTGAAGGTGCTGAATTGGCGTTTAGATCTGGGCTCAGTTCTCCGTCACATGCTTCCTGTGCGATCTTGGGCAAGCCACTTAATTGCTCTGTGCCTCAGTTTCCCATCTATTAAATGGAGACAATCGTCCTTCCTTTGTTTTGTCTATGTTGCAAGCTTTTGGGGGAAGGCACCATCCCTTACTGTTTGTACAGGGCCTAGCACAGTGGGGCCCTGCTCTCAGCTGCAGACCTCTAATGATGTAATTGGATATAAATAACAACCTGCCCCTATATTTGTCTCTTGTAGTATGTGCAGCAGTAGGAATTAGTAACCCTAAGAAAGGGTTTCAGGTTCTGTTGGATTCAGTACTAAAAATTCACATGCTTCTCCAGTAGCCAGGACCTCTTGGGTCTGCGAAGGGTTTGGGTCAAATTTGGAGCAAAGGGTTTGCCCCTTCTCCCCTCACCCTCCAAATAGGACATGGCCCCCACTCCCAGGTGCACAGAATCTAAAATTCTTCTCACCTACCCTGGTTGCTCTAAGCAGTGTTATTTAGGCCACTCCAATGACTCTTAAAGGGGAGGGAAAACAAGCTGCCAGGTAGAGCTCGGCAAGCGAGAAGCATGTTGTGAGCGTTCTAATCGGGGCTGCTCCCAAGACAGTCGGCCCATGGGCTCTCCCAGCTGCAAGGTAATAGTTCTCTACGTGTGATGTTGGGGACGCAGTTTCCTAACGCACGCATGTTGGCTCTTGGTAAGCGCCCCATCTGTCACTTGAACGGCATCTTAGCTGAAAGCTTCACAGCATATTAGGGTTTCTGATTTTCTTTAAATGGCTGCTTTTAAGAGCAGCTGGGCAAACGATGCTCCTATCACTAATGCCCCATTGGGCTTGGTGAGACCGAAAGGACAGTGGAGGGCTGAAACGCAGCATTGCTGGGGTTGTACGGCACTGCAGTCTGATCAATGGGGGGTGGGGGTGGGCTCAGCAGGTTTAGTCCCCTTCACTGGGATGACGGAGTGAAACAAAACCCCGATCCAAACAGCTGTGTGCACAGTCGGCACCATCCCTGAAGTTTTCGTGTAGCTTTTTGTCAAGCACCAAATCCACTTTCCCACCTGAACACCCCAGCAGCCTGCAGAACTACTGACAGGCAGACACCCAACCATGCTGGTGAGAGGGAATGTCTGGCACTGTCCTATGCCTATGGGGTTTGCGAGATGGGTGGCTTGACCTCTAGGGGAACGTGTCCTCAGAATCTGGTTGGGACTCCCTGTGAGCTGGAACAGTCTGGCCCAGGCCTGCTCCTTGACAAGAACTTTGCAGCTTTATACCCATTCCTAGATGGAGCATGAAGTCCACCGCTTAGTTATATCCAGCATATGCTCAGTGGCCTAGTGCAGTGCTTCTCTACCACCAGTTCATGTACCTCAGGCTTTTATCACAGGGTCTTCCTCCTCAGGCTGATCTCTCCCTCCTGGGGTTGTTCTCAATCATCGGGCTCCTCCAAACCCCAGGCTAACCTCCATGGTGGGTTAAACCATGCTGGGACTGAATGGAGAGTAATGGGCATGAATGGTACAGCAAAGATCTTGGACTAACAACATGGTACAGTTGCTTGTGAGTATTGGCAGTGTCCAGTTTAACTTCTGGTTTCCTGGTGCCCAGAGCAGTGAGATTTGATAGCACCCAAGCGTAGCAGGCTTTGCCTTGGAGAGGTGGAACTTCTGATCGGTTTGTTAGGCCTGGAGCACTTATGACTGGTAGCATTATTGCTCAACATCACCTTTTTCCAGTCAATAAATGAGAAGTCGGTCCCGTCGTCCTTGGCTCTCAGAATTGGGGGTGGCTGTTAGGTAGAGCCTTGTGGGGTTTAAAAGGACATGGTGGTCCTCAAAGCTTTGTGATGGATGGAGAGTCACCTGCCACCAAACAAGGGTGGAGCATAAAGGACTCCAGTAAAAATTCCCAGCTTCTTAAAATAAAGGTGAGAGTTCCTGAATTATTCCTTGTGGGTAACAAATGTTGCCTGATGAAGGCTGTGGGATAAATAGCCCCCATCTACTCTGGCCAGCGCTGTTCTCCAGTGATGATTTGCCTGGGTCCCAACTTCACAACAAGATCTGGAAGAGGAAGCAGAATGAGACTAACTACAATGGATGACGCATATGCAATGTGTTTGGCTAGGTTTAATTGAGAATAAACTTGATTTAGAAGAAAGCCCTAATCTTCTTTGATTGTAATTTGGTATTTAAAGGCTTCTGGATGGAGTATTACTCATGAGCCAGTGACTGAGTTCTGTCCCTTTCAGACTGGCAGTGCTTGGTATTGAAGTCTGAATGCCCAAGAGAGATTCTGTAATGAAATTGATATGATGGGTGGTGGTGCTTAAGTGTTTTTGTGTGCAGTGTCTGTCTCTTCACCAATGTCGCCCTCGGATTCACCCCCTTCTTGCACGTGTATCTGAAATCACAGCCTCCTAGCCTCTAACATTCAGGGAAGGCTTGGGGTGATGGAAATGTGTCCTCTTTGGAGTAACCACGTGCGCCTCTTGTTTCCCACAATCTTCATCCCAGATCCCTTCCCTCCATAAGTTTTGTGGTGTTGTGAGCAGAAAATGCTGGAGCGCCAGTCCTGAGCACTGCAGTCCTCTGTTTATTCGCAGCTTGGGAACAATGCAGACTTCTTCACACTGCCCCACCAGTGTGCCTCCCTGGAATGGAAGGGATCGCCCACTGCATGGAAGACAGTTAATCATCTAGTATCGTATTATTCTAGCTGACCCCAGCTGAAGTCAGGGCCTCATTGTGACTCACCCAAGGCCGGCAGCTGAACCAGGGACTGAATCCAGATCTCCCAAGGCTTGTCCAGGGCCTTATCCCTAGACCGCACTGCCTCTCATTGATAGTCCATTCCATCCTGAAACTGTCCACTGGGACTGCCAGAAAGCAGGCATCTGGTGGTGGTGCACACTGAGAGGTCTGTGCTTGTTCACTAAGAAATGGATAAAGAATACAACGTCTTTCCTCCATTGGCACTGATCTACCTTCTAGGTCATCTTCTAAGGTTAATATTTAAATTACAAGAGCACTTACAGGGCTCATTGGGCCCCCATTGTGCTAGGTGCACCACACAAAGGAAACAATCGTCCCTGCTCCAAGGAGCTTAGCCAGAGGTTTCATTAATGAGCCCTATGTCATTAGCACGCATTGCATTTGCTTCTTGTGTTCTGGGGAGGCTTGCTGAGAATTGAAATAGCTATATGAGAAGTCATCAGCTGCAAAACTTAAGCTACAGGAACCTTGTTAAAGTTTCTCTCACTTTGTAACATGCAAAATATCCTCTAAACGTAACTTCTTTTGAAGATCTCTCTTTAGATGTATTGAAAAATGGACACTTGCATTTTCTTTTCAGTTTTGATTGGTTACTAGATTAGCAGCCTTTTCAAGGCTGGCTTAATGACTAATTCATTGCCATAGTACTCAGCTAATTTATTGGGGGTCCAAATCCATGCTGTCCGTCAGTTTAACCGTAGCGTGTCTTGGCTGATGACTTAGTTCTCTCACTTACCAATCTCACTCTAACCCTGTTTTGAGCCGCTGTTGATTGCACGGGCTCTAAAGGCTCATATTTCACAAGAATTGTGCTCATTCCTTAGCAATCTGTTTTTCTGACTTGAAATTGAAACTGAGGGCTGGCCTGAACTACAAAGTGAGGTTGGCTTAACTGCATCGCTCAGGGCGGTGAAAAAATTCTTCCATCAATCTAGCTACCAAAGAGGTGGATTTGTGTCCGTGGAGGAAGAACCCCTTCTGTTGCTGTAGTAAGTGTCTATACTACAACAGTGCCTGATCGATAATCTCATTCTTTTTTTTTAGTTAGCATGTTAGGGATGTTGCTTTAGATGCACTGTGTGCACATGCCCAGAGAATGTCAGAGGAGTGTGTTCGGTGATCTTGATTCATTGCCTGGGCCAGTGGGAACTGTTGCCTCCTGTGGGGGATTAAACCCTGGTGGAACACCACAGGTGAGGGCAGTGTTAATTTGCAACTAAGACTTGGTGAGTATTTCCCCCAGTAGAGGCCATCCAGGCCATGCACTGAATCTAGCTCCGAAGAGACAGGCTTCCAACACGTGAGCTAACAGACTGAGCTCTAGTCCTCAGCTGCCTCTGTGTGTGGTTTTGCTAATTTATATAGTGATGGTGCCTATTGCTTTCAGAACATGAATTCGTTACAGCATACGCCGAACTGCCAAATGCCTGTACACTGAGTTGTGCTGGTGGAAGCTGAGGTCATGTGCCAGCTGACCTGATGAACTCAATTGTCTCCACTACATCAGTGACCCTGAATGATGCTATTTGATCTCTAGACAAATAACTTTGAGAGAGAGAGAGAGAGAAAGAGAGACCCGGTCTATAATAAAATAATGTGAAAGGTTTCTGCATCAAGACCATACTAAATCAAAACTCTTACAACCACCCCCAGATGGATGATTTTCCACATCCCAAATGTTTGCGTCTGTGAGCATCAGGGCCACTTGGCTGTAGTGTGTAGTTTTTCATGTGTCTGAATTGGCATTTGGATCTCTCAGCTAGCAATCATTGGAACTGGCTAGTTGATAGTATTTTCTGTAAGGCATTGGCCATGGTGGCTGCTTTTTATTTTTTTTTAAATTTGGCCTGGATATGGAACTTTAGTCAAGTCATTAAGTAACGTGAGAAGAAACACTTCAAAGACAAATTAGAATCAATGCCCATCTCGTGTGTGTGTGTGTGTGTGTGTTAACATTCAGCATTTTTCATTTCTTGGGTGGTTTTGAGTAAAAAAAAAATATATAATATATGACTGAATTGAGGTTTTTGGCATCTGATATGGTGACAGAGTTACGCTCGGGTGACATATTTTTATTGATAACAAATTAATACTTGCTGTGTATTGAAAGATGGCTAGAGCAGCAAGCTATACCCCGTGGGTGCATAGGACAGATGAGACTAACTCTTAACTTTATGTTGCATTTCATTAAGAAACCAATTCCCTCTTTATGGGGAACATCTGGTTGCAAAGGCAGCCTGTGCCCTTGTTTTTCCTCCATTTCCTTGTGTAGGAAATAGGAGGGCTCAGTTTTAAATGGCCCATATGCCTTGTACTGGCCCACTTTCCTGAGGGGAAAGGGGGGACTTTGCCCCATGGGACTTTGCCCCAACACTCATATGTAGATCACAAAGCACCTTGCAATGGGAGGCAAGTCTCGTTTGCCCCATAAGTAACTATGCTGCGGTTTACAAAGGGTGGTCCCATGTCTCGTGATACCTGTAGGGCACCTAGACCAATTACATGGAGGTTAATGGATCTGCTACTGGGTTTGAGCAAATGGACTTGATCTTTTAGGTCAGGCAGTGGGGGCACATGCTTTTGAAATCCAGAGTTCAAATGAACCAGACGGGGCCATCATTACATTAGCTTTACAGTGCACCTTGACTTGTACTTATCTCCACAATCCTGAATGAACATTCATTCTACCTAGTCACCACTCTGACCATGGAATAAATACCAAATTCCTTAACATGGCTCCCACCAAACATTGGCATCTAAATACTCTCAAAGTACACAAGCACGCTTGCTTGCTTGCTTTAGTGAATGGGGACTTGTGTAACCCACACACCTCCTGGGTGTGGTGTTCTGTCCCATCTAGTGGTACCAAGACGTCTTGGAGAGAAGACTGTAGAACAGACTCATTTTAGCTAAGAGTCAGTTGGCTTTTAGCTCATGCGGAAGAGGCTCATGCACTAAGCTCCAGAGGTCCCCGGTTCGATCCTGCCCGCTGACAACCAGGGTCTGTCAGTGTTACACTTGCACATGCACACACAGGTGTCCCGTTACACATATGAATTCATATGTTGGCAGCATAGTTTTAGGTGCAAAGAACTGAAAAGGTATCTCTGAAGTGTAGTTTGCATCAGAAACGTGACTGTAAAAATGGCCCCTTCTAACTCAGCAGATCTTGGGTCTAGTCTTTGCTTTATTACCTGTCATGAAATTTGTACTGATGTCATTAACGCCACAAGTGCTACACTGGAGAGGAACACTAAAATGAATGCTCTGATTTCTGAATGATTGCACCATGGTTACCAATGACAGCAAAGCAAATGGAACGAGACTGAAGGAACACGATTTTATAGATTTATATTTTTTTCTCTCTCTCTCCTTTTAACACAGAAAATGGATTCTTAAGGTTGCAATATGTGACTGGTATTATTGCCTTTGAAAATAGATTGCTTGACAACCAATAAGCCAAAGTGCTGGTGACAGCCTTTGCCTGCAAAAATCCAGCTCTGCTGCTGAATTCTAAAGGCAAGTTGCAAGACTGTGACTCTGAATTGCTTTGGCATAGAAATGAAGTATGCTATTGAATGCCAGTTGCTTGTTTTCTGGTTTTTCTATATATGTGCGTGTGATGCTATCGAGGTTGTCAATGTGCCTGCATGTTGCTATTCCAGCTGGAAAGATCTCTTAGCTGGTCTTGTACCTTTTGCTGTTTGTGGTTGCAGTTAGATGTAAGTACATGCCAGCCTTCCCACTCAAAGTATTCAGTCCTGAGGTGGGCTTACAAGTTGCATATTCACCCTGTGTTAATCTTGCTGTACAACAATGTTGTCACAAACTTTGCTTCTCTACAAAGGAAAAAGGACACTAAACTATCTAAACTGCTACTTGCCACAAGGAGCCACAACAGTAGTTTCCTTAACCCACCCAACAATATTGTTAATCTTTCCAGCTATATTCTTAGGACAGACTCTTGTGCCGGGCTATCTCGGGGCCTCTCCTTTTTTCCCTCCAGGCCCACAAACATGATACAGTTCTGTGGTTACCTAGAATCCTACTTTCGACGTCTCTGACTCAAAGAATATTTCCAACGCACCTCTGAACAACATACTAACCCACAGAATCCTTCCTACCAATCCTACAAAAAGAAGGATTCTGTGTGGACTCCTCCTGAAGGTCGAAACAACAGACTGGACTTCTACATAGATTGCTTCCGTCGATGTGCACGGGCTGAAATTGTGGAAAAGCAGCATTACTTGCCCCATTTGTTAGTCTCTAAGGTGCCACAAGTACTCCTGTTTTTTCATTGAAGCAGGAAATAACAATCCCGCCCCCACCTGGCTGTCAGACACCTGCTTCTTTGGCCATTTAAAAAATGTGAGCAAATGTGCAAAGATAAGAGACATTTGCTGGCTCCAGGTATTGTCTCTCCTTATCGATGTTTGACATTTTGAATAATAATAATAATGAGCCATTACTCATTAACCTCAGTGGGAATTGACTGAGTAGGGACCTATAGGATAGCAAACTAGCTGTAATGCTTTACCTGTCTTTGGAATCTTTCTTGGAGCCCTTTCTGACCGTTCACTAAGGATCCTGGGAAACTACGGTGTTGGTATGGGGATAATGATGCTCTTCACTCTAAAATGCTTTGAGAGTGTCTCTGTATTCACCCATTGGATGCAGTGGTGTGTAGCTGGGTCCTGGTCCCAGAATATGAGAGAGACCAGGTGGGTGAGGTAATATTTTGTATTGGTCAACTTCTCTTGGTGAGAGAGACAAGCTTTCGAGTTTACACAGAGCCCAGACTTGAAGGATTAAATGCATCCCTGTACAGAAGGCTAGTATGACACCTATCAGAGTAGCAGCCGTGTTAGTCTGTATTCGCAAAAAGAAAAGGAGTACTTGTGGCACCTTAGAGACTAACAAATATATTAGAGCATAAGCTTTCGTGAGCTACAGCTCACTTCATCGAATGCATCCGATGAAGTGAGCTGCAGCTCACGAAAGCATTTGTTAGTCTCTAAGGTGCCACAAGTACTCCTTTTCTTTTTATGACACCTATGTGTCGCTAAATCTGACTTGCATGGAGCTGGGAGCTTGCCCTGGGTCTTGGCAAAAGGGTGAGTTGTATATTAAGTTAGTTGTAGTACTGGAAAGGCTGCAGCACTGAAGAAATGACTGATTAAAGGTCACTCAATGAGTGCCAGACCCACAAAGAGACCAAGGAGTCCTGACTCCAGACCCCTGTTCCAACCACCAGACCAATTCCACAGTACATGTGTTGTGAACTTTGCCCCTTAAGTCTGAGTTTGCTGCTCCCCACCCCGCTTGTCAGCTCGCTGGTTTTTACGCGTGATGTTTGCGTGTGAACGGCGCACCTGGTAACCATGCCAGCTCTTGGCACTGCGCAGCAGGCCCGGTGATTCACCCTGCTGTCTCCACACACAGCACTCAGCTCTGCCGCTGAAGAACGGGTCTGCAGTGCTGAGTGAGATGCACCTGTACCGCTGCTTCATGCGGTGGGAGTATGCATCCTCTCCTCCTCTGAATCACAGGGGACATAAGTCTGCTGGAGCTTCCAGCTAGGGGACTTAATCTTGTTTTGACCCATAGAGGTGTGTGCTTTGGCTACGGAGTCCCTGAGTTCAGTCCCCAGTGATGATGGTTGTCAAGTGGTGCTTTTCGATACACGGTACCATGGTGGAGGGGCTGCATCGCCCCTGGCAACCATGTGAGTTCTGTAAAGTCTAGGGTCCCTGATGGCGTGTTTACATTCTTTTCTCAGTAATAGATAATGGGATGATGCCCCCCACTGATGGTGCTGATTGCTATAGGTGCCTTGCGCTAGAGGGAGGGGATGCCATTTGAATAAGCAGTTGCTCTACACACCGGATAAATCTTTGAGGTGGTGGCAACATGGCAGGTGACTTGGCCAGACCCTCTGGGAGTTGGGCAGGTTTCTTTGCCACTTGCTGGTGAGATCTGGAGCCACTTTTGATTAGGGAAAGCATCTGAACTGTGCCCTTTGTTCTCCACTGGGGCTCGGCTGGGAGAAGGAAACTTCAAGTGTGTATTAGAAGCAGCAGCACTTTGGTGAATTAGTACATGGTTCTTTGTATACAAAGGTCAAGACATGGGTTCAGCCTACAGTGGCTTAGATTTTTAACTGGCTGCTTTTCTGCCTTGACTTCGTGTGGCTGTTGCCTGTACGTGCTATTTGGAGAATTTGCCGCTCTGGTGTTTTGAAGAGAATTACATCCAGGAGAAAACTGAATCGGAACCAGCCATTTCAAATGGGCATTCAACCACCGGCTTGCTGTCCGCTGTAGTCTCCCTTTTGTAGTTTTCTTCTAGGTCCTTTCCTAGGAAAACGTATTCCATTTTTGAACGAGGATTTTTTAATCTAGAATGTGGTCAAAGCCCTGGAGTGGGACTCCAGCTCTGGATTCAGTTCTTGATTCTGCCACTTTGTGCAAGTCACTTTGCCACTGTGGACTTCCCTGTCTGTGCAATGGGGATAATACCTCCGTACCCTGTAGGGGCTAGGAGAATAATTTAATTCATGATTGGGAGGCACTTGATCCTACAGTGATGGAAGGTCCCCAGAGGCACCCAGATGGGATACATTAGATTAGACTTGTTACTCTTCAGGTAGCAGTTCCAATTCAGATTTTATTTCACACCAGCTGTAAAAACCTTAAGTTCTTTCCTTCAATTTGTTTTTCAAAAGAATTCTCCCAGGCAAAGTGCATGCCGTGTTCCATCCCAATTTGTAAAAGTGAGTGCAAGGGGAAAAAACTGGCTCCCCCCGCGCAAATGTATGTTTATAAAATAAATTCTACTGAAGTCACTTGACTGTTGTTCACCATCCTGTTCGTTTGCGATTTGCAAACGTTTGTTCACAAGAATGGTCATGAGAGTGAGTGAGTGTTTCAAATTCATTTTAGAATCCACATTAAGGGTGTGTCTACATTGTACACTAAGCCCAGGCTCTGATTTAGGTTTGAGCCCAAGGGCCCCTTCCATTCACACACAAGCATTAGTCTGACTTGGGTCAGCAAGCACTCAGGATAGGGGTCCAAGAATCCTGCTGGGGATGGGTGGAGGAGTATCTCAGTCTGAGTCCCGGTGTGGCTTTGGATCCAAGCACTCTCCTTTTCAGTGTGAACACAGCTCACACCAAAGACCTAAATGAGAAGGTCTGTGTAGTGCAGTGTGGATGCGTTAGTACTGCTGAGAGACTTGGGTGCAGCAATTGTAAGCCCAGATTACAATGCAGTGCGGACACTGAAGCGCAGGCTTGGAAACTGCAAATCCAGGTCCCGCAGATCGAGTTTTCACTGCAGTGTAGATACACCATAGAATAGATGTCTTCAGCTGCCATTTGAAAACATCCTGTCAGAGCAGAAAAAGAGAGGATATGATTTATCTGGACCAGTTACAAGCCTAAATAAGGATATAAATTGCAGCTATCACTTTGAGTAGTTGCTAATAGTTAACAATCAGCTTATAGGCAGAAGTATGTTTGTATAAACCATTAATCACATTTTGAATGCAAGCATTCTGCAAACAGCCTTTGCTGTCTATTCACTTGTCCAATAAGCACCAGCATTAAATATAATTAAATGTACTGTTTTCTGTGAACCGTTTCCCAGTTCTACTCCAAACCCCTGCAGAGAGCACTAGTTAGATCAGGGCTCCTGGGTTCTACTACCTCTGCCATGTGCTGTTGTGGGTTCGCTTGGCTTTACAGTAATAACATGACGCTTTGGTTCTTAACGGATGCTTTTCATCCATGGATTTCAAAGTGCTTTGTGAAGGTGGGTAAGCAGCGTTGTCCCTCCTTATGGTTGGGGACAGAGGTGAAGTGACTTGGCCTCCATGTCTCTGTAGGTCAGGGTCAGAGCTGGGGATAGAAGTAATCTACATCCTAGTCGATGGACTGTTCTGCCTTCCAGCAGAGCCATTGAGGTGGCAGAGGGTGACATGTCCATTGGCCAGTGGGATATTGCTGCAGAGAATTTCCTGAAACCTGCAGCTCATCACAGAAGCTTTTGCAGCTGAATCTTTGGGAGCTAGTGGATAGGCCCCAAGACCCAGTGCTCAACAGAGAGGTGTTCTAATCTCTGCTCGCATAGACTCCCTGAATGAACTTGAGCAAGTCACTTCACTTCTCCCTATCTCTGCTTCCCCTCGCACCCTTTGTTGTCTTCTGTAAACTGTATGCTATACAGGGCAGGGACAGTCACTCCCAGTATGGGTGTACGTTGCCTAGCATGATGGGG
The DNA here is from genome assembly GCF_009764565.3 of Dermochelys coriacea. NCBI lineage: Eukaryota > Metazoa > Chordata > Testudines > Dermochelyidae > Dermochelys > Dermochelys coriacea. Next base: position 16,120,516 of record NC_050085.1, on the reverse strand, counting down.
CCCTGATCTCAGTAATCCTATAATGATGTCAGGAGTCCATAACAAGAGTGCTGGACTTTTCCTCATGGCAGAGCAACGGTCAGGTCTCTTTACAGGCTCAGGGCAAGGGGAATATTGGCTCTTCCAGCCAACATTGCAACATGCGTTGTAGCAGGAGCTGTATCTAGAATAAATGACACACAGCACAGAAATACCAAATCAGCACCGTAACTGAAGGGTGAAATTTGAGGAATGGTGGATTCTTTAAAAGAGTGTGTGGGTGGTGGGTTTTTTTTTTTTTTTTTTTAAATGCCATGCCTGGAAAGTTTGCAAGTTGTGGTTTTCTTTTGGGCTTACACTTGCGGGCAAAGCATTCATTGCACACATTTGGTCTGAACAACTTCAATAGCTATCCAGGCAGTGGTTGTTGACATGTTTTGTACCCCTTTTCATTTTTATCAGGCGTCTTCAGATCAGCCTTTCTGGTGTGGAGTGAGTAGTGAAAGATAAATTTATGCAGTCATGTTTGATGAGGCTTAAAAGATGCTGCAGTAAATCTTCTTTTATTTATGATCTGCCAAAACAGTTGGCTCAAGGAGACTGGGGTCCCTTTTTTCCTCTTTTAAGTAAAAAAAAAAAAAAAAGGGGGGGGGGAAAAGCATTTTGTGAAAATGGAGAACATGTATATTTCAGATCCAGCCCTGGGCTATGTTGCATTTTTACCATCGGTGTCATTGATAACTTTTTTTTTTTTTAATTTATGTATATATCTTTAGGTAGCATCTTTTGGATGGGAAGGTAGGGCTTCTTGTTCCTGTTTTTTTAAATCTTCTTTAAAAAGAGACTGTTTGCTTAAATTATTAAAACCGTCTTTAAAATTCCCCAGTGCATAGCAGCAGATGTCACCAGCATCGTGGGCTGAGATATTGCCGTCTATTTTGAGATCTTCTGCTTCAGAGGTATTTTGTTTGTTTTTTGGCCATATTTATTATGATCGCGCCAACCAAGATCAGGATCCTGTCAGGTTAGGCTCTGTACAGACACAGAGTAAGAGATTGTGCCTGCCCCAAAGAGGTCACAATCTAAATAGACAAGACAGAAGAAGAAGAATGGGGGAGAGAATGGTTTATCCCCAGCTCATAGGTGGTGCTATTGAGGTACAAATGAGCTGGCCAAGGTCACACAGAGAGTCTGGTATAACTGGGAACTGAACCCAGATCTTTTGAGACCAATATACTTCTTTAAGCACAAAGTCACCATTTACCTCTCTGAACAATTAAATTTAGAGGTAAATGGCAAAGGAGTTGTAATGCAGCATGGGTTTACAAAGTTAGACCACAACAAACTAACTTGAGATCCTTCTTTCAGAAAATAACTGATTTTTTTTTTAAGATAAGGGAAGTGCTTTAGGTTTTAATTTATTTAGACTTCAGTAAAGCATTTGACACGGTACCACATGGGAAATCATTAGTTAATTAGGGAAGATGGGGATCACTGCAAGCATTGTAAGATGGGAAGAAGTCGAGGGTTGTGCTGAAAAGTGAATAATCGGACTGAAGTTGAGTTTACTGGTGAAGCTCCTCAAGGATCAGTCTTGGGACCAGTCTTACTCAATATTTTTATTAATGATGATGGCACAAAATGTAGGAGCGTGCTAACGAAACATGATGATACAAAGATAAGAGGCATTGTCAATATAGAGAAGGATCGGAATATTATACAGGAAGATCTAGGTGACAGTGAAAACTGGAGTGACAGAAATAAGACACAATTCAATAGCGCAACATGCAAGGTCATGCATTTGAGGACTAACAATATGAATTTCTGTTCCAAAGTGGGGGCTGATCAGTTGGAAGTGCAGAGTAGGAGAGAGACATGGTGGTTTTAGTCAATACAGGTGGATTATGAATCACCAATGTCATGTAGCTGTGAAAAGGGCAAATGTGATTCTAGGATGTATTAGGTGAGCTATTTCCAGTAGAGAGAGAGAGAAGTATTAACGCTTTTGTACAAGGCATTGGTAAAACCTCATTTGGAATCCTGTGTACAGGTCTGGTCACCCATGTTCAAGAAAGATGAATGTAATCTTGAACAGATGCAGTGAAGAGCTACTAGGATGATCAGGGGAATGGAGGCCTGTTTTATGAGAGGAGACTGGAAGAGGTTGATTAGTTGAGTATCACAAAAAGAAGTCTGAGAAGGGGATATGATTGCTTTCTATAAATACATTGGGGGGGATAAACACTAGGGCATGTGAAGAGCTACTTAGAGTTAAAGAACAATGTCAACACTAGAACAAATGGACATAAACTGGCCATGAACCAAATTAGGCTGGAAATTAGAAGGTTTCTAACCATCCAAGAAATGAGGTTCTGGAACCGCCTCCCAGTAGGAGTTGCGGGGAGCAAACAACTTAATTTAGTTTTGAGAGAGAGCTGGACAAATTTGAGTATGGATGTATGATGGCATTGCTTGAGACGACAGGGGCAGGGTTCAACAGCCTTGGGACTTCCAGTTTTTTATGTTCCTAATGCTCATGCACCAGGGTTTCAGCTGGCCACCAGCAGGGGGTCAGGAAGGGAGCTGGTTTTCCTGCAATGTATTCTGGGAGGCTTTTAAAATCTCCTTTCTCTGAAGCATCAGGGATGGCCATGGCTGGAGATGGTACACTGGGCAGAATGGGCCAGGGCTGTCAGGTGGCACTGAGCCCATTTTCTCTCTCAGATGCTTGGCTGGCTGGTTCTTGTTCATATGCTCAGGGTCTAGCTGATCACCATATGTAGGGTTGGGAAGGCATTTCCCCCCCAAGTGAGATTGACAATGACCGTGGGGTTTTTCCCTTCTTTTCTGCAGCATTTGGGTGCAGGTCACTTGCCAGGATTATCTGGGTATATCTGCTTTAATTATTTCCCTGCCATAGCCAGGTTCTCGGGCACTGGTGCACCTTGTTCCCTCCTATTCTCTGCATGTGGCACACAATAGTCATGTCCTGTAGGCTGTGATACTTTGGTCTCATTCTGGTTGTTGGGCTTAGTGTGCTGGCGTTGGTGGCCGTGATATACAGGATGTCAGATGATCTCGGTCTTTTCTGGCCTTAGACTCAGTGACTCTATAGGTCAGTTCACATGCATCCTGCAGCTGTGCTTTATGGGTAATTCTATTAATAATAAGGAGCATAAGCCTCCGATCCAAGCCTGGTTCCCTGGGTTCTCCGGAGGACCTCCCTATCTCCCTCTGGCCAGAGGGCTACACCCATCTCTTTATTCCAGGTGAATGCTTCTGCCACAGTGGGTCAACAACATTTACTCAGCGGACTAATGCAGAGTCCTAACATCGGCTAACAGAGGACAGACAAGAGGAAATTTTGGCATCTTTATACAAGCTTGTCGATTTCACCATCCAGTTATGTTTCACTTCCTGTCCTGTCACATGCATGTCCTTGTCTAACCTTTTCTGTTATATTCTGACCCCAAATACTATTGTCTCCTGACCTCACTTAGGCCCAGTTTTGCAAAGACGTATACGTGGGCTTAACTTGACACACGCCAGTAATCCAGTTTAAAGTGTGTGTGTTTGAGTGTTGGGGTGGGTAGGACAGGGTTGTGTTAGAATTTCTGGATTAGGTTTTGGCTCTCCAGTTTTGGCTCTCGAAGTGGAAGTGGCCTGTTCTTGGCAATGTGGCTCAGCTGTAACCCAGGATTTCAGAAGTCCAGCTCTCGCAAGATTTGAGAGACTTGTGCCAGATTGGGTTGAAATCTGAGCTTGTGTATTGATTTGGCTTTCAGTATCCTCAGAACAGAGCCTGTCCCCTTGCCTGTATTCAGCCTCCACATCAAATCTTGAGCTGCAGCCTAAACTTAATCAAGATCCACACACCACTTCTTTATTTTGTATCATTTCTTAGTTCCCCGTGTGAGCGCCCTGATGTATGATATGTGAACGGTGCCCAGGAAATAACAGGGTCCCTGCCCCAGAGAAGCTTCAGTCTCAAGGGTCCGATACAGCACTATACCATCGTGCCGCGCAAAGGCAGAGCAGTGTGCCATCTGCATTGCTGGATGCATCTCGGAACAGGTGGATTTCTTCATAAGTGGTTTTGAAGGAGGCGAGGGAGAAGCTTGGCAACCAAACTGGAAAGCCTAGGCCAGGCCTGAGGGGTGGCATGGAGTTAGGAGTGGGCTAGGGAGACACAAGAAGTAGTCAGCAGAGAAACTAGGGTGGAGTGAAGGGCATGGTGTGAATAACAATCTGTATTGCTTGCACCAGGACACCTTGATGCCTCCTGTCTCCCAATGAAAATAAGCAGTGCTCCATCTAAGGCAGATCCATGCAAGTTAGCTTGTGCCGAAGCTCATGGTTCTGGATTTCCACTCTTGGTTTTTAGCTGTGCATGGGTGTGCCTGCCTGTGCAGCAGTCACGCTTCGGGTTGCCGTATAGACATACCCCCAGTCCCCTAAGTAACCTTATTGCTCCCATTATAGGTTTTCCCATCAGTTTCTCCTCCTAAAAAGAAAAGGAGGACTTGTGGCACCTTAGAGACTAACAAATTTATTTGAGCATCCGATGAAGTGAGCTGTAGCTCACAAAAGCTTATGCTCAAATAAATATGTTAGTCTCTAAGGTGCCACAAGTCCTCCTTTTCTTTTTGCGGATACAGACTAACACGGCTGCTACTCTTTCTCCTCCTAAGCTCCTTTATACTCTGTGACCCAGCTAGGAGCAATGTTTGCTCTTCCCTGAAGAGTGGTCTGATTTTTACACATTGAAATGCTTAGGTTAACTCCCCTTTATGTGCCTTTAATTAGAGTCACTCCGTTCAGAGTTCCTGTTTTGATTTAAATACATATATATCTTTAACAAGCCCCTGAAGTGACTAAAATGATCCACTGTCATCTTGGGCATTCATGTGCACCCTCCGGGGATCCTCAGCCATCTCTTGCGATAACATGAGCCATTAGTAGCCACGCTGCCTCCTTAATGCAGGAAATTGGGAGGCAGGACTTGGGGGTTCTGCTCCCTGACCTTGCCTTGTTAGCTATCCTCAGAAGCAAATGGTATAAAACCTGAAAGTGACGAGTTTCTCTGGGTTTGGAGAAAGCGTCACCTCATTTTATGGGTGCTAATAGTCTTCGGTGGGTAGGCTGATCTAGGCTACAGACCTATGGCTGTATAACTACATCGCTCAGGGGTGTGAAAAATCCACAGCCCTAACCATCTTAGTTCTTACGACCTTCACCTCCTGTAGACAGCACTGTGTCGATGGGAGAACTTCTCCTGTAATCGTAGCTACCGCCTCTCAGGAAGGTGGATTAATGTGTTGACAGCAGAAGTTCTCCTGTTAATGTAGCGCTGTCTACATGGGGGTTAAAGTCAGTATAACTGTTGCTCAGGGCTGTGGATTTTTCAGAGTTAGGACCCTCTGAGGGGGTCCTAAACTCTGCTTAAAAGAAGCAACTTCCCTGAATGCCTAATGCATAAGGTCTGTCCTTGAATTTTTTATGGGACCTCTAAGAATGGGTCTCAGGATGGTCCCTTCATTAATCCCAGCCTGGGGAACACCCAGTCAAGGGGCAAGTTTTTAATGTGCTTTATGCCTGGGTGGTGATGGCCTCTAGTGGCTGACCCCATGAAGAGGATAACAGACCTACTATTTGTCAGCTGAGGGAGCTCGCCTTAAGGTCCAGTGGTAGAGGCCTCTGCTTTGGAAGCTGTAGGAATAGGATTTTAGTACCAACTTTCTGCTGTTGCAGTGTGTTAATTGTATAGTAATTGAGTTGTGTGCCAGTGTGTGTTCATGATGGGTTTATGCAAGTGTTGGTTCATACAGGAGCCTGTATGGAAATGCAAAGTATAGTCATTCTTTAACTGCTCAAAAATGGTGCATAGGTTCCGTTCTGGCTCGACTGCATTGAGCGGAAAGATCCCTAGGCTAGGGAGTCATTTGCATGAGCTTTTTACAGAGAGGCACCTGCGGATCTGCCTCCGCAAGCTTCTGCAGCTCAACCCAGTTTCCTGCTTGGTAACTCAGCGGGGTGCAGCTGAGATCTAAGGTTTTTCCAGCATCACAGAAGGCTGTGGATCTTTTGCGTTGAGCAGGGTCCTTCTGATGCTGCACTGCAGCATGGTGTTTATCCTGCTTGGCAAAAAGATTCCATCCCTTCTAGTCTATTTCCAGAATAAACACTGTGTCCTGGCCAGACCCCATCAGCTAATTTTGTGGGTGGCATTATTTTTGTGAGTTTTTTCGTTTGTTTTTTCCCAAGGAGGAATTGTTAAACAAACACCTTTTTGTGTGGAGGCCCCAGCTATCGAAAATATAGTCTTAATTCTCATTAAGAATTCCAACAGAAATGTTAATCAGCTTTGAAAGGGATCTATTTTTAGAGCAGCTGTGTTGAATTCTGTTTGGAGTACTCCCAACCCATCATGTGATCAGTGGGGTGAGACTTTTTTTTTTTTATTTATTTTATTTTATTTTATTTTAAAGAGACTCGGGAAGGTTGGCTGCAATGATGGTTTGCTCCTGGTTTGCTGTGTGCACTCTGAAATACGTTCTGTCCTTACAGGGACTGACGCGCTCTTTGTATTTTAGAGTGGACCCCCGCAATGATGACACAATTTCCTATCCGTTGGTGCTATTCCCCACCAGGGACTCACGGCAGCCTTGCTGTCTTGCAGTGTTTATATTCTACATGGGGTCTTAATCCTTGCAGATTGGTCCAACAAGACCAATGTTACCAGGTAATCTGGGTATTCTGGGGAAACTTTCTGGGCAGATTTAAAGGTGTAATGGCAGATTGTTGGCTGATGTAAATTAGTAGAGTTCAACTGACTTCAGTGGAATGCCTGACTTCAATGGAGCAACTTCTGTTTCCACTGCTGAGAATTCCATGTTAATGTATAGATGGAAGCGGATTACAGCACAGTTAGGAGGCTTCAAAGCTGCTTGGGCTGAGGTGTAGACTCAAGGGCTGCCAAAACATCTAGTGGGTTAATATAAAGAACTTCCTGGCTGGTTTACATGTCACAGATTAGCAGACTGTGCTGCTAATTTAAACTGCTGCTTTGGAGTGTGGGGGGGAATCCGTTGCTTCATAAGTGGAATCAAAGTGGGCACCCGTGAGAAGCTGCGGCTTGAACTTCTGTTGCTAAAAGTCGCGCTTCAATGAGCTTGTCTCCGGTTCTGTCATCTTACTGACTCTGAGACAAATTGGCTTTGAATTTAGGACAAATTACCCTGTTGCTTTGCCCTTCTCTCTGAGGATCTTCAAGCATTTAATGGCTGAGGCCTGTGAAGTCAGGTGGCTGGGAAGAGATTTTACCCAAGGTCCCACGTGAGAAGGCTTGAGTCACCCTGTGCAAGGCCTGTGGTCACCTGTGGCTAAGGATGCGTTAACCCCTGGGTGAGTGTGGGCAGTGCTCCTGTCATTGCTGTTAAGGGGAGGCAGCTTGAATTCATTCGGGGCTCAGAAGCGGTCTCTGCCTAGTCCTGGTGGAACCAGAGTCAATGCACCTGCCCCCACCCCCCAGAACCAGAGGTGGGGGGCTGCTCGAAGCCCTACCACACCCAGTGGAAAGTAGAACCTGAAATCTGGGGGCGAGCCGGACACGGAGCCTGGCTCTCCTGCCCCTGGAACAGGGCCGTGCAGCACCGCCTGGCCATGCCTCCTTGGCCTCAGATTCTTCTGAGTGTTTTCAAAGTGGAGCTTCTGCTGCAAGTCAGAAGGGGAGAGAGGGTGGGCACAAGGAGGGTATAGGAACCTAGATGGGAAGGGGAGGACCTGGGGACTGGTGTGAGGGAAGGAGGGTGGTTTCTTCTACAAGGACTGATGGTTCCATTTACGAATTGGTTTTTAAATTTCCTCCCAATGGAAAGCTGGGAAGAACGTGACCCTTGGAGAAGCCCCCGTGGAGAAAGTGCCTGCTTGCTCTAAACTTTCCATAGCAGAAGTGCTTGGGGGTTCCTGGGTTCTGTCCCTGGCTCGGCTGCTGAGTCCTTGCCCCGCTCTACGCTTCGCTTGACCTACCTGGTATGTGGATGGAGAGTTCTAAAAGTTCACCTCTGCTGACAGGTGTCAGGACCAGGGCAAAATTATTGTGAATCTAAAATACTGGCATGAGCTTCTGTCTCCGGCTCACTCTTCCTGAGGCGTGCCCTGTCCCTGCATTGGAAGGGTTGGGTGCGCTGCTGGGACACGCTCGGGCCACCTCCAGGAGACAGTTGTACTCAGGACACCTGCAGCCCAGGTTCCAGGAACCCGCTTGTTTTATTACTGCTCATTGTTTGTTTAGTGATGACTGCGCAATACACACACTGATGGACAGTTCCTGGCAGAGAGTTTCCCGCTCGAGGGGCACATAGAAGACCTGGAATAAAGAGGGATAGCAGGATCCCAGTCTGGCAAATGCTTGCTCTTAGCCGTAATAAGCTCTGCACCTACCTGACTTCTGTCCAGCTGCAGAGTGTGGCTTAGGTGGCAAATACCCATTCCAGAGTCAGGACTGAGGACCTACTTTTCCAGCTGCCAAGTGGCCCTGGCTTGATGGCTGCCATTATCATAGGGCAGGCTGCAGGGGGAGGGGGGAGCATCCTACTCTTTTTCCCCCCATTGTGCAGCTCCCCCCCCCGCACACACCCTGACTTAAGGAGTCCTGCCCCAGCTGCTTGGCAGGAGTCCTTTGGCAGACGAGAAGCTCCCCGGCCTCTCTGCTGCTCCTCGCTGTGCCAGCCTCGACCGGGCTTAGGAAGCGAGCCTGTCGCTCAGGGCCTGATCCTGCAAGTCCCAAGATGCTGAGTCGCTGTTGTCTGTTAGCGAGAGCAGCCTCTAGTGCTCCCCAGATGCTGACACGCATCCTTCTCACGAGCCCTGCACCTCCGTCCTTGTGTAGCCAAGTAAGGGGCCTTTGACTGATCTGTGCTTTCAAAGAGGTCCCCAAATTGAATGAATGAACCCAGGTGCTTCATTCTCCTTCCCTCCCTCAGCCCACGGCCACCACCTTCTGGGAACCGAGAGCTGCCTCTTCTGCACAAAGAATGATTTATGAAATTAGTGGTGGCAGCAGCATTTGATATTCTTGGCACTGTTTGCTGCTACCCAGAGCAAGCCGGGAATTGCAGGCGGCTGTTCTCCTGCCTCATAGCCTGGGGCCGTATTCGATGGCTCAAGCTGTAGCAGAGCTGGCAGCCCTTTCCCAGCAGAGCCTGTGCAAAAGTGCATTGTTTTGGAAGTGGTAGCTTTGATGCATCTCTTTTCCAGCAAGCATATGGCTGAAGCGTTCTGTGCTGAGTAGCAGGGAAATCACATATTCCGGTGGTCTTTAAAAAGACCCTGATAGCCATGAAGCCTTTGGAAAATGTAGCAATTTTGGGGGGAGCTGATGAACAACATAACTCGCCACCTCCCAACACATGAGCCTTACCACACTCCTGAGCTTAGTGGGTGGCCCCAAAAGGTCAAACATTTGAGCTGTAGTACTGTAAATCTGAACAGGCTTAAATTTACTTATGTGAGTAGCCTTGCTGACTTCTCTGGCTCTGCTCACATGAGTAGAGTAAACTGGTGCATAAGGATGTGCAGGATTGGGGTATAATTCCCAGGAAATGACATTTCCTTACCAAAAATTGCCATTCTAGCTTAAGACGTAGCCGCCAGCATAAAATTATTGCAGCATCTTAAGTCCTATCCTGCAGCTGGATTTATGAAGAGCCTCAGCAAGGATTCAGCAATATACTGAAGCATGTGCTTAAATCCGATTGAATGGGACTGAAGCCACGTGCACAAGGTTAAGCATTTGCTTAAATGTTTTGCTGAATTTGGGTGGAGGTCGCGGGGGCTCTGTGCCAGCTGTAGGGTCTGCCCATGTGGATCTGATGGCAAGTTTGGGCAACGGGTTCCTATTCTTTTCCAAATTAAATGGATACTGTCAGATCAAAACTTGGCCCAAATTGTAGGGTTTTATTTTAAACAAAAACTGAAAAATAGAAATTTCCATGACTCTCTTGAATTTCCATTGGAAGCATTTCAGTAGCCAATACCCCTCCCCCAGCACAAGTGTTAGCAATCCCAAAATTGCAGTTTGATGCTTGTTTGTAGGACGCTGACCATAACCAAAAGCAAAGTGAAATTGAATAGTCCGTTCTCTGCTTTGGACAATGGAAAGTGCAAACACAGAAATAAACTCTCAATTGGAATTTTAAAATGTTGTTGTCCATTCTACTAATATGAAGGGACCCAGCCTGCTTAAAAGTGCGCTTCTGGCTGTAAATGTGTATCCTACCAGCACTGAAGAAACCATGTAAAAAAGGAGAAATGGATACTTACCTCTTTTTTGCACAAAGGGCTTTGAAATCTATGGATTCATAGATTCGAAGCCCAGAACAGACCATTGTGATCACTTATCTGACCTCCTGCATAGCACTGGCCAGAGAACTTCCCCAAAATAATTCCTAGAGCAGAGCTTTTAGAAAAACATCCTATCTTGATTTTATAATGGTCAGCGATTAAAGAATCTACAGTGACTCTGGGTAAATGATTCCAATGGTTAATTACTGTCACCATTAAAAATGTACACCTTATTTCCAATCAAAATTTGTCTATCTTCAACTTCCAGCTATTGGATGCAAAGGAAGGTAATAATATTATTACTAAGATCTTTCTGACAGAGATTAGAGGGAGGAAAATATTCCCTCCCCCTTGTTGATTTTGTTCATCTGACAGCACAGTATAGTCCATCTCCCGATGGTTCACGTGGGTCTTTAACACAGCAACTGGGGAGAGAAGAACATAAATAATGGAAAATGTGGTTTTATAACCTCAATCTATTGAAATTTACTAGACTTCAAGGTGACAAAAAAAAATTACAAATGCAAAACAAGATTTAAAGCAATTATTTAAATTGCAGTTTCCTGCTAACTAATTCTGCCCTGGATTTTATCTCTTTGATCCTATTGACGACAGTGATGTTGCAGAGTTGTTGTAATGGAGGGAAGAACTGGGCCTGCAGAATCATTATTACTAGTGACGCATGAGCCGGAAAGAACCCAGCCTGGCTCTGATTCAGGACTGAATGAGAGTATAAGGCTGGTAATTATGATAACTTGTCTTGGAATTTGAGCAAATCTGAAGTGAAATCATTGCGCCAAATTAACCCGGAAGTTCCGTGATGCATTTTTATTGCATTTTCGGACTGAAAACTCTAAACATTCAGGCTCCGATTCACCAAAGCATTTAAGCCCTTTCAAAACTTAAGCACTCATGGTACAAGATCTCAGTATATTAAAAACAGAGTGGATTGATTTAAATCACCAATTTTAATCACAATTCAAATAGTAAGAAGTTTAAATAATTGATTTTAATCTTGTTTTGCATTTGTAATTTTTAGACTATAGAAACTATTTTAAACTATAGAAACATTGATTCTCATTGGTTGGTAATTATTAAAACAAGTTGATTTACAACTAAATAGAGCCTTCTACACTAAATTTGGTACTTTTTCCTAACTAGGAGGATACATTATATCTCCACACATTTATTTAAGGAATTATATAGTTTAACTTACATTTATCAGATTCTTAATTATTTACTTTTTTTATTATGGTAGAAAATCGTGACTGACTCATTTCTTATTTACTAGATTTGTTTTTTTACTCTAGATTAGTGTCAAGCTGCATTTGGATAGGAATTATAATTCAATTAAAAATGCACAAGAACAGAACTTTAAAATGTTTTTTAAATAAAACTCCCTTGAATGTGCTGGATAAATAAGGGAATAAAGTAAGCTTGTCAAAACATGTTTTGCATTTCAAACGAACTTATTAAACGAAGGAAGTATGATCAGTAGTTAGTAAATTGAACTAATTGTTTCTGGACACCATGTCTTTCAAGATTTTAGAATTAGTAGATCTCATCCTCGTACCTAGTTATTATTCGTAGCTTGGATGAGGAAAACAAGCTTTCCTGCTTGTTCCCAATCAGTTTCTGAACTGTGACTGAATAGTCATTGAACTGAACTAGATGAATAAACTGACAAGAAGAAAATATTCTCTTTGCATCTGCAGAAGAGGCTACTGTTGCCAAAAGCTGGTGTAGCATTTCAACACACTCTGGTTCCAGGTACTTAGCCAGTGACTTCCACCTGTTCCGTGGTCTGATTTTCTTTAAAACTTTGGCAGCAAACATGTACTGCTTGGATGTTGCTTTTGAAATTTAATTTAAAATATTTGTATACGTTCTAGTAAATTTGGGCCTTGATATAGGTTGTCATCATTTCAAATTTAATTTTAAATAGGCTTATTTTTTTAAGTATTCAATTTTAAAATAAAAATCTGAACAAAGATTATCAATTTTTATCCACCCTGCTTAACCTCACCCCCCCCCCCCCCAAAAATAATTCATTCTTCTTTAAAACTTCTCTTCTGCTGGCCTTTTCAGGAACCACTGGAACTGCCCGCTTTGCCTCCACGGCTGAGAGCGGTTTCTGATAGATTGCAGTTTTTGAGACCGGGATTGGAGAGTGCTGGGAAAGGTGATGGGATTTCAGAGCTCACACTTAAGATTAATCTTAATCTTATCTTGTTTAAATGAGAACTCTCTCTAGCCTAAAGCAACAGTCATAAAAAGCTAGTTGAATGTACCCTGTTGAAAGATGACATCTGTAACTGTTTAGTAGAGCTAGAAGCTGGCTCACTGAGGATTTGTTGCGAACCCACAGCTTCAAGGCAATTGCTAATTACTCCCAGTAGTATGGAACCACTAGTTGATACTGAAGTATTCACCTGGATGACTCCAGAGGTATTGATTGTAGTGTAGTCAACAGTCTCTTTCATCACTGTGGAGTCCAGGCCAGGATTTAGGGAGGCTGTGTGCAGTGCTATTCAGCAGTACAAGCTATTTTATTTAGTGTGGGAGGTAGGGAGAACCACCATCAGTGTGCAGCAGCCTCAATGTAGACCTTGTTGCCTGTGAACCCAGACCAATCTCTTCTCTGCCAAGGGGGGGGAGAATGCATTGATTACGGGCACTTTGGCATTCCTGTGCCTACCCCAAAGGGCTTAACTTAAACAAAGGGAATGTTGTTACCCATTTACAGACTCTGAGAGCCAGGGAGCATGACTTGCATGTGGCCTCACAGTCTGTGGCAGAGTTGGGAATTGAACCCAGATTTCTTGAGTCCCCTTCACCACAAGGCCATCCTTCCTCAGTGAGGATAGGCACATGCTTCCTGAGTTAACCTGGGCAGTCTGTTGGCTCTGGGCAGAAGGCATGAAGAATGTGGTGATTTGACATGGCTTTGACCCCAAACCTCATTTCCGGCTGAGTTTTTTGCTTTGAATCTGAGGGCTTGTTTCAACTTGGAATTCAAGGGGCGAGAAGCCTGGGAAGAAAAATGTAAGGGGTAAAAATGTGGAACGAAGCCCTTGGAAAGGAACCCCTGGAACTGAGCCCAGCTTGGGAGTGCATGTTTGTTTTCTTTCTAATAGTGTCACTTGAATGTCTGGCTTGTATTTGCTTCTTTATAAATAAATCAATCCAGTGGGTTGCCTGAAGATTGTGAGCAATCTTCTCCCACTGCCCTGTGCGGCTGGGGCGTTGGAACGCTAGAACAAACAAACAAACGCCTTAAAAGTTAAACACTCCAGTGGTAAAAGCTGGAGGTTACATAGAGTTGAGTGAATAATTGAGGACCGTTTTGAGAGCAGGTTTAACAATCTTTGGTCCTGACTCTGCTTTCTGAAGCTGGAGCAAATCAGGAGGACTCTGACCTTTACTTTGCTATCCTCAGGGGAGGAGAGTTCAGAATCCGGATTCTGATGTCGGGAAGCCTTTTGGCATGGATGTTGATTTTCATTTTCAGTGTGAGACTGTTTGGAACAGTTGCCGCCCTTTTAATTGTGAATGCGTTTGATGGCAGTCCAGTGTCCTCCATCTGTGCACACTGCTCATGTTGCATCAATGGGAGCTGCATACGTGGATGGAGGCTGTGTTACGGGGATCTGTGTGTGTGGTCAGTACTCGAATGGGAAGACCTCTAAGGAGAATTCAGGAGTGAGTAGTAATGGTACTGACCCTGGTGGGTGACTTTCCTCTTGAGTCAGCATATGAACCAATGCCCCCGCGTGGGGTTAGAGCAGGGGTGGGCAAACTATGGCCCGGGGGCTGCATCTGGCTCTTTAGATGTTTTTTAATCTGGCTCTTCACACTGCCCCTGCCCCAAGCACTGCCCTGGCAACTCCCATTGGCTGGGAACCAATGATGAATAGGGACCAGGAGCCTCATCCAAATAGCTGGGTTGTGTACTGCAAGGGTGCGTGTGGGGGATGGAGGAGGAACAGCAGCCGTACCGCATCCTCTCTGAGGTGAATCTGTGTAGCAATGGATCTGTTGGGCCTTGCTCCAGTTCCCTTAGCCCTGGCACAACCCCTCTCTCCACTGGTACATTGAAACCACATGGGTTTGGGTGCCAGGGATCCTCTGCCCTGGTATAACATTGTCCCATCTCCTTCTGTTCATTCAAATCCTTTCTTCAAATGCAATAGTCCTTTCCTTGGTAGCCAACCATGGAGCAGAAATGGAGCGGGGAGCGAGCCAGAGAGGGTGGGGAGACTGAACGTTACTAGGGTGGAGCAAAGGTGGCTGCAAGTGGCGATGAGGGCTAGCCGAGGCAGGACAAAACCAGGATAAAGGTGCAAGAAAGTGGGGAGATCCTGAATGCAGTCAGGAGAAGAAGTGGAGCTGGGCAGCCAGAGCTTAGACAGGCTGAAGGAGAGCGAGAGGGAGGGAGAGATTGCAGGGTCAAGGCATTTGGTCCCCAGATGGGAGAGGCGTTCATTCAAGCAGGCATGAGCCTAGCAGCTCTTCTGAGCCTGCCTTCCCACTAACAAAGCATGCCTTCTGTGGAGAGGATCGCTAGGTGGGAGGATGGATGTCGGAGGTTCTGGGAGGACAAACAGATGAGTCAAGTCACCTTTTTGATTAACAGATGTCCAAGATTTGCTGCTGATTTACTACACAGCTATAAAGCAGCAATCAAACAACATGGAAATAAACATTCTGTGAAAGCGAACTGGGTTGCTCTTCTTACAGGAAGCTTTTGCGGGAGGTGGGTTTTTAAATTGAGGATGGGATGTCTTTAAGAAAGCAACTAGGGGCTGCCCTGCGGAAAATGAAATTGACACGCTTAATCTCTTGCTAGCAGACATATGCGTAGCTGGCATGGCGTACGGTAGTGCCGCTCCTCCTTTGGGAGTTGAGATGCTTGAATTGGACCTCCGAAAATAAATGAAATCTTGACCCCCTTCAGATCTGGGATCTTGCCTTTGTTCTTGTGCCAGCCCGTGCCGCTAGCAGAATGAGGAGCTGAAGGGTAATATTTCTCCCACTGCACAGCCTCTGTGGTTCCAGCTGCTGTCGGCAGCAGCCTGAGAGGTGGGGCAATGCTCCCTTCTGCTCCCTGGCATTTTTGGAGCTGCATGCAGCTGATGAACAATAACGCCTCATTCGTCTCCTTCTGAAGATCACACAGCTTTGGCATCACACTTCTGCAAGGGAAAAGAACTCCCAAGCTACAGCTGCACCTTGGCACTCATCCATATCCCCCTTGGGGCAGGCTGCAGCTTTTTGAACACTTCCGAAATTGGGGGGTGGAGGAGCCGGGGGAAAGCCAGCGCTTTATTAGTGGCAAGAGAAAAATGATGATCCAAGAGTGGAGTGAAGGGTGCTTGAATTAAGGGGAAGGGATGGCCTTGGAGTAAAGGGGCTGAACTGTGGTGCTGCAGAAGATCTGAGTTCAAAGCGCAGCTCTGCTTCAGACTTACCTGTGTGACCGCAGAGGAGTCCCTTAAGATTAGTCTATTATCCCTATTTCACAGACTGGGATTTAAGAACTTCCTCTGGCTTGTCCATCCACATTGTGAAGCATTCAGTGTGAGCTGTCTGTGTGCCAGCAGCACCTAGCGCAACGGAGCCCTGACCTGGGTTAGCGCCTAGAAGCTGTACTGGAATGTAAGTCATAGTGGCAAGGCAGGAGTGAGACTTCAGAGTTGAGAAAGTGATTGGTGTTCTCTCTGGCAGATGGACAGTCACTGCTGATAACTCTCCACCTGCTGTTTTCAGATGATTTGAAGGCTGGGTTGTAAAAGGAGAGAAATGTGACCCAACATGTGGTGCATTGCTTTCCTTTATCATTAGCTGTAACAGTTGTACCCCTCACACCCTACCTCCACCTGCTTCCTTACTGTCCTTTCCCTCTGCACTCTTTTCCCTACCGTCTAGACTGGGGCTTGACCGGTATGGTGCTGGAGACTTACTGATGTTAAAATCATTAGGATCCCATGACCTCTGGGCCTGATTCTGCAGCTTCTGCCTGCACAGAGTTCCCATCTGAAGTCCTTCCGGAGACCTGGGATCTGTCTCTGTTGTCTGTCTACTGTGTCTTTTTCATACACATTCCTTTTTTTGTATATAACTTGGGCAGATCAATAAAGGTGAAAGAAACGAATTCAGTATTCATAACTTTGTCTTCAATTGCTATGTGCAGAGTAGCCATCTTATTGTAGGAACAGCTTCCGGATGCAGCAAAGGGGTAGTACAGGCAATGTATGGAGATTTGATACTGGTGTAGCTTTCACTTCTAGGTTATAGTGTAAGTAGGGTGACCAGATAGCAAGTGTGAAAAATCGGGACGGGGTGGGGGTAATAGGAGCCAATAGGAGCCCATATTAATAAAAAAAAAAAAAGTCCCAAATATTGGGACTGTCTCTATAAAATCGGAACATCTGGTCACTCTCAGCGTAAGTAGTAACTGGAAGGTGATACGCTGTTATCTGCTTGGTGACCTATGTGAAATGAGTCTGGTGTTCTCTCTGAACTTGATCCGAAGCACTTCGAAGTCAGTGAAAAGACTTCAGGGGGTTTTGAATCTCACTCTTTATACTGGATACTGCTTGGTGCTTCTGATTCTCAAAAACCCAACTAAAACTAAAATGTGTGTCTAGCCCTTCACAAACCTACTGAGATGCATTCATAGCTGGGAAAGTCACATCTTGATGCCCATGTTGGCCTTTCTCCCAGATTCAATGTCATTAAGATAAAAAGTCCCCAGCTGAAATAACCTTTACTGAGACTTCACCTCTGAACATCCTGGACTCCACAGCCAGAGGGAAGTTGACAGCTTGCCCACCAGAGCCATTCATTGACCTGGCCAGCATTTTTTGTCCAGAAGATGAATAACCCTCTTCTGGATGAAATGTATGGCATGCAGAGTAATTGAACAGGAAATGCATCCGAACCAGCAGCATTCCCTCTATAGGACTAGATAGTTTAGAAGATGAACAGAACAAAACGCATAGGAGTACAATTATGCCCTCTAAAGGATTGGAGCATTACTTACAGTTTATGGTCTCCGTGCTACGTTAGGATGATCAGAGCAAAGAACTGTCTTGATGTCATGGATTAGAACCTGTTAAATGCCCACCAGGATCTGATGTTGATACAAGCTCTTGATGGTTTTATTTTTCAGGGTGGTGAAGGAGGAGATCTCGGATGACAATGCAAAGCTACCGTGCTTCAATGGAAGAGTGGTGTCCTGGGTAGGTTGGTCTGTGTAC
The DNA here is from genome assembly GCF_009764565.3 of Dermochelys coriacea. NCBI lineage: Eukaryota > Metazoa > Chordata > Testudines > Dermochelyidae > Dermochelys > Dermochelys coriacea. The sequence continues at coordinate 16,102,931 of NC_050085.1, read as the reverse complement.
GTGTGCTGCGCGGTGGCTGGGATCTAGCTGGGATTAGCTGGTATGTGAGTACAGCTGGAAAGTACTGTCCTCATGCCTACAAACAAAATCAGAGTATGTGACAGTGCAGGAGTTTGTCTCTTCTCCCGTCCCCAATACTCTCTAGTTTGAGGTATTGACTCAAACTCTGCCTTTAAAGAATTTATGCCTTTGTAAGGGCGTGATCATGCATATTCACGTGTGACTAGCTTTACTAATACGAGTGGTCCCATGGATATCAGTGGGACTACTTGCTTGAATATAGTTACCTATGTACATTATCTTTGTAGAATTGGGCCCAGACTAAGTAAGTAGAATTGAGTGGGCAAGTTTCTTTCTTTAGGCCACGATTTTCAAAAACAGGGGCTGGAGTTGGGCATTTAGATCAGTGGCCTGATTTTCAAATGTTCAGGGCACCTAGGGACTCCAATAGCGTTCTGCACTGTAAAAGTCAGGCTGTTTGTGATGCATCTAAATACCCATTATTGAAAATATTACCCTTGTATTATAAACTTTGCGTGTAGTTCTTATTTCCAGAAGCATCTAGATGGTCAGTGACAAGACTTAATTCAATTTATGAGGATCTCTCTTTTGCCTGAGACTGCAAACTGCACAAATGCATACTGATTGTTTTCAGTTGCCTAGGATTGATGTTTCTGCATTTTGGGAGGCGTTTTTCTAATTTGCAAGGATTTCAGTATTGTACCTTTGCCTCAAAGCCCTGTGATCTGCAAATCCGTTCTCTCCACCCCCCCCCCATTTATTTTGGAATGTTTTGCGGTCCACAAGTCTGGGGGGGGGGAGGAAATTAAACTTATTTTTGCTACACTAGAACTTCAAAAATGTTCAAGGAATTTTTTAAGACTATATGTCCCACCCTCTAAAGAAAGCATCAGAGTGAATTTGCATGTAGAGATCTGGAGGAAATGTCATATAATTCATAGGAGAGGGATAAATGTGGTGGTATAACAAGAGAATTGGGTGCATCCTTTTGTCCATGGTACATGACTAACAATAGGCAGAGTTCTGCTGAGTAAGTCTGTCTGTCTGATTTTTGGAAGGGTCAGTTTTAAGCCTGCATTGATATCCATTGATCTGAAAGATCATTTTTCTTTCAAATGTATTTATTTGTACTATGGTCGTGCCTGGTGGCATCAGACAAGATTTGGGCCCCATTGTACTAAGCACAATGCATACACCTATGTACGCAGAGTAAGAGATGGTCCCTGCCCAAAAGAGCTTACAGTCTTAATAGACAAAACAGGCAAAGGGTAGGAAGGCAAAGAGACAGAGGGTGAAGTGGCTTTCCGAGAGAGATAGAGCAGATCAGTGTCAGAGCTGGAAATAGACCCCAGATCTCCTGAGTCTCTGTCCCTCAGTCCACACCCCTCACATTCTTTCTGCTTTTCTGTGTTTCTCTTAATCAATGTGCTACAAAGGCCCTCTTGCAGCTGGCTAATTGTAGTTCTTAATTACAATGTGCTGCATGTTGAATCTATGTGCAGCCCTCTGGGATGCCTTCCATCCTGCACATGGGTGACTTGCTCTCAGAGCTGCGCTGAAAAAGACCCTCATTGCATAGCTGGTGTGCTCGGCCCAGTACCCAGCTCTGCAGTAGGACTATGGTCGGCTTGGCAGTGATACAGAACCTGTGACTTTAGCAATCTTCCCCGAGGTTTACCATGCAAGATACCTTCCTGCCCAGCTGGGGATTAGCTTGGCGGTGTAGACGCCAGAAGTGTGTTGTGTGTGTTAGGCCATTTTATGAGGATGTTGCTGCGCTTGGCTACAAGTTTATAAGTCTCAGGGGTGGCTGATTCACAGAGGAGCGTGCCGTTAGCCGCCGGAGAAGGGGCTCTTATGAGCCTTCAGCTTTGTGGGCTTTTTTTTATGGCAAAAAGGATCTAGCAAGCTCATGTCCATTTACTATCCTCTCTGATTATTCAGTCTGAGTGAGACATCAGATGCCCTCCTATTGGTACCCAGCAGAAGATGACAATACTAATGATTGTGCAAGAGTCTGCCTGCAATTTTAATACTTGATTTGCATAATGAAGAGCACGGTTTTCAAACGTAGGCCCCTTGCTGGGATGTCCAAAGCTTGCACTTGGATACTGAAATCTGGAAGTAGGGATACCATTCGCCCTTGTACACAGGGCCGACGCAAGGTCTGCACGACTCAAGTCTCCAAAACAGGGCTTAAGTTGGACTTGAGTGATGTCCATTTGCCCCTACACACTGTTCCAAGCACCTAAATGCAGGGCATGAACATCGTGTTAGGGCCTTGGCTTTGACGGTATAGCATTCATCGCTGAGAGAGTAAGCTCAGTGAAATTTGTTACTACAGTCTGTGGGGCTAGTAGTCAAGGGGCTGGTAGGTAGCCAGTGTCTGCAGGATTGCCCACAGCCAATAAGTATTTAAAAAAATTGTTCTAGGGTTATTTTAGTGGGGAAAATCCAAGCAGATAGGTTCATCTGGACCCAGCAATAACTGTAAGGGTGCATATACGCCAGCCATTGTCAGCTGTCTGCCATGCGCTGTTCAGTGCAGTTAGCTCTGTGGGGATTGACTTTGTAACCCTCTAGTGTATGGGACAAGATCCTCAGCTGAGTTCTGTTGCTTTCAACTGAGCTAAGCTGACTTTTATACCAACTGAAGATCCAGCCCATAGATGTACTTCTCCCACCCCAAAGAGAGCACGGGGGTGGGGAGGGGGAGGACTAAAATATTTCAGTACCTCAGTCGTCTCACAGAAACGCTGCTGAGGAAACCTGTCTCTGCGTTGTACAAACCTCGCTGGGCTGCTCAGAAAGTCGCTGGGCCCGTCTGCTGGAAGACATGACGACACGCGTTTTGGCTGTCAAAGTCAAAGGAAACCTGGGTGACGTGTTGTAGCCGGCAGTAGAATGCACATGGGCTGTACGCTGTAGAAGGAGCGTGCAATGTGGTTTTAAATGTCTGTCCGTTTGAGGGGGTGTGTGTGTGTGTGTGTGGGGGGGGGGGGGGGTGTTTATGACATCTGTATCTGTTGACTCAGACGCACAACGTCATGCCTGGCTGTGAGAAATCAACAATACGCGTTCATACAGGGCCTAAGACTGCTCCGAGTGCAGCTGATGAGTTTTACTGTCCTCTTTAGCGAGAGCAGGATTGGGCCCTGCAGACGAATTTGTCTCAGCTGCACTCTACAGTATTCTCTTTCTCTCTTGTTTTAAAAGGGACAAACGTTTTAAACAGTATCGTCACAACAATTCTCTAGCCCCACTTCGGCAAACCACAGGCTTAGGGTTAAGTCCACCTGCGTTCAGCAAAGCACTCAAACTTGTGTTTAGCATTAAGCGGATACTCAAATGTTTTGCTGAACCGGGATCTTTAATGTTAAAATGGCTTATGGCCCAAAGTGGGAATGTTCCCCAGGCTTTAAATAGTCATATAAAAGAAAAATCCAACCCAGCACTTTGTCACCGAGAAATGTTTATTTAAAAAGCTATTTATATAGGTCCTACGCAGCTTGCTTTGTGTGCCGTCCTTGTGGCCCTGCAGCAGTAGATGACTAATAGACACTGGGATTTTTCAAAGCCGACTAAAGGATTTAGGTAGCTAAAGTCCTTAGATGGCTTTGAAAAGCTCAACTACTATTCCCAGAAGTGTGCTGATACAAATCCTTGATGCTACCAAGGAATCAAGAAAGTAATCAAGCGAGAAGGGACCATTTAAATATCTGCCTTCATAACCAAGGGAGAAATCTCCGTTTTTACTAATGGATCAAGTAACTCGGGTTGCCAATTTTCTAATCGCACAAAACCGAACGCCCTAGCCCCACCCCTTTTCCAAGGCGCTGCTCACTACATTCCCCCTCCCCCAGTGGCTTCCTGTCTCCCACCCTCACTCACTTTCGCTGGCCGGGGGTTGGGGTGCAGGAGGGGGTGAGGGCTCTAACTGAGGGTGCAGGCTCTGGGGTGGGGCCAGAAATGAGGGGTTCAGGGTGCAGGAGGGGGTTCCAGGCTGGGGCAGGAGGGTGGGGTACTGGAGGGGGTGGGGCCAGGAATGAGGTGTTTGAGGTGCAGGGGGGGGCTTCAGGCTGGGGGGTGGGGTAGAGGGGTTCAGGGTGGGGGTGGGGGAGGGGGCTCTGGGCCGAGGCAAGGATTTGGGGGGTAGGGGATTGGGTTGCAGGAGGGGTGAGGGCTTTGTCTGAGGGTGTGAGCTCTGGGGTGGTGCTGGGGATGAGGAGTTCAGGGTGTGGGGGGCTGCAGGTTGGTGGGGAGAGAGGGGTTCAAGGTGTGTGAGGGGGCTCTGGGCAGGAGGTTGGGGTACAGGAGGGGGTGTGGGCTCTAACTGGGGGTGCAGGCTCTGGGATGGGGGGGTTGGGGTGCAGGAGGAGGCTCCAGGTTTGGGGGGGTTGGGGCTCTGGCGTACCTCGGTGGCTCCCGGTCAGTGGCACAGTGAGGGGGCTAAGGCAGGCTTCCTATCTGCCCTGGCTCTGTGCTGCACCCTGTAAGCAGCCAGCCGGTCCAGCTCCTAGGCAAAGGTGCAGTAGGCAGCTCTGCGTGCTGCTCTCAGCCGCAGGCACCACCCCTGCAACTCCTATTGGCCGCAGTTCCTGGCCAATGGGAGTGCAAAACCAGTGCTTGGGGCGGGGGCAGCATGCAGAGCCACTTGGTTTCCCCCCCCAGCCTAGGAGCTGGATCTGCTGGCCGCTTTCGGGGCACAGTGCAGTGCCAGGACAGGTAGGGACTAGCCTGCCTTAGCTCCACAGCACCGCTCCCCGGACTTTTAACGGCCCGGTGGGCTGGTCTGACAGGGTTCCTTTTCGACTGAGTGTTCCGGTCAAAAACTGGACACTAAACCGTTTCCATTTTCAAGCGTGTTTTTTTGCACTGGAGAATAAAACCAACCTTGAACAAATACCGATGATCCAGTCAGACCGTCCAAGGCCAGCAGAACCAGGCTAGAGACAGACAAGAGATATCTAGGTACCACAGGAGCTCTGTTCCAGGACCGGATCCATTGTTGTGGTATCCGAGTGCCTGATGGCAGTGCTCTTCTCTCTGAGTGGGTCCTGATCTCTCTTGTGTGAATAGACACTGCCAGGTTGGAGGTTCCTTCTTTTGGCTGAGCTGTTAAAACTGAGCAACCTGAAAACTGGAGGTAGTTAAAGGTCCCATAAACTTCTTCCCCATAGTTAGAGGCATCAACCACTGTGTGGCTACTACTAAGTCATGCGAGCAGCATCCATTTTAAAGGGATGGAAGTGAATAGCGGCTTGCTGAACGGGAGAAGAACAAGCCAAACCCTACAAGCTCCTTCTCAGTTCTCTGTCCCCTGCTCATGAAGAGTGACCCGAAGGCCATACCTGCTGCTTGGCACCATTTCCCCCAATTTAAGCTGCTGAACTGAATAGCATTTATGCAAACAGGCTGACATTCAAGCAGCCTTCTGCACCGCTGAGCGGGCGCTTATCCTTTTCAACACATTTGCTATCTCCATGGGGTTTATTTTTATCTAACCTAAATTGACTTGCTGTTTCAGAAGCAGTTATGAGTGCGATTTAGTGTACGATGGGTGGGAGATCTCTAGTTTTGCTCCGGCAATGGGACGAGTTTCAGATTCAGTGTAAGTCAGCCAGTTGGGTGAATGCATTGTGCTAGCCCTCCTGTGCAGAATTGATGTTATTGCAAAGGTAGTTATATTTAGGGCTTTGGAAAATCCATTTCTCCATACTAAGGATTAAAGGGACTTGGATTGTTCCCCCACCCCCCTTTCTAGCGCTGCTGCTGTTTGTCGCTGTTACAAAAACCCATTTATTTAGGCGGTGGATAAGAGAATGAGTCTTGAGATCAGGAGACCCGAGTTCCCAGCTCTGTCAATGACCTGCTTTGTGACAATGGGCAGGTCACTTCCTGACTGTGTGCCTCTGTGTTTCCCATCTGTAAAATGGGGATCATGATATTTTGGTTTCTTTTGCAAAGTGCATTGAGATCTACACATGAACAGTGAGAGATAAATAATGTTACATATTTTTACAAATTTTTTTTTAAAAATCCCAGTGGAATTCCAAAGTCTCTAAAATGCATCTTTTTAAGTATTCTTTTTATTATTAATTATGATTTAGTTTAAGTAGAGGGTGCTGGCCACTTTCCAGACCTTCAAGAATAGATAATCCAGGGGTTTCTCCCTTATTCCAGTTTTTCCCATCCATTCCTATATGAAAGGAAAGCTGCTGCTACTTACTTTATGGTTGCTCCTAGAGCCCTTGGCCAAGATCAGAGCCCCACTGTAGGTGCTGTATGGATACGTAGTAAGAGACTCCTCTGCCCCCAAAGCTTGCAATCTAAATAGGTACAAGACAAAGGAATCCAATCCCTATTTTACAAGTAGGAAACTGCGGCATGGGAGGGAAGGGACTTGCTTGGTGTGACACCAGGTGCCTCTGTGATTTGAATCCACCTCTCCTGTATCCCAGCCCAGTTCCTAATCATAAGGTCGTCTTTCCCCTTTCTTAAATGGGAGCCTCACAACCAGAAGGACTGTTTGAAGGACGAGTGAATTTTTTGAGCATAATGTTTGATTTTTTTTTTAACCTTCTAATGGAGTGGTTAGTAGCAGCATGGGAACATAAAGGAAAAACGCTGTGGCTCATTGAAATGAAACTGTCTAAAGAGAGATTAAAAAACCTACCAGAACCCAAGTCTCCAATGATTCAGACGTCAAGATGTACTTGAAAAGAGAGAAACAAACTTCAGAAGCTTTACGTTTTAATTGGACTCACCAAAAATGTCAGCACCGGCCATGTGTTATCTTTCTCTGCTGACAGAGGTCGCGTGTTCATTAACTTGTTACAACAGTGGCATTCAGAGGTTGCCATTAAATACGGAGGGCCCAATCCTGGGAGGTTCTGAGTGTTCTCAACTCCAAGTGAAGTCAATAGGAAAAGCCCAGTGAGCCTTGTCCTGTGCCATTGACTTCTGTGGGAGCAGGGACTGTGTGTGATGGGAGAGGAAAGGGATCAACACCTGGTAGGTGACCTCCATTTCATAAAATTCATGAGTCATGACTGGGTGGGGACTGGGAAACCCCTTCATCATACCCAACAGGAGGAAGTCTGGAGTGGCTCCCTAATTGCACTTGGTCTCCCTTTACTGACAAGGTCAGGAATATTAGTGTTAACCTGGTTTTACTATTTCATGTAGCCATCCATTCTGAGAAGTGCAGGCCTCCGGGTCTGTGAATTATAGGGGTCTTCGCTTTCCTGACACGGATAGTTTGCAATGGCTGCAGTTCTTAGCTCTAGAGCAAAAATGCAGTAGGACCTTTTGATCAGTGCAAAATGTGGCTTCTCCTTAAAGGGAGACGCTGAGGTATTATCCCCAGGTGGTGGTATAGCAGACGTAGCAGCCCTGCTTTTTACAGCAAGGTTCCAATCCTGCAGAGCTCCAAGCAAAGAGACTTGCGATGCAAGGAACTTAGTGCAGGATCAGTGCCATCGCTCTTTGTTCTGTGCTTGTACATGGGGGTATTCCATACAAAATTACATTAAAGGAGCTTTAAGGCTGCACATTCCAGTAGGAAATGCAATTTAAGATTGCACGTGCGACCTTAACTTTGCCCCCTGCTTTGTGCAAGCATGTTATGAAATTACTAAGTTTCTAATTACTAGATGGCATAGTATTTCTCAACATGGGGATTAATTAGTATTAATTAGTTCATGTGTTTATACAGCTCTTTGAATATGTAAATGGCTGAAAGGTCTCCTAAAAGGTCATGTAGAAAGTTGGATTTTTAAGGAAGAAGTCACAAAACCAACCCTTAAGAATCAAACTCCTTGGAAAAGGAACGTCTTGTGAAGAGCAGCGTTTGCAGCTCAGAGAAATGTTGTGTCTCCATTTCTGAGACAGATTCCTGCATTGATTTCAACCTTCTTAAGCGACTGAAACTCCCTGGGAAGATTCTTATTTCCATCTGGGCCTGTAAGGATCTAACCAGCCTTACCGGATCTGGGCTATGCATGATCCTCTGAACTCACATGCTGAACCTTTTAGGGTGATGCTCATCCCTAAGGGATAGTCTATACTTGAACATTTTCCAAAACAGTGATTCCAGAGTATTTATCCCAGAATCCAGTGGATTATATTAAATTGGGAAAAGGCACTCTGATTCTGGCATAAGAATGTCCACTTGGGGATTTATAACTACTTCAGAATAGCCGTTTTGGTCAATTTCTAACTGTAGACAAGCCCTGACTGTTCCGAACTGTTCTTCCATTCCACGTGCTGATAAGATAGAGCCCCACTGAATTGCTGTAGATATGCTAAAAGAAAAGGAGGACTTGTGGCACCTTAGAGACTAACAAATTTATTTGTTAGTCTCTAAGGTGCCACAAGTCCTCCTTTTCTTTTTGCGAATACAGACTAACACGACTGCTACTCTGAAACCTGTAGATATGCTGCTTCTGCTAGTCTTGCAGTTGGCTAGTTTGGGCTAGTCTTTGTAAATTGTTTTATTGTTTCGTTGTTTGTCATCCCCTTATCAAGGCCTGCTAATAAGTGCTAAATGTTACTATGATGAGGTATTCACCACCTTTCTGCCGCTCTTGGTGTTCCTGATGCTTGTAATACCATGATCTGGGCTAATGCTTATGAAATCAGGGAACAGGGAATTTTCTCGTCTGGATATTTGTGTCCATGGCTTAGCTCCTCCAAGTCAGACAATGCTCCTTGGTCGCTTGTTTCACTTTTCCAGGAAAAACATTGGCTTTGTTCCTCTGTTCCTCCGTAGATGAAATGAGATTCATCAGGTAATGAAGCAGAAGTCTTTATGGTCCTGAGTGCCAGCCCAGGGTCGGTTTGGTTGCGGAGTCACAGAAAACAAATCTGTAAGGTTAGAGATCACATTAGTATTGCAAAGATCAAAAAGCACAAGCAAATGGATGCCCTACATCAGCTATTCCAAACCAGTGGTATTGCCAAGCCTCTTGCAACAAGTACATTAGTCTCCCATTCTCCACATTATTAGTGTTGAGTCTGTTCTTGGCCCCTTGTCTAGCTGCCATTCAGCTGTGCATGTTGTAATTCATTATCAAGCAAACCGTTTCCATGGAGGGGTAAGTATGAACAACTGAACAGAAGGCAGTGGGCACTGGTTGGTGCAGGCAATGTAAACTGATATCTGCTTCAAAAGACTGAGAACCACCCAGCATCCATAAACTTGTCTCTAAGTTTCTGTGCATACCCTGCCAGCTAGGATTCAGTTTGTAGCCCTCCTCTTACCGATTGTTTACAACACCCTTTTGCAGAAGATGACATTGACAAGTGCTGCGGATGACTGTGCTAAACTATCAGTTGAAACATCTGTGCCTGACCTGCATTACCAATTGCAAATTACTTTTTTCGCACTAAACCCATAAAATTGCAATGGTTATCTGCCTCTCCTTGCTGTTAATTATTGGAGGAGGTTTATGTTAATCTTACTTATGTTAAAATTAATTGTTCACAGTTTGGAACCTTTTAATATCCCAGTCACTTGAACTGAATATATAATTGCATCCATGCATTTCAGACCTAGCCTCGTTACAGCTTTCTCTTTTGGAATAAGGATGTTTTTCAGCATGAACTACTCCAGTACCTGGCTTCCCACACAATGGATTTGAGCTGCCTTTGTTTCCTTTGCTGTTTAAATCACGTGTCTGCCTGTAGCTAGGCTTGGAAGGGTTAGATTTTTATTGGTAAATGTTAGTAAACGTCAATTTCATCGTGCACACACGCACTGATGAAAATGTATTTCCATCCATGATGATTGAAATTTACAGACGGGCAAAGTAAGAAAAATGCTGCTCGTAAACTTGTTAGCGTTTGATTTAAGGCCATTTAGCTTATAGATTTTGACATGATGCTTACAGTTTTTTGTTTTAATAGTTATAAAGCTTTACCTTTTTGAATCTGTGTCTGCTGTCATTAAATTTTCTGATTTTTCCACCATCTGATTTCTCACAACGAAGAACTGAAATGGATAAAAAAAAAATGTGAAAATTTAAATCTATTAAAATAGAAAACAAATGCTTAAAAATAAACATCAACATCACCTGCTGAAAGTAGTAGTATTATTTTTTAAAGTACTCTGCAAAGCCTACCTACAGCAAACGTCTTGACTCTCCCACTAAGTCGGTTTTGATAACTGGGCTCTTCCTCTGTATTTGTGTGTACATTCCACGTCCTGGCAGAATGTTTAAAAACTTTGGCATTCGGCATATGTGAAGTAGCTTAGTATTCCCCTCCTGTCTTTCTCCAGAGGCAGGTGCAGCAACTGACGCTTTGAAGTTAAAAGACGAGTGACATTTAGAAAGTTCTGAGTTTCATCTTTTTTTTTTTTTTTTTTAAAGTAACATCTGAATCATTATATTTGTCATAAGCAGGAGCTTTGATCTTGGCGTCACATGCTGGACTGGTTTCCATAGGCGATATCTTTAAAAAGAGGCTTTGCAACCCTTCAGCTGTTGCTTGATTCCCCTAGCTTTGGAATCGCGCTCATTTATACCCACGAGTGGCGAGTCACAGTCGCCGCTCCTGATTGGCGAACAATTGCATGCCTCCTGTTATGTTTGTCGTCCCACCTCCTCCATCCCTGCCTTGGCCTGCTTGTTTGTCTCATCCACTTGTTCCATCTTACGGGGTTTTTTTAGACTGTAAGTGATTTGGGCCTGTTGCTTACTCTAGATTTGTAAGACACCTGCTCAGTGGGGCCCAACCAGATTGGCCTTTAGGCACTAGCACAGTATAAACGTTGTTAATATTAAATAGCGTGCCCGTCTTTCATCTGCACAGTAAGAGACAGACCCTGCCCTGAAGAGCTTCCAGCTCAAATGAGCACAGCTGACAATGGGACCATTATCTCCATTTCATAATTGGGGTGCAGGGGGGTGGAGTGACTTGCCCAGAGTCAGACAGTCCATGGTAGGGATGGGAGTCAAACTCTGATCTCCTGAGTCCAAGGCTAGTGTCTTAAGCGTAAGCCCATCTTCCTGACAAACCATGTGGCCACTGAACGAAATGATGGGCGAAGAGCAGAGGCCAGGAGTCTGGCTGGATTTTATCACAATAGACTGTTCTGCTATGGGCCTCAGCCCAGAGCCAGCCTTCAAACTCGGAGTAGAAAGATTCCCCCCTCCCACTCCAGAACCACAAGGTACCAGGTGGGTGGGGGAATAGATTTCTCTGCAGATCAGGACTGAACTGGATTGGCAGAGCAGCATGTGAAAAAGTGCAGGTGTAGGCAAGATCGCAAGGCCGGATTCTGCTCTCTCACCAGTTTTGCATTGATGCTCTTCGCGCCTCCTGTCCTGCATGGACATGAGAAGAGAATCGGGCCTTTAGGAGGGCTCAGAAGATTCCCATTCCCCAGAGGTCAGGAATGGACGTGGGGCAGACAGACCTACCTTCTCTCCCACAGTGACAGGAGCTGAGCTGTTGATTGGCGGGTTGGGGGGGGGCTGATGAGCATGGGAGTATAATCTGGTTACTGTTCCCCTCTGCCAATCCCCTCTATCTGGAGCTGTTGGGTGAAATACCTGTATATTTATTGTTACAAAAATGTATTTCACTGCAGCCTATTTGCAGGACTGGGAGAGACTCTGGGGGGGACGTAACTTCTACATCCATAGCAGCACAAGTTCATGGACAATCTGCCAAACGGTTCAAGCACCAGAGAACGGATTCTTGTCCTAGCAGTGATTCTGTTCTGGCTATAACCCAGGAGGCCAAGCTACTGGTATTTCAGGCTTTTGTAACTACTGCTTTAAGTTCCCTCATCCCGTCTGTGGCGCTTAGTCTCATGGGATCAGAGTGCACAATGAGGGAACAGGAGGCGGTAGGCGTGGGCTGGTGTAGCCGTTCATCTGTCATGAATACGTTAGCCGCTCATAGGGCAATGACAGGAGATGAAAGATGGGTTGGGGTCTATCCAAAGTCCATTGAAATCAATGGAGTCTTGCTGCTGACTTCAGTGGGCTTTGATTTAGGACCCTTGTGCGTGTGTGTTTATCTACTGGACTTGTAGGAAGGAATTGTCAGATGTGCTGCTAAGAAAATGGATCCTCTGATGTATACGCCACTCACATGAACCTGTCCTCTTGGGCAATCTGTGGGAGCCCCTGGGGATGAGTGTGTCGGTGTATTTTGCATTTAGCATTCTAATCCGAGCCATGATGCTACTTGTCAGCTGTATTTGAGGGTAAAGTGCAACCTCCTCCTTTGGTGAGCTAAATCACAAATCAACTTTGTTTGTTTCGCAACATGACTTTTAATTCCATTCTGACTCTCGCTTTGGTGAGGCTGCTTCTTAATCAGTTTAACATGCATGGTGCACCCTTTGAAAATTAAAATAGATGCAGGCAAACTCCCAAACCTCAATTCCTAACCTCAGATGGTTTGCAAACAACTTTGTTTCTCATTTGGTGCATCTGATCAGATGTTTGAAAGAGGTTATAAAGATATTTTGACACATGGAAGTTGCATTTAGAAGATGTGACGCTTTTTAATATATATATCCCAATGTGCTATGAAGTACAATTATTCAAATACTCTTCTGTCTGTTTCTAGACTCCCCACACCCCTTTATATTCCTCCAGATCTTGCAATGTTCTACTAGCGATTTGTGTGACGCGTCGCCAAGATTTTTCCAAAGTGGCCAGTGATTTTTGGGTGCCCAACTTGACACTTTAAAGGGACCCTCATTTTCAGAATATTTTAGCACCCACCCTCTGAAAATCGAGCCCCTTTAAGGTGCACCAAATCACTAGGCATTTCTGAAATTCTTAATCCATATGTTTTAGGACTCGTCTATATGAACAGTTAGACTGTGTCCCCCCCTTGAGCTGGGACATGCGATTCCCAGCTCATATAGGTGTACTAATTCCACTGGAGTCAGTGTGCTAAAAATAGCAGCGTAGGGCAGTACAGGCAGTGGCTTGAGCTAGCTACCTGAGTGTGTACCCACTCCAACCCCTTGGTATATGCTCTGGTCGCTAACCCTAGCTGCCGCATGGCTCTGCTAATATTATTAGCATGTTAACTCAAGCAGCACTAGCCCGGTTCCATCTAAGTGAACTGGGAATCCCACCGCCCAGCTCAAATGTAGACATAGTCTGAGTGCACAGCAAGCTGGGGTGTAAAGCCACGATGCACTGGCGTGTTGCGCACAAACTGGTGGTGTGGTCCCTGCTACCCTGCATTAGCAGTTCCCTGGTGTGCATTGCCCTATTCCCATTTCAAAACAGAGCGACTCCAAGTGAGCTAGGGACGTGTAATGCGTGTTAGCAGGGTCCTGAGAGCTATTTAGTGCACGAGTGCACTGTAGATTTACATCCCAGGTTGCCAGGCACTGACCGTTCCTCTCGACAAAGCCGAAGTTTTAATTGAATGTAAACCAACCAACCCACATTCCCCTGAGCTGCTCTGTTGCAAGAAATGCCTCCCTTGATCCCTAGTCCCACAAACCCTTCAACATGAGTCGGGGGTACTTCCCCTTGATGCCAAGGGGACTGTTTACATGGGCAAAGTTATCCATTTGCTCCGTGGTTTGTAGGATTGGGACCTTGCTGGGGATTTTGGCTGTGGAAAAGCCAGTGGCAGCTGTGGGAGGGCGCACGCACACACACCCCCTTCAGGTGTTGCTGCAGCCACTCCTGCAGTGCTTTCACAGCCTGGCCGCTGCGGTTGGGAATTTGAAAAGAACTGGCCTGCAGGTAGCTGCCGATTCAGAACCAGCCGAGAGGCCAGCAGTGGGCACGCAGTGGGTTGGCCGTTATCCGTGGTTTTTCGGAAAGCTTTGTAACATCTGAGAAAAATTGGCTGAGTGACTGGTTTGTGATGATTCCAATTTCTGATTGGCTCTTAGTGATGTCATACCCATGTCTCTCTCCGGCTGTAGTATCTAGGTGCCAAGAGATAATGCTTTGTCAATGGACCTAACTGCATGTCCGCTTGTATGTACACTTCCAGGCGCTGCATTGCTGGGCAATTGCTCTTGCAGTGGTCAGGTAGAGTCACGCAGCCTTGTGCCATACAGGGTTGCATAGGAGACCTGGGATTCTTCGGTGATCTGTTGCTAAGAGCCAGTGTCTCTTAGTGCATAATTGAGGCGGCGGATGCAGAATCTAAATAATCCAAACAAGCCGCTTCCTGCTGATTCTAATTTGTAAAAAGAAATGACAGCAGGATTTTTCTCTTCCCCTGTCAGAATACAAGCTCACATGCTTCTCTGCTATTGGCAGTGGGGGGGTAACCTCATGCCCGTTTTGCTGGGAGAAATATTCTGGGTCTGGATTCATGAGGCCTGCATTTTCCAAAAAGCTCAGCAGACAGGGTGCATGTTGGGTACAGGAACATTTTGGAAATCCAGCCATTCGTGCCCGAGTGGGAGCTGCTGAGAACTTTGAAAACTGTCCCTGGCTGTGGGTGTGGCGCTCTTGAAAATAGGGTCTTGTGTGAGTCCACTGTTGGTGGCAATTGCAAGATCCTGCATCACTTGGCCCCGGCTTTTGTATGTCTGTGGCCTTGTTTCTGTTCATACACCAGCCGGCCCCAGTACCTACTTTTGTCCTCTTCATGAGCTTGGCATGCCCTCTCTGATCCTGTTTGTCAAATCCCTTTCTAAAAATCTCCCGGCCATAGTTTTGCCTCGGGGGAGCGAGTTACAGAAATTTGAAATAACAAAAATGAAACCCCTAGTTCAGGGGCGTGATTTCAGTTGTACACGTGTCTTTCCAAATAACCGCACAATCCCATCCTAGGTGTCCTCTCCCCTGTGCTTTTGGACCCTCCTCTCTCGTGTCCTGCCCCCAATTTAGAATTGGGAGGGAGGAGGGATGGGGCTTAGACCCAGCAAGGATGTTAAAATCAAGGACAGAAGAGGAGCTGAAGGTGGCTCCTTGGGCCTTCCTGTCACTCATGCAGATGCTAATGGTACGGTCACTGGGGACACAGATTGGGGGTTAGGTGGAAAGATCAAAACTTAGTTTTTGACTATTTTCTCCTAAATATCAGGCTGCAGAAGTGAAATAGACACTGAGGGGAAGGGGAGGGGAGCTATTCTCCCACTGATGAAAGCAGATGGTCCTGCATATACTTACATGCTTTGCACAAGGGGTTAGGAGACCCCTACAGCTGTCAATGCTGAAGCCCAGCTGTCTCCAGTCACTTTAGAGACCCTCGTTATAGTCCATTTCCCTTTGCCATATGTCAAAGGAGATGCAGGGCTGAGGAATCATGGGCTGATATTCTGTTTTAGTAGACACAGTCAGCGGCATACGAGCTTGAGCTCCTCCAAGCTTTGCAATTGAGGATGTTTTAGAGCTTTCCCAGACTTGTGCCAGGGGGTGGAGAGAAGAGTGTGTTCTTGAAATAGAACAGTTTGAAGGTAGGCTAGATATTTTGCAAAAAATCTGGAGAAAGAGCTGAAGTTGGCGGGAGGAGGACTGCTTGATAGGAAATGGGATGATTGTTGGTGCTCTTGGCACCAAATAGCGTGAGGACAACATTGTCTTTGCATCAAAGATCTCTTGAACAGACTGAGCAGTAGAGTTGGGGCCTGACCCAAACCTCACTGAAGTCACTGGGGGTAGGATACAGCGGCAATGAAGGTCATCAAGATAGACTAGAACGTATGGACGTGTGTGTTTTCATCTGCCCCTCAGTGCCATAGTGGGAGATACCTCTGCTCTTGGGCCCATGCTGAAACATTTCCCTGTGGATTTTGAGCCAGACCAAGTGCAGGGGTTTTGTTTCTGCCTGGTATAGAATAGAAGCCACTGGCAAAAATTCAGAACCAGACCTGAGGATGAAATGAAGTACATAGTCTCCTATCAAAACTGAAGGGGGAATATAAAGAGGAAGGAAGTTGTTGCTCCAACTGTAATTTGGTCAGGATACCTGGGTAAATTGTCCTATTCTTATGAAAATGACCCAGGATCTTAACTAGCCACAGATGGTCAGGCCTGTGTTTAGGGTGACCAGATATCCTAATTTTATAGGGACAGTCCCAATATTTGGGGCTTTGTTTTATGTAAGTGCCTATTACACCCCACCCCGTCCCGATTTTTCACCCTTGCTGTCTGGTCACTCTTCCTGTGTTTCACATCATCTAAAAGATCCCTCCAGGTGCACAGCTCCTCTGACAGCAGCAGCCTGTGCTTGGCATTTTTTCCTCTAGTTCCCAGGAGCCTGCCCCAGAGCCCAGTGGGGGACTGGTGACAGCAGTAAGTGCTAACCCCCAGTAATGGGTGTTTGCAGGGTCAGCGGGCGGCATGCTGCCTAGTGAATACTCATCACAATTTGCTGAGTAGCTTGGATTGTCCTTGGGGCAGTCTCCCATCCCAGGCCCTAAAGTAAATCCCGTGGCCCTGATCTGCCTGTACAGACCCGCTCTGGAAAGTCCTGTTGATTCTGTCCAGGCGGACAGTTGGATCCCTTTGCGGGATCGATGCCCACACGGGCAATGCTCCTTGGCATTTGTTCTCAACCTTTCCAGACTGCTGTACCCTTTTCAGGAGTCTGATTTGTCTGCTGTACCCCCAAGTTTCTCCTCACTTAAAAACTACTTGCTTACAAACTCAGACATAAAAATACAAAGTTGTCACAGCCACACTAGTACTGAAAAATGGCTCATTTTCTCATACAATTATAAAATCAATTGGAATATAAATCTTGTACTTGCATTTCAGTGTATAAGATACAGAGCAGTATAAATGAGACACGGTCTGTGTGAAATTGTAGTTTGGACTGACTTCGCTAATGCTTTTTATGCAGCCTGTTGTAAAACTAGGCAAGAATCTAGTTGAGTTGATGTGTCCCCTGGAAGACCTCTGCGTACCCTGAGGGGTACATGTTCCCCTGGTTGAGAACCATTGCTCCTCGGAACAATAGGCCATGTCTTCGGGGCTTTGCCTTCAGCAGCCAATGGAACTTATGCCTTCGTATGAAGTAATGACTCTCTGCCCCTAACGAGAGGTGGAAGTTACGGGGTTGTCTGCAGAAATCCTGACTAATGGCCCTTCTTAATTAGGTATTTATGCATCTGCTATTCTTCCCCTCCCTCCTTGTCCTCAAGGGGGCAGAGATGCTGAGAGCTCCAACATTTCACACAGCAGGGCCGAGAGATTTAAATAAGACTTCTAATGAAGCTGCATGTTTAGATTCTCGGCCCAACGAGCTCAGTAACTACTGATGCAGAGTTAAATGCAGCCGGCATGAGAGCAAACTGTACTATAAACACCCCCACCAACCCAGCCCTCATTGCTTCGTGGCCTCAACTCTGGGTCACCTTAACAAATCTCTTCCTCCGTTTCGTGGCCTGGGCTAGTTCAGAGGTTCTGCGGTGAGGCAGGCGTTCTTTGTGTTACAGTAGCCAACGTGGTGCTAGGCCCAATACAAACACATAGCAAGAGATTAGTCCCTGTGCTGAAGAGCTTATAGTTTAAATAATATGACATGGGGTAGGGTGGGAAACTGAGGCACGGGAAATGAAGTGATTTGCCCAAGGTCCCACAGAAGGTCATTGGCCTAGCTGGGAATAGAACTCGGGTGTTTTGACTCCCAAGCCAGTGTGCTATTCGTGTCTTGTACTTCAAATGGGACCTTCGGACTTGCGTGCACTTGAGCAATCAGTTGATGGTGTACCAATAGATTTGCACTAGCTGACCCACCACTGATTCGGAGCACCTACAGTCACCCTGAGCCAGCATAAGGTTTTTCCTGGTGCCTATGCTAAGCTTTCAGGTGGGATGGGTGACGGGTTCATCCATACAGGCATTTGATTGGATTGAGTCCCCTGCAAATTATCGGGGTAACTTTGATTGCTGCCCCCTCATCACTCAATTAAATTCCTTAGCCTCTGGTTGCCCAGTGCATTTTAATTGGTTAAAGGACATTTTAATTGGCTACTCTCGCTAGTGTAGAGAACTGCTGAGGAGTGAAAGACGAGGTCATGGCCAGAATATTTTATGGTGGGCCAAATTCACCCTGGTGTAATGGAGTAGCTCCATTGACTTGATTAGAAATACACCAAGGATCGATCAGCTGCGCGAGGTTCAAGTCCACCCTTCAGGAGGTCATTTACACTTGCCTAGCATTCAGAAAGAAAGGTGAGTCTTCCATCAGTGTTAAAAGATCACAGGGGATACTCTTATCATCGACTCTTGCTAAGCTTCACAGTATTAACCTGCGTCCTCTGAGCCTGTCACTGGGTATCACTTGTGCTGCTGTAAATCAGAAGTGACTCCCTTAAAGTCAGCGGAGATACTGCAGCGTTAACAGTCGGAGAGGAGAATCAGGCCTTTTCTATAGCTCACGCAGAATAGGTAAGCTCTCATCATCTCTCCACAAAGATTTAATAGCGGGTGCTGTGGTGAGATCTTAGCAATATGAGGATCTCACTGTGTTAATTCGTGAAACAGACTTTAAGTTAAATAAACATTACGTGAAGCAACAATTATAATTGGTTACACATTTATTAATTCTCACCCCTGTGAAATAGGCAAAAGAGGTTTAGGGTCTGCCTCATCCATCACTGAAATGCAGCCTTCTCTGGGGTGGAACACAGCACCTGTTTCACAGCGCACAGGAAAGCCGTGTAACCACACACAGCGCAGCTGCAGTATAAGGCAGGAAATGAAGCAGGATGCTGTATCCAGTTGAAACTGCAGGGGGAACTTGATGGGCAAAATGTAATGATCAGAGTTGGCATTTGGCCAGGATGCTGGAGTTAACAACCTTGCTCTTCTGGAAACACTTTGAGAAGCCTATAATGCCCAAACAGAATACCACGTTCTTTTTTTTTTTTTTTTTCAAAATGAACTAGTACTGGAGCCTTTTGCGCTACACTCTAGCTCTCTGAGAGAAAGGGATGTGATTTATCTTCAAGCGAAGCCCATCAGATAGTTAGATTTCTGCCTGGCATCGTTCGTTGTAGGAAGAAATGATGAATCCTTAATGAGCTTTACAAAAGACAGAACAGATTTCCCTGCACCTCAATGCATGATACGAGCCCTTTGTTAGATCCCAGAGTGTAGATGCAGCAAACACTGTAACACCCTCACTTTGCTCCAGAATTCCTCTTCCTTGTGCTGTCACAACAAAGAGCTGTCCCACTCCATTTGGAAAGCTGTTTTATTACAGCATGTGCTATGGTAGCATTGGAAGGCCCCAACCAGATTCAGCACTCCATTGTGTTAGGCACTGTACTACGTGTAACTTTTCTGATTCCACTCCATTCGACCACTGTGGAAAGCCAGCTAGCCTGAGCCATTGCCTTAATCCAACTGCACCTTTGTCGCCTGGGGCGGGTTTCCTTTCCTGCAGTAGTACAGCGGGTATTTTCCTGAAGCTCCTTCGTTGTATTCCTGTTAATTTGGTTTACAGCCATCAGAATATTGAATGACACTTTATTTCCCATGTTCACAAATGTGGATGTCTAGGAGCACAGGATGAAAGATTCAGCGAACGGCAGAGCGTGCCCTACCTGCTGTCAGCCGACACGGACCTGGACAGCAAATGATTTTATTTTAATAACTAAATTGCTCCAAGGCCTTTTGCTAAAGTCAGGTCATCCTGCAGGACCCTCCAGGCCCCAGATTGGCAGAGCAGCAAGAACACTTTTTCTGAAGCCCTTTTAAACTGTCTCCCTCCCAGCTCATTTCAGGTGCTGCCAGACTTGAGGGATTTCCTGACACTTCCAATATACTCAAAAAAGCTGTTTGAGTTTCATATCCTCCCCAAGGCTGGGCCATACAAACTCAAATAATCAGCAGGATTTTGCCTCATTGCTTTGCAGGACTAAGCCCTTCCCTTTAGAGATGCAAACACTTCTGCATTTGGCCTTCTGCAAGGATTTCAAAGCATTAAAATATTGATTCATTGGGTTTCACTAGTCCCAGGGAGATGGTGTTATCCTTATTTGACTGATGGAGAAACTGCGTCACACAGATTAGGTCACTTGTCAAGTGTCTTGCAGCAAATCAGGGGCAGAACTTGGGCTAGAACCCAAGAGTTCTGGCTCTCAGGTCTGTGCTCTAACCACTAGGTGATGTTTCCTCCATTAGGTAATACCAGCTCTAGCTCGGAGAAAGAGTTCTCCATCTTCTTGCCCCACCAAATTCAAATTTAAACAAAATTTTTGACCAGCTCCAATAATAATCTGTCTCCCTGCCTGGAGAGCTGCTGTTTGATTTCTGAAGAGACCCAGGCTTAACCCGAGGCTCCTGACAGATGACGGGGCTGCCCTCTGTCGGCCCTTCTAAATCCTCTCGTGGGAATTAACTTTCAGTTGACAACTGACATCCACACGACTTTCTTTCAGGCTTTGCAAGCTGGCCAACAGGAGGTACCAGAAATCAATAGAGCGAGCTTGTCCATGCAGAATTTCCAGTCAAATTGGGCAGGTTCTGGTAGGTGTGGGTCAAGCCACTGCATTGGTGGAAGGATGGAACAGGCCACTTGGCTAGCCCTCTTCTGTCTTTAGTGGGTGGGGGCGTGGTCTTATGGGCTACATATAGGAATCAGGATCTCCTGAGTTCCATCCCACCTGGCCACTGACTACCTGGGGAGGGATAGCTCAGTGGTTTGAGCATTGGTCTGCTAAACCCACGGTCATGAGTTCAATTGTTGAGGGGGCCATTTAGGGATCTGGGGCAAAAATTGGGGATTGGCCCTGCTTTGAGCAGGGGGTTGGACTAGATGACCCTGAGGTCCCTTCCAACGTTATGATTCTATGATACCTCTGTGACCTACGGCAAATCACTTAGGCACTTAGGTTCAAATCACTTAGGTTTCCACATCTGTAAAATGAGGCTAATGATATCTATCCTACCACCCAAGGGTGCTGCTGAGAGGCTAAGTTAGCTAAGAAGAGCACTGTATGTCCTTGTTTCTGCACCTCCACTGGGCCTGGGACAATCAAAGCAGCCTAAGGGAGCTGGGAACTCTGATCCTATCGAATGCCGATAGGAAATGGGTGTGTGGCCCTTCGTCCCTTTGAACAGGCCAGCCCAGGTGCACTATGCCTAAAATAGAGCCCATGGCTAACATCAGGCAAAGCTGACAGTGGCCTTCAGTGTGTGCACTAGAGCCCCAGGTGTTGTGCCACCTCGTCAGCACAATTAGCTTGTCAGGCCAAGGGCGCGGGGCTGCTGGGTAACTGACAGTCCCAGCTAAAATGTGTCACTTCCGTTTTTCCTGGGAAGTGATTGGTCTCAGAGTCAGCTCATCTCGGCCTCTTTGTTACGTGGCTGCATGTAATTAGGACAGGTGTTTCCGTCTGTGGAAAGCCTGGAGAAAGTTTTTTGCATCTTCCCGCTTCAAAGCAAATGGCACTAGACTGGTCTGGATAGCTCGGTCTGATTTGGGAGCGGGACGAGGCGTGAGGAGTGTTTGAGTCTCGTGTCTATGCCCAATTTCTTTTCTTCTTTTGTGTTCCTTGGTTTGATTCGTGCAAACTTTGTCCCCCGCAGAGGGATTCCTTGAGGGATAGGCCTTGCTCAGAGAGGCACCTCCGTCTCCATAATGCCACCATGCCTTCTAGACACTTTCCCGGCGCTAAACAGATTCCTGTCGGCATGTTATTTGGATCACTCATGCTATGTGTCGCTTCCATATTTTTCCCCCGTCGCTCTAGTTTTGGGTGATGTACGAGTCTGAGTAATATAGCTGGCTTCAAAGAACTGTTTTGTATTCAAACTGCTCCTTTTTGTGTCCATCCGTCTCTTGCCTGCCTTTTTCTATGATCTATTCCCCTTCGGGACTCCGTGCTGCCTGCCAGGATCACCAGTTTTCCTCCCCTGCACCCTTTGCACTGATGGCTAGTATTTACCCAAGAATTATATTAGGATTAGCCTTTGATAAATTAACCAATTACGGTCAAGCTCGTTTAAGCTGTGTTTAGCTTTTATGCCCCGTTACAAATGGAGAGAGACTGAGACCTTTGGCCTCTCAGTAGGAGGTGATAATCTTAGTTGGTATTAGTGCATCTACTTAATTAAAAGGTTTCTTAATCGTATTGTGTGGAGGGACTCGGGTAAGGGGATTTAGATGGTTTAGGGGATTGGTAACAGGATATGGGCCCCTTCGCTTCTAGGTGATTAGTTCAAGTGGAGCTCGTGGCCAGAAATGGTCAGCATCTTGTCTGATCAGTGGCCCATGTGAAAGAAATGTCCTCGGTGTCATTTCCGGTTAATCTGAATTTCCTATCTCTGGACAAAATGGTATGAATGAAATGAGGCTGATGGATGCGCTCTCACGGTTAAGGCACTGGATGGGACTCGAAAGATCCCAGATTAATTCCTGTTTCTGCCACCCACGCCATGTGTGACCCTTAGACAAGTCACCTTGTTGTTCTGTGCCTCAGTTTCCCATCTGTTCAAGATGCCATTCAAACTGTCTTTCTCCCACCCTGGGTATTGTCTGTTTGGCCTGCAAGCTCTTTTGGGGCAGTAGCTATCTCTTGCTGTGTGTGTACAGGGCCGAGCATAACAGGACTCTGATGTCCTCCTTTCGGGCCTTGAAGTGTGACCACACTAGAAATAAAGTCTTGCAACAGGAGGAGTTTGCACAAGTGAACAAAAAATGGAACAGGT
The DNA here is from genome assembly GCF_009764565.3 of Dermochelys coriacea. Classification (NCBI taxonomy): domain Eukaryota; kingdom Metazoa; phylum Chordata; order Testudines; family Dermochelyidae; genus Dermochelys; species Dermochelys coriacea. Next base: position 16,080,297 of record NC_050085.1, on the reverse strand, counting down.
TTTCAAGCCTTTTTGCCTCCTGCATTCTCCAAATGACGTGTGGCGGCCAGGATAGCGTGGGACAAGGGGCTGTTTCCCTATAGTAATAATAATTAATCAATAAATCTAATCTATATTTTAAAACAAAAATATTGCTCCTATTTTTGCCTCTTTCTGTTGAAAATAAAGTTGGAGCAAAACTGGACCCCTTAATCTGAAATCCCCAAACGTCAGGAGTTAGTTTTGAAATGGAAGCTGGGTCCAAACCGCTTCTGGTTTGATTGTAAGCGTCCTTTATCCAGCTATGGCCCCTTCCACCCAAGGGCCACAAATTCATTCATTAATGTTTGTAAATTAATTTAACCTCGCGCCGGCCTGAGGGGAAAACCTGAGGTATGGAGAAATGAAGTGACTCATTTAAGGCTGCACAGAGTCCCCAGCAGAGCTGGGAATTGAACCCGGATTATCTGATTCCCAGTTATGTGCTTTAACTGTGGCTTTCTCCAACGCTAGCAAGGTTCTATAAAGATGGAAGTGTAGCCCTTGTTTCACCTGGCTCTACCAACAAAAAAAAAAAGTGTGTGGGGGGGGGCGGGGTGATGGGGAGTGGACTGAAAGAATAGGGAAATGAAGGTACGAGGCAGCTGGATAAATCAGACTTGGTTAGTAGAAGTCTCCAACTTCAAACATCCTCCAGTGTCCCTCAACATAAGGCTCTGAGTTAGGAATGAGGGAAAAGAGGGGAACCCATTTGTTTAGCTCCAGTGTATCCATTACCTGATTGGCTTACTCTCAAAAGCCCTGATTCTGCATGTGCAAAAGCCCATGGGAGTTTCATCCGCTGAGTTTGGTGGAACAGGACTGGACCCATGTGTCTTTTGTGTAACCCTAATATCCCTGCTATCCATATACACAAGGCTTCCTCCCGTTGATAGGAAGTTGAAAATAAGAAGTGGCGGTGTGGTGGGGATCTGCAGAATTTATACACCCTTGTAATGAGAATGGAATGTATAAGCCTCCGACACACCGGGCTGTGTCTAGCTGCTTGTTGTTTGTGGTGAGAAGATTGATTGATTGATTGCTGTAGCTTTTCTTCAATTACCTGTTTTCACATGAGCGTTCTACATTGAGTCCTTTGCATCCTTCCCCGCTCCCCTGACTGGCTGCCTGCCTGCCAGCAGCCTGTAGCTTCCGTGAATGCAGATGTCGGTATTAAAGGAGGTTTGAACGCAGTCGTTTATAGCAACGTTGTTTTACAGAAGATTTCCAGCCATTATGGACTATTGAGAGCGCACAGCCTGTGAAGCAAAAAAACAAAAACAAAAAAAATGCCCCAACTCTTCAGGGATCCTCTGGATTTTTAAACTGACTGCCATTTGTTTCTGCCTGTCTGAGGATTTTATGGCACTGTTGAGGAATGACCTTGACATTTATAATGGAAATGGGCCTAAATCACAAAACTCAGACCCAACTCGGGATTTCATGTCTACCTCCTAAAGTTCCCAGGTGTTCAGGCAGGGGATTTTTTTGTATAAAAATAAGGACTAGCCATGGAATTGGATCTGGACCCAGATTCTGAATTTTTTTCCCTGTGTTCAGGGGTGTCTGTGTAACAAACCATGGCAGTGTGCATACAGCTGGGATTCAATCCTCAGTCTTCAGCACTTCTCGCACAAGCGCCTGCCATGGGAACTGATGGAGCAACTCCTTGCATTTGGGCCATGTGATTTTGCAGCCTTTGATTTTCCTTGTGAGCATGGGGGGTTGATTGAACCCGTCGTGTAAAGCGGTCACTGAAGGCAGGGTGTTCTGCAGAGACCCCCAGCGCATTCATGTGCATGCGTTTCCGAAGGGTTCCTGAAGGCCTGGGAGGATTACAGGGGTTTTGTTCAGTCCCGATGACCTGCTGAGGGTCACAAGTTTCCATCTGCAACATCCTTTGGGTTTCCTAAGTCTCTCAAAACACGCTCCCCGCCCAGCAATGTTGGTCTTGCTTTGAGTCAGCTGCAGGTTTGTGGGACTCATAAGGGCTTTGCACAAATCCCTACAAGTTCCAATTTCACATTCGGACCCAAAGTGATCCAGCTTTTGTGAAAGGTTGGCAAAGAGCCATCAAAATCCAGTGCCAAGCAGTTCTCTCTGCCTCTAATCTATCTAGACATTCATAGGGTACCTATCAAGGGGGCAGCTGAGCGCCTTACGTCAGGGCATGGAAACCTGTATGGGTGTATCTAATTCTCCCTTTTATTCTATTGCAGCTGGTCCTGGCTGAAAGCTCCCACTCCGACACGGGCTCCCAGTGCGCTGAAAGCCACACGGACCTCCCTCCTCCCATCGAGAGAACGGGTGGCATCGGAGACTCACGGCCTCCTTCATTTCAGTAAGGCCAAGCTATTCTTTCTAATCAAGGGATGCAAAATACTTGACTGGTTCTTCCCCCACCTCTCTGCCTTGCCCTCCCCCAGCTCTCAGTTCCCTGTGTTAGGTGGTTCCTACCTGTTTTGTTTTATTGTTTTGATATTGCTGTGCTCATTGGGGAATAAAAGTGGGGATGGGAAGAAAAAATGTGATCATTAGAGTGAAACTATCTTATTGCTCGTCATTTCGAAACCCACCTTGGGTGGGGGAGAAGGGGAGGAATGTAAATGCTTTGTGTGGCATGTGGATGACAACCTTTTATTACCGTGTGCCATATAATTATGTAGCATACACGGGCAGCAGACCATTATTATAAAGAGCAACAATTTGCATAAGGAATAATGCTCCCCACGCTATCACCCCGACTGTATGGAATGCAATGTACGTTGGTGGAATAGCAGCCTCGTTACCTGCAGCTCTACATACAGGGCCAGATCCTCCCAGTGTAAATCCAGAATGACTCCCATTGATTTGAGTGGGGACTGAGAGCAAGATCCAGACCATAGTGTATGCTGTTTTAAAGTATCCAGTGATCCTTCTGATCTGTTCCAGGGAACAGCAAGTATTTTCCCCCAAAGGCTAGCTGTGCTTGAGAGCTGAGATTCTGCCCTGTAGTTTTAGATTGGGGCCTGAACTGAAACCCCAGATCAGTGCAGTCCTGAATTTGGGATCTGAATTTTGCTATTGGTTCCTTTTCCTGTAACCCAGTGAATCCAGCTCCCAAACTCAGACTCAAAACTGCCACCCTGTGCACCAGTCCTTTGGGGTGGTTGGAATCTGGATATGAATCTTGGATCTCAGGCCCCTCACCACTTGTCAACTGCATGAATTATTCTCACTTCTGACGTGTGTATAAGTGCTCGACAGGTTAAACCGATGGGAAAACTGATGCACAGAGAAGTTAAGTGGCGTTTTCCCCAAGGTCAAGTTAGTATCAGCATCAGGACTAGAAAGCAAAGTGCCAGAGTCCCAGACCCATGCTCTAACCACCGAGCCACACTGCCTCCTAGAAGTGCAAATAGAACCCAGGAATTCTGATCCCCCTCCCCCCTTGCTCTGACCACCAGACCACTCTGCCTCCCTTCAGAAAAACTGAAATCATCAGTCTCTAGGGCTGTCAGTCCCAGGCTCACCTAGCTCAAAATTCAGTGCTGTTTCTCTTGATATATTGACCAATCCGGCCTAATCAAGTGAACCACCCTCTGCATGAAACCCTTGTGTTTGCCTATTTTATTTGCTCGGAAGCCAAGTGAGCTCTTGGTGCCTCTGGCCTCTCCTTGTCCCTGGCAACCCAGATGACCTGTGCTCGGTGCATTGATGCTGATGCCTGGACATCTCTCCACTTCGCTTCTTTGGCAGGCTTTGTGCTGCCAGGCCCAAATGGCAGGCAGCCCCTGGCGCAGAGAAGTTAACAGCTGTTCCATTTGTTCCAACCCTGCCCTTTGCATTTGGCTCCGCACTGGTGACATTAACAGGTTCCCAGTAAGGATGCGGAGGGGGAGCTGAACCCCAATGCTTGTGAGCCGGTGGCTCAATATTCAAAGAGGCAAACCCAGTGTCCTTTCCCGCTGTTCTCACGTTCCCTCCTCCTTCCTCCACCCCTGCTTTCTGGGATGTCTGTGGCCTGGGTGAGCCGGTTATCTGGGCGGGGGCTAAGCACCAAGCTGCATTCTGGAGGGGACAAGAAATCCCAGGGAATGCTCACCTGGCCTGCGTTTCTTGCCAGGGTTATGCTGCCCTCTTGTGGCCAAGCTTCGCTTTCCTTGTGGGCGAGTAGCCTGTACGATTGCAGTCACATGACCTGCTAGCATAACTAGTTCTTTTCTTCCTGACCTATATATAGAAGTACGTGCTGGTTTTAGAACGCTTTAACTGTGCCTTCAAAAACACCCCCTCAAACTCGTGGCACAGGGTCAGGCGTGCAGCACTCTGTTTTACCCCCTGTGTTTTAAAGATGCCGTTTTATCCAGCTGTGCTCTTCTTTTGCACCTGCTGCCATCTGTCGAACTCCCAGAACTTTGTCAATGGGGCGTCATGCTTCCCAGCGCCCCTAGGAGGTAGGGACTGATATCCCCATTTCACAGCTGGGCAAACCGAGACACAACGAGGTGACGTGGCTTGCCCAAGGTCTCACACAGTGAGTCAGGCAGAGAAGCTGGGAGGTCCTGGCTCCCAGACTTGTGTTCTGACTACTAGACAACACTTGCTGTCGCTGCACTTGGAGGCGTTCAGCCATCTGGCTGAACAAACAGCAGTGTGGAGAAATGGGGGATGGAGAAGAAATGCAAGCGCTTGGCTTTCTTGGGCCAGTGGAGCAAGGGCCTAATGAGGGTATGGTGGGGCGGGCGGCAATGGGTATACATGAGGAGAGGGGACTGCCAAGTGTGTGGCCCATCATTGTGTATGCCTGTTCCTGCTGCCGGGAGTGCTGGCCCTGGCTGGGGTTGGCCTCGGCAGACAGGGAGAATGCAGGAACGTTGGCCAGCCGCTGAGGACAGGGTCCTGGGAAGCAACGTGATGGGTTGGTTTGAAGTTGGTAGACGAGTTGTTTTAAAGCCCAAGTTCTTCCCCTGAAGTCTGATGAGAGGTTTGCGGTTCAGTTCAGTCGCAGCCTGTAATTGACAGATCTCTGCACTTGCACTCTGCCTGCTGGCCTGGGATCGCCCTTTCATCCCAGGCCAGCAGGCCTCTGCAAGGGGAGGGCTTTTTAGGGTAGGAATTGCTTCCCCCACCACTCGATACCTGTGTTGGTTCCTTTTTCTATTTCGTAGTAGTAGATTTTAAGTATATTTTAGTATAACCGCCGCGGGCCCGATGTCTATTGCTTCTCTTCTCCCTCCTTTTTCTGGTGGTGGTTGTATTTATTAATTGCATCACCCAGGGGCCCCGACTGTAGATGAGGGCCCCAGTGTGCGAGGTGCTGTACAGTCACAGAACAAAGACAGTCGGTGCCCCAAAGACCTTATGATCCAAGTATGAGACGAGAGGAGATGGATTCAAGTCGACGGATGGGTTGGCAGGGAGCACAACGAGATAATACTGGTCAGAATGATAAACAACACACCAGCTGCCGCCTCATTGCTGTAGGGTTGGTTTTTTTTTTGTCCTATTCCCAACCTTTGGATTTATTTTTGGCTGGATTCAAAAAGGTTATTTTTTTTCTGATGCTTTTCATTGTATTTGAATGCAGTTGCTTGGCACCATGAGTAGCTCAGTGAGGGCAGAAATAACCCATTGCTTTTGTGTGGTCATAGTTCAACTGCCTGGTGGACAGTCCAGTGGTTAGAGCTCTAATCTACAACCCCGGAGAGCTGGGTTCAATTCCCTGCTCTACCACCGACTTCCTGTGTGAACTTGGGCAAGTCACTTAGTCTTTCTGTGCCTCAGAGCTTGTCTACACTACTGTTTAAATCGACGTAACTTACATTGCTCAGTGGTGTGAAAAAGCCACCTCCCTGAGTGACGCAAGTTAGATCGACTTAGCGTGGTATGGATAGCGCTCTTAGTGTGGTATGGATAGTGGGAGACGCTCTTCTGCCTCTCATTGAGGTGGAGTTATTATGCTGAGTGCTCTCCCATTGGCATAGCCTGTCTTTGCCAAACGCACGACAGTAATCCTGCCCGGCTTCACAGGGTAGGCTGTGAGGAGCAACACACTAAAGATTGTGAGGCACTCGGATACTGTGAGAGAGGAGGCTATACTAATCTTATTAGAAAATGATCACCTCGAAGCTTTGACCAGAACCTGGCACTACAAGCTGGGATTGCTTGCTCAGAGGATATAGATTGGCATTGCTCCAGTCACATCAATGGAGCAATGCTGATTTACCCCAGTGGAGGGCCTGGCCCAGTATCCCTGCCCTCACATATCCACAGTGTGCTCCTTTCATGTTGGCAAGTAAACCCGACCTCCCAGCAGTGAGAGAGGAAGCCAGCAGCGTTGCATTTCCTGTAAAGATTTCTCGGGCAGCCTTTGAGAGTCCGATCACCGGCGAGCTGTGTAGCGACGCATGGTAACTGCCTGTACTCACTAGATGGTGCTGCTGAGGTTGACTGATGAAGGCCTGGAAAACCTGCTGATGCCCATCTTTGTTTAGGGACAAAGGAAGGGAATATCTTCCATGAGGAATCTTTCTTTTCTCTCCTTTCTCTTTTCCCCCCACCACCCCGTGATAACCGGACCTAAAAGAGAAAAGCATCCCAGGGGGGATTGTGGCTCAGGACTGAGGCATGGTGGCACAGCTGGGGGCGTGCAGGACCGTAGCAGCAAGAGGAACTGTTGGTCAGGACTAAAACACCTCAGCAAAGAGGCGTTGGGGGCCCACTTACTCAGGTTTGGAAGCTGCTAGCGTGGTCCCTTCTGAATTTCCACCCTGAGGAAAGTCCATAGAGATCTTGTGGGTTTCCTGCTCTCTTTCAGTCGTCCCCATGTGGGTTTGAGTGAGGAGGATTTGATGCAGCCTTTGATTGTTGTCCTGGGTTTCTCGATACGGAAAGAGAGAACCGCTGAGGCACCAGCCTTTTCTCCCTCAAAGAATTTTAATTTTTACGGCTCCTGAGGAAAAGAACTAGCATCAGCGCTGAGCAGCGTGCTCGAGTCTCTTGAATTCCCTTTTCCTGCGCTTTCTGTTTGAAGTGCCCAGCTCATTCTCGCAATAGAGACATGCACACATGTGAAACTGGCAGGGCATCTCCTGTGTTTCTTCAGCCTTAATGAGAAGCTGGGGGATTCCTTCCGCAGCATATGCTGTTTAAGCGATTTCTGGCTGTCAAGGATCAGCTTTAAGTTGTGCACTATTTTTACAAAGCTTGGTGTTTTGGTCGATTTGGTACTGCTTCTGTCTCTCTTTCTCAGCGTGTGTCCTGGTCTGCGGCGTAACTGCCGAGATCTGAGAGGCATCTCTGGAGATTATTGCTAGTATTTAGCATTAACAATCTTTTCATCCCCTGGTCTGAAAGCACTGTGCACAGCTGGGTAAACATTATCTCCCATGCACAGATTGGGAAACAGGAACGGATCGATTTAAATTCTTCTCTTGAGGTAGTGGTAGGATTGGGATAGAACTCAGATCTCCAGAGTCCCAATCCGGTACCTTATCCACTGTACCACACATCTCTCTGTACTATGGTAGTTAGGAGCAAACTCAAACGGTGCAAAGTTTTCTGTTCCTCAAAGTATCCAAATGTTAGGATGCTTCTCTGAGCCTCTTTGGTGCATGTAAAGATTGAACTGGTGGCCAAATTTCATTTGGGGACCTAATTCCCTTCCCCATGGGGCATATGGTGGGGGCTAAAAGGAGTTTTTGCCTCTTCCTTGGAGCATAGAGCAGGAGCCGGCTGTTGCTGGATGGGTGTATCTTCAATGTTCAGTTTCCTGTGATTCCAGGGAGAGAACATTGGGCTCAGACGGGTGGATTTCAGTCCTCCTTTCCTCTTGTTTTGGGTGGGAAATGGTCTTGTGATTCGAGCACAGGCAGGGATTCCTGACCCCTGGGTTTTGTTCCTGATTGTCACAGACAAATCCTTTAACCTCACTGTGCCTCAGTATCTCCATCTGTAAAATGGGGATAATACTTGCCTATTCCATGTGGAGATTATGGGGCTTAACTAGTGTTTGCAAAATGTCTGAGCGCCTCAGCCGGAAGCTGCTATGGAGTGGCTGAGTAAGATTAACCTGTTTCATTTAATGGTTTCACCCCAACTCACCATGGTATGGAACATAAAACGGAAACCCCCAGGAAAAGAAAGAAAATCATTATTAAATAGGTGTCCATATAATTGGCTTTTAACCCTCTTAAGTGCTCTATACGCTTATTACACATACACTGTTCAACTCCCTTGATGGTCTACAGTAGTTGTATAACAGTTTTGCTTTTTGAATCCATGTAATCAATAGAGCACTTCCATAATGTCATTAAATGTATCCATTTTATTGCATTCTCTGTATGCAATTTATCCTCTCTTGACCTGCTATTAGACTAGAGAGATCCATTCAGTCTCTGATAGGGGCAAAGTGGTGAGTCAGTGTTGGAGCATGTATTGCTGAGATGTAACTAGTGATTTTTTTTTTTTGTCCCTAAGACAAATATTTCATGTTACTGGACTGTCATTCAGCGCGTTGGTGGCAACAACGGTGTTTTTTAGTGGTTCAGACAAGGACCTGGGACTCGAGAGATCTGGGATGTATTTCTGGCTCTCTTTTTAGCCCACATTTTAAAATATGGCCTCTGATTTTGCATGCCTCCATTCTTGCATGCTCAACTTTAGACATACTGCAGCAGGGCCCCATTTTCAGCTGTGATGACCCCCCCCCTCCATCTCCTATTGAGACCAACGGGAGCTGCCAGTGTTCAGCCCTGCTGGAATTCAGACCCTACTGTAGGGTGTCAAAAATTGGACCCCCAAAATTAGCAATTACTTTGTGCCTTATTTTATCTATTGGTGAAGCAAGGATGTTCCATTTGAGATCTTTGGTGAAAAGCACCCCAAAATGCTAATGCAGCAATCTGAGGGAAGCAAGGGGAGACCTACCAGTAGGGCCCTCAACCAAGACTCTGAAGGGTTTGATTCCCGGCTATGCCACAGACACCCTGTGTGACCTGGGCAAGTCTCTGGGGGTACATCTACACTTTGAGCTAGAGGTAATTTGTCTCCTCAAACCTGGAGTTTTAGCTACTGCAGGTATGTCTCCTCGGCTGGAATGTACAGTGGTATGGTAGTCCAGCTCAAAGTGTAGATCTACCTTTAGACTCTGCCTCACTTCCCCATCTATAGGAAGGGGATGATACGGCACTTTCTTACCTCCTGGGGTGTTGTAAGAATAAATCTGTTGATGACTGTGTGGAGCTGGGATACTATTGTGATGATGGCCATCAAAGCAACTACTTAGATACACATGAAATGTAACTCTCAGCTGCATGGCGTGCCCGCAAGCCGGGGCCGCTTGTTTGCAGGGTGGGTATCTGAGGTGACTGTGAGCAGCGACCCTTTCTCAGGAAAGCCATTCCAGCCCCTAGATGCACAGTGGCACATTGCTACCTCAGATCCTGTTTTGTCGGCGTTTTCAGGAGCTACAGGTCAATTTCCCCAAATCAGTCCATTACAATGAGCTGTGGCCTCTGGGAAGCTTTTCCTACTGCCTTCCACATGAGTGCTCCGGTGCCGTTTATGAAACGCAAGAATGATAGAGCCCTATAAAACACATTGAGCCTGAAGGGAGATGTATACAGCCAAGCTACTGCTGTTTGGGGGGGCCGGGGGGAGCTCATCCCCTCTGCCCCGGCCAGCTTCACTTTGGCATTTCCTCAGCAGTGGTCTTGAAACAGACGGTTGCTTGTAAAAGGGGTTACATGTACAGTGCTCTGTATTACAGCCCCAGTGATGGGCTAGCAAAGGCTGCAGTTTGGCTCAGTTATTTAAACCAGGTGTCATGGGCAACCTTACTTAGCTGTATTGAGGAGCAGCCCCCTGAAGGCTAGGATTAGGGAGCCGGTTTTGCTCCCGTTTTGTCTAGATTCACAATGTGGCCTTAAGTCTGAGGCTGAATTCTTCCCTGACTTACATACCAACATTTCCACTGACAATCTGGGCACTGGCATATTGCTGGAGTGGACAAGTGGCTTCTAGGGGCGCTGTCGCAGAAGAGGGAAGCGGAGGGCTTTCAGCCGCCCAGAGATACGCCCAGGGCTTTGGCTTGGTTAAATCCCAACTGGCCCCTTTTCCGCTCTTGCCCCTTGATGTTGTTCACCCAACAAAACCTAACTCCCCCGCTCTCTCCCTTGTGCCCCGATCCAGCGGGGAAAAGGCAGGACATGGTGGGGGAGGTCAGGCTATGGACTGGTGGAGGAAGAAGGAGGGTCTAGGGTAAATTGGCTGCAAGGAATAGAACGTGAATCAGTGCAGTGACTGGGGCCAGTACTTTGGCGGGAATCTGCACTGCTGAATTCAAACGGGGGTCCTTGAGGTAACATAAGGATTGGAGGAGGACATGGTGTTGTCAGGCAACGAGCCTCCTCTCTAATGTGGCAGTGCAGCCCAGAGTGACTGCGAGTCCAAGCATGCTCTAGGCTGCTTCCTCCATTCCTTTGTATCTCACCAATGAATTCTGGGATTTGGGGTCTTCCTAGGCTGCAGGGCTGCCATAAAGGGGGCTGTGCTCAGTTGTGGTTTATGCCCTTTGGCTCCCAGCAAGCTGCTAGCTCCAAACGGGGCATTGCCGTAAAGGTTGGGGACCCATGCACTGTGTGACTGAGCCCTCAGGATGGTGAGCAGCATGGCTCATGGCTACCCTAGGGATACCTGAGAAGGCCAGGGAGTATCTAGCACTCCTTTCAGAATGACCCACCGATAGCCACTTCTCCAGAGAAACACACCGCTGGATTGTCAGCATTACTGGAGTCGCTCAGTCGTACTTGGGACTGTCTCTTGGATCCTTGAGCTGCGGAGAATATTGAGGGGCATGGGGAGAAAGGCAGTTGTGTGTTCAGAGGTAGAAACGTGTGTGAGAACGAATGACCCTTTCTTCAAGAGTCCCTGCACTGTTTTCTCACCTGAGTTAGGCAGGCCCGAGGCGTGTTTGTGCTGCCGCCCTGATGGTCAGGCTCCTGTCCTGGTGCTGTTCAAACCTGGACTGGAGTCTCCAGCAGCTGTGTGAATGTGTAACCAGTCAAAGCTGCCTTCCCGCTGGCCTCTCCAAAGCGTGCCACGGAACTGCTGAGATTCACGTGGAAACCATCCCCTCGCTCATCCCACCATCAAGGTGGTTAGACCATTGGGACCACAATCTAAACTAGAGGGTCTGAGACTGCTTCGTTCAATGGGAGGATGATGCTTTCTGGGCATTCCCAAGGCTGGGAGACCAATCTGTCCCCGCGTCCTCTAGCTCAGCACCGGGGGTGCCCTTGCGAAGCAGTCTGTGGGAAGCTTGCTCTGCTGCTCTCTGTGTTGTACCTGTCCTCTGTATTCATTCTCTGGGGCTGTGAATCAGCTCCCTTCCTGGACACTAAGTGCATTGGCAAGTTTATTTTTAGTGAGGCGGTGTGTGACCCCTGACTGTCTTCTACCCCCTTGTCTCTCTCAGCCCGAATGCTGCCAGCAGTCGAGATGGACTGGACAACGAAACAGGAACGGAGTCGGTTGTTAGCCACAGGCGAGAGAGACACCGGCGGAGGAACAGGGAAGGCCATGAAGACGGTAAGCCCCACGGCCCTTTTATCCATCTGCGGCATCATTCTTTTCTTTCTGGGGCCCTGATGGAGCTGATGGGTTCCTGTGCTTTTAAAAACGATGGCACGTTTGATAAAGCAGCAGTTCTCAACTAGGGGTCCAAGGCCCCTATGGGACCGTGAGCCAGTTTCAGAGGGTCTACTGAGCAGGGCCAGCATTAGTCTCACTGGGGCCCAGGGCAGAAAGTCTAAGTCCTGAGCCCCGCCACCTGGGGCTGAAGCCGAAGCCTGAGCAATTTAGCTTTGTGGGGCCCCCTGTGGCATGGAGCCTCAGGCAATTGCCCTGCTTGCTACTCCCTTAACGCCGGCCCTGGCTTTTATATGCAGCAAACAGTTGTTGTGGCACAGGTGGGTGTGGAGTTTTTATAGCATGGTGTGGGAGGAGGAGGGCTCAGAAGGGAAAAGGTTGAGAACCCCTGTGATAAAGGACAGGGAAGCATGTTAGCAAGCCCGGAGCTCCTGTCCTTTCCTGTTAGCCCAAGCACCCTCCAGTGAAGCGAAGGGGGTGAAGGGAAATCCTATTGCGGAATTTGCACAAATGGCTCCAGTGTTGATAGAAGATGGGTCCCAGCTTTGCATCTGCTTATTATTTACATTGCAGTGGAGACAAAGGGCATTTTAGAGCTGGTCAGAATTTTCCAGATTTCCATTTTTGACGAAAACGTGTCTATTTCCCCCTCCCCCCCCTTTTTTTTTTTTAAAATTAACTTTTCTCATCATTTTGCCCCCTGTGTTTCTAGCACTTTTTTTTTTTTAATACATGTACAGAAAAATCTGCTGGCACTAACTGCACAAGGTCTGTCATTGGCACCCTGCCATTGGCGTTTAGCTGGGGTCATGGGTGTTTATGCACCATATTTTGTTTAGGTAGCCTGTTGCAACTCTCAGCTCTTGGTTTATCTTGGGACACTGCCTTCAGTGCTATCTTAGATTTCCCCTTAGAACTCCAACACCTCAGTGGCATAACTATGCATCTCATCAGACTTGATACTGGTGCTGCTTCTGGACTCAGCCCAAGACATGTAAACCTGTATCTGCACAGCCCTGCCCGTTGTGTGAAGGAGTTGCTCCCCAGTGCATGAAGTTCTGTGTGGCCGTGATGGGCACCGTAAGTGCCAGCTGTAAAATCCCACCTGACCACTAAGGGTCTGATCCAAAGCCCATTGAAGTCAATGGGGATCTTCCCATTCAGCTCGGTTTGGATAAAGCCTTAGATATGTAGTAAGGAAGTCATGTTTTTACATGGCTGTGTGCGTGCATATCATGCACACCCAGAAATTATGGTTTTGAAACATTTGCACATTCAAGGTAAGTGAACTGTAGAATTCCATCCCCTGGTCTCTACTCTACACACCTAAGTAAGCTTAGTTTTTAATTCCTTGCCAGAGGAGCAATGTTTGGCATATCCAGGCTTAAGGAAGGGTTAAGTGTTGTGGCTCATCAAGCGTAAAACTGTCCTGCTTCTGGAATATTTTGCTCTGACATCTCTTGAGCCTGTGTAGGTTTAACTCACAGCCCCACCTACCAAAGTATCTGCGAGTGCCTCCAAACACAAGACCAAAAGGGCATAAATATTGTGTCGGCAACAGGTGTCTTTCTGTTTATTTAACCACCCAACTTGTCAGTGGCTTGGAGAATGAATGAAAGTCCCTCAAATGGCAGGTGGAGCAGAGAGCCGTCTTCACATGGTACCGACTGCAGATTCCTTTGGGAAACCACTGGAAAGGGGGGAATGTTCTAACAATGTTGGGTCAAAAGGTTGTTACTCGAAGAATGTTAAAAGGGCGACGTGTGTTTAACGCTGGTTTATTGTCTTCCTCGCTCCCAATCTCTTTACAAACGACTGCATTAAATATGCCAGTCTGAGCTCGATAAGAAGGAAGTATTAAGAGACGGACCTCTTGGCTTCCTTCACCCCCACTTGCCTGCTCTGCTTCTCTTCTCGATGCTCCACTCCAAAGAAACAGAAGGTGCATGTGGAGTTTGGCAACTCGCTGGAATGTCTCTTCATTGCTGGCTGCCAGCTCTCTCTCTACTGCTAACCTGGCGGGCCCCTCATTTGAGGTCTGACTGGCCCTGGGTCCCACTGGCCCTGATCTGATGCAGGGTGCTGTTCTAGTGCTTAAGCCAGAGCTGTGTGAAACTCAGCAGAACCTCACTGCCTGATTTGGCCAGCTTCAGCCCCTGTGGATTGTGCCTTCCAAGCATTGCTTTGAGATTGAGGTTCACATCCGAAATCTCAAAGGGAAACTTGGCCAAAACTACTTAGTGTCACCTTGTTCTCTACCAGAGCAGCTGATTTCTCACCATTTGGATGAAAAGCCCTTTAGCCCTTTTCTCCGTAGGCTAGGTCAAAATGTAGTTCCCTGTCGGTCTGTCCATCCCTTGCTCATCACATATTATGTAAATGCCTTGTGCTGTCTATCCCTCCAACTGTTTGGTTCCAGCACAGATACCTGCTAGGGTGGGAGGGGTTGGATGTGGTCAGGTCCTTTCTAGCAAACGTTCAATCCTGCAAGCCGCTGGCCAGCTTCAGGGCTTGTTTAGCACCTAGGTGGATCAGACCCTAAGGGCTGTTGACCAAAGAGCTAAAAATACCCCGTGGGGCCCATGTCTGTCTGTTTTCAATGTATGTTGCCCTTTCCATTCATCCATGCCCCGTCTCATTTACTACCCCACCGTAGGGGGAGCATGTGTTTTGGGCCTTGTCTCCCATGGGCAGATGTGTATTATTACAGCTGAGGCTGGCTTCAGCTGTGGGAGAGGGAGTGGAGAGAGTATATGTTTTTTCTCTGCTCAGCTCAGAGGATGTTTCCCCTTCCCCTGAACTTTGTGATCAGAGATAGGTTGGCAGGGCTCCCAGTTGCTGTCTGGAGGGGACGTTTGCTAGACTTGTCAATGCCTGTTTAAATGTCTGGGTCAGAAAGTGGAGAAGAGCTGTGAGGAAGCGGGTGGCTTAGGTTTGTAAGGCTCTGGACAAATTGTTTGGTTTGTGGGCTTCAGTCCATATAGGGTTTGTAGCCTGGAAGTTCAGGTTCAGACAAGGCCCTCTCAAAACTCAAAGCAAATTCAGCTCAAAGGTCACTGGGAGGCTCTCTTTCAGATACAGTGGAGACATACCCCTGATGAGTCTGTTTACCTGTGCGTGACTTTTTTTTGTACATTATAAGCTCCATGGGGAAGAAGGATCCTTGTTTGTACAGTACTGAGAATACCATCAGCATTTAACAAGGGGTAATAATGCCGTGGTGAAAAGCTACAGGACCTTTAGTAACCACTGGTGGTTACTAAAACCTCAGGTTCTTTCAGCTTATCTGGAAGATCACACTGTCCCCAAGAACCATGCTGGGGCAATGATTCAGTCCTGACTCGGAGGGAAGCACGTTACCCACTGAATTGCTTCCTACAGCACCCTGGGTTTTCCTAAACTGACTGACCCAAGTACTGACCTGTTTCAGTGCTACTTAGTTTGCCAGATGTGGTAGGATCACACTGAGAAGCTGTATGGCTGTGAGTTCAGCTGCAGATGGTATTCTTGATCTCCTTTCCTACAGACCTTCCATGCAATGTTGTGTCCGCCACATGGCGGTGGAGTTGAGCCTCCGAGGAGGTGAGTGTTTATGGACTGTGTTCGCTGGGCTGTGAGGTGCCTTAGTGCCTGCCGTCCAGGAGGATCCCATCTGTCCGGTCTGATCACTTTCCTTGGAGGTTTCTCAATAGGTTTGGTGTCAGGGTTGAATAAGGTAGAACAAGGAATTGGGTCTTGTGCCATCCATATTATCCCATCTGTACACAGAGGCATATTCTGTTTATGTACCCCTAGGTATGCCGCATATAAATAGCGTTACGTTTTCTTTGCTGTTGCATAGCCCTGGCCCGGTGAGATTGTATGAGGCCGTTATGTTGGCTGCCTGGTTCCAGCCTTTAGCCTCTTCCCCCTTCAGTATCATTCATTTGCTGCCACATCAATAATTTGTTTTTTAGTTTTGAGAATTCAAGTTTACAAAGAGAAAGTGTCCTTTTTAATGAGGAGAAGTGCTAACCTCTGCTTCCCACCATTCCCTGGGAGATCCATTGATCCTGACCTATCTAATG
This sequence comes from Dermochelys coriacea, assembly GCF_009764565.3. Taxonomy (NCBI): domain Eukaryota; kingdom Metazoa; phylum Chordata; order Testudines; family Dermochelyidae; genus Dermochelys; species Dermochelys coriacea. Next base: position 16,064,581 of record NC_050085.1, on the reverse strand, counting down.
GGCACTCGGATGCATCTTGTTAGGTGTCCTTGAATGCTGCGCTTTTTCGCCTGTGATTTGTAGTTAGCTAAACAAAGCCCTTTTGGGGGCTTGTTTGGATTGGTCACAGTTGTTTGACATACAGTCTCAGGTGGGAGGTTTCCATCTTTCTTGCAATCAAACGGAGTAGCCCCGAGTTTGTTGGGCATTCCTTCTCTTGAGAGTAGCTACCTCCTTATCAGGGACCCCAGATTTTTGGGGGTGCATAGGTGGGATTGGACGTTTGGAGAAATGGAAAGTTCTGCTGCTGTTTTATTTATTTTTCCAATAAGGGAGCAGAATTTATAACGACGGCTGGTAAGAATCAGAGGGGTAGCCGTATTAGTGTGTATCCACAAGAATGAAGTGGGTTGCTATTGCTGGAATGGTGCCATAGGAACAAAAGAATAGCTGTACTACAAATCAGATGTGCTCCATCCACTCCAGTGTCTAGTCTCCAACAGTGGCTAGCACCATCTGGTTCAGGGGAAGGTCCCCGAGATTCTAGAAGAGACCATTCTGGAATAAGGTGCCCATTAGTCAGGGGTTAGCTTATGCCCCGACGCATGAGGGTTTCCATCCTATCGAACGTTACTGGGGATATTCTGGTTATCTGGCTAGATCTTGAACCCTTTCCTGTTAATGGAGGGATGGGCCTGATGCCGTATCTTGCATCCCATCATTCCCTACCTTGGATGGCATCGGGACCTGAATTTTGCAACTCTGGCCCATCACTGCACTTAATGGGGTTTACTTCACACACTGAATTTTCCTATAATAACCCTTTTCACTTAAATAGAGTTTATGCATCTTCACAGGGCTTTACCTCTCTTAGCACATTGCTCATTAATCCTCCTGGAGCCCTGAGGAGGCAAGTGAATTAGAGTGATCACCCCTGTTTTAATGAGGGCACGGAGGCGAGGCATTTGAGGGTCTGAGCCTCCCCCACTGAAGACTATGTGAGTTTTGTGGCAGACTTCATTGGGAGCAGGATCAAACCCTGACTGGCTGGCCTAAGACAATTGTGTACGTCACTGAGCGTGTTATTGAAAAGCAGAAGTTCCTGGCTGCTGGCCCTGTGTTCTGACAGCTAGCTCATACCTTTCCCTATGTGTGTAAACCCCCCTCCTTACAGACCTGTCTTGGTTTTGCTGATATTCCAGCCTGGTACTGGCTAGATGGCAAGGGAGGGGTGGTAGTGGTGCAGGGACCGGACTAGATGACCTCTCAAGGTCCCTTCCAGTCCTATGATTCTATAGCAGGGCATTTTTTTCAGCGTAGTTTGGTGAGCCGATGGCACTGCAGGCGCTTAAACTAGCGTGGCTTTGCACTGCAGTGTAATTAACACCCCCGGAACAAAACAAAAAGACCCACAGAGTGCTAAAGAGGACACTTCCCCCACCCCATAGTGAATTACTGGAGCTGTAATTTTGGTCTCCTTTTAATGAGTCTCTACATGGCCAGATCAAAGACTTCTTGCATTGCCTTATTCCCATAGCAGCTGAGGAACGGCTTGGCCATTATTTCTCAGTGATGAGTGACACACACAGCTCCTGTGCCTGAATTTGGCTGTGAACCCCCATCCTATTGTCTGTTCCACAGCCAAACGCCCCCCCATCCTTTCATTCCAGTAGGCAGAGATGGCCAGAAGGCTCATCTGACATATGAACTGCGTTGCAAAGGGGCTTCAAAATCGATCTCACTAATCGGAGGGGTGTTGGATTCCCCCCCTGCCGCCCTGTGAGACAAATCATTGCAAATTACATCTGCCTTTTAATCTTCTTTAAATGCCAGAGAAGAAGCTGTCATGAGCTGACAAGCCCGGACGGTTGCCTTCAATTGGAAATAAGGCACTGTTCTTGTTTGAAGCACACTCCTTCACATCACCAAGTCCTTGCTCATGCGTCCAGCGTGCTATAAGGAGCAGGACAGACCACTGCGCAAAATAGATAGCCATTTACATAGCATTATGGAAAGGGCAAGGTGGGGAAAACTCCCTGATGCCTGTTTGCTGCCCTCTCTGGGGGTTTGCAACCCCTGAATAGAGAACCCAAGAGCTAGGCAACCCCTCTTTGGTTGTCATTTTAAATTTGATTAGCTCTTGGAATTTTAAAGGACAAGAAAAAATGGTTCATGGATGAGATTATATTTTTGTGAATTCCCCAAAAGTTCTTTGCAAAGTTCATAATGCCATAAACCCATTGAGATTCTCCCCTTCCTCTGCCTGATCTAGCCAACCACTGTGGAGAACGTGTGTCTATTAGTAAAAAGAAGAGGAGCACTTGTGGCACCTTAGCGACTAACAAATTTATTAGAGCATAAGCTTTCGTGGGCTACAGCCCACTTTAGGTATTCATGTGAAAGGTTGAATCCTGCTGAAGAGCAAATATACTCTAGGTAGCAGTGCTTCAGAGAGACTGTAATGCACCTGGCCTTCAGTTTGTAATACAGGATCTAAAAAGGGAGCATTCCTTCTGTCCCTGGGAGGTTCTGTTCAGTGTGAACATTCAGTCAGTTCCCATATTGATGCAAAAAGATAAACGACAGCAGCAGTTACTGGTAAATATGTTCTTTTTCACCTGCAAAATGGACAGATGCAACTCCCCTCAGGCACTTTCGGTAACCCGCAGTTCTCCAGAAATGAAACCATTTTAGATTTTAGGACCAGCAGAGACTCTTACGGTCGTCTAGCCTAACCTCCTGCATAACACAGGACCGAGGATTTCGTCCCGCAGTTCCTCCTTTGAGTCCAACAATCTGTGGTTGAATTAGGGCACGTTCCTCACAGAGAAACACAATCCTGATTTGAAAACTCGAATAAGACTTAAGTGATCTCTTGGTGGTGATAATTAACAGTGTGTTGTCATGGTAGAATTGCTTGTGCGTATTGGGCTGCACGCTCTAGTTCATTGTTTTCAGGATTACTCTTAATACAAGTGCTGCTGTTGAGTTGCTCACACGCATTCGTGGACACACACTGGCCATTCTCTAAATGGATGGTATACCCTCAGCTGAGGCCGGGGACATGCCTGGTAACATGATACTGTTTTTATGGCTTCTTGCTGTTCTTTCTAGTGAAGAATAGACATGAATGGGAGCATTCAGGACTATAGACTTATACTGAGCACCTGCAGTTTCTCCCACTCTGTATAAGAAGGTGTCTTTCCCAACCTGCTTCAACACACGCTCTGTGTACTGTGTAGAGTCAAATGCTGACCCCACTTATGGGGTATGGCTTCATTAGCAATATGATGACAAAGTTCAGCTCAAACTTTCTCCCCAGGTTTAGCTGCCTATACAGTTCCTCTCTCACATCTGCTCAGCCCACACCCTAAATCCCCTCTCACCAGAGAGCAATTTTTGCTTTATATCCAAGTGAGATAAGGAGACCCATACCTCTAATGAGTCAGCCGAACCCACTTAACCCTTTCTCCTCAGGATCAACCCCTAACAGAGCTGGGGTATTATAACATGTGTGTGTGTTATTTAAACACTCTTGTGCATGGAGTTGCTGCTTAAGCCAAGCATTTGGGGATTAATCAATTTGACTGTACCCAACATTCAAGCTGATTGAAAAAATCAGTTGTTTCTCATGGGAACTTTTGTAAACATTTTTATTTTTCAGAATTTCCTGTGAAAATGTTTCAGCTTTTTGAAAAGTAAAAATGTTGGTGTATTTGTTTTCTCAGCAAGTGAAACCAAACTTTTGTTGTTTAAAAAAAACTGGAGAAGTTTCTAGCAATGATGAAAATTTTCTGTGAATGTTTTTGTTTTGTTGAGTAGCTACTTTCATGTATTTTTTTGACAGTATTTTAACCAACTCTGTCCCGTATGTGCTGATAGTAGCCTGGCCACAGACATCCCCATGGTGTATGGCCCTACTCCCCCTCTCCCATCTAAGGGCCACATTCTGCATTCCTTAACAGAGCCAAACTCAAGTTGGTAGGGGAACAAACTTTCCATACGCTCTTAATTTAAATAATACATTATCTGCATTAATTGTAGCTTTTCCCACCATAGTTTACTGCTATCTTATTTTCCAAACTGTGTGTGAGGATATGGGTCTGGCTGAGCCATGAAAATGAATGAATAAAATAATCATGACCTTTTAGCAGATCTGAATGTGAACAAGACTTGTGTGGAGATGTATGACGTGGAGAAAAAGCTTCTTCTTATGCAGGATGTATTAAGTATGCATCTACTGCAATATGTATGGGCATGAAGCCTTCAGCCCTTAGGGAACTCCAACTACAGCAGAATGCTGGAGCATGTCTCCTCAGCAACATGGGCTACTGAGACCACATCAGACTTGCCCTCTGTTTTCTACACTGGCTTCTCACAGAATTTCAAGTTCAGGATCTCGGTTCTTATCGTCAAGGTGCTCCATGGTCTGGGCCCAAGATATTTAAAAGAGCCTAAAGCGCTGGGATGAAAACCATGGTTGACTGTCTTGCTTCTCTGGCACAAGGGAGCTCTCTATTGATAAGGATATAGCTCAGGTCTGTGCACAAGACAGAGTATTCACTGGTGCTGGTGAGAGACACTGGAATGAACTTCCCCACGGACTAAGGACCATCACGCACCTTCCCACCATTTGCTTCAAGTGCAAGGTGCATTTCTTTAACCACCCTTCTGTAGCATAGATACAGAGCAGTGTGTGGGTGCCTGTGTGAAAAACATGCTACCAAAACAAGATTATCTCCTGCACAAGCTTCTCATACCCCACTGTGAGAGGATGAGAGAGCAAACCCATGACAGATGCTACTCACGTTACTTAATGCACTATCGGAAGGTGCTCAGATACTGCAGTGATAAGCATGATATAAAAACCTGTATAGACTAGACTAGTACTGTGTTTACACTCATTTCTAATGTGTGAATAGTTTAAAAAAAATATTAAGGCCAGAAGGGCGCCACTATGATCATCTAAACTGGCTTCCTGCATAATGTGGGCCAGAAAATTTCACCTCGATGGTTCCTGCGTGAAGCCCAACAGCCTGTGGTTGAACTGCTGGGGTATGATATATGTATTGTGTATAGAAATCTTCACTGAGAATATTAAGCCTGCAAAGTTGGGTCATGACTGTACTATAAGCTCCATGCAGGGCAAATCCCTGCATCCATGCAGTACCTCATTGATGTAATTGGAGCTCAGTGTGGTTGCAGGGGGTCTGTCCTTGCAAAGCACATTGTAAGATCAGGGCTTTAATACTCCATCAGGAAAAGTCAAAGTTAAGGTTTCACACACAACTTTAACTCTGCCCCATTGCCCAAAGTAGCTGGGGCAGGCCAGAGATTCCAGCCCTTTTGTCTGCAGTTGCTTCAAATACCAGTTGTGTTTGCTGTTCCTGTAACATTTTCATGTTTGTTTTTCGTTTCTCTTCTGTATCCTGCTACTTGCAGAAGGTTAAGTAAGTCACCTTTTTCGTCGGACATTTTGGAGCAGAATTCTTGTGTCCATGTGTGATCTTATGAAAATCTTCAGGAATGGACAGGCAAAATATTTCTGGTACTTTAATGGGAAAGCTTAATTGGGTCTCCCCTGCCTGAATGATTGTCTCCATAAGTGCATGACTGACCTTGCATAGAGTTCTCAAGAAAAATGTTAAGCCTTGCTTTGCATAAATTGAGAATTAGAAGAGAATTTGGTTACCACACGATCTGTTCCTTGTGCAGGAGATTACCAAAGATCATAGAGGTATGTAGCAGAGAGGAGTTTGTGATTTACTGAATCAGGGAGTGACTCTGGTAACGACACGTGAGCATGTTCCGCTCCCTCCTGCTCCGCACCCACCTCTCATAAATTTTGTTACTATTTGATAGCCTAGAAATCATAAATGGTGTCAGACGTCATTGTGCCTGTGTCTATTCTGATTAAAAAACAAATCCTTCATCAGTTATCAAAGAAATTGCAGTGCTGGGGAAAGTGATTTCTCCCAGGGAATCCGCTTAATTTCCAACGAGTTCATTTTTAAATTGCGTAAAGTGATGTGCATTTAAAGAGGTGTGACATTTGGAAGAAGCAGTCTCCTAGTTGTTCCCCCAGGCCCGACTGGTGCATCAGATGATTTTCCATTGTGGTTGGTTTGAAGAAAGGATGTCCATAAGAGAGCTGGACCAGATGTTTTTTCAGGGAATAGAAATTTCATCGAAAAATGCGTTCCTCAGGGCTCTGAATGTCTTTGTGAATGTGGGTCACATTCAGCAAATAGTTTTGTTCAAGGAAAAAACCTGGGGGGAAAACCCTGAAAATATCATTTCCAAACAAAATGTCCAAAGGAACCGTTTTGACAAGTTTTGAAATGAAATGTCCATTTGGACCGACGCTTCGGTTAGCAGATGTTGTTTGGAAAATGTCAACATTCTGAATGTTTTGTTTGACCCAAACAAAAGTTTTTAGTTCCCTTTAATTCATCGTGAAAACCAAAAAAACCCCACCCCTCCTGGTTTGTTGCCAAACTGAATTTTTCAGATTTTTTTTGTTTGGCCGCTGAACTCAAAAATCCATTCTTCACTCAGCTCTGATCAGCCGGGCCTGCTCCCAGTCTGGCCGACCAGGCCTCTGTGGGGTCAAGGAACATTGTGGAATGTGCTTGTTGACCCATTCAGCAAAGCAGTTATGCACACGCTTAACATTAAGCAAGTGCTTAAAGCCAAATAACATCAATAGGACTAAAGCATGTTGAGTGCTTTGCTGAATCGGGGCCTAAGAGAGCACCCAGCACAGGATGCTGCCTGGGTTGTATTCAGGGGCCCAATGAAGTCAATTGGGGAAGCTTTATGTTGACTTCAGTGGGCTTTGGGTCAGGATTCAGGTGCTGGTAGAGGGGATTGACCCCTTTTCCTTACTCACACACTAGCATGATACATGGAAACAAGATCGTTAATTTCTGGAGGCTCCAACCTTCCAATTTATCTTCCTCCCAACATGCAATTTCAGTTAAGTAATTTTGAAAAGAATAATCCTCGTTAGAGAATGACCCACATCCTCAGATGTCGAGTAACATGATGCAGACGCTAATCTTTGTCTACAGATCCCCCGTGTGTCTAATAAAACGGCTGGAAAACAGAAAGGACAAGCAAACAGCAGTGTGCCCTCTTCAGAGGGATTGCATGATTCTTAGATTGTTGTGCTCCCAAACCAGAGAGTTACCCACCAAGCGCAAAAGAAGAGCGCATTTGTGCTGATGTAGATGTCGTCTGTCTCTTAAGTGAGAGACAATAAAGCCAACTTGCAGACAAAGATGCACTTTGTAAAGCGGACCTGGGCAAAGTTACCTTTTGAATGTGATTTCCACCCTTCCTCCTGCCCCCCAAAGTGCGTGGGGGGGAAGGGTGCTAAAGAAACAGAAATAATTGGTGTGGGGAAAACCAAGAGCCCCTTTGTATCAAACTGAGGCTTTGTATGAGTTAGGAAATGTCTTTCTCCTGATCACCTTTCACTCTAATTAGTAGCAAATCTCTCTCTGGATTTGGCTGCAAATAAAATCACAGGCTGAATGCACTGGAGCTGTCACTAGGGGAGAACCCTGACTCCCCTTGTTCCCTGTCCCCCATCCCCTTTAAAGCAACCAGAGTACTTGATACTAGGAAAAGTTGACCAAGTCCCATTAAACGAGGGGAGCCAAGCTCTTAATTAGAAGTGTGGGAGGTCTGCTTGGCACAGGTTCTCGGGACCCCTCGCTGACTAGGACAAAGGTCCCACGTCCATTTCCCGAGGAGGAGCGAGAAAAGGGACCGCAGAACGTCTAATTAGGGAGGTAATTAAGGGACAAGTTTTCATGGGCATTCAGAATGTTTTATAGCTGCTGCCGTTTTTTGACAAGTCTACAGATGTCAAGTGTCGGCGCAATTGTTTCGATGATGAGTTTGCACTGCAGTGAAATGAACCATTGTATGGACAGATCAAAATGCTGGGTCAATGGCCTGTGCTTTGGGAGATGCCTGGCATTTACACTCAAGGCGCTGTGAATGGTTGGGAAGAGCGATTGTTCCAAATTTCCTGTAGCCGCTACAGCATGACTATTCTTAAGCCTTGGGGAGAACCATGTATCTGTATTCCCAGTGCCCTTTGTTCAGGCCAGTTGTAATGGAAACTTAAACAACTGTAGTTTTCTAAAAAGAGCTTTGCCCAACCATCTCTGGCTTAGTTTGATTATTCTTCAAGATGTCACCATGCAAAAATCAGGCATGGTCCATGGGTAATTAGAATCCAGACCAAATAGGTACATGTGGGAAATATTTATGTAGTTATTTCAAATGCTATTTGCTTTGGTAGGACCAACAGTGTCCCAAACTATCTGATGTACTAAGGACTGTACTGACACAGTTCTATTAGGAATAAGGGGCGCCAGGAAAGTCTTCATTTGTAAATACCATCTGTCAGCTAGTTTTACACATTTAGATGCATATAATAGCATTTGATGGTCTGATTTCTTTTTTCCCACCCCAGAGGTGCTGGGAACCTGCAAGTGTTGTTTTCACTTGGAGCTACAGATGCTCAGGATCTCTGAAAATCAGACCCAGAGAACGTCTTTGTGGATGTAGTGCTCCTCTGCTGAGAAATATTGCCTAGCACTAAAAGCAGGGGGCTGGGTATTGGGATTCCTGGCTTCTAACTGTTCTCCTGCTGACTTTCTCTGGACCTTGGGCATATCCCTTCATTTCTCTGGGCTTCGCTTTATCCATCTGTAAGATGGGGATAATGACGCTTGACCTGGGATATTGTATGAGATTTAATTGACGTTTACAATGTGTTCTGTGATTTGCAGCTGAAAGGCGATGTATGTAAATACTGAACCATGTAGGCAAATCTATTAAGGTACAGAAAGTGGATTGGAAACTAATCTTGTGCTGTAACATTGGGAAGGGATATTTGTTAAAAGGGAAGTTATGTTTTCCTGCCTCCAGCTCATCTTCCAGGGCAAGTTAAGACTAATTCAGCACTGGGAAGCAACTGCTCACGAGCAATTGTGTTTCTCTGTACATTTCCTTTGACAAATAGATGGATTGGTTACTCCTGTTTGAAGGAAAAGTCATTGGGGGTAAGTGATTACATTCCCTTGCCAAACCAACACTCACTCAATTGACACTGGTGGCCGTAATGCTCCAGGATCAATCACACGTATGTCCAAGGACTTAGTGCTGCCGAGCTACAGTAGGTTTGTTTTCAGGTTGGCTTCGTTTTTAACGTGGAGGCAGCTTGCTGCCGCTTGGGTCTGTTCACAGCTGTCGTGAGTTGCCTTCTGTGTAAAGGGGCATAAAGTCTTGCATGGGCTACTCCCGCGGCTGGTCTGCGTGCTTGTCTGTGAGTCTGTTTGATGTATGAGGGAAGGAAGGAGCCCGTGATTGCGTCATTGTCGTTGTGAGTTTGTTTTATTTGTCTGTGTTGCGGCAGCTGCATCCCCATCATGTTAGGTGTTGTGCAAACGCAAAACAGAGCCCTGAAGAGCTCCCAATCTAAGCACAAGAGAAGAGATGGCAGGTGCATACAACACACAGACAAGCAGGGAGCACACCGTGGCCATGAGACACTAATACTCACTCTTCTCCCCTTACCTGCACAGTAAGGACTATGTCCTGTGCTCACAGGCCGGGACCCAGCTGCTGGAGGGGCGGTGGTATGTGTTGGTAAAGTGGGAACGGATTTCAGTGTCTGTCTATAATTGATGGAAGACCCCTTGAATAGCTAGAGCTGTGGCGCTCTGTCACCTCCTATTTGAGGTTTAGGTTTAGTTGTGATTTCTGTCAGGCCCAGCCTCCCTGCTCTTCTACATGGTGCTAATGGAGAACTTTTTATAACTTGCTGGTGCAAATGCCTCTCCTCTGCTGCCCCTGTTCAAGGCTTGTTTGATTCCATACTTTGAAGTGCTTTGTCCCTCAGGGTGAGAACTTCTCAGTTGTTGATGAAAGCCAAGGAGAACGCACTTTAACCTCCCGAGTGATGCCTTCTCCTAATCGTCGTGACAGATTAAAAGGTTCTTGTCTGATTGTCTCAATGGATTCTGGGTCCTCCAGTGACGCAATAGGAGCCCTTGGTCAAGGAGGGTAGAAAGTCCCTGGCCATTAGTGGGTTAGGCATTGAATTCCCAGATGGATAGTGGGTACAAAGGAGACAGAAACGGCATGATGTGTTTGTGGCTGGGAATGGCTGAGATAAAGGGGTGTGATTCTCATTTACGCTTAGGGTTTGTCCACATGGGAAAATTGTCCCAGTGATACAGACAGCATTATACCAGTATAAGCCCCATGCAGACATTCTTATTTTGGGTTTTTTTGGTTTAATTTAAACCCCTTCCCAGGGAACATAATGAAACCAGAAAAAACGCACCATGGATGTGCATGTGCATGAGAGATACTGGTGTAACTATAGCTATTTACAGTCAAACCTGAGGGGATACTGTAAAAACTCCAGTGTAGAGAAGACCTAAGGTCCATTTATTCCACTCTGACAGTGTAACGGTGCCTTAGCGTGGGAGCATATTATACCTGCCCCCACTTTACACCACTTTGATAGCGTAGAGCGGCTTCAAAGGGGACTTGGTGTAAATGAGAATCAGGCCCCCTGGGTAAAAACCTCCAGATGAAACGTGTATTATTGTTTTGCCAAAACTAACAGGCTTCAAATAGGAGGGAGGTGAGTGACAAATGACAGCAGGAAGCATGTTCTGTAGTAAACCAGTGATGGACAAACTACAAGCTTGGCATTCTTGGTTTTGACTGAGTTACCCGGAGTGTGGCTGCTTACCTGAACGATCAGTGCCTCTCTGATCTGCAAACTCGGGCTGGAAGCCTCTCTCTGGAGCAGCCGTTCAACAGTTCCATTTCCAGTCCCAGCCAAAGCCCAGCTGTGCGCTGGCTGCTGCAATAATGTCAAGCCTCAAGGGGTAAAAAATGTAATGAACTGTTAGAGAGCTGAAAAGGGGTTCCTTACCGGCATGGGTTTGGGAAGGGGGTGGCAATCAGAGGTTCTTAACTTATTCAGACAGGTTCATCCTAACAATTATTTGTCTACATAGCATCATAAACACGCCTGGCACTTAACAATGCTGACCCAGCTTGAGAAGTTTAAAAGCCAGGGGCGGGAGTAGGGGGACCAGACAGCAAGCATGAAAAATTGGGACAGTGGATGGCGGGAGAAGAGGAGGGGGAATAGAAGTCTATATAAGAAAAAGACCCAAAAATCAGGACTCTCCCTATAAAATCAGGACATCTGGTCACCCTAGGCTGGCATCTCAGATGATGCAAACTAATATTGCTCACTGACACGACTGGAGCTGCGGCATTTTGTCCCAGCTGAGGATCTGGCTTCTGCAAGTTTCCGTTTCCAGGGTGGGAGTTCAAAAGGGAATCTGAAGATGACAGTTGCCTAGAAGATCCAAGCCTGTAGCCGCTCTTAGCTATTTAGCTGGGCACACTCTGCTAATCCGAGGACAGAACAAGCCTTTCAAGTTTCCCCTCTCATGTTTAATTACTTTCCATTGAGTTTGTCTTTGATAAAATGCCTCTAACTTAACCTTTCTCTAGAGACTTACGGGTGGGGCTATGCAGGGGGGGGCATCTTTAGTCCTGGCTTATGGACTTGGCCTTGTTTCCCTTCATAATTATTTTTTTTTCAAGCAGACACTGGTCTGGGAACAAGCACACTGCTCGGCTATCCAGCACTCCTGGCGCCATTGGTTTGAGAGAGAGCTGCCCATTAACAACATAATCTGCTCTTTAACAAAGTGAATTCTGACTCTGAAGGGCTGCGGAGCGGATTGGCAGAACCATTTCGATCCCCCAACCCCAAATGGAACAGGCTTCAAACCCTTAGAACCTAGCGGATGAGTTACTCCTTTTGATCACCTCCCCTTTCGCCCCTCAAAATGAGCCAGGCCTGCCTTACTGCTCTGCTTTCCTTCCTCCTCCTCCCCTGCCACCCAACCCCCATTGAAGCCAATGGTTCAATCCCGTTTACCTGGGTTAGCAGCATTTTTTACTCCCCATCTTATTTCACTTGCAGTTTTATGATGGCAAAGCGGGAAAGATGCTGCACTGACAATAAACCATAATAACCTGCTGAGGAATGCCCCGGTTGGTTCCACCACCATAGATGTTAGTAAATGTGTCTGCTATGTGGTGCGCTTGTTAAATGTTTTAATAGTTGCTATTTAGGCAATGCAGTAACAAGTATTATACTGAATCTTTATGCTCTGGCCTACGTCGGCTCTGATTGGCCTCTTCAAAGGAGCCTAAGATTGGGTGTCTACCTCCTGAAAATCGCATCCGTGATTGGTGGATCTCAGTCTTTTGCCTCTTAGACTTGGATACCCTTGAGACCTATTCATGAAAATCACTATTTAAGAGCTAGGTAGTATTTAATTATTTAGTTCTAACTGGCACTCGCAGGTCTGACTGGTGCACAGTGCCATGATATTTTGGGACTGCCAGCTCTGCCTTGTGCATGAAATGTGTGAGCGGGTGAGATCACCTGTAGGTAGGGGGGAGGTAGGTGTTTGTTGCTCTGTACTCGGACAAATTAGGCTCCCAAAGTCTGTGGAATCATTTTTAGTGGGTCCATGATTATTTTTGATTATGGAGCTTTAAAAGGCCAGCAGCCCATTTGGGAGCCTACATGTTCCACTGAGCAAATTAATGAGAAGGGACTCAATGTACATGGGGCAGATCATCAGGTGCTGTAAGTTGACAGAACTCCACTGAAGTCAAGGAGCTGAGCTGAGGATCTGGCCTCAATGTACCTTTATCGCAGGGTCTCAGGTTTCCAGAGCTCAGCCTTGCTAGCTTGTAGCTTAGCCACATGCATCAGCCAAAGGGGCCGGTGAAGAGAGCCTTTCTGGATCAGTTCAGCTCAAGAGGATTTCTTTCATGCCCCACCTTCCTCTTGATGCCTCTTCACATGGAGGGAGCTCGCAGGGAAGGTGGTCTCTGCATGCCTTTGCACCTTGTCTGCTCTACTCTTGTTTTCAGCACAGCTCATCAGCAGTTGATAAAAGCAGTTGTTGGAGCCTCTGCTTTTTGGGGAAATGAATGGCAGGCTACCTGCAAGTGAGAAATTTGGTTAGAGTAATAACTTTTAATTTGCTTTCTCGCAGCATTGCTCAGATAATCGCCTCTGCATTTCTGACTCCACTTCCATGCTCAGTTCTAAACAGACACCAATTACCGTTTAGACATTTTTTTTTAAATGCCTTGGCTCCTTGTTTCTTGCAATAGGAATGTTTGAACAGATAGCAATTGCAAAGTTGCACTACCCGATGATAGATGTAGTTTTTTGCCCACGGAGCCACCCCTTCTGCCAGTTGCTCCCTCCGAAACATCCGCAGGCCACAAGACTTGGTTGCAGCTACTCATTAAACAGCTCTCCAAGATGAGGCATTTTTTTTTTAGTTAGGAATGAAAGGCCAGAGGTAGGAGAGACCATACTTACGTTTGCATTTGGGGGCGGGATGCTTAAGGCGGACTTTTGGCACCTTCAGATACAGCAGCTAAGTAGTGCTGGGTGTGATGCTGCAGAACCGGAGCCCAAGCGTTTACAGGGTCTGCTGCCTCCTACTGGAGAGTCTTGGCAGCTCTTCTCTTCCAGGCCTGTGGCGCTTCTTGAGAGAGCCATCTAAAGTGTGACAAGGGACGGACGGAATGGGCTCTGGAGGCTGGTAATGGGAGGCGGGGCGGGCCTTTGGCTTCCGGGTCTCGAGTTCAAACTCAGCCAAGGTCAAGAATTAACCCAAAACTAAGTATTGTTGAATGGACATGGACTGAATTTGCCATGGGGAGCCACTGAAGCCAAGGACTTAGCAAGATTTTTTAAAATGCTGGGACACGAATATGGAGAACAGAAATAGCTGGTGTTGCTATAGTCAGTGCTCACAAACTTTTCAGAAGGGATGGTAAAGCTCATGCTTCAGGGTTTAAGCCAATCTCTAGCTATTAGAGAGGAGGATAAGGGTTAATGTGGGGGGCAGGTTATTGCACATCTGCTACTGCGGGGTTCTTACACCTTCCTCTGCAACGTTTGGTCCACTCTGGCAGTTCTTGCAGAGAGATTTTATTCTTTCTTGTTTTGGTGGTTTTTCTTAATCTACAACAAAAGCCACTGAGGCTGACTGGTACTTGTGTGCTTTATGTATGGGGAACATCATGCTATACAACTAAGTGTGTGAGTCAAAGGAGACCATATGTGCCTGGCCTTGGGGGTGTTTCTCTATGTTTAGGAGGAATCTCAGTGCTGCTAAGTAGCACTCATCCTGTCTGTTATTTTAGGAATTGTTGGAGCCTCTGCTTCCCTCCCCTGCCGCACCCCGAAGAAATTCTGTTGGTTTTTTCATTTCATATTTGTCTGATTTCAGCCGAGTTAACATACGACATCGCAAACTGAACTCCGGCGGCCTCTTTGTAGAGTTGACGCCATTTGCCGCTGCCTTTATTCTGGCTCAACAAGCCTGAGGGATAATGGGTGGAATGATCTCTCACTTCCTTCGCAGATCCAGTGTGGGGGGGGGGGTCGTACAGAGGTAGTGGGGGAGAGTGTTTGCAAGCGTGTTCGACTGTCCTGCTTTGTGCTGAGCTTATGCCATTGAAAGCAGAAACACGGTGTTTCTTTCTTCTGGTCAAAGCAGCACACGGCCTGTTGCTTTGATCAGGAGCGTGTGCCTTCTCACTAGAGACCCCTTTGTTGGCCGGCATATGTCCACTGCCTGCTGGAGAGAAGTCTACCTGTCTTCCCAGCACTGCCCTTTGGGGACTCAGCGCTGAAGGACTATTCATCAGGGCCACAACATGTGTGCCAGAGGCCCTAGGAAGAGAGTACATCACCGGAGCATTTGCATAGCTTCTCCCTCATTGGTTTGGCACTCAGTGAAGCCAGAGTGAGGGCTGACTGTAGTGTCTCGCTGATCGCTGTCTCAGGTGTCCTTAGGCACGTTGAGGTTTGGTTGTGTGTGTGCTTGTTTTAAAAGGATTTCTTAGGAAGCCCAGGCTGAAGTTTGTTCTGCCCAGTCTAGTCAGCAGAAGTTGTGCTTTAAAGTAAGTATCTATAGCAGCTTACTGAGTGTATTGCTGAAGGGAGCTTTAAAGTGAGTAGCTTTTGGTATATGCTGCTGGAGGACAAATTCAGGAGGTGGGTGAATATGTAAGATGGGTTTTAGAGAGAGGTGTGTATGTGAGAGATCTCTTTCTACCCTCTTGCTTTGGTGTTGTACAAACTTTGAAAAACGTGAATCCTAACAATCCTTTATAGTTAAAAACCCAACAGCTCAGTTTTGATGTCTTTGCAGAACAATACTGTCTGTTTCTCTAGTTAAGGATTATTGACCTCTGCTCTGGTAAAACCCCATGAGAAAGATTATTTAAATAGTATTTCTGATCAAAGGCCATGATTTTGTCAAAAGTTAAAGTATATTTCCAAAGCTCTTTTGCTGTATGAGGTGCTAAAAACATTATTATGTTAAAAACAACTGGGATTTTTTCAACAACGCATATTGCTTAGGTAAAAAGCTTTGTAAATGGTTTAAATGTTGGTATTAGGAAATATATCTTTTGATGTAATGATTGTAATATGAATGGAAAAATAAGGCAGAGGTGGGGAGAGGAGCGGGATAGGTATTTTCTTAAATCTTTTAATTTTATTAAAAGAAGTGAGCTGCACAAATGGGAATCAAGAAGTTGCATGTCCTAGAAGAGTTCCTGGGTTGGGTAGTAAGAGACCTAGACAATGTGACTTACTACTTACTGTAAATGGAGGGAAAACATTGTTTGAGGATATAAGATCACAGTTCTTAGAGTTGTGTTAGATCTGTTTAAATCTAGCATACGCGGTAACATATAGCATGTACAGTACCCTATAGGAGTCTTTAGGTGCTATCATAAAAAATGTTACTACTATTAATAATTATGATACCGAGAATATACATTATTTTTCTCTGTTGAAATATCACCTCCATATTCCACTCCCCTTCCTAATTTCCTTTGCTTTGCTTCTGAGGGATAATTTAAAAAAGAAAAGCAAACAAAGAAAAAGGGAATTGGAGAGATTTGTGACAAAGCTGAGAGCTCTCTTTAAATGTCCTATCATCCCCAGGGTAAGAGATGTAGCTGTCTCTGTGCCCTAATGACCCAGTCAGCGAAGAAGGCAGTCATGGAATATGAAAATCTCCCTGAAATGGGGTATAAGCATAGAGCCAAAGCTTGAAAGGAGCTGAGCCACTGCAACTCCAATTGGAGTCTCTGGGAGCTGAGGAAGTTCATCTGATGATTTGGCCCTTAATTTTCTGAATGGAAACCGTTCCTCAGCAAATACCGCCTCTTTACAGCTGGGCTGGAGCACCTGGTAGTAACGCCAGGGTGCATCACTTGAGACAAAACGTGAGCCCTCGTACAAAAATATTTGAAATGCATCAAACAGAAAATGTTCGATGATTAATTTCACATAGACTCCAGAGGAGGTGGCATTAAATAACTGATTTTTAGGACCTGATCCCGTAGATCTTATTCAAGCAAAGCTCCCGCTGAAGTCAATAAGTATTTTGCCTGTAATGAAAGCGCAATCTTGCCCATGTGTCCTGATTCAGGAAAGAACTTAAGCACGTGTTGAAGTCAGTGGGGTATAAGGACACACTTAGCATGAGATGGATTTAAGCACATGCTATGTCACTTCTTGAATCAGGGACTTAACTTGTAGGATCTCAGTCTGTCAGGCTATATTTTTTGGTCCTTACACATTCCAAACTCCCGTTGACTTCAGTGAAGGTTAATCTGGATTTACACTGGTGGGAATGAGACCAGAATTTGATCCATTGTAAGAAATGCCTCCACCACTATAAGCAGACAATATCCCTGACAGCAGTCTGTGTGTTTTATCCTTTGTCAAGTAGAAGTCAATGGAGTTACTGTAGATTTACACCAATATAATTGACAGAATTTTGTCTGTGGAACCTGCCAATGGTCCTGTTAGATACCAATGTGTACATGAAACTGAACAAATTTATAAGAAGGGAATCTCCACACGTGTACTATAAGGATACCATTTTTAACCATTGTTTATTATTAATACATTGTCCTCAAGGCAAAATGCATAAAGAATTTAAAGAACTATATTAAAATAGAATAATCAGCCAGTGTAGTTAGGCCCAAACTGTATTTCTGATATACATTAAAAATCCGAGACAATTTAAAAATAATAATTCCCAAATCATCATCCTCTCCTGTAGCCAGAGTATAGAGTATAAAGTAATCATGCAAATTCCAAAGCTGTGTTTATGCGTGGCTCATTTGGATAGAGAGGACTATAGCATATATTCTAGGGATCCCATTAAAAATGTGTCCGTAAAAGGATTTGGCTCTTCAGAGATGATCCATGAAAGAGAGAGAGTGCTAAGCATGTTCAGGGAACAGCCATGTGGAAAAAGCCCATGCAAATGATTTGTGTTCTGTTTCCCCAGTCCCTTGAAGATACAGTGCTCACCAGGTTGGCTGCCCTTCGGGCACAAGCGTCCTTGGGATTATGTCATGGAGGAAGAGCATGCAGATTCCCCTCCCCCCCATAATCTCTGAGTCTTCGGGCAAAGAATTCTCTTAATGCCAGAGCTGGAGCTCTGAACGACATCCTCTTTTCAGAAGTAGAGTTATTTTTAATGCACAGAACGGGAGAACTTTGTGCCTCTGGATTTGGTTGCTTGAGCTGCGCGGCATGGCTGCCACGTTGCACCCTGTGGATTCCTTCACGGGCCCCAGGGTGGGCAGGGACATGGTCACGTCCACCTTTCTGGAATGTTTCGGGGGAAGCCGGCCACGGCAGGAGAGGCAGCAGCAGCAGCGACGGCAGCAAGGGTCCCCTCTGAGATCCAGTCACAGTAGGAAACATTGCCACAAGTGGCGCCCCCTCCTGACGAGACCTCTGGAACCAATCAGATGCTACCCAGAAGCGCAGCCCCGCGTGTATCACTGTAGGTATCAAGAGCCATCTTAACTGAGGCTCCCGTGCGGTCAAATGGATTACAGGCTTCCGCAAGGGCGTTTTGTAACCATGTGGTCTTTAGAAAGGGAAACTGAGGCACTCTGTCTATCAAATGGCGATAACGCACACTTGCCTCCAGCAGTGTATTGAAGGTGTCAATGATTTCATGTTTGTAAAGTCCTTTTGAAGATACCCAGCCCCATGTGAGTGCTAATATTTTTACTTTCCCATCTGTATCCATGTGATGGAAAGTGCTCATTTATGCCGGGGGGGTGGGGGGAGACATTGTCAAACACTGCACCCACTGAAAATTCACATGTACTCTTGGCACAAACAAAACCTGCCTCCGCGCACATTAAAGCACTTGCCCCAGCACCCTGCTATTAAACTTTCAGTGGTGAGAGGCCCATTCTCGGCACGCGAACGGGGGAGAGGGCAGTGGATCATCAACGTCAATTGGCAAGTTTTTATTCTGTAAGCCCTTAGCACTCCCATGGCCATGTCCTAGGATCTCCATGGGCTTTATAAACATCTCGTGACTGCTAGTGAAGCAGCTTCACCTCATTTTGCATCCTGACAAATTGAGGCACAGAGAGATTGAGACTTGTCCAAGGTCAAACAGCCAGGCACTGGCCAAGGCAGAAATAGAACCCAGGAGTCCTGATTCCTACTCCCCTGCCTTACTTGGTAGACCATGCTCCCACCAGCTTTCCAGAGCTTTGCTTTCTTCCTTCCAACCTTGTGATTTCACAGCAAGACTGAGTCGAAAGAGAATATGGGTCATGAAAGGGAAAACCTAGCTTAGAGAGAGACTCTCTGATCACCAACCGAAGTGACCAGGAAACTGAGGAAAGTTAAGAACAAGTGCAAATGGATCCATGTTTAACCCATGTCTAACCACAGTGCAGCAGCCATATGGCACTTGCCTTCTGTGTTTTTAAACACAGGTATTTCATTGGAAGGTCAGAGCTTTGAAGGAAACTTGCCCAGTGTGCAGATAAGCCCTGTTAAGTGTGTTTTGGTCCCAAGTATGTGAAGCAGCACTCAGCTAGTTAAAGTTCTGCCTGCTTTTAGCTTGCTCCTCCTTGTGAAAAGTCCCTCTTGAGAACGAAAGAGCATAGCAAATTGATGTGGGCCATTAATTCTTCATAGTGGCTGTGAACGGATGGAGTTTTTCTGGGATAAATTATTTACCTGAAAATGAATGGGGAAACTGTGTGAGTCTAAATATTACACATGGGATTAGCTATCCTAGTCTATTTGATTGGAATACAAGTTACAGCTGCAAGATTATAGCTTCCAAAACTAGCAGGTACTTTAGGGAAATGTAAATCGTGGGATATTCTGAGATGCCAAAGCTAACCGCTCCTGTCGATATTAATTCAGAGTGCGAGATAATCGCAGTGAGGAATGTTCTCATGCTGTGTTGTAATCCTTCATAAATCTTTAGCCAGACAATGCACAGGAAAATAAGTGTGTTTTCTTGTAGAGAAATACTGCTTAAAACCCTATTATAGGAATAGCCGAGAAGCCTGCACCAGACCCTAGTGTTAGACAATGAGACAGTGACAGCTTCAAAAAAAAAAAAAATCCTATCAATGTTGGTTTGAATTTTGAAGCAAATTTGCTATGAGCATTTGTTTTTGTTTTCGGTGAATGTCCTGGTGAGTGAATTTATTAGCATTGAGGTTTGTGGGATTGGTGAATTCTGAGCAAGTGTTGCAAGAGTGTAAAAAGGAAGGAAATAACTAATTGCAATTGCAAGGATTCTCACCTGAAACCTGATTCTAAGATCTACGCTCATCCAATGAGAGAACAAAAGCCTGCCACATGACCTTTGTGTCTAATCAAAAAGCCTAGCATTTTGAACGGTGAATGTTCTTTGCAAACCAAATGAGCTACTGACCCAGAATTATCCATCAGCATTATTTGGCAAAGAATTCTGAATGACAAATTCAGGGATATTGTACCCATCTGCTCACGGACAGTTTGTGAACAGAAAAATTCACTGGCTAAAGGCTCCATTATGAATGAGGAGCTGTGTTGTGAGGGAGGCCCGCTTGTGGAAGTGAGTGCCCTTCCCAGCTGTGTGGGCTAAGAGAGAGCTTGGAGGTTGCAGGCGATAAATATCTCTCTTTAACCCCCCCGTAACTGATGACACGTAGAGTTTTCAGCAGTGAAGAAAATGCAAGATGGAATTATACAGAGGAAAAGGGGACCCACAGTGGTAAAAAGCTCTTAGACCACCCACTCTGAATAGAATAAAGAATCTATGCTGTCTAGTCACTGCCTGGGGGCGGGGAGGGGGGATTTGGGGCTTCCATAGTGAACATGGAGTAATGAGTGCCGGGGGCAGCCCAAACTTATTCACAGAGCCCTTCAGCTGCAAAAATAGAGAAGAGTTATGCAACCGGAGGGGAAGGGGGAACATGACAAATGCAACTGGCCTTGAAAGCTACATGCTTAATAATCAAAACTGAATATAAATAAGCTTTCTCCTTGTTGCAGCCTGTTGGCCAGATTCATCTCCCATTCACACCCCTGTACCTGAGATGAAATTCTGGCCCTGCAACTTTTGTGTGATCTTCATGCTCCAGCCAGTTGGAGCTGGGAACACTTTCCCCAACGGAGGCTTGTTTTTAAGATCAGGGCTCTGTTTAATGTCAGCTCCACCAAATGAAATAGAAATGATCCGCTCCCATTGATGGGATTGGTTTTATAAGTTGCAACCAATGAATAGCAGAGGGAACTCGGGGAGGGCAAGAAAAAAAATACAAAGGGTGTTTTGTCTAATGGGGAAGTATATAGCGGGTCTCCTTGGGGTTAGTGTTTTGGACCTGTGCGGCTTCTAATTTATACACAGCTACTCTATGAAAAATGGACATTTAAAATTCGGAAAGAACAAAGTGATTCAATCTGTCCATGTTAAAGTAGGAGGCAGCTAGCGAATCTGGAAAGCTGCAGCACCCACTGAAGACAACAACAAAGCTTCAGAGAGAGCAAGACTTTGCTCCCGGTTTGTTGTCCGCAAATGATATGCAGTCATCTCTCACAAGCAGCTCTGCTCTGTGTTGGGTCTGCATTTGGTGAGGTGGCTTGGGAGTTCCCATGGCTTTGCTATAGGTTATTTTTTCTTGTCTGGGGTATTGACTCCACATTGCTACGTTTGAATGATGGATTCTTTCTATTCCTGTAGTGCCGGGAGGGCCCCACTTGGAGATCAGGGACCCATTGTGCTAGGGGCTCTACACACATCAGAACAGTCTCTGCACCTAATGGCTCAAGCTCCAATCTTTTGAATTTTTCGGCATTCTGTTGTTTAGCCCCATTTTTCAGAGGTTTATATCCCTTAAAACACTGCTGAAGTGGATAGAGACTGCTGAAGTGGATGGAGATATTTCAGGGCTCAGCATTAGGGTGGTTTTTTGTTTTGTTTTTGATGGGCTAGTTTTCAGTTAAACACTGCTACAGCACTGTGGTGGAGGTGAGCCAAAACACTGTGCGGTAGGGCTAGCAGAAATTTCCCCAGTTATTTGCAAACCTAGAATAAGGAACATTCTCTCCCCCACAGAACTTGCAGTCTGAGGTGATGGGTACCATGAAAAAGCCTGAACTGGATCGAAGACAGACAAGGTTTACACAGACAAGACAACAGGGAGACCAGTTTTATTTTCCTCATCTATTATAGCACCTAGGAGCCCCCGTCATGGACCAGAGCCCCATTAGGCTGTACAGGACAAAAAGATGGTCCCTGCCCCAAAGAGCTGCCAGTAGAGTGGGTTTTACCTCCAGTGGCTGCATTTCCATCATATGCTAACGTGTGTGGCTTTGGGTAGTTCTGGGGCCTGGAGTCAGCAGCGGGAGTTGCTGTCCCTGGTCAGGAAATGGAGACTGTCCCTGAAATCCTTTCATTGCCCTCCTGGTCTCCTCGGCCCCTGACTGACCAGCCCACCTACTCTTCCTTTCTTCAACCCACTCTCTTCTTTTCCTTCTCTCTCCCTTGGGGATACCAACAAGCTCAAGACACAATTGAGATCTGGATCCCAGATGTAGTTGGATCTCGGGTTGTGGTCTGGGTCTCTCCCTGACTTAGGAGCTTCCCTCTCCTCCCCATTCACCCGTTTTTTAATAACCTCCCTCTGGGCCTGCTTCCCTTATGGAATTTCCCATCCCACTCAACAATTCCCATTAACCCATGCACAGGGAAGGGGGGAAGGAAGGGTGGTTTCATATTTAAGACACCAGACTGGGACTTGAGAGATCTGGGTGGTATGCCTGGCTCTGCTGCAGACATTCCTGTGAGACCAAGTCCTTCTCTGTGCCCCAGTTCCAATCTGTAATGTGGGGATAATAATCCTGCCTTTCTCCCACTTGCCGTCTGACTTGTCTGTTTAGATTGTAAGCTATGTGCGTCAAGGACAGTTGCTGTGTGTGTGTGTGTGTGTGTGTGTGTGTGTGTACAGCTCCTTGCACAATGTGGTCCTCATCTTAGTTAGAAAGTTACCGCAATAATAATGTGAGAACCAGTTTCCTATCATTCCTTGTCAGGCTAACCATAAGACTGGGCCTCTCAAGACTTTTCTGACCCACCCCTCTGCCTTTCATGCAACCCCTGGCCAGTTCCTGTTAACCTGACTTTCCCAGGGATCGTGTTGGCGGGGGGTGTGAGGAGACGCTGTTCTTTCACTCCGAATGCTGCCATGTGTTCCTGTATTTTGGTTTGCACAATAAGGGTGCCCCATCCCGCACAGCTGACAAAATAAACTGGAAACCCGGTGTTTATTTGGCAAATCCAGGAGCCCCCCTCTGAATGGGAAAGGAGAATCCTTAGCAGCCAGTTCAGACAGAAACACAGCACGGAGATTCAACTGACCCAGAATGATGGATTATGGTAGATGGGTTTCTTTAATCCTAGTGTTTATCTGTGGTGTTTGCTGAAGACCCAGCTACAGGCTGATTTGCAAATATCTGCTGGCATTGTGACCACCTCCCCTCTAGCTGCTGGATGTGTTCAGGTTCTGTTATCGCAATCACTGTTGCTATTCGTTTTCATTATTTTTCCTTCACCTCGTCCCCGGGACTCTGCATAACAACAAGGACTGGAGAGTTCAGTGCAAGGAGATCTTTGTGAATTCCTGGCCTAACCCCAAGCATATGGGGGTGGAGGTGAGAGGGGTATTGGCTACTATAATGGCTGTTGAACCCCAAGGCTGCGGTAGATTTTTCTATCCTTCCCAACCCTAATGAGATCCCTTGCACAAGGCAGGGGCCAGTTCTCTGTGTTTGTACAGAACATCAGGACCCTGATGCCATCCTGTGAATTCTCAGTACTACAGCAAGACAAACAACAAATGTTCATCACAGCGGTTCTGAACATTTCAACCTCATTGTTGGTCAAGCGTAGCAAAGTGTTCAAACAGAAGGTGTGATGGAAGTGTAAGAAGTTACTATTATTAGTGCAAGAAATTATTAAATATTTCTGAATCTGATGGACAGTTCCTGCCCTCTTACCTGGCAGGGTATGTATTTATTTCATGTGGTCTTATAACCCAAAACAAGGATTTTTCCCCCCCTCTCTAAAATTTAAAAATGCAGTCCAATTAAAAGGAAAGTCAACAGGTATTCCACACCAGCAGTGATCAGCACAGTAAAAATTGGGTCCAACCGTCTCTTCCTAAACCCTTTTCCTCTTCCCCTCAACTTCAGCTCTCACGTTGTGACAGATGTTTGTTGTCAATAGACGCACCTTGCTTTAGTGAGGTGCTGCCTGTGACCTGCCTGATTGGAAATGCTGCCTTGAGACAGCAAAGTTGTAAAGCTAATCCGTTTACCTTATAAATTCATCTGCACAGCTCCTCAGCTGTATGGTAGTGTCAGGCTCAGCTTTTTAACCAGATGCGCATTGAATCCAGCTACGAAGCCAACACCAAAGAGGAACAAAGACTCGCTGTTTGCCCTTGGCCAGGTCACTTAGGCCCTGATCCTGAAAGGTGTTTAGTCTCCTAAAATTCCATTGGAATTTATGTGCCTAACTCCCTTTGGCTCCTTTGAAAATCCCATCCAATGGAAGTTAGGCGCCCAACTGCCTTTGAAGATGTGGACCCCGATTTAGCACAGACCTTGCACACGTGCTTAAAGTTTAAGCTCCATTGACTCCCCTAGGATCTGAGCACATGATTAAAGTTAAGTTAATCATGTGTTCAAATGCTTTGCTGGATTGGGCTTTGCAGAATGAAGTTCCTTATGCTCTCTGTTGTAAAGAGCTGTGAGAGCCTTTGGATGAAAAGTGCTCCTTATTGTTATCCAAAGCAGAACTTAGGAGGCTTAGCTAAGAGTGAGACAGGTTGGGGGAAGAGCACCTGCAGAATGTGGCGAGGGAATGGGCACCTAGGATGGATCTTTGATTGAGGGGCAAGAAACATCTGGGTGTGGAAAGGAATGTCAGGAAACGGGAGGAGAGCCCCAGCAGTTAAAGCTTCATGCATGGCTTTGTTCTCTTGTAAACAGATTAAAGAGCTTCTGTGTTCTTCAGCTCTCCGGTTCACTTCCCATCTCTTGTCTTACTAAGTCACTAGAAGCGGGGAGCTCTGATGGTGACTCCAATTGCCTGGCAATTACTTTAAATCTCCCTCAACAGAATAGGCTTCTTTCAGCAGTGAAGCCTTTGTGTTTTTCTGTTTTGTTTTGTTTTATCCCACCCTCCGGACCAGTAATGAAAACATTCCTTCCTGGACCTGAACAGGTGTGGGCAGGAGTCTACCTTTTGCCCTTGCACAAGGGAAGAAAAAAAGGTTCCTGGTTAGGAAGTCGCCCACGTTTTGGGTGATTTAAGATGGAATTTTTTCAAAGGCGCCTACGGGAAGTTAGCCACGCAAATTGCACTGACTGTCAATGAGATTTGAGTATTTCTTGGGCCACGTATACACCCAAGTGCTGCAGCGGTGCAGCTGTACCAATGCAGCTGCGCCACTGCAGTGCATGTGGTGAAGACATGCTATGCTGACAGGAGAGAGCTCTCCCGTTGGCATAATAAAACCCCCTCTGCGAATGACAGAAGCTATGTCGGCGGGAGAAGCTCTCCTGCTGACACAATGCTGTGGGCGTGAGTGCTGATGTTGGTATAATTTACGTCGCTCAGCCTCAGCGATACAACGTAACTTCGCAGTTCTATAGAGCCTCCCATCTGAAGGTCTCCAAGACTTTATGGGACACTTTGAGGTGTTTATTAAACCTCAAAACCCTCCCAGCAGGAGCTAGTGATTGTATCATTCTCCAGTTTACAGATTGGGGGAAACCGAAGCACAGAGAGATGAAGCAACGCTGATGCTGGGAACAGAACCCAGGCTACTAGGGTTTCCAGGCATGTGCTCTATCCACTAGACTGCACTGTATCTGGATTTAAAACAATTCGCTCATTTCCCCAGGAAGGAGGCTTGTCATTAACCCAAGCCAAGGACATTCTCTGTGGTTTTAACGGGCAGTTTGGTAGCTGTGTGAAATTTACTAATTTGATGGACAGAACACTGTTTTCTCAGCTTTAGAATCGGGAAAGTTTTTCCCTTTTTCCTTCTGTTTTGTCATGGATGACAGCATCAGTGAAAGAAAAAATTGGCTCTTAAAGCTTGGCTGAGGTGCTGGGTTTGAACTTTCAGGGAGTTTGTAGAACAGATTACTTGACCTTGGCTGACAAAGGTCAAAGTTGGCCGATTCCCCATGAGAAGAAATAACAGTTTAGTCTTTACTTCCTCAGTGATCATTCAAGAGACGTGTGTGTCTGTTTCCAGGCCGCCTGCTTGATCATTAGAATAGCTTTTGCCTGAACACTCCTGTGGTCCAGGCTGGGAGGGGCAAAATTTGACTTCCTTTTATTTTTCCTTCTGTCTGTGTTGAGTCTGGGATACATGGGCTTAGTTGCCTGGTCCCTGAGTTTGGTTTTAAATGCAGAACTAGAAGGCTATTTTGGGGAGGATTCCCACTGGATTTTTTACCTAATCATCTGTGGTGCAATATACATGTAAATTATTAATTTCTAGCCTGTTTTAGACTATAGAATTTGGAGAAGTAGCTGTCCATTTTGAATGTTTATTCAAATTGAACCTCGTAGATCCCTAGATTCCAATTGTGATAATCTAGTCTGCCTTCCTGTACAACACAGGCCAGAGAACTTCCCCAAAATAATTCCTAGAGCAGGTCTTTGAGGAAAAACATCCAATCTTGATTTTAAAATTGCAGTGATGAGAAATCCACTGCAACCCTTAGTAAAGTATTGTAATGGCTAATTACTCTCACCATTAAAAATTTACACCTTTTTTTCCAGTATGAATTTAACTAGCTTCAACTTCCAGCCATTGGGTCATGTGATGCATTTCTTTGCGAGATTGAAGAGCCTATGGTTAAATATTAGTTCCCCATGTAGGTACTAACAGACTGTAATCAAATCACCCCTTAATCTTTTCTTTGTTAAGCTAAATAGACTGAGATCTTTGAGTCTATCACTATAAGCCATGTTTTCTAGTCCAGTGGTTCTCAATTCAGGCTACACAGATGTCTTCCGGAGGTACATCAACTCAGCTAGATATTTGCACAGTTTTACAACAGGCTACATAAAAAGCACTAGCGAAGTCAGTACAAACTAACATTTCATACAATGACTGCTCTATGTATTATACACTGAAATGTAAGTATAATATTTATATTCCAACTGATTTTTTTATAATTCTATGGTAAAAATGAGCAATTTTTCAGTAACTGTGTGTGCTGTGACGCTTTTTTTGTATTTTTATGTCTGATTTTATAAGCAAGTAGTTTTTAAGTGAGGAGACCAATCAGACTCCTGAAAGGAGTACGGTAGTCTGGAAAGGTTGAGAGCCACTGCTCTGGTTCTTTAGTCATTTCCTATGTATCTGTTAAATTGAGCCTGAACGTCAAGTGTTTTAACATTTCCCCCTCTCTTCATAGATAGCAAGAATCATTCTAATAACGGATTGGTTCAACTTGTGAAAAGTTTACTGGAATCCAAAGAGTGCCTAAAGGTCCCAACCAAGGCCCCACTGTACTGGGAGCTGTACGAACACATAGTACAAGGTAGTCCCTGCCCTGAAGCACTTGCAATCTAAAAAGACAAGGCAAAGTACCATTGTCCCATTGTTACAGATGGGGAGTTGAAGCACTGAGAGATTAAATGATGACAGTCCCAAGGTCACATGGGGAAACTGAGGCAGTACCTGGAACTGGACACTGATCACCCACCCGAGGCTTTAAACACAGGAGCATCCTCGGTGGTCTCAGCATAGTTCCAAGAGGACAAGTTTCTAGTCTCAAAACCCACTATTAGAACTAGTTCACAATCCTACCGGAGCGTCAGGGCTTGGATGGACCATGGCATCTGAATGGTCCCCTCGTGCACCATACGCTAACTAGGAGGAATGCTGCTAGGCGTGGTTCCCTGCAAACCAAGATTGAGTCGCATTGACCAGGAGGAGGGGAAACTGACAGTGCTGCTTTCAGGTTGCACCTGCTCTGGCAATGCAAAGACTATTTGGATCTTCAGGGACTGCCAACATAGCCCCTTTCTCCACTGCTAAATTCATGTAAACTGGGCCAAGGCGGTGACAGAACGGGATTTGGAAATTTGTGCAACAGAAGGATCGGCTCGGTTACTGTCACAGTACTTTGATTATCTAGCTTTATAGCCGTGAGTGCTTGAATTATAAAGAATAATAATAGTGCTTTGCAATTCTCGAGTACCTTTCATCTGCAGATCTCAAAGTGCTTTACAGTTAAACCCCCTGGGAAGGAGGGAGGGAAGTAATCAGATGCCCATTTCCCAGATGAGTAAATCGAGGCAGCAAGGTTAAGGGTGGCAGATCTGGGACTAGAAACCAGCTCTCTCAACCCCTGGTCCTGTGTCTGTCTGCTAGTCCATGCTGCTGCTTGTACTTTTCAAGTAATCTTACTTCAAAACTTATGCAAAGTCTTAGGCTGTGAAAATTTCTTCCTGGGTATAATAATTTCCCTCTTGTTTGTATATTCCTGGCACTGTCATTCTTTCCGCATGAAGCTTTTCTATTGTATAATCTGCTTGTACCGGAAAGGCATTCCAAGGGTTAGAAAGCATGCTTTAAAAAGTCATTCTTGCTTTGAAGTCCAGTTTGTTGATTTCTTGACCAGGTTCCTTATCAGAAACAGCCTTTCTGGCGTCTAGGACAAGAACTTTCTTGGCAAATTGTATCGCTCTTAGGTCAAGGATCTTTTAGTGACAGGTGACTGAGTGGGAGAAGGGAGCGAGGAAGTTTGCTTTGTAGAGGGATATCCTGAGTGTTTCTATAGCCAGAGGTGAACCACTGGTGCATTCAGATAAATGGGGTACACTTCTGTAGGGAAGATGTACAGGGAAGTCCTTGCACTCTGATTGCATACTCAGAGCTGTGTTCGCAGAAGAAAATGTGCCAGTATATTTTATGCATATGGAAAGGTCAAGACAATGAGGTTGCTACGTAGCTGTAGTGCCCAGGTTATGGGGAACCTGACTGGGCGTGGGGGAACATACGGATTTGTGTTTGAGAGAGAAGCTGATAGCACTGTGCATACTGGGGCAATGCACATTTTCCCCCGCTACTCTACGAGTCTCACCCCCAGTTTGTGGCACCCTGTGCTATGTGCTGCTCTGCCAACGAACCTCACTCCTGACTTTCAGCAATTGCTGCTCTTTCAACGCTGGGCTCCCCTCAGAGCTCTGCTGTGATACACCTCAGTCCTGACCTGCAGCCCATCTGCCCTAACCCCTGTACGACTCTCCCTGTGAACCTTAAACCTGGTCTGCGAATGAGCCAGAGCAGGGGTAGATGGGGGAAGGCTAGGGTAGGATTTGTCAGCTGTTGACTAAAATCCAAACACTAAGTGGTTCCGTTTTCAAGATGGGCCCTTTCCGAAGGCTGTTGGGAATTGGTTGTTTTTAGTGTCAGTCTTATGCTCCCTTCCCTGACACCTTCATGCCACTGCAGTCGTTTTTCACCCTCTCTCCACCTCAGGCCTGATTTCCTGCTGTTCTCTCCGCAGTCCCTCGGATCAATGGGCACCCCAAGCTGGACAGGCACCGCGAGCACCCGCCAGGCTACGACAGCTCTTCCACCATGATGAGCAGCGAGCTGGAGTCAAGCAGCTTCATTGACTCTGATGATGACGATAACACAAGCAGGTAGGGAGCCGGTGTGGGGAATTCACGCAGCGCAATTAAGGTAGATTTACTGTGTTGCTCTTAATCGTGTAGAGCCAGATTGTGACCCTAGCTATGTACCGAGCTAAGGGCGTGTAAGGCATCCCTTAGACACATCCCTTACTCCCATCACCATTTGCAGCTTGGAACAGAGTGTGGGAGAGGAAAAGCAGCGTCCGTGGGGAAGCTTCTGCAAAGATGGGGGGCGGGCAGCTTTTGGGAACAGGTGGAGCCTGGGCTCCACATTGCCTACCCACACGCGGTGCCAGCCAGTGCAGCTGAGCAAGTACAGAGGAGAGACCTGGTGTAGGTCTGCAGTAGGTGTAGGACTGATGCAAATCATATCCCCTGCCAGGAGCAAGGAGAGGGACCCAGGGGCCAGACTGTGACTGATTTTGCCACTCCATTTTGCCACTCCATTGCTGCAAGATTTAAAACAAAACTCACCATTGTTTTTGCAAGACCAACTTCTTGTTCCCCCTGCTGATTTCCCAATGAAAGTAGCTATAAATGCTGTATCTAGAGCTGTACTGATGTCCTTTGGAGAGGCTGAGCTGAGAAAGCCCGTTCCAGGTCTCTGGTACTCCAAGGAAGCCTCTAGTAAAAACAAGAAAGACACAACTTGATATTCCTGTCATTTCTAAGGGGAAAAGCAAACAAAAAAGGAGCCCAACTCATCAAGGTATTTAAGCACATGCCTCACTTTAAGCACATGAATAGCCCATTAAATTCAGAGGAATTATTTGCAGGCTTGCAGTTAGTCAGATGCTTAAGTGCCTTGCTGAACTGGGGCCTCAGTTATTTTTAATTTTTTAAAATCCCACTTAATTTCAGCTCCATTTTGACACATGTAAAGGGCAAGGAGGCCGCACTGGGTAGTGCGGTATGCAGAATGCTCATGGATGCTCATTTGGGCTACCAGGTCACCTGTTCGCAAAAAGAAAAGGAGGACTTGTGGCACCTTAGAGACTAACAAATTTATTTGAGCTACAGCTCACTTCATCGGATGCTCACGAAAGCTTATGCTCAAATAAATTTGTTAGTCTCTAAGGTGCCACAAGTCCTCCTTTTCTTTTTGCGAATACAGACTAACACGGCTGCTACTCTGAAACAGGTCACCTGTTGACAGTTTGGCTGATTTTTGCTTTGCCCTGAAAAATATTTGCTCGCAGACACAGTCTAAGTAAAAAACGCCCAGCCAAAACTGATAATTTCACATGCAAATGGAAATTCCCTGTGTAAATGTGAGCTGTGGGCATGGATCGCCAACATGTGAAAATGAAGGGACCAGTCTTCAAGTATTTTACACAGATGAGTAAGCCCATCAGCCTTCCCTGTGCCTAAATGATCCACAGAATCCAGCCCTTTGCCTTTAACCTGCATCCATTCTAAGCTTTCCTAAAACCTTTAGGGTTTCCAGGAGAGCCTTGCAACTCATTTTGTTTCTTGTAAATAAATGAATTATTTCCATGGCAGCAAGATATGCAGTGGGGCAGGATTAGCACAGTCAGGGTGGCCACTGAAGCACAGCATGCTAGACCCAGCTAAATCCTGTCATATATTTTAATAAAGAAAACTCTCTACACCTGACCCAAGATGAGAGCGAAATTCTTAGAAGCTGCTGCCAAGGGCCCTTTCCTTTCTAGGTGAGGGCAGAAGTTCTTGGCATACAAAGCAGCTGCCAGGCTAGCTCGTCAGGAAGAGCAGCATAATGGAATGCTCCAAGGTATGTTGTTCTATAACAAAGACGATGTTCATAAGCGGATGAGAGATTCCGCTGGTGGGGGGAGAATTTTCTTCACGGGCAAATACAGCCCGATAGAAAACCAAACACGCTCTGGAGCTGTTGGGGATGGGGGCCTGGGGAAAGGGTTAAAGGGGGTAAGTTTGTTTAATGGCATTGATAAACTCTAGTGTTGGAGGCCGAGTTGAGAGTGGGGAATGAGCAGGTGGAGGGGGAGACCACACGGAGAGAAGAATCCAAATGAAAAGGATTTTATGGTGGTAACAGTGAGGAGGATGTGAACTTTCTGTTGTACTTCTCTGTGAGTATTTGATTGATTTTTAACTTGGAGTGGTGCAGCAGAGTTGGTTAATTTCCAATCCAGTGAAAGCCGTGATGTGTTTTAGTGAGGGTGACTTTATTTCAGTGAGTGGCTATTTCAAGGCAGTACAGTTCCCCAATTTGACACCATCTTCTAGGTTTCTTTTCTTAACCAGAATCCTGTTACTCCAAGATTCATTTCTCATCTGTGCCTTATATGGTAGGAGCCATCTTTTTTTTTTTTTTTTTATAGTGCTGGCATATTTCTGTCTCAGGTTCTCTACAGACAGTAGCAATTTCACTCTCTTATGGTTCAGGGAGTTTCAGACTTTGATCTTCTGATTCATTTTTGTGTTTTTCAAATGGGAGGTGGGAAAAAGATACAAAAAAACATTTGTTCTCTTTAAAAAATGACTTTAAAGCAATGTGATAGAATGGGGTATAGTACACAAGTCATTAAACAGCGTAAACTTAGTGGTGTTTGCAGGTAATGGGTGATCTATTGAGTACAGAGCTGCTGGGGAGTAATCCTTTCAATACGAAGGTACTTTTCTAAAGTCTCTTCCTTCCCCTAAGACCATAAATAGTTGGAAAATGAAAGGCTGTTAGGAAGCTAGGTTTCTGGCAGCAGCCTATAATTATTATTAATAAGAACTCTTAGCTCTAATGTGGTCAAAATCATGCGTGGCGAGAATTCCAACTGCACTGACTTCAGATGTGCTGTAGTCTACTGCATAAAAGAACCAAATGAAAAGAACGTTTTCTGAAGCGCTTTTCGCAACTACGTCTATCATTACCACTTTTCCCCCTTCTTTCCTTCTCTTTGGAGAAACCGGATTGCATTGATGATCCTCATTTTGTAACCTCTGTGTAGAGTTTAGTAGCCTTTCGGGTTTGAGGAGTGCTCAAGGAGTTTTGGCCAGTGGTTGCAGCAGGAGACTGAGAGTCAGGACTTCTGGGTTCTTTTCCTGGCATGGCACTGACACCTGGTGACCCTGGGCAAGTCACTCTCTTTGTCCAATTGTAAAATGGCTATAATCATTCCTACCCGCCTTCCAGGGATTTTGAAAGGATTAAGTAATTAATTCTCGTAAAGCACTTTTGAAATACAGGGCGTGAAAAGTGCTACAGAAATGAAAATGAGTATGACTGACATGTAATTGTAATATATATTTTCTTTACTGATGAAACATGGAGTAAGCAGCAGTTCTGTTGAGGACACAGGTTGAAAAAGTTGGCAAGGAGAGATGGCTAAAATGTTATGGCAACGTGCAAGAGGAAATAAGTTGGATTCCTTTGATTTTTCCCTAATTATTTTTTTGAAAGAAATGGCAGAGACTGTGAAGCCTGCTTTCTACAAACATGCTTTCACATCATCTAGGAGTCTTGCCAAGACTAACTGCTTTCCTTGTACTTGCATCCAAGGTTGTTAAGATAGCTTAAAACCTTGCCCAGCTTCCCACAAGAAGGGATCAAGAATTAATTGAATTAAATGCGTACACATTTGCAGCATTCTTCAGCATAATTTTCCTCTTCTTTCATTTCTTTCGCATACTTATTACAAGTACCATTTTAAAGTCCTTCCTCTGTGATGGAAAGATGCCAGAAAGCAAGATAAGTGAAATGTGTCTTAAGGCTGAAGTTGTGGTCCTGAATTTTGAAAGACAAAGAGTGAAAGAGCCAATTTGGATTGCATAAAAACTGCCCCAAATCATGGACTGTATTTTAGAACCAAATATGAATGGAGATCTTTTGTGGGTCTGATTTCCCTGC
The DNA here is from genome assembly GCF_009764565.3 of Dermochelys coriacea. Classification (NCBI taxonomy): domain Eukaryota; kingdom Metazoa; phylum Chordata; order Testudines; family Dermochelyidae; genus Dermochelys; species Dermochelys coriacea. Next base: position 16,031,578 of record NC_050085.1, on the reverse strand, counting down.
CCCCCCCCAATCCTGGTTTCTGATGCAGAGTAGAACCGGAAATACCGCAGACCAAAAGATGACGACTCCTCTTAGTCTGATACCAGCTGGAAACAAAAGTCTTTCAAGAAAGTCTGTTCTCTGGGATATCCAGTTCCATTTTTACAGATTGACAGTGTTCAGCATTTGGAGAGGTGCATATCCTAATGAAACCCAGATTCCCAAATGAGGCTCACTTTTTCCTATGCAGACTCGTATCTTTTTATCCAGGATTGCTGAGGTACGTGGGGAGGGTAAAGGTGTGTATCCTTTTGAAGATGCTCAGAGTGCGGTTGACAGTGGAATCAGCCTGCAGGTGATGCTCAAATGTTCCAACTGCCATCACCCTCACACATACCTCAAGCATCTTTCCCCAGTTTGCCTATTCTTTCTGTCTAATCCCTCTATTTAGGCTCATCACTATAGTCGCTCTCTCTTCTATTGTACGTTCTCTGGGACAGGGACTGTCTTCTTTGTTTGTCTATACAGTGCCTAGCTCAGTGGAGCCCTGGGCACTACCATAATACAAATAAATAATAACCGAGTGCCCAGCTCCTCTAGTCCAGAGAGTAGAACACATGGGTGGTGGTGTTGACCTGACCAGACCAGACACTACCTCCCCAGCACTTTCCAGATATTTACTCAAAGCATCCAATTGGCTCTAATTTCCTGAGGGTTACAGAACCATCTTTTTGAATCATTAAGCAGATTGTCTCCCTTTCCCTTCAGTTTGTAAGAATCTATTTGTTACACTTTTAATAACCATGCTGTGCTCTAACACGGTCTCCATTCAGAAGGTATAATTTACTCTACGCCTTCAGAATTCCTTCAATGTAATTATGAAAGGTAAGTAAGTCAGAAGGGGTAGGGTACATGGTTCTTTAAGAAATCAGTAATAAAGGACGTATAAGATGGTGATTTGGTGGAAGAACCTCTAAGAATATCTGACAGTTTGGGTTCAATAATGACCTAGAGTTTGGGTGCTAGTTCTCGGACCTTTTTTGAGCCTGTAGAACCTCTAAGTCTCATGGGAAACAGGCTTTCTCTCGAGATTTCTGCTACTTCCTCCTTCTGATCTGTTCACTTTCTTGTGGTATTTTTGCACCTCTACTTTTGTAACGCTAGCAACATGTCTGATGTGGCTTCTGTCTAGTGGCTGGGTCACTAGAAAATAACAGCCTACTACTGGCCACCAGCCAAGCTTTAATGGTAGAAGTCTAGCTTGAGCTGGAAGACCCAAGTGCAAACCATGCTAAAGACTCATTACACTTCCAGCCCTGGCCAGAGCACAGAATTGCAGGAGGAGCAGAGAAAATAGGAGGAAAGGTTAAGCGAACTACAGATTGGTGAGAATATGTTAGCCAAATTCTCTTGGCCATCCCTTGCATCAGACCACTGTCCAAGATGTATCCATCTTGCTGGTATTTTAGCAATGGACTGTATTATCCCTCCTAGTTACAATCAGGACATCTTTAATTGGTGTCAGTGCAATTAGGAACTGAGCTAATTTTACCCTTGTATATATCAAAGCTAGCTTTGAAACACTGAGTCCCTGACTTGAGGGGGGATTAAAACGTCACTTTTAAGTGCTCACAAGGTCAGAGAGCAGCTGCATTTCCCAGCCAGATTGACTGCAGACAAATATTTTTAGTCCAGCCTGCCAGAGAGAATGAGATTGAACCCCTGGTATAATTACACTTTGTGTTTCTAAGCAGCACCGTGTTGATGTGCCTCAGAGCAGGAGGGGAGGAATTGGCACAACCAGTCAGCGTGGGCAGCTCGGGGGGTTTGGTGACTGGAAGTGTGTGATGAGAATGAGAATATTGACAGGGAGTGTGTGTGCTGGAAGATTCTTCTGTGTTGGAAATGTTGAAGGCAACACTGGGTCGCTGCCAAGACTACTTAAGGCAAAACTGGGCTAGGGGCATCTTGAAGGTGTCTTAAGTTTCTGCCTATTCGTCCCAGGATTTCCTGTCCAGACAAAACATCCTTTTTCTGTGAGGTGAAGGAAGAACTCTCTGCTACTGGGAGAAGTCCCTCCCTGATTGGACATCTCAGGCACGGCCTGGCATGTGCATTTCACCAACATATCTAACCTAGAGCCTGCTGTTTACAATGGGAAATAGCAGCCAGTGGCATTAATCCTTTGATTGGTGTGGCACTGTGAAACCAAACAAACGATATGGTGAGCTGCATGGCACATGTCCTGTGATCTGTTTATCCATTGCAAGCCAGAATCCTGCTCCTTAGGAGTGTGCAATGTCCCTGGTGTCTAGAGTGGCATTTCTCAACGACTGGCCCGTGGACCGGCGCCGGTCCCTGAGATCTTCCTGACACAGTCTAGGGAGGCAGCAAGTCAGTCCCTGACATGAAAAAGGTTGAGAAACACTAGTCTAGAGCAGCACCTTCTAAACTACTGCACACTTCAGAAGATCATTACAGCCGCTGAAAATCAACTACATGATGCATAGCTGCCGGGAATTATTTAAAGCACAGTTATAATCAGAAAAAGATGACCATATAAAAATTGCCATGTGTTTTTATTCTTTCTCACTCATGGCCCAACCCAGCTGCATGAAAGTCAATAGAAAAATTAGTGCGTGCTTCACCATGAGTCATGCTGGACTTCACCTCTTCCCCAGGGCTCGCTGCATAGAATGAAATCTCGGCACAAGGTTATTTTGCTTACTGAAGCCCTACTCTTATCAGCCTAAGAAAGGCACTTGCCTCTCACTCGGCAGCATTCCCAGGAATCTTGCTGTTTGACTTGTGTCCAAGCAAGAAAGTTTCCCCGGAGTCTCTCGTCAAGTAGCAGGCAGGTTCATTGGACTCAAGCAAACTCACTTTGCTGGACTTTAAGCCCACCTGATTGTTGTGGGCTGGAGAATTTAGCTCAGTCTTGAATGCAGTTAGGTTCATAGTCTAAGAAGAGACTCTGGGAGGAAAGAGGAGAAGAGTGAAAATCCAGTGGGGGAAAAATATTGGTGGCAAAATGGACATTATGTGAAACTGACCCCTATGCAGAGCAGCCAACAAGATCTAGGCACCCTGGAAGCCATACTGTACCATACTTGGAGCACTTTGGTAGGAGTTTAGTGGTGTGTGGACTTTGCCAGCAATGGAGGCACTTGCAATCACTAGTTGCTTTTGAAAATGTAGGCCGTTGCCTCTCCAACTGGAACTGCCCTGCTGGCTGAGAGGAAGCATGTGCTTGATGTTAACAAGCTTTGAGTTAGTTTTGTGAACTTGGAGGATGAATCGAGAGGTTCCCAAACCCTCCAGCTCCATGAGGTTCCCATCCCCAATATTCACTCCAACGTGTTCACGCAGAGTATACACGAGTTGAATACTCCTGTCATGTGGGGATTCTCATGACAACAGGCCCCTTCATGAGATTTCCAGGGTTTGTCCTCTCTTGTGGTATTCCAGCATTTTGAACGTGGCCAGAACCTTGTAGGTCAGAGACAGGTAGACATGGAAAAACCGGTCCAGGGTCCCTCTTGCTCAGATTTGTGAAGCAGGGACTTGCATCTGCCCATTTGCTTTTGTAGCTACTATGTTGTCCTGGTTAAAGATATTGCATCATCTTAGTCTATCTTAACCATTTTAGAGTAACAAACAGAGAGGAAGGATGTTCTTGTGGTTACCCACCAGACTGGGATTTGTGAGATCCGGGTTCTGTTCTTGGCTCTGCCACAGACTGCTTGTGCGACCTTGGACAAGTCGCTTCATTTCTTTGGCTCTCAGTTCCTCATCTGTTAAACGGGGATGATACAACTTCCCTACCTCACCGAGGATTTGGAAGAAAAATGCATTCATGGATGTGACACGCTCAGCTATTATAGTGCCTTTGAAAATCATAGAAACAAAAATAAATAAATCCCTCCATGGCAATGTAACTCTTTCCATCCTATGGACCGAGGAGCCATCGGAACAAGCATAAATATTTGAGAGAGTTATTCCCTTAGCTATGAGGTCCCCATTAAGTTCCTAGGCACATGGGATTCCAGTTGCATGGAGGGAATAGCAGCATGCTCACAAAGATCTTTCTTTCTTTCTCCAGGGCTCTCAAAATGTAGCCTCACATGATTCTCTAGGGTTCTCTGTGCTGGAGCCTTTCAGAGCAGAGATTAAAATCATTGCTTGGCCTACAGCTGTCTTTATTGTGTGCAGTTTTCTTCACTGGATAACGGGGTCAGGACCACCGCAAAGTACTAGGCTATGCTGAGTATCTGTGACCTTTGGGTGGTTAAATCAGAAGGATTTGTGTTTGCCGAGCTGGGGGCTGAATTCACTCTTGCTCCCGGAGAGGAGGAAGATAGTAAATTATTCTCATTAATCCATGTTGTAATTTAGCCTGTAACTTCCTTGTCACAGTTAATCTACTGCCCTGTGCATGCTGCTAGGCAAAGACCAAGATCTAACACTGGGGTGAGCAGCAGTTCAAGGATGGGCGGGGTGGGGGCGTGCATCGTGAGCCAGTTGCTGGGGCCAACGTTTCTTGCTCCCTCCTGGATCTTCAGGCATCAGCCCTTTGTGGCAGAGTCAAGAGTTGCAAATGGCCTCACTTTTATGCAGCTGAATTGTGCTTTGAATTCTCCCCAGGCTGAGTAGCTCCACAGAGCAAAGTACTTCATCCCGGCTTATACGGAAGCATAAACGCAGGAGGAGAAAACAAAGGATGCGACAGATTGACAGGGTAAGGTTGGTGCTGCAGCATACGGCGGGGTGGGACATGTTTCTGATGAGTGCAATGTGTGCTAGAAAGAGATGATGGGACTGGTCAACAGCCTACTGAAGTTAGTGGAAAGATTCCTATCCACTCCTATGGGCTTTGGAACAGGTCCTCGACCTAGGGATCTTGACGTATCATCACAGTTTATTGTTTTTCTTCAGCCCTCTGCCTCTGATGCTGTGACTCTGCTTCTTGCCCCATCTTCTCACTGCCACGTACTCCTGTGAGACATCCTCAGTCAGGACACTGTCTTCAGTAAGGGGAAGGGCCAATGGCAAGGTTACTACAGTATTGGGTATTTGGCCTACACCATCCTCTGCTCCCGTTCAGGTCAATAGGAGAGGATGCTCAGCTCTTAGGAAATACTCAGCAACTTGCAAGGGTTGTCTCTTGCTCCATTCTGGTACAGTGCTAAAATAGCAGCACCAGAGTGACTCAGATGATGTATTATAATTTCATCAGGCACTTGTTAACTTCTCAGAAAAAATATATCCGTTGGGGCTTTAAAGAAACAGAATATGTTAAGCTCTTCTTGCTAGAACTGGACTAACAGAAGAGCTATTCTCTAACATGTTTGCTGAACCTTGATACTGTTTTGATTCAACTGTGTGTTCCCCATTTTCTGTTTGCCTTTCTGCAAACTTTTGTGAGGTCATGTTTTATTTGCACGGATAGTTGGGAAGGAGCTTTGATCCACGTGAATACCAGGACTTGCATGCAAATGGGCGTCTTTGCAACAGGAGTACTTTTTTTAGGTCATCTGGTCTGAAACTGTACCACATGACTTAGCATGCACCGTTCAAATAGAGAATCCCTGATACTGAGCATTGCTATGAGCACTTTTAAACAATCCATTGGGTGAAATACATTTGATTGAAGAATCATGAATAAGGAATCAATTTCAAAAAATCATGATGGGTTCCTAGATGGTTTCCATACAGAAGAAAGGTCCAAATCTGATCAGTTGGTTGCTCCCAGTTAGTTATTTTCATTGATAGATTTTGAACCATTTAAAAGCTGGGATTCTTATGAAGCCTCTATTGTATTTTTCCAGTCATCCTCATTCAGCAGTATCACAGATTCAACCATGTCCCTGAATATCATCACTGTCACGCTTAATATGGGTAAGATGACGTTGTAGCATCCTTGTTGATTTTTATTCTTAATTCTATTTGTCAAGTGCTGTTCATTGTTTGCTATTAAAGTCAAGATTTAGCATGATGCAATAGCTGAGCTACTGCAATTAGGGCCTGATTCAAAGTTCTTTAGAAGTCAATGAAAAGATTCAAGGGGCATAAATTTTGACAGCTGTCCAGACCACCAAATGAAGCATGTGGGTCTCAATCCAGTTCAGAGTGGATGTGTGTCCATATCCCATAACCAACATCATAACTGTCTCGGATTTTTGAACTTCGTGGCAGATACAGCGGGATAGGCCATGACTGGTCATTGGAGATAAAATTCTCCTCTCACCCCTATAAGTGGGGTAAGGAGGAAGGTAGCTTGGTGATGGAGGCTTATGTTGCTGCCACCCATGTTGTCCCCATTGTTTGGATAGATAGACACTTTCCGGGCTGTCAATTCAACCCCCTTCACCAGCCCTGAATTCCTGCTGCCCCACTGATGTATGGAAAAACAAACAGGACCTGATGCTGTTAAGTGTTTTATTTCTAGGTGCAGACAGGTCTTTTCAGTACAGTTCCTCTTGCTTATTTTCTTTAAAATGTGCACATTTTCAACAAGTCATATGAAAAAAATAATCCAAGATCAACATCCTCTCCCTGCTTGGATTAATATGCCAGGTACATACAACCAGCTCAGCTTAGCCTCTTGGTCTGAATGTCTACAATGCTTCTGTTGATAATGTGGTGGTAGTGAGAAATCTGGAAGACACCTGTCTCTCTTAAGGCCATAGAATATTACTCGGCCAGCTTTCAGTGGCCTTCCAATCACCTTGCTTGCTTTTTCTCCCCCCTCTGCCTATCTAGAAAAGTATAATTTTCTGGGGATCAGCATTGTAGGACAGAGCAACGACCGAGGAGATGGTGGCATTTACATTGGCTCTATCATGAAAGGAGGAGCCGTGGCAGCAGATGGCCGAATTGAACCAGGAGACATGCTTCTACAGGTTGGTCCATGTCCCCAAAATTATGCCACTTGCTAAAATATTACTGGTTTCAGCTTGGCCTTTCCACCAGCTTCCCTGGTTCCAGAACCTGTGAGCGAAATTCACTCTTGTGCAAAGAAGTTTTAGCTTGCACAAGGCCTACTTACTACATAAGTCTCCAAATATTTGCCATTTAACTTGAGCACCCCCTGCTGGCTGGCTGTTTCTTCAGTTTTTCCACCAAATGAAAACAGTTAAGACGAATTTAAGATGGGGCTTCACTCATAGTGCTTGACAATGCCCTGTTCATTGGCATGGGACAGGCTAACACTGGCCTATAAAATGGCCTTTTCCCTTTAGTGACAACCTCTGACCATCATTGTCTTTTTGTGGCATGTTCCAGGTGAACGAGGTCAACTTTGAGAACATGAGCAATGATGACGCAGTGCGGGTTTTACGGGAAATAGTCTCCAAGCCTGGGTGAGTGTGTCACCAGATCCCTGTTTTCCCCCATCTCCCGAAATTTAGGACTGGGCAAAGCTCAAGAAGTTCAGCAGTTCAATCTGGATAAGGACTGAGAGTATGGATGCTTATCCTGATTATCTGAACCACTTGGAATAGGTTAGCCCCTGGCTGCTAGTATACCAGCTAAAACCAACACAGACTGGTAGCTGTCTTGCTGATTCATTCCCTATGGGGTTCCTAGGGCAAAAACCTCCTCAAAATGTGATTGTTCTATCTGGCCATCCTTGGGGAGGAACAAATCAGTTCACCATGATAGAATATTGTTCTCCCGGTTCTACAGGGAAAGGTAACTGAGTCATCCATATTTATTTTCTTTATTTTCAGACCTATCAGCCTAACGGTGGCCAAGTGCTGGGATCCCACACCTAGGAGTTATTTTACTATCCCCAGGGGTAAGTGAGCAGCCAGTATAGCAGTGCTAAGTTGCAAGGTTTTCAAAATGCATGACACAAAGACCTCAAGGGTCAAGGCATTTCCAGCTACCCTGTTATCTTAGGAAGGTTTTTTTTTTTCACAACCCTTTGCAAACAGATCAGAATATCTAGTTCTAAGTTGGGGGTGGGGGGCACAGGGCTTCATTCTTTCTTGGATTCAGTTAGCTTTGGGTCTGCACTCTGGGTCAGGTTTCACAGTATAATATGAGAAGACTCCTGCCACAATCACAGGAAACTGATCATCTTGGATGTAGCCCTCCAAATCTAACCCAACTGTCCCTGCTTAGTGTCCTGGATGAAGACAAAAGTTCCTGACAATTCCTTCTGGTCCCCCACACTAGTGATCCTCTTAGCCCTGTGCATGTGAATGACAATGACCCCAAGATACTGACAGTCTCCAAATAATGGTCTCCTACCCACCCACTCAACTGAATCCTGCTGAGGTGGATTCTGCCAGAAATCTGATTTTTCTTTCTTTTTGTTTGTTTGTTTGCTATTCCAGCTGAACCGGTGAGGCCAATTGACCCTGCAGCATGGATCTCTCATACCACAGCCATGACGGGAGCATACCCCCGTTACGGTATGAGCCCCTCCATGAGCACCATCACATCTACCAGCTCCTCACTAACAAGCTCAATTCACGATTCGGAAAGTAAGTCGCACTGCGGCCAGCACAGGGCAGGTGTCTTCTGCTCAGGGCCGGCAGTGTAGAGCTGCACAAAAAGCAAAGCAAGACACAAACAAACAAACACAACAACCGCAAGGAAACATTTTAATTTTAACGTGTGGGGAGCATAAAACTTTCTGAAGGTTAACACAGTGATGCCACAGTGTAGGAGGAGCAAGGTTTTGCACTTAGATTTTGCACCATACATTAGAAGAGCTTCCCCCACGTCTTCCAATCAAATGGAGGGGCAGAGTCCCATCCTAATGTATCAGTCCCTTACAGAGCCAGAAGCCATTTCCCCCAGGTGGATAACCTTGCGGATCAAGAACTAGGGCATTATGTTTGGAAACTTTCTATTTGCTTTCAAAACAGCCTTCACAGTGTTTTTAATATGGTTTAATTGGGTTGCCATTTCTTTTTTGGAACTTTATTAAATTTAAAAAACCAAACCAAAACCTGGTGACTTTTGTCCTGCAAGAGGAAATGAAGAGTCAGATTTTCTCCTCCACTGGTCTGGTATGTTGTGGCAGTTCCTAAATTCTCCTATCAGCCTACTGAGAAAGTTATTATGGTTTCTTATCTTGGAAATTTTAGAACTGAAGAAATAAGTCTTTTCTTGCTCTCTAGTGTGAGTGTAGGGCACAATGCAACATCTGATTTAAAAACACATGGCACTAAGGCAAGACAGATACGTACAGCAGGTGGCTGTTCAGGTCCTCACCACTGAGGCCCCAATTTAGGAAAACATCCCTATTTGAGACTGCACTTAAGCATGTGCTGAAGGGACTTAAGCTAGTCTGTAAGTGCGGCCCTAAATTGGGATGGACTTAAGCACCATGCTTAAGTGTTTTCCTGAATGAAAAATAAAGAGACCAGAAACTAAACACATTCTGCAGACTGGTTCACGATTTCTTCCAAAACATTGCCATCTAGCGTCCCACTTTGAGCTGCTGATTCTAGCTGGTCCTGTTGATGCTCAAAGAGCAATCAATGCACTGACCAACTAAGCTAAGCACACTGGACACATTTTCCTATTGCCCTGCAAACAGCAAAATTAAACAGCACTTTTGCCTCAATCAGGATCAAATTCTTGTCTCGTTCTTACTCATAAAGTGGCAAAGCTGTGGTGTGTGTCCCCAAGCCTTTCTTCCCCCACTGATTCCTCGTACTTTGTGGCTGGCATATTTTTTCAAAAGAAGAAGAAATAGGGAGGAGCAATGCAAACTGGATGCTTTTGGTGGCACAATAGCATATCCCTATTTAGAAAATTTGGGCCAAGATTTTCAAAAGTGACCAGCCATTTTGGGGTCTCAGTTTGAAATATCTTAAAGATGGCTAGTTTTCAGAGTGGTCCACCCTTTCTAAAAATCAGGCCCTTTATGGTGCCTCAGCTTGAACATCCAAAAACTGAAATACCTCACATGACTAGTCACTTCTGAAAGGGTTGGCTTATCTGAGTAGTTTAAAAGAGGGGGTGAGAATCGATGGATCTAGCTGTATTGCTCACACACACCTCCTTTAATCTCTTTGTTTTGCACTGAAAATATTCTCAGCTGCACAGGGTAATAAAAAAAAGAGATTGGCTCTGTTAACTAACCGTGACACTGCCAATTATAGTTCAGGCATTTTTTCCACCTGAAGACTTGTTTTGCAATGAAATAATCTAAATTTAAAAGCTCTAAGGAACTTTACACCTTGAAAAGTGTTTCTTTCCTACAGGTATTCTGTATGGAAAAACCCTTAATACAGAATGATAACCTTCTGTAGAATTTTTAACCCAATCTGTAGCAAGGTTATATAATTCCCCACAGATTCTGTAGGTTGCCTTAAAATTTCTGTAGGGAGGATCTCATTCTCTGTTAAGTTTCAGAGTAGCAGCCGTGTTAGTCTGTATCCACAAAAAGAACAGGAGTACTTGTGGCATCTTAGAGACTAACAAATTTGAGCATAAGCTTTCATGAGCTACAGCTCACTTCATTGGATACACAAAAGCTTATGCTCAAACAAATTTGTTAGTCTCTAAGGTGCCACAAGTACTCTCATTCTCTGTTAAGGCTACAAATCAGCAGGATACCACTGAAGCCAGCTTGCATAACTCACAAGCTTAATGTTAAGCAAGCACTTAAGTACATTGCTGAATTGGGGCCTAAAATCTGTAGGTTGCTTAAAGTAATTTCTGTAACCCCTTAAAGAGACCCTATTGGTTTCATTGTTAATATGTTATACTGGATTTTTCCATAGAGGCAAAACAACAATCATCATCATCATCATCATAATTAATAAAGTAGACCTTCATTGATCATTTAAAGACCTTTGGGTTAATAATCAATGACAGAATCTTTCCTGGACAAATGTTTGGCTGAAGTATTAAATTCCTAAAGTTGTCTGTGCATTGGTGGTGCCTTTATATTTAAAAGTACCAGCAGGTCCTGCCAGACCATGTAGCTGCTCGCTCGCTCACTCTCTGATTTCATAAGTGGACAGCAGCCTCACCTTGAAACTCTGAAAGGGGAGTGACCTCTTTTGTAGGTCTTGTCTCTGCATCTTCCTAGATAGTAGGCGGCACCAGCAAAAGGGGGGGAAATATTATCAGCAGTCAAAGGCAAGTGAACCACTTACCCCACCATGGCTTTATCTTGAGATGCATTTTTTTCAGTCTTATAAATACTAAAGATTACTGGAGTCTAATATGTCTGCTGATTTCTGTCAAACAATGAGAGTCTGTTACTCTGTTTACATTCCTCTTGAAACATTAATGTATCGGGTGCTTTGCTGCACAGTACAGCGATTTGGAAATGAGGAATGCAGACACCCTCTTCGTCATGCTTCTGAAATGAAGGTTGCTTGGGAGTGAAACCAGTTTTCTGCAGTTAGCTTTTCATTTCTTGTGGCATGGGGTGTTCCCTTTTCCTAACAGGAGCAGGAGAAAAAACTTGAAATCAGAATAAAATGTCTGTTTCCACATCTGTGAAGTGGTTATCCTGACACACATCAGAGGTGTGTCTGGAGGCTTCATTCATTCATATTTCCCATGCTCTTTGCATAGGTGCTAGAACTGGGGGCTGCCGCACTCACTGGCTTGAAGCGGTTTCCATCACACACAGGGTTTACAGTTTGGTTCAGTGGCTCTCATCATCCCTCATTATACACGTTGTTCCAGCACCCACCCCTGGCTCTTTGGGATCCTTATCCTTTTGGGTAACATTTTATTACAAACAAGACCAACAGGACTAGCAGCGAGGTTGGTGGCAAACTGCACTGCTATTTATTTGATTTTCCCCTTTCTGTCTCCTCCACTTGGAGTCAATCTGATGCACAGGAGGGGCAGCACACCCAGATCTCAGGAGTGGGTCAGGAGGAAGAGAGGATCTCACCCATTAAACTCTCAGTCACGGCAGAAACTGAGAGACCGCACGCCTCTAAACCCAAAATGGAATAAACAAAGAGCTTAAATACAAACAGGGCTTTCCAGCATTGCATTTCCCCATCCAAGAGCCTCCTAAAGTCTCTCAGGGTTACGTTGCTGATACTCACAGCAAATATAAACATCAGTTTTACTGTTTTGGCTGTAAACGTGGAAGCAGCCAGTTAATGGAGCAGCATTAGCTGAGTGCAAGTCTGTGTCGGGGTTCCTTCTTTTGAGTACTGTGGTATGTCTCCTGATTTACTTTGTTTATATAATGGGGCTGGGATAACATAAACAGATTGAAAGACTTTTTTTTTTCTTCCAGCCCACCCCCCTTTGCCCTCTTGCCTGTTCTTAACATTAGATGTATTGGTGCAGCCAGTGTTACATCAATATTTGTGACTAAAGCACCTGAGATTGGGGGGGAGGGGCTCAGATGAAACCCACAATTCAGCAGGGCTTGGGTTTCTTTTTTTGTTTTGTTTTGTTTTGTTTTTTTGGTTGGTTTCATTATCTCTTTATTTCTTCAGGCTTTTTCTCTCAAACACAGGACTCCTCAGGGACCTGACTACTCAATTGCTGTTAAATCAGACTTTTTCATACCAGATGGATGCAGTTTTTCATATTATTATTGAAAAAAGTACCTTGTTCTAGAATAATTTTCAGCTCATTCTATGGCAACAATCTCTTGCATTAGCCTCTGATTTTCTCTGTTGGGCCAGCTGCCTTCAGCCAGGAGAAGCACCAGTGCTGGTTTATCTATCAAAGGCAGAACATCTTTTCCCCCTCCATTTTCAGAAGAGGAGCTTGCTTACTGCCTGTCCGGGTCTTCTAAGATCATCCTAGATACCTTTATGTGTAAAACTACTCCAGTTTTCTACAGAACTAGCCCCTGAACATTGCAAAGTGCTTCTTGGCAGCTATTGTGTTTCGGAGTCTGATCCAAAACCCATTGAAATCAATGGGAGTTTTTTTCCATTGACTTGAATGGGGTTTGATCAAGCCCTCAGACCATTACTGTGAAATACCGTCTTGCTTTTTGAAAAGGGGTATCCTGCCCAAAGCTATTTATTCCTTCTGTGTGGGCCTGTCTTTTCAGCAAATATTGTATACACATGCACTAGAATGAAGGTGCAAAATAAAGATGGCATGAGGTATGGTACAACTGCATTGTCCTGATGTATATACCCTTCTTATCCATAATCTCTAAGAGTGGAGAGGTGAAACTGAGAGGTAAAGGTACCACTCAGAACCAATCTAAAGCAATGGGCTAATGAAGTGATACCCAGACTAGGGCTTGGAAGCGGCAAGTGGCTCTTTAATGTGTCTCTCTTTGCAGCACATGATATTAAAACATGGTGTGGTTTAATTATTAACCAATCAGATACTTTTATTGTGTTGTTCACCAAGTGTAGAACACTTGGTCAGTCATTTTGCAGTGAGAATAATTCTATATAATCCTCGCAGCAAAATGACTATATAATCTAGAGAGAGAGAGTAAATGAAACAATACATTGTGGCTCCTTTGGGTAATGTTGATCGCTAATTTGGCTCCTGAACCACTGGGATCTGAGCATCACTGGGTTAATGCATCTGATTCAAAAGATGGTCGTCATTTCTGCCTGTTCTAATGCTCGTGTATTCACCAACCCACTCAGTCATGTTGTTGGGTCAAGGGTTACTTGAGGAAGTCCAGTCCTGAAGTGGATACATTTTCTTTGATGTAACTGAGAGTTTTCAGATTTGGACAGCCACCAGCAAACTACAGCCTACTGATCCAGCATCCTTCTCCTTCCAGTGGCTTCTAAAAGCATAATACTGATTTGGAGACTGACCATATGAAAATCAAGTTTATTGCTCCCTGCATATTTAAATCAGATATTTTTTTAAAAAAAAAGTTGCTTTTTGTCATTAACCAAACTAACTAACTTAAAGCAAAAGCAAATCTTAGTGTTGCTCAGATGGCATGAGAGTTTAGAAGCCTTGTGTGTATACGGCATGTGATGATGTATTTCAAGTGTGTAGATGTGCATGTATCAAGATCAATGGTTTGAGTTTTCGCTGTATCGTACATGCGCCTTTTACCAAAAATGTGAGGGTGGCTGACACAAAGTGAAATTGGTTCCGTTGCTCTCCTAGAAAAGTGCGGGGGCTCATGACTTGCTTATGTTTCTGCTAGAGATGAGCCTGAGCTACATGATGGATATGAATTTTCCTGAGCTGGGAGGATGGGAGGCAGGATTAACACAATGAGTATGGTGGGCAGCCCATTAAAAATACGTTACCAGTTGGGAATTGGATCCAGAGTTGGATGGCGTTTGGGGTTCATAACCGTCTCTCATTATTATGATCTGCGAGAGAATGGAAGGAAGGGCCCTAGGAGTTGCTGGGTGAGGTAACCAAGGAGAATACCCCTCCCATAAGAGGGACAGGGGGGCCAGGCTTAACCCTGCCCAGCCAGCACAAAAGATCTGGCACGCACTTACTGTTGGGTTTTATTATTGAAATGGATCAGCAAAACAAATCACTCTTGTTTCTAGCTGAATGCTCAGGTCAGGGGCGTTGTGCATGAGATGGGGTGGTCAAATGAGAAAAGCAGCAATGGGTGATCAATGCTGATACATCTAGAATTGGCTTTTCCAAATACTCCGCAAGAGAGGTGCATGGAGCGTGGGGGAGGGGGTATATGTGTTCTCATTGGGTTTCGTTACTTTCCCTGGTTTGTAAGGCTGCGTACCACTAAAGTCATTTTCAAGGCATCCACCGGCCTAGGGCTTGTTATTGATACAGGCTGTCTTCTAGATTCCCGATTCACTTCACTCCTCCCTTTGATGCCTGCACTGTGCCCATTGACATGAGCTGCAGATGCATTGATAGCAGAATAACTCACCCTCTTCTTTCCCTGGCAGGTGCCACCATTCATAGTGATTAATCCAAAGGTCTAGGTAGAAGCAAAACGTGCTTGTTCCTAACATTGTCAGTTTTACGTCCGCCACGTGATCTATGGTGGGTTGAATGTGGAGAGAGTGTTGCCTGAAGTCCCTCTGGGTATGCTGCAAATTACATGGGAAATTGCTGATGATTGGATCAGCCTCAGGAGCTCCCCCTAGGGAAAAGGGCCGGTAGTGACTTGTAGCTGGCTAGAGAACCCAACACCAGTAGGGTGCCAGCAGCTCAGTGACTAAACTGTTCACTCCAAGCAGCATCTTTACAGAACTGGTGTGAATTCTGCACCTTGGTGCCACGGCTGAGGGCAAGACGGGGGAATCCTGTGACTGTCTTGCCTTTGCTTTGGAAAGCTGTGTCTTGAAAGGCGCAGTCCAAATGGTGAGCTGAAACGAAGTGACTCTCTGCAGAGGCGGCTGAGCTCCGAGAAGCATCTAACTTCTCTTCCTTTCAGAATTGGAAGAATCTCCCTTGACTGTGAAGAGTGACATGGCTACTATTGTCAAGGTTATGCAGTTACCTGACTCAGGCCTGGAAATCCGGGACAGAATGTGGTTAAAAATTACCATCTCCAATGCAGTGATAGGTAAGCGGGTCCCCCAATGGCTGCGCAGATCACCCGGTGGCTTGTTAGAACCAGTCTTTCGGAGCTGCCTTTTTAGAGCCGTGGTGACTTTTTTTTTTTCTTGTGTGTATCTGTGAAAGAATTTGGTTGTGAAAGGGAAGAACGAATGACTCGAGTTTGAACTAGTGTGAGCTAGGACTGTGCAAGCTTCCCCCACCCATTGTCCCACTGCACCTGAACCCTTATGGATAATACCACTGCTGCTCCCATCTTGTGCCTCCACGCAGCTGTGGAAGGCATCTGTCAGAATAGCAGCGCCCCCTGCTGCTCCAAACCTGCACGTTCACACAGCTCTGCCAAGGCATCTCAGTCATGACCTGAACCACCCCAGCTATTTCCCTCTTGAACGGAGACTGCCAAGTGACCCAGATGGTGTTTTCGTGCTGCATGCAAATATGTACTGAGCTCTAAACAACCTAGGTGACTTTTACTTGTTACCTAAACAGGACACTAGACAGCCTGGAGTCTGCACCGCTCCTGGCCCCCCATATCTGTTGAAAACCTGTCACTGTCTGTATAAACACTGTGTCATTTCAGATTGTCTTAATTCCTTCTCATATGCACTATGTAAAAAAAATCCATGTATGATTTTTTTTAAGCATTTAAATGAATAGGTGCTCCACCTGGATGCAGGATTATTCTTCACTTCCTGGTTTAAACTGATGGCTGGTGGTGGTTAGCGCTCTCAGACAGGTGCTCCAGCCCACCCCAGAGGTGGCTGCATTTCAGTGATGGGCCAAGTGATCTCTAGATGAAAGGTGCTATGAAAATATGATATTCTGGGGCAGGGCCTGATCTGTATCTTTTTTTGATAGTGCCTAGCACAATGATTCTCTGAGCTGGCTGAGGCCTATAGGCCCAAATGCATTGTGATAGATAATGATGGGAGTTTGAACGTTGTCTTGTCGGCTAAAAGTAACATTGGGATGTTTCTCTTTCTCCATTCCCCACTCCCATTGCAGGGGCAGATGTGGTCGACTGGCTTTACACGCACGTGGAGGGCTTCAAGGACAGACGGGAGGCTAGAAAATACGCCAGCAGCATGTTAAAACACGGCTACCTCAGGCACACTGTGAACAAAATCACCTTCTCGGAGCAGTGCTATTACGTCTTCGGGGACCTCTGCAGCAGTAAGTTCCTCAGCCATGAAGGGCAAAGCTGCGCATGTGCTCTATGCCAGCTCCTCTGTTCTGGCAGGAAGTGCAGGACAACCTCCTGTGGGATCTCACAAGCCTGGCGATTTCCACACACGAGTCTGCCCCTCGCCAGAGTTACATGATCGTTAGCCAATATTTTCCCCTAGGAGAAGCAACTGAGTTATCTTGCCAGAAGCTGGGAATGGGTGACGGGGGGATGGATCACTTGATGATTCCCTGTTCTGTTCATTCCCTCTGGGGCACCTGGCATCGGCCACTGTCGGAAGACAGGATACTGGGCTAGATGGACTTTGGTCTGACTCAGTATGGCCGTTCTTATGCTCTTATCTGGGTAGGAAGGATGGCCTAGTGAAATAGGACACTGGACTGGGACTCAGGAAATCTGGGTTCCAATCCTGGCTGCCGCATGCCTGCGTGTCCTCAGGCCTCAGTTCCTCATCTATAAAATAGGGCTAGGAATACCCTGCCTTATGGGGATGCTGTGAGGGGCTCAAATGCTACAGTGATGCAGACTGTGTAAGTATGATCTGAAATTGAATAATGATTTCGTGCCCTGATGCAAGCGTGATCAGCAGAGGCATTCAGTCTGGCCCTCCTTTCATGTAAATGGGAATAGGCTGCCAGAGCATTCTCTGCTGACCCCTCTCACTCTGGAATTCATTCTTCAGGTCACTTTGGGGGCCCCCATCGTGGTAGTGTGTTAGCACCTCTATTTCAGCAATGGCTGTACCCTCACAACTTCCCTCGGCATTCAGGACCAATCCCCCTTTTATAGAAAGGGCGCTGAAGCACAGAGGAGATCGAAGCTACATCTGCACTTAGAGCTCGGGGTGTGATTCCCAGCTCGGGGAGACACGCACAGCCTGAGGAGAGCTAGCGCTAATAATAGGAGCGTGGCTGCCATAGTGTGCAAGCAGTGGGAGCAGCAGCCCGCGCTAGCTGCCCTGAGCATGTCCCTTCCCCCTACCCCAGTGCCTAAGCCAGTTTATTGTCAGGGTGGCTGGCCTGAGCTGTCCATGCTGCCACAGCTTCACTACTTGTTTTGGCACACTCACTCAGCATGAACTAGTGCAAGTGTGAGTACACACGCTGGGAATCACACCCCTAGCTGGACTTGCCCAAAGTCACATGGGGAGTCAGGCATTGAGCTCTGATCTCCTGAGTCCCAGTCTAGTGCCTTAAGCACAAGGCCACCGTCCTTCCGTAGTCCGCCAGAGACTGGCTTTGTTAACCTTTTGGTTCTGCTGCAAGGCCCATCTCCCCACTGAGACGCTGCCTATAAACAGATTGTCTTTGCAGGCAGTTGGTAGCGATAGGCAAATGATAGAAGGTTTGGGGCATCGAATCAGATCAGTGCATGTGTTTTTGCACTCCTAGTTGCACACGCCCGCTTGAGAATACCCGTCCCTCCATATTCAATATTCAGCCTACTTCACCCTGGGTAATAGTTGGATTGAACTACTGAGGTTAAGTCCCAGGTAAACCCATTAGCTTTCGTTCTATAGGTGATGATAGTACGTGCGTATTAGGTGTTAGGGAATTATACTGTCCTCATCTTTTCTTTCTTCCTCCAGATATGGCTGCCTTGAACCTTAACAACGGTTCTAGCGGAGCCTCTGATCAGGACACTCTTGCTCCCCTTCCACATCCTGCTGCACCTTGGCCATTGGGTCAGGGGTACCCCTACCAGTACCCACTCCCCCCTCCATGCTTCCCACCAGCATACCAGGACCCAGGCTTCAGCTATGGAAGTGGCAGCGCGGGTAGCCAGCAAAGTGAAGGTAAGCCTGTGAGTGGAACACGTGCTGTCCCAGCTCCCGTTATCCCTGGCCATTTGCTTGAGTTTCCCTAGTCCTGTCTGTGCTCCCCTTCCCCGTGGTTTGTATGCTCCATGCATGGGATTTACTGCAACTGTGCTGAATCAAACCTCTCTTTGCAGACTCAAGGGAGAGAAGGGCCGGCCTTTCAGCACCACAGTGAAGGTGCCTGTTACATTTTAATTGAGCCAGCACAATATTCCATCCAGGTAGTTCGCTAGAGCTCAGCACACAGAGCAAGAACCAAGGGGGAACTAGCTACAGGGCTGTCTGTCGTGTCCAATGTGGCATAGATACCCCACAGCATTATATAATACGTAGCACTTATAAATCTCTAATTAATCCAGCCCTCACCCTGGGAAAGAGCTACATAGATAGCAGCTTGCCGACTAATCAAAAGGCAACAATGAGACCCTGAGAGGTGAAGAGCCTGGTTTTCACAGGTGCGAGTCGCCGAGTTCAGTGGAGTGCTCGATGTCCCTGAAAATCAGGCCGTTAGTGGTTTGCTTGAAGCCATGTGCCAGAACTGAGAGTCAGGAACAGAAGTGGGCTTCCAAACTACATGCTCCTGGCTTCCACTTCCGTCCTGAGTGCAGAAGGCCATTCACCTCCTCTTGTGTGAAATAAGCAAAAAGAGTGCTGTCTGGAGCAGCCAGCCAAATGGACTGCAACCCCGAAACGCTGTTCCATTGGGAGCACAATTACTTTTGCTCTGATGCATGTTGCATGGGTTGCATAAATGTACCATCTCCTTCCAGCCCTTGCTACTTCATTCTTCTAAGCCAAGGAAATAAAACATGATTCTGTGGTATGACTGTCCAGTGGGCGGTCCCCTGCAATTTCTTAAATTCATTGCTTCCAGTGTGAATATCCCTCTTGGAAACACTGCCCGTAACCAAAAGGCAAGGCTCAGAAGGAGTCTCCGAGTTTGGGTATGAATTATGTTACCAAGATAAACATCCAGTAATTTGCACGCAGCCCCTCCAGACTTAATCCAACCTCCTTCGTTTTGCAAACCCAGGCTGGAAATCCCACGAGAAGAACTCTCTGGTGAGATTGCCAGCACTTGCCCTTCCCACCTCAGCTGAAAACAAAAGTGTGGGGAAGGGAAACCAAAAAAATTCAGATCTTTAGGAAAAAAATCCACATCAGGTCTGTTCTGCTGGGGGGGGACACACTGATTTTTCCTAATGTGGTTCACCAGTCACTGTGAGCAACAGAATATTAGCTCTTTGCTGCTGGAATAGGAAAGGTACAGTCTTTTTATCCATGCATCCTGGGTTACCAGCTAGGAGAGTTTCATTAAAGGCAACGGGAGGGTTTCATTCTGAAGGGTTCAGCACTTTTTTCTCCCTTGTTCTACTTTTGGAAACTACACTGCTGTGGTGTTTCTTGTTTTGTAACTGTGTTATTCCCTTGTTTTGTTCTGAGCAAGCATTAGACTGAAGGATTCAGAAAGGAATGGCTGACACTAGGGGATTGGTAAGCTTCAAACGCCTCCATAATAACAAGAAATTCATAGCATGATCATTTAGACTCTTGTGATCCAAATGTTTAGCTGTCTCCCCCCCCCCCCCCATTTTATTTTCAATTGTCAGAGGCACTTTGCCTATCCCCGCGCATCCTGTTGTAATACTGTGGCATTAGTGGAGTGAGCAATCTGACTGCAGAACGGGACAACAGCTACCGGGGAATGGTGTCCGAATTCTCCCTGCCAAACTGCAGACTTCCAAATGGTGCCCGCCCCTGAGCGCCTTTGGTCAGCCTTTTGACTTTTCCTCCTGCATCCTGTTTTTATTAGTCCAATAAGCTGCTTCTGGAGGTGTCCACCAATGCTCTCCTGTTATACGCCTGGTGGAAGGCCTGTGGGTGCCAGCTATGCACCTTAGTTTTTGGGGCTGCTGGACCATGCGGCTGAATCTAGTCACACTGGGCATTCGGAAAGCTGACATGACTGACGGAAGCGTAAAGTGAGCAGCCATTGAGGGTGTAGCAATAACTCAGCTATTCAAAATGATGGTGGCTCTGGTAGGTTGGTAGTGACCCCCAGACAGCAAAGGGGATATCCCAGGATTTCGGTGGCAGCAGAGCCTGAGGGTGACTGTGCAGATCTGGTGAGTGTCCATGTTGCACAATTGGTACCTCGTTGGTAGTCATCAGAGCGGCCAAGGATACTGGATTTCGTTCTCCTCTCCTGGATTTGTGGTGAGGTGTATTGGAAGGGCAATAAAACGAAGCTTGCCCTGCTGTTGCCCGAATCTTACTGTTCTGGGGAGGACATATTTCTTAGTAAATAGAGGGCTTAGTTCTCCAAAGCTGTAGGTTCAGCTCCTTTCACCTGCACCAAACTGAATGTGCTGCTATCTTCAGCAGTGACTGTGCTGATGGGGTAAGTGAGCCTAGGTTCGGGGCCTGATCTCGAATAGCAGCTTACACAGAGACCTTTACTTTGACGTACACACCAGCGTTAATCTCAGAACGTAACAGCAGACTCGGCATTGTATGCCCAGCATAGAGCTAGAACGTGGGAGGAGAATGTAAAGGGGCCAGTTTTGTGCCATCAGGTTTTAAACCGATCTCTCCATCCATGGGAATTCCTGCTTGAAAACTGATGCTATTCCCCTGGGACAAGTTAGGGGAAAAGGAGACTTCTCTAGTGCTTCAAAGATTGCCACAATATGGTGACTTCCTGCTGGGGAAAAAAGGCCCACTGCACTGGAATTTCTTCCTATCAAGATGCTTCTTGATTTTGCAAAGCAGTTGCCAAAGAGCCCTGCCTTAAGATTTGTGTTTGGGTGGTGATGGGCACAGCGCCATTCACTCGAGGATGAATTATAATCAGTGCCTTGTAAGAATTCTCTATGTCACTCTGGCGTCGATCCTGCCTGGAGTGAGGGCTGGAACAGTCATTTTATTAATTCCCAATTATGCTCTGGTACATGGGGGGCGAGGGGGTTATTGTCTCGTTAGGAGATGTTTGATAACGAAACTCAGCATTTATGTAGTGCTTTGTTTTCAAAGGGCTTAGCTAACCAATCCTTACAACACCCCTGGGAGATAGGGGAGTAAATGTTATAACCTCCATTCATGGATGGAGAAACTGAAGCCTTGA
Organism: Dermochelys coriacea; assembly: GCF_009764565.3. Classification (NCBI taxonomy): domain Eukaryota; kingdom Metazoa; phylum Chordata; order Testudines; family Dermochelyidae; genus Dermochelys; species Dermochelys coriacea. The sequence continues at coordinate 16,010,029 of NC_050085.1, read as the reverse complement.
ACGGTCAAGTGTCTTGCCTAAAGCAAACGGGGGAATTGGTGGAGATTAGGACTAGAACTCACCAGGACTAGAACTCACCAGGCTCCTAGTCCTGAGCTCAAACCCCTCGTCCACACTGCATCTTGGGTATTCCACGTTCTGCTTTGGTCCTCAAGCCCTCTGCGTTCTGCAGGAGACTTTGAGCTCTCTACTACACACACACCAGGCCTGCCTAGTTTTCTTTCCTCCATCTCTTTTTTGTTTTGCTTTTTCTCAATATAATCTCATCAGCAGGAGCCGCGACTAGCAATAGGAGCACCTGTGATTCTCTCTTTCCCTCTCTTCCGTTGCATTAACCATCAATGCTGTGATGACTTGATGGAGTAGCAAGCACTTGTTCAAATTCAGAATCTGGCCCATGATTACAAGGCGGTGGAGTTTGTGCGTGAATGGAACCTCAAACTCTAAGGGCTTTGGTTTAAGCAGAGCAATTAGTTCCTTGTTGAATGATGGCTTGGAAAGTTAGGATTTTTTTTTTAAGGGAGAGAGATTTTACTTGGAAATATCTACCTAAGTAGCCTTCCATGCTCATCCTTATGATATCTGAGCACCTCCTGCAGCTGTTCACACAGGGCCTAACCCAAAACCCAGTGAAGTCAATAGCTCACACTCTCATGTACTGTGGCTACTTGCATACAACCTCTCAAGCATTATTTTCAGCCTCTGTTGGGAATATCTTCTAGACTCATCATTTGCATGATATGTGGCAATCTACATATAAGAACTCTACATGCCGGCTTTTGAACAACACTACAACCACAAAGCACCTCCGTGTTGGGCTTTGTAGGAATCTGCCTTTAGATCAGGTCCTAATGCCATGGAAGCCAACAGAACGACTTCCATTGACTTCACGGGATTTGGAGCAGGCCCATCATTTGAATCCGCTTTGTTTACCAAAGACTGATACCAGAAAGAGCAGATGAGTTTTTTGTTTTGAAGAAGCGGTTTCGTGGTAGGATAACCCATTCCTGTACCGGCGTTCCTGGCATCCACACGTTGAGTCAATCATACTGTTAGAAGAAACCTATTTTGTGTTTTAAAAACAAAACCCGCCCCCCCCCATTCCTCCATTTTTCTTCCCTTTTTGTCTTTTCCCTCTCCTTTGCTTGGCCAGTGGGAAGGCATGGAAGCAGAGGGGCTTCAGGCTGTAGTTCTAGGCTAGCCAATGCCTTCCCCATGCTGGCTCCGGAGGGTGGGTTCGATCGATGTGTATCTTTGCATGTCACAGCCTCTCAGCTTTGTTCTAGCGGGTGTCATCGCCAAATTCTGGAGTCCTCCATAGCCTGTTATGCTTGACGTGGGCCGAAGTTGGTCATTGTCATTGTTGCCACTGTGGGTTTGATGCCGGGGGGATTTCAGGACGTGTTGATGAAAGAGGAGGGGAGGAAATGTGACTGACTGACCCTCCCGTTCTGTTCCTGTTGCTCGCCGTCCACAGGAAGCAAGAGCAGCGGCTCTAACCGGAGCAACAGTGAGAACAGCCGGAGGGCTCTGGGCAGGGAGAAGGACCGCAAGTCAGCCGGAAGCGGCAGCGAATCCGACCACACCGCCCACAGCGGGGGCGGAGCCAGCGTAGTGCGCCGTGAACGGCCCGTCAGCCAGCTCAGCCACGTCTCTGCCTCCCACAGTGAGAGAAGCCACCACAGCCACCATTCGTACGGGCCTCCGGGGGTCCCACCCCTCTACAACCTGCCAAAGCTAAGCTCCAAAGTCTATGGGACGAGTGGACCCCCCGGCGGACCGCCCGTGAGAGAACTGAGTTCCGTTCCTCCAGAGCTGACGGGGAGTCGGCAGTCCTTCCAGAAGGCGATGGGCAACCCTTGCGAATTCTTTGTTGACATCATGTGAGAGGAAGTGCCTTCAGACTCTGTTTTGGGGGGAGGGGCGGGAGGGGCTTGTTTTCACTGATGTTGGGGTTTGGGGTTTTTTTGGGGGGGGAGGGTCCTTGCCAAACACTTTAAGAAAGAAAGCTTGGCTGTATTGCATGTAACACCTTCCTGAATCTCAGTCATGTGTTGCGAAACAAAAAACAAAAAAAATCACCTGGGATTTTTAAATATCAGCAAATCGATGGCATCTTTTCTTTCCTCCTCTTTTTTTCCCTTTCTCCCCATGTTGTTTTTTTTAATGTGATTGACTGGTGTATATTCACAGCCTAATAAGCTTTGGTAATTGTGGCACCTACTTTCAGTGCAATTAGTGTGTCGTCTTGGCTGATTCAAGATTTTTTTTATTTCATATGACTTCTAAGTTTCCAGTGATGCATTATTAGCACCTTTATTTCTCTCTCTCTCTCTCTCTCTCTCTCTCGCTCTCTTACCAGAAACACTGGCTACTATGATTGATTTCCTTGTCATACATCTGGTAAATAGCAAAAAACAACACAAGCAGCCCTGACACCTGAAAGTTTGTGGGCAGTATGTAAGTGGGGAAATTCCCAGCAGGAGGCAAAGATCTGATTCGATGTAGAAACCTTCTTTCCTCTGCTGCGTAAGAAGTAGAATTGTCTTTCATTTTGACATCATCCTATCACAACCCTGATGATGAGGCATGTCCATTTTTGTCTGGTCATAACATGCACTTAATTGCTGTTGTAAAGGTTGTTCCTGCAGCAATGGGATAGTTGCCACTATCTGGTTATGCAAGGCAAAGATGCAGCTTTTCCTGATTAAAGAGGGGATGCTCATCCTATTCCTGCCCACATCAATGGCTTTGCTAGTAATTGTGGCTGCTCTTTTTCCTCTCGGTTGCTGAATAAGATCTTCCTGGCATCACCCTTCCCAGCTTCACCTCTGCTGAATCAGAATCCTGGGGTTGGCCCTGCAATTACCAAGTGGGCATATTCTGATTGCAGACAGGGCTAGAGGTTAGTACAGGTGGTAAGGGAAATGCTTTTTGCACAGCTCAGAAATGCTAAAAACTGATTAATCTTTCTACCTGACACACAGTGAAAACTGTGTTAAGGGTCCCACTTCCAACCGGTAGCTTTTTCTTAAGCATCCGCTGTCACACATCTCCAAAGATTTCAGTCCTGTGTTGTTGGCCCTTCAGTTAAAATCCACCTTTATTAGTCAGCTCTTCCTGATGAATTTGAGGATAGGTGCTTAAATCTTGCTTCACTGTGTAGAAAAGATTTCCCCCCAATATGACGGTCCCTCCTGCTATATTTCTTGCATTGTTGTTGGTTTCAGTGCCTAGCAGGCATGCAGAAGAGATGTATAGTTGAATACTGCTGGGATTTCATGTTCCCTTATAATCCTACTGCAGCACTGACTTCCCAAGCAGTGTGCTTATCAGGTCACGCACCCTGGGGTGGCTGCCACAGCTTTTTCTTTTACTTTTTCTTAGTGGAATTAGAAAAAGACAAAGGGTAAAATTTGCAAAAGTATCAAAATGACTTAGGATTGTGAGACTCCTTTTCAAAAGCGACTTAGGCACAGAGCAACCTGAAAGTCAGTGGGTCTTAGGGCGTGTCTAAATGAAGAGTTAGTGCACAGCAAGCTGGGGCATAAAGCTGCAGCACTCCAGGGTGTCACATACCAAAGGTCCATGTGGATCTTGCTGCTGTACCCACAAGGTTCCCTAGAGTGCACTGACATAACAGCTGTTTGAAACAGCCATTCATTTCATCAGTGCACACTTAGGGCATTCTTAATGCACAGTGGCAGGATCCACATGGACCGTTAGTGTGCTGGAGCACTGTAGATTTTACACCCCACCATGCCACACACCAACTCCCTGTTTAAGCCCCTAAATCCCTTTTGCCTAACCCACCCATTGGCTAGCATTGCCCAGCTGTGTTTTGTTATGATTCAGCTGGAATCCCAGCCTATACTGGCTAAATAGCAGAGTTGCCGGTAACCAATATAAAATTGCACGATCCTTTTAGAACCTGGAGCTGTTAGCAACATTTTTTTCATTTTTCACCTAGGCATGATGCAAATACTAATTACACTCAGATTCTTTTTTTTTTTTTAAAGCGATCAAAGAAATCATCCCTTACTTTCGCTGTATCTCAAGGAGGCCGTGTTTAAAAAAAAAAAAAAAAAGTCTTTGACTTTACTGACAATCTCTGGTGGTTCTGCTTTTAAACCAGTTTTTTACTTCTCTTCATGGTTTTTTTTTTTTTCTGGCTCACTTCATCTTAAAGCAAAAGTTACGGGATCAGGGGAAAAGATTGTAGTATTTGGGTATCTGTTAGGGTATACAGAAGGGGGAGTGATTGCAGGCTGGGCTTTCACCCAAGGAGGCCGAAGTGTGTTATTTCCTTGTATGTCTTTTCAAGAGTTGCAGTTACACACTTGCTGTATTTTTCTTTTTGTTGTTGTTGTGGTAAGTGCTATTGGCAGAAAAACTGCTCTATGTTGTGTTGCCCTTTGCTGCTGTGTTGAAATGATTGTGTTATGTATTTCCGTGTGCATGGGTGACTCTGGACTCAGGCTGACACAGTCCTTATTGTAGGTTTGAGAAGGTGCTCATCTGCTGAAGGAAGCAGGCTGCCAAGTCTGGCTTTGACTGTGAGTTAGAAATTAACCTGGTTCTATCCAAACTGGCTTCAGCTGAAATCAAGCTCCCAGTTAGGGAGCATGTGCTGCTCTGTGTGCAATGGCAGGTTATCAAACAATGAACGGCATTTCGAATCTTCTGTTCCTTGAAGAGCCATAGGAGAATCTAAGTGCCCATTCTATGAATAGTGCAATACATCATAGTTGCAGTATAATACTTAGGGCTTGATTCCTCTCTCCCTTCCCCTGGAGGAATGTATAGTAACTCCACTGAAGTCTAGGGAGATGCCAGACTGAGTGATTGGGGAACCAGGAGCAGAATGTTTGTCACTTATTCATGAGTGGATGGAGGGAGATCTCCAAAATCCTGCCAATGCCTTTAAATATATCCAAGTTTATCTGTGCAGCCTGGGGGCGTTTGGGCCTAATTTTGCAAGCATATACTTCCAGATGGAGTGCTTCCTCCAGAGAGACATGCCCTTGACGTCAACGAGGCAGTTGCAAGTCCTACGCCATGTGGCGAATAGTTGACGGATCAGGCCCTTAAAGAGCATGTAGTTTCTTAGTAGAGCCCAGGTTAGTTTGCTCATTTTAAGGTTGGGGAGCTGGCAGTGGTCTGGCTCTAGAATGTATCTTGACCTGTCCTCTTCCCCCTGCAATGAAAAATAATGGGCTTGCCGTTAATAGGCACATGAAGGGTGTGATGTGGAACGGGTTAAAATAAAAAGCCGGTCTCATAACAGGAGCCTTAAATAATATTTGAATTTGGGGGGAAAGGGGGAATTAACACAATCTGCCTGTGCTCTGCAGCTGGACTTGCACTATTATTTATTCATTCCTGTCAACAGCAACTAATAAGAACAAATATGTGTGTTTTGTGGATTAGAGATAACATATGTGCCAAGGCTTTGGGATGACGCCTCCTACTGGAATGTGAGGGTAATGCACCCACCTAATGTATTAACCCAACTCTCTAAAGAATAAGATTTTGGTGAATGGTTTATGAGCGTCTTAAAGACACCGCTGATGTCTTTGACCTCCTGTTAACACATTTGCCTTTCAGAGGTAATAGTCCCTGGACACTTCATCCAAAGGTATATTGGATGGCAAACGATGCACAGGCGCTGACTTTTGATATTTTTGTTTGGGTTTTTTTGTCAAATTGACAGTCCCATCTTGAGACTGACAGCTGATGAGTTGATGTAATTGTTTTTGTTTTGCATTTAACTGGATTGTAATAAGATTGACTTTAAAAAAAATCATTCTAATCAGTGATTAGAAATACATGTAAAGAATTTATGTACAGTAGAGGGGGGAAAATGTTAAATGATTTTAAATAATGAAAACCCAGACTATCACCTATTCTAGAATTGGTTCTACTCAGAGAGTAACCTTTTACTAGCATGGACTGCACTGTTCCTGTTAAATGTCTATTGCATAATTGAATTCTTTTTTGTAGATATTGTATTAAAACCCAAGTGTCTGTATAGTTAATATATAGCTGCTTATGTGTAAATGCTATTTTAAACACTAAAAAAGCTTTTAATTTTATGTGACAACTGCACCCAGTGTCTTCCCTTTATTGATGAGGATTCTTTGGACTTCTATAGCACTTGCTATCCAGGCATGCGTTATGTCTGACAGCTCCTCTCCCTGAGAGAGGTAAGTATTCTGTCCAGTTGATAAGAGGAGGTGTGGTCTGGAAGTTAGAGCAGGGAACTGGGATTCAGAGTTGTATGGCCTATCATCATTTCTCTGGATGTTCAGATACTGATAAGGCACAGGCCCTGAGCTTATCACCAATGCATTTGTGCAGAAAGCATGTTTGTCTCTTTAAAAGAGAAGCTAGATTAATTAGCCTATCTCCTCCCTCTCCCTGAGCCTGCCTTTGGAAAGGGAGTAGACAAAGCATGTGCGAGCACAAGTATAATGTAGACGGTGTGATATTTTGCACTAGATGGACCAGGGTGTTAAGTCCTGGGCCTCGGTTGGAACAAGCTGTCTGAGTTGCAAACCCAAGAAGGGAGTGAGAAATTCTCCCTCTGTCCCCTGGAGCTGCTTGAACCCACTAACACAGTCCTGTGGCTAGACTCACTTTTGTTCTGGACTCTGCACGTCTGCCCCAGCTGAGATGGAAATCAGGATTCTGCCGGACCCCAGATTGCAGGTGAGTCTAACAAGGAAACCCCAACAAAATGCCTTTGATAAACAGCATAAAGAGATCCGCCCTCCCTCCCTCTAAAGCCTGAATTGACTGAATGGGCCTGGCACAGGGATTCTCCCTAGAGTTTGATTGGGACCAAATCACCCTCCTAGGCTGGCAAGAACCAGCAGAATGGGGGGGGGGGGTTGCTTTCAGTCATCATGGGACCCTAGGCGACCCCTGAACACCCCTCGTGCCTATCATGGATAGTACTGCTCTGTAGCAGATATGGACTGGAAACCCCTTCTCTGGGCTGTGTGCAGAAGAACTTCCCCAGCTCTTCTATCTTTCAAAGCCTACATGTCAGCTTGGAGGGAGCTGAGGGGAAGTTGGCTAAATGCTGGATGCTAATCACAATTTAGAGCCAGTCCAGAGCTGCTCAACTGCAAGTGAGAGGAGAACTGGGCCCAGTATTTCCCTTGCAGATCTAAGTTGTGCAGCCTGCACTCACTCAGCAGTCTAATGAGGGAGTTAGATTATTGACTTCAGCCAGGTCCCAGAACAGGTGACTCCACTTGGCTGTAAAAAGGAGTCAGTTTAATCTTTGCTGACCTCAGTAGAGTCTCATCAAAGAATGTGGCTTTGTGTCTTTCCTGGTTTGAAAATGCCATAAACTGCTGCATGGTCATGAAATCACCACTTGGGTCATCTCACACGTGACAACACATCCTTGAGTACGGTCTCCGGCAATGGGGACTTCCAGGCGTAAAGCCAGATTCTGATACTTTGGCTCGCGCTGAGTAGCGCCTTACTCCACACGAAGTCCCCCTCATGTGAATTTCCATGCACACATGTGCACAGGCTCCTACCTACAAAAGAACTTCATTATGCAGGGAGTTAAAGAAATGCAGAGGAGGAAGTGTGCTTGGGATGCATTGCAGAAGTCCTGTTTCTCTAATGTTCAGCCTATCCCATAGATTAGTGTCTGCTTATGTCCAGTCATCCATGTGCATTCAATTGATGGGATCATTTTCATGCAGCTCAGTGATTGGCTAATAAAGCTGCACTGATAAAAATGGAGGTAAAGACCAAACGCTTTGGGCCAACTTTGAAGGGGGCGGAATAAAATATGGAGATCTCAGAAAAAGAGCTGCTTGCTTTCTAAAAGTTCTGCCTTGGGTACTTCTGAGGGGAACTCACTGAAGGCACCTTCAGACTGAGCTGTTGCATTTTAATGTAGATTCAGAGGGCCAAATATTGATCTATTGGTGTAAATAAGGAGTAAATCCATTTTAAGTCAATGGAATTACATGGATGTAAAATTGATATAAAAGAGAGTGGAACCAGGATGTGTGTATGTTACAATATGATAAAATGATGCTTTTATACTATGGCCCCAAAAAATAATGTGATTGTTTTTGCTACACAAAGGCCACATAAAAACTTTGTTGTTCATAATCTAGGATCTAATTTCGGTAAAGATGGATCCTGCATTGATGTTCCTTTTTAAAAAAAAAAAAAAAATCCACCTACAAACTCAGACACAAGAAACCAGGAGATTTCTCCCTGAAATAATGCACTGCTTTTGTTTTCAGCACAGCAAGCAACGCATTTGGAGTAGGCAATGAAATGGAATGCACACGATGTGGTTAATTTCTGGGATTTATTGACATTGAACTGAGCCTTCATTAGGGCAGAGCACAGGAGAAAGAACAGGTAGCTTTGCAAGGGAGGCTATGTCTACACTCAAAATGCTACAGCTCTGCCATTGAAACACCTTAGTGATGACGCCCCTTGCTGTCATTAATCCCCCTGCCCGAGAGGTGGTAGCTAAGTATGGAAGAATGGTGTTAGGGGTTGGCTTAACTACATCACTGGGGGGGGGGGGAATATTTTTCACATCTCTGAGAGACTCAGCTGGCTCAACCTAATTTTACAATGTAGACCAGTCCCTGGGATGCTTTGGTTGTGAGCACTTGAGGAGTTCTGGGGACTGAGTGCTATTCTCTGTGTGTGTATGTTCCAAGCAAAATACTGTCTATATTTTATCTGTGATGGGGCTTTCTCCTGACAGTCACTGAGCATGTAGATGGAGGGGCCCATGGGCTGAACCAGAGTGACACTGCAACCTCTTGTAGCAGGTCACAATTCCTGGAATGGGGAACCAGGCCCAGCCTCCGCTGCTGCTGGGTGAATTTGGAGTGGGCCCTTTCTCCAGCCCCTTCCCTGGCCCTCACCTTTCAGTATCCCCACTAGTCTCTTGTGAATGTTGATGTAACAAAAAACATTTATTTGGTGGCCTTTACGTGACTTAGGGTTTTTTTCCCCCACACCTCTGCTGTAAAATGTACTAAAAATGTCCATGATGAAATCATAGCCTAGTTATAACTGTGGCTTTCAGATTGTAAGCTCTTTGGGGGCAGGGACTATCTTTCTAGTCTTTTGTCCGTGCAGTGCCTAGCATGGTGAGGTCCTGGTCTGGAGCTCATAGACATTACTGCAGTGCAATAAATATCATTAGCCTCAGTCTGCAAGCCCTCCACACATGGAACTTCCACTGAAACGCCTGCAAACCCAGGGCCTGCTGGTTATCACGAGATCAGTAGTTCCCAAACTTTAACAACCTGTGAACCCCTTTCACTAAAATGTCAAGTCTCCCAAACCCCCTCCTAAAAATGAATATTTCAAGGGATTTTCTCCTTTTACCTGAGTATAAATTATAAAAGCAGTGATCTCGGAAATATAACATTTGTTTTTATGACATGCTTATTACACACTATTAATTATTTATCATTACAGTATTTTTATTATGTTATGAAACAGCAACACTCTTCCCAGATCTCACTTTCGTAGCTTGTATCACTTTGAATAAGCCTGTTATAAGACAAGGCTCTTATGTTTCATCAAGGAAAGTCAGATGTGAAACGCCATGAAGGGATTTAAGAAGCCAACTCAAGGAGTTCCTCCTACACAAGCATTCAGGTCTTGAGCAGTCCAGGCAAACAACGCACGTTACAACAAAGCTGAAACTTGTTCTTCATAATAATTTAAAAAACAATACTAGCTGCCAATTTAATTTTAAAAACAGCAAAAAATATTCACCTCCCTTTCCATTTCTTATAAGGCGTTTTGAAGTTTGAATCTCCTCAGTGTGATATATATGCCTGCTTTAAACTGCTCAGCTCTTGGAAGTCCAGGGGCTCCAGGCTGCTGGCCCTGTGATGCCCGGGGTCCCTAGGGACAGCTCTGTCCTCCATTAGGGAATTTTTTCCCAAGAACCCCCTGTAATATTTGGGGTTAATATTTCACGAACCCCAGTTTGGGAACCACTGCACTAGATAGTATATACTTAATATATTCATAGAAAGGAGCATGGCCTTTTGCCTAGGGAGATCCTAAGGTCTGTTCCCAGCTCTACCATCAACTTGTTGTGTGACCATGGGCCTCTCTGTGCCTCATTTTTCCCTTTGTACAATGGAGGTGATAATACCCATGTACTCATCTCACTCGCAGTGAGAGAATGTACGCCTTCACCCACCTTAGCGTCCCGATGGCTCCTACCTTTCACCACAGGCAACAGCTAATAAATAGCAACTATCCAAGGTGCCGATCAAACATGTCGCCAAGGGCAAGCAGGGCTATTGATCTCCCTGCACTGTTGGGAGAAGAGATCCAAAGCAAGGAATGAACTTGGACACACATTGTTCTCTGCAGCTTGGGCTATGATACCTCCATGGTCGCAACGATGCATTTATTTCTCATACAGGGTGATAGACAATTTAAACCTTGCTAGTGGGCAAGGTCTGATTCTAATCACGCTTCCACTAGTTTTAAACCACATGGCACCACTGAAGTCAGTGGTGCTACTTCTGACTACGCTGCAATTGAGAGGAGAATTTAGCAGCATCTACTCCACAGAAAGTGAGGCAAACCTTTGGGATATGACTCGATAGCTGTGCAGCCAATCTGTGCCTTTATCCATCTAATCTAGATCACAACAAAACCAAAGTGTCACTTGATTGAAAGAACAAATAGTAATTACATTGCCCAGAGCCCAAATGCCCTAGTCAATGGATGGCAGGGAAAACAAACAGATGTATGAATGCTTCTGGAGTGGCCTGCACAGTGCTTTAAATGTGCCCGCTGGCTTGGTTTCATTGATTCCATTGCCACTCAGTAAAAGCTAGTCTCCATTTGGTTGGTTGGTTGGTTTGCTTCCCTTCCAGGCTAATTCAGTGGCTTGATCCTGCTCCGTTGCAGTCAGTGGGGGGAGCTTCACCCTTGTCTCCAGTGGGAACTAGGATCAAGCCCCATGACCGTAACTATTCCAAAGCGTCTGTTCTGATAAACATAGACATAAAGCTGTCTATGAACTGATTTGCTGAATAGACGAGCTGTTGCTGAATCCAGCAATATCTCTGGAAGTTCCCTGTGCAGCTGTTTTGTGTGTGTGTGTGTGTGTGTGTGTGTGTGTGTGTGTGTGTGTGTGTGTACTGACCCTTTCAGTGATGCCTAAAAGTACTGGGAATTGAGTGCCCAGATACCCTAAAGGACTTTGAAAATTGCAGCAGTATTTTTTTTCCAGCATCCAAATAAACTATAATCCATTTTTTTTCCCATAGCCTTTGTGGGTCCTGTACATGTAGGGGTTTATAGCACCATGAATGAGTCAGATCCTTCATCACAGACTGCCTCATTTAATCTGGATTATTTGATAGCATGTGTATTCCTTTGTGTGTGTGTGTGTGTGTGGGGGGAATAATGGAGCCATATTATTTCAAAGCTAGACAGTCTGATCTGTGGGGAGTTGTTTGAGGGGGGCCAAGTATAGGGATATACAAGATAAAATAATCTTAAATCACAAACCTGGCTTTGAATAACCATATGTGCATTTTGCTTACATGCCATGGAACAGATCCTCTTATTCTAGATCATCCTAATACTATAAACCCCTTTAAATTCATAAGATCTGTGTAAACGTTCTTGTATTGGTGCTCGGCACGGTGGTATTTCAGCACCAGCTTCGCACCATAATGATGCTTTTCCTGCAAACGAAACCCCTCTTCTTCCCTTCATATCCACACATCTGCTGCCTCTTTTCACTCCTGGGATTCTAGCTCTCCTCTACCTCTTCCCTTCTGCCTGTCGCTCTCGCGCTCATTTCTCTCCTGCTCTGAATGGGACAAGAGAAGCTGCTCCCCAGGGGCCGAGGCAGTAACATGGCTCTGCCTTCTGAACAGGATTTGAGAGATCTGAGATCTTCCAATAGGCTTACCATCCCCTGCCTCCTGAAAGCAACTAGCCTTCAGCAGAATGGGATGCGGTGACATCTGATCATGTCAAGGTGATGCTGCTCTGGGGAGGGGAAGGAATTGGGAGGGTGACGTGTTAATTTAGATTTAACAACAAAGGGCCAGATTTCCAAAGGTATTTAGGTACCTCAGCATGCAGGGAGGGCCTAGTGAGATTTGCAAGTGTCCTAACGCCCATTGACTTGCAATGGGAGTTAGGCACCTAATCCGGTTAGGTGCCATTTGTGAATCCCTCTAGACACACATCTGCATCTTTAGGCCTTTGTAAATCTAGCCCAAAGTGACTAGTCTCCATGCTGCACTGAGACCAAGAGAGTCATTTCCCAGAAATGGCAATGGAAAGATTTCCCGTAACTGCAGTGGGCTTTGGCTGAGGCCCATAATTACTGTGGTACTGTAGCACTGAATGCAAATGGCCCCTAAGGCAGCTCCCCCTCTAAGACAAACAGAAGTCGCCACCGAGTGGCAGGAAGCTTCCGCCTCCCTCTCGCCTTTGATGACCAAGCTTTGGCATGTCCGTGGGCAGCAGTGCCACGTTGGGCTGTGATCTCCAGGGTTGGGGTAGGGATAGCAAGGAAAGCCCAAGATGGAAGTGATGTTAATTCAGTAGGAGACACTTTTCCCTGTGAAACGATGCTGAATCGATGCCTCAGTGTGGTGTTACCCGCTGCTGCACTACAGGTAACTCCATCAATTAGGTGAGATGTATCCCTGAGATCCTGACCATCTGCAGTCATAAAAACCCTGATTCACCTAATCCAGAGCCTACTGAAGTCATGGTGAGTTATCCTTTCCAGTGGGCTTTAGGATCAGGCCCAAAATGCCTTCTGGCTATTGTAGCAGAAAGAGGGATAGACTATAATAAAGTTCTACCTCTTGTGAAGAAAATATTCAGTGACGTATCAGAAGCAGCTGAGAAGTAACCAAAGAATAAATGTCCCATCTTTGTTTCGGGTGTAATTAGAATTTCGGAGAGGGGTGTTGATTTTAATGCATTTGTTTCCTATGGGATCAAACCTTTCCCTCTCTTGAATTTTGTAACTTTTGCAATAAATAGTTTGCACGCTCCCTCTGTGCTTCCCCTCCTCTTCCCCAGAGCATATCTCTCTCTACGCAGAGTGTAAATGATGTGTGGAATGCTTTGCTCAGGCAGCAGATGCTTCTGGAGTAATCCATAGATTAGAAATGAACCAAAAAGGCAGTTGGCAGAAAGATCAATTCTAGGGTATGAATGTTTGTTGTTATGTATAGAGATAGAAAGTGGCAATGGAGATTCCTACTATTTCTGTTTACTCCTATCTAATTCCATTAACACAGCTGAACAAAAAACTTGTATATTTAGGGTTTGGATGTAGCCCCTAAGAAATGGGCCAAATTGAAGGAGCCTGGACTGATGCTTGTAGTAAGCTGACAAACCACAATGCAATAATTGGTCTGTGGAACTCATTGCAATGAAATATGCCAAGAGCTTGGTAGGGTTTCAAAAAGATTTGGACAACTCTATGGACAATAAAAATATCCATTTACATTAGATAGGATCTTTTAAAAATGGAGAAGATGTAAACCCTCATATTTCAGAGCATTAACCAGCTCTGAAGGAACTTCTATGAGCTAGTTATTCCATAATTGTCCGTTATAGGGTTTCCTACCCCTTCCTCTGAAACAGCTGCTATTCGTCACTGTTGGTGGCAGGTTGCTAAATTAGACAAACCACTGCTCTGACTTGATCTGACAATTCCTGAGCCTGTTTTATGAACATGCAGTTCATAATTTGCAACAAGGATTTTGCTATTTTATCCCAATGCAAACAGTCCCACTGGGTGAGGAATGGGGCTTTTGGTTGATCCTTTACATGTTTGCAGAGGCTGTGGGAGCGTTTTGCTCCGACTTGGGACTGCAAGATTTGCATTTTCTATTTTCACTTCATTTCCATGTTCTTTGCAAAGGCAGCTTGGTGAAAAATATACTAGAGCAAATTTAGATGATTAATATGCCCCTTGTATCAGGCCAGATATTTTCCCTTATACTGGATCTAGATGTGGTTTCTACAAGCCTCAGTACAAATATATGCAGTGGTAAATAGATATATAGATATATATAAGGAATAGCACATTCTTACCTGTATACGGAAGGATCCTGGGGAAGGTATAAATGATAAAAGGAAAATTTGTCACCAGAATGCTCAGGTGGGATTCCAGCATGAATTTATATCAGTTATGAGGAGAAAAATTATACTCTCTTGTTCCAATTCCTCCCTTTCCCCCCATTTCAGGTGTGACCTACTCTTGTTCTCTTCTCCCTTCTCCTGTATCTTTCCCCTCCCATGTACCCCGCCCCCCTTCTATGTATTCCTCAAGGTAAAATCAAGGGCATGCAAAAATTGCCCCAACCCAAGGCTACGTTGGCTATTTTCCAAGAACCCAGGGTCACAGCTAACTTCAAGCAGATGGGAGTCACTCTCCTCTTTAAGGCAAAAGGGCAGCACAAAGAAATGATAGATCCCAGTGTGAAATATGGTATATTGGCCAGAGATGGATCCGGGAGTCTCTTTGGGTTTTGGTGGCTGCTTTGGCCTGCCACTGATTTAGATGGTGAAATGATTTCATTCACTGTAAATTCTACAAAGTAAATCCAAGGCTGCGGAATGTCTTGGTTTTATTACTTTTTAATAAACACAAAACATGTAGAAATACATGCATTCCTGTTACGCTAGCCTGGAGTTACAAACCCAGTGTATTGCAAAACAAGCTTGGGCGCTAGGAACAGAGCAAACTTGTATACCAAGAAGCATCCAGGAGGATGGAAGCCAGAATCAAACTCCAGCCTTTAGATTAGTTGCTGGGACTAGAGGAACTGATCCTTGAATACAATTCTACATGGTTCTCACTCTAGCAGCAATGCAGAGGCATTTCAGTGGGTTCTCTCCCCCATCCATGCTACCTGTGGTGCATATTTGGAGAGCATTAATAAAGGATCTGTAGATATGTACTTGGCAATTCCTGGGTCGTAACTATTGTTTTCCCCTACCGTTGAGTTGGAATTAGAAACTCATCAGTTGAAACTCGAGGGGTTCTGAGAATCTGCTTCTTCCATGAGAGCAAGTCCTCTCCTCACCCACCCCATGCTATCCCTTCTTTCTGTGGCCCCTCCTGCATTTCCATGCTCTGGTCAGGACCGGATATGGATGTACAGAAATAGCACAAGAGAAGCAGGCTGGCTTTTATTTCTGCCCTGACTAGAACCGGGAAATCCTGGAAATCTTTTGAGAGAGCTGGATCTGGTGAGGTTCCCAGCTCAAATGTGCAAATCCAACAGGAACAGATGTTGCAGAGAAGCATCTGAACCTTAGGATGCTTGCTAAATGGAACCTGTAATGTTGCTGGCTTTATGGAGGTGACTGACTGAGCAATGTCTCCCTGTGCTTATTGTTGGTCCAAGAGGGTATGGGACCTACTACTATTGTCACCTGGGGCATAGTCCTTTAGTTCAAGCATCAGCACCCTGTGATTTTTTTTTTTTTTTTTAGCTGGAAAGGTTCTAGTCTTCAGTCTACCAGGTAGGGCTGTGTGTATTTTATACAGTAATTGTGTCTTTCAACGGCAACTCATGGAGTCATTACAAACCAAACCATCCTTGCTAACATTTAAAGCCCTCCCAACTTTTATTTCACAGCAGCCTAGAACAGGTCTGGTTAGCAGGAGTCCTTCTCATGAGGCCCCTCCTTGGTGTAACTGGAAATAAGCCACCGTGTTCCATTCGGGCTTAAACAAAAGGATGTAACATTTCGGGAGGTAGTAGGAGGCCAGGAGCCCCAGCGCACACAGCAACCCACTGCAGATATGCGCAGCTGGCTGCTGCGTGGGCTGTACCGTGCTATAGGTGGCAACAAAAGCGATCCAAGTAACAAAGTAGGACAGCATGCTAAACGTTATCCCCCGGGCCATGTTGTACCTCTTGGCAGGGGTCTGCACCATGAAAGTGCAGAGGAAACAGATGAATGCCAGGCCACCGGTGTAGCCGTGGATCATAATGAACGTGAACCAGAACTGAACCCAACAAATGATCAGAACCTGGGAGTGCAGCAGCTTGTAATTGCTCACTGGGATGGCTGGAACCGAGTAGATGTACCAAAAACAGAACATGCTCTCAACCAGGCAGGCGATCGTGACAACGAGCCAAGCCCTCTTCTGGGTCACCTAGAGCAGGGAGCTTTTGGGACACTTGTGAACTCCGTCAGCAAGACGATCTCCAGTGACTTGACTAAGAAGGTGGAGAAGCAAGCGCTGAGGCCCAGGGCGTAGAGGGGCTGCTGGACCATACAGCTGACAACGCTGGGCTTTTCTATATGCAGGCAGAAGCTGAGGCACGTCTGCAAGAGGAAGAGCAGGGCAAAGATGCTCCTGGTGCCCCCGGATGCCTGCACCAGGGGGATGTTGAGGTTCTTAAGGAAGAGCACTGCTGACAGGCAGGTCAGTACTGTGGCGAAGAGCACGAGGACCAGCAAGCTGATGACGAGCGGCTCGTCCCAGAAGAGGTATCTCTCGCTGCGGTCGTAACACTTGGTGCTTTGAATAGGTGACCACTGATGCTCTGGGCATTCAGTGCAAAACAAGTCCTCTGAAAACAAGCAATGAGGAGGGGACGTGAGGCTGGGCACGGCTTTGCACGCCGTCTCTCTGGGCTGCAATGACCCTGCCGCAGGCAGCTCGTGACGACAGGTCACTGGCACAGGTGAACGGAGCAGCCGATGTAGTTCCTACAATCCCCAGAAATATGCAAGCATCTTCAGGATCCCCAGACCCTGTGACTAGCCAATCTCCTCCCCTGTCCGTCCCCAAACAAGCCCTGTATTTTCCGCTTCTACTCCCCCCATAAGGGAGGCACCCCTGCTTCCAAAAGACCCTTCAGTTGTGCCACAATGATCATTTTCACCTTCTCACAAAACTAAAAAAAATCCCATCATGTCACATGGGCTCACTCCCGCTGTTTTGGCCCTGCATTGGCTGTCACCTGAGCCCTTCAAAAGGACGCTGGACAAAGCACTGGAGAATATATCATAGGGAACAATCCTGCACTGGTCAGTAGCAGGGGCAGACCAATAGGCGAGTGAAAGATGCTCAC
The DNA here is from genome assembly GCF_009764565.3 of Dermochelys coriacea. NCBI lineage: Eukaryota > Metazoa > Chordata > Testudines > Dermochelyidae > Dermochelys > Dermochelys coriacea. The sequence goes on along the minus strand of NC_050085.1, from coordinate 15,992,909 downwards.
CCACCCCATGCCACTTGAGCTGCGTTCAGGGGCTGCAAAGGTATCGCAAGGCACTGGGGGGAAATTCCCCCACCATAGGGCTGGCATAACCAACCCTGGCCTATTCACAAGTGTTGGGGGTACACTAGGAGCAGGCCAAGGGCAGAAGCACATGTCTGCAGCCCATGCTACTACAGAAATGTGGAGCTGTGACTCGGCCCTTTGGAGGCTGCTGTAAATAGAGCAGCCCCAGGGTTGCTCCAAACCTATGGTGGGAGCAGCACTGGCCCAGGATCAGGCCAGGCAAAGATGGCTTCAAGTCCCCTTTGTCCCTCCTCCCCGTGGTCTGCATCTTGTACACCAGACCTCTCAGAGGAACAGCATAGAATTGGACACCAATTTTCCTTAGAGGAAGTTGTGTGACCCTAAAGTCAGCTGGGATATGGGTTATTCAGACAGTTGCGTTTCCCAAGCCTCACCTCTGGTGCTCTGGTAGGCGTTTTCTTCACAGTCGATAAGTCATAACAGCAGAGGTGGAATCTCTTCACTCTCTTAATCTGCCCTGGTTCACACCGCTGAAAACACGTGGATACAGGTTTCTGGAAGATGAATAAAGCCACAGACATTCAGCAGCAGCAGCAATTTGATGACACTGAACCACACGGGCTGAGTATGGGCACCACTGCCCCGTATTGGATAGGACCAGAGCTCTGTGTCTGAGTCCCTATACTGCTAAGGAGGACTCTCCTTTAGCTCACACAGCTGGGATCTGTTTGGGAGCAGGAAGAACTGATGTAGCCATAAAGTCCTGAGTGGCCACAGCAAGCAAGCTGGGTGGGTAAGTAGGTGCAGCTTTGTTACTGTGTTGTGATTAGCAGCACCTCTGCCCTCACTCTTTACCTTGTTATCCAGGGTGTGAAACCGAATCTGGGACGTGTCGATGCTTAAGGACCCCCGATAGTCTCCAATGGATATATACTGGAGGCTGTTTTTCTGCCAACTACAAAACATGACGTTGTAGCCCTGGTTTGTGCTATGGAACTGGTTCATCTGGAATGATTGGTTATCAAGGGTGAACAGAAGCGTTTTCATGAGGTCCAGCAGCTGCAGAGAAAAGAGAAGAAGGTGCGATTGGCAGTGGGTGGTGGGAGGCTGAGAGACTTTGCCAAGCACTCTCCGGTATCGGGTACGTCTGCATTGCAATTGCTGGGTATGATTGCGGCCCGACCTGACGTAGCAGAGCTAGCTTTCATCTAGCTAGCTCAGTAAAGCTGCGGCAGCAAGAGCTTCAGCCCACGCTAGCCCCACAAGTAATTGCCCAGGGTTTGGGGTGGATTTGTGTACAACCCATGCTGAAGCTTGCTGCTGTGGGACCCAAGTTAAATCAATTAAAGCTAACTTGGGTATGTCGGCTGCAGCTACAACCACATCCCATGACTACAGTGTATGGGGTATGTCTACACTGCAGTATTAGCCCAGGTGTCAAACTCAGGCTCAAGGCTAACCCCCCTTCCGTCTACACATACATCACACTAACCCAGGACTCTGATCCAAGGTCCCAGGGCTCCACGAGGATGGAGCCAAGACCCAGGGTTCAAGCCCTATTGTTTTGCAAGGTAGACACAGATGCATTTGACTCATGCCCTGGAAGGCCGCCAAAAGTATCCCACAATCCCCCGGGCCGACCTTTCTTTGTCTTCTGGATGGTCAAGTTTGGTGGACAGTGACCTTTTCCCACGCTGTTCCACGAACAAATGGCTAGCATGGGCCACGTTTTGGGAGGGCACTAGGGAATCTAGGGTGCAGCTGGTTGGCCCCAAAGCTGCATAATACGGTGCTGGTGCTGGAGCCTGTGTACAGTGATCCCTAGCTGGGGTTACAAATAAGGGTAGAGGCTCAAGCCCTAGGTTACCAAACCCTGGCTTGGTTCAAATGCTGGCTCAAGTTCTACTAACCCTGGGTTTACATTGCAGAGAGACAGACCCGCTCTGAGTGTGGCAGAGGGCTGGGTATGAATGTCTCATTTTCTGATTGAAATCACTTGTCACCTGGGCAGGCTAAGATAGCAGCCATCAGCTCTCAGGCTTCTGGACATCAGCTGGTAACTGCTGGGCTCAGGAAGGAATCTCCCCTTTTTATAAAGCATTGACCTAGCATTATCCTTGGTGTGGAACTGACTTGGGGACCTGCTGCACCTTTAACGGCCCTTTACTGCAGTGTAGGGTTGTATTAATAAATACGTGGTTCGTACACAGCGCTGTTCCTTTGTAGATCTCAAAGTACCGCTTTCCCGGTTTTACAGCTGCGGAAACGGGCACACCGAGGGCAAGTAACTTGCCTGGAAGTCACCCAGAAGCTCTGTGGCAGAGTCAGGAATAGAATCCAGGTCTCCTGACTCACAGGCCACTGGACCACATTTTGGCCATTGCCAGAGGCAGGAAACTGGACCTGATGGGCCAATGGTACGATGATCCGTTATGGCAGATCCTATGCCTGAGTAAAGGAGTTGGTCAGTGTGGCTCACATGACGGGCTCATGTTGGGAGACTGCAAGGGGGATTAATCTTAGCATTTGGAAAAGGACCGATGGGAGAAAGCCGGCTGCGTGACAGATGGCTCGGAGTGGAAAAGCTGCTGCTGAGACTCCGGCCCTCGCTCACCTGCCAGGACTTGACAGTTGCTTTGGGGCACCCTTCCGCCATGCACCCCAGCGCCTGGTGCAGCGCATGGGCCACGCTGTACACTGCGACGTACACCACATAGGTCTGCTGGTTCTCCAGCAAGTGAGAGATGTCGGGCAGGGAGACGTTGTCACACTGCCTGCAGTGCGGGCCAAGCACCGCAGAGTCGGCTTCACGGCTGTACTCCCAGGAAGCCCAGCAGAAGCTCTTCTGCTGGACGGATGAGAAGAGGTCAGTGACGTAGTCTTGAAAGCCAGGTACAATGCTTCCCTTGATGGTAAAGCTGATGACTGTCCCAATGGTCTGGATGCTGGGGATAGAGGTGACTATGTCAGACATCACCCAGGCTTCAGTGGCAATCCACACCTTCTGGCTGAAGCCATGGCTGATCCCCAGTTCCAGCAGGGCCTGCACTGGCCTGTCCACGGAGAAGAGGATAATTACATTCACCTGGGTCTCATTGATGTACTTGATTTTCTCTGGTTTCTGGTGATCTTGTGGGGCTGATGGGTCAGCAGGAATCAATGCCTCACAGACTATGCAGATGCCCTGGGCTGTGGCCAAGTTGGAGAAGGTGCCTAGGCCTTCATGGCCATATTCATTTTTGCTCCCAATGGCCACAATCCTGTTCCATTCAAACTTATTGATTAGCTGCACCAGGGCTTTCGACTGGCTCTTATCACTGGGAACAGTCCGGAAAAAGGATGGGTAATACTCCTCTTGGCTGAGTTTCTCACTGCTGGCTCCGTAGCTAACATGGAAATGGGGGAGAGACCAGTGTGTCTGGATATGTCTGCACTGGACTGGAGGTATGCAGTATAGTTGTAGCCGTGACTGTCCCAGGATATTAGAGAGGGAAGGTGGGGGAGGTCATATCTTTGATTGGACCAGGTTCTGTTGGTGAGAGAGAAGCTTTCAAGCCACCCTGAGCTCAGCTTGAGACTCTCACCAACAGAAGTTGGCCCAATCAAAGATATTCCCTCCCACACTTTGTCTGGACTGGAGGTATAATTTCCATCTTGGGCAGACATACCCGCGCTAGCTCTGATTGATCTACTATGCTAAAACCAGCAGTGTGAACATGGAAGCGCAGGTTGCGGGCCGGGCTGTCCACCCTGAATACATAACCTAGGATGTCGAATGGAATTGTGCTCGGGGAGGCCAGACCATCCTGCCACCTGTGCAGCCACAACTGCGCTGCTGTTCCTAGTTCTCTAGCTCGTACAGAGCGAGTGTGCGTACGTTCGCCCACGCCAGAAATTACCTGTCAGCTCCAGCGTAGATGTACCCTGTGAGACCAAAGCTGGTCCGGGAGAGAACCACCGGGAGCCAGAACCACCAACTCCAGCCTGTCACATTATATCTGATAGCGTGGGGTGCCTAAAAGATGGGTTCAGGGTAAAGGCATAAGAAGGAAGTAGATTGACTGACTAGGGAGACTGCAGACATGAGGATGAAAATCAGTGACTTTCCCCAGTATATAAACACCCACTTCTGGTCATTTCCTCGCTCTGCATTTTCACCCTGCTGTCTGTTCAAAGGGGATCTATTATCAAGAAACTGAGCTGCCCTTTGTAGGCAGAGGGCCTGGGGCCAAGCCCCCTTGATTCCACTGATAGGAATCTAGAGTGCTCAGTAACTCCCAGACGGAGGCCCAAACGCTACCCAGGGAGTAGCGTTTAGACCTATTGGATCAACAGCAGCAACTTGTACAGCAAGGCGGCTTCACTCTCCAGAGCAATCTGCTGGCACCAGCCAGGGAGCTCGTGTGTGATCAGGAAACACGCAACCCCTCTGTCTTACTTTGATAGTCCTCCATCAGCGCAGTGTCTGAACCCCACTGTCATCAGTGCATTTATCCACATGCCCCTGAGAGGTAGCCCCATTTTACAGACAGGGGACTGAGGGACAGAGAGAGACTAAGTAACTCACCATGTCTGTGGTGGATCAGGGAATTGAACCCTGGTCTCCCCAGGCCCAGGCCAGCGCTCTAACCACTTGGCAATCCTTCCTCTCACCCTCTCTGGGCCAAACCCCTATAATGCAAAAGCCGTGATTCTCCAAAGACTTACCTGCGGGATGAGAAAGAAGCCGAAGAGCTTGGCTGTAATCACAGCTGTTACTCGGGTCTGGTGGTCAGTGTAGCTGCACAGGGCTCTGATGCCAGCGCTGCCCTCCCTGGTCAGGAATAACAAGCTGGGCTGTATGACCACCACAGGCTCTAAGTGGGTGTCACAGATTTCATAGCCCAGTTTTATTCCCGGGAGGAGGGAAGTGGAGTTGTTGATTTTATCGATGGCAAACTTCATCCCTAGAGCCCAGATCAGGCCAGAAGCATATAACCTGCAGGTACGGGAAACAGCAAAGCAGTGACCTAGAACTGCATGAAGCCAGACTGATCAGTGCCGTTGCACTAGGAATGAATTTATTCTATGCTCTTTGAGCTCTCAGCAGCCGTGCATTAGCACAGAGGTGCAGAATGGTATAGCTGAGCCTGCCTCTAGCAAATCCGGATTCTACAGGAGATGACTTAACTATCAGCAGAGCTTGGCTGTAACCAGGACCTTTGTAAGATTTTGTTCCTTCTGCCTGAAGATCTCCAAACACTAATGAATTCAGCTTTGAAGCCCCATTGGGTGATAGGTAAATACATTATCTGTATTTCACAGGTGAGGAAACTGAAGTACAGAGCGGGGAATTGATTCATCCTGTGTCACACACGAGGTCTGTGGCAGAGATGGGATTCGAACCCAGTGCCCTCGACTCCCTATGTTTTAACCACTAGACCATTGTGTGTGGAGTGTGCTGTTGACTTCAGTTCTGTCCTTTACAGTGGATGGGACACAAGGGTCTCTTTTCCACTCCCTGCAAACGGAAGTGTGTATACATATTGCCATTGTGGTCTGGTGTTGTTGGCAACCTATATCGTCCCTGTAAATGTGACTAATTTGGGAATCTGACAAAGAAATATAAATCGCAAGTACACAGGTAAGAGCTAGTGTGCAAGAAGAATAAATTCTCTAGCTTGAGCTGAGCCGTGCCTACAGCATTCAGCTACAGAGTAATACGCTGAGAGATGTGGCTTATTGCTCTCTGGAATTGGTGTATGGGCCCCCGGTGCTCCCCCCCATGTTGGATCTGTGAGAGGTTTGCTTCCTCTGAGGCTGGCTTTTCCTGGGAGTTGACTCAAAGCAAAAAGTAATCTAGAATGCCAGATTTCACCCCAAAGCCTGAAGCAATGAACTGCTCCCAGGTTGGCTTGTATCTCTGCATTGGGCTTGTGGAATTTTCTCCAAATGTAAGTGTCCCTTATTAAAATTTCACCCGTTTCACAAAAGTCTGGATTGCCTCTGTGTTCTGAGGCTTTAACACAGCAGGTACTGGCCGAGGAAGAAATTCCTCACTTTTCAGTGATGCCCTTCTTCATGTAGGCTCTAACTCAGCAAAGCACGTAAGCACGTTCTTAACTCCCATTGATTTGAATGCCTGCACTTAGAGTTAGTGTCTGCTTGGTGGGTCCTGCCCACATACTCAGGGTCTAACTGAGCGCCATATTTGGAGTCGGGAAGGAATTTTCCCCCAGGTCAGATTGGCAGAGACCCTGGTGGTTTTTTGCCTTCCTCTGCAGCATGGGACACAGGCCACCTGCAGGTTTAAAGTAGTGTAAATGGTGAATTCTCTGTAACTTGACGTCCTCAAACCCTGATTTGAGGACGTTGGTAACTCAGCCAGAGGTTGGGGGTCTATTACAGGAGTGGGCGGGTGAGGTTTTGTCACCTGCAATGTGCAGAGGTCAGACGCAATGATCACGATGGTTCCTTCTGGCCTTAAAGTCTAGGTGCTTAAATGCTTTGCTGAGCAGGGATGGGAACGTGTAAGTGCATAGGGCCCAATCCTGCAAGGTGCTGAGCAGCCTCCGCTCTGGCTGAATTTGGTGAAAGTGGAGGGTGCTCATCACCTAGCCGGGATCTTCTTATCCTGGTTTGTAAGCATCTGCCCCAAGTAGGCCTGGTGAGCTTTCCAGTGGGTTACAAATGCGATAAGAAGCCGCCATGCTCTGTCAGCGTCCCATGCACAGTTGCAGCCCAGTCTAAACCCACAGAGTATTGAAACCATCATGGCAGATGCAGCAGAATCCTTTCCGTGGGAACAGCCAAACAGGCAGCACCATTAAAATCGCTGACCAAAGTGTGTTTGGAGGCGGGCGGTGGCATCTGATGCTGGAGTGAATAACATCAGCAGGAGAGTGCTGAAGATTTCCCATTCCAGCACCTGCCGTCGCCGTGGCAACATCCTCAACGCCCCACCTCGCCAGGTACCATAGCACTCTTTCTTCCTAACTCACCTCGAACATCATCCTCTGTGACTAAGACATCAGGTTGTTTGCTACATAAAAGCCCATTTCCCCTCTCCCGCCCCCCACCCCCGGGGGGTGACCAAAGTCACTGTATGCCAATTAGGATGATATCCTTGACAGACCTCTTCTTACCTGTCACACACGACGACACTGGGCTCCAGTCGCTCGCTCAGGTTCATGGTATTCATTCCAAAAGGGAATAAGCCTCCCAGGATATAATCACCCGGCTTTTTAAACTGAGCTGACATGCATGTGCGTCCGTGGGCCGCGGAGCTGACAAAACTCGGGTACAGCAGCAAGACTCTAGCCATGGCTTTGCTCTTCTCAGAGCTCATACTTCCCAGGAAATTTTAAAAAAACCACAGGGAGCAGGGGGGGAAAGAGAAAGAGAAACTTGTGGAGGCAGGTCCCAAAAAAATCTTGTTAATTAGAATTAAGAGGTGAGAATGACGCAGGCGAATTTGTTTCGCAAAATTCATTGAATAAATAACTCTGTGTTTGGTCCTCGGTAGTCAAATATCCAGCAATGACCTCTGCGTGGGCTCTTCTGCAAACCAGGGGCTTGATCCTGGCTCCCTTCACTCAGTGAGTGGCATGTATTCAGGCCTGGAGTCTCATTGACTTCAGTAGGAAGAGTCTGTATTTGCTTGAGGGAGGTGTGCAGGATCATGTCCCAGGCCCTGGAGATGATCCAATTTGACTAAAGTTGCTTTACATGACCTCTTTCAAGCGTGAAATCTGCAAAAACTGTCTCCTGTTTGCAAATTTCCCAGACACCTGGATTTGTGTGTCGCCTTGTATCAACAACAGCTCTTGATTACTGCAGATCATCTTATCCAGAGTGCCTCTGCGTGGATTTCGTGTTTTATACACTGGCCTGATAAGCTTCGTGGTGAAAGTGCTCTTCACTTTTCAAGATCTGGCCTTTTAGTAGAGTGAATGTTTGCTTTCCCCAAACAGTGCTTGCTGCACTTTCTGTTTGGGTAATATAGCCAGATATGACGGTGATGGTCTTACACTAACAGGCCAAGATTTTTCAAAGTGACAAATGATACCGAGTGCTCAGCTTGAGAGATCACTTGACGATTTGGATCAGTTGATGATTCCCTGCTCTGTTCATTCCCTCTGGGGCACCTGGCATTGGCCACTGTCGCAAGACAGGATGCTGGGCTAGATGAAGCTTTGCTCTGATCCAGTATGGCTGTTCTTATGTGAGAGATCTTAGAGGGCCCTACATTTCAGAAAGTGCTGAGCACACACCCATTGAGATTAAAAAGAAAAGGAGGACTTGTGGCACCTTAGAGACAAACAAATTTATTTGAGCATAAGCTTTCGTGAGCTAGTGAGCTGTAGCTCACGAAAGCTTATGCTCAAATAAATTTGTTTGTCTCTAAGGTGCCACAAGTCCTCCTTTTCTTTTTTGTGAATACAGACTAACACAGCTGCTACTCTGAAACCATTGAGATTAGGTTCCTATCAGGGTGGATTGATTTTAAATCGCTGATTTTAATCATGATTTAAATCGGCAAGCAGCAAACCTTGATTCAAATAATCAATTTCAGTCTTGTTTTGTATTTGTCGTTTTTAGTTATTTTCCTAAAGAGAGGTTGATTCTCGATGGTTGGTAACTATTAAAACATGTCGATATCCATATGAGTTAGGCACCCAAATACCTTTGAGGATTCTGACCTCGGGCACTTTTGAACTCCGGATTCTATGTAGCTTTCCCATCGTTACAAGAGTAAGCGACAGAGCCCTGTTCTTAGGAGTTCTAGCCCAATGTTGTAACCTCAGGACCATCCTTATTCCACACCTGGGTTGATGCTGCTCCACTGTAGTTACTTTGGTATCAGCCCTTTCTTTATTTGCCCATCTAACCCTAGAGATTTATAACTCAGCTAAAAATTCTGCTGGAAACAAACAAAAAAGATTCTGGCCCAATCAGCAGCCGGTTCTGTCCTTTCTTCCCCTTCTCCCACGTAAATATCTCATTCGGTCTGGCAGAAAAAGTAACGGAAATTAGTTGCAGATGAGACAGTAAATATCCTGTATCTGCTTGCAATAATAAACCTCGGTGGGGAGCATAAATCATAGCAATCACTGACTGCTCTGCTTTCAGAGGGATCCAATATATTATTTCTTGCCAGGGCTTGATCAGTGATCTTGTTCTGCAGTTAAACAAATTGCAGCTGTGTGGTCCTACGGCACCAGGGTACACAATGTACAGTACTCATCACTGCACTGTGCCTGATGGACCTGCTTTCTGTTTAACGGGCAAGCAAAATTAGCCACACATGGTTCTCTGAACAGCTCATTTGTGGGATTCCCCCACTCCAAGCATATTTACAGTAGACAGTGTCGCTTCGGATTCTGTCAGTGCTAGAGTGGGGAGATTACAGGAACTGGACACTTTGCAAATACCTGTAAATGTGGGGAAACGGATCTTATTTATTGGAGGATGGAATGGGGCCTGCAGCTAGTGACGGGACTAGGAATCAGGACTTCTGGGTCCTGTCTGTGGCATTGCCACTGACTTAACATATGCTCTGGGAAAAGTCACTTTCTCCCTCTCTGTACTTCAGTTTACCTATTTATAAAACCATTCTAGTCCATCAGAGAGGGCTGTTTTCAAAACCACTCTCATGCAATTTGCAGTGCTTGGTGATTACCCAAAGGAGAGCACTTTTCAATTCCAAAGAGGGCTGAGCAGGGAAAGCCTTATCACTGTACATTGTATTGCCTGTGATAGATTGGACTATGTTTAGGCTCATCCAATTGGTATAGCCAGGGAATAGAAAAACCAACATTGCTAATTTCTGGTGATTGACAAACTGTCTCCCTGGTGTATGGGTGAGCTTAGCCATCAATTTCTGCAGGGCATAATCTTTCGGAAAGGCCTTCCCAGCAGCCAACAGGCTAGAGAAGAGGGAGGGTAGGAGAGACCTGAAACATGCAAGAGTTGGGAGGCTTTTAGAGGCGTGGGGATCCAGCCAACAGGGCGGAAGCTTGGGTGGGGAAAAGGAAGGACAGAGTTCCTCTTTCCTTGGCGAAGCCCAGAGGAGGTTGAGGCTTCAGAATTATCAGACTGCAACCAGCCAGAGGAGCCCTCAAGTGGTGTCCAGGGATTGCATGCTGGTTATGCAGCCAGCAGCTGGGAGTGGTGGTGGTGGTGGTAGAGTGTATAGGGTAGGTGCTGCTGGGGGTGGGGAACCTGAATTTGCTGGTGGCTCTCCCACCTTCATCATTCTTATAGGCCTCTTTGGCAAGGTGAATTTTTCAAGCCCAGGATATGGCTCCATCCACTCCAATAGCCTGATCTTGTTCAAATCCATTCTGAATGAATAACTGCATGAGCATCCCCTGCAGATGGGAGCAAGCTCAGGGCCCACTTCCATGTTGATTCTGGAGTAGAGGGTTGTGTGTACATTGGGCTATTTTTCTGCGCTGCATTTTTATCTCCGCTCCTTCAAACATCTTGGCCATCAGGCTGCGAGAATGTCTTGTTTTTCATTTGCTGTCATGGCTCCATTTTGGTGTGAGCAGGGGACTCCTGAGGGGTTCAAGCTGTATGGGCACTGTCTGTTTCAAAGCACCTGATGTTTCTATCTGAAGATGCTCATGCACTGTGGGAGGGGCAATGGAATAAGAGCAGTTAGAGCTGGCAAGGATTATTAGATCATCAAGGACAAGGCAAATTCCCAAGATAGGACCCATCAGCTGCCATTATGCGTGATCTTAGCCTCAAAGCAGAGAAGGTGAGGGCCACTGTTTTTGCTTGCAAAGAAAGGAAAAGTGGGTGGTACGTAGGTGTATCTGATGGTGTATGTACGGAATCACGTTGGCATTATGGTTTGTGCAGAGAGATGATGTGATATCTGAAGATCCCACGTAGACTGACTGTTTCAATAGCTGCATGATGTACTAGTGTTACCAAGGGTTTGTTCCGACGCAGGGCAGCTATTGTGCCTATAGGCCCTAGGTGAAGAGGGATGTGTGGAGAACCTGATCCTACATGAGTGAGAGTGTTGCTGGGTGGACCCCATGTTACTCCTGCAAGAGTGAAGTCAGGAGGGGAGTGTATAGCTAAATGCTGAGGGTCTGGTGCAGAGCACATTGAAATCAATGGAAAGACCTATTTTTGGTGTAGGATGTATCCCTGCAAAGTCAATAGGGTTCAAAGGCCCATAGCAAGCTGCAGGATCAGGCTCCTTAGATAACTGAAAGGGCTCTTTCGATACCCTAAGCTCTTTGTGCACCTTGGGGCAAGGGGGAGAAAAGGGATGGCAATAAAGAAAGTTGCCATAGGTGTTGCAATCTAGGTGATTTAAAGCTCTCTTTTAGAGGTTCAGGTGAAATCATTTTCCCAAGGGTCAGACAGTAGGTCAGTGACAGAACTAGGAACAAAACCCAGGTGTCCTGGCTTCCCATCCCCTGCTCAAACCCCTAAGCCATTCTAGTGTAGCAGTACTGATGGCCAAATCTCAAAAGGTTCATTGTAGACAGACATCCAAAAGTTCAGAGGCTTAGCTCACCTTCTTGGGTCCACTGAAATGTCACTCCTCTTTTCAAACAGCCTGAAGCATAGGGACAGGTTTGGCTCGGTATTTACTCTCAAACCAGTTTTAGAGAAAATCACTGGCTGGATAAAAAACACACCCAGTCACCCTTTTCAGTCTACATTATGTTGATCCCAGGAAACCTTCTAAAGCAGTGGGTCTTCCCCTTTTCCATCCCAGGACCCGGTACGATACCGTAAGAATGTTGAGGGTCCCTGTCATCACTTCTAGTCGTAAGGAAGAGGAACAAGCAATATGTTGAGAACACATCAAAAATAAGGGCAGACATTATTAGGCATTCTGAATAACTTATCTAGCATTCCCCTTGACAATACAGTTTGGCTTTGACGTGGGAATGGTGAAATAGTGGCAGAGAAATATAGAATAGTTATTGCTAGAATGTGGAGTAAAACATTAAATGCTGCCATTAAACTCAGTGTTCTCTGCGGACAGACTGTGTGCTTCTCTCCCATGACGGATGCACTTTTCCAGCCTCAGCTCTTCATTCTCTTTGGGACCTATTATTCCTCCATAACCTTTCAAGTTCATCCCCAGGTACTAAATTTATTCTCCAAACTCCTGATTCTTATTTTAGCCTTTTCATCCAAAGGCACAGTGACTAATTTTCTAAAGCGCCACATGTTGCATCTCCTGCTGGTTTTCAAATCACACTGGGAAAGCAACCTTCTAACTACTTAAAGGTGACATGCAATGAAAGAATGGTGTGGAACTTATTTTTAAATGAGCTGTGGAATTATGTGCTCAGTGGCCCAGATAACAGGGATCCTAAACTTTTTAATTTTAGGTCATCCAATGGCACAGATTTGGGTTTCGGAATCTTCACTGGAACTTGTCTGGAGCAAAGAGCTAGTCTATGCTCTAGGACAGGTAAGTTGTGCCGCTGTTTTTAAGTCATTTGGCAAAATTGTGATTTCTTGCATATGGGGTTACTGTGTTATGCTTAGTGCAACTCTTCATGGATCTCTAGTCCAGAATACAGTCATTTAGGCACCGAGGCTTATCCTGAGGAGGACAGAAGATCTAAACTGGAGAACTTCTGGTTTTAACACTTGAGCTCACTGGTGCACTTCTTACTGGCTCTGTATGCATTGATATTCCATCATGCACCTAGTCTCAAAACACCAATGAAAAAAAGCAGTTTTCTGCTTCTAGATGTTAGAATATGTCTTTCAATAAGTCAATTAGAGGAGTGATACTTGTGCATTTAAATGTAGTGTTTAGCTTGCTGTATGATCCCTGTGAAGGTTGACACAGTTGTGAGTTTCCTGAGTGAGTGGGCTGTTTTTTTACTGTTTAACTGACATGGCTGCAGATCTCTTGGTAAGCTTTCTATGCATCATTCCCTAATCTTCAGTAAAGGGTCAGAATGCAAGTGCAGGAATATATCTAAGGACATGAATAGATGGAACAGGCCAGCAGAGAATGATCTGAAATCCTTATGTGATTGCAAAGTCTACTCATTGCTCCAGAAATATATTTTCTTCTCCTTTTAATGTTACTGGCTTACTTAATTATAAATTCTTCAGGACAGGGACCATCTTTTTGTTCTGTCTGTATAGAGTCTAGCACAATAGAATCCCTAGTCATGACCAGCCCCCACATGCTATGGAAATACAATTAATGAGCAGAGTGGAAAGTGATTCATTTTTAAAATATGTTCAGTAGTTTCATAAGACTAAACTAAGTACACATTCACTCTAAGATAAAAGGAAATTTAGAGCCAAATGGTGCAAGATTAATACGTGTACAGAGGCAAAGAGATTGTACCTGTTTGTCACTCAGTGAACGAGCGCCCTCTGGTGCACAGATAGGTGCATTGGGACCCTTCCTCAAAATCTACATCCAGTCCCTTGAGCTGTAGGCCCACATGTCCAACAATACTTTCTGCTTAAAACGGAATCTCTAAACCCAAATGTAATTTGGGCCCCAATCCTGCCAGCTGTGCATGGCTGGCCCTTATACCATGCAGAGGCCTTCTATGCAAAGCAGCTTACAACCCCCCAGAGCAGTTTGTAGGACCCTGGCCTTAATGAGCAGTAAGGGACAGAGGCTAGGATTTTAGGAACATGGCCAGAGCAGGGAGAGAAGAGGAACCTCAGAATTTGGAGAAGCATCACTAAACAACGCATATGCATAGGAATTTGCTAAAGATGCCACACAGATTGCAGGGTGCTGTTAGAAATGTGTGGATTTTGAGTGTATGTACCACCCTGTGGAATCTAGCCATCATATATATATATATATATATATATATATATAACCCCCGTTTGAAAAAAAACAGGACCAACAGATTAGTAGATACAAAGCAAACTCAGGTTTTCCACTGATAAGTGACTTTTTAATTGAAAAACCACTTGTTGGAAATTGGAAATCAAGTATTACAGCTTTGATCATATAAGAATAGTAAAGGAGTACTTGTGGCACCTTAGAGACTAACAAATTTATTAGAGCATAAGCTTTCGTGAGCTACAGCTCACTTCATCGGATGCATTTAGCTTGGACATACTGGTGGAGGATAAACAGTTTTCACATATTTCCCTCTTTATATTAAACCTTTGGAACAAAGGCATTATGCAGATATTACTTACAATACATGCAGCTTTTTCACATCATATGTAGTGCGAGATACTTTAAAATATTTTATGAAATTGATCATACGCAAAATATGCAACATGACATTTTAGATGAAATATCAAGAACATCTGACCAGAAAGAAAACTCATTTAGCTAAAATAAAACAAAAACCAGCCAGTATTTATTAGACACTGGAACACTGAGTTACCTGAATTGTCTTAATATGTGGGGGATCTACCCCATAGCATTGTGTGTAAAACAGCATTTTTAAAGTTACAGTAAATTTAAAAGGGGCTTTTCTAAATTAATATCTTAACATGAAAGGAAAATGGCACATTTCACAGAGCTATACTAGAGACATAAATACCTTTTAATCACTGTGGGTAAACATCTATCCTTGGATCAGATGAGGGAAAACCCCCTCCTTTCCTGATCCTCAAGCTAAGAAATACTCTATGGACAGATTCTGATCTGCAGGGTCTAGAGATGCATGCTGCAGCTGAGAGTTTAGAATCCACTGTTAAATTTATTTAGTCTCATTTCTGATTACTAGCCAAATGACTAATTAAGCAACCATTCATTATTGGTTTCAATATGCCCTGAATGTATGAGACCCAAGATCACATGCCTTCAAAGACCTGAGAAAGGCAGGCATTCCTGTACAACGCCACTCTTTGGAGGCAAGTTATTAATGTAATTTAAGGGAGAGTAGTGTGGCTAGCAAACCCATGAGGTAATAATCAATTCCAGCATTGTGGCCTTATTGGCCATTTAAATGCCTCCAATTATCTAGATCACTGTAAAATGTACAGGGGCACAGTGTGAGGTGTGAACGTTGTCTTAAAATAGTTTTACAGCAGTAGTATTAGTGTTCTTTCTGAAATATCCATGCACTGTTGTGAAAGATAAATTTTGAAAATATCTGATAAAGTACAATTCATTATTTTATAAACAGCTTGCATCCCTCTTCCTATGTATACACCTATTGTATATACAACATATGTAGGAATTCTTGCTAAAACAATTTTACACTTACAACTTGCATGAAGATTTACCCTCCTTTTAAAGCTTATGATTGATTTGGACTGGAATGCATTAAGCTTCAGCAAACACTATGATTTTATGTATATCATAAATCATAATTACCCCACCCAGCCAGCAGGACTTCATTTCACTAGGCTTTCAGCATTCCTATTATTTCCTAAAGTCTACTCTAGGGATAGTTTCTGTACCTGTAGCCTCAACATCCATAAAGCTCTGAATTATTCTGTGATTCAGTACTGTGCAGTCTGCACTCAAGATTATTCCCCACCCCCAAAAGGCATGATGCCAAGCAGCAAAACTGGGGGGAGGGAGGAAATAACAAAGGGTCTTCCTGTCTCAACAGCACAACACAAAAATGGGAGGGGGGAGGGAATGACATATCCTTATACCACACCTCCAAACCATTTAGTTTTTGTGAGGATGAGTGGGAGAAGACTGGGCAGGAAGTGTTATCCAGTGCAAGTGATGACCAGCTGCCATGAAGGTGGTCTGCAATCAGTTGCTCACTCTGTTGTAAGAAAGCGTCATAATTTCAAGGGTCCTGTGTTGCAGTGCAGCAAAACCAAAATACCAGGCCCTGTAACACAAATTGCCTTGTTAACCTAAACAGAGAACAAGTGGCTGAATGGCAATGAGTGTCATCTGTACACAGGCCCTACAATACCACAGCGAGAGGTTCCAACCCTAGTTTAGCTGAATTTTAATATTATCCCATGAGTAGGACAAAGGGAGATTCCTCACTACTTTTGTTTAAAGGCATTGGAGCTACAAAGATTAAGTGATCGCTTGTGGCTGGGGGCTTTGTTTGGCTTTTACAAATAAAGACCTGATAAAGTTTTGAAAAAGGAGTTCAGTGCAGAGGAGAGAGAGAAATCCTTTAAGTTTAAACAAGCTAACATGGGATTTGGAATGTTTATTCCAAATTTCTTCTAATAAAAGGGGAGCCAAGAATTAAGTCAGCACTCTTTGGCCTTCTAAAAGAGAATCAATCAGATTATTTATGGGCTCTACTAGAGACCTACTGGAGATGGCAGGGTAGGGGGAGAGGAAAAGAATCCAGTCCTTAGTGCAAATAACCACTTATTTACATGACTGCCCCACCACCCCCAATATAGTGAACTCTTCCAGCAATTACAATATTGAGATATTTTAATCAAACATCCCCTACACTAGGGGAGGTCAAGCAGTTTGTGTTGGGCATAGAGCTCCTCTGTGATTTTATAGACTTCGCAGATATAGGGCAAAGCATCCCCCAGCATAGCCACAGCCTCTTCAGCTGTGCCCACATTCATGGTTTCAAGGAATGTATTTCGAGTGGGTAATGCACAAAAAGCCACCCCAGCAGCCTTGCGAATAATCCAGGGATGATAGTTAGCCAAGGAAGCATTGTATGTCTCTGAGCAGATCACAGAGGTTTTGGAGTTGTCCTTGCCAGTCCTCAGTCCTTCCAAGAACATCTGCAGCCAGTGAAGGGCTCGGTGCAGGCGCAACAAGGTTCTGCAGCCTGAGTTGGATCGCTTTTGGAGATCAACCAGGCCATTAGCCACCTCATACTCCACCATGGATTGAACGGTCAAGTACTTTTCTCGCTGGTCACTATTACGGTAATTCTCTATTATCTCTATTTTGGTCACTGCATCTTTAGAAATGAAGGAGAAAATTGTGCCCAGGCAGTTCAGAAACCTACATTCAAAACAAAAATCAATTATGTTATGTAACAGAGTAAGGGTGCTTGAGAAATGATGCTGAAATGGTGACATTCCTTAAATGGTTAAGAGTTAGATCAGTCTTAATTTATATCAGAAATTACTGGACAGGTCAGAACTGGTCGGTCCTGGGGCCCATTTTGTTCAATATCTTCATAAATGATCTGGAGGATGGTGTGGATTGCACTCTCAGCAAATTTGCGGATGATACTAAACTGGGAGGAGTGGTAGATACGCTGGAGGGGAGGGATAGGATACAGAAGGACCTAGACAAATTGGAGGATTGGGCCAAAAGAAATCTAATGAGGTTCAATAAGGATAAGTGCAGGGTCCTGCACTTAGGATGGAAGAATCCAATGCACCGCTACAGACTAGGGACCGAATGGCTCGGCAGCAGTTCTGCGGAAAAGGACCTAGGGGTGACAGTGGACGAGAAGCTGGATATGAGTCAGCAGTGTGCCCTTGTTGCCAAGAAGGCCAATGGCATTTTGGGATGTATAAGTAGGGGCATAGCGAGCAGATCGAGGGACGTGATCGTTCCCCTCTATTCGACACTGGTGAGGCCTCATCTGGAGTACTGTGTCCAGTTTTGGGCCCCACACTACAGGAAGGATGTGGATAAATTGGAAAGAGTACAGCGAAGGGCAACAAAAATGATTAGGGGTCTAGAGCACATGACTTATGAGGAGAGGCTGAGGGAGCTGGGATTGTTTAGTCTGCAGAAGAGAAGAATGAGGGGGGATTTGATAGCTGCTTTCAACTACCTGAAAGGGGGTTTCAAAGAGGATGGCTCTAGACTGTTCTCAATGGTAGCAGATGACAGAACGAGGAGTAATGGTCTCAAGTTGCAATGGGGGAGGTTTAGATTGGATATTAGGAAAAACTTTTTCACTAAGAGGGTGGTGAAACACTGGAATGCGTTACCTAGGGAGGTGGTAGAATCTCCTTCCTTAGAGGTTTTTAAGGTCAGGCTCGACAAAGCCCTGGCTGGGATGATTTAACTGGGACTTGGTCCTGCTTTGAGCAGGGGGTTGGACTAGATGACCTTCTGGGGTCCCTTCCAACCCTGATATTCTATGATTCTATGATTCTATGGTGAACATAGATTGAATTTAAATCTAAAATGGAATACATGGAAGAATAAGGTGATAGTCATTTTTATATTACAGGTAATGTCGTAAATAACTGAAACAGGCTTACAAACAAGGCAGTAGTGGAGTCAAGTGTTGGTAATATATAGCAAAACTGGTTAACGATATAGAACGTAATCTACTAACAGCCATTTTGTGCCTAGGACCAGTCCCCTACCTTCTCAGAGACTATCAAGAGGCAGTGTTCAGTGTTAGGCTTGGAAGGATTAGGTTTTTATTGGTAAACATTGATTTCACTGTACACACACAAACTGATGAAAAATATTTTCGTCGACAGTCAGTTTACGTATAGGCAAAGTTTTAAAAAAAAAAAATGCCGCTTAAGAACTTAGTTTGATGTAAGGTTATTTACGTTGTGTGTTTTGACATACGATGTTGACAATTAATTGACCGGGGTGCTTGGTGACCGTGCACGCGCGCGTAGGAGTGGGTGGGTGAAATTCTGTGGCCTGCGCTGTGCAGGAGGTCGGATTAGATGATCAGAAGGGTCCCTTCTGACCTTAGTCTCTATGAATCTATGAAATTAAGTTATAAAGTTTCAGCCTTTTGAATCTCAATGTCTAGAGTCATTGAACTGTCTGATCCCTCCCCCCTCCATAATTTTGTGCAAATGCAAAAATTTAAATTGATAAATTTTATTAGTTAAGTATATTTATAATTTAAAAATTCAAAATTGAATTTTGCTTCACCTCGACTTAGATCTTAAGAGGAGGGGCTGAGGCAGGTGGTTTGCCTTAAACTCAGGTGAAGTGTGTAGTAGGGCGACGTTCGAGACCCAAGGTGGGGGAGCTACTAGCGTTTATTGGACCAGCAGGTGTTGCGGACAGACGCAAGCTTCTGAGTTGCAATGACCCCTTCCTCAAGGTGGATGGAGCGTGAGGGCAGCGTTATCCTCCCAATGCCCCACCCAAGGGGCCGCTGAGCCCTCGGATAGGTACCTGGCACTGGTTTTACGGTGCCCTATAACGTTTTCTACGCGATCAACCCTTGGTCCGAGGCTTGCAGCCCCCTTAATTCCCCCCTTCTTTTTAAGGGGTCTCCTGCAGCCTGTTAGGGGCTTGGGCTTAAACATCTGCTCCAGCTGCCACCGCCCGGTCACGCTGAAGCCTGGGGCGCTTTGCTCCGCCTCCCCCCCCCCCAGCGCCAGGCCCGCCCACGGGCGGGGTCAACGGGCCGGGCCGGGCGGGGCGGGCCAGGCCCAGGGCCCCGGCAGTGCTTCCGGGCGGGGCGTGAGCCCGCCTCGGCCACGTGACCGCGCACGCGCGCGAAGGGCGGGGCAGCGCGCGCTGAAAGATGGCGCCCCCCTTAGCCGCGGCCGGCCAACTCAATTAAAAACCGGGGCGGCCGCTGACTCCCGGCCCGGGGGAGGGTCTCGGGCCGGCTGAGGCCGGTCACAGCCCGGGAGCTGCCGCCGCCGCCGCCTTACCGGACCAGGCCTTTCCAGCCCGCCAGGTACGGGTCCACGCGGACTTCCCGCTGCTCGCTGACGCAGGCTGTGAACGCCACCAGCACTTCCCTCAGGGAGAACATCTCCGCCATATTGAACCGCCAGAGACTCCCCCCGGCTCCCCTCAGCCAGTCGCTTCCGCCTTCCCGACTGCTGCCCCGCCCCTTCCCGCCGCAGCCAATCCATGCCCGAGGCTCCCGCTCCAGCCATTCACCGTCTTCCTCTCCGGGAAGCGCATTGCCCTGGCCAATCGCAAGTCGGGTTGTTGGGGTGGGTGATAGCCGCTGGCCATTGGCTGGCGCTCGCTGGGGAGGTGGTGAGAGGCTATGCCTGCGTCACGTGATAGGGCAGCGACAACCCCTCCAAGTCAGAGGGCGGGCCTTAGTTGGGGTTGCCGCGCATGCGCAGATGCCCCCGGGGAAGCGGGCCTGCTCGAAGCGGTAGGACTGAGAGTCGGTTTGGGAGTCGCGGGCTGGGAGTGAGCGCGGGGGGGGCCCCTGCTGCGGGGTCAGTGGGGGGAGGTTGCCGCGTTGAGCAGGGGAAGCCGTGCAGTGGGGGGGCCGCCGGGCTGGGGGTTAACCGGGACGTTTTGTTTTCATCACTTTCTCGGATCCCAACCTTCTAAAACTTTTTTAAAATGGTTTTTATATAAATAATATTTTGTTCCTAAAAGTTCTTTTGCAACCGAAAAAAAAAAAAAGTCAAACTTTATATTCTGAAAAAAGGGATGTTTTTATGTTTGTTTCAGTATATTTCAACTTCCTTAAGACGCTTCATTTGGCTGTGGACGGTTAAAAAACCGCCTTTTTCTAAATATTTTGATTGCGACTCAAACAACATTTTTGTGTTTGTTTTGATGATGATTTTCCCATCGGCGGTAGTGATCCCCGTTCCCTCTAAGCTGTGCACGGGATTTAGGATCTGTGTGCTTACAGGGAACGGGGATCACTACCGCCGATGGGAAAATTATCATCAAAACAAACACAAAAATGTTGTTTGAGTCGAAATCAAAATACTTAGAAAAAGTTGTTTTTTTCCTAAACCCTGCGCACACGGCGAAACGCCGCCCGCACAAAAATTTGCACAGAAGAAATTTTTTGCGCACATGGCCTGTCAAAAATTTGAGGGAACATTGGTAGTGATAATGCAACCTGACAACTTCCCGTAATGATTTATAAAATACGTACTGCTCTGGAATCCCAGAAGCAGAGCTAAAGAATGTGCGAATTGTATTCAGACAATTTAAGGTGTTTTGTTATTTCCAGACTTAGAAGTTAATTGAACTAAGTTCATTCTCGTCTTTGATTTAATGGCTCTTTGCGTTGGGAAGGGGATGCAGAGGGTGACGGTCCTAATTTTTTAAAACTAACTCACACTTCAAAATAAAGGCTGTAAGAGGGAGTTTGTCTGCAGTTTATTTAATAAATTAATGAACTTAGTCCTTGCTCAAGAGTCCAGGAGGCTGAAGGATCTCACTCTGTCCGCAGATCAGGTACTTCAGGATCGGCAGCAGTCAGGCTTCCTACATAGAGCCATGCCAATGTGCATCCCCTCTCACCTGGGCTGAATCCCTCTAAAGACCAAGAGAAGGATTCAGCCTCCATGGCCCAATCAGTCTTGGACTGAGTGACTATAAAACACTGTAATAACGTTAGGGTAAAGGAAACCAGTTTATGTTTTTGGGGAACGTTAGCCTTGACTATATTGGAAACAGGCATGCATTTTTAGATGACACTGATAATGTGCCGAGTTAGCTGACCCTTTTCTTGTCTGTATTCTTGTCTCCGTCTAGGAAGCCATGGGGCTCCAGCTGAACTCTTCTCTGTGATATTAGTAAATAAAGGCTGGATCTTCTCTTGTTTTCAATACCCAGTTATGGTATCTCTGAAATAGCCTACTGTACAGCTAAGGTTCAAAAAGTTCTTCTCTGCTTAAAATGCCTGAAATAAAAGTCACTCCCTTGGGTAAGTTCAAACCACAAGATGGAGCTGAAATAGGTAGAAAAGGTTTGGATGCTGTGACAGAGCCTTAAAGGAATTTAAATTAGTTAGAAAAAACTAATATAGAAATAACTCCAATATAGATAGCAGGAGACTTCTGCCTCTTTCCATGTTTTGGGATAGAATAGCTTGTTATGGTTTTGAAGGGATTGGTAACCCACTTCCCGTGGCCCCTGTTGGCTGGAACAGCGAACCGCGGCCAGTGGGAGCTGCAATCGGTTGAACCTGCGGACACTGCAGGTAAACAAACCATCCTGGCCGGCCAGCGGATTTCCCTGACAGGCTGTGTGCCCAAAGGCTGCCGATCCCTGCCCTATCTTACACTTCTATCTATGTTACATGTTACTTATATGTTACTGTGTTACATTTGTATAAACAGCATTCAGATTTGACTCCTCTCTTTAGGTGATCTTAAACTTGCTTTGCAAACATGAAGACAGAAAGAGAGTTGCTATCCTTGCGTTTGGATGTTAAAAGGATTAATTAATATTTATAAGCTGCCTCATAGATAGAAATAGCTAGATAAGTGCAAAATATTATTTCTTGTTGTCCTTTTGAATTTGGCAAACACTGTTTTCTTCCCACCCCAAAAATGTTTTTACTGAAGCTGGATTATGCGGTGAGCCTCTTGTTTCCTTTGTGGTCTTGCTTCAGCGTACATATTAGCATAGTGTGTGCAGAATGTTAGCTTATTTAACATTGCTGTGGAAAGAGTGGAGGTCATTGTTCTGTGGAGTACACAAATTCAAAAACAGCTGCTGTTACATTGTGTAGCTCTGTCTCTGTGTGTAGTCTGCATACAGAATATGTTCCTCAAAGATGATAGCAGTCTTAGTGATAAGCCGTTTGATGGCATCTCCTTAAATATATCAGCAGAAATGCTGTTTGCTAATGTATGTCTTTTGGTCTGAAACTGACAAGCTGGGTGCTAAATGGAGAGCTGCACTTTCACCAAAAGATGAGTCCCTGTGGCACAGAGGAGTGACTACAGGAGGGGGAACTCCAGATTTCAAATCCAGCCCTGCCAATGGTTAACTGTGTACCATTGGTCAAGTCATTTCTCCTGTTGGTGCCTCAGTTTTCTCCTTTTTAAAATGAGGATAATGATACTTGCCTCTCTTAATACGGATGTTGACGTTTATCTAGTCAGTGTTTTCCCAGAGCTTCAAATGTTTATATCCTTATCAAGATTTAAGAGGTTATATAGACAGGTGATGCAGCTTCCTTTATTTGTCTCTTGTTCCAGGGGCTGGCCAGGATGTGGGCCGGAGCTGCATCCTTGTGTCTATTGCAGGGAAAAATGTCATGCTAGACTGTGGGATGCACATGGGCTATAATGATGATGTAAGTATGGCAGAAAGACAGAATGCTGTGTGCAGATTCTTTAAGGTTTATCTACTCAGCCTTTTCCAGTATTACTTCTGGTTCTATGGGTGCCTAAGCTACATAACCTACTTGGCCAGCTGTACCAGCTTCATTTAGAAATTGTTTGAAGAATCCAACACAACGTTTTGGTGCACTCTTAGGTGAGGGCTCACTTTCCTCTGAAACCTTAGGTATTAACCGCTGCTGGAGTTGTAGTACCACACTTGATGGACCAATATTCCCTCTGGCAATTCTGAGTTCCTGTGTGGGGACTATATAGAATCATAGAATCATAGAATATCAGGGTTGGAAGGGACCCCAGAAGGTCATCTAGTCCAACCCCCTGCTCAAAGCAGGACCAAGTCCCAGTTAAATCATCCTAGCCAGGGCTTTGTCAAGCCTGAAAATATGTCCCCTCTTCCCCATATATGTTTGTGTTCTGTAGTTCCACCTCCCAGCCCCCAGGTGGTGTGTGAGCTACCTGAAAAACTTAAAAAGACGATCAGTAGGGCAGTGGATCCTGCATTTCAGTGTCATTTCACTTTATGTGGCAGGAAAAAAGTTTGCCCACCCCTGCCTTAAAACATAAAACCCATCATTAGTTTGGTACTGGGATGAGCTTTTTTACCAGCCAGTTGATTGATGATGGGACCCAAACCAAGACCTGCAGCATGTATGTTTTGCTGGATATAGAGTGATGCATTGTGGTGGTTGGTTTTTCCCCCCTGACTCTGTTGTTTTGGCTCACGATGCCTGAATATTGATGGCTTCTAATAGAGAGAGGAGTAAGCTTAATTCTTGTGTGCAGATAACAAAATTCATAAAACACAGCACAGAGCAAACTACCAACTTTAGTAGAACTCTATGAAGAGGTCTGAAACCTATAAATGAGCATTTTGGTGAAGATCAAATGGATTAGCTATCTTTCTTCTTTGACGATAACTTAATTACTTATTTGCAATGTTCTAATAAACCCTCCCATTGGCAGTTTTCTCCTCCTCCTTCTTGGCACTCTCTGTACTCATCTCTTTTATGGGGTTTAGCCTGTAGCGATCCACTTCATTGGTGACACCAGCATTCCCTGTTGTCCCGCTGGAGTTCTGCCCTGTAATAAGACCACAGTGCATTCCTAAAGCTACATGGGCGGCTGACATTTGTTTGTCATGTTTGAATTCAGTAACCAGTTTTGTTTAATATTTGATAACATGCTTTTGTGTCTTTTAGAGACGCTTTCCTGATTTTTCATACATTACCCAGAATGGAAGGCTGACTGACTTTCTAGACTGTGTAATCATCAGGTAAGAAAACTTGCTGCCGTCTTATAATTCAGATGCAGAAGAGGAAAGCACTGGAAAATAATTCTTCCATTTTCCCCTCCTACATTAATAAACTAATCATCCTTAATGGCTTGCAGTTCTATACCGCAAAGATTAGATTGCACTTCTGCTTCATGCAAGGATCTCTAGCGCTTTACATGAACTAATGCGTGTTCACAAGATCTGTGTATTAGGTGACAGCAATAAACATCTAGCTAAGTGCCTGTGGGACGTATCTTTCATTCTGGATGTTCCTTCACAGCCACTTTCATTTGGACCACTGTGGAGCTTTACCGTATTTCAGTGAAATGGTTGGCTATGATGGACCCATATACATGACGCACCCCACCAAGGCCATCTGCCCCATCCTGCTGGAGGATTACAGGAAAATTACTGTGGATAAGAAAGGGGAGACCAACTTCTTCACTTCCCAAATGATTAAAGATTGTATGAAAAAAGTGGTAGCTGTCCACCTTCACCAGACAGTTCAGGTAAAATGACTCACCCCGGGGAACTCTCAGAATAAATCAGTTGGACTGTTGAAGAGGAGGGGACAGGGTCTTCTATTGCCACACTTCTATAGTGCCTGAGCCACAAAAAGGTTAAGTGATGTGCCCAAGGTCAGACAGAGAGTCAGTGGCAGACCAGGGAAAGGTGCCCAGGAATCTGAATCCCCTCTCCTCATGCCCCTGCCAAGAAGCACTTTCACTTGAAATTTGTAAGATACTGTGTTTCTTGTCAGTTTCCCTTTGCAGCCAGCTGTGTGCTCTACAGAGCTTGATACAGAAGGAGAAGGACTAATCCTAGTCAGTTTCCTCTGCAGTCCTTCCATGTAGAAAGGGGGTGGAGGATTGTTGTTCCTCACCTATCAAAGACCAAAAATAGGTGGAAAACCAAAGTGCATATAAAAGAAAGAAACAAGCAAGAGACTGGGGTGGAGGGGCAGAAACAAGAGAAAGCAGGGAGGCAGAGACACAATACAAAATAGGAAGAAGGTGAGACAGAGATTACCCAGAGTCCTTTTAGTGGCTGCTATTGAAGTATCTCAGGAGCTAGTGTGTTTGTCTTGCAGTCTGTGGATTCTGAGGCACTTTGGGGGTAATCAAATCCCTTATTTGTTCAGGGTACTGCACCTGAAGTTGGTTCTGCCCTATAGTTTCCTCTAGCAGGAGTGTGGTATAGAGGATGCTGCCTCTCAAACATGGAGTGGGAAGAGGACAATTGTATTTGGGAAGGGATCAGGAAATTAGCAGTGAAGAAACAGAGTAATAAAATCAGCTGCCATCAGTGCTCATAATTCCCAATTCATGAATTCTCTTTAACCATTGAGAGAGATGTCTGAAATTGGCTATATGGTTTTGTCTATGTAGGTAGATGATGAGCTGGAAATCAAGGCGTATTATGCTGGCCATGTGCTGGGAGCAGCCATGTTCCAGATTAAAGTTGGTTCTGAGTCTGTGGTATATACTGTGAGTATACAGATAAATATTTATAGACCTATACATCTCCTTTGTATGGTATGTGTCCAATTGTCTTTCAGGGAGTAAATGGGTTTTCTTTTCTTCCATTAGGGTGATTATAACATGACACCAGATAGACACTTAGGGTAAGTAGGAAGCAGAGAGACTGTGAATTTTAATGTGTGTGATCCATACACGGGAGATCTTAACCTGCAACTCCTGTTATTATATGGGAGTTTATTAGTGTTGATTCTGTGTTCTTGAATAAAAGACTCAGTTACTTAGATTCATAGATACTAAGGTCAGAAGGGACCATGCCTTCTCTCTTGGGAAGATAAATGCAGTTTTCAATTATGGAACTAAATAGGTTTAAAATAATTCCTCAAGATAGACTCTGAATGCACTTCTGCAGTATTATTCTTTTCTCTGGTGTATGGTCATGTTAATCCCCTTTTTAAGACTGCACAATAATTGGGTTTAAATGTTTTCCTGTCATGGCATCTTTTATAGGTGTTCGCTTTCTCACATAGTTCAGATCAAATGCTATAAATTTGTAGTGAGTCATGTTTTATTTTTGACTTGCAGTAATAAATGTTATATCGGTGCTAAAGGAGAAGTATATTTATGTGTTTGAAAGATTTTAAACGTTGCTGATCTTTAATAAAATTAAACCTCTTAAATTAGTCATCAGCAAGTAAATGAAAACTTGTGTCTCAAAAATCTGTAGTGTTAAGTTTCCATATTGTGGACTGGATTCATTTAGCAAGAGACAGTTACAGTATGGTTCAATGAAGTTAGGATTCCTGGCTCTGGTACTGACTTCCTGTGTGACCTTGAGCAAGTCACTGCACAGTAATCTGGACAACCTGGAGAAATGGTCTGAAGTAAATAGGATGAAATTGAATTAGGACAAATGCAAAGTATTCCATATAGGAAGGAATCAGTTGCACACATACAAAATGGGAAATGACTGCCTAGGAAGGAGTACTGTGGAAAGGGATCTGGGCGTCATAGTGGACCACAAGCTAAATGAGTCAACTGTTGCAAAAAAACCAAACCTCATTCTGGGATGTATTAGCAGGAGTATTGTAATCAAGACACGAGAAGTAATTCTTCCACTCTACTCTGCCCTGATTAGGCCTCAACTGGAGTATTGTGTCCAGTTCTGGGCACCACGTTTCAGGAAACATGGAGAAATTGGAGAGAGTCCAGAGAAGAGCAACAAAAATGATTAAAGGTCTAGAAAGCATGACCTGTGAGGAAAGATTGAAAAAAATTGGGTTTGTTTAGTCTGAAAAAGAGAAGACTGAGAGGGGACGTAACAATTTTCAAGTACGTAAAAGGTTGTTACAAGGAGGAGGGAGAAAAATTGTTTTTCGTAACCTCTGAGGAATAGGACAAGAAGCAATGGGCTTAAACTCCAGCAATGAAGGTTTAGATTGAACATTAGGAAAAACTTCCTAACTGTCTGGGAAGCTAAGCACTGGAATAAAATTGCTTAGGATTGGAGGTTTTTAAGAGCAGATTAGACAAACACTTGTCAGGAGCGGTCTAGATAATACTTAGTCTTGCCGTGGGTGCAGGGGACTGGACTAGATGACCCCTCAAGATCCCTTCCAGTCCTATGATTCTGTGATTTCTGGGCCTCAGTTTTCCCATCTATAAAAGATGGTTAAGGACCATCATTATCCCTATATTAAAGTGCTATATATTATCTATTAGATTGTCTCTCTCTGTTTTTAGAGCTGCCTGGATTGATAAGTGTCGTCCGGATTTATTAATCAGCGAATCCACCTATGCCACAACTATCAGAGACTCCAAACGCTGCAGAGAGAGGGACTTCCTAAAAAAGGTCCATGAAAGTGTAGAGAGAGGAGGAAAGGTATGGTTTGGGGCTTTTTCCAGTCTGTAGAAAGCATGCGCATCCGGTGGGTCATTAGGGTGTATTATTGTTAATATTTGAGCTGCCTTCTTACAGAGCCTGACGACAGCTCTGTTGCTCCACCAAGCAAATTTGGTGGTTGGTTTTATTGCTAACCTATGCTAGAAAGGGCAGGATATTAAGTGGGTGTTTTTGTTTTTATAGTGGAAAGGAAATGCCAAGATTACAATCTTAACTCTCTGTAGTTCAAAGTTACAGAGACAGTAGTGCCTGAAATACAGGCATGTGCATTTTGTGCTCTAGTCTCTTAGACTGTTTCTAAATTTCGATGAATATCTGTCAAAATCTGTACACTCAACCATTCATAAGAAACAATTTCTAGTATAACCAGTGCTCTCATCTCCATATTCGGTGCCCCACTATTAGACCCTGAGCAGATTTTTGCTGTAAAATCCCAAATATATGGAAAGTATTAACTGACCTACATCCCCTTCTGAAACATTTTAAAAATGTTTGAATGCACTGCATGTAGCTTTCCCCCTTTTATTTGTTCAGATCTTTTCTAATCATGTCAATTTGAAATAAACAACTGGTCATCTTGTCTACATGACCACCAAAGCACATGGCACATAGCAGTGCTTATAATGTCAATAACATCTTAATGCAATTTTTAACTGTAGTTGGCTTTTGTGATTTTTGTGTGTCTTCCTTAGGCACTTGTTTGTTTTGTTGCTCATTCAGAATTTTGGTCATTGCCCCCTCTGTTAATTAAAAGCCAACTTTCTGTAGCCAGTGAGAGAAGTTTCCCGATAAAATGTGCCTTAAAGCAGTCCTACTTAAAGATGGATGTTGTATCTGCATTAAAACAAATAATTTAGAGCCAGATCCCAATGGTCAAGTCACTGGATTTTCAAATAATGAAACTATGCTGACTTTCATGAGGATGTGGCCCTTAGTTCCTGAGGTTTGGATTAAATTAATCGCTGATAAAATGGGAGGTGCAGTCTGTATGGCAGTCACATGTTTACAGTTTTAATGATGTTGTCTTAGTTAAAAGGTACATGAGTTCATCCCCAGTGACTTTGGTCATATATTTCATTCATTTATTGTTCTGTTCCTAGTGAGGGAGAAATCTGGATCTGCTTATGGAAGGAAAAAGTGAGTCCTCTGAGAACAGAGGTGGCATACACATAGATCTCCCACCTAGAGACTCCTCTTAGAACTAGCTGATGATTTCTTAAGTATGAAGTTGTCACTGAATCTGGAAAACCAATCAGTAATTTAAGGCCCTGCCAATTGGCAGCATGCATCAGTGAACAGTTTGACAGAAGAAAATATTAGAGACATGAAACGATGTGTGTGAAAACTCTCCAAGGAGGCAACTGTGTGTATGTTCTATGTTGGACTCTCACGCTCCTTGTCCCCTGGAGGGCTAAATAAGTTACTGCTAGGACATAACTGCTCCAGTGCGGCCTAGGCAGTTAAGATAAAAAGTGCTTGGCACCATGTAATTTTCCATAGACAACGCCAGAAATGTGGTTTTGTTTTTATTTACAGTATTTTATTGGAAATTTCCTTGCAGTGCTAAACAAAACAATGTGGCTCCCCAAGTCTCCATAAAGCATGTTCCCTGTTATATTGCAAGAATCCAGGGAGCCTGGGATGTTGCTTTCAGTAAATGTGCAATATCTCCTCTCCATTAAGAACAAATGATGAATAGGGAAATAAAAAGAAGCATCAAGAAGATCAGCCCTCTGTGGGGAGAGTTTGGAAAGGAGGGCACATGGAGTTCATCTGCAAAATTGAATGTGCACTCATTGTGAGCAAGTGCAGGTGTTTGTGGGCACTAGTGGGGCATGTAATCTTTGCATGGTGTTTGGCAGTATATAGTCTAACTCTGCACTTCAATTGCAGGTTCTTATCCCGGTTTTTGCTTTGGGACGTGCCCAGGAACTCTGCATCTTACTGGAAACTTTCTGGTAAGAACAGCCTCAGGTTTTCCATTTAAAACGTATATCTATTCCCCTTTCCCCCCATACACTTAGTGCTCATTTTTTCCAGGAGTCTGTGGTGTCTGTCTCGTCATGGATAGTCTTGCATTCATCTCTCTGTCTCTAGTCTTTATCTGCCTATGGTGGCTAGTGTAGGATTGCTTCCTGTAGTATATTTTCTAATGCTTTTTTCCCTCTACCACTTGAACACTACTCTAAAATATCTTGCTCTTTTGAGACATGCCTCACCTTGCCCCCAGACACACAGTCTAAATTTTCCCTTTCTTTATTTCATGCCATCCCTCTGGCCTTGCAAAACTCTCCATGCTCAGGACAAGTAACTTTTTTTGGATGGCTGAATAAAATATTGAGTCTTTTTCATGAACGTCGTCATGGTAAAGATCAAAAAGGAGAGGCTGTGTCTGGGTTGGAACATGTACATCATAATCTAAAGCTGCCTTACTCTTAATTATACCCCGTAGCATCATGTTTAACATTCATAATTGATTAGGTAAGTCTGGAGCAGTTGACAATGAGAATTGGATTATCTAACATTAATGTGACATAGCAGTGAGATTGGCTTATTACTTCCCCAGGTAAGTATATGCATAGAAATCTTAAGTCCCTAGATGATTCTTGAGCACACAAAGGGGAGCGCCTGAGGGATTTTTGCCAGGATCCCACTTAAGCAACGACAGCTGACTGACTTTTCTCTCTCCCCAAAGGGAAAGAATGAACCTGAAGGCCCCAATTTACTTCTCCATGGGGCTGACTGAGAAGGCCAATCACTACTACAAGCTTTTCATCACATGGACCAATCAGAAGATCCGGAAAACTTTTGTCCAGAGAAACATGTTCGAATTCAAACACATCAAGGCATTTGACAGGGCCTTTGCCGATAACCCTGGGCCAATGGTACGTGGAGGTTAAGAACGTGATAGGATTGATGTGCATTGATAGGAGCTGCTTTAGTGCTGTTTTTTGCCTGGGTTAAGGAAAGCGCACAATTTACATAGCATCTGAGCTCCTCACAATTGTCAATGTATTTTTTTCACAACATCTCTCTGAGATAGTGAATTACTGTTATCCCCATTTTACAGATGGGAAACTGAGGCCCAAAGAGATGAAGTAATTTGCCCAACGTCACATAGGAAGCACCTGTGGCAGACCTGGGACTCTACACCCAAATCCCTGTTGAATATACATTTTTTTTGCACTAATAAATCCAATCATATGCAGCAATAATGAAGCTTTTGTCTTAAACATAATAAAAGGAATAAACATATTACAAGACCTACCTTCTTGTAATTAGAAAATTAATCTAAAAATGGCATATCTGTTAAATGCATTCCTCTGCATTGATCCAATCTATAGTTCTTATAACCAGGCCCTTTAAATTAAACTCATGAAAGTGACCCTTTTAAAAAAAAAAAAAATGTTGAATAGTTGCTATTGATTTTGACAGATTCCTATTCTAGTTACATCCCAGTAGATCACTCAGAAACCATCATGGTACTGCAGGCTAATAAAAACTCTTGAAGGGTTTATTAAGAAATGTGAATTTTGAAGTATTTTGTTTTATGAAAAATTATGGAGATCTTATTGTATGAAAATAAGGCACAGTTTGAAAAAATTACCTCTGCCTCTCCCTTCTCTCCCCCCCCCCCCAAAAAAAACCCCCACAGCTGTAATGAGTATAAACATTACTGTATATTAGTTGGTACTATACAGATTAATGGATGGAACTTTCTGGGTTCTGTTCTTATGTGCTCTCTCCATAATCTGGGGAAGCTGCTTTCTAATCATTAGGAAAAATGAATCTCTGTGTGGCAGCTCCTAACACTCTTGTTTTGAAACCTAGGTTGTATTTGCAACCCCAGGTATGCTTCATGCCGGACAGTCCCTTCAGATCTTCAGGAAATGGGCAGGGAATGAAAAGAACATGGTAAGAAATTGTGACCTTGAATGATGCCTCATATTGATGTGTCGTGCTACAGTCCAGTCGTTTTAGAAATAAACTCTGCCTATAATGGCAGGAGGAGTCTTTTGCATGTATCTTTCCTTTATCAGCTGTTATCTAAATGAGTCCTCAGTTAGTAATAACCACTAACTGACTGACCTTATTTAATTAAAGCATAATTAAAAAATGCTTTTTAGGACTGGTATATTGCATTTGGACCAACTCTGGGCCCTGAAATTAGTGGATGTTTAGCCATTGGCTTCACTGGGGTCAGGATTTGTCTCTGCTGGATAAGGATTCACTCGTTGAGGAACAGATGCAGCTTGATAAAATCAAGGTTTAATTACTGTGCATGAACATGACGCTTTCAGTTCTGATGGCATGTCTACGCTCTAGACTTAAGTTGACCTACGTTAGATACCACATTGTGCTTCAATTAGGGGGAAAAATTAGTATTCACTCCTAACATGCTGCCTGTGATCCATGCGTGGGGACACATTGGTCCATTTATTTCAGTGGGACCACCTTATCATATGGGTCAATTTTTACAAAGGGAACACTGGCTATGAAAATCATCGATGGTGAATAGCTGTGGAACTCTGAGCGTTTCTCACTGAGCCACGCTCTGAAAGCCAACCTGCTCTGGTGGTCTTGATAAGGATATAAAATATCCCATTGAGAGAGTTTTTGTGCACAAAGGCTGACCGTGACCTTTGAAACCCATAAGGTGACATTCCTCAGGTTTGAGACTGTGGAACCACTTTTTATATTTTTTTACTGACTATTTTGAAGATCTTTTAAAGAAGCCTTAATTCTGAAGGAATTCGATGAAACTGAATGATAATCAGGCCTTTATAGTCGGGGAGAGAGGGATTTCCTGAGGAATTGACATGGGTACAGTTCTTTTAGCTCGAGCTTTTGTGACTATTAAAATGTTGCATTGTAGGCAGTAGACTCAGAAAGGATGAGTGGTGCAAGATATTATGTTATGGAAATGTATTTTCAGCTGTGCTTATCTGTTCAAAGCTGTCTGTTTACCCGTGACTAGTAATAACCCTTATTTAGTAGCATGCAAATTTTAACAAAAGCCACCTTTTAAATTTAATCTTAATGCTTGTGCCATACTCAGGTCTTTATTATACAAGTTGCTAAGGGGCATAATTGAACAGAATAGATTCAGTAGCGTCTAAACAAAGAGCTGTGGTATACAGGTCGGGAAACATGGAAACTTGCCATCAGCATCATACAGGTGGCTGTGTGGCTAGCTCTGTCCCAAGAGAACAATTTACTGTAGCTCCGTTCAGTGTGCAAATGCTACGTATTTGTCTGGATTCCTTCCAGGTCATTATGCCAGGTTACTGTGTGCAAGGAACTGTGGGCCATAAGATCCTGAGTGGACAGCGGAAGCTAGAAATGGAAGGAAGACAAATAGTAAGTTAATTTTGGAACGGCACCACTGACTTTCAGGGGACTTGCACATTGCACTGCCCTCTGTGTCGGTGAAAATCTCTCCCTGTGTTGATATATCAAGTAACATTTTAGCTGAAGTGATTGAATTAGTTCCTTTGATTGCGCTGACAATGTTTTGCATTCTGCGGCCATCCTTCCACGTGTGGACCCACAACTACAGTCAGTGGGAGTTTGGCTACGTGGGAAATGGCTGAACAATTGCCCCATAAATCTCTTACAGCCTGAAATCATTGTAGATGTGCCCAGAGGCTTTAATGGGTGTTTACTTCTATATGGAAAAGTACATAAATCACTTATACCCAGTGAGGTAACTGTCACATAGATTCCTGCTGGAAGGGACGTTGCAGCTGGTAATTAAAATCCTTACATGGTGATTTTCTTTGGACAAAACGGAGATAGGTAGTGTATCCAGAATTATAAAGTCTGATTCTGCAAGGTACTAACTGCTTTCCTTGTATGGAGCTGACTGCTGTCAACTGCCCCTGACGTCAAGGATCTGGCTGCCTCAATTGTCCCACTTTCTGAAGTCGGTGTCTTGCTCACTCCAGTTACACGCGGATGCTGAGAGCTCTGGTTTAGTTACTGTGCGGCTTGTAAGTTGCGAACGAGCAAAGCAAGTATTGATGGGGGATGGTTTGTTTGCTTCTCCCCTTGCTCCCTGCAGCTGGAGGTGAAGATGCAGGTAGAATACATGTCCTTTAGTGCCCATGCTGATGCCAAGGGAATAATGCAGCTGATTCGCCAGGCCGAGCCACGCAGTGTTCTTCTGGTTCACGGGGAAGCAAAGAAGATGGAGTTCCTGAAGCAGAAAATTGAACAGGAATTTCGTATGTGAGGTGTTTGGTGTAGAGGGTGCTGGGGGGGGGATTCGTTGTGGAAGGGGGAAGGATTACTTTTATAGTTCACGTACTTCGGCCAGGACGTGAAATCTAGTTGAATAACATGTTTTGATTGGCTCGATGACTCTCCAGATGGCATGGCTAGCAGTAAGCCCCTGCTGCAGGTTTAATGATCTTTGGGGACCAATCAGATGCAGTGCAGTCGAAGAAATAGAGAGTTATTGTATGTGTGCATGTATAAACTGGGATTTATTTCTGTAAGCTGTGTCTCTTGGACTCCTAAAACCAGAGACTGGTGGGGAAAAGTTCTTTCATGTTTATAATTCTGTACTACGGACTTAAGTTACAGTGAACAAGAGTAGAGGAAAAATAAAAACCTTTTTTGAAAGCAGCTGACTCTAAGGCGAGGTGGAGAATGATCAGCAAAGAGACCATTGTGTTTCACTCGCTGGATACTTATTTATTGAGTGCATTTTCCCAACAGTTGCAGGTGACTTTTGCATTAACTTGTTTTTATCATGGCTGTAAGTTCTGCGGCAGTCTTGCTGCAGCCTGTGATCTTGCCAACTCTGACAAATTATCCAAGACTCAGGCTGGATGGGAGTTCTCCGAAAGAAACCCATGCTGCTGCATGAGGTGTTGCTGATGATTCACAAAGTGGCGTTGTTCCCTTTGTGGAAATCTGTGCTGTCTTCCATGGGAAAAGTGTGTTTAAAAAAAAAAAAAAGGCCGTGGCTACTTGTGACTAATGATCCCATGGAATTTACCACCCGTTTAGGGGTGTTAACTCTGGTGTCCTGGCAAGATTCCCTTTAGAACAACTATACTGGCTATTTGAATTACCCCTTCAAGTTTCAGTTGACTATAATGTTCTTAGTCCCTGTCCCAAATTGTTGCAAAGGGTTGTTGTTAAACACCCGCCATGTTCCACTCTAGCCATGGGTGCAATGATAGTTCCTGTATAAAAAGTCCTTTGGGATTAGAAGCTCTATATGGACGTTTCTCCAGTATTGTTTGCATTTAATACAGATATCAACTGCTACATGCCTGCAAACGGAGAAACCACTACATTGTTCACCAGCCCCAATATACCAGTGGACATTTCCCTTGGATTGTTGAAGAGAGAGACTGCCATAGGTAATACACCAGTTAACAATGACTTTTCCCTTTCAGGCACTGCAGTTCTAGTACATCTTATGTTTTTACTACTGAATGTAAGGTTATGCATGGATGTGTGAGAAAGGGATGTTGTGGACACATTTATGTGATCTCCCATATAATGGAGCTTCATCACTAGTGGGATGAAGAGTTCACTTGCCAATTTATACATTCATAGTATATTCACTGTTTTTTAAAAGCCCCATGCTGGAAAGTCAGAGACACATAGAATGGGGCTGCCCTGCTATTCATCACTAATGCACTCTGCAGAGAGATTACCTGTCAAGTTTGCTTAATGGATAAAAATGCATGCTTCAGTGGGCCAGTTCCATCCCTGTTGGAATTACACGATAACCTGATTTTAATCCCCCCAAAGTTCTATCTAAACAGAGGAAGCAACGTGTGCTGCAAGATTGAGAGAAAGTCAGTATTGCTGAGCCTGATTTGCCCCATCCCCAGGGAATTGCTAACTGGGTTAAGAAACTATTTGTAAAAGGTCTCTGCCAAGATTATAAGATCATAGACTAAACCTACTGCATTTCAGTTGAGGGGCTGGCAGTTCAGACCCTCTTCTTACCATGGCCCTGCAGTCTGTTAGATCCCAAAGTGTTTTACTATGTGTGTATAAAAGGTGTTAGATAAGCACAAGACCCTTAATGACTTTGCACTTCCTTTTTGTTGGTCCCACTCTAGGTCTCGTACCAGATTCCAAGAAGCCAAAGCTCATGCATGGCACATTAATCATGAAGGATAATGTAAGTGAAAAGGAGATTACTCTAGTACTTGTCTTGTGGCCTCTGTTAGTGTCTGTTTGCCTCTGCTAACAGTAAAGGTGTTGTGCATAGTCCTAGCTTCTTGGAAGCAGCTCAGCAGTGACCGCTCTGAAGGAAATCCAGGTGTATGAGAATTCCCAGCTTCTCAACCACCAAGGTTGGTAGAGATCAGACCAACCCAGAGGCATGGCTCTCTGTCTCTGGAAGGACACTGGAGACATAGCTAACCAATCCACAGTGCCACTTCCAATACAGTTCTGCTTTTTATCATGCTCTTGTCTCCTCCTGCCACACTATGGATGCATTTACCTTCTGGTCCAGGTCAAGAGATCTTATCTTTAGCCTAGTGGTTGTAGTCTGTCTCACTCTTGTCATATAGGTGGGTTGTGCCAACTTTTATTCATACAGCAGCTGTGCTTGAAGGCAGGTTTGGAAAACAGGGAATGTATGATGGAGAGAGGTGTTTATATAAATAAATCTGTGTACACAAACACATCTAGCTAGCGGCTGTTGTTTGTGGCATTGTCCACAGTGTGCTAGGCCATTTAAAAAGGCATGGTCCAAGGAAATCTGTTTGTCCTTTGTTCCAGAGTCTTTTTTCATTGGGTAGCTCTCTAATGCGAACAGCAGCCTGTGATTAATGGTTTTCTCCTTTCCCTTGGCAGAGCTTCCGCTTGGTCTCTCCCGAGCAGGCACTGAAAGAACTGGGGCTTGGGGAGCATCAGCTTCGTTTTACCTGCCGTGTCCATATTCAGGATCCTCGCAAGGAGCATGAGATGGTGCTTCGAGTCTATAATCACCTTAAGGGGTAAGTATGCCACAGGCTGTTTAACAGCTGCTCCTCTAAGGGTGGCTGTGCTGTTCCAAAGCAGCTGTGTGTAGCTGGGGAATGTTAATAGGTGACAGAGATTCCAGTGACTGAAATGTACAGATAATTCCTCTGCTCTAGACTGCTGGCCCAGCCCCTCGGGAGTGGTTTTTGCAGACAATTTGACTTCAGGATCTTGCCTGTCCTTTTCAGACAGGCCAGAAATCAAGCCCTGTGGGGCCATGTGACTTTCTAATGATTAATATAAAAAGGCATAAGCAGGCTTTGAATAAGTCCTGTTCTGCCCTCCTCAGCTGGCGGATAGTAATATCATTTTGGGGGAGTCTGAGGTGCAGGCATTCTCTGTAGGAGCTAGGTCTGTGTAGTGAGACGCCCACTTCAGTACAGAGCAGAAATGCATAATGTACCTTCCATCTTCCTAGAGTCCTGAAAGATTATTCTGTTCAGCATCTCCCTGATGGATCTATCATGGTGGAGTCCATTCTGATCCAAGCCACAGCACAGTCAGAGGACCAAGGAACCAAAGTTTTGCTGGTGTCATGGACATACCAGGTAAGAATAAATGTCACTTCAAAAGATGTGGATTCACAAAGTAACTCTGGTTAGCTATGTTCTAACATGGGCCTGTGGTGAGGGTTGCAATTGTAAGGATGAGTTTCCAGAGGAAATGGGTTATTGCAGTGAGGGAACAGAAAAGAGCTACTCCATCTTTGAGTTTGTTTGATGAGTCCAGCATGAGCCCCTTGGGCATGCAGTTGCACCTCCCATGTGCAGCACAGACACATCCACATGGCTATTTTTAGTGCTCTAGTTCATGCTGAGCTATCATGATAGTCTGTCCAGGCTGAGAGTCTCACACCTCAGCTGCAGTGTAGACACAACGTCTTAGTACGGGGCCACTCTAGCCTGCTGGTTCAAACTTTCATTGGGCAGCAGCAGGGCCCGTTAGTGCATGGCAAGCTGGGGTGTAAATCTACAGCACTCTAACTCTAGAGTCATCTCCTTTCCTTAAGCTTTTCTCCAGTGTTTTAGCCCTAATAAAACTACCTTTCCAGTAGCACCATCTCCTGCGTCTACTCCCACTGTGGGCGCTGGAAACAAAATAATCAACCACCCTAAAATTGATGGCCTTAGCCATCAGCAGTATGATGCAATGGGTGGAGTACTGGTAGCAGAGGGAAGGCTGGGGTAGGGGGTTGTATGAAAAATTTGAGTTGTGACTAGCAAAAAGCTCACCCCAGCAGAGGCACTAGTGTTTAATTTAATGGCTAGAGTTCTCTATTGCTTAAGTTTTGTAGATTTCAAAAGGATTTTCTTTAGAGGGGAAATGTTTTCTTGAGAGCAAAGCAAAAAAAAAAAAAAAAATCTGTCTCAGGGTCCCCTCACACTTTGGTACTGCCAAGTCTGCTATTTTGGAAGAACAAACTCCCATTTGTCAAACAATTCAGAAACAGTATTAAGTTTAGGTGTATCCTGTCAAAATAGCAGGCTCTGATTTGCTGACCTATTTCTGGGTATAGGATGAAGAACTGGGCAGCTATCTTACATCCCTATTGAAAAAGGGACTGCCACAAACTACAGCTTGAGTGACGCAGCAATGGGGAAAATGGAACTTCAGAAGCCTTCCAGGTTTACTTCTGTTTTTTACATTATCCAGAGCATGTAAATACTTTTTTTTTTTAAATAAAATGTCTATTGTAAAATATCCTGCAGAGGAGAGAGTATTAAACTATTCAGACAAAATTTTGCTTTAGCAGCACTGCTATCCCCCACTAGCAAAGCCAGTCACAAATATATCAATTACTGTGCAAGCTGTTTGCATCAAGTTACCTAGAGCTCCTTGTAGCACATGATAAGAAATTTTCAAAGTCTTTCCATTCACATTTATTTTTGTAATATTAAAAAGAACATTTAGATGACAGCACTTTTTCAACATACATAAGAACATCACAGGAAGATGCTCCTCTTAACAGTATTTTAATTCACTCAACCACTTTTGAACAAAATTGTTCAATGCAGAAGCAATGAGAGAAAGTTGACAGCTGACCCTTGATTCAGTTAACAGTACAGAACACTGATAGGGGGTTAGAACTTAAATATCATGCTTGTTTTAATCCCTTGGGTCTACTTTTAAGTAGTTACTTACCCATTACCGCATATGCATACACTGCTGTGAACAATAGCTGAGGAGCTTATGTACTCCCCAGGGGTCTCTTAGCGAGAGGAAGAACATCCCTCAGTGTTCAGCAAATAATGGGTGCTTGGTTATTCCCATTTTATAGATGCGCAGAGCTTCAATCATGAGCCAGTGTCCTGCAAAGCAACTGGTATTAGAACTAGCCCTCTCAGTCCCTGTCCACCTCAAAATAAAAGGATACCTAAGAAAGTTGAGAGAAGGCTGCAGATGATGGAATGACTCAGTCAAGTATTCAGTATAGCAAACCATACTGGTGCATGTCCATTGGTTCGGATAATTTGTCAAATATTTCATACTATACACAGACTGGAATTGTTCATTCTACAAGGATATTTTAAATAGCAGAAAGCCAGCTGCTCTGTTTGTTTGGAAAGTGTAGGATGATTTGCAAAGTAAAGGGGTTTTTTTTGGTACTGCTCAGTAAGTAACATTGAACTAGAAATATTGCCTGACACTCTTTAGCAGAGGTGCCTGTGTTGTGTATAAATAGGACTTCAGTTTTTAGAGCTGAGGGGGGGAAAACTCGTGTCTTTAATCTTCATGTTGTCTGCTGAGCCCTCCCTTGGCCATTAACAGACTTTTGGAGAGGGGCAGGGGTTGTAACAGACTCTGGTCTCCTAGGAAGTGGACTGACACCACGAACAAATCAATTCATAGTCCCTGCCCTAAAGGGTATGTGTATACAGCACCTGAATACTCCTCCTCAAAGTTCAGGTGGATAACTTACTGAACTTGTTTTAAAAAAGACAATTCATTCAATTGCTGTGTTGGTGGTCTCACTGCTGGCTTGCTTTTATAAGGACAGTCATTGAATTTTCTGTCACAGATGGTATAAACCTTGGATCTGGATCTGAACTTGAGGCCAAGATGCCATGGCTTGCTGGAAGACATGAAGTAGTAGAGGATGGGGTTCAGGCAGCAGTTGAAACTGACCAGGGCCATAGTGACCCGGCGCATTTTGTAAATTAAGTGGGTAAACAGGCACCTTTGGATGAGCTGGACCCTCATCAGGAAGTGGAGCAGGTGAGTGAGATGATAAGGAACAAAGCACAGGATGCAGATGAGCAGGATGAGGTAGATGGTCCTCAAGGCCTT
Source organism: Dermochelys coriacea (assembly GCF_009764565.3). Taxonomy (NCBI): domain Eukaryota; kingdom Metazoa; phylum Chordata; order Testudines; family Dermochelyidae; genus Dermochelys; species Dermochelys coriacea. The sequence continues at coordinate 15,953,059 of NC_050085.1, read as the reverse complement.
CTTTTTGTGAATGCTGCGGCTGGTGTGGGTGATCCGCTTGGCCATGAGAGGATAGCTGATGAGGATGATGGCAAACGGGATGACAAAGCCAAACAGCAAGGCACAGACATCGTAGGGCAACATGCGATGGGTCCAGCTGGGCAGCGAGAAGTTCTCAAAGCAGGCTGTCTTGTTCCCTGTGCCCTTGTTGTGAAGGGGCCCCCCAAGGATAAGCGGGATCATGATGCTTGCAGCAGTGAGCCAAAAGCCGGTGACCACTGTCATGCAGTGGGTGACTTTAATTCGGATGTAGGTGAAGGGGTGCAGCACAGCAATGTAACGATCCATGCAAATGCAGGTGAAAAAGGCAATGCTGAGGTAGACGTTTATGCAGTACAAGGTCCCGGTGATCCTACAAGCCATGTCTCCAAAAATCCAATTGTTCCGGTTCAGGTGGTAATGGATTTTAAAGGGCAATATACACACAAACAAGGTATCTGCTACAGCCAGGTTGATGAGGTAGATGTAGGAGTGCGAGGTGTGCTTGACATTGCAGGTCAAAAGGTAGAGAGCTAAGACGTTTTCTAGCAGTCCCAGTACAAAGACAATGCTGTAGATGATAGTGAAGAGATGGTACTGGAAGTCTGCTTCAACTAGTGTTGCATTAGAGTGTCCCCTGGCCAAGGTACAGGAAGTGTTTTCCATGCTTTCTGCTGCAGGAGAACAAGTTCTGTGGGGATAGCCTAGATTAGTCTCTTCTTTCCAAAGATGAGCAAGTCCAAACCTCCAAGAGCTCTCTATGAGAACTCGAGTTGTGTTGTTACATCAGCCAGTTCTGGTTAAAAATGCAGTTAAAGCTTCTACTCTCAGTAAACCTAATAAGATAAAAATAAGCATTAGTGTGGTGGGGAAAGACTTTCCATCAAGTTACAATCAAAAATATCCCCTAAAACAGGAGATTGGTTGAGATTAAGCAGCTGCAGTCCCCAGCTCATTTACATTGAACAGGCAGCTGGAGGAGACCAGTTACAGGAGCAAGCTAAGCCCCAGTTCTCTGAGATTAGGCATCCAAATTTAGGAGTGGTTGTGTGAGTTTGAGCATTGGACTAGGCCTAGCAGACCTACCTTCTGTTTCAGGCAAGTCATTTCACCTCTCTATGCCTGTTGCCCCTCCTACCCTTTGTCTTAGGCCCTGCCCCGAAGAGCTTGCAGTCTGTTTCTTGTGATGTATCTGTACAGAGCCAAGCACACATGGGCTTGGATGTCAGCTGGCGCCTGTAGCTGCTACTGTAATACAAATAACCTCTTGAAACAGTTAGAATACCACCTCCCCATGGAGTGAGGTTTCATGCAGTGTTTGCTTTGAGATCCTCTGGTGGGAGGCCCTAGGAAAGTAGATGCTACTATTCATTACACATTAAAGGGGCACAGTCAGTCCCCTCACTTGTACTGTTGTTACAAGAAGCACCAAAGTTTATTTCCCCCCACCTCTCTAATAACAGTTTCACTTTGGCATTACAGGGAGAACAGCAAATCTGACTACACAATCTGTTGGTATGGGTCTTTCAGAAAACAGAGTGGGGGAACGGGAAATAACTGCAAAACCACACTGTGGCAAACCATCCACTTAATAGTTCTGCCCCTTAGGCAGGGTCTCCCATGCAAGAACATTTCACCAGAGCAGAATCTAAACATCCAGTGACAACTCTAGGATTTGACCCTGTCCCTGACAAGGAAAAAGGACAACCAAGAAATTGTAGCAGGCCTAAAACAAATAAGGAGGTTGCAATGGTTTTGGAGCTATCTTAAATTTAATTCTCCATCTGAGGAGCAGCCAGGGTGATCGGAATAAAGAAGAGTGATGTGTGAGTTGAGAGGATACTAGCAAATAAAGCGAGCAGTGGCGTATTGAATAGGCTGTAGACTTTGTCTAAAGGAAATAGGAGAAAGCAGGCAGTAAAATTACTGTCTCTTAACTGAATGACGTGGGACAGAGCAGACTGAGTAAGTAAGTCCGTTAGTAGCATCATTCAGGAAAACGTAGGCTTTTCCCCCCATAAGTGACATTTTTAGATATTTAACTGACAACACCAACCCATTCAGGTTAAAGGAAAACCTCAAAAACTCACTTCTCAAGCAGTCTTGGGGTGAGAATTGACTAGCCAAGGCAAAAATCTACTTGCCCAGCATTACCACAGAGACTAATATTCTAGTTGTCTGCTGTGAGTACAATGTTGCACAGCTATGCTAAAGCCACCATCTTAGTAGACATCAGAAACCAGATCTGCCCCACTGAAAGAGGACAGCCGCCTTCTCCAGCCTCACAAAAAGGAAGTGAAGTGTACGGCTGGAAGGGATGTCGAGAAGTCATTAAGTTCAGACCTCTGTGCAGACTTGGTAACATGAGTAACTCGGTTTAGATGTTCCACTCCCTTAAAGTGAACTTGCTTTGGATTAATTATAGCAAAATGAGGATCAGAGAGGGAAGAAATAACACTGAAGACATTCCATCATCGGCCCTTTACAAACAAACAATTTAGCATCACAATACACATCGGAAGTAAATAAATCTAAGTGTCTTCATTATACACAAGGGGGTAGAGGTAGCAGCAAAACTCTCCCTGTCACAAAGCTAGGAGAAGCACCCAGTTCCCCAGGTACAATCAACTTCTCCCTATTGTAAATAAACTAAATTGTTTACTGATTCTCCTATTACCCTACAGCCCCCATTCTGCTAGTAAATCAGCTTGCAGGACCAGCGCCTACATCTCTTTAAAAACCCAATTCTTTCTGCCCTATTTATCAGTGCCCATTTTACTGCTTGGATAATGAAAATCACCATCATGAGTTTCACTTGCCAAGCTCTCCCTGGTGCAGAAGTTCTGGTTTGCAAACCTGGTAGTGAAGAGGAAAAAGTCTGTTGGATTGGAAAAGAAGTTTTCATTGTTAGTAATGGAAACATTTCTGCTAGTCACAGGATAAACCCTCGTTTTTACAAAATTCAAATTTCAGGTCAAATGTGATTTGACAGCATCCCTTTTAAAACACCAGAAATGCATTCCCAATGTCAGGGTGCAGTATCCAATGCAGATTACATCCAAGTAGAAGGAAGTAGCAGCATAACAAGATATTTAAAGCAATAAATAAATAAAAAGTTAGCATATAAGATGGTAGGTTATTTTCAAACATTTACCATGAGTGTTGCAAAACTAATTCAGCCTGATAATTTGGAGAGGGGCTTTCCAGCTTGTATTAAGATGTTGGCATTCCTTTAAAAAAATCCAGACGCTAAACCAAGGATCATGCTGATTAGATGTTTTTACTTTTGAAGTGCTCGTATAAGGCGCTAGCTTCCGAACTGACCAACTAATACCAGATCCTATAGCTATTTAAGTTGGGTCGTTCAGCTATTGGACAGACAGATAATGAGAGGGTTTTAGTTTTACCCAAGTTGAGAAACAAGATGGTGGGTTGGGGGGGGTGTTTGGTAAAAACATCTGTAGAGAGGCTGTAATTTTAGAGCCTGCACTTGTGGCTGGATTGACGGACAGCCAGAGAGCCCAGCATGTCAGTTGCCCTCGTCCTGCGCCATGTGGCCTCATGACAAATCAAAAAAGGGAAGTGAAAGAAACAAAAACTCACCCACCAGCCCCAGGCCATTTTATCTCACGCGAAAAATGCAATGAACACACTGGATCCTCTGAAGACTCTTCACAAAGCAGAGGCTTGATGCTGAGCTCTCCTGTCTGAAGTGAAGCACCAGAATAAAGTCACATTGCAAAGCATTCAGCAAAACCCTCCCACCTTGCTCTGCAGAGAGAAACCACAGGAAGTGCAGAGGTAGGCCAAGAGTTCCAGTTCGTACTCTGAAGCGGCCGGTAGGTGTACAAAACATTTCACATCATGCCCAGCATGTGTCATGTAAAACTACAATGAGACGATTTTCAGTTTTGCCAGCTGGTAAAAGGCAGTCTTTCCATGCACCAGCTGGTGAAAGGCACAGTCCCATGTTCATTCACAACTGCGACAGGCACCTGAGCTACACTACAGCCCTAGGCCTCTCCTTAGCAGAGAACGCTAATGCTTCCAAATCACGGCCAGTACTTGACTTTAGCCTGAGCCTAAATCAGATTCATTCCACTTGTGATTTTATCTGTATTTTAACCAATGCTTTTCCTGGTGAGAAATGGCAATAATGCGGCAAGGTTTAGGCCACTGGTCAACTCCTTTCCAGGGAAACAGTTGCCTAAATTTGATCTATAGCATCAGATTTCCTGTGTCTGTATCTATGTGGAGCTCAGATACCCAGGTGAGTCCAAAGCAACATGACAGCTGGTCCCTTAACTGATCTGCAATATGTCCAGTCTCTAGGATAATGACAGTGTGAGCCCAAAGCTATACAAGCAGATGCAGTCAGCACCACCCCTACTGAGATACTGATGTTAACCTTCCTGACTGTGTGGAGGGGATTGTGTGGCATTTTCCGGGCCTCCTTGGAATTGCCAGTGGCACTGTTAGTGTTAAGAATGCAGCTCCCAACTCACCCTTGTGCAACTGGGATTAGAAAGTGAGTAGGAACCAACCTGCTAGGCATGGAGAGAGAGAATAAAGTGGAAAATTCTTACTTCTCCTTCAGTGGGTGGAAGAAGTGGGTCCACTGATAAACCTGCTACCGGCAACAGTAAGGCGATGCAATACTTCGTTTTGCCATCACAAACTCACAACCCTGCTGTCAAAGAGTTAATGCACATTGTACAATCTTGCAACTAAGTATTAAATAGGATTTTTCATTTGTCTGAATAGGCTACTGGGTATCTAGTCCAACCCCCCAGTAACAAAAAGCACCCTCTTACCTTGAGGAGCAGACTGTAAGGCTCCGAACACCAGCTCTGCAGTCAAGGAAATAGCTTGTCACAGGGTCTTACAGTTCAGTTTAATTTCCTGTATATCACAAGCCACCAGCAACCAAAAGGAAACCAAATATTACAGCCCTCGGGAACCTAGACTTTGTGCCACAGGCAGAGAATGGGAGGGACTAAGATGCACTGATGCCCAGAGTTGCCGCAAATGCCGGGGAAATGAGTGAGAGACCCTGATCATTTTGGCAGGTCACCTGCATCCACACACTGCAAAGGAAGGTGGAGGAAAAAACCATCACCCACAGTCACTGACAATCTGACCCTCTCTCTGGCCAATTGCATTGGTCCTTCTCAATAACTGCAACTCAGGCACATAAGGAGGAGGGGTTAATTAATAAAGTTGACATTAGGCACTTTCACTGTGCACTAAGCATGATTTTTGCAACAGGACCCGGCCAAGCACTCATGATCTCTGTGTATATAAATCTCCCCACTGTATTTTCCACTGAATGCATCCGATGAAGTGAGCTGTAGCTCATGAAAGCTTATGCTCAAATAAATTTGTTAGTGTCTAAGGTGCCACAAGTCCTCCTTTTCTTTTTGCGGATACAGACTAACACGACTGCTACTCTGAAACCAAGCACTAGTGTTTCACTCAGCGATATGTTTGCTTTCTTTTGGGAAAAAACCACAAGACACTGAAGTTTGCACCAACCAAGCCATAAGACACCACAAAGCTTTAAAAGAGAAAGCAAAAGGCAGAACAAGATAATGTTATATAAGAATAACTCCTGTTTCAGTCTCTCTGCCTAAAACTTGTGCCACAAAAATGAACTGTTGCATAATATGCACATCAAAACAGGGCAGTCTCCAGCACACCTCAGTTTGACTTTTAGCTCTCAGTGAAGTCAATGCTCAACTGCCTATGGACATCTGGTGTTTCGGTGCCATTCACAAGCCAGGCCAATTAACACACAATATGATGCTGATAGTATCAGACTCAGTCATAAAATAGGCTAAACTTGAGGTTTAAGTGTAACAAAAAATGATCCTATTTTTTTTTTTAAAAAAAAAAAAGGCACCTTTCTGTTTTCCGTCACGACACGCTCCTGTGTTGATTCATGTGTGCTTTGTGCAGTAATGAGAGCAGAAAACAATCTGCAGCACCAGCTCCCATGCTGAAGCGATTCAAGAGGAAGCTGGATTCTGATTTGCCTCTTGTATCATCATCATCATCATCAAACTCAGCTTCCACCGCAATTTTGTCAGCCAGGCAGCTGACAGTGGGAGTTCCCGGCTGCTAGTCCCCGGCCATTGGAAGCTGGGCTGCCCCGCTGTCAGCCCCGGGCGGCTGGGTCTCCCACTGTCAGCACTGCGCATTAATAACTGTAACACAGTTGCCGCAAAATGTCTGATTATCAGAAAAACTTGCGAGCATAATGCAATACTTGAGAGTTTCTATTGTTCTAGCAAACTTTTCTTAAACAAATAGGTCTTCTCTGGCTTTTCCAAACGACCATAATTAATAAAGGACCATTATTACTCTTCCGCAATTTTCCATGTCTTGTCCGCAGCTCAGTTGCAACTATTTGACAATCATCCCGCGATTCAGGTTGGGCCTTCATGATCCATACACAAAATTACTGTGTCTCCTGCTGGTCTGCAAGAGGACAGGGATTACAAAGAATAGGGGTAGAGAGGAGACAAAGGTTTGCCTACTGTGGTCTGACCCCATTCTGCGTCTGTGCCTTGGGGAAGTGACGCCCCTCCACACACACAGGTCCCTTCCCTGTATGTTGGAGGAGGCAGGAGGCGAGGGGAAGACAGTATGTGAGTGCATAGCCAGTGGTATGACCCAAATAGCTTAGACTCTGCAAACCAACCAGCTGTCCGTCGCCCAGAGTTACCAATCCTTCCACCCGGGCGGCCTCTGGGCACGTGGACAAATGACATGGAGATGCCTCTAGCCACAATCAATGGGGTTTATTGAGACCCGGCTGCGTATCAGCATACAAAGCGAGTTCCGGAAATCTCCGCGACACGGCTCCCACCAACCGAGTTCTTTCAGGCACGGCTGCACGTCTCACAGGGCCGCTATTTTGCTGCGTTACCTTCTGTCTCCACGTCTGCGAGGAAAAAAAGGGAAAACATTGATATGGAAAGAAAGAAAAACCCAGCCCCACCTGAAAGCACTTAAGTTTCTGTGTTTCTTCATTTCCTGCCTGGGCTCCATCCCCACACACGTGGGCAGATGGCTGGGTGGCTCGGCCGCCAGCGCTTCTTGGGAGAAGTGCCATTAGAGCGGGCCAAAACCGACAAGCTGCAGCATTTTCAAGGCCCGCCCAAGAGCTCTGCTTTGTCTCCAGGCGGGTTGTATTGCTCTTTGTTCCCCGAGTCCTGCTCTGGCACCTCCAAGAAAAATCAAAGGAGGCTCCTTTGCTGCTGTGGGGGATGAAACCGAACCCCAGTTTAACAGAGCCTTGGGGAGCCTGGACAGCTTTAGCAAGCCCTGGCTGCAACGGAGCGGGCCCAGGGAGGGCCGGTGGGGCTAGCTGAGATGGACGCTCTGTGTTTGTTAATTCATTCCTTCATTCCTTCATTACCAGCTCACCCTGGCCCTGGGTGAATTGCTGGCTAACGAGGAGAGGAAAGTTCTACAATGAGCTGCAGAGAGAGGAAGCGGCTCACAGGGAGGGCACTCCAGGGAGATGGTGACCCCAGAGAGAGCCAGTAGAAGGTGAACCATTGAAGTCCATTTGTCCCCACCCCACCTGTAGAAGTAAATTGAGTTTAGTTTATTCACTGCAACTGCCGTGTGCCTGGGGACAGCTCTGGGGTCTGAAGGCCTCTCTCTACGCAGCATAGGATCACCAGTTACACAAGCTGCCCCATATCGTCACCCTCCATCATTTGTGCCCTCAACCCTGACCTGGCCAGGTAGAGCACAGTGCTGTGTAGCCGTCAGGATACCTGGGTTCTACTCCAGTGCTTCTGCCATGGAGCCCATGTGACTTTGAGCAAACCGGTTTTGCCTCTCCGTGCCTCAGTTTCCCCATCATCGACAATAATACACGTCTTTATAAAGGGCTGAGAGCGCAATGGACGAAGTAGCTCCGCTAGGTACTTGATTATTGTATCATTTCACAACGGTGGCTCGCATTTGTCACTATGGCAAGGCTTGCTTGGCGAGTGAGCTAGGAATTAATTCAATGTCCCCATCCTTCTCTCTTGGAGCAGATTGCTAATCTCATCAGAAGCAAGTATGCATGTTTGCGGCAAAGATTTCATTGGTTCCCTTTAATGGGACACTAATACAGAGGCCGGATTCATTTTAGAAATAAGATAGTCTTGATGGAGGAAAGATGGATGTCATCTTATCACATTCTGCCTGCAATAAAATCGCTTTTATTAATATCCTCCTTCCCTACAAGGGACATGAATTTTGGATTGTATGAATTCATAATCTTCTGAGAGAGACTGCCCTTTTTTTGGGGGGTAAACTTCCACGAAGAAGTACCTGAAATAAACAGCATAAAATAGATACTATGTCTCCGCTCACAGGGACCCCTTGGATTTCCGTCTCCTGTTCTGGACAGGTTAAGCAACAGGTCTTATCATTACAGGTTCTGTGCAGTAACAGCCCAGTGAGAGGTGGGAATGAAGATGTGAGCAAATTCTGGATATTTGGCTAGTGCACACTACCCTTCTCAGCCTGCTATGAAATATTTAAAGAGGGTAGTAGTTCTACTTGTTACGTGCAAAAGACTAAGAGTCTCGAACCCTGGGTTCTGTTCCTGTCTCTGGGAGGGAAGGGGTCAGATAGTTAGAACAGGGGAACAGGTGCCAGAATTATTGGATCCTAGACTTCGCTCAGCCACTCATTTGCTCTGTGACCACAAGCAAGTTGCTGCCCCTCCTTGTGCCTCAGTTTCTTCATCAAAACAGCTATAACGCTTACGTGGGTATAATGAGGCTTCATTCGTTCGTTTGTACCGACAGAGCACCGTTCATCCAAGAATCTCAACGCCCTTTGCAAACTTTATGATGAATGTTTTACCAATGGAGGAAACTGACCAGGAAACACAACAGGAGACATGAGGTCACATTGCAGCGAGCGCCCATTACGACTTTGGCACTCAGTGGAATGTGGCTATAAATAGCCTGTGAGATGAATAATGGCGAAGACGGTCTTGATAGCAAGGCTGGGGCAGGTTACTGCTGCCTTCAGAGGCAGATCTGACGGCACTGAAGGAGTCTTGCGATGCTCGGTGTTCCCTCTGACGGGCACTCCATGGATTCACTTACCAGCTTCGTCGTACTCCACAGATTTCAGGAAGAGTCCAGCTGCTGGAGCCATGGTGTTTAGTGGATAAGCCAGCGGGTCTCTGATCTCTAATAGTTCCTTTATGCGATAAGGAGCCAGCCTGCCTTGGCCAACTGCTACCAGAGCCCCTGCCATCCTTCGTACCTGAAACGACAAAGAATCCGGCTTAGAAATACTGCCCCGTTGTTGCCCTTGTAAAAAGCAGCTGTGAAAACCCTCTGCCTGGCACCTGATGCTTTCAGTGTAAACCAGCAGAGCCCAGGGGCATGTAACATCCTATAACTACCAGGCCAGGGAATTAGCATATTGAGTGATGCTTCATGCCCTGCAGTTCAAGGCAGCATGCCCGGTCCCTGTCATACTGGGAGGAGTCCTGCCAACACACACTGGTTGAGAAGAAGTGGCCTGAGAAAATTCCAGCACTGGCGACTGGTAAATTAAGCCCCTTACTCAAAGGAAGGTCAGATAAACCAGCCCCTGCAAGAACGTGTTGTCTCTCTGGGGCCTCTTCTGCAGGTATTTTTAGTGCCACCCCTGGCTGTGGCATCTCCCTGCCAAGCCAGCTGGGGGAAGCTCCCATCACTCATCCCAGCTAACCCTGTGCCTCTGTCCGGACCCAAAGGGCTGGTCGTCTCCTGAGAGGAGCTGAATAGGAATTATGGGGCTCCAGCCCTTGGAGGAGATTCCAAGCTCCGTGGTCTATTCTATGCTGGGCTTCTTTACTGAGATGCCAACCCAGGGGCTCCATCACGGCACAGACCCGCTAGGTGAAACACCCGCGGCTGGCCTGCGTCAGCTGACTTGGGCTCACAGGGCTGTAAAATTTCAGTGGAGACGTTCAGGCTCGAGCCGGAGCCCAGGGTCTGGGACCTCCCCCAGTCACAAGGCCTCGGCGCCCGGGCTCCATAGATTCATAGATACTAAGGTCAGAAGGGATCATTCTGATCATCTAGTCCGACCTCCTGCACAACGCAGGCCACAGAATCTCACCCACCCACTCCTACGAAAAACCTCACCTATGTCTGAGCTATTGAAGTCCTCAAATCGTGGTTTAAAGACTTCAAGGAGCAGAGAAGCCTCCCTCAAGTGACCCGTGCCCCATGCTACAGAGGAAGGCAAAAAACCTCCAGGGCCTCTTCCAATCTGCCCTGGAGGAAAATTCCTTCCCGACCCCAAATATGACGATCAGCTAAACCCTGAGCATATGGGCAAGATTCACCAGCCAGATACTACAGAAAATTCTTTCCTGGGTAACTCAGATCCCATCCATCTAATATCCCATCTCAGGGGATTAGTCCTATTTACCCTGAATATTTAAAGATCAATTACTTACCAAAATCCCATTATCCCATCATACCATCTCCTCCATAAACTTATCGAGTAGAATCTTAAAACCAGATAGATCTTTTGCCCCCACTGCTTCCCTTGGAAGGTTATTCCAAAACTTCACTCCTCTGATGGTTAAAAACCTTCGTCTGATTTCAAGTCTAAACTTCCTAAAAATGGCCAATTTATACCCATTTGTTCTTGTGTCCACATTGGTGCTGAGCTTAAATAATTCCTCTCCCTCTCCTGTATTTATCCCTCTGATATATTTATAGAGAGCAATCAGATCTCCCCTCAACCTTCTTTTAGTTAGGCTAAACAAGCCAAGCTCCTTAAGTCTCTCCAGCCTGAGTCTGAACGCCCACACTGCAGTTCGCAGCCCCACCGCCTAGCCTCGCATGCCCAAGTCAGCAGACCTGGGTCAGCTGTGCGTGCTTTAGTGCGGTGTAGACGTAACCAAAGAGAACCAGGCCGAGACCAGTCACCCCAAAGAGCCCCAACTTTCTGTCCATACAGACCTTGGCTGGACTTGATGTGGCAGCCTGGAGCTTCCACATCTCCCAGAAGCACCCCTTGGCCTTGGTCTTTTAACTCCCAGGGTCTGTCTACCCTGCAACGCAAGTCCAGGGTTAGCAGAACTCGAGTCAGCCTGCTCTGGGTTTGTTACCTTAGGGCTTGAGCATCTACACCCATTCGTAACCCCAGGTTAGGAATTGTTGAAACCCAACCTGGGGCTCCAGCATCTACATTGCATTATGCAGGTCCGAGTCCAGCCAGGCGTATCCCAGACTTCCTAGCGCCTTCCCACAACGCAGCCGCTCTAGCCCTTTGTTCACGGGGCCGTGTGGGAAAACTGGACTGTCCACCAAGCATGACCGTTCAGAGGACAAAAAGTCAACCCACGGGATTGTGGGATACTCCCAGAACATGAATCCAAGGGAGGCTTTGTCTACACTGCAAAGCAATAGGGCTTGAACCCAGGCTTAGAGCCTCCATCCCCGTGGGGTCCTGGAACAGAATGATGTGCGTGTACACAGAAGAGGGGTTAGGGATGGGCCCGAATGCAAACCTGGGCTTACACTGCAGTGTAGACATGCCCTGAGACCCCGCCTTTCTGACACCCCCTCATGCAATGCCCTGGTGAGCTCCAGCAGCTGCCCCCATCTCCAGCCTGCAAGGGGCAGGACACTGCGCTGCAGTGATAGGCGGTGGTCCCGGCTGCACAGCTTGGGGCGGGGGTAGCTCTGCTGTGATTTGCCTGCTCCATGCGTCTGCCCTGCTCAGTGGTGCCTGGGGACTGCAGGCAGCCCTGACAGCTGCCACCAGTAACACAAATCAGCACAGTGACCTCTAGTGGCCAAAGGAGGAGGGGTGAACTGCAGACCAAATTCCTGGGCCCTCTGCATTATATCCTGAGAGCCCCCCCTCCCCGCCCCGCAAGGATACTGAGAGCGCCGGGGACGCTGAAACGTTCTGCTACAGAGCAACACTGCCTCTAACTGGAGCGCACGCGTGGGCAGAGAGCGAGCGGAGCAGAGGCAAGGAGCAGCAGCGCCCACACATCCCTCTGCGGTAGGAAACTAACGAGCATGCGACAGAGCTGGGCTTTCAAACTCAAGTTACGCAATCAACCTTGTTTCCAGGCGGGGGAGACTCAGGGGCTCCTTTCTCTCTCAAAAAGCGAAAAACAAGCGAGTCAGAGGAGAGGAAATGCCCCCGCAGCCGGCAATCTGATATTTCAAACACCTCCTCTGATCTGCATACAACACCTCCCCCCTGCCACTCGCTGATTTCATCCACAGCGGGAGAACTGGAGAGCTACATGGAGAAGTCATATTTATAACACACCCATCACTTGAGCATCTAGGTTAACAGTTGTCCTTTCCCTCTCTGTCCCTGGGACCGAATGTGCTGCAGGAATACCACCGGTACTTGCATTCGTCAGTGTCTCCTGTCCCAAGCATTCTCCTAAGCCAGAGGCATGGAGCATCTCTGCACACAGGCTGTGCATGGCCTGCTGCCTGGCACAGGTGACAGAAGTCAATGCCCGCTTGCAGCCACGAGCGGCCACAGCCTGACAGCTCCTCCGCAAAAATGGCACCTCTACCAACATGCAGGAGAAGCGAAGCTAAAAACTAGAGCACCAAGGATGCATGTAGGAATGAGGTCTGCCTACAGGATGCGCTGTCGCTCGTTAAGAGAGAGGCTCTGATAGATTGTAAGCTCTTTGGAGCAGGACCGTCTTTTTCTTCCGTGTTGGTACATGCTGGGGTCCAGGTCCATGAATGTGGCTGATGGGCACGATGGTAATACAAATCATTAATCATAATAATCAGGCCCAACACCTCAATCCCCTTAAGCCAGCTGTGATAGGGTATGGGATGGCCTTTGGTTTCCATATGGCTGCTAGGAAGTGAAACCCATTGTTGTGTTTTTCAAGGCACCGACTGCCCAGCAGCTAGTTAGTTACGCACAGGAGCTGGACAGGTGTCACTGCTAGCAAACAAGCAGCCAAGCAGCAAAACCATCAGCAACAGCCAGGCCCATGTCCTCTCCGGGCAAGGCAATGGTGGGGCCAAGAGAGTGGGCATCGGCGGGGATCCTGTTCAAAGCACACAGTGCAGCGGGAGAACGGAGATGATGGGATTTCACAGCTCCCACAAAAGCGAATGCCCAAAACGGAAATCGTCTACCTATTGGCACTAGCATCGCATCAGCCAGTGTCACTTTAAAGGCCTTGGGCAGAATCAGAGGGGAAGCTGATCCTGCCGGAGGGATGCTCAGTGCTTTCTGAATGTCAGGCCCTTTTAAGGCATCTCAAAGTGGGCACCCCGGAAAGCCCCAGGTTAGCCTGTCCAAAGCACTCTGCTCTGCTCCCACGGGCAGACCGGCCAGCCTGGAGCACTGCAGAGCGGCTCCCCTCAGGCTGTGGGACATGGCAGTCCCTGCCCGAAAGAACTCACAGTCTAGAAAACAAGCCATAAGAGAGGGACGAAATTAACAAGTAGGTGGTGCAAGGAGCCAGTCAGCAGCCAAGCTCTCCACATGCCCAGGGCCTTGGTATTATCCCAACGCTTTGTTACAAGAATGTGAGCCTGAGCGGGTGGCCATGGGCCATAATCCCCACAGTACAGTCAGCAGGTGCTGCGAGGGCTCCAGACCTCTCAAGGAGAAGGCCCTTTGCCCCTCCTGGCTGCCTTTCCAAGGGCAAAGCTAGCCCAATAGGGGTCTGAGGGGATGCAAGGCACTGTAGAAACGCTAGACATTGTTTAGCCTTTGCTCAGGGTCCCTGCCCTGCAGGTTGCGGGGGGCGCTGTTCAGCCTCTCACAGGAGGGGACACTTCCATTTTGCTTTTATGCAAAAAGCACACTAAAAAGTTACACGTTCCCTTTTATATTATTGGCAGCCTGTCCTCAGCCGTGTCACTGTCTCTCCCCAGCTACCAATCAGCTCCCCCACAGCCTTCCCCTGCATGACTCAAGGGGAAAATAATTCCAGCATCCATGCCATGAAAAGCTGCCTCGCCCTGCCTTCTGTGCTTGCTACTGCCTCTGCTCTCTCTTAGCCATCTCAGCAGAAGAGTTGAAATATCTTGCCTCCCTTCACCCCCAAGAATCAGAGCAGGATGAACTGAGATCTCACACACAAACTCTAATGCAGGTAGCTAAGTGCATACAGGATTTTTGTACAAACCTTTAAAAACCCAGGTCCTGTCTGGCTATGAAAGACCCTAGGACATCTTTCACAAGAGCAGGGTTTTCCCTGGTGTCTGCCCACTCAGCGTCATGCACGATGTTCCCTAGCTGCTCACTACCAACCCAGAGGTGGCTGCATTGCAGATCACAGGGCTGCTGGCTGTGTGTACATCGTTAGGGGAGCATTTTGGGATGAAAACTGCTAGAGAAATTGGAATTCTATCACAGTTAACTTTGCATCAGGAATTTCCAGCCATTAGGATCCTCCTTTTTTTGGTGACCTATAAAGGTGGCAATAAAATTCTGCTTGCACCCTATTTATTTATTTAGCTTCTTTATGGTGCCACCCGATAATGAAAAACAGAAATATCAGGAATATCAAGTCTGATTTTGCTGGAGGAGCCAAAAACCTTGAGTTGGGACTTCCTCAGCCCTTAAATGAAGGGGCAGGGGATGATTAAACTTTAACAAAAATGTCTTTTCTCCCAGATGTTTGGCAGGCGTTTGAGTTAAAAGGGGTTTATGATTATTTAGTATTTGAATTGTGGCAGTCCTAGGAGCTCCCATCACAGCTCATCTAAAAAGATCCCACCTCTTCTCAATTGCTCTGGGTACACATTCTTGAGAGTTAAGATCCCATAATCCTTTGAGCTCCACAGTCAATCATAGAAGCTTGGAAAAGCAGAGTAGACACAACCTGAACTGCTAATGTAATAAAAAAAGAAGGAGAAACAAAAACTAAAAGCCTAGGCTCCTTCCTGCCCTTTATGCAGTGTATTATGCTGCAGCAGCAAAAGACACAAGCACGTCCCGAAAGCCACGTTTCAGGGCTACCTACTGCCTGACCCTTCTTCCCTCTTGCCCTCAAGAAAAAACTCAGCACCTCTCTTCTGAAGAGGGCTGAGGAAACCTCCTTTCTGCTGATAGTGCTTCCAGAAGCAGAGTCTAGCAGCCTCTGAGCTGGTACCTTTGCAGCCTAGCTGCTCTCCCAGGATCACCAACTGATCTCGTCAGAGGGATACACAGCTGAGTTTGCCAGCTAGGCTGCATGATCAACTCCCAGCCCTTCACCTCCCTCGTATATTGATGAGCTTATTCTGAAACTAGATTTATCTCCTGGCCCTTTGCATACTTCATGTTTGCACTGTGGCTTTCCTGTTAGGCTGCAGTCATGAAATGTCACTTTAAACTCCCCACAAAAGCCTCGCTAGTGATCCATTTCTAGGGTTAAGGGCTGTTCTGTGGTCACTATCAAAGACACTGTCTAGTGGTTAGAGCTGGGGAAGATCTGGACCCAGGGGATCTGGGGTCAGCTCACTGCATGACTGTGGGCAAGTCAATTTGCCCTTGAGAAGTTTCATGTGCAAAGGGCTTGAAGATCCCCAGGAAAATAAAGGGAGAAAGAGGGGAGGAATGGGAGCAGGTTCCAAAACCAGGCAGCTAGCTCCTAACAGGGCCAAGCAGCAGGAGAGAAGGTTCAGTGGGGGTCATTGACGTGATTGCGACTTCATCCATTGTGCTCACTCTTCAAGCATTCCTAGAAGTCTGCAATGCCCAAAAGCCCCTGACATGTAATTCCACCCAGCTCAGTGAAGACCAGCCTTTCAAGCTGGGCACTGTGTTTGGTGCGGTCCCGCAAGACCCCTCCTCCATGCTGCTGGAGCTTTGTGATTGTCTGTCTAGTACCCCGGGCACTGAGAGGAAAGTAACTATGCAGGCTCAGGGAGACTCTAGGTCTAGTTTTCCAGATGCTCACAGCAGCCTTTGTGTCACACATCGCAGGGATGGGGAGTCCCACTGACATTTGGGGTTGGGCCACAGAACATGCTACTGCTGCCGCACATGCTTGTGGCTGTAACTTGTATCCCACCAACTGCTATCTCATCACCTCCCATGGGTCTCTCCAGATTTTCCACTAACCTCTGAGTTTAGGCACCAAACTGATTTTTACCAGCAGCCAATGAACGCAGACCGAATCTCTACGAGGGAGTCAGATCAAACACTCAGGGGCCCAGCTGGCACGCTTACTTGTGAAAACAGCTGTTGTGCAAACGCAAGTCCACTTCCTTACGTGCAATTGGTTATGCCCGCACAGAAGGGAAGGCTGGGGCTAACATCTGAGTTCCATTTGTATTTGTTTTATTAGGCTGTTTGTGCTCTTACAAGAAAAATTAAGAAACAAATGTAAAGTGAATCCTGCAGGGACCTAAGCAAGGCATTGTACAAGAGCAGGAAACAATTATCCAGGAGGTTGCATTTACAGTGGAGTAAACTCAGCTAATCAGGTTTGTCTTTGTTAAACCCACGCACAGGTCAAACGAGTGAGGAGTTATTTAGATGAAGACAAAGCACCATCACTTTCCCACTAACGCCTTAATCCAATCAAAGCAGCTGGCTCCCAATGCTGTTAGCAATTAGGGGTTTGGGTTTGGTCTCTAAATCTTCAGATCTGTTCTATGGATCTTCCCTGCTCAAGACAGCTAGGTCTTTTACATCTCTATCTGCTAAGATCCTACATTTCAGCATGGATAAAACAAGCCCAGATCTGACTGTGAAGAAACGACCCTTCTGGACTCGCACTATTTAAAAAAAAAACCTAACAAAAAACCAGGAGTACTTGGCATTATTTTAAATTTTCCCCACTAGAGGTCACTGCCTGCTGTGAATCTAACTTGGATGCCTCAGTGTTTCAGGTCTGCTGGCTTTAAAGGCAGGCTATCCCTAAGGGATCTGGGATAGCCACACGCCCCAATTGCCTCCTTATCAGCTTCCCGGGGCAAACACATTGCACTCCTCGTGACAATTGCCCTCGGGTGCCCCACCCTGCTTCCCTTGTCAAATGCATCGTGACTGCACCTGCGGGTAGGTCGGTGCACACAGTTCAAAGCTGAGCTGGGTTTCTGCAGGGATGGGGGAGGTTGTCATAGCAGACTGCAGTAGATAGTTGGGCAGGATAGGAGATAGGAGCGTGGGGAGCCCAAAATGTCACTGCCTGAGGCTGGGGCCTCCTGTCTAATGCCTAAAACACTCACTTGGAGGGAGACTCTCTCTCTAAATTGTCCTTCCCGGGAACAGGCCTAAGTCCTTCCCATGCCCTGAAGGTCTCCCCCTTTCGAGCCCACTACTGCTCAGTCACTGGGCACCCGCAGCCAGGGAGTTTAAAAAGCTGCTCGGCCCATGATGAAAACAAAGCTGGTCTGCCAGAACGGAATCCAAAAGAGCGGCTTATTGATCCCACAAAAAAAGACCAACCAGCCCTCTCTCTGCAGCTCGCTGCCGCCAGAACGTGACCATGGCTGAGACCCACCAACCAAGAACTGCCAATCCTTTCCGAACAATGAGCTCCATTAAAACTGCGGAGCAGCCTCTCTCAGGAGGGGGGGAAATGTGGTGAAAACCCCACTCCTGAGTCATTTCAAACCAGACAGGACATAGCTAGAGAACAGGGCAGAGTAGGGAACAATCCTGCAGTAGGGAATAATCTCCCTGGGAGAGGAAATACATGGCGTAATGGAGCTTTTCTTTTCTGTAGTTCTACGTAGTATTTCATGATCCAAAACACAAGGGAAAACTCCAGACTGTCCTCACGACGCTCGGCATCGTAACACAGAGTGAGACTGCCTGGCTATTGGCTGCAGCCACTCACACCATAGGGATAAGGCAAGGTAGCGTGGAGACAATTAGAACTCCCACGCACATGACCTGGAACCTCCAGTCATTTTAGGAACAAACTTAAAGGTTCTGGTTGTACTGGCCCAAACACGGAAATAAAAACATCTGGGTTCTATTCCCGGCTCTGCTATGGATTCACTGCATGGCCGAAACAGTCATGGCACCTCTTTGCCTCAGTTTCCCCATCTGTCAAATAGGGAAGACACCTCCCAAGGATGTAGGGAAGTTTGCTTAGTGCTGGTGGAGTGCTTTGAGATCCCCGGGTGAAAGGGGCCGAAGGCGGATAGAACTATCACAATTGCGGCACTACATCGTACCTGCCTGTAGAGGAATGATCTGCTCTTGAATTCTAGCTCCCAGAACTGCAGCCCCCTAGGAAAAAAAAAAAAAAAAAAAAGATCAGTTTTAAAAATTGTCTCTCAAACCAGCCCCCCGCAGCCCCAAGAGGGACCGTAAATCACTGGTCAATTACAGGCAGGCAGGCAAATCAATGTGAAGCCAAGTTTCAACTTCAGTGTTGGGGATCAGGGAGGGCTCTTTACATCAGAACGGTGACAGCTTCCTTTGGAGCCCAGATTCTCCAGCCGGAACTAAACTTAACTTGCAGACAGTCAGTTATGCAGTGAGCACTCCCCAGTCCTCCACTCGCTGTAAACATCTGCAAGGGACAGGCAAACGGGCAAATTTCACAATCCTGGAGTAAGAGAAACCGCGCTGGCCGAAATAAAGGAGACACAAGCCTTTGTCAGGGAAACAGCAGAGCAGATTTATGGGGGGAAGCTGAAATGCTGCTTCTCAGACAGATGGCACCAGAGAGACCAGGGCAGCTCGGGGCTGCACGGGACACGCGTTGCAACATACCTAAAGCAATTTTCTCCTTCACCATCCCAGCTCACTTCTTGCATGGAGTTTATAGGAAGTTTATACAGCAGCATCAACTCCAGGCTGTTCTCCACCCAACCCACACACACAGCTCTGTCAGTCACACTGCGGCTGGCCCAACACAGGTGGGGATGGGAAGAGGCCAGGATGGTCCTTCCCTCTGTGCCCTCGGCATCTGCATCACGCGGCCCATCTGGCAGGTTCTCTCTCTCTCCCGGCAACAGATCAGAAAGGGGGGGGCAGCTACAGAGCTGGGGAGTAGCAGGGGGTGTGGCGGGTCTGGGCAGAGCAGCATCAGCAGAGCCGTGGAATGGTAAAGGCGCTGTGGGTCAGGACTGAGGAGCGTCGGCAGAGCTGTTGGGGGAGCTAGGAGGGGCACGGCAGGGGATGCTATGGGTCAGGATTCCAGGGCATCAGCAGAGCTGTGCTGGGGAAGTTTTGGTTCCCCGCTGCTCTGCCATTGACCTGTTCGCTCTCAATGGCGCCAAAACTCAAGCACACGAAGACGACTCATCTTTGTGCCGCCACCACCACCGAACAGCACTGAGCCTCAGCCTTGCCCTAAATCTCTCCGTGACCTAAAAAAGAATCAGTTTAAACTACCGTGAGTGGGAACAAAAAAGACTAAAACAGACTCCAGGAGAGGAGATTAAGGAGGAACAATTCCACTCTGAATCTACTTAAGCCTTTAGAAGGAGAAGAGAGAATCAAACACCACCGGTCCTGTTTCAGTGCTCCCTGGATGGCACTCACGCGACATGCCCGCCGGGTTTCTGGTTACCGAGTTGAACACGCCTATAGCCCTCGCTCGGTTGGCGTCGGGTGTGGGGGGGGGAGGAAGAGGGGTTCAGATCACAGTTTTAGTGCAATTAATAACCTCTCCCGTCAAGAAAAAAAATCAGAAAACCAAAACTTCCTTAATTCCTTTTGGTCTGGATGCACTAAACTGCCCCACAGACTCTCAACCCGTTTGAAATGCTAACTACAGCTCTGGCCCCGAACAGAACGAGCCAATGGGCCTCAACCCTGCCCTTCTGCTCTGAGCTCCCCCAGACCGACCACGTAACTAGCACAGATAGGGACATCGCTGCAGTCCAGGGAAAATCACGTTCACCTGCACCCCCAATAAGCCAAAGGTTGCAGACATTCCCTGACCGGGGCAGCTGCAGGGGATCCTACTGTCGATTATAATTATCGAATAGCAGGCTCACATGGGCTGCTGCCAGCATGGTGGCGGTTTCTTGTCTCCACTGGGGATTTCAGCCATTTGTGACCAGCCACAGGCACAGCTGTCCCGGCACAGCCAGGCAATGCTACTCTGCAGCAGAGAAGCGGTCACCGCGTAAGGGCAGGGTAAGCAACGCAAATGCAAACTGAATCTCTGTTCACAGTAGGGCCTGAAGCCCCGTCAGTCGGTGAAACAGGGCTGGAATCCCTGTTCATCTGACTCCACCCTAGGACAGCAGCCTCCCTGGGTCAGGGCTAAGACTCCCCCCGCCCCCCTTTTCTTCCCAGCCTGTGAGACCCAGAGGGGTTGCTGATTTTAATGTAGCTTTCGAGGAAGCAGATGTTGTGCTGGGGGTTCTTTCAAGAGATTCTTTTCCTGCCATTTCAGGTGGGACATGTTCTCCTGACTGCCTGAAATTTGCCCCTCGCCGAGTAGCACGACCCTAAAATGCCCAAGGACAAAGCAGAGGGGAAGAGACGGCCAGGCGCTCTCAGCAGCACTAAGTATTTACAGTGCAGTCCGGTTGCTGGGGAGACATGGTCCATTTCAGGAGCACAGGTTTAAAACAAATAAAAGGAAGTATTTCTTCACACAACCCACAGTCAACCTGCGGAACTCCTTGCCAGAGGATGATGTGAAGACCAAGACCATAACAGGGTTCAAAAAAGAACTAGAGGATAGGTGGAGGATAGGTCCATCAATGGCTATTAGCCAGGATGGGCAGGGATGGTGTCCCTAGCCTCTGTTTCTCAGAAGCTGGGAATGGGCCACAGGGGATGGATCACTTGATGATTCCCTTTTCTGTTCATTCTCTTTGGGGCACCTGGCATTGGCAATTGTCAGAAGACAGGATACTGGGCTGCATGGACCTTTGGTCTGACCCAGTCTGGCCGTTTTTATGTTCACTTATGGGATTGTCACGCCTGGGCTGCACAGCTCCGGGTTGGCTCTACATAGATGCATTACCTTGGCCAAGGGGGCTGGAGGATTCTGGGTTGCTTTGTGGGGATGACGTGCCTCAGCCTGGCTTGGAGCTGCTCCATACAGGTGCTGCCCACAGGTGAGGAGGCTCCATACCAAGCAGGAAATCAACACTTTTTATTTGCACCTGCTAGGTGGTCCCTGCTGATCCATTTAAAAGGCCCACAACCTCCTCCAGTGATTTCCAATTAAATTCTCAACAGCCGCATGGCCCAGTTTGCCAGCTCCCCCTCGTTAAACCTCACCAGCCTCACCTGTGCTTTAACCAATCAAAAGCCACGCAGGATGCACATATCCAGGCAGGGCACTGCCCCGATGAGTTGAATCTAAATGGAGGCAAGCCAAGCGCAGACAGGATGCCTGGAATGGCAGGGGGTGCTGCAGGTGCAGAGCTGTCTAAGCGTACAGAACTGGATCAGCAGGGACTGCTACAGGCTGAGAACAAAGTGCACTGGCAGAGCTGGGCGGAGACCTCCCAGCTGGAATGGCAAGGGAAGGATTTTTAGGTCAGGGTTCTGGACCCACGCACATCTAGGTGCGGGAAACTTGCCCAGCATCTGAGCTACCCAGGGCTGCTGACCCCCCCATCACACCGAGCCAATCTGTCTGCTACTTTTGGAAGCACTAAATTCACATAAAACCAGCCTCTTCTTCCACTGACATGAAAATTGCTTTTGGCGTTTGCTGCAATTATGCAGCTTCTGTTCGGGGGGGGGGGGGGGGAAGGGAGGGGAGTCGAGTCATGAGGATCATTTCGCTGATGTAACCCGAGCAGACATCTCCCAAGAGGATGCACAAAACGCGCTCTTCTCCAGGAGATGCAAAATGGGCCTTAATTGAAGCACTGTTATTTAAACAGCAGGCACTGTAGTCCTTATGCGCAATTTTCCTCCAGGCATCTGTAAGGAATGGGGATCGGGGGGTTAGAGTCAATGGTTAATATCGTCACCACCAAAGTCAACTCAGCCGCCGGAAGCTGATTTTTCCATGGCAGCCAGGTGCGGCTTCCTTTTTTGGGGGATCCGTCACTTGGACCTTGGCCAAAAGTTCACCTGAACGGAGCCAGGGATGGGAAACGAGGATGGTGGCTGCACTGACAGCTGCTCACTCTGCAGCTAACAGTGAACTAGTGCTGCAATGAGTTGGGTATGTTAAGAGGGGACATGAAAGCAGCATGCAAAATAATGAATCGGACTTGGAGTGTTGATCAGAAACCAGCATGACCTGTGTGTGACGATACAAGGACAAGAAGACAGTCAATGAACTTGAAAAGCAGCCAATTCAAACCTGATCAAAAGGAAAGATTTTTTTCCCCACATGATGCATAATTAGCCGGTGGAACTCACTGCTACAAGATGTCACCAATGCCAAGAAGTTTAGCAGGATTAAATGGTTATGAGGCATTGATAGGAGTAACAAGACTAGCCAGAGTTAGAATAGTACATACTAAAAAACACACCAAACAAGAGTTTTGGAAGGATAATTAGTAGTAGTATTGCAATACCTGGAATCCCTAGTCATGGACCAGGACCCCATTTTGCTAGGCACTGTACAAACACAGAACAAAAAATGACAGGATGTCCCACAGAGTTTATAATCTACATTTAAAACAATAGACAAAAGGTAGATACAGACTGACAGGGGAGTGCAAGAAAACCATGAGACAGTGTTGGTCAGCATGACCGGCTGTGGTCTCAGCACACCAGCAGCCTAACCTGTCAAGTTTTTTGTAGCATCGTGGAAAAGGAGGGTCTTAAGGAGGGTTTTGAAAGAGGTTAATTCATTAGTTTTGTGGATGTTTATGGGGAGCTCCACTCCAGCAAGAGGGGCAGCACAGGGGACAGCATAAAGGCATTACATTTTCAAACAAGCAAGTGGGCAATGGAGGCTGGGATCCTGGACTGACTGGTGGTGGGACGGCGAACGAGAGATGGGGAAAGGCCGTGAAGGACCTTGAAAGCGAAGACAAGCAGCTTATATTTTCGATACACTAGAGAAGGGAGAAGCCAATGCAGGGCTGCAAAGAGAGGGGGCGACACGGTCAAAGCGACAGACTACGCAAACTATCTTTGCAGCGGCATTCTGAAGGGATTTGAGCGCGACAGGACTGCATTGGTCAATTCCAGAGAAAAAGGATGTTGCAGTAATTGAGACGCAAGATGGTGAGAGCCTGGATAAAGCCTCCGGATGTGTGGCAGAAGTTCGCACATGTGTGGTTTGGGAGTAGGACTTTCCTTGGGAGCAGCTGAGATTGCCATAACTGCCAATTGCAAGGTCTGGATCTTTGATGTAACTGGTACTGACCACGACCAGGATATTGGACTAGATGGAGCACCTGTCCGGCCCAAAGTTCCTAGAAGGCGTCTTTGAAGAAGCTCTCATCACCCTCCTTAATAAACTGAGCAAACAGTGAGTACTCCAGGCGGCGCTGCTGCATGTGTTTGGATAGACGGAGCAAGCCCTTCCTGCTTTTCTGCAGCTCCCTACGGGACTGTTCAGATGCAAAAGCCTAGGTGCAAAAATTAACATTCTTCCGAACCGAGGTCAGCTGCTGAACCATGAAATGCATTCACAGCCAAATGTCAAGAAAGAATTTCTACCTGTCAAGAGAGCTGGGGATGCAGCCTCCCTGTAGACAGCCGACCAGGAGTCATCCAGAGACTGTCAGTACCTTGGGAGATCTGTTTGTTTCAAACAAGCTTATTACAGAAAATGTTTATTTCAAAAAATATGTAAATCCCAACAAAGAAAACTAGAAAACTTCTAGAGCATTATCACCACCAAGTTTCCATCTCATTGGCCGCTCTAACAAGAGCTAGAGATGTAAACATGGATTAGTTCAGTGACTAGATCTATACGATTAGCTTGGGGTTTGCATCTTTAATGAGAGAGCTTTTCCCCCAGCTGTTTAGCAGGTGTCTGAATGTATTAGTTGTTGCTGAAACAGTTCTGAACATCAAAATCCCCCTCTCTTTCCATTTAATCGGTTTTCAACTGCTTGGTGTCTGGGACTAGTTCCCCAGTCATCCAAAGAGTCTTTCAGGGAAACAGAGTGGAAAAGAACTGAATTCATAATGTAACAAACACACCAGGTTGTTGGGTTTTTTCCTTCCACAAACCTTTCAGATCTTTTCTCATTCACCAGGAAGCAGCAAAAATAAAGGCAGCACATGCCCATTTCTCCCACTCTTTGCAGGTCACCTTTAGGAAATGGTGCAACTGTCTGAGAACACCAGAGATCCAGCCAACATGGCCTTCCATTCCATGTGCAACATCACTTCGTTGTTATTCATATTCCTTGGGATATAAAACCCACCAGCTTCTGGGCAACCTCTACTTAGCTAGGGTCAACTGGATTATTCCATAGCTGTCCACTAGCGGGTGGGGGCTTCCTTCACTTTCTGGTGAAACAGCTGGTTCTGTCTGCTGAGCCAGGATACAGGACAAGATGGACTGTCTAATTCACCCTGGCCATTCCTACGTCCCTGTGTAATTCAGATACAATTCCACAGAGCCTCATGGGGCTGGGAAGCATCAGATGCTGGAGACAGGAAGCAAGCGCTAGAGCTGAAGGAGAAATGAGGCATTTCTGTCCCTTCCCTCTCCATCGGTAGTCACATTTTTGATGAAAAACGTGGCCAACCTTTCAACCAACTGCAGCAAGTGGATGGATTCTAGGGAGGGGCAGGGACAGAGCCAAGGGAAGGTGGAGAGGAGGAGGGCACAGTTTGAACAGGCTGGGGAGAGGGAAAGGCCTGTCCAGGAGGTAACAGGAAACGGCAATGCCATGGGATCCGAGTCACGTTCATTTCAGCCTTTGCTCTACGAAATCCCATCTGTCCCGTCGGGAAACGCTCCCTCCAACACATTCTCCCTTCTGCTTGAGGGCACCCAGCCCTCGGTCTGGCCTGGTCGCTAATGCAGCTTCGCTTATTGGCAGAAAAAGGATGAGAAAAGCCTCTCTGACCCCTAGATAAGGCTCCTTCCCAAACAAGAACTGGCTTCAACTGCCACCAGGTAGGTAGCTATTGATAGTTTCCTGCAGGTTACATTTATATTTCATTTATGCTTCTCAATACCCAGTGCAAAGGGCTCTTTAAAAACAAGTGCTGTAGGAAATGGCAAATGAAGAATCTCGTTACCTAATGAATTGGAGCCATTTAGTAAACAACATTTCCAGCGTAAACCTGGAAGCACAGCCAGGCTGCTCATTGCAAGACTGCAGTTCCTTCAGCCAGAGTTCGAAGATAATTAGCTGGGCATCACATCACCAATGAATTTAAGGAGCACCCAGCAGGTTAGATTTAACTCTACGTCTTCCCCTTCTCTCCAAAAAGACAGTCGGAGACTTTTTACATTCCAGATCCATGGGCTTCTTACACTTGAGCTAAAGGAGAACTCTCTCAGCTTGTCCTACTAGGTCTGTAATACTGTCCCCGGCGGAGGAGAGGGGAGAGCACTAGAGGGTGACATCATTCATTCATACGCTCAAAGCCAGCACATGAGCTCCAGCACATCAGCAGCAGACAGGAGGAACCCAGGAGTCCGACTTCCACTGCTATAGCTTGCCTCTGTTGATGGGTGGCTCCATCCCTGTGTCCCAGCAGGAGAAACTGGGCTCTGGGCACATGTCATATGCTCGGTCGGCACTGGGGCTGGCAAGGCAGAGGGGGAATACGCCCCAGACAGTCATCGTCCCAGGGCCGGTCGGTGCGCTTACATCAGCGCTGCAGGCAGCGGACGCTCAGCCGACGAGCACGGACTGATGCAGGGAGATGCGCGTTCTGATGTTGCTACGGATCAGGTCTCAACGACAGAGGCTAAAAACAGAAAGCACCTAGCAGGCGGAAAAGGGAGCCCAGGCAAAAGCGCCGGGGAACTGACAAGATGCGCTCAGTGCAAGCCATCGCTGAGCTGGCAAGGCAGCTAGCGTGCAGCGAACACGCAGCCTGCCCCAGGGGTGGGGAAACAAGTTCCGACGAAGGAAGAGCCGGTGGCTAATGCACTGGAACAGGACTCAGGTTTTTCACTGATTCACGGAGTCTAAGGGCCCATCGGGATCCTCCAGCCTGACCCACTGCAGTGCACAGGCCAGAGATCTGCCCCCACACAATCCCGAGAGCCGAGCTTTTAGAAACACATCCCATCTTGATTTAAAAACGTCACTGATGGAGAATCCACCACAGCCCTTAGTAAATCGTTCCAATGGTAAATCACTCTCACTGTTACAAATGCACGCCCTATTTCCAGGCTGAATTTTTCTACTATTTGTCCATTTTTCAACTTCCAGACCTTGGATTGGGTTCTACTTTCTCTGCTAGACTTAAGAGCCCGTTATAAAGTATTTGTTCCCCACGTAGGCACGTGTAGACTGTGATGAAGTCACCCTGTAACCCTTCTCTTTGTTAAACTAAATACATTGAGTTCCTTGAGTCTATCACTATAAAGCAGGTTTTCTAATCCTTTAATCATTCTTGCAGCTCTTCTTTGAGCCCTCTCCAGTTTATCAACCTCCTTCTTGAATTGAGAGCACCAGAACTGGATGCAGGACTCCAGCAATGGTCGCAATAGTGCCAAATACAGAAGTAAAATCACCTCTCTACTCTTACTGGAGATTCCCCTGTTCATGCTTCCCAGGATCCCATTAACTCTTTTGGCCACTGCGTCACACTGGCAGCTCACGGTCAACTGATTATCTACCATGATCCCCAAATCTTTTTCAAAGTCCCTGCTCCCCAGGATAGAGTGCCCCATCCCTTTAGTATGGACGACGTTCTTTGTTCTCAGATGTCCACATTTACCTTTATGTGTTTTAATACAGTTATTTGTTTGCTTGCACCCAGTTTACCAAACCATCCAGATTGCTCTGTATCAGTGATCCGGCCTCCCCAGTATTTACCACTCCTCCGATTTTTGTGTCATTGGCAAACTTGATCAGTGATTATGTGTTTTCTTCCAAGTCACTGATAAAAACGTTAAATAGCGAAGGGCCAAGACCCAATACCTGCGGGTTCCACTTGAAACAGACCCTGTCTAATGACAAGTCTTCATTTACAGTTACACTTTGAGACCTATTGATTAGGTGATCTGGGTTTAATGCCCAGCTCTGCCATGGGTATCTTATGTGATCTTGGGCGAGTCATTTCATCTCTCTGTGTCCTTGCTCCCTGGCTCTACAATGGGGTGAAAGCACTGTTCTTCTCTGTCTGGTCTATTCTGGCCCTGATTCAGGAGAAAACTTAAGCACATGCTTAAATTTATCAGTGACATCAATGGGATTTAAGAACATGCTTATGGGCTTTTGTGAATCAGGGCCTTCGATAGCAAACCATTCAGGGCAGGGACCATCTCACTATGTTTGTCCAGCGCCTAGCACAACGGAGATCTAGGTGCTACCATCATACAAACAGCAAATCCAGAAACCCAAAGGGTCAAACACACTATGGTTGACTGCTTTTCTCCTCTCCTCCCAGCGTGTAGCTGGCATTGGCCAGGTTGAAATGCCCGGAGAGAGGCTGGTCTCCTGGTACCCCCAGATGCCACTTGAGGTCTTGCTCATCATGTCATCTCCAGAGCACTTTGGCAGGCTGGGCTCAGTCCCCCAGCCACCTGGACTCCTTCCTATTAAGAGGGAGGGAACTTAGAAGAGCTAATTAAGCACTAGACACCTTAACTTACCAATGGACTACTTGCCAGTTAGGCGTTCCTCAAGGTGAGCTGGGGTGGCAGAATCTGAACATAGTCATTATTGTCTGCTGGCTTGGGGTCTTGCAGTTATTAACCAGATCTAGTGCCGTCTAGGGCAGTGATTCTCAACCAGGGGCCCTGGGCCCCCCTGCGGGGCCATGAGCAGGTTTCAGGGGGCCCTCCAAGCAGGGTCAGCATTAGATTTGCTAGGACCCAGGGCAGAAAGCTGAAGCCCCACTGCATGGAGCTGATGCCTGGGGCCCTGAGCCCCGTCACCGGGGGGTGAAACCAAAGCCTGAGCAATGTAGCTTTGCAGGGGCCCTTGTGGCATGGAACCCCAAGCAAATTCCTTGCTTGCTACCCCCTAATGCCGGCCCTGGCTTTTATCTACAGAAAACCAGTTTATTATGGCACAGCTGAGCCATGGAGTTTTTATAGCAATTGGCAGGGGGCCTCAGAAGGAAAAAGGTTGAGAACCCCTGGTCTATGGGGATTCATTCTGTGGATCCCTCTGCTCGTGCTGCGAGCGTCTTTTAAGGGAGAGACAATCATCAAGGTGCCGGAAACAGGCAGCACCCTGGTAAGCTCCCCGCCCCGCAGCACTGCTTACTAAGAACCCCAGACACAGGGAGTGCTGGAAGCAGGGGAAAGTTCCCCGCCTCTGGTTTTAATTTCACATCCTGGGAAAAGGCAGAGGAGCCGGGTTTCAGTGGGGATATTACATTACGGGGTCCACGGCGAGGAGGGTTTTGTGCTTGGCTGGGAGGAGGGAATTCGAAACCAGACAGATTGGATTGCCGGGGGAAGGGGGAAGGAGGGGGAGCACTGCTAGCAGACAAAACAAATCTCTTCCCCCTTAAACCAACCCTCCGCACCGCTGGCTACAGGCATCCCTGGGGCCTTTGCAGATAAGACTCCCTTGCTTTCCTCTAAGCTGCAGCTCACTATAAATCTGCCTCCCCTCCCACGCCCCATCCTCTGTCTCCATCCCCGCCCAGCGTTCAGCATCATTAAAAGGAATTTTTTATGGGTGTGATTTCTAATCGAATTTGCTAGACATTACCGGACCAGGCTTCGGGATGAATTACTAACTGGAACCTCATGGCATTAGGTTGTTCCATGCTCTGTCTGCCCCCCCTCCCCATTCCTTCCCTCCGCCCCAGAGAAAGCAGGGCTTTGCCAAGCTCTCAGGACCCACATCTCTCTCTCTCTCTGAGCCTCTGGCAAAGCTACAGCACTCAGTGGTTTGTAGCGTCACTATAGATCTTGGACTGTAGCTACAAGGGGGTGGAAATTAGTGCGATTCACAGGAACAAAAGCAACCAGTGTATGAGGGAGAGGGGAATAAGTGATTCTGGCCGTAAGTAGGGCAAAGTGTGACCGTCTTCCCTGAACCCAAGAGGGACTGCAGCTAGGACAGGAGCTTAGAACCCAGGGGCCCAGCTCTGTAACAGGATTTGGTCTTGCTGTTTAGCCATGTCCACTGTGCATTGTAACTACGTGCCGCATCATCGGGGGTTTGCACAGGACAGCGTGTTTAGCCCATGACCATTAAAACGCCAGGCCAGCGGCCCCGTAACATCCGGAGCGTAGATGGGAGGCCATTAGCATCGCTATAACTGGGTTTGGAAGTTGCAAGTCTAGTGCTGTGGTGCACAACGCCTAAACATGCAGGGTGGCCACCAGTTCTGGTGCAGAGCACTCCACGCCGTGCAATGCCCACTCCAGGAGAGCATCCGCTTTACAGCATGTCCAGGCAATTCTGGGGCTAGGCGCCAACCATTCTCCAGGTTACATTTCCAATTTCAACCGAACCTTTTCTCCTGCCTCTGCCTTGCTGACCTTCTGCCACCTCCCCTACCTGGCAACTCTGTCAGCCCAGCCAACCCTGGTAGCCCTTGCCCAGACTCCACTGGGATCTTGCCCAGGGATGGCTGCATCTGGCACCAAGCAACAGCTGGCAAAGCTGTATTCCAAGTGCTCTGTATCCTCACTTTCTCTAACCACTGCCCCACTCTATACCTGTTAATGCATCATCAGAAACATCTGAATCCCTTGTGTCAACACAGAGACCAATGTGAACCAGCCCCGCCCCAGTTTTGGGAAAAGTTGGATGGGAACTTTGTGGCCTGAGTTCAGCACTGATATCCACAAAGCCCAAATTCAGACAGACGCACGCCACAGACTCAGATTAAGGAAACCAGCTGCCCTGCAAAGAATCTGGAATGTAAACCTCTTGAGTGCCTGTTTTGGTCAGCAGTTTAACTGGGGTTTTGCAGGCAGGCAGTTGAACGTAATTCAAAAGGAAACACCGATCTTCCCGCATGCTAGGGTAGGCCCCTACGTATTTTGCAGAGCGATGCACTGTGCACCTGCAGTTAGAGTTGCTGTTATGTTCTTCATTCACATGCATCAGCACCACTGACTGGATGTGGTTAACTGACACAAGGAGCCCTGTGCAGAACCCAAGGATCATCAGTGAGCTTCTCCAGTATCCAACAAGAATAAAGGGGCTTTTCACATCTACCTTATTCATCACTTACCCTTCACAGAGGAGATGAGCACCAGTCCCAGTGGGGAGATGGGAATTCAGAACTTCTGGTACAGATTTCACAATGCAACTAGCTCTTCTCTGCAAACCCAGTTAGCCTGCAGGGCTGAATGATGCCACTTTACATTAGAGTAGCTGCTGTCAAAAGTCTGTCCAAATCCAGTGGTCGGCAGCCAACTGCAAATTAAACCAGCCCAGCTCACTGTGGTGGCAGTCCTTGGTGTGGGTCTGGGAGTAGGTGGCATTTTTCCCCTATTCAGCAATGAACCAGTGCCCCAAACGGGTGTTAGGAAGCTGCTGGCTGGCAGGAGGAGCAATCTTTCAGAGAAGATGTGAAACCGAAGTTGGGAGTGGTTGTTTTTTTTTTTTTTGGCAACAGCTTTTAATCTCAGTGTCCCGGTCAAAACACACAGTTCCTACATTCCTCCTATTTAAACTCTTCTGTCATTTCAGCTAGAGAGCGCGTTCAGCACCACTTCCACTCCTAAATTAAAGTGAAAAATTGCTGTGAGCTGTTAAACAGCTGCCATGTTCCACCCCAGAGGTGGCTGCCACTGAGCAATCCCTGCCTAGTTTGTAGGAGTGATTCCTAAGCTTGTAAAGAGTTGTAGGATCCTTTGGATGCGCTAGGTGTAGATTTTTATACACGTATGCACAATGGCTCACAAACAGAGCAATGACCACAACCTGAGATACGCGGTATAAAACAAGGTGCAATTCAACTGCCTGCAGAGAAAGTGCTGACTCTGGGAATGCTCCCAGCTGGGAACATAAAAAAAACCCTCTCCTAATACCAAGATCAAACCCACAATGCAATTTCATTGGAGCTGACTGGGGAAAGTCATGTGGTCACCACCGACTTTGCAGAATGCTTTTCATCATTCAGCAATCCACACCGCAATGTCCACATGCTGCTGGAAAGGCCAGAGCAAGCAAATCAGGAAACTGACGTGCACAGGGAATCCATCTGTAACAGTCAAGAAGGCATGTTGCAGCAGACAGAGAGGCGTTCCCATGCCGGTGCGAGAGTTGAGGGAAACAGCCAGATGGAGATTCTGGTCCAGACATTAGGTAAGCAGGCATTCCTCTCCCTTGTCAAATCGTGCTGCTTGGATAGAAACAGCCACTGCTTTTTGCAACCTGGAGATCACGCCGATTCTAAAACCTACTGGAATAATCACCAATGTTCCTTAAAGAGGATCCTACCAAAGCTAGTTCTCCCAACATTTCACTTAGGCTTGCAAACCCCTTTAATTCTTTATTGAATACTTTGTGCCTTTGCACCATCCCCTCACCCCAAATGGCAGAAGACCCAGTATTCACACCCAACCCTATAACAACAAATCCATGTCTGCAGCCCGACTCCCAGGAGCAGCCCTACAATAACGAACCAGAAACAACCTTCTCCTACAGCCATAAAATCAAAACCCAGAATGCATGGCACAGCACTCAAGAGCAACCCTAGAACAACCAAAATGTCCACCCCGCCCTAAAGCACGATCCTGCCACAACAAGCCAGTGTCTATGTGAAGACGACAAAAATATTAGCTTTGGAAATGGATACCAGTCTTGGATTTCCAAAAGTTTTAGGGTTTCTAAGACTCATTGAAAACAGGATTTTAAAACCTCCAAAGGACACCTCGACACCATCCTACCAATGTGGGGAGATTTTTGTTTTATGGCGGATCCAATCTGGTTCATTTCTGGAAAAAGTGGTTTTGAAAATTCATGGTTCATTGGCGGACTCTACAAAGGGACATGGCCAGAGGCAAAACACTCTCCAGTCCATTCCGTATATAGAGGGGGTACATATGTAGTAGCACAATTATAGACTCATAAATAAGTACCCACCAGTATTTATCCATGCTACCAAGTGCTGCTGGAATTTATGTGAGTGCGAATGGAAACTATCCAATGCACTGGGAGTTCCTAAATGCCCCTGCTCCCTCATTCACCAATCCTCCCTCAATTCCTTCCTACTGCCACTTGGGATAACATTTGCCTTTGCTAATCCTAACAGCTGATCTTTGTGTGCAAGTAACTGTTAGTGCTTTGTTCCCACGCCCCTGCAAAATTATTGGTAATGGCATACTGGGCAGCTATGAAGATTTGGACCATCTGTGCTTATGCAGAAGGGGTCTGTGTGTGTGTGTATAAAGTGTGGCTGCGAGAAATGCACGCGTGTTGTTCAGGTTGGTTCACCATCGGTTTTGGCCTGCCCGGAACCTACAGGCTTGTGGGGAAGGGCTCAGCTATCTGGGAAGGTGAAAAGCTACCATGTGATCAAGAAGGGGAGAGTGGAGTTGAGGTCACCTGCCAGCCTGCACGGGAGGCGAGCGCGCTGAAGGGTGCAGCTTAGAGCACTCCATGTCGGGAGGATGCTTTTAAAGACAAATCACTGATAACATCCTGCTGCAACGTGCGCTGCTGCTTCCCATCATTCAGTTCCCCTCCCCCAGACTCTGCTCCCATCAGAAAACGTTAATATCCTACCGCTTTCCCATGCCATTACTTTCCCTCTACGTATATGTTGTACATGCTCTGCCCATACGCACACGGCACACACAATTTTAAGCAGATTAAGACCCTGATCCAGCAAAGACTTATGCACCTGTTCTGAATCGAGGCCAATATATTTAATGCAACCTCTCTTAGTTTAATGCAGCACCACAGGTATTATTTCTTTGTCCCTAGTTCTCTAAGGCCCCTGATCCATAATCTTGGACCCCAATGTAGCTGTAGCTCACGAAAGTTATGCTCAAATAAATTTGTTAGTCTCTAAGGTGCCACAAGTCCTCCTTTTCTTTTTGCTAAAAACCTATGGAGCTGAATGGAAAATGAGATTCTTTCTGAAAGTTTTCTGAGCCTTCTTATAGAATTTTATAGTCGGGATAGAATTCTCTATTAAGTTATATCAGATGACTCAATAAACTTAGAAAATTATCTGGTTCTCTGTTAAATTCTATCAGACTTTTCCATAAGGGGGAACTTTCTCCTTGTTAATATCACACACAATTCTGCTTCCGAGCAAAATTCTAGGCTGGCTATTCACTTGGCACAACCCAGCACCTCGCAACGAATAATACATGTTCAGTGAGAAACAGGTGATGGAAAATTACTCCCAAGGAAGCAGCGATGGGGCTAAGTTCCTGAACATGGCTTTAGCATTCAAGAGTGCTTCGTACTGATGGGACATTAACCTAACTTCCACTGTTGCCAGGCAACGGTGAGTTTGATGGAGGGAGCAGTTTTAACAGCTGCCCTTTTACACAGACAAGGGGTCAATTCAGAAGCTCAGTTTTCGTTTGGAGGGGAAGAAAGAAGCGGAAGAAAAGCTGCATTATTTGACTAAAAGATCATGGTTTATCATTCGCTGTATCCTACCCTCCAGAGTGGAAAAAAAAATAAAATAAACCTCTTAGATTAGTTTTAAAACCTATTTATATGCTGTTCGTGCAATCTCAGGCCTTTCTTTACAAGCTGATTTCCTGCTGCTACTTCAGTAAAGAAATGCACACGCTCCAGATACATTGGCTGTCAGTCACAGGTTTGGGAAAGGTGCCTACCGAGTTTCATAAGTGACAACTATCCCACCAAGGGAACATCTGACAGATTAATTATAACCAGGAGATTAATACAAAAGATAAATAAAACCACAACTGTATTTATTCCCTAAATCAAAAAAATAATGGTTTGGTTTAACAAGATTTTAATAATTAAGGCTGGGATTTGAAAGGCATCTATGGGAATTAATCATCCAAATCCCATTGAAATCATGCACCATTGAAAGCCCCAAGTCTGCATGCTCAGTAAATAAATAAACAAACAACATTACATCGCTGTAAAAATGACTCGCTATAAAATAGCCGTCTTTGTGCATTGCCAGAAATCAGCAGAAATGCTCCTCCAACAACTAGTGTGATGCCACTGATTCAGCTTGAAGGCTTTCTCAAGCTGCTTGGCACAGATTTATGAAGCAGGATAAACTAGAAAATGCACATTCCCTTTCCAAACCATTTAAATCAACAGCATTCTATTAAAATCAAACACACAAAACCAGCCACATTAAAAATTCACAAGTTGGTAGATCAGTGACGAGAGAAAGATCTGCCAAGTCCACTGCTTTCTCCGGTAGTACTCTCCTTATCAGTCTATTGGGTTTTTTTGCCTGGAGCTGGGCTCAGTGCAGGGAGATTTCACTCTGAATCAAAGAGCAACTGATGGGTTTCAAGAAACAGCCCTGGTACTAAAACAGGCCTGTCTACATTTATGATACTGGCACTGGAGTAGCTACACTGCTACAGTCGCTCCATTGCAAACCCTCATCTAGACATGCTGCACTGATGAAAAGCAGGACGTACACCACTGTGGCCATTTACTGGAGTTGGCTGTACTAATACAGAAGGGTTTAAATCACACTTCTTTCCCTGATGTGCCTGATCACTTAGGTTACCCAATTCCAGATCACCCAGGCTCCAGACATGCCATAAACACAGGCAATCATTTCCACATGCTAATGACTAGCTATACCAGAACTTCACAATGGACAGGCAGGTGGCTTTGGATGGATTGTGCCAGTAAAGATGCAATTCTGGCCCCCTCCTTTGGTTGCTGGACTATGAGCAATTTATTATTGAACAGCAAGATTGGAGAGGTTTCAGAGTAGCAGCCGTGTTAGTCTGTATTCACAAAAAAGAAAAAGGAGTACTTGTGGCACCTTAGAGACTAACAAATTTATTTGAGCATAAGCTTTCATGAGCTACAGCTCACTTCATCGGATGCAGATTGGAGAGGGACCTCCCCTTCTTGCCCCATCACCACCTCTCCTGACTCCTTTTACCTGCCTTCTACCCTTTCCCCCAGCTCCTCCCTCCACCCTTGGGCAGACTGCAGGCCTGTTGGTTGAGGTGAGCCTGCAAACGTCCCAGCAGAAATGTTCAGAGAAGCCAGGCTGCACAAGCTGGATAAACACAAGGCAGCCGTGGCTAGGGGCGAGAGAAGAAACTCCAAGTCAGCCGCTCCCGAGTTCCAGTCCCAGCTCTGCCTAACTCGCCCTCGGTTTACCCCGGGCCAAATCACTGGACTGCCTCACTTTCCTCACCTGTAATTTTCGCCTCCCCCTGGGGCGCTGACAGGATTGATTAGCTACTGTGGCAAAGCCCTCCTTCAAGGCTAAGCATTACTAGCTACACAGAGCTGTGGTTTTTTGAAAGGAAGAGACTTCCAGTATCGTCAGGAGGACATGCCTTTAATGGGAAGGCGACCTGACTTTTCACAGCGCCAACAGCTCTGCTAACATCACCTCCTTGCCACTTCCCCCTTGGGCAGAATGCAGCAGGGTGGGGACACAGGTTCAGGGGGGAAGGGGGCCCCAGAAGCAAAGAGGTGTTTTAACTTCAGCTCCATCCATCCCTGAAGGAGGAAGGCTCTTTGCCTCCAGAAACAACAGCCCATGAGTGACAGCAAGAAGGCTGCCACGCACAAGAGGCCAGCTATCATAGCAGTCTCCCCCCTTGCCATCTATCTCCAGGAACTACCTGGAAAGGCAGCTTATTCAGCTGCCCAGTGGCGTGTGGTGGCCAAGGTTAAAATCAGGTAGGCAAAGATTTACTACCAAGATGCTGCCTACCTCGGAGAACGTACGTGTGTATTCTTCCCCCATTGGCTCAACTCTGTAAACACTGATTTCTTGGGGGGGGGGGGGAAGAGGTGGTCTTTCCATCATGACCTACCATCTCTCTTCATTTAAAGGGCCATCACGATGACTGCTTTGTTCTGGACACGCACACCAGAACAATTGATTATTCACTTATCCTAACAAGCCAGGCAATGCCTACCAATGACCTGCTGTTCAGATCAGAGTGCGTGTTTTAAAAAAAAACAAAAAACCAACCACCTCTTGCACTTCTCTGGCATGTTAACTCCCGACGAATCCCGCACCCCTTTGCAAATTAAATAGAGGGGAATCCCTTCTTCCTCATGATGAAATGCAGCTGCCTCTAGAGTGGAATACAGTAGCTAACAGTGCATCACAGT
The DNA here is from genome assembly GCF_009764565.3 of Dermochelys coriacea. Taxonomy (NCBI): domain Eukaryota; kingdom Metazoa; phylum Chordata; order Testudines; family Dermochelyidae; genus Dermochelys; species Dermochelys coriacea. Next base: position 15,916,838 of record NC_050085.1, on the reverse strand, counting down.
CTTGGAGAGGACAGGAGGCATGCTTTATCTGACTGAGCCACTCCCAGAGATGGGGATTGATGGAGGTAGATTTAAATGTCTAAACTGGAACAGACCAAGACAACAAGGGCTAGAATTCCTACTTTGGGGAAAACATGCCAGGGAATGTTTACTGAACACAAGTGGCCATGGCCTCCGCCTTACACTCAACCCAAGAATCTGACAGTTCAGTGCCATGGTAGCAAGAGAGAGTGCCATCCACTGAGATGCCAACACCAACCCAGAAACACCCTGTTTCTCCTCCCTGGGTCTCTCATGTACAGCTCACACCCAACCCCACTTGGCTTGGAGTGTCTGACCCAGATGGGACAGCTACAGTCATTGATCTTTTACTATTCTATGAGCATGGGTGCAAACAAATCTCCATTTTCTTCTCTTTTCAAGGCGTCAGTTTTTTAAAACGTGGTTTATGGAACAAACCCAAATCTCTCGGTGCTCTAAAGCTTGGATCTCAGCACCTGGCTGACCCTTCCCAGTGGCCTAAAATGGATCACCCTGCCAGCGAGCCTGCTGTACTCATCCTGTGCCACCATGTCTACAAGGGTCACCACAAAGCTAGGAGATGACCAGGGCCTCCCCCTTTAACTACCTCGCTTGCAAGCTGCAAGGCTAGACAGCTGGCAATGGAGGAGGGCGTGCATGCTGCAGCGATATCTGAAGCTTACACCACACAGGATCAGTCCCTTATTTTGCTCCACAGTCACCTTGGCCAAAGTCGGAGATGAAGAAATCTGCATGCAACACTTGGGGAATCTCACAGACAGGTTTGGTTCAAATGCCCCACTCTAAACCTACGAGTGAGATGCCATTGGTGGAGGGACACGCAATATGGCTAATTCACGAAATACTTAATGCAAGCAAGACTCATGCGGAAGTAATAACAATCCAACATAGCTTTACAGAGGCCACAAGGAATGGGGACAGTGCTCCAGTTTCAATTCTTGACCTTAATGAGTGGTACATCACTGACCAGAAAGGAGAGTTTGTGTTTTGTTTTTTTAAGATGGCTTTGATCCTTAAAAACTGAAGCCAATCCCCTGTAAACTAGGGGTTCTCTGCCTTCTCAGCTGTACGGCAAGGAGGAGTTAGGGAAATGCTCCATCCGGTGAGAACAGTGCATGTCCTTCTACTAGCAGACCAGAGGATGCAAAGAGCCAGAGTCAAGTCAAGTTTGATGGCTCTCGGCAATGTGGCATTCGATACTGACCAGGAAGGGCAGGAATGACACAACATGTCACTGCATCTGCCTGATCCACACTCCATGGTGGGACAGGCGGCCAGTGGGTCTATTCGACTCGCTCAGACGTGGGCTGCTGCTTTCAGTCCCCTTAGTTTCCAGTCTTAGGCTGCTGGCAAGGGGAGAGAACAGTGGGCTATTGGCAAGCTGCAGTTGGTGGTTTCTCAGCAGAAGCAGTGGGCAATCAAGGTGTATGGTCAACAAAGTGTATGACAGGGCTGAAGGCCACGTGGGTTCTTACCTGTATTCATAGTGATGTGACATGAAGCCAGAAGAGGGTCGGATGTCTGCCTGGGCCAGGGTTTTAATGGGAGATTTGAAAGGCTTTTCAGAGCTGACTGAGCGGAAGGTGCTGAAGTCATGGGTCCCTAGGAGGGAACCCGCTGCTTCCTGCATGGCAGGAACATTCAAATGGCTGGAACAAAATGGAGAGAGATACATCAGAGCAAGAAGGAAGGTCTGAGGGGGATCTGGAAGCAAGGGAAGGTTCTGCACAACGATGTTTTTTGGGGGGGAAAGGGGGAGAAGAATAAATTTCCAAGAAGGGTCCAAGTCCAAGCCCCAGATTCAGACACTCTAGAAAAAACTGAGAGGGGCGAGTAGAGGGTGGGGAACTCTCATATTGCAAATGGCCCCCTACTTATAATGGCCCAAACCAAAACACATGGTGTTCCAAACCCTAATCCAGATGTGAATTCTGTTCACCTCTAAGGACCTATTACTGCAAAGGTTTATGCAAGGCAGTATCTATCAAAGAACTTGTAGATCTCTCATGACTGCAAGCTCTGATCGTCTCCATTAAAGTTACTTCCCTGAAAAAAACAAACTAAAAATCCTCTCTAGAGGATGAGGTTCTGATAAATTAAAATGGAAATTGCAGAGACATTCACAACACAAGGACAATTATCTAAACCAGGCATTTGGAATAGCCTGCTACAAGCAAGCCAATCCGCAGGCGTAACGGACTAGAGATGGAAGAGGAACTGGCAAAAGCACAAGTTTAAGGCACTGCAAACTCTCAATGAACAGATAGTATAAAGGGCAAAAAGTAAAGTTAAGATTGCTAATTGCCATTCAGATTTAATAACCCAAAATCTTTCAAGGTGGTAGATCTTCTTTTAAGGTTTTTTTGTGGAACAAATGGTGGGCTTGTTTTTGAGAGTCCTTCTCCCCCCCCCCCATGGAAATGTCCATTTTTGATTAAATGTTGGGTTTTTTGTTTGTTTGTTTTTTTGTCGTCAGAAACCCACAAAAATGGTGTGGCTTTTGGCTGAACATTTTCAGTTTTTCAACAAAAGCCCCAAAACTTTTGAAGAAAAACTTCAAAACATTTTTCCATTTTTGTGGAAATTTTTCACAGGAACAAAAAGGATTTCCCAACTAGCTCTAAAGGTGGTACTGGGAATACAGAAAGGAATCTGGTTAGGGGATTTTTAAACTGACAGTGTCCCTTTAAAAATATATTACGGATTTAGGGCGGATGCTGCTTTCCACTGAAATCAGTGAGAATTTGCTCTGTGGATTTTGTTAGAATAAGGATCAATCCAATTAGTAAACTGCCTCCCACTCAGCATTTGGTATAGTCCATCTTTACCCACTATGTGGTATTGTCCTTTGAGAAAATTAACTGCAACATCTGGGCTAAATTACATGTCATTTCACAAAGCTTGAGATTAGGGTTTATGGTGTGTGCAACATATAATTTTGCAGTTTTAAGCTGATTTTTCCCCTCCTCAGCCCACAAAAAAGAATGCACATATTTACCATTAGGACAACATAATTTTGATTTCTCTGCTGGGACCATTTGTGATTGTTATACTGGTTTTATAAGAATACATGTAATGAAAAATGTCAAGTTATTCCATTAGTGGTGATAAAACTATTGTAACTGACTTTGAAGTTATAAAACTGTTTTACTATAATGTGATTGAAAAACTCCAAAAAACCCCAATATTCTTGAATGTATATTTATTATAGTATATGCTAGTAAAAAAAGAATGAGGATAGCCTAACATTGTTTTATTCTTTAACAATTTTACTATCTTAAAGCTTGAAACTGACATTCCGTTTCTTTACTAAAATGTTTGTATCCTCCATTGCACGTATGCTGCTATATTACTAAAGAGTTGTTTCATAGGTACCAATCTGCAACAACTGGTTTGCTATTCCAAGATTGTTTATGAGCACTGGGTTATGCAGTCTGGTTTGTTTTTGTAGGGTTGCACATGAATGATTGGCACCTGCGTTCATTCATTATTTGAACACACAGCATTGTAGAATGTGACCAGGGAGAAGAATTATATGGATTTGCAAATGGGGGCAAGAAAAAAATACTGAGCTGTCAGTCTTAATGGGACTGTACAGAGTAGACCATCTGTAACTCTAAAATCTGCAAGGTAATGGGTTTCTGCACATTTGTTTCTTGTTGGATAATTGCACCCTAGATTGTCAGAGTTAACTTGCTGTACAGAAAAAAAGTCTCCATTTTAGAGTTTCTCACTCTCTACAGAGGATGCAAAAAGTTTGCTCCATTGCGAGTTTCTGGCTTTGGCAGCGCAGAGAACGTCAATCACAGATGCACTCCTTTGTGGCTCAATCACTGCAGATCTGCTATTGGCTGTAAGCTAGCTAAGCCGCTGCAGTTATCCCAGATCTCACTGAAGAAAGGATGGACAGCCAGATTCACAGCGGCAGTAAGTCAGTGTGGTTCCAGTGACTTCATTCGACAAAACTGACTTACACTGGCTGGGGATCTGGTCTCACACCTGGAAATTTAGGGCTTGTCTACACAGGAACACTCAGGAAAGTGAATCCGAATTAACTAATGGTGTGAATTTAAAGTGTATTAGTTAAACCACATTAAACTCATTACCATATTAAATTATTCAGAATTAAAGAGGACTTAATTCCACTTAGTTTAACTCACTTTGAACTTAAAAAACAAAACAAACAGAAAAACATCTGCATAATCCAATAAAGGGGATTTTCCTGAAAAGTTCTGTTAATTAAATAAACTTACTCTCCCTTGGGAGCCCAGCACAGATCCCTCTCAAACACCGGTATTTGGGAATGGTGAGAGCAGCCTGTCACCAGCCGATAAACATAGGTTCTTGACAGTGCAGAGAAGCGTGCGTGGAAGTTATCAGACACCCGATAGGCACTCAGAATGCTGTTAGGAAAGAAAAGTTGGGATCCTTTTTAACCCACTAGTTTAAGCCTGGTCACTACCTGGATTGGCGACCTCCAGAATTAAACACACAACAGACTTCTCTAGGAAGCTCCTCTGATGATTCCCTAGTTACCACCCATCCCTTTGATCTGATAACAAAACAATGCTCTAGCATGGAGCTTGGGGTCACTGTGGATTTGTGTCGATTAGGATAGAAAAGGAGACCCGTTGCGTCAACTCAACTGGCTGGCACTTGGTAGAGTCTACACACCCCGACTACCCACCTTAGAGTTTTAGACTGTGTTAGCTATCACTTCTAGCATGCCTTTAAATTCCAGACAAAAGCAAGCCTGGGTCACTGTAGGTGGTATCTTTAGAATGAGACACAAAACAGGTTCTGACCCCTTGCAGTTATTAACAACCCCAGAGCTCTTTTTGCAAGAGCAGGGAGGTAACCTTGGTGTCCTGACCTACGTTCCAACCTGAGTAATTAATTCCTGCCACCCTTAATTCCCTTTCCATTTCAGTTTAAACTGAAAGTTGTATCAAACTCATGTGTTGCTGAACACTGCTAAACAGCTGCTCCATTCTGCCTTAGCAGTAAATGTGGAATGCATGATGGTGTACATCTAAATACGCATAAAGTATTCTCCCTCTCTCTCTCTGACACACACACACATACACACCCCCACCTCCCTTAAGGGGAAAGTTTTGCATGAGTAAGACAAGCAGGAGTTTGCTCACGGTTTGCAGAAATGCTGTGGGATAAAATGTACTATACAAATATAAGGTATTATATTATGCTACATTATGGCTAGCATCAACCACAGCGGGGCCACTAGCTCTTCAGTGGCTGGTGCAAATATCAAGGGACGCATAGTGGGGTTTGTTTTGTGTTTTTTGCAAGAATTCACTATATACTTACCAGTTTCTTTGGTATCCCTAGTATGTTACACAAACATAGAACATCATGATTAACTCTGTTGCTACTGATGTGGATTTAAAAATTAAATCTTTCTGCACCTTCCCCACTACCCTGCAACCCCCACCGTCATGGCTAGATCACACGAATGATGGCAAGAGAACCATGCTCTCCCCCACCAGGTCCCTTCACAGCAGAGCTCTGCAACGAATGAATAAATCTTAGAATTGATGGATTTTACCCCAGGTTGATCACATCCACACTGACTTTCATGCAAAGATTATAGCCACAAGGGGAATCCTACGTAGCGATCGCTGTGTGGAAGCTGGCCAGACTACTACAAATCAGTTTGGAGTGGGGAAATCCACTGTGGGGGTGGCTGTGATGGAAGTGTGCAGGGCCATTAGTCACCTCCTGCTATGAAGGACTGTGACTCTGGGCAATGTGCAAGACATAATGGATAGATTTGCAGCAAAACTTTCTCACTTTCGCTTTGGAGTCAGAGAGCAGGATGGCAGCCCGGGGAGGGGTGGTGGTGAGGTGGCACTGGAGTATCAGTACAAGCACATAGGGCTGTTGTTCTGAATACTGGTACCATTTTCCACAGGCTGTAAATTGAGGGTAGCCAAGGCTGCAAGGGAGCAGCTCCTGCATGCATCTGGCTGCAGACTGGGTCTGTATGCTGCTAGCCTGAATGCTACAATGGTGCCTTCTGAAGTAATTACCGAGTGCCATGGCGAAGCGTCCTACTACGCGGAAAGAAACAAAGCAGCCCTCCCAAGAAACCTTTGGCAGAGGATTGCAGATTAGCTCCAGGAAAATTTCCTAGAGATCTCTATGGAGGATTCACAGGACATCCCAGCGTGCATAAACCAACTGTTCCCCAGGGCCCCCCCCGCCTCACTGCACAGGGGAATGAGAAGCAGATAGCAACTGGCCCTGTGTTGGTTATTTCACGACCTCATCTAGCCTGGTTAAAAAAAGCCATACATGGGCAGATGTGTCCCTGCCGTACTGAAGCAAACAGAGGACTTACCAGAGCTCAACTGCTGGGACTGGCTAGATGGCTCAGGAGTCAAAACGAGATCCTGGCTCCTCACGCCACTGGCTCTCTCTGTCACCTGTCCCCCATCCTCCGCTGCCTCCATTTCCTCGTCCTCAGAGTTCATTCCAGTGGGCCAGTGACTCCAGCCTCCCCCCCCCCCCCGCAAAGTATCCACGGGGCTCTTGACCGTGCAGGTGCAGCAGCTGCCGAGGATGGCATGTAAAAATCAGGGGGGAGGAGGGATAGTTCAGTGGTGTGAGCATTGGCCTGCTAAGCCCAGGGTTGTGAGTTTAATCCTCGAGGGGGCCATTTAGGCATCTGGAGCAAAAATTGGGGATTGGTCCTGCTTTGAGCAGGGGGTTGGACTAGATGACCTCCTGAGGTCCCTTCCAACCCGGATATTCTATGATTCCTTGTAGGAGCGGCACGTTTGCAGCCCTGCGACAGAGCAGCTATTTGCCTCCCTGGCCTTCTGGGACGCCTGCCCCAGCTCCTTGATTTTTACACGGCCTTGCTGCGCGTCCCTGTCGTAGTCCTCCTCCATGCCCCAAGCAATCTGGCGGTAGACGTTGACCTTCCTATAGCTAGCGCGGAGCTGGAACTGCACAGCTTTCTCTCCCCACATACCCAGGAGATCCACCTCCTCTGGGCGTTTGCTGCCTGAAGCCGGCATGGTCAGCTGGGCAGTTCCTATGTTAGCTCTCCACACCGAGCAAACAGGAAGAGCCATTTCATAAGTTCCCAGGGCGTTAAAAGGGGAGGGGCGTATACCTGCATACCTGGCTGCAGGACAGCAGGGTTCAAACCAGTTACCAGAGCGGTCACAGTGGGACACCTCCTGGAGGTCACTTAGGATGCCGTGAGCAATGCAGTGTCTATCCAGACACTGTGTCACCCTAACTATGTCACCCGAAGCACTCCGCTTCTCCTGGAAGCAATTTTGTTCCATCAGCGAAGCGAGCGAGTTAAAGTGGCAGGAGGAACATTGTAGCGTAGACACCTCCACAGTTAGGTTGATGTAAGATCAACGTAGCTGCTTAACTTGGTTATGTAGCCTGGGGCTGAAAGGCTTAGGGACGCCCAGAGCATGAGGTTGCATCCCTGACCATCTTGGCTAATAGTCATTGATGGACCTATGCTCCATGAACTTATCTTGTTCTTTTATGAATCCAGTTCTACTTTTGGCCTTCACAGCATCCCCTGGCAAGGAGTTCGACTTCCACAAGCTGACTGTGCACTGTGAGAAGAAATACTTCCTTTTGTTTTAAACCTGCTGCCTATTAATTTAATTGGGTGACCCCCGGTTCGTATATTATGTGAAGGGGCAAACAGCACTTCCCTGGGGGCTTTAATGAGTTCCCTCCCATGCTTATAGTCAAGCATGAACTCGAGTGCCTTCCTGAATCAGGGCCCTGAGAAGGAAGGTCCTTCCAGTCATGGCCCACCTGGATACCCAAGGAGCACACTCCTCGCTAGCTCTTTCCAAAGGCAGTTACTCAGCTCACTGCAGCAGATGATGGAGATAGCAGGAAACTAGGTCACCCCCCCCCCCAAAGACAGACACGACTTTGCCGCAGTCGGGTGGAAATGCAGGGAGCACGTTGCTGCCTCTTAGACCAATTCTGCAGCCAGGAAGACAAGCAGGTGGACTGCATTTAAGAGACCTCCAGGAAATCACAAGCTCTTGTGTATTCAGAGGAAGGGCGCTAGGACAAAGTTATCCCCGGCGCAGCTCCATGGACTTCAGAGCCGTTACACCGGTGCAGAACTTGACAGTTTCCTACACTCCCTTATTTTCTATTTTAATTCAGGTAGAGGAGCCTCTGTGAGAAGCTGCCATGGCAATTGGGCCACCTTGATTTAAAACAGAGGGGAGAAGCAGGGATACAGCTCCTCCTGCTCTCTCTGGCTTTGGGGAGCAGTGCCCATGCCCCTGTTAGCTCCTCCACTTCTTTCAATCTATATAAGCCACTGGACGCAAGAGGTTATATTGAACTGTTTCCCGCAAAGGATGCTTCGCCTTGGAACTCAATTCCCCTCTTGGTCCAGCCAAGCAGAATTGTTATCCTGCAGGGACAGGCCGAAGGATATTGCCCCATGGGCTTTTGGAAGAGGACGAGGTGTGAAAGGGAGAGGTCATTTTCCTCTTCTGGCAGATGTGACTCTAACCAAGGTGGGCCTCCCCTCTGCGGAATGCAGGGGTCTTCACACTGCCGGGGGCCCTTTGCATTAGGTATGGGGTGCTCTGAACCTGGCATCCGAGGAGGAATGAGATCAACAGCCATTAAAAAACCCAGGTGCCCATCAAGAGCAAATATTTGAGCAACAAACTGATTTACAAATATTTTTCTTGTGCCCAGGGGGTTTTTGCCAGCTGGAGTGCCCGCTGGTCCTCTCCCCGACTGCCATGGAGTAGATCAGGAAGTATCGCAGAGCTGAAGGACTCAATGCAGTTTTACCGTAACAAGGCTCATCTGACCCCAGTACCATAATTAAATGTTCCATTTATTCCCCCCACCACCCTCCACACACTCTGCAAGTATGCGGTTCCCCTGGAGCCTTCCTCATCAATGCTCATCTGCTTATTAGGAAATAATCACCCTTGTATGCACTCCAATAGAGCAGCTCTTTCAGAAAAGAAATATATTTATGCTCACATGATTCTTCTGTGTACACATTATTTCCTGCCTCGCACACTCAGCGTAATGAGAGCTACAGTCCTTTTAGAGCTGGGAATGTCTTTCCACAATGTAGTCCCCTAAGCCTCCCTCCTTGCTTCATTTCAGTCACTCCTAGAGCCCATTTCAGCAGCACGGCCTGCAAAAACCATGCTTGGCACTGACAAAGTCGGGATTTCCAAAGGAATTTAGGTCCCTTGGTTACCTAGGCTGGGATTTCTCCAATGACATAAAAGATGGAGTCACCAAAATACGTGTACATCTTGTAACCACAAAATCATAGACCTGTAACCTGGCTCCTTTCCACCACTCCCATCCTTCCAGGAGCGAGTTGTCCCCTCTCTACAAGTCTGTCTTTCAGACTGGGACTAGAGCTGGTTTGAAGGGGGTGGGGGGGAAGAGATGAATGTTTTTTTTCCCAAAAATATTCCAAACTTCTGAATATTTCAAGCAGCTCGAGCAGTGAGCCCTTCTCAGAACCCTGCCGTGTTCATGCGGTCTACGATGCACCGAGCAAACTTGTGACTGGATTTGCAACACCCCACCTTTATTGCTTATGCCTCTGACCCTGCAAAGGGAATTATACACCCGCTTGGGAGCCCTGCTGCAGTCAATCGGACTTTATGCAGTAGGTTGGCAAAGCAGGATCAGTCCTGGGCCCAGTGCCTGGCGATGTTCGCTGGATACAGCGCTTAGGCATGATCAGTACAGGCTAAACCCACATGGTAAGAGAACTCCACCTACTGACAGGAACTGAATTATGACTATTTATCTGTATTACCGTAGCACCACAGAGAAGGACCCCGTTGTGCTAGGCGCTGTACAAACACAGAACAAAAGGACAGTCCCTGTTCCAGTGGGTGGACAATCGATATATAAGTCAATAGAAGGGGGAGCACAAGGAAACAAACAATGAGGCATTACTGGGCTGTGATTTCCACACCCCAGAAGCCTAACCATTGTCAAGTTGTTTGGAGGCACCAAGGCACAGAAGAGTTCTGAAAGTGATAATGGAGCGGGGGGGCGGTGTTGGTAGATGTTTATGGGACGCTCCTCCCACGAGGGAGGGGCAAACCCACTGACCAAATTTTTCCAAGAGTAGTTGGTGATCGGTAGCATCTCAGTTTGTGGGGGGCCCACTTGAAATGCCGTAAAAGGACCTGATTTTCAGAGGGCAGGTGCTCAGCACTGTCTGAAAACCAGACCCCTTTAACGCATCTCAAGTGGATGGTACGTTACTGTGAAAGCTTTGGCTGTGTTTTCCTGAGCTCCGATTCAGAGTGGCACTATCTTCCACTGGGGATACAGAGGAAGCAAAAGTGATTCTTAAAGATCCCAACAGAATCTGTATGGAAGCAATATTTTATTAACAGGTCCTGCGAACACCCTGGGGGAACCAAATACTCGGCTTCCTTTGCTTTCATCCGACACTAATGTTTATTTTGCTATGTCTGTCATTAATCCAGAAGCAAATAATAAGCAAATATGGAACTCAAACCAGAAACAAAAAGGAATACAAGTCAATTTTCCTGCCATCATTCCATCACTCTGACAAAATGCCAGCAAATATTCGGCGGGGAGCCATCCTACAGTCGCTGGGGAGAGGAGATGTCTTTAACAGATCTTCTCCATTTATGTGGTACTTGCTGGATCTGCGTGGGCGAGATCCTTTAAAATGTGCTTTGCAGCCCTAAAGTAATGCAAGACTGAGTCGAGATGCAGCAGTTGCTAAGAGACTGCAACCAGACTAGCTTTTGGGGAATAACAGGATCATTAGGCATGTAAAATCCCTTTAAAAGCAGATAATGCGCAAGGTACCACTGCCATTGGGATAGGAGCCGCATTGGCCTGCTAAACCCAGAGTTGTGAGTTCAGTCCTTGAGGGGGCGATTTGGGGAATGGGTCCTGCTTTGAACAGGGGTTTGGACCAGATGACCTCCTGAGGTCCCTTCTAACCCTGATATTCTATGATTCTATGAATACAAACACAATAATGCCCTTAGGTCCTCCGAGTTTTTTCTACAGGGCGCAGCAAGGCGCACAAGACTGGTGCACTCCAGTGCAAGGGTTAGCAGAGACTGTGGGTAGGCACAAGTGAGAGTTGGGGGTGGTGGGGGGAGGGGAGAAGGATGCGCTGGGATAGAGGGTGGGTTTCAAACTCTTCTGCGATGGGTTAGGAATTCCTCGCGCATGTCTCCAGCTCTAGAGCATGGGTTTTGGTGGAGCATCATCTGCTGCAGCCAGTTTTTGGCTGGGGAAGATCAGATGAGAGATTAGACCCATCACATGGCATATGGGAGAGCTCTACAGAAGGATATTACTGCTGATAATGCAGCCAGCCAGCATGGAATCTTGTTTCCCTTCCAAACTCTATCGACACTAATATACTCTCACAAAGACCATCTCCCCCCGCCCCGCCTCCCCAATCTCAACCACATGAAAGAGCTGAGTTTTCTGTTCAGCATTAGGAGGTAATTTTTTTCAGCAGAGTAATATTTACAGAGGGAGAGTGGCGGTTGCTGAGTCCGCTCCGGCTCATGCCCGTCACCAATTCCTTAATATGAAGCAGACGGACGGTTTTGAAAAGTACAGCCAGGGGAAGTAGGAGGAAGCAGCACCAACCCGAGTTCCTCTAAATCCAAACCCTCTAACCGATCAGAGCGACACGGTCACTGGTTAAAGACCAAATAAAGTTAGATTCCCCATCCCATGGGTCAGTCATTGCAACTGTAGTAGACCAACAGGCCATAGAGAAAGAGAAAAGTTTATCCCTTCCTCGGGATATGACTGACAACTTTTCACTGGATGCTCTCTAACCGGGATCTTCTGTCTAATGCCAATCTCAGCACATAAAACCGTGAGCTTCTTTATGGGTTGGAAGGAAGAAAACTCTGAGCTTTCATCACGATCATCAAAACCAGCCTCCCCTCCCCATCCAAAGCCCAGCACAGAAATCTAGGGACACGCTGTAGATCAAATCTCTAGTTCATCACGTTTATTCCCACAGCATCTATTAACCCATCGGGAGGTAAATAAATCAACAGTTTGATATGTATTAAGTATGAAGTAGAGTTTGCCTCATAAAAAGGTTTGATAGGGAGATTGCTATCTGGCTTTCCAAGGCCTTGTAGTAGAAATGGAAGAGCCATCCCTTAGGCCTGGAACAGGGTTTGAACCTAAAACGTTCAGTGCTAGAAGCGTGGCCCCCTACTGCTTGAGCTAAAGGAATACCTCCACTAGCTTGCAACTACAGTAGGCTGTTATCCCCTTCAGCAGACCAGCCACTAGAGGGAGACAAAGGCCAACACTTTCTTAATGTGTGTTAGACATTGGATAAATGGCTGCACTGAATGGTGTCATTCTTCCCTCCAGGTCAATACTGAACCAATATCCCAGCCTGGCCATAGAGGTCATTGTGCTGTGTCATTCAGAAGAGACTGAAATCCTGACCATTCACGGTCATGAAAAATGTCATAGTGCTGAAAAAATAAATGGTATTCTGGCCAAACTCCCTCTCAAGTAATTGCATTCTGCTTTCCTAAATCCTCGCTAGTTTCACAGAGGTATTGTGTTCTTTACTTCCTACCCCATAGTGTTGTGCTGTTAAACACAATGTTCCACCCCAGAGGTGGATGCATTTCCACTGTGGTGAAGTAATACCTGTACATCCCCTACCTCTCCCCCCCCCCCCCCGAGATGATGTGGAAAGGGCGTTCAGATCCTCAGTTCTCAAGGTGTTACAGAAGTGTGAAGTACCAAGGTAAAATTCTGTGTGAGCCTCTGGGTTTCCTTTAGTTAATAGTGGTTATGGTAGCATAACTTCTGGCAGCCTGCTGGACTGAAAATCAATTATTTCACCCTGCTGCCTTCATGCAACAGCTGGAGATGTTCTCGGAAACTCCATGCCTCCCGATTCAATTAACATATCAGCATCCTACACCTCATCACTCTCAGAGTTCTTATTTATAGCACATGTGGGGCCAAATCTCACCCTCTGATGCATGTAAGGAATTGCCATTGACTTAACACAGCCACATATATACACCAGAAGATTTTTTGGTCCCCAACTCCACTTCTCGATGCTTGTCTCATTCGTCACTAAAGCAAAATGCTCTTCTTACAAGTCCTTTCCCCCCAGTAATGATTAGTCATCAAACCAGACTATAATCAATCACAAGGACATTGTCAACTTACACGCCATGATTTTAAAACCTTTACCTCCAACCCCACAATTCGCTAGTTAGAGTCACAGTGGGAACACATCACTACAGGCTATTTCCTTATTGAATTCAGTCCCTCACCCACCACTACGATGTATGCACTTACTGTGTTGAAACTGGATGACTGCGAACACCAAATTTGTTTTGCAAGAAAGAAAAATTGCATGGAATTTTGCAAACGAATTCAGAAAAGAACACTTTGCAATTCTGGAGCACCTTTCATCTGAGGATTTTGGAGCACCAAGCAAACATTAACAAAGCCTAAAACCACTCCCAATGAAGCCAAGAGGAATCATTTGACACAAGGGGAAAATGGAGGCATGGATAAGTTAAGTGACTTGCCCAAGTAACTATGAGTCAGTGGCAGAGCCAGGAATAGGATGGACAAATTATTGGGTTCAACACAGGAGGAAGTGGATGAAATTCTGTGATCTGTGATATACAGTTCATACTAAAATGGTCTAATTGTCCCTTCTGGCCTTTGTATCTATGAGTTCTGACTTCCAAACCACTGCTCCCACCACTAGACCACACAGGCAAGAAACCAAATACGGGACCTCCACATTTATACTCTGTTCCTTCCTACTGTCAGAGTGATCAGAAGTTCTTTGACTTCCAAACTGTGTTAAGTTCTGAGACTGAAAATATACGACCAAATTCTATTTTATGGCCTTTTTTAAACCAAAGAGTCATCTGAAAACAAACCCTCTCCTAGCTCTCAATATAACTGTGTAGGCCATTTTCTATATGTGTTGTACAAGGTGAAAACTATTGAGGGACAGGTCCCCACAGATGTTAAACATGTAACTTCAGCTGGCTTGTGAAATACTGGCTTCATGCGCTGGCCTCTGACTATGCATTCAAAGGCCACATGGTAACCACAGCCATTACCAATCCATCTGGCTGAAGGCTTAAACAAGCGAAATTACAAGGATGTATTTGCTGCTGGCAGTACAGCTGAGACCTATACAAGGGGCTGTGCCAGGGGGAGTCAAACTTTATCTTATTGCTCCTTTTTACTTTGCACCATAATCGTCAATGAACTCAAGTTCATTTTTGCTTTGCTCTGTGTCACAGGGCATCACAAAACCCCCAAACCTCAAAACCATCACCACCAGGATTCTCTCCTATATTTTAAGCGGGGTATCTGGACGTGGTGGCTTATATTTGTCAACACTGGTTTATTATTGTAGGGTTGCCTCTGAGTGCTGTGCTGTACAGCCTGGTTTGTTATTGTAGGGTTGCCTCTGAATAGTGAGATTGTGGCACTGACTTTTATTTTTTTTTTTAAATAATCATCACAGAAGCATTTGCTTTGAGGGAACTTAATGGACTTTGCAAACTAATAAGAAACTAAGTTTTTTTGCACTTAAAGAGACGTCAACTTGAAACACAAAAAAAAAACAAAAAAAAAAATCACAATCCCCTCTGAAAAACTTTGACCTAAATATTTAGACCTTAAATTACGCTAAACAAATGAGATCAGAAAAATCTCTCTTTTGGCCAGTTTGTTTACTCTGCATTTGCCAGCATTTTATAGCCAGCTTCACTCCTTCGCGGGGACAAGCTGGGCTCCCTGTCCCAGCACCAAGGCATTATTCGCCTGCACCTTGGGGGGTGAACTCCCTTTCCCAGGCACCAGGAGAGGGTATCTCCAAAGAACAGCAGCTGCAAAACTAACACTGAAGAGGCAAAAGGAAGATGCACTGGGGGCGGGGGGGGGGGGGGTGTCAGGAGTATGCTCAATGAGATCGCTCTTCAGCCTGCCCTAAAGACCCTTCTAAACATCAGCAGGGGAGCAGTAATCCCTCAGGAAATTAGTCAATTAAAAATAATATTGAAGTTGATTGTCCCTTTAATAATAAGGCTCTTACAACACCTTCTCCCTCTGCATCTCCTCTGTCCGTGAAACTCAAATTCCGAGGACTGTATTTAATCGTTCCCATACCACCCAGCAGATACCATGGCACTTGTTCAGAAGTAAGAGCACACAGCTGGCTCCGAGACAGCTGCTGCAGATGCTGCTCCCTTTATTCACTCAGTCGAGAGCCTTCAGACAAAAGGCCCCACTGTATTTCAATGCAAAGTAGCCTGGTCACCCAGCTCCGGAAATGTTGCAATAAACCAGAGCAGGGATTGATCCTGAGGGGTGCCAAGCACCTGAATTCCAAGAGGGTTGCCCTGCGAGTTACAGACACTCAGCTCCAGACCCTGGAAAGCTTTCACTTTGCGTGGGTAGGACCCTGGCCACCATGGCAGCAAGCGTGGATTCACACATGATCACCATGGCTGAATTTAGGACACTGGAGGACAGCTCCCAACTAGGAGGCACAGCGGGGCGGTCTCCCACGCTGACCCTTGTCATCCAGGGGTGTCACCACGCCTGTCCAGGGCAACACTAACGGCAAAGCCGTGCGCTGCGCGCTGTCAGACACTGCCATGAAGAACGCTCTGGAGATGGTGCTGAAGAGAACAAGAGCAGAGAGAGAACTCTGGGGTCCCAGCAACTCAGCGAATCCTCCACCTTGTTCCACCTGTCAACACACCAAGGGGTCTCACGGAACATGCACGGGGATCAGCAGCTCGGCCTAACTCTGGCTGGATGCTGACTCCGTGCATGGACCCGAGCAAGTCACAAAAGGCCCTAAGCATATTCGGCATTTAATTCCCACTGAAGCCAATGGGCGTTCGGCACTGAACTGGCTTTGGTGCCTCTCAAAGCCCCACCAGAGTCTATCCGCATCTTTAGGCGTCTAAACACCTTTGACAATGGGCCTAATTTTTCCAGAGTTGCTGAGCACCCACCACACCAGTTAAAGCCTGAGAGAGCTTTGGGGGGGTGGGGGGAGAAATCAGGACATTTAAACCAAGCTTCCTAATCTGTCTCACCGTTCGCTCCCGCTGGGATAACAAAAATGGCTACCTCTTTGGGGTGCTGCAGAAATGAGCTAGGCCAGGGATTCTCAAACTGGGGGTCAGGACCTCTGAGGGGATAGCGAGGTTATTACTAGGGGGGTCATGAGCGGTCAGCCTCCATCCAAAACCCCGCTTTGCCTCCAGCATTTATAATGGTGTTAAATATATTTGAAGTGTTTTTAATTTATAAGAGGGGGGTCGCACTCAGAAGCTTGCTGTGTGAAAGGGGTCACCAGTACAAAAGTCTGAGAACAACTGGGCTAGGCTGTGGGTGTCCTGTGCTTTACAGGTGTCTTGCTATTAGGGCTGGCTCAGCACCCCCCCCCCAAAGGACATGACCCTACATGGTATTTCATACGCTGATTTGGGGATTCTCCCAAACCGGACAGGCCACACGGAGGGGAGAAAACAAAGTGGCATTAAAAAAAACAAAAAAAACCCACGACCACCCACGCAAAAATATCTCAGAGCTGACAATTTACAGCCAGGGTTTGTGCAGTCCCCCAATGCCGGACGATTGGATTCTCTACCCTGCAATACCGAGATCAGATACAACTGTGATGTCAGCCCCCAAATCCCAGGCCTTGCTGTGTCGGCATTTGGGTTGGGCCCTGCTATACAAAGAGGAGATTAGGATTTAAAGCAAACAGGGGCGCTGGGAGGGGGAGGGGCGCTTTACAATAATGTTGCTATGCTTAACAACAATCCTTTCACAGGGTGCGTTGGGGATTTGTTTTTTGTCCCGAGCCCGTTGGCTCTGTGGCAGGAGAGTATTCGCCTCCGTAAGCGTCCCTTTGTTTAATTTCACGCCACCAGACAGCAGGCGGGTTGTGGGGACACGTGATGGTGCAGGCCATGTTCCTCGTAAGCACCATGAATGGGCATCTTACATGAAGGATCTATCATTCAGGTCTCAGGCACTGACCCAACTACCCGCTTTCCTTAATGCCAATTTGGATTGTAAAGCACTTACGTAGATTATTATTTATGGAAGCGCTTAGGGACCAGGCGAGACGGGGACCTCATGGTGCTAGGTGCTGTACTAACAAAGAGATCATCCCGGCCCCCAAAGAGTTTACAATCGAAACAGACAAAACAGATAGTGGGTATGGTAGAGAGCTAAAGCACACAAGCAAAGTGATGGTTTGCAAACAGCATGTTGGTACCACAATTTGGGAGAGGTTTTTTGGTTGTTTTCTACAAAGCAATCAAAACAATAAAAAAAGATAGAAGTAAACATCACTCTTAGCGTTCACTCAATAATCACTGAAACATACCCACCTCTGAGGAGGAATATAGCACTATTAACAGCTCACTGTAACAGCACACAACAGTTTAGGAAGGAAACAGATGAACATTAAATTCACCGATCCCTTTGGAACCACAGAAAATTAACATACAATATACCTTACAAATTGCTTATATAACAAATGCAACTTCCCGACAAAAAGCTTTTGGTTTCATTATCATATTTTTCCCAGCAGCCAGGTCTGTGGGCGCAGGTGTTTAGACCTGGGTTTTGTCCAAAATAAGCTGATTTTGTGATTCGATGAGAACTAGTAATAACTGCAGAGGAGTGAGGGAAATGAGACAAAATGTCAGACATTCTCATCTAGTCTATGTAGATCCTTATATCGTGCTCATCACTGCAGTTACATGTTCCTTGGTCTAGTTGTCGCCAATCAGCTCATAAGGATTGTGTAGCTGCATCACTGAACAGAGCATCGTATTTTATTACAAAAACAACAAACTAGGAATTTTGACTTAACTTCTCTGAACGAGGTCAAGTAGCAGACTAGATCGTATTGAGAAGGGATGGGGCTGACCTCACTGGAGTGGAGAGGGCCTGGTTGGTGCTAGCGAGCAACTGCAAATCCTGTTTATTTGCTCGGAGGGCTTTGCGTTGTTGGAAGCAATCTTATTTAAAGTTGGTTATATGGGCAAAGAAATGCTTTTATGA
The DNA here is from genome assembly GCF_009764565.3 of Dermochelys coriacea. Classification (NCBI taxonomy): domain Eukaryota; kingdom Metazoa; phylum Chordata; order Testudines; family Dermochelyidae; genus Dermochelys; species Dermochelys coriacea. Next base: position 15,898,652 of record NC_050085.1, on the reverse strand, counting down.
AGAGCTAAATTCGACTACATGAGCAATCTGCAGCTTTCTGTAGAACAACCCCTTGATGGTCTATCAAGGATATGAAGTTACAGTCATACCATCATCACTGGTTGACCATGCCCTGAATGTAGCAATTACAGGAGCTGGATCCCCCCAGGATCTCCCTCATTTCAACCCTTAGAGTGCCATTACTGTGATACAATGAGACTGCCTGACTGCCAAACCACACTGGTGGGACAGGGAAGATTGTGTGTGTGTGTGTGTGTGTGCGCGCACATGGGTGGAGAGCTTGCAGAGATGTTTAAGAGAGTCAGACCCATTCTGTGGATAAATGCATGCAGGGGAGTTCATCGCACCTTCGCCAGCAATCGCAGAGAGAGATTTTGTCCCTCCACCCCACTCACCGGATTGGTTCGGGTTTCAAGTGGTAATTGAGGGCGGAGACAATTACGCTTTCAGGGAGAGGCGGCTTCCCGGCGGCTCTCTGGACGTCTAGGTGAGCAGAGTTGCAAAGGGCATGGACGCCGGTGTCCGTTCGGCTGGAGATGTAGAACTTGATGGGAGTGACGGGTCTGAGATTCTGTGCCGCCCGCTGCAATCCAAGAAAAGGGACAGTGAGCAAGGGATTCGCAAGGAGGCATTAGGACACAACGCTGTGTTCTTTGGCTCTCCCATGTGCCTTCTCCTGAACCATGGCAATCAACGGGAGCAGAAGTAGAGCATGGTTATAGGCCTGGTCCCACTGATCTGACCTTTGCTCTGGTAGAGCATCAATCGTACACATTTAATGCGAGCACGTGCAGCAAACGAAACTTCCTACATCTGTTCACCTGCTTCTTCCTTTGAAACTTCTTTTATATAGTAACACACCAGAGGAAAGAGAACTCCCCACTCCAAGCCCCCAACACATTCACCATGATTCATGCTAAATACTGGCCTCCCGATCATTTGAGCAGGAAACGAAACTAGCCAGCTCCGTCACTGGCAAATATTTAATAATGTTTTCCCAGTTCTCATCAAGGGATCCGTTCTGCAAGGGGCAGGGGTCCATCAGCTTCCAAGGACAATCAACAGGAGTCCAATTCAGAGGCCTCAGCGCCTTGTGGAAAGCAGACCAGTGGGTGCTTTTGTTTCTTTGAGGCCAACAACAACAAAATACCCAATTTTCAAACCTGATGGGGTGATTTTGGGGCCCAGTTTGAGACACGATAAAGGGGCCCGATTTTCAGACAGTGCGGAGTGTTTGCCCTCTGAGAATCAGGCTCCTTTAAAAGACATCTTAGGCTGGACACCCAAAATGGAGGCACTCAAAATCCCTAGTCACCGCTGTAGATGCAGGTCGTTGCTTTTCATACAATTGTCATCAGGGAAGAAGGTATCACAAACAACAGATGTTAGTCACAATGCTTAATGCACGACTGGAAGGTGCCCAGACACTGTGGTGACGAGGATGGTATAAAAACCTAAATAGAACAGAAGAGTAGGTTGGCTGGTTGTTTTGTAAAGTTTGGTCCTGCTTTGAGCAGGGGGTTGGACTAGATGACCTCCTGAGGTCCCTTCCAACCCGGATATTCTATGATTCTCAGGTGACTTCCCCTTTAGGGTGACCCAGATTCTAAATCCAATCTTCCACCAAGATATGGCTGTCCCAGATTTTCCCTAGCCCTGGTCACTCTTCCCACCGTGCCATACGGAGTGTGATTGGCTGAGCAGAGATGGCATTTAGCAGAGTGGCAAATCCATTCCTACCCCTTCTCAGTGACCCTTAAAATGCAAACCGTTGTCTTGTCTCCATTTGTAAGTCACAGCTTAGCCATGACAGCCAGTTGACTCGCTCAGCGTTTAAATGCAACCCAGCAGCTTATCCTGTGATGAGCGAGTAACTGCATTTCCAGCAGTTTCTCATTTGTGGACCCCTAAAAAAAGTTCAAATGGAGGTGCTGACCCCTTTGGAAATCTTGAGGCATAGACTGTGGACCCTCAGGGGTCTGCAGACCAGAGGGTGAAAACCACTGGTTGCCCTAGGCCTCCTTACAATGCTATTGACTTTAGCCTGACTCTGTGCACAAATTCCTAAAAGATTATGGAAGCAATTCACACAAGAGACATCAGCAGCACCTAGGGACCGATCCAGCACCATTGCAGTTTTGCCACCAGCCTTTAGCAGGTGCAGGGTTCACCCTTTCATTTTCAGTGCAGGCCCTAGCTGAATAAAATATCTCAAGCCAAAGATTCCTCCCACCCATAAAGGGAACAATAGGCTTCCATCAATTACTAAAATCAGAGGAGGGGCCAGCAGATCAGACTAACAGTAACACAGCACCTAGCTCATGCATTTCATTAGTCTCAGAAATAAATGCTAACACCCCAAGGATCCAGGCACTTCCCCATTAATACGCACGTGTAGCGTTGGAGCCGATGAATAAGTGCAGGGATACTAGTGACGGGATAAACCATACGGACTCAAGTCACACCCTTCTCTTCATTGGTTACATATGTGACTAGAACACAGAATTGGGCTGCTCCTGTTTAAATATACTGCCTTTCTTTCCTAGCGAAAGTCATCTTAGCATTGATGCGATGTCTTGCTAACGCTATTGGGACGTTAGTCACAGCAAGACTAAAATTAAAATGACTATGGACAATATATTATTTAGAGAGAGAGAGAGAGGATTGTATTTTACTAGAGCCACCATTGTGCCCTTGAATCACACTGCAGCTGTGAAGTGAGAATTTTTTCTGAGGGGGCAGAGGATGGACAGTTAAAAATTACACCAAATAATACTAAAAATCACCATTTTTAAACCAAGGGTGGTGGAAGTAATTTAATATCTGCATGGTTCTGCACTATGGCACAGCTTCCACAGTGAATTAAACACCTTTTGAAAGGGATTTCAGTTCCCATTCCCCACCGCTCCCCTCCACAACAGCTGGGTCCCCCCCCCCCGCTTTCCTCCTTTGCCCCATAACAAAGGGCTGGAAAAAAACAAACAGGTGCGATATCATAGCCCCCCTGCTGGGAAAGTAAAGAAAAACCCTGCTAAATGAGTCATTGATGTGGTGTCCTCTAATTAAGAGGCTCCATTGCAGATAATTAGGAATGTGTGTGTGTTTGCGCGCACGCTAGGATGAATTACGTTCTCTTAAAAACCCTAATGAAGACAGGGCAGGTTTTATTTTAACACCTTAGTGAGTAGGAGCCTAGGGTTCACCAGGACTGACTTTACACATTTTAAAACACAACTTGTCCCATCTATGCTCGAGTTTTCAAAAACACGTTCGCTATCTCGTTGTGCAAATACACCTTTCAGCCTCATGTTCACAGGCCCCTAGAGAGAGACTAAGGCAGTTAGCTTGGGGGGGGGGGGGGGGGAAGACATGGATGGAGGGGGAGGGAGAGAGAGATCAGAAAGATGGGCTGAAAAAGAAATAAAGGAGAAAACCAGATTAATGGCTAGCAATTGGCTCACTCCCCTCCCCCCTGAGGAGACCAAGCAGTGATCTTTATTAGATTTCAATTTGGTACCGAGAGTCAATAAAGTTTTAGCCGCTCACTCGGAAATGCCTTCCAGGCTCCTGCTATTTTAGCAGAGAGGATTCTGGGCTCTTAGAAACATGCTGTTATGCAGCATGGGGAGGAGTGCAAACATGTAACTGAGCTGCAGGGGGAAGGCCTGGGAACCAGAACACACCAGAGCCTTTTCCTCTCCCTAGTCCTTCTCTTTGGAGCTCACATGTGGTTACAATTAACAGCGAAAATCTTTATTTATTACCCTTTAGCAGAGAGGAGCAGACAGAAATTAAACAGTTTTCTTTAGCAGACCTTGACATGTGGCCCAGCGACTTATGGTAAAGCTGAAGCTGCATTTAGAGAGCAAACTTGCAGGAAGACGTGTTTGGATTTAGCAGATTTCATCAGGCATACAAGAAGTGCAATGAATTCACACTTGGGGAGCCAGGCTAGAGCATGGGAAACACCCTGCGTGGCTTGGTATGGATTTGCATCTGCTTGGGCTCAGGGGGATCCCCACGCCCAGCCCATCCCTTCTCTAGCCCCTTTCAAACCAGTGTCTGAACGGCACTGGAAGGTACTGCAGTGAGAACCAGGCGCTGAGGTTTGGATCTTACCCCTCGGCCTGGGAGGTGCTCTCTCTTTTTGGAGAATAGACTGGAAAAGAAGAGTGGACTGTGGATCCCAGCAGGGCTGGCTGACTGGTGCGTGGGGAACAATGAACCCACAGAGACACAGAACTGGACGACGGGGACAAAAAAAAGCTATTTTCACAGCTGCCTCCATCCAGCAGGCATCCTTCCCATGCAGAACTCTCTGGAGAGGAAACTGAAGGATCTATGTGCTGAACATTCAAGGAATAACCAACAACAAAACCAGAGCTATTAAAAGCTATTTTCCCTCCAGCCCAGCGGCCACGTGGTCTTGTAATATCTATTAAAGTGACTCCTGCACCAGATTCCTTTTTAATAGCTCAGTGAAAGCAAGTCCTAATTAATCTCCCCAATGCAGAGCATTGCTGAACTGCTGACCCCAGTTGCGAGCAACTCACAAAATGACCCCTTCGCTTATGAGCGTGTCCCATAATTGGACCATCCAGATGTCCTTTGAGCCTATATGCAGCTGGTGGTTTGTTTCCCCCTGATTTCCACAACGCTAATCTGCTAATATCACCTGCACTGAATTATGAAAGATGCATTATTTACTCTTTAGTAATTTCAGGTAAAAGCCTGATAAAAACACTTTGGACCCGCACAGTGCTTTACATCAGAGGAACTCACCCCAGCATTACTGATATTAATTAAGCCTCCCAAATACCTCCCCTGGGCATGATCTCAGAGATCCAAATGAGGAAATTGAGGCAGAAGGATTAAACGACTTGCCCAAGGTCACCCAGTAAGTGGCTGGTACAGCTGGGACTGGAGTCTAGAATTGAGGAGTCTCCCCTCAGTGGTGCTGTTTTCACACCAGTGTAACTTTGCTGAATTGAATGGACTTACTCCTGATCACTCCAGTGCAAGTAAGAGGAGGATCAGGCCTTGGAAGTCCCCAGGGGCTGGTTCTTAGCCCATACTGCATCCAGGCATCCTCACCTTAGCAGTTGTTCATTTCTGAGTGCTCCGCCATTTGATGGCTTGGCACAGGCCGGAGGTGCCTCATTTACCTAAATCCAGTCAATTTTCTATTTGACTTTACTTTCCGGTGTGCGTTCTCTCTCCAGCCAACGGTATTCCTTGAGCTGGGATACACATCAAGGATTTCACTTTACCCTGAATTCCTGCTTACGCTGTGATGCATGAAAAGAACCACTTTCAGTTAGCTGGGCTGTTCTAACAGGTCATTTGCTAAGCGCTTCCACGTTTAGAACCGCACGAAAATGTCCACTCTTAAGTGCCAGAATTATATGGAACCACATTCCATATTGCTATTATTCTTCAGGGGTCCATCCTCCCCTCAGTCCACACACCTGCAAACCGCAAGGATCCCATCAACTTCCATGGGAACTGGGTTCGGTCTCATATTAAAAGCTCTGGCACAAGGGCCAGAAGCCAAGGCTGAGCTGAGAGATTTGCAGAGGGAGGTGGTGGGAATAAAATCCTAGTCTGTTGGGTGGCAGAGAGAGGGGTGAATCTATGGAACCTTCCCTATAAATACTTTAAAAAACAAAAACAAACAACGAACCTTGCACCATTCAGTGCAATCTGGTGCCTTGGAAATTTAAGAAATTCTGAAATTTCCCAACCCAACTCCCATTCAAACCAATGGAACTGACTTCAGTGGGAGCTGGGCCCTTAAAGTATCCTGAAGGGACAGGAAACAACAGGAATCCCTGGTAGATTCAGCAGGATCCAGAGAAGAAGGACAGAGTCTTGCAGAGCCAGGGAAATCTCTGCTTCTGTTTGAACATTGCCTGCAGAAGAGGAGACAGAGAGACATCGCCTGCAGTGCTGCATCCTAAAGAAAGGCCTGATTTTCAGCTCTCTGACCCCGGTTCAATTGCCCTTTAAAGGTTAAAACAGACCATGAGGGTGTGTCTACACAGCCCAGGGAAGCAAGCACTCCCAGCCTGTCTTCAGAGACTCGGGCTAGCACGACACAGCTTTAAAGTTGGGGCTTGGGCTAGAGCTCACACTCTGAAGCCTTCAGGGGAGGGTGGCAGTCTATGTACTTGGGGATGGGAGGGGCTAACTGGTTACAGACACAAAGAAGGGGGCCCACTCAATAAGTTTGAGAACCACTGAACTAAGGGAAGCAGTTAGAAAAACTCCATGGTAAGCTTGTTACATGAGGTTTCACCTCTAACCCTGACATCAGAAGTCACCTAACCATGATACATGCCTAACTGTGATGCTGTATGTACTGAACATCAGCCTCGACAGTGCAACTCTCCTGATTCCAGTGACGTTACATTGGGGTAAGTCCTGCAAAAACAACACTGAGCACCTCCCGTGCAGGCCCCTTCAGCGCTTTGCAAACTAATGACATCCATGTGAGATCGGAGAATAGCATTCACCCCATGGGGAACATGCTGATGGTGAAGTAACCTGCCCAAAGCCAGACAGAGAATGAATAGCAGTACCCTGAGAAGAATCTGAGCTTCCTGAATCTTGCTCTGTGCTCTAACCACTGGACAATGCTTCCTTTCTGACTGTGCCAGGTTAGAGAGAAGGGAAATGGATGCTTTCAAATGGGTTTTAAAGTTCAAAAGAGAAGTACAAGGGCAAACTGCAGGTGGAAACGAATTCCATCCATACGGCACCAGATGTGCAATATAGGCAATATGTGCTGTGCTGGCTAACGGCCACCTCCTAAAGTATCAGAGTACATTTTAAAATTAAGGGGCCTGATCCTCTTCTGGTATCTATCAGCATAGCCTCATAGACTTAGACAATGCGACACCGATTCACACCAGCTGAGGATCTGGCCCGGTACTTAGTATGATGGATGCAAGTTCTTGTGGCAACAAGGAGAATACAGTAGAGACATTCACTAGGCCTGGAAGAATGGGTCTAAAAGCCCGTCACCCACATCACTGGAAGAGCAATCCAACTCAAACAGGGACAACAGATGACTCATTCCTGTGTCTACCTTCTTTTCTTTGGAGTTTGTTCTGAAACAGCCTCACGCAGTCTTGGGCTGCTCTGTTCCCCGCCCTCCCTTGCATGGGAAATAGTATCTGGATATAGCACAAAGCTGCTGGCCAAAGCAGAGCTTTGTGCAGGAAGATTTGTTCTGGGCAGTGTTCATCAGCACGATGGGAAACAGCACACTCAGGAGATGATTCAAACCAAACAGCAAGCACCACAGTGCATATAAGTCCAGGGAGAAAAATACAATGAAGCAAAAAACAACAGCTCAGGGTTTGGGGCTCTGTTTTCTTGGGGGTGTATAAATTGGATTTGCATTTATTGCATTTTAGAGGAGATCAAACTGGGTGCAGTTTACTAGCTGTAACGCTAAATGGGCTTAATCCTGCAAATCCTAACAGTGCTTTCTTATGCAAGTAATCTCACTGAAGTCCAGGTGCCCACTTGCATGAGTAACAGCTACTCATTTGAGTATGGGGATTAAAGGCTCAGGCTCGACACTGGAGGTTTGTCCCTCTAAACTGCACTTACAGTGGGGTTACCTGTGTGTAAGGGCTACAGGATCAGGTCCTATATATCTTGTCAATATTAATAAAGAAACAACAAAAGACATGGCCAAGCCACAGTGTTCAGATCTAGATCCAAACTCTAGAGAAGTCAGGGGGTGGGGGGGATGTTTAGATCTGGGTTCTTGGTTTGCACCCATCCCTAGAAATGATACGAGTTTTTAAGGGTTGCAGGCTAAATAAATATTCACCAAGAAAGAAAGTTTTAATCTCCTGGGGGGAAAAAAGCCAAACGTATTAAATCATCATCTATCTCTGTATGCTTAGTCTGAAAAATTGATACATCTCTCTGTTTCATGCAGGTGATCTCTGAACACTAACAAATCTGTGGCTACAGGATTGTCACTATGGTGAATGCCATGACCACTTGTGAACTTCATGGTGACAGCGGGGATAGAATCAAAACCTCCTGCTCCAAAGGACCCGTCCCCAGCTACTTGAGCTAAAGGAGAATCTCGTTTAGCAGTACAGGATCTACGGCACTGAGTTAAGCAGTTCTGATTCCATCCAGGAGAGGGCAGTCGTAAACATGTTGACATTGACATGTCTACATGGTGCTCTCTAGAAGAGCACTTCTCCACCATCCAGCCCCGAAGGAGTCTAAGGCACAGTTTGGCAACCTAGACCACCTACGTGCACACTGTAGGCTCTAAGATAGCTCTCCCAATAAAATGGGGCAATTTTAGCTGGAGCTGCAGATGTTAGAATGTCCCCCAGCTTGTGAGATTTTTCCCAGACCTCCCCCAGGTCTATCAAGAGCTACAGCCATCCTCCGCAAAAGCTCCAGATGAGTCTTAGAATCATCCCAAGGTGGAGAAATAGGTTCTGCCACAATTGCCTCTCTGGAGAGGAGGAAGAGGATGCTAACGGAACCAGGGGCTGGTCTAGTTCCTTCTCCTCTTGCAGCTGCTCATGGAAGGTACCACCACGACGGTGCTTGTGGTGACAATTCTCCAGCTGAGATGGTGCAGGGATGCTCTTGCTTGGGGCGGGAAGGGGAGATGACCCCAAGGTTCCAAAAGGGCCTGAGGTACAGCCCTGGACTCAGCTATGCCTAGCCCAAAGGCCCCTCCTGTAGGCTTCCTGCTGGGGTGGAATCCAGGGCGGGCAGGTGACCTCTCTCTCCTGATGGGGTTGGGGTACGTAGGAACCCACTTCAGAGACTAGGCAATGCTGTACCCATCAGTGCTGGAGAAGGAGGCTCAAACTCTGAAGAAAGAGCAGCCAAGGATATGACATATGGCTTCCCTTTAGACAGCAGTGGCCTCACTGGTACCCTAACAGCCACATCCGGTGGAGCTGCTCAGAGCGGAGGTGAAGGTGCCGGAGGAGGTGTCTTGAGCACCGGTGCCAGGCAAGTCTCTAGACATGCTGGTGACGGTGGCTCCAGGAGGTTCAATAACTCTCTCTGCCTCCAGAGGCTCAGGAGGAGCCAGTCCCAGGAAGATGCTCTGCGGCGCAAGGAGATGCTGATGAAGGTGCTTCAGGAGCCAGTCTCAACAGGCCCGCTCTGGGTTCTGGAGTCAACAAACCCCTTGCTTAGAGGTGAGCTCTGGGGGCTGCTTCCTTTCTGAACGTGCTCCCAAGTCTCTGGAAGAGCTCACCCTCCTCGAGTCTTTTGATGATGCCTCTTTGTTGGTAGCGATGATGCTTATCTGCCTCTTTGTCCCAGTAGCACCAGAGGTGCCATGCTGACTGACGCCAAGGGGTTCGGTACCCACAGAGAGACAGAAGGCTCAAATGGAGGCCAAGGTGCTGATTCCATCAGCAGATAATTTAAGCTGGTTACTCTGCCTTTTTTTGAACAGGGGTTAAAGTCCTAACAAATGCCACACTCGTCGCTCACATGAGCCCCTCACAAGCACTTAAGGCGGCTGGGGTGAGGGTTATTATTAGGCTAAGCCTTGCCACAAGAGCGGCAGGCCTCAAAACCTGGAGAGCGCAGCACATCTCCGCTACCAATCCCCAAGCTGGGTGTCAGAACCACACAAAACAAGTTTTCCCCCCTAACAAACAAACTAGCTACTAAAAGGACACTCACAATACCCGGGTACTAGATACAGGTATAGAGAAAAGCCTTGCAGAAGCAAGGACAGGGAGCTCCAACAACCACCACAGGCAGAAGCACTGAAGGAGACCTGGGGTGGCTCAGCCCTTTATGCCTGCACCATGTGCATGAGACAGAAAAGGCCACTTGGGCCACCCTGACCGGTGCTGCTAAGGGTAAAATCTCTCCGATAACTGTGCACTGGAACGCACCAACACCTACAGTGGAATGGACATGTGCAATCGCTCGAAGAACAAGTCTTTCGGAGTTCAAGGTTGCAAGAAGGTGAAGCAAAGGGGACAAATTCCTACAGACTCCAGAAGTTTTCCATTAATGTTCCTTTAAGACATCCCATGTGGTTCTCATAAATGCAACCCGACTCAGCAGTGCCCGACATCAATCCAACCACATGAAAGGACCGAGCATATCCACGAATTGGCCAGTGTGCAGCTGAGGAGATCAAAATGCCGATGCCATGAAATGACAATAACAAATATGTTGATCTAACTTTTTCTCCCCCTTCCTTTTTTTTTTTTTTTTTTTTTTTTTTTTTAATTGCCCATTCTACCCATTTGCTTGTTAAAACAAAAAGCTGCTCACTCAAATATTGCAAAACAACTGCTGAGCTCATCCAAAGCCCCAAGCATGGGACAGGGAGGGAAAGCAGTGCTATACTGTGCAGAGGACGGGTAAACGGGATACACAGCCTTTTGGACTCTGTCTTTCAAGCGCCATGTAACATTTACGCAGCATTCCAGTTACAGTCTCTGGAGATGGGTGGGTGCTTTATAAATCAATAAGCAATGCGAATAAATGTTGCTGAGATCCTCAATTAGAGTTATGATTCTTAGCCGCTAAGCAGGACTTTCCCTCCATAAATCTCAGAGCTCTTGGCCAAAGGATGTGAGAAACATTATCCTCATTTTGCAACCCAAGGTGCTAAGATTAGGTGACTTCTCAAGGTCGTGCAGCAGGTGGGTGGCAAAGCGGAGTATAAAACCTGAGTCTCCCAATTCCCAGACCAGTGCCCCCGCCACCAGACGGCGCTAACTCCCGCCACCAGAATTGCAGATAGCCCTCAGCTACCACAGCAGTGAGTGCCAAATGAATGCCAACACAGACCATCAAAAACAAGCATGGCAAATACACAGACGCAGAGTCTTCTAAGGAACATTGCACCAGTCAGAGTGACCGCGAGTGAAGGCATCACACCGGGCATGGTGCAATCAAGTTCCCAGATCTGTCTCAATCCTACAAATCCATGACTCTCTGGGGCAGGCCTCCAGAAAGCCCAGGTAGGATCAGGGCATGCACCCCTTTGCACGTTGATGGAAGTTCAAGAGCACAGCGTGCTGGGTTGTTTTTGTCCATTGAAACAACCTGGCTGAAAAGTTCGCTATGCTGCTTTTGGCCATGACGAACGACCGAAGGAAGGCCAGATCGTTGCACACAAACCACTTTATACTCAGCATATATGGAATACCCCTCAGCGCTCCAAGTCTGCCTGAGGAGCGTCCGGATTTGTGACTCATCTAACAATGCAGGTAGAACGCAGGTTTGACAGATCCTGAACTTTGCCTCAGCACAAAGATGGTTTAGCATCTATAAGGAAGACGCGCACTTCATGCCGTGTTCATGTTCGCCAAAGAACATCCAGTTTGCTGCAACCATTCGAACACTGCTTACAGCCGAGGTAGGTGAACTCCTCACTGCTCTCCACAGAATACCCCGCTCTGAGTTTATGGACCTTGGTCTGCTGCCATGAGATGTTCAATCCCACAGCGCGGGGGGTATCTTGGAGAGGTTGGTGGGCAAATACGTGACCTTCAAATGGTGTGTGTCCCGAGGCTAGAGATGATAAAGCAGCACCTGCTTGCTGCTGGGCTCATGATAAGTAATCAATTCCAGTGCTGAGTAATAACAAGATCACATGGGCATACAGGTTGTATATTACAAAACAGATCTCCAGCCTGAGCTGTTGTGTGTGGCACACGCAATATTATTACCTTCAGATTCAATTTTTATGGTTAGTTCTCCTCCCAAACAACCATCCACAATGCCCTTTTGCTCCCTCTGTCCTCTCTTAATTTCACACCCTTTCTACTGCTCATTATGCCTGGAACTCTCTCTGTAAAACAAGGGAACCCACTGCTCTAAAAACAATAAATAGAGGGGGGGGGAGAGAGGGAGGGGGACAAAAACCAGGGAGTGGCGGAAAGGGGAGAGGGGAGGAGAGAAGAGTAAGCAACATTTTCCCCCAAAACAGTTTTTGTCCAGTTCTTTGTGAAACTATAAACTTCATCCTAATTTCAACATTTTTAAGAAGTTGACCAGCACTAAAGTTAGTTGAACAAAAAAATATTTTTTTTGCAAAAATTTCAACCTTTTCTGCAGTTTTTTTTTTAAATTTTGTAATTGCACCAAATTTTTTAAAAAGTCAACCAGTTCCAAAAAAAACCCCACACTGCCACCAAATTCAGAACACATGCCTCAAACAGTCCGTTGAGCTATCTAACCCAAAGCACTTTTGATTTGTCTATATGCTGGAACCATCTGACTACTTCTGAGGGCATTCTGTCCCAAAAAATTAAAAATTCTGTGCACAATATTTTAAAATTATGCAAAATGTATTGATCAAATAACTGTGGAGGCTCCAGCATGGCATTGGAGAGCACAGGCCCCTGACTGCACAGAAGTGGGAGATCACTATACAGCTCCCCACTGGGGACAGACTCAGCAGTGAGGCTGCACCCAACCCTGACACAGTGCAAGAACCGGGCCTGCCCCAGAAACACCCCAGTGCCCTGCCCCTCAGTGCCAGGTACACCCAGGTGTGCGCAGGCTCAGCCTGGCAGGATCCAAGTGTGGAGGGGCTTAGTGTGAGAGGATCCAGATGTGGATTGAGAGGGTTCTGTGTGGGGCCATCTGGGTGTGGGTGGCTCAGTGAGGGATCCAGGCGAGATGGGGATCTGGATGCACAGGGGCTTGTTGGGGGGTCTGGGTGTTGGGGGTTCAATGGGGGAGGTCTGAGTGTGGGGGGATAGAGCTCGGCAGTCGGTCTGGGTGTGGGGGGGTCCCATGGGGGGGGCAGATGCTGGGGGAGTGGGGCGGCGATCCCGGTGCAGCCGGTTGGGGCTTATCGGGGTGGTCCAAGTGCAGGGGAGTGGGGCTCCTCAGGGGGGTTCTGGGTGCGGCAGGTGTGAGACTCAGCGGGAGGGTCTGAGTATGAGGGGGTCTGGATGCAGGGTGGTCGGGGGAGAAGCTCCCTGTGCAGTGATCCCTCCCTCTGCAGGTGAGGAGCAGTGGGTACAGGAAGCGGGGGAGAGGGGGAGGAATTTGCAACCCAGCCCCAGATGCCGTGCAGGGGAAGAGGAAGTCCTGTCCGCCCCAGCTCAGCCAGGACTATCAGCTGAGCCTGGCACAGGGTAGGAGCCACCAGCCGGGTCTTCCCCAGTCCCTCCCCCTGCCTACAGTGATTTATCTCTCTGCTGGCTGCCACGGGCACCCGAAACATACTGCTGGGGAAGGTCGCATGACTGCTCTTGTGGCTTCCCTTTGCTTCCCCATCAGAAAGTCATTTTTCTGTGGGGAAGCAAAGAAATCTGCAGGGAACATAAATTCTGCACATGCGCAGTGGTGCATAATTCCCATAGGAGTAATCTGACCCATCACTGAAATGCAGGTGCCTCTGACAGCTCTGTCATGGCAACTGTTTAAGAGGACATAGAAACACAGTACAACAGTTTGGCCAGAAAGCAAAGAATACTGCATGTTAGCTGAAGCTGCAAGAGTAATTTTTTTTAGGCAGGCATTACTTAACCTAGCTCAAATTTAACTCTGACATCAAGGTCTACAATTCTACCCATGCAAAATGTGAAGAGTGATCTTTTAATGGCCACAAGTCATTCTTTTCAGCGACCATAAACGTTTACCAACCCATCTTAAAAGGACAGCGCCTCCAAAAGTGCACACCACCTGACACCACGTTGGGGCCCCGATTCAGTGCTAAGGGTTCACACCGTCTATTGCACTGCACACAGTTCTATCCTGCACATACTTCCCAAACATACCCACTCCTCCAAAGAGGAAAAGCAGGGCAAGAGGTAAGACTATCCCAGAGACTAGCACACTGTCCTTAAAACCTGTAGGGATGATAAGAAAACATGCTGCTCTAAGAATACTATGCTCAGATCCTAACGTGAGGGGAGCCATCATATAGAACCTAGATTGGCTAGAATAAAACATATGGTTTAATCTCTACTCCTGGCAACCATAAACCCACCCCAGAAACATGCCAGGGGATAATCTTTCCAGAAGTAAAGCTTATGAGAACCATACATCATTTCTGTTGCTTCAGAAGTGACTATAAACAGTCATGTGAGAGTCTCATTCTGGATAGCAAGGGCTGTCCACTGCAGCACAAGGTGGCGGGATTGTAACCTCTCTGACAGCTCAAATCTCATCTCTTACATAAACAGGCATGTGTTTCACTTTAGCTTATAACTTACCCCGATTGCAAGAAGTGAATTAAGACAGCAGAGTCTCCTTTTAATTACAGCCACTCGTGGGACATGGGAATCACCAGCAGTGTTCAGAGATGTGCCGCTCAATACAGAATTGTAATTAACTTAGCATTACATTACAAAAATGCCTAGATGTGCAGAGCATTCATTCTGTAACCTGTACTAATGACCCACTTTCTACTGGCTGACATAGGAATGGGTCTTTTTTCACTGCTACTGCACAGTTAGGGCCCAATCCTGTTAACAACTGATACAGAGAGAAGTCCTGACCACCTTGGGAGGTCTCCTGGAAGTTAATGGAACAACTCAGGCATTACTCACGGTGTTTGTAGGATTGAACCCATATGCAGTGTATTAAAAGGGATGCTTTCAGATTAGAAATCATTTAAAAACCCCACCAGGTTTCTTTATATGTGTTAATATATAATATGCATTAAAACTGGAAAGAACTTTTAACGGCAAATTTCCTTCTTAAATTTTTGCATTTCTTGTCATCTTGACAATGAAAATGAACTAGTCAATTTCACTTTTGTTTACATGCAGCATTGCTGTAGCTGTATTAATCCCAGGATATTAGAGAGACCAGGTGGGTGAGGTAACATCTTTTATTAGACTAACATCTGTTGATGCGAGAGAGAAGCTGCTGCATTTACACAGCAAAGAACTCTATGTAAGCTTGAAAGTTTCTCTCTTTCACTCACAGAAGTTGGGCCAGTAAGAGATTACCTCTCCCTCCTTGTCTCACTTTTGTTTACAGTTACTAGTCAATTTCACCTTTGGGTGTCACACACTAACACAATGATGTAAGGTTTGGATTGCAGTTCTGCAGGGGAATGTTTAGCTTAAAAAACAAAAACTGTTTACACTGGAATTTTCAGAACCATTTTTACTGGTTTTAGGTTTTATGAAAAGTTGTTCTTACAAGCCCAGCTTTTGGTTCCAGTTTGACCAGGCAGAGAAGAAGACTGTCTTGTGGTTAAGGCCCTGTATCAAGACTCAGGGACCCCAAGTTCAATTCTATGCTCTGCAACAGACTCCCTGTGTGACCGTGGACAAGTCTCATAAACCCAGATTCTCAGGTGTTTAGGAACCTAATTCCCATTGAAATCCATGAAGGTTAGGTACTTAAATACCTTTGAGGATTTGTTCCTTCATTTCTCTGGGCCTCAGCTTCCCATCTGTAAAGTGGGGAAAACACCACTTCGGCACATGTGTTTTGCAGGGATAAATTAACAACGTTTGTGAGGTACAGTGAGGGGAGCTATGTAAGTACACAGGCAGACACACAGGATCGCTTTTAATAGCTCTACCAAGAAGAATCCAAATCATTACAAGTCTCTATAATTTGAAGCTATTTGGTTTTGCTTGTGTAGAAACTGAGAGATTGTCGCTACCTGTCAATTAATGGGAGGAGAAAGGTGAGACTCCACTGCTAATTAAACATTTCTGATGGCTTTGCTTAGATAGGACAGTCATACGACCCTCTGGAGAGGAATGCACTTAAACAACATAAGGGTGATTAGCAAAATTCCTCAACATCAGACAAAATTCCTGCACATTAGACAAGTCATCTAAGAACCAGATGTTCACTCGGTACAGTTCCCAACAGAAATTACAGAAAAATAAAGGCTGAGTGAAAGTGCTGCCCCCTTTGAGACAATAGAGACCATGAGGAACAAACATTAAGATTAAAACAGTCATTCACGATTGCATGTCTGGGACAACAGGCGAAGTGCACCATTCTTATGGGTGTTTACATTCAAATTAAGCACAAATCATTCATTTTAATGTATCACCGTAATAACTGAATTTTTGTTAATAGCAAAAAGCTATTAAATACATGGCTTTGGAACAGAGCAAAACTTCTGGCATGTGGCACCAGTTTAACAAATGCATTTGCAGGCTTTGGAAATAACAATGCTTTGCATCCATACAAAGATCTGAGAATGTTTTACCAACATCCTTCCAGTAAAACTCTCATGCCCCTGGGAGGAAAGTGTTTTAATACCTCTTTTATCGGAGGGGAAAACTGGGCACAGAAAAAGCTGGATGACTGCCACAAGGTCCTGTAGTAAGCCAGGTTTTGTTTACACACAAACTTTCACCCATTTGGTTAAACTGGTTTAGCTAATCCAGGACTACATGGACACCAGTTTAACCAAACCGGTTTAAAATCAAATCTCAAGGGAAACCAGCACACTACTGCCTTTAGACAAGTGCCTGCCCACGCAGAGCAGCTTGCAGGACTGGCCCCCACATCCCCTCAAAAAATAAAGAAAAGGCATGAAAAACTTGCTCTGTATCAAATCCTTAACAATGCCACTGAATTGCTGGGTGACCTTGGGCAAGACACTTCATCCCCTGTGCTTCAGTTTCCCCATCTTTAAAAAGAGGATAATAATATTGAACTCTTTTGTAAAGAGCTTTGAGATCTACAGACTAAAAGTGCTGTACAAGGAGCCAGGTATTATTATTATTCTAAGCGGTCAGTACAAGGACAAGTGTTCCCCCTTATAATATTTGCGGTTCCACAATGCAACCTTAGCTTTTCAGTTTGAGTCAGTGCCCCCCCCAAGTACCTACCTCCAAGTAATTCTGGACACCGAGCACAGGCTGATCAGTCAGCGTCTCCATGACACCACTGCAGAGCAAAAGAAAGACAACAGTTCTTAGCAATTGTCAGTGAACACCAACCTTCAGCCAATGGCTGAACATAGGATGTAACATCACACTTAGGCTGGGTACCTGGGCTACAGCAAAATAAGGATCGTCAGCTTCTTTGTCAAGTGACTGATTGTGATTGAGAACCAGCGAATTCTTTATATAAAACTTAACTAAGGATCAAATGCTACCTTTCACCTGTTTTAGATAGATTGCCATTGACTTTAATGGGCTTTGGATCAGGCACCAATACTGTACACTGAAGTAAAATTATATACGTTTTCCTACCACTATATGCTGCTACTTTAGTCAGGCTCTCATTTAGCAAAGCAATTAAGCACATGCTTATGTCCCATTGACTTCAAGAGCTGTTAAGTGTTGTACTGTATTGAGGTCACACGAATAGGAATCAAAGTTTTACAAAGACTTCTTAATAATTCACGTAGGATGCAGTTTGCGGCTTCTAGCTATAGTAATTGTCCCATTAATAATCATGGCCTAATCTGATTATAGGCAAAGAACAATATTTAAGCAGCAGATGCAGACACGAATTTATGACTATGGTTTCAACAACAGATGACATTTGCATATCTTATTTCAGTTATTCCTTCTCTAGTCTCCTTTCATTGTCTGCCTAATAGAATGTCTCGCCGAGAGTTAGAGACTCACTCAAGGGGAAAAAAGGAAAAGCAAAATAATGCAATCTCAGCTGTCAAAATGTATTACGTGGCATATCTAACATTCAAACTCTCCCTGCAAAAATTAAATGGCCCCTGTACTACGTCTAAAGACAAGTTTATCTGCCTTGGTTCTCTCTGCATCATTCAAGGACGAAGGAAAACGGTCACATACAGCACTTCACATTTTTAAAAGCTTTAATTTATTTATTTTACTTTGGAAAAAAGTTTGTGACTGCAGAAATCACAATCCACCCTTGCTCCTTGTTCCCTAGCCAGGCCCTCATCCCACCTACATAGGAACTGCCACATCAAGGATCTGTCCTTAGCTACTGAGATTTCCTCCTCTTTGGTTT
Organism: Dermochelys coriacea; assembly: GCF_009764565.3. Taxonomy (NCBI): domain Eukaryota; kingdom Metazoa; phylum Chordata; order Testudines; family Dermochelyidae; genus Dermochelys; species Dermochelys coriacea. Next base: position 15,880,733 of record NC_050085.1, on the reverse strand, counting down.
TCCTGCTTTTCCCCCTTGCTCCCCCATCCCGTCCACACAAAATACTGCCAAAAGTCACCTTCCTTCCTCCCACAATGTTCTGATCACATCACTCCTCTCTGAATCTCACCCAATTTTCCCTCTAGCCTTCCATATCAAGTTCAAGCTACCTGTCCTCACCTTTAAGCCTCTACATAACCCCATTCTCAGCTACTTTTCCCTCCTACCGCTTATGTTTCTCCTAACTTGCCCTCATAACAGTTCCTTGAGACCCTTCTCCTGCTCTGACCTTCAAGAGCCAGGGTCACAGTGCACAGGCCACCCTTTCAAAGTGTCTGGAAGGCCCCCAGCTGGAGCGAATGCACATCAGTCAAAATTAACGATAACGACAAGCCCACTGAAGTTCGGGGACAATTTGCACCAGGTAAAGGCTTTCAGGATAAGGTCCCAACCCCGCAGATGCTATTGCGACTGAGCAGTGTGACTGAACTTAACCCCACACATGCAAACGTGCATTGGCAGTACTTGAGCTTCAGCTTGGAAACTTCTTGAGGGAGGGACCTTGTGCAGCACTGAGAAAACCGAGAGCACTGCACTAAATAACTCTACTCAGTGTAGTAAACAGGGGACAAAACCTAGGGGTTATTCTAACAGTCACTGACCTGCACGCAAGTGATTTTGATTCTCGCATTAGAGACAAAGTAGAAACGACAGGCTGAAAGTTATAGATATTAAGGTCTTGTCTACACTAGAAAGGGTTTGCCTGTAGCTAATGCTGGCAAAAGCAAAAAGAAAAAAGGAGTACTTGTGGCACCTTAGAGACTAACAAATTTATTAGAGCACGTGTGGCACCTTAGAGACTAACAAATTTATTAGAGCATAAGCTTTCGTGAGCTACAGCTCACTTCATCGGATGCATTTGGTGGAAAAAGCAGAGGCTGCTTTTTCCACCAAATGCATCCGATGAAGTGAGCTGTAGCTCACGAAAGCTTATGCTCTAATAAATTTGTTAGTCTCTAAGGTGCCACACGTACTCCTTTTCTTTTTGCGAATACAGACTAACACGGCTGCTACTCTGAAATTTATTAGAGCATAAGCTTTCGTGAGCTACAGCTCACTTCAGCTACACTCCAGGAAACCTGCCTTTTGGCTCTCTCCCTCTCGAATGCATCCGATGAAGTGAGCTGTAGCTCACGAAAGCTTATGCTCTAATAAATTGGTTAGTCTCTAAGGTGCCACAAGTACTGCTTTTCTTTTTGCAGATAGGAAATGTGAAAAATTGGGACACTTCCCCCCCCCCGCACCTCCAGGGGCTGGGGTTATAGTTGCGCCTATAAAACAAATCCCCTAATATTAGGGCATCTGGTTGTTTTACACCCCACGCTAAGAAGGCACAGATCCTGGACTCGTTTTGCCAAACGCCACAGCACGGGAGGACCACCACCGCCGCTACGGCACCTACCTATAGTTAGTCCCGAAGTACTGAAAGAAAACTAAGTACCGAGCTTTGGGGGAATTCATCTCGGTTTGCAAAGGCTTTAACTTAAAAAGCTCTGCCTTCCGTTCAGGCTCGCGGAGCGGCTGCTACCATCTTCCCCCTCCGGACTGCAAGTCGCTTAGCCTCGCGGCCCTGCTCCCCCTTGTCGCCACTTGGGAATAAAACCCCCGGCCCCGCTTTGCAGGGAACCCTGCAAGGGCAGAGCAAGCCGCCGGCCGACCCAGCGTGGAGCTGCCGGGGGGGGGGGGTCAGATCTCAGCCTCGGCAACCAGCCTGTACCCAGGCCCCGGGCATGACTCTTCCCCCCCCCCGGTTTCCTCTCCCCGGACGCGCCGCCACCGCGCGGGCCCCCCGGCTGGGTCCCCCAAGCGCGCGCCCCTTCTTGGGGGGGGGGGGGGGGGGGGGGATTTCCATTCGTGCCCTTTGCAGGCAGCGCCCGGGGAGCCCCATGGGCGCACGTGGCCCGGGGAGAGGAAGCTTCCAGGGGCCTAAAGCGCTCGGCGTCGCCGCGGCTTGCAACACTTGGCCCCACAGAGCGAGAGGAGGAGCTGGTGCTTTGTTGCAACCAGCGGTAGGGAGCGAGGTAAAGTTTTCGCCTTCGGTATAAAACGTGCAATGGCTTTGTGATTTAAAAGGGGGAGGGGGAGGGGGGAGGAATCTATTTTTTTTTTTTTAAAGGGCTAGCGAGGTTCATCCTTTAAAGGGCCTCGTCTGCCCCAGCCTGTCGCTTTTGTGCATCTAAAAACGCTCCCTTTCCTTGCTGAAATTCCTTATTTTACTTGGTTGGGGAAAGCAGTTGGGGGGGGGGTTCATGTTTCCCCGCAGTTTGCACCCCGGGCAGCTGCGGGGGGGGGGGGGGGGACTTGAAAGTGGAATGGACTAGACACTGGTGTAACCCAAGGGGAAACTGACTAGTCTGTCTCCACGTGGCCCCACCGCCTCAGAAGAATAACGTGAAAACACAATAAGCAAACAGCATATACAGGTTTCAGAGTAGCAGCCGTGTTAGTCTGTAGTCGCAAAAAGAAAAGGAGGACTTGTGGCACCTTAGAGACTAACACATTTATTTGAGCATAAGCTTTCGTGAGTTACAGCTCACTTCATCGGATGCATTCGGTGGAAAATACAGTGGGGAGATTTATATAGACACACAGAGAACATGAAACAATGGGTTTATCATACACACTGTAAGGAGAAAAGGAGGACTTGTGGCACCTTAGAGACTAACAAATTTATTAGAGCATAAGCTTTCGTGAGCTACAGCTCACTTCATCGGATGCATTCGGTGGAAAATACAGTGAGGAGATTTATATAGACACACAGAGAACATGAAACAATGGGTTTATCATACACACTGTAAGGAGAAAAGGAGGACTTGTGGCACCTTAGAGACTAACAAATTTATTAGAGCATAAGCTTTCGTGAGCTACAGCTCACTTCATCGGATGCATTCGGTGGAAAATACAGTGGGGAGATTTATATAGACACACAGAGAACATGAAACAATGGGTTTATCATACACACTGTAAGGAGAAAAGGAGGACTTGTGGCACCTTAGAGACTAACAAATTTATTAGAGCATAAGCTTTCGTGAGCTACAGCTCACTTCATCGGATGCATTCGGTGGAAAATACAGTGGGGAGATTTATATAGACACACAGAGAACATGAAACAATGGGTTTATCATACACACTGTAAGGAGAAAAGGAGGACTTGTGGCACCTTAGAGACTAACAAATTTATTAGAGCATAAGCTTTCGTGAGCTACAGCTCACTTCATCGGATGTTGCATCCGATGAAGTGAGCTGTAGCTCACGAAAGCTTATGCTCAAATAAATTGTCAGTCTCTTTAGGGTGCCACAAGTCCTCCTGTTCTTTTTGCGGATACAGACTAACACGGCTGCTACTCTTAGCACCTAAAGTCCCACTTTCAAAAGGAATTTAAGACACAGATCCTCAAAAATATTGAGGTGAGCTTAGGGTGACCAGATGTCCCGATTTTATAGGAATTGTCCTGATTTTGGGGTCTTTTTCTTATATAGGCCCCTATTACCCCCCACCCCATCCTGATTTTTTACATTTGCTGTCTGGTCACCCACATACCTTTGAGAATCCAGCCTGCAGCCGTGATGCCTAAATCACTTATAAAAATTAAGTTTAGGCTCCCAAGTGACTTGGGAGCTATTGAAAATGTTACCCTGTAGGTTCAAAATCCATTCATTTACAATAATCTACCGTGTGGACTGCAACAGAAAAACAATCATTTGTCATCCAGCTGTGCATTTTTCAATCTGTGCCCCTCAAAATAAATTATTAAAACCCAAAGCTAAAGGAACCGGGCTGCCCTGGCAGGAGCAACTATAAAGCATTCATCATGGATGGGACCTTGCAGAAATTTGTGTTGTCAAAAGCAGCACAAACTGGTGCTAGAATCCCCTTGGCGAGCCGTGGGAATTATGAAATTCACTCAGTGACAGATCAGTCCTCAACACAGGGCTTCTGGGGGCTTGAGCAGAGCACATGTTTTGTGCTGTCCTGCTACACAGGAGTGAGAATCACCCAAGCTGTGCAAGGGACATTGCTATATATCCTGTCAGCTCCACTGAACCCCTCCTGCCCAGAGCCCCAGCCAAAGGGTGCTTCAACAGGGCGTAGGGTGGGGAGCAGACATGTCATTCCCCTTGCATACTGGCAAGGACCCCTGTTAGCACCATTATATACTGTGTCTAGATCTGCCACTGACCAGTGTCATCTCAACATGGAAGTGTAGTCTAGTGATTAGAACAGGGTCGGCGAGTCAGGTACACTCCTGGGTTCTGCTTCCAGCTCTGGGAAGGGTGCGTGGTCTATTGGTTAGAGAAGGGGCTTGCGGGTTCTATTCCTGTCACTGACAGACTGTATGGGTGGGCAAGTAATGTCAATGCCGCGCCTCAGTTTCCCCATTTGTAAGATGGAGATTATGTTCGTTCCCAGCTCACAGCTGTGCTGTTTGGGAAGCATGAGCTCTTTGGGTGAGAGGTGCTATAGAAGGGCAATATATTGGTGATACTAATGAAAAATACAAGCTGGAAACACCAACCTAAAGGGAGTCAGGCTTCACAGAGCTGTTCACAAAGGATTTGCAGCAGCATTTAGGTAAAATATATGATGTGAATCTGTAGCCTTTATTCACAGTGGTATTCATGCAAGTAGTTCTATTAAGTTCAATGGAACATCCCCTGTGAATAAGAACTACTCTACAGAGCAGATCCTCAGCTGGGGTAAATTGCAATAGCTCAGTGGACTTCGGAGGAGCTGTAACAGTTTTACCAGCTGAGGATCCGCCTAAAGGCTGCAGAGTCAGGCCCATGATGACAGCTCAGCTCTCAAACCAGCATCGATTTTAACTAGGGCTGTCGACTAATCACCATTAACTCGCACGATTAGCCAAAAAATTAACTGTGATTAAAAAAAAAAATCACAATGAATCGCACTGTTAAACAATAGAATACCAATTGAGATTTATTAAATATTTTGGATGTTTTTCTACATTTTCAAATACATTGATTTCTATTACAACACAGACTACCAAGTGTACAGTGCTCACTTTATAGTATTATTTTTTACTACAAATATTTGCCCTGTAAAAATGATATAAGAAATAGTATTTTTCAATTCTCCCCATACAAGTGCTGTAGTGCAATCTCTTTATCGTGAAAGTGTAACTTAAAATGTAGATTTTTTTTGTTACATTACTGCACTCAAAAACAAAACTAAGTAAAACTTTAGAGCCTACAAGTCCACTCAGATCTACTTTTTGTTCAGCCAATTACTAAGACAAACAAGTATGTTGACATTTACGGGAGATACTGCTGACAGCTTCTTATTTACAATATCAGTCACTGAAAGTGAGAGCAGGTGTTCGGGATGGCACTTTTGTAGCCAGCATTGCAAGGTATTTACGTGCCAGATATGCTAAACATTCATATGCCCCTTCATGCTTCGGCCACCATTCCAGAGGACATGCTTCCATGCTGATGATGCTTGTTAAAAAAAAATGTATTATTTAAATTTGTGACTGAACTCCTTAGAGGACAATTGTGTGTCTCCTGTTCTGTTTTACCTGCATTCTGCCATATATTTCATGTAATAGCACTCTCGGATGATAACCCAGCACATGTTCGTTTTAAGAACGCTTTCACTGCAGATTTGACAAAACGCAAAGAAGGTACCAATGTGAGATTTCTGAGGATAGATACAGCACTCGACCCAAGACTTAAGAATCTGAAGTGCCTTCCAAAATCTGAGAGGGATGAGGTGTGGAGAATGCTTTCAGATGTCTTTAAAGAGCAACACTCCGATGCGGAAACTACAGAACCCGAACCACCAAAAAAGAAAATCAACCTTCTGCTGGTGGCATTTGACTCAGACGATGAAAATGAACAGGCGTCGGTCCACCCTGCCTTGGATCATTATCGAGGAGAACCCATCGTCAGCATGGACGCATGTCTTCTGCAATGGCGGTTGAAGCATGAAGGGACATATGAATCTTTAGCGCATCTGGCACGTAAATATTTTGTAATGCCGGCTACAACAGTGCCATGCAAATGCGTCGTCTCACTTTCAGGTGACATTGTAAATAAGAAGCAATCAGCAGCATCTCCCGTAAATGTAAACAAACTTATTTGTCTTAGAAATTGGCTTAACAAAAAGTAGAACTACGTGGACTTGTAGGCTCTAAAGTTTTACATTGTTCTATTTTTGAATGCAAATTTTTTGTACATAATTCTACAACTTTTATTATAAAAAGAAAAGGAGTACTTGTGGCACCTTAGAGACTAACTCTAAGGTGCCACAAGTACTCCTTTTCTTTTTGCAGATACAGACTAACACAGCTGCTATTCTGAAACCTTTCATTATCAAGAGATTGCACTACAGTACTTGTATAAGGTGAATTGACAAATACAATTTCTTTTGTTTTTTGCAGTGCAAATATTTGTAATAAAAATAATATAAAGTGAGCACTGCACACTTTGTACTCTGTGTTGTAACTGAAATCAGTATATTTGAAAATGTAGGAAACAGCCAAAAATATTTAAATAAATGGTATTCTATTATTAACAGTGAGATTAATCACGCGATTAATCGCAATTAATTTTTTTAATCGCTTCACAACCCTAATTTTACCATTACTTCAGAGCACCTTTCTTTTTGCTCTCCAGAGATGAATGGCTGCTCCATTAACCCATTACATCACATATCTGTTTTCTATAGTGATGCCTTCTGGTCAGGGTTACACAGATCAGCTATGATCTCCTCTGCCAGGCTCCCTAATGAATTAATCAAGGCTGAGTTTCTGCCATTTAGGCAATAGAATTTAATTACCAGAATCCTCCTTTCTCCATGGAATGTAGGCCCTGCAATCCCTTCTAATTAGTGCAAACACATTTAGCACCTATTTTCAATTTAATATCTGTATAAGGATTACCATAGATTAACATACTACTATATACATGCAGTGCTGTATCACAATCCCCAATCACATGGGAGCAGCATTAGGGCTGCCTATACTTCTGTTACCTTTCTCATAATAAACCCACAAAGCAAGGAAATTCATAGTTAAGGTATAAGCCTCAAACCAGTGCTGCAGGCACAGTTGGGTGACATTAAAGAGACAAAAAGAAAAGGAATACTTGTGGCACCTTAGAGACTAACAAATTTATTAGAGCATAAGCTTTCGTGAGCTACAGCTCACTTCATCGGATGCATCCGATGAACTGAGCTGAAGCTCACGAAAGCTTATGCTCTAATAAATTTGTTAGTCTCTAAGGTGCCACAAGTACTCCTTTTCTTTTTGCGAATACAGACTATCACGGCTGCTACTCTGAAACCTGTCATTAAAGAGACAGTCTGCAGTGCCTGTTTATGGAGATGTAATCCTTAATTGCAAAGACCCAGATTGGTAGTAGGCATGTCCTTCTGTTTATATGTAGCATCATTCTTCTGTGAACGTCCTTGCATGTTTGGAATGGTAGTGGCCTGGATGATCTTTTTCTTTTTTTAAAACGTGTAATCACTATAAATACAGAAAAGCCATCAGTAGAATATGCCATTGTGTTATTTAATTGCATCACTATGACACTCGAAAATACCTTATGAAACAAAATGTAATATACATGATCGGCTAAAGATTTTATTTTTTGTCTAGTGGATAAAGGCACAGGGCTGAGAAACAGGAGATCTGAGTCCTATTCCTGTCTCTGCCACGGTGTAAGTTTTGGAAACATTACTTTGATTCTCAGTGCCTCAATCTTCCCATCTGTTAAGTGGACATAATGATGCTTACCTGCCATTGTAAACATAATACTACTACTACCTAGGTCTTATCATCCATAGATCTCAAAGTGTTTTACAAAGGAGGTCAGTATTGTTATCTCTCTGTGCCTCACTTTCCCTCATTTGTAAAATGGAATCAAAATGATTTGCCCCCAAATCCCACCTTGGCAGAGACAGGAACAGAATGCAAGTCTCCTGAGTGCCTGTCTAGTGCTCTATCCACTAGGTCAGACTGCTGCTTTGCTTTTCAGACTGATGAAAATTCATAAAACACGTAAGTGCTAAGTGTTGTTGTTATTTACTTTATGAGCATGATACAGTAATACCTCTGAGTTGGGCTTTTTACTTTGTTTCATTTGCAAGAGCAATTAGTCCACTTTAGGGCAAACTCCTAACTCAGATGGGGCCTAATCCAACTCCCATTAAAGTCAAATTAGCATGTCAAAAAAATTAACACCCCAATTCTTCAAACACCCAAACCCGAGTGTAGCTTTACACATGGGAGCAGCCTCGCAGAAAAGTTTTTCATTTGCATAAGAGTTTGTAGGATCAGGTGCTAAAGCAGCAATGCTTACAAATGTGAGTAGTCTTTAGTCATGTGAGTATTCCCGTTGACGTCAGTGAGGATACTCATGGGAGTAACAGACTATTTTTTTAAGTAAGGATTTGCAGAAAGGGGCTGTTTGGTTTTAGAATAATTTTTGGGGCAGGGAGCCTGGGGAGGCCAAGACCAAATTCTCAGCTGGTGTAAATTCTCCAGTGGTATGGCAGTCTAGCTGAGAATCAGGCCTCAAATAATGGATCCTGACTGCAGATCTGGGTCCAAAATCCCAGTTGAAATCAACAGAGGCATTTCAAGCAGGACTGGGTTAATAACATTTTAAACTTTCTTTAAAAAAAAAAATTGCTTCTGTGCTACCACTTGTTCGTAATAAATAACTATGTGGATAAAAATATAATAAGATGGTGGTAATAAATATTACAAGCTAGTGTTCATTGTCCTCATGTTTTGTTTTTGTTTTTTGTTTTTATTATTACACCTATTTCTAAAGTGTCAAACACTGGAATAACTAGGTGTAGAATTAATACACTACAAAAAGATGTAAAAACCACAGCCTGGGTCAGTAGTAACCAAGGACAGTATGTAGAAGAAATAAAACCAATTCAAATCCATTGCCTTCCTATACATAACTGAGATTAGAGTTTTTAAATGGAAAAATCTGCCCAACTTTCAACTATACTGGTAGCATCTGGACTCTGTTATAATGAAACTGATGAATCTCACTTTTAGAAAGGGGCCCCCAACAACCAGCCACGCACCGTTGTTCTCAACACTGGATGCACCAAAGAAAATTTTAAAAATGTAAAAAGTCTTGATTTGCCTTATAACTTCCTGTGAGCTCTTAGCCATCATGCAATGTACAGTGATCGTGTTACATAAATCAGACCTTTTCCTACAGTACAGTATTCCTGCCTTTGTCTGACCAACAGAGTCTTGGAGGCCTGTTAGAAACATGAGCATTGTCTAGATCAGTCGTTCCCAAACTTTAACAACCTGTGAACCCCTTTCACTAAAATGTCAAGTCTCGCGAATCCTCTCCTAAAAATGAATATTTCCAGGGATTTTCTTCTTTACCTGAGTATAAATTAAAAAAGCAGTGATCTTGGAAATATAAAATTTGTTTTTATGACATGCTTATTACACACTATTATTATTAATCATTACAGTATTTTTATTACATTATGAAACAGCAACACTCTTCCCAGATCTCACTTTTGTATCTTGTATCACTTTGAATAAGCCTGTTATAAGTCAAGGCTCCTATGTTTCATCAAGGAATATCAAATGTGAAACAGAATGAAGGTATTTAAGAAGCCAATTCAAAGAGTTCCTCCTACACAAACATTCAGGTCTTGAGCAGTCCAGGCAAACAACACACGTTACAACAAAGCTTAAACTTGTTCTTCATAATAATTTTAAAAACAATATTACCAGCCTATTTAATTTTTAAAAACAGCAAAAAATATCCACCTCCCTTTCCATTTCTTATAAGGAGTCTTGAAGGTTAAATCTCCTCAGTGTGATAGATATGCCTCCTTGATTTGCTTAGCTCTTGGAAGTCCAGGGGCTCCGGGCTGCTGGCCCTGGGCTGTCCAGGGTTCCCAGGGATAGCTCCGTCTGCCATTAGGGAATTTTTTCCCCGAGAACCCCCTGTAACATTTCACAGACCCCAGTTTGGGAACCACTGGTCTAGAGTTAGGTTTTTGCTGCAGTGTTTGTATACAGAACTGGGACTGAATTCCCTCAAGTTTTTGGTTTGGCCCATTACTGAGATAAAGCCTGTTCATGAAGTTTTGATTTGGATCCAAATTTCCCCAGCCCTTTGGGTCATTTGGCTCTTGTTTTTTGGTTCAAGCCCACATTGTCCATGATTCATTTGTTTATACGGTATATGGAGATTTATACCTAAAAAAATGTAATTGTTTTAAAAATCTGAAATCGGGATAACGTGACATGATGTGACAATGACACAATCTGTACGGTTCGCTGCTTTGCTCTGTAGAAAAGGCTCCCCATGCTTCTGCTGTCCGTGCTGCTTAACTGGGTGAGGATAAAGATTAAGCACACCCCATGTATTCCAGTTTATCCATGCCAGATTAAATTAACTTGATCTGTGAAAAATTTCATCCATTCATATAGACTCACGGGGCTGATTCTGCTCTCACATTGGCTTTACGCCTGTGTAATTCCATTGATGTCATTGGAGCTACTCCTTATTCACACCAGGATGGCCAAGAGCAGCATCAACCCTGAATTTTTTAAATGAGAGACTAGATTTAGTAATTCTGAGCGTCATCCTGCTACCGTTGGCAACAGTAACGCAGGAGTGGACCTGGTATACTGTACAGGGCCTGGCATATTTTATTGTGCAGATGAATGGTGGCGACTGTTTATGCAGATTGCTAGTTACACGTCCAGCTAGGCATTTAACTAGCCGGTTACCAGGATTACATGAACTGAGGGGTGATCATTGCATGAGCAAGTCTGCAAACACATCCCCTTTTCAAAACGCAACCACAGGTTTCTGAAAATCTATCCCTGCTTATTTCGAACCAGGAAACAGAAACTGTGTGGGAAAGTGTGGGTGGGCAGCAAGATATTTCTTGAGCTTTCTCCTCAAACCCCCACCCCTCACTGCCCAGAAATAATAACAAATGCATTAAACATGCCTGTTGCTATTCAAGTCACTTTTTTATTCCCCTGCAGCGTTTTGAGAAGAGAAGGAAAACACTAAACCTGCCATAAACACAAGGGCAAGAGTCTGATCTCAGTTATACTGGTGAAAATCAGGAGTAAATCCACGGAAATGAATTAACAACGAGGCTGATTATTTGATATTGACATTGCAGTGATGTCCTGGTTCCCTGATAGGGATCTGTGGCCCATTGTGTTTGAGGGCTGACAAGAGGGGAGAAAGTGGGGACAATGGTACTGGGGTCCGGAGCTCAAGAGGCCCCTCAAATGGTTTCACTGCCGTCTAAAGACAGTGAAATGGGAAGCAGTGGGGCTCCAGGAGCCCTGCATTTCTCTGGAGGGGTCTGATTACAGCTCCCTCTAAAGCACGGGGTTCAGGCTGATATCTGAGACATTGGACCGGTGGCGTCATCCATCAAGGCATCTGTTTTAACCTGTGGTCTGTGAACTCCTGGGGGTCCGCAGACTATGCCTAAGGGGTCCGCAAAAAGGTTGTCATTACTGTAGAACAACGGTTTTCAACCGGGGGTCCACGGACTCCCGGGGGTCCGCAAATCGTGCCTACGATTTCCAAAGGGGTCTGCATCTCCATTCGAAATTTTCTAGGGGTCTGCAACTGAGAAAAGGTTGAGAACCACTGCATCGGGGCAGTTTTCTGGTGGTCCTGTAGAAACAGACCGTCTCTGGCTGGATGCCTTTGCCAACTAAGAAGCCAAGGGGCATGGGAGTATCGGGAGGCAGAAGGATGCGACTGGCTGCAGACAGGTTTCTGACGCCGATCAAGAGGCGAGGCCAGGGCGCGGCGCTCCTCATGGGCTCAGCGTGCGCCCCAAAGGCTGTAGGATGTGGGGGGGGCGATACAGAGGTAGTGCTGCCAGCCCTCCAGGATTGTCCTGGAGGCTCCAGGAAGGAACGATGCATCTTTAAGTAAAGATTATGTCATGTGATGAAACCTCCAGGAATAGGTCCAACCAAAACTGGCGACCCTGTGCGAGGCTGGGGGAGGAAGGAGCCTGGTTGCAGCTGCGCAGTTTGGCAACGCTCCCTGAGCAGTGACAGGCCAGCAGGGCTGGAGCTGCCGAGCTCCCTCCTTCCACAGCCAGTGACAGGCGAGTCCAGAGAAAGGAGCCTGCATGTGCCTGTTCCCGGCTCCACTCAGCCACTGGACTGCAGCGGACAGGAGGAAACCGGGGGCCCCTGCCGCGCAGGGGGAAGGAAGCCGGGGGGGGGGCAGCGGCTGGAAGAGTGGATCCAGTGTGTGTGTGTGTGTGGCGGGGGGGGTTGTTTTTCCTTGCGGGAGATGAACTTTCTCAATTAAAAGTGCCCGGAGCTGAGCTGTGAAAATGACGGTGGAATTTGAGGAGTGCATCAAGGATTCGCCCCGATTCCGGTAAGGGATCCCCCCCGCACGCCCCAGTGTGGGTGGGTGGGTGGGTGGGGAGGAAGGTGATGGAGGGGAGAGGAGAGGAGCAGCCCTCGACCCTGCTGGGCTCCATCTCCAGCGCTAGGTGCGTGCAGATGCCAGGCACACACATGCGATGCATGTTGCCTTGCCAAGCCAAGCCATCATGGAAGGGCAGAAAATGAGAGATGGGGAAAGAACCCATTGGATCATCCGTAGACTCCCCAGTGCTCCAGCAGAAACGCTGCAAAAAGGATGGGGTGGGGGGTAATAGTGTCCTGTCATTCATAGCCCCACTCCCCGTTTCCACCCTGATAAGGACCGTGTGTTTCCCTCGGACTGCATCCTGCCTTGGCACAGCCCCTGCAAATGAGCAGCCGGCAGAGGGAGAGGGGGGATGAGACGCGGAAAGACTGCCAGAGGGGCGCTGCAAAGCTCCGCTCTTTCTAATCGCATTAGGGGGAGAGGGGGTGAAAGTGGCCTGTGTAATCCGGGGAGGGTGTGCGTGTCTGGGTATCTGCACATGGAGGGGGAGAAGGGGCAAGACTCAAGCACGAGGCAGATTGTTGGCTTTATTGTAAGGATGGTGTCTTCTGGGTTAGATCAGGGGGGTTGGTGGCATAGGCGCTGGAACAATTTGTACAGTGGGGATACTGATAGCCAAACTGTAAATCCTGTAAATAATGGAAACCACTTCAAACCAGGGCGTGCTGCCGCACCTCCAGCACCCCTAGTTCCAGCACCTATGGCTGGGGGCTGCAGATGAGAACCCAAAGGGATGCACGCGTGCCTCAGGACCACGGTCCCCTCCGCATGCCCTGCATCTGGGGATGCATCAGTGTCAGCTCTCCAGTTGCATTGTGATCAAAGGGAAGGCAGGGCTCTGATTCCTTGTGGCTAGTTGTTGCCTTTTGATCGTCCACCCACCAATGATACAGACAAGTTCTGTGATTGACCACAGGCTAAATCCAGGCAGAGACTCTAACCGAGGCTGGATAGAAGTCTTGGGCAATGGAAATCCAGTTTTATCAGACAAAGAACAGCTTGCATGGTTAGCCTTGTAACTCCAATGGGAGGTAATTAACCAGAGTTCAGAACCAAAACCAAAAACCTTTCAGTTCATTTTTTTCTTAATGATTTTTTTTTTTTTTACTGTCAAGGTCGTCTGCTCTGTGTGTGGGGGGGGGAGATGGTTTACAAAGAGAAGGCACATAAAGGATTCAATTACTATAACCCTATTCTGGGCTTTGGTCCAGCCAGTTCACAATTTCTAAACGAGATTCTGTCAATCAAAAGAAAAATAAAAAGAAGTCAGCCCTTCTCCCCAAGGTTCTGGAAGGGCGTGAAAGTAAGCGGCAGTATTTATACTAACAGAATCCAACCGAATGATCTGCAATAGGGAGCCCCATTTAATCAGGCAATGGCTGGGCTGATGGATGAGATTTTTCAATTAGTTATAAGCTTTACCCCCAGGTCTGGGTGATAAATGGCCAAATGCTATTGTCATGGCAGGGTTAGGCTCTGAATTCCATGGCAGTGATTTTTGTTCTGTACATTCTGCCCTCTTCGTTTTGCTTCCCGGTGCTGTTAAAAAGCTTTAGCTCCCTCCTGCATGTATCATTCAAAGAAAGGCTCCCAGCCACAGCTGGTATAAACTGGTGTCAGTTGAACAATGCAGATTTCTCTCTGCTGAGGAGCTATCCCAAAGACATGGAATAATTTTCTATACGATCAAACTCATTCTCTTTGGGGATTCTTACAAGGAATCCCAGGCTCTCAAAACAAAAGACTCCATCCTCGTCCTACTGTAATGAAATCAGGCTATTGTACAGGCTGGGGAAAGGGTTCCAGGGTTATGGATACTGATGCCCTATTGCACCAGAAGCTTGCTATCCTGGATAGATCCTGTAATAGAAAGATCAGACCTTCCAAGGCTAATAACCTCCTGCTCCTTCTCAGACTGTACTTCGGTGCTGACAGAAGCCAGGAAAGACAATTGACGGCAAATATGGGGTGGGTGGGACACTAGTGCAGAAATAAGCCAGCAAACAGCAAGGTTCTCAAGGGGTTAGGATGGACAGTCACTGTAGCTGATTCTCAGTTATCCCATTCTGCAAGGGCTTTTCGTTTATTAAAATGAGTGTTGCCCTTTAAATGCATTTAAAAAAACCCAGTGGAATGTGCGGTTCGTTAGAATGGCTGCAATAATCCATTGGTGTGGATGCTCAGAATGCCTGTGTTTCTGTGTGTAAATGTATATGGGGGTATGTGTGTCAATTTCCCTGTGTCTGTGGTGTGCTTGTGTTCAAGGGGATTTTACAAAGAAGTTTCTTTCCCCCAATACAGTTTAAATGTAGCTGAGAGTTTAGGCCCTGTTCTCGGTTGTTCCAAACCCTATTACTAACGTGCAATCTCAAGTCATACGGTGTAATAGCCTGAGCCAATGTGAGATGACAGGGCAGTGCTGTTCCCTCCCCTGCTTTGCATTCGACTCTCAGGAGTTTTTCTAGTGGTTAGAAGCACGGAAAGGTTTTGCAGTATGCATGGGAGACTCGTTCTTCTCACCTGAATGTACCTAGCATCTAATAATCAACTCCAGCAGACTTTCCCCCTGGCTTTCATCGGGTCCCATGGTGCTGCAGAGCCTGTGAATGGTTCTGTGGCATCTTTCCAGGGCAGTGACTTCATGGGCCAGATGTCTTGTTCCACATAGCAGTGACCCTTTCCAGCGTGACGTCAAGCCCGATTGATGTGTTTATTTATTTATTTAGCGTTTAGCATGTGTGGGCTTTTGGCCAGGTTTCTTAGTAGGCAGGCAGCATCCTTGCTGCCCGCTCCCCTCTCTCTGTAAAAACAAAATGGCTCTCAGACTACCCTGCTGGACCTTTATTGAGAGCCAGTTGTTTAAGCATGGAATTACGAAGTCTTTTCCCACATGGCTGGACACAATCTGTTTGTTGCGGTGAGAGAAAGAGAGAGAGACATGTTTGGAGAGGGAAGGGAGCTGTTGCAGTTCCAGAAGGGAATAACTGATGGATATAAACTTCTAGTCACCCTCAGTAAATGAAAAAGGACAGTGACATACTCAAGCTTGGGGTAAAAAGAAACAAACCCTCCCCAAACCCGGTGAGGGTTTAGACAATAGTCCCTGCTTGACATGTTTCCTCCTCCTTCCATTTATTTAATCAGGTCCTTAGATTACTAGTATGCGTTATTTGTATTACAATAGTGCCCAATGAGGATCAGGGCCCCATTGTGCTATGTGCTGCACCAACACATCCTAAGAAACAGCTCCTGTGCCAAAGAGCTTACAGTCCAAATAGATGAGGGGTGGGCGAAAACTAGGCTTATTATCCCCATTTTACAGAGAGGGCAACTGAGAGATTAAGTGACTTGCCCAAGGTCACGCATGGGCTCTGTGGCAGAGAGAGGAATTTAACACAGATTTCCTGTCTCCCACTCCAGCGTCTGAACCAAACGACTATCGTTCTGTTCCTTCTGGACACCGTCACCATAGTATCTGAATGTTAACCCCATAAGCATGTTTCTGCTCCCCAGTTCTGTTGACAATTACACTCTATTTTATAACTGGTTTATGGCCCTTAACACTGACCCCTAAATCATTGCAAATCTTTTTCACTGTCTTACATGAGGGGAAGAAACAACAGCTGCTTGGAAGATCTACGTACGTGGAACAGACCCACATCATGAGGCATCCTATAATAAGGCTTCTAACTGCTTCCAGCCTCCTTTGGCAATCAAATCCAATTATACTTCACAATGCTCCACACCACCAACTCAGTGCAACATTCGGCCGGCACCTCGTGCTTGATAGGGACCATCTGCTGGGAGGAAAAACTTTTTTTTTTGCTGCTGCTTTTCCCCCACTGAAATATGTACAGAGCTACAGATTGGTGGGTAAACCTTGTTTCTGTTATGCATCCTGCGGAGACATGCACAGTCTCAAGTTCCAGTAAACAAACATAATTACCTTGAAAGACCAGTTTTTAGTGCATTTGCATGCAATCCCCAATAGATGCTAATGCTTTCATCTATCTGGCATGCAGAGCCTTTTATTGCTTAACTAATACGGTAGCCTATGAAATACAGGAAGAGATTTCTGACTCGTTACTGTCAATAGTGGAACCTCAAGAAGAAATGGGGCCCGGATCGAGATTATATGAATGAAGGCCCCATTACCGCCCTCATCCGTGCTGGTTTATAAAGTAACAATCTCTGACCAGTTCTGTGCTTGCTGTGAATCTGTGGGTTCACATCTCAGGGGCAGATCTGGCTGTTTTTTAGGATTGATACCTACAGATCTATTGCCAAATCTTGAGGCTCATACCAAGTCTTTATTCAGTCCTTGCTGAGGCAGGACTCCTGCTGGAGGGCCAGATTCTGCCACTCTTACTCATGCTGAGTAATACCTTACTCTGGGAACAATTCCATCGAGGTCAATGGGGCTACTTGCTGAGCCAGGTGCTACTCAGCGTGAATAAAGGTGTCAAAGTATGGCCTTAATTTTGGGAGGCCCACAGAAGAACCAAGGGGAAGGACTGCTCCTTCCTGGGGCAAAACCCATGAGGGTTCAGAGAAGGAGACCCCCACAAGGCATCTAAGGCTCCCAGATGGAGGTTCCCTGTAGTTTCTAGCCAGGGGGTCAGGGTTTCCCCCTTGTAGACTAGGCTGTGGTACTGTGAGAATGTGCTGGAGGTGTGCTTTCTCAGTCACTCTGGACAGTGCATGCTCACACGGTACACACTGGAGTTACCCCAGAGACTCCCTAAAAAGGGGATCTCACCCGCAGGGAAGAAGCAATCTCCCTCGGCCCTGGCCACTCACTCCGCCCCAAACCCACCCAATCCCTGGACCCGCACTGGGGAGAAAGGGGGAAAAAATTCCACAAAGGCCACAGTGCCCTCTTTCTGGACAGGATACGTGATACCCACATCTGCCATGCCATGCACACAGCTCTGAGGAACGCCATTCTCCGCCTCCCTGAAGCTTTGCACTCCATTGGCAGGCTTTGCAGCTGTGGCTCCTAAACCAACGCATTCCCCAGAGTAGCGCTGCCATCAGGCAGTGGCACTGGGGCACAAGCTAAGGAGTTTCTTTTGGTGATCTACAGCCACGGCATGGTGTTATTGCTGATCTCTTTAGAAAAAAGGACTCATGCATCTCACTCCAACTCCATGCAAATGCAGTAGAAACACCGTTTTGCAAAAAGTATCTAATAGGTTGTTCCAAACGAAGGAGAGTTAAAATCAATCAATCAAAAGATGCGGTCAGATCTCTCAGAGTCTTGCCCAAGTGCACTGATCATTGTCAGCTCCCGCTGTAACAAGCTATTGCAGATTAATGGCTGGTCTACACCTGGGTCTTTTTGTACCAGAGCACATTGGTTTAAACTGTACTTACACTGATCTCGCTTACTGTTGTAATTTACTAAATTAAACCAGTTTTGAGTAACCGGGATAAGTGTAGTTTAAATCGATTTAAGTGTGTCCACATTAGGAGTTTGCACTGGTATAAATGGTGCAGCCATTTTACTCAAGATATGATTTTCACCTGGTTTAGTTAAACTGTCGCAAAAAACAGCATGGACGCTCTTATTTCAGTTTAAACTAGCTTTATTCTGGATTAGTTTAAATTGACTTAAAAAGAAGAGGGGCACAAAGCAGGTTTGAAACCGGCTTAACTAAAAGCAGTTCAAATGTGTGTGTAGACAAGACTTACATTGACTTGAAATTAATTGAGTTACACCCGTGCAAGGTTTCATATACAGACAAGCCCTCCGATTGTGCAATGAACTCATGCTTGCAAAGAGATCCAACCGCACAGAACTCAACCCAGAATCAGGGCGTAATTTGTAAAGTTTTCATTATTGGTTGGCGTATTTTCAGGAAATAGATTTCCTCACACAAGCAGCATGAGGCGCTCTAAATTCCTCTCTCTTCCATCTGGCTATCATTGCATTTCTAAAGCAGTGATCCCCTTAGCATGTAAATGGACAAAGGTGAAGCAAAGGTGATTTAGTTGGGGATTGGTTCTGCTTTGAGCAGGGGGTTGGACTAGATGACCTCCTGAGGTCCCTTCAACCCTGATATTCTATGATTCTATGGTTCTATGAAACTCCCAGCAGAAATGATTAAAATCTAAAATGTCACAATATCAGCTACAGAAATTCTCCTTCCTCCCAACTTTCCCCTTTCCACCCATCAGGTCAGAAAGCCGATGTAAACAGCATGGCCAATCAGTCAATAAATGCTAGCCCTGTCGGACCAAATTCCAGAATCCTTGGAGAGCGGCATGCATTTCAAATCCAGGGATTGTAACTTGAGTGCCCCAGCTGATCTCAACTGCTGGGATAAGGTACAGAGAGGTCGGTCTCTGGTAGCCAAACCATGAACCCAAACCATGTAACTTAAAGCCAGCACCTTGAAACTTCATTACTAAAATAACTGGGAGCTAGTGCAATGGCTGGGACACAGGCAGAGTGTGCCCCCATGGGAAGCCCCGCTAAGGAGTCGGGGCAGTGGCATCCCGCACTAGCTGAAGTTTCCGCACAGTCTTTGATGTTTATGGTGTCGTGTAGGACAAAAGTACTCCACAATCTCAAGCAATTGCTGCAAACCTTGAGAGACTCCTGTCAAGGCAATGAGTTTTGCAGCACATCTGGAGCGGTGGTGCGTCTGAACCCTGTGTTCTCGCATTGATGCCTGGGCATGACTCTTGTTCCCCTAATGGGAATTGTGTATGTGCATGGAGGATCTGCAGTGACTGCTTCAGATCTGAAGTACTTTTGCCATGTAAGAGAAAATCCTAGACTTTCAGCAGCCCTGACTTCTAGTTATGTATCAGTGCATGTTACTGTATCTATGCGTTATAGGTTATGGGATAGATTCTGCCCCAAAATACATACACCTATTCTTAACAAGTTCAGTGCATGCCAGGCATATAGAATTTGGCCCTCCCTAGGTATGAGATGAAGGATGGTCCAGTGCTTAGGCACTAACCTGGGACTTGGGAGATCCCTGCCCCAACACAGGTTTCCTGTGTGACCATGGGGAAGTCACTGTGCCTCAGTTTCCCCTCTGTAGATTGGGGATACTAGCACTGCCCTGCCTCACTGGGACATTGTGCAGATAAATACATTAAAGATTGATATGGACGCAGACACTATGGGACCATATAAGTACCATAGATAGCATGTATGCTTGATGTTTCCAGGAGGTCATTGAAAGCCACAGGGTGGTAACTTTTGTGGATTGGGGCTCTGTTGCACCTTGGAGGTGCAGTCCAGCAGCCTCATGACTTGCAGCCTTATAGAGAGAGTTGTTCCATGAGATCTTTTACAAACGAGTCAGAATCAGAGACAAACCTGGGTCGTAAAATTCAGGCCTGGATCTGGCCTTTACCAGTGTTGTTCTGGGTCCTGGGGAATCTGGATCCAGTATTAATGTTTGGGCCCATCTCTAGTCAAAATGGTGTATTCTTCCTCCACCTGCCACCTTCTATGGCAGCTACAATGTTCGTGCTGGTCATGTGATGCGTGGAAAGTAAATGAAACATCACCACTCTCAGGGTTTCCTCTCCGAGGAAGGCTGTTTCGCAGCTCAGCTGTTCTCATGGCAGGTGAATTGTATTCACAATAGATCATACTGGGAATCTCATCTGGTGCAATCAGGTGGTGTCCCCACCATTGGGCTGCCGTAGAAGGTGGCACATGGGGGTAACATTCGTCTCTGCTGAGGTTCACTGTCCTCAGAGTTGCCATTTGCATCCTGCAATGCACCGGAAAAACAAAGGCCTTCAGTCTACGTTATCATGGGCCAGATCCTGAGGTCCTTATTCAGTGTTTACTCAAATCAAAATCCCATTGACATTAGAGTGAGGACTGGGTGAAAACTCATCAGGGAGCTTTGGATTTGGCCCTATAAATGGAGATTCACCCCGAGTGCTCTGTAAGCTGTTTCCTCTGTAGATCTCTGAAATTTTAAGTGCCCAAACATGCTAGACCCAAGGACCTGTATAACCTAAGAACCCCATGATACATTCCAACACTCCAGATCCGCATGGGGAGCTTCTGTTCCCAGGGCTTGAGATTAAACTCTCTAGGACCTGGAGCAGGGCATTTGCAATGCAAGGTCTTTAACTATGAAACTCACTTCTTCTCCTGGGAGCCTGGGATTGTGGGTTTAATGGTGTGGTACATAGGAAATACCACAATTAACGTTGCCTAACTTTGGAACATTTGACTTTGCAATCTTAACGTTCTTTTAATGTAGGAGTTTTGTTTGCAATAGCACATACATTGAT
Organism: Dermochelys coriacea; assembly: GCF_009764565.3. Classification (NCBI taxonomy): domain Eukaryota; kingdom Metazoa; phylum Chordata; order Testudines; family Dermochelyidae; genus Dermochelys; species Dermochelys coriacea. The sequence goes on along the minus strand of NC_050085.1, from coordinate 15,859,961 downwards.
GGAGACATCAACTAGGTTTAAAGTGTGAACTGGACTTAATTCTAGGGTGTTGCCTTCTGGGTCAGTTTGTTAGCTGGAGCTGGGTGGTTTTGTTTTTAGTAGCTGTCCCTCTCAGTTACATCTTTCTGTGGGTTGGGATGTATGTAGTGAATTTAATTGATCACTTGGGCTATGTAGCAAGCAAAGACAGTCTTGTTTCAGGGATATTCTTCTCTCCTTAGTTTTCCCTGGAACTAAGTCCCACCAGATGGTGTAATGTACGTGCAAGGAGGGAGCTCCACAGTTTGAATGATTTCACAGGAGGAGGTTTTGTAAAGCACAAGCTTTGGCTATTGCATGCTGAGGGTGTGAGGCTGGGTTGCTTTCCCTGAAAGCTTTCCAGAGAGTGACAGATCTGGGAACTGTCAACTTTGTTTTATGAGACTGCCAAAAGCCACAGAGAAAGCAAAGATCAGGATGGGGGGGGGGGTAGCTTGCAAGTAGCCAGCTTCCTAACTGCAACAAGGAAATATAAATAGGTTGCAAGTTTGAAGATGGAGGTTACTAAAAGGAAAAAAAAGGAGGAGGAGGAACAGTAAAAACCAGAGCTGATGAGGTTAATCAGACTCAGAGGTGATGAGTTTGGGAGACTCTGAAATTAACTTATCTCTGCTATTGAAACCATGTGTATTTCCGTGATCCTGCTTTAGAGGCTGCTACATGGCTTGATAATTACACTTTACACATTATCCTGGCACTGTGCAAAGGCTCCGAGTTCCAGTCTTTGTCCCTCGAAGGACTGCAGAAAGCCAAGTGTGTACAGAGAGCAACGTTTCAATGAAACTTCATTTTTCAGAACATCATTCATGCACAGCTTGGGCTTGTACTTGCTCCCACTGAAATCAGAGCCTCTCTGTAGCCCAATGGGCTTCATGGGGTTAAATAGTACCGTGGGTCTGATGCTACTGTCAACCACACCAGCGCAATGCTGGAATCAATTCCCTTAAAGCTAGTAGAGTTCCAGAGGCTGATTCCAGCCTCTGCCTTGGGAGCTTGTGGCACGTTACCAGTGTTTCGAGTCACGTAGCTGCCATTATGTAGTTTGGTGCTGTTGACAGGGTAGTTTGGGTTTGCAGAATCATCGCAGGGCAGAGAACTGAAGCACTGCTTCCTCTGTGTGAACACAGCATGGCTCCCAGCAGGGGGATGGCAAAACTCCACGGGGGCTGCTATTCGGACCCACACCGAGCAGCACTCATCCCAAAGAGCCAACAGCCCAGGCCACGTTCTAGGGAGAGCCACACGAGCAACGAGTTAAGGTGGCCCCGTCTCTCCACCTTGGAAAGCAGATTAAACGCTCTGGAGCTGTAACGAGGCCGCAGATGCGGGAGCTCAAGATAGATGTTAACGGGGTAGCTGGTGAACCTCCAAGGAGGGGCAGGACACGCAGGCTGGGTGGTTGGGGATGCAGGGACAGCATCAAGGCTGAGAGGAGTCATCAGAGCTACAAGCTGAACATTGGGTCCTGGTGCCTCTGGCTTTATTAAACACACGGCCGAATCGCTGATTGCTGCCTGCGGCATGACCGGCCTCCCCTCCTCTCAAGAGGTGGAAGAGCAAAGTGGGGTGTTACAAGGCCAGGACGATGGACTTGTGCAGGGGCCGTTCTGCCCATGCCATGCCTGGCTCTCTAGTCGATGTTAGCTCTCCATCTTCTACACCCCAGTGTTCACCCGTTTTCTTTAAGAATAAATATCATCGGTCTTTCCTTCTCCTTCACATGTGCCTGCTCCCCCAAACCAATGAAAAGGGAGTGGCAATTTGCTGGAGCCTTCAAGGTTTACTAAAAAGTTCCTATTCCTTTAAACACTGGCTTCGCAACACTATGACATTTCAGCTGTTTAATTCTTTTTATGAAGAAGGGAGGCTGGCGGAAGCATCGGTTTTCTCGTTCCCAGGCGCTGCTTGTGCTTAGACCTCCAGGCTGCAGCTGCCTTTGAGGGTCTGAAATGTGATTACTCTGTGGCTGGGTGGGTAATGTTAAGGGGCTGGTTATCGGAGACAAAGAAACAAGGCCTCGAAAACTTCACCGAGCTCTAAGAGGAGAAAAAGCAACACGGGTGCGTTTCAGGGAGAGGCGGGGAGCCCTCGGAGAGGCCCAGAGTGCTCGATTCCTTGACTTTTTTGCTGCATCCGTGGTGCTGTATTCAGAGTCTGATTGTCAGCAGCCCTATCGCTGAGCGATAGGCAGCGGTTGCTTCCTAGTGTGATTAATGTGGTTTGCGTGGTGTCTGAGGTTGGGTTCCTCTCTTTGCAAGGCTTGTTTGTAATATGGGTGGTGGGGCGGGGGGGTTCCTTGCTAGACTCCAATGGTCAAATCCAGCTGTCTGCTACTGCACTCTAGCTCGCTCACCACAGTACAGTTGCCCTGGGGTAACAGAGCAGAATTTGGTGCTTTACATCCAAAGTAATCTGCAGTTCCCAACTTTGGGGAGGGCATAAACCACCACCAATGTAATGGACAGAGGCCTTGGCTTGCCAGCCTCCTTCTAACAAGTCCTTCCCCCACTGTGGAGTACTGCAGTGTCTGCTGTGCTGAAGATCATGCAGCTTGCCTGGTTCCAAACGAGTCTCCCCATTGCACGGCCGGGAGATGGAGCGGCAAAGCTCCATGGCAGGTGAAGGCACGTGTGACTGATTGGGCAGCACCAGGATCCAGCACAGAGACCCAGTGCAACCCTTAGGCACAGCCCCACGGAGAGGGACAGAGCCAAGATGCACTCCCACAGGGCAAGCTTGGGGATGGATTATGCAATAGCCAAAGGGGCAATGCAGGCTGCCTCCCTCTCTGTGGGCCACATAGGGGTATGCCTTCACCTCACCTCCACACCGTTTCTGGTGATTTAAGGGCACATGAATGGACAGAACAAGGGTAGTGATGGTCCCTGAGGTCTACCTGGAGGGTGGGGGCAGGCTCCCTACTCCTCAGCGCATCCCCTCCAAACAGAGGGCCGAATGGGCCCTGGGTCCAGACGGGGCTGTCCACAACAGCAGCCACCCTACCCATCACCACTGGTTACAAACCAGTGAGGGGAAAGCACCTGGGTATAGAATCATAGAATATCAGGGTTGGAAGGGACCTCAGGAGGTCATCTAGTCCAACGCCATGCTCAAAGCAGGGCCAATCCCCAATTTTTGCCCCAATCCCTAAATGGCCCCCTCAAGGATTGAACTCACAACCTTGGGTTTAGCAGGCCAATGCTTAAACCACTGAGCTATCCCTCCGCCCCCGGGTAGATACTACACCCAACATGAGCTGCTACGGAGAGGAAATCACGGCTGCTCTTCCTGTCCTGATGGATGAGAAGAGGGGCGTGAAGGCCGATGTCCATGTGCTCCCAGTGGTGGGCTCAGCATATGGTCTGTTCTAGGGTTACACAATGTGTAGTTTTTACCTGGGCTGAGAACTGAGGTGAAAGGGGATCTGGCCCCTGTGCCTCTGAGCAGGTGGCTGCCAGGGCAGAGAAGAGATGAAACTGTAGGACTTCAAAGCTGCTGCGTGAACCGATGGCGCCTCCGAGCTGCTGTCCCCGAAAGGAGGCAGGATCATTGTTCCTACACAGACCTCCTGGCAAAATGTTCCTTTCTGCTGGCGTAGCAGTTCTGACTTACGGGGGGAGCTTTTGTTTTATTTAAAACTGTCCAGTCCCCTTTTATCTTTGTTCCTGGTTGTCTCCTCCAGCCTCCTATTTCATGCTGGAAGGAAGAGGTTTTGGTTTGTTTTTAGTGCAGGGAGAAAGATCTGGGAAAGATAATTGAAAGGGGCTGTGCTCTAGGGAGTTCCAGCTGAAACTGGACAAAAGGGGCTCATGCAGCTGGTTACTGTATCCCAGGAACTGCAACTACAACCCACAGCCTTGTTGACATTCTCAACAGAGAGCCCACACGGTGCAGAGTCTCAGCTCCAAAGGTGGGTTATCTCCTCTCCAATCTGAGCCTCTTTAGAGGGTTATCTCATCCCTACTTCCTGCCATGACACTGGAGTCCACGCCAGAACTCAGGGAAAAGCTTGGGTGTTGACACTAGATAGCGCAGTATGTAAACCAGTCCGGGAGCTAGAGTGCCAGAGAAAACAAGAGGGTGCGTCACTTGAGTCCTGCCTCTTAACTGCAAGAGATGCTAGCCAGGGAAGTTTACTCTGCTGCTGTGTCTAATCTGGGGGTAAGTGAGGACCTATGAGCAGTCAGTCTGGCACATTTAACCAGCACTTAATTTACTAGGAGGGGAAAAAAAACACACCCATACACCTTCCCCGCTGACCCTCCTTCCCCCACACTTATCACTCTAGTATAGTTTATGGATGGTGTGTAGAATGAGAGGAAGGAACAGTTAAGAAGCAAAGCTGGGATAAATATACTGTATTATTACAATGGATTAAAGGAGTGATGTCAGAATTCACGGGTGGCACATCCCAGAGTGAAATGCTCATTCACTCCCTAAATAATGATAGTGACACAGTCTAAACAGATTATATAAATATCAGAGCATGAGATAATTCCCTCCCAGCACACACACAGTCTGCTGCATCGTGCGAGTGCACAACTTGATTGTTTCTAATAAAAAAATATGGTAATTATTGCTCATGGAACCAGCCCGTGCCTATGTGCAGGAGAATGGACAATCCCAGCTCTCGGTGTGCATGCATACAGCAGAGTCGTTCTTCTAGCTGTGTATGTAGTCTCTGAAAACAAAGACAAGATAGCTGTAGGTAGGTATGGGTGAGTAGACACAGCCCCATCCTATAGACATACTGGTACAAACAGACTGTAGTGTCTTTCAGTGTCCAACATCGATGGAGTGGAGACGTGTGTTGATTAACAGGCAGGCATAATAGGAAATATTGGCAGTACTGAGGATAGGAAGGTACCTGACAGAAACTGACGATTAGGCTGAAAATACATTTCACTGTGTGTGGAAATTTTAGATGCAGGTGTTCTTTGTAAGTATTAAGATTATATTACATGTACAGTAGAATTTCTCTATGCACCTAGAGAGCTGCTGTAATAACTTCTTTGCCTCTGGGGCACAGGTAAAACCATAAGCTGTTCACACACACTTGTGTCCTGCTTTGGGGCCCCTTTATAGCCACGTGCTCCAGAGTGCTAGTTTTTTAAAACCCAAGCCCTCTCAGCGGCCCGAGCTCTGCTGGGGTAGCACTGCCCTGAGTGTAATTGCTTTAGCAGAAACCAGCCATCTAAGCATGTCTGAGTTCTTCCAGCACCAGTGAAACAGAGCTCTTTCCCACAGCCTGCTCTCTGTTCGCCAACATTGCCCCTCTTTGTCCTCTCTGTCAAACCCTCTTTTGGCAGGAAGTACGGGTTTGTCCCTTCACTGTGACCCAGCCAGAGGATGTAGGAAACAACCTATATGACAGCCCTGAGAGAGCAGGAGGCCCTCGGTCTCCCCCTCCTTGGCACTGCTCCCCTGTTCTCCTTGCACTGCCTGAGTGCTCGGAGTGTGGAGGAGGCTTTAAGATTCGAAGAGGAGGGGGTTGCCTCTGTGCAATAAACAGGTCTGCTAGAGCAAGCCTAGGGCTCAGGGGTGATGCAAGACTCCCTTATATTAATGTAGACGCAGTGGGCCAAATTCAAATGCTGCAACAAGTTACATATAGGTGTCCTTCGACTCTATGAACAAGAACGATAACAAAACATCCATTTCACAGATGGATGCAAGTGTGAGATCTCGCCTGTGCAGATTGCTGTAGTAATGTTCCCAAAGGCTAGCTTAGGACCTGATCTGAAATCAATGGGAAGATTGTCAGGGTCTGGCTCAGGCCCTTATTTGTTAGGGGAAGAGGGATTTGGACTGCCTGGTTGCAGAATGCGTAGCTTTCCCTTCTAGATCACCAAGACACACACAGAACTACACACCCGAGCCCATGTGTTATCTCCAGGCTGCAGCAGGCCCACAATCCCCCCAAGACCATTGCCTACTACTAAGCATATGTTCATTAGCCCAAAGGGAGGAGGTAGAGAGAGAGAGACCAGACAAGGCCCAAAGAACAAAGGATCTGCCACTTGCTATGGGAAAGTTGCTCCCAGGCATTCCCCCCCAACATGCATGCCATGGGCCCACAGAATGCCCCCAAAAAAGAGTGACACTGGAAAAGGGCAGCACATCAGAGCACTATAATTGCTTGCCCCAGCCAGAGGAGAAAAGCACAAGCTGGAATCTGGCAGAGAGAAGTGGGAAGGGGGGGGGAGGGGATGGGAAATAGAAGTTGGGTTAAACAAATAAACTGGGGAAGCAGCAGCGAAACACCAGCCTGGCTCTGGCCTGATGGAGATAGGACTGGAGGAAGCACCCTGTGAGAAGGGTCCCACAACCTCTGCCCACTGCTCAGGGAGCAGAGTCTGGATTCAACAGCCCCCAGCCCTCCCACACCTGCAAACCACTGAGGGGGCTGCTCCGAACCCAGCTCGGAGACAGGACTCAGGCAAGGGCCACCTCAGGAGGAACGTGGGCGACTAGCCAAGTTCCAGTAACCAAATGGGAAGCGAGAGAGGGCAGAAGATCAACAGCCCCCTCGGGATTGAGCCCTGTGGTTGTGACCCTTGACTGCAGGCACGAAGTTCCTCTTCGCAGGCCAAGACTTTGCCACTACAATGCCGGCTTTATTCCCCTGGGCCTGGGCAGCGCCTGGGCCACATCCTCGAGCATAGAAAACCCATTCATTTTCGCGTCAGCCAGCACTTGTCCAAACTTCCTGGCCCGTGATTTCCCTGATGGTTTTATTGTCTGTCCCGGCTTGGAAGCTTTTAAGCCCATGTCTGCCCCCATTTCATAAGGCAGGTTATCCCCTTTCCCAAGCAAGGCCCGGGGTAAATAAATGTTCAGAGTTGGAGGGTAATGAACTGGCTTTGAGGAGTGCTGCCTGTTAGCGGATGGACCCACAGATCGGGCGAGGGATCATTCACTGGTAGCAGCCAGAGCACTGTCCTTCAGCTGGATGGGTAGCGATGCACGTTTCTGAAGCCGAAGGATCGCGGTTCTAATCCTGGCTCCCTGGCTGTACTGGAGAGCGATGTTCGCCAAGCAACATGTGCCTAGCCTGTCATCTGAAGCCCAGGGTTTTGTTACAAGGGCAGGAACTCCTGAGCGCTGTTTTGCATTTCCCTCACTTAGTCTCATCACAACAGATCCAGGGCTTAGGGGACCTGGGGAAAGCACAGAACGAGAAAACGGGAAGGAGCGAGCTTCCATACCCAGTAGCCCTATGAGAGTTAAAATAAAATCAGATGGTTGGTGTCCGGCTACCATGGCAATAAGCATATCACACAATGAAAGTGTCTCCCTCTCCTCTGCAACAAGCTCATCTGTGTTTCACCTAGTAGGCCATCACCTGTCCTCCCTTCAGTGGCATCAGCGGAGCTGGCAGAATATGTAGCTGCATCCTGTTGGAAAGGGCCCCGTGTGTTACTCTGTCATGTTGCTAGAGCATGGAGAGCAATGAGGGTTTTGCGGCGGTGGGGTGAAGAGGAGCAAGAAGTAGCCAGAGACATTCAGCGCTCAGGGCAAAGTGAGGAGAGCGCATCATCATCCCCAGGGGGTCAGTCAGCACTTCGGCCGCAGAGGGCGAGACTGGGGCTGAGCTTGGCAGCCAGTGGTGCAGGATTGGCCTTTCACAAAGACAAAAGGAGCAGAGAGTCTGGGGAACCTCAGCGCCGAGCTGAAGCCCAGGAGCGGGCAAGGAAGAAGTGTGGAGCGTTCAGCGCCGAATGAGATCGCTGCTGGTGGAGTTTTGATCTAAGTGACCGACTATGGAAAGTCTCAGCTCAGGCAGCTGGAATCCCTCCAGCCCTGTTCGTGTCTAGACCCTGCTGGGCGGGCAGCGCTGTCAGAGAGATTGGGGCAGCTCGGTGCAAGGCTTTTGTTAAATCCATTCTGCTTTTCAAAGAAGGGCTGTCTAGCCTCCTCCAAGGAGAGGCACGTCCAGGGAGCATTTCCTGCTGGAGCTCTGTGAATAGAGTGTCTGCTATTTTCATGGATCCACATGTTCCCTGCACTTCCTGTGTCCCAGATGCCACAGTGCAAGGCTCCGTGCGCAAGACCCTGGGAGTGAAACAGATTCTGTAGAGAAATAGGACTGGTCAGTCCTGTTGCATTCTCCAAGCTAAACTGAAGTGTGAAGAAAAAACAAACAGCCCCAGTGGTGGGGGGAATGCACAGAGAGGCCTTACGACAAACTCATGCTGATGGGCTTTGTTTGGGAATCTATGTGCCTGTTTGTGGGTATGTTTTGGCTGGCCCCAGTGAGATCATTGCTGTGGAATTTGTCAGAAGGATGAGCTAGTGCCAAGGGCTTGAATTAGGCAGGTTCCTTCTCTCACTTCCTGCTCTATGCCACCCCCCTAGGCAGGCCTGGATGAGCAAAATGGAATAGCCAGAAACACATTTGCAGGTGAGGAAAAGCCATCCTTGTATCTGCCTCCACATCATGGGCAGCTTCAGGGAGCTTCTACCAAATTTCTCCTGAGGCATAGGGAGGTTGTGACCACAGCTGCCTCTTCACACTGAGCCTGCTTCACCTTATGACTGGTCTCTGGAAGGAGAAATCCCCAGCGGTCAGTGCCTGGAGGCAAGAGGCATAGGCCATCCTTAAGCTAAGCAGCAGCTGTCTCAGGTTGCCTTAGTTCAATCTTTGAGGGGGCCATTTAGGGATCTGGGTCAAAAATTGGGGATTGGTCCTGCTTTGAGCAGGGGGTTGGACTAGATGACCTCCTGAGGTCCCTTCCAACCCAGATATTCTATGAATCTAACTGCACTGGAAAGTACTTGACTACCATTGTGAGTACAACCCCCCCTGTAGATTTCAGGCTCCACATGTGCTGGCCTGCCTTGTAATCTTTTCCTAGGAGATTGGAGGACAGGACCTGGTGCACATTAACAACAGGGATGAATAGCATTAGATGTTAACCAGAGAGTTGCAAGGCTGCGCTGTTTAACAGCACTGCAGCAATGCACAAGGATTTTAGGACAGACATACAGGAGATTATTGTGTCCAACTGGGAGCATTTTAGGCAATTACCAGAAATGGAAGTTGGCAGCTTTGCAGCTCTCTCTCAGTTGGCTGCTAGGTCTGTGCTGGAAGTTTTTAGATCTCGATAGTGGTTTTTCTGGCTCTCAACCCATTTGGGACCTAAATAGAGTTAGAACCTAGAACTCTAGTAGTGAGCAGTTAGTTCAGTAACCTGCTGTGCCAGCCAGTGCTCCTCTCACTGTACATCACCTGCTGCTGTACTGATTTATCGGCATCAGTGCTCTCAGCTGGCCTTTGAAGTGCGCAGTGTGAAAAATCAGTCAGCAGCATGCTAACAGAGGACTTCTAAGTTAATTGAAGGCAGGGCAAGATCAATGTTGAACAAGAAGAGTGTCTCCCTTGCTGCGTCTGTGAGAAGAGAAGCTTCTCTGGGGATAGCACCCGCCTCCCCACGCAAAGCTAACCTGGATAAACGCTGTGGCCATGAGTGCGCGCATGCGCGCGCACACGCGCGTGCACACACACACCAATTGAACAGCAGAACTCTTGTAGGCACTCGGGGATTTCTCAAAAGAAAAGGAGTACTTGTGGCACCTTAGAGACTAAAATTTATTAGAGCATAAGCTTTCGTGAGCTACAGCTCACTTCATTGGATGCATTTGGTGGAAAATACAGTGGGGAGATTTATATACACACGCAGAGAACATGAAACAATGATTTCTGCAACAGAAGCACATGGTAATGGAGATTTCACCAGTAGTTTACATTGGCATCTGGATACTGTTCATCTGACACCACTGAAAGGTCTGCTAACCCAGACGGGACTTGAACCAGTAACCACATAGACAACTCTTCCCTGCATTTTATTATTACCAGTCCCGCATAGCCAACCCGTCCCCCAAGTTTATGTTGTCAAATGGGCCATTCTCTCCCACACACAAGCTGGTTTTTATGGAAATCAGAGTATTAGGTGGATTAAAGCAACCATGGCATGGTTGAGCTTCTTTCAAGATTTTGGAGGAAGTTGCTCATATTCAGAGGGAGAAGGGGAAATGGGTGGGATTTATTTTGCCAGAAGCTGCAGCGAGTTTCGCCCCAGAGTCAGGAAGACGAGTGGACAAAACTAAGTGATTCAGAATCCTCCTCGACAGGGTTTCCTCTTTGCTTTGTGTAGGTGTTGTGATCTGCAGCTTGGTCAGGGTTTGAAGACAAGAGACCCAGCCCTTAGAAAGGATGCTAATCTAGCTAGCTCCACCAGAGTTTGGCTGGGGGTATGGATGGAAAGATGAAGCGTGGGGGGGGTGCGGGGAGGGAAGAGAACAAACAAACAAACCACAAAAGAGGTGTTAGCATCCCAGGATGCTAGATAAGAGATCAATCTTTCATCTTTAAGCTTCTAAAGATGAAAGACCAGTGTTTTCAAACCTGCAGCAGTAGGAATCACCACAAGCCAGGATTTATATACACATAATAATGCTCCACACTTACATTTCCAAAGCATCAGTGAGTTAGGGGCTAACCTTAGAAGGCAATTAATGTGTCCTCAATGCCCACTGAATAGAATGAGAATTGCAGATGCTCATTGCCCCTCAGAACCAGCCCAGTAACCCTCACACAAACCCTGTGAGGTAGGTAGGAGAGTGTTTTCATCCCTATTTTACTCGCTGAGGTCAAGTGAAATGGTGAAAGCTGCAGGGCAGGGCTTGGGTGTTCAGGGTGAAAGATTTGGCTTTAGGATACAAGCAGTAGTGACTGTCTCCCCAGGTCAAATGCCCCTTTCTTAGTTGAACTCAGAGGATGCTCAAGTTGCATTGAGCTCCCTCTGCATTCTAGAGCCTCTCCAATCGGGTTTCTGCTCAAGGGGAAAGCATCCTTTCCCATTTCAAGGTACCTGAGCATCTTTCGGCACTTGGCAGAATCTAATGCACACAGATGAGCGGTGCTAAAGAACCCAGCACCCTGAACTTGCTGTGTGGTTTTATGGGACTTAGATTCACTTGCATGCACGATCGTTGCCGATTTGAGACTACAAGACATTTTACAGGCCTCCTGCCTATTCTGCTGGCCCCTTTAGGACTTTAGGCCAGTTTCAGCTTCCTGCCTTTCCACCAGACCCCAACTCAATCTGCAGCAACAGGTTCAAGGGGTTTCTTGAAGCAGAGTACACATGATTCAGTGACCTTCATTCCAACAGTCTGGTTTCCATTTGGATAAGGAGTCTCCTTTCTAGGCTATTGGCTCTAATCAAGCCCAGGTGGATAGTGATCAAAAGTGGCTGCTACCTGACATTAGTCTGGTGACCTGTGAGAGATGGGAAGGCAGGGTTAGTCCAGATCCTAGGGGATGGGTATTCACATGACAAACAGCACCATCACTACTGGCTCCACGGAGCTCTCAGAAGCCAGAGTAATTCAGGCTCTTCCTTCTGCTGTCACAGTTGGGCTTTAGCGGTGAAATAAAAGCTGGGCAGTGGACTAGAATTTAGATTAGGATTGACACCCGTGGCACACTCTGCAAGGGGCTGTGGAGGGGAGGGGGTTGTTTCTTGTATACCTGACATCTGATAAATGCTCAAGACCAGCAAACACTTGCCCATTAGCTGCAAGCGGAGCATTGCTCCGCTCCTCCCCTCCTGTCCTGGCCAGAAAGAAGAGATGATAGAGGTTGCCAGGCCAGCTAATGAGCAGAAGGAATTGCTACGCAAACAGGCCACACCCACTCCACTCATTCACCCATGTGCTGGAATCAAAGGCAAGCGTCTTCCCTCCTAGTCTCTCAGACAATGGATTTTTTTTCCCCAGGTCAATAAATAGATACCTAAAAATAACTGCATCCGATGAAGTGAGCTGTAGCTCACGAAAGCTTATGCTCTAATAAATTTGTTAGCCTCTAAGGTGCCACAAGTCCTCCTTTTCTTTTTGCGAATACAGACTAACACGGCTGCTACTCTGAAACCTAAAAATAACTGTTAATCACTCCAGCCCTCACACCACTGTTCACAAGCTATGTATGCTCTCTGCAATTTTCCTCTGAGAAAGCTCTGCCGAGACCTTGAGGCATATTTAAAGAGCCCACAGTCCACAGCAAGAGGAGACCTTCTTGCCTCCAGAGATGTGAGTGTTTGCCATGTTTCTGGGTTTATGGTGTGTGCCTAGGTTCTGCATGGCTTAGATTTTGGATAGCAATCCCGGAGCGCTTGTTCCGGCCACTAGTAGCAACATTGCTTCTTTCGCATGGTAGTGGCACTAGGTAGGTCTTAAAAAACAAGAAGATTGTGGGCAAGTTTTTAGTCCTCCGAGAAGGAAGATTCTGGCCAGAGCATGGACTGAAGCAGCTTGGATATTGGTCTTGCCCCTCCCCTAGCTCTGCAAATATGCCACATTTTTAGCTTGAGCAGCCCAGTCACTATGGGCTCCTGCTGGTGCCATAGGGAAGTGTTTTGGAGTGGCTCATTGGGGGAGACCAAACACGAAACCAATTTTTGCTTACGAGTTTAAAAAATAATCAGAATTTGAGCCCATGTTTCCAGAGGTGAGAGGCAGGTGGAGTGACACACTGCACACCAGCCATTCCCCTCCCCATGGCCCTCTAAAGCCTTGCCAGCCCTGTCTATTTGCTTGTATTATACATGCAGTAGCTTGCAAAAAAAAAAAAAAAACCTATCAGGTCAAGTGCTGCTCTTGCTCAGCCTTCAGAGCGAGACATGCACTCACCCTTCAAAAGCAGGGGAGGATCACGTGGCTTGGAGGAGGAAGCCTCCTGAGGAGATGTTGGGTGATTAAGTTGCCACAGTCACAGCTACACTAGACACTCGGGCTGTGGGTCAAGCTGCTCTTCTTCCGTCTCCAACCCCTTTGACTGTGTCCCCAGTGAGCCAGTTCTGTTAGGTGGGCAGGCATTTCATCTGAGCGCCTCCCAAGGGGCTTGTGTGCACAGGTATTCCACAAATTCATTGCTCCAGGCAAATACCGTGGTTAGGTTTTTAAGGAAGCTTGAGAATTTTCTGACCGACAGAGTATTCAGACTGACGCAAGGCCAGGACAACTCTTCTCTTTCCCCCACTCCCACCCTCCTGTGTCCTTATGCAACTAGCTGGTTGCATTCTGAGGCTGGTGGGCAACTAGCCCTGGTGGAGTCAGGCTAGGATAAACCCTACAATGCAAGTTCAGGTATTTTACTGAATGCTGCAAAAGCCTTTCCATGCTTCGAATGCAAGTCCGAGTGTATATGTGGGAGAAATGGGCAGTGATTGTGTGCATACATGCAAGCCATGTGTGTTGTGTGGGTGTGTGTAAGAGTGAATGCATAAGAGGGCACGTGTTCAATGAGTTTGAGCGGGCATATGAGTAAAATGTATACGTATGCGAGTGGCTGGATGGTTCCTGGGAGAAGATGCCATTTTTAAACCACTGAAGAAGCGGTTTTAATGTCAGTTGAATATTAAATAGCATGCCACAAGAAAAATTTCATTATGCTTCATGTTTTCCCACCCTAAACACACAAGCATCTCTGCTCTGGAAGGAACCTGTTTATGTGCAAAGCATTTTGGGCATTTTCACACCAGCTGAAGCGGCACAGAGGGTTGCTGCCAGGTTTCTTCACCTGTGGAAATATTTACTGGCAGCCCTGTGTTTTGGGGTTGGTTACCTAGATACAGTTTGACAAAGAAGTGGTGGCTAAACAGAATACCAGACACAGCAAAAGTGCTCAAACACGAGAACCAGAGGTGGCAAAGAGATACATTTCACTAGCAATGAATCCCAGCAAGCAGTGATGCAATTAAGGGGAAAAGTCACAAGTGTCCCAATACTTCTGTCTGATCAGTGCATCAAAGGAAAGGAAGAAAAGGGAGCACACAGGTGGTTGATTCTTTGCTACTTGTCAAGAACAGTATTTTGCCCTTCTATAGCATCTTGCATCCCAGATCTGACAACTCTACTGACACTAATTAGCCTTCACCACCATCATGCTGGGAGATAATGAAGTACTATTATCCCCATTTTACAGATGAGGAAACAGATTATGAGCCTAATTCTTCAATACTTTCGTTATGTAGTACATCATGTGATTAGTATCATTGACATCAAGGAGCCAATGTATGTTCTAGTCAATGTGAGCACAGGCAGCAGAATTAGGCTATTTGTGACCTAAGACTAGATTCCAGTTCTACCCACTTCAATACCCTCCGTTTAACATGGCCACACTCCCTGTCAGAGCCAGGAACAGAGAGCCCAGGGGACCTGCCTTCAACCTATCCGTTCTAGCTACTAGATAAAAGATCCACCTCACCAATGAAGGTTTATGGCCGACCATGCTCTCTTACGTAGCATTGCCTCTCTATGTCCAGGATAGGAGGTTAAAATCATCCAAGAGGAGACAGCACTCTTAGGACTAGTTCTTGGTTTTCCAAGAGGTCCAGTGTATGTGGAGAATGGATTTGGGGAGGGTTTCATCCTTTCCAAGTTAGCTTTCAGCCAGGCAAGATGTAGCCAATGAATGCATATAATTCTTTCCTGCATACCAACTCCAAGTACGCAGAGGTGGGCAAAATTCAGAACTAGACCACTGATGCATTTTGCTTAAAAAAATAAATGAAAATAAAGCCTGTTTTCCAGGCTAAAATTGAACTGTTCTTTACAGGAGTTGTATCAGTGTGGAAATGTGCAAAATGTCAGGACTTTGCACATTGCAGTCAGGAAGTTACCGTGCTCACAAGATTTTCTACAACAGATGTGAAGTTTCAAGGCAAGAAAACAGAAGACAAAAAACTTTACAAAAAAGTGTTCCTAAAACAATATTAAAAGCCCTATGTCAGAGCTTATTCATGCCACATTCCCAGAGATTTTGGGCAATGTTTATCTCCACCAATGTGCGGAATCTAACTGGGGAAAGTGCCATGGCTCATGTGGCTGGAATGGAGGCAAGGGTAGTACCTCTTTCTAGCCTTTGAGACTCAATTTGTAGGCCACTCATTACTTCACCTATTACATTCAGGAGCTGGAAAATACAAAAACTAGACTCCCAGTTGAGGTTCATCTCCCCAGATTCCCATATGCTGCAACATGTGGCTATTGAGATTTGGGCCGTGATCTTCAGCTGCCTTATGGGATGTTCTGCCATGCTTGCTAACCTCTAGCATCCCATGAAGGAGCAATTGTATAGAGCACTGTTTATTATCCATCCTCAGGGCGCAGGGAGGGGAGGGTCTCTAACACTTCGCACTTGAGTAATCAAAATACATAGGGTCCAAAGAATTAAGGAGAAAGCTATACCTTCCCATAAATCTGTTTTAATACACCTTTAGCCCTGACCTGCAGCACCTCTTTCTATTTCAGTACTAGACCCTCCCCTGACCTCTTTCAATTTTTTCAATCCTAACCTGTACAAAAAAAACCCTCCTGTATTTCAGATAGACTACTCCAAGGCTTTAGTGATACACCACCTCGTTTAGTGATTCAACCCCAACTTGAAGCACACCCTATTATTGCAGACCCATGCCTCCTACGAAGCTCTGCCAGCACACCTCAGTCTCTTGTGGTTTCAGTCCTGGATCTCACCCAATAGCTCTTTCCTTCCAACTCTCTCTCAATCCTTGGAGGGGAAAAAAAATCATGTGGCTTTTCAGTGAATGACTAATAGCATCATCTGACTTTCCCCTAACTGAAGAGCTCAGTCCACAGATGGGTTTCGTGACTCAGAAGAAGGTGGATTTCTCAACTCTAAGGATCCTAGGAATTCTTTGAAGAGAAGAGGCCCCACCTCTGCCTTTAATTCAGATTTAATAATCCAACTATTTGTGTTCAAAGCCTATGCCTGTTACTTTGATGGGCACATCCAAAATGACTCTAGATAGATAGATGGGAAAGGCAGAGTGCTCACCATCCTGAGGCGGACTTCCGACTTTCTCTTAAACTGTTTCAACCACCTAAACGGCAGAAGGTCAGACTAGGTGACCACATTGATCCCCTCTAGCTTTAAACTAGATTAACTTGTTAAATCTACTTCTTGTGAAGTGGGGTTGGGGGCGGGGGGAGGGATGATTACACTTTTGAATGTACAGGTAAATTGTGCATTAGGATTACCATATGATTTTACACACACACAAAGTGGAAATTCATCCCTGGCTAAGGAGTTAGAATCAGAGAATGGATATGTGGTTTAGGAAGAAGGAAGGTTGCCAGGACCCTCTTCCCCTCACCAAGAGCAACTAGTGATTTTTGGTTGCCCAACTGGAGATCCCTTTTAAAGAGGCTCAAATTTCAGAGGGCAGGTGCTCAGCACTGGCTGAAATCCAGGGGGTCTCAGTTTGGGCACTCAAAAAACCGAACCAAAAAAAAACCCCCAAACCCCCCACTAGTCCTTTTTAGAAATCTTGGCCTTCATCCGTGACCCTTAGAACATAAAAACAGTCAGACTGGGTCAGACCAAAGGTCCATCTAACCCAGTATCCTGTCTTCCAACAGTGGCCAATGCCAGGTGCCCCAAAGGGAATGAACAAAACAGGTAATCATCAAGTGATCCATCCCCAGTTGCTCATTTCCCGCTTCTGGCAAACAGAAGCTAGGGACACCAACTCTACCCATCCTGGCTAATAGCCATTGATAGACCTAGCCTGCATGATGCTTACAGTGGAATTGGAGGTCTCTTGGGAAAGTTGAAGCTAAAGATAGTGTATTTCACAGGGAGAGGTACGTGGGCTAGGCCATGGGGACCTTGAACCCTCTGTGACAGCGATGGCTGGTTTGTGCCTCTATCCTTATTAGAGCAAGATGTGATTGTGGGTTTAGCAGCAAATTGGATTGGGTCACTCCTTATCTAAGCTTCTTGCTTTTAATCACCCCCATCCTGGCTGCCATTAAGGTTCCTCCCCCTTTGAAATTTCCTATATTCCCTGGGACACAAATCTGATTAAGTGCAGGCTGGGGAAATGCCTCAAGGGACGGGATGCATGGTTCAAGCCCTTTCTGCCACAGAGAACAGCTGTCTGAGAGATTTTCCTCTGCAGCGGGTTTTGGAGGGCTTTTAACCCATTCATTCCTGGATAGATTTGGAGGTGCCTCATGCCCTCGTAGTGGCGTGTCATACCCAACCAGACGCATGACAATGGCCTAGCTACATGCGAGGTCAGTGCCTTGTTCTGATCTCACGTTCGCTGGTGAGAGTCTGGAGTGACCTCAGAGGCCATCAGACCTATGGTTGGTACAGAGACCTGTAGATTTGGATTTATACTGAGTAATGATCCAATTGGAGTCCCCATCCAACTGTCCACTACCACCAAAGGAAGATCACTCTCACCCATAAGCCAAGGAAGTCTTGATGAAAAAGGAAATAAATACAGTCCATGGATAAATATGGAGAGCCTTCATAAAGGACTCCCTCGCCCTCCAAAACTATAACTCCTTATGCCCTCTACCACTCTTATATGCAGCAGTACTGTTATATGCACCTTCCTGAAACTCTCCATACAGAAAAAAGGAGTACTTGTGGCACCTTAGAGACTAACAAATTTATTAGAGCATCCGATGAAGTGAGCTGTAGCTCACGAAAGCTTATGCTCTAATAAATTTGTTAGTCTCCAAGGTGCCACAAGTACTCCTTTTTTCTTTTTACGGATACAGACTAACACGGCTGCTACTGTGAAACCTCTCCATACAGAGACACTGCAATCGACATGCCGCAGTGCTTCGTGGCATCAATTTTGCCATGGCTTCAGTCATCAGTGTAAGAAGACTATATTGTTCCAGTGGGGGGGGGCCTCCTCATCTTTTCCCCAATTAAAATACAACAGCCTATTAAAGTAATGATCTAAAACAAAATAATCACCTTCTGCCTCTGCCCTTTTAGATTGTAACACACCGACCCTGCCTCAAAACAGATTATATGTCTGTACCATGCCTCCACATACTGGATGCTACTGTAATATAGACACACAGCCAACTGGGGTTAATGACACCATTATCATAGCTTTTTCCTTTCCAAGAGTTGCCACCAGGACATTCGTTGGAACTGCATGTAGACAGTAGTGGTGTGTTAGTGTTCCCCTCCCTAAACCCCATTTTCAATGTTAATTATTTCCAGGAACAGGAAATTGAATAAAAATTAGAGCTCAAGTATTTGGTTCTCTTCTCCATTTGTTAATGAGGGTACTGTCCAGTCTAATTTTTAAGTGTTCCAAGAGATGAGCTTCCATTAGGAGACAGTTCCACGGCCTAAAGTTGCCACTAGATGTCACACAGCTGTCTCGGACAGGGAGCAGGGCAGGTATTTCCAACGGATTGCCGTTTAGAAGGCCAGAAAGCAGCATGCTTGGTCACTTAATGTCCCCCCCCCCCAAACACATTGACATGTGGGACGCCCTTGTAATGAACATGACATTGCAGCAAAATCAAACTGCCCTCACCTCTGCTCCCTGTGCGGCTTCCAAGCTGGTTTGTTCCCCCTTTCTGATGCAGCGTCTGTCAGTCTGTATTTTCTCATATAGACGATGCACTGTCTCGCGGTGAAGGTTAAGTGCTCTCTCGATGGATATGGCAAGTGAGTCACCAGCGTGGTGTTGCAGTAGCATTGTCCATCAGCATGGAATCAGTGGGCAAGAATGGTCTACATGTGGGGTGTGGTGGGGAAAAAAAATGTTTCACCCCACAATACTAACAGGTGATTGACAGATTGTACTCCCATATGGCCCATGAGGGCAATACTGACCAGGTTGCTATGGCTTCCATTAGTAAATGCTGGGGCTGGTTTTTTAGTTTTTGAAAAAATTTCAAAGTTGGGGGAATTGATTTTTTGGTAAAACAAAGGAAGGAGAGAGGGATTTTTTGTTTTTTTTAACCAGCTCCTTGAGTTATGGTCGCACTGTTGTGGTAGGTGCCGCATGGAGGTAGACATATGCCTTGCCCTGAAGAGCAGACAGTGTAAGAAGTGAGAGTTCCTCATTTGCTATTCCAATGGGGCTGCACTTGCAGCAGGTCCCAGGCATGCATCGGGGAGGCAGAGCCAGGAGGACAAGGGCTGTTTTATTCCATTTTTGTGGCTCCTCAAATTCAGCACTGGTCAAGGGTTTAGCCCCTTTTGTAAGTTACAGCAGCCTTGTACCAAGCTGCTTGTGGAGGAGTTGGGTCATTCCAGTAGCCAGGAAGAGCCAGAGCAGAGACACATTCTAGGCACACATCCTACTCAGGGGCACACTGGGCTGAGAGGGGTTCCCTGGTGAGCAGATCTACTGGATGTACAATTCCATTATGCTGGCAGAGCAGCACAAAGGGGCTGTAAGGGGACTTCAGAATTGGGTCCAGCAAATCTAGGAGACAATTGATGAGATGGGTCATTGACTCCAAAGGCATTTCACATGCAGTCAGCTGTGACTTGCCAGGCCTCTTCAGCTTCTCTTTCCTCAAGCAGCTGGGCTTCTTCTGAGGCCAGATCACTGCATGCTTGAGAAGGCTCTTGCCAGAATCAGGTCAGACTTTGGAGATGGAGTCTACAGCAAATAAAACCCTGGGCCACACGGGATCTTTCCCGAACGGCAGAGCTCCGCCGTGGATTGCCAAGCTTGGGAAGGGGGTGCTCATGATGCTAGTCTACAGTGATGCTGAACATCCCACCATTAGACAAGCATTTCTTTTCAAAAAGAAACCCTCCCCCCCGCCCATGGTGGCGAGTGGCAGGGGAACAGGGACAGGGTCACTGGAGGGTGGGGAAGCAGATGAGAGTAGCAAGGATAGGGGTGGCAGGATGCAGATGGGACTGTCTGCTCAGCTGTGCTATAGGAAGCGAGGGCTAAAAGGATGGACCGTCTCTCCCCCCGCACATAAGCTACTCCAAGGGATCTTAGGAACAGACTCTTACACACGCGTCACTCATATCAGCACCAAACAAGGCAAGGCAAGTGGTGACAGCCTGCTGCATGCTTCACTTGTCCTGGGCTTAAAAAGTCCCTAGAGCGGTGACATCCTACAGAAGCCCTTCAGAGCTACAGACTCCTGTCTGAGGGGTGATTTGAATCCACATACCAGTATCTAAGCACTAGAGAAATGATACTGGGTGCATTTATGTCCCCACATAGAAGTGCAATGTTTAATTATCTCCAGCAAGGCTCTGAAAGTGCAGGGCATTCATCAGCTGAGTTTCATCCCCACCCGGCCAGTGTTATTAACCCCTCTTTACAGATGGGGAAATGGAAACCCAGGTGGACTGGATCAATGACTTGATCGTGGCCATGCAACTGGTTTGTGGCAGACATGAAATGAGAACCCAGGAGTCCTGTCCTCCAGCTTGCCAGAGCCAGGAATAGATGCCCAATCTGACACCAAATCTATTGATCTAAACACCAGATGGTATTTCTCCAACCTCGGTACTAACCTGGAGCCTACTCAGTCACCGCACACCTTGGGCCTGTTCACAAAGGGTTGTACTGAGGTGCAGGAAGCCATTAGCTAACAAGCACTGGGATTGTGGTGAGATAGAGGGGAATGAGTGATGTACTGGGGTCCTTCTCTGCATCCAAATTCACAAGTTTCTACCAAGTCATATCTGACTGCATGAGGTGTTGATGTAGTTGACTCGGGAGGCACCACCAGGATATTGCAATCTAGATGTTCTTCCCATGTTTGATTTAAAACCATCCCCCCATGTCCCCACCAAAAAACACTCACCACTTTCATCCACCTTTTTGAAATATTACAGAAGCCTCCAAACTCCACCCAGAAGCTGACAGCAGGCTGCCTCCAATGGCTTTTAGCTGCAGGATCTCCAAGTTCCCTTCTGGTGGCCCATCTAGGCCTGGCCTACCTGGGGAAAACGAGCCCAAACCCTGCCTTGGGGCAACCCAAGTGTGCAGGATGCGGGCTTTGCAACCCGAGGAAATGCCAGTACAGGATACATAGCTCAGCTTGTTGGCTACCTATACTTGCATATGGTGGGGGAAGGGAGCTAGAACTGAAAAATCTGGTGATGTGCTCAAGTGTTTGAGTAAATGCTGAGTCTCAATGGGGAGGGGAGGGGGGGAGAAATCAATCTTTCAAGGGAGCTTTTGAGACAACAAACTAGGGAAAAACAAGAGGCAGAGGGAGCATGTAACCCAGAATGGTTTGTTTGCTGACAGTACTTACATTTGCAGATGATCATCTGCCTTCCTAGCCCAGTTGCTCCACAGACTCCTGCAGGGTGCTCTCCATCATGTGCTTTCAACACCACAGGGCCTTCGCCTTGTCACAGCTTCGTCATCTTGTCTTCAAGATAAGCTGTAATGATATTTTACCTAAGATCAGAAATAAGGCTCATTCCTTTATCCTGCAGCAGACATGGAGACTCAGCAAACACCCCAACCAGTACTGCTCTTGCCACTCTCTGTTGAGCAGATGGTGCGCTTCCCCAGAGGTGGCTGCATTTTAAAGAAGAGCGAGAGCCCATAACGGTTTTGTGCCTCAGAAGAGTGTTAGGAGATTAATTAATATTCGCAAAACATATGGAGATCCTCAGATGTGGAGAACAATAGTGCACAGTGTTTTTAGTTATGTGAATCATGTTCTGGGGCTTTAAGAGTTACTTCACATTCTATTTTAAACAAGTTCTCCAATTATTTAAAAAACAAAAAACTCAGCTCTGGGTTTGAGCTAGAGATTTCCATAAAGAATACACCACAGGAGATCAGCAGGACTCCAAGAGATTGAATATATGATTTAGTCAAAAAAAAATAATGGAGAGAGCACAGCATCCATGTCTCTCTAACAAGCTGTAACAATCTGAGAACAGAAAGTCTGTACATAATATCAGCAAAATATAGGGCTGGAAGGGACCTCAAGAGGTCATCTGGTCCATACTCCCCTCCTAATTAAGGCAGGATTAAGTTTACCTGGGAAGTTTAAAGAAAATTTGATCACTTCCTTTCTTAGTCAGCATGGAAGTGATCAGATGAGCATGGAATTAGCATGACCTTCATTATAAATAGATTATAACCTGGCCAAACTAAACATCACCCCATCATATATTGGCCAGAATCATGATTCATCTCTGAACAATGCAGGTCTATGCTGTGTTCAGATTGCTGGAGGAAGCACTTAAACCCCAGCAATAGCTAGCTCAGGCAATGGAAGGAAAATAAAGCAGGTCTAGAATCACAAAATGCCAGGGCTACTAGCCAGGCAGTTCACGTCCAATTACCTGGCTGCAGACCAGGTTGCTTGCATCAAGTTTGCAGAGCTGTAATTATCTCTTTGCAAAATTAAGCTGAACCAAACAATTTCCAGGGCAGCTCAAATTCTAGCAACAAACTAGCTAGAGATGCCAAGGACTGCATTGCTTTGTGATATTGTAGAAGGGGTCATTGCTGACTCAACGTTTCCCCCCCACCACCACCCTTGTGTGCTAACGGGAGCAGGTTCCTCAGATAGTGAAGGCACCTTGTGCTTTACTGCCCTAGCTACTAGCAAACCTGCCCTATAAGGGAAGGATCTGGGTAGCAGGTCAGCTCATGGCTTTTCCCCTTTAGCCAGGTCACATGGGCCAAAGTCAGGTGCAGGAGAAACCTCTCCAAATTTGCAGGTCTGGGGACAAGGGCAACTAACAGGCTGAAAGCAACCAGTTCCAAACCCCTCAAAAATTTTTCTTACCAGCTCTCTCCAGATAACACTAGTCCCAGTGTCTGTCCCCATGAGAGAAAACAGCTTGCTGTGGCCCTCCCCTTTTCTATGGTCCCTGGATTTCTGCCCTAATGGGGCCATTAGCTACAGCTGAGCCCAGCTGCATTCCACTCCTCCCCCACCTGGGTCCCCTGGAAAGCTCTGCAGTGAGAGTAGACACCTGTGGTAGGTTTTTTTAATTCTTGCCCTGCCAAACACAAACTGGGGGTTTTATGCTCCCCTTTAGAGAGCTGGGGGAGGGGGGAGAGATTTTGTGACCAGATCCATCTCTTGGCTTTCCCTGCCCCATCTCCCCAGACCTGCTTTCAGCCTGGATGGAGACGCTATTTAGGTCTGATCCCTGTGGAAATGCCGCCAGTTTTGACAGGTTCTCTGATCCCTTCCCGTTCCCCCTGGCCCTAGGCTGAATGAAACTCACAGCACTGCCCATCAGTTTCAAGTTCTCGCTGGATGTTATTATTTTATTTGGATTTATGGTTTCCTGTGGGACGGGGAGGAATGTAAAGCAGCAGCAGCATTCCTGCTTTGTCACTTGTCGAGAAGAAAAGGAAACAAAGGTACCATTAGCAGAAGCAAGACTGGATTGTAATAGATGTTTGCAGGCTGGCCAAGAAACGTTAGGAAAGAGCAGAGCTGCTCTGTGGCTTTAGACTGGGGATCTTCAACCTTGCAGCGCTGGCTGAAGGGCCCAGAGCCACAGCGAAACATGTAATAATTGCAGTGCAGCCTCCCAACTCAGCCACATCATGCACAGTTCCACACACACCTTTTCAGTCTCAAGTGACTTTTATTTTAGCGGAAAGAAAAATCACAAAATCAAGAAGGAGAGAGAACGCAGCGTGCGTGTGTCCCTTCTGAAACAGGCTGCAGCAGCTCGAAGAACAAAATGGCCACTGGTCTCACTAGATGAGGAAAGTTCTTAGACAAAAAGTAAAGATGCAGGATGTAGAAAACAAAGGCAACATAGTCCGATAGCCTCGACGGCAGGGCATTTTATAGCCCCCTCCCCTTTGCTAATTAACTTTACTTATTGCAGGGGATCTGAGTTCTAATTATAGAAGAGCCGAGCATAGGGCACCAGACCAGGAGTCTGGACGGTCTGAGTTCTGTTCCCAGGTTTGCCACTCACCGGCTGGGTGATCTTGAATGAATCACTTCCTCTGTCTGTGCCTCTGACTCCCACTGTGTCTATTTAGAATGTAAATTATTTGGGGGCAAGGACTAGGTGTCTGCACAGCACCTGGCACAATGGGGCTCTGATCTCCTTTGAGGACTCAAGGCGCTACCAAATACAAATCACAACAATAATGTTCTTCTTTTGTTCCTCTTTAACTTTGGGAAACCAGCTTATTTTTTTCCCTGGGGTGTCACATATAGAGATATATTATAAAACCTTAAATCACGGCTCAAACCAGTATAGGGAAAACATAGCCCATGGCTTGATGAGTCATGCAAAGATATTAATAACCACACACAAAGAAGATAATTAACGCATAGGCAGTGCTCCTAATTAAATGCTTCATCCTCATTCATGGGAGCACGGGTGTGAAATCCTTCTCTTCCGCTTGCCAGTTCTTATTATGGGAATCAGTAACATTTGACTAACCTGTAGCGCAGATGGGACTTCAAACTAGTGCCAATTCATAAGGAAGAGCTGCTGTTTAATTACAGCTGGGTGGGAACAGGATCTTCCATTTTAAAGGGAATTCCACAGTTCTGAAATTTTTCCATTTTCGAAACAGAATGAAAACCACACACATGCACAAAATGTGGACGTTCCCATGAAATTCAATTAAAAAAACAATCATTTTGTGTGGATCAAAATGTTCCATATGGATAACACAAAAATCTGTGCTCTGATTTTGACCTTTTAAAAACGTTATGTTGTATTATATACTATAAAGTTTAAAAAAAACATCAAAAGTCATTTCAAAATGGAAAAAGAAATTGTCCATTCCAAAGCGGTCAAAAAGGAACACTCCGTTCTGTTTGTTTTTTCTTAAACAATTTTTTTTTTGAAATTGTCCCATTTCCACAAAGTATTTTGCTTTTGACAAGTTGACACTTTCTGATGGCAAAACGTTCCATCGGAAAATTCCTTACCAGCTCTAGGTTGAATAGAGAAGCTCATAAAATCAATGTTAACCCAGAGCAAGCTGCAATGCAGCGAGTGAGATGCTGGCAGTGCAAGGACTGCGTGGGCTAACGCAGCAACCTTTTATGTGTAATCACGCTTGCTCAGCCTTGGGCAGGAGAACCTGTTTCACAGGGTGAGTGGGGAGGGCTAAAAGGGGGGCAGGGGGTTGTCAGGACACATCAATTATTTGCAATGCTTTCCAAAAGGTGCCATGGGCCCTTCTGTCTCGGTACCCCCATCTTTGCAGGAGATGAGCCTGACACACATTAATGAAGTTCTCCTCGCAACCACTTGGGAAGTAGGGAAGAATTATTAGCCCCATTTTACAACTGGGGAGATTAGCATAGAGGGCCAGATTTGGAAAGGTATTTAGATGCCCATTGAGACAGATAGGGGGCCTGATGTTCAAAAGCACCTCAGGGCCTATCTCCCATTGAAATCAAAGGGAGTTAGGTACTTTTTAAAATCCCACTGGGGACCTACCTCCATCTTTAGATGCCCTAACTACTTTTAAGAACCTGGCCCCAGGAGACTAAGGCTGAGATTTACAAATGATTCTAAGGCTGTTAGGCACCCAACTTCTATTGAATTCCAAGGGGATGTGGAAATCTAACCCCCTTAGACCACCTTTGAAAATCCCAGCCTGAGCAGCTTGCCTATAGCAGGGCCAGGAATTGAACCCAGACTTCCAGCATCCCAGTGACTTAACCCCTAGCCCATCTTTAACCACATCCTTCTCCTCTGCTTGGACAACGCCAAAGACCTTTGTCTGAATCTCTCATCTGAAGGACAGCACCTCCCGTCATACTGTATCACAATGTCAGTATTGGGGTAATCATCAGTAGAAGCCATGACTCTTCAGCACTGGGGTGAGAATGCTACCAACTAGGTTCTTCTATGCTCTTCTATGACCTATATTATATTGGGCTTTAGTAAGTGCTGGATGCTGAAGAGGGGAATGTCTTTATTATTATTATTATTATTCATTACTAATTAAAAAACAATTAAATGAAAGAATCCAAAAATTGCTAGTAGGGTCCTGTCTCAAACCTATCCAGCCCTGAAATTCATAAGGAAAGCTTTAAATTCCAGCCTTATCTTACCCATCTGTTGCAACACAAGTAATACACATTGTAGGAATATGTATCCTAGTTATGTTGATGACTGGCCCTCTGGAAGCATGTAGTTAGATAGGCCCGAGAGGCAAACACATACTTCTTGGACATCACAAATCGATAAGCACTGAATGTATCTTGGCTTCTGTGTGTGTCTATCAGAGCCTTAGCCTGCAACACAGCTCTGTGCGTTTAGAGTTTGAAAAGTAAAACAAACTGAATGGAACTGCTTTCAAAGTAGAGCGTGAAAACTTGCCCATACACCTCTACAAGCAACTCCCACCGGCTTTGGCTATAGTAATTAGTTATCAGGCCAGTCTCTGCCTGTGTTTATACTGTGAACGCTCGGTGAAGGCTCTGGGCTCGGGTTGGGTATAAATGAAGAGAGAGAATGTAGCCCAACTGGCGGGGGTGGAAGTCAATGTCCTGAAAGGTTTCAGAGTAGCAGCCGTGTTAGTCTGTATTCACAAAAAGAAAAGGAGTACTTGTGGCACCTTAGAGACTAACAAATTTATTAGAGCATAAGCTTTCATGAGCTACAGCTCACTTCATCGGATGCATAGCTCAGGAAAGCTTATGCTCTAATAAATGTGTTAGTCTCTAAGGTGCCACAAGTCCTCCTTTTCTTTTTGCGAATGTCCTGAAAGGAAACCAGAACTCTCTCACAAAAACCAATCTAATTCAGTCACGAGTCAGTTCCTGGTTCTCCCTTGTGAATCAGATAAGAGTAAGAGTGGGAGGGGAAGAGAGAGAGAGGACATTGAGAACCCAGCCTCACTCCAACCCCCTCCTGGAGAAAAAATTTGTTTCTCCTGGCAAGAGGAAGAAACCTTTCCAGGCGTCCTCTGAGAATGACTCAGTAATTATAGTAAAGGGGCTGGATGTTTGTTTCTTTACATTTCTGAAGAAAAATAACCGAAGTTTTAAAACAAAGGAACCTTTTTTTTTCTTTTTGGCTTCAAGCATTCAGATTGAGTCAAGTGCTCTGGGTTTAATAGTGTAGGTTGTTGTCACTGGGGAGCTGGTATCGAAAATATTAAAACATGTGTACGTGGTTGTGTACTGCTACTCTGAAACCTGTTCAACCTTATTTGCTTGGAGCTGGTGCAGTCTGTGTTTTTAGGTTACATGGCAGGTACTAACAGGCCCTCCCCTGTCTAAGCCAGAAGCACAGCTGGGGCATTCATAGTGTACAAAGTAATACTCACTGCACTTTCCATGGTATCCCAAGATGTATGATTACAAAGTAATACTCACTGCACTTTCCATGGTATCCCAAGATGTATGATACCAAGTAAAGCCATGGGCAATGAGGCTCTGTGACCATCTGCATGGGGCCACAGAGACTAGTCACACAGAACACATTCCTGTAGGCAGCCAGACATCCTTCACGCCTCCCTTAGACGTCACTGCAATTATGCTTGATTGCATAATCTAATACCCATTAGATATTAATAGCTGTAAAGAAATCCTATGCATAGGTGCTGACTCTGTGGGTGCTCTGGGGCTGGAGCACCCATGGGAAAAAATAGTGGGTGCTCAGCACCCACTGGCGGCCCCCCAATCAGCTCCTCCCCATCCCCCAGCGCCTCCCACCCACCAGTGATCAGCTGTTCAGCAGCGGGCAGGAGGCACTGTGAGGGAGGGGGAGGAGCGGAGACAGGAAGAGGTGGAGTGAGAGCAGGGTGAACTTGGGGGAGGGGCGGAGTGGGGGCAGGAAGATGCTGGGTGGGGGTGGGGGCTTGGGGGAAGGGTGGAGTGGGGGTGGGGCCCGGGATTGAGTGGGAGTCGAGCACCCACGGGGAAATGAGAAAGTCAGTGCCACTGATCCTATGGAAAGGTAGGATAGGCTAACAAGAGACAAGCAGGGCTGGAAAGCAGGGAGTGGGATAGAGACCAACTACACTGAGTGGCCTTGGGCATGTCCCATAACCTCTCCAGGCTGAATTGATGTCTGGTGTGATGTCACTGCCCCCTCCATGTCCCAGGGAGAGCTAGTGGCATCACACAACAGAAAGATGACACAGGTGCAGTCAGCCGTGGGTGTTCATCAAGGAAAAGAATGAGTCACAGACAATTCCCCGAGTCCAGGCCGGTGACCCCACAGGTGCAGGATCCAGCTTCCCATCCGCATGCTCCTTTCTACCTTGTACTCCCCTTCAGTTCCTGTGTATGGCAAGGGGGAGGATGAGACGAGGTTAACCCTTTGTCCACCAGGGACCAGCTAGTGGCTGTGTAACACTCAGTGCCTGATTCTCCTCTCATGCCGCTTTTATGCCAGTGCAACCGCATTGACTTAAGTGGAGTCCCTCCGGATTGCACCAGCGTAAATGGATGGAGGATATGCCTCCATCGGGTAAGGTGGGGATAGAACAACACTAACTTTCCTGCCTCCCAGGGGCATCAGGATGGTTCATTAAAGTCTGCAGAGTGCTTGGGAGATCAAGTGCCCCAGGGCTGCACTGGCGTCACTGGGTCCAGAAAGCGCTAAAGACATGCCAAGTACGTTCTGTTTACCACCCTGTAAGTGTTGGAAGCAAAAACATCTCTCCACCTCCTGCCCAGGGATTCCAACCTAATTTCTCATTCTTCACACAACCTCTCCAGGCTAGACTCTCCTGCTTGTGGGAGCCAGAGCTATTGGCACTCAGAAGTGATTTTTTTCTATCAAGGGTGTTGGCTGTGAGCCATCCTTAGGTGCAAGTTTGGGTCGTGGCCAGGGAATACCATGCCCTGTTGGTATGTATGGAGCATGAATTGCACTCATGGTGAGATCTCATGCTGGTCAGATCATTCTGAGTGGGGGAGGCTGATCTCGGGGGGGGGTGTCAATGGGGCTGTAGGCCGAGCATCATCTGGAAACAGGGCACAAAGTCTCATATCAGTGGTTAAAAAAAAAGTTTAGGAAAGGCAGGATTGGATTGGAGCTCTGGAGAGGTAGCTCAAGTACAGTGTATAAGTACCTGCGCAGGGAGAAAATACCAGAGACTGAAAGGCTCTTTAATGTAGTAGAGTAAGCAGAAGAGCCAATGGCTGGAAGCTGAAGCCAGGCAAATTCAGATTAAAAATAAGGCAGTGAGGGCGATTAACCACTGGAACAAGCTACCAAAGGAGGTGGTGGATTCTCTCCCTCTCTCCCTCTCTCTCTCTCTCTCTCTCTCTCTCTCGATGTTACTAACCCAGGCTGGCTGCCTTTCTGGAAGCTGCTAGAGCCAAACACAAGTTACTGGGCTCAACACAGAGACAACTGGGTGAAATGTAATGACTCGTGTTATACAGGAGATCAGACTAGACGATCCAGTGCTCCCTTCTGGCCTTAACCTCTCTGACTCTATGGCTCCATCATGTATTAACCCAAGGGTCCATTAGTATTGCACAGTGGGGTTAGACTTGTCTCAGCAGATTGAACAGGAAGCTGGTCAAGGGATATGAAGCAAAGATAGCTGAGAAAGACTTACTGCCTATCACCCTGTTATCTGCTGCGGGGCTTATTTTAAACAATGAACTTTGTCTAAACCTTTCATTGGGATTATTTGGGGTGCCTTGCTAATGAGGAGATTAGCCAGTCGCAGTGGTAGACTACCTCACTGGCTTTGTCCATGGGACGTCTCTCTTTGTGCAGCTGGGTGGATTTCAGAGGGTAAGGCCTCTGCTTTGATACCGGCGCCTACATTTCATGCCCACTGAACTGTGGGAACCGATGACTCTGGCCTGTATCGGACTGGGAGGCAGGTGGGCACTCCGTGAGGGTCCCCTCTCCCTTTTGTGAGTGGCTAGAGCCAATGGGAGTCTTTACACTGACCTCAACGGGCTTTGGATCAAGCCCACCACTCCTTTCGGTCCTGACCTGCTGCCTGCCTCTCCCCCCCCCCCCGTTATTCCAGTTCTGAGCCCCTCCCTCAGCTTTATTGACGATGCTCAGTTCTGACCCTTCTGCTGCTGCCCCCCCCCCATCCTGAACTGCAGCCCTCGCTACTCTTTCATTTCTCCCCCAGCAGGGTGGTAAATGCCCTCTGATACTTGACTGGAGGCGCCGTCAGCTAGCTGAAATCCAGTCCTGCTCTCCGCTCTTGGCTCTGCCCGTTCATCTCACTTCTGACCCACAACCTGCATCTCTTTCTGTGCTTGCTCGGACACCAGATGCTGCCAGTTCACCTAAAGCCTGATCCGAAGTACCTATTGTGATTCCAGGCTGGGACAGCCATGCACCTCTGCATTGCCGCTGCATTAGGACCTGCCGCACCACTGCCTGGTCCGCTCTCCATCATGCGTGTAAAGTCAGATTTATGACCAGCTTCAATGCTGCATGTGCCACTTCTGTCTCAGTTTGCTCAGGCAGGCCTGAAATTCAGTTTTTCTGCAAAGGGGCAGGAGATATCACAGTGGTGGGTTATGAGCTCACGGGCATCAGGGACCCCAAGGTTTGTTCCCAGACAGAGGCAGACGTGGCCCTAGCCATTCTGAAGAACGACTGCTCTGAGAAGAGAGACGGATTCCTTCCTTTAGCAAACCAGGAAATGTTTGGCACTTGACAGACTTAGGCCAGACTGAATCGTTAGACTGTACATAACATAAATACTCATCCAGCATTCATGGTAGCTGCTGCATCAACATCCCTGGAGGAGGAAAGAGAAGTTCGTTTTCCATCTTCCATTCAAGATTTGACCTCTCTGCCGATAGATCTGCAATTGTGTTGATGGGTTTGATGATCCACTGAGGATTAGAACGCAGCCCCAAAGTCATTTCACATGGGCTGCTGAACAGCCTTTAGAATAAATGTTGAAAACCTTTGACCACTCATTCTGACATAGGCTGGATTTGAACAGGTGAGCTGAAAGCAAAAGAAACCATCTCCCATTAACACCCGGAGCCATCCAGTCCTCCTTTTAAAATGGAGTCATTCTACTCCATTTGTACTAAGGAGACTGAGACCCCAAGATGTTGCTGAAGATGGAAAAAACAGTGGCAAAATAGGAAGCTGGGATTAAAATAAAACATTAAAGGGTCAGCATATTAAGATAAGGGGCTTTTTCTTACCTTCTTAAAATTCCTTGTGTTCTTATGAAAGGCCATATAGCAGGGAATACATTTTCAAGGTATGGATGGATTGATGGATGGACGAAAAGGTGCTGTCACATGGTTGGATGGGTAGAAGGATGTTGAGTGGATCAATGGATGATTAGATGGATGGAGCTGAAGCATGACACTTTTCAGCCTTGCAGACAGGGAGTCTTTGTGTCTGTACCTTTCACCCATTGCAAAGCGTTTTCTGGCTGCACACTGGCTAAGGAAGTCTACCCTCTTGGGAGGCGAAAGGTGTGGATTTTGAAAAACAAA
The DNA here is from genome assembly GCF_009764565.3 of Dermochelys coriacea. NCBI lineage: Eukaryota > Metazoa > Chordata > Testudines > Dermochelyidae > Dermochelys > Dermochelys coriacea. The sequence continues at coordinate 15,828,710 of NC_050085.1, read as the reverse complement.
CGGCAGAGCTTAAAGTTGGAGGGTTCCATCCACTCATTTATCTTCTAATGAACAGAGCAGAGCTCTGGAAAAGCCGTTTCAGAGCATGAGAGTTAAGACAGACAAGTTCTTTATGACTCTGAGGAATCTCTTTAGAAAGGAAAGCTATAGCAGATTGTACAGCAGTGAATGTTTAAGATTAGTCAGTGGGGAGGATCTTAGCTGATACTGTGATAGTTTCTAGGAGAGATGCAAATTGGGATGAATGAAACATACTGCTTTCCTGCTGAGAGGTTTAATCTGGCTAAATCTATAGCACCATTATGTTGGCAGGAAACCAGGCAGAAATCCATCAGGAGCCTGCCTGATTTAGTTGAAAGTTTTGTCGAAATCAATATGATCCCACAAGACATTTTGATTGAGATGAATCCACATTTTCAGCTGGAAAAACCTTCTGTTGGAAAACTTCTGACCAGCTCAATATGTTGGCTAAATATGGGTCCCCTTGGATGTATTTCTAAACTAGCTGCTCTAGCTTAGCTAGAAGATATGAGCTTGATCTAGGAATCAGCTGGTGAGGTTCTGTGACCAGGAGGTCAGACTAGATGATCATCATAGTCCCCTCTGGCCCCAGCACCTATGAATTTATGAAGATCCTCAGTTTTGCCACCAATTTCAATGGTTGCATCTATGTTGATTTGCTCTTTAAGACCTTCCAGTGTTTCATTAGCAGTGATATAACCCCCCGGTGATGGGAGCATTCATGTAACCTGGCCAAGGGCACTTTAAGAATCATGGGCCAGATTTTCTAAAGAGCAGCACAGCCAGCTGGGTGCCGAGCGGTTTTGAAAATCTAGCCATGTGCATCCCAATAGGAGCTGCCAATTGCTGAGCATGGTTGAAAATCTAACCTTTAGGTAGGTGCCTAAACTGGGAACTGAGCTCATGTTAAAATCTGCCCCTTTGTCTTCTAAACATGCTCAGAGTAGGTCTAGATGATATGGGGGTTCAGCTGCAGGTGAGCGCTTGTGACTTTGCTCCCGCCAATGAAGCCAGGCTGGCAGCAGTACAAAGCAAAACACTTGCCCAGCCATGGCCAGCGAGGCCAGGACTGGGCTCAGGGCTAGGGACTCTCACACAGCAGGGAGAAGTGAGGAAGCCCAGCTGAGCAGAACACAGCTCCAGTGTTGTGGCTCACAGCTGAATTCCTGTGGTGGAGGTCACAAGAGAGAATATTGTCTGGGGGTCTCTCAAGCACTTAAGTGTTCCACACGCAGTTATGAGCTAAAAATTCACAGTCAAGGCTGGAGACGAGTAGCAATCGGTGCAAGTACATATTGTCCATAGAATGGGCCAGTGTAGGTACCTCTCCCGGACTTAATGGGAACAAGAAATGAAGTGTGTTTGTTTGTGATGGTTATGGGCACAGGGTGATATTTATCACTGTAATTACACCTGTGATCAGCTTTCTGGCAGGCTATCACTAGAAGATTTATCATCGGCCTAGCCTTGAAACTAGTCGTGGGCTGTTGCCGCCACAGTCTCTCTTTCGCACTCTTCCAGCACTGCCGAAAACACCAGCTGCCAGGCAAGCTTCTGTACCAAGCTGGGGGTGTCACAAAAGGCTGCAGTTTTGAAAGAAGGGGGGAGAATCAAATTAAAGGCACCATCTTGCACATGTTGAAGTAAATGGCAAAACTCCCATTACAAGGAAAAGGTGCGGGATGAATGCCTAAGGGCCAGATCTTAAATTGACACAGTTTCATTAAAGTCAATGCTGATTTACATCAGCTGAGGATCTGGCCCTCAGAGGGGGAAAGAAGGAATTGCTCGCAGAGGCGGGCACGCAGCTGCCCCTTGCTCTGGTAATGCAGCTCACTCCTCACACACTGTCCTCCCCCGCTATTCTAGAGCCGGGGTCCCTCCACAGTGGTGACAACTCACCCTACTTCTGACCTGCAGCCCCTGTTCCGTTCCAGAACTGGGGCCCCTTCTACAGCTCTGCCAATGCACCTCACTCCTGACCTGCAGTTCCTCTTGCTGCTCCAGATCTGGCTTTTCCCGTACAGCTCTAGCAATGCACCTGAAAACTCCTTTCTATTCCAGTCCTGGGCTTTTAATGAGCAGAATCTGCTGGTCATGCCAGACTGTGTGTGTGATAGAAGAAGGGGGAGTTGGGAGGAGAAGAACATTTGCTGTGCAGCAATATCCATAATAGACTAAACAAAATATTATATACATCTGCAGTCCAGCTAACCCAGCTTCCCGGGATGGAAGGCGAGTGGAATTTAGTGCTGTCTGCCTAATACAGTATGGTGACATTTTTTTCCAAGATAAGTTTTCTGTCCATCTCTGATGAGTCTTTAGCACAGAAACTGCCTGAAAATTAGCATACAGGCAGCAGTGTTACATAATAGAGTGGAGGGCTGGGAATTGTTTGGTAAAGAGGGGTCTGTTCTCCACCCACAGAGCTGTTTATTTCCTGTTATGTCCGTAGAAATTACACCCTGGCGTGGAGAGAAGAAGAGATTCCACAGTGTGTATTTTTGTGCCAAGATATTTGTTACCAAAAATGGGGGCCCAAAATTTAAAGGGACACCGTCAGGGTAAAAAACCATTGTTAAAAGAATGCCCTTCCCTCTGTTAGTGCTGAAACTGTGAAAACAGAGAGATTTTAGAAATCTGATTTGCATTTTACCCTTTACTTTTTGCATTTCACTCAGGTTAGTGAATCAAGACCAGGCAGTTTCAATTTCACATCTTGCTCAGCCACCAGTGTGGTTTCATTATTGGATGCTTAATGCTCTATTTTTCAACTCATCACTTGGCTATCCCCACCACATAGGTAAATAAACCCCCTTTTCTGTGCTTAACTTTGACAAGTCTGCTGTGGGACTACTAACCGACTACTGAATCTAGGCTGCTCAGTTTCATGTCTTGGGCCAAATTCATCCTTAGCGTAACTCCACTGAAGTTGATGGGAGTCACTCCTGCAGGAATTGCTGACTCTAATGATCTTATCGCCAGTCTCGGGATATTGGGTGTTTTTTTTTTAAAGTCCCAGCTCCCACAGGTAGGGGATTACTTGAAAATCTCAACTTTCATTTTTTAAAAAAAAAGTAAATTTCATGCCCTGGTGGTTTCAGAGAAAAACTTGAACCCAAAAGGTTCAAAACCCAGAAGGCAAATTAAAAAAAAATCCAAATTTATTATTTTTAAAATCTCGTGAGTTTTAAACTAATCTCATGGGATTTTTTTTTGTTTTTTTGGGGGCGGGCGGGGTGGTCTGATTCCCGATTTCTGAATGTTTGGGATTGGCATTGCTGCTCCAAGGGCAAATACAGAGTTCTTGTCTCTAGTCAGTTTCACATTCAACTTCTCAGGTGTTGGCGCAGTGTAGTTGCATTTGGGTTTCTAAAATTTCTGGGGAGTGTTTATCTCCTTCCTCTCCCACCAGCCAACCAACAAACACGCCTTCCTTCCCATATTTGTACTGACATTTAAAAACAAAAATAATTGTGAGAATATTTCTATTAATAGTAACATAACAAAGCTGCAGTTTGACCTGCTGCCACTGCTGAGGAATCAACATTTTCCCCACATTGTCTAGGTCTGGTCTTAGATGCTTAGCTCTGATTAACAGGCTTGCTCGGTGTCTGGCTTTTATGTTGGGTCAGCAAACACACATCTTGAACGTTGTGCATCAAATTGCTCTTTAATTCTAACCAGGGCACATGGAGCCAGCCCGTGAAAGCTTTCAGTGCTTTACTGCCTTGCTTCCGTCTTAGCCAGGTGTGCTTTGGCCTGCTGATCTCGGAGAATCTGGATGACTAGGCACCCAGGGGTGCATGCCTAGCAGCATCTGCCAGTAACTCCCTGCTTTGCTTCTCTTCAGACATGTCGCTGGATCTCATTCTTGCTACAGATGGTTTCACATGGAAATTTTTTTGCTGTGCCGTCTTTACTCAGCAAAATATATAATTATGTGCTTAAGGTTAGGTGTGTGCTTAAACCTGCTGACTTCAATATGACCGAGGCATATTCTTAAAGCTAAGTATGCGCTTAAGTGCTTTGCTGAATACAGATGGGCTTAAGCAAGTAATTAAACACTTTGCTGAATCGGGGCCTCTTTCCTTTCCTGTCCTTTATGAAAGGCCATAAAAGCCACCCGAGTGGCATCTTTTCTAGGCCTTTAACTTAACCTACCTTTGTTAGTTTTCTCATTGAGAAGCTCTTGTATCAAAAGAGAAAGCAGGGAACTGGGAGTTAGGAGTTCTGGGTTCTTTTTTTCATGTCTGTCGCTGACTCACTACATGAACATGTGCAAACTGCTTAAGTTCTCTGCCTCAGTTTCCCCAGCTGTAGCATGGGGACAATAAAGCTTTCCCTACTTAATGGGAGGCCATGTGGTGTAAGGCCTAATTAATGTCTGTGATGTGCTTTGCCCTTTGCTCTTTCATTCGAGGACCTCATACACATCACGGCATTACCTTAAGGATTCCAGCCAAGTGGTGTTTAAAAAAAATATTATTGTTGCGGCTAATCCAGGCTGCAGTGCTCAACCAAAACAAACCAAGTGCCAGCTTGCTGGGTGTCCCATGCACACACACAGATGCTATGGTGGGAACCAGCATGCACTAGGGTTAGACAGAGTACATGTAAGACATGCAGCAAGCTGGGGCTGCATCAATGACTCATGAAAAATCTCTCTCTCTCTCCATACATATCCATCCTTCTATCTTTCTATCTTGGGCTTATAATCACCAGGATATCTGTCGGGGGTTGGAATCTTTAAGGTAAGATCTACTAAATGGGATGACCGTAGAAAAGTGGGTTAGTTTCCAGACCTAACAAGTGTAGGAGCAACCCAATTTTGCATCCCTAGAGAGTAGCTAGCATATTTCATCCAAGCATCTCAAAGAGCTTCACAATCATTCAGGAAGCCTTCACAGCCCTACTGGATAAGCATTGTGATCCCTGTTTCACAGAAAGGACAAAACAGGCAGGACAATATAAGTGAGCTGGCCATATTAACCTAACAAATCCAGGGATCCTGACTCCCAAGCCCTCTGCTATAACCAGTAACCACACGTGGAAGTTTGGGTTTAGGGTTTTAAAGCTGTGTGCACATATCTGTAGGTGACAGTCATGCCATGCACTGTTTGAGCCCTTCTTTAAAGACTTGTGTGGTGCTTGGTCCTTGTGCTGACCTCCTGCACAGGGGTGACCTTCATCCTGATGTGAACACACTGGTATGTAGCTAATTTATACATTGGAAAGCCCCAATGTACATGACCATATAGGCGCTTAACTAGACTTGTGAATATACTGTACCCAACGATTAGCCCCAAGTGAGCCAGTAAATACTGAAAGGGCCCCGGCTGCATTCCTCACCAGCTCTAAGTACTGTATGGGACAGTTTCCCAAAATCCTCGGCTCTGCTCCTCACCCATTTGGACCCCCCTCTGCTCTTTATCTAGAGCTATGACTTCCAGCACAGCCAGCCAGTCGGAACCCAAAAAGCATCTCTTGCATTTCGTTTGGCTACTCGGCCCTCTAGTAAAGTGAGATCCATGACCAACGGGGCTACAGCAGCTGCTTGTCTCTGAAGAGCAGGAAGCATTGAGGTGGTGGCAGGCCTCAGGGACACAGAGCCAAGTCCAGAGCTAATGCAAGCAGGTGCAACTCTGCTGAGGAAAATAAACCCACTACCCTAGGTCAGATCCAGGCCTGCTGAACATCAATACAAGTCCACTGAGGCCATTATAGCGGCAATCATTTACTCCATGGCCCAGAGAGGAATTGGCCCAGAGAGGAATGAATTTGGCCCATAGAGACATTTTCAGATCTTAAAGTGTTATGGTTTTTTTTTAAAAAGTTTTACTTAAAAAAAACCCACCCTCGTTTTAATTTGGGCGTTAACGTTTCTCTGTTAACCCCTTTTCCGCTACCTTCTGTCCGCTGTAACTTTGGCATTTTACAGTGATGAAGCTGGCACTTAGAGAAGCACCTAACATGCTTTCTCCCCCAGGCACCAGGCCCACAGGGGAGAAGCCAGTCAGAGGAGCTGCGCTAAGGCAGAAGGAGCATCTAGAAAGGTTCTGCCTCCAGCAGATCTGTCACCACCATTAAGGCCATTTGCCCAGGGGTGATCATCTGTGCCCTGAGCATTTCCATCGTCATAGTCCTTAGCCAGGTCCATTTCATGCCAGGCCTTAAAGGCCGATATTTTCTCTCTTTCTACCCATTAGCCTCTGATGGGGCACTTAAGTCTCCACATAAAGGTGAATGAGCTACGAAGGCCCAGTTAGCTCAAATTCAGACATGTGGAGCAGGAAGCAGGCTGCCAGAGTGGGGCTTAAAAAAAAGAGCCCTTGTCAATTGGAGAGGAGCGGGCACAGAGAGCAGATGTGGAGCTCTGTGTGGGTGAGAAGGTGAGGCAGGGGAAGGCTCAGACCAGGGAGCAGGAAAGACCGTGCCTAGCAGACCCAAAGGGAAGAGTTTATGTTTATGTGGCTTCAGACTGATTTGGGACTTTGAGTGACCTGGCAGGAACGTAGCTGGAGAGGCTAGCCCGGGGGACCGAGCGGGAAGGTGGGCAGAGCAGTGGAAGAGCAGCTGGGAAACAGGCTAAGTGCAACGTCTCGATGCTGTACACGTCTGTTTGAGCCTTCCAGACACAACTTGCTCTTGGGCATGTCTCCTCACTCGGGTTTGTGTTTCACCTCACGCCTCTGGCTCTGTCGACCCAGGAGACGTGGTAACTGACGCAACGTGCAGCCCAGCTCAGCACTCAGGGCCTGTCACGTTCAGCACTGCCTCAGTTGGTCATGGCTTAGATGACACCATGGTAAGCAAAACAGTCTCCACCTAGGTGGACTATTCAACACTGCGTCGCTTGCCACGACTCCTCAAGGTCAGGCTCTGTCCTACTATGATTGTCCAGTGCCACCGAGCCCTTTCAGCGCTGTCTATTTGCCCTTATTGTCAGAAGTGCTCAGTGGTTTATTTCACAGAGGTGATGGCTGCCATCTTGGCAAACTTACCTGGGATGGAACTGGGGACCCCCAGAGGTAAAGGCATGAGCTGCTTTAGCTACAGAACCAGGCTCCACAGGCAGCGGATGGACTGTAACAGACCCAGATCCTGTGTGGATCGGGGATACACAGCACACACTGAGCAGTGGGTTACACTGCCCCAGATGTAGGGCCATGTTACATGGGTATAGCACTTTCTACAGTAACAGATAAAAGGGCATGTGGATGGGTGGAAACGGAGGGAATACACAGTAGTGCCGCCTGATATAATAAGGGTTTTATTGGCATGAGTCTGGAATGGCCAAATTATTCAGTAGTGTTGAGTTTATGCAGGTCATGCCCAAGGAGTGGGAGATCTGGTCAGAAATCGATTAGTGGGCAGAGTGAAGCTTAGGTGGCCAGTTAGCATCTGGTTCTGCAATTCATCCCATGGCATTCACTGCTGCGTAAGTGGGATTCCATGAATAAATCCTGTCCCCTTGCCGAGTCTGCTGTAGAGTTCTGCTCTTGCCAGTGAAAGGAGTTCTGACCTCAGTCAGTTAAACTAAACCGTGGTAAAACTCTGAGGAGTTAATTCTTGAAAGGCTTCTCATTCCTTCCTGGTCTGGAGGGAGCCACTTTCATCCCTAAACCCTTTCCATTCCAGCCCCCTGACCCTTGCTCTAGTGATGCACATAGGCAGTTCTGCTGCCAGGATGGGAAGCTTTGGTGAGTCTGTACATAGTCAACCCCCATGGGGTTATTTTTTTTAAGATGTGCTTTTGTTGAAACATCAATTTGTAATTTACTACCGTCCCTTGGACTCTAGTGTTTCCCGTTCCAAGGATGGCCGTTGAGGTCACTGCAGATAGCATTCCCTCCCTGCTTGCAAAGGCTGCCCTGGGCTGTCTTGCTCGGGGTCAGCGAGGTTAAGGGCCCGCAATTAATTTGCCAGGATGCTTCTTTCCAAGTGAGGAGCATGATGGATCCCAGAGTGCATGCTGCCTGCATGGAGGCAGTGTAAGCAGTGGGGCAAGCGGATGCTAACCAGGGAGAGGGAAAGTGCAGGGTCCTTCAAATCTGTGCAGTCCCGTGCATTTCACAGGAGGTCGTGAGGGTACCTTTCTGATTTGCAGGTGTTGGAAGCATGCTGGCTTCCAAATCATGTTGGTGGTGGCAACCCTGTACAGTCTTGGTTGATTTACCACTCAGCCGCTTGTAAAGACAGAATAATGATGCAATTTTCTGCAGACCTCTCTTCCAATGAATGGATTTAGCAAGGTTCTGTCTAATGTCTGGAATCACTTCCTCCTCCTCGTTTGAATTTGCTGGGTTTCCTCTTTGTCTACCTGGGTCCCGGGTATCTCCACTCCTGTGTGTCTGGTCCATCCAAGGCCAGCTGAGACAAGGTGCTGAGAATCCCTCCTAATCCATTCAGGAAAATCACCATCAGGTAAACTGCAGCCTCTTTTTGGCAGCAAATCACATGACTCAGTTAGTACCATGTGGTCGGGAAGCTTATTATCCACGATCTGGAGAGAGTAACATGTCAGCGATAGGTATGTGTTGTAGGTGGGGCTGGTCCTGCTTTGAGCAGGGGCTTGGACTAGATGACCTCCTGAGGTCTCTTCCAACCCTCATCTTCTATGATTCTATGTGCACCAAGCTGCAGATTCTTTTCTCTGGCAGACATTGTTTGCCTGAACATAAGAACGGCCACACTGGGTCAGACCAGTGGTCCGTCTAGCCCAGTATCCTGGCTTCTGACAGGGGCCAATGCCAGGTGCTTCAAAGGGAACAAACAGAACAAGGAAATTATTGCGTAATCTATAGCCTGTCTTCCAGTCCCAGCATCTGGCAGTTCGAGGCTTAGGGACACCCAAAGCAGGGGGTTGCATCCCTGCCCATCTTGGCTAATAGCCAGTGATGGACCCATCCTCCATGCACTTATCCAATTCTTTTTTAACCCAATTATACTTTAAATATTCTTACCAATTCTGTTCTGCTTTTGCTATGAGGATCAGATACTGATCTAACGAGTGTTCAACTGTGATCAAATATTACTCCTAACCTACTTGCCAATATTGTCTGAGCCTTTGATGAAGTGAGCTGTAGCTCACGAAAGCTTATGCTCAAATAAATTTGTTAGTCTCTAAGGTGCCACAAGTACTCCTTTTCTTTTTTGCGAATACAGACTAACACGGCTGCTACTCTCAAATTTGACTTTCTAGTGTTTCCTCAGGGAACCACCAGCCCAGAATAAATGGAACAATTGTTCATGTGTTCAGTCCTGAAAGCTGCCCTGGCGCCTTGGTCCAGCTGGATTTCTTTGGAACTTGATTCAGCCCTGAATATAGCAAGTCCTGGACCTCCATCCAGTTAAAGTTTCAATCCCTCTTATTTTATCCAAGCCGGTGGACTCATCCCCACTCAGTGTTCGAAAGAGCAGGAGGCTAGCAATCCTGCTACATCAGTTAAATATAGTCCACCTCCACATGCTGTTGTGTTTGAGCCTGATCCTTGGTATGGTTTATTTGTGTGTAGGCCATTCAGAGCAGGGTTATGACTCTGTGTATCTTGGCTGTGAGAGGAGCCCATAATTAGCTCTCCGCTGGTCTGTTGTGTCTGCTGTTTGGTGCCTTTGTAACCAGAGTGTGAGGAATTGATAGGCCCCTGCAGTGTCATGCGTTTAGCAGCAGCTGGTAGGAAATGTTCTAATCCTTATTTAATAAAGGAGAGGGAAATGGGTAAAAAAACCCATGGCTTCAGGCTCATTTGGGATGATAATCAGGTGCCCCGTGTGGAGCTAGGAGTTTGAATGGGAGGGGAGGTACTAGTTATAAAGAGGACGGTGGTAAGACACCCACCACCTTACACACATGCCAACATATATGCGATAAGACCGGGGAAGCAAGTCTTATGCTTCAAGGCATCAGCTGATCATCATAGGGACCAGGAAGGAACCTCCCTTACCCCATGGACAGCCAGCCTTACACCATTGGCCATTATGAGAGTTTTACCTTCACTTAAAGGTCAGGTCATGCCAGCATCCCAAGACTGGACTTTGCCACCTGGTATGGGGAAGCCCAAGTTTGTATGTATTGCAGTCAACTGCCCAGTGGTCACAGCTCTGGTCACTGTGTGTCAGGGTTTCTTTCTTTTCACAGCTAACAAAGATTCTGCTTTAGCTCAAACGTCAGGGGCCCGAGCTTGGGAAGCTACAGAATCTTAGTCCTCTGATTGTTGCTGGGAAGTTCTGAGCAGCCACGGCATGGAACAGCTGTTTGGCTGTGACCATTTGCAGTAATTCCATGCACTTAAGAACTAGTGGGTAAAAGATTTATATTGGCCTGTTTCACGCATGACTGCTTGAAAGCCACGTCCGTGTTTGGAGCTGGGGCTTTGATGCTCAGGAAAACGGTTGATTCATCACCAGAGTATGTCAATTGTCATCATCACAAATAATAACAACTGTCTTTCAATAGTCCCTTTGGTCTGAGGCTCTCAAAACACTGTAGATGTTAAGCCTCACAACACAGCCCTGCGAAGCAGGTGTTATTTCCCCCATTTTACAGACGGAGAAACTGATGCAAGGAGGGGTTAAATGAGTTACCCAGGATCACAGTGTGAGCCGGATGACCAAACGCAGCAGTCCTGTCTCCCAGGCTCCTGCTCTAAACCACCAGACAACACTCTCTCCAGCATCTTCAGACCACGCTCCTGGAATAAAGTTAGCAAGGCACAGTCACTGCAGCTGAAAGGAGATGCTTTTTGGGGCTGTAAGATCAGCAGTCACGTACGTTGCCAAAGCGTTGGATAAACATTTACATTTCCTGCATGTGTGTACGCTGCAGTCGGCAATGGCTGGGGAAATACCCCATCCCTTTGCCCTAGCATTTGGCTGGGAGCAATCAGAGAGGGGCAGGGGAAAGGTGAATTCCCAACAATTCCTGAGGTTTCCGCACTGAGATCTCACAGAAGTCCTAAATACATTGGCATGGGCTGGTGGCAGCAGCTTTGTGTTGTTGGGAGACAGGAAGGGGTGCATGTTGAAGCGAGGTGGCGGGAGGGATGAGAGGGGAAGGGTGGAGGGTTCTGTGTCTGATCTCCCTGCAGCAGACAGATGGTCTTCGGAGAGGATCCAAGGAGGAAATCTAGATCAGACAGGCAAAAGTTCAGGGCGAGCTGGCTGTCTGTCTAGTAGGGTTCAGAGTGTGCTCCTGTATCAGGGCATTTGAGGAGATAAATACCTTGCGCAGCGGGAGGGAAATCCCGAGGCCTAACTAAGCACTGCCGGGGCTGAGATGCTCCCCAGGGGCACTGCTCCCAATTTGAAGGATCAGGGGACATTTCCATTGGAATGATCCCAGCATTAACTCTCCAGCTACCACTAACTTACATGCAGAAATGTTCTCTCCATCCTTTGCGTTGAGGAACCATCCATTCCTGAAGCCTTCTTGAGGCTAGCATGAAATATGATAACGGGTGACATTTGCCCTCTGTCTTGGATCAAGATCCTGGCACACCCCAGATGCATCTCCCCAGATTGTCTCGTGCAGTATCTGTCTGTAGCCATCAGCCATGGGCAAATGCTTAGCGACAAGAAGACACAGCGGTGGCATTACAAGCAGCAAGGTGGAAGCACAAGTGACTTTAATCGTCTGAGAAGGGCAGTAATCTCCCTGGAACACAGGGGTCCTCATTCTCCTCTCATTTACCCCATGTGATCTGACCTCACTGACAGTGTATTGCCACTGATTTCGGAGATTTACACCGGGGTGAGTTAAACCAGAACAACGACTTCCCGGGTGGGTTTTTCCAAGGCACTTAGAGTTGTCTTGATTCTGCTGACACTGAACACAATGGGAGTTTCACAATTGATTTCAATGGGAGAAGAGTTAGGCCAATCCCACATAGTTGGGCAAATTGCACCCCACTGCATTATTGCTGCTATGAAGTGGAATTTACCAATGGGGACACTGGAGTTATTTAACCACTTCCCCAGGTCAGGTCAATCTGAGACTGAGCTACTGGCTGATGCCAATTCAGAGACCCCTGGAGCTGGCCAAAAATTTTCTACGTATGAAATTTCAACAACAAAATTTCTACACACACACAAAAATGTGTGGGTTGGTGGGTGAAAGTGTGATATAGTGCAGAGTTTTCATGTTATTATTTTGTTATTTGTCTGTCAACTACTAAGATGGCTGAAATGTTTTAAAATTTGAAATGTTGATGAAAAAAACGGGGGCAGGAGTTCCTGAAAACTGCACGATTTCTCCCCCACCCCTTGTTTTCTGATCAGCTTTAGTGGCCAGAGTGGAGTGAATTTGATGGGTCTTTGTCCAATTCCCAATGGACAATGGACCTTAACCATTACCCTCGTTCGCTGGTTTTACACTTTTTTTCATTTGCGGACCCCTAAAAAATTTCAAATGGAGGTGCAGATCCCTTTGGAAATTCAACCTGTGGTCTGTGGACTTCTAACATAGAAGTCTTAGACTGCAAATTGATTGAACAGCATTCAATTACAAATGTTGTATGTGCTCGGCCTGGCATTTGCAGCCTGAGAAAGGACCCTAAACTGTGGGTTTCTATGGCAACGACAACACTTCCAGGTTTTGACCTGTAGGTGGGGCTATTCACATACTTTTGATTGATCAGAAAACCGAAATGCCTCTTCTGGGATCTGAAACTTTATTTTCATAGTCACCTTTCGTGGACCCCTTAGACATAGTCTGTGGTCCCCCAGGGGTCCGCAAACCACAGGTTGAAAACCACTGCCCTAGTTGGTACTAAATAGCCTTCTTAGTAATGTAATTACAGACACCAATGATCTGATTCTCCTTTCACCTAGGCTAGTTTTACTCTGGTTTAACTCCCCTGGTGGCTTTGGAGTTTGTCCTGATTTACCGTGATGCGAGAGGAGAAGCAGACCCCAAGGGCCATGGAAACTTACTTAAATCACTGGAGTTGGTTCCCCTATTGAGAAGTGAGGAGCCAGTAGGGCAGAATTTGCCTGGATGAGACCAATGCTGTCCCTGTACTGTGAGTCAGCTGGGGATATCAGACTCCCGGGCAGTCTAGCTGGTTCCTTTCAGCAGCACTAAATCCATGCAACTAATTATTATTATTAATAATAATAATAATAATTAATCATCCCCCTCCCCTGCCTCTGAAGTGTGTAGAGTTTCCATTTATCCAGGCTGCCCTTTGTGCATTGTTCCCAAGTTATTTAAAGAGCTGTGTCTTTAAGAAGGCATGAATGGAGGTGCAGAAAGGCAGCGGTAGAGGTTGGCAGGAGAGCCTTGTCTTGATTATAAATGGTTTATTATGCCACAGAGCTTAAAAGCCATCAGCTCTTGCTGACTGTTAAGGAAGCAGCTCAATGGGGCTGTGGCTGGCCCAGGTCCAGGCAGTTCAGAAAGGAGAGCTAATAGGAAGAAGGCAAACGAGGCGCAGATGGCAACAGATTTCATTGACCCTGACCCTCAGCTGCGGAGCAGGGAAAGCCTCAGGTGCATCTTAATCCCAAATTAACACTCTGCCTCCAGGCCTCCCATCTCTGCTGTGTGTAATTAGGAAATGTGAGTGCTTGGTGTCCGTGTATGGCTCCGGGGTGACGGTTTAAGGATGGACAGAAGAGATCATCCTGTTCTGAATAGACATAGCGTATTAGACTCCCTGTGGGGCCTGCCGCTGAGGGTGGGATCCTGCAGCCCATGTCTCCTGTCCCGGGTTCTGTTGACACACTGCAGACCCCTCCAGTTCTGGGTTAAATCCTCAGACAGGAGTGGATGTGACGTCTAGCGACTAGAGCTGGGGGCTGGGGCTCGGGACTCTTGGGTTTTACTCGTTGCTCTGTTGTGTGATGTTGGATGAGTCATTTTCCCTTTCTATGCCTCAGTTTCACCATCTGTGAAACAGGGCTGACAACACTGCTTCCTGCCTAGCAGTGCATGGCGTCATTACCATTTGCAAAGGACTTCCAGGTTTCAGAGTAGCAGCTGTGTTAGTCTGTATCTGCAAAAAGAAAAGGAGTACTTGTGGCAACTTAGAGAGTAGTCTCTAAGGTGCCACAAGTACTCCTTTTCTTTTTTTAAAGGACTTTCAGTTCCTCTGGCCAAAGGTGTTAGCGTAATTGTAAAGTATTATTACCGGCAGCAGCTAATAGGGGAAACCCTTTCCCCAGCTCCCTGCTAGATCTGGAAAGGGGAAACCCTGCCGCTCCATTACATCATTAACCTATGCGTCACTAAACCACAACAGACCAGATGTGTCAGGGCGATACTGGGGTGGCATTGTGCTTGCAGAGCCTGGAAGATTCAGCCACAGCAAAGCAGTTAAGATCTCGGAGTGGGTGACAGCTCTGCTGCCGGGGATTCCTATGGCCACAATACTCATGTGTAACATAGCGCAGACAGACAGAGAGATGCTGGTGTGGTTCCTCTCTTCCCCCGTATGAGAACTGCAAACTCACTGCAGCAATCTAGAGAAGCAATCTAACCTAGACCTTCCTTGCCCCTGAAAGTAGGATGTTCAGATGGTATTTTATTACGCTGGCTGTAATTTCATTACCCCGGGAGCTCTCCCAACTCCAAACGCCACCCAGCGGCTTCTGCTAATCTTCCTCAGGGCCCCTTATCGCCTCCTGCCTCCTGAGCATCATGCCACTGGCCTCATGCCATTTCCACTAGGAAATGCGAAAATCCACACAAATCAAGTCCTAGCTTTGAACTGGAAGCCTCAGCAATTACTGGATCAGTTCGCCATGGAGACTGTCACCATGGAGCTGTTGCCATAGTGGTGTCTGCTCATAATGAGAGAGAGAGAGAGAGAGAAAGAGAGATGCAAAATAATGTTTTTTAAAAAGAGGTTTAAAAAAACCCATGTTGGGTTTTTTTTTATCAGCCAGGTGTTAGTGAGGTCAGCAATTGCTCCATCAAAGCTTTCCCCAGCCTTTACTTTCCATTTTCCTAATGATTCTTATTTAAAAATCTGTTTAAATGTTGGTGTTTCACGGTAACGCTAACAAAGGGGAATTACGGCACAGACCGGTGACGGTGTCCCCCACCCCAGGCCAATGAACTCAGCACCCTCGTTTCTTGCAGAACTGTCCCACGGGATTTCTTGTGACCCCGGAAGGTCAGCGCCTTCGTTTCACACCTCCTCCAGCAGCACAGCGCCCCCTAGCAGCATGCGAGGACAGCAGAAAGCTTTCCATTGAGGAACCTGTGTGCTGTTTTTTCAACACAAAAAGTCTCTGCTCCTTTGGATGGGAGCTTGGCAGCTGCTAGTGATCAGGCAGTTGGTGTTTCAGGGGGAGGGAAATGAGTGAGAAGCAGCCATGTCTGTGCCAAACTTCCTCCCCTGGTTTGATCTAGGGAAGAGAAGAGCTACTTCCACCTGGCTGGCTCTCTGAAAGCAGGGATCAGTTCCAGTCTATTTCCAATAAACCACAGTCAGATTTCATAAATAATAATAGTCCTCATCATGCTTTGCCCACCTAAGCTCTCAGAGCACTAGACCAGCATTACTTAATCACTCCTCCCAGCACCACTGGGAGGTTGAGAGGAGTTTGTTTCCCACTGTTAAAAATGAGAATGAGACACAGAGAGGTGTGGTAAGTGGCTCCCCCAGGGTTGCACAGCAAGTCTGTGACAGAGGCAAGAAGACAATCTGGGAGCACTGGCTCTGAGTCCTGTACTCTAGCCCAGTGGTTCTCAACCTTTCCAGATGACTGTACCCCTTTCAGGAGTCTGATTTGTCTTGCATACCCCAAGTTTCACCTCGCTTAAAAACTCGGGCTTTCGCTTTAGCCACATGCAGATTTCTGCCCCGGGCCCCAGCGAGTTTAATGCTGGCCCTGGTGAACCCATTAAAACGAACTCGCCCACAGTTTGAGAACTGCATATAGATCAGTATAACAAAGTCATTTTCTATATGAAACTGTAATTTGTACTGACTTTGCTAGTGCTTTTTATGTAGCCTGTTGTAAAACTGGGCAAATATCTAGCTGACTTGATGTCCCACCCAGAAAACCTGTGTACCCCCAGGGGTATACATTCCCCTGGTTGAGAACCACCTAGACAACTTTCGCTCCTTACTGATCCAAAGCAGTAAGCTAAAAATGAAATTTAAAGGGACGCTTACTCCCCCTTCTCCCCCGTGGCTTGTCATAGAGCTCTCAGGTGGGCAGAAAGGCTTCACAAACGTATAGATCAGGTGTTTTTGGAATCTCTGTTGTGATCAAAAAGGGGAATGTAGACTGCACTATGCAGAGATGTGAATATCATGGGTGATTAAATAACCTTTGCTGAAGTCCGAGCAGCTACTGGATTGCTTCCAACCATATCAGAAGTATCAGTTAGCCTCTTTTCCTGGCCACAAAAAATATTCTTGTGGGTATTGTCATGGCAATGGCTAATTCTCCTGCTCGCCTGGCTCTCCTTTTGCCTGGTGGTGTGAGAGCAATGGGGTGCACGCTGTGACTGATGTGGTGCAGAAAGAAGTGGGTTTTCCAGGAATTACAAAGCAGTTCCTCTGCCCCTCAGCATGCTGATCACATACAGCATGAGGTGCAAAATCACAGCTCCAGATGCTAGGAGCATGGACCTATTTCATGTGCAGTTTGTCGAGAGCTGGGATACTCGAGACCCCAACAAGTCTATCTGAGTCCAGGCCCAACAAGCAACTGGGAACAGCTGGACTGCAGGAGGGCCCCATTCAGAGTCTCCAGGGAAACCAGTTGTCATCAGTGCAAGCTGGGGAAATTTGACACGCAACCATGCAAACTGATGGTGAGGAACATCCTGGCAATATGGTCTAGGGGTTAGTGCACAAGACCGAGAGTCAGGAGGCATGAATTGATGTTGGATGGAATTGGCGCCAGTGAAAAATCAGGCCCTAGGGAACTGCTCTCGCTCCTACTGAAGTTAGTGGAAGTCATTATGTTGCGTTTAATGGGAGCTAGATTCAGCTCTAAGGCCCAGATCCTCAGTGGAAGTTCGGCGCCTACATACCTTGGAGGATCTGGGCCTAGGTGCCTCCTACTGGCATCCATGAGCAGGAGCGTTGTAAGTGAGATTATACAGCCTTGGCCATCCAAAAGAGAAACACCTGAAATTAGCGACCGCTTTTGGAAACATGAGACTCAGGGGCAGATTTTCAGATGAAGGAGGTGCACAATTGCACAGCAAATCTCAAACTATTGAAAAAGTGGTTGCAAATAAAGTAGCTTTGCATGGAACTGTGCCTTAATTAACCATTTGCTTGGGTAGTCGCACAGTTTTCATGCATTTGTGCATCTAGCTAGTGTGAAAATCTGGCCCTTCATCTCTCTGTACCTTGTTTATCCGTCTGTAAAATGAGGAATAATCATCAAACAGACGTCCCAGGGGGACGCGAGGTTTAACTGAGCATTGCTTGTGAAATGCTTTGACAGCCTCATATGAAAATTATTGTTATTAAAGCAACATAATTGTGTATAGTATTTTATGCCATTTCAAATCTCTTGCTCTTCTAGGTCCCAGACGTAACCAAGCATTTTTTAAACATGGTTTTACTTCTTATTGTATACCATTCAATGTCAGATTTCCTTCATTCTTCACTTCATGCAATATGTGCGGTATGTGTGTCTAAGACACCCAGTTAACAGGGGAACGTCAATCCAAACTATGATCATTATTCCACCATGAACTAAAAAGGTGCTGACGTGGCACTCTAGGAAATGTATGTTGATCCCTTCACGTCTAAGCTATTTAATAATATTGTAATACTTAATGCTAAGGCTTATTCATCTAATACTGATTATACCATACAACCTTGCTTTCCTGTAGTGCCTGTTACTTGAGGAGCTCCAAGAACTTTACAAACATGAATCATTTAGTTAATTAACTTATTAGTTAAGTCTCATACTATTCCTGTGAAGTGGATGTTTATCATTTTAGCAATGGGGAAGCTAAGGCTCAGAGATGATTGTTGGTGATTGCCATTGTTATGACAGCTTCTTTAGTCCTGGATTGCTTGCATCTCCCAACACTTTGAAGCCTGCCACTTCAGCCTGCACACTCAGACAAGTTGCAGGCAAATTGTGACTAATGCTAAATGCTGCATCTAGCTAAACGAGGTCCAGTTGGGTCATGATGCCTTCTGATACATAATGAAAGAACTTGGATGTTGTTTCACATCACCACTGTATAATCCTATTATCATCCTCCATTTGTATTGTCCCACTGCTTCAATCCAATCTGAGCTCTAATGTGCTGGACATTGTACTAACTAACATGTGGAAAAACACAGTACTTGCCTTAAAGAGTTTCCAGTCTAACACAAGACACAAGTGAGGTAGGATTAGCCCCATGTTCTTTGAAAAGATTTAATTCCACTATCTGAAGATAAGGAACACAGATTAAGAGCCAACCCCATTCAATTATATTTCCAAACAGCAGCTCTGCTTCCCGCACCAACAAAATACTAGTCAGCCAGTGGTTTTGGTTTCCTTTTCCCTCACCAAGAATGGCTGACAGGGATTGGTTCTGGAGACTTTGGCCTGATGACACTAGCTGTGGAAGTAGCACTGGTATCTGCTTTATGGACCTCTTGCTATGGGGAGGGACCGAACTCTGCTACTCAAAAAATTCCTTTTGATTTCAGAACCATTTGGTTATGGTGGGCATAAAAAGTTTGCCTTTTCCTATTAAAGAAAGGCTCTATGATGTATGGAGGGTCCACAAAAGGGTTAATGAGTTTGCATCACGTGCTACCTGATGGTGACTCACCTTTGGGTTTACTAACCAGTCCCATGAGTGTGTGCTTGAGTGAGGTCACCTCTGGAATTTAGTGTCAAGACTGCAGCAATTTTCAGATCTTTTGTGGCCCATATTTTGTTTTCAGTTTTGTTTTGCCTCTTTTCACCCCCCCAACCCCGGAAATGTCATGTTTTTAAGTGATTTGGTCATGAAGGCCCGCAGAACTGCACGATTTTGCATGTTACAGCCAAGGCGACAGTTTAGATCCAAAAAATGGATTATTTGGCTTGAAGGGGCATTTTGAATTTCATTAGGGATGGTTTTTACCCACCTTGCTTTGGTCTCCTTGGTAGAGAGTTTGTGTGGGTGGAATCTGCAAAGCCAGCTCTGCATCGGAGCTCTTCAACATAGATCATCCCTTGGTATTCCTCCAGAATTCATTCTCTTAATCAAAACAAGTAGTTATTGTTCTCATTTGCCTCTGCACCCTGAAATATAATTGATACAAACACAGCAGAAGATTAGAAATCCCAGCAATCCAAGGGTAGCAGCCGAGTCAAGTAACATCGGCCCATCCTTGAGGTGCTGCAGGACAAATGACAAGCTGTGGTGTTTATTTCTGAGACTCAGTAATTATAATAAAAAGAAAAGGAGTACTTGTGGCACCTTAGAGACTAACAAATTTATTTAATGCTCAAATAAATTTGTTAGTTTCTAAGGTGCCACAAGTCCTCCTTTTCTTTTTGCGACTACAGACTAACACAGCTGCTACTCTGAAACCAGTAATTATAATGGAGCTGGGATGCTAGTTTAGAGAAACTCCGGTGGCCTTTCAGAAGTTGCTGCCTCGTCAGTCAATGGCCAGAGTCCAAGGGCTGCAGAGCGAGTGAGAGGATGAGCAATGCTTAGTCTAGGCTGGGATCCCACTCAGTCAGCTGTCCCAGGATGGTGCTTGAAACACATCCCGGGGCACGTTGATTATCATATCGCTCAGGTAATCACTGCTAACTTTTCATTACTCACGTGGTTACCCTACCAGTGTGCTCCCATCCATGCTGGGCAACGGTTTGGCACTTTTACTGCTCTTACCGGTGCAATCAGGCCAGCTGCAGTAAGGGCTGGAGGATGAAGCCAACATCCCCACTGGGTTTCAGGGATAGCTCTAGCAGGCACAGCACAAGCCACACATAGCATCGCACAACTCTACCAATGCATCTCAGCGCTGACTCACAGCACCCCCTGCAACCTAAATCCTACCTCCACCCGCTTTGCCCATGCACCCCTAATCCTTCCATGTGACACCACTTGAAAATCCAGTCTCGGTCTCACCTACGTCACTCTGCTGATTGACCTCAATATGGCCCTGTAGCACCTTCTGCTGCTCTAGTCTTGGGTTCATCTGCTGGAGTCCCTTAACACTGACCTGGTGCAGCCTGTCAGTCCTGGCAAACTTTTCTAGTTTCTTATTCTTTTGTGCCATGGAGAAGTGCCTACTCAGCACCTTGCTAAAAGCACCTAACTACAGTGAAACCAAGTCCCCAGAGAGGAAAAGGCCAGTGCCTTCACTCCATCCCCCAGATCGACATGGTTTAATGTTATCCCTCTTCAACCTGGGATTTTAAAATGCTTGTGGGGACCACAACTTCCTCAGAGGCGGGGGATGCTTCTCCATGGCTTCCCCTAGGCCTCAGGCTGAAGCAAAATCCAGATTCCGAATACCCTCAGAGTTGGGGACAGTTCTAGTGTCGCTGAATGAAGCCGCGTCTCTTCTCTCTATTCGGGAGAGCTGCATTTCGCACTGCGCAAGCTGCCGCTGAAAGTTTAGGTCACGGGCTGTTTTCTCTTCTCTCATGATGGAAATAGCCTGAGGCCTGGAAGAGCATTAGGAGGAGCATGGCATTGGGAAGCAAGCAGGGCGCCCTGCCAGGAGATGACTGAAGAGTTCTTAGTCGCCAGATAATTAGGACCTTGCTTTTTGGGTATCAGTGAAACAATTCACCTCCTCCTGTCCTGGTCCCTTGTCTTTCTAGTTAGGTCCCTCCGACCACGTGAACGTGCGGGATGCTGTACATTCTTTTTGACACACGCCAGCTGCCACTGATGTCTGAGCACACCTGGCTGTGCTCAGAAGTATGGCACGCTCCATCGGCATGGCACTCACATAGGTGCACCGCAGATCATAGGAATGGCACGTGCTGCTTTTCTGTCTCGCTTCCTAACCGCTCAGGGCCAGATTCTGATCTCAGCCGCACTGCAGTGACGCCGTTGATCTCAGTGGAGTTATCCCAGGCTCACGGTACGTTTGTATAACTGAGATCAGAATCTCACTTACAATCTATAATGCGCCGGATTCTCTGCTCTTATCACTCTATTGAGATCAACAGAGAGGATAGAATTAGCAGATAATTTGCCCCACTGCCTGTATTACTCACGAGGAGGGGCCAAACAAATGTTCAGTCAAAACCTATTGTTTCCCCTCAAGATATGGGCACAGCAGGCTGTGACATCGCTGTGAGGATGATAAAGCTATTCCAAGGGGAGAAGGCTGAAGGGCTGCTTGGAAGTTCCTAGTTTCTAGTATGTGGTTAAAATCCTTCAGGTTGATGTCTGCAGTTTAACAGCTGCTGCTGTTTCTTTAGTGCAGAGATAAACCCCTTCTTTCAGTTGGTTATTCTATCCATCTCTCACAGATGAGAGGAAACGGCATGGAAAAATTGAATCCGTATGGGCAATAAGGGGATGATGCATGAAGGCATGTGACTTCCAAGTCCAGAGAATAAAAATAGCAGAAAAATCTGCCGGAAAGCCACCCTTTAATTATTTCTGTTTCTTGAACAGGCTTTTGCCGTTGGCACAGACTGGCAGGCTGGCATTCCTATTGGGCTTCCATATGAACTGCCAGAAAGAGCTTGGCACCACATTATTAAAGGAAGAAATAAGCCTCTTTTTTGGAAGCTGTTTCAAAGGCCTGGGTGACGGATCAATTATGGTCAGACCCCCCGTGGCACCCTGGGGGGAGTGAAGAATCTGGGCTGGGATTGTGAGTCACCAGGACTTTGTTTTCAGCCCACTCGTCGTGGGGGAAGGGAGGCTTGATTCCCATCCTGATGTTAGAGCTGCTTCTGGGGGCCTGCTCACGTTAGCCATTAGGAGAACAAGCTTTGGAAAAGTACAGCCCAGCGCTTACCTCTAAGTCTGCTTGATGTCGTTGCTGTGCTGTGGTTGCCATGGCTCAGGAGACTGAAATCTCCATGACGATGCATTGGTACCGTGACAACCAGGCAAACTGATGTAACAGTATTTGATTTGGGTTAAAGAGCAGCCCATACAAAGGCAGAAAGTAGAGCCCAGTGAAATGTGGTACTTAGGTGCGCTCACCCATCCTCCATTCTCATATAACCTACCCATTCCCTTTCATAGCACATGGGACTGTCTTAATTCATTTCCCAAGGCATTCATATGGGAAGTGTTTGTGCTTGTGAAAAAATCTGTGGATAGTGAAAGGAGCAGATACAATAAGCCTACGGGTGCCAGTCTCTGACCAGGAAGAGTGGCTAGCCGATGCCAATTGTCCGAAACCATCCTCCTGGCTGAGATGAGGATTGGGGCACATTGAAGAAGTAGTGTGGGGAAACTGGCACCACTACTGTCCGCTATGTATTATCCGTTTTGTGGCTAAACAGAGAACTTCATTCTCCAGCAGCACTAAATTTACTCTTGCCTGTAACCTATCCATCCAACGCGTCCTTTAAAACTCAGCAGATCACCGCAGCAGCATTGTTCGAGCTAGCCATCTGGGGCATGCAGGAGGGGTTTGTATCTGCTCTTCTCTGGCTAGCAGGACCCTAGCCCAGATCTATCAATAGCAGCACACCCGCAGTGATGTTGCAGGAAGCCCAGCATCATTCTGGATGTGGTCAGAATTCCAAAGAGGCACCAACATGGTAATTGACAAGTTTAGTTAAAATAAAATGGTGGGCTGGATTCAAATCTTCTTTATTGACTTTCCAAATTGGACACAGCTCACTTTCCTCTTCCAACACAGCCTGGGCAACTCAGGCAGAGCAGAGCTGTATTTGCAGGAAGCAAAAGCCGATATTACAGCACTGTTTCGAGATCTTATTCTGAAAAAATAAAATAGATTTACTATTCTTGGGCTCTTTGCTGGCATCCAAGAAAATTACACTTGCCTGTAAACCGGAGGCAGCCAACTCCCTTGTTTTGCTTGGGGGCGAATGGCCTTCAAGGGAGATTGCTACATCTGCAGAACTAAGTCAAGTCCCAGGAGACCCTCTGAGCAAAGAATGACTCCAGCAGGGAGAGTTTAACAAGCTCCTCTGGGACTAGGACCTGCCCATAAAGGCTCGCTCTTTTCCGATTGGAGCCAGTGGGAGTTGAGGGAGCTCATACATCACAGGACTGGGTTGGATGTTTGGAGAGAGGCACCTCTGTGCACTGCTGATGCGACACAGATTTGTTCTGTGGACAGATCTAGACCATGGCATCAGTGTGTCTCTCTGTACCATATATTATCTTACATCCAGAATCCCTTTTATTTACATTAATATAGACATTGATATTAGTACTTACTTAGCTCTTATATAGTGAGTTACAGCCATAGATCGCAGAGCCCTTTGCAAAGGATGATAAGGTTCATTAGCCCTTTTTCTGCAGAGGGGGAAGTTGAGGCACATCGCAGGACAGTGGTAGTTGCAGGGAGAGAATCTGTGCCTAGAAGTGGTCTGGAGCATGGAAAGAGCGTTTGAAGAAGCAACCAGACCTTTGGCTTTGTATCTGCTGGGCACCTTTTGAGGGTCACCTATTACTACAAAGGCTGCTCAAGTTTGATTAGACGTAGGACTCCACCATTAAATTCTGGATCCAGATTTCAAATTCCCCCCCTCTAAATTAGGGAGTTTAGAGCCAGGATCTTGGGTGGGCCCATTATAGGGATGGAGGCCAGCTGTGAAATCCAGATCTCGAGCCAAGTAATGGTTATGAACCTGCCAGCTTTCTCTCTAATTTGGGGTACTTAGCTTTCAGCTCCTCTCTGTGATGGCAGGAAGGGGTCTATCTAGCTCCAAGGATGCAGGGAGAGACTCTGAAGCTGGGGCTGGGGATGGGGGGGGAGGAAGTCTGGGCTAGGTATAATAGCATCTGAAGTGCCCGGCCGGTAGAATCCCTCATTTTGTCTGTGTCAGTACATGTTTCTTCTGGCATTGTGGGAGCCAGCAGGACCTAGCCAACTGCATCTCAATTGCTAGGGGCACTTAATTTTCTCTGTCCAGTTTTGCTGAATGAAAACTAGATCCCAGGCCATCTTATATCGTGCATAATGGTGATGAATAACTCAGGGCATCTCCTCTGGGTTTGAAGTTTGGCTTGTGTCTGGAAGTAGATTTGTTTTGGCGGAGTGTCCTTTTCTCTAAGTGATCAGTAACCAAGTACTTTCTGCACAGCACATCAGGGGAACTTCAATACCTCTTGCTGTTGCAGGGAGTCTGAGCACACCATAGCCCACATAGGAATGCCAGGCACCCTGCTAAAAGAAACTAGACAAGGAAGGGAAAGCAGATACTGGGCCCAGTACAATTCTGGTGCAAGAAGATGCTATGCCCTTGATTTCCATGGATTTATACCGGTTTATCCTAGGCCAGCATATGGCCCATTATGTCCAAAATGGCTGGGAAGGATATAGTCAAGGATATAGTCTGCCCACAAGACAGAAACAGTTTTGCATGAAAAGAGAGGATGTTGATAATATATGAGACTTTCTCTTGCTCGTAAGTAACATCATGTGGTTTGGTGGTGGGATGATAAACTCAAATAAGGACGGTTACAAGCATTACATTGCAGTTCCCAAATATGCAGCTAATTTAGATTTAACAAGATGGTTATTAGACGTTAAGTAACTAGACTCCTTAATTCTTAAAACAAATACGCATATTCTTTGAGGCTTCACAGCTATGCAAAAGATTTCTTTATGAAAACCACATTGATGGCAGATGGGGAAGGGCTGTGTGTAACAGATTAAAAAATCTGGTTCAAAAACAACTATGTAAAAGATAAACAATCTGCCCCATAGTTGTCAAACCTCAGAAAATAAAGGCCAGCTCTTCAGCTAGTGTAAATCAGCAGAGCTCCATGGAGTGAGGAACTGGACCTAATTTAAGGGAGGGATAGTTGTCTATCAGTTAAAACAGGTGGTTAGAAATCAAGGACTGTATTATCAGCTGGTGTAGAGGGTGCAGAGCTCTGCTGAAGCTGGTAGAACTGCATTAATTTGCACAACCAGAGGATTCCTTAGCTCTGTTGATTTCAGTGGATGTTCGGAGCCTAAATAGACGTTAGGTGTGTGAGCTGCTTCATTGATTCCACCCTGAGTTTTTTTTAAAGACAGTAGTGCTATGCTGATTTACACCAATTGAAAAGTGGGCCCCAGGACTGCTGGGTTCTTTTCCTGGCTCTACCATAAATTCTCAAGTCACATAATCCAACATTTTCCAGCTTGCTCTCTACATTGGAATGGTTCAAGTGCTGGGGAGAGAAGGTGTCTAGGCAGGGAGGGTCCGACCGATCCAAGGCCTGAGAAGTTGGATGCAATAGCAGCGGAGAAGTGACTGGAGGGATTCAAAGAGAGGGATGATGTGAACAGAAGGAAGGACAAGGCAAATGATCTTGGCTGCTGTATTTTGTAGCGACTGGAGTGGGAGCAATGTCGGTGTGGGGGCCTGGAGAGGAGACTGTTTCCATACGAATGAAGGGAGTAGATGAGAGGTGAGAACAGAGAGTGAAGGTTGCATCTTAGAAATGTTGTGAAGGAAGAAACAGTGAGATTTGGACACCCCTCAGAGCAGAAGGGGAAGGGGAATTCTCACTGGGTATTTAGCAAGCTTAACACGGAGCATAGCAGGACCTTCTGAAATGCTAGTTTAAATCCAACCCCAGTCAGAGGAGACTGAAAAATTCATTACCGCATGCTAGCCCTTTAGTGGCCTGTGTGACCATGCTGATGGTCTCAGCCCCATTCTGAGCAACTCCATCGGGAGATAGTATTGCTCAGTGAGTAGGGCACTTGCTCAGGAGTCGGGAAAGCTGGGTTCTATTGCCACTGGCCTACAGTGTGACCTTGGACAAGTCACTTCCACTTTCTGTGCCCCTCTTTCCCCTCCCACTCTTTTTCCTTGCCTAGATTGTAAATTCTTCAAGGCAGGGACTGCCTCTTACCAAGTGTCAGAACAATGCTTATCGCATGGAGCCCCCATTCATCTGGGGTCGCTAAGTGCTACCTTTATACAAACAATAACCACATGTACAAATGCCCTTCCAAAGCTAGCACTCAGAACCATTCCTGCTGGCAAGCTGAGCGCTCCTTGTGCCTGGAGAATGAACTCCCAGGCCTTGCTGGGGTCTTTCCAGAACAGGTTTAAGGCGGACTGGCGGGGGGGAGAGGGGAGTGTGGGAAGCATGCACTGATGCTGCCCCTGCTGCTCCTCTTCTAGTGACGAATAGACGCCTCTGATCTAAGTCTGTCACTCCAGAACCTTCTGTCAGCACCAAAACCCCTTGAAAAGAAAGGCAGGCATTTGCAGAATGCCCATGGGGACCCAGATTGCTGGAGAGATGAGAGGAGGCAGAGTTATTTTCCTGCTTGTAGATTTGTGCCGTGGAAGCTGGGGCGGAACACAAGCCTCAGCATTCAGAGCCGGGGCGTCAACGCCCCAAACTCTCAGGCTGTTCAAATCCAGGGTGTCGGTTCAGCCCTTTGTGAGGCGATGATGGGATCTTGGATTCTGGGATGCGGCCGGGAGATGCAGAGCAATTCTGCTGACTCATGTGGCACCCAAGTCAGGTGGGTCTCGTTAGCTCCCCCTCAGGAGGGCAAAAAATGGGGGAAAGAAAGAGAGGAAAGAGGGGGTAAGACAGGAGGTCTTGCGCAGAAAAATCCCTACAGTCAGCGAGGTCCAGAGTGAGCCCAGACTAAGCCTCCCTCAGCATGTGAGGGACCAGGTGATTCATACGTCTGACAACATGCACTTAATATTCAGTCACAATAGGTCATGTGGTGGTATGTCCCATGACTGTGCGAACTCCCCATGCGCTGGACACCCTAAGGCAATTAAAAACCTTTCACAAACCCTTCTAAAAGCGCTGGTACATTGATTATGAGGAGATTACAGTAAATAAACTAGTTTTTCCTCTCCCCACCCCCACCCCAGGAAAGAGCCCCACCACTTCCCATGACCCTTATGAAACTCAACAAAACAGCCACAAACCCTGAAAGCCCAGGAATGGCAGATGGGACCTCCCCCGCCCCTCCCAGTATTGAGCAATAACATCATCGTGATTATTTATGTATTTATGTATACAGGGCCCACTGTGTTAAGAGCTGTATGTGTCATTAAAAAAAAAGACAGTCCTTGCCACAAATATCTTACTGTGTTGGCATACAATGGGCGAGAATCCTCCTTCAAAGCAACTTTCTATGTGACATTTATATTTTTAATTGCTTGCTGCTTGGAAGATGGGGTTAGATTGCAATGACCTTACAGGATAGCTAAGAAATAGGGTTGGGATTTTCAGGCTTCCTAAGGGATTTAGACACCCAGTTCCCCAGTAAAAATCAATGGGAATTCCCCATTTAAAAAAATCAATGGGAAATGGGAGTCCAACCCCCCCTTGAAAATCTTAGTCCAGACGTGGAGATAAATAAAAGCTGCTTTGTTGGGATGTCATAAAGGATAGAAACTAACTGGGGTGGGGGAAAGGACAAGCACAAGAGAACTCGATTGGCTCATGCAGTCTCCTCTTAAGGTTAATAGAGAGGAAGGAAGGTCCAGGGGTAAGGGTGCTCCCCAGGAACTTGAGAAAGTTGCGTTCAGTTCCTTGCTCCGCCACAGACCTCCTGGGTGACCTTGGGAAAGTCACTAAGACTACATCAACACTGCAAAGGAAGAAACATGGCGCTGAGTCTTCGAGCCTGTGTCAACCAACTCAGGCTGCATGGCTAAAACTAGCAGTGTAGCCGCTCCCGCGTGGGTCAAAACCTGCTCAGAGTTTTTAGCCCCACAGAGTGAGCCCAAATCAATTGACCCAGCCTCTGAGACTCGCTGCTGGGGGGGTTTTCTTTGCCATGTAGATGTACCCTCAGTGTCTCAGCCCCCTATCTCTAAAATAGGGATAACAGGACCCATGCATACACACACCTTCCAGGGATTTCAGTAGAACTGGAGGGTGCTCTGCACCTGTCAGAATTGGGCCCAGTTATGTAATGTGACAGGACTGTGACAGGGACAGGCGAAGCATGCAGGGAGGAGAGTTCACACAGTCACATGCTACATCACATGGCCGGCGTTGTCACTGAATATTAGGTCTATCCTGTAAGTTGTCTGAATCATCTGGTGCCTCACAGCATTGCAAGGGAGATTTCCCGTAGCTGTTGGGAGAGGTGCTCTCTCCTGAAGCCTGTGTGTACTGGATTGGCGATCGCCTTAAAAGTTCAGGACAGAACTGACATGTTCAAGATCTGTGCCTGGCCTTCTATTTGATTTATTTCCTTTGTGGGGAGGGAGTCTCTGATCTCTGTTCCATTTGGATTACCCGGCGGGATGTCGGCCGCCTGGTAGCAGTGTCAGATGGGGACCGTGTTCACCTGTAGAAGGTACTGTTCGTTTATTTCCCATGGAAGAATGGTGAATGTGGAGAAATACTGAGTTTGCTCTGCTAGTTGTAATACCTCTGAGAGAGAGAGATGGGCTGGATCACAACATCACATGACTTCTCAAGGTCCCTTCCAGCCCGATGTTTCTATGACTCTATGATCAGAGTCAAACTCCCTTCCCAAACTCGGTGGAAGTTCGAATCTGGATCCAAATATTATGACTTTGCCCTCTCAATCATTTTTTATTTATCCTTCCTGTTGTTTGCAATGTGTCCCTGGTCGGCTGTTCATCCATTTAAAACAACTAGAGCCTTTAGAGAATAGCTTTTGTTGCCTGATCTACCGAGGCCCTGGGGATTTTCTCCTGGTTCCTTTTGGATTGTGGGCATCCCGTCCTTGGCTGTAATAAAGCCACATGAATTGGTGCTTCGCCGACACATCCTTCCTCCACAGACCTTTTACCTGGCACATGCCCATGGCTGGAATTTTTAAAAAGCAGAGCATTAACACTTCATGCTGTACACAGCAAACCCACAAGCGGGAGAGGGTTCATGCAACGGTCTCTGGATTGCACGCGTTGGGAAACAAAATTGCAGTGAGGTTTACCACACTTCCAGGTGCTTGTTGAAGGGAATGGCTGCCCAGCTGGGGACAGGCTACCCCAGCACGCTGCTCTCCATGGGAAGGTTTCTGCCTTACTGCTCTTGCAGTTGGAGTTTTGCCTAAGAGAAAAGTGGATTTATCCCAAAGGTCTTGAGCTGGAAATGTCTTTTGCCAATGGACTGGGCTGATGTCATTGGAATTTTCCCATAGTTAGGGGAGGCCAGAATCCTACTGGCCTCTTACTGTCACCAGTACCCAAGAAATGGAAAGAAAACAGACCCAATGGATCTCTCCTTCAGACACAGCCGAGGCACTAAGGGTAACACTCAGAGGTGTGTGAGAGTGAGTAGATTGACATGGTAACAGGACCAAGATATGCCCACATATGGGCTAAAGGCTTGCTGGGGTTTAGAAGATGCAAGCCAACAGTGTGGGTATTCTTGAGGCATCGTTACAGCCTAAGGTTCATAAGGGCTTTAAGCAGGCACAGTTAATGGTGGTTGCCAGTGGGCGGTGTGCCTGTTTACCCCAGGCATGTCATTCATGCTGGTGTAATTTAAGAATTACTCCCAATTTACATGGGCGTAAACAAGATCAGACTAAGACCCCACAGGTGGTGGCTTTGCTGTACATTGCCCTAGCACAATACAGCCCAGTGACTTGCCAGTGACACTGATGGGGGGTTGCCATGAATTTCCCCCCCTCCTTCTAAGATTTTTCATCAGCCCAGGAGCAAAACTCATCCCACATAATTTAGGAATTCTCCCAAAATGTGGATCCTCAGCTTATATGGCAGTCTCTGCGCAGGAAACCTCAGACTGGGTGGTGTAAACTTTCGCCTCTCTCCCCTGCCTTTTGGAGTTCTTCTGGTCTTTGCCTTTCAAGGACTGTTCGGTTTCTCTGCCCATCATCTGTGTTTAGGCAACCAGCTGATTTCCCCTTTTTTGCTCTTCTGATTACAGGGCGACCATAGATGAAGTGGAAACAGATGTGGTGGAGATAGAAGCAAAGCTTGACAAGGTAAGATAGGGAAGCTGAGAGAGTGGCTTTGGGGGAGATGGCTGGGGTGAATCTTTGGTTTAGGAACGTGGCCCCACCAGTCTGTTCCGGACTGTCAGAAAATCATTGGTTGATATGCTGGCTTAGTGTATATGATCATGTCTTCCTGTACTGGCTGGCCCCAGCCACTGCTGCTCAGTCATAGACGAGGGAGTTGGTTGCTCCTTTTAGCACAAGTAGCTGGAGCTTGTTTCTGAAGAGCGGTCAGGAGAGCTCCACTTCTTTGTGCCTCTGTTTCTCCTTCTACTCTGTCTTTTTCTTGTCAACTTGGACATTTCTGACTTGGTGGCTGCACAGCAGCTAACACAATGTGGCCGTAGCCTTAGTTAAGACCTCTAGGCAACGTTCACTCCCCGATTGTGATGTTTGTAGGTATGCAACCTGGTTTAGTTACAATAGCGCTCAGTAACTCACAGCTGGGGTTCACAGAGAGGAGGGTGTATGTGGAATTCAGCTGGGAATGGTTTTAACAATATCATGTCGAATCTCTTTCTATTGTGATAAGGTCTTAAAATCCATTTGCTATCGTAACAATCACCTTAAATAGTTCCCCTTTGGGGAGGATGTCTAGCCCATTTATTAGATGAGGTTCAGGACTCCTGGGGTCTACTCTAGTCTCTGCCAGAGTATCCCTGTGCAACCATAGCTTCGCTGCACCACCTTTCCTCCAGCAGCAAAATAAAGATAACATTTACCACACAGCAACTTTCTGAAGCTTAATTAATGTTTTTAAAGTGCTTTGAAATTCTTGGATGAAAGGTGCTATAGAAATGCAAACTATTATTATACTACAATGAAAATTGAGTGTGTGTACACCACTGGCCTCTGCCGGATATAATTAGAACTGAATTGAAGCCAGACTTCCTGAGTTCCAGGATGGTATCTTAATCATAAGACCATCTTTCCCCACTGGAAGTGTGAATCTGAAACCTGCTACCTTACCGATTTTCCTCTCTCCTATTGTGTGCTCATGCTTGTCTGTTATTGTGAACAAGTGCCAGGCTTAACATGGCTGATCTGTTTAGCGTAGGGTTTCTCCTGAGGGCTGGGCAGTGCCTACTGACTGGTTTTTACTGTATGTTTTTCTGGGTGCTGGGACTCTAATTTTAGACAACATAGCATTGGATCAAGTGCTAAACAAACAAACAAAATATATTCAAAATACAAAACATTCCAAGGATGTTGCAAAAAAATGTAGAAAAAGCAACAAGGCAGGTCAAATTTCCTGCTTTTTGACATCAATTGTGCCCCTTTAATGTTTCCAAATATCCGTCTGGTTGTGCTACTGCATGACCTGATGAGGTCTCAATCAGCAGCTACCAAGGCAAAAGCCTCCATCAGCCAGAATAGTTTGGAATAGCCAGTTTTAGAGTGGGGTTGGGTGGGAAGAGAGTTGAAACAGTCTTGGATCCAAGTCAAGAGACTTACCAACAGAAAATCATGTTGTCCCCCTCCGAATGTTGAAAACATCTGCCCAATTGTTTCTGAACTGAAGCAGACAGATGGAGGACCAGTGCTGCTGCTGGATTTTAGCAGGGAGATTGCGTGTGGCTAGAAGGGGAGAGAACTTCTGCATCAGACTAAGAGGTTGGCTTTGTTGAAGCCACAGGCCCTAAGAAATGGGTGGCCTATGGGAATCAAATAGGCGGTGTTAAGCAAAGTTCCTAGCGGACAGGTGCCTGCATAAGATACTTAGCTTCCTTATTGGAAGTTGAAAAGAACCCTGAACTATCCGTTGGCCCTTAGAGCTGGTCCCTCGGAGGTCGGACGGGGGCGCTTTAGCTGTACAGTATCGGGGAAGCTTGTTCTGATGATTCCAATAATGCCATTATTGTGGCTAGTCTGTGACTAAAGGCCATTGGTTTCCAGGCCTGTCAATCTGGAACCCTTTGTTAGCTGTAGAATTCTATAAACAATAATTCAGCACTCACAATTTCATTGCATAGAGGAATGCCCCATAAATTCATTTCCAAAAGATTTAATAAGAGAGCTAATTAGAACACCTTTGGGCTGGGACTGTCTTAAAGCTACGGTCTCATATAATTTGGGCCCTCTGCAGATGGTAGCAATGAAGCTCCTTCCATTTTGAATGACAGGTCTCATGAGATCAGTTTTGTTTTCACATTGTTTCCACCGGCTTGCACCAAAATCTCCTGGCAGGGCTGTGAAATTTCATGTGAAATTGTGGCTGTGTCAGAATCAGAAATAGGGCCACACAGCCTGGAACCGAAACAAGTAGAGGTGGGTTTGGATCCAGGAATTTGGAGCTGAAGACCCCCATTGAAATTCAAAGCAGTTATGCTTTGAGGGTTCATTCTGGACAAAATTCTGTATGTGGAATAAGGTGCTATTCAGTGCAAGTAAGGGTGTCAGGATCTGTCTCTTAAGATTCAACTCTCTGCCCTTCCTGTGGTTTGGTGGGTTTCTCAGTCTTTAATTGCTTTCTACAGTTAGAGGTAGAAACAGCTGTTTCTAAACTGTGCAAATAGGGCTGCTGCCTTCACTCTGACCTTAAGTTTGCCTCCAGCTGTTGCAGGCTGCTTTCCTACCAATGGTGCCCAAGCCTTCTAATATTTCAGGAGTCTTTCTGAAGCTAGGGAACATGATTTCAGAGTGCGCTCGTGCTAAATGGCCCTCAGCTATTAAGAACACAGCCTTGGCTGTGTGCGCAAGGAGGTATTTTAAAAACCGCCACGTTGCAGAATAAGCTGGATTTCCTTTCCAAAGGATCTGTCCAAAGCCCCTGGTGTCCGTCTGAGCTCCAGATGCTACAGGAGCTACATCGATTTGTTTTCTTTCTTTGGGGTGGGATGGAATAGCACAAATGTTCCTCTAGCACCCGGTTCTGTTCCGCCAGATTATGTGAACAAGAGAGAAAGGAGACGTGTGAGAACTGTGTTCAGATAATACTCTGCTAACACAGCTGGAGACCATTGACTCATCCCATGGGCCGGTCACATTTATCAAAAATGGCTTTACAGTCATTAAAGTGGACGATTTTGGTTTCTCTCCCCAATGAAAAATTGCTGGAAAAAACTCAGTTTCCAAAAATGTTTGGTTGTCAAAAGCCAACATTTTTCATTTTGTCAAAAAAATAAATGAAATGTTCAGTGACAAGTTTTGAACAAAAACATTTTTTGTGTGTGTTTCTTTTGGAGTGTGTGGATACGACAGTATTTTTTAAACCGGCCTTAACTGTGGGAGGTGTGCTGGTTCCCTGGGGCAGGGGTTTTATAGTGATCAAGAAGACAGATTTTTGAGTCCTTGCTCTCCCCGCATCCTTTCTAAAAGGAGAAATTAGATAACCAAGGGATTGTGAGTTCTGACTCACAATGTTCACTGCAATCAGCTGACAGGCTGTTTCTAGGGATGCTCAGGAGCTCACATGTGTGTAACTGGAAGTCTTTTGTTTCTGGACATTTTCCATGCGGCTGTGACTAAATTAGTGATCACAGTCCATTAATGGATCCTCAGAGGGGCTGCGGTGAGAAGCAGCCTCGCCCAGCTCTGTTGCTGTGTGCCCATCTTTAAAACAAAGGAGTGGGCCTTACTCCGCTGTCAGACTGGTGGCAGTTTGGACTAACTTCAGTGGTGTGGTAACAGTCTGTAATGTCAGTCAGAGGAGAATCAGACGCCCTGCATGTAGCACTCTTGCTAATACATCCCTCACTAGAGCTAGACCTTCTACAGCCACGGAGTGAAGACAACTGTACCGTCTAGCACCATGAGCCGCTCAGTGGGGAATACCATTATTCCCTTCAAATCTTTAGTACTCAGAGGTACTGTTTCCCTGGGCTGCAGGACCGACTGAGACAGTGTTTAATAGTTAGCTAGAGTTCCTCTGATTTTACAGGGAGCTGGTCCTTGGCCCTACGCGTATTACACATCTTAAAAAAATACAAAGCCCTCGAATCCATTATATCAGATAAACATTTGTCAGGCTTCTAAATGTCACAGCCTCTGCCCTTGCTTTTCTTCCTCCCACACCTAACCCCCTGCCCTCCCAGGAAAATCCAGAGAGAACATATGGAGCGAATCGCCCACAAAACAACTCTCGAACCTGCAGTTGAGTTCAGAAATCTCCACTGAATAGTTTTAACAAATCATTTTGAGCACAAAGTGGGCTGCAAACCATTCACTTCAGCTACTCATACCCCCTGCAGCTCCAGGCCAGTGTGAAGGTGCATTTTACTACTCCATTAGACATGCATTTGTGCCTCAGTTTCCCTATCAAAGACAGTCTTCCCCAGTCTGGTAGTGTGATCTGGCCAGACCAAATATCCTCTCCTTCCAGAGCAATGAAAGTGCAAAATCCTTTCACCCTCCTTGGGCACAGCTCTCTGCTAGGATCTGTGCAGTGATTAAATCCATCCCTCTTGGTTGCAGGGGGCTTCCTCCCCCATTCAACCAGGGTTCAAGACTTCACTGGGGTATGACTTCCCATTCAATCCTTCTCCTCAGCTGCAGGGTTTCCATATCACCGCTCTAGGTAGCATCATACTGGGGCCTTCTGTTACGTGCTGTAAGCTGCAGCCTTGGCACACTAATACATGGATCACCTTTCCCACTACCCAGGCCATGCCCTCCAAGGCCTGCTTCCGGTGAGGCCTTCCTCTGGCCTCTTGAGCCAAGCACCTGACTGCAGGGAATGCTCCCCACCTACGGTGACCAGACAGCAAGTGTGAAAAATCGGGACAGGGGTTGGGGGATTATAGGTGCCTATGTAAGAAAAAGCTCCAAAAATCAGGACTGTCCCTATAAAATTGGGACCTCCGGTCACCCTATCCCCACCTTAGCTCAGGCCCCAGCACATCACCATCCTCCCCCAGGACTCTAACTGGCAGCAAGCTTTTCTCTCCGGCTCCCTCCTTCCCGGCAGGTCTTGCTGTAGCCTCGAATCAGCTGATCTGGGAGGCAAACCAGGCACAGGTGAGAGCTGTGGCCTGAGCCCCTGTGACAGCTGGTTTACGGCAATCCAGTGATTTGGCCACACCCTTACCTGGGGGCTGCCCCATGGCCACCACCCGAGCAGAGAGGAGGCTGGGTCTGGATGCTCCTTCCCTTCCTGATAGTCGTGTTAGCAGCAACAGGGTTCTCCTTCCCCTCCCGGGCAGCAGCAGTGCCTTGATCCCGGCCCCCGAGCCCCTCCCAGAGTCTTGTATGATTGTGGGGCCAGGTGGCTCTATTCGCTGCAGCTCCTGCCTCGGCTGTCGGCAGACACCCTTGCTTTACACCCAGGCCACGTTCCCAAGTTTTTCTTCGCCATCCACGAGAGCTAGAAACGTAAGGGCCAGATCCTCAGCTGGCGCACATCTACTGAAGACAACGCAGCTACACCAATTTACCGCAGCTCAGGCTTTGGCCTCTAACTGTTTTCTTAAATGACAGCGGGGGCGTTGACCTCACTTCCTGATTCTGTCCTGTGCTGATTCTTTCTGTTTGGCTTCACATGTTCAGACTAATAAGCCTCTGAGATCATGGGCATTTTACAACTGGTGGCTGTCTGACTGCAACCCACGCTCGGAGAGAGAGTGTCTGTCGCCCGCCAGTGGCCGATCAGTAAACTAGAGTAATGCAGTAAGGAAGTTACTAAACTAGGCCAACAAGTAGCAATGCAGAGTTTTAATTCTGAAGGTTACGAGTTGAGATCACGGCATTAACCCCGCAGATCAGACTGAAACTAACTCAGTGAATTTTATTTGCAAGTCAGGTTTCTTTTCAAAACTCTTTGGCCAGCCCTATAGGACATTCCCCACTCACGTCTCTTCCTCTCTCTGCAGCTGGTGAAGCTATGTAGTGTGATGATTGAGGCTGGGAAAGCCTACATCACCACCAACAAGCACTTCGTCAGCGGGGTCCGAGACCTGTCGCAGCAATGCAAGAAGGACGAAATGATTTCGGTGAGTTGCCTGGGGGGAGGAGGGGGGCGAGCATCAGAAAGGGTTAAACTTTCCAACAAGAGACTGGGGCATTATATATGGGAGGAGGATTTCTGTGGATTCTCTCCAAACTGAGAAAATAAAAATGTTTCCCAGGAATAGGCAGATGCCTGTGATGCTGGGTAGGTGCTTTGCAATATGCAGTGATGCACTGAGTTTCTATGTGGTGCTTCCTTTGACTTCCTATCAGAGGTCCTTTATGTGAGTATCTTTTACTTATATATGTACATCTCTATAGAGAGGCAAGAATCAGGACTTTGGGTTCCTCGCCCAGTTTTGCCACTGCCTCAGTGGACGAGAAAGATACATGATCTCTGCGTGACTCAGTTTACCCTCCTGAAAAGTGGGTTCAGTTTATCTGTCTCACTAAAGGAGGGGTGGAGAGCAGATGGTTGTGAGGCATAATATCTACAAAGCACACTGATATCTTTGCAGACACGTGCTGCTATTATCAGCTGTGGCAGGGAGGGTCAGTGATATCCAGTGAACTCCATTGAAGGCAAGGAAATCATGCCAACTCTCATTCCAGCTAGGGTCAGAATTTTAACAGGAATCTCCCAGGGATCCCTGAGAGTCTGTCCAGTGCATTGGTGAATCTTTACATGGAAGCTGTGCTACAGATGATCCCTTTGGGTGAAATTTGTCCTTGTAGAGAGGACCAGCCCGAGGCCTATTCATCATTTAAGTCTCACTAAGAGGCAGATTTCACCTTGGTGTCTGAAAGAATCCCCAGATAATGCAGTGTTGAAAAGGTTGAGGAATAGGATCCTTGTTTGCAAGAGGTACTATGGTTTTAAGAAGCCAGAATGCAAACAGGATCCTTGGAATCTAGGTCATTGAGCATCAGTTATTTGGGAAACATGGATAACCATCATGCAGAAGAAACAGCCCGGCGGTGCTGGTTTCAGTACTAAACCGGAAAGGACAGATGGCCTCTGGCTTCAGTGCCAGCCATTTATGTCAATGCACAGTTGCCAACTGACAGAGCGAGCTCCTCAGTCGCTTAAAGACTATCCTTCTCCCTCTTGCCAGCGCTGGAGGAAGGGCAGCTGCCCCCATTCACTGCCTGTCCTCTTCTCCTTTCACAGGAGTGCCTCGACAAATTTGGAGACAGCCTGCAGGAAATGATTAACTATCACATGGTAAGGTGCCACCTCCCTCTTGTTTTGTTTGTGTGCTGGCGGCCAGCTCTTAATAGTCTTGCCTCCCTCTCTAGATGCTACTTAATGATCTGTTGGTTTTGGATCAGGCAGCAGTCGTGTGATCCTGGACAGAGGCTGGGTCTATGAAGGAATCCTCTTAAGAGTCCCTTTCCCTGAACACTTGGCATCAATTACAAGAGTGAAGGGGTGTGGGGGGGGGGATGTTGCTGCCAGTTGTACAAGGTTCTTCTCTCTTTAATGAGTCAAGTTCTGCCTCAGTTGCTCTGGTGCAATGTCTAGTAGTAGTGTTCTTTGTGCAATGATAAGTGGGGTTGCATGGGTGCATTAATCAATGGGTTTGTACTGGTCTGCATGGGTGCATTAATCAATGGGCTTGTACTGGTCTGCCTGGGTGCATTGATCAATGGGTTTGCACCAGTTTGCACGTGTGCATTGATCAGGGAGGTTGCACCAGGTTACGTGGGTCCATTGGTCAGTGGTAGTGCACTGGATGCATTGGTCAGTGCGGTTGCATGAGTGCATAGATCCATGGTGGTGCAGTGGGTGCATTGATCCATAGGGTGCATGAGTGGTATTGGTTAATGGGGCTGCATGAGTGTAGCTGAGGGTGGGATTTGCCCACTGTCTTTAACCAAACATTCAGGACACTGGATGGGAATGTGGGGTAATGCTCTGCCCAGCGAGGTGAAGAGGGGACTTTCAGCACCCTTATGGGTACCACGTGCTGCAAGGTTGCTATCCCCATTCTCTTCTGTTGGAAGGGTAAGGCCCCAAAGAAATATGTGCCCTCTGAAGAATTTGCTGCATGTTGCCCATCAGCACCAAAGGAATCTTCTCTGCATCTAAAAGTTAGGCAGCGAGAGATACACAATCAGAGGACAGTTCAAGGCAGCTATTACCTTCTGGTATCTGGGCCAACTGGAAAGAAAACCACAGATTTTGCAGTCAGCAGCAGATTGGGGAGAGGAGGGGAGAGGACAGGGCATCTCTCATCTTTGCTTGCACCGGGGACTCCCAGCAGCCAAAGTGTCAGGGACATGCAACCGGTGTCAGAGGGAGAAGAGTTACTGCCCTACCAGCAGGAGTGGCTTGAAGGTCACCTTGCTGCTCCTGCTTTGGAGTTTTGCGTTGGCTTGATACATCCAGAACCCAAAGCAATATTCCAGGGGGCGTGAGCCTCAGGTAGATTGGAAATAAGGGACCCGTTGGAGTGAGCAATCCACTAGGAACATAATCAGCTTCGGGGTTAAGGACAAACTGGAGTATACTAATGCCACAGTAAGATTAAAGAAAGAAAGTGGCCAGATAAAGGCTGATTCTGGACTTCAATGTGTCTCAAAACCAGAGCACCTGGGGCGGGAGAACCTGTCCTGTGAATGCCCAGGCACTATATTTCTGAGCCTTGCAGAGGAGAAAGGTGGTTTTCGCTCTGTGGCCCTGAGCCAGCCATACAGTATGAGACTCAGTAGGAGACAAGAGCGCTTCAGACCAAAGGAGGCTTCGGGTGTCGGTGCTGGAGTGACCCAGTTTTATTCCCCATTGCCCTTGTCACTGTGCATGAGGGATGATGCGTGCTTTTGGAACACAAGCTAACTGTATGCAATTGGAGGCAAAGCCTCAGCGAGTCCATTTTGTTATCTGGGAAGCAGGTAGGGAGAGCACGTTTCCTAATGGGAAATGACACAGGGGAAGAGGTAAAAATACACTCAGGCTTTCTGTTCGCGTTAGCGTCTGAGAGCAAAGTTGACCAGTGATATAGAAACCCAACAGCAGGAGGACTGTACCAAAATGAATGTGTGTCAGAGAAGGGTGTGTGTGTGAGAAAGAGAGAGGGATGTAAGCCCAGTCTACCCCAGGAGTGCTTTGCTGGTATAGCTAGACCAGTATACTGTACCGGCAAACGCTCCTAGTGTAGACACAGCTTTACCCGCAAAGCTTTTGCTGGTATAGTTCGTTCCATCCCTTCCCCTGTGTGAAATAGGTAATACTGGTCAAAGCAAAGCGTTGCTGGTAGAACTGTCTCCACACTAGGGGCTTCTGGCGGTACAGCTCTGTCAGTCAGACATCGTACCTCTTCACGCCCCGACCCACGTAGATAGGCCTGGAAAACTCTGACGTGTAGACCAGGGCAGAGAGATACGGGGTGAGGGAGAGAGAGAATGAAGGCATGAGAAGAGAAGGCAGAGCCCTACATTCTGGTTGAAGGCCCCCAGGAGAGCCCCCAGCCTCGGCTCTGCCTGCCAGAGGTTGCAACATGCTATAAATGTTTAACAAGATGTGGTTTGTTGAACTATAAGTGCCCAATGTGCAGCGTCAGAGGAGACTGGCTAATTAAACCACTGTTGCTACAGTGGAGGATGTGGCAAGAGAGGGGAAGTCCAGAGCTGGCTCCAAGTGCAGCAGTTATCCCAGCAGACTGACAGCATGGGCTAAGCTCCTATTTGGTAGGCATGGGCCAGGCCTTGGGTCTCTCACTCTCCTGTTGCCCCTACACCAACCCTTGGGCCTAGTTTTTCCCTCGGGTTCCCACTGATTTCACTGAGAGTTATGCCCCTCCCCCTCCCCCCCAACTGATGGAAGAATCCTTGTGATGGGTCCCCAGAGCCCCAACCTGAGCAAAAGCAGGAAGTAATGGCCGGGATTCTCCAAGGGGACTGGTGAGATCCTGGCTCTCCAACTTGGGGCACAGCCAAGAGACTGGTTCTCCGAAACTGCTGAGCATTCCCCCTCCAAAAATTCAGGCCCCTTGAAGGTGTCCCAGGCTGGGCACCCAAAGGCTGAGGCACCCAGATGACTAGTCGCTACTGGCAATCTGCGCCTCAGGCTGGGCTATGATTTAGACTCGAGCCGGAGCGAGCGAAGGGTCAATAAGCCCAGTCACCTTCTCTCCTTTACCAGTAGATTAGCTATTTTGGCAACCCCTCCAAAGTCCTTCCAGTTATGGGGGCACTTGGTCTCTGAGTGGTTCAAAAGAGTCTACAGTGATCTACTTTGTTTATGAAGGTAGAATACGGCTAGACCCTGGGTGAGGACTTATCTCCAACCCCGCCCTGCTGTAATGGGCTCATACCTGGCCTGGTGGATCCTTGTGGCCAGAAGAGCTTTGCAAAATCTTGGACACAGCAGCCCTCCTCCTGGTTCCCTCCCCATCCTGTGACAAACTCTTCCTTTTAAGTTTACTTCGCCCAAGCAGACCGGGTTCTGCAGCTGTGCTTATTAAGTACCAGCTGAGCCCAGAAGAGCTTGCCAGCCTTTTCCTGATTGGGATGGGGGTATGTCCTATCACACCTCACCTTTTCCAAGAGTGACTCTTCTGGGAACACCAATAAGCAGTGACAACATTCCCAGAGCCAAAACCATAGTGGTGTCGCCAATGGTATAACCCCTCCTTCCCTCATCCCATTCCGTCCTGTCCTGTTGGGGGAGTTCTCCACTGTTCACACGTACCCCTGATTGCACTATTTCAAAGAGATGGCATCTCATGTTTTGCTAGCTGCATGCCCAAAGCAGGACATATGCCGGAAGACTTGCTCCTGAGTGTTTTTGGGTGCAATCGCTCATCGCCAGGAAATGTCTTTGGAGTGACTGTAACATGCTTGAGACAGCTATGATGCCTGTGCCATTAGCCAAGTTATTTTTAGTGGTTCTTCCGCTGTCTCCTCTCTTGTGTATGTTTGTGTGAACATCTTGGCTCATCCAGGCACAAAGATGTCAGCTACGAAGCGGTGACCAGTGCTTAGTCCAGGCATGTGTCCAGTACAGTATGTACGGCTGGAACAAATTAAAAAGAAGGAAGAATGCCCTAAAATGCAGTTGGAGGAAGTTAAAGTCACTTGTTCTTTACCTTTATTGCTGGAGCATTGGCCTGGGAAACATCCCTGTTTCTAATCCTGCTAGAACGATTCTCTGCAAAATCCACATCTGAAATGCATTGTTGAATGGAGAAAACTAATATGCTAATGCATCCCAAACTTTTACACGAGACACAAGCAGGAAAAGAGAATAGCTTATTTGAAGCAAAATCCACTGCAAAGAAAGGATGATCTTGTGGTTAAGGCAATGAGCAAGGGCTTGACAGCCCTGGTAGTACCCCCATCCACCACCACTTTCCTTTTGGACTTCAAGCAGGTCACCTAATCTCTTTGTGCCTCAGTTTCCATATCCATAAAATGGGATTAACTATACTTTCATTCCTCAGAGTGAGTTTTGTGCAGATAATTACATTAGTGCATGTAAAGGCCACAACAACATTTTAATTAGGTATGTTTTGCCTTAGTAAGGGTGAAAGGCTGGGGAGGGGGAAGTAGAGGGGTGAGGGCAAAGACAGTAGGTTTAGTACCAAAATGAAGAATGCTAGGAGCTAAAAATCAGGTATGTCAGTGCAACCATGCTGACTTCAGTGGGATGGCACTAGTGCATTTGAAAACAGCAATTGCCCCAGGGCTCCTACTAGAATTCAAAAGAGACACAGTGTGAGAAAACACTTGCATCCGATGAAGTGAGCTGTAGCTCACGAAAGCTTATGCTCTAATAAATTTGTTAGTCTCTAAGGTGCCACAAGTACTCCTTTTCTTTTTGTGAATACAGACTAACACGGCTGCTACTCTGAAAAGTGTGAGAAAACAAGATTGTTCCATGGAAAAATCCCACTCTGGAGGAATTCCAAATACTCTACCACAGTCAACAGACTGCTTAGCTGAACACTAGAAAATGCAGTGCAGAGAATCATCTTGTATTGGCTAAAGGAGTTCATTAGATGGGACATGACATGCTCGGGGTGTAACCAATCCCCATGATAGGGGTCGGGAAGGAATTTTCTCCCAGGTCAGATTGGCAGGGACCTTGTTTGTTTGTTTTTAAATTTTCTTCTGCAGCATGGGGTGGAGATCACTTACCAGGATCATCTGGGTTTATTTCACTCACTCAATTCCTTGCCAGTGCATGGGGCCTCAGGCATTGGCACACTTGTTCTCTGCCAATGGCACATGATAGTTTTGTCTCTGAAGGGCTATAATGCTTTGGTCTGATTCTGGTTGTTAGCTCTGGCATGCGGGTGCTGGGTGGTGATGGTTTCCATTTCTAATTTTTTGCCACTTTGTGATTTGATTTGCAAGTGGAGACAGCAAGAGGCAAATGCTATTGTGCGTTTGCCTTGCTTGAGTCCAAATCTTCTTCTGAGGTGGGTATGTTGTGATCAGTAATACTGTGCAGGCCAGCGGGAGTGGGGTCCTGCACACTGAAGTTTGGATGCCCTGACAATGTAGCATGGCTCCTGTGTGTGGTTAGTTTATTGAGAATATATATATTTTTATACCATGAAAGAAAAGGAGAGACAAGGAGACATTGTGATGATGATGATGATGATGATGCAGAAGGTCAAGGTCCAAGATACCTTGAACTTCTCATTCTTCAGTGGGTCTTGTTTGTTTTGGTTAATGTTACGGGGAACAGTGGTTACTCTCGGAAGCCCAGGGGAAGTGTTTCTGTCACATGCCGGTTATATGGGACTAATTTCACCGGCTGCTCTGGAGAAAATAGCCTTCCAAAATCTTAAACAATAGGCTTTCCAGGACATCCCTTTTGGTAGTGTACACTTAAAGGCTAGAAACACAGAGCTGGAATGCATGGTAGACCATACCACTGATCCCACCAGTGTGGCAATGCTGACCTCTTGAGGCCGTTGGCATTGGTATTGTCAATACACCCTGACAGCTTGCAATTAGGCCAGGTTTCCCATTGTATCTGGCCTGTGTGGAGTCGCATAGCTTCTGAGCACTGGTCTCCTTCTTCACTGTGCCTCCCCTCTGCAAACACGCTCCAGAAACAACCCAGGCAGGTCCATGGCTCTCTCCCATCTCTTTGTGATGTAAATTAGATCCCGACAGGGCTAAACCACTCGGAGACGCTGCTTGGTAGCGGTAGCACTGATCCTGAGCCAGTTAAAGTTGTTCCACTGGTCCATTGTTGCCTTGGTCACCTTTTGCAGTGGTCAGGTGTGTTCTCACTAGGGGTATGTGAAGCCATCCCAGCATGGGCTAGCCCTAAATACATTATCCAGAGTCCCGTGTGGGCTTATGCAACCCAGGCTGCCCGCTATCGTTACTGCAGCTGGCGAGGTCAAAGCCAGCTTGGGTATGTCTGCATGTGCTGCAGTCACACCTCTGATTGCCATGTCATGACGGGAGAGTTTGGGTGGAGTTTTTCTGAATCAGCTCGCAACTGGCCTCTCTTGCTCCAGCTCCTGAACCTGGCTCGTGCAACTGAATTAAGCTTCAGAACAAAGAAACTGGAAAAAATATGTTTGGAGTAATGATAGGGAGGGGGGACTGAAAAAACCAACCCCCATCAAACATGTCTTTATTATTACTCATAATAGGGAGTAATAATAACATGGACCCTTCTCTATTTATCCCATCAGTACTGCCCCATGAGCTGCCCAGTAGAGGGTGCTGGGCTAGTGCTTCTTACATTACAACCTCTTCCTTCGTCCCAAATGCATCTCAGCTTAGTCTGCTCGCTGAGCCAAGGTAGTTGATCAGTGGCTGCTTTCCCTAGAGTTGAGGCACTGAGCACCCCTTCTTTTCTCTGTTGCCAGCACCTGCCCCAAAATACACACAAGCTCAGAGCCATTAACCATCGGCTGGGCCATTAAATATGAGAAAACAACTTTTGCCTCTTTTTATAGAATCTGGTGAATGTAATTAAATGTGAGAGTAACAAGACCTGCCCATAGCTAAAGGCGAGAAAGGCCTTTGCCAGTCCTGGATCAATAGCTCTCAGCTTCATGGGTGGCTGGACTGAGTGTAATGAGGCAATACGACGGCGTGTGGAATGATGGCAGTGCAATAGCTCACGTATGTTTCCTGTAACCCCGTGCTAATGGCCATTAAACTGCACCCTTGAATGGGAGACTGGTCCCCCGCAACTGATGATTGGGAATCCCAGCTCCCTGCCATTGTTCTGCCCAGTGGAGTCATTTGTCTATTCAGAATACAGAGCTACTGCAGAAGTAGTGTAATCCTCCCCCATATGTCTAGAGCAGAGGCTGTCCTTTATGGCAACCCCTTAATG
Organism: Dermochelys coriacea; assembly: GCF_009764565.3. Classification (NCBI taxonomy): domain Eukaryota; kingdom Metazoa; phylum Chordata; order Testudines; family Dermochelyidae; genus Dermochelys; species Dermochelys coriacea. The sequence continues at coordinate 15,784,469 of NC_050085.1, read as the reverse complement.
CTGACTGGCTGCCCAGAGTAAAGTGTGTTCAACACACTGAAGGCTCAGAGCTGTCAGCATCCCACAGCTAGGGAAAGTGCAAGAGTGATGGGACACCCCCCCACCCCATGCCTCTGGTGGAAAAGCTAAGGAGCATTCCCACACTCAGGCATCTGTAGCCTAAAGTAACTATCCCCTAACCCTAGCCATGTCTCATGTATGGTCTCTGGTGAAATTTTGTTCAGGTTTGAAGCTACAGGTCAACCCGGCTAGTAATCAATTCCAGCCAGTCCTTTGGGTAGATACTTACTGCTAGATTTGTTGGGCATGCAAAGGATAAAAGAGACACGACCTAGTAATACACAGCTATCCATCCACACAGGGAATTTCCAGCCAGGACTCAAAGCCCAAGAGCAAAACTCATGTCATCAGGACCCCTGAGAGGAAATAAATGTCAGGGCGACACAGGGCAAAAAACCCATGAAAGGGGCGTTTCTGGTGACATTATAATCCACAAGAGCAGTCTGAGTCATAGAACCAGCCAGGGGAATTTCTGTCCATTGCAATGGTGTTTTATGTTTATATTCCACTCACCAATAGTACTAGCATCAAGGGGGTGCCACAGTAGGGCTGATTGAGCTGAATGGGGTCTGCTGATCTATCGGAGTGCTCCAAAAATCCTGTTATACATACAAAGTAATAAATAATCCATTTCTCTCTCTCTATCTGATTTATCTATATATCAGAACTGGTGGAAAAACAGGATGTATGTTTCAAGGATTTTTTTATAGAAAGTTCATCCTGTTTTTTTTGTTGAGAAATTTCATTGACAAAATCAAAATGCAGAAAATTTCCCACGAGGTTTATTCCCTGCGTGCCCCCGCTTTTCTGTCTTTGTATCCATCCATCCATCCATCTCCATGTCTCTCTATGTGTCCATCTAACCACCCCCTGAATGTTCCCCTCTAGCTACCTCATTTATCAGGAATCACTGAGATAAGAAGGAAAAAAACATGCAAGTGAAAATGCAGGGGCAATACAGTTATTCAGGTGGAGCGCATAAAGTCCATGTATGGCCCTTTAGCAGCCCCAGTCTGTTTTCAGACTCCAAAGTTGTGACATTGTAGTTGCTCTCCAGCACGGTTCCAACCAGCCCAGTCAGTTCTACTCTGTGCCTTATCCCCATCCGGCCTTAAACCGCCCGGTCCATCCCTAGCTGCTGTGGCTACGTCACGGTATCTAGCAGAAGCAGCAGCCTTCAGAGGCGATGTAGCTTCACTGAATGGACTGAGAAGCATTTCCTGCTGTCAAGGAAAAAGCCACCCAAGCTGTGAGGAGTCAGTGAGGCAGATGCCAGATGTCTTGGGGCTGATTGTGTTGTGTTTTAGGCAAAGAGAGAGAAATATCTAAAGGATGAAAAAGGAGAATTCCTCCAAGCTGCTTGCTCCCCACAGAGCTGATGGGGCTATGAGTAGCTTTTTACAGCACATGGTGATGTGCCAGATGCATCAGGCTGCTCTAGTGGGAAACATTTAAATGGATGCAGAATTGTCAGCTGACAAAGTGAGTCCAGTAGGATTAGGTTTCAGAGTAGCAGCTGTGTTAGTCTGTATTCGCAAAAAGAAAAGGAGGACTTGTGGCGCCTTAGAGACTAACAAATGTATTTGAGCATAAGCTTTTGTGAGCTACAGCTCACTTCATTGGATGCATCAGTCTCTAAGTCGCCACATGTATCCATCCTTCCATCCATCTCCATGTCTCTCTATGTGTTCATCTATCCACACCCTGAATGTTCCCCTCTAGCTACTCATCTATCAGGAATTAGTGTCACCGTATCATGACTTTGATGTCATCATGTCACCTCGCAATGACATTTCACCAGCCTCCCCTCCCCCAAATACTTTGGGATAATTTAATGTCCTGTAGGCTATGATACAGCGCCAGCCACCAAAATCAGGACCTAGATCGACCAGTTAGAGCAAACGCTCAGAACCCAGTGAAATTCCAGGTTCCCATTAGTGTAGTGAACCACCAAAAATTTGGTGGTTGGGTTCAGAGATATCCCCACAGATCTGGATTTTTTTTGTGAACTACTTGAATCATTTGGGGCTGAGAATGAGTTTCCTTGTCATGTTTAGGTACTTCCTACTCCTGGGTGAATAACCTAAGAGGCTTTAAAGTACTACAGGAACTTCTCTTTCCAATGCCAGATGGAAGCCAGAAATGCAGAAGCAGCGGTAATAATGTGTGAGGGGCTGAAGCATCTGATCTGGACTTTTTCAAGTTTTAGGTGCCCTTCATGTTTTGGATGTACGATCTGCTTGGTTCTTCTTTCGGCCAAACTCTATGTGTAATCCCTGCTAGCTCACTGGCCTGGAATAAGTCTCTTCCCCTCCTTGTGACTCAGTTAACACAGCTTGAATGAGAAGGACCTTGCTGAAAAGCAGCAGGGGAGATTCTCCCATGGTGATGGGGCGTACCACCAGTCACTCACTGTAGATGAAGCAGCTCACTAGGTGGCTTGCTCAACTTCTTGTTGCCCCTCCAGGAACAGTTACAGGGCCTCAGCCTGGGCCTGCCATTGTTGTGCAAGATGTCTGTTCCCTTCTCCCCTTTGCTAGGAAGGCAGGCTCGGTCATCCTACTTCTCCCACCACGGGTTGTAGCATGCACTCACTACTAGCATGCCCCCGTCTCTCAGCACATGGCACTTCTGGGGTTTTTCTCTAGTGCTCCCTTGTGTCCTGATTCAGCAATGGTCTGTCCCTTCTGTGGGCTAGCCTTCCGATTAGGTCAGCTCTCAGTCTGGTCCCCTTTCGGGGCTAACAGAACACAAGGCCGGTGTTGACAAGGGTAGGCCCCTGACTTGGTCAGGTTACTTGGGTTATGGCAGAGAGAGCCCTCCTCCCCTGTTCTGGCTTCCCCCACAACTGGGCGCTAGTGAAAACAGCCAGCCCTTTTTATCAGGCCTGCTGGGCTCTGCCTGCTCCAGGCCCTTCTCGGTGCTAGAAGACCAACTCTTGTTGGTTCTGCCTGCAGCTGATCATGGGAGGTCTCTCTCTAGGCGACCTCTGGATGTCTGAACTTGCTGCTCTTCCTATCCACCTTCTTAGGGCGAGGTGTGCCACGGTGTTGGGGCTTCTGGCAAGGGGCAGTGAATGCTTGGTACATCCTGTCACTCCAGTGAACAGTATTCTTTAAACACCAGGCTGGAGTCACTGTAGCCCATAAACTCCATCTGGGTCAGATGAGAGACTCCTCCTGTCAGATGGCTTGTTAGGTTCTGTTGCCAGAAACTTGAATAGCCAGGAAGTAAACTGCGGGAAGAGTCTGACACCAGGGAAACATGCCCCATATGTTGTAATTGCCTAAACTTGTTTCTTTGTTGGAACAGCCTCAGTCGTATTTGCGTGCTCTTTCCACGGCCCTGTCGGCCACACCCTTGCTCAGCGTGGAGAAATCAGATACCACTAAACCAGCAGTCACGCAGTGCATGTGTGCATGGAAGAGGTTTGGATGCCAGGAACAACCTCCGCCGAGCTAACAACAGTCCTAGCTCTGGCCTGTTGAATAATTCTTAGACCGCAGAGTGGGCCATTCTTTTGGAAAATGTGGCATTTACCTTGACAGAGTAGCATGGATTAATCTCCAGATTGGTAGGGCATCTATTCCAATTCCCACTGAATCTTTCTGTTGACTCCAGTGGGAGCTGGCTCAGGCCCGGGACGTGTTGTGCTGTAGGAGGTGCCGTCTTTTCTATAGAACATAAAACTAAACTTCGGATCGCTTTTGGGCACTAAAGATCACAGGACACTTTGAGCAGGGATGCTCAGCCCAATGCACTGGCCAAATTCCTACTCAGATATTGCATTGTGCCTCCATAAATATCCCTGTCTCTTCTGTTAGATGCATTACTTTTCAGTTCCTGACATATAGGTACTATGTGCAGTGTTACTATGTGCTACATACAGTGTTACTATGTGCTCTTAAATAGCTATAGTGTCCCACCCCAGAAATGGCTGCATTTTAGGGATAAGCAGAGTGATTCTCTTAAGTGATTGCCAGACACTTACTTCTGCTTAACTTCTGCCTTGCCTAGAAATCAATGTTAGTTTTCCTTTCTCAGTACAGAACAATCATTCCAGCTAATGTACTGGCGGGGCAATATCTTAGCAACAGGGATCCTCTCTATGGAGGCTGTAGGCCTCCAAATAACCATGCATTCTGTGTTTGCTGATCCATTCTTGCTGCTTCCAGGGTGAAATCCTGGCCGCATTGAAGTAAATAACAAAACTCCCATTGACGCCAATGGAGGATTTCACCCCAGATTCATGGGGCTTGTTCATTTCAATTCAATTTGCATTTATGTAGCATACAAAGAACACTGCCTATGTTAGCCCGTTTTGTGATATTTAGGATCTATCCCTGAAGTGTAAGAAACATATTTGCTCCCCTTCCCCATCTCTTGCTGACCCTTGTCATGCAGCACTAGAGCACGTGAGTCAGGCTGAAATCCCAGTGGCTAGGAGAAAGGGTGGGTGACACAGAGTCTGGAAAATCTTAGCCCAAAGGATGCGTTCCAAGCATGCTGGGGGAAGCTGGAACGAGGCAGGGAACAATTCCATATTTAAAAATCAAGCTCATAAAACCCCTTTTGATTGAATCTATTTATTTGATTTTGAAAATTAAATGGAGGAGCCATTTAGAAAGCTTCCAGCAGATGGTCTCAGCTGGCAAAATTAATAAAAGAGCAAAGCTGGTATCAAAGCAGGCATCTCTTGTTGCTCAGCTGAGATTTGGCAGGCTTGAAATGCCCATCTATCATCAGGTGGCCCACGGAGAAGGTTGAAAGTAGAGGTGTCTCTGCACAGACTTTCTCATCATCTGAGCTCAGGGTGCAAACCCCTGTCTTAATTAGAAAAGGGTTTAGTTGTCAGTCCACATCACAAACCCACCGAAACAACTGGCAGTCTCTGCTCAGTCCAGGAATATCAGGCATGGCTGCAGGTCATGAGTGAGGGGCATTGGCAGGGCTGTGAGGCGCTCAGGACTGGAATAGTGGGTGGGAGGGGGTAGGCTGCGGGTCAGGAGTGAAGGTCTGAGCAGAGGTGGGTGTGGGTGCTTGGAGGATGCCCGTTGCATTATGCCAGCCTGACGTTATTTCCACTTAAACCCACCCATGAAAAGTGTTAATCTGGGATTAAAATTATATACATATATATAAAAAAGAAAAGGCCCCCACTCTCCGCCCACCCCAAATACACCTGGGCTGTTCTCTTGGGTGATCACTGCAAACATCCATTTCCCAGAATCCATCGCGGAGCGATGCCATGACAGCAGAGGGACATTTCTCTTCCCAGTGGCAGAGGCCATCTCCCTAACCAATCATCAGCGTGCACAGCAATCCTAGTTACCACCTAAACGCAGGGGCAGGACACCTGAACCAAAAGGGTGAGGACAGCCTATGCGCCCATTCTGTTGGTCTGAGCTCTAAGCCCTGGTCTACACTACAAAATGACTTTGGTATACGTCATTCTGGGGTGTGAATCGTCCATCCCCCTGAGCGACATAGTGATACTGGCCTGAGTGTTGGTGTCGACAGTGCTGCGTCGGCGGGAGAGCTGCGACCTCTTGCCGAGGTGGATGAGCTACGTCCATGGGAGAAGCTCTCTCCCGTTGGCTTAGAGTGTCTTCATTAAAGTGCGACAGCAGCGCAGCTGTGCCAATGCAGCACTTTTAAGTGTAGATCTGCCCTGAGTAACCCTCATTAGACACACGCTTACTTCTTTGAATGCACTACCCAGGTGTTAGCCCTGTTCATCAGTCTGAGATGCTCCATCCCTCCATCCTTGATGCCGTCCACTCAAATCTGCCTCTATACTGGAACTCGAGCCCCTTGTCCCTCCAAGCTGCCGGTGGCCAGCCGAATGAAGTGGCTTTCTCTTCCCTTGACTTAAGCAAACATGTCCTCATGGTGGAAGCCAATAATGGAAACGCTCCAGATGTGGGTGCAGGTGGAAACCAGATGGCTTTGTTGCTCTTTGCCTTCCCCTGGACAGCATTAGAAGCCTAGGAAGGCACGGTTAACTTGTAAACATCACTCGGGGAGCAGCTTCATGGAAAAAGTTGTAGACCAGTGGCTTTGGAGAGGGCAGACCAATGCCAAAAGCAGCAAATAATTTACATTGGTGAGCTGGGTGGTCTGGGTCCCCCCGCCCTCGTTTGAATCTGTTCATTCTTGACCGTTTGTATTCAGCTAGACTCTGACATTCCTCTCACTTTGTCCTTGGCTGCAGTCGTCTGCATAACGAATGTATCTGAGGATCCAGCTGCTGCTGAAATGTATCACCCACAATGCTTTAGGCCTTACAGTAGCAGGCCATGCCGTAGTCATGGGCAAAATTCACTTCACTCCCAATGGACACCTGAGCTGCCGTGGAGATGTTCCACCGTGATCACCTCTACCTGTCATTGGCAGCTTCCAGGAAAGTCCCACGGCACTGTCAAAAAGGGACGTCTCCTCCAGTGCCCTGGCCGTCATTCCCCATCTTAGTATTATAGGGAGGGAGGGAGAGAAATAGACAGATAGCTAGATGTTGGAAATGGCTGCTATTGCTTCCACAGTCACTGTTTTGCATGTATCCAACCAAAATTTTGGAGATACTGGTTTGTGAATCTAATACTGTTTAGTGTTATGAATTCAAATTTCATTTCAATGGGCTGACATGGTAAAAACAATTCCCTTAAGCAAACCTATCAGTGTTGGTGCAGTGTTGTGTCTGTTTTTCACAGTCAGACAAAGGGACTTAGGAGCACAAATTCTGCTGGAAAAAACAGAACCTTATGTTCCTAAACCCCTTTGACACTTTTGAAACACCCTCCCCCCATCTCTAACTGGCCCTTTGCAGAGCTTTTACAGGCCGTTACTTGACTCAGTATAGCCTCTGAGATAGGACACTGGGCAGGTACTCAGGACACCTGGGTTCAAATACTGGCTCTGCTGCTGGGTGACCATGGGCAAGTCACATCATCTCTCTGTGCCTCCGTCTCCCCATCTATAATATGGGGATAATGATACTGGCCTCCACTGCAAAGCACTTTCAGATTGAAAGCTGCTAAGAGCGAGGTATTATTGGCTTGTGTATTATTTTTTTTAATGTAGGTAGCATCACTCATCCCAAACAGTTTGCAGAGAGCTTCAGGGGATCTTTCAGGGTGACTCAGAGTGGATAAGTCCTGAGTTCTATCCATTTGCATAGGTATTTTATCTGGGCACCTGTCATGGGCTTTCTGAAGGTCCCATCTATAAATCTCCCAAGCACTAAACTGTACTGAACTCAATTTATTTGCCTAAAAAGGATGGGAGTGTGCCCCCCACGCCCCGGCCAGGCTTTGAAGTGGCATTTCTGAGGGATGGAGGCATATCAGAGCTGGCGGTTAGATCCCTAAGGACCATGATCTTGTCCTCCAACCAAACTGCCACCTTCTGCAGTACCATCTGTGTTGGGTGTGAATGTGGCTGTGTTAGGAGCACTGCTCCATCCTTTCAGAGCTGGGTCCCTGAGTGGGCAAGCCAGAGACCAGCCTGTCGCATCTGCCCTACCAGTTCTTCTGGTGATTTGTACAGCAAGGTGTGAAAGGCCATCTGATAAGGAAGAGAGAAATGGCCAGGATATGATGCCCCGGAGCATCATGCTAGAAACCCAGGTGGGCAGGGCGGCTGCAAGGGGCAGAAAACCAAACCAAACCAGGAAAAGATGCTTTTACAAGCGGTGGGTTAAGAACATGATTAGCCTGAGCCAGCTGCCTTGCCAGAGCCTTGTGAGAGCTTCACATAGGCAATGGCTGAGAACATTCCTCTGAACTTACTCTTGGGGCTGAATCAGCCCCCAGTGAAAACGGTCTGGATCTTTTGGAAGTCACTTACACGGCCAAAGGAAAGTATTTAAAATGCAGCTTCTGGAGACTGCATCCTCAGAAGGAAATAAGCATGAATGGCCTGTATGCTTCAAGGAACAGGGGGTGAATCAGCAGCTTAGGGCAGAAAGTAAAGATAGGACCAGAGGGTTCCCAGTCCATTTATGGTTAGTATGGTAGTAGCGTCTTGGCTCCCAGTCATGGACCAGGCCCCTATCGTGCTAGGCGCTGTACAAACACAGAACGGAAAGACAGCTCCCGCCCCAAAGAGTTGACAATCTAAGGATAACGCAAAAGACAGCACATGGATACAGACAGAGGCTGATCACAAGAAACAAGGAGACATTGATGTGCTCTGGGTCTATTCACCAGGCAGGTTGAAGTAAGGAGGCTTGAAGTGGGGCCCTTGTCTCACTTCTCCTCAATGGCAGCTCTCTGCAAGGTGTTTTACAGTTAGCTCCACATCACAGAGAAGGGCCATAGGTAACCACATCTGGAAACACTCAGGCACAGGATCAGTAGGCTGATGGCAAATGGCATGGCACGAGTTTGGTGGGTCTCAGCCCAGTTCCCAGGACACAGATGTCCCTGGCATAAAAACCACCTCCACAATTGGCAGGGTCAGCAGAAAGTCCAAGGGCTAAATGGGATGTAGATACTGAATTCCCTCTTTGCCACAGAGTGGGTCTCTCCCAGGTCAGGATCCAGGCCTCTGGGTGGGGGTGCAGACAGTAAGTGAAACAAGCTTTCCTCTGTGTGCAGATTCCCAGAGTGGGCATGGTTTGGAAGGGGGAGAGCCAGGGTCCCGGCAAGAACCAATAAACAATGCCATATCAGGGGATCGTTTGCTGTTGGGCCCATCTCCACTCTGCAAGCCCTGCCCGTCTCCACATTTGCAGGGCCTCTGGTGTCACTGGGGAGCCTCTGTCCATCTGGCCTCAATTAGTCAAAGTGCTGCATCATCGAAAGGCATGTCTGAAATGCAAAGGCTTATTCATCATCACGGCAGTGTTTCCATGGGGCTGGAGGAGCAGACAGGCAGACCTCGCCCTGCTGGGACAGTATCGCTTGGAGAAAAGAGACCAGATGCCTTTCAGAACAAGGAGGGGAGATTTTGGATGCGCAAGAGATACGATGGGTGTGTAGCAGACACTGGTAAAGTGGATAGGGGCCTGGGACCAGTGTGGGGAAGTGAGGTTTAAATGATTGACAGGAGCAAGTTCTTCTTTCTCCTTCTATACTTGTGGCTATGCTGCTTCCAGGAGCTCTCTCCTGGCTAGCACAGTGCTTAAAGAAGAAGCGAGGGGTGACATGTGGCTTACTGCAAGTGCCTTAATTCACAGACCCATATCCCTTTGCTGAAATCCAAACCACTAGGTGCAGTTTGAAGGGACAGTGTTCCCTGCTGACACAGCAAGGAACTCAACAAATGGGAGAGGTGCAGTCAGAAATATAAGCTAGGGAGGCACATGCTGTTACAAGTGCATCCTCTCTGCAAATGACAGGGAGCCATGGGTGTTTGCATGTGAAGGCACACTCTTCTGGGAGCTTGTAATGACCCTCTGTGGATCACAGGAGCTACCATCCAGGAGCTTTATATGGTGACGGGAGCACTGAATGGGTGGCAAAAACGTATCCTGTAAACCAGAACTGATTGTGGTAGCAACAAGTAATGGGCACTTTGCCAGTCCATGGGAGTAATGCCCCCTCACCCCACCCTCTTCAGATCCCTGGAATGTGAATCAACTTTCTTAATCTAAAATCTGTTTCCATGTTCATGGTCAGACCTGTTGTCTTTTCTGGTGAGGATGCCATCTGACCCATCTCACTGTATCCAGGCATGACAGCACAGGGTCTGATGGAGATATATACGTGTGTCTGTGGAGTGCAACCCTGCTTCCCCAAAGGTTACATTGGACATCCAGAACCTGGGGATAAACAGGGGAGTGGGCCAGATAGCTTTGGGAAGGACATGTTCTTGCATCCCACCTTAGCATCAGTTGCTGTAAAGCACTCACTCCTGTGCCAGCCACCTCTGCATTGTTCTTAGGGTGGGGAGTGTGCACACATCCCTTGCGTGCAGCACCGGGTCAGTGGAGCAGGGCTGGGAATCAAACCCATCTCCCCCATAGGATGGAGAAGACCCCTAAGCCTTTGGGCTCAGCCTGGATTCGAAGAGGAGTCAAGCTCAGATCTTCCCCATAGCTTTACCAGGCCAGGCCAGGTAACCCTCCCAGCACTGCGCTTCTGCCTCACCTTGGGGAAAGTTTCACATTTTCAACTTTTCTTGTTATTTTTTCCTTTTATCTTAGATCCTTTTTGACCAAGCCCAGAGGTCGGTCCGGCAACAGCTGCACAACTTTGTGAAAGAGTGAGTACTAGTCGATTGGGTCCCAGCTGGGGCTCCCTGATGAACTACGGACCCTCTTGTGTCTGTGGTGAAAATAGGATTGCAATGCACTGGCTATGTATATGTTCAAGGCTCTGATTGGAATGAAGGATGCATCCAAGGGAAGGGAACCATGAATCCAACTTGTGCAGTGGGATGGGGTGACCCCTGCTGCTGTTGGGCTGTCAGGGGGGAGGCTCCTAGTTCTGGGTGCAATCCAGGCCCCGCTGAGTTTAAAATGTCAAGCTGGACATGAAACAAAACCCCAGATCTGAGCATCCCCAAACTGTGTGAAAGTTCAGTTCCGGGTCCACACTTTACGAGCTGACTCCTATTACCATATTGGGGCATACCGACTCCCCCCCCAGCTCAAACACCCCCCAAAAATCCAGATCTGTGCAACTAAGCCTGGTTTGGTCACTGCTGCCACCCAGACTGGATGAGATGCAGAATTTGCTTAGTCCGTCATCTACATTGATATGGCTTTTAAAGCATAGATCAATGCCCAGCTGTCTGTCAAAATCCATGCAGGCACTTCCCCCAAGGGCTTCACTTCAGAATCCTGCAGCCTCATTAAATTCTAAGCTTCTCACAGGGCACCTGTATCCTCCAAAATCAATCCCCACCTCCCAGGACACCTTTGGTGTGTCCGAGGCAGTAAACGGAGCCTGTAGACGTCTGTTGCACATAAACTTTGCAGGTAGGGGGGACTGGCTCTATCTGCCTGCGGAGGAAGCAGGCTTCTCATGGGAGAGATCAGCCAGTTATGCAATCGTTGCAGCACTACCATCTGAAATCTCGTGAGGACGCTGGCACCGTCGAATCCACGCCTGACTCCTAGCCCCCAGCTGGGTAAGATTTGGAGTCGGCCACCTCCCAGCTCTTATAAAATGGAACGTAACCCCTTCCCCTGCCCCGATGCCACATGGCCACCTATTCTTATTCGTCAGTCTGAGGCCTGGCTGCCTCGTTCCTTTACACCCGTGCAAAGCGGATGTAAAACACACACACGCGCGTGTGTGACAGAGATACGTTGTAGTTCGGCCATACAGCAGGTGCAAAGTAGAGGAGAATAAGGGCCAGGAATCATCAGGCTGTGGAGGGCCTGCAACTTAGCTCAAGTCTATCTCAACCTGCTCTTTCCCTTGGGTGGGGGAAACAGCATCTCTTCTGCCCGTGTAGGCTGTCCTCACCCCCTCCTCTGAGTGCCTGCGCAGCCCGTGGGCAGGTACCAAGTGCAGCATGAGATCCCAAATCAGCTGAATATAGGTCAGCGAGGCAATGGTGGCCTTCAGCTAAGCGGGAGCTGGTTTCCATGGGAACGGGTAATTGAGTGCGAATCCATCAGCAGCTGTGGATGGTTGGGTGGTGGGGGGGACCCACAGTTACCCCCCTCCCGAAGCACTCCCCCCATCTCTGTCTAATCATTTCTCTGATGAGCTCAGATTTAATCTGCTTAAATCCTGGCAGCCGGAAGGGGGAATTTCACCTTCATTTTGGGGCTGTCGCCGCATCAGTGTATTTGCGTTTTATTCTCCCTTTGTCGTGCCCATCAGACCCCCACTGGCACAGGCTTCGGCGCTTTATCTTCAAATTGCTATTGTTTATTTGAAATTGGTTCTGCAGTTGGGATCATTTTAAAGAACCCCCCCAGGACCACGTCGGCAGTTTCCTGGCTGAGAAAAGGAAGCAACAGCAGCTATGTTGTAAACACAGCCTGCAGCTAGCCCTTCTCACCCCTTGACATTGCTGTGTGATTGCACTCGGTGCTGGCTTGACAGCCATGGAGCCTGAAGGCCTCTGTTTATCTCGGGGTCAGGCCCAGTATACACAGTGCCGGGGCAAGTCCTGCCCCACTCATGTGCCTCTGTCTCCACGTGGAGGGGCCAAGCCCTTGGGACCAGAGGAGAGTTCAGTCCTGCCGGCCCTGCACTTGCAACCCCCCCTAAACCTGTCCCGTGACGCTTGGGTTCAGAAACCCTGAACTAGGCAAATATCTAGATGAGTTGATGCACCCCCAGGAAGACCTTTGCATACCCCCCAGGGGTGCACATACCCCTGGCTGAGAATGACTGACCTAGGGTATGTTTACATTGCAGCAGGGAACCTGCCTCCCCACCCAGATAGACAGACACAGGCCAGCTCAAGCAGAACTAAAAATAGCCATGTGGCCATATCCCTCTGTGGGGGGAGGGATAGCTCAGTGGTGTAAGCATTGGCCTGCTAAACCCAGGGTTGTGAGTTCAATCCTTGAGGGGGCCATTTAGGGATCGGGGCAAAAACTGGGGATCGGTCCTGCTTTGAGCAGGGGGTTGGACTAGATGACCTCCTGAGGTCCCTTCCAACCCTGATATTCTATGACGTGTCATGGGCTAGCCATCTGGGTATGCTCTGGCCCACTGCCCTGGATCCATACTTGGGTGGTGAGCCCAGGCTGCAATGTCCACACTGCCAATTTTAGCACACTCAAGTGGAGCTAGAACATGTCCATGGGCTGGAAGGCTTGCTCCAGCTGCGGTGCAGCCGTATACTGAGAGGTGAAATACTTTCAGTCCCGTCACCCAAACCTCAGCCTGTCTCAGCTCCCTGCACACCACCTCCCCCAGAGAGTCCTTGCTAAGTGGGAGCTTTGTTTGTCAGAAGCCTTGTGATGTACTAGGAAAGGGAATGACCTTCTGTGGCCCTCCACCATCCCCGACCTAATATTTTAGCTCTGCGAGCCAGAGATTTCACCCTTTTTTCCTCATCACTAGCCTCCCAGCAGGAGCTGAGTGGATCCAGCCTCATGCGTAATCTGACTGATGCTGGGAAGGAAGCAGTGGAAGGGGCACACTGTTAAGTAGTCAGGGGTTGCAAGAAGCCTCAGCTGAACAGAAATATTGTCCCGAGACAGGGTTGGCAGGAGAATCAGGGGTTTCTTGTAGGTAAATGAGAGGGAAAAACACCAGCCATCTGTGAGCTCTCCAGCTGAAAGACCATCTCCAGTTCCACTTCTCTGTAAAGGCTTGGGCCATCCCCCTTGCCTGCCTGGCATGGTGCTGAGGGTGTGCCACATCTTAATTCCCCCCTAGTTGGGGCACCAATAAATTCGCTTTAACAGCCTGGGCCAAGGAGAAGCCAACACACACTCACCAAAGAGCATGTCCCCTTTTAATAAGGTTTCAGGACAGGAGTGATGACAATAGACAGTTCATCAGTCCCTGGTTCAGAGCTCCCCAACTTCAAGTCCACCAAAGCACGTCTCTGGCTGGTTTTCTGCAGCCTGAGCAAGACACCACTGCCCATTGCAGCCTGCAGAGCTTCTGCTGCTCTGCTTCCTGTTCCTCTTTAAATAGCCCAGTCCTGGGGTGGGGTGGGGGCAAGACAAGGCTTCCTTGATTACCTACAGGCTGTAGGCCCTAGCCTGCCCCTCCTCCATGCCCTCCCATGGACTCCTACCCCTTTCTAATGTGCATAGATGCTGAAGGGCCAGTAGGTCTTTGCAACGCCAGCTATGGGTTGCCTGGCAGGTGACACCCTTGCTGCAAATTAGGAAAAATCACCTGATTTCCCCATCCCCAACTCAAAAAGCCCCGAGAAACACTTCCTCTCCTGCCATGCCCAGCTCCGTGCAATGCCAGCAGCCCTTCTCTGGCTGCCACACAGCTGGGCCTCTTGTGCCAAACGGGTCCAACTCCTCCACTCTCTGCCGGGTCACTTGGAAGTCTGTGGCTGGAACCTCAGAGTCCATGTGGCTTATTACCTGTGCAGCTGGGCTGAGGGTGGAGTAAAGAGACAGCAGCCATACTCCCCTCCCTCTCTCCTTTGCTAAGCATCCTGGCGGGTGGGGAAGCCACGCCATTCATTTTTAGCATTGGCTCAGGAGGGAGTTTGTTGGCAGCCATAATAATAGCTGAGTAGAAAGCCTGACGCCAGCTGTTGGGCTGGTGAGAGCCCGTGCCACTTGGCCACACCGAGCCCACTGGCCAGAGCCCAGCAAGGATAACAATAGAGGCCGAGGAGATATTTTTAAGCTCAGGAAGGGATTGTTTTCACGGTGAAGTTTGTGACACTTGAAATTCAGCAGATGAGCGTGTGCAGGTGTGTTTATGTGTCACAGAGCCAGAGGGAACGGAAGCAGGCAGTGTTTGTGCGTGGGTGTCATGGTGAGCCCTTCCAGCGTGAGGGGCAGAGAAGAGTGAAGTTGAGGGCCTGTTGTTCGTCCTTCGAGTTCAAAGAGGACCATGACCTCACAGTCTGTGGCGCCCTGAACAAGAGATACCGCTGTGGGTTACTTGATTAACAGCGGACATGCGGCTGCTGCGAGATTTATGCTGCTAGCGCTTCTGCTCTGCCTCGGACTATAGCTCCAGTCTCTAGGAGACTCCCGTGTTTCCCCTGTATATGCAGTCCATTTCTCCTGGTTTCTATGTCTGTCTTTCTTAAAGCAACAGGGCGGTGAAAACTTTTTGAGAATTAGGAAAAGCTTATAAATGTTGTCGGGGCGGGGGTGGGGCTGCAGGGGCAAGGGCAGTTATTATGTAACTATTTGTATTTAATTGACTAGATTTCAAGTTGAAGGTGTTTTTAAGGCCCCTTGGTACTTTTGGCAGGAATCAAAATCCATATCAGGGTAGTTTCTGCTGGTTATAGTATTTTCCTTCACTTCCTGCCCTAAAGGAGGTGTTGTGTTGCTGAGCAGTGTGGAACTGGAGCCATTTTCCATCCCAGAAGTGTCTGCATTTCAGCGATGGGTAAAGTGATTCCTGTGTTTGCAGAGCATTGAAAAGCATCCTGTGTTTGCAGAGCATTTAAACACAAATGCATTTTGTGTAAGCATCTAATGTGGTGTAATTATTGTAAACAAGCCAGCATTTCAACATGAACTATGCTGGGTAATGCCATACCTGAGATGTGTGAGAACACGGAAGTATTTGAACACAAGGTAGTGAGCTTGCCATGTGCCCAACAGGAGGCAGGGTGGTTCAGGAGAAAGGGTATTGGACTGGAACTTAGAAAACCTGGGTTCTAATTACTGGCTCTGCCACTGACTTGCTGTGTGACCTCGAGTGAGTCACTTTGTTTCCTCTCCACCCTTTATCTCTCTGATAAGCTTTACAGGAAAGGGTCTGTCTCTTACTCTGTGTTTGTACAGCACCTGCCCCAGGGGGGCCCCAGTGTTGGTTGAGGTCTGTAGAGGCTACTAATGATTCATAACGTTCACTTTATGGATCCAATATCTCTCATCTGGCACACTAAACAAATAAATGTGCTGGTTACAAGAGTACAAAAAAGTCTGGGGGGAAAAATAAAACTTCTAATTTTAACACTTCAGATCACCAAACCCAACTGGCAGGCAGGTTAGAAGAGACATGCATATGGGCAAAGTGCACTTGGCTGGGCAGTGAATTTTAAACATGAGAACTGGCTGATTTGTGGTATTTTCATGGCTCCAGTACAGTATTTTTGGTGACATATAATTTGACTGTTACTTATAGTGCCTGTTATGAAACATCCCAGTCTCATTGCAAGGCAGCTGGAGAGCATCATTAGGGTTGTGCGGGTTGCTGGGTATTGACCTTGGTGACGCCTCTAACTGTTTTGAAGGGGCAGCGCAGTGTTAGTCTCTGCATCCAGAGGGAGATGCTTTGGGTCAGATTCTGATTCTGATTCATTGTTTCATGGAACTTTATGGCCAGACGGGACCATGAGTGAGACCTCCTGTCTATCTCCGGTCATTACATTTCATCCAGATACTCCAACATGAAGTGCAAAGACTTTAGTTAGACCACGACATTTCAGTCCTCAGGAGACTAAACTGTGGGGCACAGGCACAGAACAGGACAGATCGAGGTGCCACCAATACCCGAGACCCCTACAGTGCCAAGGAATTCATTAGAAGAGATATGCCCAGATAATCCTAGCAGGCAAACCATGCCCCATGCCAAAGAGGAAGGCAACCTTCCCCTCCCCTTGCCCCAAGATCCCTGCCAATCTGAGCTGGGGGAAAATTCCTTCCAGCCCCAGATTTGTCAGAGTTGAGTGGGGTCACTGAGTACGGTGTGAGGTCAGGGTCTGGCCATGAGAGAGATTGTACAGTACCGGGATCCCTGCTGCATTCCAATGCTCATTCCCTTGTGATCCTGGCTGCCCTATAATGGTGGTTTCCACCATTTCTTCCCCTTTGGGTTCCAGTGATGTCCGGAAGTTCAAGGAGACGAAGAAACAGTTTGACAAGGTGCGCGAGGACATGGAGATCTCTCTGGTGAAGAATGCGCAGGCCCCACGGCACAAGCCCCACGAGGTGGAGGAAGCGACGGGCACTTTGACCATCACCAGGAAGTGCTTCCGACACCTGGCCCTGGACTACGTGTTACAGGTGAGGTTCTGACCCACCAGCTCCATCCAGTCTTCCTGTCATAGAATCAGGCAAGCTCAGGATAAATGCTGATTACCCATCAGCCGAGAGTAGAGGAACCACTGGGTGGGTGGAGGTGAGAAAGGAGGATCTGACATTTGGATTTTAAATGGCATCTGATTGTGAAATTATCCAGCACTTAATCTGCTGCCTCACATGGCAGAGAATCCCTGGGAAGTTTTTAAAAGCCAGTGCATGATCTGGCGAGACCAAGTCAAAGGTGTTTGGAGCAGACCTGGTATGAAAGGCCATATCTGTACTGAGAGTTTGCCCCAATTTCAGCTGCGAGGTAGCCGGGCTGCTGCAACCCCAAGGATAACCAGGAAAGCCACAATTTGCCCTAAGTCTCAGGTCTGCTCTGACCACCCTTTACTTGGTATACTCCAGCCTGTCCATATCAAATGCTTACTTTACCCCTGCTTGAAGGTGGGGTAAGGTCCACTGATGTACACGTATTGGTGGGGTTGCTATCTCTATAACTGGCATTGATTGCTTGGCAAATTCCCAGGATAGACAAGGCCTAAGGGAGAGCCGGTTTCTCTCAGAAGTCTCTGCCTCTCTGATCTGCAGATCTCTCCAGTAGGGCTTACAAGATGGCATTGTACAATTAGCCAAAGTAAGAAAGAGAGATAATGCCTCTGATTGCTTTTCTCCCCAATGTTCTGATTGTGAGTCACAGCCCATTCCTCCTACAGAGAGTTTCCTTAAAGAAAACCTCTGGGCACATGTGTGCATGTTTGCATATATATTTGTGCATGCACACACATGTGTGTTTACACATTGCTTGAAAAACCGCACCCTAGCTGAAATGGTAAATGTCACAATCATTTTTCATAAAGAAAACTTAAACTAATTCCCTTGATTGAAGCTCCTTTTAGCATTACAGTCTCCTCAAGTAACATAGTTTTTGCCCCCATAATTACCCCTTGCCCACTGCCAAAGCTTTTTTTGTATCGTTTGCAGATTTGATCAGCTGACTTCAGGTTCCTCCTGCCAGGCAATGGGTTTAATAATTGAACAAATTCAGTGCAAATATTGATCCATGTGTCACTCCAATAGCCCTCATTCCCTGCCGCACCAAAATGGGACCATCTGCCAGCACCTTCTGTTTTATCACAAGATAGTCTGTGATGTCACATCCTACTGATTGCTGAGAATCAGCAGTGGGTGGAAAGGGGATGCTGTCCCTTTAATTTGTAAATTTGCTAACCTTGAGGGATTGTAGCTCTTCAGCTTCTGGGATTTAGAGAGAAATCCATCTGTGGTTGCTGGCAAGGTCACTAGGGAAAGAAGTTCCTGTGTTCTAGGCCAATATCCAATGCTGACGAAGGTAGAAAGCGCCACTAATGCCATAGGCCGATCCAGTGGGATTTCTCTGCTAGCCCTGCAAGGAGGTGGGGGGGAACGATCTAAAGCCATGTGCCCCAAAAGACACAGACAGAGGAACTGGGGCAGGATCCCTTTGCATCTCTTTAGGCTCAGCGACATTAGAGATGGGACAGGGTTAGCATTTTATTTATTTATATGGACACGCTGGGGCCCTTGACATAACTTAAATCTGCATGCGGCTGTTTAATCTAAGTGCGGCTGTTTTACCAATCTCTGTCCCCTTCCGACAATTCCCCTTCCCTATTTCAAAGGTCTCGGAAACAAGAGGAGTCCTGCTCAGAGGACGTAAAGGGGTTGGCCTGCAATGCAGAATCTGGCTCAGCATTTTTTGGCTAATGTGCCTCTCATCTTGCCCAAGGATGTGAAAAGCAAGGAAAACTACCTTGCCCAAGGAAAAGCAGATTCCAGCCTCTCAGCTCTCTGGTTTATCACAGCAGCCAAATATCTGTCAGTGAGATGATCAAGGAAAGTTGGAGTTAAATTAGTTAACTACTATGCAAATCTGCCAAAGTCCCTCCCCCTCAACTCCCCCACCACCACCAAATTGGATTGCATGAATCAGTTACTTGAAGTAACTGGGTATTTTTAACTGCCAGATTAATTTGTTTTTACCAGTATGCATTTGTGTGGCCTAGGCGTGCCATCTAGTGGCTGGTTTGGTTTATTTATTGGAATGTCTAGATGAGACCAAACAATTAACAGAAGCCTCCATGGTGGGAGAAAGAGATCTGGCAAAAAGACACCTTTTGGCCTCATGCAGATGCCAGGAAACAGTCCTAGCAAGGCCACGACTGACATGTCTTCATCCTTACGGCTTGGCACTTCCGCTAGCACCAGACCATAGCTGCAAAGACACAGCACTCATTTCCTGGACCAGCAGCCTGGGAAAAGCAGGAAGCCTGCCCTTCCCGCTTTTACCGGAAACTAGTTTCCATTTATCATGAAACAGACTTTGGCCACAGGCCCAAAATTTGCATGAAGGAACTTTGGTTTTATGAGTATTTGCACACACAAAAATGAGTCCAAAAGGGGCTCAGACCCAGAGAATTGCAATTCATGGCCAGGGTTCTCCAGTGTGATCTGGCACCTTTGCGTTCCTCAGGCGGTGCATAGAGGCCAGATTGTGATTGTAAATGGCCATGGAGTTCCCCTGGTGGAGTGGAACCCCCCCGCTTTGGCTCCCATCTATCCCCTATCCCCATCCTGGCTGTGGAAGGGAAGAGGGGGAAGGTTGTGGGGCAGGCTGGGGATGTGTCTGAGCTGAGTTCCTCTACATGATACTCGCTGGTATAAAGCCCTCTGGATAGCTGTAGCAGAAGATGGGACATGGCTGAGGAGGAATTGGGAGGCAGGTTCTGCCAAACGCAGACACACTCCATCCCCCGCGCCCAGCAAAGCTCGGACATGGGGGAGAATCAAGCCCTCAGTCCCTGATCGAGGAAAGCGTTTGCCTATAACTTTCGCTCCACTCTCGTCTCAGCTACTCCAAGTGCAGCATCGTTGGAGCTAATTGGTGCCACATTTATAAATGAGATACTAACACACCGGGACCTGTTTTGCAGCTGTCATGGTAACATATTGTTCGTGACACCGACAGCTGAAGCCCCATAGAAATCTTCTGCTACATTTGACAGGCTCTCTAGTGCTAATTACAGCACTTGTAAGGCTTCCCAGATGGGATCCATGGGAAAGGTATTATGTAACTGCACGCTATTCATTTTTTATTTTTAAGGTGTCACCATCTCTTCTGCAGCCTCTTACTTTTCATTTCCCTTTAATGTTTTATAAATCTCAGAAACATTTTTCATCTCCTGACCTGTGGTCCATGACCAGAGCTGACAAGAATGTACTGGTCCTGAGAGCGTTTGCACTGGTTCACCAACCAAACAGCTTTGCAACAGTCTTGCCCACCTGATTTTGGCATCTGTTATCTCGTGAACAACTAGTGCTCACTAATGGACCTAGACACAGATGCTAGGCTGGCTTTATGGCTCTTACAGTGTACCCTGCAGCCAATTCACCAAGCATCCTCTACTATTCTGGTCCTTGTGCCTTTCTTGGGCAAAAGCTGCTGGTTGCTTCGAAAGGTGCTGTGATTTTGCGATTCAATTAATTAGGGATTAAGATGAGAGCCCACCAAACTCTCTGTATTGGTGACATACGGCAGGTCTCCAGAAATAAAAGGACAGCACAGGAATCTGCTGCATCATGCCCTGTCTTTTATAATGGGGATTCAAGCTGGGATTTGCCTGATCAAAGTTGCACGTAGCAGGCTGAGAGATGTTGGAACGTGCTTTTGAACCGCACTGCTCAGCACCTGCTGAAGGAGCACAGGAACGGAGGCACTTTAGCACCAAAACCGACTGTGTTTTGCAGAGAGGTGCTATAACGGCTGCAGAGTACGTTTCAGAAGCAAGACCCTCCCAGCCTCACTAGATGGTGCTGTCTTGCTTCTCTGACCACGGAAATATGGCGCTAGACTAAGGACTGCGTGTGTGACTGAAGGCCCCTTCTTTCGTCCTTAGAAGTGACCACACACCACAGGAGATCAGAGGCAGACTCGGGGCCACGCAGTGGAAGTTTACACAGCAGCTGCCTGTGCTCTGAGGATAACTTCAGTTTCCAGGGCTGTCAGGTGACTGATGCCTTTCCTGAGCGCTAAAGTCACGGAACTGGTTTCCTTTGTAAATCACAATGGGTTATTTTAGGAACAAGGTCCCCATGCTCAGGTACCGTAGGTGCGGATTACGTGGCCAGCTGAGCTATGGCGAATGCGTAGCCCTGAGCCAACACAGATTGTACTGACACCACTTGATCTAGCAGGTAGGAGGTAGCAAAGCAGTAGCGCACCAGATGTTAAATGTGCATCGTCATCACAGGCACCAAGTATTGATTAGTCTCCTGGGGCCCAGCCTAGCTATTCCGGTGATCTGCAGTAACGCAAAGGGGGCAGCATCTTCAAATGCACCTATGTCCCTTAGGTGCATTTGATCCAGGAACTTTAATTTTTACACACGGACCCTTCCCAGAAATCTCTACATCTCCGAATGGGCCAGTCAGACGCCAACTGCCATTGCCTGCTTAGGGTTGTTGCAATGGGTGCTGCTTGCTATGTCTAGCCCATAGGCTGCTGCAGCTGAGTTTCTTATCTTGATTCCCTCACAGATCAATGTCCTCCAGGCCAAGAAGAAGTTTGAAATATTGGATGCGGTAAGGGTGTCATTCAGTTTTCCCTGCTGTCCCCTGGTGACTCAGTAGACTGTTTCAGAGTAGCAGCCGTGTTAGTCTGTATTCGCAAAAAGAAAAGGAGGACTTGTGGCACCTTAGAGACTAACAAATTTATTTGAGCATAAGCTTTCGTGATGCATTCCGATGAAGTGAGCTGTAGCCCACAAAAGCTTATGCTCAAATAAATTTGTTAGTCTCTAAGGTGCTACAAGTCCTCCTTTTCTTTCAGTAGACTGTAGCATTGCACACTTCGTTTCGCCCAGGCAGATACACGTCCGCATGCGCCCCCGGCACTGAGATCATGTTTGACACAGGCAGGAAGGCCGATGTGGGCTGCAGGGTTCTGGCACAATAGCACACCACAAAGAAACAAAAAAAATCCCTCGGCGCTCTGGAAGGGCGAGGGCTGTCAGAGAGAAGTGACAGTGACACTGTGGAAAAGGCGCCATTGTCACTCTGTGGGGCGGGATGGGGGGATACCTGCAAGCTTAGTAAGATTAGAGGGAGGAGGAATGGTGAGAGAGAGAGGGCACAGAGGAAGAGCGAGAAGGCGGAAAAAGAGGATGTGTTGATGTCTGCAGAAAGAGGTGATGTAGTTGAGCCTGAGAAGGAGATATGCATGGTCTCGAAATGATATAGTCTACCTTGGTACATATATGGCCACAATCCCCATAACGTCTGAGCACCTCACAGATGGTGCGTGTGGCCTCAGAGCACCCCTTAGAGGCAGTGCCTTATTCTTATTCCCATTTTACAGAGGCGGAGAGAGATCAAGTGACTTGCCCAGGGTCACTCAGGGAGCTGGTGACAGAGCCAGGAATAGAACCTAGATCTCCTGAGTCCCAACCCAGGGCCTGGTCAGTCACAAGAGCATGTAGTTCTATGAGGTGTGTCGCTCCCTTCGCCATCATCAGCAGGGAGGAGAGCTCCCCCCGAGGCTAGCGTTCTCCCGGGTGTCACCCAACAGAAGGCACTGGAGTGACACGGGGGGATTCATTCGGCCCTGGCAGAGGGAGGGGCTCTGAGGGAGCTCTGTTAGAGAGGACTGTGTCTGCTCAGGCTGGTTTCCTAGGCCAGCCCTGAGGCTGATGTTCTACTGGGGCGAGTGGGTGCCATGCATAACCTCCCCTCCCCCGGCGGCACTGTTCCTGTTCTGACCGTGTGCCTTGTTTCCCATCCCCAGATGCTGTCCTTCATGCATGCCCAGTACACTTTTTTCCAGCAGGGCTACAGCCTCCTTCATGAACTTGATCCCTACATGAAGAAGCTAGCCACTGAGGTGAGGGATTGGGGCGTGGGGGTGCTTGGTTCAGTTTGCCATTTCCCTTGTGGTGATTCCTTTACCATGAGAGCCCTGAGTATCGAGACGGGAATGCTCCGAAACCTGTCTTTGCCAGGAACATGGCCTGGCATGGGGATTCGGGAGCTCAGCCGTAATTAGACAAGTTGGCTCTTCCTGGGCATCTCCTGCTCACTGGACCAAGCAAAAACCCCTATGGTCCATCTGGGACTGGGCAGCCTTCCCAAGCACAAGGCATCCTGGTTGTTTTTGGTGGGGTTTTTTTTGTATTGCATCTTTCTTGCCAAAGTTTAGGGCCTGGCCTGGAGACATTCCCTCCAGATTCCTGATCAGATTCTAGCCCTGGTCTTATACTGAGACCAGTGCATGCTGGGGAAGGAGTTGGGAGTTCACAGGGTGGTGGGCATGCCCAGGTGGGACAGACAGGAGCGCAAAAGCTCGTAGCGATGTGCCTCAGGATAGAGTCTTTGTGCTTTGGTCTAAGGAGCTCCCTGTAACCAGGGCGGTGACAGAGCATCACCCCAAATCCCATGTTCTGGGAGGAGGTCCCGGGGCGGAAAGTTAACTGCTGCACCAGCCCGCAGCACCCACCCAAATGCAGCCTCACTGGACCCGGGGAAACTCGCATCCCTCCCTAGGACGTAGGCGATTGGCAAGACTGGCGTGAGCCCAGAGGAGGGGAAGTGGGAGAGATGGCTGGGGGCCCAGTAATGGGAACCATCTCGCTGAATTTTCCTTCCGGTTTTCTCCTCCCTGTCTTCAGCTAGACCAGCTGGTGATTGACTCGGCCGTGGAGAAGAGGGAGATGGAGCACAAGCATGCGCTGATACAGCAGAGGGTGAGTCCCAGGGGGCTGCAGGCTGGCATGAGAGGACATCACTTTCCGTCAGCACGGAGAGCTGAGTGGTTAGCGACACCTCAGCCTCCCAGCAAGGGGACTGCTGCGGGAGAAGCTAGCGATGGAAGTGTCATGGCCCTGCAGCTGGGTTACACACCGTGCGGCAGTTAAACCTTTCTGCTGTCGTGTGCCGGAGCTGGGTTTGGATGCCGCTGCAGGGAGGTCCCTTCCCAGCTAGCACTATTCTGGTTTACAGAATGGAAGTGCCATCTAGTGTTTGGAGCTGAAGTGATCAGGAGTCAGAACTCCTGGGTTCTGGGCCCACTCTACCCCAGGGCAAACATTTAACCTCCTTGTGCCTCAGTTTCCCCCTGCTTGTGATGCTTCTCTGCCTCCCTAGGCGGTTGTGAGGCTTAATTGGTTAATGTCTGTGAAGCACTTTGAGATTCTCGCGCTCAGGAAGCCATTCCCAGACCATGTTATTGTCATGAGTCCACACATAAAAACAGTGTCATGTAAGGCCGGGATATCGCTCTGGGAAGCCAGGTTTGGCTTGGCGAGCAGTTAGAGCAGCCCAGTGGCTCTCCCATTTTCCCTCCCTCGTCTCATCCATTCCCTCTCTTTTCCCTTCTCCCCATCCTGCCCTCACAAGCCGGACAAAGCGTCTGGCAAGCCCCAGCGTCTGCAGCTGCCATGGTGGCAGCACATCCCTCCCGAAACTTGTCTGTCTGCTCTCACATCTGTCCGGCCAGCTTCCCCTCCATCTTTCTCCAGGAGGCGGTAGCAGCACGCCTGACTGCCCCAGCTCCACCAGATGGTCAGCGCCCCCTTTTAACTCCGCCAGCAGACGGAGGGATGGATGGAGCCATTTGCTCCCTGGGGGCTGGGCTGGCTAAAGGGCTGTTTCTTCATTCACATGGAGATCCCCTCTTTCCCCCGCCCCAGTTAGGTTAATGGGTTGTGAGGCAGAAGAGGAGGGAAATGCATCTCTCTTCCCCACATCTCACTTCCCTCCCACAGAATGAATTCCCAGCTACCAGGGTACAAGAGGCCCTGCCTGCTTTCTGATTAGAGATCCCTGCGTCCCTCCCAGAAGGGGCAGAGCAAAGTTATTTAAACTGAGGTCCAATAGACAGGTACAGGTGGTGAAGAGACCAAACTGCCTTTCGCTACATGATTAGATAGATAGATAGATAGATAGATAGATAGATAGATAGATAGATAATGTCTGGGGATGGTTAGATGAGCAGACTGAGTGGTACATATGGGGATGGATGGATGTCCCTTCAGCATGGACATTATTAGATATAAGGAAGAATCCTCTTTCTTCTTTAAAGAGTCACATTCTGCCCTTTCCTAGCACCCTCCGTCTGAGGCTCTCCAACGGCTTCACAAACATTAATCAGTTACGCCTGACAAAGCCTCTCTGATACGTCAGTACTAGTCAGCCAATGCTGAAGCTAGGTAAGCTGAAATACAGAGAGGTGAAGTGAATTCCCCAAGGTCAAGCACTGAGGGTGCATCTTCATGGCAAGCAGAAACCCAGCGCGAGTTTCAGAACCCTGGTCTCCAGTCTTGGGCTCGCACTATAGCCATAAATATATCTGTGTATATGTCTGGGCTCGGGCTGGCGCTATGTTAACATGAACTTGGTACCTTTTAGTTCACACTAGCAGCATCTATGGGGGTGGAGGGGAGTTACAGTGTAGCCCTTTGGTGTGCACAGCAGTTCACACCCCTGTAATCTGAACTTCGGGGCTGTTAGAGAAGCCTTGAGAATCAGCCCCCCAAGAGTTTATTTGAGGAATTTTATCCCTTCCTTGTCAAATCACTTATTCGTAAATAAATTTTGCCCGCTCTATAGGTGGTCAAAGAATATCCATCAAATAAATTAGGTCTGATTTCTTTTTCACCATGATTTATTCACAAACAATTTTTCCTGTCTGCTCGTTGTTTGCCCGTAAGAAAGAGATTGTTAATAGTGTTTCCACTTGATTGTGTCCTGCCTGGTTTATAATCGCAATAATGACCATGGCCCATGGTGCTCCTGAGTGAAAAATAGAGAGATGTCTACTTCCCAGGCTATCAAGTCTCCTGATCCCTCTGGCTTTAAACACTCCCATTCTGTAAACCAGCCAGTTACTAACCCCTGGAATATGCTCTGTGCCTTGACCATTATTACTTAAAGGAAACCTCCTCTCCAATGAGCCCAAAAACAGATTTTTCCTTCTCCATCAAGAAGGCAGCTGCGGGGTGGGTAACTTCACCAGTAAGAGAAGAATATTTTGGGGAAAATTTTGGTGCTCCAGTAGAACCTTGATTTTATGGCCACCAGTCTTTCGCACAACCAGTTATACAAACCATTTTTCCCAATGGAAAAGAAAAAAAATTCACGTAACAAAAGCGATATCGATGATGAGTAAGTTGACATCCCTTCATCTACTAACAAGCCAAAGGAAAGAATGCCTATGGCTGAATCAACAGCCCATGTCACGCAGTGTAGATCCCCTTAGATCTCCGTGGGAGCAGTGGTTCAGTACTGATGAAAAGGGAAGAGTGAATTACCAACACCATTTTCTATGTTTTCCTTGGACATCCACCTTCTTTAGCTTCTAAGATATGCTAAGACCACAGTCTTACGGGGCATGGCTTCAGAAACAATTATGCCACCTGTGTCAAAAGTATCTCAGTGCCGGGAGCACGACAAACAGGGCAGATATGGAGTTTGGGCCCATCCCTAGCTAGCAGGGCTACAGGATCCTTGTAGAAACACCCTAGGATCTTTTCATACAACAAAACTGCAGTTTCCCATGGAATATTAACACTAAGAAACTTGCTGAGTTGCTGGAGGAGGTCAGTGGAGTCTGCTTAAATCTCCTCCCTGGGGCCTAAGTAGGTTGCTTAGCTTGCATGTCCTGTGGATGTCTGAAAGGAAATGTCCAGCTGAGACCCAGGCAAGCCCAATATTGATTTCGTCCTCATGAGCAAGTAAGTGGCTTGACAGGCTGGGAGAGGAGAGGGCAGTTCGGTTGTCTGCACGGCGGCCGCTGGGGAGGAGGAGATGGATCCCAGTGTTTTGCTGCCAAAGCAAAGTCTAGGCTCTGCACAGAGAGGCATGTTGCGTTTCTCATGCCCGTCCCAGAGCAGGACTGAGGGAAAGGATCCACATGCACCATGCATTTAAAAAGATGCAGAGCCCAACTCTGCTCCACTGGATCAATGCATTCGGCCAGTGAAGCCAGTATGTCACTACCCTGCCTTGGCATGACACCTAGTGACAAAGGTGTGCCATATTCCGCTTCCGCTGACACCACTGCAAATCCAGAGTAACTCAACTGCAGTCATGGGAGTGGGGGGGCAAACCCTCATCTGGTTACATTGGCATACCTCTATTTGCTTCAGGGGAGCTGTCCAGTAGCTGAGGGTGGGGCACTGGGTGTTGCAGCTGGATGAGTTCTTGACTCTGGACCCACAAACTGTGGATTCAAATCTAACCCCCAGAGTTGGATAACAAAATCCCAGTGCAGTAGTAGGGGAAGGGTGTTGGTTTGCATGATCAGGGATGAGATGCTAAACTGAGGTCTTCTTTGGCAGAAATTAAAGATCCCCTTGCAATGCTTGTGAATCGTTTAAGGGAAAACCCAGGTATCCAGCCCCTACATCCCCTCTTTTGCTAACTAACATGGCCTGTTGCCGAGTATATACCGGTTGCTGCACTGACAGCATCTAACTCGTTAGTCTGTACAGCTGTGGAAGACCAAATCAAATGCTGTTCCCTTGTGCTATTGCTGGACTTTCAGGAAGCACATTGCTGGACGTTCATAGAAAGCAGCCACAGTGCTGTCTTCTCAGTTTGCAAACCCAGAACTACACACACATTCCCACGGGCCCACAGTGTCAGATTTGCCATGCACATCAGGCATTGAGATGTTTGGCTCGCTGACCTTGGTATGCAGCTACTGCTTGCATGCAGAAATACAAGATTTGGAGGGGCATAGAAATTGCATGGATAATTCTGAGCCTGCTGGTGCATCTGGAAAACATGGTCACTACGCCTTGAGAAGTTTCGCTGGGGGTTGATTTTGCACTTGATCTCTAGGGAAATGTTAAGTAATGTGCCTTTTTTCTTCTTTTTTCTCTCATCACCCATCGCTGACGTGCCCCCTCCAGACCCTCCTGCAGGTGAGTACAGCCACATTGCTGTGTGGTGTCTTTTGAGAGATTGGTTCTTCCCTTTTATGAGCTAAATTTATTGGACCGAGTTGCACTTGACTACACTTGAACTCCAGTGAGCCCTGCTTTTAGATCTACACTGGCAATGGGATGGATCCTGGCTGGATCCTTTAGTGCACTAGCCTGTCGTCTCTGGAGAACTAATTCCCAAACACAGTTGCAAGGGAGTTTGGTGGTTTCATCCTAATTCCTAGTAGATTTTCCTCACATAACGAAACTACCATGCTATATCCCAGATGACTGGCAGTCTTGACTCAAGAGAGGTCCAGTTCTGGAACTGCAGGGGTTCTGTGGATTGGGACTGAAGTGTGTTGAGCAAGCAGTGGAAGAAGAATAGCAAGAAATTCTGCAATTGAAGATGTATGGACCAGATTTTGGAAAGCATCCATGTGCCTGAAGATGCAAGTAGGCACCTATTGGGGTTTTCAATAGGTCCTAGGTGCCTAACTACCATTGAAATCCTACATGCTTTTGAAAACCCCGCTGTGTGCCTATCCCCATCTGCATCTGTAGGCACCTAAGTACTTTACAAAATTCTGGCCAAAAGTGCATTGGCAGAGCCCTGAAAGGGCCCAGGACCCACAGAAGAGGGAGTACTGTGGGTCAGGAATGAGATGCGTTGGCAGAGCTGTGGGCCTGGAATAGCAGGGGCTTTTGTAACTGAGCAATGAAGTGCAAGGGGCCTCGGGACCGGAATGGTGGGTGGTGGTGCTCGTCGGGTCTGAGGTATGGGGTGGAGCTGTGTGGGCAAAGCTTGCCCGGCACATAGCCACGCTCTCCTTCGGTCCAACCAATGCGCCTCTGTCCCTGGCTTTGGTGAGCATGGAATGTTAGGAGCACGGGATAAAGGAGCAAGTCGACTGGGCCATGCGCTGCTCACCGGGGCTTGGGTTGCTGTTTCTCAGCACCATGGACACTTCCTCCTGTTCATTTCACCTTGCCCTGTGTTTCTGGGTGGAAAACCAGAGGCTAAGCAGGCGATGGATTTGTTAGCTGAAGTGCGGTCATGGCTATATATCTTATTCCCACCGAGTAGAACACTCTCAGGCGTGGAATTCAACAGATAGGAAGCCATTGCTGAATCGACTGTGAATTGACAGAATGATAAACGGAGTCTTTCCCCCTTCTCCTGGCTCCACAGATCACTTAGCCACAGCTGCTGCACTGTAGCTCCATTGCATAAACCTGTTTACTTTAGCTTCATTGACATGGGTCAGGAACTGTTCTGCAAACTGCCAGATGGGACAGCATGGGAGACAGGAGCTAGTTGATCTGCTGTCTGTTTTCCTGGAGCTCAGCAGATACTACACTGCTAAAAGTTGCTGTGTAGATGTGGGAGGCCCTGCTTGGGCATGCAGAGAGCCATGTAGGATACATACCCTGGGGGTTCAGGTGTGTAGGGCATGCTACTTGCCTAAGCCATGCCTCACCGTCTACACTGCTATTTATATCCATGTTAGCTGAGCGTCCGTACTCTACATGTCACTGCAAGTGTAGCTGTACCTTGCATGTTCCTGAATCCAGAGGTGGAAACGTGATAGTTTTCATGTGATTTCCACTCACTTTTTCCTGAACCCCAGCAAAGCTTGTCCATTTGGGCTGAGTTTTACTCTCGGTCCTGGGTTCCATTCGAACCCAAACCTCAACCTGGGTGTTCTTCAATACTTGCTCCCTTTCCCTTCAACCAAGCATTAAGGTACTTGGGGAGGATGTCTGATGGGACCCTCTTTGGTTTGGTACCAATGTGTGTCCATATGTAATAGGGGTTATGATTATGCCCTGCCAGCGCGCACCTCAGCTTGTTAGCCAGGAAGGACATGAAGGTACAAGCCCTACATCTCAGTCAGATCCACGTAAGCTCGGCCATGAGATCCCTACCTCCGCTGTACGTAGCTGAGAGTGAGAGTCCACTGCTGTGCGGAGACTGCCAGTCAGCTCGGTCCTGGATGTTGCATCTCCTGTTGCTCAGGCTTCACTCATGGCAGAGAGTGTGTCCTACTGTTTGCAGTCTGAGGTGTCCAGTCCATTTGACAGCAGTTCATTCTATCTCCTGGGTGAAGACAGATGAGCTATTGAGGCTTTTCTATTCTGATCCGTTTAAGTCCTTTCCCATAGGAGATGACAACAGTGAGGCCATGGAATTAGGACCCTTTTCTGATGAGATTAGGTAAATGGCTTCAAAGCGAGATAATCTGCAATTGAACTGCTGAATAGCAAAGCAAAGGCAAAATCCCAAGAGAGGGAGAGTCTGAGAACTCTATTTAATCCACTGCGTGGTTTCCAAATTGTGTAGGCTTTCACTGGGAAGCTTGTTGGCTGATAGCCTGTGAGAGCTAGTCATTCTCTCCAGGCCAATAGCTAAGAACCCCACAAACTACACCCACCAGGAGTCCTTTAGCACCAGAAGAAGATGGGACAACAGGTAACACAAACCACTAGGAGAAAAATCAGGTCATGCACAGATAATTTAGATCCCTCAGATCCAGGTATTCAGCTGAGTCCCTTCACTATAATGGGCTGAACCAAAACCCCGGATCCAAACATGCCCCAACTCCCAGGAAAGTTGGGAACTGGATTTAAGATGTGCAGCTCCGGCTTCTGTCTCATTTCAGCCTGAAACCAGGCAAAGCCCAGGTTTGGGGGGTTGCTGAAGCCTGACTGAAATTAGACCTGCAAAGGTGTGAAACTCCCACACAAATCCACACCAGAGAGATTGATTTGCCTGGGTGAAATATTTTAATTCCATGTTGTTGTGTGATGAAATCTGGCTGTGCCTGCCTTTTAATTGTGATTGGTCCAATCTACAACTCCAGATCCTGAGCTCCCCCAGCTGTTAGGAGATTTCAAAATTCCAGTCTGGATCCGGACGCCAATTTTGCTTTCTTTATAAAGAACCAGACTGATTCTCAGCAGCACTCCTGAATGCTGGGGTGTTGGAATGCCGGGCCTGTGGTATATAACATTAGTCCATCCCTGCTTTGTTTTTCTTTTTAAAGAACACTACATGAGAAAAACAAGCCAGGGATATTTGTCCTATCTGGGCCACTCCTCAGAATCACTAACAAGCTGCATTGTACAGTTTAGAGTCAGGCCCGGAATCCACTTAGCATCTGTCAGAGCATCCCATGCGCTGTGGCGAAAATAAGAGGCGATGTGCAAGAGCCACTGACAAAACAGATGTAGAATATCAGGGTTGGAAGGGACCTCAGGAGGTCATCTAGTCCAACCCCCTGCTTAAAGCAGGAGCAATCCCCAATTTCTGCCCCAGATCCCTAAATGGCCCCCTCAAGGATTGAGCTCACAACCCTGGGTTTAGCAGGCCAATGGTCAAACCACTGAGCTCTCCCACCCCCCTTCAGGAGCTAAGAGAAGAAACACAGGAGGCAAAGAGAAAGCAGCTGTGCAGGGTGCAGAATTCATTGATAAGTTCACGTGTATCTAGGCTCTCATGCAGATCAACGTTACTCTGCAGGGAAAAATTGAGCAGTGCTTTCATGGCACTTTTATTTTTTTAATACTCTCTCAGGGGAATGTCATGCCTCATGAAATGAAAGCATAACAGAATTGGAAGGCTACTGACAAGCATTTCCTGTGTGTGCATACGCCCTGCGGGGAGGGAAAGAAATCCATTTGAGCCTCCTGGCCCCGGGGTGGGGGGTGAGGAGAGGATTAAACGGGCGTGATGACTTCATCGGAGAGAGCAGGGAAGGGTCTCTCTAATGCAGTGCATTTAAAAACCAGCCATTTCACACAAAGCTGCTCTACTAACCAGACTGGCCGGGAAGAGCTGAGGAATGACTCGGGATCAGACGCAGAGAAAGCAAAGGAGCAATTATAGCAGATTGGGATCCTTATGAGCAGAGCTACCCATGGCCTTGACTCCCTATGTACATGACCAGTGGTCCTGGGAAAGTTAGACAGCCATAGTCGAGTGCGGGGTTGAAAGCGTTTCACTTCCAGCTGCAGTAGGGTATTAGAGGCGAGATCCTCAACGGGTGTAAATCAGCCTCATGCCCCTAAAGCCAACAAAACTACGCGGCTTTACAGCAGCTGAGGATCTGGCCCTACGTTGAGATGGACACAAAGCAAAATACAGGTCTGAACAGCCCTGAATTCTGGAGCTGCCCCTGTAGCTCTATACTGGGCCAAACCAAAGCCCTAGATTCAATGACCCCCAGACCATTGCTTGTTATAGACAGACAGGAATTTTGTTTTTAAAGTCAGCAGTGCCAGGAGAGCATGTGCCCTGGCTGAAGGAACCAGCGTCTCTCTGGAGATAGCAGGGAGGCTGCAGATAAGCAGGCTGAATTGGCTTTGTGAGAGGGTGGGGAATAGAGGGTGTCCGGATGACAGAGTCGGGTGAGATTAACCCTTCTCTGTATTATGTGCTCTGTGATCTCTGTGGACTAAAACAGGAAACAGCATGGCCCAGCAAAGAGAGCATGGGACCAGGACTTCAAGAGAAAGTGGTTTTACTCCCACTTTGCTATATCCTGGGCAAATCACTTGGCCATCTCCGTGCCTCAGTTTCTCTGTCTGTGAAATGGAGACGATGATACCAACGTTTGTAAAGAGCTCTGATATCGCTGGATGCGATCTGGTACCATTAGAGAAGGTTGTTACCTCTTTGTGTCTTAGCATATACTACTGGGCACTACATTCGGGGATTAGGCATGGAATCAAGGGGAAATACGATCTCATACATAACAGCCTCTGAACACTGCAGCAATGCCACTGGACCATAGTTATTGTAGGGTAAAGATTTCACCCCACTTAATCCCCACCCTCCTGCTGAGTTTCAGGGACCCACAACTGCCTTTTCCCTTGGAGAAGATAGGCAGTAATATATTTTACCCCATCACAGTGTCTCCCCAAACAACATGGCACTGGCATTGGCAACAGCAGGGAGAGAGTGACTCCAATTTGAAATAATGCTTTGTGGGTCCTGCCCTGAGGGTGACTCATGATGATGCCTTGCTAACTGAATTACCCCTTGTCAGGTTTGCGAGGGGTGGGATGCAGGCAGGCCGTTCGGAACCCGTTAGCTAGGAGGAGCTGTGATTTGGATTGAGGGTTGGTTGTTTGCTCGTTTGTTTTTTAAATAAAGCAGAAGAAATTCTGCAGGGGAGAAAATCTTGAAGTGTCGCTGGATTATTTTCCTTTACACTGTTATTCAAGTGTCCTTTGCTCATCCCTCCCTCAGCCCCTGCTGTCTTGAGGGGCATCTGTCACCTTTTGTGCATATTCCCAGTGCAGCGATCATTTCAAGCTGCCTTTGTTATTTTAACCACTGCCCCCTTTGTCCTCCTGGCCCGCTAACCCCACAACGCTGGTGAGTTCCATTTGCTGTCTCACACTCTACATGAAAACAAGTAGTGCTTAAACAGAGGGGAAGCTAATAAAATTGGCACTGGGGTGCGGGGGGTCTGAATTGTTATGATTTGGAGCAAACCTTTCTAAACTCTTCTGCCAGCTGGGAAAAGCGAGAGGATAAGATTTTAACATGAAACTGCTGGATCACTCTGCATTTACTGTGTGCACAGCCAGTGTGGGGGAAAGTTACATGGTATTTAAAATGTGACTGCGGAGAGACATTGTGTTACTGCTGTGGCCTGGCTCCTGTGGAGATGTGAGTTCAAATTTGTCTTAAGCCACAAGTGAAATGAGTTTGTGGGTTTCCTGCTAGCCCCAACAATGCGGAAGGGGGATACACACTAGCTGACATTTGAAAGGTGCAGAAAGTGACATTTAAGGGAGAAAAATAAAGGGATGCCTCTTCAAACGCCATTGAAATACATGGGCCTGTGACAGCTTTCTGGAAGGACAGAGGAAAAAAGGAGTAACATTTAAGTTAATAATCAGGGACTGCCCCTGCTAAATAGGGAAGCTCAGCACACTGGCCCTCGCTTTGATGTGACGAGCAGTCTATACGCAGGAGAGGCCTAGGGTATGGACCAAGGTGCACTGGCTGAGCTGTTTGAGGGGAGGTTGCAAGTCATATCTGGCCGCAGCTGGAGTTAATAAATAATAATAATGATTAAGTAATACCTAACCCTTCTCTAGTGCCCTCCAGGTGGGGATCTCAAACCACCCTGCAAGCTTGCCACCCCCATGTGTAGCAGGGAAGAGTTATTGCCATCTCCAATTTACCAACGGGGAAACTGAGGCAGAGAATGACCTGCCTGAAGTACAGTGAGTCTGTGCCTGAGTGATGAATAGATCCCAGGTCTCTTAACTTGTTATGTGCTTTAACTGTTAGTCCGTCCTCTATCCCACTTCCTGGCCTTGCCGAGCCCTTCCATTGAACCCAAATTTACCAGCCAATCGAAGAAAATGAGAAGTTTCTTTGGAGCCCCTTGACTTTTCTCCTGGCCTGGAGCACGGCTTGGTGCACGTGTGTGGGAAAAGAGCGGTGAGAGTCAAGGCAGCACCAACTGCCTGATTTAGTATCAACGGTAAATAATAAACCAGGCAGCCATATGGCTCCGACACGCAGCAGCCCCAATGGAGCATGTGTGGCTTTGTCAGCCAAAGGGGGGCTCTGTTTTCCTTAGGAGGGGGTCCCATGTATGAGACGGTCTCAGTAGGAAGTAGCTCCTGGCAAAAGCATGCCAAACCCTAGGCGATCCACTCGGCTGAGGTCAAGGGGCTTCGGCGGAGCACCCTCCTGTCAACTTTGCTCTGGCTTTGTTGGCTGCCCCCACGCCCCTCTGTCCCACGGTGACAGCTGTATGATAATTCGCCCTTGCTCTAAGCTGATTGTTGGTAAATGGGAGGCAGGAGGAGTGGGCAGGCAGGTGGTCCCTAGAGCCTGGCACGCTTCCTTCGCACAGTGTCCCTGCTTTTGACAGGAGCGAACGGCGGTGCTCACAGCCACCCAAAAAGGAGTGGGAGGGGTGAGGAGGAGTGTGGGGGGGGGGAGATCTTGCCTTCCCTCCCATCCCACGGTGCCTTGCAGAGATGCTGCCTTAGAGAGCGATTGAGAGGAGAGGCGCGCACAGAAGCTCCCTGCTCACTTGACTAGATCAGCAGAACTCCTTCCCCGCAACGGGCAGCATGAAGATTTTCGGCAGGCTTGAGTACCTTCTGGTAAGGAGCTTTTCATAACAGGGATGCTTTGCTGGGATAGGAAGTTTAGGGGGCTCTCTCCTTTTGGGTGTAAGAGAACTTAGAGGGGCGTGCAGGACCAGGTCTCCCTGCTTGCTGATGTGACAGACAAGTTAGTTCTGGTTTATTATTTGATAGGGTGGATTTGTTGCATTCTGTTGGTATGACATAAAAGTGGAGAACGGTCCCTGGGCATCTTCTCCCTGGCAAGCCGAGAGCAGGGCGATCAGTTATTAGAAGACAATGAGAGAAACAAAAGGGCTGTAAATTGGATACTTCGAGATCTAGCCTTCAAATGTGAGTTTGTGCACAATGAATGGGAATGTGTGTGTAGGGGTTCCCCCTTAGAACCTGTGTGTGCATATGGGGTCACAGTGTATACACAATCTACACACAAAGACATGTAAATGATCATGTATAGAAAGTGCTTTAATATTCACATGCACTAGCAGAGTATATACTTATATTCTTCTGTTCATATATAAAATGTGAGTGCATTTATATGCAAAATATATGTATGTGTACATTCCATCTGCATATATCCACACACACATTATATATACTTTGTGTGTACGTGTGTGTGTGTATATCTATCTATAGCTATATCTATCATCTATTTATCTATCTATCTATACACACACACACAAAGTACATAGCCAAACTGGTCTCATATAGTATTTATTTTCATATGGTGTATATTATACACACACGTTTGTGTGTGTGCATTACAGTCTATATAATTGTTAAATAGTGACAATTGATATAAGAGAATAACTGAATGCTTTGCTAATTGAGAAAGCAAGTTTGCATAAAACCATTTTGTCCCTTCTGAGCAATGCATGCGCAGACTGTACATATACCTGCATGTATTTTTTATTATCCTGATTGCTATTCATCAGAAATAGCATAAGCAAAGGGATTTGCTAATAAACAGGATGTATACGAAACCATAGCGGTATATTGCCAGCTGTGCAATACAAAGCATGAAAGCATATTGGTTATTAGAATCGATCAGATTGGATACCATGGCCTTAGTGGGGAATGTAGTTGTAGCAGAGTGCAGTACTTTAATGAAGATTCCATCCTACACATCTCCACTCTCACATGTGTCGTCCCCTTCAGGACAGTGTTAGACCTATGCTAAGGGGATATACCCAAGAGTCCCCAGCTATGCAAGGCACAGAGTTTCTAGAGGCTCATGGGCAGGGCTCTGTCCTTTGAAAAAGACCTTCCAACTGTCCCAGGGACTGGGGCACGTCTCCACTTTTTCTGTTACAGCGGTTCACTTTATCAGGAAGTTTATTTAATTTGATCAGTCTCCTTCCCTGCATGCATGGCTGGCTCTGCATAAGCAATTGGACAAGACTCACCATGGCTCGTGGAGATAGACAAGTGGCTTCTTAAAGGGCCAGCCCTCGAAAGAACCTTGACTTTTTTTTTTCAATGCCCCTTTGTATGAGATACCGTCTGTGTCGGTTTTTTCCTCCTTTCCATTCGCCAGTTTGAAAGTATCCATGCCTAGACCTTTTTCACATCCCGCTCTTGGAATTTGTTACCTCATTGTCGTTGCTTCAGTGGCATTCAATGTGTTCCCATGGAAACCATTGTGATGTCATTTCTAAAAGGCCCTCCGTTCCCAGGCAGCCTTGGGTGTAAATTCAAAGCCATGGGGCAGGGAGAAGGGGCACAAAGGGGTAGGATCGATGTGATTTATCAAAACTGCATGAAAGAAAAGAGAACAGATGATGGAGGAAATGCCGGACTTTTGGCAGATCTTATTTCTTGTTTCGGGGGTGGCTCATTTATTTTAACATCGTGTGCTCCAATGCATCACCGCTGTGGCTAGCTCACTGTTGCGTGGACAGTTGTAGCCAGATGCCATTCAGAATACAATCCCAGCATGCATCTGTCATTTCATAATGGCGGTAGGCACCCATTCTATAGTGATGAATATGGTATAAAACACGTGGATGGCTAGATTAATAATAGCAGTGAGCTCTTAATCAGTAGATCTCAAAGCATGTTACAAAGGAGCTCAGAATCATTATTCTCCTTTCACATATGGGGAAACTGAGGCACAGAGAGGCAAAGTGATTTGCCCAAGGTCCCCCAGCTGGCCTGTGGCAGAGCCAGGACTAGAGTCCAGCTGTCCAGAGCCCTAGGCCAGTGTTCGCTCCACAAGGCCATGAGGTAGATTAATAGAGCTAGACTGAACTAAAAACAAAACCAGCTTTACCCTGCGCTCTTACACAGCAGTGATGTTAAGGGTCTGACAAAAGGCAGTTTATTAAAATCAAAGCCGAGTCTCTGTCCATAACATGTGCAGTTACATGTAAGAGACAGCACGACAACAGGAGCCTGAGAGAGAGCGTGAGCCCCTTGTCTTGTTCCATCAAGCTTTTACGAGTGTGATTAGACCCAGGAACGTTACTTAGGCTTACAAGGCAGAAAGACGATTTTTTCTCTCACTCCACCTGCGGTTGGAGAGTCCAGCTGGGTTCATGGCATCCTGTCTAATAAAGGGTCAGCCGCAGGGACTTCACTGTTGGCTCGGCTGATGATGGGGATGGTGTGTAGGGCAGGCACAGAATTGCACTCAGTCTCCCTGGGCTCTTTGGACGGCTCTGCAGGGCTAACAGGATTAAGAGTGTCCTTGGGTCCATGAAGTGAGCAGATGTGAGCCAGACATACGCAGAAAGGGAGCAGGTATGTCGGGTGAGGCAGTACTGTTTTCGCACATTTGCTGTATCTATCAGTGGCCACACCCTGATGTTATTTGAACACAGGTTGCAGCACTGTTTCCTCAGATTCTTGGACGAGCTTCCGATGCCAGCAGCTATAATGAATCAAGAATCAGAGGGCAGGGGTCTGGGAATGACATTGCGCCAGATGGCTGATATTCTAGCAGTCCCCCCTCCAGAACACCCGTCTTTGCTCCCTCTCTTTCCAGTGGCCAGCGTGCCAGGGGAGGAAACATCTTTATGTGGGCGGGAATGCAGAGATACATGCACAGGGATCAGTTATTTAAGCCACAGCATCCTGGCTGATTTTAACCGTAGGGTTTTTAATTTTAATTAACAATGTTGTGATTAGTATTTATTAAGAAAGGCGTGAGGAGCAGAGAACTGGCCCTGCGGATCCACACTGGGCTTAGACGCTGCAGCATTGCCCAGGCCACGCTTCTCAGTCTGGAACCAGAAGAGTTAAGTCTCTCCTTAAGACAAATGGTAATGCTGCCTCTGTGCATCTCTCTGAATGGACCTGAGCATCTAATCTCCCCAGGCCCATAGCAGTCAGTCCTCTAGGATGCAATCTGTGAATGGCAGGGACATGAAACTGACTTGAATCATGCCTTATTTGCTGTCCAGCCTCAAGCCATCTCCATACATTTCCTATTCTCTGCCTCAGTGGGAAAGGAGAAACACAACTCATTTTTCCATGGGGGGAGGGCAGAAACTGGATTTTCCCCTTTTCTCCCCTTTCACTGATTTCATTTGTTTTTAGATATTCCAGTATTCTCTAGTAATGGCCCCACCCTCTAATCCAATGGGGCTGAACGAAACGCATTCCCCTCTGAGTATCCACATGGGTACGTTCCCAAGGATAAGACACACACAGGACCTTGATCCTTCAAATCTCTTCCTATACTTGAACGTACTTCACAAATCCAGCTTAGAGCTTTAGGGCCCAGATTTTGCTCTCTGTTACCCGAGCATAATTCTTTTTGACGCCAAACGAGTTACTTGGGAATTACACTGGAGTAACTGAGACCACAGTTTGGTCCAGGGGCTTTTTCTGACTCCCCCCCCCCAAAAAAGAAGGGGAGGTGGATTAGAAAAGAGAAAGTGTTGTTCAAGTAATGCACCCAAATGTCATTTTTTCCAGCTGTGTGCTTTTTGGAGGAGCTAGCTTCCAACACCAATCAAGGTGGACCTCATATATATAAATAATATATGTAGGTTGGGTGTGTATATAGTAATAGTATTTATTTGTACTGCAGCAGCACCTAGGAACTCCTGTCATGGACCTGAACCCCATTGTGCTAGGTACTATCTATCTATCTATCTACATATACTCTCTCTTTTAAAGATGAGATGGGCCAAACAGAGGTTTTTGAAAGGCCAGGAAGTTCTCCAGGTGCAGTTGCCCATTTTGTTTTTGAAGTCTCGATGCAGTTAACTTGTCACCTGACTTTTTTTCCAGACAATCCTGTGAAATTATAGTGGGAGGAAGGGGAATCACATGAACCACGTTTAGCCAATCAAAATTGGGAAGAGTGTAATAAAATACAAACATGCAGGGCTGAATTGCCACCTGATGTCACTCCATTGATGTTTAGTGAATTTACCTCAGTGATGCATATGGCCCATCTGTCCTTCTTGCATTCGTCAGCAAAATTCTCTCCTTGCTATTACAATGTGTTTCTGTTTTGGGACAGCTGAAGAAGCCTGATTAACATATTTAGATCCCAAATTATACCTCTTCCCTAAAGTCAGGTACAACACAGTCATCAGATTTAAAGCGTATTTATCATTAGTTTCCACTGTGTGGAACCTGAGATCCCCCAGAACCCCCTTTAACTAAAACAGGAAATACTTGTGGTAGCTGTATGGTATCAGTTAGCAAATGTTGACCACTGGAAATCTCATGCCCTAGCCTTGTCACACATTTTTGAAAGAAGACATCGTTTTCTGGCTCACAGTGTTTACACTAAAACAAACAGGCCAGATTCTGACCTCATTTACGCAAGTATCTTTCCGCAGTAATTCAACTGAAGCCAATAGATTTGGCTGTGGATTGAAGTGAGATCAGAATCCCTTCTATCTTTTTTTGTAATGCTACATAAAAAGCATCCACAAAGGAGACCACATGGGCTTCACCCCCCCTTTATGGCAAGTAAATTTGGGGCTGAGTGGACCCCCTTTAAGTGGGAGCCTTACAGCATGGCCTCTCCTGGCTAATTGGGCATCACACTGTCTTTTCAAGCAATGACTCAGTCTTCTCCCATTATATCTCCTCCTTCTCTACTAGTATTATTCTTATTATTCTGATATCTTCCTGGCAAGCTGGCATCTCCGAACATGGAAATAACTCATCCTAATGAGACTGAAGCGCATGTTGCCTAGCAACACAGCATCACTAGAGTCTCCACGTGCTGAGCTGGTAAAGGCACTTAAGTTAATGATGCTGCTTTTTGCTGTGCTGCGGCTGGGCCTCTGAATCTAGCAGGGTGGAGAGAAATATTTATGCTCAAGAGCATAAATTTACAGATCCCAAGGCTAGAAGGGACCATTGTGATCATCTAGTCTGACCTGCTGGGTAGCACAGGCCAGAGAACTTCCCCAAAATAATTCCTAGAGCAGAGCTTTTAGAAAAAAATCCCATCTTGATTTAAAAATAGCCAG
This sequence comes from Dermochelys coriacea, assembly GCF_009764565.3. NCBI lineage: Eukaryota > Metazoa > Chordata > Testudines > Dermochelyidae > Dermochelys > Dermochelys coriacea. The sequence continues at coordinate 15,744,288 of NC_050085.1, read as the reverse complement.
TGATGGAGAATCCACCATGGCCCTTGGCAAATTGTTCCAATGGTTAATTACTCTCACCATTAAAAATGTATGCCTTATGCCTGGTCTGAATTTGTCTAGCTTTAACTTCCAGCCATTGGATTGTGTTGTACCTTTCTCAGGATCATGTGATACCAGCAGGAGCTGGATGCAGAGTACTATATAATGGTGAAGGCAGCTAGCGGAAAAAACTGGCTTCCTAGTACAGCAAGTTAGGGTGGAAAGTAATTCAGGCTCCATGACCTGGTTTCCATCAGGGAGGAGACACTGCCCTCCGCTGGTAGCAGAATTCCATGAGGATTTTCTGGGAACTGTTACTGGAACCCTTTGCCCTGCTCACATGCTACCACAATCCATGGAATCTGTCCGGCACAGCAATGCCAAGCTCAGGAAGTCAGCTATCAGGGCGATAGATAGGTGAAGATGTGACTGGCAGTCTGTTTGCCAGATGAATAAGTAAAGCTCGGGGCTGGTGTGTGGAATGCATTAACTGGAAATGAGATTGGTGATTTCCTTCTTCCCTCCTGGAAACACCATCCATTGCCCCTGTTTCCAGCTACATGGTAAACGAGCTCATGTTTGCTTTGATCATGGGCTCATCCAGGGCAGGCAATTACCAGTTACACAGAATAACATAACCACTGAACATATGCATTTTACTGTCTGTTCACTGCCAATTTCAGATTGCACTTGAGGCTGGACATTTTCAACCATCAAAATACCAAGCCAGCCACACTTTCTCTTTCTAGCTGCTAATGTAGCCCCAGCTTTCACTGGAGGAGGAGCAGTGGTTAACTGCATGCACATTACTAACACCTAACAACAGAAACAGCTAAGGATACTGGAGTGAGAATAATTAATGGCTCCCAGTAATTGCAGTAATGTGAGATAGAGGATTCTGCAGGCACTGTTTATCAGGGGTGTTGTGTGAAAATATGCCCAGCAGGAGGCAGTGGTTTGTGGGTGACCTTTTTATAAAAAAAATAATTACTTAAAACTGTCTTCAAAAAAGGTCTTATTTTGCCTAAACCTGACTGATAAAACCCTAAGCCAGGAAACTGGAGTAATTTGGCACTGTGGTGAACAATCATTAGGGTGGGAAATGCCCGAACTAACTGAATTTGTGAACACTTTCTCAGGCAATAAGACAAACCCAAAATTGTGGAGAGGAATGTGAATAGCCATGACAGTGAGAGACAGGGAGCACTAAATTCAACCAGATAACCATAACAGGGTTAAAAAAAAACCTAGATAAGTTCATGGAGGATAGGTCCATCAATGGCTATTAGCCAGGATGGGCAGGGATGGTGTCCCTAGCCTCAGTCAGAAACTGGGAATGGGCGACAGGGGATGGATCACTTGATGATTACCTGTTCTGTTCATTCCCTCTGCGGCACCTGGCACTGGCCACAGTCAGAAGACAGGACACTGGGCTAGACGGAGCTTTCGTCTGACCCAGTAGGGCCATTCTTATGTTATGTTCAGATAGAACAAGCTTCTCACGGGCAGAGATCTGCCTCGACATTTTCTGTCCTGCACCACCTCAGCTATTCCAGTGTTAATTCTTAATCCAGCCCCCACCCATGCATCTCACTCCTGAGCTCCAGCACTTTCTGCAATTATGGTCCTATTATCTCCCCTGGATCTGCCGGTATTCCTCCTACCTGTTGTGTATCACCTCAGCTATGCCAGTCCTGGAACGCCACTCTGCTCTGCCACCGCACCCAAGTCCTGACCGCACCCTCTGTGTCTTAAACCTCTGGACCAGAGTGTGGCCATCATGAGGGTTACTTCTGTAAGAAGTACTCTCAAGATGCAAACCAGCCTCGACTAAAAATAAGGGCTGACACCAGCAAACTTATTTTCACTTGCAACCTAATCAAGGATTGGAGCATAGGCCTCCCTTGAGGGAAAGGCTGCTTTAAATAACCCCTGCAGTTACAGAACCTTCTTACAGGTGTTCACATGTTTCCTGGTTAGATATCCTCATGGTCCTAACACTGATGTGCTGTTTGGGGTCACAGTTTCCCATTTATCTGGGTGTTTTTACTTTGCTCCTTGCCCTAGTTCTTATGGCTCTGAGCAGCACCAGCATCCCCTGATGTGTTTTCTCAATCTGTTTCAACCTGCAGGACTTCTCCTACGATGATTCCAAGGTGGAATTTAATGTTGATGCCCCCAATGGAGTGGTGATGGAAGGGTACCTCTTCAAGAGAGCAAGCAATGCTTTCAAAACATGGAATCGGTAAGTAATGTGAATCCCAACTGATAACTGGATGAGGGCTCTGAATGCATCTCCGGAGTGGCAGCACACACTGCCTTTGCGACAACTCAGCAGGTGTTATCCTTTGCTTAAGTGGCTTCATCAGCTCCAGGCCCACACAGAGAAGTGATGCTGGGTTGATGCATAGTTGTCTGTCAGTGCAGCATCACTTTACTCTTTGTGTGCTTAACTTGTGAAGTCACTTAATATAAGAAGGGTCTATGTTCTAAAGAGAAAGGTTTAGGCATAGTAAAAGAAGCTGGATATTTTATAGATAGTGAAGACTGTCTGCAGCACAAACTGACTTCTCCGGGCACTGAAAATGTTTGTGGAACCATTCAGCTCTTCCACTGAAAGTCAGTGAATCTTTGTTTTTTTATTACTTCTTTATTTTACCAGCTACCTGCCGTCTGGTCCATCAGGGCCCAAGGTCACCATGGAAATAGTACAGCGGGAGATCGTACATGCATTGGGATTAGCCTAGTTCTTTCTTTGTTAAGAACTGGTATAGTCATAAAGGGTGAACCAGGGCAGTCAGCCTGCCTGCAGTTTGCTGCCTCTTGGTAAATGCAAGCAAATGTGACAGCAAAAACCTTCCATCTTAGGACAACCACCAGGCTTCATGCAGGGAGCACAGGACACAAAGCAGCTGGAGCCTTGCCCCAGGAAAGCTGTAAGCTTGTAACTATTAAGAGAAACATCCAACACAGCAGGACAAGCCTGGCTTTTGAGAGCTGCTAGTATCCAACTTCCCTGGGAGTGAGTGAGGTGGGAGCCTGGAAATGTCAGCTGTGCAGCTGTGACCTGGCTCCTCTGGGCACTGCCCCGTCTCTCAGTCACTTATAAATATTTCACATGATGGCTCATTGGGGATGCAGTTGAATAAATGCCTCTTGCACAGCTCTGGAGGCTCCCTAGCTCCCATGGACTTAGGTGAATTGCAAGCAAAGGTGGTATCAGGTTCTCTCCTCAGTCAATATTTGTGTGTGTCTAGTAACCCTTGTGATAGTCAACGGGCCTGATTTACGCTGGTGCAACTGAGAGCAGAATTCAAACCATTGGATTCTGTTATTAGTACATAAGATCTATGCCCCCTTGACTCACTCATGTTTTCCCCCTCACCTGGCAGTGCAATGATGTAATACCTAGAGGTCACCTGTCTGTCCAAGTTCAGGGTAATTTCTGCAGCTAGGTAGAAGTGTGCGCCTTTGAAACAAACAAGCAGTTCACAACATCCCTGTATTTTTGTATAGAAGCTGTTGGTGTTATGCCTAGAGACAGGTAAGCTGGGGTAAGCCCCTCCCTCCCGAAACCTTCACCTCCAACTCAAGCTGGGCCTTTCTTGCCATTCCAAACCAGTTTGTCTGATGTTCTTAGTCCCTGTGCTTGCCATTTGCATGGCAGTCAAGTGCATTCTCTGCACTTCAAGGTTTCCTGAGGCACCAGAAGCCAAAGTCTAGAGAGAACAGCTGTTCTTGTGAGATTTTCAGCCCAGTGCTACAGAGGTTTGGATATGGTGCTTGCTAACCTATGAACTACTGGGCACGCCTCTGAGCTGAATTTATGAACCATTTATGGTTTTCCCCACCATATTTTCAATGCAGAGCTTTGCTGTGATTCTCAGTCTTTCACTCAGCAGAGCCAGGCTTCCTGATGCAAAAGGCACCACACCATTCCAGTATGTGTCAAATTAATGATGAGCTCCTACATTGCAGGATATCTACGTTAGGGGCAGGGATGGACGTTTGTAAGTGAGTCCCCATCTCTCCCCTGCTGACGATCCATGGGAGGTCTGAGCAAGGTACCCCATGCCCCCCAAGGCAGCTATTCACAGCTGTACATAGCCCCCCACAGCCCAGCTATTCACTGCCATCAGTATCCCCCCACAGCCCAGCTATATACAGCCATCCTTATACCCCCACAGCCCAACTATATACAGCCATCCGTATTCCCCCACAGCCCAGCTATACACAGCCATCCGTATCCCCCCACAGCCCAGCTATTCACAGCCATCCATATCCCCCCACAGCCCAGCTATTCACAGCCATCCGTACTCCCCTACAGCCCAGCTATACACAGCCATCCGTATCCCCCCACAGCCCAGCTATTCACCGCCATCCGTATCCCCCCACAGCTCAGCTATATACAGCCGTCCGTATCCCCCCACAGCCCAGCTATTCACAGCCATCCGTATCCCCCCACAGCCCAGCTATATACAAGCATGCATATCCACCCTCAGCCCAGCTATTCACAGGCATTCGTACCCCCCACAGCCCAGCTATTCACAGCCATGCATATCCCCCTTACCGTGTGTGGGAAGATGCCATGGTGATTGTAAGGGCCCTGGGAAGAAGTCCTTGTTGGAAACATACGCAGAAGGATACTGGATGAAGAAGACCCGCTGAGGTCAGAATGAGATCCAGCACCACAGTCCAGCACATTCCTGGATGTTATTGCCCCAGCTAAGAAACCAAACAGGAGGAGATACAGAGCTGTGAGGAGCAGCATCCAGGATCAAACAGCTGGAAAGGGAGCTTTCCACTTGGCTTCATGTGACAGCAAAGCCGCTTGAGAATATGTCGTTGCCACTGCCGGAGAGAATGGATGTCACCAGGTGGAGCTCAAAGTGCTGCAGCTCCAAACGCACTCAGGAGTTGATCAAAAGGGGCTTTCAAGCAGGCAGAATGGCCTGAAGTCTCCTGTGTGGCTCTGTTTTCTGGCAGACACAGCAAATCTTTTACAATCGGCACCTTTTATCTCTGAGCAATGTCTCAAGCAAGAAAATAGAATCCTCTCTTGCCTCATTTTCCCAGGGTACCGAATTCTTTTGCGTGTTGAACATGTGATAAATACTTTAAATAATCCACTGTCTATAGCCTAGCTGCAGAATGGCTTCTTCCCCAAAACTCTCCAAACCCTGTAGGAGTTTCAGACTGACTCAAGTGCCACTACTTAACGAGTAACCCTAGGAACGTTATGCAGAGGGTTTGTGATAAATGCAGGGGTTTGTTTGCTCAAACAGAAGGGCCACACGTTTTGTAGACACGATTTAGGAGGCTTCTTTGAAAATCGGGCCCATATAGTTCATATTAAACACCAGCGACCCAAAACAATGGGAGAGTTTGACTTATTCTCATGCCAGCCAAAACATCCAGATTCAAGGCCTTTGAGCTCTTCCCTCACTCTGGTGTGTGCCCAAATATTTCCACACAGCCTCCATGGGCTGTAACAATAGGGATTGCTGTCAATTCCCTCAGCTCCCCTGGGACAAAAGAGGATCTTTGTGGCTAAATCACAGGAATGAAATGAGAACACCTGGGTTATAATCCCAACTCTGACACTGACTCTTCGTGGCCTTGGGCAAAGCACTTAATTTGGGTGTGCGCGTGCCTTAGTTTCTCCAGCTGTAAAGCGCTCTTCAATGCTATGGTGATACGTGCTATAGGAAAGTTGTGGAGTGGGGGATGGAGGGATGGGCATCACAACGTCCCTGTGGATTTTGGTGAAAGTCAGAAAACCGGAAAGGCCTGATTTCCACTAATCAAACTGTTAGGATTCGATAGGCTCTAGATACAGGGGTGGGGCAGTGCTCTCACATAGGACAGTGGCTGGCAAGCAAAGTCATTCTGGATACGTGGTTGATGCAGTGACCTCACAGATGCCTGTAGCTGGGGAGCAGAGTCACTGTGGATACAGGGGAAAGCCAGTGATCTTAGGACTAGAGGTTAAAGTTTGGGGTTAGCGCTTAGGCATCACAGAGCATCCTCTGCCTGCAGCACCAAATGGGTCCGCTGTGGTCCTGATTTTAGTCAAAATCCGGCTGCTGGAAGCCTTTTGCCCTCCCCTCCGCTCCCCAGCCCGCGCCGTCTCCCCAAGGTGGCCCTGTCATTCCCACTCCTCAGCCAGGCTTCTCCCACCCCCCCAAACTCCCAAGTCGGGGGTAAGAGGTCTGGCCTACTTAAGAAACAAAGTGTACAACTCTGATGTTATCCCTCCCCATCTTTCTGTCTTTCTTCTTGTATGTCAATATTTCTGTAGAAGTATCGAGAACTCTTGTCACCCCAGTGTCTCAATGCCAGATACAATAACCCATTAACATTGCAAAGCACTTCTTTAGTCTCAGAAGGAAGATAAATCTTATTCCCACACTGGTATTTCCCACAATCCCTAAAACCAGGGGCACATGTTGTAAGTGCAGAGGAGACGTCCTGTTCTTCAGGGGAAAGTAGGTTGCATCTCCCCCGCACCCCCAAGCTTTGGCACCGTTCACTCTGATGCCTCTTTCTTTCCTCTCTCTCCTCAGGAGGTGGTTCTCCATACAGAACAGCCAGCTGGTCTACCAGAAGAAGCTAAAGGTCAGTGAGCATATCTCAGATGACATTAGCAGATTAGCCAATTTGTCTGATGTCCTGCTGTTCTGGGGACTTGGGCACCATGGGGTAAAGAAGAATTGGATCACATGAAGAGCTGACAGCAAACCCGATCTGAAATTTCCTCTCAGATAATATTAGACTCAGAACCCAAGCTGCTCTGACAACCAAAGGACAGCGGCTGGTGTTTATAATGACCCCAGTCTTGCTGTCTGACAGAGTAACGGAGAGGTGATGTGTTGAGTAACTCCATTCCTGCCCCGGTTTGGTATGCCACATTTGGATTGTGGGTGCTCCACTGGGCAATCTCCGTTCCCATCAGGAGGTAGTCTGTTCAATCGGCAGGGCTCAGAAATTGGGCTTGGTTACTCCTTTGTCTGTCTGAGAGGAAAAGGGGCAGGAGACAGCACTTTCGTGCACTGAAATCCAGCACAACGGCAAAGTCTGTGGGGCTTCCCTCTGAGCTGGTAATTTCCAGGCTGTGGTATTATTGTTATTAATTTGTATAATTGTAGCACCTGGAATCCCAGTAATGGACCACACTCCATGGTGCTAGGCACTGTACACACACAGAACACAAAGACAGCCTTTGCCCCAAAGAGTTTGCAATCTCAATATAAGACAGGAGGCAACAAATGGACTCAGACAGACAGACGGGGGGAGTACCAGGAAACAATGAGACAACACTGATCAGCGTAATAGGCTGTGGTCGCCTGACACTTACTGAAGATCAATCTCCAGTCGTGTTGATTGTGTTCTCCTGGATTTGGTAGGAAATGAGGTGCAGGCATGAGCACTCTGGCTTGGGTACACAATGATTTCCCCACCAACATACACACACATACAATTTCCCTCCTCTCCCCCACACACGACCCTTTGTCCACAACTCAAGACAAATTGTATCTGAGTTTTGAAAAGCTTGTTGCTCCTGTTAGTTATCAGGTCCCTGCTCTTTGGGGTTCCTGCTGGTTTGGGATGTGCTAAAATACCAGGAGATAGCCTGTTCTCAAAGTATTTCCAGCCTGGCCATCAGCAGCTGGAAGCACCAGAAACTTCATTAGAGAATCTTCATGAGATTTGCCTGCCCAGACTTGCAGACCAAAGAAGGTTGGCTGGGTCAGCGAAAACGCTGAGCCTTCTGAGGTCCACTCAGACGAATGAGCGCTCTGGACAAGGGAACTGGTGAGGAGGGGAAGAGATCTGTGGCAGGTCTGAATAGGATGGGGATTCAGAGAGGAGTGTAAAGTCACCCACTCTCCTTTCAGGATGTCCTCACGGTGGTGGTGGAAGACCTGCGGCTCTGTACCGTCAAGCCCTGTGAAGACATAGAGAGAAGATTTTGCTTTGAGGTCGTCTCACCTAGCAAGTAAGTTTTGCGGCTCTTGTAAGCTGCAGAATGCAATGCTGTGACTGTGTATGGGGTTGTAAAACACCCAGCAAGTAGATTCCGACCTGGGGACATCCTCCTTGCCTGCACTCAGAGTTGCAGTCCTATCAGCTGGTGATTTTTTTCAACCAGATGCTGAGCGGTGTTTGGAGACAGCCTGTCGGGGTGGGGAGCTGCCAGAGCTGCTGAATAATGCACGAAGGGAATTTATAAGGGTCTGGGCCTGCCTGGCCGCTTTTCCTCACAAAGTGCGGAGTCACCAGCATGGCTCCCCAAGAAGCAGCCGGCTGCTGGTGGCATTATAAGCATCAGAGTGGAGGGAGCAGGTGTGTGAGGGGAAGGAGCATATAAGTGGGGGGATACCTGGGGGGGGTGCGGGGAAGTGTGTGTGTGTGTGTATGCGTGTGTTGGGAGGAAAGGAGGGATTTTCTGTGTGGGTGGAGGAGGAGGAAGAGGGAGCCACGTGGTGCATGGGGGAGGGTTTAGGGGGCTGATGAGGGAGGGAACTTGTGAGGGGAGGGTTGGAAGTGTGTGGTGAGGGGACACCGAGATGTGTGTGTGTGTGGTTGGCAGTATCCATAATGCATTTCCCTGCAGCTGGGAGTGTCCTATCAGGAGGCCGTGGTGCTGTCACCCGTTAATGGGCGGGCTGAGCCCCAGGGGGTGGGGGCATTGCTCAGGCTGCATGGGGATGCGAGGAGCACTCAAGCCTCACTGCTCTGCCGAGGCTGGAGAGGGGGATTAGTTCGGTTGTTTACTCTGAAACCTAATGAGAGCAGCACTGTGGGCAATGGACAGGTGGTGTGAGAGAAACAGAGGCGCACACTGAGGAGAGGAACTGTCATATTCCTCTTTTCCACCCATCCTCTATGTACCTGAGGGTGGTGGGGGTAAAAGCAGGGCTGCTTTAATGAACTGGGGTGGGGTGAGGAGAGAGAGCTTCTCTGAGGTAAATTTTGCCCCAAGCCATGCCTGATAACTTCATGTCCTTACCATGCATCTCCAAACCATACCATCGTCCCCCTTGGTGAAGCTAGGCTGTGAGGCTGGTCATAAACTCAGGCACCTCACCGTGTTGTGGTTTCCCAGGTCCCATACCCCAAGCCCTTGTTCTCACGCCAACCAGTGTCTCTTATGCCTCTCACCTACCAGGAGCTGCATGCTGCAGGCCGATTCAGAGAAGCTGCGCCAAGCCTGGATCCAAGCGGTTCAGGCCAGCATCGCCTCCGCTTACAGAGAGAGCCCAGACAGCTACTACATCGAAGTGAGTCTGGAGGCAGGGACAGGCACTCGCAAGCTGTTGCAGCGTCACTCCCGGGCATAGGCTCTTGCTAGCATGTACCGATGTTCAAATGATGACAGTGCCGGCCCAAAGGCAACTGTAGTTTAGCAAACAAAAGGCAAGCTTACAAAGCGGGGTCGGGGACGTGATGGAGTGCAGTCCGGAAGCCCCCACCTTCCTCCTGTCCTCCAGAGAGTCCCTGCAGAGCAGGATGTACTCCCCTGGGGAACACTGAGGGGAGTTCACTCTCTGGTAAGATGAGACAAACACAAGGCACAAGGCATCGATCTGTTACATACTATGCAATCATTTGTGTGCTGCTAGCCTTGGTGTGTATTACTGGGGGGAAGTGAGGGGTGTGTTGTGTAGCACCAACTGGTGACAGAAGTCACTAGCACAGGTGAAAGATTCACGCTTCCCTTCATCCACATCCCCAAACTCCGATTCAAAGGAGTGAACAGATCGGGGTATCCTCAACCCTCCCCTCCTTTGGCATGAGCTCAGGTGTGTCTAGCTGACATTTTTCACCTGTGACAGTCACATTAAAAGCCCCCCCGCCATCCTCCCCAGTGCTTCCCAGTATGATTCTATACCGTCTCCCTGGAATGGCAGAGCAAATCCTAACTAAGCCATCAGACTGCCTCTTTGCCTGCACACACGTAACTCCCCACCATCTGTCCTCCAGCAGAGCACACAGTGACTCCCCTTCTCTCTCTGCAGAGACTGGACCGAACCGCCTCCCCTTCTACCAGCAGCATCGACTCTGCCACTGACTCCCGGGAGCGGAGTATGAAGGGGGAGAGCATCCTGCAGAGGGTCCAGAGCATCCCTGGAAATGACCAGTGCTGTGACTGCGGCCAGGCGGATCCGCGATGGGCCAGTATCAACCTGGGCATTCTGCTGTGCATCGAGTGCTCTGGGATCCACAGGTACTGTGTGTGTCTGTGCGCTGCTCGCCCAGCCTGAGGGCCTGGGTGCTTTGCCTGCCTGCCGCTGAGGGATGTCTGGCAGGAGCTGGTCTATCATGTGTATACGGTCAGGTTCAAAGGTCATAGAACACTCCTGCGTGTGGGCGTGTGTAAGGGAGGGAGAGAGAAAGAGTGAGGGAGATAGAACAGGGTGTGTGTATGTGACACACTCACTCTACAGGTTTCAGAGTAGCAGCCGTGTTAGTCTGTATTCGCAAAAAGAAAAGGAGGACTTGTGGCACCTTAGAGACTCACACATTTATTTGAGCATAAGCTTTTGTGAAATATAGACATAAATGTAATCTCTTGGCTGTGGTAAAAATACTTACCATATTTCACCTACAGAGCATTTTACAGACACTAACTAATAAAACCTTCAGCCGTTATAGAAGCTATTATGATCTCTACTGCCAGCTACCCTGTCCTGGAATTTATAAAGAACTTCGTGGTTAAAACTGGGAGTCAGGAGATCTAGACTCTATTCCCAACTGCTACTGACTTGCCCTGTGACCCTGGGAAAGTCACTTACCCTGTCTGTGCCTTACTGTCTACATTTCTGACATGGGAATAATCCTTGCACACTTTGGTAAAGTGCTTTTGAGATCCATGGTGGGAAAGGTGCTATACATGTGCAAATTATTAGTAGTATTATTATTAGCATCCTCTGTGATATCAAACCACATGTGCTCTGTGCAACCCAGCTCTCACAGACAACCCTACAATAACAAGCTAGCACTCACCTGCAGTAGTGGAATGCAAGTGCCAAGTAAGGAAACCTAGTTCCATTCCAGGTTTCCTAGGACGGACTGTAAGTAAGGAGAATAAAAATAAAAAGAATTCAGTGACAAATAACTCAACCGGGTGCCTCTTTCATTTGAAGAATTCACTAGGAACCCCGCCAGGAGAGGGGGCAGTTCTATATGTGTGGAATTCTCTCCCTCTCTAAATTGATCCCTTTTGCTACATACATAAGACCTGGGTTTGCCCTCATTCACCCTGTGATCCACTCGCAGTTCTGCTTTGTTGTATAGAGTCTGTTTTGCAGCTTATAACCTGTCTCTGTCTCCCCTTTGGTTCTCTAGGAGTCTGGGCGTTCACTGTTCCAAAGTCCGCTCTCTCACACTGGATTCCTGGGAGCCAGAGTTACTGAAAGTGAGTGCTGATTTTCAGTGCCAGCAGGCTGGGGAAGTGGGGTGGGAGTCCCTGGTGGGGTGCTGAGGGGGAGCCAAAAGGCGGCTGCTCTCCTGATTGCTTTGTCCCTCACTTGGTGTATCGTAGCTAATGTGCGAGCTGGGGAACAGCACCATGAACCAGATTTACGAGGCACAGTGCGAAGAGCTGGGACTTAAGAAGCCCACCGCGGGGAGCTCCAGGTAAGTCGGAGCCCACCCAGCTTTCAGTCCGCTTTGAGGATGACTCCCCCAAGCTCTGTCATTGAGGTGCAGGCCAGCAGGGGGGGTCAGTATATCTGCATGGAAGTGTTGTAGCAAATGGAAAGGGAGATCAGCTTCGCCCTACCCCGGCCAGCTACACTGCATGGCCTGCTGATGACTGCCCCAGAAAACTAGCGGTTCTGAACCGTTCTCACCACCTGTTAGTTTTGCTTCTTGGAAATAAGGACTATTTTTAGGTCTTTATGACAGATCCTGTTCTCCTGCCCCCCTCAGCTTTTGCTCCTGCCACAGTTCTGGCCTCCTTGAAGGCACTCCCATCAGCCCAGCCATTCCCTGGCCTCTGCCTTCAGCCCCTTTCAGAGCGCTGCCACTCCAGAGCATGTCCTCCAGCCTAGACCTGCAAGTCACTGGGAGCTGCAGCTGCTCAGCGTCTCTGAAAACCAGGCCATTTGTTTAGAAGCCTGACTTTCGTCCCCTTGGTTGGAGGATTCCGCCTTTAGTGACATGCCCAAGGCCACAGAGTGAGTCAGTGGCAGAGCTAGGAATAGAACCCCGGTATCCTGACTCTTAGCGCCTGGGTCTTCCTGGCCTGGCCTGAGCGTCAGGGGCATAGACTGTCCCAGTGCCATGGGAGATCAGCCCATCCCCATGCGCTTTCAAGATTCAGAGAGTCGCGGTGTGAGAAGAGCCTGCAGTTGCCAGGCTCTCTTGGTAGGTTTAAATGAGCCCCATATGGCACAGTAAATGCCTTTTCCTGCACTGCCCTCAGGCAAGACAAGGAAGCCTGGATCAAGGTCAAGTATGTGGAGAAGAAGTTCCTTAAGAAGTTGCCTACTGGGGAGGCCCTGGCGGAGAACGAGAGGAAACCCCGGCGCTGGAGTGTGAAGAAATGCCAGCGACACAACAGCACCACAAAAGCCCCTACAGCTCGTAGGAAGTACCGGCATGAGGCAGGAAATGCATCTCCGGCCCCGCTCTCGTCAGGTGGAAACCCATGCCTCCTTTCTTTCCTATATACTGTGCTACAGCTGTCTTTCCACCTCCACCTTTGTGTGTGTGCGGGTGTGTGTGTAGCGCTGTCCTCAATGTAGGTATATTGGATCTGATAACATGTCTGTGCTCCTGTCTCCCCCTAGTGGCTGCAGCCTGCAGAGGCTATAAGACCTAATACTAGTGCACAAGCATGTCCTTTGCACAGGTTACCCATGGGATTTCCTAACAAGCTGTATCTTCCTAACAAGCCTTCTTAGTAGTAGAGGGTGGGACCATTACACTGAGATGACCAGCAGGTCCCTTCTTTTGCTTCCTTTACACCACAACTTTCTGTTCTTTCATTAGGTTCAAACCTCCTTTATTGTTTTTACTCAGCTGGCCCAGAATACAGTCCTAGGGTTACCAACTGCCCAAAATGTCATGGGATGGTGGTGATTTAACCCCCTCTTCCCTGCTCCCCATTTGTTATCTGCGTAGATTTGCACACTTCTTAAGCACACTCGATGTTCAGGCTCAGATTGTACAAATGCGACCATGGGATTGTCTTTTTTCCTCCTCCATATTTAAAAATCCCTCCTTGCAAACAGCTGCCACTCTGGAGAGGAAATTCCGGCGAGACTCTCTCTTCTGCCCCGATGAGCTGGACTCCCTCTTCTCATACTTTGACACCGGCGCCGGCTCAGGACCACGCAGTAAGTATAAATAACACAGCTTTTCTCTGGGCACGTCTTTGCCTCCCACCTCTTCTAGGGCATGTGCATCGCACCCGACGAACGGCAAGGTATCTGTCTCACTGGAGAAGTGACTAAATCACACACACACTGGGGGAAATGTTTCAAGAGAGTGATGGGGAGTTACTTGCACAAACCCCAACCCACTTCCCTTTTTATTCCACTGTTTTTTTTTAATCTCTTTCTAGTCAATCCCAGGCGTTTGTATTTTGGTGAATGGGATTTTTTTCGCGCTCTTTACCCCCAACCTGAGCATTTCACCAGCTGTTTCTTTTTTTTATTTTTTAGCAAGTCTTACTGCTAACTTTTTTTTTTTTGTGTGTTTGTGACGATTAACTCCCCTCACATTCCGTCCACCTTCCTCTTAGGTGCCAGCCACATCTCTATGCAGCACCCGCTGGCAGCTGGCCCCTGGAGTGGCATTGGTCCCAGTGGGAGCGGTATGCCGTTCCTCCTGGACGGAGGTAAGGTGACGCCATAGCAGCTAGCAGCGAAAGAGCCCCAAAGATATGACTTGTTCCAACCAAAACTTAGATGTATTTTTTGCAATCACATCATTGGAACTCAGATACCACTGTGCTAGGTACCTTAGGAAGATCAGAGAGAGATAGGTAAACATTCTAGTGAGGCAAACAGATGAATTTTTTTAGGCTCTGATTCAGCAAAGCACACACTTAATTTAAAGTACATGTTAAGTCTCACTGAAATCAGTTAAACACATGCTTTAGTGCTTTGCTGAGTCCGGGCTCTAAAGATGCCAGAGCAAGTAGCAGGAAAAGCTAATTTTCAGGGAACTCCTGGATTCAGAATTTTTAGCTAAACTGAAACGATCCTTTTACCAGTATAGTTAGCGCTGGACTCTTCCAAAGCACTCAGTGTTATCCTAACATTGCTCCCGTTGAAGGCAATGGGAGTTTTACTACCGACTTCCGTGGGAGCAGAGTTAGTTTTGTGCTGAGTGCTTTGGCAGATTCTGTGTACATGACATGGGCCGCTCACTCCCTTGGAGTAAATCTGGACTAATTCCATTGTCCTTATTGGAATTGCTCTTTATTTGCACTGATGTTATTGAGAATGAAGTCTAACCCTTAGTGCACGTGGTTCTAATCCCCCACTCATATCTATGGAGGCAGACCTTTGCCCCTGCTTATATCCAGAATCCTGCTGAAGTCAAAGATGTTGCACACGGGCACAGGTGTGTATCCGATTGCAGAACTGGGGCCTTTATTGGCCAGAGTTGGCAAATCCTTTAAACAGTTTTCCTCAAATATTGGTTCACATTTTTAACAAACTAGCCTGGTTGGCTGCATTCACTTCTCTTTTGCATTCACTTTCTACAAAACACTGCAAGGAGTTTGCTTGCAGGAACATTTGTCAAAGCAGCACATTGAAAATTATACATTGCAGAATATTCACACAAGGTGACATTTTAATTCTTACACTGGAGACCTGATCCAAAGAGTTGCGCTCATCCAGTAAAGGCACAGAAACAGCTTCTGGGACCTAATCCAATCAAAACAGTTTGTCTTTTGGATATCCATTACCTGCAGGGAATTAATCCAAAGCAATCCAGGGGCCAAGGATTAGTCACTGACATTTTTCAAGAAATGATTTTGAATAATGAAGAAATTTGAGAAACTCGGGGCCTCTTCATGGACAGTTTGGAAAAAGGGGAAAAGAAGCAAAATTCACCAAATAAACCATATGCTAAGAATTACCCTCCCTGCTGTAGTTACGGTCCAGGAGTTCACAGGCCTTTGGGCACCTCTGACAACTAGGATTCAAATCCTGCTTCAAGGTCAGAAATGAAATGAGTTTGATGTTCTTGATCTTGTGTCTAAGGGTGCATTGTCCCTATAACAAATATGCCATACAGCACTATTCAGCCGAACTGGGACCCTGTGCTCAGGGGAGCACCAGCACTGGAATATCTTTGTGTATGTCATGGCAAGATTGAATGTACTGGCCGAGCTGAAGGAAGGAAGCTTGCTTGCCCCTATCGTACCTGGCTCTGGATGATACTATTACACCATCACTTTTATGAGTATGTCATTTTTTATACAGGAAAAGAACTTGGATTCGATCCTGCAAGATGCTAAGTGCCCTGTGGGAGGCACTTAGCAGCTTTTACAGCCTTCCACCATTAGCGTACAAGAAAGTGACAGTGGATTGACAATCAGTCAGCCACCCCTGTAAATACTTGTTCTTTATGTTAAACAAGTACGAAATCAAACCTTACTCTTCTGCTGTGCATACTAAACAGAAATGCTTGACAAAATTGTTCATCGCTCCATGAAAAATCTATATGTCACTCCTAAAAGTGATTTATTACTAATTTCCCAATGGCATATCAAGAGCGCTGACAAAGAATAAAGTGCCTGATGTTTAATAATTTGGACCAGATTCTGTTCTGTTACCTCAGTGCAAGTTTGGAGTGATTCCACGTACATCATTGGTTTTACACTGATGTAACAGGTCAGCAGCTGGAACAAAATGTCTAACGACAAAATTACTTCATTCATAAATTAATGGTGGTTGATTTTTCTCTTTATGTTTCTTGCAATTGTTTTTTATTGGTTACACTGCCAAGTCTTAGTATAATTTTCTGTTGAAAGGGAATTGCAAGATCAGAAGCCTGCTTTTAAACTGGCCAATACTTTATTCAGAATGAAAAATTGCTAATGAAGTTGCATTTAAAGGGAAGCCAAGCCAGCAGCAGGACATCACTGAGATGTCTCTGTGTCCTGTTTGCATCTTTAAACAGTTGTTCCAACCATTGAATCCTGAAGTGAGAGGTTGTAGGTTAACTTGGTGGAAGTAACTGACTCCTATCATTGGAAGTCACAATGGGCCCAAGTTGCCCAGTTTGCACCTTGATTTGGATCTGGATCCTAAATTCAGATATATCCAAACCCTGGAGATTTTGTTTTGGGCCCATATCTCCACAGGATCATCACATTCTGCTAGCGATTCACAAAGGGATGGGACATTTTTGTGGATATCAAGAATACCCAGAGTTATAATTAATGACAATAAATTTTTGGATGGGATATTAAACCTCATATTTCAGGGATTATTTGCAATGAGGATGAGACCTAATGTGAGGGGCAGATTATCCCACATCTGTTTTACACCTTCCTCTGATATGTCTGGTGCTGGCCGCTGGATTAGGTGGGCCTCAAATCTGATCCAGTCTGGCGGGCTCCTATGCTCCTGGAAGGATTCTCCTTTGGTTTGGCTGCAGCTGTAACTGCAGTGGGAACTGGAGCGGACGTTCTATCCTTTCCAGGAGGGAAGGAGAGTGCTTACTACAAACATAGAGTTCAGTGCGCTTGAAGGCAGGGACTCTCCTCCTTAAAAGTCGAGGGCCTTGCTCTGCCCTGGCATTCTGAGCCAGCTGGTGTCTCCTTCGTACATTAGCCATGGTCCTTGCGGGGCTTGCTGGATATTGTTTTGGGGGCTGTGCATAATGGGCAAAGTATCGGACACTATCTGGTTGAATCCTGTCTAAACACAAAGGATTGGGCATGACTTAGTGGGGAGGGACAGGCTGACTGGCATGTGACCCTTCAGGGGTTGCAGTAGTGGCCCTGCCAGCTGGGTTAGGCCCTTGAGTTGTGAGTTTCATTACAAACTCAGGGAGACGATTCACGCCCGGAGCCAGTAAGGGGTGAGTGAAGGGGTATGGGGTTTGGAGGGTAAAGGCAGCCTTGCAGGGGTCATGACGAGTTCTGAGGAGTGGATGGGGAAGAAGGGAGTCCTTCTCGGGGACCTGCACCTCAGTTCCAGCCCCTGCTGCTGCTCTTCCTCCCAGCGCTGGAGGGAGATGTACAGCTTTTGCAGAGGTAGAGTCCCCTTGCTCTGACCAGCAGGGGGTGCTAGTTCAGATCCCCCCCCCCTCCCGCCCCCCTCCAGGATTTTTGCAGAAACCATTCATTGTAATATTGAATCATTGTAATGATATAATAAAGAAATTCGGCTGGAGCCCGGTGTGGGTTCCTGATGGGGTGTGGCGCGCTACAGAACAGGTGTAACACACCAGTGTTTGCTCTGCCCCACGCTGGTGGGGGCAGCATCCCTTTGGAGACCTTTCTTCCCAGCCATGGGGGTTGCCCCTTGGCATTTTCTCAGCTGCCACCTCCACAGAAGTCGGGGGCAGGGTGCAAAAAGGCTCTACCATGGAGGTGCTGTGTGTCCTCGGTCAAGTCACTTCATCTCTTTGTGCCTCAGTTTCTGTGATGTGTTTGCCCACCCTGGGATATTTAGCAGCCCAAGGAGGGATGGGGTGTTGTGAGGGTTCATTAGAGGTGGGGCGGCCCCTGGCAGATGTGAAGCACAATATAAACTAACAGTCCAGGGAGCTGGGCAAGCGAACCCACCACAGGCAGTGATGGGTCAGCACATGCCAGTGACTCCTGCAGGGTGGTGGGAAAGCGCTCAGGAGGGCACAGCCAGGGCAGCTACGGATACAAGCAGAGCACTGTCATTATCGGCTTCTGACTCCGCACGCCCCGCTGTAAAGCGCTCGCTGTGGCTGCTCCTTGCCGGCCGTTCACCACACGGCCTGCGGGCCCCACTCATGGGGCTCGGGCCAGAAGGAGACGCAGTGGGGAAGGCTGGAGCATCCCGCGAACACCCGGGGAGACGGGCGTCCTGCGACGCCACGAGCAGGCTTTGCCCGCGTATTAAAACAACCTCGGTTTGTCTTCTGTTGGCCCCGCAGGTCTGAGTAGTGACAGCGGGCTGGGCGGCAGCACAGATGGAAGCACCGATGTCCTGGTGTTTGGCTCGGTAGTGGACAGCGTCACGGAGGAAGGTGAGTGCGACGGGCCTCGGCGTCGCCTCGTTGGCACATGCCGCACTGCATCGTGCTAAGGGACGCCTGACCAAAACCTTGGGATGGGGGCATGGGTTCGCCAAGCAGCGCACCTCCATAACCATCCCTGAGGGGCTGTTGGCTCTCCGGGGGGTGGTAATCTCCCCACAGCGTTGCCAAGGGACCCCTGTGTGTCGTGCCCTGAATCCCAGAGCAAGGAGCAGTTCCCATCCTTTATGCCCGGGCTCTCTAGAGAGGGAAGATGTCACCCCCTAGCCCTCCCTGAGGTTCTCCAAAGAGTTGCCCATGCCTTGCCCAGGTTCTTCCCTGGTGGGGACAGTTGCTCCATTCCTTCCTGGGGTCCCCAGAAGGGGAAGAGATCACCCCTTCACCCTGTGCACTTGGGGCATGAGCCCCCATCAGTAAACATGGCCCCAAGGCCAGGAGGGGGCAGAAGGAATGGAAAGTGGGGAGCCCCTTGGCAAAGCTCGACGTGGTGTCTGCCGTTGGCTCATCCCTCCTCTCTCTGCCTCCCACCAGAGTGCGAAGTGTCGGAGGAGTCCAGCGGCGAGGCGGAGATAGAGCAGGAGGCCTTGGACCTGGAGGACCTGCGGGAGCTGCACCCTGGCCTCCTGATTTACAAGGCAGCACAGGCCAGGAACTTGCCTGTCATGGCAGAGGCTCTGGCACATGGTGCCGAGGTCAACTGGGTGAATGACGAAGATGAAAACAAAACTCCTCTGATTCAAGCTGTGATGGGGGTAGGTAGGACTACGCAGACCCTGGGGGAGGCTGGGGGGCTGGTTCAGCAGAGCTGATAATGCAGCTGGTTAATGCCCTAGAGTCCTGTGTTTAAATTGGTCTCAGATGCCAAGCGTGCCTAGTTTCGTGGCATTAGAGGCTGTTTGTTCACACTGCAAAGTGGCTAGTGCTAGGACTGGAATCAAAGCGGGCACTGCAGGCCAGGACTGAGGTGGCAGGTGGGGGCCAGCACTGGGATAGCAGGGGGTGCAGAGGTCTAGGTCCAGGTGCATTGGCAGAGGGAGGCCTGCTCATCACCCGTGTGCATGTCACCAGGTACCATCCACAGTGCTGGCTGTTTCTAATTAGAAACTCCCCCTCTAAAATGAAGCCTTCCCTTCTTGGGGAAGGGATTGGATGAGGATTCAGAGAGTTTAGCCTGATAAGACAAGGAGGGAGACCCTTCTGGAGCTGCTTTGGAGATATTTATTCTTGCATGTCTATCTCTCCAATTGTAATGGATTATTTTGGGGTTTTCCGTTTCTTGATATGCCTGACATTGCTGGGGCAGCCCTGGGATGGGATTCCCATTGTGAATGCTGTGTGATCTGCTTGACTCTTCCCCCGGGCAGCCTTGGTTTTTATCAGCAATCCAGCAGTGCAACAGGACTCAACAAAACTTCTCTCCCTCTTCTAAACAGGGCTCCTTGATAGCCTGTGAATTCTTACTCCAGAACGGAGCAGACGTTAACCAAAGAGATATCCGGGGCCGGGCTCCTCTGCACCATGCCACGTACCTGGGGCACACTGGGTAAGTCCCTCACTCACTCCCGAGCCCACGGGTTGGGTTGTACCGAAGAGCCCTGGTGGGCTGGTGGGGCTGGGTTTTGGTAAATCAGTTATTAGAAAATCACACATTTTTCTAGCTACTGGACAACAACCTGCTTGGTGTGTCAGGGATAGAAGAGCCCAATTCCCCCGTGGCTGGCATAAATGGAACCCTATGTGCTGTAGGTCTGACTCTGATCTGTCTCTCTCCATTGACTTCAGTGGAGTTACTTCTGGTTTACACCAGTATAAATGAAAGGAGAGCAGCATAGATTTATTTTTATTAGACTGTTTCTTTCTCCTCTTTCTGCTCTGATTCATAGCTGCTCGCTGCATTTATTATGATTATTGTTCGTGTAGGAGCCCTAGTCATGGACCCCAGTTGTGCAAGGTGCTGTACAAACACAGAGACAGTCCCTGCCCCAAATTCTCTCCAGTCGTGGCTCTGTTTTTCACCCTGTAGATTTATTTGTCCCCTTACCCCTTCTCTGCTCCCATTTCCCAGCTCCTCCGAGTGTACTATGAGCTTGTCCTGAACAAATCCTCTAATGTTAGAGTTCAAGCTGAATGTTCAGTTCGGTCATGCAGTGATTGGGTGGGTTTGAAGTTAGGCAAAAAGTGTGATCACCCCTGCTTCTGAGAACATGTAAGCCTTTGGGGTGAAATTCACCCCTGTGCCGAGGGCCAGCACGGGGCATAGCGGCATATGATCTGGTGTCACTAGCCACTAGCTCCATCTGATTGGGGCAGTGGGGTTTGAGTCCCCCATTCACTCACTGTCACTCATGTAGAGACCCACATGGGCCTCCACTCTGACACCCTTTGCTCCTGTGCAATCACCTGAGCGGGAGCTCGTCCCCTGTCAGGAGAGCAGGCTAGCCATGAGAAGCACAGTGCCGCTGTTGTGGTTCAGCCGGGGAACCTGTATTTCTGCTCTGAAGTCTTTCATTTCCCGTTTTCAGCCAGGTCTGCTTGTTCCTAAAGCGAGGCGCCAACCAGCATGCAGTGGACGAGGATGGCCAAGACCCCCTCAGCATT
Source organism: Dermochelys coriacea (assembly GCF_009764565.3). Lineage (NCBI taxonomy): Eukaryota > Metazoa > Chordata > Testudines > Dermochelyidae > Dermochelys > Dermochelys coriacea. Next base: position 15,723,459 of record NC_050085.1, on the reverse strand, counting down.
GCAGTCCAGGCAGCCAATGCAGATATAGTCACCTTGTAAGTGTTGTCTACCTTTGGGGATATTGTGGCTGGAGCTAGGCCCCAGCTTTGCGAGCAATCTCCAGGCTAGTCAGGAAAAGATAATAAAACCTCTTCTCTCTTTTTCCCTCTAGGCTGCGTCTGGCTCGAATGAACGAGGAGATGCGAGAAGCCGAGGGCCCCTTCGGACAACCAGGTCAATATCCCAGCAACAGCCCCACTGAGCTCCAGTACAGGAAGTGTATACAGGAGTTCATCAGCCTTAATATAGATGAGTGTTAGTGACAACTCCCCACCTGCCTCTCCTTTGCTGTCTTGAGTGGGCTGAATTCAAGAATGCTGCCTGAGCCCCACCTTTGGTGTATATTGGTGTTTCTTGCAGATTGGCCTGATTCTGATGCCTACGGCAGAGAGGCCAAGAGCCACAGAGGAAGGAGAGGGAACTTTTGTGTTAGTGTGTAATTCTCATGCTTGACTAGAGACGGTCAATTTCACACAGGAGGAGATTCAGGGCACACCACAGACCATGGCTCATGGATTTGAGTGTGCAGGGAGCACACGAGTTTAGTGTAAAAAAAGAAAAGAAAACCCTTTATTGGCAGAAGAAAATCACCAACGATACAGCTGGATGATATGTTTGGAACCCGCTGTGTATTTGTAGCGCTATAGATCGGCCCTACACCGAATTATCATATGAACAAAGTTTGTTTGGACAGTGTGCCATTGCTGGAGCCCTCTCTTATCAACGGTGCTCAGCAACTTGAAGTACTCGTTAGCAAATGGGGTGACTGCAAGGTTTGGAAGTTGTCAGATCCGGTTTAAAATGCTAATGCGGGGGCCTCTTAAGTCTGGAGGAGGCAAGTTGCAGGTAGAGATCCTCTGCTGCAAAAGGCACACGGGATGGGGTAGGAAGGGGAGACATGGCCACCCACCTTACATGCTCTCAGGTTTAAACCAGCAAAGCTTCCCTTTTTTAAGCCAACAGTAGCTAGCTGGTCAAAGCCATAGCTCAGCTGCTTCCTGGACTAGGGTGCGATGTGGTTAGTGTTACTGAAGCAGTGAGGCTAATTTTTTGTGGCCAGGAGAGGCTCATCGCCGGCGATGGGCTGTGTGCCAGGGAAGAAAACTAAAATCAGACACCCACAGCCTGAGTGGCTAACTCAAGCAGCAGGGTTTTTTCCCCTGGTCAGATTTCCTACTTAGCCCCTTTCTGAGAAGGGGATTTCTATTTGTATGCGTGTCCCTAAATGCTGTTGCATGCGAGCAGGGCATTTCTGCAGCAGGTCCAGGGAATCCGGATTGCTCCATTTCCTTTTACTGGAAGGACTATTTTGTTTTTTCTTTTTTTGCTGGAGTGGGGGGGCAACCTGTTTTTACTCCAAGCCACTTTGGATTTTATGATCTGTATTTTTGATGAGCTCACGGTGTCTCAGCAGAGATACTGTCACCACGCTGTCATTTCTTCAGAGGGCTTGGAGATCATGTATAAAATTGGAAACCCAACCTGTGACTGTGTATTACCATGGAAAGCCTCACTGTGCTCCTTTATGAGTCCAGTCCCACTGAGCGCTGAGCGCCCCAAATGCCATTCAAGTCAATGGAATCTGGGGGCTCTTGGTGGCTAACAGGAGAAGCTCAGGATCTTGAAAGCTGAAATTCTTAATCAGGAACACAAGAGGCCAGGAAGACTTCCTATCCCCTCAGTTAAGCTAGCAGTGACACACCGTAATATTTCTTTCCATCAAATACTTGTCCAATTCCTTTAATAAAAGCCCTGCTCCGCATACCAGCTGCTGCCATTGATATGTTATACATCGGCTGGTTGCTCTCTGTGGGCATATTTCTGTCCTCAGGTGCAGCATGAGTAAGCAGGTTCCACTCAAATCTATGCCACACATCCAGGGCTAGAACAGTAAAGAAACACCACCCAGTTCCTTTAGGTCCTTTCTCAGCTAAAGGGCTGGATCCTGCTCCTTTGGAAGTCAAGGGAAGCGTTGTCACTGACTTCAGTGGGGTAGGGTACGTCCTGAAGGTGTGCCACCCACTTCCTATCTTCCCTTGTGGCTTCTTTCCTGTCTGCTCCCTTCGAAACTGTGGGATGGCCACTCCCTGAATGCCAAGATCTCATCTCAGTTACACCCATATGCTGTAAATCTGGAATAATCCTATTGAGTTTGCTGGAGTTGCTCCAGATTACCACTAGAGCAGGCTCTTGATGGCTTCCCTCCTCCACCCCTCAGTATAAAATCCCATTCTCTCCAGCCCTTCACTGTTCCTTCTCCATCTACACGCCCTCCTGTCAAGCACAGAGATCACGCCCGTGCTCTTTACATAACATGCCATTACCAAGGCTGGATTATGTAAATCTTCAGCATTTACATAGCGCTGCTGTCTTCCTGCCCTGTAAACTTGGTGGGACCCACAGTAAACCTCGGGCCACCTGCACTATCCCTTTCAATCACACAGCGCCTGGTTCTGACAACGTTATGCAATCCATACTTAGGCAGTCCTTCCTCCGAACCCTTCTCTGAGTGCATGCTGAGTAAAGGCTTTAGGATGCCTATCGTGGTACTTACTAGAGGCTAAATGCTGCAGTCTTTGCTCATGCCATACTCAGGCAAAAAGCCCACAGACTTCATGAGTAAAGCCTACAGGGTTGGGCCTTTTGTCGTGAAATGGTCACTTGTTACCTTTTAAGTACAGAGAATGGACATTGATATTTTAGTCCCTGTAATTCAGGGGGCAACTTCCTGGTGTCTAGATTCTGATTTTGGTGTAAATCTGGAGTCACTTCCTTTGAAGTCAGTGGAGTGACTCCAGATTTACACCAGTATCTATCATGTCTAACGTAGCTAGAAGTGCACACAGTATTGTAGAGGTGGCCTCCTCTGGGGTTGGAATGTTTCCCTTTGATTAGCACTTACAATGCCCTCTGTTAAGGTTCTTGTTTTCTGTTAAGCGGGGTGCTGAAGGCGATTGGGTTTGACCCAGCACTTCCCTCATCCACTTCAGCTTTGGAGTTTTCAGCATAGAATCACTAAGGGTATAAACCATCTGTTCTCGTGGTGCCTGACCTCATAACCTTTCATTTCTCTGCACTCCACACCGTTGCCTTCTCACCTGTCCAAATCATGCTAGGTGTAAACAGCTTCCTCCAGAAAACTGACTGACCTCTTCTATTGCATCACCTTTTCCTCTGACACCTCCGATTGAGTTACAGCCTGAGCATGCTCCCATTGAGGTCAAAGGGAAGTTTGCGGTTGAGTTCAGTGTGAATAAGATCAGAAACCTGTCGAGCAAAACCCTGGACTCACAACTCCTTGGTGTGAAATTTTCTGCTTGATGGTATCGCCATCTGTGCGGATCTGTGATGGTTTAAGAAGCTGCCCAACAGTGATACTCCCTTGCCCTCCTCAAATTACCATGAAACTATTATATATATATAGTGCCGAGCTCTCTGCCCTCAGTCCAGCGACACAATTGACTACATGCTTAACTCCGACAGGAATACTCACGTGCTTAAACTTCAGCCTGTATTTCTGTGCTTTGCTAGATTGGGCTCAGAGGGCTCAGGACTACGCAGGAACCAACCAATGTGCAGCTGAATATCTGCTGCTTTTTTGGCTTAGGAACGAGGCGGCTTCTTTGTAATTAAGACTTGTTAATTATCCCATCCCGTCTCATTTTATATAGAAAGGCTAATCTGCACAAAACATTTGGTTCCCTTCAAGCCATGTCCTCCTCTAGAAAAAGGCAATATTGAATTAAAACTAGAAAATTTCAGGACACTCCAAAGAAAAAAAGCAACATGTTGATCATTAAACATCCTGCTCTTACCCTGCATTAACAAAACCCGGCCTGGTGGTTGCTGGAAACGTTTTCCCTCATGCGTTGCCTGTTAATTGGCTCCAATCAGTTTCCTGACTCTGAAGAGGAGTTAGAAATTTGGCTGATCCTTTCTATAAACCAGTGAGATCTGAAGGCGTGGCTTGTTCACTCCAGGCCATTTTATTTTACAGTCAACATTAGTGACTCATGAGAACAATAGTGTATGGTTTGGAACATACAAACTTGGAATCACTCACTGCCCCAGTAAACGTGGTTAAAGAATATGTAAATACTGACACAAAAAGCAGTATGTCTGGCAAGACAATTTATCTATTTAAAATGTATTGGTACTTTATTTAGAGTCAATGTATAAAGCAACTTTGTGCACTTTTCCTACTTACACTATTGGGTTTTTTATGTTCTTTTGTTATGGATTTTGTGCTGTCTTTTTTAATCGGTAAAATTGTTAAGTATTTAATTTATTATTGAGATGCCCAGAGGACTAGTGCAATTTTCATTCAATACAGTTTGGCTGTATTTAATGTCAGGATTTTTTTGTAACATTACTAGGGCCTATATTTTTAAACTTGACTTTTTTTCCCCTCTCCCCACTTCCCTTTCTTTTTTTCTTTTCCTTTTTTTTGTTTTTCTTTTTGTTTTTTTTTTCCTTGTAAAGAGAATGCAAGGCATCCGATGCCTCACAGCTTGAGATAGGGTAGGACACTTAACGAATCTGGCAGTTTCTAAAACAAAATGTTTTTCTCTGGGGAAAAAACTAAGAGAATGTCTAAGAGGCATTTTTCAATGTTTTCTATGTTTATTTTATTTTTTTTTTTTTTTTGAATGAGAAATGTGTGCGCGCGTGTGTTTTGGGGCTTGGGAGGGAGGGAGTGTTGGGGAAATTGTACATAAAGTTTGTTTTCAGCAAAGCAAAGAGCCAGGAAGGCTACAGGGGAGTCTAGACATAAAGTCACTGGGTTATTTTTTTTCTCTTTAAATATGGATACATTTCTCTGAGTGTTGTACAATCTTATTTGAAATTTCTAACGCCAAAATTTCTGTCATTCTTCCTTTATAGCTCTTCTTTTCAAAGAGTTTGTACATTACATACATGACAGTAACTTGGTTGCAACTGTGATTAACATGAACAGATTTGCCTTTGTCGAGAAAGCGACACCCAGGGTATTACCTCAACATAGATGGGCCCAAAAGATGATCTCCAAACTGAAGATTCTTATGCTTTTGGGGTATTTGAGATCTGGGCCAAGCTTTGAATATTTGTTTCAACTATATTATGGCCAACCCAACATCCTGGATCCAAATACTTGAATTGGAGGGTCTGAATTTTGCATTTTAAGCACATCTTCAATTCTAGATTGGATGGGTGCAAAAGACTTGCAGATTGAGATTATACTCTCTGTTCAACATATGTACAAACTGGCAAATTGCCATCTAAACCAGAGAAACTACCCCCCCACACACATTATTTTAATATTATTAATCATGATAATCTGAGTCTGTGTGCCTTGCCATTCCTTCCAACAATTCTGTCAAGGGGAGAAATATTGATGCTTGTAAAGCATGCGATTTGGCAAACTGAGACTGAGATGAGCATGAATTTCTCTAAAAAGAAAAGGAGGACTTGTGGCACCTTAGAGACTAACAAATTTATTTGAGCATAAGCTTTCATGAGCTACAGCTCACTTCATCGGATGAATTTCTCTGACATTTGCAACATCTCAGACTGGCAAATTTGAGTGTTATTTCCACACGATGAAAAATGGATACTTCTAAAGAAATGCATTGAGAGGCCTCCAGTAGCCTCAGATTAATGGACACAGCTGTTGCTGTCTTCTTCCATACAGCCAGGAATGCTGTGTTGTGCCATTCTGCTGCAGTCCTGTCTGTTAAAACCCAGGGCATCTGTGCTTTCATCCAAAGGCAAAAAAGCATGAACAGACTAAATGTTATATTAAACAACTGATCAGCTGATGACAAACTTGTGCGTGTGTGTGTGTGTGTGCGCGCAGAGAGATGTGATGATGAAAGGGCGGGAGAGGAAGGGCACTGGGTGGGGAGGGAGAAGGGGAATGGGAGTTTGAAAGGACACAAGAAAAAAATAAATAAAGATACCAAAATACTGAGTGCTGTTTCCATAGGAATGTGATGTGTAACAGTCCAAGCCCTGAAATCTGCAGTCGCTGCATCACCAGAGTGTGGGAATAAGGCTCTTAAACTGAAAGACAAGGAGTCAGTGGGAAGATGGGGCTGTCAGATGGCCAGATATGAAAGGGTGGGGGGCCGTAACATGGTTCCTGAACATAGCAGAGTCATGAATGTCAGTTTGCAGGGCACTAACAGAACCCATCGGTTTCTAGTGCAGGAGTAAGATGGTAGAGAAGGGTCAGCCAGGCAAGGAGCCCGGGACTCCCTAGATGAGTCTCAGTTCTTAGCATCTCCCCAATAGCTAGGGAATTGTTTAGTTTGTACATCCATGTGCTCCATTAAGGTGCATTTTCGGAAGAACCAGGCTGCTGCCTTCTGCTGCACCGACCCCCGTTTGTATAAAACCATCTCAGCTCAGCTTCCATCCGTCACATCCATCAAACAGCACATGTGACCCCTCTGGATCAGACCCACAGCCGGAGCCGAGGAAGGATAAATCCCAGGGGAATAAGCTTTGATCAGTGCAAGGTTATGTTAACTGGCAGCCCTGAATGAGGGCCTTCGAGCCATTGGGGAGCAAAACCCAACCGACTTCTTGTCTGGCCTGAGACTCCATCACTTCCTACCTAAACAGCATGGAAAGAAAGAGGATCTTTCAGCCAAGTCGAAGCTGCTAGGTGTGGTTTGTTTAATAGGCTCTGGATGCACTAACAGCTGGAGCTGCTGTACACGGGACTTACCCTTGCTGTAAATACGCTATCGCATATTAACCTCCTTCACTTGCTTGCTTTCCATAAAACTTGGTGACCCTTTTTTTTTTATTTCCCCTTTGCCTCTACAATCTGTACTGAGTATAACTATGGAACTGACTATTCTATATGTTATTATCTTTGTACAATTTTAAAACAGTTGCCATGGTGTCAGCTTTTTCCTCCCTCCTTCCACCCTCTATTGTCTCTTGAAACACTCTTAATAAAAATCTAGATAAACTCCTTACCTCCTTCTGCTTTGGCTCATTTTATTTACTGAGGGTCTCTTCCCTGTATTAACTCTAGCTACGATATTATCCCCTTTTGACCTGTTATTCTTCCACTGCAAGCCACGGGCTGAACTGCATCAGCAAACAGAGTGGAATGGCACATAAATATTCTGCATTTTTGAGTGGCTGGTTAAGCGTCCCTAGCACTATCCTGTGATAACATCGTGATTTCAAACAGCTTGAAAGGGACACTGGGTCAAAGGTGGCAGATTCAAAATATCCCCTACTGTGTCTTTTTTAAGTACTTATTTAACTTATCCAGCATACAATCAGTCCTGGAAAAGAAGGCCTTGCAACACAGCTAAAATCCTACATTCCCACCCTCAGGCTGAGCACTTTAAAGCCACTTCAGTCGCAAGGTAGTTGTCCTTTGCTTACCATCAGATAATCTAATCGCAGGTGCCTTTTGTAAGATGTCACCTACCTCAAGGTTTCCATCACTCTCAGAGCAGCAGAGAAACGCAGACACTAAGTTGAATTATTAGCTCCACTTTTTCTGGTGGGACAAACAAATCTATTTTTTAAATCAGGTTGGGTTTGTGGATTTATGAGGGCAGTCAGAACAGTTTAATATGGGAAAGGTCATTACAGTTATCTCACCTGTCCTCATCCCTGGTTATGTCTCCCCTTCCCCCAAAATAGCAAGGCCATTGCATATAGAAAGGAAGGATTAGGGGCTCTAGCCTAGACTTTGGAGACCTGCGGTCAAATCCTTGCTCTGCCACAGATTTCTTTTGTGACCTTGGGCAAATCATGTGATCTCTCTGGGCCTCAGTTCCCCATCTGTGCCATGGGGATAACAGTAGAACCCTGCCCTCAAAAGGGTATGGTGAGGATAAATACATTAAAGATTGTGAGATACTCAGGTAATGACTAAGACATTTCTACAATAATGGGGGCCAGATAGGTAGCTCAGATAAAATTAATCTATTGAACTGGATACCTCAGGATATTACTGAAAAAGATAACTGAGCAATTTTCAAAAGTATTAGCTATCTATCTGAATAAGACTACATCAGTGCTTGTGGACATGATCCAGCTACTACTGGAGTCAATAGGAGTGTTTCTAGTGACTTCACTGGGAGTTTAATGGGGCTTTATGTGAACAATAACAAAACTTATGAGTTTTCAAGCTTCCTGTTTGACTATATGAATTAATCACCAATTGAGTGCAATTTCCTACCATGGTATATCAAGCTGCATTATGGCAGCTTCACGCCTTCTTCTGATCATTTCATTATTAGCTGTTGGAGACAGGATACTGGAATAGATGGACCACTGCAGGGGGCGGGGGTCTTTTCCAATGTGGCAGCCCCTTTGAGCTTAGTGAGAGGATGCCTTGACATATACCTAAATGTGCTGGAAATCACCACTGTGTGATTCACTTGCAGGGATCTAGAAGAAATGTGCTCTGATGATGTAAAAACCTGCAAACTCAAGTGCATTATGGCAGCTCCATGCCTCCTGCAGACGAATCCAGCTTGGGCTACTGTCAGAGACAGGATCCCAGCCCCTCCAGTAACCCCTATGTTAGAAATGACAGCACTTTCTCTTTATAAGATATATACCAGAGGGTGCTCTGATGTGAAGTCACCACTCCTTGGTTTACCCCAGGATTAGTAGGTGGAGACACTGTCTGTTTCAAGTGAGCAAACCAGGCCTGATTCCCTCCTTGCAGCTTGTGTTGCCATTTACATATGTACAAAATGGGTTTGAAAAGGTACCCATTGTGTTTTTACATGCACTTTGCACAAGTGTAATGGTACACCACAAAGGTGCATCGCAGAAGAAAATCTGGCCCAACACCGCACTTGTGAGTGCTAGTGAAACTCACCCTACGTGAGTTAGGGAGACCGGTCGCTCCTCCGCCAGCTCAGGATCTGCGAATGAACTGTTGCTTTGGAGGGATTTCAGTCTGATTATTTTGGGATCCAAGTGGGTTGGGGGATTACTGGCCCATATTCGCAGTTACCCCTGGACGTTGCAAAGAAGGGGGCCTTTCAGTGAGATAATTATGATTCCCAGGGAGGGCCTGCACTGTTCTGAGCAATGGCAGAGGTAAGAACAGCCTGGGAGCTGTTCTAACTTACACCAGCTGGCTATGGTCTTCTCATAGCCTGAGAAGTGTGTACTCCAGCCATATCTTCTCCCCATGCCAGTGCAGAGTGGGACTTGGCGAGGTGGTGAAGGAGCTGATGACAATGGCTCTGTGTCAGCTGAGAACTCCCCACTCCGGGGGACTTCCCAGCATGTGAAATCTGGATGCTCGGGTATAGTGTTTGTTAGATCTAGTGCTGCTCAGGTGGTGCAAAGGAGCTGGAATGGACCTGGGAAACTGGCTCATTGCATCAGCTACTCACTTGTTTGAATATCTTGTGTTCAGTGTCTCTGTGCGTTTGCTGCAATGCTGCCCTTTTCTTAACCCAACAAATAAAGAATAAAAAATGTGAATGCTAGAAAGAGAGAGAGAAAGAAAGAGAGAGAGACAGAGAGGAGCCTGAATTAGATTTCGGTGCCTTTCTGGAATGAACTCTTCATACAGTCCTGCTCAAGGTGTGATACTCTGCAAACCATTCCATCCCTGGCAATACCCTGATCCTGAGGCATTACATCTGGCCAGATGTCTCTTGCCCCATATCTATCTATCTATCTATCTATCTATCTATCTATCGCAACCATCACCATAATATTGAAGCGCTGGGTCCTTCCGAGTAACTGATGAATATTCTGAATGCAAGTGGATTTGCCCATGAACATTATGATTCCCCTGAAGTTGCTTCTGTCCATTTTAGCTGCAAGGGCTCAATCAATTCAAAGTCTCCCCTGTTATTGTCACCTGTGCACTGTGCATTAGCACATCGGTTCTGAGAACTGGGACTCCAGCCTCTAAAGAGTTAATCTTCTCTTCGTAGGAAAACAGCTCACTCGTTTATATAGTCTATAAGAAAGGAGGGTGACATCTTTCATTCAGAGAGGGAGCAGGCAGGCACAAAAGTAAACTCTTCTACAGGGGTGGGATGTATGTAAAAGGCTTTCAGTTTGGGGGTCGCACTAGCCACAATTGGGTAGAACACCCAGCTGTTCAAGCCAGTGCAGGCAGTGGAGAATCTGCAGGGGTCTGGGGACAGTAGCCCTGGAGAGTTGAGGGTAAAAGAGAATGCAGCCCACTCAGTTACCTGGACAGCTAGGGCCGCACTGGACTGACTTCAAGGGGGTCTATGCCGAGTTACGCCAGCAATGGGTCTGGCCTCTAGATTGTTTTGAGATTTAGCATTTAGTGCAGCCCCTGTGGCTGGTTGGGAACCAGGCACAAGAATCCAGGCATTCTCACTCACCCCTGTAAATCAGTGAGAGTGCAAGCCCAGCGAAGGCTTGGCTGGAAACAAGCTCCTTATTATTATTATTATTTTATTTGATTGGCAGGAGCAGCAGGAGTCCATTGTTTCAGGGGAATGTACAGATGCATAACTTACCCCCTAGCCCAGAGAGCTTACACTCTGAGTCCATAACGTTAAAAGAAGAAACTCCATTTGTGGAGTAATGAGTGGGGACTTCATGTTCACATAAGGATTCAGTTTACTCACTGCTGGCTTGTGGCATATGCTCATGCCCGTATCTCCAGCCATCTTCGGGAGAGCACAGCTACTCTGCAATTCAGATTACATTGAAAAAGGCCAGAAACCTTGCCACAGGGAGCAAAAATCCATGGGAGAAAGACCCGGCCCGGGACCAAGGCTGTCTGGAGCTATCAGATGGTGTCACTCCCGACGTACCAGCACTCAGTGGGAACAGTTCAGCAGACGGCTGCTCCTCGCACGGACTGGGAAGGGAACAGACCCGGGTCCTTGACACGTGAGGACTTCAGTAACATGCACCAGTTTTAAACCTAAATACAAGCCAAGAGACTGTTCCCCAAGAGCTGCGCATGTGCACAAGGGACCAGCCTGGAGGCAAGACACCGCCTCCCTCCAGGTACCCCCTGGACAATGGCTGGGCCCAATCACAGTCTGTGTGCTCTCCCAAGTGCTCGTGCAGGCAGTGGTGCGTGCGTGTGCCCCTCAGGGGTCCGAGAGCAGCTGACGACCCACCCACTGGCCAGTGGAGCTGGCCTGGTGAGGAGCGGAGGGCAGCGTGGCACCGCTACCCAATGCAGCCTAGTGGCTGGAAGCCACAAGTGAGCCGGGCATTAAATCAATACAACTAAACTCACCTTGCAGGGAGAACGTCGCTCGTGACAAACCAGACCGAGTGCACACAGCTCCATGGTGTGGCGACCATTACTGGTGATCCCGCCGGGGGCCGGGAGAAAGGCTCAGACTCTGTGTTATTTCACTCCGGGGAGGGAGCACTGTCATGCACCCTGTAGCCTCTTCCTCAGCCATGGTCTGTCTCTGCAGCGGGGAGGAGGCAATGAAGATGCACTGGATGCTTCTATCTAGCTGCCTTGGTGAGAGTAGGCTTCCTGTCAGGCAGTTCACCCCAAGCCCTCTTTACCCTGCCTCTGGCATCAACACCCCAGGAAGGAGACGATGAGGTGGGGCCCCCTGCCCTTGTGTGTTTCCCTCTGGATTCGCAAGCTGATGTGGTCACAAGAGGAAGTTAGCTTAGCGGGCTCGTCCTAAATTGAAATAGTCCCAGCCCCTGCAGGGACAGCTAGGCCAGCACTGGGATTATGAACGGGCTGCAGGTGTCTAGTGATCTCGGCAGGGCTTTGCTGTAGCATCTGCACTGAAGCCTTGCACATGCCAGGGGAGCCGGGATGGCTCTGGGCCATGGTGCTGGGACACCGAGCCCTTCGAGCCTCGGTCAGACATTTCAATCCCGCCCCGGCGTGGCAGCAGCAGAAAGTTGTCTCCATTTGATGGCTGTTCTGTGGTCTATGTGCAATGAGTTGTTGGTTGTTGTTTCCCTCCAGCATGGGTGGACAGGTGTCCCCCTCCTGACCCTCCGTCACTACCCAGCATCCTGTCTGGGGGCCAGCCGAGAGGTCAGGGACTACAAGCCAACTACTATCTTATCCGTGATCCTTGCAGGTCACAGGAAGGTGCAATGGCAGGGCCCATTGGGGGAAGCGTTCATGGCTGGCTGTGCTGTGCTGGGGAGAAGTATAGGGATACAGGGCTGCCAGGTTGGCTCCTTAACAAACCCAACCCTCTACTGGCTCATGTGCCTGGATACTTAATGAGAAAGCAATGGTCAGAGATGGATGTGGGGGGGGGAATGACCCCAAAGCGGGGTGAGAAGCAAGAGTCGTGATAAAGGGTAGGTCTATCAAAGTTTAGAAACAAACCAGTTCCTGTGTACAAGGAGTTCAAAGTCAGAAGGTGATCTTGTGGCTAAATAACAGTGCAGGGTTAGCTAGGAGCCAGGACTCCTGGGCTCTATTCATGTCTCTGTCAGGGACTTTCCTGGGTGACTTGGAGCCAAAACTTTCAAGTCCACTAATCCTGGGTGCCTTTTTGGGGAGGGGGCGCACAGGGCTGGGTTTTCAGAGATGCTGAGCACCTTTTCCAGGCACCGAAGAAGTGCAAAGGATAATGTTGGGATTAACTTGTCTTTCCCTGTGTTCCTGCAGGAGATGCGACATACCTCGACATCTTCCGGGAGTTCTCCCACATGGCATCGAACAACCCTGAAAAACTCAACCGGCGGAGCCTGCACTTCAGCCACTCCTGCAGATAGCCCCTCCCCTCCTCTTCTGAGACCTTCTGCTGGAGAGTCAGCTGTGAGCTACCAGAGCTCTGTGAGAGCAGAAAGGGGGAGCGGTTTACCAAGGCGGAATGGATCCGCTGGGCTCATCTACTGGAGGAAGACCCAGCCATCTGTTCCCTGTCCAAACACACACTTATGGAGCATGCAGTGTTTTTTCCAGTTCCTGCTTCTGTATCCACATCTCAGACCAATGACCCGTGGTGACATGACTAACCAGCCAGTGTTATCCAAACAGGGCTGAACCAACTATGCAAAGAAGTCCCTGCTTCTTTGCAGTTCACTCCCTCAGCCCCCGGGCCTCCCTCGGGCCAAACGCCTGCTCAAGTCAATAAGATTTGACTTTCAGTTTGTTAATTACTAAAAGGTAGGGCCACACATCCCATCACTAAAAATAAGGGGTAGCAAAGGGGGAACCAAGCACTGTTTCTGCAGAATATGTTAATCCCTGCAAAGCTGATTTTTCCGCACCACTGGGATATCAAAGCTGACACAGCAGGAGTATGGGACAGGAATGGAGAGATGTTTCCACACAGACACCAGCAAAATGGTTTGCCCAGGGCAGCAGTGGCATCTTTTATGTCAATCGGGGCAAATGCCGGAAGAAGAGAAGTGACTTTCTGCATTACAGAGGGACGCATTCCAGGGATGATATTCCTGTTGATCTGTGGTTAGTATTTGAATAGGTTCATTCTCAGATGTTATCCTTTTTGGTTTAGAAACCCAAAGGACGCAGAATAACCCATCAAGGAGAAAAATCTAAACATCCCAAAGTTGACACAGTCTGTCAACCACCTCGGAAACATGGACTATCGGCTGAGAGGCAGCAGCAGATCCCAGTCACAGAGAGTTTAAAGCCACGCTAAATGACTTTCTGTTGAGGTTGGGCCTGTTTTGGGGACCTAGAGTGTCTCACCTGTGTTGCTTGTGTATTTGGTTTCTGCACAGAGGGATTTTGGGGCTTACCCTTGGAGAATAGGGTGTGAAGATCCTCTGAGCTCCTTCCTGCCAGATGTAGGAGTGAATGTAGCTTCTGAGCCCTTCCCCCTTGGGAACAGTTCGTGTTAGACTCTATGAAAACCATAAGGGTTTGACTTAAATTGCTACCTTTGGTGTGAATGTTTCTGTCCAGCAGCCCAGTTATCAGAGAGGCGGTAACAAGTACAACCAGCAAAGAAGGTGTAGCCATGTGTGGCTAAGGGGTTCATTTGTCATGATACCAAACCCAAATGAGAAGATAAACATTTGTGAATGCCACAGGCAGTGTGTTGTTGGGGCATATTCCGCCTTCCGTTATAGAGGGGTAACCCAGGGCACAGGAGAAACCAAAGAGGGGTTTGTGATGGACTATTCAGCTGTGCATCTGGTTTCAAACACCTGAATATTCAGGGGTGTGTGCGGTGTTTGGATCCAGGTTGTCAATACTGGCCTGTCTGGAGTAAAAACTTCAGCATGCAGGGACCTCACTGGAAAAAACCACAACTTTTCCAACTGAGCTTGAACTTTCCTGGGCCAACACACTGCCAAAGACGCTGATGTCTTATGCTGCTGAACCAGATTTGCAAATGAAGTGAGTTTAGTCAGCTCCACTTGGCTAAGAATGGCACAGCACCAATGGCCTGTTGCACTACTTTGCATGGCTGGTTTTCCATTGCACCCACACACTATAATTCACTGTAGGCTGAATGCCACCCACATGCAGCTTCCCTTTCCTTTAGTGGCTATGTGGCTCAATGGCTAGAGACCCAGACTCGGATTTAACAGACCTGGATTCTGTTCCTGGCCTGCTGCGTGGCCTATGGCAAATCACTTCACTTCTGTGTGTGTCTCGTGTTAAGTGCCTTGAGACTCTTGGATGAAAAGCCCTATGTACTATTATCATAATTATACTATGGGAGCTCTGCATGCAGATCTGAAAACAGAACCTGGCCCTTGCCCCCTTGAAGAGTTTTGTAGCTCATGCCTACTGTGTGTCGCAACACTAGGAGAGCAGAACTCTTCCTGTACGGCATGGCTTTCATTACTATTTTTTTACCTGTAATATTATTTCATCACTATAAAAAGGGTTATGTGTGGACTATACAGGTATAGGCACCATGACAAATTAAAGTGTATTGTTAGAATGATGTATATAAACCATGTTTACATGCTGAAATGTAATATATCATAAGGCAGAAGAAATGTATTTTTTAAATAAGGGGGAATGGAAAGGTCTCACATACAAGTGATACCTATTAATTGAAAGTAAAATATGAGAATTTTTGTTTCGAAAACCAGGCGTGTTTCCTCATTCTTTCCAGTCTAGGCCTCTGTGAACCAATGGAGCATTTCAGTTGGAGAGGGTTTTTATAACGTGAGATTTATTAGGCACTCATTTATGGCTGGAAGTCGGGAAGGCCAAATGAATTTTCCTCCAAGGAGATGCAGGGCTCCCAACTTTTTTGGGTAGCTGGCATGTTTGATTCAGATTAAGGCAAAGCCTAGCCAGGTCATTGAAATCAATGGGAGTTTTGCCATTGACTTCAGTGGAGCCAGGCTTTCACCTCAAGATTGTTTCAGTTCCAGAGTCTCCTTGATTAGTGGTGGAAATAATTGTACATGCTCAATCATGAAATAAAAAAGGGCATAGTGAGGCGAAGAGGAGATAGAGTACCAGCCTAAAGTACCACTACTGGAGACTGGAAACCACTAGACTCCATGAGAGAACCATGAGCTCCTAGGTCCCTATCCGCAGCTATGACCCTCAATGTTTTCTTCTTTTGTCTCTGCAACTGTGATCCCCCCTTTGTGGCCGGGAAAGATCAGTGTACATCAAAAGATTAGATAGATAGATAGATAGATAGATAGATAGATAGATAGATAGTCTACTAAGAATTGAGACTATATGCTTTCTGGGGACTGTCCGTTTGCTCTGAGTTTGTACAGTGTCTAGCACAATGTGGTCCTGGTCCACGGCTGAGGCTACTCAGTGCTATTGCAATAACATCAAGGACTGGACAAAGACCACAAGGTCATTTAATGTAGGTTACCAAACAGGCAACAAATGGGTAACAACTTTATGTCCCTCCTGACCTGGGCTATTGCTGAACTATTCAGTACCATTTTCTCTTATCTAGTGTAATGACAGAAAGAAGGGTGAGCAAGACAAGGTGGGTGAGGCAATATCTGTGAGCGGACCGACTTCTGTTGGTAGAAGGGACACTTTTTTGAGTTTGGCAGAGCTCTTCTTCAGGTCTGGAGAAAGTCACCAGAGTGTCCAGCCTAAATACGAGATGAAAGAGATTGTTAATCATAAGGGGTCATTTTCATTTTAAGTGGTCTCCTACTCATAGATAGATTCATAGATACATAGATACTAAGGTCAGAAGGGTTCATTATGATCATCTAGTCCGACCTCCTGCACAATGCAGGCTCACCCGCCCACTCCTGCGATAAACCTCTCACCTATGTCTGAGCTATTGAAGTCCTCAAACCATGGTTTAAAGACTTCAAGGAGCAGAAAAACCTCCAGCAAGTGACCTGTGCCCCATGCTACAGAGGAAGGTGAAAAACCTCCAGGGCCTCTTCCAATCTGTCCTGGAGGAAAATTCCTTCCTGACCCCAGATATGGCAATCAGCTAAACCCTGAGCATATGGGCAAGATTCACCAGCCAGATACCCAGGAAAGAATTTTCTGTAGTAACTCAGAACCCACCCCATCTAACATCCCATCACAGGCCATTGGGCCTATTTACCATGAATATTTAAAGATCAATTAATTACCAAAATCATGTTATCCCATAATACCATCTCCTCCATAAACTTATCGAGTTTAATCTTAAAGCCAGATAGGTCTTTTGCCCCCACTGCTTCCTTTGGAAGGCTATTCCAAAACTTCACTCCTCTGATGGTTAGAAACCTTCATCTAATTTCAAGTCTAAACTTCCCAATGACCAGTTTATATCCATTTGTTCTTGTGTCCACATTGGTACTGAGCTTAAATAATTCCTCTCCAGTATTTATCCCTCTGATATATTTATAGAGAGCAGTCATATCTCCCCTCAACCTTCTTTTAGTTAGGCTAAACAAGCCAAGCTCCTTGAGTCTCCTTTCATAAGAAGGTTTTCCATTCCTCGAATCATCCTAGTAGCCCTTCTCTGTACCTGTTCCAGTTTGAATTCATCCTTCTTAAACATGGGAGACCAGAAATGCACACAGTGAGGTCTCACCAGTGCCTTGTATAATGGTACTAAAACCTCCTTATCTCTACTGGAAATACCTCGCCTGATGCATCCCAAGACTGCATTAGCTTTTTTTACGGCCATGTCACATTGGCAGCTCATAGTCGTCCTATGATCAACCAATACTCCAAGGCCCTTCTCCTCCTCTGTTACTTCTAATTGATGCGTCCCCAGCTTATAACTAAAATTCTTGTTGTTAATCCCTAAATGCATGACCTTATACTTCTAACTATTAAATTTCGTCCATTAAATTTTACTCCGTGAGCCCCTTCTGTTTAGCAATCTGCCCCACCTTATATTTAGCTTGGACTCCCTGGTTCCTCCAGGCCTCAGCTCGAAAGCTTGTCCCTTCCTCCAACACAAGTTGGTCCAATCAAGGCGTTACCTCACCTATCTTGTCTCTCTCATATATGGAGACCAACACAGCTACAACAACACTGCAAGAAACAAATGTGGCATTTAAGCAGCACTAAAGCAACCAAGAGACACTAAAAATGTAGCAGTTTATTAGATACACATGCAGAAACATAAACAATTCCCCCATAATAACAGCCTGCTCCATCCTACTCCATATATACGTCTTACTTTTTTCTGGCCTTAAATCTCAGTCAGTGTATCAAAAGTACAGGGAGGCCTGAGGTGTGAAGTTTGGGGCTATCTAGATCCTGGCTATTGGACCTCTCCATTTCTCCAGGACTATTTCTAATGGGTCTTTCCTGCACTCCATCTGTTGCTTTAGCAGAATTGCATAAAGGCACAAATTCCTTCTAAAGAAAAGGCCACAAAGGCTTTTAACTCCTGCATCAAATAGATATCCCTCTCTCTCCCCCGTGACAGGTCACGCTACCAGTGACTTTGGTTTTGAGGGGATAATGGGACAATGATTATACATAGGCTGATGATAGGGTTGCTTCCACCTGCTTCTTATTCCATTTTGACTGACTGGTGACCACAGTCTGGAAGGTAAATAAATGACAATGGAAAATGAGCAACTTGCCATGTATTTATCTGATGCAATCATTATCCTCTGTGGGCTTGAGACCTCAAGAAAAAGCACCCACGAGGACACAAATTCCAAGCTGTAAAGTCCTGACTGGCTGGAGGGTGAATGCAGGTAATCAAGCACTATGGTGCAAGAGTCCCTTAAGCAAATGGGTTCATCTTCTCTAGTCAATTACAGTGACCAACTATAACTGAGATTTGGAAACAGGGGAAAACCCCGATAAGCAGAGACTGCGTCTTAGTCGCTGCATTCAGATACACATCTGGATTACGAACACTGCTGAAGTTCCAGGTGTTTGGAGTTGAGATTTTGATTGGGCCATGTGGTGTACTCCTGATATATACTAGACACATTTCTGGCTATCGTATCTACCGTGCCCATCATCTTGGTGTCAAGCTATCCTCTGTATACTCTCACGCTGCTTGCCTTTTACAGAGCTATATGTCCTTTGCAAGCCATATCACCTCTTGTTTCCATCAGAAAAACAATAATATCTGCAGCAGAGAGAGGTGGTGGTGAGGTTTAATTCATTTGTTTTTGTAAACCACTTTAAGACTGTGAGATGGAAGGTGGTGCAGAAACGCAAAGCATAGTCACTAAACACTCAGTGTACCTGCAGGGTCAAAGTGTGGTCATTTCTGTCTCCTAATCTAAAGTGCAGGTTACAAGGTAATTACAGTAGGGCCTACCCTGTGTGATTATCCATAACCTTCAGCAATAATGAGAGGCAGTACTGCCTAGTGTCCAGCTCAGAAGTCTGAGATCTGATCCCAGCTCTGAGTTGCTGTGGGTAGCTCTAGGCAGGTCAGTTTCCACCTCTGCAAAAGGAGGAGGAGAATCTTACTACCGTTCCTGCCAGGGACATTGTGAAGATTCAGTATTAATGCTTTGACGACGCAATGTGCTGTATAAATACTGATTAGGATGGCTGTTATTATTATTGGAACATGTTCTTAGAGGAAATTTCACCAAAGAGCACACTTGTGAACAATACAGTATTTGTGGTCTGGGAGCTCCAGTCCTTACGCTGTTATGTCAGAAGTCAGATCCTCCCTCTCCACTCCCACCCACCCCCCAACTCATAATTGTTTCTACTCCTGAAGCATGCTGCTAGGGGGATCTGTGCTCTGGGCGGTGGCAGCTTTTCAGATGAGACCTCAGTCGAAGGCTCCTGATCAACTACGGTTACTATAGCTGGTCACTGTATTTGACAAGAGAAGATGAACTTGGTTTGCTTCAGGGACTCTTGCTCCATAGTGCTTAATCACCTACATTCAGCCTCGAGCCAGTCAGGTCTTAAGGCTTGGAAATTGTGCAATCACGTGATTTTCTTCTGTAGGTCTTTTGCCCACATGAGCCATTATGGACGCAAAGGAGCCTCACTTAGGAATCCAGTGATTAAAGGAATTAACTTTCCTATTACAATGGGAGACATGACAGACAACTCCTGAAGGGGAAAGAGGCCCCCCGCGCTCCAGCGGAGCACTGGATTCCAAGCCAGTGAGGTTACGCTTTAAGGAGATCCCTAATGACTATTTAATGCAATTAATGTAGCCTCTACTGAAGCTAAACTTCACAGGGAGCAGCCCTGGGCCACCAGCCCTTTGAAGCAACTGTGCGTGGGTTTGACAGCACCTCAGGGAACAAAAGAGGCCAGGCTGCCAAGGCTCTGACAAGAGGGAGTTTCAGTGATTGGGTAAGTTATTGGATGTTTCTTGCTATAAATCGCCGCAGCTCCAGCGGGAGGAGGAGGCATCTTGGGAATATTCCCAGCTGGCTCCCTCAGGAGTTCTGGGCTAGCCGTTGGCACCGGCATGGCCTAGGATGACCGTGCCCCGTGTCTAATAGACAGAAGTAAAGCGCCGCATGCAGACGTGGTGTTAGGTACAGGGTTCTCAAACTGTGGATTGCAACCCCATTTAACAGGGGTCGTCAGGGCTGGCTTAGACTTACTGGGGCTCAGGGCTGAAGCTCGGGCCTCACCACCCTGGGCCAAAGCCTGAGGCTCAGGTTACAGGCCCCCTGGCTGGGGCTGAAGCCCTTGGACTTCAGCTTTGTCCCCTTCCCTGCCCAGGGCAGTGGGGCCCAGGCTTTGGCTCTGGCTCCCCGACCCGGAGCAGTGGGAATCAAGTGGACTCAGGGTCCGGTCCCCACTTCCGGAGTCATGTAGTAATTTTTGTTGTCAGAAGGGGGTCCCGGTGCAATGAAGTTTGAGATCCCCTGTGTTAGGAGCAGGAGTACTTGTGGCACCTTAGAGACTAACAAATTTATTTGAGCATAAGACCATCTATCCCCTCCCGCCACCCACTCCATGGCTAAGGGTGATGGAACAGGTGTCACGGGGTGGGCCCCTGAGTCTTTTCCAGCCTTAGTAACACCACCCACAATCCCAGGGGCTCTTAACCACCACTGTGCTTTGCGACACTCTCCCCCGCCTTCAGCAGTTCTCAGCCTGGAGTGTGGTTTATACACTAGTTAAGTCACTAGCCAGCTTCCCCTCTTGTTCTGGGGAAGGGTACAGTACTAGCAGCACCCTGTTTGGTCTATTCCTGCCTTCCTCAGGCTCTCACTGTTCTCCCTCCCACTGCTTTCCTGTCTGCTTATATAGTCCCAGCTGCTGGGGTTACTTCCACCCACTTAGCCCCTCAGCTGTATCCCCACCAGACATGCCAAACCCGTGAAAAAAACAAAGAAATTGGGCTTGGTTTTGGCTTAATTGACTTATGAGTTGCTTGTTGGCTAGTTTTTGGTTTGCAGCTTGTTTCTTGTTTGGCTCGTAGCTTGCTGCTTCTTTTTTTGATTGGCTCCCGGCAAGGGAGGACAAGGGGGGAGAGAATCAGGGTTGCACAGCGGGCCCACCAAAGTCCCAGACTGCATGCTGGGGGGATCTAGTCACATAGAGTGTTGGGGTTCTTAGGGATGGGCTTGTTTTGGCCTTGTTTTGAAATGGGATTAGCTTTTTTAGCTTATTCTGAAAGTCGGAGTGCTTATTTACCACGTGAAAAGTGGTAGCTGTGATCCCCACTCAGTTAATTGGCACCTTCTGTCTTTCACCCTGGTCCCAATTAGTGTATGCTGGTGGGGATGGGAGTGCCAGGGTGCTGCATCAGGTCCTGACTCAACACACCTGGTTTCACAGGCTCATGCTGGAGGTAGGGTTGCCAACAGTCCCATGTTACCAGATCAGCCCGGAACGCCTTTTATCCTGTATTTCAACAGATTAAAAATATTATCATGATGCAAAGTCAGGTTTATTATTCCCTTCCCCTCCCATGATAGAAAGTTTGTAAAATTGGACAATGTAGTAATGCAGAATCAGCCCCATGATTTACTCAATGTACCTCTTGCGCAGAGGTTCCCAAACTTTCGGGGGCACAAAGGCCTCATGGGGCCCTGCTGAAAGGCTGTAGTCGGGGAGGGGGGCTCTATCTGGCAGGGGAAGTGGAAGGGGCTCTGTGCAGGTGGTCTTGGCTGCCAGGACCAGGCTCCCTGCCTGCCTTGCTCCCCCATTGCTGCGGCTGCACCAGCCACCATCAGCAATGATTCTCCTCTGCTGGAGACATTGGCAGAGACTCTGCGAGCAGGGAACAGAAGGTGACCCCCCCGAGAGTATTGACCCCCCCTGCCAGACAGAGCCCCTTCCTGACCCTGGCACTTCTGCGCAGCTCCACTTGCCCTGCCACAGCCTGC
Organism: Dermochelys coriacea; assembly: GCF_009764565.3. Lineage (NCBI taxonomy): Eukaryota > Metazoa > Chordata > Testudines > Dermochelyidae > Dermochelys > Dermochelys coriacea. The sequence continues at coordinate 15,701,787 of NC_050085.1, read as the reverse complement.
GCGGGGAAAGCAGACAGGGTTAGTACCCCTCGCTCCCTAGCTGGAGGTGACAGAACGTCCACATGAATTATAAACCTGGGCTTACATTTGCTGGACCCAAGTCCCGCAGCTACATTAATGGGTCCATCGTGCACCATGAAGACTTTCTGACTTGGGTCTGTGGCTTGCCCTGAGTGCACACTGCAAAATGACAGGGCTTGGACCCAAGTCACAGGGAGACTTGGGCTCTGACCAACCCCCCCACAGCAGAGCTCTAGAACCTTGCTCCCAAGTGCTTGTGTAACCCACACACCTTCCGGATGTGGTGCTCTGACCCCTCTAGTGGCACTGAGACCACTTAGAGATGAATCAGTCTGCTACAGCCTTAGCTAAGGGCCATGTGGCTTTTAGCTTATGCGGTAGAGGCTCATGTATTTCGCACCAGAGGTCCCAGATTTGATCCTGCCCACTGGGGTCTGTCGGCGTTACGCTTGCTGAGCTGGACAGAGTTGTGTGTGGACAGAAGGTGGGTTCAGGCTCAGATCTGAGTTGGAACCCGGGCTTAGTGTGCAGTGTAGACATACCCCAAGAGTAGCCAAACACCTGATGCTTCAGGAGAACTCGGTGAACAGCCCCCTGCACTTGAAATTCACTATTTATCACATAGCCTGTTTCCAGCTGACATGTAATGGACAAAGGAACTCCGCATGGGGCGGATGGTCTGATGATGATATCGGAGGCGTGTAAACATGACTGATTTCTCAACTACAGCTGTTTAAGAACATTCTGTAATGAAATGGCAGCTGCTTAGTCGTACAGTAGGTCGCACCTTATAGACAGCTGCTGTGGGCTGTTCTCTGGATGGAATACAGGTTATGCAAACATTCACCCACCCTTGGGTTTACACTGTTTTTAAAACATTTTTAAAAATTCTCTTCAAGGCTGTGGGGTGAATTTGGTGCTTGTGAAAGTCGATATCAAACGTAACAAATTTATTTGAGCATGAGCTTTCGTGAGCTACAGCTCACTTCATCGGATGCATTCAGTGGAAAATACAGTGGGGAGATTTATATACATAGAGAACATGAAACAATGAGTGTTACCATACACACTGTAAGGAGAGTGATCACTTAAGATGAGCTATTACCAGCAGGAGAACGGGGGCGGAAGAAAACCTTTTTGTATTGCTTACAGACAGCCCCCCCAACCTGAAGTAAATACTCACCAGCAACCACACACCACACAACAGAACCACTAACCCAGGAACCTATCCTTGCAACAAAGCCCGTTGCCAACTGTGTCCACATATCTATTCAGGGGACACCATCATAGGGCCTAATCACATCAGCCACACTATCAGAGGCTCGTTCACCTGCGCATCTACCAATGTGATATATGCCATCATGTGCCAGCAATGCCCCTCTGCCATGTACATTGGTCAAACTGGACAGTCCTCTACGTAAAAGAATGAATGGACACAAATCAGACGTCAAGAATTATAACATTCAAAAACCAGTTGGAGAACACTTAAATCTCTCTCGTCACTCGATCACAGACCTAAGAGTGGCAATTCTTCAACAAAAAAACTTCAAAAACAGACTCCAACGAGAGACTGCTGAATTGGAATTAATTTGCAAACTGGATACAATTAACTTAGGCTTGAATAGAGGACTGGGAGTGGATGTGGTCATTACACAAAGTAAACTATTTCCCATGTTTATTCTCCCCCCCCCCACCCTGTTCCTCAGATGTTCTTGTCAACTGCTGGAAATGGCCCACCTTGATTATCACTACAAAAGTTTTTCAATCACTCTCATTACATTGTGTATGGTAACACCATTGTTTCATGTTCTCTGTGTATATAAATCTCCCCACTGTATTTTCCACTGAATGCACCCGATGAAGTGAGCTGTAACTCACGAAAGCTTATGCTCAAATAAATGTGTTAGTCTCTAAGGTGCCACAAGTCCTCCTTTTCTTTTTTCAAGGATAACAAATGAGATTCAAAAAGGCAAAGCTGTCTCACCCTTGAAACGCAAATTGTCGACATATTAAACTATACAAGGTCAATATCCTTAATTCAAACTCTAAGAAGTTCTCAAGCAGCATTTGTCCTACTTTGCCCAGCTGGTTTCAGAGTAGCTGTAACTTTTGATTATTATCAATAGACATATTTTGTTGGCTTGTGGGTGTACCGTGAAATCGACATTTACCAATAAAAAATACCCTGAATCCTTCCAAGCCTCCCTCTACAGGGTTAGGGAGTTCACATTAATGGACAGTAATGTACTTCCATATCTATTGTAATAATACTGGCACTGACACAAGATTTTATATGTCAATGTTCTGTACAAACAGTAACTAATTAATCTTCACAGCATCCTGGTGAGGCAACTAGAGGTTCATTTTCCCCATTCTTACAGACTGAGGGAAATGATGACACAGCATGATTAAGCAACTTGCCACCCAATGAGGCAATGTCAGAACTCCGGAGCTGCCGATGCCCAAGTTATTGCTAGTTTCTAGCAGAGCCACTGGCTCACGCTGCTCTTCAGTGCTCTAGTTAATTATGAGAGGGGGGCCCTCCCGACTAAAGCCTGGGATTCAAACACCCTTGACTAGATCTGAACCTGGTGGCTTGGGGCCATCTTTAGTTATTTCAAAGCCCCAGGATCCCATCACAGAAGCTGAGGTCACAGACAGGGCTTTCTTGTTCACTGCAGAGCCTCCGGGTTGTGGCTTCCCAAGGACTGTAGCATCTGCTCTGCCTCATGGTCCATCAAAGCCTAGGCTTAGCAGCCTGGATTTTCCACTGCGGGTAGGGTACATAAGAGTATTATGTGATGCTATATAATGCCAAGGCAATGGTAGCAGACACACAATACAGACACATATTCCAATATCCTCTGCAGTTTGCCGGATTCTGGATGTATTGGGTAGCTCTGCTTAGGAGTCTCCTTTCTTCCTCTCCTCTCACAGCAACCCTTCTCTGGCTCAGTGTGCCAGTTGCACACAAACAGTGCAAGTCATATCTCTCCAGGCCCAGCTCAGCACGCTGCCTCTGCAGTTCTCTCTGCCCTTGGCAACCTGGCAAGTAAACTCAGCAGACCCTATAGAACGGGATTTCCAAATGCACAGCCTGTTTGGTTAGTCGAGAGAGGGATGTGCTCTAATGGACTAAGAGGAGCCAGGGTTCTGTGCCTAGATCTCACACTGATTTGCTGGATAGCCTCGGCCAATTCACTTAAACCCCCTGCCTCTCTTTCCCCACCGGTAAAACACAGATAATGACTTTACCCTGCCCTCTCCAGGGTGTTGGGAGGATTAACTAGATACTGTTTGCACAGTTGCATCTGATGAAGTGAGCTGTAGCTCACGAAAGCTTATGCTCAAATAAATTTGTTAGTCTCTAAGGTGTCACAAGTCCTCCTTTTCTTGTTTGCACACTGCTAGCATTGGTATTAAGTATCTTCACTGTGTATGCTGCAGCACTAGCAAAAGAAACCAGTGGACATCAATCTGAGGCTTAGAAAGGTCTGTGGGTCATAGTCATTAGGAAAGACAGTCAGGTGTTTGTGCTTAGATTTCCTTTGGTGCATTAGACCTGCTCCTGGAGCAAGGGACCTGCAGGTATTACTAACACCATCATCTGTGCCACTAAAGGAAGAGGAAGATACCTATGGCTGGTATATACAGTGTGTATCTGTTATGAACTGTCACTACACCTCCAAATTGAGGCATTTCTCTGCCCTGCTGCAGAGGTCAGCTGCCATTTTGGGCCTGTGATAAATGAAAGGGACAGGGAATAGCTTCCTTTATGGACAACCCAGCCAGCCAGTTAGTTATAAAATCCCTCTTAGTAGTTGTTCTCTACTTACTTTACCTGTAAAGGATTAAAAAGTCTCCCTGCATAGGTAAAAGGAAGGGAGTGGGCACCTGACCAAAAGATGGCAATGGAAAGGCTAGAACTTTTTAAAATTGGGAAATCTTTCCTTTGTGTGTCTGTTGGTTCTCGGGGAGAGACAGAGACAGGGCTGAAACTATGCTTTAAGAAGCTTGGGGCCAGGTATGAAAAATCATCTGACTCATACCTAGAAACTACTCACTTGAAACCCCCAGATATGTAAGTAGATCAGAAATGTCTAGGAAGACTGATTCAGTTTATTTCTTTATGGCTGGTGGACGCCTCTGTGCTAACCCCAAATACTTTTGTTTTGCTTGTAACCTTTAAGCTGGACCTCAAGATTCTTGATGCTTAATTTTTGTAAATGGGTTTTTTAAATCTAGAAGTAACCTGAGTTTCCAGATGTATTTTCTTTTTGTTTTTAATAAAAATTTACCTTTTTAAGAACAGGATTGGATTTGTGTCCTAAGAGGTTTGTGCACGTTGTTTAATTAGCTGGTGGCAACAGTGGATTTCCCTTTCTTCTCTCTCAGCTCTTCCCCAGAGGGGGTGTGTGATAGGGCTTGAGGGTACCCCATAGGAAGGAATTCCCAAGTGTGCCTTCCTGGGTTCTTAAAGGGGTCTTTATACTTGGGCGCTGGCAGCATCTACCCATCCAAGGTTAGAGAAAAAGCTGTAACCTTGGGAGTTTAATACAAGCTGGAGTGGCCAGTATTAATTTTTAGAATTCTGCAGGCCCCCCCCTTCTGCACTCAAAGTGCCAGAGTGGGGAATCAGCCTTGACAGGCCCCCTAATGCCACCAGCTGCAGAGGAGATACATACACTGTGCTCTCTCTGTGGATGCTCCTGGTTGATGGAAAAACATAACATCCTGCCATTTTCTGGGGTGGGTCTGGGGTAGTGTGCTGTGGGAGTGAGCACCAAGATTTTCAATGGTTTCTAGGCACCAATAGAGGCAGATAGGGGCTTAAATACATTTACAAATATGGTCCAAAGTGCCTGGATCAGGCCCTAACATTTCAGGGGAGGATACAGATGCATTTACAGAAGCGTCATTGAAACCAGAAAATTTACAAGGCATTTTCAGTTTTACTTCAGAGGTAGGGGAGATGAAACACTGATTGAAGGCACACGGTGGTCACAGTCTGAATCCAGAGCATTTCATTTATTAAAAAGTTACAAAACACATCAGTGCAAGACTCATTTATTTCCTTGTTAATTCTTTTTTTCAGTAGAATCAAGACTAACAACTGAGCTCAATGAAATATAGTCTCCAACATCAATGTTAAAAATAAGTCTCTATATCCTTTGTATAGACACTAAATTACTGTCAAATATTACATTAAGATTGTATGATCTCTTGATTCTATAAACATGCCTGCAGCAAAAATGCAGTATGTTTTAAAGTTCTAAGCAACTCAGACACCAGTTATGAGAAAAAATGTTATTCCCTCATTTGTCCCAACACCTCCCATAAAATTGAACTCCACATGAAAGAATCAAGGTTCAGCACAATTGTGGCCCTACCAGGGATTCCCGTGTATCATGCTCACGGTGAAACAGCAGTTATACTAAGAAGAGAAGCGCTGCCTTGGAAGTGAGGTTAGGATTACAGCAGCCTCGTGTAATCCCATCCTTTGCTCTCCCAGACTGGTGTAACTGATACAACATATGCTTGCAAAATGCTGACTTGGAGACATTTTATTTATGGGTAGGTTAACTTTTAACCTTGAGTACAGTTATGAAATGCTGATGGGCCTGTCTGAAGCCAGGAGATGTCCAGTCAGATCTGGTTTCCTCAGGAGAGTTCAATCTAGAAGTTATGATAGGCTTTTATGAGGACTGGGTAACTGCCAGGGACACTATAATATAGTCCAGAGAAAAACCACTTCTGAATTCCATCAGGGCATTGCACAATTCCTGAGACCAGTGTACAGGGTCAGATACCTAGATGCCACTGGAGAAGTAGCAGACAGAAATGCCGACTGCATGCGGTGTCTGTGAGCTCCTAAAGCCATGTCTGTGGAATACATCCCACAATCTTTACATATGTCTCTCTGTTCTGCACACACAGGATTAGCTCTTTAGGTCCATCCTACACTGGGATCCTTGATATACCGAATCCATTAAGCACAACATCTGGGTTCAGTTCTGGTGTCAGGGTCTTGTACAAATCGAGTGAAAGATAGGTCACCGTTCTTGGTTTGGCTATGGCCCCATCATTGTGGTTAGCCTGGGTGGAATTCCAATCTGCTGCAAGGTCCTCATGCAGCGCTCTATAATTCTCTAGGGTCAAACTTACGCTGGAGATGGCAAGGGGTTGGGCCATCTCCAGCGTCTTCTTTGCCTTGAACCGTCGATAGCAGACTATGAGAGACAAGAACCGTTATATCCAAGAGCAACTCAAACATTTCACCACGGACAACACCGAGGACCAAACCACAGACTCCACTGACTTCCCATGTTGGACAAGAGAAGATTCACCTGTGAATGGGACTATAAGGATAGAACGGTTAGATTGACAGGATATCATGGTGCAGCTCATGAAATATGAACTTATTGCATTTCCCCAGCTGGTGAATTAGCTAGGTGGGAACAACTCAGCGCTTCATGGTTCTCTAGCTCTAATCTTGGCTCCTGAGAGTTTTCTTTAATTTGGGGGAAGAGAGAGAAAGAGATTATTTGATTTTCCTTTATTAGAAGTTTAGTTGCTTAGTGCAGTTCATGCCCAAAAACATAGTTACCAAATCAACAGCCCAGGGAATGAAATCCAAAGGGCAAATACAAGCACTGGCAGCAGAGATGCAGGCTTCCCAAGCTACACTGTCATTTTTTTTTCAGGAGGGAGTCCCGGACATGGCTGGATGGAGAACACTAACCCATTTCACCTGGGATGAAGCACCAGCAGACGCTAAGAGGTTCCACTCTCTGCCACCCAGGTCAGCTTCAGACCAGTGAGCTGGAGGTTGAAGACTCCGCCCTGATTACTGATCACCTTGGTTCGCTGCAGCACTTTACTTTTAATCCTAATGTTTTCCAAAACTTTTCCAAACGCAGTGGGAGTTGTGATACCCAATGCTCTGCAGGGTTCGTTCCCCAGACAATTAAACCTATTGCAATGCCTGAGCCTACCTCAATGTAAACCTTTCAGCTTGGATCCTGAAAATCCATGCACAAGGCACAGCAGGGTGTGACAGATTTTTCCACCCCAGTGCATGGCAACATCGAGTTGCCGAGTGCATGGCAACATCTGCTCTGTGTCATACCAATTCCTTGGTAACAAAAGCCTTATTAAACAAGATTTTCCCTATAAAGATTAATCTCAGGGTAGACGTTGGTAAGGGACAAAGTTAGTGTGGCACTGTGTATTTGATAATATCTTGTGATTTTATTTAACCCTATGCTTCAGGGCATAATCTGATCCCATGTTAGGCTCAGGAAGGAAATTCTCCCCATCTGTTTTCATCTTCCCTCAGAAGCATCAGATGTTGGCCATTATGAGAGTCAGGAATGAAGACTAAAGCAATGAGCTAATTCAGTACAACTTACTGTGTACACTGGAGATTCATCCACAGACTGGTAGCTCAATTGCTGGTAGAAGATATTCACCTTGGCGATGTCTCTCCTTCAATAGAGAATGGGGGACAGTCACAGCTAGGTTCCCTACATGGCATTCCCCCAAGTCTATATTTTGCTTCCAAGTTTGATTTTTTTTTAAACAGAGAAACCCTACAAGTAGGCCTTTAAACTGGGTCAAAGGGTGTCTAGCAACAGATTTAAATGGCTAAACAATAGGAGGATAAAAAGCCTGATTCAAACCCCAGTCAAATCAGTGGGAGTCTTTCCAATCAATTTCAGTGGGCTTTGGAGCATGTCCAGAAAGCTGCCAATGCAATGTTTGTTGCTAAATCATTTCTGTAACTGAGATGTCAGAGTGAACGCCTGTATCACTGAGGTCGTCGTGCTAATGGTCTGGCTGGCAGGCTGCATCCCATGGGTTCTGGGGACAAGGTCTGCTCTACATTGGCATAGTTGTTTCCTTTGTATGCTGTAAGTCTGTGGAACTGTCTCAAAGGGAAGTGAAGGAAACTTCACCACCAGGTGCATTTAACACAAGGAAAGGGGGGGAGAAGGGATGGGATGTCCTCACAGGTCTTTTTCCATCTTGACTTCTACAATTCCATGAGGACAAATAGTTCAGGATCTGTTCGAGTTCGGTTAACCTCTGGGTGAAAAATCATGCTCCTATACCTTCTCTTGGTGACTAACCTGTTGTTAGAATTATATCCTTCTGCCGACTCAGAATCTGGTGGATCCAGTCCTGCAACCAGTATTTCTATATTACTGGCATGTTGCTGTTTGGAACAGGCACACAGGTAACCACCGTTGTCATTTTTATGCTTCAGGTTCAGTCATTTTCCAATATTCCTTCTGCTTGTTGGGGTAGCCACTGCACTTCCCTCCTGGGGCATATGAACATAAGGTAGATTTCACCTCTGAACACGAGTATTGCTAGATCCAAAAGGAGCTAGCAGGACGTTTGGAGGCATGGGATTTAAATATAGTGATCACCATTAAAAACAAGCCAACAGCACAGGACTATCACAGATCATTGCCCCCTCTAAGGACAGGGAAATAGTCACATGGGAGTATCTCAGATAAGTGTGGACAGCGTTCTTAGAGAGCAACCACTCAACTAATTGAGTCTTTCGAAAACACATGTATATCAACTATTGTGTAATGCATTTGTACCGACATATGCCTCCGTTTCACATACACTTATCACCAGGAGATATGTCTCTAATGGCCGGTTGACGTTAGATCATGAGAAATAGGAAGACGCCATCTAATACATCAAAAAATCTGAGCATCTCACAAACAGTAATGAATTACCACCACAATACCCCTGTGAGTTAGTCTATCATTAACCCCATTTATAGGGCGCTGAGGCACACCGAGGTTTAGTGATGTGTCCAAGATCACACAGGAGTCTGTAGTGGAACTGGAATTGAATCTAGACCTCTTGAGCCCAGTAGAGTTCCCCAACTACAAGACAACTTACCCAAAACATGGCCATTTTGGATTATTGCAATCCCAACTTTTTGTCTTGCCTTCCACCAGAGCTCTCATTATCTCCCAGGTCCTGATGCAAGGATCTGCAGAACCCACTTAGATCCTTGACTCCAACAATTTTTATAGTAAATATGGCAAACATTTCCAAACACGTTGTATCCATATTTAACTCTGTACTCTACAGACTTTGTTGATGGCCATTTTGCGGTCCCTGCAGACATCTTGGTACCACGACTCCTGAGAAGGCACGAGGGAAATTACTGTCACTGCGATAAAACGTGAAGGTGTGCAAGCACAGTTCTCTTTCGCCACATGAGGTTTTGGTGGCTGCACTTGACGCTCCCAGGACATGAGCAAGTGTTTGCTATGTACACCATAATGCAGAGACTTGTGTTTCCCCGCAGCATCGGCAGCATCTCTCATGGCAAGCTTGCCAGGCCCCTGTCTTACTGTACTAAGGCTTGATTCCTGCATAGTGCTGTGTGCGCTCAACTCCAGCTGATGCCAGTAAGTGCTGGGGGCCCTCATTGACAGGAGATACAGGCCTGGATCACCTCAGATCATGAGTGACAGTCTCTGATTCTAAGGATAGCAAGAGTACAAAGGACAAGCCACAGCGTCTACATGCCTCCAAGCTGAGCTAGCGAACCCTCATCAGACCTTCCCCCCTTGCAAGTTTGCCGCTGCAGCAGTGACTCACAGCAGGGTTGGGACATTGGCGAAGCAGCTGAGAATGTGATCGGCCAGCCTGTTGTACAGCTGATAGAAGCAGTGACCTGGGAGGATGGAGGGAAAGAACAGACTCAGATAGCTCCTCAGGAAAATGTGCTGTCCCAACTCCAGGATGGTCTGTCACCCACATTCTCCGGCAAGGTGAGAGAGTGCGCTGCTTTGTCCTACCCCCACTTACGAACGGCTGCAGATGGTTTGGTTAATTTCCTGCCTGAGTGCCAGGGTCTCCCTCCACTGAGGGCTTAGACTTTAATTTGAAGACTACTGCACGAGTTACTTGGACAGACATCAACCAGAAAAAGGAGAAAGAGACTGATTATCCTTCTATGAATGGAAACTGTCATAGACAGCCCTTATTGCTTGGTAAAATAGCTTAGCTGCAGGTTTGGCTTTGGCAATGCATGTACTTTTTTGTTTGGCGCTGCTAATCTCTGGGGAAGGTGATGCTTAATGGCATTAGGATACTTAAACAGCCTGCCATCCGTGTACAGCTGGAACTGCCGTTGGGCCCTGCAGGGATTCAGCACAAGAATAGGTGGCAGGATACAGCCCTTTAGTCTCTTTGGGAAGGAGACTACCCCCTCCCCCCCAGAACCTTTTGAAAGACAGACAAATGTCAGGTAAAGCCCCAGACTAGAACTAAACTCTTCCCCACCTCCATTTGTATTTTAAACAGCAACATTTTCCTGTGACAAAAGGCCAGTGAATTATCTCATTGGGCTGCCAATTACCAGCTGATTCTAGGCAGCATCAGTCCACGTACGTGGTAGTCCAGCAATAATCTGAGAAGCCCTCTATTTCAAAATCTGTTCTAGCAAGAGTTATTCCTACCAGGCCAGGCCTGAGATTGCATGCCTTGCGCCATTACCCCATGCAGGATGCTTGTTGTAGTTACAGTATTCGGCGCCAGGAGGCAGTGGGTAGTAATAGTATCCACAGCCACATCTTTCAACCATTTTGTGCTGGAAGCAGGAATGCAAACAAGCCTGAAAAAACAGAACCCTGGATAAGTGTGAGGTCCTTTGGGTCCTAAACTTTGCCCGCTAACAGCGTGCGATTGCTGGAGAAGAGCTGCACCTCTTTGCCTTGCACGAATACCCAGCGTATTACCATGGCCGGATGGGGCGAAAGGGTTTCAAATACATTCACCCCGTGGGTGTGCTCTTGAGAAATGTGCAGGGCCTATAACAAATATTGCAGACTTCCAACGGATGGGGGTTTAACAAACATCATAACCACACAACCTATTTGAGGGCACAAGAACAGCCACAGTGGAACAGACCAGCAGTCCATCTAGCTCAGTATCCGGCCTCCAGTGCAGTGCTGCCAGGAGGTGACAACTCCAGTGTCCTGGGTACGACCTCCGCCACTCGATAAAAGAAGTTGTCATGTCCCACAGTGTGCAAGCTACTTCTGGAAGGGTTGTGTACAAGCTACTTCTGGAAATTGTCATGTCCCAAGGTGTACAACCTATTGCATTGCCAGGCTCTAACTCATTGCTTTGTCAAGCAAGGTTTGAAGGGTGCTACAAGTCCAACCATCTGCTCAGACAGTACCTGCAGTGTGTAGGAACTGTTGTACAGGAGTTTTACATCCACATCTTCTCCGTCAACTGTGCATTTTCCATAATTCCCACCCAAGCGATGCACCTCGTCCTGTGGACACAGAAAAGAGGTGTATACAATTATGTATTATTTAATTAATACGGAGCAGCAAATGCAGCTGCCACTTTGCACAGAATAGTGCAGAATAACTCCAGGTCCCTGACCTGACGAGCTTCAAACCTAATACACACAAGACAGAAAGCAAAGCAAGCATTCAGGTAAAGGAGGGCGTGGAGCAGGGGTAAGCAATTATTTGTCATCAAGGTCCAAATTTCTTGGTCAAGGTCCAGAATCCAGAGAAAATACTACAAAACCGATACATAAAATAATAATAAAGAAGTCAATAAAAAGATTCCACAGTCCATTCAAAAGCATCTGGTGGTCCGGATTTGGGCTGCAGTCTGCCTATTGACTACCCCGGGCATGGAGGGATCGGTGATCAGTAGACCAGGGATTCCAGGGAGGAGTGGGTTTGAAGAAGAAGAGCAGAGCGGTGTTCCCTTGCAGGTGTGAAGCAAGGGCAGAAGACAAAGGGAGCAGCAAGGAGAAAGGACTGGGTGGAGCAGAGGGCGTGAGAGGGGAGGAGGAGAGCATAAGACTGGAGGTGTAGGCGAGACACGACTGCCATTCAAGGTGAAGGTGGGGAGCTACCCTCTTACACGCTGAGGCCAGGTGGCGGGATTCCTTTTCTCTGCTGGGCCAGCGCACATCATGGGCTTACCACAGTTCTCAGGCTTGCCATTTTGCCGTGGATTACCAGTGGCGGCAGGCTCAGAGACAGCTCATAGCTCGATCTCGGTCTGAGTCACAGCAGGGAAAGCAGAGGCAGCCCCGGCTCCACTGACAGGACATCACAGCCGAGGGGGGGAGGAAAATGATTTCTTCTTCCCATCCCCTCTAGCACATTTTGTGTCAGTGATGTGCATTTCTAATATGGCTCTCGTTTATTATGTCACCAAGTGGGGGACCCTCCCATCCCACAGGCTGAACTGCCAAAGGGAAGCAAATGGCCGCATACCCTGATTCAGAAGGTTTGGCTACAAAATGGATACTTTGCCCTCCCCATAGTAACTTCCACCTGACACTCTCAAAGCAGCTAACAAACATGAATGGAAGAGTCAGGCCTAGAACCCAGGCCTAGAATCTATGCTCCAACCGCAAGGCCATCCTTCCCTCGGGCCCACCCCGCCCCAGCCGGAAAGGAAACCGCATGGAGGAGAAACGGTGATGCTGAACCTGGCCCGCCCACCTGTCTGATTCCAATGCTAGTTGCGATCCCCGGTCTGATGTCGAACCACTCATGCTCGAGGAACGGCGTCTGATTGTGGTTGTGGATCATCACTTGCACGCCTGCCACTGTAGACAACAGCGGGAGGCGATCGTTCTGCTCCACTTTCAGGATCAGGGACAGTCCTGGAGACACAAGGAAAGGAAAAGCATCTCTTTAAACTGCAACTCAGTAGGGCAAGTCCTAGGAAGTGATGTCATCTCTTACATCCCCAGTGTGTCTGTAGGTGTTGGAAGGTAATGTACTATGGGGCGAGCATCGTTAGAGGTGTTTACAAACAGGATGTATGTTGTGGTATTTGCTTTGTCTCCTTCCCCTGGCCCTCGCCAAATAACATACCATAGGAAATTCCAGGTTTTGTTGCTTTCCAGAAGACGTCTGTCCCCTCGCTGTTGAAAGTGTAGCAGCTTCCGTAGACCTGGTGGTGAAAGTGAATGTAGTCGCTGGAACAAAAGAGTTCAAATATGATTAGTTACGGATGAACCTCCCTGCCACGTTAGTATTGTAATGTGGCAGCGGGATCCCATTGTGCCAGAGACTACACAACATAGTATGAAAAGAAAGGCCCTGCCCCAAAGAGTTAACAATCTAAGAAGAGCTACAGTCTCCTAACATACTCTTCCTATGATACTTTCATACAACAAAAAACAAAACAATAAACTAATTAGCGGCTAGCCAACAGATAGCTACCTAAGTAACAGGCACACGTCAATCCCCATCTTATGCTTAACTAGATCAGTATTGTTTACACTAATAACAACTAATCAAATATATTTGTACTTATATAATGCTTGTCATCTGAGGATCTTCACAAACCTGGGAAAGCATTATCTCCATTATACAGACAGGAAAACCAAGGCATGGAGTGATTAACGGAATAGTAAGTCAGTGTTAAAGGTGGGAGTAGAACCAGGAGTTCTGACTGCCTTTTCCCTGCTGTAACCACTGTCTCCAAGGTCCAGGGTGCAGGTTAGGCATTTTTAGCTCAAATTTAAAGCAAGGATTTGGCTTCTCCAACCTCCCTCCTTCATTTCTCTTGTGCTATAATAGTGCATCAGGTGATGGGACCTCACACAATGCCTTGAACACCAGTGCCAGTCAGACTCAGGTCTCACACTCTGTAACTTTACAAGACATTTTTCATATACACAAAGAAGTTGGAGGTGGACTGCCTTTGTTAATTTCATCTCTCTCATTGCCTGGGACTTAATTCAGGTCAATGTATTAACTCCAAGACTGAATTTAGCCCTTGAGACCTCCAGTGATTTATTGGGTACACAAGACTTTCTCTGACAGCACTTAGGTAAACATTTCCTTGCGGGGTTTTCTTGTAGGAGCATTTAATATGTTTTATTGTTAGGACACAACTGGACCCAAGCATATGCTTTGGCTATTGAAAGGGAACAGCCAGTGCAGGAGCACTTAATTATAGAGACTGCAATCAGCTGCAGAGAGCATGGTGATAACCCTGCATAGCTCCTTCAGTATCACAGAGTTTATGGTAGGAACGGACGATTAGCTCATGCAGTCTGACCTCCTGTCTATCACAGGCCATTACATTTCACTCAGATAGCCCTGTATTGAGCCAAATGACTGTAGTCTCCTGAGGACTCAAATGTCTTGATCTAAGTAAACTGTGTGCCACAGGCAAAGGAGAAGAGCGACCAAGGTGCCCTAATTAATGCCCTAGCAGGGAATTGCTTAGGGGAAATACATCCAGATGATCCCAGCAGGCGAAGCACACCCCACACTGCAGATGAAGGGTGGAAGGCCTTCTGCTGAGACATCCCTTTGTCAATGGGGAGCAGGTGGGTGGGTTTCCAATACCCAATATCCTCCTCAATTTGATCTCATTCAGTTACAGTAGGCTGCCCTGTATGTGTAACTACCCAAGAGCTGGCTTGGTGGTGTGGCAGAAGTGTCAGCTTCTGAAGGGCAGGACTCTCCACAGCAAAGCCAACAGAGCAACAATCAGCCAGCCTGATGTTGTAGCAATTATCCTCATACTCCCCTGGCCACTGGAGAAGTTTAGTTAGGTTAGATCATTCATAATGAGCTGTCTGTTTGCAATTCAGACGTCTGTATCTCATGGAGGCAGTGTGGGCTGCTGGTAACACCCCAGAACTGAGATTCAGGAGACTGCAGTTCTTTTCATGACAGTCATCACCTTGCAAGGTGATCTTGGCCAAGTCAGTTCACCTCTCTGTGCTCACATTCCCCCTCTGTAAAGCAGGGACAATAGTCCCTCCCCACCTTTGGAAAGCACTTTGAGAGCCTTGCATGGATGGTACTATATGTAAAGCACAAAGTGTTATTACTAGACAACAGCCAGCGCCACAGAGGCCTTTGTTCAAAGCTGTTCGTTGCCCTACAGAAATAACCCTGGATAAATACTTTACCATAAGAGTTGGAGCTCATTTGTTTCGGGTGCTTGTTTGCAGCTGACTGGTAGAGGATTTGTTTCCCTAGCTCAGACCAGAGAGTTCGTACTTTCCATGCTCTGGGATTTACCACTCCAGTGGTCTGTACATTCCTGCACAGGGCAATGCTGGAGAGCTCATGGGCAGCGCAATAAAGTTATATACTGGACCTGGGCAGGTTTGCTTTGGTTTTATTGGACTGTTCCTGCATTGTGTACAGCCTCTTGGTTTGAGTGCCAAAGGGGCGGGGTGGCACTGTGGGTGGGTTTACTATTGCTTTTATCCCTGCAGACACAGGGATCAAGTCTGAAATACATCACACAAGGGGACTTTTGCAATGAGTCCAATGGTAAACCACCACCCAGTCTGGTGACCACCCCCTGCTCTCTGCTGAGGCAGAGTTTCAAACTGGTTGGTCATCCTTCCGAACACCAGATCTCAGTGGGTCGTTCAGAAATGTTCTGGCCCATCTGCATCAAAAATTACTGGCAACTCATGGAAATACCGATGTGGACGGTTCAACTCAGACTAATGCCTGAGCACCCTCATTTCATTTCTTGTATAAGCCCCAGTGAACCGGTTTCCTCAGGCACAAAGGCACAGTTTGAGACATGGCTGCTGATTTCACCTGGCTCTTCCGCTTATCACTGGTCCGGTCCGGCTGAACAAAACGCTGCCCCCACTCTTTTGCCCGCTGAAGCAGAGCTTTTTATGCTGTTCTCTTGCCGCTCCAGTTATATCTCAGTCCTGGGGCGGTCAGGCTTTGAGCTTTGTTGTGCCCACTTTTGGAACATGTGATACTTTCCTCCCTCCAGCAGAAAATAGATCTTCTCTGACTCCAACTGCCTTTGAAGGCAGGAGTCAAAACTTGTCCTCTAATAAAAAGCTGCAAAGGCGCAGGCATTTGCTGCTGTTTTGGATGTCTGTGGTTTTTGTTTTGAGGTCAGCCCTGTTGTCCCTTAGATGCACGGTAGGAGGACATTTAAATTCTTGTGTCTACGCTTGTTTACTACAGGCCATGAGAAACTAACTACCGCAAAGCCAGACACCAAACAAGGACAGTTCTGGAGAATCTCTCAACACTAATAAAAGGGAAATCCACAACTTCTGCTTTCTCCTCAAATATGATCCTTTATCTTGTCCCCCTTGCTCCATTAGTCTGTTCAGCAACCTGCAATACAAATAACTATTCATTGGAGACCTGTCCTATTCAAAGGGTTGAGGGTGGGGATGTATTGATAAATCAGAGACCCCTAGCATGCGCACAAAGCAGTTCCCAATCAAAAAGATGAATTTCCAATATTTAATAACGGCAACAACATGTGGCATTTCTGCAGCTCTTGCTACAGGGTGGCAGACGTGAGGCCCTTGCACAGGGCTCTTCTGTTGAGGTATCCTATCCCTTAGCCATGCATGAAGGTACAGTGGAATTCCACTAGCTCCTGCTGGATTGATCAAGGGGGTTGGGAGCCTTTACCACTGGTGGAAGAAACTCTGAACTGTGACAGAGAAGGTTCTGCCAGGAAAACTCCAGGATGAGCCAAACTTGGGAGAAAACTCAAGCCAAGGTTGATATGTTGGTTGTTATGAATTATCAATAAAGCCAACTCTGGACTATATCTGGAGGGTCAGATGCTCAGCTGGGGTGAACTGTCATAGCTCCGTTGAAGTCAAGCTGTATCAGTTTGCTCCATCTGAAGATCTGTCCCAAAGATCCGTGCATTATTAGAGCAAAGAGGCAACTCCCACTGCTTACCAGTGTCTATTAGCCATTCACTCCCCCTCACCTCAAAAACCCCTCTGCGAGGCAGGTGTGTATTGGTATCCCCACTATAAATGGAGGTACAGAGAAGTTAAGTGACTTGCCCAAAGATCACATAGCAAGGTGGTGGACGAGTTGGGAATAGAAGCCAGGAACTGGCTCCCAACCCTGTGCTCCAGCCACTAGACCAGTTAAACTATGAGACAGTCCACTGCTCGAGCCACTAGACCAATTATCATCCTGAGAAAAGATTACACCTTTTATTTTAATTATGTGAAACTTCTCTAGTCAAATCAGCCTCCATATCTTTCCTCCTTAGTGAGGTTCTTACTCATGATAGGAGCTGGCTGATCACACATGTATCAAAGCAGCTGATTCCTCTAGTTAATTGCAACAGGTATGCCAGGCAGAAGTGTCAGCAAGGCATTAATCAACTTCAAAGAGAACAAGCAGCTACTGCTTCTCGTGGGGTTGGTGAGGGGAGAGGAGAGGAAACCGTCCTCTTTAGTTTGACTTCTAACAAGGGCTCTCACATTTAGTCCAGCTGCCCATAATAAGAGGTGCTGAACTTCCTCTCCTCAGCTTTCTCCTCTCCTGGCATAATTCCAAGGTGGATGAGAACGGATCCCTTCATCCTTTGCTAACCCACAATTACCCCCTTGACAGGTATTTACCTCTTTTCTGCAGGGCTCCCCGTCATACTGGCAAGAGTAGACCAAGTTTTGTATATGCTCTTCATGAGAAGAAATGTTGATTATAATGGGTAGCTGGGACATGATATTCATATAGTGAAACCTGTACCACTCTTGAATGGTGTCTACCCCAGATGAGTAGGCCTTGTAGAAACAATTCCCACCTGTAGCATTGCACTGGGGAGAAAAGAAAAGGAGAGAGGAAATCAAAGCCCACGTACAGGAGCAGCCCAAGGGACTCCGGCTATAGAACATGCAAGATGGTGTCGTTAAGAGCAAAAGAGGTGAGGTGTGAGGCGAATTTCTGTCCTGGCAGTAGGTGAGCCATGGTGGCAGTCTAAGTTTGGGGAGTGAGAATACAGCTCAGTCACACAAGACTGTGTTAGATGTGTCCCCAGGAATCTTGCTGAAGTCACTCCTTGAACAGGAGAAGGAAGAGAAGCATTGTTTTTAAATTACCTTGGCAGAAGAAAGGGTAAAGCTGGTGGAGGCACTCTTACAACCAATGAATTTTGGGCCAGACTCTGAAGTGCTCTCACTTCTTACTGAGTCCTTAGCCAGGGGAACACCCACTGTCGGTAATGAACGTCAGCCTAAGTAAGGACCTCAAGATATGGCATGGTGATAATAAAGAAGTCAAAATAAAATTGTTTGGGCATCTCATGCTTTGTCAGCTTCACTTCCTCATTGGTTTTGAATTCCATGTCTACTCTATCCCTATGTTCTAGATGAAGAAACTGAGGCACAGTGAGATTAACTGACTTTTCCAAGGTCATAGATCTATTCTATCTATGTGTTGAGTTGATCACATCCAAATGCCAGATCTAACTGTCCATCTACTGCATTTTTAACACACCCATTCTCTCTCCCCTTCCCTGTACACACACACATTTACAGTTGTTTGTTCTCTCATTTCTGGTATTGCTGGAAGGATCTTGCAAAAACATGGACTATGAAAGGCTGCAAAAAAACGTGGCACGTAACCCAGTTGCTAGCTAATTCTACAAGCTCGATCTATTGACATTCCTTGAATGTTGGTGTGTTGAGAACCTCTATTATCCCTTCTCTCTACAAGAGTCTCAGAAGCTAGGATAACATGTAAAGGATTATGGTAGGGCTGGGATCTCCCCAGAGATCCTCAGACCCTTTATTAGGCTTTATGGTTTAAATGCATCTATATTCTATTTAATCTTTCGTGCAGAACAGGTTCAGTTAAACTTGTTGCATGGGTTGGATGGATTACTTGACAAGCAGCAGTAGCTTGGTTACACTTACCAATTTAAAGCCCACTTTGAAATGTTTCTTCCTGGACCCAGTATCAGGTTCCTTCAGCATCACCAGTGAAATGTGGGGGTTCAGTTGGAAGCTGGAGCTGTTCAGATTGACAGACCCTCCCTTTTGCAAGTCCTTCATGCGGATACCCTTTTTATAATGGGAGGAAAAGCTTGAGGTTTTGTAGCCATACAAATTAGCTATTGCTTCCTCTGCCATTTGGTCCAACTGGGCCAGTTTCTCACTGACTAAATCAAACCTATAGGAAACAGAAATAATAGGAGTGTATAATTATCTATTTGCACACACATGTGGTTTCAGTCCTTGGCATCTCTGCTGGAAAGGCCAATCACGGTGATGAGTAGAATACATCCCAAATTTTCAGATATTATGACAGATATGGCAATTTCCTGCAATAGCTTTACAAATCCTTACTGTATTAAGTTTAATTATCTTAATGCAAAGTTTATGTATTATTCTGGGCTGGGATTGTATATAGCTTCTATAGGGGGAAGAGGTGATGTAAGACCTGGATGTTCCATATAGTCAAAGGACTATATGAAACAATGTGCCAGACAAGAATAGACTTTTGGGACAATCCATGTGAAGCAGATTTTCTGGGAAATATCCATGGGGAGGTGAATGCAAAATTCCCCACCTCCGGTTAGGCAAAACCCAACCATTTGAAAGTACACCCTGAAGAATAGGCCTTTGTCAGCTGATCACCTGTCACATGAGAATAAGATCAAAGGCCCAGGCTATATAAATGAAAGACTGAGCTATTCATGGCTGTTCTGGTTCTGAATCTGAGGCAGTTGTAAACTTGTAACCATAGGGAAAACCAAGCTGTGGATTTTGAAGGGCTAACACCTACCAGAGCCCAAGTCTGGAGTTGGGGTGACCTCTGGTAAGCTCATTTGCATGTGTTCTTGTATTGTTTTTAATATGTTTTCTCTGTAATGCTTACACCTTAAGAATAAAGGTGCTTGTTTATAAAGAGCTGGATGGTGTTTTGAAACAGCTGGCAATAACAACTGTTCATAGACTTCAAAGAGAAAACAAAGCCTGGACACTGGCCTGTTTCGGCAGTCTGGCTTGCTGGGAATATCACAGCATAAGCCGGGAACTGTGCAGCCTGGAAAAACCCTGATCAGGAGAGAAAGAGTCACAGGTCTCTGCACAAGAGAGGTGATGGCTGAGGATCTGTGAGCCTAGAGTGGGTGCTCTGTGTGGACCACAGAGAGGGAAATACAGATGGAACTGTGACAGAGATGTTGCTATCAGTGGCTGAATTTCCAAATCTTAGCCCTCAGATTGAATGTTCAGATTTGCAACCATCCTGCTCTTGGCTGCACAAACAGGCATTTCTGCCAGCAAGTTAGGTAACTGCTGCAGGCAAATTAGGTAATTTCACATTACATAATTTGAATTTAATTGAATGAATATTTGGGCCTGAAAGGTTGGGCTCCAGTCTGGCACGTATGCAAACAGTCCCAGGGATGTCAATAGGACTATCCCTACAGAGTTTCTCACATACATAAGTGGCCTTGCAGGAGCAGGTTTTAGCTAGCAATTAGATATTACTTAGTGTCCAGCAGCAGTGATCTGTTGATTAGATATGAAGGATGTTACAGTAGCTACATATTTCAGGGCAAAACTACTTCTACCGATACAGAAAATCAATTAGTGAAGTCAAAGCAGCCCCAGGGACCCAGCTCCTCTACCCCTGAATCTGGACTTAAAGTAAGTAAGTTTCTATGCACCATCCTTCATGACAAACTAAGGTCTGACTCCAAATCCACATCGAAAATAAAGTTGTTGCAACAAAATTCAATCTGGGGTTCAATCCCCACCCACATCTGCACTGATAAAGTTTTTCCATCCTAACTCAATCAAGGTTCAAACCCAAATCTGTGACGAAACCATGGCAGCCCTCCCCAAATGCTGCTCTACCTGTACGGGTCCAGATTGCAGAGAGTAATGGCTGGAAACATCTTGGGCTCTGAGTGCACAGACATGGTCATGATGACGGGATAGGTCCAGTATTGGCTGAAGAGAAGAGCGAACTGCCAATAGAGCATCCCAAAGCTGGCAAGGAAGAGCAGGGTCCAGAATGCTGTCTTCATCCGGTTGCGGCTTGAGCACACTAGGCGGACAGTCCCGTGGATGGTAGTGTTCTTGCAGAAGAACTCAAACATGTCCTTGAAGGAGCTGTAGAACTCAATGAGGCCTTCGTCCCCCATCTCCTCGTTCACCCACTCTTGCTCCATCCTTTAACTCTGTTTCAATTCAAAAAGAAAACAAAAGGCTCTTGTCAGCCCATAAGAACCAACAGGTGCAGGCTAGCTCCCCATCTCTCCATACCATGCAGAGAATGGGTTTCACCACTGCCACATAGGTGAAAGGGCTTGGCGCTCACACAAGTAACACTCAAAGTTCTCTTTGTCCCCAGAACTTGGACACTGGGAACTACTTAGCTGAGAGGTCAAGTGTTCTGGGGAGTACCACGCAAATGAATAAAAACCCCAGATGGAATCATCTGGATACGGACATTCCCGCGAGGACATTGGGAACTGTTGCAAAGCTCTCAGGATGGGTGTGTGCAAATATATCTGGTGCTGCAGACAGAACCAAACGAGAACTTTCCCTCTTTCTCAGTAAAACGCAGGCCTCCGATATACACTAAGCAATGCTAACACTAAAGGGTGGGAACAATTCCCGTTGTCCCAATACATATTAGAGGGTCAGGGGTTAAGCCTGACGTGCCATGCACATCGATGGAGAGATATAAATAAATGAATAATAATTAATACAAACATTGAGGTGGTTTAAGGTCACACATGACCTTGATCTTGCTCAATTCTCATGCTTTGTATTATTCTGGAAGTGGTGCTGAGCTGGTCCCCTGAAAAATTAGCAGTGGGAAGAGGCCTGCCCCAGCAAAAGACTGGATGTGTTAGCAGAGGACTGGGTGGTATCTTCCCCGCCCCCCACACTGTTTCTTTATTAAAAAACATTTTAAAGTGAATAAAATGCTGGTGAACAGCCCCGGAGAACAACACGCTCTGTTTATACACAGGCCAGGGACAGCAGGGCTCCACCCCAGACCTGAAGACACCACTCCCAGTGGGAAGAGCGAAAGTTTGGTCTCCAGGGCTGATTCAGTCCTAGGTTTCGCTGCTGAGATTGCCAACGCAAGGCCCAGTTAGGACTAGCTGTGGCAGTAGCTTCTGACCATTCATTGAAACTTATTCCATGCAAGCCACCAAATCACCACTAAATGGAAGCAACTTTTGATCCCTACTACCAAGGGCTGGATTTGAACTTGTGATTTGCAGCCCATTATCAATGCCCTAAGCCAGCCAATAGCCTATAACTCTTTTTCTGTCCAATATATTTTAAGCCCTCTCCCCCAAAAGAAACCCCATGCCCTTTAGGATTGGCAATAGAAAAAATGGTTAAGGTAGGCTCTGTTTCAGCAGAACCCCGCAGTTTAGAGAAGGAAGTGAAGAAAAGCACCCGCACCTTGTACAACACCACAGAGGGAATTTCCCTCATTAAAATGCAATTATGCAAACTGGAATTTGGCTGAAACACTAAGGCTAACAACCTGCTCATAACAAAAATGCTCTGGAATCTTTAAGTGTCCATAGATGGACATCAGGCTTCATGCTCATGAGTACGTCACTAATATCTCTGCTTGTAGGTGTCCCCCAAGAGATAGCCCCTTAGTGGACACACATCCTTACCTCTAGGTTGCTCCCTTCTGTGCAGACATGGCATTGCAGGAGACCTTGCTCAGATCCCCTCTGGGCTTTTACAGCTCCGGTGACCACTTCTGATTTCCCCTTGGGGTAATCCGTGGCCTAACTCTCCGATCAAGTAAAAGTCTAACCCCTTCTGGGGTAGCATGACTAAGTCTAAATAAAGATTCACGCAGGTCTTCCAATTAAAAGCCCTTCCATCCCCTCAGGCTTAACTAAAGCTCCCTTATTGTAGTCTACCTGTTCAGCCCCAATCCAGGGCTTCTATCCCTCAGAGACCTGTCTCCTCTGCAATCTACAACTGAGTTCCCTCCGTTTACTGATACAGCTTAGCTCCTCCTCCTCTGGCCAGGAGACAATTAGCTACTCACCATCCAGGTGCTGAGCTTGATTGGTTGGGTGCTTTCCCTTGCCTTGGGGGTTAAGCCTCATCACACCCCTCAACCACTTTTAACACCAAGCTGGGGCACTGGCCTAATACCAACCTACTGGAACGAGTGCCATCTACTGAACCAACATCAGCATCACTTTCTGTAGGAGCCAGCATTCCCAACGTTACACCATCCCCTCTTGGAATCAGTATCTATTACGCTAGTAAGATAAGAGGTTGCTGGAGGTGATACTACAAGTGTCATTTTATTTAACAGAGATTATAAATACAAACATTACAGCAATTTTGACATTGACACACCAAGCACACAGAAATGAGGGTGGTTTTTTTATTATTATTAAAAAGAATGGTTGGAAGCACTTTCATGTTGATCAGTTCTCCCAAGTCTTTTAAAACAACCAAAGCACTACAAAATACACTTAGAAACACATCCTTAACTGGGGTGCCCTTTGCTCAGAAGTGAGGTGGTCTTAAGTACATTGACCTTCACTCCAGAAGCCAGAAGGGGTTACTGCTGCCTCAAAGTACTTCAGTTGATTTCAGTAGGAACAGGAGCACACACACACACCCCAAGCAGGTCAGAGCGCACACACCTTCTGAACTGGCTTAGTTTTGGGGCAGCAAGAAAAAACAAAGAAAAATTGATCTAAGAGGCATGTCTGAACACTCTATTGTTAAACAACTTTAAAGATCACCAGGTCTCTTTTTTCCAACTTGGATTATTTTTCCTATCTCCACAAAGCCTGTAGCACAAGCCAAGTTTGATATTTCTGGCTGTTGAGGTATATAAGGAAAACATTCAATTGGTACAGAAAGGGAAACCTGAATTTTTTCATGTTTTCAAAACTCAAAAATGACTGAAATGACTTTGCTCAAACTTCCTAAACAAATTCATCTTTGGACTTACGGCAAGCAAAAGTCTGAATGTTCCAGTTCACAAGGAATTTATTAAAGAAAGGTATGAGCATCTGAAAAAAGGGGTGGGAGGGATTAGCACAAAAATTGCAATTTCACCTTTAACAACATTTGCTACAGACACATACCTCATTCTGTGTGTACCGTATATTTGTTATCTCTGCAGATATACAAGCGTACCCAACTGCAGCACTGGCAGCTAAAGAATGCTAGTGGCTACAAAGCTTTATCTATTGACATTATTGCAAAAGGCTTAATCATTACATGTTGCTGTTTACACTTGAATGCTTTTCAAGACAAAAATACTGCACTTGACAAAACTCTAAAAACAAATCAGTATTAGCACTGTTGTTGTGCATTGCTACTTTTTCTGGTAACACAGCGAGCTTTTGCACTTAATCTTATTGTTCCCCCTTCTCAGATTCAATCCTTTATTTTCCTGTATTTTTAAACTTGATGTTTCTCCAGAATGTGGAAAAAACAGAAAGAGAGGCTGCAAAGCACATTGCAAATAACATGGAATTATTTCAGTAAACACTAATTGTCGTCTAAGAAAGTCTTGCTCGTGATGGTTACTTTCAGTAAATCAACAGTCTATTATTTGCTCTAGTGTCAGAAAATTCTCATGCATTTTATACAGTCAACTTGAGTTCAAAATACAACAGAGAAACACAGAACACACAGCAGAGACAAGAGATCATTCGAGTGCCTCTGTGTTAAACACACTTATATCACATACGAAGCTATGAATATGAAACACAGGTATGAAGCTTCAGAATAATGAATTTCAGGGTTGTCACTGACAAGTTATCAAAGATTCTTACTTTGCTTTCTGAGAAATGGCTGATGATTTCATATAATTAGTTTTCAAATAGCTAATGAAAAAACACAAATGCATGTAAAGCTATATAGGGATTATTCCATATATATATACACACACGCTCTTAGCTACTATGGTGATGAATTTGGTATAAGAACCTATATAGAATAGAATCTGTTGCCTGTTGTATTTTCTTAATATTCCCAGGTTGTCTTGCCTTGTTATTAACATAGCAGTTACAGTTCGACAGAGACCTAGCAGTGTGTTTAATACGGATGATGAAGAGCTGTCAATCTTTGCAATAGCAATCATCAAAAGTGACAAGTTGGGAAGAAGATGCCAGTTCCCAGAAGAAATAACGTTCCTTGTAAATTAAAAAAAAAATTGTACAGTGATATGTACCCATGTATTGTCATGACTGCCAAACTATATTAATTCAATGTTCAAACATATACCTTGAAAACATATAGTCATATATATAGATAGAGTACGGTAATACATGCTGTACATATTTCAATTATTATATGATATATTTACACATTTAAAAAATTAAGACTCACTGGCAAAGACTTCATTTCTGTATCTTGGTCATAGCTATGTCTTTGTAGAGCAGTATTTGCAGTAGACATTAGACTGCCTTCAGCTTTGTTCTCAGCAGAAGGCCAATCTTAGCCCAAAGCTTTCAGTTTTTCCTTTATAACTGAACATAAACTGGTAGCTGTCTGGCCTATGTAGATAAAGATGATGACATCAAAAGGGGCTGGGACTTCTTAGGACACAGAGACGTTGGAAATTATTCAACTCATTTTCCAAGGAATAGGGAGTGAATGAACTGGAAGAACAAGTTAACCCTCAAGGTTATACTGGGCTTAAATAATACTATATATGTTTGTTAGGGTTACACTGATTTTTTTCAAACACGTGTTTTTATAGTCATTGATGTATTTGTAATAGGAACCTAGAAAATCCCTTCCTACTCCCCACAAAGCTGAACAAAACTCTAAACAATCAATAATGTCCCACCCCCGGCATGCCCTTTTCGCCTCTCCGTTATTTTCTGTGGCTTGCTTTATCACTGATTATTAAATCCGATATGGCCTTTGTGGGACATACTCATGGCTGTGCTTGAGAGTTTCACACGCGATAGCAATTTGGAAGGTTGAAATTGTGCTCTGCGTATTTTTCCTCCAAGACCCTGAGTTGATTTTGTAGGGTTGCTAATTAGGGTACTGAGAGGCTGGGTGGGGGGAGGCATTTATTTACTTAAAGGCTAGTGAATCATTCCTCATCTGTGCGGGGGAAAAACCCTCTCTTGGCAAGAATTCTACTAACTTTAGGAACAGATCTTTAGGGAAGTGGGGGCATGGTAGCTGAGCTTGTGAGTTTGCTAACTTTGGATTACCTCCTTCAACCAATTAGAGCACCTGCTTTTGTGACCCTTCCCTTTTAGCTCCCTTTCCAAGATCAAGAGCCTTTTATAGGATGAATAATGCAGAAACAGATTCGACAATCCTGATTATGCATTCCCGCTCACAAAGGTGTTTCAGACCTTGAGGCTAGATGGAGCTTAGCTCTGCAAAGCATTGCTACAGAAGCTTATTAAAGCACAGAGTCCTGCATATGAAAAGGTCCGGTTCTCTGGATGCGAGGAATACACTGATCCACTTGAGGAGCCGCAGCTTTGGCCAGCAGAGCATCACCCCATACAGTCGCTTGCAGCACTACAGGAATGCAGCCATTCTGCCGTGGACCAAAAGGCGATGGACAGTTACATTCCCATGAAATAAAATCTAATTCCATCCTATTTGTGCATTGGTTTTTGTAAGGATGTTCCAGAGTGCTGGGGCCTTGGTAGCAGTGTTATAGAAAATATAAATGGAAGCTTTTGTTCAGGAACAAAGGCCTAGAATTTACATGGCTCTCTGGGCCAGATCCCCTGGCACCAATCAGCACAATCCCATTGAAGTCAGGGACATTACGGCAATTTAAACCATCTGATGACCTGGCCCTCTCTCTCTCTCTCTCTCCATGGTATGTGCATTGTGCAAAAGGGCAACAATAAATCCTGGATGATGCAAAAATTGCACAAGGAATATGTATGAGACACACGCTGGGTTGCTTCACTCTGGCTGCAGGCCTTGCCATTGTGAGGCTCCAGCTCTGGCAAGGCATCAGAACAAAAACTTCTGAACTGGCTAAGAACATTTCCTGTAGGAAGCAAATGAGTGGAACTGGATACACAAGCGATGCTGCCCCTTGAGCAAGATGTAATCATGCAAGAGGGTGATGTCTCTCCATTTGCACCCAGCTCACATGGCACGCCACATCTCGGGGATATCCAAACCACTTGGACGGTTCAAACAAGTCACAGCCTGTTCGAACGCTGCAGGCAAATTATGTGTGCAGCCCACATGACCGTGCCATCAAGGAGGGCTCCTTAGAACTGCTGGTAGCGCTTCAATCCTCAAAGAGGGACTGGACTGGAAAAGGCCTCATCTTCCCTGAATACTAGCTATTGTACTGGAAAAAGTATGTTGTACATTCCAAACAGATGCAGCAAGAGCCGCTGCCCACTGCTCATAGAGGCACTCAAATTTATGTTTCCTCTACGCTATTCTTTAGGCTCCCCAGGGTGCTCCATTGGCCAGAATTTAGCCCCTAGTTTAACCGGATGCAAACAGATCCCACATTTAACTGACCAGGGCAATGCACACTAGCAAAACAAAGGGAAACTCTGACATTTGGCCTTTAAAATATTCAAGCTTTGCATCACTACTCAATATTGAAGGGATCTGTCTATACCCCACCTCTGCCCCTTGCTGATCACTAGCCTTGAGCATTGCATGGGGTCAGCACTGGCTTGCTTATTAACATCATTCATCCTTATGGAAGCGAGCTGAAGCATAATGATTTGGTAAAATTACACCATAAGAACACAGAGCTGGATACAGATCTGTGTTAATATCGATGCAGACTCAGATCTGGAACTGACACCGTAGTCCAGTGCTAAGATCACTGCCTGACTAAAGAGATTAAAACTGTAAGCTGAGGGTCCCTAAGCTCCTTGCAGGTGGCCATGTAGGTTAAAGTGAATCACAGAATCATTGGACTGGAAGGAACCTTGAGAGGTCATCTAGTCCAGTCTCCTGCACACATGGCAGGACTAAGTATTATCTAGACCATTCCTGACAGGTGTTTGTCTAATCTGCTCTTAAAAACCTCCAATGATGGAGATTCCACAAGCTCCATAGGCAATTTATTCCAGTGCTTAACCATCCTGACAGGAAGTTTTTCCAAATGTCCAACCTAAACCGCCCTTGCTGCAATTTAAGCCCATTGCTTCTTGTCCTATCCTCAGAGGTAAAGGAGAACAATTCTTCTCCCTCCTCCTTGTAACAACCTTTTATGTACTTGAAAACTGTTATCATGTCCCCGCTCAGTCTTCTCTTTTCCAGCCTAAAGAAATTCAATTTTTTCAATCTTCCCTCATAGGTCATGTTTTCTAGACCTTTAATCATTTTTGTTGCTCTTCTCTGGACTTTCTCCAATTTGTCCACATCTTTCCTGAAATGTGGCTCCCAAAACTGGACACACTACTCCAGTTGAGGTCTAATCAGTGCAGAGTAGAGCGGAAGAATTACTTCTCATGTCTTGCTTACCACACTCCTGCTAATACATCCCAGAATGATGTTTGCTTTTTTTGCAACAGTGTGACACTGTTGATGCATGTTTAGCTTGTGCTCCACTTTGACCCCCAAATCCCTTTCTGCAGTACTCCTTCCTAGGCAGGTTTCAGAGTAGCAGCCATGCCAGTCTGTATTCGCAAAAAGAAAAGGAGGACTTGTGGCACCTTAGAAACTAACAAATTTATTTGAGCATAAGCTTTCGTGAGCTACAGCTCACTTCCTCGGATGCATTCAGTGGAAAATACAGTGGGGAGATTTATATACATAGAGAACATGAAACATGAAACTCATGTGTTACCATACACACTGTAACCAGAGTGATCACTTAAGGTGAGCTATTACCAGCAGAAGAGCGGAGGGGAAAAAAACCTTTTGTAGTGATAATCAAGGTGGGCCACTTCCAGCAGTTGACAAGAATGTCTGAGGAACGGTGGCGGGGGGGCGGGAGGAAGAAGGGGAAATAAACATGGGGAAATAGTTTTACTTTGTGTAATGACCCATCCACTCCCAGTCTCTAATCAAGCCTAAGTTAATTGTATCCAGTTTGCAAATTAATTCCAATTCAGCAGTCTCTCGTTGGAGTCTGTTTTTGAAGCTTTTTTGTTGAAGTATTGCCACTTTTAGGTCTGTAATCAAGTGACCAGAGAGATTGAAGTGTTCTCCAACTGGTTTTTGAATGTTATAATTCTTGACGTCTGATTTGTGTCCATTGATTCTTTTACGTAGAGACTGTCCAGTTTGACCAATGTACATGGCAGAGGGGCATTGCTGGCATATGATGGCATATATCACATTGGTAGATGTGCAGGTGAATGAGCCTCTGATAGTATGGCTGATGTGATTAGGCCCTATGATGGTGTCCCCTGAATAGATATGTGGACACAGTTGGCAACGGGCTTTGTTGCAAGGATAGGTTCCTGGGTTAGGGGTTCTGTTGTGTGGTGTGTGGTGAGTATTTGCTTCAGGCTGTCTGTAAGCAAGGACTGGCCGGTCTCCCAAGATCTGTGAGAGTGATGGGTCATCCTTCAGGATAGGTTGTAGATCCTTGATGATGCGTTGGAGAGGTTTTAGTTGGGGGCTGAAGGTGATGGCTAGTGGCGTTCTGTTATTTTCTTTGTTGGGCCTGTCCTGTAGTAGGTGACTTCGGGTACTCTTCTGGCTCTGTCAATCTGTTTCTTCACTTCAGCAGTGGGTTTTGTAGTTGTAAGAATGCTTGATAGAGATCTTATAGGTGTTTGTCTCCGTCTGAGGGGTTGGAGCAAATGCAGTTGTATCGTAGAGCTTGGCTGTAGACAATGGATCGTGTGGTGTGATCTGGGTGAAAGTTGGAGGCATGTAGGTAGGAATAGCGGTCAGTAGGTTTCCGGTATAGGGTGGTGTTTATGTGACCATCGCTTATTAGCACCGTAGATCACCTTTCTAGGCAGTCATTTCCCATTTTGTATGCGTACAACTGATTGTTCCTTCCTAAATGGAGTACTTTGCATTGTCCTCATTGAATTACATCCTATTTACTTCAGACCATTTATCCAGTTTGTCCAGATCATTTTGAATTTTAATCCTATCCTCCAAAGCACTTGCAAAGCACCTGCTTGGCATTTTCCGCAATCAGTGCTCCTTCCAAGGGGCTCAGGCACATAGGGAAAGCAGCCCTCAAATGATCATTTTTCATTCTCTAACTTTCCTTTCCAGATGGTGCATGTCAGATGGAAGTTGGCTACATCCTTGTAATGGGGTGTCTACTTCCACACAGGACTGGAAAGGGCGAAAGTGGCCAGGTAGGCCTATTAACTCCACAAGCTGCACCTGGAAAGGAGAGCCGGGGAGCAGGGAATTGATTGCAAGCAGCTTCAGCTGTGCGGGAACAGGTAGGGCCTATAAAACCAAGAAGCTGGGAACAGTCAGGGGCTGGTGGGAAAAGGGCAGTCACACCCTGGGAAGGAGGAGGAGGAGGAGGGTTTGGGCTGGTACTAAGGAGGGGAATCAGGAGGGGTAGGAAACAGTCGAGGGAAGGAGTAGTGAGGATTGGGAGAAAAAAGCCCAGAATTTCGGGATTAGTGGGTGGAACCCGGAGTAGTGGCCGGGCCTGGATTCCCCCAGCAGCCAGAGAGGGTGCGGAAGAGACTGGCATGGCAGTGAACAGGAAGACTGCCTGGGAGTGACAGAGAATTGAAGGACTGTTCCCCGGAAGGGGGGACCTGGCCAGAGGGCTAAATCATGAAGAGGATGCTGCGGTTCCACGACTGAGAAAGAGGCTGAGAAAGAGACAGCGTGATCGCGTGCAACCATGGGAAGGGGTGTTGACCCGATGAGCTAATCCCCAGAGCACTCAGGAGGAGGTGCCCGACTAGCAGTGAGTGGAGCCCCTCTCCCACCGTCACAGCCCTCCGAAGAAATTACTCTCATATTCAGCCATATTAGCTCCATCTCAGCTAGACCAGACAATAGTCAGCAGATTGAATATTTTGCTTGCCTAGCCCTAATAACCGTTTGCTCTCAGCAGCAGCCTGGAGCTGAGTGAACTCAGCATAGAACTGTGTATCAGTTGGCCTATCCCTCTTGTCAAGACTGGGGGGTTCTCTACAGCTCATTTACTAATGTTTCATCCAGTCTAGTTTTAAAATATCCAGAACCAGAGATACCACAAAGAACAGAGAAAATAAAGTTGATATAGGTCTGACAGAGCCGATTAGATTGGTTTTCTCCCCCCACCTAAATCAATCCCTCTTGCCCACAAAGCATTTTGGACTTAATCTTGCAGCTCGGTGGGGAATTTTGCTGTTGACTTCAGTATAGGTTAGGCCCCTTTAGTAACCCTTTTTCTGCTCTCCCTCAAGTTCCAAGATCTTTCTTGCATTGAGGAGCCCAGACTGAGCTTGCACCTTCCAAGATCACATTCATTGGCTTTTTTGCTGCCGTGTCACATTGAAAACACCTGTCAAGGTCTTACACATTCTCCCTCCTGCTTGTGGGCCCATGAAATAATCCTTGATTTTACCATGACTTGCTTTACTTACATCACTCGATTCCATGCGGTGGACAGTACTGAGTGGTTATTCCTCAGAATGCTCCAAGCTACTCTCCACCCTTCTCCCCATATCTTTGCTCCTAGATTGTGGAAGGCAGCATACCAACACTATTGTCTTGAACCAGGTTTCCTCATAGTGAAATCAGCATGAATTGCCTCTTCTTTTTTTGCAGAGACTCCCTTTACAGTGCTGGCTTCTTGGTCACTGGTTGTGCCAGTGTGTTCCTCCTCCTTCTCCTCAGCAGAAGACTTTCCCTGGGCAGCTAGGATGAAAGCCTACATGGATATTTCCTCTCTACTCTTGCTGGTTGGCTATCCCATGCTTGGACTCTGTCTGTCACCCGCTAAGCTTTGCTTAATGTGTTGCCTCCCAATGAAAACCCTACCATTGGAAACCCTCCACCTTCTTTTCCCAGAGAGGAAACAGATTTGCACTTCATACGCCTGCTCCTCCATTGGAGAGAGGAGCCTTATTCACATTTACATCACACTGAAGTGCTCACCGCATGCTCAGTGCTGGGTGTGAGACAAAATAAAGACAGTCCCTGCCCTGTTGAGCTTTCCGACATTGCCCCATTTCCACAGGGCTGCCTTTGATCCTTCCCCAGCCATTCCCTCTCCTGGCTGATGTGTTTCATGTGCCTTCCTCCCATGCTGGAATCTCTCAGGGTTCCAGCCTGTCTGCTTCCCAGAATTTCCTCTGGGAACTCCAGTGCTTGCTGCTCCTTCGCTGGTTTGGTACTCTGAGAACACAAGGTGTTTGAACCTGCCTTGCCTCAACCTCCTTATGATCAACAGGTCACAATCCCTCCCCTTCACTCAGCCCCCACACAGAAGTTTCCAGTGGAGAAATGCAGCTATAGTCAAGCAAAACCTTAACAAACCCCAGCTCACATGACAGTCATCTGCACACACTCACCTGTCTGAATAAGATCTCAGCAGTTGCTCCTCTCATTCCTCCTGAGCAGCAGCTGTTATTTCCCCTCTTCCTGCTCTCTGTGCCTTGTGTTCCTTTCTCACAGGCCTTTATACCTGCCTCACCTCCACCCAGTCATTACAAGTATTGGGTCATCACCCCAATCAGATATCCTCTCCAGCCATGCTCAAGTACAGTATCTGCAATGGTTACTGTAATCTTTTGGGAATGCTGATGTTACCAGGTCTGGCAGAGCGAGAAGAATGCTGATCAGTGCTCCCAGCCTGCAAGACCCAGCCAGCAGCCTTTCAGTCACTGACTCTGTCTCCCTCCTACTTAACAAATTATCCCAGCAGCTACTTCTCCCAGCCTCCAGGGGAAGGAATGGAGATGTCCTATGGCTCTCTCTGCTGGGGACAGGAGTGAAAGACCACCCTCCTAGTGGCTGCCCCGCCTCTGCATTGTCCAGACTGGGGGAACAAACGTCAGACACATATAGGAGAGGAACAGAACCTGAGTGCCACAAGCAAAAAGAAATCACTGGAATTATTCAAGCATGTGATACCAGCAACCTCCTGCTCATTCCTTAGGAACTACAGGTGGCTAAATTTGCAGATGGTACAAAACTACTCAAGATAATTAAGTCCCAAAGATTGCAAAGATCTACAAAGGATCTCACAAAACTGGGTGACTGGGAAACAAAATGGCAGATGAAATTCAGTGTTGATAAATGCAAAGTAATATACATTAGAAAACATAATCCCAACTATACATATAAAATGATGAGGTCTAAATTAGCTGTTACCACTCAAGATAGATCTTGAAGTCATTATGGATTCTTCTCTGAAAACATCCACTCAGTGTGCAGCGGCAGTAAAAAAGTGAACACAATGTTGGGAATCATTAAGAAAGGGATAGATTATAAGACAGAAAATATCATATTGCCTCTATATATATCCATGGTATGTCCACATCTTGAATACTGTGTGCAGATGTGGTCGCTCCATCTCAAAAAAAGATATATTGGAAGGTTCAGAAAAGAGGTATGGAACAGCTGCCATATGAGGAGAGATTTATAAGACTGGGACTTTTCAGCTTGGAAAAGAGACGACTCAGGGGGGATATTTTAGATGTCTATAAAATCATGACTGGTGTGGAGAAAGCAAATAAGGAAGTGTTATTTACTCCTTCTCATAACACAAGAACTAGGGGTCACCAAATGAAATTAATAGGCAGCAGGTTTAAAAAAACAAAAGGAAGTATTTTTCACACAATGCACAGTCAACCTGTGGAACTCCTTGCCAGAGGATGTTGTGAAGGCCAAAACTATAAGAGAGTTCAAAAAAGAACTAGATAAATTCTTGGAGGATAGGTCCATCAATGACTATTAGCTAGGATGAACAGGGATGGTGTCCCTAGTCTCTGTTTGCCAGAAGCTGGGAATGGGTGGATCACTTAATGATTACCTGTTCTGTTCATTCTGTTCATTCCCTCTGGGGCACCTGGTGGCATTGGCCACTGTTGGAAGACAGAATATGAGGCTAGATGGACCTTTGTTCTGACCCATTATGGCCGTTCTTATGTTCTTACCGCAGATGCCAACAAAAGGAAGAGATTCTACAGTGCAGCTACCATGGAGGAGGGGAATGAGGAAACTAGGTACTAAGGGAGTAAGGGAAAAACACAGTAATTAACAAAGCACTAAAGGGACTAACTATGTAAGGGCTATGTCGTGTGCACAGACACCACAGACTAATGCTTTTGATCCACAGGGTGACCTGTTTACGTTCAATGGGGACATTAAACTTTCATCAATGACCTCTACAAGCTTCCAGCAGCACCGTCCCCGAAACTTCCCCATCATAAGATGTCCTATTTGCATCTGAGTCTATAATTTGTAAAGTCCTGGAGTCTGGAACCATACTGTCCTATATGTTTGGACAGTGCTGAGCACACTATTGGCACTCAAACCTTTCAAGCATACTAATAATTACCGGGGGTTGGGGGGGAAGACCTTTTGTAGTGATAATCATTTCCAACTGCTGGAAATGGCCCACCTTGATTATCACTACAAAAGGTTGTTTGTTTGTTTGTTTGTTTGTTTGTTTGTTTTTTCCTCTCCTGCTGGTAATAGCTCACCTCACCTGATCACTCTCGTTACAGTGTGTATGGTAACACCCATTGTTTCATGTTCTCTGTGTATATAAAATCTCCCCACTGTATTTTCCACTGCATGCATCCAATGAAGTGAGCTGTAGATCACGAAAGCTTATGCTCAAATAAATTCGTTAGTCTCTAAGGTGCCACAAGTCCTCCTTTTCTTTTTGCAGATACAGACTAACATGACTGCTACTCTGAAACCTCTTAATTAGGACATCCCCAAAAGAGAGCATCCTGGTTTAGCAAATGTCTTGAATCAGAGAAGAGGTCATTCTGTAACCTGGATCTCTTTGTTTAAAAAACAATCAATTCAATCCAAAACCTTATATGTAAAATTATAAGGCTTGACCCAAAACTAGGGCTTTGTGAATACTGCACAGAGTGTTTGCCAAGGTTCATTAAAATCCCAAAGGGGTGTTTGATTTAGTTATGAGTGATTGTACACATGAGGTTTGTTCTCAGGGATGTATGGGGAATGCTTGTTCACATGTAAAGCAGGGTGTTCGTGAATAAACAAGAGGATTTGCTCTTAGTCATTTGCTGGTCATTATTCTCATGCTTGAAAAGTGTCAACCAATCAAGAAACAAAAACAACACCATGTGACTTCATTGACTAATCCCATGCCATGAATAAGGAGCACTGAATATTCCATGTTAACAGTTCATGAGCAACTTAATTTTTTTTAATATCCTAGTTGATGAGTGCTAACGAACAAAAAAATCAGGAGTGGTTTGAAATGCAACAGAGCTATATTGGTCTAGTGATGCTTTCACATCGAATTCAGTCAGTCAGCTCAATACAAAACCAAGCAAAGGCAGGAAATTTAAAGCGCTCTAAAACTCTGCATTTAAGGGCTAAGCATCTGTTGAGCAAAAAGTATCTCGGCGCTCTGCAGAAATGGCCTTGTTTCAAAAAACATTTCATCTGAGATGGAGTAGGAAGGAAAGTCTGGTGGTTAGGGCACCGGCTTTGGGCTTGGAAGACCTGGCTTCCATTCCTTACTTTGCTACAGACTTCCTTGGCAAGTCACTTAGTCTCTCTGGGTCTCAGTTCCGCACCTGCAAAATGGGCATAATAGCCCTGCGCTGCCTCATTGGGTGTTTTGAGGATAAATACATTAAAAATTGTGAGACGCACAGATACTACGGTGATGGAGGCCATATAAGAAATAGTTTATTTACAATAATGAGCCACGTGTAGCCTCACAGCACTAGGATTTCCCTGTCCACCAGAGTTGCATGAGAAGAAGCAATGAGGAGAGGGAAAAAACACTCAAAAGTATACACGCAAGGGAACACTGGCAGAGTCTGCGGCATGAATGGCAGCATGGTCAAGTGACCGAAACAAAGGCCTGAGAACGCATCAGTTCTTAGCTCACTCGCTGTGCAGTCTTGGACAAGTCATTTCCCCTCCTTTTGCCTCTCTTTCTCCATCACTAACATAGGAAAATGACACCTACTTTGCAGGAGTGTTGTTGTGAACATTAATTAGTCGATATTTAGAGTGCTTTGCAGATGTAAGGTGGTATGTAAGTATTTATTATTGCTGGTCTGGTGTTGCTGGTTAATTGCTTCAGTGTGAAAAATTGCCGCTGTAAAACAGTGAAATAAATAAAAGGCTGTTTTTTAAAGCTATAACCAGCAATTCATCTCTGTTAACTCCTGTGCTAAAGGCCCAGAGCTTAGAATTCTGCATACATTCGAACAGCTGGCTAAACACTACTGAACCCTTTCGCCATCATACTGCTGTTGGCTTCTTCCACCACCTGCAAGAGTCCCTGGGACAAATCCTTAGCTGGAGTAAATCTCTCACTCTCTTGGATACTCAACCTCTTTCCGCGTGTCATTGTCCCTGTACTGGTGTAAATCAAGATCAATGTGATCCTCAGCCTGATTCCACACTAGGGCCCTTTTACACTACTCCGATGCAGTGCTTCTGCTCATATACCTTAAAATTGGTGCAATTGTAACTTACCCTCCCTTTACATTGCCAGAGGGGTGTAAAGGAGCCTTTGTGTAAATAAGACTCAAGGGTCTTTTCTGCCTAACCTGTGCCTTCTAATTTCTCCCTCACCATTGGCAGGATGCTGTAATTCCCTCCTCACACCAAGGCATTTCGCTGCTGTGTGCTGTCACTTATGCCACATTTTGTATTCTTTCATTTTGAAAAGTGTCTTGGGATAAACTGTACATGGGTGATGCCAGACACGATACAGCTGCATGGATCTTGGAGCACTCTGTCCCCACCCCCACCCCCGCACCTCTCCTGGTATTCCTCATCGGAGCCTTCCAGTTAATTTTGGCAGCAATTAGTTATAAGCAATTACCAAGCACACGTTGCTTCTGACTTAAAGCATGGGTATTATCTAATTATTATTGTCTTTGACATAAGGCCTCAATGCCAAC
Source organism: Dermochelys coriacea (assembly GCF_009764565.3). Taxonomy (NCBI): domain Eukaryota; kingdom Metazoa; phylum Chordata; order Testudines; family Dermochelyidae; genus Dermochelys; species Dermochelys coriacea. The sequence continues at coordinate 15,664,974 of NC_050085.1, read as the reverse complement.
TGCACAAGGGCCTCAGCCTGTGAGGATCAATAACACTATGACCTGGACTGGCTACACATCTTGTACCAGTAGCACTTAACCAACCCCCATCCCGAAAATAATATGGGACGTCTCTGCTTGAGGGATTCTCCAATGCCCTATAACCAGCAATGACAAAAGAGGTCAACACCAGATGGATCCGCTCACTGTGCCATTGGGCATCAGACTCTTCATTACACGTTGCATCTGTTTAATGCAAGATGGAGGCTAGGACACGGTTTTCATTATAAAAAGAAAAGGAGGACTTCTGGCACCTTAGAGACTAACAAATTTATCGGGTAAGGTGAGCTATTATCAGCAGGAGAGCAGGGGGAGGGGGACCTTTTGTAGTGATAATCAAGGTGGGCCACTTCCAGCAGTTGACAAGAATGTCTGAGGAACAGCCGGGGGGCAGGGGGAGAATAAACATGGGGAAATAGTTTTACTTTGTGTAATGACCCATCCACTCCCAGTCTTTATTCAAGCCTAAGTTAATTGTATCCAGTTTGCAAATTAATTCCAATTCAGCAGTCTCTCCTTGGAGTCTATGGCAAGATTTTAAGGCATACTGGCCTATTTTTGGTCATTTGTGCTGCATACATTTATTTTTAAGATACCCAGAAGCCTTGTGAGCATCAACAAGTTCAAAGTATTATTCATAGGCTAGCTCCAAACAATCTCCCTCTTACCCACCATGATGTCTGCAAGGTTTCAGCACCTTTGAGGGCCTGTGCCATCATCTGGGGTGTTATATGTCTCGGCAGTGTTTTGCCTATGTCTAAGCTGGATTGTCATCTTCTTGAAAGCAAGGACTGTGTGAACGTCTATATTCCTATAAAATCAAGCAGCCTATTAGCATTCAGTCCATATTAAATAGTCATTTATTTGTATGTCTTAGCAGCGGCAAAGACCACGGTGGCTGAAAGAGTGCAGAGGAACAGGAGGGTGTCACAGTTCAGGGCCACTGCACCTGTATGCACCTCTCTGTGGTCCAGTAAGTGCACCACTAGGCTCAGACTCCTCAGCCATCACCTCTCTTGGGCGGAGACCCACGTCTCTTTCTCTCTTGGGAGGTTCCCCCAAGCTGCAGAGTTCCCAGTCTGCCCAGTGAGTGCCCCAGCAAGCCAGACTGCCTAAACAGGCCTGTGTCAGTGCTTTGCTTTCTCCTCAGCAGCTATGAACAGTTGCAATTGCCCACAGTTATGAGTTACCACACAGCTCTTTCTAAGCAAGCCCATTTCTGCTTAAGGTGAAAGCATTACAGAGAAAACATATTAAAGACAATAAAAGAACCTATGCTAATAAGCCTACCAGGGATCAACCCAACTCCACATTGGACTCTTGTAGGTGTCAGTCCTTCCAAGGATTGTCCCCCATCCCCACCCTGGAACAGAAGGGGTGTCCATTTGCAGGATCACAAAGAAGGCCCTGAGTCAGTTTAAACCAGGGGTTCTCAAACTGGAGGTCAGGACCCCTCAGGGGGTCGTGAGGTTATTACATGGGGAGTCGCAAGTTGTCAACCTTCACCCCAAATCCCGCTTTGCTTCCAGCATTTATAATGGTGTTAAATATATAAAAAAGTGTTTTTAATTTATAAGGAGGGGGCCGCACTCAGAGGCTTGCTATGTGAAAGGGGTCACCAGTAAAAAAGTTTGAGAGCCACTGGTTTAAACCAAGGCTATTAATTAAAAAATCCTTTCTTTGTTGGTCTCTTTAGAATCCAGTGTGAACCAATATGTGCAAGCCTCTCCAGATGGCAATACCTCTCCAGAGGTGTTAAAACTTGATTGAATTTAACTTATCATCTCACATTGTTCTTAGCTCCTGATGGGCTGAGGTCATTCTCCCCCATGGAATCACAGACAAATCCCGACCCAGAATGATACATAAATGTGATACAGTAAGACCTCCCAAAGATATTGTAGGAAATTGCCACATCTGTCACAGAAAGATTCACAACTCAAGCCAGACCTCAATGTATCCTGTACATTACTCAGTGTCAAGTCAGTAAAGCAAGAAGTCATTCATCACTGAAAGATTATACTTTTGAAACTGCTTGTCAGCAAATGAAATCCAAGCAGCAGTTTTGCTTCAAGTGCTAATGATCAGAAGTACGAATAAAATTCATTAGGAAGCCAGAGCCTCTATTGGTGAGCAAATTTTTTAGGAACGGATCCTGATTTCTGTAAACATGTTCATTGTTTGTAAGTTCCCAATAGTTTGGAATCAACAGTTTCTAGCCTAGAAATCATTCAGAAACTGTTTGCTTTGACTAACTGCTAGTCATATGGCATGGCTGGCCACTTGTGTCACATGGTATGATTTCTTCTCACCTAGCTGGATTACTTTATCATTAAAAATAAAGAATAACAAATAATGGGAACTGCCTGTTTGTTCTGTTTGTACAGCACCTAGCACAATGGGATCCTGGTCCATGACGAGGGCCCCTTGGCGCTGCAGTGATACAAATAATGAATAATAATAATGAGCTTCAGATACAAATTTTTGGATGAACCATTATGTCAAAACTGATGGTAATTTTCAGGATTCATAGTCATTTCTAGAACCACCTGCCAGTTGACTGAATACTTATAAATCATAAATAATCATTAATACCCCATAAATATGTAATAATTAATACTCATTTTAATTAAACAAATGTATTAATATTTAATGCATTCCACTGTATTTCTGGCAGATTGTGTTCAGTTGTCTGTCTGTATCTATGTGTCTTGTCTTTTAGATTGCAAGCTCTTCAGAATAGGGGACTGTCTCCTGTTCTGTGTGTGTACAATGCTCTGATACTATGGTGATGGCTGACAGTATACAACTCTACAATAGACAGATAGATACAGTGCCTAGCACAGTGTGGGCCAACCCTGGCTTTTAGATGCTATCATAATATAAATAAGAAATAATAATTTAAAAAGATATGACCCCATAAATTAGAGCTAACTAAACATAGTGCTTTTATTTCTCAAAATATTTATTAATTGGGGGGGGGGTTATTTATTTATTTAAATTATGTGACCAACTCTACTAATGTTATTAGTGAAGTAAATGCTCTAGGACAAAATGACCACTCAATTCAGCGTAAAATCCCACAAATATAAGAAGTAGAGAAAACTAGAAATCGAGAGTAGGAATAACCAGGTGGCTCAGGGCATTGGTAATAGGATAAAACAGCCTTCTACTTATTTCACCAGTTCAGATCTATGCAAGGCATGTAATAATTGTAAGTTGGGACCAGCTGATGGTTGCTTCACGGTCCTTGTGAAGTGAATTTAGTGGTCTTAGTGCAGTTCTTAGTGAACATGTGTCCACATCATAAAATCAAACACCACTTCAATTAGCACTGTTGAAATCTTAGCAGAGACTGAAAGGGCCATGAAAACTGAATTACTCTTCCACCACTCAAGACAGTTCCCTCTGGTTAGGGCTGGGACACATTTGTGGGGCAATGTAGCTACATGTATCTTATTTATTTTGTGTCTAAATAGAGGACTGGAAGATGGCAGGATTGTCAATCCAACACCTTCCACCAGTACTAAATTAATGCTAAACAGAGCAATTTGAAAAAAAAAGATGTACACACAAAAGTTCATTACAAAATGCAAATAATTTTCTTGCAAGTGATTATTTGTGGAGTTCTGTACAGAAATAATCTAATTTTGCAGATGTTACGCTGTAATGAAACCAGAGACATTATAATGCTCTGCATGGCATACATCTATCTGGTAAGCCAGCAGAGTGTAATAACGTTCTACCACTGTACACATGGTACTATGGATGTCAACAGAAATGTAATCATTGAAATACTAAATACCAAAGAGGAGCATGTTCAGGCAGTGATGGAAATATTAAATAGCAGACAGGAATGTGTCTTGGTAAATTGTTCCAATTATTAATTATCCAAAGACTAATGGTGTGTGTGATCTGGTAGGACCAACTCTATGTTCCTGTTTTGTAGGGTGCTACTCTGCTTCTGAGGAGCTCTATAGTGAGCAATTTACCAGGGTTGGGGTGGTTCTCAACACTGGCAATTTTTCAATCAAGATTGGATGGTTTTCTAAACAATATGGTCTAGTTCAAACAAGAATTATTTCAGGGAAGTTCTCTGGCCTATGTTACACAAGAGGTCATCTTAGAGGATCATAGCTGTCCCTTCCAGCCAGTGGCAACACTTCTGGGGGTGTATGCAGGGTCACATGCCCCTCCCACCCCCGATTTGCTACTTGGCTTGTACTGAGCATGCTCAGTAACACTGCTGAAGCTGGTTGCCCTCACTCTCCCACTATCAGGTCATCTCTGCTTCTGGCCTTAGAATCTATTTTATCTTCTCTTCTGTCTGCAGCGAAAAGCTGCTAATTCAGAGAAGGATGAGGAAAGAAAACATAGTAACGCAAGCCAATTGTGTTCAGTGCTTTCTTGATCCCGGCAGGTGTCAGCTAATACCAAGAAGCATAAAGCTGGATTAACTTTATCTCACCATGTGTAAACTACAACTGTTACTCATGGTGATTAAATTATCTAGCCATGGTATTGAACTCCATGACCTCTTGCTGAGAGGAGTTTCACAAACTGATGATATCTGTTACCAATGTACACTTCTGGCAAGAACAGCTCTTTAATCTGTGGGTTTCAGGTGCCTCCCATATAGCTTCACTTATCAGTTAATAAGATAGCAGGCTGGAAAATGGGGGGAGGAGGGTCCCTCCACAGAAAAATTTGACTTGTGGCAAAAATTTTAAAACTGAAATATTTTTATTCAGAAATACCACCATCGTACCTCATGGGAGTTGTAGTTCAGGTATCTCATTCTCCTTTATAGGCTGGGCTCCCTGGTCAGCCTACATCTCCCATGATGCCCTATGGTCTTCCCTCTTGATGAGTCTTTGGCCTTAATATACAGGGAGATACCTATGTATGGGGGGGGGGGGTTAATGAAGATTTAGTATTGGTCTGTATGTGTCAATATCAAATGACAAACTCCACTTTGTTGTGTGAGCACCAGTTGACCATAAGACAGTAATGTGCCTTCTTTGTTGGCTTTTTACCTCCATCTTAGACTGAAATTCCAAGAGGTGTTGAAACAATGCAAACAGAGGGGAGCAGTTAAGGGTCATTAACAATGAATTACTTTGCACTGGCAATACAATGGATATGCTAAAGAATATGGCCAAACTTCAAGAAACCATTTTTTTTTCAGCTGTATAGTAACCAAACAACAGATCACCTGATGGGGACTTTGAGGATGATCAGAAGGGTCACATGACCGAAGGAACTGGAAGTTATAAAAGGGCATGGTCCGCTCTTAATAGTTTGCTCTCCAAGCAGACCAAGAAGTGAGTTCCAGGAAGAGGGGACCTGGGGCCCCTGAATGCTGATGTTGACTGACTATGGATGTTGCGGACTCAGGCTAGCTACCTGAGCTCAGACCCCAGGGGCCAGGTAGGCTTGAGAGCCCAGGCTACTGCTGAAGCAGCATGAGCCCTGCTATCACAAGTCTGCCTACCTGGGCTTGGAGTCTCGCTGCCAGCTGCAGTTTAGACATACCCAGAGAGTCTTGGATGGACATAGGAAATTGGTTCTTAAATACCTAGGACCCAAATCACATATGCATTATAGATGAGTTAACACCTTTAATTACACCTGCAAGTAACTAGAAAACCAGTGTGGCCTTTGGAGGATATTAGTGTTATTGCATAAAGACGTGTTTCATTGTTAATGCATTAACATGCAGTAGCTGCATAATCTAAACTAAATATTGCTCTTCCAAGAATAGTTGTTGTTGTTTCTCTGAGGTGCTGTCTCCCTAAACGCATCACAACTCATCATGTCCTATTATTACACCCTGTGTTTTCTGTCTAACTTACACTGGATTCTCCTTTGGGAAGGAACCTTATCTTTTTGCATTCCTGTAAAGTGTCATGCATAACTGCAATGCCATAGGAACAGCAATAATAATAATAAGCATATTTGACACATTGTGCATGAATGTATGGATGAATTGTGCGTGAATATTAGACTGTGCAGTTGTGAATGAGAGTAAATTGGTCGGTATGTTTGAAGAAATAGACTTTGAATAGAGAAATGTATGTAGATAGGAACTGCCACATCGCATCAGGCAATTCTTTGATGTAGCTCAATACCCTGCCTCTACCAGTGGCTGATACATGATGATTAGGCCATGAGGCCGTGAGAAACATAAGATACCTAGACAATTGAGTAATGCTATATACAGGGGAAAATTCCTTCCTGGTTTTGCAAGTGCTCTGCTTACGGCCTTAAAACATGAAATATTAGTACCTTTATCATAGTCTTGACTTGCAAAACAACTGAACATATGATATTAGTGGCTGTCTACAGCTATCGTATTTGTCTGGATGACCCTCGGCAGCAGTGAATTCCCCAGACTGACTATACTGTGAACAAAGACATACTTCCTTTTGTTGCTTCTAAGGTTGCTGCCGTTTAATTTCATCACTTGTCTGCCATCTTCTTTTATTGCAGAACAGGGTACAAAAGAGCAGGGACTGATTTATTTTCACTATATCCTTGCAAATTTTGCATAAGTAAGTCCCCTCTAAAATCTTCAACTCTTTGGAATCTCTCATCATCTGCAGTAAATAAAATCTGGTAATCAGGCATGCGTAGCTATCTGCTGAATAGGCAACAGATTTGGATCTGAGTAAGTGAACTCATTCTGAACATTTGCAGGAGCATAGTTTTCAGCTTCACAATTACTTTCCTGTTTAGCATCTCATCCCCTGCCAAAGCCCTGACCTAGCAAAGCACATTGGATATCCTGGACTTTAAAAGTACAGGTGGCATCCCGTTGACTTCTCATTTTCTAATATCTTCAACTATCTATTGTAAGTGCAGTAACTCTCTTTCACCACTGGAAACCAGTTCTCCCGATGTTGTCATTGTCCATGTATGAATTGAAAGAGTTACCTAGACTTACCTTGGACAGGAAACAGCAGAAGCCACTTCACTACTTTATTTGTCTTTACTGAATCACTCTACTTGAGGCTGTATTGTATCACATGATAGGGTGTAATCCCATACCAGCTCTGGCTATTCTGCATTTCAAATCTTCTGTCCACATTGCGGTGTCAAAGATGTGACAACATTTACATTCCTTTCTTGTTGTACCTTTCCTTCAAAGGAAGGAAATGGAATGAGGGGATAAGCAGAATGGTCCTGTGGTCATGGTGATGACAGGGTTTTAGGATCAAGGGAAGCAAAGCTTAAAAGGAATTCAGGGTATTTTTCATTAAATCACAGGTCTGAGATCCCCCTGATGTTTGCAGAGGAGCCAATATGACCTCTTTGTTAAACATCACTTGTTGCCATTATGGCTTTGCTAAGGAATAACAGACTCTAAAGAGAGAACAGACCTTTTGGGTCATCTGATCTCTCCCCCTGCCATTGCTGGATGGTTAACTAGTGTCTTGTCCAGTTTAATTTTTAAAGTGCCAAGCAATGGCTTTGAACCATGTCCCTCGGGGAGGAAACTAGTGCGCAAGTGAGTCATGCAAAATAAACAAACTGGTCTTGATCCTAGGAGGCTTGCTGCCTCTAGAAAGCTTGAAATATGCAGGTGGGCTGAGCTTGGTCTCAAGCTGTGTGACAGATTTGAGGGAAAAGCTGAAGGGTGTGTACACTGACAGCTCAGGAAACACCATCCTATAAGAATTCAGTTCTATTACATGCCTCTGGTTTCTTTGGGTTTAAATGTCTTGAGTCATACCAGGTCTTGAAGTGTGACTCCCCTGGCCTCCAGTGTCTGAGAGGTAGATTTCTTCCCAGAGGAAAGCAGAGTGTTCTGTACTCTGTAACTAAGGAAGGCTAGACAGGCAGCTAAATTCAGGCTTCCTGATATAACAGTGGTCTGACTGAAAAGACCTGCTTTTTGCCTGTTTGTTGAGGTACAATATTGTCAGACAGGAGGAAAATATGCTATTCTAATGCAGGTGTCCATGAAACCACAGTATGGTGGGGATAATCCCGAACAGTAATTCCCTACTACCACTGCCCCCTGTAACAGTGTGGCTACAGTGTCACAGGATGCAGAACCACCTGATGCTGCTAGGGAAGTCTGGGCTGGGCAGGACCTGACCCAAACCCAATTAGCTCCAGTACTTCTTGCTGCCATGGGGGGGGGGGGGACTCTGGAGAATTTACACTACTCCCCTTTCCCCTGGTCTGACTGAAATGCTGAGTGCATGACCCAGCTTCTCTACAAAGTGCCCCATCTCTGAGGCATTTGAAAAGGGCTTCCTTGTCACACTCTGGATTTTTGAGCTCAATTCAAGAAGGCTGATGGGACTTGCCCTGGGAGGTGAGCCGATTTTTTACATGCTAAGCACTTCCAGTTCTGGAGAAGTAACTTCTGTACCTTCCTCACATGCTGACATGCCCACGGGAAGCCGTTTCTGTGCAAAACCATCACACCTAGGAGCGTGGTCTTTGTGATGAAACTGAATTCATGGAGCTTCGCCAATCTTCCCTTTGCAGCCTGCCAGTCAGTTCAGTTTATCTGGACCCCCAGCTGAGTAAATGACTGAGACACAGGTAGGTCAAGGCGGGAGGTAGGCCACTTTCATGCATGTTGATGACAGACCCAGGTGTCTAGAGGGTTGAGACCATGTCTTCTCTGGCTGCATGTGACAAGTCACCGTAGTGACGGCTGAGATTCCTAGGTGCTGTGATCTCAGGCACAAAAGCCCTGCCTCATCACAACCACCTTCAATGAAAGCTTTGAGGCAAGAAGACAGCATTCACTCTCTCTGATCATTGTTCAAAGCAGAAATTACAGCTGAGTGCTGCCTTTAAAACCATCATTCCGCCCATCCCCAACTGCAACCAGCCATGCTCCATGGGGCAACCCACTGACTAGCCCCAAAAGAGTGATTTTTCAGTCATGGAAATGAGAGACCAGCACATCAATGAGACATGCTTACCAGAACTGAACTGAAGGAATAAACCCTGCTCAGTAAGACCGAACAGGATTAGACCCCTCTCTCACCTCCTGGCGGTATAAACAGACCTCTCACCTGCCTTCCCACAGAATGTTTATATACAAGGAAATGGTTTGAAGAAATTATTTAAACTCATGATAATTATTAATTAAGCCTCACAAGCTCCTGGTGGAGGTAGATAAATCTCATTATTAGCCCTATTTTATAGATGGGGAAAACAGAGGCCCAGAAAGGTTAAGTGATTTGCCCCAAGTCACACTGAGCTGGAGGCAGAGCCAGGAAGAGAGTCTGGTCTGTGACTCGAAATGCTAGATCCATGGTTCTCAACCTTTTGGGGCTCAGGACCCATTTGTAAATCTTTATGGCCTGTCGTGACCCAGCAAATAGTCTGGAAGTGAACATTCCAGTGAGCCAATTTTGAGTCCTGACCCACAGGTTGAGAAACCCTGCTCTAGATCATAGTCAATGTTGAGGCTGTTCACCAGCACCCAAAAGTCTCAGCGTCAGTTCTCACCGGAAAGAAACCATGGGGACCAACTACCTGAGGAACAAAGGGGTTCTGAGAACTCTACAAAGATTGCCTGCAATCCACCTAAAAATGTGTTATGAGGAGGGCATGATGCTCCTCACCATCCCCAACTCCAGGAAGCCCAAGAAACTGTCAGTGAAAAGCATCAAGAGGCATCTGTTATAGAAACATTCTCCTGTGTGGCAATGCACCAGTGCACAGAGAGACCTCAAATGCCTAGGAGCCTAAGTTTAAATTTCTGCCCATTCCTGTCTCCCAGTGATCTCCTACCTTTCTCACTCTGCCTGTTTCTACACTGAGAATAATGGGAGACTGAGGACTTGATGTACAGAAAGTCTGGAAGGGAAATGAGATGAAAACTGCCAGAGAGCTGATCTAGAGCTCACCTGGCAAATCTATAGCACCTTTCAGCCCTGGATTTACAAACATTAATTAAGCTTGGCAACACCCTGTGAGTTCAGAGAGGGATCCCTTTACTCATTGCCGAAATGCAACCACTTCTGGGTTGTAAAGCAGCAAGCTGTTTAAAAGCAAACAACGTTGCCCAATAGTGCAGGTCTGCAAGTAACACACACTACTACATACATCTGAAACTTCAGGGGAAATTAGGGAGGCAGAATGTAATTACTTGCTTTGGAATCCAGCCAAGCTATTAGGGTTAACACCCAGTCTCTTACAAAACATGCCTTGAGATCTTTTCAAGACCGTAGGTGAAATCCTGGCCCTACTGAAGTCAGAAGAAGAATAGTCCAGTGGCTAAAGCACTACCCTGGGCTGTGGGAAATTCAGGATCAATTCTTGCTGTGCCACAAACATCCTGTGTGACCCTGGGCAAGTCACTTAGATGTTCTGTGCCACAGTCGCCGAAAAGTGGCCTGGGGATAATAGCACTGCCCTACTTCACATGGGGTGCTGGGAGGGTAAACACATTAAGGATGGTGAGGCACTCTGAGACCATGGTGACAAGACCATAGACGTACTTTATGTAGACAGAAGAGCAGATCTCCGATTGACTTTAAGACCTATTAGAAAAGGAGGGCCAATAAGAGGTCAGGATCTAGGTTACCAAAAGATGGCTCCTCCAGCATTCTAGGGACACCTAATGCCATGTTCAGGGACTGGAGAACACCGATAAATAATCATGCTAGTCAATGATGCCAGTACCTCTCTCCTTCACTCACCAAGAGATGAACCTGCTCTGTGGCTCCCTGAGTCTTGTGTCACATGTAATGATGATAGGAATTTTTTCCCCATAACAAGGTTATTGCTACGCCTTGTCATTCCTTCTTCTACAATATCTCAAAGATTCGTCCCTTCCTGCCCATCTCTCCCAGGCCCTGACTGCAGTGACCTCCTCACCTCTTCCTCCTCCAGCTCATCGAAAATACTGCCAATCACAATGACCTTCCTCTCTCGGAGCTCTGATTATTTCTCTTCATTTATTGAGCCCCTTCGCAGGTTCCCCATCCTCTCCCAAATCATGTCCAAGGCTTGGAACAGCTCCGCCCCAACCTACACTGGTTTCTTAATCTCCTCCTACACCCCCTCCCACTTCATATGATCCACCCCATTTTCTTTCTTTTCCAAGCCCCATTGTTGTTTGTGCTCACTCCTGACCTTGATTTCAATTGGTGCTGTCCCTGATGCATGGACCGGCCTCTCCCTGAGCCCCACCTCTCAGGGAAAATTCCGAGCTAAAGAGATTGCATGCCACTCTGGGTTTATTAATGTTGTACTGCTCGTTTTATTGCTACTCAACCCTTTAGGCTGTATGCTGTTTGGAGCAGAGATTTCATTATGCATCTACCTTTGTAGAGCCCTATGTATGCATTCATATAGTGCCAATTACTGTAGGATCTTGACACCAAACATAAAGGGCCAAATCTTTGGTCTCATTAGTAGCCAAGCTAAGGGGCCAGAAAAACCAGAGTGACTGTCCAAACTGGAGATTCCCCCAATGGGGAGGAATCCGAGGTGGTACAGAGCAAACGTAACTGTATCGCTGCATCTCTGAGAAAGTCATTGGCAACGAGGAACCCACCTGAGCTAAAAGACTCAGCCTTCTTAGCTGAAGCTGTAGCAGGCTCATCAACCTCTATACACGGCCCACTCACTACTGGAAGGAGACAGAGCACCACACGGAATAGGTGTAGCTTATTAACCAGGTCCTATGCCACCCCCTCCCAGCCCCTGAAATAGAAGGGAGCACCACATTAGGACTATGCCGGCTGACATACTAGCCCCTTGGGGCCATCAGCGAGATGGCATAAGTTACATCAGCCTTACATGGGGTACAGGGACTGGCCCTAGAATTAGGAAGCCACAACCAGCTCCTTTGTGGTTTCCCTCTCAGCACTTACTGGACACAACCAAAAGGAGGGCGTAGGAACATTATGCTTAAGCAACATCCTCATAACTGCACATTCGCTGCTCCCACACTGGCCGGGCTCTTGTTCTGTAGGTACTCTCTCTCTCTCTGCGATCAAGATGTCTAAGGAGAGGGGGATGGCCAACTGGCCAGAGCATCAGCACACCTACTGAGGAAAGAGACACCTGAATATGGACAAAGACTAATTAACCCTCACAACATTCCCCCAGGTACACTGCCTCTAGAAAATTATTTTATCCTATGTTGAAGATGGCCCGTCAGACATGTATTTACAGCATACTGCTTGAGGGGTTGTAGTCCTCACCACCCGGGGAAAGTGGATAAATAATATTATCCTCGTTTTACTGATGGTGAATATGAGACAGAGAGGACCTGGTTGCCCTGCACCATGTAGTCATTTACGTCAATGCTAATTGCTACCATGTTAGCATTTTACACCCATCTTGCACTGGGTTAAATAACTATATAAAAGGAAGGACAATTGAGAATCAAGCCCAGAGAGTTTAAGTGACATTCCCGAGGTCACTCAACAAATCAGTGGCAGAACCATGATTAAAATTCAGCTCTTGCCCCCCCCACTGCTGTAAATATCCTTATCTCTCAAGACTAACTAGCTAAGAAAGGATAAGGAGATAGTTATATTACATACATGCTCCTTAAAGGAGCATCCAACAGCTGCAAAAGGAGCCTCCTGGCACTTACGATGAATCAAGACATAGCTTTGGAAGAGAGGGAAAGGGAAAGGGAGATTTTTGGATATTTACATCAAGTCATATTTTGCCACTGTTTATACGTGGGTGCAGGCTCAGGTCAAGATATAGTCACTGGTGATTAGCTAAGGCATTAGGGATAACAATGACAGAGACAAAAAGAAAAGGAGTACTTGTAGCACCTTAGAGACTTTTCAGGGAGTTTCTTGAGCAAATGCTGTAGTTTCTTTTGGTAACTCTCAGTGGGATCAGAGGGTAATGGCTTGTAGAAAGTGGTGTTGGAGAGCTGCCTAGTAGCCTCTTGTTCATACTCCGACCTATTCATGATGACGACAGCACCTCCTTTAGAAACTGCGGAACCACCTGATCAACATCCTCTACAGCAAACAGGGAAAGATTAAGAATGAGCTCTCAAAACTGGATACTCTCATAAAGAACCAACCTTCCACACAAACTTCCTCGTGGCTGGACTTTACAAAAACTAGACAAGCCATTTACAACACACACTTTGCTTCTCTACAAAAGAAAAATGACACTAAGCTATCTAAACTACTACATGCCACAAGGGGCCACAACAGTGGTTCCCGTAACCCACCCAGCAATATTGTTAATCTATCCAACTATACTCTTAGCCCAGCAGAAGAATCTGTCCTATCTCGGGGCCTCTCCTTTTGCCCCTCCACCCCCACGAATATGATACAGTTCTGTGGTGACCTAGCATCCTATTTTCGACGTCTCAGACTCAAGGAATATTTCCAACACACCTCTGACCAACATATTAACCCACAGAGACCTTCCTACCAACACGACAAAAAGAAGGATTCTGGGTGGACTCCTCCTGAAGGTCGAAACAGCAGCCTGGACTTCTACATAGAGTGCTTCCGTCGACGTGCACAAGCTGAAATTGTGGAAAAGCAGCATCGCTTGCCCCATAACCTCAGCCATGCAGAACACAATGCCATCCACAGCCTCAGAAACAACTCTGACATCATAATCAAAAAGGCTGACAAAGGAGGTGCTGTCGTCATCATGAATAGGTCGGAGTATGAACAAGAGGCTACTAGGCAGCTCTCCAACACCACTTTCTACAAGCCATTACCCTCTGATCCCACTGAGAGTTACCAAAAGAAACTACAGCATTTGCTCAAGAAACTCCTTGAAAAAGCACAAAAACAAATCCACACAGACACACCCCTAGAACCCCGACCTGGGGTATTCTATCTGCTACCCAAGATCCATAAACCTGGAAATCCTGGACGCCCCATCATCTCAGGCATTGGCACCCTGACAGCAGGATTGTCTGGCTATGTAGACTCCCTCCTCAGGCCCTACGTTACCAGCACTCCCAGCTATCTTCGAGACACCACTGACTTCCTGAGGAAACTACAGTCCATTGGTGATCTTCCTAAAAACACCATCCTAGCCACTATGGATGTAGAAGCCTCTACACCAACATTCCACACAAAGATGGACTACAAGCCGTCAGGAACAGTATCCCCGATAATGTCACGGCTAACCTGGTGGCTGAACTTTGTGACTTTGTCCTCACCCATAACTATTTCACATTGGGGGACAATGTATACCTTCAAGCGGCACTGCGATGGGTACCCGCATGGCCCCACAGTATGCCAACATTTTTATGGCTGACTTAGAACAACGCTTCCTCAGCTCTCGTCTCCTAATGCCTCTACTCTACTTGCGCTACATTGATGACATCTTCATCATCTGGACCCATGGAAAAGAAGCCCTTGAGGAATTCTACCATGATTTCAACAATTTCCATCCCACCATCAACCTCAGCCTGGACCAGTCCACACAAGAGATCCACTTCCTGGACACTAAGGTGCTAATAAGCAATGGTCACATAAACACCACCCTATATCGGAAACCTACTGACCGTTATTCCTACCTACATGCCTCTAGCTTTCATCCAGATCATACCACATGATCCATTGTCTACAGCCAAGCTCTACCATATAACTGCATTTGCTCCAACCCCTCAGACAGAGACAAACACCTACAAGATCTCTATCATGCATTCCTACAACTACAATACCCACCTGCTGAAGTGAAGAAACAGATTGACAGAGCCAGAAGAGTACCCAGAAGTCACCTACTACAGGACAGGCCCAACAAAGAAAATAACAGAACGCCACTAGCTATCACCTTCAGCCCCCAACTAAAACCTCTCCAACGCATCATCAAGGATCTACAACCTATCCTGAAGGACGACCCATCACTCTCACAGATCTTGGGAGACAGACCAGTCCTTGCTTACAGACAGCCCCCCAATCTGAAGCAAATACTCACCAGCAACCACACACCACACAACAGAACCACTAACCCAGGAACCTATCCTTGCAACAAAGCCCGTTGCCAACTCTGTCCACATATCTATTCAGGGGACACCATCAGAGGCCCTAATCGCATCAGCCACACTATCAGAGGCTCGTTCACCTGCGCATCTACCAATGTGATATATGCCATCATGTGCCAGCAATGCCCCTCTGCCATGTACATTGGTCAAACTGGACAGTCTCTACGTAAAAGAATCAATGGACACAAATCAGACGTCAAGAATTATAACATTCAAAAACCAGTTGGAGAACACTTCGATCTCTCTGGTCACTCGATCACAGACCTAAGAGTGGCTATCCTTCAACAAAAAAGCTTCAAAAACAGACTCCAAGGAGAGACTGCTGAATTGGAATTAATTTGCAAACTGGATACAATTAACTTAGGCTTGAATAGAGACTGGGAATGGATGAGTCATTACACAAAGTAAAACTATTTCCCCTTGTTATTTATCCCCCCACCCCACCCCACCCTCCACTGTTCCTCAGATATTCTTGTTAACCGCTAGAAATAGCCTACCTTGCTTGTCACCATGAAAGGTTTTCCTCCTTTCCGCCGCCCGCTGCTGGTGATGGCTTATCTTAAGTGATCACTCTCCTTACAGTGTGTATAATAAACCCATTGTTTCATGTTCTCTGTGTGTGTATATAAATCTCTCCTCTGTTTTTTCCACCAAATGCATCCGATGAAGTGAGCTGTAGCTCACGAAAGCTTATGCTCTAATAAATTTGTTAGTCTCTAAGGTGCCACAAGTACTCCTTTTCTTTTTGCGAATACAGACTAACATGGCTGCTACTCTGAAATGACAGAGACAAGATTTGCCCTTTTCATCAACTTGCCTGGGGAGCTCACTTCCTCTGGAGAAAATATTTTACCAATGACCCACAGAGAAGGCTTTGAATTCTGGTGTCCACATTCTGTATAATCCCTTGTAGGTGGATTCTGTGAATGAGTAGCTGTGAGCAAGGCCTGCTGCTACGCCCCATATTACAAAAGGAGAAACCAAGGTGTTAGTGTGCTGTCCAACATCATCTAAGAATAGAGTGGAGAAGTAAACTCCCATTTGTTCGCATTCACTTTGAAAACTTGCAATACTGCTAAAGAATTAACCACATGCCAGGACAAGATAGATAGATAGATAGATAGATAGATAGATAGATATTAATGAATACTTTTTGCAAAGTAAAAAAAGAAAAGAAAGCAACAAATACCTTTCAGAACTGATACAAAAGGTCTGTGTTCTCTAAAATTTCAAACAGTTGCCACGGCAATGGGTTTTTAAAACCATGGAGTGATGAGTTAAAATCAATAAACCTAAGATGCTGGCTCCCACATATTTCTGTCATCTTATTATCTTTAAGAACATGACAGATTTGAAATATCTTCCTGTGCCCTGTAAAAAAACATGGTGTGCAATTATTTTTTAAAAAGTTTTAAACGTTTATTTTCCTTAAATTGGATTCCAGACTTGATGTCTGTTGCCCACAACATAAAAGTGCACAAGACACACTGTAAAACTTAGGCATTCATTCAACAAGCACTACGCATTCTTTCCGTGGGTCCCCTTGATTGCAGAGCGCCACAGTTCCACTCTAACCTTCCAGATGATGCTTCTAAATAGAACTGAACCTCAAACCACCATCCAACAGTCCAATCCTCACCCCATACTCTACCAATATCCATCCAGGGATTGCATTAATTAATGAGCATAATTTAATAATTTTAGTACCCTCACTGTTCTGGCATCCTGATGAATAAAATAAATTTGAAAAAACAAGCAATATAGTACATTCAACTAAGCAGCTTTCAGTTTTCAGCCACCTCCTTTAAATGTCCACATCAATAGAGACACGTCAGTGATCCCTGGTCAAACAAATGCTTGACCATCAAGATCTGCCTTGCTTGAAGGTCAGTAGACTCAAGCTCTAACAGACCATCAGAGAGAACAAGTTCAACTGCTTCCACTGAATATGCCCTGCTTACAGGCCAGTGTGCATCTAGGGAGGGTCAGCTAATGTGATTCAAGTTCATCTCGGTCGTCATGAGGGAATAACATCTACAGAAAGAAGAGAGGTTTCCATATCCTTTAACCTCCAGTATCCTCTAGGTCAGGAGATCATATCACTTGCCAGGTGATCCCAATCTTTATAACAACAATAGCGTACATGTCCACAAATGAGAATTTGCCACACAGGGTGCTCTGTGTTCCATCAGTTCACTCCATGCTGAGGACAACTGCATTTGCTGCAATCCCTCAGACAGAGACAAACACCTAAGAGACAAGATCTCTATCAAGCATTCTTAAAACTACAATACCCACCTGGGGAAGTGAGGAAACAGACTGACAAAGCGAGACGGGTCCAATAAGTCACCTACTAAAGGACAGGCCCAACAAGGAAAATAACAGAACACCACTGGCCATCACATACAGCCCCCAGCTAAAACCTCTCCAGCACATCATCAACAGTCTGCAACTATCCTGGAAAACGATCCACCACTCTCACAGGCATCAGGAGGCAGGCCAATCCTCGCTTACAGACAGCCCCCCACCTGAAGCAAATACTCACCAGCAACTACACACCACACCACAGAAACACTAACCCAGGAACCAATCCCTGTAACAAATCCCGTTGTCTTCTCTGTCCCAATATCTACTCTAGTGACATCATCATAGGACCCAGCCACACCATCAAAGGCTCATTCACTTGCACATCTACTAATGTGATATATGCCATCATGTGCCAGCAATGCCCCTCTGCCATGTACATTGGCCAAACCAGACAGTCTCTACGTAAAAGGATAAATGAACACAAATCAGACATCAGGAATGGTAACATACAAAAGCCATTAGGAGAACACTTCAATCTCCCTGGACACTCAATAACAGGTTTAAAAGTAGCCTTCCTTCAACAAAAAAAACTTCAAAAACAGACTTCAGAGAGAAACTGCTGAGCTACAATTCATTTGCAAATTTAACACCATCAATTTGGGCTTGAATAGGGACTGGCTCACTACAAAAGCAATTTTCCCTCTCTTAGTATTGACACCTCCTCATCAATTATTGGGAGTGGATCACATCCACCTGAACTGAATTGGCCTTGTTAACACTGGTTCTCCACTTGAAAGGTAACTCCCTTCTCTTCATGTGTCAGTATATTTATGCCTGCATCTATAATTTTCACTCCATGCATCTGAAGAAGTGGGGAGTTTTACCCATAAAAGCTTGTGCCCAAATAAATCTGTTAGTCTTTAAGGTGCCACCGGACTCCTTGTTGTTTTTGCTGAGGACTTTGACACATTCCCAAATTCCTCCCTGTCTGAGACGTGTACTTACTGTTTACTGGTTGCACCCAAAGCTTTTGTCAAAGTTTCCTTGCCTATATTAATCCCCCAAGAACATAAATTGAAAACCTTAGTGAATTGCCCTGCATTGACCTCCAGCCTTGCAGGAGAGGAGCTGCCACTGTGGGCTGAGTCTCTAAATACACACGGACACCAGCCTCCGCTTAGTGATAATTTTTTTGGGGGGGTTGGGGGGAAAGGGTGGTGTCTCTGTTTTAGATTTTGTCCTGGGCCCTCCAAAATCTGTCCAGACATGACCACAGGAAACCAAAATTACTTCTAAACTAAGAGTAATGCCATAGTGGTGTGATTCATTTGTATTTTGGAAAACAACTGGGAAGAAACATTTAAACAAATTTATGATACCAGTTCTCATAATACACTGTCATTAGTGTTTAGAAGGTTCCAGTCATAAGTCCAGTATGTTAACTATGGCTCATATATAATATGCATGAAATACACTGAGCTTGAGGGACATTCAAAAGGTAAATGTGAATATCCAGAACAATCCTTTGGTGTTCTGAGTGCCTCATTACCCTCTCCATGCTCATCTGGTTCAACAGGGTTCTTCTTTCTTCTCCATACTTAGATGTTTATTGAGAAATTCCAGTGTGATAAATAAGAAAAAGATGACATGGTACAGTGGGAAAAGTACCAGGTAGCTGCCCTCCAGTATAAAACCAGGTACGTATTATGAGTTGTCAAAGGGAATTTATTAGTCAGATATATCTAGGTTAAAAACCCATACATTATAATAACACCTTACATTTATGGAGTGTCTTTCATCCTGAAGCATTATAACAATTTACAATCATAAAACTCCTTCTATTATGAAGAACCCTAGAGCACTTTATAAACCTTGAGCCAATTACAGACTCAAGCGCTGGGGAGCATAAGGGAGTCTAACAGAGCTGGTGTGACAGATATGGCAATTTCCTGCAATATCCTTGGAAAACCTTACTGAATTATGTTTAAGTATCTTTGGAGTCCATTGTGTTAAATGCAAAATTTACAAATTAATGAGGGCCAGGGTTGTATGTAAGCTTTCTAATGGGGAGATGTGAACCCTGGGAAGTGCTATGGCCTTCAAAGGACTAGATTGAACAATGGGCCAGAGAAGAATAGACTTGAGGACAAACAGGATCGAGTGGTTTATCTGGGGATTCTCTCGGGAAAGGTGAATTTCCACTTCCAGTTGTGCAAAACCCCAGCCTTTTGAAGCTATGCCCTGAGAAGAGGACTATTGTCTACTGCTTACCTATTCCCAGAGATGCAAGATCAAAGGCCTGAGCAGCATAAAGGAAAGACTAACCGATTTATGGGGGTGTTAGTTCTGAACTAAGGCTTTTATGAAGTTGTAACCACAAAAAGATTGCTGTGTTGGATCTGAAGGATTGACTCCTAATAGAGCCCTTGCTGGACTGGGGGTGATCTCTGGTAAGCTTATTGGCATGTGTCGTTTCTTTTATTGTTTTTAATATGTTTTCTCTGTAGCACTTTCACCTTAAGAATACATGTGCTTGCTTAGAAACGGTTGTGTGGTAACATACAACTGTGAACAATTACCTAGTCATAGCTTTGAAGAGAAAGCAAAGTATAGATGCTGTTCTGTTTAGGCAGTCTGACTTCCTGGGAGTATCACAGTGTAGACAGGAAATTGTGCAACTTGGAAAAACCCAAGTCAGTAGGGAAAAAGATCTGAGTCTCCACCTGAGGGAGGTAACGGCTGAGAAGCTGGGTGCCTTTAGTGGACCACAAGTGGAAATACAGGTGTAGTGGCCCTGAACTGTGACAGCTGGTCAGGAATTTTTTGGCAAACCAGCTTCCCATCAAAAAATATCAAGCTGTCAACACCAAAGATGCTTGCAGGAAAGGGATAGTTTTGATGAATTTCTTGACTCAAAAGTTTAAAAATTGTTGAAACATGCCATTTTGACATTTTCTAAATGAAAAATTCCAGTTTTCCCATTTGAACTGACATTTCATTTCAAAGTTTTAACTAACTATAATTGAAACAATTTTGAAAAGTCAAAGCTGAAATATTTCAAAATTACTAGAGCTGTCAAGTGATTACAAAAATTAATCACGATTAATCACACTGTAAAATAATATTAGAATACCATTTATTTAAATGTTTTTGGATGTTTTCTACAGTTTCAAATATGTTGATTTCAATTACAACACAGAATACAAAGTGTACAGTGCTCACTTTAGTGTTTTGGGAGAGAAGTGATACATAACTCCTCCTGTTGAAATGACAGGGAAACAGAACATAT
This sequence comes from Dermochelys coriacea, assembly GCF_009764565.3. Classification (NCBI taxonomy): domain Eukaryota; kingdom Metazoa; phylum Chordata; order Testudines; family Dermochelyidae; genus Dermochelys; species Dermochelys coriacea. Next base: position 15,644,368 of record NC_050085.1, on the reverse strand, counting down.
ATGCCCAAGTTAGACTTTTTATAAGGACATTGGGGTTTAACAATCCCTAGTTTGTAAAGCCAACATGGTGTTTTAATGACCACATGTGATCAGAACTTTGGCTTTCCATCACATCCTGACATCTTCTGAGACATCATTCCTCGATTTTCCTGGGAAATTCCCATCTTGGTATTGTCTGGCTTGACCTTGTTTAGCGTATGAATTCTGATGAGATCATAGCAATGCAAGACTGAGACACAAACTAGAATACTGTACCTACTTAACCACAAAGATAAGGAGGAGGGACTGAGATGTTCATGTTAATCCCTTTGGGTAATTTCAGTCTGTTTCGTGTCCTTAGAACGTATTATTGAAACAACTTATCCTTATCACAATGTCTTGGAAATCTATGAAGCGATCTAACAATCAACTTTGAATGCTCTGGATAATTTGTATGTGCCACCACTGCCCCCTGTTGGATATAATCGCAAAAGTGCTCAAGTACTGCTTTGACTATTACTTCAGAAGATGCCAGTGTTTTTTGGAACAGAAAGACCAAGGTTCTGTGCCTGGTGTGATCACAAAGTCCTCTGTGGCTATGAATCCATTGCAAACTTTTTGGGCAACTCATTCGCTTTTGCTTCCAGCTTGTAATTCTGTTCAAAGCGGTAAAGCCTTGCATCCTTGAATATTTATTAGTAGTTCTGGCAGAGAAGACTACACGAGGACATCTCCCGCAGCTACGCCACATATTAACAATCACCAAAAATGAATACACCATTGTGGCTATGAGCTGAAGACTGTGCTCGCTACAGATACAATAGAATATGCAAATTAGGAGGCAAACACTTTTAAAAAATCCAATTGGAAATTGTGTCCCCTGATTTCACTTTCAAAACCATTATCTGTTTTGAGTAGCAAATCTCAAGTGCCTTGAAAGAACAACATGTGAAAACAGCTAGCAAAAGATTGCTCGTTAGATCTCTGAGATGTAACTCAGTATGCAGGCGACAGTGAACTGTTAATCTTCTCTCAGAACATGAGCAAAAGTACTTGAAAGTTACCTTTTATGTCTTTATTTCCACAGGCTTGTGTAGGTTTGGTGCTTAAGCAAATGAGCCAGCCAGTGTAGGCAGATGTTTTGGCATTTACTTCTCTTCTCACACATCTCAAAACCTGAACTTCAGTCCAGCCAGTTCTTGTCAATTCAATCCCAACCTCTCAATGATCCCACCCCATTAGTAGTTTATTTCGGGGCCTTTCTTGAGTAGCTGCTTCTAAATGTGTAGTGATTTCAGGTATTAACAAATTGTGACATCAGAGATAGGATGAGACTCTCAGATTCACTCTACCTAAAAGACGCAACCAGGACTGGAACTCAAGTCTCCAGAGATGAGCTGTAAAAGCAAAAAGCCCAACCCAAACCAAAAACCCCTAGGCCTCATTTGTCTCTTCTTGAGAATGTAATTGGGCACTACATTGACTAGATTAGATGATAGCGTGGTTAGATTTAGTGCTGGTTAAGGAATGATAGGCCAAGACAACTATTAGAAGATGGCTCTATCATTAAGTATCATACGTAGGAGACATTGAGGATTCGATCCTTTCTCTGAAAGAAAATCAGCAAAAGCACTTGATAGCAAGCTTATGTGACCATTCAGCTAACATGACAATTGTCTATCTTTACCCCGACCACTCAGCTTCTATGTTGTTTCCCTGCCCCCCCACCAACGCTTCATGTTTTTGTTTCTATAGACTGTTAGCAATTTGAAGCAGGAGCTCTGTCTTCATATATGTCTGTACAATACCAAGCTCATTTAGGATGCTACTGTAATACAAATAATACTTAGTAGTCATATGTTGTTAAGATGAGGAGGGATATGATCATCAGCTGCAATGTCAGATAAGGAGGAATAGTTTAGGAAGCAGAGGTGTCAGACGACAGCTGCATATGTGTAAGGGACCAAATTAGACAAGGACAGTTATGCCAGTTAAATACTATTTACTCAGAGTGAGATATACTATATGATTACAGGTTTCAGATTAGCAGTCGTGTTAGTCTGTATTCGCAAAAAGAAAAGGAGTACTTGTGGCACCTTAGAGACTAACGAATTTATTTGAGCATAAGCTTTCGTGAGCTATAGCTCACTTCATCGGATGCATTCGGTGGAAAATACAGTGGGGAGATTTATATACACACACAGAGAACATGAAACAATGGGCTTTATCATACATACTGTAAGGAAAGGTTTCAGAGTAGCAGCCGTGTTAGTCTGTATTCGCAAAAAGAAAAGGAGTACTTGTGGCACCTTAGAGACTAACAAATTTATTAGAGCATAAGCTTTCGTGAGCTACAGCTCACTTCATCGGATGAAAGTGATTACTTAAGATGAGCTATTACCAGCGGAGGGGGGAAGGAGGAAAACCTTTTATGGTGATAATCAAGGTGGGCCATTTCTAGCAGTTAACAAGAACGTCTGAGGAACAGTGGAGGTTGGGTGGGGGGGAGAAATATCATGGGGAAATAGTTTTACTTTGTGTAATGACCCATCCACTCCCAGTCTCTATTCAAGCCTAAATTAATTGTATCTAGTTTGCAATTTAATTCCAATTCAGCAGTCTCTCGTTGGAGTCTATTTTTGAAGTTTTTTTGTTGAAGGACAGCCACTCTCAGGTCTGTAATCGAGTGACCGGAGAGATTGAAGTGTTCTCCGACTGGTTTTTGAATGTTATAATTCTTGACATCTGATTTGTGTCCATTCATTCTTTTACGTAGAGACTGTCCAGTTTGACTAATGTACATGGCAGAGGGGCATTGCTGGCACATGATGGCATATATCACATTGGTAGATGCATAGGTGAACGAGCCTCTGCTAGTGTGGCTGATGGATCTACAACCTATCCCGAAGGACGACCCATCACTCTCACAGATCTTGGGAGACAGGCCACTCCTTGCTTACAGACAGCTCCCCAACCTGAAGCAAATACTCACCAGCAACCACACACCACACAACAGAACCACTAATCCAGGAACCTATCCTTGCAACAAAGCCCGTTGCCAACTCTGTCCACATATCTATTCAGGGGATACCATAATGGGCCTAATCACATCAACCACACTATCAGAGGCTCGTTCACCTGCGCATCTACCAATGTGATATATGCCATCATGTGCCAGCAATACCCCTCTGCCATGTACATTGGCCAAACTGGACATGGATGAACATGATCTGTTAATCAAGGTTTTTGGAACAGAGAATTGCATAAAGATGCTCATTGTGTCAAGGGTTAGGCTACAAACAGCTAGAGCCAGGGAGTTCTCCGTGACAAGTCTCAAGCAACTCTTCTCTCTGAAATTCTTTGCTGCCAAAAACTGAGCTAACCCTAAATGTAGCAATGCTCAGAAAACACTAAGAATCATCTTTATGTTCAGGCTTTACCATTTATGACAGATCAGTTTCACCTATCGTCCATGTCTCCCTTGTCTCTGTTCTTTTAAGGTCGTGGTGCTGAACTACAGTATCAGCTTCCTATCTGTGAGTAGTCGATTTAGGGCAATTAAGCCATTTGGGGTGTGCCCAGATACACTGCTGACATGCACCATGCAAAATGCCAGTAATAAAGAACCCAGAGCCGAGCTGTGTATGGAAAAAGGAGACAGACGAGTGCTGCAGAGCCTTCAGGCACATTAGCAGCATTTCCATACCTATTTCCAACAAATATAAAATCTACTAAACAATAAGTGAGATGCTAAAAGGATGCTTAATATGAAACAATAGCTATATCTGAATAAACTTCTGTAGAACACTTGAAAAGTAAGTATTACATGAATCAGTGCTGGACATCTAGGCGATAAGGCAGATTAGTAGCATTTCCACATCTGTTTTCCAAAAAACAAAGCTGAATGACATCTCTATAGTCTGTATCCGCAAAAAGAACAGGAGTATTTGTGGCACCTTAGAGACTAACAAATTTATTTGAGCATACGCTTTCGTGAGCTACAGCTTACTTCATCGGACGCATTCAGTGGGGGGAAAAAAAATAAATGCATCCGATGAAATGAGCTGTAGCTCATGAAAGCTTATGCTCAAATAAATATGTTAGTCTCTAAAGTGCCACAAGTCCTCCTTTTCTTTTTGCGAATACAGACTAACAAGGCTGCTACTCTGAAACCTCTCGTGAAGTGATCCAATTGAGCAAAATCAGATACTGTATTTAGGAAATGTATATTAGTTTTGTGAAGGTACTAAGTGTGTAAATGGTGACTGTGTTAATTATGTCCTTAAAATACAGACACAGTTTTCTTAAAACTATTGTTTTATCATTAACTCGTTTCACATTTTTGAAGTCTTTTTGGTTTATATTACATTTTGCCCTATTGATGTGACCTATTTGCACAAGAATTGTGACTGCTTTTACTGTATATCCAGATCGGTAAAATACTTCATCTTGCATCAAGTTTCGTACATGTCACGTGCAAATGTATCTATACAAATACATCATAGTACAACAGCACCACAGATCGGTAGATACTGCAGCACCTGAACATGAAATGACACTGGTCTGCCACAGCAGCATAGAATATCACGGTTGGAAGGGACCTCAGGAGATCGTCTAGTCCAACCCCCTGCTCAAAGCAGGGCCAATCCCTAATTTTTGCCCCAGATCCCTAAATGGCCCCCTCAAGGATTGAACTCACAACCCTGGGTTTAGCAAGCCAATGCTCAAACCACTTCTCAGAGCAATTATGTAATGCATGTAATGCACACTGAGGCAATGGCATCTGGTAACGCTATGGTACCAAGGCCAGCCTAATGCAACACCACCGGGCCACAGCACAAATGATGACGCACATGACGATGACATCATCATGCAACAGGATCCTGCGCTGCCAGGATTCTGATTTTCTTGCAAGTCTTGCCACGTCTGGAGCTTTCCTTAAAGCCCCAGCTCCTGGAGTCACGTTAAGTGGGATAAGCACCTTTTTTTTTTTTTAAAAGGCTAAAATCCTAGTTTTTTTTTTGCGCTGGCAGATGACAGACGGGGGCCCTGCAGGCTCAGAAACCCGACGGCAAACTAACGAGAGATTCCCCCCCCCCGCCGCCGCCGCCATTGGGGAGTTGCCAGTCACACCCCCGCTGCGCGGGCCGGGCTGGGAAGGTTGCTCCGCGGCAGATCCCGGTGTCGTGAGGCGGAGGAAGCCCAAAGCTGGCGGGCCGAGCCGGGCTCCCCGCGCGACAGGGCCAAGCCCGCCCCACCGCAAAGAGCGTCTCCGTTCCAGCGGAAGCGGAAGTCCGCTAGGGACCGGAAGCGGAAGTCGAGTGGGTGGCGGAAGTGGGGAGGCTCCGGCTCCCCTGGCAGGAGCAGAGGCGCGCCCGGTCCCGCCTCCCGGAAGGGGAAGCCGGCTCTGGCCCGGTCCCGCCTCCCTCTGGCGGCCATCTTGGATAGCCGCGGCGGTGGAGGGGGGCAGCGGACGGACCCGGATCCCGGCGCTTGCTCTGTCCCGCCTGACGCTCCTTGTCCCCCCGCCCCGCCGGAGCTTCCCCCAGGGACGGAGCGGCCGAGGCTCCCGCCTGAGCAGCGAGAGGTACGCGGGGTCCAGGCCGGGTCGGGGGCGGGGAGCTGCCCCGGCGCTCGGCGGGAGCGTGGGGCCGGCCGGGGGGAACGGAGCCCCGCGGGGCGGGGGCGGCGGGGGAGGTAGCGACACCGGCGAGCTGCGGCCTTCCCCGGCAGAGCCCGCTGGGGGAGGCCCGTTCTCCCGAGCTCTGGGCTTTAGGGGCCTTGTCTCGCTGCCCCTGGGGGGTGCGGGGCCGAGGCCCCCCCAGACTCTGCTGGGTCCTGGCGGGGAATCGGGGGGCCGGTCCCTGTGAGCGGGCTGTAGGGGAGCAGGCGTTTGTTTCCGCCGGCTGGGTTTGGCTGGCGGTGAGGCCCCCTCGCTCCCTGGGTAGGAGAAGGGGAGAGGGGTTAAGCCAGCCGCAGCGCGGATGCTCCTCACCGGGATGCGTTCATTTACTTTCCCCCGGTCTTGTGGTGTCGTTTCCTCGCCTGCCGGTGAACATTTCCTCCTGGCTGTTTAATCTTGGTGGGGGAGCAGTTTATTATCATAGGGAATTTCTTTACGGGCCTGGGGTGGAAGCTCTTTTGTCAAGGAAAACTGTCAGGTTAGAAATACTTTTTGAAAATAGTGTATTTGTTAGCAAAGGTTTTTTTGAAGACCTGTTGGCTAGCATTAGTCGCCCTCTCCTTGGTTACCTGCATTCATCAGGTAAGACCCTGCAGACCCATAGCCAAGTGAAAAAAGAAAAGGAGGACTTGTGGCACCTTAGAGACTAACAAATTTATTAGAGCATAAGCTTTCGTGAGCTGAAGTGAGCTGTAGCTCACGAAAGCTTATGCTCTAATAAATTTTAGTCTCTAAGGTGCCACAAGTACTCCTTTTCTTTTTACAAATATCTATGTAAGCTATGTAGAAACGCTACAAAGGAAATTCTGATTCCAAACGAAAGCTGTTCTCATTGAATGTGTTTTAAAACATCCCAGATACGTTTCTTTTCAGTTTTGCAAATGTTTTCCTTTTAATTTAAGGGAACTATAAGTGTCTTTATTTGTGAGGGAAGCCAACAATACTGTATACAAATATATTTGGTGCAAAAATATATTTTTTTGTATTTTTCATTCAACCGGTAAGTAGTAAGGCACACCATTCTCAAAGACTTGTGGCTGCCAAAGAGTACAGTTATTACAAATAAAATACCTCACTGGGCCAGCTTCATGCAAGCTTCTCTGTGTGGGTGAACCCCCATTGACGTACACTGAGGCTTCATGAGGACACAGAGGTCTGCCCATGTGGAGCAGTATGCAGGATCAGAAATCTCATTTGGTTACCGGGGAGGAAGTTGCAGGAATAAAGACAAAACAAAAATCCAGTGTGAAAGTCAGTTTTTTAGCAAATATGGATCAAACAGAGGCTTTGGTGCTTTTTTCCACCTGTGTTGAACAAATTTTTGAATTAAAGTCTGAGATGTTAATTTCTTCATCTTTAATTTCTTCCCTCCAGAACTTCATTTGCCTCCCCTTAGCGCCTGTCAAAAATAGGGTGTTACCACTTGTTGTCGATTAACAAAATACATAATTAATATCCATATTAGATGTCTTCAGACCTGAAGGAAAATTTTTCTGTTTAAAGCTGGGATCTAACTTCTGATTTCATACATGAGGTATAACCCCAAAACAGAAGTTTACTAATTTGACCAGTATTTCTCCCTGGGCAATGCTGTAATTAGCATTCACAGATAAAGAAATCCATGTAGAGGGTATTGCAGCTTAGTAAAAACTAAGTGGTAGCCCACATCCTTACCAGCAATAACATTTTTTTAGGTAGAACAGAAACTTTAGCAAGCTTTGTCAACCACCCTTGGAATGCAGCCTACCAGTGATATATCCTTGAGTACTGATTTGTTCATCCTTAGCATCAGTCAGCTGTAAATTTCTCTGCTTGTTATCCCAAGTCCCAAAATTGGGGCTTCATGTCCAACCTGTAGTATAACTTTACACTCCTTTTTAAAAAAAAGAAACAAGCAAACAAAACCCACCACACCCCACAGTTATTTTCTCTGTATTTCTTTTCTTTCATCCTAAGGCACGCAAAACTGGTCTTTTGGGAGAACACATCCATTTGTACACTAGTCACATTTCAAGGGACACCATGTAATAATATGGTCCTAATAAAATCTGAAAATTGTCTATAGGATTTTTTTACTTCAGTGCCTACCACAGCATTAAATGAGCAGTGTCTCATACCTTTATAAAAGTTGTCAAACTTCCAAGAATAAGACCAAGTGACTTTCTTGATTTTGTGATTTATTGTATGAAAAAAGTTGAATGGCAGTCTTTTAATTGGTGTATATTCTAGAGATGTTAGTTGAGAAGGGATGTTGCTTCCCTTCTTCCCAGGAGAGACATGACACTTCCCTTTGTTACTGACATCTTTGATTTCAGTAGGAGGAGCATATGCGTCTGAGGGCACATAGTTTGGTTTGAAAACTCCTTTCTGTTGATTTAATGGGTCTTAAAGCAGACAACATAATTCTTATTTCAGCATCTTTCACCCAAAAGTAAGTATGCTTTGTAATGGGTTTCTCAAAGTTTTTTTAGAGTCAAAAGCAGCACAGATAAAAATAAATTTTGCTTTAAACACATACTGAATCAAGAAATGAATTCAACTCTTGAGGAACTTAGCTGCTAAAAACCCTGCTCCAGATGGAGGTTCAACTTTACACAAACTGTGTTCAGTAAAAATGTAGGTTTTGTTTTTCCATTTCTAATTTTTAGATAACATTGATTGTGGAGAGAAAATAGGTCTATGTTAATACATGGTCACACTAATTAGTTTTTATGAAACTTACTAGGATAACAAATTACAAGTACATGACTGCCTTTTCTCTCCATTGGGGACATTATTTTAAAAATCAAAGTACAAAAAGGTATGCAAGAGATTGAGTGTATAAAAAATGTGTTAAAATTCATGTGCACAATGTCCCTTAGTAATCTTTCTAGTGGCCCTGCTGTGCGGATCTTGTGCTTAGCATGTCAAGAGTATCAGCCATCACAATCTGTTCAGTTTGTGCTGTGGCACAAAACCAGATTGATTTTTCAAGGTGTCTTGCATAATGCAGAGCCATTCATGTAGTGCATTTTTGTTTGTATTAACAGTAACTGCTACTTTCGGGTAACAGTCTTCTCTGCTTGCTTTTAATGTTTAGAGAAACCTCTGAGCCATGAATGCATTATCTCTGGAAACTGGCTGGCTAACAGGATGTTCTAAATTTGCCATCTGTGCAAACAGTGTGGTGGTGTTGATATTTAAGAATCCACCATACGTAGAGGTTTGAGTGGAACTTCTTTTAAAAAGCTTTTAGGTCTGAAAAGTGGAAAATCACTGGAGAACTAGCTATTCAGAAAGGAAGGTGGTTTGAAGTAGGTTTAGGGTGAGTGTTTTCCTACTTTGAGGATGCAAGGAGGACATGAGGGACTGAGGCAGGTTGACTGGCAGCAGGAGATGAGGAGGATTGGGGCGGAGGGGGGGAAGGGTTGTTATGCAAAGGGAAAACTGGGAAGAAAATGTATTGTACTTTGGACAAGTTACTTTTTTGTCTATATCTGTCTTGTCTTTGAGTTAGGTGCTTTTTGTATTCTATATTTGTGTCATGCCTAACACAATGGGGTTGGAGCCTTTTGGTGCTCCTAGAATATAAATAAAATTAGTTTGTGCAAAGTAGTCCTTGGCTCAGAATTCAAAAACATTAAGAGGAGTGTTTACCCCCCTCCTTTGGAAAAAATAAACATACAAAGCAAATTATTTCTTGGTACTGGAGATAATCAAATAAAATCAGGGTCAGACTAGCTGTTCAGTTGTATTTGATGTACCAGAAATGCCAAAGCACTATGTTACATTGTTCAAACCAGCCTTTGTGTCCATTAATCTGTTTAAGCAGAACTAACTGTATTGAGTCCTCAGGATCAGAAAGTCTAGTGCAGGGGTTGGCAACCTTTCAGAAGTGGTGTGCCAAGTCTTCATTTATTCACTCTAATTTAAGGTTTTGCATGCCAGTAATTCATTTTAACGTTTTTAGAAGGTCTCTTTCTATAAGTCTTTAATATATAACTAAACTATTGTTGTATGTAAAGCAAATAAGGTTTTTTAAAATGTTTAAGAAGCTTCATTTAAAATTAAATAAAAATGCAGAGCCCCCTGGACCGGTGGCCAGGACCCGGGCAGTGTGAGTGCCACTGAAAATCCGCTTGTGTGCCGCCTTTGGCATGCGTGCCATAGGTTGCCTACCCCTGGTTTAATGCTACTTGACAGGAATTTAGTTTGTTGACTGCAGTCTGTCTTGTTGGTGAGACAGCAAGAACAAGTTGTGACCGCCGTTTATTTGAGGGGGATTCTTTCATTAACCACGTTACTGGTAAGATTATACTGAGCTCATGTCTATTTATAATTTTTTTAAAAACTAGATGAGCAACAACAGTAATAAGAGAGCACCAACAACAGCAACGCAGAGACTTAAGCAGGACTACCTTCGAATTAAAAAAGATCCAGTGCCTTATATCTGTGCTGAACCCCTCCCATCCAATATCCTCGAATGGTAAGAATCTGAATGAATTGCTCTTACAAACATGGAGATCCAGACCATCTGGATTGTCAAGTCTGAGCTTCATATACACCTTCATTTTTGTATTGGAATTTTTTTTTGGTATGAGGGGTAGTAAAAGGAGACGAATATGAAGCTGTTGAGCTGAGGTGATAAACCCATTTATAATTTGTGTTCCCTTTGGAAATTTGATGCGTATAAGGTGTTAAGTTTCCCTCCTCTAATTCAAAATTCCTTTGTTCCTTTAGGCACTATGTTGTACGAGGACCTGAAATGACTCCATATGAAGGTAAACATTAGCTTGTTGCAAAAGCATGTATATTGCTATCTATATTTGATGAGTAATAGTTCATAATTGTATGAATGGGTCTTATGTAACAGAAGTGGTTTTCAGTGTATGAGCACAACAATTTACTTCAATCATAAAACTGTAATACTTGCCTTTGACTTGTGTAATAGCCTCTTGAAATGAGATAGTGTTAGCATTGTCCTCTAATGTAATTCTAGCAAATCCCTTAGTGTTCCTCAAAGTCTTAGCATAGTTCTCTCTGATCTTTGTTTTTGTATGGCAGCCTTAGTTCTTTGTTTAAAGAAGTCTGATTTTTAGCGATTGCCACAGATCTCCTGGAAAGCAGAGGGAGCCCAGTTCGTTGGTAGCCAAGATGAACAATGTTAAAAATAGCCAGTATTGTCAGTTTTTACTTTAAAAAGAAAAACTGAAAGCGCTAATAAAACTTATTTCTGGCTTATCAAATACTCTGCTCTTATTAGAGTTGACGCATACTCTCTTTTTGTAAATGTCATCCCTGGAGAGGCTGAGTATCATGTCTAATTAATTTGCCTAAGTATAATAATTCACTGTATATTCCGGCCTCACCCAAAGGATCTGCTTCAGAAATTGGATTTTTCAGTGGACTTAAAATGTCCAGCATGATGATAGCGTGCAAGACCCTTTAATTTGTGCAGATGTGGTGTTTAAATACATTTAGGGAGAAACCTGTGTAGATGAAATAAGGACTTCACAATTAGAAAACATTGCTTGCCTTATGCAGATGACAAAATAATAGTACCTCCAGAATGGGTCTTTCTCAAAGGTACTGATGATCATTTGTATCTGTGAAGGGCGTAAGTTGATTAGTTTTTAAATTTTGGAGTGTGTATATAGTAAACGTTCCTTTAAATCTTATTTGCTGCAACATTGTAAGTATTTGAGGAAAGCATTTCCTTAGTACAGAACAAATCTTTCCTTTTTTATACAATACAGGTGGCTATTATCATGGGAAACTAATTTTCCCCAGAGAATTTCCTTTTAAACCTCCTAGTATTTATATGATAACTCCTAATGGAAGATTTAAATGCAATACAAGGTAAGGATTTTCTTCTAATACTTGTAATTAACACCTGTTTTGAAACTTGTATCACATGTAACATTATTTTCCATTTTTACTAATGGCAAGGAATAAAGTGCACTGCTTGTTTTGTTTTCTGAAGGTTGTGTCTTTCAATCACTGATTTCCACCCTGATACATGGAATCCAGCTTGGTCAGTCTCAACAATCTTGACAGGCCTCCTTAGTTTTATGGTGGAAAAGGGCCCCACACTGGGCAGCATAGAAACCTCAGAATTCACAGTAAGCTCCTAATAATATCACATCTTTTTTAATTTAATTTAATTTTTTTTTTTTCTGTTCGGGTCAGGGTACGTTGAGCACATCCCAGTGGTTAGGCATGAGACTGGAATCCAGCAGTCGCAGGTTCTAAACCTGGCTCTGCCTTTTAGTTTGGTCATAGGGCAGATGAGAAGATGAGGGTGTTTAAAGGAGCATAAGTCAAGGGTTTGGATCACAGGTGGGAAATATAACTGTTAAGTGCCACAGCTTCTGACTACAAAGCTAATTTTTTATGTTGAATATTTTTATGCTGAATAGGTCAGTCTCTCAAATCCAAGGGAGGGATTTTGTAACCTTTTCTTCTCATGCACCCTTCTGGACAAGACCTTTTGATTGTTTTGAAGTGAAGGTTCTCCATAAAATGTAGCTACTTTATTGGACTATTTCTCCCCTCCCCCATCGCCACTGGGCAGACACAGAATGGAAAAGCATTAAAATAAAATGCAGTTAAGAACTTTTGAAGAGTAGGGTTTATAGAAAGTCATTACCAAAGAGTCTATATTCACACAGGTGAAGTAGCTACAAATATTAAAAGTAGTAGGTTAGCACCTTTTTAGCATTCTTCTTATGTGAAATATCCTCCAGATGTGTTAAGGCTTAATGTATATTTCAAACTGATGTTACTTTCTGTTTCCTTCATAGAAAAGACAGCTTTCTGCACAAAGCTTAGCATTTAATTTAAAAGATAAAGTCTTCTGTGAGCTGTTCCCTGAAGTGGTGGAGGTAAAAAAGTTCATTTGATTATTTCGGGCTTTCACGTTTTATTGCTGGGTAAATATGCAGATTATGCAAATTAATTGGCCAGGATTTTCAAGAGACTAGTCACTTTTAGATGTCCAATTTGAGACCCCTCTAAAGCAGCCTGATTTTTCAGTGTACAAAAATTAGAAACATGGTTCTCTAGGTAGAAAATTCTGTATTTAGATACCAAGATCTGTTGCTTGGAGAATCAAAAGTTATACATTTAGGGACAGATTCCAGCTGTCCAATGTAGATGTGCTACATTGGGAGAGAATCTACAGAAAGCACTTCCTCCCATTGGACTCATAAAGGGGAGGCAGCCATAATTTGGATGCAAGCATGGGGAAGCACAAAGTGAGCCTGGCTAATGCTGTTAGCAGTATTCACAGGCACAAAGGGAATTTCTGGGCAGAGTAATCAGTCAGTAGGTCCAGACCTCCGATCAGGGCTTTTGAAACACAATGCATTAAAAGAAAAGGAGTACTTGTGGCACCTTAGAGACTAACAAATTTATTAGAGCATAAGCTTTCGTGAGCTACAGCTCACTTCATCGGATGCATTTGGTGGAAAAAACAGAGGAGAGATTTATATACACACACACAGAGAACATGAAACAATGGGTTTATCATACACACTGTAAGGAGAGTGATCACTTAAGATAAGCCATCACCAACAGCAGGGGGGGGAAGGAGGAAAACCTTTCATGGTGACAAGCAGGTAGGCTAATTCCAGCAGTTAACAAGAATATCAGAGGAACAGTGGGGGGTGGGGTGGGAGGGAGAAATACCATGGGGAAATACAGGTTTCAGAGTAGCAGCCGTGTTAGTCTGTATTCTCAAAAAGAAAAGGAGTACTTGTGGCACCTTAGAGACTAACAAATTTATTAGAGCATAAGCTTTCGTGAGCTACAGCTCACTTCCAAAATGCATCCAATGAAGTGAGCTGTAGCTCACGAAAGCTTATGCTCTAATAAATTTGTTAGTCTCTAAGGTGCCACAAGTACTCCTTTTCTTCATGGGGAAATAGTTTTACTTTGTGTAATGACTCATCCATTCCCAGTCTCTATTCAAGCCTAAATTAATTGTATCCAGTTTCAAATTAATTCCAATTCAGCAGTCTCTCGTTGGAGTCTGTTTTTGAAGCTTTTTTGTTGAAGTATAGCCACTCTTAAGTCTGTGATCGAGTGACCAGAGAGATTGAAGTGTTCTCCAACTGGTTTTTGAATGTTATAATTCTTGACGTCTGATTTGTGTCCATTCATTCTTTTACGTAGAGACTGTCCAGTTTGGCCAATGTACATGGCAGAGGGGCATTGCTGGCACATGATGGCATATATCACATTGGTAGATGCACAGGTGAACGAGCCTCTGATGGTGTGGCTGATGTGATTAGGCCCTATGATGGTATCCCCTGAATAGATATGTGGACAGAGTTGGCAACGGGCTTTGTTGCAAGGATAGGATAAAAACACCATCCTAGCCACTATGGATGTAGAAGCCCTCTACACCAACATTCCACACAAAGATGGACTACAAGCCGTCAGGAACAGTATCCCCGATACTGTCACGGCTAACCTGGTGGCAGAACTTTGTGACTTTGTCCTGACCCATAACTATTTCACATTTGGTGACAATGTATACCTTCAAATCAGCGGCACTGCGATGGGTACCCGCATGGCCCCACAGTATGCCAACATTTTTATGGCTGACTTAGAACAACGCTTCCTCAGCTCTCGTTCCCTAATGCCCCTACTCTACTTGCGCTACATTGATGACATCTTCATCATCTGGACCCATGGAAAAGAAGCTCTTGAGGAATTCCACCATGATTTCAACAATTTCCATCCCACCATCAACCTCAGCCTGGACCAGTCCACACAAGAGATCCACTTCCTGGACACTACGGTGCTAATAAGCGATGGTCACATAAACACCACCCTATATCGGAAACCTACTGACCGCTATTCCTACCTACATGCCTCTAGCTTTCATCCAGATCATACCACTCGATCCATTGTCTACAGCCAAGCGCTACGATATAACCGCATTTGCTCCAACCCCTCAGACAGAGACAAACACCTACAAGATCTCTATCATGCATTCCTACAACTACAGTACCCACCTGCTGAAGTGAAGAAACAGATTGACAGAGCCAGAAGAGTACCCAGAAGTCACCTACTACAGGACAGGCCCAACAAAGAAAACAACAGAACGCCACTAGCCATCACCTTCAGCCCCCAACTAAAACCCCTCCAACGCATCATCAAGGATCTACAACCTATCCTGAAGGACGAGCCATCGCTCTCTCAGATCTTGGGAGACAGACCAGTCCTTGCTTACAGACAGCCCCCCAATCTGAAGCAAATACTCACCAGCAACCACACACCACACAACAGAACCACTAACCCAGGAACCTATCCTTGCAACAAAGCCCATTGCCAACTCTGTCCACATATCTATTCAGGGGATACCATCATAGGGCCTAATCACATCAGCCACACCATCAGAGGCTCGTTCACCTGCGCATCTACCAATGTGATATATGCCATCATGTGCCAGCAATGCCCCTCTGCCATGTACATTGGCCAAACTGGACAGTCTCTACGTAAAAGAATGAATGGACACAAATCAGACGTCAAGAATTATAACATTCAAAAACCAGTTGGAGAACACTTCAATCTCTCTGGTCACTCGATCACAGACCTAAGAGTGGCTATACTTCAACAAAAAAGCTTCAAAAACAGACTCCAACGAGAGACTGCTGAATTGGAATTAATTTGCAAACTGGATACAATTAACTTAGGCTTGAATAGAGACTGGGAATGGATGAGTCATTACACAAAGTAAAACTATTTCCCCATGTTTCAGAGTAGCAGCCGTGTTAGTCTGTATTCTCAAAAAGAAAAGGAGTACTTGTGGCACCTTAGAGACTAACAAATTTATTAGAGCATAAGCTTTCGTGAGCTACAGCTCACTTCATCGGATGCATCCGATGAAGTGAGCTGTAGCTCACGAAAGCTTATGCTCTAATAAATTTGTTAGTCTCTAAGGTGCCACAAGTACTCCTTTTATTTCCCCATGGTATTTCTCCCTCCCACCCCACCCCCCACTGTTCCTCTGATATTCTTGTTAACTGCTGGAATTAGCCTACCTGCTTGTCACCATGAAAGGTTTTCCTCCTTCCCCCCCCTGCTGTTGGTGATGGCTTATCTTAAGTGATCACTCTCCTTACAGTGTGTATGATAAACCCATTGTTTCATGTTCTCTGTGTGTGTGTATATAAATCTCTCCTCTGTTTTTTCCACCAAATGCATCCGATGAAGTGAGCTGTAGCTCACGAAAGCTTATGCTCTAATAAATTTGTTAGTCTCTAAGGTGCCACAAGTACTCCTTTTCTTTTTGCGAATACAGACTAACACGGCTGCTACTCTGAAACCTGTGACAATGCATTAAATCGATCTTTTGATTACCTACGTTCTCCATTACACATCTGTATGCATTCCATAGTGCAGTTTGTTGCCATTTTTTCCCTTGGGGCCTTCTGAGCTCTGGGGTCTCATCTACGCTTCCTCCTCCCCTCAGAATTAGTCTTGGACTGAATCATTGGAATCTGCTTTCCCTATGATCAGCTAGCGCAGTTACCAGAGAACATGAGATCCTCTGTCCTTCACAATGCTCTCTTCCTGATAGTCCCAAAATGATTAAGATGTGCAGTTTGCTACCCTATTATGGTAATGATATTGTTGTCAAACATGAGTATCTATACCAGGGGTTGGCAAACTTTTTGGCCTGAGGGCCGCATTGGGGTGTGAAACTGTATGGAGGGCTGGGTAGGGAAGGCTGTGCCTCCCCAAACAGCCTGCCCCCCTCAGAACTACCCACCCATCCAGTCCCCCCCCACCACCTATCTAACCCCCCTGACTGCCCTGCTCCCTATCCACATCCCTGCCCCCTGGCAGGCCCCCCAGGACTCCCCACACTTATCCAAACCCCACTGGTTCCCTGTCCCCTGACCGCCATGCCCCCCCCCCGGACCTCCACCCCATCCAGCTGCCACCTGCTCCCTGACTGCCCCCAGGACCCCCTGCCCCTTATCCAACCCCCCAGTCCCCTTACCATGCAGCTCAGAGCAGTATGTCTGGCAGCCACAACGCCCGGCCAGAGCCAGACATGCTGCCCTGCGTGGGCACACAGCCCCACTGCCCAGAGCGCTGCTAGTGCGGCAGCGGATCTCCAGGGGGCGGGGGCTAGCCTCCCGGGCCAGGAGATTTACCATGAGACGATGCTCTGAGGATTCCAGTTTCTTCCATTTCAGTTCTTTGAGAATTGTTGGGTTATTCATAACTCTTTACAAGTACTTGAATTCCACATTCCCACTCAAGGGTCTTCATGGCGGTGAATATAGAGGCAGTCTTAAAAGATTTTTTCTGAAAAAATGTGTCCCAATTCTCAGAAAAAATTCAAATTATATGTTTTCTACATCTGGTTTAAAATTTTAAAAGTGAACATTTAAAAACTAAACATAGTTTGGCTACATGACGACCACGCAAAGGTGTCGTAGTTATTGTCTGCAAATATTTGAAGGTTTAGACCTCCAAAGAGAGTGAAGAATTTTTTTAGGTCTGTTCAAATGGATATAAATAAATAATCAGGTTATATTAAGAGAAAAACATGTAGGGTGAATATTATGGAAAGGTTGCAAATAGTGAAGTTCATTACTCTGTGAAATAGTTCCCTCGAGAAATTGCGCGATCCCCATTGTTTAGGACATTTTAGAGTGATACAGAGCATTGGAAAATATAGTATATGGAACAATCCAGGACTAGATGGGACCTATACGACTACATGACCTTCCATCTCTTAACTTTTATAACTTCATTATGGATAACAAATGAGCAAGAAGCTGTCTCTGTGGAGCTGCACCTGGATATACATTAAGAAGGAATATCTTCTGCATCAGTCTTGCTTCTTTGGATGGATAGACTTTTTAATAAGACACAAGGTGACTTGACAGAAAGCTTAATCTGCTTCACTTCCAATGATTCCTTTCATTTTTTTCCTCCAGGAGATCAAACAAAAACAGAAAGCACAAGAAGAGCTCAATAACAGACCTCCACCTCTCCCATTACCGGATGTTGTCCCAGATGGGGAAGCACACCATGGTCAAAATGGAATACCGCTTCTTAATGGGCATGTACCACTGGCAGCTGCCAATCACCCAGGTCTTCAGCAGGCCAATCGTAACCATGGACTCTTAGGAGGAGCTTTGGCGAACTTGTTTGTTATAGTTGGTTTTGCAGCTTTTGCCTACACAGTCAAGTATGTACTGAGAAGCATAGCGCAAGAATGAGGAACATAACAGAAATCCAAGACCAAATTAGTGGTAGTTGCAGAATGAGTGGGACTCTGGGCATCAGACTTTGACACTGGGATAAATACTTGTGCTACCATGATGCAGGTAATATATTGGTTGGCTCATGGGTTTAGTTTGGAAAATGAAGCAGGTGTGATTTGTTAGGGAAGAAAAAGCTGTTCTGCTCACAGTTCCTTTGTCCTCACTACAGTTTTAAGTGGTTCACTAGCAAGTCAAAGCATTATTGATGTGAAACTGGCATGTTGAATGCTTTGATTTTTATAGCACTTACCCCCTTGTTTTCTGAAATTAAAAATCTTTTAAGTAAATGAGGCTTTTTACCAGATTGAACAATTTTTAAAATATGATACTTGAAGATGCATATCATATGTTCAGCATACATTTTCAGCTGAGAATTTCATTTGCGAAGAGTCAAATTGTACAAATTTGGAATGAGTAAAATGCAAGTTTCCTCACTGACTTTACTTCCAAAAGAGCTGGTTAATGTGAACGTTGATGTTACAGAAAGCAGCTAGTTCACTTTGTAATAGAGAATGAATGTCATTTCATATGTAGTCAGTAACAATGATTAGATGAGTTGGAAAGTAACACAATGTGTGTTGGTTAAATATGTTTTGTCTAAATTGTCACAGTAACATTTAAGAAGGTTTACTTTGGCTACAAGAAGTACAGTTGCCAACCCTTGAAAACCATTTGCACGCAAAAAGCATTCAAAATGGGTTTAGTGGTGGTGCTCATAAGCAATTTTTTTTTTAACTTTTTGGTTTTGTTTCCTTAATTACAATTTTCCATTTTGGAAATTAGTGTGATTTAAAAGTGAAACAACTTGTGCTCAAAAAGAAAACATGTTTGCCACTGTTCTGTTTAAAATATCTGCAAAGAACAATGAAGAATGTCGTATATTTTTTCAGAAGAAATATCCTTGGATTCTGGGTTTTCCGGTGAGTGAAATGATATTGCCCCTTTAGGACCTAATGAGGAAAGAAAAAGGAGACTGAATACTGAGCCAGCTTTTCAGAAGACTAGTGGATTCCTCTGAAGTGCTCTAATTATAGTAAACTTAAGCCATTTATTTGCAATCAGTTCAATTTAAATTACTTGACCCTGTTTTCAAACTCCATTACAAAAAGACCTTATTCTAAGAGACTTCTTATTTTGCTTGAATTATGGAAGCCCTCTGCTTCTATTAAATTGAATTCTTAGCCATGGCATATGACCACTGAATGATGATTACATTCCAGTGGGCGGTAACAAGGTTATGGTAGCATGGATATGCACTAAAACTATTTGCGTAGTTTATAGTCAGAAATGCTACTTTTTATTGTAAATTAAAAATTGCAATTAAGGGAAAATCCTTATGACTTTATCCAAATGCTTTGACTTATCATAAAGGCAGTTTTACTTTGCCTTTCATAATTGGCAATGACATTTAGTCACCCAGCAAATGAAATATTCCCTGTTATGATCTAGCAAAGACTGTAAAAGAAGTTGGCAGAATGGAAAGCTCTGCACCTAACCTCATATTGTGTTAAATGTTCTAAAGAGCCCAATAAATGTTACCTCATGTATTTAAGAATGTGTTTTATTTGGGCTGTTTGTTTTGTTTCCTTTGGCAGGTTTTTGATATTTCAATTTTTTCTGCTTCTGTTTGGTATTTTGAAATTATTGGATTGCGGGGGGAGTGTTAAACCCATGAGCCATGTAGCTTAGATAATCAGAAAATATGTGCTGTGACCAATTCTCTGAAATAAATATGGATTAGTAGAACTAACAGAATAGCTCCAGACTAAAGACATCTTAAAACAGACCTTATTTGGAGATGGGAGGAGAGCATGTGCTGGGCTTGATTTAAAACGTATTTATAAACTGTTCAAAAATTGGTTTTGTTTTTGATCAAATTTTATTTATAATTGCTCTTTAATTTGCCTCTTGTATGTGCTTAATCTGCTCTTGTAAAGAGAAGCTCCAGTTGTATCTTTTGTTTCTAGAAACTGTTCAGTTCTATCAGTCTTGGGAAAAAGAAATGTCTTGTCTCTTCTTCAATTATGGGTTTTAAAGACAGATTTGCAAAGTATACAGATCTGTAGCAAAGGTTGAGCTGCTTCTTATATCATCATAACCTTGAAATACATTTCAGGCTTTTCATTATGCCTTCTTTTGCTACCATTGTCGTTCTCTATAGGCAGATGTTTAAGCAGACTGCTACCCAGCATTGTGCATCTTTCTCTCATGAAGGCTCTTTGGACCACAGGAATGAAGATCAAGGCAAGGAGACCTTGGCTGTGGTACATTCAGGCCCCGTGTGAATGTATGTATTGTAGGTGAAAGAATTAATAACATCACGAGGATGTTCAAAAATCCACCACTTTTATTGCATGGCAGTAAGTTGGCCTTGCAGTTAGCCCTGGGTATTTGAAAGTGGAGTCCTTTTTTTTTTTTTTTTTTAAAGTGCCTCAATTGGGAATGCAAAATTGATATTACTATAGAACCCTGAATATTTTTTGAAAGTTTAATTGTTGATTCTTTTAAAAAAGTGAAGCTCATCTTCAGTTAATGATTTTTCTTGAACACCCTGAAGAAGGATGAAAAGACTTAGTAGTGATTGTGGGGGGCCACCTGTGAAAAGCTAGCAGACTTGCTGCACCCTCCCAATGTTTTGGTACATGTCCTTGCTCCTTGCCTTTGGTAGCAGAATATTTATCCCTTTCTGGGTAGGTTTTAGTGAACTTAAATAGTATTTCCTATGGTATGCCGTATCCGAACTTTGATTTTGTTACCAAAGTCAGTAGATGGAATTAATCATTCTTTGCCATGCAAAAATGTTGATATCATGCCCTGAGGCAGTATGTTATCTTAATGACATAATAAAACTGAAAGTTGTCCTTTTGTGCGTCATACTGGAACAAATGGTGTCTTGACCCTTTCTTTACTTCTATGCTGCATTTCTTTAGAGTTCTGTAGGATTGAAGTGCACAGTTGGTGGGAAAGATTTGCACCTCTCTTGGGTCACGAGACATCTCAACTGTAGCCTTCTTAAATTTTTCAGAATTACAGGTTTGGACTTGTGTGTGGTAAAATTTTTCCCCAGCATTCAGTTCATGGAAGTTACATCACCACCTATTCTTGATGCCTCAGCTGCAAACTTGAAGCATGTTTTTGAGGAGTAGAAATGACTGCATTGTAAAGTTATCCATTCATAATAAAAACCAAACTACTCATGTTTAAAATGCATGTTTTTCTATGGGACCTTTTTTGGGGGGGGAAAGGGAACATTGGGAGAAAAAGCTGGAGATGTTGGATGGACAGGAAAACTATTACTAAGGCAAAGACAGCTGACTTTTTGCTACTGAGAAAACAGGTGCTGACGACAACATCCCCACTTAAATATAATGACAAAACATCTGACATACTATTTTTAATGATGACTTTGGAAGAAAAGATGTTCAATAAACCAATTTAGAAATGACAGGTGCTTGGCTTCAAGCTGGTGGTTTATTTGACATAGGCTGTTCAAGTGCACTAACTTCTACAAAGTAGAGGAATTAATGTTTAGCAGCAACTTTAGTTCAGTGAATTACTCTGCCAAAAGTAATGTGTATGGCTGGCATCTCAAATTGTTGCTTTCCTCTGTACATTAGTGGAGCATCTCATGTTTGTTGTTCTTCATGCTCTACTGTAACTAATCTGGTTTTAAAATGCAGAAATGCCAGCTCATATTGCTGATGCTCGTTTAAACCCTGAAGAGGAATAACCACAAATAAACATAAGATTGAGCAAACTAGTGTCGCATCTGCATCTCTGAACGCCAACAGTATGTAGCCTTGTAAAGGTAAAGAAGAAATATCTTATTGAGGCTAGGTTTGGGAGAGGAAACAGCATTTCAACTTTGTGCTTCATTCATGTTTAGTCAATTCATGTCAGCCCGAACACTTCCATATGAAAACTTCTAATAAACTATATACTTTCCAAGTCCAGCTAATACCTTGTTCCTCTAGTCCATTTATGCCCGGAGGTGCCTCAATTCCTATGCAAACTTTATACATCAATATCCTTTCACCACTGCAATGCAGCCACCTCTGTGGTTGGAGCACAGCATACAGCTAGACATACCCATCAGTCTTTCATCTGAGAAATGAATGAAATGGTGCAATAGGAAAAAGGACAACGAGTTCTAATTTGTCTTCCGTCTGAGGCAATCCTTCTGTTGAGTGAGGGGTAGCGTAGGTTTAGATACTGAGCAGAGTGGTCCTAGGTGACTAAAACTTAAACTTGAAAGCTTGTCTCTCGCCCACAAAAGTTGGTCCAATAAAAGAGGCTAACTCACCCGCCTTGTCTCTCTGAAAACACAACTGTCTCAGTCTGAAACAGAAAATATTTCATGTTCCCAGTATTCCCTCCTGCATCTATAGTAGATGGCTATTTTCATTCTCAAGTTAAGTGGTAGGTAAAACAGGTTAATGGCATCGTGTCACACATCTTTTAATTCTACTCTGTAGAATTTAGCAGTTTGTAATAATGGGCTAATTCTAATATGTTGCATTCGTTACTCGATAAAATCCATGGAAGTCAATAAATTTTATCTGGATTCACACCAGTAAGAGACTGTGGTCCATTTGTATGTTCCCCAGTTTCCTTAAACTAGTTCTTTCCTCTTCAAGATATCTGCATTCCTAACTTTTGTCCAAAGAATTTGTATAAAGACTAGAACATGTGTGTGCAGAGCTCTTAGCACTGGAGTGCTTCTGAACTTGGTTGTTTAGAAGGACAGAAGCACCCATCATCTCAGCTGCCCTCAACAAAGGATCCAGAGCCTGCCAGTACTTGTGAATTAAATAGATAAATTAATGCATCCGAGTCATTGAGTCCAATAGCCAGGGCCCAAACATAAGGCCTGCTTCTGAGGTGAAATACGTAGTCATAACTGACAGGTTTCAGAGTAGCAGTAAAAAATTCCATGCAAGGCACTGAATTTAGCCGTATAGAGTGGAATTTTTTAAAATTTGTTAGTCTCTAAGGTGCCACAAGTACTGCTTTTCTTTATAGTCATAACTATATCACTTGCTGTAGCCTCCCAGAATTTTGGGTCTTGTGGGAGGATAACCCCTCATGTCATTCTTCAAAACTACCCCTCCTTGCCACAAATGTGGGGAATGATTTTCCTTTTGCTGCAGCTGTATGAATGCTTAGATGTGAATCTAGCCAGTAGGGGGCATTGGTGACACACAACTAGAACCTAACATGGCAAGTTTCAGTTGCAGAAGGTCAGAGAGAGGAAGTAGAGGATGTGAGAAATTGATCGCCTGCCTGCCTGCCTGCCGCAGAGAGGAAGAAAACCGTTAGGATAAGGAAGCTGCAGATACCAAGAACTGTTTCTGTTTGGTAAGGACAGTCTCAATTTTAAGAAAGACATAATGGTTTCCTGCAGTCGCACTGGAATATCCATCTACTTCATTGCATTTCAGAGGGGCTAAAAGTGTGTCCATCGTCTACATTCCAATGATCCCTGCTAATAGCTTTCACCTGTTGGCATCTATGGAACCAAACAACAGCAAAGGAACTGGTAGGGAAGGAAAAGTGTGCCTCACTCTAAGTTCCTTGTTTGTAGGTTGTGTATGCTCCCATCAAAAGCCCAGAATTTTTAAAAAAGCCATAAATCATAAAAATAACATTCACCAGATGCTGAAACTGTTCCCATTTATCAGAGAAATGTCTGCTTAGGTAATTTTTTTTTTAATGTGTAATACTCCAGGAGATGGGAACAGATCTTTTGATGCTATTCTGGTTTAATGAGTAAATGTTTACACAGGGTTTTTAACCCTCTCCCCTCATGTTACAGGATTGTTCCAGTCTGGTTAATGGTCCAGTGAAGATGGAAAGACTCAGTGGGAGTTGGACTGGGCCCTAAATATTCCCCCCCACCCATTTGTTCCATTTCCATAATGAACCATTCTGACCTGTTGTGTAATTATGTATTTAGGATGTATGCTGTAAAATAATTGAGAATTTCTCTTGATCTTACAGTAGCTTTGAAATAGAAAGAATTTGGCAATTTCTCATTCTTGCAAGATAATAAAAGCCATCAGACTATGCTATTCATTAATTGCTTGCCAATGGTCCGTTTATTTTTTTAATTTAAATCACTTGTATTTAAAGTTACTTAGGAACAAACAAAAGCACCTTTCCCTATTGCTCCTATAACCTTTAAAAACATCCTATCTGATTTCGTTGTCTTCAAAATTAGTAATAAAATAAAAACACGGAGCCCTTCACTGAGATTCTCTAAGTCCTTTTCCCCATGCTACATTCCTGATCATGTTTTAAGGGAACGGAATGAAAAGAGAAACTCGAGAGTAATGCCAAATATCATAAGATCGAGTCTTGGCTTAGATGTGCCTTTTGAATTGTGGTGCTTAGTCACCAGGTGGCACTGTAACACCATCTAGGTCTTTCTAAACGAGATCTGGAACCAGATGGGTGGAGAATATAAGGGTGTTTACATTAGAAGAGTACAAGGGATCCATGGAAGGAGACTTCCCGAAATATTGAATGTGGCCTCTTCTGTCATGCTAAAGTATGTTATGAAAGGTGATTGTAGCAACCCAAACCCTTGACCTTTTTTTGAAGCTGCTGTTTGTTTCAGACTTTCTATAACCCTTTGACCTAGAACAGGAGTCCGTGTGGCACCTTAGAGACTGACAAATTTATTTGAGCATAAGCTTTCGTGAGCTATAGCTCACTTCATCGGATGCATTCGGTGGAACATCCGCTGAAGTGAGCTGTAGCTCACGAACGCTTATGCTCAGATAAATTTGTCAGTCTCTTTAAAATGCCACAAGTCCTCCTGTTCTTTTTGCGGATACAGACTAACCCGGCTGCTGCTCTGAAACCTTTGACCTAGGACTGTGAAGCTGTTTGTGTTAAGCACCCAAATTGTGACTGGGTTTAAACAATGGGATATGGGCATCGGTAAGCCAAAGACCTCAGCTTTCAGGACTGATCCAAGTTGTTATCCTCTAGATCTATATAGTCCATGCAGCAACAGTGTAACCTGGCACCTGCAGAAGTGTATGTATGGGGCCCACTAACGCATTAGCATATTGCATATAGCAAAACAGGATCATTAGCACCCAGGCCTAGGGTCTAGGCTCCATTGACCATATCTGGAGCAAACAGTGCCTGGGGGTTTCCAAATTTCTTATCTTTTGAGATTTGGAAATTGCCACCCTGTCACTGTTGGCAAGATAAAGTTACTTTGGAAGTAAAGGTGAATCACAGAGGTAAAGATTCATGAGAGTCAGGCAGGGGGTGTGGTGTGGTGACCAGAGCACATGACTGTACAATTTCCGAAGGGGATAAAGCTGAGAAAAATTCTCCCTCTCAACTAGTTTGCGTGGCTTTAATATTCAGTAACACACATCTGACAATACACGTTCTTAGCTTGTTGCTTCCTAGCTATGTTTAGCTCCGCTATTTCTAAGTTCCCCAACATTTGAGAAGCTAATGCGGCTTGCTCCAAATCCTCACTGTTAGAAATCCCGTAGATAATGGCTGGGGACTGGGAGCCAGGGCTCCTGGCTTCTATTCCTGACTCTGCCATTCACTCTCTATGTACCAGTGCATGGCTCCCTTCACTCTTGCATGTGAGTTTCCCCCAGTGTAACACTGGTATAATGCTGCCTACCTCGTGGGTATGAGACTTTGTGTTTTCAAGTGCTTTGAGATCCTTGGCTGGAAGGTGCTGCGATTTGCAAAGCAGTTCTGTTTGGGTGGGTGGCCTGGTATTGCTTTGTGTGGACGCAGTCCTATGTCTGCATGGGTGCGCAAGGTTCATGCCTTGGAGCTGCTGGGGTACTCTTATACTGAGTGGGGCAGGCTGCTTGTGTCTCTGCAGCAGCAAGAGAAGTTGGTTGGGGGTTGGTCAGCCTATTGTGGAGAAGGGCACATAGGCGATTAGTAGGATCTGCTAATGATTTGGGGTGGGAGGGTAGGATTCCTTCTCCAAGCCCCTAGCGGATTTCCCATGAGCATAGGGTGCCCTCAGCATGTGGCACTAGGGATGAGAAAGGGGACACTGTATGCAGGCCAGTACAGCCTGCACCAGTAGACTAAAAAAGAAATCGCCCCACTCCAGCCTCGAGAATGTCATTTCTTGCCATGGTGTGTGGATCTGTCAGGGCTGTTTAGCTGCAATATGACAGATTGTCCTATTAATGTGTCATCAAGTGCACTTTTACAAATTCATGGCTTGTCTACAACTAACCTGAAAATGGGGCTTAAGTATGAGAAGGCGCCAAAGAAAGTTAAATATTATTAACAAATAAGACTGCCACATAGTTTTGATGGAATGTGAGTTGGGGGGGGGAGGTGATAGGTTGTTAACTGTTTAGCTTCTCTATCTCTGTGTTTCAAAGATCTGGGTTTGTGCTCCCAGCTCTGGCACTGACTCACTGTCTGATTTGTGGGTGGGTGGGTGGGGAGGAGAACGTTGTTTTGATGCTCTATGCCTCAGTTTCCCCATCTGCAAAGTGGTGAGTAAGGATCCTGGCCAACCTTTGTAAAGCTCTTTAAGATCTGTGCTTAAATGTGCTGTGCAAGTGCTAAGTCATATTACTTGGAGGATAATCTCAGTCATGAAAAGGAGTCATACTCAGGAAAATGGAAGTGCCTTGTACTCTAGTGGATAGAGCAGAGGCCTGGGAGTCAGGGCATCTTGAATTTTATTCTTAGCTCTGCCACTGCCTTGCTGGGCAACTTTGTGCCACTTCACTGGTCAGTCCCTCAGTTTCCCTATTTGTGTTTTTTAAAAAAAAAAAAAAAAGGGGGGGGGTATTATTCCCTAGCTCGCACGGCATTGGTTAACAGAACGTGCCCACACACCTACGCCAAGTGCTTCAAGATCTTCTTCAGGAAGGCAATGGGGAATGACGACACGGCCTTTATTTAAAGGCACAGTGAATCTGAGGGGGTCTGGAGAAAAACGTTTGCATGAAGCGAAGTTGAATCGAGAGGAAAAGAGGAGGCCTGACATCAGGATGTGTGTCTGTTGTGATACTGAGTTCAATTCCAAGCCACATACTTCTAATGCTGCCACATTCCCAGGGGCAGTTTTGCGATTTTTCTGAGATAATGAAGGGGAGTGTGGTGGAGGGTGCTGATTTAAATCTCCCTGGCACAAGGGCCAGGTCCACTTACAGGGCGTCTCTAATAGGAATGTGAAGAGAATAGGCTTGACAGCTCATTAGAATGTGATCCCGCCCCTTTTTTTTCTTTTTTTTCTTCAAGTTGATGGAAACACTCAGGAAAGAAGTACTTATTTGCTGAGGTAGAGCAAAGGCTGAGGAGGGCTTTGCCAATTTGCAGCTGGAAAAAGGAGCACGGAGAGAAATCAGAGATGATCGAAACTTAGAGAGAGAGGTACCTGAAATCTTGCATGGGGTGGAAAGGAGCTAGGATGGGAGACACAAGACTCCACATCCTGACAGCTGTTTACAACACTGGAACTGATTGCTCGTCCTCTTATTAAAGCCAAGGAAAGACAAAGCCAGACAGGGTTTGGCTTGGGACAAGTTTGTCTGCTCCTAATAGATCTAGGTATCTCGGATTCCTTGTCTCTCCCAATTTTAACTCTTGATGCATGCGAGAGAGCAATTCTCTCCCTAGAGGACTGAGCCCTTGGTTGGATTCTGACACGTTCTGCTTCTCCAGAAGAAGAGCGATTGTAGCAGCTTTGGGTTTTCGTTGTCCAGCATTGATGAAAGAAGAGAGAACCGATGGGGGCTGGTCATTAAGGAAGGGGTCCCACAACTAAGCTGAGGATGGGCGGACCCCATTGAGGCACCCTTTGAATGGTGCATAAGGGTTTAAATGACAGAAGGTGAAATCTCCCATTGAAAAGGAACAAACCCACAACCCCCCTCCTGGGCTTATGTGCTGTCAGCTCTGGCCTGAGCTACAGTTGCCCTGAGCCATTTGACTTTCTAGGTTTCATAGTTGAGTGAATTTTAATTGAGATCTGAAGACTTGGTGGGGGTGGGGTAAAATTTTTAAGGCAAGAGTTGGGGGGAAATCTCCACGACAGTTTCTATTTATGAAAGCTCTGCGGGGCTGAGCAGACTGACTTCCCTCTTCCCCCCTTTGCCTGATCAAACTGCAGCTGTGGATCAGAATCTGCAAACAAATAGATCAATGTCGGTTCAATGTATCCAACTTGAACAGAGGATCTCTCCAGAGACAAGCGCGTTGGCGCGTGCTGATTTGACATCATCTACCAGAGTGGATCATCTTCAACAGCAGTAACTTCAATAAAGAAAGAGAAAGAAAAGAGCCATCTGTATTTATTATTTTGTTTTGCCCCTGGAGAGTATTGAGCCTCAACTCAACACCCCCTTCTAAGAAAAAGCCAAAATGAGGGGCTGGATCTGGCTACTTGTGGCAACTTTACTGTGCCAACAGCTCTCTCTCTTTAGAGTGATGGCAGCAAAGAAAGAGAGAAAGAAGATGAAAGAGCCCAATCAGTATACTGAGCCCTTCAATGCGACCCTGTCCAACAGTGAAGAACTGCATGGGCATCCCAAGGTATGTATTAAAGTAACCCATGTGTAGTCAATGCACTGAGTAGTTTCTGGATGTAATGTGTGGTTGGATTATTTTTTCATTGATCCAACCAGTCTTTTAACAGTCTTTTTATTTACTTGCATTACTAGTATGCCCATCCTGGTAGTATCTGATCATTTATTAAGGCACCTGGTTTGCTGGAAGTTTATTTTAAGTATACAAATTATCCTTGCTCAAAAACAGCTGTTAGTTTCCAAGGGTATAATCCAGGTAGCCCCGAGTCAATTGGCCATCCTGATACTAACATTCCAATATCATTAGTGTGCACGCACACACACTTTTCGATGCTAAAGCAGACTTAGATGACAGTGGTCTGAGCACCTGAGTATGTCTGAGCACTGTCTGCACTACAGCTTCCACCAGGGAAACTGCACGCATTGGGATCTACAGGTCAGAAAAGTCCTAGTGTAGCTAGACAATCTCTGTCAGGAGATATCGAATAGCTGTGTGTGTTGGGAAGGATTTGAGACTGTAGTAATAATGCATGAAGGCAGATGTATATAGTAGGATCCTTGTGTGAAAGATCAGCATAGACTATGTCTAGTACATTAATGCCTGCTAATGCTGTATTACCAGGCATAGCAAGCGAACCAGTTCTGCAGAGTAGACCCTTTCCAGTAAGTGTCAGTGAGAATCAATCCCATCTGAAGGCTGCAAAAATTTGCAGGTCAATTGTTCAGGGATCCCAGAAACCCTTTAAGATACAGCCACTGAGAATTCGCATTGAGTGATGGGGTGGGGGGTGGAATTAAAAGCAGGTCCTGGGATTAGGAGCAAGACAGAATGAAAGGGAACTGCAGCAGTGAGAAAGAAGGGAGTAACCTCCTCCATCACGCAGTCCCTTTCTCTCTGACACACACAAAAATGTCCCTTGTTTCAAATGTAGATGACCTCTAAAATGTGACTTCTTTGATCACGACCATTAGGGGCGGCAGTCACTATAGCAATGGAGGAACAAACCTGTCAAAAACTGGAGGATGGCTGGGAGGGTGCATTAGAACAATCAGGCTGACATTCTAAATATCCCATTCAAAGCCATTGTGAGAATAATTGGTTAAGGTTGGGCAAGTCTGGGAAACTGTCTTCTATATTAAAAAGCTGGTGGCTGCTCCTAAGTGATCATTAGGGGAATATAGGCTGTATTTCTTCCGTTAACCTTGCACTGCTTATTGCAGACTTTGTCATTGCAGACTGGGTTAATTCTTGGCGGGCTCATGCTCCTGATCTCAGTCCCTTCTCCCAGTCACCTCTTTAAATGTGTCCTCCTCTTTCTGCACGCTGGCCCAAATTCATCCTGATGTAACTCCGCAGCTGTCCATTCAGGAATGAATTTGGCCTGCTGAGTAATTTATCAGACCGTTAGCAGCGTGTGTCTTGCTTTCAAACTTAAACAAAATCTAGTCCGGGTTGAAATTGATATAGCAATGTAGGCATTATTGCTAGAAGTAGTGTAGCTGTTTCAAGGCAACACACGCACACTCTCTCTCTCTCTCTCTCTCTCTCTTTCTCTCTCTCTCTCTCTCTAATTGTTTAGAAGCTGCAGCTTCTCAAGTTGAACTACCTTGCTGCTTCTTCTATGGCAAACCTTTTGGCTGCTATAACAGGTTGGTGGTGCAGTGAAGACAGCTTCTCTGAAATAAAGATAGTGCCAAAACTATATTCAAACACTCCTGACCTTGTTTGATATTCAGATCCAAAGTTTGCAACTTGAACCTCTCATATGGAGAGCTCTTATAAGGTGAAGAAGTCTCAGTTACTAGTTAAGGATTGTTTCAAAATATATCCAGACTGTGGCTGAGTATGTATTGTATTTACATTTATATAGCACCTTACGAGCCAAGGGGTTTTAGACAAACTATAAACACAGAGCACCACTGAGCTGCAGCCACCTCTGGGGTGAATGTCAACTGCCATCTATAACAAGCAACGCTTTGATCAAGGACACCAGGGCAAGCAATTAAGTAAATTGCCACAGGACCATGCAGGAGCTGAGTTTTTAAGGTCTCATCTGAAAGACCCCACACAATAAACAGCTTGAACTTCACATATCTCCTTCTGAAGCTGACCCTCAGGCTTTGAATCGGTGGGCCCAAGGAGTCTAGAGGTTTCATACCTGATCTCGAGATCACAAAATGCTTTACAGGTGCACGGTGTGTGCAGTGCCATTGAAATGAGTATCTTCACCTCTGGAGAGGAAGGCTCTAGCCAACCAGTGCACAGCTTGCTGCATGAGATATATGATGCATGTTTTAATACAGACTGTATTAGATGCAATTGTACTAAGCTGCCTATCTCTATGCACAGGCAGCTCAATGCAATTAAGACTAAGCATCCATTAGTTGAAAATAATATTTTACAGCATGGTTAAATTGCCAAAGCTTTTGTTTAAATCTGCCTTTAAAATCTGGTGCTGTCTAAGTGTTTGGTCACAGTAGAAGTTCACTTTTTATGGAGAATTTGCAGAAGTATACTTTCCCCTTATCCATGGAAATGAGGATCCCAGCACCCACTCAGCAGAAAATGTCAGGATGAAGTAACAGGCCCCTGGTTCTTCCTTTCAATTCAAAGTGATTGACTGTTGAAAGACAACTGTTTAAATACCCTATAAATAATATATGTGATGAGAGAGATGAGTAGCCAGAAATTAGAGGTTTGTACTTGTAATTCATATCTTACGGTGAATGGTAACTGGCATGGTTTGAAGAGACAATTATTCTCCTTAGCTAATTGAGTGTAGAGATCAAGCAGCATGTAAAGGTTTGTCTGTATTGTTTAGAACTCAACATATTAAAACCCACTTCGGAAGTATCCCTTCTCATATGCTGGATGATGATATCCCTACCTCCAGGGGTGGGGTGTCAGAAATCAAAGCTTCCAGATCTCACTCATTTAGCTTGATCACTTGCTGGAAGCTGCTTTTCCATGAAGACTGAATTAGCCTCTCTGGCCATCACTAGGATTTGAAGATATTACCTCGGAGGAGTCTCATTTGGTAAAGATGACCTGCCAAAGAAAAGAAAAAAAAAATCTGGCAGTGTGCTTTTTCCCTTTTGGTATTGTGCATAAAAAAGGCTTAAACCGTTTGTTTTTGTTGCAGCGGTCTTTTACCATACAAATTAAGATCTTGTTTACCCTTGAAGACTTTGTGATCACCTGGAGAAGGCTCAAGGAAGTGAAATCTGATTAGCTGAGAGAAGTGATTTTTATTTAGGGTGCTTAGAACTCAAGTGTTTGTTTTCATGTGTTTAAGTAGATATCTGGGAGGCCCATCTTTGTGGTGAGACCACACCCCGGCCTTTTCAATTAGAGGCTGAGAAAGCCCCTGAACATACATGGCCTCTGAACATACACAGCTCTCTGGAATCATCCCGGGAGACCTCTAAATAAATCTGGGAAGTGGAGCACTTGATACTCCTGATATTCCTAAGGCAGAAATGCTATACATGTTAAAAAGAAAAGGAGTACTTGTGGCACCTTAGAGACTAACAAATTTATTTGAGCACAAGCTTTTGTGAGCTACAGCTCACTTCATCGGATGCATTCGATGAAGTGAGCTGTAGCTCACGAAAGCTTATGCTCAAATAAATTCGTTAGTCTCTAAGGTGCCACAAGTCCTCCTTTTCTTTTTTGCGAATACAGACTAACACGGCTGCTACTCTGAAACCTGTTATATATGTTAAAAAGGGCAAAATCCCATCCCCTCCGCCCCGCTGGGTCATTTTTAAAGTGATTTGTCTTGCTAAGCACATGCAAAGAGCTCTTGTCTTTAGCCCAAGGATGGACTTTCCAAGCCAAGGACATGATAAATTGATAGAGATGGTCAGGGAAACTTGTCTGCGAGGCAGTCCCGTTTCAGTTTGGCTTGGTGCTTCGTCCACCCCCACGTCATCCACCAGCCAGGCTTATACCCTCCTTTCTAAAGGCAGTGCAAGGCTCCCTCACCCTGATGTGCAGGGACCACCTCCAGGAACAAAAAGGGGAATTCTGTCTCCACAGCCCATTCAGTCCTTAGCTTCACTGCTGAGCTTGCCAGTGGTATCCACACCCACTCAGTATGGTGCTCTGTCCCCTTTTAGGGAAGGCTGGGCCTGAGGTCGAGGAGCTTTGGCTCACAAAACTGGCTCTTTCAGCTCAGCCAGAAGAGGCCCTAGGTTCAATCCCTATTGTTGATCCACCCACATCCAACAATGGAGGGGTTCAGGAATAGTCACTTGTCTGATGGGAAGATAGCCTGGCAATGCCAAAACAGCCATCATGTGGTAGCTGTTGACCAGTGCTGCTCTGGGATGGATCTGAACTGGCTGCCAGGGGAAGTTAATGCTTTTTATCCTATTACTTTAGTGCCCCTCTCCTAACTCCTGTCCCAAGATAATGGCTTTACATTAGAGCAAGTAACTGAGCTATGTTTCCGCCGCTCCTCAACCCCGAAGGAATCAGTTATTAAATCCTTTATTCTAGGCAGGATCTATCGTAAAAGGTTTTTTAAAAAATACCTGAACAGAGCTGGTCTGTACTTAGATTCAACTGCTGGAAACAAGAATTGTAGTTCTATTGCAGCACTCGTTATGACTGGGCTTGAAACCACAACCTCCTCCCTAGCTGTCAGAGTAGCAGCCGTGTTAGTCTGTATTCGCAAAAAGAAAAGGAGTACCCGTGGCACCTTAGAGACTAACAAATTTATTAGAGCATAAGCTTTCGTGAGCTACAGCTCACTTCATCGGATGCTTATGCTCTAATAAATTTGTTAGTCTCTAAGGTGCCACAGGTACTCCTTTTCTTTCTCCCTAGCTGTGTTATCCTGTTTGATGGTTTTAAAAATCTCCCTGGGCAATTGCATTGGGTGCAAGGGAAGCCTTTTGTGAGCTAATTTGTGCCTACTCTGACCACCTGAAGAGTAACAGATTATACTAAAAGCAGACTAGATTATTTTCACACACAACACATGAATAATGATGACATTGGACTGCATGTTACCTGACAGAGGTTAGTGCTCACTCGGTCATCATCTTTTTGCCTTCACTGGCATCTGGCTAAAGTGCTGCCCTGCGTGCCCTGGGAATGCATGAAGCAAGCTGACTAGGAAAGGGTCATTTCTAATAGGGCCTTTCAAATGGGAGCATTTTACAGATTTGGCCCATGCAGGAGTCACATTCTGCTCATCACTGTGATGCAGCCACCTCTGGGGTTGAACACCTCCACTGTTCAACAGCAGCAGTGTAGAATGAGGAGAATATTGTGTATCCCACTGAAATTGTGGGGAGAATTTGAGGTAAGCAGAATTTTACCCTGGTTGGAGTTGGTGCCAGAAGTGTCCATGTATCTTTTAATAGTCATGAAGTGTGTAGGAGGTACCCGGTTTTGCATCTCCCCTGAGTGCTATTTTGGGGCACTCATTCAACACCAGCAACACCACTTTCTTCACCACTTTGGTCTTTCCTTGGCAGTCCCGCAATGAGGTAGCGTCTAGGCGTGAACCTGCTTATCTTGTGAGACCTGATAAAATCAGGGCTGCAGGCAGAAAGCTAATTATCCTTGCACTCAGCACCCCTTAAAGGATGTTTGGGAAGCCAAGAGTGGGAAAAGGTTGGAGCTAACTGAGTTTGTATTCTTCCATCAGCCATAGGAATCGGAACTGGCTGCAGCCTAAGGTGAACAGGCAGATTAAACTGAAGGGCAGCTATGTTACTCTGCTCAGCTTTCAAGTTGTCTTTGGAGCTTAATTTGTCCATGGCAAATTAATAGAATTCACACAGATGGGAATTTCAAAGGTTTGAGGAGTTTGTGTGCAATGGGTCAATCTTCCCTCCTTCCCCCACCTCTGAATGACCAGTGAACCAACTGGTTCGTGAACAATGTAAAGGCACGTTTGCTACAGGCGCTAGGTCCAGTGAGAAACTAGACCTTGATCCTTCCCACGGACACTGTTAGCTACTGGAGCCTCATTTTGATCCACTTGAAGAAAAGAATCCATGGCAGAACCCAGATCAGGCTTTCACAGCAGCCAGCAAAAGCAAATGTAGCAACTGACATCATGGGGCTACTAGCAGGATCTGAACTTGGGATTTCCAGCGCTAGACTGAGCAAAAAATTTTTGTAACGTTTCAGGTTGAAGGTTTGGTTCAGTTCTTGTCTTAGCTGAACAGATTCACCCATTCCTGAAAAATAACTAGGACTTGGTCTACCTGGGCTTACTCATTTAATCTCCTTTCTCCCCCTCTCCCCCCCCCGAACTACTTCTATGCCACTTTTTCCTTTCTGTGTGAATCCTGACCAAAACCCAAGAGTCTTTCCATTTAGCCAGTCCGCTGGAGTAGCACAAAACACATACCACCTCTGGTCGTGAGATGTGCATGTTTGCCTCATTTGGGAGATTGTGCACTCAATTCAAATTCAATTCAAGGAGACTTTATTGGCATGACTAGCTCTATGGGTATAACCAAAGCTGTCTGTCAGAGATGGGTAGAACCCACTCAGGCTAGAGGATTGGTGTTTGATACCCTGTGTCGTTACTGTCCATGCCTGACCCACTGTGCTGGGAGCTGTGACAGAGAAGAGGGTATGTGCTGTTCATCACCCATTTGAGGTCGACTTAGAATGGTGTTACCAGCAAAGCCCAGCCCTCAGCAAGTAATTCAGAGCAACGAAATAGTTGGACTTACTTGGTCTTTTGGTCTGCAAGCAGCTTGCAAGATTTTCTTGAACTAATATTTATTTCCCAAAGGACCTCACTTGGATTTCTCTTCAGGAGTTGGAATCCTATGAGCACAGTGTAGTACGGCTCTGTCTAAACTGTCTAATTCTTCCTTTTCTGTAGTGCCTTTCCCAACCTGTGCTCTGCCTGTAAGTTCAGGGATCACTTAACCTGCCACTTCAATACAGCTAGCTCCTAGTCCAACTCTGCCACCTTTGTTCACCCAGAGTAGCACTTACTCCTGCAAGTAGGCCTACTGACTTCAATGGGATTCCTTGTGGGAGTAATGGTGACAGGTGCATGCCCTCAAAGTGGATTAAGGCAACTTTCTGAGTGAAACAACAGGGTTGGAGCAGGGGAATGAAGAAGAATTCCTCCAGTTAAAAGCAGAGGGCCATTTTAGAGAGGAATTCCAGGTGGGATTTGGCTAGGAGACTGAGCTTAGCACCTCTGCTGTAGTGAAAATTCTCATGAGATCCTTCAAAACCACATGTGGTCAGGTCCTTGGTTTTACGTCTTGTTAATAACCAAGAGTGTGTGTAACCATGAGTTATTAGTAGCTGCCATGGGATTTGTCATGCTAAAAAACAGCAATATGTCATTTTTAACTAGTTTCAAACAAAATACTTTACTGGGGTAAGTCATTTGTTACTAATCGTACAATGGGCCTGATTGCACTCTTGCTAGTGTAAATCAGGAGTAACTGATGTCCAGGGGCTTCACACTACTGTAAAACTGGTGTCATCAATAGCAGGATCAGGCCCAATTTGTGGCTAGTCAAAGGTTAGTTAATTTATTAAGAGAGCAGGGCTTGTTTTCCTAAACCAAGAATGTTAACTTCAGTTTACCACAAGAGTGACACAAACCATAGATACTGTGGTTCTTCATTGAAGAAAACGCTTGACTGTAGCGAAGAGGGGGACAAAGGAGTGGAGAATCATGGCCAATGTGATTCCTGGTGGGAGACAAGTTCATTAGCCTGTTCAAAGGTAAAGGGGCACTGCCACTGTACAAACATTGTCTCTCCCTCCCCTCACGATCCTTTCCTGTGTTACTAATGATACGTGAAGTTATTAAAAGAGTAGGAATGTATTTAATGTTGACTTGTCTACCGTGTAAAGTAGTTTGTTTATTTTTTTCATTTCACTCACTCAGTACAGATGCCGAAACTAGTTGGTTTCATTTTGGTTTCCAATAGAGTTGCATCAACCAACCAGATCCCAAATGCACTTTAACTTCCGGGAAGTTCATATCTTGCTCAGGATACAAACTTTGCCGCTTTGAGGTCTCTTTCAGTCCTACATTTCTATCACTCTGTGATTCAACCTGCAGTGCTATTGACAGTTCATTCCATGATGGGTGAGGCCAGGCCAGAACTTAAGGCCTGGGTGGTGACAGTGGGCTACACAGGTTGTATTAGTCAGCCCTGGGGGTAGAGAGCCAGAGGGTATCAGAGCGTCTGTCCGATCACCCAATTACAGTCCAATCTGTTTCTTATCTAGCATGAGGGACACGATGGAGCTTTAAAAAGAAAAGGAGTACTTGTGGCACCTTAGGAGCTTTAGTTTCTTGTCTGTTTCACAGTCTGGTTCTCATGCACTAGCAGAAACACTTTTTTGTATCTGGGTTGCAAAGTAATGTTAAAAGGTCTGATCCAAAGTCCACTAAACACTTCAATGGGCCTTTTGGATCAGGCCCCTAGGACCTGATTTTCATCCAAGTCAATAAGAAATCTTCCACCGCCTCCAGCGGGGCAGCTTTGGGCCTATAAACAGCAAACCGTGATGCAGGGCCCATCTCCTGCAGCAGCCTTTGCTTTGCCTGGATTTCGAGAGAGAGCGCTCTCAGTCCCGGGCAATACCTGAGTTGGCTGCAAGCTCTTTCTGGCTGCTGGAGCCTGCCTCTGCCAAGAAAAATAAAGAGGCTTGCATGCTTATTCCGAGGATTGCTCATGCATGCCATAGTAATTAAATAATAATACCACAAGGATGGAACATTCATTTTAACCGTCAATCAGCCTTGCGCTGGAGAAATTGGGGAGTGCCACGGCTGCCTTGCAGAGGGATTTGTAATTCAAGGAAGCTGCTGGAGCGATGGTTTTTTACTTCAGGAGGATTTTTTTGTCATTTCTTTCGCTGGGATGTGCCATCTGGGCTCTTTTTCCAGTGGGGTATCTGCTTTCTGGCTGACTTCCGTTCAGCACATGGAAGGCTGAAGACAGTCATCCATCTTCACTGTAAATGGATGGGTCAGCCCAGGACCATCTGCCTGTCTGCTGATTATTTAAGCAGCAGGGAGAAGGCTTTGCATCTGACCTGCAGTCCAGTGAAGTCAATGGACATCCTTGGGTCAGGCCCTTATTTGCTAGCCCATACGTGGCCCAGTGTATTCTGATCCCTAAGGATCCAGCCTAGAGGTGACACTGTTGAGCTTCTTCCACATGAGCCAGCCCGTTCCACCAGAGGCCAAATAATCCTGCCTTCCTTTCCGCTGGAATCCAGTCGCGTTCTTGTTTTGTTCTGATGAGGGCTTGAGGGAATATATCGCACCACCTGAGCCAGGCACTTTTATTAATAGGCCATTTCCTTCTGCTGCATGAGCTGCACCACAGACCCACAAATCCCACTCCCTGGGGGAAGAAAGGCACCAGTTTCCCTTGGCCAAATGTTAGGCAGACGCTTGCCAGCCCTTTCATAGGGAGACTTTAACCTCCAGAAAATTAATAAACAAACAACAGCGGGGCACGACTGACCTAGTGTAAGATACAGAGATGCTGCATCCACTCAGTGTCTGAGATGGGCTTGAATTGGAATCTCAGATCTGAACCCCCTTCCATACCATGAAGTTCAGAAACAACCTTTGTCCCTGTTCTTAGACGAGATCCTTATTCTTGGTGAAAAGATATGGACCAGAAGTTTTCACAGGGCCTCTTTGATTTCCTTCCTCCTGTTTCAAAAGGGGCTAGGCAATGTAGGTACCCAGCTCCCATTTACTTTCAGTGGCATATTGGTGCCTAAATCCCTTAGGCTTCTTTGAAAATTCCGGGCATGATAGCAAATAGTCGAAGGTGTAGCTGGAATGAACAGTTTGCTAGGAGCTGATAGGCTAAATTACAGCATGCAACTGAACTGCAAGCCAGGTTGAAAAATCAGAGTCTGCCCATATATAATTTGCGAACAAAGTGGAAGACGAAGTTCACTGAATAAACAAGTTCTTATGAATAGTTAGTCCTGCCCTCATTTCAAAGATGTCTGCTAAACCTGAGTACATGGGGGAGTGTACCTGGCAGCCGTGACTCTGATACTAATTACTTGATGACAGTGGAATGCATGAACAATATGGAAAAATGATGCAGGATGCCCACACTTTGGCTTACAGTACAGACACCAGCATTTTACAAGTGTCTACCTGGAGGGAAGGTGTGCTGCCGGAATAGAGCAATTCTGTGGGAGTGAATTCTGTCTGTGGATCATGCCCCAACAGAAAATCACCTGCAAGCATTTGTTGAGTAGATAGAAACATGGATTTGGTGCCAAGGTTTTCTGAGACACTGCCCTCCCCCCTCAATTCCACAAAACATTTGTTACTTTCTGATTGATTGCTGTCTAGCAGCTTGTAAATATTCTATTGACTCATGATGTTGAAATAAAAAGAATGGTGGTGACATCTCTCTGATCAATGGATGGATGTACCCGGGTGCCAGGATTCATGCCTGGGGGGAATAGCTTTCTGGATATGCATCAGCTTTGAAACAACATTCTTAATAACCACAAGATGGAGTTCCATCAGACTCGACTCAACCTGTCATCCTTCAGAAGGAGATGAATTGAGTTCCAGATAGTTTACTTTCCAGGGGTCTTTCAGATGAGACCTTACAAAAAGTGGTCTTCTCTCAGGGTGGACATAAAGATAGGTTTTTGCCCTGATGTCTTTAGTCAAAAATTTCCAGGCCCTGCTTCCTTCTTCTACTGCTGTTGTGCACTGTGCTATATTCCAGTTATCTAATACTGTCCACCTCAGAGGTGGCTGCATCCTTGGCAACGTGTTTTTGGATTCTTCAGGGTGAAAACAATCTGTACATGTAAGACGGTTATATCAGTCTTATTAAATAATGCACAGGGGTAGTACTCCAGAAAGGGCTTGTTGTGTTAGACAAGGAGGGTGAGGTAATATCTTTTATTGCACCAACATCTGTTAGTGAAAGAGACAAGGTTTCGAGCTCCACAGAGCTCTTCGTCGGGTTTTAGGCAGCTAAATGAGATGGAGCAGTGAGCAAACCTGGATGTTTTGCCAATGTCAAACAAGAGCAAGAACACTGCAGATATTGAAGCACCCATATCAATTTACCCTGGGTAAAGCTGGCATGTCTGATCAGTACCGCCCCTCCATATAGCATTGCAAACATACACAATGCTTAGCAGACATAGACTGAGCCCTGGTCTACACTACAAAATTACTTCAGTATAACTACATTGCTCAGGGGTGTGAATGATCAATAATATACTGACCTACGCACCTGTGTAGACAATGATGTGTTGGTGGGAGAGCTTTTCCCAGCGACTGCCTCTGATGGAGGTGGAGTTATTAAGCCAATGGGAGAGTTGTCTCCCATCAGCTTAGAGCGTCTTCACCAGACAAATACAGTGGCGCACCTGCATCGGTGCAATTCCGCCCATGTAAATTTCTAGCGTAGACCTGCCCTAAGCAACATTTCCTGAATGGAAGATTTTAACTCTGAAACATTGAGAGACTTCTCCTTTCCTCTCCCCCTTATTCCCACTTTGTCCCTTTCCCACTCTCCATTATGTTGTCCGATCTGCTACTAGATAAATCGCTATTTACTTGTTTCAGACTCAAATGGACTCTTAGTGGTCTAGGAGTCCTGTCTAATATCTTTTAAATTCACTGCTGTGTTTTACTGGTTTCCTGGTCCACACCCTGACTTCCACCTATTCGGGAGGGGGAAGCAAAGCACAAAACCACTCGCTTCTTGGATGAATTCCCAGGATCAACAATAGACACTTTTTTCAGATTTGATGCATTCTTTCCAGTATTTCCTCTCTTCAGCTCTTTCATTAACAAGTCTAAATTCCAAGGCATGACTCATTAATCTCTGGGCTGTCAGTTTGCTCTGATGGGGGCTGAGAATACTGGGGCTCGAGATGGACTTGTATTTTCTTCTCCTCGCTGTGATGGAAATTTGCCAGACTGATATGGATACGGATTGGGACCTCGAAAGTCAACGTCCAGTTGTTCTTGACGGGGGATTGGACAGCTCAAAAAATGTGTAATAAATGGGCCACTCAGCCTGCCTTTACAATGCAGCTAAAAGTTCAATCCCAAGTCAGCTGAGTATCAACCACTAGGTGAGGCCATCTGCGGGCTGTTGGGCAGGCAGCCTTTGCAAGATGAACACGGAAGTCTTGCTCTAGCTCCCAGTAAACAAGGGGCCAAATTGCAAAACCCTCCATCAGGACAGACGCCATTTCTTAGAATATAGAGGATCCAGGATTGGAACTGGCAATGGATAAGATCCCTTTTAGTCTCTCAAAGTAATCCTTCCCGTTCATGACTGAGGCATGTTGGCAGGGAGTATTATGTTGCTGAGAAGTCTTGTGTGACTTCCCATAGTGTATAAGTTCTGTGCTGTATAAAAGGGCTTCATTGCTCGTGGCTGTCAGTCCTGGCATCTTTCCTTACAAAACACCATTGTGGGGGGGTGGTGGGGGGCGGCGTTAAGTTAAAAAAGATGATGGACCATTTCAAATAAGGCCATAGAATCTACCTTTCCATAACTCTGCATGGACCCAACCACTCCCACCAGATTGTCATATCCTGCCATAGGAAGGTCGAGTGGGGTACCGTCCTGAGGCTCAGAACCATAGCACCACAGGACAACCATCCTGGGGGGCCCCTCAGAACTTTCACATAGTAACCTCATCCTCACCAGCATGACATTTATGGCTTGTGAGGGCGATTTTTAGCCCAGGATCAAAATGTCAACCGTGGCCCAGAAGGTGGAAACTGTATCCACTGCTTGTTAAGAATGCCATGCAAACAGCTTCTTGGAGGTACCCATTTGCAATGCACATCTTATTCTATTGGTTTTATAAAATCCAGGAACTGAGCTCATGTTCTTGAGCACCATTGACTGGCTCTTTATCTGTTAACTAATTATATGCCTATGTATAGACACAGAGCCACTCCGGTAATGCTATTGACATGTTGCATGCCAGTGAATCCTCTAGTGCTATGGCTAGAAGGAGACTTGTCCAGTAGGTCTTTGGTTGCTTTTTATTTGTATTGGACTCTCAAAAAGGTTGTGTGTGTTCTTGGAAGCCTGCTGTTAGCTTTCTGTCCCAAACAATGGGGTGAGTTCCCTTCCCCTTCCCCACTCTGACCCAGATTAGTAAGGGACCTAGACATTAACACATCCTAATCAATTTGCCCTCTCCTTTTTGACACTGCATTCTAGCACTTCCCAGAAAATACATGGCATGGGCATTAGTGTTTAGGGATTAGTGTTTAGTCTGGAGAACTGGGGGTAGAATATTAACCTGTTTCCCCACCTGCCTACCTCACAGAAGTCTTCTGAGAATTAATTAGCAAAAGGTTGCAACAAAGCCCAGAATAAACACTAAGGGCCTTATTTCCCCCATTTGGCCCCTTGTGTCGACATTTGCACCTGTGCAAAGTGGCTACCCAATCAGATTTCAGAGTAGCAGCCGTGTTAGTCTGTATTCGCAAAAAGAAAAGGAGTACTTGTGGCACCTTAGAGACTAACAAATTTATTAGAGCATAAGCTTTCGTGAGCTACAGCTCACTTCATCGGATGCTCTAATAAATTTGTTAGTCTCTAAGGTGCCACAAGTACTCCTTTTCTTTTTACCCAATCAGAGTGGTAGCATTTCACACCTACTTCATGCTTACTCTGTGCAGGTGTAAATGATGACACAAGGTGAATGGCAGTGGGGGACCAGACGCCAAGGATTATTAACTGCTTGTTGCAGAGGTAGCACAAAACATTGTTTCAGTGTAGCTCCTGTCTGAAGAGTGGCAAGGTTGAAAAAATTTCCCAGTGACAGAATGATAAATACACTCACATGCACGCACGTGCTGTTTGGAATCCAGAAGACATTCTGCACCAGGACAATTTTGTAGTCAGATTATAGGCCTGACCCTGTCTCTTTAAACTCAGCCTTGTTAGCTCTAAAAGAATGCACATGTGTAATTGGGCTTGCCTCAAGTGGACAATAACAGTGATTTCCCCCAAGCCCATTTACTTATCTGCACCAGGTAAAGCTATAAACATTCAGCTTTGTTGCTTGGTGCTAAGTACAAATGATTTGCAGCTTCCCAGCTGAACAAGAGGGGGGAAAGTGAAAGTGACACTGACATGGCCCCATGTGCTGTTGTGTTTCTTTGAAGTCAATCCATCAAGGCCATCTTTGACTCCATGAAATAAAGCAAAACCAACGGACTGGTAAAACATGGGTGGAAACTGGGGTCAGGTCAGTCATTCTAGAATAAACCTGTGGGCTTTTATCAGACTCCTATCTGGCTGCTTGGCTGGCAGGGGGCCAGGTCTAGCCAGCTTTATTGCTGGTTGGGAAGTTTAGGGAGAAGATCCTGTGACCGCGCCAGTGAAAATTCAATTTGAATGTGAAATGTCATTTGTATTGTAGCGCATGTGCCCACACTTACATGTACATGCATATTCCTCTGCATACATGCTTGTGGGTGTGCGTATATATATTTGTGCAGGCATATATATCACATGCATGTGCGTATGTTTGTGCATGTACACAGGCGACATTGCTTTTGTATCCATGCACATATGTGTGTGTATGAGCATGCGTGTACATATGTCTGCTGCTAGGATTACTTAGGTGTTGGTCCCTATGGACTTGGCAGTGAGGCATCTCTGGGACAGAAGGATGCTGTAGTTCCATCTCCATCACTGACTGGTGAGTGACTTTCATCAGGTCACATCACCTCTCTCTCCCAGTGTTTGGAGACTGATGGGTGAAATGCCCTTTAGGAATCAAAACAATGGTTGCTATTTTAAATAGCAAAGGGTTCTGGCTTTGGGATTTTCTATTTTCTGATGTCCAGTGTTTAGTTTTAGACACATTATTGCCCAAGGGGGATTTGATCCTGATATGGGAAACTCTATGCAGATTGCACATTGGATGTGCATGAATGTAAAGGGATGTTGATCCAGGGCTAGAAGGGAGAGTCTTGCCGGCCAGCGATATGCAGACCTCCTCTCCAGCTCTGCCAATGCAGTTTGCTCCTGATGTTGCTTTTGTGGCAATGGGCCTTCCCTGAGTTGCTTAATTGTGCAATGGGTGTGAGCTGTACACAGCAGAGAAGCCCCGTCTCCAGAGGTCAAGAGAGAAGCCAGTGTTAGAGATTCACTACACCACGTGGAATCCCCACAAGTGCTAGTTCAGTAGGAAATAAAGATTCATGCCTGGCTTGGTGTTCAGAATTATTTCAGGTGTCCAAATGGACTCTACTTATTATCTCTATCCTAGAAGGACCCAGCCAAGATCAGCAGCCTATCCTGC
Organism: Dermochelys coriacea; assembly: GCF_009764565.3. Classification (NCBI taxonomy): domain Eukaryota; kingdom Metazoa; phylum Chordata; order Testudines; family Dermochelyidae; genus Dermochelys; species Dermochelys coriacea. Next base: position 15,600,574 of record NC_050085.1, on the reverse strand, counting down.
TAACCCAGGGTTCCTGAGTCTCAGTCCAGCCCTAACGATTGGATCACACTGCCGCTCAATACTGCACCTTCCTCCCAGGTTGTTCTTTGCATTAAAGCAATGGAATTTCTTGTGTTTAACAATTTATTATTTTTCTATTCCAACTTTTCATAACACAGCTTCTGCAAGCTGCAGCCTGCAGGCTCCCTCTCTGCTCTTATGATCTTGTCTGGAGCCCTTTTCCCCACCCTCCCTCTTGACCTCTGCAGCCAGCCCTGCATCCTTTCACAACGAAAACTGCCCCCTCACCCATCCGAGCTTCAATTTCTGACTTGCTCTTTATTGGAGCTAGGCCTTGAACTGCCAAGTTCAGTTGCATCTGTGAAATAAATGTCCTGCAAAGTTCAGGGTATTTGGATCCAGGGGGTTGGTTCAGGCCCCCTTTACTCATTATGGCCCCTGTTGGATACCAGACAATAGCACAGTCCGAGTTTAGGATTCTTGTCAATGGATGAAGACACACAATGACATCCGATCTTTGTTCTCGTTTCTCTTTAGATTCTAGAATCTCCAGATCCTCGAATCACAGATCCGCGGCGCACCTGGATCTCATTTGTACATCGCCCGGACGATGGCAACAACTCCAAAAGGAAATGCAAAGGGAGAGACAAGAAATTAGTAGGTTACCCCTAGATATGATACCGCATCACAAATATCTGTGTTCTGGGCCCAAAATTTCCCCTCATATGGCTTTTGTAAAAGGTGCTCTTTGTGTGCCTTCCCACCCCAGAGATGGCTGCATTTTAGTGGTGCTATATGTATATATAGTTTGTAAAGCATTTTGGGAAACTAGGACAAAATGTGCTATATAAATGTAAAGTGATAGTTGTGTCTGTATGCATGAGTGTGTGTTTGTGTATTCATATATGTGTTCTCAAAAAATCTTTTAAAATCACCTATTTCTTGTGCTGAGATTTTCCCTTTAACTGACGGTATTAAGGATCCATAACAAAGTGTTTTAGCCTCCACAGGCACAAGATACAGCAGTATGACCTAGCGGATAGAGCACTGGACTGGCAGTCAGCACACCTAGGTTCTATTCCTGGTTTGGCCACTGCTGTTCTGGGGAGCTTGGGCAAGTCTCTTTATTGTTCAGTGCCTCAGTTTCCCCATCTGTAAAAAGGGGCTAATGATACTGACCTCCCTGGTAAAGTGTTTTGAGATCTACTGATGAAAAACACTGGATAAGAGATGGGTATTATTATTATTTTTCAAGGTTGATGTGTTAATCAGTTTAGGACCCAGGCCTCACACAGAGATCCGCTTCCAGGGGTATGGAGTAGTTAGTTCTCCTTTCCAGGAGCCCTAGCTGACATCCTTGGCAGTCGCACCAAATGCCCAGCCTCACATATTTATGCCATCCTTATGTCCTTGCCATATTTTTAGGCTTGGAAGGAGTCAATTTTTATCAGTAAATGCCAGAAAACGTCGACTTCACCATCCACACGCAGATCGAGGGGAAAATATTTCCATCCATCGTGACTGAAATTTACAGATAGGCACAGTCAGAAAAATGCCACTTGAGAACTAGTCCCACCTTAACGTGTATGAAATGTATTGTAGTGCTGGTGTTAGCAGGGTGCCCGTGGGGGGTAGCTTTGACTTCTTGAACTCAACATCTACTGCCATGAAATAATTATCGTTGGGCCCTCTCCGCGAAAATTGAAATTGATTAAAAATTCTGCCAAGTCTAATTGATTTTATGTAACTATGCAACAGAGTGGCTCTGCTGCTGCCCTAGGGAGCCAGCAGGTGGCACGCATAGAAATTAACAAACCCAGCCCCCAAAAGGCTGGTGACATGCTACCATCAGTGATACTGGAAGGTGAAAACAGAAGCAGCAAACCCAAGTTCTCCCTGGTTCCCAGAGACCCAAAGTAAGGGCCTGGCCTTGCAGCCTCTTACTTGCATTGCTACTCAGGGGAATAGACCCCTGGATGGCATTACCTGCTGGGCAGAGAGGCAGAGAGACCTAGGTGCCACACCAGATCTTTACTTGAACCTGTCATGAAGGTCTACTCAGGTGACTGGTAGCTCTGTAGGATGTAGCTCTTCATTTCAAGGGGGCCTTTGGTGTGTTGTTGAGAGTTACTGCCTGGATCTGATTCCCATTGTCTTCTTTTGGCTCCTTCCTTAGCGTGGCCTTGTCGGGCCCCCAGGGCCGCCGGGCCCCCAGGGACCTCCAGGAGCACCAGGGGCTGAAGTCACCCAGGAAGTCCTGCTGCAGGAGTTCAAGGAGATACTAAAAGGTAAAGGCGCTTGGAGCCGCATGTCTGCCTCTCCTTCTTGCCTGCAAATGTGGCACTTACAGCCAAGTCCCAGGTTAGCAGGAGCTCCTCTTGTTAAGGCCCCGTTTCAGCACAGTGCTTAAGTATGTGCTTAAATCCCATTGACTTGAGTTCACGAAGCCAATGGGGCTCTGGTCAGGTGCCCGGCTCAGCTTGTGTGCAGAAGGTTGCAGGATCTGGCCCAAGTCAGTCAACCTTTCCCCCTCTTCCCAGCAATGATACTGGGGAGAGGAATGGCTTAGGATGGTTGAGTTAAGTGTAATAGGATGGAATGAACAATATTGCCAATGACAAGTGTTCATAAATCAGGAGACAGGTGTAAACATCATAAGACTGGGGGGGTGGGGGAGATTGTGAACACTTTTTATTCACCTTCTGGATTTGGAAGCATCAGGGTGCAGTGGGATCACATTTTCAAGTTTTATCCCTGCAACCATGAGGGCTAGAAACGTATTTGTCTATCAAAAAGGAAAGTGCAGATTTTCCCATGATTCCAAGAAGGCCAGGACCTGGCGCTTCAGGAACAACCCCAAACATTGTGAGATTGGTGCTAGAATCATGAGAGTTGGCAACACAGAGCTAAGCCAAGAACCTTTTTAGGCCGCGGAACTGCAATAAAGTTCCAGAGTCAGATCTTTTAGAGTGAAATGGTCTGTCCCAAGGGGAGTAGTGAGAGTTCCTTCGACTGGGTCATTTAAATTAGGACTGGAGAAAGCTTTGGAGAACACGTGTAGGGAACAATGTATGGACTAGAAGATGTAGCAGGTCTGTCCATACTGGCCACATTAGGGTCTCTTACTATTATTTATTATTTGTATTGCAGTAACACCTAGGACCCCATTGTGGTAGATGCTGTATAGAAGAAAAAGATGGTCCCTGCCCCGAAGAGTTTATAATCGAGTTTAAGACAGGAAACAACAGAGGGTTAGAGATGGATCGGTGGGGGAGCACAAGGAAATAAGACCATGCCAGGCAGTGGTCTCAGCAAACTAGCTTCCTAGCTATTGTCAATTTTTTTTTGTAGGCATCATGATAAAGGGGGGATCTGAAGGTGGGACAATGAGGTGGCTTTGCAGATATGTTTGACTATCATTGGCTGCCAGCATAAAAGTGCCTCAGTGTAAATAAATATTAAAAAAATAAAAGTTTTTATTAAAATTGTGTAAATTAGAAAAATGTTCTCCCCCTGCTGCTCGGATTACTTTGTCCAAATCCAAGCTGGCCTCCTATTCAATCTCTTTTCTCTTCAGAAACCATTGAACGGCGAGCATCTCTGGCTGTCTCAGCCCACCCCAGCCAACTGCCCCCGCTCCTGCTGTCACTGGAGGAGACCTCGCCCTACAAACGGGTGGAGGAAGCATTCCACTGCAAACTGAAAGGGCAGGTCATTGTGGACAAGAAGACCCTGGTCGAACTTCAGAACTTCCAGTCGGTGAGCCAATGTCACAGCCTGCACTTGCACTGTCCTACTCAGCTCTTCTGTGATGCCTTTTGCCCACAGAGCTCTTGTGGAGAAAGGGAGAGCTGATTCCAGGAACTCATCTCAGGCCTGGCTGCTGGGAGTGAGCATTTGTCTTAACAACTGGTCATGGTTGGGAGAAGTAGCATCTTCTTACCCACCATGGCCAATTCTACCCCACTGAAATTAATGGGGTGTTTTGTCATTGACTTCATAGTGAACAAGAGTGAGCACCATATCTGCTTCCTGAGTGCCTACTTTGATCCTAAAACTCCTCCCCTTGCTCACCTCCTACATCCAAACAATTGTCAGTTAGGTCCCCGTTGTAGAATCTTATTACAGCTAATTCTATTCTGTTCTCTTGTATCTAGGTGCTTACACCATGCTCATCACTGTAGTCTCTGATTGCCTTCCAGTAGTTATTATAAGGGTTTGTCTGCACATGGAGTTATTTAAGACTAGCTATTCCAGGGTAGCTATTCCAGACTAACTCCATGTGTGGACACTCTTATTTCCAAATTAGTTAATCAGGAATATCTGTTCCATATTATATTCATATTTTACCCTATCCCAGAATAACTTTCACATGTAGTAAGCCCGAAATGGCAGCAAGGATCCTCCTGCGCCTTCCAGGCCCCTGGTGTGAATGTATGACTCCAGCAGTTACAAAAATCAGCATTTGATGTTGTTTGTTAGATGAGTCACACTTTAGATTAAGCTCCCATTTATAAATGGCTTAGAAAGGGTCACTAAAGGGTTAATCAGTGAGATAAGGATAGTACAGATATGAGCAGCATGTTACCGATGTTTACAAAGCCATCAGTAGGAGGTGCTATTGATGGTTTTAAACTAGGGTTATAGGCAACCTGTTGGCAATTGATTACCCATGTATTAAAACATCTATGAATCCTACATTATTTGTAAATGGAAGGGTAATGTAAAGTGTGCATGTTAGCTGCAAAGATGGGAGTGAGTGCTAATTATTCTCATTATTACTACTGGGCAAACTTGATGCAGGCACAATGGACATGCAATTCCATGATGCCATTTTTGAGAGTCATTTTCCAGAGCCCGACCGAGATTTTTAAGCATCTTAACTGGCAACAAGTAGTGCTGTTGGTTGCCATCAGTCAACAGTCAGGTATGTTCATGCTGTTAATTAGCAACTGTGCTGCACCCCAGAAGTGGCTGCATTTGCATGGCAGTTGTACAGACTCCTGTCTATGAAGGGGCCTATCCAACAGATCTTATTCAGATGAGTAATCCCATGGCTAATGGGACTCCTCGGGGCTGCAGGATTAGAGACACAGGTTGTAGACCTGCAGTGGGGATTTCTGAGGCAGGGTGAGACAGCTGCCCAGATTTTCTGCAGGTGCTGGCACAGGAGCAACGTTGTACTTGAAGTGTAGGTTGTACTTGAAGCATCCCAGCAAGAGAGAGGTGCTGCCTTGCTAATTAGGAGAGAGAATGTGAATAGACCTCTTAGCAATCAACGTGTGAGCTGGGGCTTCCCAAGCCTTGTTATCAGCGCAGCGAGTCTGATTACTCCTGGCTCCAGAGCTGAAGTGGGAGGGCTGGTAGGTCAGATGGGCCTCTGTGTGCCAACATTTCATTTCTGCTCCTGGACAAGAAGTGCCTGGGTTCAGCTTGTTATCTAAGGCTGTGTCTCTCAACAAGGGGTACGTGCACCCCTGAGGTATGCAAAGGTTTTCCAGGGGATACGTCAACTCGTGTAGATATTTGCCTAGTTTTACAACAGACTATATAAAAAGCACTAGCAAAGTCAGTACAAACTATAATTTTATACAGACAATGACTTGTTTATACTGCTCTATATACTATACACTGAAATGTAAAGTACAATATTTATATTCCAACTGATTTATTTTAAATTATATGGTAAAATAAGAAAGGGGGCAATTGTTCAGTAATAGTGTGGCTGTGACACTTTTTTGTATTTTTAGGTCTGATTTTGTAAGCAAGTGGTTTTTAAGTGAGGTGTAACTTGGGGGTATGCAAGACAAATCAGACTCCTGAAAGGGGTACAGCTGTCTGGAAAGGTTGAGAGACATGGCTCTAAGATATTGCTCTTGGTGATGGTGGACACTCTGAGAGCATCATCTCTGGGGCAATCGGGGTGAGAAGAAGGAAGCCCATTGTCACTGATTTCATAGAGCTAAGATCTCAAGGGTTTGATGCTTACCCAATTAAAGTGGGGAGGGAGCAACTCAGCTCCTGATCCAAAGTCCTTTGAAGGTAATGGGAAGACTCCCATTGGTTTCACTGGGCTTTGGGTCAGTACTTAGCTGTTCTAAAGTCTCCAACACTGGAGAGTGGTGCCTCAATTCTCCTGACCTGGGGTGCATTCAGAGGGCAGCAGGGCTTTCTTCTCCCTGAGGCAGAGACTTCATAAGTCCTGTCCCTCTGAACTATAGTTATTTCCTAGTGATATTCCCCGGTCTCACTATATCCCCTCTCCTCACACACACACACACACCTGCTGCTGTTCTTACAGTGCCCTCAGTCCTACAGCATCTGAGATGAGCGGGTGATATTTTTTCCCCTCCCTTTGAGCATCGTCTACAATGCTCCAAGCACTCTGCTCTCCCAAGACCATTGCCTCCCCTGGATGCGTTGCTGGGTGGGATCTGAGTTACTATAGAGAATTCTTTCCTGGGTATCTGGCTGGTGAGTCTTGCCCACATGCTCAGGGTTTAGCTGATCACCATATTTGGGTTGTTAAGAATTTTTCCTCCAGGTCAGATTGACAGAGGCCCTGGGGGGTTTTCGCCTTCCTCTGAAGCGTGGGGCATGGGTCACTTGCTGGATGATTCTCTGCACCTTGAAGTCTTTAAAAAAACATGATTTGAGGACTTCAATAGCTCAGACAGGTTAGGGGTTTGTTACAGGAGTGGATGGGTGAGATTCTGTGGCCTGCATTGTGCAGGAGGTCAGACTAGACGATCATAATGGTCCCTTCTGACCTTAAAGTCTATGATTTCTATGATTTTGCACAGGGAAGCTTAGATCAGGCACAGCTTGTAGTGTGCAGTGAAATTCCGGCTTTACGTCTGATTTGACTGAAGTCCAGGGAACATCGCTGGAGTGATACCAGACTCACCAAGGCTAAGAGGGTTCTCAGTGTGATGAGAAGCCTTGGGTAGGTCCAGGAGGAATCCTGGTATCTCTCATGTTTTGAGGTCAGGCTAAACTCATTCTGACAGCTGAATTTTAACACTGGCTAGGCCGTCAGAGGGCTTTGCCTTGACTGCTTCACAGAGGAGTTTCTGTGTTCTTATTCTAAGAATCCGTCAATTTAATTTTTAAAAAGAAAATCTTTCCATCGGGCAGCACCCAGCCCACGTCTTAAATGATGCTTGATTCCCTATTCCCACCCGCAAGTAAATTACACAGTGCGTGTGAGGCAGGGGGAAAGAGAACCTGAGTTTGGATTGCGGAGGAGGGCTGGCACTAGCTTGTTATTTACATGCTTTGGGACTGCTTGTTGAAATTAACTGAGAGCAAGTTGCAAATTTCTCGCGGATTACTCCCCGCAGCAATTATGGCAGCTGTGAAATGAGTTGTGCTAATGTCAGGCAGCGAACTCAGCAGGGAGTTATAATTGGTGTGGCGTTTGCTGAAGCATACTGCCCAATGAGTCCTCTTCCTTCCCAACATTCCAGATTGTCTGTTTCCCCTCACAAAGAGTAACAAAGCCACAGAGGACATGAAGAAACAGGAATGTTTTAACAGCAGTAATTTACTGGTGCCTGCAATTGCCTTCCAAATTCGCCAGTGGTTTTGGAATTAAGTTGCTTCTTCTGTTAGTTTAATTGCTTTAATGAGAAAGGAATGGAGAAACTCCCCGGCACAATTCTACCTACACACATGGGACCTGACTCTCCTCTGCTTACAGGAGTATAGTTCAGGCATCACTCTGTCAAAGACTACGGGGCAACATTGAGATAAAACCAGCATCAGAGAGAGTAAAGCGCTTTGAGAGCTACGAAGTACAAGTGACTCGCACTAGAGAAATGCTGAGAATGATTTTTATTTCAGTCGGTTTTTATTTTCTTTCTGTTTAGAAACAATAAGAAGAGCTCTCGGGCTCTGTGCGCTCTGCCAAGGATTTAAAATGACCACCTCCAATGCACATTTCAATCAACTCAACCCTTCTACCACACAGCAGCTCTTCATACAAATACCAGCATATCCATATATCTGCCACTGCTGTGTCACCTCAAAGATGAGGCCAAACAAACAGGCCCTGGAGTGCACTGGGAAAACTGGGGGCGGGAGGGCATTTGAGGTCTCTGGGGTGCTTACAGAACATCCTCTGTCGGACAGCTCTTCCTTGTTCTATGGAAGGGGATCTCGCATCAGTGCGGTGATAGCAACTTTGGCAGTGTATCATGGGGAGAGAGACTTTCTCTAAGACAGGTCTACTAGTGTAAAGTCATAAGCATAAATACCAGGCAATTCAGTTCTGTCAAGGTTCCTTAGTTCTCTGGGTCTGGATGTGTCAACAGATAACTTAGATGTGGTACATGTATTTACATATATAAGCACCAGGACACTCCAGCAGCTGTTCTGCCTGCTAGAATGGTGCAATATAAACCTTGCAGGGGTAATGGGGATAGTGCTTGTCCCGACGCGTTTAAATTTCACATAATGCCCTTGTGGTGGAGGCAGAGCCTCTGAGTAATTTGCTTTGTTGGCCCATCAAAGCTGTTTCTGATTCTCCCTGACTCATGCCAAACCGGTCTTGAGTGGGCCAAAACTAACAATAAACACGTCGCATTGAGTTTATTTTAGCTTAAATCAGATAATCCGCTATGAGTCTGACTTGAGACCACTTCCTTACGCCGGGAGACACTGTGCTTTGCTCGAGTTTTGCCTGCTATTTTCCTCTCGGATCCAAACTCTGAAGAAAATTAAGCTAAATATAGGTTCCGTAAGAACTCAGCAAGGCTGTGCAGTGCTGCTGGCGAGAGAGAATCAGTCCTGTCTTATCAAAGCCTAGAATGGTAGGAAACCTCTGGAGGCCCTGGGGGTTATTGTCTCCTCTGTGTCTGCATCACAAAACCCACACACAGCTTGGCACTGCAGAGACCCAGGACTGCCGTAGTGGGGGTAAGGCTGGTCAGGAGACTCAGGAGGACTAGGGAGCCCCAGGACTGGAACAGTAGGGGGCGCTACAAGTTCAAGATGTCAGTTCTTGGCAGAGCGAAGGGGCTCCAAGGACTGGAAGAGGGGGCGGCAGTAGGTCAAGACTGAGATGCATTGGCAAAGCGGGTGTTGGAAGGGGGGGATACAGTACTAGAATAGCAGAGAGTCCGGGCCAAAGTGCATCAACTGAGCTGCGTGGGGGACACCCGCACAGCACTCAGCTGCCTACACCTGATATTGACCAGTTCTGTTAAATCCTCCCCTTTCTTGGGCATGAAATCCACACAGAAGGAGAGCCCTACCCATGATAGGATAAGTTTCTAGGGAGAAAGGAAAGGCCTGACAATCCCTTCCCAACCTTCACACTCATCTGCTCCTTGCTCACACACACTTTTTCTCCCTGCAATGGGTAGAGAAAACGATGGTTCTGATTGTTGGGGGATTTTGTTCAGCCATTCAAGGTTTGCTGTTCTTTTTTTTCCCCAATAGCCTTTGGCCAAAGGGGCTTTCCTCCGGGGATCAGGCTTGAACCTGGCGACTGGGCGCTTCACAGCAACTGTGTCTGGCATCTACCAGTTTTCAGCCAACGTTCACATTGGTGAGTGTTGTCCACTGGAGCCTCTTCCAGTTTGGCATGGTGAGGGACTCTGGAACTCCTCAGACTGCCTCATGGAGGCTATTCAATCTGAAGCATGTGTAACGACCACGCATTGGCATGAGTCGTCAGTATCATACAGACCTCTACCACTTGAGCTAGCAGAGTAACTCCATTAGGTGGCAGCAGCAGTAGAGTGTTATCCTTTAGCGGACCAGCTACTAATGCTATGGGGGGCATGGCATGCACTTTGCCACTGTATTACATAGGGGTTACACCATGTCAGGGTTCCTTCCCCACTCTGAACTCTGGGGTACAGATGTGGGGACCCACATGAAAGACCCCCTAAGCTTATTCTTACCAACTTAGGTTAAAACTTCCCCAAGGCACAGATTCCTTTCTTGCCTTGGGATTGCTGCCACCTCCAAGTGATTTAACAAACAATCAGGGAAAGGACCACTTGGAGTCCTATTCCCTCAAAATATTCCCCCAAGCCTACACCCCCTTTCCAGGGGAAGGCTTGAGCATATATTCTCACCAATTGGTTACAAAGGGACTACAGACCCAAACCCCTGGGTCTTAGAACGATGGAAAAATCAGTCAATTTCTTAAAAAGAAGGATTTTATTTAAAGAGAAAAAGGTAAAAGAATCACCTCTGTAAACTTAGGCTGATAGTTAACCTTACAGAGTAGCCGAAAATTCAAAGAGCACAAAGGAACCCCCCACTAGCCTTAGTTTCAAAGTTACAACAAAACCAGGATAAACCTCCCTCTAGCAAAGGGAAAATTCACAAGTTGAGAAAACAAAGATAAACTAATACACTTTGCCTGGCTGTTACTTACAAGTTTGAAATATGAGAGACTTGTTTAGAAAGATTTGAAAAACATGGATTGATGTCCAGTCCCTCTTAGTCCCAAGAACAGACAGTCCTCTCTGCTACCATAGGATGGTGCAGTCTAATGAAGGGATGGCATTTTATAACTCTACAGACATTTTCCTACCTGTCTATAGGTAACTGTGCATCAGACCTTTACGTGGTTTTTGGTGCTGGCTGGAGCTGGCTGAATTATTCATAGTGAACAATTTCCCCGTTGACTCTCCAGAAAACACAATGTCCATGGACAGCAGATCACAACCTTAACTCATTTTTTTGCCAGTTGGAATTTTCTGGCAGGGCTTTTGTATGAATGTGTTTTGCCCTTGGGGTTGCTTGGGAACTCTTCTCTGAGAATAGCTTTGTGAATTCGCTGTCTGAATGACACAGGACTTTCTCGGACTGGGCGGCTCTGACTCATTACCAGCTGTCCTGCTGCTGCCCAAAATAAATCTCGTTTCTTAATCAGCCAAATCTCTGTTATGGGCCCTAAATTCACTTTCATGTGAAGAAAACTTGTCCTCCATGAATGACTGTGGAAAGCATGGGCTGGGCATATGAAATGGAGGCAATCACGGCTAAATTGAAATGACATTCAGAATCCACCAAAATGTTCACTGATGCTTTTTCCTTCTATTCACTCAACAATGGTAAAGGACAGTTCAATGAGAAACCAGGGGGGTACTTCTCTTATGGAATCATGACATGCTGCTTACAGGCTAACACGGTTGAAGATTCGCCATGTTGTAGAGGGAGTTCTTTTTCTTTTCTTTTCTTTTCTTTTCTTTTCTTTTCTTTTCTTTTCTTTTCTTTTCTTTTCTTTTCTTTTCTTTTCTTTTCTTTTCTTTTCTTTTCATGGTTTGCTTTTTTCCAAGACCACAGTGAGCTGAAGAGCAAAGTGCAGCTCCGAGCCAGAGACAATGTCCGTGTGCTGATCTGCATCGAATCCCTCTGTCATCGATACACGTGAGTCACTGCAATGTGGTTGTTAACCTGTCACAAACTGCCCCTTTCTCAGCTACTTTTGGCAAATGCCATGGATACCCTCTGTGAATGAAGGTCAAATCAAAAACCTACTGGACCAAACATCTCGAAAGGCCCAGGGTGTTGATCCTTTCAAATTCAATAAACAGAATGGCTATTACCCCTGGATCTCCTAACGAATAAAGCACTCATCCCTCCTCTATGTTGTCAGGGTTCAAGGCTATGATGAGCTATGGCAATGTTGTCTAGTGGCTGGGGGAGGGGACTCCAAATCGGGACTGGGAGTCTTTGTGGGCTAGTTAATGAATTTGAATGCATGGACTCTATGAGCAATGGGGTCAGGATTTTGAAGTCAGTGGGAGTTTTGCCATGGTAATGGGGCCAGGGTTTCCATATTGCTGCTGTGTGAGATGAGACAAAGGAAACTGACCTTCTTCTTAGCCCTATAGCTTTTGGCCTCTCTTCAGGGCTGGGGTGAATCCATCCATGTGGCAATTTTAACTGAAGCTGCTTGACTTATTACCTGATCTGCTCGTTAGACAATAGAGGCCTTTGATTTTCATCACTGCCCATGTGGGACCTTTACAAGCCCTCTAGAAATTTCCCAAAAGGCGTTTCAGACTTTGATGAAAAACAGCAAGAGATAGTTTTCTTGAATTGGCCCTAATAAAAGCAGTGACAGGAAATTTCACGGGGAACTTGGGCCCAGGTAAACTTGGTAGGTGGACAACATGATCTATTTTGTACTTGCCCACAACGAGCATCAGCCTTGCTGCCTTACCAGATGATATCATAGATATAACATGTTGCCTCTGTTACTGCATGTCACTCTCTCTTGGGATGGCTGAGGGGTGTGTTATTAAAGTCGTGGGATACTGCTCACCAACCTCTCCCTCAGTCAGAAAGGCAGCATTCCAGCAGTGACCTGGGGCTGCAGAACTCTGCTATGCAAAGCAAAATCACTGTTAATTTTATAATGCCATGGTTGCCCTTCTATGAAAGCTCTGAAACCAAGGTCACCTAGAAATTCATGAGTATCTCTAGGTTGCACTTTATAGTCACTCAGAATGTCTCAGCAAGGCTAGAACTCAGATCCCCCTGCTCCAAATATCGAGTCCCCTACCACCTGAGTAAGCAGAGAACCTCTGTTAGTAGCATATGGGCTGATACACAGGTAAGCAGTATTAAGACCATCCAGGAGAGGAACTTACCTCTTCAGCTTTAAAAACATGATTTTCTACCACTTGAGCCACTAGCTAGCAGCACTAGTAGACTCTTTTCTTCTTCTGTGGACTAGTCACTAAAAAAGGACAAAGATCCATGATCTTCTAGTGTGGGTTATATAAGCACCCAAGCATAAACATGCCCCAGTCAGAACATTCATGGGTGGTGTTTGTTGTGGCAGCAATAGAGTTGGTTTTTGTTTTCTCAGAACTGAATGTGAATTACTGGGCTGGTGCCTTTTCCCATTGATCCCCAGCTTTGCTAGCTACAGGAAGGCTTTTTGCCATTCCATAATTGCTGAAAAAATGTATGCTCCACCCTATGAGAGATCCTGACCAAAAAAACCTTCAAACAAACTTTTTTCGTATTGGATTGAGGTGCCTGGCACCAATCAGAAGCTTGTGATCTTCAGCCGAGAAAAAGTGGCTTTGATCTTTAAGACTAATCGCTTGGGGTGAAATTCATCCCTGTGCAGGTCAGCACAAGGGCTATGCCCCACTTAAGTCCTATTTTGAGGACTGATCCTCTGCAGAGGGGTACATTTCATATGAATTAGGGATGCTCTAGTTCAACCAGAAGCCATGCCCTTGATGTAGGAATCACTGGGTGAGATTGTCTGGCCTGTGTTACACAGGATGTCAGACTAGATGATCAACATGTTTCCTTCTGGCCTTAAAATCGATGAATCCTGGGTGATTAGCTGACATGAAAGCATGTTTCCTCTTTCCCCGCCATGCACACGGAGAGGTCCATTCATCTTCATCTGTGTCCTTGGGCATGGGACACTCCAGGAGGCAGGATAATGGATCTGATGGACTAATTATCTGACCTGGTTTAGAAATCCTTGTGAACTAGACTTCACGAGGGATGAATTTTGTGCTCAAAGAACCCCTTGGGAAATAGGATCAGTCTTCGAACAGAAACTTGGTCAGGCTCTTGAGCTTTGTGTACATTTTCCCATGAGCTCTTACTGCTTGTCAATGGATGGTGCTAACCATTGTGTGTACCTAAGTAAATATGCAGTGTGTCCTAGACAAAATGGGCTAGAATTGAATTTGAATTGAATTTGGCCAAGGGTGCTGAGCGGAGAGAATGATATAAAAGTGTCAGAAAGTGTGTTTCTAGGAGGCAGGAATGAGATTATGGGTCTGAAATACAGGCACTGCTGTGGCTTTTACAAGTTTTATTAGCTGTGAACGGAGTTCCTTCTCTGCCCTGCCTTCAGACAACCCACACCCATGAACTGCTTCCTAAATGTAATAACATAAGTGCCCTGCTAAACCCTGGGGATGTACAAGTTGTCATTATGGTAACCGACCCAACCCACGGGCCTATCAATCTTTCCGAGGGAAGCCTCCCACAAACCCATCCCTCAGACTTCACTGCACATGCGCAGAGTGGTGCTAGCATGTTAATTCAGGGTCAGGGAGACTATGGTTTTGTTATTTCACCTGCATCCCATCTGGATAGAGCTTAGCATCTCAATGATGCTGTCCTTCAAAATGCTGGATCAATCAGGAGGGTGGGTGGGTGTAGAACAGAAGGTGATAGTTCCTGATGCTAAATGTGCCAGGACTCTATAAAAGCATGTCCCACCCAGGCACCCATGGTCACTGGGATAAAGACACAGAAAGACCCCACTTGCAAACTGAACCCCATAACTCAGGGTGAGCACTGAGTCTTGAAGTGGTGCCAATGATTGTTAAATTCAGCGGCCCCCTTAGTATATGCCAGGCCAGGGAGAACTTACAAGAGATGTCATACGGTTCCTCCACGACAGAAATAAAAAGCCATACCATAAAAAGACTCTGGGGTAGAATGTTCTAATGTTCCTGAGTGATTTAGGAGTCCACGTCCCATTTTCAAAAGTGACTTAGGAGCCCACGTCTCTCAGAAAGTCAATGGACTCCTAAGAGCCTACATCGCTAGTAGCCTACATCGCCCCTAGTGAAGAGCATCAGAAAAACAATTGCTAGAATCTGGGGTGGGAGGGAAGTGCATGTGCACTGTTCTCTTCACAGGAACAGGGCCAAAGTGTGTGCACAGACACAGGCATCGCTCTCACCAGCTAAACGAGTCACCAAGGCCCTTACAACCATTATCTCTGAAAAGGCAGGCTTCTCCCTAGGGAGCTCGGCAGAGGGACCTGACAAACATACAAGCAGGCCTGGCATTTTGCCCCGCCGAGAGCAGTGCTTCTCCCCTAGGGCAGCCAGTCCCTTTCAGGGCTCGCTCTGGTCACTTTTCACCGTCGGAGGATTCCTGTTTAGAAGTTTCCAGGGTTGCTAGACCCGCCCCAGCCCACCTGCACTATTCGCCCAAACTGTAGCGAGACTTGGGCAATTAGAGCACCGAAAATGTGTCAATAAAACAACGTTACGGGCGTGACTTAAAGCCACTAACGCTGTTAAACGTGTTGCCGAGCTGGACTCCACTTTCCCTGCCCTGTGCCTTGGATGGTTGTAAATGGGATTGACCTCGCCTCAATTTTATTAGAGAATTAAATTGAAATGAAGCCTCGTACCATAAATACCAGGTCTCGGTCCTGTGTTTCATTGGGCTGTGGAAAAGACTCGGTTGGTGCCCAAGTACCCATTAGTAACCAAGGTAACGATGAGTGCAGAACGCCTGCTGACCTGCTGGAAAGGCGAGGATCTTGCTAACCAGGGCAGCGTTGTTTTGCGGTCTGCTTTAGAGTGGTCCTTTATGATTTCAGGGCTCAGAGAAGTGAGGAGCTGACGGGGCCTAAATAAGGGATGAGGGGAAATGTCTCCCCCAAATGTTTTACTGGCCCACTCTGGGCAGCTGCAGGACTCAGAGCCTCCCACTTCTGGACCCACCTTCCACACCTTTTTGTATGAGGGTTGGGTGACTGGAACCAGTTAGAATCAGGCATCTGAGCAAGCTTCCTTCATACATGCTCAGTGCGTCTCTCTCCCGACCTGCAGCTTAGCCTTAGGGTGACCAGATGTCCCAATGTTATAGGGACAGTCCCAATTTTTGGGTCTCTTTCTTATATAGGCTCCTATTACCTCCCACCCCGTCCCGATTTTTCACATTTGCTGTCTGGTCACCCTCCCTGGCCTCTCCTTGCTGTCTTACCATCCCCTCCCTACTGATTATATTGGGTGCAGGACTCATCCCCTTAGCCCTGAGACTCTTATGAGCAGAGACTGCCCGTCACATTGTCTCTCACATACTTTTATTAGGTGGGAAAATGTCCCTGATGGACGAACCCGAGTGGTGGCCAAGGTATTTTTCAATGGAGCCCTCAGCCAGTGGCTGAGAATTTGAAACTCTCAGCCTATTGGTGTTGCTCTCTCAGGGCAAAAGGCTATTTTTACTTCCACCATGATTCTGGGGTGCCAGTTGTTCCCATGAGTTGCTTTCTTAATAGTGTGGCAGAAGAGGGATCTAAGGACTTTATCCTGCGCCCCGTTATCATGGTATCTGAGCCTCGCAATTCTTTGTGCATTTACCCTCACAGTGGTACCTCGGTAAGGTATGGAAATAGGACTGTCCCCATCTTTTCATCTCCAGCATTGTGGCTTGCTCTGGGTCGTGCAGGACATCTGTGGTGGAGCAGGAAATTGAACCCCACGTCTTCTGAGTCCCACATCAGCACCCTGATCGCTGGACCATCCTGCCTCTCTTGGAACAGCCGAGTTCCATTTCCAGTTTTAGTTCCAGTTCCTAGTGCACATGGGGCTGTCCTGGATTTCCCCAGTCATGTTTTCAGTTGTTTTTAAACTAGAGTAACCAGACAGCAAGTGTGGACAATTGGAACAAGGGGTGCGGGGTATTAGGCACCTATATAAGACAAAGCCCCAAATCTCGGGACTGTCCCTGTAAAACTGGGACCTTTGGTCACCCTATTTTTAACTGAGCTCTCCTTATTCAATGTCCTTTTTGGATTTATTGGGCCCAGGAGGCCATTATCCTTGTTTATTTAAAAGGCTTGATAGTTTCAGAGCCACAGGCACTTGGGCCTGATTGTCACTTAATGCCTTTTAGAGAGGGGAAGACAGATAACCCATCTGTAAAAATTAAAAAGGGTGGGGAGCTCTCCTCCCTTATCAGGTTCTCCACACTCCTGACTGCTTTGATGAAGGCACTTGTCTTGAGGGAAAACAAAGTGCTTTTCATCAGGGAGGCTCACTCACCTCCCTCAAGGACCTTGTCTGTCTGTCTCTCCACACTACAGCATCAGCCATGCGAGGAGCAATCAAGTATTGAAAAATGGCTGTCAACAGCAGATCTCTTCTGACATGGCTGTCGCGAGCAAGGCTGGTGCATGGCTACCTTGTTTTTGTGGATTTTCTTCTGAGAGCTTAGCCAAACCATGCCACAGACTAATCCTTCCCCCCACTAGGAAACTAGGCCAGATGTCATTGACTGCAACCTTCTAGGATATGGCGCAGCTGTCTTCAGCTGTAATTTATGGCCACAAGCCCTGGTCCTGCAAAGGGAGCCACACAAGGCAAGCAGACCCATCCACACACGCAGTCCCACTGAGGCTGGTGGGATGCCGTGCTTAGCGTAAGGCTCCTTTTTATAGGACTGGAGCCATAACATGGTGAGGGCCTTTGGCTCTAAGTAGCGCTGCCATGACCCCTGCCTTGTTCTTGCTTACTCAGAACTGATCGAAGGCTTAATCACCACTCCGTAGATTAGATTAAGATTCTGTAGGGCCATGTTCACTAGGACGCAGAGCTGTGTTTCCACTGTGTGTCTACCATGGTCCTCTTCGAATGGTGTTGAAAACGGTTGTCCCATCAGGGTCGTTCTACAGCAAAGCCTGGCAAACGCCAGGTTCTAGCAGAGGCTGTTCTCGCTCTCTGACAATGGGTGAGGACCTGACTGTCCCTTGGAGTGGTGAGAGAATGGGAGGAGGGGTAGGGGACTTTTTCTGTCATTATGGGACCTGTTCGGACGAGCATTCTGCTGGCATTGGGTGAACTGCGACCGAAGTCAGCCTGTGGAATTTGCTAGGGATGCCCGCTTATGCAGTCATTTGTTTTAGGGAGCTGAAAGAGCCTCGGGGCTTCCAGCTGAGACTGGGCAAGAGAGGGAGGATGAGAGAGATTAATGAAGGAAAGTTCCCGCCCAGGTTTGGCATTTGGTAGGATATGACACACACAAGTAACTCCCTAGTCGGCTCTTGGTGCCAAGCGGTTTGTGCTCTCTGGGCCAAATAGTCCCCTACACAGGTTATCTCCACGTCGGGGGGATGGAAATGCCACGTATTGGCACTCGCTGTGTTTCTTCACCACCTCGCTGTGGAAAGGAGCGGGGTGGGGTTGGCCTCACGGGGGAAGAGGCCGGAGGTGCTAGCCACTGAACAGGGCAGATCTGGGAGGATCCAGCCAGGTGGAGGCCATGTGCCTCTGTCCTGCTTCCTACCTCCATGACATGCTGTTGGGATGGAGCTGTGCTCCTGTGGGTTATCCCCATAACCTCCCCTCAGGGAGCGTTTTAGAGCACGCAGGGTGACATGGAGGGACAATGCTGGCTAGGTGATGCAGAGCTTTCCAAACAGGCTCTGACTTACTGGCGCTCAGAGGATGGTCTGGCCCTTGGAAATGATTATCTGTCCATTACGATTGGACCTGTTAAAAACACCAGGCCAACACACCCCTCTCATCCAAAGAGCAGGCTCCCACTACAGAGCACTGTCTTTTCCATGAACATACTGTTATTTGTGACCATCACGCCTACAAAGCAATTAATAAACAGTGAGCAATAAAAGGATGCCATAGAACCGCCCACCCATAGTGCTTGGCAAACTTGACAAGCCGATTGGAAGCAGAGTCATTTCACTCATCACTGAAATGCAGCTGGTTCTTGGGTGGAAGGAGGCAGCAGTTTAGGAGCAAACAGCAACACTTCATGATGGTTCAAGAGAGAGGAACAATAGTGTTTCCAGTGGAAACCACAGGGGGTGTTTTCAGATTACATCTGAAGGATGGCACCTGCAGCTCACCCCCTTCTCATTAAGGTAACAAACAAATGCCAAAACAAAGCTCACCTCCCTTCTTACCTTAATGTTACCCCCCTTTTCTGCTTCTCTAACACTACTTTAATGTTACCTCACTTTCCCGAAGCCCCAGACAGTATGTTCTGTCACCTTAAAAGTGTCTCCATTCTTCCTAAAGAGGCTTTCTTTCCTGGAAACATTCCCTGCATTCAGGGGATCAGCCACTTCTTAACCTTACATGTGTTCCATCACCCAACTTTGTGTGTAGTTGATACATATAAATGATCAATCAGACCACAGTGACCAGTTAGTCTAAATATGAGCATGTCACTGATCCTTTATGAACTTTGGAGTTGCGCATTATCCTCTATTTCAGGGCACGCTTCATGGAATCTTCTTCCTCTCTTCTCCTTGGTCCACAATTCATATCATTTCTTTTTTGATGGGGGTTGTTGTTTTTTTCTTCACTAAACTTCTAAATTCCTGCTTAATCAAAGGAATCTTTTTATATCAATGTCTCCATGTTTTAAAGCATTTTTCACTTCTTTATCTGCCACTTCTTTATAAGGTATCCCTACACATGCTGGAATCCTTGATAGTAATATGTTCACCCAGTTCACATGGTTTCAATATCCAAACATCCTAACTATGTTGTCAAAAACAATATTTCATTTATTAGATCACGCCTGCTTTCTGAGGTACCCTGGGAATGGCCAGAGTTCCTGGTGACCAATCTGAAAAGATAACGTCGGTGATAGGCTGGATATCCCTTATCTAGTTCAGTGCTAACATTAGTCCCACCAATTCAGCTGTCGTAATGGTTGCAAAATTAGATCTTCTTTTAGATTTCTTAACTCCATTCTCGGATGCAAAAGGCTGCTCGCGCTCAACGTATTTTTTTCAATTTAGGATTCGCCTATATATAATGTGTGTGTGTGTGTGCGTGTGTGTGTGTGTGTACGTACGTACATATGGCAATAGTGACTTCATTTGCCATATATAAATGGAAACACTTTATCTGCGCTGTTGTCCACAGATATTGAGGTGTATTGCCCAGCCTGTATGTTCAAAACAAAAGGGGGGAAAGGAATTGGATACGGCTATCCAGTGTGTAAGGGAAAGCGAAAAGCAGCAAAGGCTGTTGTTAGGCTGGACTCGGGACACCAGGATGGGGTGGTTTCAGGGAGCTGCTCAAATAAGCTTTTGTGGGTTAAAACCCACTTCATCTGGTGAAGTGGGTTTTAGCCCATGAAAGCTTATGCCCAAATAATTTTGTTAGTCTCTAAGATGCCACAAGGATTCCTCGTCACTCCAGGGTTTCTTGCAGCTCCCTCTGAGGCACCTGGACTAGATGGACCACTGATTTGATCCAACATAGCAATGCCTACACTAACACTGTTTTCTCCCTCCCCCCCCCGACCCCGGGAGCGTGGAAGCTCTTTGAGAAGGGGGGGACTGTGACTTAAGCTGGATGTCTCTGTTTCTGCAAGGGTGTTTAGCTGATGTGATGAACTGGCTGAGTTAATGTGCATATTCTGTTCTTCTTTGGCTGCTGTTTAGATCTTTGGAGGTTATTGCTGGTCTGGAAAGCAACAGCAAGATCTTCACTGTTTATGTGCATGGGTTGCTACAGCTACAGGTAAGAGGGCCTGGAAGATAATGATGATACAGTCCGCACTCATTCAGTACGCAGTGTAGTTGTAGTTGTTTTGGTCCCAGGATATTAGAGGGACAAGGTGGGGGAGGTGATATCTTTTCCTGGGCCAACTTCTGTTGGTGAGAGAGACAAACTTTCGAGCTTACATGGAGCTTATTTCACTCACACACAAACGCATGCACGCACATGCACACTTTTCTCTCTCACAGAGTATGGTGGGATCACAGAGACCCATATCCACAAAGGTATTTAGGCTCCTAGCTTCCTTTGTGGAGTTGAGTAAGAGTGCTTTATAGCGTAGGCGCTGACTTCGTCTCTACCCAGGGGTGCTCGACCCCAGCCCCACCCCAGAGCCATCCCCACTCTACCCCTTCCTCCAAGCCCCTGCCTCTTCCTGCTCTGTCACAGGTCCAGCCCCCTCCACCCCCACCTCGCTTCTTCCCACTCAGTTATTCCTCTTCCCCTGAGTGTGCCCCATCCCCGCTCGTCCCCCTCCCTCCCAGCGCCTCCTGCACGACGCGGAACAGAGAGCGGGAGGAGTTGATCAGCGGGGCCAGTGGCAGGTGAGAGGCACTGGTGGGGGGGGAGCCTTGGCTGACGGTGGGTGCTAAGCACCTGCTAATTTTTTTCCCCTGGGTGCTCCAGGACTGGGGCACCCACGGGGTCGGTGCCTTTGCTTTATAGGCATTATTGAATTAAGATTCTCAACTCAACTCCCTTCCCCTCCCTTCCACTCCCAATGTAGCAGGGAAGTGTTATTAACTTCATTTTAGGATTAAGGTCCCATGAAATTAAATCGTCTCCCAGGGAGTCTGTGTCAGGGCTAGAAACAGAAACCTGATCTCCTGGGTCCAAGTTCCCAACTTTAACCACACAATTAATCTTCCTCCTACAAAACTGTGATATTAATAATAGTAAATACATAAACTCTTCATCCAGCCATTTCACAGGGCTTTACCAAAGTGGTTAAGTATCATCATCCCGATTTCATAGAAGGGAAACTGAGGCACAGAGCGCCACCTGACCCAGGTCACCCAGCAAGACAGTGGCAGAGTAAGGAATAGTCATCTGATTGGCGCTTGGCTGCTCTAACCGCTAGACCGCACTGCTTCCACACTCTAACCAGGTCAAGCCCAGAAACGTGCACTAATAGAACTGAATAGTAACAAGCTAGAAACACAATGCTGCAATGAAAATATTTGAGCAGCTCCCTGAAACCATCCCGTTCCGGTGTCCTGAGTCCAGCCTAACAATAGCCTTTGCTGCTTTTCGCTTTCCCTTACACACTGGATAGCCGTATCCAATTCCTTTGCCCCCTTTTGTTTTGAACATACAGGCTGGGCAATACACCTCGATATTTGTGGACAACAGTGCAGGAGCCCCCATCACCATTCAGAATGGATCGGATTTCATGGGCATGTTTATGGGCGTCTAACCTGGATTCCCACCACAGGTTGGGTGGGGAAGAACACGACTCAAGGAGCCTTGCAACATACATCAGACTGAAGAACCCTTTACTTTGACCCGAGAGGACTGCTCCCTGTTACCCATTGGCATCTATTTTTAATACAGTGAAGTAAAGAGCCTTTCCTTCTGCAGACACTCATCTTGCTTTTCAAAGGCTGCTGCTTTTAAATGTCTACATCAGTTCTGCCTACAAATATATTTTAAATAATAATAATAATTAAAAAAATAACTGTATATTATTTAAATTGTCTGTGCTTCACCAAAAGCAGACAGCGCAATATACCAAGGGTCTGGAAGGGTTACATTGTAACTATCTGTATAACACGATAGCGCTTGTATCCAGCATGTCTTGGGGATCAATGGGTTTGGTTTGAGTTTCTTTGCAAACTAGCTAACAAAGCAAAAAAATATATATATGGACGGATTTCTGTGTATTTGGGAGGAAAAAGATAAGGATTTGCCAGCAAACTCTGCTGATGTCACGCTCTGGACAAGTTGAAAGCCCCACTTTCCGTCCTGACTCCTGGATGACTGATACACAGTGTGCTGACTGCTTTATCTAACATCAAGCCTGAGTGTTGCCCAGTGTAATTCTGGGGGCCTAAGGATGAAGTGCCACTGTTACTTTATTTCCAAGTAGTTCCTTAATCTCTTGACAAAGCTGAACATTTCATATTGGCTGCGTGATTACTTTTTTATGTTAGGGTAAGACAAACAAGCACGGGCAACAGTTCTGGCCAACTCTCTGCTTCCCTGATATTCTTATGTTTTAATAAGATGTATATGTATTTTTAGTCACATCCATATATGCAGCATCCCCTGGGCCCCACATATAAAGTTGTAAGCATGTCAGGAGCACAGTTGCTGGTTGCCAACAGACCTGGAAAAGGCTGGGGACCAGACTGGCAATGTGAAAGTTGTCTTTTTGTACGGTGCTAATTTGGTGATGAAAATATCTGAGCAACAACAAGGAGTGCAACTCCCCTCCCTATAGAAGGCACCATTGAGGTCCCACCTATTCCCTACTTTTAGATATTAAGTACTTCAAAGGCCTTGTAAATGTCACCTGGAAGGCACCGAATGAGAAGGTCACAGGATCAGGGCTTGTCCAGACTCCAGTTTGCAAAGGTAGGTGCATAATAGGTCCTGCCCCTCCCAAATTCCATGGTTACCTGGCGCTAAGGTGTGAAATCCTGATGCAGGTGAAGTCAGTGGGAGTTTTGACTTCAATGGAGCCAGGATTTCACCCAGGATCTGGAGACTCAGATAACCTCTGAGGCACACAAAAGCTCACTGGTTGCACCTGGGTGTTGATTCCAGTGGCAGTAGATGGGATTTGGATGTTTTGTTAATGCAAACTCTATAGAAAAATGGCCCTGACAGATGACTCTAAAGAGACACTGGCAAGGCAAAGAATGGGATCGATGTGCCTTTTAACATTGATCTAAACTGATAGGAAAATAAATGAAAGATTCCAAATACCTAGTTTGGGGGTCTTGTACTTGTCTAATCTACCACCCTCCTCACCAAGCAATGAAGTCAAAGAACCCACGGATGCCATTTTTGTGATACCCACAGAAAGACTGTCCACTCCTCCCTCTGCTGGATCTATGGGAGGAGATAATCAATGAGCCTCCATGCTCCAGTGAGGCTGCAACACACAGCTGATCGATTTAAGGCACTGGGGGAAAAGTTGCAGTAGAACAGAAATTGATTCTTTTGTATCACCTACTTTCTAAACCCAGGGAGAAAATATCCAGCACACAGGCAGGGGGGAGAATATTATTTTCAGTTTGCTAGGTGTCTATTAAAAAGCAATAAAGAATTGGAAAACCTGGCCTGAGGGCATCCCTTTAAGCATAGGCCATATTCATCCCTTTAGTCAGCCTAGTTTCCTGGGGAGGAATCTGTCCCAGGCATGGCTACAGACGTATGAGACTATCTCTGTGACAGGTATCAGCTGCCAAGGTGTGTTGTACACTGTTATCCTCTCAATGCATGGTAGTTTGCTGGTCCCTGGGATCAGGCAACTGGTGACAGCCTAGGCCTTGGTGAAAATGAATCAGTCCAGTGGTGAGGACAGACTATTTACACTGCGTGATCACAGAGTACAGGTAGCCCAGGGAAGTAGCCTGTAAGCCAGCATATATCCCTAAACCACATTTTATAGTGTGTGAATACTTGTACTCAACAGGGCTTTTTCACACGTGTCTTGCTGCAACATACTCACTGAGTGTTGTGTCATTGAAAGTGGTGTTATACATATGAATCGTGAACAGTCTCCCTGATCTTGGCAAATTGGAGTTGAAATATTTATTTTGTCATAGAACTAAAATGCTTGTTTGACTTGGCTTTTTTGTTTTGTTTTATTGATTTGGTGGTTCCCCCCCCCACTATTCACCCTTGATTGGATTTTACCTACCTGCAGTGCCCGGAAGGGAACAAGCCCCCGTGTTATTTATTTGTATTACGACAATACCTAAAGGACCTAGCTGAGTTCTGGGCCCATTATAGTGGGCACTGTACAAACACATAGCAAGAGACAATCCCTGTCCCCCAGGAGCTTACAGTCTAAATATACAAAGGGTTGAAAGTGTGAAGGGAGAGGAAAGTGACTTGTCATGCAGTAAAGCCAGAAATAGAACCATGGTCTTCTGTCTCCCAGGCTGATGTACCATCCATTAGACCAGTGTTTCTCAACCTCTTTGGTAGTAGGGACCTGCTTGCTGCCTTCCTAAACTGTGTCAGGCAGATCTCCGGGACCAGAGCCGATCCACGGACCGGTCGTTGAGAAACGCTGCACCAAACGCTTACAGTGCCTCTCTGACAAGTAAATAATTTGTGGTATGAATTTAGCGCTGGTGGAATGGCTCCAACTGGCAGCCCCAGGGGGATTAAAGTTCTCTCCAGGAGCCTGATCCCTAAGGCCGCTGAAGTCAATGGGAACCTTTCTCCTTGACTTCAATGGGCTTTGGATCAGGTCCTTTATCCACAGCACAAGCCACGGTGGAATAGCACCCCCACGCATTGCCCTGATGTCACTGGAAAGCTGCTACTCTGTGCCTCAGGGGTCTTGGGCACCCATCTGATTAGACACGTTAGAGAGAAATAGTCTGTCCAGTGGTCAGACGAAAGGGGACAGGCTGTGAGGCGTGTTGGTGGCAAAGAGCCAATACGCAAGGGGTCTAGCAGTGAGCTGGGAATGTACCAGGCTCTGGAATAAGAGCCACTTAAGTGAAAACAGAAGACTCCAAAGCAGGACATGGCCGGGGGTGGCGGGCGAGGGGAGCGAATGCATAGAACGGCCTGAGCGCCGTTTGGATGCTGTGGAGATTGATGGTGTGAGAAGCAAAGGCTCAGGGCTTCTCTGTCTGTTGCCATAAAATTTATAGTCCAAGGAGAAACGCGAGCGCTTGGGAGAACCCGAGTTCAGTGCAAAGGAGACGTTGTTTATAACAAAACCCGAGGGCCTGAGCCTGTGGTTTAATGGCCAAGAGCGTAAATCCCCCCAAACGGCCCCCAAGGGAAGTAGAGTCGTGGCAGGACAGAAGGAAAAACTGAAACAGGCACAAAGGAAAGGGCTTTGTTTTTCTCCTCAGACCTGCGATGTTTGCAGGCTGTCCCTTGTGTGCAGGACCCATTAATGGGTCTTTAGAGAGGAGAGGCTTGAACCACTGGGTTGAGTGGAAGTGGGATTTATCAAGGCAAAGGCATGGCTTTATTCAAGTGATGGAACAGAGGACAGGAAGGGGGCTGCAGGGTCGTCAAGACCTCCTATGGCAGGCAGCCTCATGATCTCATCTCATCCCATTCAGACACTTTAACAGCCAGTTGAATGGTGGAGCAAAGTTGTCCTAGGCATAAAATCATAGATACTAACCTCCTCTTCACCACTGAATGATGCCACTTACTGCTCTTTGTATCAGGGTAGCACCCAGAGACCCAACCCGGGTTGGGGCCCCATTGTGTTGGGTGCTGCACAGCTGTGTAGACAGACTGGAAGAGCTTATGGTTTCTGCTTTTAACATGAAGGGCCCCAACCCATACAGCATGCCATGCTGTGTTACCAGTGTTTGGGGTCAATACTGAAGGTTACTCTAATTCATGTAGGGGTGTGTGGGGTAGGGGGTTGTTATAAGCAGACAACTGGGCAAAAACTTGTCTTTTCAGCTAAAGCCATTGTGCCCAGCTCTGAACATCCCAGATTCTGTCATTAGAGAGCCCCTGAAACTTGCCATATGAATAAGAGTTTGTCCTAGTGTCTGTGAGTAACATTTCCCCACTCTGCATTTCACTGGTACTGTATGCTATGCGACGAGAGGCCCTCTATAAAATATGATGAATAATTATTTAAGCTCCCTGGTCTGGTCTGTTTCTTGCACCCCTTCCTTTTTGTGTAGCTTTGCTCTATATTCTGTATGTTTTACATTCAAGCTGTGGCAGATTGAAAGAGAGGTGCTTGCTGCATGACCATCCCAGCTAGGAGGTGTTAGGAGAATGGGGAGGCTGGGAACCATTCACTGTATTTTTTTGAAACCTATGAAAACTTGGGTTGAGTTCTGGACAAAATTTCAGGAAAGCAGCAGGGGCAGGGGATGTTTGTGCTTTACCTGCATGAGTTTACCTTTTCCTAGTAGCGAGGCCTCCTGAGAGTGTACTGTCCCTTGAGACAGGCATGGTCTCAATCCCAGCTCTGACACTGGCTCGCCCTATGGCCTTGGTCAAGTCACTGGAATGGCCTGTGCCTCAGTTTCCCCATCTGTAAAATGGGGTGGGGTGGGGGATTACTTACTTGCTTCCCAGAGTGGCTTGAGAGAATAAATCAGTCGATGCTTTTAAAATGTTTTCAAGAGTAAATGCTCTATCTAGCTATCTATTCTACCCAGCACCAATCACGATAGTATCTAGGCACCAGATACTAGTCTAAGAAAAGTTCCATGAAGGACTCCCCTATCTCCTACATGGTTTAGCTATTACTTAAAGAGATTTTCTTTCTTTCTTTTTCCTGCCCTCCTGTAAGGCTAATCTTCTGCCCCCACCTTTGCAATAAAATGCCCCATGCGTTGTGCTCTAAAGACAATTAACATATCAATGCTAAGGGTCACACACCCACCCTGCAGCATACATAACTCCACTGAAGTCAATGGCTCTGTCACTCCCCTTTCCCCCCCCCCCCACAGGGCTCTTTGCTTTCTGCAGAAGTGAGTCGGTGGCTCCCTGCAGCAGGGGTACTCCCCAGCAAGTGTGTATGGGCCGGGGGTGGGGGAGGGGCTGGTAACCGCAGCCTTGCTGTCCCTCCGCATTGGGTCTGCAATGCTGAATCAGGCTTTTTGCAATGGGGGAACTGCACTGAGCCCCTTCAGCTAATCTGACACAGAGCAGCCCTTGGATGGTAACCCCACCAATCTGAGCTGTGTTAGAACTGACAGTGAAAGGCTCTGTACCCCTAGGCCGTCCAGTCCCCATCCCCCTCCCTTACTAGCCGCTTAGAAGAAGAAGGGAAAAAAGCAATCTCCTTGGCACCTAGACAGTACAAGACTCCAATTTCGGGCAGGCTGTGAATATTTTCCCTGGCTGGGAGCTGACAGGTTATGGGATTTTAAGCCCTATTCAAATTTCAGGTTTTGTAAATGATTTTGATGCCACACTTCAGACTGACTCCACGGGTATTTATGTTGGATTAGCAGCAGATTGCCTGCCTTTCCTCACTTGATAGAAGAAAGCCCAGCATATGTAAACTCCCCTTGAATGGTGTGCTATTAACCTTCAAGCAAAATGATTAGTTTGTCTTATAAAACTCTGTTATAAATAGGGACGGACTATAAATCACTCTCGGGGCCCATGATGAAATCGCACAGAAATGGAGTGCATTTCCAAGCCTCTGGACAGTGGGGGAAGGCGGCACACAGAAGGAGGGAGAGAGGTTAGTGAAAGGGTTAGCTAGGCAGTCTGTTGGGAAATATGAAAGCTCTTCTGAGTCTGTGACAGGAATGAAAAAGCGGACTAGATCAGCCCAAGATGTGCTTTAGACATCATGCATCTGATGAAGTGAGCTGTAGCTCACGAAAGCTTATGCTCAAATAAATTTGTTAGTCTCTAAGGTGCCACAAGTCCTCCTTTTCTTTTTTGTCTCATCTTGTGTGACATTTAAGAATGACATGGGGAGTATAATAGAATGAATGTACTTTGTCACTGTAACTTCCTTCATGGAAAAGTCCTCTGGATAGGATTTCAGAGGGCTCTACAGACATTAAAGACGGGGGACGGATTCTATACAAATAGCTCTTCCTAGCGGGCACTGCTTTGTGCCATCCTTTACACCTGCCCAAAGGAAGTGCAAAGCGCTACCATTCTGATCTGGTAGCATTTTGTTGTTGTTGTTAAACACTCATGCAGCATGGCCGGAAAGGAGAACACAAGGCACAAGTCAGGTGCGTAGAATTCAATGGAGAATCAGATCCTGGACACGTTCCAGCAAGGAAGGGGTTAAAACCCTTCCCCAATAAGCCAGCGTCCTGGGCTGGCTGGGCAGGGGTTCCCAACAGGAATGCTGATGAGTGGGCAGCTGAGGCCCTGGGGGAGGGATATTTAAATCCGCAGGGTGCTGGTCCCCAGGGGAAATGTGTTTGCCCTTTCAGCCTGCTTGGTGCCTCAAGGAGCCAGCTCCCCATGCTCTGTTACTGCGGCTCAATGAGTCTTCAGCCTTTGTTAGGGCCTTAAAAGGGCAAAACATTTTTCCCTTTCTCCTCTGCAGCCAACTGTTGTAAAATAACCTGCACAGGTGCCCGTGTGCCTCCCCAGGTAGCTAGAGAGGGCTGGGAGAGGCCGAAATGAGCCTTCCCCTGTGACTTCCCTGGGAAGGGGCTGGGGGGGAACCCCTACCCCTCAGCTAGGTATGATAAACCCATTGTTTCATGTTCTCTGTGTGTGTATATAAATCTCTCCTCTGTTTTTTCCACCAAATGCATCCGATGAAGTGAGCTGTAGCTCACGAAAGCTTATGCTCTAATAAATTTGTTAGTCTCTAAGGTGCCACAAGTCCTCCTTTTCTTTTTGCGAATACAGACTAACACGGCTGCTACTCTGAAACCTGTCTTTACCTTCTGTCTTTCTCCAGGGCTCTGGGAGCTGGCTGCAGGGGAGGAGGAGGTCTTCCAGCTGGGTAAACAATTCTGGCCACCTTTCGCTAAGGGCAAGATTTTTCTAAAGTGCGGAGTGATTTTTGGAGCCTAGCCTGAGGCACCTTGAAGAGGCCTGGTTCTCGGAGGGCAGGTGCTCAGCACTTCCTGAGATCTGGGCCCCAGAGACACGAGTCACTTTAGGAAATCTTGGCCTAGATGAGGTCTGAGCTCAGACGGGGTTATTTCTCCTAGCGCCAGCACCGAGTTCCCAGTTGTGACAGGCCAGCCAGGATGACAATTATCCTGGGGAAAGATGGGTGGGGGGGATGTAAGCATCTCTTGTTACTGCAGCTCCTCACAAGGTCCATGAAACAGGAGGCCAGCAAAACTGAGAGATTAACCTCGTGGGGTCACCCAATCTGCTTGTCAAACCATTTTTGTGTCTGAAACAATTTCTGTCTAGTGTCCCCTCCCCAGCTTCTTGCCGCTGTGTGATTGCAGAGTGAAAATACTCTTGTAACCAGGCCCTTTCATCTGGCTGTCCTTATGAATTATGCCAACCCAGCCAGCTCCTCTGCTCTGGATGGCAGAACATGGCTTTGCTCAGCCCCCATAAATAACTAATATATCTGTAATTGTTTACATAAGTAACAATCCCTGGAGAGATTTGAATTGACATATTTGTGTGGATGTATGAGTGTGGGTGGGTGTGCATCAGGTGTGGCACTGGAAATGTATCTGTTTAGATGTGTGTGTGTGTGTCTGTGTTTCTGCATGACCATAGGGAGTGTGTGTGTGTGTGTGTGTGTGTGTGTGTATGCCATGGATGTAAGTGTGTTTGTTCATCTGTGTGGCTGTATACAAGAACATATGTGTGCATGCATTTTTGTACAGGTATATGTGTGTAACTGAGATCCTGCTGTGGGTGTCTGTCTGTGGCTTTGGGTGAGCAGGTGACGGAGTGTGTGTCATAGAGGCATGTGGTTCTGTGTCACTTGAGTGTGAGTGTGTGTCATGGATGTGTGTGGTTCTACGTGACTGGGTGTGAGCACCTGCGTGTATGTGCTGCAGCATCACTGCGTGTATCGGCTGCATGTGTCTCTATAACTGTGAGGGTGCGTGGGGGTGGGGAGACAGTCACCCGCTAACTGTTTATAAGAAAAGGAAAATTCCTGACATAAGTAGAATAAAACCAGCATAAATCTCAGAACAAAGCAACCAAAAAGGCAATTTGGAACATGCTGGGATAAACAATGTGGACACAAAGCTCAGGATGTATTTATCTCTGTCCCACATGCCTCTAGGAGCACCATGCATTCTCCACTTTAAAAGGCATCAACTTCATATGTTCATCCCTAATTCTCTTCTTCCCCTCCATGGCCCCCCCGCAAATAGCCCCCTTGAGCTTCACCCCCTTTCCTCAGCCTCTGCCGATTTGGACAGTGACCGGATGCAACTATTTTGCATGTGAGCTCGCCAAGTTGAAACTTGATGTTATTTTTCCTCAGTTCCCCAAAGCTCTCCTGTGTCCTAGGGGACAATGTAGTGAGCCGTGGAGATTGGGATCTCCTTTTACTAAGGAGTTGAGCTCCACATGGGGGATCTCTACACTGTGGTGTAAACCTGGGTCTCTGGAACCTCTGCTTGTGGATTTGGATTTGCCAAGCCTTCGTCTTCACTTGAGCGTCCACACTGCATACAGTTGCTGGACCCAGGTATTATAGCCTTGCTAATGCATCCACACTGCGCTACGCAGACCTTCTGACTCAGGTCTGGGCCCTGAGCTGCATCCACACTGCAAAATGACAGGGCTTGGACCCTAGTCTCAGCAGGATTTAGGCTCTTACCCACCCCCCAGCAGAGTCGTAGGACACAGGTCCTGAGCGCTTGCTGATCCAAATCAGACTGATTTGTGGGTGGATGGAATGGGGGCCGTGTAGACATAATCAGTCTGGTCTGATACCATTATGGAAGTGCCAATCACAGTTCCATAGTTAAGGCTGAATTGAGCTTTGCACCTAGGGCAGATATTTAACCACTTGGTTACATATAAAGGACACAAGGTCCCTTCCCCAGATGAAACAGCATTTATACTTTGAGTACACAATGGATTTTCTGAGGTTACTAGCTATGCCCTGTAACTTAAAATTACAATAATTGGTTGCTACCAACCCAATGCTGCCTCTAGATTTTAACTAACTACTTGTGCCTCCCACATAGCAGTGAGACGAATTATCTCCCCGTTCCCTCAGTCAAATATGACCCTAAATGGACCCCTCCACCCCACACCCAGAAGATGCTATGGAGATATCTGTGCAGAAATGGGTGCATTTGGTGTTCTGACAGTCTCCCCTAGACAGCCTCCAATCTCCTACCAGGGAGGCACTTTTAGAAGCTTGTTGTGTTTTTCTCCACATTAATATTAATAGAAATGTTAGTAAAACAAACAGAATATTCCAGCTACTGCTGGATTTTGGTTTAACATAAGAATATTTTTGTCTTTGTGAAATAACAAAATAGCCCGTCTATTTCCATCTGGGGCTCTTGCTTGCCTAAATAACTTGTGTGCTTAGCTTCAAGTTAGCATGAAAGCCTAGAAAATAGTCAACTACCATGATGGCAAGAAAGAAAAAACCATAGATATTTAAAATACATGGAAAAAGAACAGGAGGACTTGTGGCACCTTAGAGACTAACACATTTATTTGAGCATAAGCTTTCGTGAGCTACGAAATGCAAATAATAAGGACTGCCTGGCATTGTGTCACTATGCAATGCCTAGCATGACGGGGCCCTGATCTCAGTAGCACAGATATATAGTAATACAAGCCAACTTCAGATCAGGTTGGGCTTTAGCTCATACTCCTGTGGAAAGCAAGAAAAAAATAGCCCCATGCCTTCAGCCAAGCACAGAGCATTGGCTTGTATTTCCAGGCATTGCCACACATTTTGTTACGGCTTTTGTTGGGCTATAAATCAGGCTCTTAAACTCTTTTACAAGGCACCTGTTTATTTATTAGGCACGTTTATTTTTTATTTAAAGTCATTACTGTGGAGCGTGTTTCTGGCCAATAAAATGTACAGCTTTGGTTTTGTTTTCGTAGCAGCGGGTCCAGCATCGTGTCTTTGTTCCTTGCCCATCTGACATTTGCTCTCCACCCCAGAGGTGGCTGCATTCAGCATATGTAGCTTGAAAAGGTCTTTGCATAGAAAAGTTCTATAAAGAGGTAAAATATTAGCATTACGAGGACCCTGGTTTACTGGGAAATACATGATGCTTATAACCAGAGCAGAATCTGACCCTACAAATCAGGACAAGAAATTATTGTCTCTCTCTCAGTCTTGCTCATTTTCATGGGTGTTCTTCGCAGTACACTTTCTTGGAACTAGTTTTTCTGAAAGAGACGAGAAGAAACATTTAGGATGCTAGCATTGGTAAGCTGAATCCATTCTAGGTTACTGGAAGGTAATAAAATAAATGAAGCATTCAGTACGGAGGAAGGGATGCTGAGTCAGTGCTCAAAAGAAAAGAACTCAGTCCTAAATTCCTGGTAAGGGTGCTGTCTCTCTCTCCATGGCCAATGACACCCCATTTGTTTATAAATGCATCGTAACACCTTCTAGCACTTTTCTTAAAGGCCCAGCTGTGACACTCTCCATCTGAGAGGTACAAGGAAAACTGAGGAAAATGTCTCAGTCCAGCCAAACCAACATAAGTACTTGGATCTAAAGCAGATGGGAGAAAGGTCCCGGCCTCTTACACTGAGGCAGTATAGCCTAGTGCTCAGAGTAAGGATCTCAGAGTTGGGACTCTATCTAGGATTGTAGTGCCACCAACTTGCTGGCTGAACATGACTGCCTCAGTTTACCCACTGCAAAATGGGTGCAACAATACCCATCTGCCCCATGGAAGTGTTCTGAGGCTTTATTAATTAATGTTTGTAGGGCACTTTCTGTAGGATCCTTGGCTTGGTCATGCTACAAGTTTCAATACAAGAAAGAACATGCTTTATCTGGGGTAAATCAATGTAGCCCCATTGGCTTGCGTGATAGAATGGTCAAGTTACAGCAGCTGAGGATCGGGCTCCTAACACTGTCTCAGGTCTCTCCTTTGACAGGCTACAGCAGGGCTGGTGAAGAGGGAGAGGTGTGCGTTTTGGACTTGGAATCTAATAAAATTGTACAGCCTGATGGAATCATTTTTTTTAAATCAAAGTTCTCGTGGGCTGTTGTAATTCTCAAAGCCTCTCTTTCCCAGCAAAGGGTACGGAGCGCTGCCAGTAATCTAAAAACCAGGAGCAACCGTCAATCTCGGGAAAATGATCTCAAACAGTATAAATATCCCCCAACTGGTTTTAGTCTTGCAGCTTTACAAAGAGTAATGGAAATTTTAGAGATGTTTTCAGCTGGGGGTGGAGGGTAGGGGAGATGGCGGCTGGGCTACGAGCCTTTGGGGTAGAAGCCTGAAGGGCTGAGGTAATGCCACGGATGTAACATCCTTATAGGGCACCCTGGTGATTAGGTGAAATATCAGCTAGTCGTGTGGGAAGGCAGCATGGCTCACTGGCACTGGACTGGGAGCCAGGAGACCAGTGTTCTGTTTGCAGCTTTGCCGCTGACCTGCTGTAGGAACTTAAAAGTCATGTCATGTCTGTTTTCCCTCCCACCCTTTCTCTGTATCAGGCCTCACAGATCTTGAACCTAGCCCTGTGGGGTTCTGGAAGCCAGCACACGGCAGTCCTCCACACAGCAGCTCCCAGACTGTCATGGGGACCTAGATCCATGAAGCCCATCTGGGGCACAAGCCCCACCCCATGCTATGACTGGGAGACGTCCAAGGCTCCTGATTGGACTGCCGCCTCTATTTAAGCCAGAGGAGGCCAGAAGAAGTTGTCTCTACAAGTGGGCTTCTCCTTGCTGGTCTGGTGCTTACCTGGTCCTGCTTTCTGATATCCTGACAGTTGGTAACTGGTTCCTGCCCTCTGGTCTGAGTCTCGATTCTAATCTCCTCATGTTCCAGCCCAGCCTGGTAACTGGCCCTCGGTCCATACCTGATGCTAACGCCTTGTCCAGGCCACTCATGCCGTGGCCCTGGCTTCCTCTGTCCTTAGCGTGTAACCTCTTCAGGGCAGGGGCTGTCTGCACTCAAAGCCTGACATGAGGGAGCCACAGTCTCACTTGGGGTGGCTCGGTATTATCGAAATCAATTCAAGATGTGTGTCCATAACAGGCAGGCGCCCGTGTGTGTGTGACATGCAGAGGCTCATGCTAATGTTGGTGAAGTTTATGAAACCTTAACACAACCACCACATAACTCAGTATCGCTCTGGGGCACTGTTCTGTCTTGCTCACACCAGTGTTGCTCTGTTCACGTGGCTGGAGTTTCTCGCTGAAACGGGGTGAAAGCCAAACCAGTCCCTGTGTCTCAAAGTTCTCTTGCTGCCTAAAAACAACGGTGGGCTGCTTATCTAGCCTAAAGTTCTGAACCATGTGCTGTTCAGATGGGCCCTATCGTTCATTTCTGCTCCTGTCGTCCCCTTCAACTGCAATGACTCTAGATCCAAAAGCAGGATTTTCAGACTTCTGACCTCTGAGTCTTTTATGATCTTATTTTTGCCCTTTTATAGTTGCATGATTAAAGCCAAACGCTACTTTATAACGGTAGTGGTGTCTGACTAATGAAATCCGAGAGGCATGCATAGCTGCTTATTCTCTCCCTCGTCTTCTCCTCTGATGGCTGGACGGTTTTATTGTCACCCAATTGTGTCAGAGCGTCCGAGTGCTGGGGCAAAGAGGGGTTAATATTTTATGATGTGTTGAAAGCAGTTAGTTTTACTAATCAGTTTAATTTCTCCCATGAGCAAAAAGAGTGGGACACCCAAATTTTGCACATTAAATCCCATCTCGTGGTAATCAAATATCTTAGGTTATTTTTCTGGAGGCTAGTCCATGAGCAATACTAGAGCACCTTAATTGGCTAGTGTCTCAGCTTCTTAGCACACAGTTTGGTGGGTGTGAGTTGGCCATATCTGAAATTATCTAAAGAAAGCCATGAGCTGTAAGGTATTCACCCTTCAAAATGGCAGGTTTCAGAGTAGCAGCTGTGTTAGTCTGTATTCGCAAAAAGAAAAGGAGTACTTGTGACACCTTAGAGACTAACACATTTATTTAAGCATAAGCTTTCATGAGCTACAGCTCACTCCATCGAATGCATCCGATGAAGTGAGCTGTAGATCACTAAAGCTTATGCTTAAATAAATAAGTTAGTCTCTAAGGTGCCACAAGTACTCCATTTCTTTTTACCCTTCAAAATGTGTTCTCACAGAGGCATTTAAAACCAGATGCAAACATGATGTGAAGAGAGATGGGCAGTGGAGTTATTTGACAAAGTGAATGCAGGAGACCTGTTGAATTTTCCATGTTAGACTCACAAGATGGTGCTCTTTGTTTCTTTCTCTTGATAGCCTTGGGGCATTGGCGTCTTGCAAGGTGAAAGTTCCTTCACAGCCAGCATACATAAGAATTTACTGACAGAGATGCTGATGTTCTACAGAAACCAGCAAAACCTACATGGAGAACCTTAATCCTTTGGCATTTGTCCATGTCCTCAGCGCTCTCCTATCTCTCCTGAGGTGTGGCTAGTATTTGTCAAAGAAGTTCATTTGTAATGAGAGAGTAAATAGCAAGCCAATTCTACAAGTGGGCCTCCTATCTATTCCCTAAAAAGTGGTGCAGTGTTATACCCCCACCAAGGAAGAACTAAGGATGGTCTTATGGTTAAGAAACTGGTCTGGGACCCATCCATTTATTGACCTTACCTGTTGTTGCTTAGCTTGGGAGACAGGATCTCAGGAGGGAGGATCACAGGTGTAATCAGTGGTGGATTAGCCACTGGGGCCTGTGCCTAGAGGCCCTGGCCATTTGGGGGCCCCCCAAAATGGGCACCCCACACCCCAACCTGCTCCTGCCAGGGATGTGGGAAGGCTCCACACCCCAACCCCACTCCCCAGCAGGAGCACCAGCTGGGCAGGGGAAGCCCCTGCACCCCAACCCTGCTTCCTGGCAGGAGCACTGGGGGAACTACAGGCAGAAGGGGCAGGGAGGGCCCCCACTTGCTGTGGCCCAGGGCCCCACCAACCCCTAATCTGCCTTTGGGTGTAATGACTTCAGGATCCTTTGACCTTAATCGTTGTTGCTAAACTATGCATGTACCCTGGCCAGTGAGGGTGCTTGAAATGGATAGAAGGGAACAAGAGGTTTTATCTGGTACACCCAGAGATACTAAAGGGATTCTCAGTGGAAGGGTTTTTGGTCTCCTCTAGTGTGGGTGTGGTTCTGCCTTTTAATCATGCAGTGTTGATACCCACTGGCTCATTAATTGAATCGCAGGTGTGAACAGCATGTCTGCCTGCCTCACAGGGGAAGTGCCCTCTGAACTAGATAGCTAATTTAAGGTGGCAGCTGTCCAACCGATCTTTTTAAAGCTTGCTAAAGCCTTGACTTGCCTAATACCTTGTGGAGCGAATTGTATGAGCTAATTCCACACTCACAGATGTATCCTAGCTGTTCATCTCGTAGCAGAAGTTGCTGCTCAATTCTTCTGCTACAGAGAATTCTTCAGCAGGGTGTTTTTGTCATAGACAGATACACCAGCATAGCCTTCCTCCAGAGAGCGGAAACGCAGGTGTATCGGTGTGTTCTGTTTCTACAGCAGTGGATCTCAATTTAAATAAATGGCTAAGCACCAGAAATAAAGTGGGACTCCCCTCCCTACAGCCGGGTGAGCTTTTGGAAAAGATTTCTCTCGAGCATATTGAGAAAGGGGCAGGGAGATCACCCCTGGTGCAAAGGGCCTGTGCAAGCCCCTGTTAAGAGGGGCATGCGCCTCGTGCAGGCTCTGTGCACGGGGTGACTGTTACCCTTGGAAAACCTGCTGCTGCTTTTTATTTCACTGGGCCTCTGGCCGCAGAAGAGCCAGGGTGGATGGCCAAGACCAACAGCAAGAGAGGACTGCAGCCAGGCTGGCTCCCTGTGAGCAGGTATTTGTGGAATTGATTTGTACTTAGGCACACACTCAATTTCTTTTCTCTGTCTCTTTTTTTTTTTTTTTTTTTTTTTTTTTTAAGAAAAATGCCAGTGAGACACTGTCCTGCTAGACATCTCTGTGCCGGATCTCCAGCTGTTTCCCCTCCGTCTCAATGACTTACATTCTTCTGCCCCTTCCCACCTATTTTAACAAATAGGAGCTGGAGCCTTAAGGTATATTAAGGAGCGATAGGGATCTTTGCTGATAATGCTGCATTGGGCTCTGCATAAGGAAGCCATTAGCTTAAACCTCCCGATGAACAGCATCTGATTGGTAATGAGGGATAGCGGGAGGAAAGAAGAGTTGATTTGGGGCTGTGCCAGGGAATGAGTCCAGATACTTATTCCACATCAAAGCCCCATAGAGTGAGGGGGTCCCTCAGGTCTGGGCATGAGGGGATGGCAGCAGTGAGAGCATGTGCCCAGCTGGCCAGCAGCTACCTGAAGCAGGTGTGTGCAGGCACAGGAGAGACACTTGCCCTAACGTCCGTTGGACTTTGTGGGCTTGTCTTCGCTACAAGCATTAACTCAAGCCTTGTCCCTAACTCTAAGCCTGCCCTGTGACTTGAATGCCTCGGTGCTTTTAATTCAAGTTGGCTGGCCTGTCGGGCTATGCCCACGCTGCAGCTGGGAGGTGCAAGTCCTACCAGGGAGTGGCAGTGGCTAGGGCTAGCCACCAGAGTGCAAGCCTCCCTGGCCCTGATGTCCACACTTCTATTTTTAAGCACACTAGCTTGGGTGAAACTAGCACAAGTCTACCCGGGAATTCTACCCTGCAGCTGTAGTGTAGACGCTCTCTCAGGGCTAGCCCCTACCCCTCCAAGTAGCACAGCTCATCAGCTGCTCATGTAAGCACTCTGCAGTGTGATGGTTATTTCGCAGTGTAGGTGCTCTCACCTGTATCTAGGCTAACGTGAGGGGCGTTCACTCAAGTGTTGAAACATTGTATCAACTCTGCAGCGAAGTGAGCATTGTGGGTGTGAGAGAAAGACAGCTGGAATGGTTGCGTGGCTCGCTCTTAACACACATCGCACTGTGTGTCTGGGTCTCTTGCTGTCTCTCTCACCTCATCAGAGTCCAATGCGTGTAAGGTTCTTGTGTAAGGTGGAACCTCATTAGGCTTGTTCATGCTTGAGTTGTCAGGGGAGACATACAGACTAATTAAAAAGCATGAGCTCACTTAGCGAACAGGTGGGGATTTTTTTTTCCCCACCCTCTGCTTTTCAATAGACGGCTTTAGGCATTCTGAGAAAAGTGGCCAATGCAAACCTTCCCACAGCCAGGGCCCTGGCTAGATCCTCCTCTTCTCCGTTCTCCCCTTTCCCCCTTTCTTCCTTGTGGGTAGAGAGAGGAATCTGTCTCTGCACTCAGTATTATTTACATTACAGTAATACATGGAGCCCCCCACCATACTCCGGGCCCCAATGTGGAAGGTGCTGTACATACACGTAGTGGCAGGCAGTCCCTGCCCCAAAGAACTAACACTCTCGACAAGACAGACAAAGGTTGGGAGGGAAAACCGGGGCCCCAAAAAGGGCAAGTGTCTTGTTCAAGGTCCCAGCAAGTCAGCTGGGAATAGAACCAGGTCCTCTCACTCCCAGCGCAATGCCCCAGCCCCTAGGCCCCATGACCTCTCCTAAAAATAAACCTGTCACATAATAATTTGTGCTAACGACGGGAATGATGGCGCATTATTTTAGGGAGCACATTTCATAGTCGCCTCTCAAAAAGCTTTACAATAAACACACCGAATGGCACTGTAGTCATGGAGCAGTGCCTGGGGCTAGCTCAAACAAATATGATTGTTCTTGTGTCTCTTACCCTTGCACAATAATAATAGCCTGAGGCACCCAGGCAGGGTGAGGTCCAAAGAACCATATTTCCTGGATAGACACACCACACAAGGCATAAGTATGTGTAGACACGCGGTTGCTACAGTTGGCTTCTGGTGGATTCTAAAACCCAGAACATGGTGAGGGCCATAAGAAGACCCACAAGCTATTTAAAGGGCTGCTGCCCTATTCCTATACCCTGCAACTGTATTTGAAATACTCTAATAATTTGTACTTCTCTAGCACCTCTCGCTCACGTAGCTCAAAGCACTTTTCACAAATAAACTGAGGCTGACTAACCGTAGGAGGTGGGTCAGTATTATCGCTGTTCATACTTGGGGAAGCAGAGGTGCACAGACCTGACTATGCACAGTTTTCATACTGCTTAAATTATTTTGGCTTAGAAATCAAAATAGTTTAGTCGGTACAACCCCAAGCCTGGGATGCAGTTACACCAGATTGACCTGCTTACATTGGTATAGTTTATTCCTGTCTGCTTCTTCTGTCAGTCTGCTTCCATAGGCATTCCCTGAACATGTGTATGTAGGGGGCATGTCTGCCAATTCTGAATAGGTAGCCTGGATTTTGGGCTTTGCTGTAGTGTTTTTGGCACTCCATGACCCCAGAGGGGAGCCAGAAACACCAGCTGGCTAGGGCACTCGTGCCAATCCCAGTAAGGGGGTGGATGAAGGCTGCTAAGCTATGCATGGGTAGATGTGTGACCAGTGGTGATGGGAGCTTTCTTCAGCACTGCCCAGCCTCACCCTTACAAACGGCACTCGGGGCTTGTCTACGTTTGGAAATTTACCAAATCGCTATTCCAGAATCATTGCCCACATGGAGGCTTGTACCAAAATAACTACTCCAGACTACTGACAAACTCTTTCCTAGTGT
Organism: Dermochelys coriacea; assembly: GCF_009764565.3. NCBI lineage: Eukaryota > Metazoa > Chordata > Testudines > Dermochelyidae > Dermochelys > Dermochelys coriacea. The sequence goes on along the minus strand of NC_050085.1, from coordinate 15,560,909 downwards.
TTGCCACATGTAAATGAATGCACCCTGACTTCAGGACTCCTCAGAGACCATTTCTCTTATCCAGTCTTGAAGATACTACACAGCTGGTTTATCCTATTCTTCCGAAAGGGCGCAACACTCCTTTGCTTTCTCTCACTCCTTCCCTCTTTTCCAAGCCACTGCTAATTAGATTAAATCTGTCCAAACATTTTGGGTTTTTTTTCTTGTCGCTTTCATTGCTAGTGATAAAAACAGAGAGCTGAGCATTTCTTGAGACGACATGGTGAACTCCCCTATGAAAACAAGATGCCATCCAAAAACCAACCCCCTTGCCGAGTCCTGTCGATCTGCAAAGTTTAAAGAATGAACACGCGAGACATTCGCGTGTGATGCCTAGAAGAAACGGAGGAAGGGGAAGAATTGGTTCCTGGTGGAACCCCGGCCCTTGCCAGGTATAATCAGCCAGTTGACAGTAGCTTCCTCTCACTGTACTTCATGTGCTACACAAGCAACGCTCAGTGGTTTCCAGTACTGACAGGTTGGAAGCTGTTGTCAGGATCATCTCCAAGACAGGGAGTTCCAAACTGGCTCTGATTCCAGCGGACTATCGAGACCAACTTCCTCCCATCAGCTGTCCCAGCTAACTTTAAGGATTAGTCTCTTTCCCCCTCCTCCTCCTGTAGTCCTCCTTTATTGCCTGGTGGAATCACACAGGCGTTTGGGGGCGCAAGGAATGTTCTGTTTTGACTTGATAGCTGGTGGGAGGGAGGGGGAATGACTGTGGGAGCTTTTTTAAAGCCACAGCATCACAATTCTCGTCATAAGTTGTACAAGACACGCCCCCCCCCAAAAAAAAGTCCATGGAAAAAAATACACAAATTTGCTGTTTCCAATTATGAGCAGATTCCTGCTTGCGGTATCCCTGGATTGCAGGCTGGCTCAGTGACCATCACCAAGGGTTAATCATGCTCTGAACTAGCTTTCGCGCACACGCGTGTGTGTGTGTGTGTGTGTGTGTGTGTGTGTGTGTGTGTGTGTGACTGCCCTTTACTGGATTGAATCAGAATCCCTCAGCTGTGTCTCATAGACACTATAGTCTTACTAGCTAACAGAGATTCTTTTTTTAGCTCAAGGGACAGGGTCCTGAGCTTTGGGAGCAAGAAGTCCTTGAGTTACCTCCCTTCTGTTGCCGTGACTCTCCCCTGGAAATGGAGCGTGTGGCTCTGCAGAGGGGAGCCCCCGATGTCCCCTGCAGGAGTCGAGTCTTTGGGAAAGCTGTGTCAGAGTGGGGTTTGCGAGAAGTCTGCTTGACTTGAATTTGGGGGTTCAACAAAATCCTCAAATATTCAGCCTCATCTTAACTCTGGACTCAGGATGCCTGGGCTCTTTTCCCAGCCAGCTGGCTTAGTTTGGGGGGCAGGGCAAGTCTTTTTACCTTCTCTGTGACTCACTTTCCCCATGGGGTCAATGAACCCTTTAAATGGTTGAACATTTTGCGTCAAAACTTTTTTTTTGTTTGTTTTATGGGGGGGCGAGTCCATTTTCATGGAAAAATGGGGGAGTGTGTCTGAAAACTTGAAAAAATTAAATGAATTTTTCAAAACAAAAATGGAAAAATTGGATTTTGTCTAAAATATCAATGGGACAAAAAATATTTTCCAACCAGCTCTGCCCTACGCTCCCCTGTGACTTTGGTATCTCTTCTCTCTGTTCCTGGATGTGAATTGTCTGGGGAAAGGTAAAATGGGCTTTGGCCTCCATGGAATACTTTTCAGATGATGAAGCTTCACAGTCCCCAGGGAATTTATTTTAATTCTACATCTAGAAACCCCGGTCCTGCAAGGGGCTAGCACTCCGCTTCCATGGGAATTGGGGGCCTGATTCAAAGTAAAGACGGAAAGACTCCTCATTGACTTCAATGGAGTTTGGATCAGGCTCTGAACTGACCTACGCAAGCTTAGACCAAAACTATTATACAAACAAGTCAGCTAACCTAACAAGTTCCCTCATCGGCTCCTGGACTTGATGGGGTGGCTAAGGGATGAAAAGAATCTTCCCAGACTATTCAAAGGTAAAATGACTCTGAGGATGCAGAGAGATAGGACTATCTCTGCCTCTCCAGGGGGTAACAATCAGCCATCTGACCTCTTGAGTGGAGTGTCTCCACCTCTCTTAGCTTCTTGGCATGAGCCATCACACACTTCATAACCACCAGCCAAACTAAGCACTCTGGCCTTCCATTTCATTTCCTAGCCAGTTTCTGTAGCATTCGTTGCGGGGAGGAGTGACTGTGGGAGCAAACCCTGACCATAGGCGAGAGGCTCATAGATATGTGGAAATAAAATACCAACCAAATGGAATGTGCTTTTCTGCAGCACCTTCCAGCCTCAAATACCAAAGGGCAATGAATTGGATGCTGGCAGAGCAGGGCCTGTGCAGACAAATGAAGCAACCACTCTGCTCTCAGCAGAGTTCACGCGCAGTTTGGACTTTAAATTTAAGATACTGCATAAAGGGAGAATATGCAGCCCTTTACCTACATAAAAAGACACGTGCTCTGCCCTGCATTCCAGCTCCTCAGCTGAGGCACATTGGCCCAGCTTTCCAATTAACACCAGGGAGAGATCTGGCCCAATCACTTCACTCGGTCAGCTCCTCACAGCTCCACTGATCTTACTGGAGTTAAGCTGATCTGTCCCAGCTGAGGAGCGGGTGCATTCAGTTCAATGGTGCTATGGCAAATAATGCCAGCGAAGATCTAGTCTTCAGTCAGAGGGAAAGAGAGGAGAGAGAAGCCACGTGGGGGATGAGGAGGGAAGGCATTGTAGGGGGCTACGTGAGAGGAAGCACAAAGCCAAGAGGTAGAGAAGGTGACAAAAACAGCACTAAATGTGAGCAGAGCAGCATGGGGTTGTAGCAAGAAACTGTGTGGGGAATAAGAGACCAGAGCTCAGATGAGGAGTGAGATCCCAAAGGCCTAGTAGGTGAAAACTTTCAGTGAGAAGAAATGCTGGTTATCACCTACCCTGGCTGATAATGGGTCCAGGATCATTACTGATCAAATTCTGAAGAGCCTATCAGCCCAAAGGGAGTTTGCCTTATTTCTTGCACCCTGGATTTAGCATTGCCAGGGCAGCGCTGCACTTGCTAAACCATGCTGTGACTCAGTATGGAGCACAGAAATACGTAGCTTGTATCCAGCACTTTTCAGCCACAGATCTCCAAGCACTTTACAAAGGAGGGGGCAGATTTAATAGCCCTATTTCATAGATGGGGAAAGTGACTCGCCCAAGATCACCCTGCAGTCAAGCCAGGAATGGAACCAAGGTCACCTGATTCCCAGGTGAGTTCTAGCCTCATGGCCACTTGGCATAAACCTGGTTTCCAATCTGAGGATGAAATCCAGAAACTCTGAGTTTCGGAGCTCAGACGTATTGACATCCGTGTGAAAAACCCCATCAAAAAGCAAGGGAATTCCATGCTTATTTTTCTTTATAAATGCTTAGTCTTTGTTGAAAGGAACTGTGGACCAAGACTTGTTCATGCTATCAGTTTACCAGCAATAATGGAGAAGATTTTTGAGTAGTAACTACAGAGCTATGCAGCGATGTAGGGAAGTGCTGCCGTTCAGGGCCATATCATATAGTCATCAGCACAGGGCCAGATCTGGATCCAGTGCTGTTCCTCAGCTTGGCTGCTACCGGACTTCACAAGTTGTCCCACTGAAACCTTTGCTCGTAAGTAACTGCACCGATATCAGAGACAGGCCCACAGTGAGGGTCATATTATAGTCACAGAAACAGGCCTGAGTTATGCAGAGCCAGCCCAAGCAAGACACACATTTTGCAGTCCGTCTCCAGATCTGTGCTGTCTCAGAGTCGGGCATTTGGGATTCCCTTTCCGGCCCATTGCACAGAGAGGGACCTGAGTTGTGCTACTCCGAGCCAGCTCTGAACTTCCAGCAATGGGCCAGCGTTGAGAAAAATTCCCGTGTCTCGCTCAGGGTCAGGACCCATCTCTTATTACTACATGACTACTGGGTTCATTCTCAGATATTTCATCCTTCTTATCTGGTGGCTGAGTCCCAGGCTCTGGGACTCTGGCATGTGACAAATCTGGCTGTGTATTTTTTAAGAACCCATATCGTTTTTCAGTTAATTGGGTGTTTGGCTACATATCAATTCATGCCCAAAGTCTAAGAAGCCAATGTTACCCCAGCGCGATTCCCTTCTTCACAATCACTTCCTTTCGTGCATTCCTCAGTGACGCCTCTGACAATCCCCATGGGTTTGCTTGGTTTCACTTCAAACCAAGATGTGGTTGACAGGTTGGGGGTGCTGGGCATCAAACCTTTTATTCTGCAGGTCAGGCCCAGGCACTGAAAAGTGTCATCCACTTAGACCACAGAAGAAATCCTCCAGGCGTCGTGATTTCGTGCAGTCTCCAAACTGGCTGATGCTTTACGGCATATCAGTGGTGATTGTTAGAACACAGAGTTGTTTTTACAATAGATGGGGCATGTCTCCCTAGGATACTTGCAGGGTGCCATATTTGCACACAGTCCAGCAGGTGAGCATGGCACAAATGTACTGCGTGCAAATAAGTGGTGGGAAACACTCAGTTACCCATTTTGCATGCACACGTACTGCCTTGCAGGAGTTCTGCTGGTTCATCTGGTGTATGTGTATTTTGCAGATGCACCATTAGTGCCCAGCACTGAAAACCACCCGCACTTTCTGCAAATCTTGATTTTTTTGTTTGTTCTAAACCATTTCCTATGGCTCTTCAGTTCAAGTTTTAATTGGTTCTTCACTTCTGTCCCACCAGCCCCCAAAGCACGCCATATAACAGTGCCTAAGCTTAACCGCACAAGGGTGCGGTATATACTGCAGAGGCATGCGTGTACCTACATGTCTGTGTAAGTGTTAAGTGTTTCTATGTGAATCAGACACGCAGGATACCATGTGCTCTAAATTGCGCAAACATACACACGCACAGACACTTTTCTTTTGCTTTCTAACAGTAAGTCGACACTTTCTGGAATAAGCTGTTACATATTGAAATGCCACTTTTGATATATGCAGTGAGCGCTTGGGCTGTGTCCCGAGGCTGTCCCTTTTTCTCGATCAACTTTATTGCAACACACACACTTACAAATCCTTTTTGGAATTTGTGAGTACTTCAGTGGGCAATTTAATATGTGCTGGAATTACAACTCTGAGCTGCAGAGTAAAGCTCCCTGTGTCATGGTATGGAGAAATCAATCAGGGGAAAAATGGATCAAAATCAGAAAAGGTTTTTTGGTGGCTGGGGACTGAAGGAGAGGAAAGAGGCTCCAACAGCTATATGCTGAAAGAGTTTGGCACAGAAGAAAAAAATACCCATGGTTCCAAATACCCGTGGTGTTATATACTAACAGGAACATACTCAGAGAACCACAGAAGAACCCACAGGGCTATGGGGAAAATAGTGCTGTGAAAATATCAATTGTATCATAAAAATACCCCATGGAATTACTCCCACAGCATCCTCACCATATTTTGAAAATACAGCATCAGGACAATCCTCAAAGTATTGTGCAAATACTCTGCCTGTTCTAAAAGTACTCGCAAAAAGAAAAGGAGTACTTGTGGCACCGTAGAGACTAACAAATTTATTAGAGCATAAGCTTTCGTGAGCTACAGCTCACTTCATCGCATGCATTTGGTGGAAAAAATTCCACCAAATGCATGCGATGAAGTGAGCTGTAGCTCACGAAAGCTTATGCTCTAATAAATTTGTTAGTCTCTAAGGTGCCACAAGTACTCCTTTTCTTTTTGCGAATACAGACTAACACGGCTGCTACTCTGAAACCTGTTCTAAAAGTACTCACACTCACTGTTGTGAAAATACTCACTATCTTGTCAAAACATTCACATTGACATAAAAACACCCACCTTTCCATGAAAATATCCAGAGTGGTGTGAAAATACCTACACTGTTATGAAAACAGTCACAATAATCCCAGTGCCCTGAAAATATCAGGAATATCCAACTTTAAAGTATTGAGAACTAGTTATTTGTCATTCGTATCATGAAAGAGCTAAAGACAAGGATATTATCTGCAATACGTCATCTCTCCTCCTCTCCCCTCACAGATATTCCAGCTCCCTCTCAGGTTTTCTGGGGATAGAATGTTCATTCATTCACTCAACGCTAAAATGCAGCCACCTGTGGGGTGTAACGCAGCCAGCTGAGAACAGCTTACAAGGCAAGGTAGAAGAGGAAGTGAAGAGAGCATTATATCCACTTCAAACTGCTGGGAAATGTGGGGAGGCAGGGTGCAGTTAGCGGGTTTGGGGTATGGCAAGGACCCAAGGTCAACACTGCTGTTCTTACAAAAAGTGCCAGGGCGCCATTAATGAGCAGCAGGGAGTCAGAAAAGTGTTTGTACCTTTCTTCCAAACCATGGCCCCTCCCGCAGCCCCCAACACTGCAAAAGCTCTAGGGTTTATAATTTAGAGGTAACAGCACCTCTTAATGTACCTCCTCCACCACTTCCAGCAGTGCCCTGGCTGTTAGGATTATCACCTCTCACAGTGGGATTAGCTTCATGCCAGATGGAGAGGGGCAAGGCAGCCGTAGAATCATAGAACTGGAAGGGACCTCGAGAGGTCATCTAGTCCAGTCCCCTGCACTCAATGTCCCCATGCCCCCACAGAGGGCTGGAGCAACAGCAGAAGAGAAAGAAAGAACATTTTTCTGGCCTTGGTGAGACCTACAGAAATGCAGGTGTCTGTCTGCAGGGGAATCTAGGGGCTAGGTGATGCAATCCAAGAAAGACTCCAGCAAAGGAGTTGCCAGGAAAAGTCACTGAAGGAAGGAAGTGAAGCATCATTACTCAACCAGCGCTGAGCCTAGAGGCTTATCACACCTTTCCTGATCTTTGAACTTGGCAGCATGAAGATTAGTGGGGCGTGTGTAAACCCGTGAGCCTCCCCTCACAGCAAAGAAGGCAAGGGCTTGAAAGAGGATACTGTACATCCCCCAAAAGGTCACGCAGTGGGCACTGGCGTCTGGGGCTCGGAGCCACAATAAAGAGCAAGGGGGCCTGAAGATGACCAGATTTTATTGAGGCAAAGATACTTCCAGGCTGGAGAGAACATTGCCCTGTCCCTTTGGGGGGCAAACAACTAGTCATTGTAAATCTCCATCTGAAAGGATGCTTGCTCTGATGGCCTGAAAAGGGGTGGGGAGGGAGGAGAGACTGCTGGGGTCCCGTGAGTGGGACCAGCTAGCTCAAAGGGAGTGTCTGAGACTTATGGACAGAGGCAAGAGGGAAGTAATCGCTCAGTGCTAATATCTAAATTATTGCTGACCCTAGGAGGACTTGGGGTTGACCTGAGAGAAATATAAGTAAAATGATCCCTTCTGCTCATGGTCCTTTGATGAGGCCTTGAAAATGGGGGTTGGGGAATCCCATTATTGAAGCTGATATTTACCTAGAGCTGCTTTTCCCTTTTACTGCGGGATGTCCTTGTACCCCTCAAAGCCAACCTTCCCGAAAAGGGAGTTCTTACTAAACAATGCCCTAAACCTCCCCGGCTGGCTGTTTATCAAGAGTTAGCTCTGGGCTCTTCCGACAAGGGTGCGAATGAAAGCGATGCACCGGAGCACGGCTGAAGAAAGATGAGTCTGAAACGCAGGAAGGACCCAGGCTCCCTCCTCTTATTTAGATTCAATGTGAAAGGAGAAACAGGGCTGAAGAGATGTCTGCTGTTATTATCTGGGGGAACGGCTTGTGCTGGACAGGAATTCAGCCTGGATGATCCCAGCTGTCCCTTCTGGCCTTGGAACCCAGGAGCCTACAGTTCTGCAGCACAAGGTTGAACTGGGGAGTGGATGGGCACGGTGAGCCGCAAGGCAGGGCTGTATCAAGGAGCTGGCTGCAGTGGGGAGATGGAAATGCATTGGAGCCCTCGGCGAGGTCTCGCTCCCTCTAAGCAGCACGTTGGTGGTCACCTCCTGTGAGCGCTGGCCCCTCTGAATGCCCTGCTCTTGTGAACTCTTTCCGCCTCTGAGCGCCAGAACTGAACGCCGCTCATTTGGCAATTATTCAAGGCACCGGGCTCCTGGCGCACTAGTTGGATACACAACACAAGTCACACGAGAGAGCACAGGCATAAAAGAAGCTCCTGTTAAGCCCCGGGGTTACGAGGTTTCTGAACAAAACCAGTCTTTCTTTTTTTGGCTGGGCTTGTTCAGTCTTCAGGTTTATTTACTACTAGTCCCGAGAGCCAGTTGTTTTTAAACTGTGACTAAGGAGCAGAATAAAAAACATGAACCTTGGAATCTCCAGGCACGACAGGAGAACTAAAATGGTTCCTCCTTGTGTTGTATTTTCTCTCTGTTTGGTGCCTTTTTTTTTTTCAGGCCTGTGTTTTATTGGCTGTCAGACTCTCCAGCCTGGCTGACATAAGCAAAAATAAAATGGATCTCATCTACTGTGCTGCTTTTAATTGCTTTTAAAAAGGCACTTAAGAAATCCAACTGCACATAAAGATTAGCATAAGGCTAAGCATAGCACTTCTACAAATAGGCCTTTCCACTATAAAAGTGACTTTGAGTTATAGCTTGAGTGTTGCCCCCCTAACTCATAAGAATATTATGTTCTTAAGTGCTGCTGGTCCTCCAACGCCTTGGCACCTGCCCCCCATGTGCCCAGATAGGACAGACATGTTCTCCCACAATTCACGGGGAAAGCATTCACGGAGCGGCTCAGCATACTGCAGTCCAAAGAACCATGGGATGCGCCTCTGGAAGTCATAGTGACACACGGGTAAGTGCAGCACCAGTGTGGACACAGCAGCTTGATGGTTATTCTGCAGTGCGGGGCCGCTGGCACGCAAGCTGCACTAACTCAAGAAGAATCACTTGAGTGGGGATAACTCAGGTTAACTCTTCAATGAAGAGAGACCCTCAGAGTATTGACAAGAGCATTAACACCCCTTTTCCACCCTGAAATCCCAACCAAACAAATCCAAAATCCTGCCCCAAGCGGAGTGTTTACCCCCAAAAAGAAGGGCCAGAAGTTCCATGAAATCTACAGGGACTTCTCTATTGCCACTGATTTCTATTGCCATTGCAAGGTGTGTAGATATTGTGGTGATGGGTGGCAGTACAAAACCCTAAAACAGAGAGAGAGAGACAATGGCAGCGAATCAAACGTGAGATGTTTATTGACCAGTAGATTTGCAAATGTTTTCATTACTCGGCTTGCTCGGGCATTGTCCCTGCGCAAACCGAGCAAAATGCAGAAATAAGGCTCCAAGCCTGTAAACAATTCAGCCAGTAGCAGCATCATGTGCTGAAAGGTAAGGAGCAAATTGTATATCTTTGTTAAAACAATCATTTCAGTGTTAATAATCTCAAGTTTTATTACTAATACAGATGATACCATTTAAAAAAATAAAACACCCTAAAGCAGAGGTGGGCAAACTATGGCCCGCGGGCCCCTCCTGCCCGGACCCTCAGCTCCTGGCCTAGGAGGCTAGTCCCTGGCCCCTCCCCCACTGTTCTCCCTCCCCCGCAATGTGCCATGCCCGCCGGCGCAAGGCTCTGGGCAGCGCAGGTGCAGAGCCGTGGCCTGACCCGTGGCTCTGAGCTTTGCAGCTGTAGCGCGGCCAGCCGCTGGTGCTCCAGGCAGTGCGGTAAGGGGGCAGGAGGGGTTGGATAGAGGACAGGGGAGTTTGGGGTGGTGGTCGGGGGTGTGGATAGGGGTCAGGGCGGTCAGAGGGCTGGGAACTGGGGGGGTTGGATGGGGCAGGGGTCCCGGGGGGGGGAGTCAGGAATGAGGGGGCGTGGATGGGAAGGCAGGGGGCAGACAAGGGTAGAGGGTCCGGCGGTGGTCAGGGGACAGGGAGCAGGGGGTGGTGGATGGGGCAGGAGTCCTGGGGGGGACGTCAGGGGACAGGGAGCAGGGGGGTTGGATGGGGCAGGAGTCCTAGGGGAGTCATCAGGGGGGCGAGAAGCGGCGGGGGATGTCGGATAGGAGGCGGGGGCCGGGCCATGCCTGGCTTTTGGGGAGATATAGCCTCCCCTAACCGGCCCTCCATACAATTTTGGATACCCGATGTGGCCTTCAGGCCAAAAAGTTTGCCCACCCCTGCCCCAAACCATGATTGTTACCTTGACTTCTATTTAACTTTAAAGCTTGGGCACGTTTACTTTGGACAGAAACTACAGTAGACAAGGAGGAACTTTTTCAAAACTAAATTTCATGAGGCTCTTTTTGGCTTATCCGAGCTCCAATAAAAACAGAAGTCTGATTTCTTAAGTACCTTTTTAAAAGCTTATACAACTCCCCAAGAGCAAAATGGATTAGGAGTGTTATGGCGGGGGATGGGCAGAACCGCCCTGAAGCTGGTAGCCGTAACGCTCAGGATAAATATAAGAAGCAATTAAACTCACTGAAGTAATGAGGTAGCTGCAACAACAGCAGTCACGAAAACACAGGCCTCATGCAAGGGCTGGTCAGAGCTTAGCTATGTGGGCAGAATGCAAATGCCGGGAAGTGGAGGCCCGTCTACACTTTAAACCCTGCATGAGCGCATGAATGAAGACGCCCTACGCAACCGGGAGGGAGCTCTCTTGTCGGTGTGGTTAATCCACCTCCCCGAGAGGTGGTGGGTATGTCCGCGGGCTCTCTCACTGTCTACACTAGGCTGATATAACTATGCTACACAGCAGTGTGGATTTTTCACACCCCTGAGCGACGTAGTTATATCAATATAGGTCTGTAGCACCTGGCTCAGGCCAGGGAAGCTTGAGGCTGTTTCCGTGGGTGTTGAAGTAGTTGGATTCAGAGTAGCAGCCGTGTTACTCTGTATTCGCAAAAAGAAAAGGAGTACTTGTGGCACCTTAGAGACTAACAAATTTATAGTTGGAGTGAGTCAGCAGAAGAGGGAGAGAAGCTGAAGCAGACAGTTTTGGCTTGGGTCTTTGTGGGTTCCTCGGATAGAGAAGGCACCAGAGCTGTGTTTTGGGACACAGCAGTGGTGCGGTGCATGAGGGGCTTGCGTGTGTGCTGCTTATTACCACTCCTGGGACAGAAAACAGAAAGCAAATGTGTGACTCGATATATTTCATCAAGTAAGGACCCTGATGCCGTGTCACCAATTTCAGCTCCGATCTGGAAACTGACTTGGACCTGAAAATGACCCTGAAAATCTGTTACTGATCAGCGAAGGGGCAATTTATGAGTTCAGTGTTCAAGCCATAATGGGGATTGAGAGCAGATCACAGACGAGAGCCACACTGGGGCCTGATTCTCCAATGCACAGCACCCCAGCTAGTCAATTACACCTGAATAACTGGGGTGTAGAATGCTGCCAAATCACTTACAGAAGTGGGAGCATTTTGCACAGGTCTGAATTGTGACACAAGGTATAAGAATCTGTCTTGCTCTGGGTTCTGGGCCTCACAGAGGCTGTTCCACCAGCAGCCAACAGAGCAGAGGGTTATAACGGGACAGCTCAAAGCAACGGGTTTGTTCTGTGTGATCACTGGGACGGAATCTCAGCTGGTGTAAATCATCGCAGTGCCATTGAATTCAACAGAACGCTGCCAGTTTCCTCCAGCTGGGGTCCTAGCATGGCCTACTTTGTGCCTGTTCTTTAGCAGCAGTTGGGAAGGGAGGGGAAGGAGGGATGGGAATGGGGTAGGGGAGGGAAAGAGACTCCCTCTTCCCAACTTGTTATGAGAAGAACAAATCACAGTCTCTGAGAAGAAGCCTTTCAGGACAAAGATGGAAACAGGGTTGGGCAACGTAGCAACTAGAGCCACTTTTCATCACAATCTCATAACTGCCGTCTTGCACCCGGCCTGAGATGCTTTGCAAAACCCACTAGGGATCCATCCAGGATACAGTGCTGGAAGCCAGAACGTCATTTTAGCTTAATGCCAGGGAGACTGCACTAGGCGATCTGGAGCCACAAAGTCAGATTTGGATCCAAGGAACATTTTTTTTGGCTCCAGAAGTCCAGAGCAAGGAATGTAAATTGGCTTTGCAGAAGTATGTCAATTTCGGTGCCAAAGTTTCATTCGATATCATCTCTGTCTGGCACCTCAACAGCAGGTGCTTCCCGCGGTGATCAGAGGCACGTAGGCATAACACAAACACAAACACACATCTGCTGGGGCGATATGAACTAAACACACGGTTTGCATGTTGTCCACACCAACACCTCTCAGCTAGCCTGGATACAGACTCAAATACCGCTCCTCTGCTGTCGGGGCTGGACATGTCTGTTGTAGCAAAAGCAGGTATGTTCCCTGTCCCAGCCTCATCCACTCTGAGCTGAATAAATCAATATTTATGAATTATTATTTATTAAGGGCCGATTCTGAAACTCTTCCGCGTGTTAAGTAGTACCCATTCTTGTGAATAATCTCATTGACTTCGGTGGGATTATGCAAATGAGTAAATGGTACGCAGGGTGAGCAGGGATTGCAGAATCAAGCACTAATCATTTAACAGCAGCACTAGTCTTATCTGTGGGGTGTAGTGCTTTTCTCCATGGGGTGAGGAAGGTGTTACAGAGGTAGGGAGTAGAGCTCGTTGGGAATTTCCCAGCTAAATGTTTTTTTCATCCAAAAATTCATCCATTTCCTCAACACTGAAGCTGTTTGTGGTAATGGGTAGGTTTTGATGATCTTTCTGATTTGAAAAAGTTTTGAAAGGAAAAAAAAACCCAAGTTCTGAAATCGTCAAAACCTCCCATTTTGAATTTTTTTACCCGACACTTTCATTTTCGGGTTCAGAATGACTGCCTGTTTTGAAAGCGTAGCTAATTTATATTAAAAAAGGAGGTTAACATTTTTTAAAAGGTCAAAATTAAAGCAAAATGTTTTGATTGACAGAATTCAATGTTGGAGAGACAAGGCGGGTGAGGTAATTGCTTTTCTGTTGGTTACAGAGACACAATACAGCTACAACTACACGGAATCCAGTGTTGGTTATTTTGTTATCAAGCCGTGAACATTTTTGAAATTTCGACTTTTTGTTCCTATTCTGGAAGGGGAAAAAATGTGAAACTTCAAAAACTTTTGCAGGATGGGAAAACCGTCTCCTGCCCACCTCTAGTAAGGCTCTGGGGATCTGCCATTACACGGCACCTTACATGGATCTTTGCAGAGATTAAAGACAACAATCATTCCCACAGTATTCGCAAAAAGAAAAGGAGTACCGGTGGCACCTTAGAGACTAACAAATTTATTAGAGCATAAGCTTTCGTGAGCTACAGCTCACTTCATCGGATGCATTTGCTGGAAAAAACAGAGGAGAGATTTATATACACACACACAGAGAACATGAAACAATGGGTTTATCATACACACTGTAAGGAGAGTGATCACTTAAGATAAGCCATCACCAGCAGCAGGGGGGGGGAAGGAGGAAAACCTTTCATGGTGACAAGCAAGGTAGGCTAATTCCAGCAGTTAACAAGAATATCAGAGGAACAGTGGGGGGTAGGGTGGGAGGGAGAAATACCATGGGGAAATAGTTTTACTTTGTGTAATGACTCATCCATTCCCAGTCTCTATTCAAGCCTAAGTTAATTGTGTCCAGTTTGCAAATTAATTCCAATTCAGCAGTCTCTCGTTGGAATCTGTTTTTGAAGCTTTTTTGTTGAAGTATAGCCACTCTTAGGTCTGTGATCGAGTGACCAGAGAGATTGAAGTGTTCTCCAACTGGTTTTTGAATGTTATAATTCTTGACGTCTGATTTGTGTCCATTCATTCTTTTACGTAGAGACTGTCCAGTTTGGCCAATGTACATGGCAGAGGGGCATTGCTGGCACATGATGGCATATATCACATTGGTAGATGCGCAGGTGAACGAGCCTCTGATAGTGTGGCTGATGTGATTAGGCCCTATGATGGTATCCCCTGAATAGATATGTGGACAGAGTTGGCAACGGGCTTTGTTGCAAGGATAGGTTCCTGGGTTAGTGGTTCTGTTGTGTGGTGTGTGGTTGCTGGTGAGTATTTGCTTCAGGTTGGGGGGCTGTCTATAAGCAACGACTGGCCTGTCTCCCAAGATCTGTGAGAGTGATGGCTCGTCCTTCAGGATAGGTTGTAGATCCTTGATGATGCGTTGGAGAGGTTTTAGTTGGGGGCTGAAGGTGATGGCTAGTGGCGTTCTGTTGTTTTCTTTGTTGGGCCTGTCCTGTAGTAGGTGACTTCTGGGTACTCTTCTGGCTCTGTCAATCTGTTTCTTCACTTCAGCAGGTGGGTATTGTAGTTGTAGGAATGCATGATAGAGATCTTGTAGGTGTTTGTCTCTGTCTGAGGGGTTGGAGCAAATGCGGTTATATCGTAGCGCTTGGCTGTAGACAATGGATCGAGTGGTATGATCTGGATGAAAGCTAGAGGCATGTAGGTAGGAATAGCGGTCAGTAGGTTTCCGATATAGGGTGGTGGTTATGTGACCATCGCTTATTAGCACCGTAGTGTCCAGGAAGTGGATCTCTTGTGTGGACTGGTCCAGGCTGAGGTTGATGGTGGGATGGAAATTGTTGAAATCATGGTGGAATTCCTCAAGAGCTCTTGAGGAATTCCACCATGATTTCAACAATTTCCATCCCACCATCAACCTCAGCCTGGACCAGTCCACACAAGAGATCCACTTCCTGGACACTACGGTGCTAATAAGCGATGGTCACATAACCACCACCCTATATCGGAAACCTACTGACCGCTATTCCTACCTACATGCCTCTAGCTTTCATCCAGATCATACCACTCGATCCATTGTCTACAGCCAAGCGCTACGATATAACCGCATTTGCTCCAACCCCTCAGACAGAGACAAACACCTACAAGATCTCTATCATGCATTCCTACAACTACAATACCCACCTGCTGAAGTGAAGAAACAGATTGACAGAGCCAGAAGAGTACCCAGAAGTCACCTACTACAGGACAGGCCCAACAAAGAAAACAACAGAACGCCACTAGCCATCACCTTCAGCCCCCAACTAAAACCTCTCCAACGCATCATCAAGGATCTACAACCTATCCTGAAGGACGACCCATCACTCTCACAGATCTTGGGAGACAGGCCAGTCGTTGCTTACAGACAGCCCCCCAACCTGAAGCAAATACTCACCAGCAACCATACACCACACAACAGAACCACTAACCCAGGAACCTATCCTTGCAACAAAGCCCGTTGCCAACTCTGTCCACATATCTATTCAGGGGATACCATCATAGGGCCTAATCACATCAGCCACACTATCAGAGGCTCGTTCACCTGCGCATCTACCAATGTGATATATGCCATCATGTGCCAGCAATGCCCCTCTGCCATGTACATTGGCCAAACTGGACAGTCTCTACGTAAAAGAATGAATGGACACAAATCAGACGTCAAGAATTATAACATTCAAAAACCAGTTGGAGAACACTTCAATCTCTCTGGTCACTCGATCACAGACCTAAGAGTGGCTATACTTCAACAAAAAAGCTTCAAAAACAGACTCCAACGAGAGACTGCTGAATTGGAATTAATTTGCAAACTGGACACAATTAACTTAGGCTTGAATAGAGACTGGGAATGGATGAGTCATTATACAAAGTAAAACTATTTCCCCATGGTATTTCTCCCCCCCACCCCACCCCCCACTGTTCCTCTGATATTCTTGTTAACTGCTGGAATTAGCCTACCTTCCTTGTCACCATGAAAGGTTTTCCTCCTCCCCCCCCCCTGCTGCTGGTGATGGCTTATTTTAAGTGATCACTCTCCTTACAGTGTGTATGATAAACCCATTGTTTCATGTTCTCTGTGTGTGTGTATATAAATCTCTCCTCTGTTTTTTCCACCAAATGCATCCGATGAAGTGAGCTGTAGCTCACGAAAGCTTATGCTCTAATAAATTTGTTAGTCTCTAAGGTGCCACCGGTACTCCTTTTCTTTTTGCGAATACAGACTAACACGGCTGCTACTCTGATCCCACAGTATTGTGATCAGGGTCCACTTGAGACAAGCACTGGGCAAACCTCAGATGTTTCAGTGGTTCCCTTTGGATAAATTCGTTGAGTTTAAGGCAGAAAGGGACCACGAGATCATTTAGTCTGACAATAGGCACCGATTTTCTCTCTACCCAAGGGGGTGCTCGACCTACTCTCCACTCCACTCCATCCCTTTCCCACTCAGGGGACTCTTTTGGGGTGTTTTTCTGAACTGTCGGCTTAGAATGGTTTAGATTAATCAGGTTTCAGAGTGGTAGCCGTGTTAGTCTGTATTAGCAAAAACAATGAGGAGTCCTTGTGGCGCCTTAGAGACTAACAAATTTCAAATAAATTTGTTAGTCTCTAAGGTGCCACAAGGACTCCTCGTTTTTTAGATTAATCAGTAATTAGCAGAGAGGGGCCAGAATTGAAACCGTGGTCCCCAACAACTCTTCAGACCATGGAGAGAAGTTCGTATCTGAGTCCTGTCCCAAATACTCTGGCTCAAGCCTACCTCTAGTCGTTAATAGTTGAGAGATTAAATTAAAATTCTTTTCACTGTAGAGCAAGGATCTTGCCTCGCTGCCAGGCTCTCACCTCACGTTATCCTCCCACAGATGAAGAGGGGTTGAACAAAACATCCCTGCAAGAAGATCTGGTTCAACAGTGGCCTTACGCTAACATAACAGCTGGATCACTAGTCTGATTCAACCCTGTGTGAGCTGATGCAACGCGCACACCAATTAATTCAAGGTGACAATAATTGACAGCCATTTATAAGGAGGGTTTTTCTGTGCAAACAAGAGATGTCCTTTCAAATTCCTTTGCAAATGAAGTAGGAAGCCGGAAGTTTGAAAAGAGGGAGAAAAACACATCTCAGGTTTTGTAAATCAACGGTATTTAGCTGCAAACTCTTGTAACATGATAACCTTTTAACACAGCTAGATTAAATAATTAGACCACAAGCAGCTACTCGGGGGGCTGTTTGCTTTTCATACCACCACTTCCCAGTGCGCACACTCTCGTTTTTATTGCTGGCTAGCTCTCTTGTCTCTGTTTTTGACATTTTCCTTTTAGAATGCGATCCTTGATTAGGAAGAATCCATTTCCAGGCCATTAGAGTGAATGGCTCTGGGTTGCACCCTAGCTTGATGGGGTGTAACTTTTGTCTCACAGTTTCTCCACAAGGGCTGTGTTTCTTTCCTCGTTCTGAGTCCATCACCGGGTGAAGGCCTCTGCAGGGCCAACTCTACTCTCCCATCCAAAAATCCACTGCAGCACAAAGACCTCTTTAACACGGCTCTAGTCCATGTCCCCAGTCTGTTGCCTGCTCCAGGATAATTGCCCCGTAACCGTGATATCCATACATCTATCCCCAACTCCGAAGTGAGCCTTCCTTAGTGCTGAGGCTGTCCAAACGCCCATCTGCCAGGTGAAGGCTCCCACCAAAAAACTATTCCAAGTTTATGCAGCTAAGGGAGGTCAAGGCAGGGGATAGGGTGCTGCACTGGAAGTTGGGAGATTTGCAGTCTATATCTGGCTCTGCCCCTCATCTTCTGGGCAAGTCACCTCCCTTCTCTTTTCTTCTGTTTCCCCTCCCACCCTTTGTCTGTCTTGTGTATTTGAACCGCAAGCACTTTTAGGGAAGTGAAGCACTTTAGAAAGTGCTTTTCTCTCATTATGGGTTGGTAGAATGCTCAGCACTAGGGGTTCCAATGGGGATTTGAGCCTTTAGGTCCTACTGTAGAATAACTAAAAATAAATAAATCCGTCTCCAGGTGTCTGATTTTCAAAGGACGCTGAGCACCCGGCAGCTTCCAGTGAAGACAAGCTGGGAGCTGTGGATGCGTTCTCATCTGAAGCGATCAGTGCCAAGTGCTCAGCACCTTTCAGAATCTGACTACTTTTATTTAAGATTTCATGCTACCAATTGGTGTTTGACGAATTGGCTCCAGAAAAGCGTAGCGTCACAGCACACGTTATATGCGAGTAGGAAAGCATCTCCTCATTGGCCATTGGGATCTACTGATACTACCACCACTCCCAGTAGTATGAACCCTTTCCACATCAAATCAATAGCAAACAGTTGAAAGAAATAGAGCTGGTTGAAAAATGGTCGGTTTTTTTACTTTTTTGGGTAGGGGGAGGTAGGAAATTTTGAAAAAAAAATGGTTTTAAAATTTCTTGTGAACAAAGTTGTTTTGTGGCTTAACAAAAATTCAGTTTTTAGTTTTTATTGGTTGAAAAACTGGAAAACTTCAAGGAAAACTAAACATTTCCAGGAACATTTTTGTTTTTGTTAAAAAGCCCAGTTTTTGTTTGGGGAAAAAAAATGTTTTGATGAAAAAAATATCCACCAAGTCTAGAAACAAGCTTCCTTGCTGTAATAGTTGTTGTGACATCCCTTTCTAATGAAGGTGTGTCCACACTGCAGTTGGGACACATGTGTAGGCATATCCGAGCTAGCCTTGACTGAAATTTGCAGAGTTGTGTGGCGGTGTAGGTGGTGGCACAGGCTAGCTGATCGAGAACATACCTAGGGTACCAAGTGGGTTGGTATGAGGGTAGCAAGCCTGTGTTACCTCCCATGCTGCAGTGGCCACACTGGTATTTTTAGGAAGCTAGCTCATGTATGCCTACATGTGCTGCCATCTCGCCTCCCGATTTCAGTGTAGACATACCCTGGGGCAATGTCTGCACTGGGAGCTAGGGGAGTGATTCCCAGCTTGCACAAACATACTTGTGTTAGCTCGCATCAAGCTAATAAATATAGTGGTATAGCTGTGATAGCATGGGCTAGCTGCCCCGAGTACATACCCAAAGCTCCAGGCGAGTTTGCACAGAGGGCAGCTAGCCCTTGCCACTGCCCATGCTAAGAGTACAAGGCACTTGTAATAAAGGGACTAAGTTAAACTGATTTTGCCATGTAATAACAATGACGTACTATAAATCCATTATACTTCAGTAAAGCATTTTCTTCTATGAAATGGTGCATGTCAATTATGTTAATAATGTGCCGACATGTCAAGGGAAAGTTACAGCTAGCTGTTTCCACCTGAACATGTCCCGTCTGCCCCAGTTCATGGTAAGGCCACTCCAGACTAAGAGTACATATAAGCGCATGGAAAATCCAGGTTATCATTCTCTTACTTAAAGGTCCAGTGTGTTCTTAGTCAGTGCCTTGGAAGCATGATTTTAGATGTGACAGAAAGGTATGGATTATAAAATGTTAAAGGAATGTTTCTTTAAGCCAGGAGCAAATTTTTGTTTTGTTTTGTGTTAACCAGGCACGGCACGGAGTGAAACCCCTTGATGTGATAAGCACACAGGATGAGACCTTTATGTTATTAAGCAGGATGTTGTTTAGCTACAAGTACAATGAGGCTGATATGGAGATCGCTGCATGGAATATGGAGAGGCAGGTGAATTATTGCACTAGTATAATGTTGCCTCTAGTACTGGAACAATTCTGTGACGAGCGAGAACTTCACAGTTGTCATGAGGATGCACATCCTGACCACATAGAGTATCGTGATGACAGTGGAGAGACCAGTCAGATTTGCAGCCTCTGAAACCACAGTCCCTGCCCACTTGAGCTAAAGGTGAATCCGCATTAGCTGTCAGCAAGTACAGAGTTTTTGACACACACATGAGCTCTCCACAAAGCCCACGAGTCTCACTGGGCTGCACCTCTGTTTTAAAGTTGAGGATGGGTCGTACAAATTCTCCTTGCTATCTTGAGCCTGGTTATGCTCTAAAAGTAACCGTTTAAAAAGAAAATGAAATGAAATGGCACATTGTCAAGGACTTTTAACATGAACCTCTCTTGCCTCCGTAGCATATGCTGCCCTTAGACATGTCGGTTCAGATCCTCAGCTGGGTACATCAGTAGTGATTTAGTGGAATCAGTGAAGTCAATGGAAGTAATTTTACACCAGATAAGCCTGGCTGAACTCCCTGGGCCAAATGAATCCCCTTCGTACCCCCATTGGCAAGGTGCATCTCCACGGACTGCAGGGGAGTCACAGCTGGATTGCATTTGCCCTGTTGTGCTTGATGGTGGAAGCACCTGAATGCTGTGGCTCACTGTCAACTCAAGGGAGAGAGAGGGAGCCCAGAAAGGGCTTGAGAAAAGACCCAACGAAAACCAGGCTGAGCAATGAAGCAGATGGCGGTGCAGGGCAAGACAGTGAGTAAAAAATCAGAAAATGAAGAAAAGAGGAAAATCGGGTGAAAAAAGGGCATCCTGCATATATCCCATTAAATGCCTGCTTATGCCAGGCCAGCTTTAGGGGCTCTTCTCCCCATAATACATTGCGTAGAGTAGGGGGGCCCCATCATGCTAACCTCTAGTGAGCAAGAAGCAGGGAAAGATTCTGGCCACACTCCCACCCAGCTCTGCTCCTTTGTGGTGTGCTGTGCCTCTGGGAGGGCAAGCACCAGTAAACTGTTCGCTTCCTTCATGGCAAGGGGGGGGAGGGAGCACCTCCCGGTGCCCTGTTGTCTCTGTGTGCATCCGGGCAAGCTTCCCCCTGACCCGGAGGCACCAGATAGCCATGCTTAGCACACCGGGAGTGGGAGGTTGCTCCTCGAAAAAGTGGAAGAAAGGCATCAAGGAAGGAGTTAGATGGATGTGGAAAAGCAAATGGAAATAGAAAGGCCTATGTCTAATGAATGGCTTATACAATATGAGGTAATATTTATTAGCTCCAGCCCACGGGATCTTCCATCTTGTCCCAAAACTCTTCCTTCAAGCGCTGGGTTCTCCTTCAGACACGATCCCCCAGCTTCTCCTCCCTTGCGCAGCCAGACAAATTGGGCCTTGTTAAGCATCCTCTCCCTGTTGCCTGGACGCCAGGGCTGACAGTGTTGTGACGGGTAAAGAGCGTGCTGACAAGACGTCTGTCTGATGCTGAGTGACGGCTCTGGCCCACTGCCAGCCAAGTGCCGGGTGGAGCAGGGTGAGAGCTGAACTGCTGCAGGCGGCTGGGGAAGGCTGCTCTGAAAGGGGAAGCCGCACGAGGTGATTGTTTTGTAAATGAAATCCCTAATATTAACAAAGTCACAGCTGCCCGCAGCTGAGGCAGCAGGGGCTGGTAAACGGCTTGATTTGCAACCTGTACCTGCATGCAGCACAATATCCGGACTCCTCTCGTACTCGAGGGTCAGAGAGAAGATCCCCCTTCTCCCCACACTAAACACCCCCCCATTCTCTCCCAGAGCCGGGGGGTGGTAGAGAGAATGAAGGCTGCATCGCAGAGACCCTTGTGACACGGTGCTGCGATAATGCACTGGGCTGTTTGCAATGTGGCATTGCATCTCAGCAAGGTGATGTCATGACGCTAACACCCCAGTGCAGCCTCTCGGGGGTAGCTCCGGGATGTCTTTGGGATTCTCTGTGTCTTTGCTGCATGACGTGCTTCTTCAACTCTGCAAGGTGGAGAATAGGGTAAACAGACAGCAAGTGCGAAAAATCGGGACACTTTTTTTTTCCGGGGGGGGGGGTATAGTTGCGTAGATGAGTCAAAACCTCTAATAGGGATGCTCCTGCTAATATCTGATCACCCTAGTTGAGAATCTCTGTGTTAGAGGATAATTTAACCCCAGGCTTGCTCTAGATTGATTGAGTATTGTATAATAATAATTAACCCTTTGGTTCCATGTGATTTACCAGTGCCTGACTATCTGCTTTCCCGTGACAAGTGACAGGCTGACAGCCGTGGTCAGTTACCAGTCCTGGGAGCTGAAGGAGATTTGTTTTGTCCTCATTTTTCATTATGCCTTATCCAGTCCTTGTAGAATTTGTTTTACATTTCAAAGGAAGATGCTGGGCTACCCACCCTTGGAGACCCAGGCCTTCCTGCTTATCTGCTGAGCAGCCTCTGAGCAGCAGAAATGCATGCTTCACCTGCAGCATCTCTCCAGCATGCCTCACCTGGGGAAAGGCACATCTAGGGATCGGCCTGGAGGACAGTCACTGACCCATTCAGTCTTTGGCCTCCCTGTCGAAACAGACAATAGTACTCATTAGTGCCAATGGTGGTGATTTTGGGATAGGGACTCACACTCCCTAGAGATTGGGAACTGAGACCACCAGCCCTACCCATATAGGCCATCAGGAAGGTAACGGCTCTCAGTCACTACTAGCAAGAAAAGAAAAGGAGTACTTGTGGCACCTTAGAGACTAACAAATTTATTTGAGCATAAGCTTTCGTGAGCTACAGTTCACTTCATCGGATGCATTAGTCACTACTAGCCTGCACTGAGATCTGTGTACTAAGGGGATGCAGCTAGGCCACCTGAAGCTATGACTTTGTCTGTCTAAGCTAAGCAAAGTGAGACCTGGTTGGTAGTTTGATGAAACACTTCCAAGGGAAAAACCCAGGTGGCTGCAGAAAGTGTTTTTGGATTGGTGATTTAGCCCATGGTGCTCTTTCCTTCTAAATCCGCAATCACACAATGACCCAGTGTGGTATTAGGGGCTGCTGGAGCTGCCGTCTCTCAGGTGTGATGGAAAGCTGATCTCATATCCCTGAGATGTGATCAGATACTAGGGTGCTGTAGGTAGCTAACAGAACCGGAACCCTGCAGCAGAGCTGGGATTTCATGTATGGGGAAGGTTGACAATGGTTGGCACTTTGCATCCAGGAATTTCCCAAATGCAGCACCTCAGAGGCTGTGTGTTGATATCCTTGGCCAATGGCATTTGTCAGTCTGTTTTGTTTTTGTTCTCAACAAGGGCGGTTTGTTGGAGAAATCTAATATTCTGTGACTAGCTCTTCCCCTGCCCCCACCCTGCTCTTTGATCTGAAGATCAAAGTGAAAAAAGAGCTCAAGCTGATGACAGTGGAGAAACCAACACACGCCTTGGAGGAAAAAGAAAACACCTCGTTATTATGAATGAATAATAATCACCATGGCTCCTCACCTGACCTACCTCCAGCTCCAGCTCCGTTTGTTCCTCAGATTTCCTGAACTTGTCAGACCAATTGATCAGCACACGGACCTACAGTGGCAAAAGACGGGTTGGGTCCTTTGGGTACCTACTAGACATTTGCAAAGTTAAGGGATGTTGTGCAGACGCGTTGTGCAGTGTGTCTCCAAGTGCCATTGAGAATGAGGGAAATACCTTGGGAATGAGACTTGTGACCATGCCAGATGGTTTTGAGTTACGGGTGGGGGTGTGTCTCTGCACAGACAGGTTCTTTTAACAGTTTGTTGTTATTGTTAGCAACTTGGAAGCAAATAACTTGCTCCGAGCAATTTTTCTAGGCAGGCAAAATACAACCAGCGCAGCTGGGAACTTTTCAGAAACAGGGTAGTGATGTTATTAGACAAGCGTATTGTGATTTCTGTTGAAAGCATCTCCAGAGAAGCATCTCTAGATGAAAAAAGAAAAGAAGCACTTGTGGCAACTTAGAGACTAACAAATTTATTTGAGCATAAGCTTTCATGAGCTACAGCTCACTTCATCGGATGCATCTCTAGATGCACGCACACTTGGACATCTAAACTCTGGGGGCTCGGTTTATCATATGCAAACTCCACTGATCGGCTGTCATTCTGTTTTCCATTCCTGGGGATGGCAGAGGAGAGGGCTTCAAATGAGGGTTGTCTAAACAACCAACCCTCCCTTCTCTCCTCCTATGATCTGCCTGGGGTGGGCTGGATCAGTTTCCGTTGTGTTTTGTCCCGTGGAGCCCAAGCTTCAGCAACGATGAGTGAAGTGGTCTGGGCTGCTCAGATGGGAGGCAGTTTTAAATGACAGCAGGAAAAAAAAGAGCAAGAGACTTGCAAAGAAGGTAGAGACACTGATAACACATCACCCCGCCGCAGTGTCTCTGTGCTCCGTTCAAACTGGGGAGGCTAACAGGCCTGTCATGGTCACTGAACTGGTGCTGGTTCCAGTCTGCTGCGTGTAATTCATCCACAGCCCCCAACACAGTCAGTGCTGCAGCAGGGTTGGAGGGGGTCAAGCCGGTCACATATGAGAGGGTGTCGCTCATATGGCATGCAGCACCCATCCTGGCATGTGACCAAATCCCCCAGGATCAGCTTAGAGGAAATAAAACAAGGGTCCCATAAGCAGGGCTCTGAACAATGAGACCAGGCAGATGTGTCCATGAATTTATTGCTAGTGTTATTTAAGGCTGCACACAATGGTGACAAGAGAGGTAACAAGTGGTGGGAAAGGCTGCTCTCTAAACCTCCCAAGGGGCTGTCCGGCCAGTCTCTTTTGAAGAGGCAGTTCCCCCTTGTAGCTTTCCCATTGAAGGAGTGTTTCCTGGCTTGGATACTGGAGGAATCAGAAACTGCTCCAGTGCCTGAACACTGGGGAGCCAGTGACCTCCCCTCACCTCAGGGAGCTGAGTTCCAGTCCCAGTCTGCCAGGTCATGTTGCTTGCTCTCTGCCTCAGTTTCCCTCCTGTAAAATGAGGATAGTGTGCTTTATGTTCCTCCTGGGGGTATTGGCTGGATTCATCAGTTAAGGTTTGCAAGGAACAAGCCTGTCCTTTAACAGTCGAGGGGTAAAGCTGGGATGAAATTAAAGGCAGGATGATCTGAAGATCAGGCAGAACGTCCTGATGGCCAGCTCTGTTGAGCTGTGGAATGGTCTCCCAAGGGAGATGGTAGAAGCCCCATTTCATGGGTGATTTAACATTGGATTAGACAAATGACAATTGGGTAAATCCGCTGCAGAGAACAAGGGGCCTTCGGCCAAAGAGAGGTGGACTAGACCAGTGCTTCTCAAGCTATCTGATGTGGGAGACCGTCATTTTTTTTCCCCAATGTGTGTGCAGACCGGCAGCTGATGGCTCGCGAACCGGCACCGGTCAGCGGACCACCACTTTGAGTAGCACTGCCCTAGACAACCCCACAGGTCACTTCCATCTCAAACATCTCTGGTTCTGGGCCTGAGGCTCCTGCTGCTGTATAGGAGGGACTCTCATTCTTGTCAATAGGATTTCTAGCAGTGAGTGTGTGAGCTAGTCCTTTACTTCACGCAAAGCCCCCACAACTCATGGGCCGATGTACCTCTTTGGCAAAAGCCAGACCTCCCCTGCCCTCAAGCCCAGTTTTTGAAATGAAATCTTGGGAAGGCTTGGCAATGATCAGTTACACTCTTGCCATTGCTTTTTATTTACGCGGCAGCCTCGTGCCGGATGAGGCCAGACTGACCGCACAGAAGTACTGTGCGAGATGCTGCAGCAGCACAAACAGAAGCTGGAGAGGTCAGAAGTCTCATGGGAGAAGACATCTCTGCAGTTCTCCCAGCCTGGTTTTTGCTCACTCAGGAGGTTTGGAAGCATCCGAATTTTGGGGGGCTTTTCTGTAGCAAACCCTAACTCCGAATCACCTGTGGTTCACCCATCGCAACTTCATAGAATCATAGAATCTCAGGGTTGGAAGGGACCTCAGGAGGTCATCTAGTCCAACCCCCTGCTCAAACCAGGACCAATCCCCAATTTTTGCCCCGATCCCTAAATGGCCCCCTCAAGGATTGAGCTCACAACCCTGGCTTTAGCAGGCCAATGCTCAAACCACTGAGTTATCCCTCCCTTGCACTGAGCTATCCCTCCCCCACTTGTGAAATGACTTTTAGTTCTGCTTACCCAAGAGCAGCAAGGGGTACTCTGGCTTGCCCATGCAGTCCAGGGGCTCACAGGCTGGATATGAAGAGAGGCAATGTAGTCCAGTGAATAGGCCACTGGGCTGGAATGCAGGAGACCTGGGTCCTCTTTCTAGCTCTGCTAGTGACCTACTGTATAACCGTGGGGACTTGAGTTGACTCCACTTCTAGCTTGGCCTTAGATTTATCCTTTGGCTTTTCAGGGCAAGAACAATCTCTTACTATGTGTTTGCGGAGCACTGGCCCAGTGAGGCTATGATCTTGTTTCGGGCCCCCTACTGTAACACAATCATGAACCGAGGAACTGCCCGTTGGATTTATTCCTGTCCTCTGTGAGTTGGGGGTGAGGCCTCAGGGCTGTTCTGAAAGGGCACAAATACAGGGCAGTCCCTTATCCACCCATCCTGCTTTGACGCTTTCATCACAAAGAGCGGGGATGTGGGGGGGGGGAGGGGGTGTGAGAGCACAAATACAGGGCAGTTCCTTATCCACCCGTTGTACAGTCCTGCTTTGACACTTTCATCACAAAGAGCAGGGATGTGTGTGTGTATGTGTGTGTGTGCGTGTGCCCTATCCGTTCAGTTCTCTCCATTGTCTGCCGAAATGCCTTGTCCTCTAGTGAGAGTCCATAGCTTGAGAGTCAGGTGGGCTCGGCCAGGCTGTCGTGAAGCCGCATTGAGGATTTTTTTGTATTTTATTACTCTTTAATAACCACAGCGCCCTTCCCAAATGTGATTAATGGCACCGCAACAGGACATATCATGAATTTAAAAAAAAAAAAAAAATCCCCACTCTGAGAGTTTGTTCCCCTTCTTAAAGTCCTATAAATCCCTCTCTCCGCTTGTAAATAGCTTTAATACACCCGAGGCGCCAAATCACTTGACCTAAGTTAGCCTGCGAGCTCAGATGCTTTCTGCTCGGCTGAGTAGGCCGGAGCCAGGATTTTTCCTCCCATTCTCTGGCTGTCAATCCAGGTAATAGTCAAAGGCCTTATCTGAAACACATTAGACTTTCAGCGCATTGTCTGGGCTCCAGGCCCTTGCTGCTGAAGGCACTCGTGCGTGTAATGTGTATGAAGAGGCGAGACAGTAGCTTTTAACACCCCCTGCCTCTTCTCTTTTCTTGGCTCGAGTTCAGCAAATCTCTGCAGCCTGCCAGAGAGAAACATACCCCTTTTGGTTCCAGGATGTGTTCAATGTTAACCAATTGGCCGCAAGAAGCTGCTTCGGGGTTACCACCAGACAACAGTCCCCAGGTTTCTGGGGTGTGTTTTACCTACCCGAGGAAAACCATGCATGGCTTCAGGGCAGGGCAGGGAAGGCAGAGGGAACGGGCAGCCGAACAGGTGCACCAGACATTGTACAACCTGGTGCTGGGAAGAATCTCGGTATGTAGATTTTAAAATATGCTCAGGGATCCGTGCTTTGGAGGGTGGATGATAGACTCACAGGAGCCTGATGATTGTTGTTACTTCTTTGTATTATAGTAGCATCTAGGAGCCCCAGTTCTGGAGCAGGACCCCGTTGTGCTAGGCGCTGTACAAATACAGAACAAAGAGACAGTTGCTGCCCTAATGAGCTTACAATGTAAGTGTAAGACAAGAGACAACAGATGGATACAGACAGATGGGGAGGAATACAAGGAAACAATGCAACAATATTGGTCAGCATGCTAGGCTCTGGTCTCAGCACCCCAGCTGCCTCGCTGTTGCCAAAAAATGTTGGAGGCATAAAGTTTAAGGCCAGAAGGCATCATTAGCTCATCTAATCTGACTTCTTGTAGACCATAGGCAATAGAATTTACCCCAGTTACCCGACACTGAGCCCAGTAGCTTGTGTTTGACCAAAGCCTATCTTTCACAAAGGCAACCCGTCTTGCTCTGCGCCTTCCTTTGGTAATTGGTTCCAGTGGTGAATCACTGTCACTGCTCATTGGTTAATGTGGACAGTGAATCAGGTTCGCACTTTTCATCCATAGATCTCAAAGCGCAATAGTTCCATCTCATTGCTGGTTGGAGTGCCTCCTCCTTCAGGTAAAATAGGGTTCAACAGGGCTGAGTGAAGCAAAGGAACAGCCTGTTACCCATCGGTCCCCTTCTTTTTGAAATGTCAAATTTCAAACATTCAGAATTTGAAGCATTTTAACTCACTCTTCGGTTGGTCAAAAATGGGAGTGGGGTAAGAAACTTGTGAAATTTCACTTTAAACAATTCTGAATTTTTCTTCAATTTTCAAATGTTGTTGGAATTTTGAAAAGTGGAAAATTTGCACCAACTCTGCTTTTAGTTATATTAGAGGTATATTAGAATGGCACTGTGGAAATGTATGTTATCAGGATTATTAGATGCCATTCAGCAGTGTGGTCAAGGGCAACAGTGCACAGAATTCAGTTAAATTTAGTAGAGCTGCTGAAGTTTTCTTTTTCATTTTAACAATTTTTTGACAAAAAATGGCTTTCCAACTGAATCAAATGTTTTGGCAGAAAATGTTTTTTGATCAAACTTTTCTGGGTGTTTGACAAAAACACAAATTCCCCCCCCCCCAATATTTGGTTTTCAAAAACTATTTTTGGTTTTAAAAATTACTGAATTTTGGGGTGGGTGGGTGGCGGGGGCTTTCTGTAAAAATCTAGAGGGATTGTTTTTTAGCAACTGTATGCTTTTTTTTAACAAAAACGGAAAGATTTTATCATTAATGTTCATGAACAGCCAAACAATTAAATTTTACCAACAAAAGTATTCAGGGGAACCCATATGTGAATATGCATGACAACCACCATTAAATTTGCATGCATAAATATTCACAAACTTGCACATTCATTCAATCTGGGAACAGAAGTCATACCATGTGACTGATGGAACCAATCACAATTAGGACACGTCTGGAATATTGACTATCAATCTATATAGTAAAACATAGTAATCAAATAAATACAAATAATGACCAAGATTGAAGAAATCATGATCTGGTCTTTTATAGCGAAATTCATCCCTGTGCATTGTGCCAACACACTTTCTGTGCTCTGCTTAATATTCAATTAAGCCCTCAAAATAGAGTGTAAATTGGATTTAAATGATGCATAAGCATTGTGCTAGTCCTCTGCAAATGGGTGATTTTCATCCTCATTGAAAATGTTTTCTATTGCGAATGATTTACTCAGTTGTAATTAGAAAGACTCTCTGGCTACCCTAGGGGATAAATTTTATAAACACGCCTCACACACAAAACTCAGGAGACCTGGCTTCTACTCTCAGCTCTGCTGCTGGCCTGCTGGATACTTGTGCAAAGTCATCTGCTATGCATCCGTTTCCCCATCTGTGAAATGGGGATAATGATACTAACTTCCATTGTAAAGTACTTCAAGATCTAATATATTAAACCTAATGATGATTATTATTTATTATTATTTTATTATCCCCAAAATCTTACAAAAAGAAATAACCTTGGCAAACTCTGTCCCCCTCATCCCTACTCACTCCAAATTCTTCCAAATTGAAATGTTATTTTCAAAATGAGAAATGCACCTTCAGATCTTAAAAGACCACAATGGGGAACTGTGTATGCTCTGGAATATAACATTTTATGGGTTGCAATTTAATCAGCTCTAGCTAAATCTCACATGCCTGGCTGAATAGGAGATGTCCCTTGCTACAGTCTGTACTCTACATAGTGGTATTCTGAAAAATATTTTCTACTGCTTTTTTTTAATCAATAGATGTTTATTTATTGGCAACTTCAAAGTTTCTTAGCTGGCTGAATGGGTCAGGGGATTGGTAATAAGATTACAGAGCAATCTGACTGTAGGTCACAATACTAGTCTGCTAAAATCCGTGGTGGTGGGTGAAAGTTGTTCGGGGGCCTACAGTAAGTTGATGGTTCCCAGTGAATTGGTGTCCTCATCACAATGAAAATCCCATCATAATTAGCCCCTATATTGTTTTCCATGGTGAGTACAAGAAGTGAATAGTCCAGACAGACTGAACAGCTCATCACCTCCAGAGCAGAGTTAAGGCTCATCTGCAGAGTAGGGAGGAAGAATCTTGCCCTGCCACCACTACCCATGCTGTATTTTTTTCCATGAATAAACAGAGGCTTTGAGTCTCCAGGTCTGTCGCTCCTACACCTTTCTCCAGCAATAAATTCACTAAAAAATTGTAAAAGTAAAAAATAAGCCCTTTGCACAACTAACTGCACACTAGGTTTGGGAATACACACAAGAGAGAGATTTCAGAGTAGCAGCCGTGTTAGTCTGTATTCGCAAAAAGAAAAGGAATACTTGTGGCACCTTAGAGACTAACATTTATTTGAGCATAAGCTTTCGTGAGCTACAGCTCACTTCATCGGATGCATTCGAGAGAGAGAGAGCCAAAAGGCAGGTTTCCTGGAGTGTAGCTGAAGTGAGCTGTAGCTCATGAAAGCTTATGCTCTAATAAATTTGTTAGTCTCTAAGGTGCCACAAGTCCTCCTTTTCTTTTTGCGAATACAGACTAACACGGCTGCTACTCTGAAACCTATAATTTCTCTGTATCACATCTGCATCAGACCCACATCTGCATCAACAACATCTCTGTACTGAAAAATCTGCCACAGCCTCTCTTTAATTCTGCATTAGCATTCTGTAGCCAGTGCTTTGTGTGAATGTAGGGGATGTCACCTTAAACAGGAGAAGACAGGGGCTAAGAGATTATAGAAAATCACTTGAATCTTGTTGCCAATGGTTGGAGGTATCCTAGCTCCATCTACTGGCCAACAGGCCACTGGTGCCAAAGCTCAGTAGAGTAAACATTAAATGTAAAGAATATAATTTATTTTTTAACCACTTACCCTCCTGCTACAAATGGCACTCAGCAAATGATCCCCAGACCTGAAGAAGAGCTGTGTGGAGCTTGAAAGTTTGTCTCTCTCACCAACAGAAGTTGGTCCAATAACAGATATTAATTACCTCGCCCACCTTGTCTCTCTAATATCCTGGGACCAACATGGTTATACTAACACTGCACCCAGCAAAGTGCTATATTACTAATACCTCCAGGTCACTATGCACATGCATAGGAGAAATGTGATAGGTATTAACTAAAATGCCATATATGGCACTGCAGCTTGGAATGTAGACTCTTGGGGCCTGATACTGCTGAAACTTAAAATGCTTTTACACCACTCTGATTGTATGGGCTTCATTGGAACTGATCCTGATTTACACTGGTGTGAGAGACATGATTTAGGCACTTAGTCTGGCATTTTCAAGGCTGCCTACGGGATTTGGATACTCAATTCCTCTGTGTGTCTGTGTGTGTGTGTGTGTGAGAGAGAGAGAGAGAGAGAGAGAGAAACAGAGAAGGGAGGGGGAAGGGATGGCATGAGAAAGATGTGATACTCAATACAATGCAGAGGCCTGGGCTCTGCAAACCATGTTGTCCGGCAGCACTTGATGTTAAAGAGAAGCCATTATCAAGGCTATCCAGTAGCAGTGTAAACAAACTAAGAGGCCGTGGTGGTAGATGGGCGCTGAAAGACTATAAATGTTTTGTGTATCAGTCTGAGAGCCTCTCCCCATTCCTGCACTCTAGTGGTAGGGGGAGAAGTGCTGTGTGGAAACTAGTCTGCGAAGAGCCATATGATTGACCAAACACATACATGAATGCAAGAGGTAAGAGGTGGTGGTCTCCTGAGGATGCATCCGATGAAGTGAGCTGTAGCTCACGAAAGCTTATGCTCTAATAAATTTGTTAGTCTCTAAGGTGCCACAAGTACTCCTTTTCTTTTTTCTCATTAAGTAGCATCTTATCCCATGAGTAGTATATCATTGGCATCAGTGGAGTAAGATAGTATTTAATGGGTTTCAGAGTAGCAGCCGTGTTAGTCTGTATTCGCAAAAAGAAAAGGAGTACTTGTGGCACCTTAGCGACTAACAAATTTATTTGAGCATAAGCTTTCGTGAGCTACAGCTCAGAGTGGCAGAGGGGCATTGCTGGCACATGATGGCATATATCACATTGGTAGATGCGCAGGTGAACGAGCCTCTGATAGTGTGGCTGATGTGATTAGGCCCTATGATGGTATCCCCTGAATAGATATGTGGACAGAGTTGGCAATGGGCTTTGTTGCAAGGATAGGTTCCTGGTTAGTGGTTCTGTTGTGTGGTGTGTGGTTGCTGGTGAGTATTTGCTTCAGGTTGGGGGGCTGTCTGTAAGCAAGGACTGGCCTGTCTCCCAAGATCTGTGAGAGTGATGGGTCGTCCTTCAGGATAGGTTGTAGATCCTTGATGGTGCGTTGGAGGGGTTTTAATTGGGGGCTGAAGGTGATGGCTAGTGGCGTTCTGTTATTTTCTTTGTTGGGCCTGTCCTGTAGTAGGTGACTTCTGGGTACTCTTCTGGCTCTGTCAATCTCGGGGCCTCTCCTTTTGCCCCTCCACCCCCACGAACATGATACAGTTCTGTGGTGACCTAGAATCCTATTTTCGACGTCTCAGACTCAAGGAATATTTCCAACACACCTCTGACCAACATATTAACCCACAGAGACCTTCCTACCAACACGACAAAAAGAAGGATTGTGGGTGGACTCCTCCTGAAGGTCGAAACAGCAGCCTGGATTTCTACATAGAGTGCTTCCGCCGACATGCACGAGCTGAAATTGTGGAAAAGCAGCATCGCTTACCCCATAACCTCAGCCATGCAGAACACAATGCCATCCACAGCCTCAGAAACAACTCTGACATCATAATCAAAAAGGCTGACAAAGGAGGTGCTGTCGTCATCATGAATAGGTCGGAGTATGAACAAGAGGCTACTAGGCAGCTCTCCAACACCACTTTCTACAAGCCATTACCCTCTGATCCCACTGAGAGTTACCAAAAGAAACTACAGCATTTGCTCAAGAAACTCCCTGAAAAAGCACAAGAACAAATCCGCACAGACACACCCCTAGAACCCCCACCTGGGGTAGACTATCTGCTACCCAAGATCCATAAACCTGGAAATCCTGGACGCCCCATCATCTCAGGCATTGGCACCCTGACAGCAGGATTGTCTGGCTATGTAGACTCCCTCCTCAGGCCCTTCGTTACCAGCACTCCCAGCTATCTTCAAGACACCACTGACTTCCTGAGGAAACTACAGTCCATTGGTGATCTTCCTAAAAACACCATCCTAGCCACTATGGATGTAGAAGCCTCTACACAAACATTCCACACAAAGATGGGCTACAAACCGTCAGGAACAGTATCCCCGATACTGTCACGGCCAACCTGGTGGCTGAACTTTGTGACTTTGTCCTCACCCATAACTATTTCACATTTGGGGACAATGTATACCTTCAAATCAGCGGCACTGTGATGGGTACCCGCATGGCCCCACAGTATGCCAACATTTTTATGGCTGACTTAGAACAACGCTTCCTCAGCTCTCGTCTCCTAATGCCCCTACTCTACTTGCGCAACATTGATGACATCTTCATCATCTGGATCCATGGAAAAGAAGCCCTTGAGGAATTCCACCATGATTTCAACAATTTCCATCCCACCATCAACCTCAGCCTGGACCAGTCCACACAAGAGATCCACTTCCTGGACACTACGGTGCTAATAAGCGATGGTCACATAAACACCACCCTATATCGGAAACCTACTGACCGCTATTCCTACCTACATGCCTCTAGCTTTCATCCAGATCATACCACTCGATCCATTGTCTACAGCCAAGCTCTGCGATATAACCGCATTTGCTCCAACCCCTCAGACAGAGACAAACACCTACAAGATCTCTATCATGCATTCCTACAACTACAATACCCACCTGCTGAAGTGAAGAAACAGATTGACAGAGCCAGAAGAGTACCCAGAAGTCACCTACTACAGGACAGGCCCAACAAAGAAAATAACAGAATGCCACTAGCCATCACCTTCAGCCCCCAACTAAAACCTCTCCAACGCATCATCAAGGATCTACAACCTATCCTGAAGGATGACCCATCACTCTCACAGATCTTGGGAGACAGGCCAGTCCTTGCTTACAGACAGCCCCCCAGTCTGAAGCAAATACTCACCAGCAACCACACACCACACAACAGAACCACTAACCCAGGAACCTATCCTTGCAACAAAGCCCGTTGCCAACTCTGTCCACATATCTATTCAGGGGATACCATCATAGGGCCTAATCACATCAGCCACACTATCAGAGGCTCCTTCACCTGCGCATCTACCAATTTGATATATGCCATCATGTGCCAGCAGTGCCCCTCTGCCATGTACTTTGGCCAAACTGGACAGTCTCTACGTAAAAGAATGAATGGACACAAATCAGACGTCAAGAATTATAACATTCAAAAACGAGTTGGAGAACACTTCAATCTCTCTGGTCACTCGATCACAGACCTAAGAGTGGCTATCCTTCAACAAAAAAGCTTCAAAAACAGACTCCAAGGAGAGACTGCTGAATTGGAATTAATTTGAAACTGGATACAATTAACTTAGGCTTGAATAGAGACTGGGAATGGATGAGTCATTACACAAAGTAAAACTATTTCCCCATGTTATTTCTCCCCCCCACCCCACTGTTCCTCATATATTCTTGTTAACTGCTGGAATTAGCCTACCTTGCTTGTCACCATGAAAGGTTTTCCTCTTTCCCCCCCCCCCCCTGCTGCTGGTGATGGCTTATCTTAAGTGATCACTCTCCTTACAGTGTGTATGATAAACCCATTGTTTCATGTTCTCTGTGTGTGTATATAAATCTCTCCTCTGTTTTTTCCACCAAATGCATCCGATGAAGTGAGCTGTAGCTCACGAAAGCTTATGCTCTAATAAATTTGTTAGTCTCTAAGGTGCCACAAGTACTCCTTTTCTTTTTGCCAATACAGACTAACACGGCTGCTACTCTGATACCCAGAGTCTGGTTCATAGATTGTTTAAATGTTGTGAAGTCCTCATAGTGATAGGCAAGGGATAAAAATCTAGACAGATAAATAGATTGATGTAGTGGTAAAAAAGGAAGAGGGTAAACTAAACGGGATATGAGTAAATTCAGTTCACCCATATTAACCCTTGACTACACTGCTGGATCAATGGATGGATGGATAGATGTGGATTTTCAGATTTTCTGCAAACTGAATGACTTTGCTTTTAGCAGGAGATAATTTGCCCAAGATAGGATGCCAAAGTATGCTGAAAAGTCATGGAGTTTGTTAGTTTGGCTTTACCTATCTGTGATTAGAGCCCTACAGGAGCCTACTGTGATGGCCCAACACACTGCATGCATTGCAGTTAGATGTTGTGTTTTGGATGCTGAATGTAGCACATGGAAATATTCTCTCTCGTTTTTTTAAATAAAGGATAGACTCATTAACTGCTGCGAGTGCTGCCCCGGGCTAAACCATCCATTCAAACCCAAATGAGATCTATCAATCTGACATATGCTATTTATCTCCTTGTGATGCTGGCAGACCAGATGCCAGTTCATGCCAAAGCTCCAAGGGCTCAAGTGAACACTGACAAATGCATAGCCGGACCCAGTCTAACTCCCATGCGTTGGTACTGTTAAAATAGGTATTCAAATGCTAAGTGCATGCATCGTGTTTCGACTTTATGACATGCTTGTACATTTCTGCAGGCATTAATCTCATGTCAATCTGTATCCCGTGTTATAAGGTAATAGTGTTTGCTCCGTAACTGTAAATCACCAGACAGAAGTGAAGCATTAACAAGTGTTAATAACCGGAGGTGTTATCTCCTGCCCAACAAAGAAGGCCCATCAACACCAGAGGAACTATTGTGGAACATCAGAGGACAAAATACTTTGTTGGTTGCTCTCTTTATCCCCTTCAACCCCCACCCCCTGTCCCAAGGAAGAGGAGATGTGCATGTGAATTCCTGGTAACTGAGGAGTTTACATAATGACAGGTTTCAGAGTAGCAGCCGTGTTAGTCTGTATTTGCAAAAAGAAAAGGAGTACTTGTGGCACCTTAGAGACTAACAAATTTATTAGAGCATAAGCTTTCGTGAGCTACAGCTCACTTCATCGGCTGCATCGAAATGCATCCGATGAAGTGAGCTGTAGCTCACGAAAGCTTATGCTCTAATAAATTTGTTAGTCTCTAAGGTGCCACAAGTACTCCTTTTCTTTTTGAGGAGTTTACACTTGATCATTGGTTGGTGAAATCTAAGTGTAGAGCTCACAATCAGTTTGGGTTTGTGCCCTGCTTCTTAGCAGTGTGCCCTGAGGACAGATTGGTACTCCATTATTGTATGCTTCCAGCATCTCAGGCTATTGGTAACCAGGTGGACCCCCACAATATGTATCTGGAAAGGAAGTATGATCTTGTGATCGAGACACTGCAGTGGGCTAAGGAGAACTGGATTTGGTTCTCAGCTATGGCACAGAGCTCTTATGGGGCAATGAACGAATTGCTTAATCTCTTCTGTAAAATAGGGCCAAAATCTAGCTGGGCTTTAGGCATAATAATAACAATAACAACTATCATCAGGGAGGGACTGGCTTCTACTGTATGTCTGTACAGCACCTAGAACAATGGGCCCCCAAACTTTGTTGGGGCCTCTAGGTGCAACTGACGAGAGAACCAATGGGTCAAACCCCAGGATTGGGAAGCCATGATTCAGTGCTGAGTAAAAGCTGAGGTTGGAGGTCTGGAATTAAATGGACTGAAAGGAAAGAACATCAAAATGTCAATGCAGTGGGATCTGGGCCAGCTAAACAAGTGTGGTTTGGGCAGCAAATTCCTAATTTGCAACAGCGTGCTGAGGAATTTGGGAGGAATCCGGAGGCTTGTCACTCGAATCCCATTTCAGCCTTTTGGAAAATGCCTTAAAAGAGCCATCAAAATTGTTTATGTAATTTTTTTTCAACATCATTTTTTTTTTAAAACCTTCAAAGTATTCCTCCTCCCCCACTCTTCACCCAGCTATGCTTTTTATTGTTACTTTTATTATTTATAACTTTTCATTCATAAAAGGTGCTTTGGAAAGGGATAATGGGCTTAATCTGCAGCAAGGGAGATTTAGGTAAGATATTAGGAAAAACTTTCTAACTCTAAGAGTAGTTAAGCTCTGGAATAGGCTTGCAAGGGAGGTTGTAGAATCCCATCATTGGAAGTCTTTAAAAAAGACCTGTCAGGGATGGTCTAGGTGTATTTGTTCCTGCCACAATGATGGAGGGCTGGACTTGATGACCTCCCGAGGTACCTGCAAACCCGGTTCTATGCTACTATAATTTGGGTCTTTGATGGAAGGTTACAAAATAAATTATTCTATGGACCAGATCCACAGCTGGTGCAAATCACCCTAGCTCTGCTGAAGTCAGTGGGGCTATGGCAGTTTGCACTGAGGATCTGGCTTTTTATAGAGAGGAGTCAACTCTCTGTTATGACAGTCTGGAGATTTCCATTTTATCCATATGAGCTCCAGTGTTGGCCTGATGATGTGTCTATGAGAGAGAATCCAGAGGAGCCCAGCCTACTTCCCTACCGTAGCCACTCCTGCTCCACACAACTGGAACTTTATGCAGCCTTGGCAACAGAGGTGAAAGTAAGCCGATCCAGTGTACCGGTAAGAGCTGGTATACAGCCGACCATACTGGCGGAGGCTGGGAGCCCTGGGGCTCCGGCGGTGATTTAAAGGGCCTGGGGCTCCGTCCGCCACTACCGCACCAGCAACTGGAGCCCCAGACCCTTTAAATTGCCACCGGAGCCCCATGGTAGCAGCGGCAGCCGGGACCCTCTGGCCCTTTAAATTGCTGCCGGAGCCCCTGGCCCTTTAAATCGCTGCCGGGCCACGCTAAAGGGCTGGCTGGGGGAGTGTGGCTCCAGTCCCGCCCCTTCTGCCAAGGTCCTGCCCCTTCCTTTTGCTCAGAACCCCAGTCCCCCTGCATACCAGTAAGTCCCTTAAGTTACTTTCACCCCTGCTTGGCAGAGAGGCTGCAATGGGCTCAGGGTGAAAAGGAAGCATGGCCCAAAGAAGCCAGTTCCACAGGTGCAAGCTCCTTTCCATGCACAGAATTGGGGCTCTCTGTCCCTCGGGAAAATCTCCCAAGAGAGTTAACCTCAGTGAGGTTTCAGAGTAGCAGCCGTGTTAGTCTGTATCTGCAAAAAGAAAAGGAGGACTTGTGGCACCTTAGAGACTAACACATTTATTTGAGCACAAGCTTTCGTGAGCTACAGCTCACTTCATCAGATGCATGCAGTGTGGGTTTTGTTGTCACTTGTATTCCAGCAGGGCTTAGAGGCCCCAGCACAGATCAGGGCCCGCAGGGCCGGATTTCCAATGAGGCACAGTAGACACATGCCTAGGGGTGCCGGCGTCCTTGGGGCGCCTTACCTCTCAAAACTGTGTGCAACACAAAGGTCACATGCAGGCGGGGGACACACACACACACTGAAGATGCTGTACCTCGGGGCGCGTAAGGTGTAAATCCGGCCCTGTCAGGGCCCCGTTGTGCAAGGTGCTGTGTAAACACAAAACAGTCCCTGTCCCAAAGAGCTTACAGTCTAAACCAAGAAGACAGGCAAAAATTGAGGGAAAGGCCATTATTTGTTCTGTTCTGTATTCTGCCCCAGATTTCCTGTGTATCAGGTAGGCAAATAACCAATTATTTTTGTGCCTCAATCTGCTTAGCAAACCAGTGGATTTAGCCCTTGGGGTCCAATTGTGATCATGATACTCTATGGCTGCACAGTGCCTGGCACAATGCAGCCCTGTTCTCAGGTATTATGGTGATACACAAAATAAATAATCATAATGCCGCCCTCAGCTGGCTAGGGGATTGTAGAGCTGTAGAAACTCAGAGGTGGCGCAGGATACATCAGGGAGCACTTGTGGGCCATAAGCTGCTCTCATGCTCCTCGCATCTGTTTTTGAAAGGAGCTGAGTAGGGGAAGAAATGCTCAGCAAAAACAAAACATTGGAATTGCATTAATTTGGTGTTTTAGTTAATTAGGTTTTGTTTTGTGGCCAGAGAGAACCCTTCTCAGGCCTATTTGTTTACAAACCTCAGAGGGATACGGGATGACAAGGGCCATCGCTGTGAATTTTGCATAAATCCTGTTTGATTTATGTGATCAATGGCTCCTGTCAACTACGAAGAATAAAATAAAAAGTAACACTCATGACAGCAACCATGAAATGGGATGAATATTGTGAAAACTCTGAGGCAACCCAAAGCGCATATTCCCAAGGCTCCAGACCAAATCTTTAGCAATACAATTCACTTTTATATTGACGCATTAAAGGGTCTCGTGACATTCCAGCTTGCAAGGAAGCTGGCTTAAAGTGATGTAGTCAGAAGGGTTAGGCCCATAAATCAGGTAGTGAAAAAATAGACGTTATACAAAATCTGATGAAATAAAATCATGAATATATTTGTATTTCTATTTTCTGTGGGTGGGTGTTGTTGTTGTTTTATGAAGTTATTTAAACATTTCCTCACATGCTGGCAACTCAAACACTGAAGCATCTTGCTCGTGCATGAGCACCTGGAAGTGAAACAAAGTATAAACAAACAATGAAAGACTTAAACTAAAATCGGAAGCTCTTCATAGCAATCACTGTCTCTTACTGTGTGTCTGTACGCACCTAGCACAATGGGGACCCTGATCCTAGCTGGGGCATCTGGGTGCTACCATTATCAACCTAAACTACTATTATTTATATGACATTTCCCATGCGAATATTCTATTGAAAAACTGAAAACTTTTCACAGAAGAACCAAAACTGAAAATTGGGGTTTGGTTTGGTTTGTATTCTTTTGGGGCTCTGTTGGTTTTCAAAAATTGTTTTTGGCATTAAAAAAAAAACCTCAGTAAAAGTTTTCTGTTTCTAACTGGATATATTTACTGGGGAAAAATGATTCATTGGGGAAAAAACCCCCAGCAAATGATCATTTTGAACCTAAAAAAGCCTTTTTGTCTAAATTGTAGAATCATAGAAATGTAGGGCTGGAGGAACCTTGAGAAGTTGCGAAGCTCTCTGCGCTGAGGCAGGACAAGTCTACTCGGGCCACCCAATGGCTGCTAACTCATGCTAATACCAGGAGCCGCATAGGTCTGCCCAGAGGGTCACGGTCTGAAGTGTCTCTCTGACATTCCCGCTGGGAACAGGGGAGAATCTACTCCAATGGGAGGTGCAGGTGCTCAGCAGATCTGAAAATCAAGCCCTTCCCATGATCTCTGCTTGAAAGAATTTCCAGTTCAGGGGTGAAGTTCTGCTTGCCGTACAGGATCAGCCACAATGAAGTGGATGCGATCTGTGTCGGGGTTTGGGCCTGTCTTCGGTGCAGATGCCATCCTAAAGCTGGTCAAAACCCAGGCAAATGATTGTGTGAAAAATGCCAGCTCTATTTTCTGTTTAGCAGATTTTGAAAGGCAGCAGGCCATTTTCTCCACAATAAATAAAGTGAGAAAAATTCCAACCATCTCTTCTCAATGCCATATTGATTATGAATCATGTATAGCGTGGAAGCACCGAGGAGATCCAGCCATGGATAAGGGCCCCACTGTGCCAGGCGCAGTACAAACCATGAACAAAAAGACAGTCCCTGCCCCAAAGAGCTTACAACTGAAGTACAAGACAAAAGACAACAAGTGGATGCCACAGACAGATGGGGAGTGCAGGGATACCAATGACACCATGATCTGTAGTGGCTCAGCGCACCAGCTCTCTAACCACGGTCCACTTTTTGTAGGCGTCATAGCAATGGAGACATACAACACAAAGGTAAGTAAACCATTGCAGGACGGGAGACAGAGGTCTATAGGACAGCGACACAGCTGTGTGGTAGCGTTAAGAAGTGGTTGCTCTTGGGTTATAGGCACAGGTGTCTGCATGGATGTAAAGGGTTGTGAGTGTGTCCTAATGGACTGACCATTAGAGGTGGCAGGGAGCAGCTCTGGGCGTTAAAGAGCTGGCAGGGTGGAAAGGTCTCCATTCTACAGCTGCCTTTCCTTCTCATCAAGAAACTAGAACAGAACAGCATTTGTGACTGTGGGAGCCAACTGGCCCATGCAGCGGCCATATGTACGTCCAAGCCCAATGGCATCCAGCCATCTCTCCTTGCTGTTCTTTAACAGGAACATATCCTGGAGCTGTGCCAATGCACATTCATCCTGATTGGGTATTTATGCCTGGCTGGCAATGGCAAGATGCCCTGGCCATCTCAGGTAGGTAGATGACTCCCTCACCCAATGAAGGAAGAGGAGATAGAAGCTGGGCTGGATTTCAGTGCTTGTGCCCTGGGGGTGGCCCAGCTCAGATGGCAATAAAGGACTTAGAAATACGAGTTAGAGTCTGAAATGAACCCATAACCCTTGGCCTTAAAGTGATTGGAAAATGCAGGGAGCTTGAACCATTTTTGCAGCCTTTCAACCGGCCGAGTACTAATGGCTGTTCAGCAGCAGATGCTATGTGATGATGGCACTAGTGCTCGCTAGTCTTTTCCCCTTCCCCCTCCAGATTGTAACCAACTGAATCACAGGTTATTAACCACTTAGCTGTAATGCCGCTGGAATGTCCCTGTCTCAAGAATGAGTCCCCTAACAGGCTACAAGATCTGAATCTTAAATCATTAATTTATTCAAGAGCATTTGATATCCAGCGATCTGAGCCTCAGCAAGTATTTTTGCAGTATTTTTCAGCTCACCCGGACAGGCCTGTGCTACGAGGGCATTTGGAGCATAAGTTATTTATGAGCAGGAGATGCTAACAGGCGTGATTAATACTTGACCACAAGCATGGTAATGTGTGTACGTTATTTAATGTGAGGGTTTTAAAGGAAGGTTTTGGGGAGGGGAAATGGAAAAGTTCAGTTGTGATGGGAGAAGGGAGGCTCTGACATGCTTGGGGGATTTGTTACAAAGAAACACTTTTCTTTCCCAATATCTCTTCCTTTTAGCTCTTTGTTATGCAAATGAGCACGCAAGGATTTTAGCCTGGAGACTGGTTGTGGCGGGACTTCAAAAGCGGGCATGGGTGCCAAGGACCAAGAGCTAGGCGCTGACCCTGGTGTTTGTAGGAACCTGGGGAGGCCTGCCAGCACTGAGTCACGCAGGGCCCCGACTTGGAGCGGGTTGAGAGAAGGGCGATGAAAAGGATCAAAAGGGA
Source organism: Dermochelys coriacea (assembly GCF_009764565.3). NCBI lineage: Eukaryota > Metazoa > Chordata > Testudines > Dermochelyidae > Dermochelys > Dermochelys coriacea. Next base: position 15,519,199 of record NC_050085.1, on the reverse strand, counting down.
CTGGAGGGAGGGACTGATTTGTGAGGGGGAAATTAAAAGAACGTGTCTAGCTAGCAGCGATGGCAGAGGGAGAGAAACGTCAAAGCCGGCACAATGGAGGCAGAGGAATTGTCGAGGGTGGCAGCCAAGGAGAATTGCCAGGTGGGGGGCTCTGAGATTGTGGAATGGTCTCCCAAGGGCAGCAGAGCAAGCCCCATTGCTCAAGGCACTTAAAACTGTGGACGAGAGATTACACTGCCTGGAGCTAGCTTGGTTGGGCTGGAGAATGGGTCACAGGGCCCAACACATCTGTTCCATCCCTGACTCTCCATTTATACACATGTGCTAGAAATTACAAGCTTAGCCATAATCTCTTGGATTATACCCTCCCATGGGTGAAGTCCTCAGGAGAGAATCATGAGACGGAAGCTCTGCAAGGCATTTCTCACGGAGGCCCTGAACCAAGCCCATTGAAGCCAATGCAAGTTTTTCCATTGGCTTTGGATCAGACCCTGAGGCTTCTTGGAATTTTCTCTGGTGCCACTACAGCTTACCTCCCCCGACCCTGGAAGAAGTAGGAAATCCAACTCTAAAACCTCGTGGACCCCCTGAGCCTTGTGCTAATCTCAAGGGATCTAGCGGGGCGGGGAGGGGGCACAGAGCCAATGCATGCACACAAATCCTGCATTGAATTGAACTGTGGCCACTATCACCAGACTAGAAGCATAGGTAAGAAGTCCCGAGTGGTATTGTTTCTATGGTGGGTAGGATAATTAAGCAGGTTTAGCAGCCAGATCCTGACTATTTTGCACATGACCATCTTAAACCCTCTCTCTCTGACGAGCCATATTTGCAGGCTCTTTTACATGTGGTCTCCAATAATTCACAGTTTCCAATTTCTGATCGATAAGGAAGGGCTTTAATCTAGGTGCCAACAGATGTAGTGTTGCATTTCTACCTGATGGGGAGGGGAAAAGCTGTTACATCAAATAAGGAATCCAGATTCTCTGATCACATGAAATAAAACAGCCCTAAATGGGGTGCTCTGCTAAAAGGATTTCTTATCTGCAAACATGACAGGGTATTTATAGCAGGAAATTGGTTAAACATTCCTGCTCTGGTTTGATGGCTATTGGGAAGGCATAGTGCTATTACCTACATGTAACTGCAGCTGGCCAGGGTTTGAGTTAATCACAGCACTGTATGTTTCAGAGTAGCAGCCGTGTTAGTCTGTATTCGCAAAAAGAAAAGGAATACTTGTGGCACCTTCGAGCCTAACAAATTTATTTGAGCATAAGCTTTCATGAGCTACTTCACTTCATCGGATGCACTCAGTGGAAAATACAGTGTGGAGATTTATATACATAGAGAACATGAAACAATGAGTGTAACACTACTTTGAGCTGGCTGAAGCGAAAGAACATCAGCAGAACCATGCTTTGCTTCTGAGGCAGATTGTGGAACAAATGTAGTTTCCCCCTTTTTATTCTATTCTGCCCCTGCAACCAGATGATCCCAAATCCTACTGCAAAGGGCAATTGAGCCATCTGCAAATGTCAACAGGCGTGAGCGTTGAGGTCTGACATTCGAAGAGAGCCCGTTGCAGCAATATATCCATAGGCCGAGCTGTCGTGGAATGGGCTAAGTGTGGCTTGGAAAATGCACAGGTGATCTGAGCGAGCCATAGGACCTTTAAGGGGATCAAGGGAGAAAACAGGAAAATCAGAGTTTCACAATGTCTGGACTGAAAGAAATGAGAGCCTGGGGCAGCAAGTCCAAGGCCTTGACTGGAAATCCAGAGCAGGACTAATTTATGGCTTGCTAGGCGATCTTTATGAGAGTTCAGTAGTAAAATGACATCAACTGACAGGTTCTCAGACTGTTCTCTGTTCATTTAGCCCCAGTACTTGGACCATAAGGAAGTGAGGGGCCCGCCATTAACGAGACTCATGCCTGAAGGCTTGGGTTCAAACCTAGCTCTGGCTAAAAGCAACATGAGCCTGTTGATCTCAGCTGCTGGGTACAATCTGGTGCAACCAGCAATCTCTGCCCATGCCTGAAATAGTAGAGGGTGTTGGAGGTCCTCAGAGAAGTGCAGGAATGGGGCTGCCAGCAGACCTGGCATGTTGGCAGTTCTGCACAAAGGAACCTTGCATACCACCTGCCAGCGGGACGCCTGGCTTGAGTCAGAGCTATTTGAGTCACGAATAGCCACTACATACTTAGCTATGAAATATGGGAATTTACTCTTAGCCCTTTCAGGGAACAACCCACGTTAACGTGCAGTGCTTTAAAATGGCAACGTAGCACTTGGCTAATGCTGAGGAGGCAGGGAAACACCCAACCGATTCTTTGATATTCTTGTTATTTATGTAGCACAAAAGGAGTGTATGGAGTGTGGATGCGACTGCTTTAGTCCAAGCTTGGACTTTAGGAGACCCCGCATGGTGGTGGCTGTGTTTGGGTGTGTCTACACACATGAAAGTTAATCTGGGATAAGGTAGAGTGTGAATTTAAAGTGGGTTAACTCTTCCTGATTAACTCCGTGTGTGGACACTCTTATTCTGAAATAAGAGTGCCTTATTCTGAATTAATTTAAGCCACTTCCAAAGTGGATTAAATTTATTGGTGATAAAGCATTCTTATTATGTCTTTGGGGTAATGTGGTCTAGGGCCTTGGTCTGGGACTCCAAAGACCCAGGTTCTATTCCTGCATTTTATTTATTGCCTTGCTGTGCAAGCTTGGGCAAGTCACTTTCATTCCTTGTATTGTCTATTTAAACTGTAATCTCCTTGGAGCAGGGATACTGTCCTACTATTTGTTTGTACAGCACCTAGAGCAATGGGAACTGGCCCTCAGTTGGGCACTACTGTAATGCTACTTCTAATAATCTCTCTTCTGAGGAGAAACAGAGGATTTACCATCTGCAGGGTTCAGTGCAGCAGTTTTAAAAATGATCTAAGGCAAAACCAAGCAGAGGACGCGGTTTCTCCCACCCCACCCCAAATGCTTCCTTCAAAGGAGACTTTGTGGTCCGTCATGCAGGAGCAAAACAGCTCCACATCACTTCCATTTACTGGAGGCTCATCCCTGTGCTAATTTACTCTAGAAATCCTCACCCAAATAGGCTCAGCTGGATTTGCAAACAGACCTTTGGCTGCTCAAAATAACAAACATGCATCCGCAGCTATAAATTCAGCACTCACTTGACACCAGTAGGTTGTTCTTTCTGCAGGTGTTTTTGGTTTTTTTTTATGCACCTGTTTCCTTTCGTGGCCTTCTGTTTGTCTCCAGTGCTGGTGCCGACAGCCATTCTGTGCCTGTTGTGCCTCAAAGGTAGAGGTGCCAAACTAGGGAAGCTGTTGTCAAGATTTTTTTTTTCCTCTTTCCCTTTTTAATTTTTAATTTTCCTGAACAGCAGAATCTGGTTTGGGAACTGGGCCAACCTGGCACCTGCCAAAGAGACTTGCTATTGGCACTGGGATGTAGCTAAGATTGTATGAGGATTGCAGATCAAGGTGCCTGAAATCTCTTGCAACCAGTGCATTGCATTCATTGCTGCTGAATGCCAATCTGTGCCACAACTTTATACCTGAACCCTTAACCTGAGCTTCCTCCTGACCTAAACCCAAACTCTGCCTTGCTGGAGCAGGTCTGGGTGCTAGCATAACTAGGTGGCGAAGGCATGGACTCAAAAGACCTGAGTTCTAATCCCAACTCTGCCAATAAGTTATTTTTGGCGAGTCACTTCCCCTCCCACCCTGTGTCTGTCTTGTCTTTTTATAGTGTAAGTTCTTTGGGGCAGGGGCTGTCTCACTCTTATGGGTGTATGGAGTGCTAGCACAATGAAGGTCCCTATCATGCTGCAGCCTCTCGGCACAATTGTAATACACGTATAACAGGACATCTATGTATGTAAATGGACCAGGCCCAGAGTTTGGCAGAGAAGGGTTAAACCCTCTTCCTCAGGGAAGAAGGAGCATGGTTGCTAGCCATGAGGGCAGCGGGGACTGGACCAGCTGTGGGAAATTTGTTAATTTGCCTCCTCCCTCCCACCCCCACTGCCCAGTACATGATAAGAGGAAGAGGTGAGGACTTAAGTAGCTCAGACATAGGTGAGAGGTTTATTGCTGGAGTGGGTGGGTGAGAGTCTGTGGCCTGCATTGTGCAGGAGGTCAGACTAGATGATCATAAAGGTCCCTTCTGACCTTAAAGAGTATGAGTCTAACTCGTTATGCCTTTGTTTTGGCTGAGGCAGGTTGTGCATTGTCCCTTCACTTTGGGCTTAGGCTAAAAGAAGGCCCAGTGTGCTTATGGTGGGACCTTAATAAACCCTTTAGGCCAGGTTCTCTGCTGCCTTTTACATTCTGCCACCGTTTCCACTTGGGCAAAGGGCATGCAGTAGTAGTATGTATTAGCTGGATTGTGGTAGCATGGAAGGACCCCCCAGTCATAGCCCAGGACCCTGTGGTGCTTGGAGCTGTACAAACAGAACAAAATCCACCACTGCTCTCAGAGGGGAGTATCCTGAGCACTCATGTTGTACAGCTGTGAATGACACTGCAAGGCTTGTTAGATTTACCCTTCCATGAGTCCACTGGCAAAATGTCTCCACTCTCTGCAGGTGTGTGGGACCCTTGCCTGCTGCAGTAGGCCTGGAACAGCCTTTCTGACTTCCAGAGACACCCGCCCCTCTTTAGGAGGAATCCCCCATTACCCCTGGGGAAGAAAGAGGAGTAGTAAACACACAGTGAATTGCACCTTGATAAAATTGGAAGTGACCCTCCGAAAAAAAGCATATGTGGGGTAAACCATCAGGGAGAGTAAATCCTTTTTGGACTCATCAGAAATATATGGAATACTCCTATGTATCTAGGCAGCATGGGCTAAATGGGGGATATGAAGCCAGGCACCAATCCTGACTGCTGTTTGATTTGGGGGTAAGACCCTTGGTCTCCCTGTGCCTCGGTTTACCCATCTGCCAAATGGGGATAATAATAATGTTGTCCCATTTCAGAATGAGGAGATCGTGAGGGTGAATTAGGGAATGTTTGTAATGCAATTCGAAGATGAAAGCACAGGCTTTCACACACAGGGGGTTTAATCCGCAGTGAGTTCAGAGTGAAAATGCCTAAGGGCACACAACGCAATTAATTAGAGCGCAGTGACTCTGCATTTGCCGCGAACTCTGGACTCCTCCACGACAGAACCCCCTAAGTAGTATTATGTCCCGAGCCTATTTTTCCCATAGCCCCGTCTTTCTTTGAAAGCCCACTGCTGCCCCGTGCTGTCAGACAGATGGAAACCCTAGAGCAGAGCTCCCGCTCAGACAGCAAATCTTCCAGAGGATTAGGGTTTTACTTCAAATAGAGGAATGTAAATGTGTCTGGCTCCATCGCGGCTGGAAATTTCTTGCTGGAGCCAAGGTTGGTCCATACTTGGCGGTGACAAGCCGTTTGTTTGCCCACCCCAGTTGGACGACAGCTCTCGGGCTGGAAAATTGTTAAAATGGGCTTTGCACACTTGCAGCATCATAAAGCAGAATCAGAGCCACTGAGGAGAGAGAACTTCACAAAGAAACCTGGATTTAGGTGGTTAGTCTCCGGCATTCGCAGGCACTCGATGGGGTGATGTGAGCCTCGGAGTCTAGGGCAGGTTGGCTCTTTCAAAGTATCCAGATCCCAGGGAGGCGTGGTTAATTCAGGATCTGGCTACATGGCCTAGCAGACCCATTGTGAAGATGTGCTAGTCTAGCTACGAAATTTTCCAGCCTTCCCTTTATTGCAGTGATTCCCGATAGGGGGGAAAAACCCACAAAGATTTTCTTTCCTGTTAAATAAGTGGCTCACCCTGGGGAAGTGGGTGAGTAGAATTTTTGCAAGCCTGGGCTAGCACTCCGCTGCCAAGCCATCCTCGGCACATGCTGGCTGGCTAGCTAGCTAGCTGTGGCAGCTAAAAAGCCAGTGCGGATGCACAGGGGCTCATGCATAGAGGCTGCTGGGAAGCTCAGAACTTTGTGGCAGGTTTGTCCCAGTGTGAAAAAGGTCACAGATAATGTTTGTCGGGGACTTTTTTCTGTGTCAGTGGCTCACCCCTGCAGTGGTAACTCCGGCAGTTCCTGGTGATCAGAGTTGCTTGTACCAGATGATCTGCATGGTTTGTCTGGGGCCATGCAGAGGCTCACGCTGTCTGGGCATTTGCCCATATTTCCAGGATTTGGTCCTAATTCCCGTTTTTCTTTTAAAAATCTTACAGAGACCCTCTAGCTGTGCTACCATGCAAAGGGGAGAGGAGACCTCTCAGGGCAATGGGACTCAAAGCTACATTCAGGCTGTGATAAAGCTCACGAAAGCTTGTGCTCAAATAAATTTGTTAGTCTCTAAGGTGCCACAAGTACTCCTTTTCTTTTTGCGAATACAGACTAACACGGCTGCTACTCTGAAACCTGTCATTTTGATCTCTGACATCCCCTGCTGGATAATACCGGAGGAACAGAATTGCTGATGGAAATCCTTGTGTTAAACAAAGCTATGCAAAATGTTTGCTAAAACCTCCTCCAAAACCAGCTCCAAATTCAGCCCAGGTTCAAAGAAATGTTCACAAACCCGAGCAAATCTGGGAGGATTTATGGGTTTGCTTCAGAATCCCTGTGAAATTGGCTCTTTCACATAGTTTTGGTCTCCAAAACCCCCTGATGCATTTAGTACTCAGACTGCAAGCTCTCTGGGGTGGGGGCTGCCTTTTTGTTCTGTGTTTGTACAGCCTGGGGAGCTAGCCCAGGACTAGGGCTCCTCCAGGCACTACGGCAACAGAATAAACACATGCCATTCACTGAGTATTGCTCTGAGGTGTTTGAACCTGCAACCCGCAGCAAAACTCATAGGAGGGGATGTGAGCTTGGTGGAGACTGACACCAGAGGCGATATTCACACAAATCCTTGCAAAGCAAAGCCTTTAAGTCCTTCCCGATGCTAGTAATATCCTCCCTGGGTCTGCACCACTAAGCAATGTTGTGCTGAAGCCACGTTCCTGCTAGAGGGGAAGAAGGGGAAGCCGGGAGCTGAGAATACTCTCCTCTTACTTGTAGGCCTTGGGTACAATTTAGCTGCATTTAAACTGGAGATTGCCACCAGATCAAAACTGCTAACCAAACCGAGCTTTGGGGAAATAACTCACACAGGGAACATGCAGCCTGACCCTCTTTGCACATAGTACAATGTGCAGCAGGAGATGCACAAGGAAGCCACAGTTTTGGTTTTGCTTGGGTACTGTTTTATAAAGCCCGAACCAGGTGGTGGAGATCAGGATTCCATTTTATTCCAACCCTTAAAGTTCTGAGAGCTGGGGGGGACTCAGAAGATCCCAACTCTGGTGCATATTTTTAATCATTAGAGTCCCTACCTGAGACCAGAGCCCCTTTGGGCTAGGCTCTGTACAACTGTACAATAAAAAGACAGTCCTTTCCCCCAAGGAACTTCTGCTAACCATCACCCTCAAGGGCAGAGATATCAAACATGCACTTAATTTCTTTTTCTGATGCCAGCTATGAGCAGAAATCGGTTTTGACAAAGCTCCCCTCTTACAGTTAATGTCAGCATCAAAGGCGTGGCAGTTGTAAAACCCATGGGAATCTGTCTCAGAGTAGGAGAGAGAAAAATAGGGCACCAAACAAAGGAAAGATTGTGAAATTAATGTTAGAAGAAAGTAATCATGGAGGAAAATTCAGACAGATGTTGAATGTAGAAGGACTCTCATGTTTTAAAGACTAATAAAAAACCAGCTACATTTATCCGGAGTGAAATATATATAAGCGTGAGGGTGAACGGGTCGTTTGCTGGTGTCTGAAAGGAGCTGAAAAGGTTAACAGTCTCTGGGAATTTTACATTAATTAATTAAGGATGGAATTTTCAAAAGCAGCACGTGCCGCACTGAAAGCCAAAGGGACTTGTGTTCCTAAAGCATGTTAAAATGTTTTTGAAAATCCCACCAAAAAAGAGTCTTTCTGGGGTGCCTCCCTAGCTGTGTCAGGGCCCATGCTCCAGTTAGCAACACAAGGTTGTCCCAGACCCTAGCCTCTTAACCCTGGAAGTGGGCCCCACCCTTGCAGGCCATCCTCCTTTGTTTACAGGTGGGGAAAAGCAAAAGTTCAAACTCAGAAGAGAGCAAGCCCTTCCCGGGTTCTGCACAAAGGGAAAAAGTCAGTGGCGCCACTGATTTCAGGGGTCGCTTTACTGGAGTGCTTTCAGCCAGCCAGCCAGCCAAATCCCCCTCTCCTTTCTGAGCTTGCCCCGGGGTTCGCTGGACTCTTTACAGAGTTGGCGAGTCACCAGCCACTTCCTCCTCAGGGCTTCTCCCTGGCTGACCACAGCATTCTCCTTTTATAGCTCTTCTCCCTACCATGCATGACTGGCAGGGCTGCCTAAGGGCACAGTCAGTTCCTGTCAGTGTTACGCAACTGCTCACACCCACCCTAAAGTAATCAGTTGAAATGAGCTTACTGCTCGTAAAAGGCACTGGATTTAAGGTACTGGAGAACGAAGCCTTCCAGGTAAGGTGCAGCAGAGCCAGCTCTCCGCATACCTACCCACGGGAGCCTCTCAGGGGCATGACGAGGTGATTCTTTGCTGAGCCTGCCGACGGAGCTTCCAGATGGCACAAGGCTTGTTTCCAGTTGCTTGATTGTCCCTTAGGACCTGGACTGAGGCCGCTCGTTCATTCCCCTGGACCTGTGGGAACCATTTCCAGCCACCGCCATGTGAAGGATTCAAGCTGGCCAACCGTATGCCATTGTCATGCCTCGTGAATCATGCGTGCTTTCTCTGTAGCATCCTTTCTGCCTGGCCACTGTTAGGGGTACACCTCTGTTTGCATGTGCCTTCTCTTATGCGCCTATCCTCTTCAATGAGCTGCACGCCTCCCTCATTAACGTTAGGCATTGGTTCCAGGAACAGGGCTTCAGCTCTAGGAGTGACACTATCTTTCCAGAAGTGCCAGATAGGATGGGTGGGCACTCGACAAGGAACATCATGCTGTGGGTGTGTAGCATAAATACATAGCCTAGCTATGGCTCTGAGTATTGCCCAGGCATTGGACATTCCTGAATATGCCTGATACATGTCTAATGCCACCTGCACCCCAAGTCATAAATCAGGCCCAGTTTTCCTCCTTGCTATAGCAGCCCCATCTCTGCCCCAATGGGGAATTACCTTCCCAGCTGGGAAGAGCAAACAGTGTTCACTCAGGGCTTGATCAGGTTTGCTTTCAGCCTCACAAATGTTCAGAACCCACCCAACTCCGCATCATTTGTGACCTTAGCTGCATGTGGTTCTTCGTTGAGAGAGGCTTCTCTCTCAGATGGCTACCAAATGTAATACTAATTTAGTAACTACATTAGCTGAGTGAGTGGGTGTGTGATGATGTCTCCCTCTGGTGGTTGGCCCAAGTAACTATAACAGCCTACTATTTTGTCATTGCTAGAGGAGTTCTCCCTTTGTTCAATTTGTACAAGTGTTGAAAGTCATGAGTTCAATCCCCAAACCAATTATCATGTGCCAAGGGGTAGGCCATCATGGTTTGTTACATAATCATGCCCAGTAGCCAACAACAAATGGGGCAGCTCTCTAGTCACTGGGAAATTTATTCAGGACCAAAACAAGAAAGCTTCATTCAAAGCAGTCTCACTTTTCCCAAGTGCTTCACGGTGCAATTCTTGCTCATTCCTTGCGTTCTCAAGCACAACTCTCCCCCTAATTTAATCGCAAACATCAAAATATCTTTCACTCCTGACCTTTACTGTCCTTTCCAAAGAAATATTTTCAGCCGCGGGTTTTGTAAGGCTCAGCACTCCAGCCCTCAACTGCAGTTTGTATTTATGTAAGTGGAACGCTAATATTTACTTAAGATTATATTGTATTTTTCATGACTGAAAGGAAGATTATGCCGCATGTTTTTATATTTAAAAGATGGGAGGAGGGAGTGATCCCGTCAGCTCGCCGAAAGGAGCGTGAGACTGGTCTGCTTTGCATTAAGGATGAAAATTGGAGTAGAACAGAGATCAGTAGGGCTAGAAGGAAAGTCATGCGAATGAGGTGGAAACACGCACACTAACATGATTTCTCAAGAAAGGGGGTGGGGAGCTGAGGAGGGGAAATGTCTGGTTAACCAAGATCTATTAAATTGGTACAAAGTATCAGAGGGGTAGCTGTGTTAGTCTGTATCCACAAAATCAATGATGAGTCCAGCAGCACTTTAAAGACTAACAGATTTATTTGGGCATAAGCTTTCGTGGGTGAAAAACCCCACTTCTTCAGATGCATGGAGAGATAAATCTGTTAGTTTTTAAGGTGCCGCCAAACTCCTCGTTGTTTTAATTTGGTACAGAGGCCCAGTTTAGATTAGCATTTGTGGCTACTCTTGCATAGGGAGAGATTTCTGGCAAGTCCTTCCCTGAGTCCTCCTCCTCTCCGCTACTTGTTAATTTCCTGCTGAGCCAGGTGAATCATCCTCTCATGTTCAGATGCTTATTTCTACAGATGTTCCACCTCAGGTGTTTTAGGAACACTTGTGGATTTCTCCATGGAGATGAAGGGTCTGAGTCAAACACTGCTGATATTGGTGGGAGTCTTTCTTGCTATTAACTCCAACAGGCTTTGGAAAAGACCCTGAGTGGGGGGAGTTATGATGACTTTTTCCCTCTTGTCATGCCCACTTTTCAAATTTGAGTGCCTAACTTAGGTATATTTGGGGTGCTAAACGCTATCTCAAGGTACATGTACACTTACAGCAACCCATAGAGTACAGACACTGCATGCCCACCTACCATGAGTATAAATAGCCATGGCACAACTTAGGTGAGTACAATGCCCTACACCTGAAACCCCAGGTATATACCCTACACATGCTCTCTATGGGCCAAGCAGTGCCTCCCATGTCCACACTGCTAATTTTAGCAGTGTAATGTCTGCTGCCTTCCCCCTCACTAGAGCCTTTCCCCACTGACAGAGCCTTTCACTGTGGCACGTCACTAAACATGTAGTGCCTCTATTCTAGACTCCACTGTAAGTGTAGACATAGCATTAGTTGCTTGTATGGCCCCCATCACCATGGTATCTGAGTGCCTCACAACTTGTCCCCACAACGCTTTTGCTATTGTCTCTAGTAACAGAAGGGGAACTGAAGCCGAGATAGGCTAAGCGACTTGCCCAAGGTCACACAGGGACTCTGTGGCAGAGCAGGGACTTGAAGCAAGATGTTCCAAGTCATAGACTAGTGCCCTAACCACTGAGCTATCCTTCAGCATCCTAGTGCCCTTGATGTAACCCGCTGTTCAGTGTATATTATGTGTCTATCCGATCCACAGAGGCTATGAGTCTGTTAGGGCTCCTTGCTAGGGGTCTGAGGACCCACTCCAATGCCAGATGAAGTCAGTGGGAGTCTTCCCATTAATTTCAAGGGATGTAGCATCAAACCCTCAGTCTTTTATTTCAAGCAGTAGATGATCATGCTCTTAACTCTGTGGATCCTCAGTTCAATCACTGATGATGATCGCGAGGATGGTTGTTACACAGATACAACATCTGAGATCAGGATGCATAGCATTGCATTCCCTTGCTATTGCTGCTTTCCAGTACAGAATCCAAAAGAGTCTGATTTTTAATTGTCCCCACACGTTTGCACCCACGATTAACCACTGGGGCCAACGCTGGCATTAAAGCATAGAATGTCTTCACTGCTCACCAATCAGCTAGCTGGCGATTTCAAAGCTAGCGCTGATGCCTGCACATTTAACTACCGGCCCAGAACTGCTGGCACAAATATATGTGGCTGCAAAAACAACAAGAAGAAGAGATCTTGGGTTGGTATCCCTTGAAAGCTGAGGCCCTTAATGTCATTCTATGTGGAGTGGGGGTTTTGTTTTTTGTTTTGCCTGCATAAATACATTAAATACACTACCAGCAGGTATTAGCGTTGCTTGACAGCGGTTCCAAAGAAAGCAGATGTTAGAGAACAGGCGCGCATGTTCCTTTGGAGACCACCCACGGGCTGTATTTATGCGCTAAAGAAACAAAAATGAAGTTGTCTCCCTTTTTAAAAAATACCTGACTAACAGAACCGCCGTGTATAACTTATTGGAGAAACAAACACTGCCCTCGTTTGGTTTTATAACTCTGCTCAGTCTTCCATGGGATTTGAGCTGTTCAGTGAAATGCCCATTGTAAGCTGTCGAAGGAAGGCCTCTGGGCTGGTGACTATGGCAGTCAAGGATCAAATGGTGCAGAGACTGGGTGGTGTATGGCACTGACACATCTTCCCCTCCGTTTCCGCAGAATTTAAGATTTCATTTAAAAATATATTAAATTTCTAGCCCTTGTATTTGTTATTATTTATTGTTTGCATTATCATGGCACACAGGAGACCTAGTCATGGACCAGACAGCACAGAACAAAAAGACGGCACCTGCCCTAAGAAGCGAAGGAAACCATTCTGACTGGGACCCAGGGCAGCGCTGTTTAAGCGAGGTCTACACTAAAAAGTTCAGTTGACCCAGCTGAAAAAATCTGTGAAAAAAAGCTGTGAAAAATCCACCCCCCGAGTGATGTCATTAAGATGACCTAATCCCTGGTGTAGACAGTGCTCTGGTGACAGAAGAATTGCGTTGGAGAGGTGGGTTCACTACAGGGTGGGGAGAACCCCTCCTGTTGGGGTAGTGCATGGCCACACACAAGCACTGCAGCTGGGCTGTTGGACTGGTTTAAGTGTAGACCTAGTCTTACTCAATCTGCTGATAGCCTGCCTGAAATGACACTTCGGGCGGGGCTGGCCCTAGACCAAATGGCGCCCAAGGGGAGGAGTGTTTTCAGCGCCCCTCCCCCACTCCATTGGTTAAACTTTTGAATATCTTACAGCGCCTCCCAAGTCCGGCACCCCAGGTGGTCACCTGGCTTGCCTGTCCCTAACTCTGACCCTGCTTCCAGGAGAGGTGTGAAGTGTCCCCATTCCCCTCAATGGGGCATTGGCTCTGAAGCATAACCATGGCGGTTTAACTATCATACTTAACTATTTTGCTATTGATCATTTTTAACATCCAGCTACTGTGGCTACCTGGCCAGAGCTTGAGTAAATTGCTCACACACTTCAGGTCGGATGCTCAGTGCAAACCACTGAGCTGAGGATTGGTACCTCACTGAGCTGAGGATTGATACCTTCCCAGTTCTCAGTTGCTCCAGCAATCTGAGTTCATGTGCTGCCGGGCAGAGCGGGGTTCATCCCTTCTCTTTGGTGTTGGTTCCGGTTCACATAGGGTCCACTACTGGGAAATTTGCTTTGAGTTTTGGGCTTTGCTTTCATTATTATTGATCTTGCAGGAACAACTGGAGGCTGCAACCTGGATCAGGGCCTTGTGCATGTCCTACCCCATAACGAGAGACAGTGACTTCCCTGAACTTCGTACAGAAGAAACAAAGGATGGGGAGGGGAGACACATGGGCAAAGTGACTCGCTCCAGATGACACAGCCGGTCAGTGGGAAAGCTGGGAAGAGAATCCATGTCTGCTGAGTGCCAGCCTGCTCTCCTGAACCACACCCCCATCACAAGCTCCAGGATCCCCCTCAACACCAGCAAGGCCCCAAGAAATGTACTTAGAAGACACAGCCTATAGATCTGTGTCTGACCTTCTTTCCTTGCCCAGCCCCTTGGTATGTTCCTGTCTTACTAATGGTAAGTTCCACAATTTTGGGCCCCAGCCAGCGAAGCAGTTGAAGTCTGATGCTGGTAGCCATATGAACATTTCTTGAAACAGCCCATGGTTTGTTGTTGCATGTATTTATTTTTTGTATGGCTGCTTCAGGCAGGCATGGAGCATCCCTGTACCTACGGTGGGGAAATCACCATAGGGAAGAGGGGGCCAAGACAAATGTCAGCATCCGAAGGTGATGAATCTGTCTTCCCAGCCTGCATGTCCTTAGAGCAAAGAGAATATTACAGTACCTTCCCCTGCTTGGGGCTCAGAAGCAGACCCTGGACTTCCCCAAATCTGTGCCCCCTGCAGTGCCCCCGAGGGAATGTGTCATCCTGGCCTTGCCCACGCTTCGCACAGGTGGTTTTAATTATGGCTGCTGAGCTAACAAGCACCTGGGCAGACTGAATTTGCCTGTAGAGGCACAAGTTAATGAACCCGGGCCTATGAGGTTCCAGCCAACTCACTGCTCATGAAATGAGCTCCGAGGGCCAGCACTGGCACAACTACAAAGCAAACCTGCTCCCTCGGCGATCCAAGTCTATCTGCTTGTATCACTTTGCAGATGCTTGGATCTAACTCCCTGACAGATGGCTGCTCGCACATCCAGGATGGAGAGAGGTGGAGCTCTCTTCTCCCAGGCCAATTGTGTCCAAAGGAGCTGAGCTTTGGAGCTAGAAATGGGAGAACAGCAAAATGTTTGGGGCTTGGAGAAGCCCCCCAGAAACGTGGCTGCTTCTCTGAACTAGCACCTGGTGAGTGTGTAAAACTGGGCTACAATTATGTCAAGAAGAAGCTTTCCTGCAAGATTTCCAGTATTTTTCCTTTCCGCTCCAGCTGGAAATACCAGGCAGGGACCAGTTTTTTGTTCTGTGTTTGTATGGTACCAGTTTGTCACTGGGGCTTCTTGGCACTACAGATAATAGATAATACCACAAACAGAAACTTTCAATTTCCAGCACGCTGGAATGCATAGGTCTCCAAAACAATAAGACAGGTTTCAGAGTAGCAGCCGTATTAGTCTGTATTCGCAAAAAGAAAAGGACTTGTCTCTAAGGTGCCACAAGTACTCCTTTTCTTAAAACAATAAGACAAAGTGTAGCTGAACGTGTCAGAGTCTTCAAAAGGGATTGTTTCTAAAAATGAGTAAAGATATTGGGAGAGTTGGGGTAGGAAGAGACTCTGGGGCATTTTTCAGCCTTTTCAGACTCATTTTCACCATCCCCATTGGAGACAGTCATGCAGAGAAGGCCTACATTTTAAGAAGCTTCTTTCTGATGCTTGTCACACAGCCGAATAAATTGAGAGAGGAGCTCCTTTGAATTCACTGGCTTCCGTCTGTGTAAAACATAAGCGAGAAGGAGAACATGCCTCGAGCAGGCAAAAGTGTGTCTGCCCTTTTGTGCATGGCTGAGATGTGTGCTTCAAATGACCTGTCTGCACATGTGTGCAAATTAGGGATGCACATGCTCAAAAAAACCAGTGTGTGCAAATCTCTGACTCATCTGGCCTATGTCTCTTCCCAGTGATAAAACCCATTGTTTCATGTTCTGTGTGTGTATATAAATCTCCCCACTGTATTTTCCATCAAATGCATCCGATGAAGTGAGCTGTAGCTCACGAAAGCTTATGCTCAAATAAATTTGTTGGTCTCTAAGGTGCCACAAGTCCTCCTTTTCTTTTTTTCCCAGTAGAGTGTGTGCTATGATCTTTTTACTGTATCTCATCCTTCCCTCTGCCCTTATATCAGAATTCTGATATAAGCAGCATCAGATCTCTCCTTTGCCCCACGGGACTGAACGAATCCTGCAACGTATTAGAAACACTTCAAACGCTCTGTGAATTTCACAATTTGATACCTGGCGGATTTACCAGCTTTAGCAGTTTAACGCTTCTCTGCTGCGGTTTAATTTTACGCTGTTTTCATTGATAGAAGGTTTAATATTAAAAGAAAATGAAAAAAAGTTTTAAAGCTTAGAACATTTTCCATGGCGATAACCACTCAGACGCCACTGGGATTTGGCCTGGAGTTGATATCTGAACTGCTATCATTTTTTCCCTATTAAAACATACCCTTAGCTGCTATGTGGCAAAATATAGCAGGAGGATGACCAGGACCGGCTCTAGGCACCAGCAAAGCAAGCATGTGCTTGGGGCAGCACAATTCCAGGGGCGGCCTTCCGGCCACCCTTTGATGCTTGAGCAGTTGTGTTGTCGGAGCTTCGGGCGGCAAATTTTTTAGCTTGGGGGGCAGCAAAAAACCTAGAGCCGGCCCTGAGGATGACCTTGTGGATAGAGCAGTGGACTGGGACTCAGGAGACCTGGATTCCTGGCTTTGACATTGCGCTACAGGGTCACAACACCCCTCTGTGCCTCAGTTTCCCCATCTTTAAAATGAAGCTAATGGTATTGACATACCTTTGGAAAATGCTTTGAGATCTATGGATTACCAGAGCTGGGCATTATTATTGTAAACTAATCGTCGAAAGCCTGTGCTCCTGCAGGGCGTGGCGATTGGAGCAAATAATCCACCACCTGTGGAGTCTCCCTCATACAACCAATTAAACTGTTGCATACAAATTAGCTGTAGCGTAAGGGTGTTGATGGGTTGAGTTACCTCTGATATCACAGTGGTCTAGGGCTCTTAGCACGGCATCAATGTGTCCCTTACTGTAGCTGTATGCTGCACTGATGTAATTCATAAAGTCAAAAGGGCTGACAGCTTTAAAACTGGATAGTAACAGGCTGTGAATCCCAGTGATCATTGAATCTGGTGATGGTCTAAACAAAACGAGCTCATAGCCATGTTTGTAGCTGTTTCCATCGCTTCACACAGACTCAGCAGACATTTTAGGCTTTAGAATGACACACACAGAACCTGATAATCCTGCAATCTTACACAGATACAGTCACTCACCCACTCATTCACAGCTTGGTCTGAGGAGGGATGGGATGAGCACAAGCCCTGGTTAATGAGTGGGTTGGTTTAATATAAATGGGAAGACAGAAGGAAGGTCACTGCCAGCATTAAATGTTTGTGGCTCACTCGAGTCTTCTGCAGATCTCAAGTCCACAGGAGCTTACACTAACAGTTTTTATCTTCATTTTGCGTCAGTTCCGCCCCCTAGAGAGAAACAAACTCACAGTGAAAATCAGCCAGAAATACCGATGCTGGATTGCAATGTGTCCAATGCTGGATTACAATGTGTCCAATGCTGGATTGCTGGTGTCCAATGCTGGATTGCAATTCTGAGGCTTCTCAGATCCAGATGATGCATGGCATGCTGGGACCTGCAGTCTCAGTAGACTGCACCTGCCATGTTGGAAATGAGGCTGTCTGTCTAGCTCGGTACCTAGATGGCCCCCATCACCTTCACATCCGGGCCTCACTCAGGTGGGTTCTACTCTTATAACACCTTGATGTGGCCAAGGAGTGCCATTATTCCCATTTTACAGATGGGCAATTGGGGCACAGAGCGATCAAGTGATAGGCCCAAGGTCACACAGCCAGTCTGTGGCAAAGTCAAGAACTGACTCTAGGGTTTGTGTCCCACTCCAGTGCCGTACCCGCAAGAGGAGCTTTCCTCCCAGTGAGTGCTCTGTTAGAGCTCTTTGAGCCACATTTGACCTGTGGGCTTCACCTGCTAACCCAGAGGTACTATTTTCATTGGAAGTGGGACATTGTTATACATTTGAATAGTTAAATATTGTACCCATGCCGAGGAGAAACAATGATTTCAGGCGGGGAGGCAGTGCTCACCTTTCTGTTGTTAGTTTCTTCCACTGACTCCTGCCAATACACACAAATCTCCGTGCCACTGAGAGTTTGAGCAAGATGAGGTTTCAGCATATCACAAATAGGACTTCTGCTTAATCTTTCTCCTGACAGGATGTGGGCAGTGTATCAGCCCAATAAATTGCTTTATGGCCTTGTTTGCTGCAAGCAATACAGCCAAGGTAGGGAAAACATTGGTAAGCTTTTTTTTTTTTTTTTTTTTTTAAGTTCAGATGGTGGCATGGTTCCCTTATTTATTTATTTTAATGTCGTTATTTAAAGGGACACTGTTGAGTTACATTTGACGCCCTCTGATTTAGTTTTTCTAAGAATGAGCTCATAAATGTGGCAGAACATTAAAAAATATTGAACACAAAGGAGGTTTAAATAACAAATATAAACAAACACTCCCCTACTGTTTGTGCAATTCAAGTATTACAGGGTTTTGGTAGTTCCGAGGAGCCTACACATTTCCTGCCTATACTATAGAGGTTCTTATATTGCCTCATCCTGGTAGAATCTGATCACTTTCCAAGATTGTATTAAGTAGCATTACCAACATCTGTCACTTGCGGTTCATTTTCAGAGTAGCAGCCGTGTTAGTCTGTATTCGCAAAAAGAAAAGGAGGACTTGTGGCACCTTAGAGACTAACAAATTTATTTGAGCATAAGCTTTCGTGAGCGACAGCTCACTTCATCAGATGCATTCAGTGGAAAATACAATCTCCCCACTGTATTTTCCACTGAATACATCCGATGAAGTGAGCTGTCGCTCACGAAAGCTTATGCTCAAATAAATTTGTTAATCTCTAAAGTGCCACAAGTCCTCCTTTTCTTTTTGCAGTTCATTCTTTCTCTGATCTCCAGGGGGAGAATTCTGTGCAATGGTGTGTTTTGTTTAGATAGGATTTTGCTTGGGGCAATTATTTTATATACGTACATGCTGCTAATGTGTTTATATTAGAGAAGGCAGGTCAGAGACATGCACCTTGCATTTGAAGTGGAAGATGGTGAGGTTTGTGATGGTCATTAGTTCTTATGGGAGTTTGTTCCACAGTCTCGGATCTGTAAAGCTCTATCTCCTGCACAGACAGCTTTACGCTTGTTCCACACTGCCCACACAATGAGGCCCTGATCTCAGTCCGACATCTATGTGCTACCATAGGGGCTGGACGTAGTGGTGCTGGGGAAGCTGCTGCAGCCCCTGGCTTGAAGTGGATTCCATTATGTAGAGGATTTACAGTTTGGTCAAAAAGAAAAGGAGTACTTGTGGCACCTTAGAGACTAACAAATTTATTAGAGCATAAGCTTTCGTGAGCTACAGCTCACTTCATCGGATGCATCCGATGAAGTGAGCTGTAGCTCACGAAAGCTTATGCTCTAATAAATTTGTTAGTCTCTAAGGTGCCACAAGTACTCCTTTTCTTTTTGCGAATGCAGACTAACACGGCTGCTACTCTGAAACCTGACAGTTTGGTCAATGGCTCTCAGCATCCCCACTATACAAATTGTTCCAGGACCCCTGGGTGCTACTATAATACAAATGAAACAAATAATAACAATGAAAGTGAAATTAACCATACACAGAAGTGGAACTGTCCTGTCTATTTCATTGCCTACTTTATGAGAAAGAAAAAACAAACATGAGAAGCAAACTGACATCATGAACAAGAAAATGTAAATGAAACTTCTCAGCTTTAATAAGGTATGGTATTATGAGCACAGCTGATCTGAAACTGGACAGTATTTCTGAGGGAAAAAAATTAAAAGAAACAAAACACTTTCTTTAAAAAAAAAATCTGTTTTATCAGCAAAAAGCAAAAACCTGCACACTTTTCAGTTCTGTCGTTCACTGAAACAATGGAAAATTTAGAAAATGACCCCCTGGAAATGCTTGTTTAGAAAAAGAGCCATTTTTCATCAAACTAAATTTAAAACAAAAATTTCTTCCATCAATTCTATTTATGAGTAACATAATGAGGAAATTTGCTTACGAAAAATATGTGATTTGTATCTTGACGGTTTCTCTTTAAGGAGAGGTGCCAAACTGCCAACGTCCAATCATAATATTTTTCAAGTACTTAGCAACTTTTATCTCAAGATCTTAAAGCACTTAAAAAATATAATAGAGAGGGTGATTGTTTTTCCTCTCCCCTTCCCTTGTCTATTTAGATTGTAAGCTCTCCAGAGCAGGGGCTGCCTCTTAGTATGTGTTTATACAGTGAGAAACATAATGGGACAGTGATCCTCTTGACCAGGGCCTCTAGGCTCTTGATATTGTAATATAAATAAATAATGATGAATTATTAGGCAGTGTATTTTAGTCTGTAGCAGGTTGGCTGGCTCTTTAAGGCAAGCCAGGCTCAGCCGGCCTGAGAGCTAGTCCGAAAGGACTACTTAAATAGGACTGGGACTGCAGGGTGGAGCCAGAGGCTGCAGAGAAGTTAGGGCTCTCTCCTTCAGGCCGGCGAACCCACAGGGAGCAAGGTCAGTAAAAGCAAGTCAGTGAAACCCAAGATGGGCAGAAGACTCATTAGTTCAGCAGAGAAGGGAGGAGCCAGAGGCTGGAGCACCAAAGGGAAGCTGTTAAGCACAAGGAGAGGCAGGCAGTGGCCTAAGGAAACAGCAGCACATCTGAAGAAGCAGACTTAGCCCTAGTCTACGCTACAAACGTATGTCGGTACAACTACATTGCTTGGGGGACCATCCACACCCCTGAGCGATGTTGTTATACCGACCGCACTCCCGGTGTAGACGGCGTTATATTGGGGGCGCTGCTCCCATCGACATGGCTACTGCCTCTGGGGGAGATAGATTAACTACGCAGGCGAGAGAAGCTCCCCCGGGGTGTAGACAGTGTCTTCGCTAAATGCCATAGCTGCACTGGTGGAGCTGCAGCGCTGTAAGTGTAGACAAGCCCTGAGCTGCTTAATTCAGGGTCCCTGGGCTGGAGTAGAGGGTGGGTCTGAGTTCCCCTTCGAGCCCCGAGAGAGAAGCATGCAAGCTCAATCCAGGAGCACTAGGTTCCGCTCCTGTAGGGGAGGGCCAGTAAAAACACTTCAGTGGAGCCTGAGACGGGTGCAAGAATTATTATTGGGCTGTTTAGCTTGAATTTTCAGTCAGATCCTGTTTTATCCTGGAAGGGGACCGAACTTTGTGCGATTGGGCCGGAGTACTGAAGACCTGGCGAGAGGCACCCACCCAGCAGGAAGTGCCGGGGGTGAGGACCCCTTGCAGCATTGCACCCTGACACAAGGGGATGCTGCGGGTGGAGAGTGCACCACATTGTACAGTCCCATTTTGCTGACCTCTGTGTCGTAGTTAATTGAAGAGATGTGACTCTCCCAAGGTGATGGAGCGAGCAAGTGCTTTAGCTTTAGACACCTCTTGTGCCTAGTGATGATCATTTCTTCCATTGCTGTCTGTCCAGAGCAAGACATTTGATGCCATCATAAGTGTCAGAGTTGGGAATGGAAGTTGGGAGTCTTGATCCCCAATGTCTTGCTCTACCCATTAGATCCCATTCCCTCCCTTGGTTCCCGAAGACTGTAATGTCTTATGGCCAGTGAATCCATTTCCAGCGTTGGAAAGTTCATCTGGAATATCAGACGCTGCTGAGGTGACAAGAGTCAAAGGTACGAGGAGAGGCAAGTCTCTGGAGAGTGCCTGCGGCCAGCTGCAAATCCATGTGAAACCAGATTAAGAGTGCACAGAGGTAGTGTCATGTTTGGCCCAGGCCCAAGACTCTCGATTCCTAGAGTGCTGGAGTCAAGCTGCCAGAAATGTGATCGCCTGGAATGTGCTTTAAAATAAATATTTCCTCTCAGGTATTTCTTTCATCTGAGGGTTACTGGCAAGGTTGACATGCCTAAGATCCAACCCCTAGTTTAGTCTGGGATCTGTTTCCTAATAGAGAACGATTTATCCATCCCTTCCAAATCAGGCCTGCAGATTGGCTGCTGAAATCTGAACATCTCAGCTGCAAGACCCAGCAAGGAGAGCGGTAGGACTGAGTTGGTCTCCGTGGGTGCATGGGACACGAGCCATATTTTGCTTTCCCTTCCATCAGGTGCCGGCAAGAGGCTGTAACATACAAGAACCCAGAGTTCTGATGCACTCAGATTTGGACCAAAAACAACCAGCAGCAATCAGAGAGATTAAACTGGAGACTTTATTCGGGCAAACGTAAAAGCCATACTGCCTGCCATCTTGTCTTTCTCTGCTCTACTCTAGCACCCTCTGGTGTTCTCCATTGTATACTGCAGTGTAGGTTTTCACCCCTGCTCAGTTCAGTTGGCCTTAGGTGTGATTTGCCAGGATTGCTATCTCATGAATAAACTTAGTTTTTTTTCCATTGATGGAAATCCCATTGTAACAGCCAACTTGGCAAGCATGGAGGGTGCTACTTATATAATTGAACAAATTATAGGACAGAATATTAGCTCTGCATAAAGCAGAGTGAATGATTTATAACATGCAAACACTGCCTACCTACTCCATGATGCACAGCACACACAACTCTCTGGGCTTGTTCTGTTTGTTTGGCCTCAATACAGCTGGGCAGAAGTTTCATGTGAATAACCAGTAGTTAACTTGGTAACCAGTATCACTTGGGATTAAATGAAATGAACATTCAGTGTTAATGCCATTGGTTGGGAAAGGAGGAGTTCAGTGCTTTTAGACCTCTGCAGAGACAGCCAGTCACCATCTCTACAATGCATTTGGAAGGAAGCCACTTGGCTTTGTCCTCTGGCTTGTGGAGAATGCTTTGCAGCTCTCATCTTTCAGGAAATATTTCATTGCTGGAAAGGGAGAATTATCAGAGTCCCTTGCTAAATAAATATGGGTATAAAATCCATAAATATCCCACACATCTGGACAGCGGGTGGCGAGTTCTCTGCCTCAGGCTCCCTGTGTCCAAGTAGCTAAGTTCAAAGTTGGAACCAGAAGAGGAATAGAAAGATTGGGATGAACTGAAATGGGCATGAGGTGGAGGGGAAGGCAGTGGCAGATGATCTACCAATGTGATATATGCCATCATGTGCCAGCAATGCCCCTCTGCCATGTACATTAGCCAAACTGGACAGTCTCTACGTAAAAGAATGAATGGACACAAATCAGACGTCAAGAATTATAACATTCAAAAACCAGTTGGAGAACACTTCAATCTCTCTGGTCACTCGATCACAGACCTAAGAGTGGCTATACTTCAACAAAAAAGCTTCAAAAACAGACTCCAACGAGAGACTGCTGAATTGGAATTAATTTGCAAACTGGATACAATTAATTTAGGCTTGAATAGAGACTGGGAATGGATGAGTCATTACACAAAGTAAAACTATTTCCCCATGGTATTTCTCCCTCCCACCCCACCCCCCACTGTTCCTCTGATATTCTTGTTAACTGCTGGAATTAGCCTACCTGCTTGTCACCAAGAAAGGTTTTCCTCCTTCCCCCCCCCCTGCTGTTGGTGATGGCTTATCTTAAGTGATCACTCTCCTTACAGTGTGTATGATAAACCCATTGTTTCATGTTCTCTGTGTGTGTGTATATAAATCTCTCCTCTGTTTTTTCCACCAAATGCATCCGATGAAGTGAGCTGTAGCTCACGAAAGCTTATGCTCTAATAAATTTGTTAGTCTCTAAGGTGCCACAAGTACTCCTTTTCTTTTTGTGAACTACTCAATGTGTTTCTCATGTAATCACCAAAAGCTTCTCCTGGGTTTGACAGACGGTGCAACTTGTTTTTCAAATGATCTCAAAGATTTTGTTTTCTTTTTTCACACTGGGGCTTGTGAAACTGAAGGACTGATAGCAGTGACAGCAACCAGGAAGAATGTAGGTGAGCATTTCTGCTCATGCATGTTTAGTCCTGACCTGCAACCCCCTGCTAGTCCACCTCTGGGTACCCCCAGAGCTCTGTCCCAAGGTGTCTCCTGAGCAGCAGCTATTGTCAAATTGCTAAGGGGTGAGCTGGTGCTTTGGGATGTTATTAGTTATCCAATCCCAGGTGTGAATTTCTGGTGATCCTTTACACTGTGTAGTTACTAATGTAGCTGGGATGGACAAATACCTAGGAAACAACACACGGCACCTGGCCTAAGTGAAATGAGCTGGGAGCAGGCTCCTCGTGGACAAATATCTGCATTGCATTACAATCAGCAGCACAGTTGCACTTATTGAGCCCTTTGTTGTTATCCTCTGCGGAGAAGCCCCAGAATGAATAGATCCTAGATGCTCAGGGGGTGGTTGCCTCTGCAGGTCAAGGCTGAGACACAGTGGCAGGGGGTCAGATGTCAGAGAAGCTCCCTCTGCCCCATCCACATTGTTCCTATTCCATGGATAAGAAGAAGATTCCAGTCTCCAGGACTGTCAAGCTGGCACCAAGGAGTAATGGTCTCAAGTTGCAGTGGGGGAGGTTTAGGTTGGATATTAGGAAACACTATTTCACTAGGAGGGTGGTGAAGAACTGGAATGGGTTACCTAGGGAGATGGTGGAATCTCCATCCTCAAAGGTTTTTAAGGCCTGGCTTGACAAAGCCCTTGCTGGGATGATTTAGTTGGGGATTGGTCCTGCTTTGAGCAGGGTATTGGACTAGATGACCTCCTGAGGTCTCTTCCAACCCTAATATTCTATTCTATGATTCTAAGTTCATGTTTTAGCATTTGTTATCCCCTGGGTTTAGTCCATACCTGGCTCTCTGGCCCCTCCTGTGTTTCAGGGGCTGGGCCATTTGTAGTGCTCAGTTTGTAATGAAAGAGGTGCTATTTTATTACATTCATAACTGATGCAGCAAGTCCAGAGCTGCTGGGGCTATGAACTGCCAAGCCAAGTTGACGGGGCTCAGACCTGGCACAAATTCAGCTCTGGCCTTTTTTGCTTTAGTGGGCTCCACCCACACTTCTGGACTTCAAACAGGCTGGCATTACATTCATTTTAAATAAAACAGATCACGGGGCTCCAGCTCTGATCATATAAAATGTTGTTGTTATTATTGTTTTGATCATAGTCATGGACCAGGATCCCATGGGGCTGGGTACTGCACAAACACAGACCAACAAGACCCAACTATCTCACAATCTAAGTGAACAGCATATGTACAGCCCCTAGGACACTGGGGCTGTGGTCTGTGACTTGGGCTGCTAGATGCTACCAGAGTACAAATAATAATAATAATTAATATAATGATGCCTGGCTTAAAAAAATACAAAACTAAAAGATCACATCCCTCTGGTACTCCCTTCAGCTCTCCCATTCTAAAATTCAGGTTAATCCATTATAAACCACTTTCTGGAGTAATGGCATAATTCATGCCACCACAGGAACACTGAGATCTCACGCCACCAGCTTTTAGGCTGCTCAGTGGGGGCAGTCTCTCTTAGCTAGAGCCTGGCTCCTTCCGAAAGTGTGGAATAAAGCTCTCTGTAATCCACGCTGGGAACTCTGTGGTATTCATGAAGCTCAGGCCTGCTTACGAGAACTGAGATTCCAGAAATATGTTGGTTTATAGAACAAAGCGGGTGGGTATGCTGGGAGGGGAGGGAGGTCTTTTGGTTTGGTTTATATTCAAAGATCCAAAATATCACAAAAATGTCTTATGTTGATGAAGCAACCTTCGTCACCAGGAAACATACAACCCAGGGCCTCTCTTGATAACACAGGGGTGAACGGTTGCAGCAGCCGTTCAGAGTCAGCATATGATGGCCTGGCGTTAGGGGCCTACTCCCTGGCTTAGAGGTGAGCACGTGCTTCAGTATTTGGCAGGATCAGGGCCAGCCCACTCAGCATGTTGCAGAATAGGGAATCCCCCAGGGAAGAGATGAGGGGTTGTTTCCTTGATGAGCTGTGAATGAGACAAGCCATCAATAATGCAAATGAAGGGACACTGGGGACACCATATATGCTGGAGTATGAAGCTCTGAAATGCTTTTAAGAATTACTGCATGCCCTGTTGGTCCCAGGATATGAGAGAGACAAGGTGGATGCGGCTGGCCCGCCAACAGGGGGCCAAAGGGGCCAATTGCCCAGGGGCCCAGGAAATTTAAAAGGGCCTGGGAGCCCCGGGTCCTTTGAAAACACCTGGGTGGGCTGCAGGGCTCCCTGCACATGTGACCGCTCCAGGCGCTGAGCTTTGTGGGGCATCATGGGCCGGTGCAATTGGTCCCGGAAGTGACAGATGGTCCCGGAAGTGATGGACTCATCACTTCTGCCCCGGGCCATGGCCCCCCCTCCTCCCCCCAGGGATGGCCCTGGCCCTGGGGCCTGGAATTGCTGTTGGCGAGCCTGCGGTGAGGGAATTTCATTTATTGGACCAGCTTCTGCTGGCGAAAGAGAGACAAGCTTTCCAGCTTACACAGAGTTCTTTTTCAGGGCTAAGTATGAAAGCTTCTCTCTCTCAGTGGCAGAAGTTGGTCCAGTAAAAGCTATTCCCCATCCACCTTGTCTCGCTATTAAGAATTCTTGTTTGCAATAGCAAGAATTCTTATTACAATAGCACCCTGAGGCTCCAATCAAGATCCCTTTGTACTGGTTGCTGTAAAAGGAGTTGCGAATAACAGCAAAGGGGCAAATTTTCACGAATAAGTTTTGTCTGTATTTGCCCAACTCTCCATGTGAGTGGTGGGTCAAGGTGCAGGCCAGTTCTTATTTCATCCAAGCAGGTTTGTCCGTCCCTAGTGTGAAGTTTGCTGTGTTTCTCCTGAACAGGGAAGCTTGAACCCACAGGAGGATAATTGCTTGCTGATGATTCTGCCCAAGCATCTTGGTTATACTCTAGCTTGTGTTGGCTAAGGGGGGACTTTTCAGCTGGGGGGGGGCAGAGTCTGCAGCAAAATGTAGCCTGGGCTATTTTTTTTTGTTTTTAAACCAAAACAGTCTGAGGTTGTGATGGACAAGTCTGGGATGCAGGGCCTGGTGGCGACTGCTTGGGGCAGCGAAATTGGTAGAGCTGCCCTTGCTGGGATGTCATGGCTCCTGTTATCCTGAAAGCTAGAATAGTGCAGTCCTGGCATTCGGACTTTTTCCATAGAACAGTGGGTTTGTTATTGTCCTGGAGGGAAAGGGTGGTGCAGAGCCGGGGATCTGGTCTAATGGTTAGGGAAAGGGGCTCAGAGGCAGGTCTGCAGGGTTGTATTCCAGCTCCGCTACTAACCTGGGGCTAGATCCAAATTCTTCTTAAAGTCAGTAGGAGCTGAACCAGACATGACTGTGAGATTTTCGGGCCTTTCGCTACCTGTGAAATGGCGGTAAAAATGTGTTTACTTCACAGGGATTTTGTGAGCATTAGCCAACATATATGAAGTGCTTTGAGATCCTTGCATGTATTCCATATAAGTGCAAAGATTTCTTAATAATAAAAAGAAAAGGAGTACCGGTAGCACCTTAGAGACTAACAAATTTATTAGAGCATAAGCTTTCGTGAGCTACAGCTCACTTCATAGGATGCAATTAAAATGCATCCGATGAAGTGAGCTGTAGCTCACGAAAGCTTATGCTCTAATAAATTTGTTAGTCTCTAAGGTGCCACCGGTACTCCTTTTCTTTTTGCGAATACAGACTAACACGGCTGCTACTCTGAAACCTTAATAATAAACAAACTCTTTTTGTTTATCACAAAAAGGAAAACAAACAATAAAACTTTCAACCTTTCAGTATGCAAAACCCAGAGCATCTAGAGGGGAAGCAAGCATGCATCTGCCAAGGATATCTGGATCTAATTTACAAAGGGCTAGGAGGGGATAATCACAAGGAAATGGGAGATGTCTCCTTAGAAGCTCTTTATAAATTGGATCCCACTATTAGCAACAGTGTCCGAAGATGCCCTGAGCTCTGTGGACTGAGACGATGGAGCAGGACCAACTTCTGGGTAAAGTTTGTGGTTTTCAAACAACTTTCTTTTTTAATAGACTTTTTGTGGAAAGCAGGCAGTTGATATTGGTTTCAGCTTGTTCCCTCATCTTTATAAGCCTGTAGGTTAGAGATAGGCTCACACTAAACCTCCAGATCTCAACACACACACATTTTGTGTGCTCAAAATAAAAATTTTGCAGCTCAGCTCAGTCTCTCAGGAATGCTGTAACAGGGGGTGAAGTTTAGGAAAAAGGTCCAAGTTTGGGATCAGCTGTGGGTAGGAGACACAATTTTGATTTGAAGCGTCTCGGAACTTCTCCAGATGGCAAAAATTGTTTGGAAAACAAAATATTAGGAGATTAGCTTTTCCTGTAGTATTTCTGATTGTCAGTTTCTAGTCCTGCCTGACACCTGGCAAACACGCAGACCATGAAACAGAACAATATTGGGAGTGGAGCAAGTAAATGATCTTTCCTCAGCCTCCAAAAATGTTTCATTCAAAATGTCTGAATCTATTAAATTCTGGGAAGAGGATCAATGGGGGAGAGATTTTTTTTTTTCAATTCTGCCATTGTGCAAATTCTGTCAAGGCATTTGGTTTGTTTCATTTCAAAAACCTTTAGTGCACCTTGAAATAAGAAAAAAAATACCTCAAAAATAAATAAAATCCATTTTGTCATTCTCCTTTTTAAAAAGAAATTAAAGAGAGGGAATGAAAGATCTACAATTAATTTCCCAACTTGGCTTCTGTAGATAGCCCCTGCTCTAAGGAGCTAACAGCTGGGCACTGGGTGCTGCTGTAATACAAATAAATCATAATAAGAGGTGGTTCGTGAAGTGTATTTGGTGATAGAAAGATAAGGACTCACCGCAACTGGGCTGGGGGAGCTAGTCAGGTCTGTTAACTTCTTGAAAAGTAGGTAGGCCATATCCCATTTGCAGATGATGTTGCTAATACTTGCCATTCAGCTGCAATCTAAAGACCATTCTCTGACTGGAAAGAATTCAGGCATAGAGCAGACGGCGCCAGGCTGGAGGAAGAAAAGGCACTTTCAGGATCTGCCTCTTGGCAGTTTAGCTCACAATAAAGGGACAAAGAGTCAGGGTAGAGTGTGCTTTATTATGGCTGCTTATTTTATTTTGGAAAATGAATCTGAAGCTGGGGAACAGACTAGGATTGGCGGTCCAGGAGTTGTTGATAAAGGAAAAAGTACAGAAAACACAAGTAGCAAGCGTGTGCTTACACACACAAATACTCGGTGATACTGTGACTTGCCCCAGTGCCATACTGGCTAATAGGTTCTGGAGGAAGAGACATTGCTTAGCACCAACGGTAATGGTGAGATGCAGAGGATAGGAGGCAAAGCGCCCCTTCGTCTTAGCAATAAAGCTAGCCAGGGGGAGGCATTGTGGTCTAGCTATGAGCACGCTGGTATGGGAAGGTGGCAGTCCGGGGTTGTGTTCCCAACTCTGCTACTGACTTGTTTTTCAGTCTTGAGCAAGACACTTCATTGCTCTGTGCCTCGGTTTCCCCATCTATAAAATAGGAATAATGATATTTACCCATCTGTGGGATGCACTTTGAATCTTTGCATGAAAGAGTGCTATCAGTGGCTGATTTTTACTAACTAAGGGGAGAAGGTGGCTGATAAACTGAGAAAGGATCATGACCCCCTACCAACCCTTTTGTACAGTTTCTGGCTTGAAAGGCCAAACCCAAACTAGATTTAGGGCTAACGCAGCTGGGGTCAGAGTCAAATCGGGTCAGAGGCAGGCCCACAAGGCAGCACGTGGCTATTCAGAGGCGTGTGCACTGAAGTCGGCCTGTGCTTCTGCCCACGAGCCTGCAGGCTGCCTGTGTGGTTCTGTGGTGGTGTGAGTTATGACTTCAGAAGGGGGGGCGAGGGACAAAATAAGTAGCTGAGGATGAATAGTGGGGGTTTTTGACAGCTCATTAAGCCTATAATAAGTGCCTGGCTGTGTTGCTTTTGGGAGCAGGTTCTGTGGTCGCGGAAGAAAAGATGGCTAATGCGTTTATTTGTACATCGCATTTTGGAAAATTGCTTAAGTTGTATTTCTGACTGTTTTCCATCACTGCCTCGGCTCTGTCTGCGTGCAGCCTGCCAAAGCTGGCCAGAGAAGAGCCATGCTGCAGCAGGAAAGGGCTTCTGTGCTTTCACAAGAGCCCTCCCCTCCCTATACCCTGCTTCCCCCCACCTCTCAGATAACAGAGACCTCGGCGTCATGGCAAAGGGGACTTGAAGAAGGGACAGACCGTGCCGGAGCCCTCCTCCCGTGCCCACCCGGCTAGATGATTGAGTCTGTTTCTAATGCGGTGGGCAAGAAAGTTGCTCACCATTGGGGAGTGTAGTCCTGCTGTGGGCTAGGCATGGCTTGGACCCCTTGCCTCTCTCTCCCCACCCTTTGAGGGGTTCCAATAGATTTCCTCAGCTCTGGATTAGCTTCTCATTTGGCCATGGGCATTGCTTTGTCTTGGTATCTTTCCTGAGTCTGTTTCATTTGCAAAAAGTGAAGCTGGATGCAGGTTAAGTTGAACAAGTGGCACTTTATTGAACCCTATGGACTGCTCTGTCTATGGGCCTCAGTTGCTTTCAGCTTAACTCCCACCTTTCGTATTCCCCGGCTGTCCCCTCGGACTCTAGTTCCACTGATCATGATACATTGATGACAGAGAGCTTGGTCATGAGTGACTGCACAATGCTGAGTGAGCTACCCACGCCAGCAGTCTGTGCACAACAGAGCAGCCCCTGCTCCCCTACCCCAATGCAGGAATGAGCGGGCAAGAAGTGGGTGGAGCCAAGGCTGAGTTTGCCCAATGGGCTGGCCAGTAAAGCTTGACTGGTACATAGGGGGCAGTAATTTGTACCAGGTTTAGGCATGGCATAGTTTACTTCCTGCCTGGAGCAAGGGAGGAATCAAGGACTGAATTGCAACCTTTTTTGTTGCAATTTGGTCTCTGGTCTACTCTTAGGCCAACGCAACTTTTACCTAGGAGTTGTAGTAACTGCACAATCCAATCCAAAAATGGGCCAGAGCTGCAATATTTGGATTAAGATCCAGAATTTGACACCTCCTTCTCCACCAAGTGCTAAGGTTGCCAATTTTGGTTGGATGTAGTGCCATGACATCCCATGTCGTCCTATGACATAATCTTTAATTCCCGGAGACTCCAGGACAATCTTGGAGGTTTGGTAACCCTACCCCAACAGTCCAACAATCATGGGATAGAATTTCAAGCCACTGAGTAATCAGTGGAATTCTGGCACATAAGATTCATCCAGAGCTGGGGGTACTTGATGGGGAAGGTCTACAACTAATTGCTGCCATGTGTTCCTTACAGAGTCCGGGCACTGCCAATACTTAAATCATTACCTGCCACAGGAACTCCACACCTAGGGCTAGTCAGATCTTCATTAACTCCATGAGAGCTCCTGGAGAGTTTGGAAGTGGAAGCCTTCAAACAGATCTGCTCCCCGTGAGGACTGGCTACTTCTGCTGGGGGGAGGGGGGGGACAGAAAGTGAGGGGATGACATTACCGTGAGGGGGTGATGCATCCGATGAAGTGAGCTGTAGCTCACGAAAGCTTATGATGCTCTAATAAATTTGTTAGTCTCTAAGGTGCCACAAGTACTCCTTTTCTTATTGCAGCTACTGTAGCTCTAATTCATCCTCTCACTTTCTGAAGATGCCCCCCCCCTCAATGCCCCCCCCCCTTTTGTTAGTTGCTGTTTCTCTCCCTGCCCCCAACCACCCACCGGCCTGGCTGTCTAGACTGCCAATCTGCAAGGTTCCTCATCTTTCTGTCTGCCCAGGGTGAGTAATGTTTACACCCATTTACTTAATTCCTGCTACTTCAAGATGTCCTCAGGCCAGCAGGAATGCAGGGCTGAGACATTAACAGGAGGTCTGGAGAGCAGTAAAAACAGAGCACAAAATGTAGGGCCTTTCCCCCTCGGTACTGGTGGGGTTCGGGATTCCATAGAACCAGTATCTTCAGTGCACTGGGGGAATGGGGGGGAATCCCTTCATCTAATTGCCCCTTCCAGCCAGGTCAGACGTTCCTTTCCTAACTACCCTTTAAATCTAAGGACTCCTCTTTTCCTTCCCTGAACGTTCTCTTCACTGACCCTGGCCCTAGAGACCCATCCCGTCCCTTTCTCCTCAGGACTCTACCTCTGGCTTCTTGGGCCGTCATGCTGCAACCACTGCCCTCGCTAACTTGGGATTAGGACCATTCTGTCTACCTGCATAGTATTCCCTATAGTCCCTCAAGTTCCCCCTGTGGTGGTCATTAGTCTCTAAGGTGCCACAAGTACTCCTTTTCTTTTTACCCCTCACAAGCCATCCCTTTCCGTTACCACCCTCCCTAGCAGGCTTTCCCTGGGAACCTGCCACCCTTCCTCTCATGCGCCCCTGCCCCAGAGCAAACCCTTCCTTAGAGTGCACCTTCTTGTTCTCAGCCACCCACATACTCCTTATGGTGTGATGGGCTCCTCTGCTGATGAGGATCCCCCTGTTCTGATGCAGTGGGGTTCCTCCAATGAGCCCCCCTCACCTTTACCTTCCTTATGAACTCCCCAGCCAAACAGCCTAGGGGTGAGCCCCATCTACTTCTCCCATGTGGACATTCGCCCTCCAGGGTTTCTCCTTCTGTCCACCCCCAGTAGTCAATAACCCCCTGTGTCTCAGTACGCTGCCCCTGAAAACTGCGTCCGCCAGCTCTGGAGGTCCTAAAAACCTCTGTCTTGCTGCTGCCTCAACATGTAGCAGGTTGCTGACCTATCTGCTTCTATACCAGTTGCTGTTGATTCTGCTGCCAGAACCATGGCATCCTGACATCCCAGTGCTGGTACCATGTGTGCAGGATCCTTCCTAGGCTTCATGACTCAGTTTCCCTTGTACTCAGTGTAAACTAGCCCAAACAGGTATTTCCTTTAGTCTCTAGTGTGTTCTTCTGTACTCTGACTCGTCTCTCTCAAAAGCAGTCATACACACCCTCCCTCCATCCCCACAAGCTGGGGGTTACCAACCTTTTCTTCAGAGTTGTATCTCAACTGTCTACATCTGCTGGGAGTGTATTCCTTCAGAGTGTCTTTCCAATTCCCTTCTCCCTCCCTGAGCACTATTTTTTCCATCACAGGCCTCTTCTGAGTCTGGAGACCCTTCCTTCCTGTCCACTTGGTGAATCCCCTTTACTGTGCTCCAGTCCTGATTTGTCAATAAACCACTCCCTGGAATAGCCAGTTGCTCCAAGGTGGAGTACAGACTAGGGTTGTCATGGGCAAGCTAAGACAATTGAAAGGCCATTTGTCCCATAATGCGGTGGAGGATATCTGAATGGATGGCTGGGTGGATTCATAAGAGGATGGACAGGGTTAGAGGTCCTGATCCCATCCCATGTCCAGACCACCAGATCATGCCTATAAGCTACTGAAAAACAGGATTCATCCTAGAGTCAACTGAGATCCCTGTCTAGAGCTGCTGTAGCAGCTGCTGCTGTCTTCCCCTGCCTTACAAATTTTATTTTTAAACAGAGACTGCATCTTTTATTGAAAACCTCCAGCAGCAGACCATGAGTAGCTTTCTTTGATGGAAATTTCCATCTCCTCTAGAGCTCAGTAGCATAAGGCACAAAGACGGAGCATGAACATGATGAGATGTGCTTGGCGCCACCGGTGGGCCTGTGGCTTGCCGGCCCTTTGACGCTCTGTCAAAGGCCCCACACCGAGAGCGTGTTTGAGTTCCATGTCAGTGGTTTGTTTATTCATTTCTCCAAGGGGTGTCTGGGTAAACTCCATGGGTCTGTCCGCGTGAACACTCACACAGAGAGAACTTGCCACGAGCTGCGGTGGGGATTCTGGGCGCCGCCATGTGACAAGACACCCCAGCATGGCGAGCATAGCACATCTAATTCCAGGAGTGAGGGGACCAGCCAATAGTGCTATGGTCATGTAACACAGCGCTGTGATAAAGTAGCTCTCATGGTCCCAGGAGGTTGGATTGAGTTGTGGAGACAAGCAGCACAGCCCTGGGTTGCTGCTCCTTGGGAGAATCATAGGCCAGTCTTTCAGCACAACACAGCTTTGAGTCTTCCCTGTCCATTACCTTCATTACCTCCCCTGGCTCCATCCTTCACGACGTGTGTGGTGTACCTTACCCAAGCAGATGTATGCCGGCCTTCCTGTTATTCGATTATTCTTGGCAGTTCCTACACTTCTCATAATTAGCTCTCTAAGAGGGCTAAGCAAGAACAACACGTACTCTGCCATTTTGTCTGTGAAGCTGGCGGGGGAAGGTACAAAGGATAAAGGAGCTGTGACCTGTGGAAAGCATGGTAGAGGAGCCTTCTCTCATTTCAGAATGCATCCAGAGTCCCTTCACTCAAACAGAACAGACCGTCAGGT
Organism: Dermochelys coriacea; assembly: GCF_009764565.3. Classification (NCBI taxonomy): domain Eukaryota; kingdom Metazoa; phylum Chordata; order Testudines; family Dermochelyidae; genus Dermochelys; species Dermochelys coriacea. Next base: position 15,485,432 of record NC_050085.1, on the reverse strand, counting down.
GGTGTAACTCTGTGTGACCCAGTCAGGTCAATGGGGCTATGCCACTTCATGGCCACCGAGGCACACACTCAACATAATTTTGCAAAAGACGCAAGCTGGGTTTAAGCTAAAGCAGGAACTGCTGCCACTGTGACCGAGCTGAGGCTGATATGGGCTGAAGCCACAATGGAGAAGATGCACTGGTTAACTCAGCTATGTAGATGATGTTCTGTAGTGCTTGATCAAGCAGCTGCGGCTGTTGCTGATTTAATGAATGTGGAGACATTCTGCATTGCTGAACTAAGGCGGATTGAAAAGTATATTAGTTCGCAATATTCAATAGTCACCCTGACTCCAGTAGGGCTTATCTGAACTCAGGTTTGAAAAAGGAAATGATCAAACTCGAATGAATTATTTGCCATGTTGTTGTAGCCATGCTGGTCCCAGTATATTAGCGAGACAAGATGGGTGAGGTAATACCTCTTACTGGACCAACTTGTATTGGTGAAAGAGACGAGCTTTCGACCTGAAGGAGCATTCTGTGTAGCTCAATAGCTTGTTTCTTTCACCCGCAGGAATTGGTCCCATAAGAGGTATTACCTCACCCAGCTTGTCCCTCTGATGAGTTATATCAGGCTCCATGAAGAGAAATTGTATCAACATAAACTCACAAAAAGGTAGAACATTCATGATCAAAAAAAGCCAAGTCTCGGCTCTGATGGTGAAATTCGCCCCTGGGCAGAAGGCCAGCACTACCTAAGCACCACTTACCTCCCACTTTAGGGCCTATAAGGCTCTAAGTGACACATAGGTCTAGTCCTGGAAATCTGCACGGGGTGAATATCATCCTTAACTCACATCATGATTATCCCTGTTGTTTCCACAGCAGCTCCACTGCCGCTGACTCAACATATGGCCTTGGGTAAATTATGTCACTGCTCCGTGCCTCAGTTTCCCCACCTTAAAATGGGGGCTGTGCTCCTTGACCTACCTTATGGATGTGTTAAGGATGGAGACAGCCCCTGATAGCTTGGTCTTTCATCAGTTTATTTTACAGTGCATTTTTTTTAATACACACAGAGAACCTGTGTGGAAAGTCCAATAGAAATTAATAAATAACAGGACTTTTCGGCAGGTTCTCAGCAGCAAATTACAATATCCCTTGTGTTAGTTTAGGTTTGTCAGCTGGCACATTGGGAGGGGAAGAAACCAAGTCCCTACCCATTTCATTCCTCCTCGCCCACTTGCTCTGCACATCTTACTCCTGTAAGCCCAGCTCCATGGTGTGGATAACCCTGCATGGACAAAGTGCCCAATTACAAGCTAGCCATATGAACATTATTTACAGAGCCGTAAGTGCACAGAGCTCTGGTATTGTGGGTGATCCACAGTAAAAATACAGCAGACTGCAGAAGAACACACCAATACATTTACAACCTAAAGCCACAAGCGCAGGCAGTACAATCTGAAGCCAAACACAGTGTGCACATCCACAGCACTTTTCATCTGCAAAGCAAGACTACAGCGAAGTGCAGTGGCCTGCGCTGTGCAGGAGGTCAGATTAGATGGCCACAATGGTTCCATTCAGGCCTTAAAAATCTACGAATTCTGCAACATTAACCAACTGATTCTCATAACTGTCCCACGAGGCTGGTCAGAATCATTATCCCTATTTTACAGATGGGAAAACTGAGGCAGAGAACAGTCAAATGACATTTTCAGAGCCACAGCAAGAGTCAGTGGAAGATCTGGGATAGGAATCTCCTGGTTCTTAGTCCTTTGGTGTTCCTCCATCTTGTATCTGAGGAGATGCATGAGCTAACTTCTTGGCTGAACCAGCCAATATATGAAATCAGCATTTTACTGTCAGGATCTCTGATATTTCATGGCAGAATGAAGTTAATTGACTCGGTCGACTTGCAATTTCACACATAACGGCTCACACATTGCTAAACAAACAAACGTCGTTTGGTAGCTCCAGTTCTCTCAACATGAGATCATGTCCGGCCTGACTCTAACACAGTATTTTTGTATTATGCTGGCCTGACGCCTGGGTAAAAACTCTACTTGTCTTACACTGCGTTCGGAGGTGTGTGTGCATGTGCAGGGGGCTGGGAATGACTAGACTTCAGTTTTGAAAGCGACGTATTTCCAAGAACATGCAGCGCGAAGGCATTTAACCCTAAATCTTCACCTACCTTTGCAAAATGCCTTTAAAATTCTTCATACTGAGTTGAAATCAGAGGACTAGCAAAAGACCTAGGCACTATTTAAGTCTTTGAAATGCAATTTAAGTGGAACTGCAGCATGGTCAATGCTCACTATTTTATCGTGAGGCTGAGGATCTGGGGTGTTCTCAAAGCTCCAGCTTCCGGATTCCTATGATCATGTGAGAATCTCAGCTTTCCTTTAAAAGAAATAAATACGTTTTTTGTGGCTGCAGAGAAAAGCCTGAAATTGTGAACCTCCAAAAGCCTCCGATTCTAGAAGGCCAATACAAAGACCGCTGCATAGATTATGTTTAATAATCTCATGGTTTTTAAAGGTTTCAGAGTAGCAGCCATGTTAGTCTGTATCCACAAAAAGAAAAGGAGGACTTGTGGCATGCATCCGATGAAGTGAGCTGTAGTCACGAAAGCTTATGCTCAAATAAATGTGTTAGTCTCTAAGGTGCCACAAGTCCTCCTTTTCTTCTCTTAATGCTGCTTTTGCTTCTCTTCTGTTTTCTCTGGGCCCTCTATCAAACATATCAGAGGGACTGGACCTACTGCCGCATCCCATCGCGAGGGGCGGGATGCCTCTGTCTGTATGTAGGGCGTGCACAGATGGGCTTGGTATGGAAAGTGCCCCGTGGCCATGAGAATGGTGCTTTGTTAACGGTTACATTCAAAGAAAATATTACAGCCCTCAGCTAAGACACATTTAGTGAAATGAGTCACTACCAATATCCCTTTAGAGGGGGCTCTGTTTGCTTTGAATGCAACACCTCCTTGGAGTGATAACATCAATTTTACAACAGCAAACGTGTCACATTGCAACCTGGGGCTATCCTACTGGCTGTGAGCACCTATCACATTTTGACAAGAGAAGACCAGGCTCTTTATTGTGTTTGCTCAGAGAAGATGACTGCCTAGCGAGGTCTGGCATGCTCATTTGATCATTAGCAGTCATCTGTTAAGCCAGACTTCTTGGAGGGGCTGGGGATGGGGGAGGGAGATGTGCTTGAGTGAAACAGTGCTAGTTGGCTCTCAGGGTGTCAGACAGTGGAGCAAAACGCAAGCAGAATAAAGCCATCCTTGCCCATGCTGGTTAAGGAAGAAAATATCACTACAGATCTGCTTCTGCCGGCTGCTGGGTTGGCCATAATGAATAGCATTGGGCAGATTCTCCAGAGGTGTAAATTGATTTCAATGGAGCTGCACCAGTTTACACCAGTCGAGGATCTGGCCCCATATTTGAAAGAAAGAAAGAAAGAAAGAAAGAAAGAAAGAAAGAAAGAAAGAAAGAAAGAAAGATTAGAAGGGAAATAGGGAAAGGTCTATGATTTCTTTGCTGCTCTTCACCCACAGCCCTTCTGTGCTACCAGGCACATTTCATTGACATCAATCGAATGGGAAGCTGTTCCTGGTACTTTCAGCCACACAGCAGGTGCATTGTAATCCAGGTGTGTTCTACCAGGACAAATCTTGTGTCTTCATCAACAGGATGTACCTGATACATTCAGCTCTGTGGTGTTCTATCAGTTCGTACCTGGTGCATTCCGTAGCCGTTCAGGTGTATTCTCTCCTAATGTACTACCTGATATGTTGAGCAGGGGAGTTTAGCCTGGATGTTTTACAATATTTGTCATTGCACAGAACACATTGTCTCCAGATGTACCTGGAGCATGCAGTAGCAGCTGAGCTGTGTTCTACTGGACACGGGTGGTACATTCAGCAGCACAGCAGAAATGTTCTTCCTGGATATACTTTATTTCTCCACTACTCTTGCAAGTCAAATCAGTTTAGGAGACTTTTTGGTTCAACTTAGGCTCTTGGGGAGGATCCCAGGGGTTTTAACCATTACTAAGAGGTTGATTCATTGTGTGAACATGCAGGACTCACTGTGCGGTCACTCTACCTCTTTGTGCATCCCATATGTCAGCCTTTAAGAAGGGTAAAGCACAGGTATGGGCAAATCAGTAAAATTAGGGCCAACTCAGACTTTTTGGAGTTTTGTTTAATTCTGCAATTCTGTTTTCATTTCTATGCACCTCTTCACTTCTGGTTCTGCCTGGCAATTCCGGGCCCAGCTGGGAACAGGACCAGTCAGAGATCTGGAGAGAGAATCTATTCCCATGAGATTGCCAACCACACTTACAGGCCAAGGTGGGATGGTTATACATTTTGGTTCACACCCTGATGTCTGAGTGCTTAGCTGAATTGGGCTGCTGAATCTTTCAGGCTTCACCTCTTGCTATTCAAAAGCAGGAACCTCAATGAAAGCCAGATTCGGAGCTGATTTTTCTCAGGGAAACATACTTTCCTTCCTGCTACCTGGGCAAGACAGGGGTTTAAGGCTGGATGCAAAGCCCATTGAAGTCCCACTGGCTTTAATGGGGTTTGATAAAGCCCTCACAGCAACACAAATACAATTCTCCCCTGCTCTTCTCTGCTGAAAGTGACCTTCCTGACTCCCTGGTTGGGAATGAGTTGGGAAACCCTCAGGGCCGCCCAGAGGATTCAGAGGGCCTGGGGTCTTTGGCGGCTGGGGTCCTTTTGCTCCAGGTCTTGGGGCACTTCGCCGAAGACATGGAGTGGAAGGGCCCCCGCCACCGAATTGCCGCCGAAGACCCAGAGTGGAAGCGGCTGTGGGTCCTTCATTCCGGGTGTGTTTGGTGGCACTGAAGGACCCGTTGCTGTCGAAAACTCTTGTGGGGGCCCCTGTGGGGCCCGGGGTCTGGGGCAAATTGCCCCACTTGCCTCCCCCTCTGGGCGGCCCTGGAAACCCTTAGGGATTGTCCTGTTTGCCTTACAGAGAAGTTGAGTGAGTAGGATTCCAGGCAAGCTAACCTTCCTTTCACTCATCTTTTTAAAATGCTTTCTAAGTGGCGGGAAACTACAGACCCATTCAGACAAAATCAGGTTGGGGGTGTTCACAACTATCAATGAGCTGTTTAATTAAGATAACAAAGGCAGTAAGTGATCCCCAGTCCCGTTTTCGTTTCCAGAGGTATATTTCAGGTGTGTTCACTGCTACACCCACTGCTGCAGCCATAGTAAATATTAGACCTTTCAGGACAGGATTATTCTCTCTTCTCTGCACTCAGAAAGGCCAGGGAAAAGTTTGATCAACTTTCCTAGCATGAATGAGAGACTAAGGAAAATCACCAGTGTCCACTGCCACTCAGCCTGGTCTCAATATGCTCACAGACTTCTGGTTCTGCTGACCATGCCTGCTACATAAGGACCTTTATGGGAAGCATATTCCTTTCTTTGTAGCACCTCAGGAGATTGGTGGAAGTGGCAAACAGATTTAAGGGTCCGTCTATATAGGAAACTCCGTAAGAGTTTTTCGGCACAGGTGGAAACTGGATTATAGACTGGACATGGGGATTTTACCCTGCACTAAAGAAGGTCAGATGACACATGGATAAGATTGCTGGTAGACAGGCCTCCAGCATTGGTAGCTCCAATGAAACTGCAGAAGTTTTCCTACCACCGTCAAGTCTTAATGGCTTAGTTACCCAAAGTTGAGGCCATTTTCCCCACAACAACGTATGATGCACATCACAAAGGTGTGTGTGTGTATTATATATTCCAAGTGTCTGGGTCTCAGACCCACCATAAGAGGATTACTCTACCTATACCTATATCAACACAGTATCTGAGCACCTAGGATATGATCTAAGGCTAGCACCTAGGGTATGACCTGTGGTAAACGGCACCTATGAAATGTAGCATGGGAATGAGGGAAGTATATCAAAGATCCCCAGCATTTAACTATGGTGCAATGGCTTTAATACTAAATGTATCTCTGCCTTTCCCGGACATCACAGCTCCATGCTACTGGCAGCATCAGGGAGATCCTCTACTGGAGTGTGGGTAGAATGTCCAAGGGGGATAGGATGTGGATAGGATGGAGGAAAAGCATTCTCCCTGGGAGTCAGTTCATGGCAGGGATCGTGTCATCTCCCACTGGACCCTTGGCATGTACAAGCCAAGGTCTCTGCTAACAGCAGAAGCCTGCTAGGATTTGCATAGCTGCTGCTCAACTCACCGTCTGTGGCTGCTCATATTTCAGGAACTAACTGGCAACTGGAGCAGCCCAGATGAAACAAGAAAGGAATAGCCGCTGATCTCCCCCTCATTGCAATTGCTCAGACCCAGTCCCCTTTCCATATGTACCAGAATCTACTGGAGTAGCTCCAGGATTTTATCCCATGATCAGACCCCAGGAACCACCACCCCCACAAACACCATGAGATGTCTTCCTTTGCTTGGCTGCCCAATACAATATCATAAGTAATCTGTGGGATGCAGTTGATTCCTAGGGCAACCTGCTTCTGATCATCCGTGAAGTGGCACCTGGTTTCTGTTTTCTCTTCAAGTGCGTTGGTCAAGTTTCCTCCTCACCGGTGGGACAACGACATAACGGACAAGAGAATGACAAGCTGGAAGCTTGTCTGAGTGTGAAGCATTCCAGTGGGTGAGGGAACATGGTGGTATTTACCGCTGGGAAAGGATGGGAAGCAAATTGTAGATGAATACTTTACATGTCAAAAGATGATGAAGAGCCTAGTGCTGTCTACTGGGGTTTGGAGAGGAATAAACAGGAAAGCCAGCGTCAGAGAGGGAAAGAATCTGCCTTTGAAATGGACTCTCTCCAAAGGCATCTGCTGATGTTCTCACTGTGAGGATGATTTATTACATGCTCAGCATGGCCAGTGAGCCCAGCCTGCTGCAGAATACACTGGAAAGACCTACCCTGCCCCAAAAAACTTATAGTATAAAACATAATCACCCCACTGCAAGGATGCAATGGGAACCCAGAGCAGGGGATAACTTCGGGGCTGAGTCTTCTCTTAGGACTTGTCTGCCCCATTTGAAAGTTTGCACTAGTTTAACTTCACTTAGTTTTTAAACCAATTTAAGCTAAGCTGAAATAAGTCACTATTAAATAGAAATCAGAGCATTCACAAAGGGGTTTGCACCACTAGAACTAAATCGGCTAAAAATTGAGTAAACTGGCACCACTCTCTCATGTCCACAAGGCCTTAATCATGCCGGGTCAGACCTTATTCCAGAAGTTAGACATACAATGCATCCGATGAAGTGAGCTGTAGCTCACGAAAGCTTATGCTCTAATAAATTTGTTAGTCTCTAAGGTGCCACAAGTACTCCTTTTCTTTTTGCGAATACAGACTAACACGGCTGCTACTCTGAAACAGGGGCTACTCACTGATCTATGCAACATGACTAAGGGCAACAGAATTGGGTCCTTCTAGGGTTTTTTCCCCCTTTCTTGTTCATTGCCATATGCTCCCTTCTTCTGGGCACTCTGGAAGATATGGGCATTTGAATGAGGGGAAGAGGTGTCTTAGTGAACTGGGACTTTGTTCTATGCAGAAGGAGCAGTGTGGAGTTTTTACTTTGTTCACTGAATTATGAATTCAGCTAATAGTCGTTGATCAGTTGAAATTCATTGAAAAATGTATTTGATCAGCATCCCATCAGCTCTGCCTTCCATCCAATGCTGCACATACACAGCAAGGGCCTATGCCTGCATCCATCAAAGACAACAGGAGTTGCCACTGACTTCAATGGAAGCGGGAGCAGGTCTTTATACAGTGGATTTCATTGTTAATGTCTCTAGTACATCCTTCTTGATTGCTAGCAGATTTGAGATGCCTGCTGCACATTGTCAAGGTAGGCATCATGTCAGCAATAAAAAACAACAACAGGAAAATGTGCCTATTTTCTCTTACAGAAGGAAGCAGTGGAAGCAGAAGGCACAGAAAAAAAATCAAAACCCATGGATGTAATATCAGGTATCCCTAATTGGATACATGTAGGTTCCCAGCAAAACTGCCCACATGCAACATAGGGACTAGAACTCAGGACCAGATCTCAGCCAGCTCAGTTAAAGGAACATGCCTGCGACAGAAGGTTGACATGTTTTAGCAATATTATTAAAGTTCACTTCCACTTTGTGAACCAACCACAAGGGGGTGACAGATTCTCACATGGGGACAAGTCTGATCCCATCCAGTGGTGCCCAGAGACACCAGCCGCATACATTAGATGATCACTCATACAGGACTATGTGATGGTGACAAGAAGGCACTTAAGAAATACAGCCAACACCCGCAGAAAACTGGAGTAGTAGATGCACAAAAGCCATGCTTCACACAAAGTGAAACAAGCTGACTTCCATTCCAGAAAATGCTTGCATTCACTGGAGAATTTAATTAGCCATGGAAGGCTCTAATTACCCTTCTAAAAAAAAAAGCCCAGAATACACGTGACTGAGAGCCACATTCTTTTCCTGTTTCTAAAGTAAACAGTGGAGACTGAGGCCATTGTTTTCTAAGCTACAAAAGGATGTATTTAGTAGATCTAAATGTTTGCTTTTTTTTATTTTTTTTTGGAAGACGAGGTATTTCCCATGAGCTCTGTGCCTGGCCTTGCCAGCAAGTACACACCTGGCAGCCATGATCCGAAACGTCGCACCGCTACAACGAAAGCATAGGCTGTGGTATGTTTGCAACTGATTTATCCATGAGCAATTTCCCCAGCATTGCTCCTACAGGAATGCTGGTTGTCTCTTTGTCTTTCTTCCTTTGTTTGTTAATAGATAGATATTCCACATGCTGGTTAACTGGCCAAAGGCAGGAGGTACCTGTTATGGAATGGAGGTGTGAGGGAATAGGAAAGTGAACAGGCCACCTCACACAATACAGTATAGCTTATTCCCTCAATAGAATGGGATTATTCTGACCAACGGGAAAATCACAGGGAGGCCCTGGGAGTTAGGACTGCTGGGGTCTGTTCCTGGCTTTTTCACCGGCTTGCTGGATACCCTGGATAGTGTTGACAACAATGAGCACCCCCTGATATTTCTGACATGGTACAGGTCAATACTGTACTGTATATTCTTGGGGCTAGCAAATGATTGTAATACCATCCTGGGCAGATAAACTCTGGTGCTCACTAGAGATCCCATGACTTTCTTGTATGAGTCATGGTGGTAAATTAACTCTGGTAGCCTGGCTAACTCCTAATTTGGGTTGTTTTATGCTCCACCTATCTAAATTCTTTCTGCAGTCCCAACTGGATTCCTCTCTTTCTGTCCAGTTGGCTGCTTGTCAATAGTGAGTGATGGGATCCCTTTGGATATACTGTTACAGTCGACGTCCCCAGATGGAGCTATCACATATAATCTTCCCAGTTTTTGTTCTTAGTATATGATCAGTATTCAGTCCTCAAAAAAATGCAGTATTGTTAGTTTCTGGTGCTGGATTTTATTTATTTGTTTATTTATTGAGAGACCTTTCTGCAAACAGCAAAAGAGCTTGCGCTCTGCCTTGATCTCGCTAAGGACAGTCAATTCTTGGTGCAGTTGTTCCCTGGCAACCCGGCACTGTGTTTGGGCTGAGATTGCTGAAAGAAGGGATTGTGTGCTTGCTCTTTGTGACCACCTCTGTACAAGGACAGGTGTCGCTATAAATAATAATAAGAGAATATAAAGGAAACCTATTTCAACAAGTGCATTGAAATCTAGTTCTTTATAATCCACTCTTACACTGATCTTTTGCCTAATATTAGGTCTTTAAACCCTGATCCAAAGCACATTGAAGTCAGATGGAGCCTTTCTGTTCATTTCAGTGGGTGACAGAGAATTGTTGGTGCCCAGCTAGGGAAATCCTTGCTAATGATGGAGATTTATTTATTAGCTGCAGTGTTAACAGCCCTCAGATCAGAGCAGCAGGAGGGGAGTTTATCCAGGCACAGAAGGTTCATGCTTTATAATGGATTATATGGGATCTGGCCACCCACCCTGGCTATGCTTTATTTACCCATGTGTAGCAACCCTGATTGCTTCCATAGGGAATGTGGAGGAATATGTTTATTGGCTTTCTACTGCATTTAGTTAACCTCTTCCTGGCTGCTGGTGGGACCAGACTATATCCATTGCAGTGCAACTCCAACAGAGAAAGCAAACGAAATGCAGAGAGAGCTGTCAACCTGCTGGGCATGGGGGGGCAAGTTCTGAGCTGAGAATAGGAGGGCATTTTGCATAGCTTTTACTTAACAACAATAATACCTAGCTCTTCTGCACTGTTAACGTATGGAACCTCTCCCAGGCTCAGCTCAGTCTGAGCACTTGTCTACAGGAGGTCAGACTAGATGATTCTGATGGTCCCTCTTGACCTTAGAGTCGAGGAGTCTACGAGTCGACAGTTCAGCTTCAGAAGAGGTGATTAGATATGTGATGACAGCTCGGTCCTAGAGCTGTCTAGGCTGGAAGAGTGTCCCCTTTCCCCTGGAATCTGAACTGCAACATCAGATCATATCCTTTTGCTACAGCAAAGCTCATGTTCCCCAGATGAGTAGTAAAATGTGCTCTCGAAGTGCACAGTAAGACTAACACGGTTGCTACTCTGAAACCAGTAATAGTAATTGTAACTGAGTTAACATCTCGTATTTACAGGGTGCCTTTCAGCCCGAAACATCCCAAAGCACTTTGCAAATTATGGTCTGAATCCTTCAAATCCTAATTCCTTACAAAGGCAAAACGCCCATTAGAGGCAAAAGGAATTTTGCCAGAGTAAGAACTTCAGAATGCATACATACTGCTGATGTGCAGCCACCTCTGGGGTGGAGCCCTGCAGACCGATGAGGCACAACACGCTGGATCATACTGAGAGGAGGGTCAGGAACAACAGAACTTTGTGAAAAGTGCCAGGGGCTCAAAACCTAATAGGACCTCAGTTTCTGGGTCTCCTCTGAAACACACACGCACACACAACTCTCTCTCTCTCTCTCTCTCTCTCTCTCCTTTGCAGAAGGTCAGCACAAGGGGGAGACACCAATTAAGCACTGCCAAGAGGGCTGAAGTGGTACTTAATTGGTGTCTAGGCCTCATGCTGGCTCCTCTGCATGGGTTGAATTTCACTTACAGAGAGCAAAGTAAGTGGGAGTAAAGTGAATTAAGTTTTTATTCCTGCTGCTGCTAATAGCCTCCAGTATTTGCATAGAAAGAGAGCAGGTATTGTGAACCATGGGCGGGAAGAGCTAATCATCCACAGTTCCATTGTGGCCTCTCACCGCTCAGAATCCACCCAAACTTTGCTGCCAATACCCGCTGCACCCAGACCTCATCCGGCGTTGGTGCTGTCCTGGGCAGCTGGCTCTGCTCAGAGCCTTCCTGTTTTTCTGCGTGAGCCCATTTCCTTGGGTTAGAATCACTCCCAAGATCCATCCACGTTGTTTCTGAGCTATGCTCGCCTTCAGCCAGGAGCGTGTCACCCTCTAGTGCATCAGCGCTGAGTAGCAGAGACCCCAGCGAGAAGTGAGTTTGGCGCATGACCAGGCTCAGACTGTTAGGTGCGTTTGGGGGCAGGGTTATGATGAAAATAACTGACAACAGGCCAGTAACTTCAGGAATGTGAAGAGGAACGAGACCCAGACCCAGGGAGAACCGTGGAATCAGATTACATTAGAGATGGAAAAGTCTAGTACTTCCTCTGCCATGACCGCCACCCTGAGACCAGGACCGATGTCCAATCTCGCCCATTCACCTGCACCAGCTGACTTAGCTCTAGAGCTAATCAAGGAAAAAATGTGGCTGGAAAATGGCCTTTTTTGGAAACATTTTGGAAAAAAAATTATGGGTTTTTTTTGGAAGAATGGGAAAGTTTTGATTTTTGGTAGAAAAACCAGAAAGTGTTTGTGAATGTTTTCTACAAATCCCCCACTTCAACCCCAAATTTTATATTTCTCTTGAAAAATTTCATGGAAAATATTCACCATTTTCTGACCGGCTCAAACTGGTTTCAACAGGCTGGGGGTTCTGATCACTCTCCTAGCTGCCAAGTTGCTTCCAAACACCTGCATGTGATAGGGAGGACTACCCAAGCCTGGGTTGCTCAGGGACCCCAGCAATGTCAAGCCTGCCCAGGTCCTGGGCAGTGGCCCTGGCATTCCTGGTGCTGGCTCTGCCATAGGTGAGTTGATATGGATCATTGTGCATGATCCCAAAATGTCAGTCTCCATTTCCAAAATGTGACTGCACAGCCAGCTGTTGGAGAAGGGAATTGCCGCTGCACAGCTGCGCGTCATGTGTCACTGCACTACGGAATGCACTACTTCGCTGTGCACGCAGGTATCACTGCATTGCTGGGTTTCGTTGCCTGTCGCAGAGCGTCATGTTTTGTCAAGCCCTGGGGCCTGCAATTTCCTCATCTGAGAGGATTTTTCTTGCAACAGATACGCAAAAAGCCCCCCGAAAGAGGCACTCTGAGTTAAAATAATCAGTCCCTTTCAGAACCAGAGAGAACCTGACCCAGAACTTCAAATCTAAAGTCTTTTTGTTTTTCAGGGCAGCTTCTGACATAGAGCCTGGGAACTATGATTTTTGGTTCTGGAGAGAATCCAAAGCCAGAAGGGGGTGCTATTTTCTGGTTCAGGTCAGGCCAAAATCTCAGGCAAAGTTTTCAGCTGTAAAATGATAGAAATCTCACGAGTTCAGCTCATCTTGCTCGATTTGCACAATTCAAGATGGCAGATATCTTGCTCACTGAGCTAATTTTGTGAAACTTCTGCCACTGTGGGACTGACATCTTCTCGTCTAGAAGCCTGCACAATTTCAGTGCTGATGAACTGGAACCCAAAACAAGGTTTGGACACAAATCCAAACCAAACTCAAACTCAGTCTGGATCACAGTCAAGTGCAACATATTCCTTTGGGTTAGCTCAGGTCGACATATGAACCCAACTGCAGCTCTCAGCAACACTGGCATAAATCTGAAACAACTCCACTGGCTTTCGTACAGTAACTCCAGGTTCACACGGATTGAACTGAAACGAGAATTTGACCCTTCATCTTCTCCTTAGAGGTGAAATATTGTCCCCCTATCTGAAAAAAATCCCTCTCATGGCTTTGCAAACATAATTTATGTACTGCGGTCAAATTTAAGCCTCAATTTTTTTTATTCCTTTGCTTTTAGTGATGAGCTGGAACTGACTTGAGCAGCCTCCCACTGAGAAATGAAAAAAGAAAAGGAGGACTCGTGGCACCTTAGAGACTAACAAATTTATTTGAGCATAAGCTTTCGCGAGCTACAGCTCACTTCATCGGATGAGAAAATGTGTCACCAATTAAAAACACTCTAGCGCCCTCTTTTGTACAAAGTGCGCATGACCCACCACTTAGGGGAATCCTCCCCGTAGGACTTTTTTCTGATGAAAACCCAGGGCACCTCCAGGTTTCCACCGGCCCACCGTCTCCTGTAATGTGGTCACGTGATCGGAGCCCAGAAAGGGAGCACACTATTTTCTTCATTTCATTTTGTCTCCTTGATTTGGCAACCCAAAAGATCTGGTTTCTGCTCACGGCCGATGGGCTCACGCCTGTAAAAGAAGCTGTGTGCACGTGTTGCGGCGTAAAGAGCATATCCTTCCTCCCATCAGTTGTCTTTATTCCCGCTGGTGCCTCAGTCATCATCGAAGAAACGCACTAAATTGCAGCCTCGTGGGGCAGAGCTGAGGCATGAAAATCCTCTTTGGGATTGGGTGCCACCTGCCTCAACTGCCCTCAGCCGCCTTTGTTCAGAATCTTCTGGTGGAACACGACTGAGTGCAGGTGTGAATCACAGAGATGGGGCCGAAATCCACCTGATGCCCACCGAAAGCTACCCACTCCCAAATTCTGCTGAAAAGTGCAGTCAGCCATGAGAACAGGCAGGGGAGTAATGCACTCATCTTTTATTGCCTGGAGACATGGGGTAAATCCAGCTTAAAAACACACAGGAGTCAAGGCTGGGCTGCCTCTCTGTTTTTCAAGAGAGGCCCAATGCTGCTCCACAAGCAGGGGTGTTGCAGGTCGGGTTTGAGAAGCCCGAGCTCTCAGGTTTAGGACTGGGATAATGGGGGGGGGGAGGGGTTTGCAGATCAGGACCCAGAACTCTGAATAGGTCCAGATGGGAGGAAGCTCTGGAAAAGCAGGAGCGTTATCAGCAAAGTAGCACCTGGCTGCCCCAGCTGAGAGCAGCTGCATGCACATAGTGATAGATAGTGTCTGTCCAAAACAACTTATAATGTAAACGGACAAGATGAAAGATGGGAGAGGAAAGAGAAGTGCAGAGAGGTAAAGCAATTTGGACAGGGTCACAAAGCCAGGAATAGAATCCGAGTGTCCTGACCCGCAGTCCGGTGCACTCTCCACTAGACCACACTGCCTCTGTGCGGGCCCTTGGCAGAGCTGTACCGGTAAGGGGCCCAAGACTAGCATACAGAGGAAAGCAGATACTTTATCGGGATTCACCTGCACTGAACAGCACAGAGGTTTCGTAGATGCTGAGCTCTGCCCCAGAGCTGTGCAGAGAGCCCAGGGATGGCATGGCAGGGAGGTGTCCGAATTAAGGTCTACTAGCAGAGCTGTGGAGAGACCCATGGAGAAGGTGCTAGCCAAGGGTTGTCAAAGGCTTGAGCCTACTGAGTGATGAATTCTGCTGAGCATTCTCAGGTGCTGTGCAGAGCGGAGCCGTGGCCGCAAGTAACCAGCAAACCGGCAATGCCATCAGATTCTGTAGACAGGTAAAGAAACTTTAAAAGTCAGTGCAGCACCCCTCCTGGGCAGGGGTGGAAACTCTTAGCATCCCACATGAGCCCACACCAGAGGGCTAAGCAGACCTTTGACAAGCAGGTTGTGTGTTTGCAGAGCTTAGGGGTTATCCCAGTGCCCCCCCCCAGCATTGCTTCACCCCATGCCTCCCAAAAGTCTCCTGGGGACAATGCAGCCCTCAGCTCCTTCTCCTGCATCCCCTCTCTCCTCCCCACAAGCTCATGGAGATTTGCTTTGGAATGGCTGGGTGGGTCTAATCCCATCCCCCTTTGAGTAAAGCCCTTGCAAAAAAAAATCAAGAGAATCCATTTATTTTTTTGGGGGATCTAATCAGACTAATCCTGTGTGGCAGAGTTATTCCTTTCATTCACTGGGAGCCTGTGTGTGTGCACAGAGCATGCTGCTGCAGAGCCTGGGTCTCGAAACCACATATGAAAGTAGGAAATGAATGTATAAATCAGAGTATTACCATGGCGCCCGCTAACACTGCCATACCAGAGAGATGCTGCCTCTCATTGTCTCTCCCGTAAATTCCCTACTTTTAGGGGTTTCAGATACAGCTATAGGAATCCATACCCTTTTCATGTCCCTCCCCATCATTGCTGGGATCGGGTTGGCCAGGGCGAAGTTCCAGGATGTAAAAGGAAGGAAACTTAGCAGTTTGGAGATTGAAGGGCCCTGGGGGGAGGATGGGGGGGTTAAAAAAAAACTCCTGTGACTGCGGAGAAAAACAAAATTCTATGGGTTTCATTTATTGCACTGGCAATAAATGCATTAGTCAGCCTGCAAAGTGGATCTATTGCATCTGCCGCTCAGCGGAGGAAAAACAAAATCAAATATTGATTTATTCCCATGGCCCTGGAGCCCACTTTGTTAACAGATTATTTCTCCATCAAGGATTTCCCAACCCCCATTCCCACCCCTAGGATTTTTCCTTAGTGGGTCAGTTCTGTGCAGTGCGTGTGGTAACAAAAACTCCCCTTGCTGTGGTCATCATTCCCAAATAAAGCCCTTTTCCAAGGGGATTGTGGCCAAATGCACTATAGCCCCACATGTAGGCTGCAGAGATCAGCATAGGAAACAGGAGCATAAAGAGAGAACTAGTATTTATTCAATCAAAAGCCCCGGGGTGCCAATGGACTAAGGAGCCTTCTGTCTGTAGGTCGCCAGTTCAAATCCTGCCTAGGTTGGTCCTCTGACTGAATGTTGCTAGCATCTGATGGCCATTGGGCAGCCAGCATGAAAGGAGCTAGCTGTCCGTCATAAATATAAAGGGAAGGGTAAACACCTTTAAAATCCCTCCTGGCCAGAGGAAAAACCCTTTCACCTATAAAGGGTTAAGAAGCTAGGATAACCTTGCTGGCACCTGACCAAAATGACCAATGACGAGACAAGATACTTT
Source organism: Dermochelys coriacea (assembly GCF_009764565.3). Classification (NCBI taxonomy): domain Eukaryota; kingdom Metazoa; phylum Chordata; order Testudines; family Dermochelyidae; genus Dermochelys; species Dermochelys coriacea. Next base: position 15,469,225 of record NC_050085.1, on the reverse strand, counting down.
GAAAGCTTGAGGGGGGGAGAAACAAAGACTTTGTGTCTGTCTGTGTGATGCTTTTGCCGGGAACAGAACAGGAATGGAGTCTTATAACTTAGTAAGTAATCTAGTTAGATATGCGTTAAATTCTGTTTTGTTTAAATGGCTGATAAAATAAGCTGTGCTGAATGGAATCTATATTTCTGGTTTTGTGTCTTTTTTAACTTAAGGTTTTGCCTAGAGGGATTCTCTACGTTTTGAATTTAATTACCTTGTAAGGTATTTACCATCCTGATTTTACAGAAGTGATTCTTTTATTTTTTTCTTCTATTAAAATTCTTCTTTTAAGAATCTGATTGTTTTTTCATTGTTCTTAAGATCCCAGGGTTTGGGTCTGTGTTCACCTATGCAAATTGATGAGGATTTTTATCAAACCTTCCCCAGGAAAGGGGATGTAAGGTTTGGGACGATTTTTTGGGGGGACAGATGTTTCCAAACGGGCTCTTTCCCAGTTATATATCTGTTAGACGTTTGGTGGTGGCAGCGATAAAGTACAAGGGCAAAAGGTAAAATAGTTTGTACCTTGGGGAAGTTTTAACCTAAGCTGGTAAAAGTAAGCTTAGGAGGTTTTCATGCAGGTCCCCACATCTGTACCCTAGAGTTCAAAGTGGGGAAGGAACCTTGACACTGTCCCAGTCAGCTTACAGCTGTCCACATCAAAACAAACCATCGTCACGACTGGAACATCACTCCCTGGGCATTAGCAGCCTGAGCAGAGAGACCCACTATGGAATGGGCATTGAAGGGCAGACAGCCTGCCTTCTCGTCTTCACAGGGGTCCCATCCATGGGTGATGGGACTGGGAGGGCCTTTTGGCAGAGCAGAGCTTGTGGGAAGCTGGCAGACCTGCTGCCCAAGCTATACCAGTTCTATGGGTCCTTACACCAGCATTATGTTGACTCATAATTCTTGGATTCTAGGGGTAGGGAAATGGGAATTATCTCCTCGTCCCACACCAGGATAGGGGGGACTATAGAAACCTGCTCACACCCTTGTGAGTGGAGCTGTCCAGGATCTGAGTGGAGACATGAGAAGCCTCCTGTGTCCCTTAGCCAGGCAAAGAACCTTTGAGAGCAAAGATGACAGGTGAACTTCTCAGTGTTCTCTGGCCCCTGCCAACCCATCCTGCAGGGGCATCTCTTGTATACCATGGACCCGACTCTGCCAAGTGCTGAGCACCACCTGTGAGCGCCCTCAACTTCCACTGAGGTCCATGGGAGTTGGGAACGCGCTGCCTCGCAGAATTAGACCCTGTATGAATAGAACCATCTCAGCAGAAGAGGGCAGGTGAAGGATGGGATTCCAGTGCATACCCTGGCCTTTTGAGGGCTGGACTCAGACTCTGCGCATTGCTTTAACCTAGTATTTGTTGGTTTAATTTTCTAATAATGTATTCCACAGAGCAATGCAGCCAGACTGGAGCCATAACCCAGAACAGCTGCTGGCATGAAAAACGCTACTGTATCTCTGACACTAGAGTCTTTTATAGCCAAGTTACAATGGTTTCAGCACTGGTGCACTCACAACCGAGTATTAAATATCTCAATTAGCGCACCCCGTCCACAGCTCGTCTTGACAGCCCCAGTTTCTTTCCAACATTCCCCAAGGACAAACAAATGGTCTGCAGGCAGCACCTTGAGCTGAAGGCTCAGGGCAGCCAATTGTCAAGGTGACATTGAGCTTTTTAACCTGTCGGTCTCTGGGTGAGCGTTGGAGCCGGTCAGTGGTAATGTAATGCTGGAATCTCATTAAGTGGCCAGGGAGGAGGGTCTCAGCCCATTCCTAGCGAGCATGGTGTCCATATCAACAGAACCATTCAAGCAACTGGCACTCGTTGGCCCCCTGCCGGCAGACAGCTGGAGCCAGTGGCTGAATGGGCCATGAAGCCTGAAGTAGACTATGCTTCCCAGGCAGTACTTGCCCTATATTTATCTTAGACGCCTGTCTGTTCCTCCTGCTTATTTCCAAGCTTCCAAGGCAGGCCTTTACCTTAGGCCTATCCAAGTCCCCCGGTCAATTTTACAAGCCGGCAGCTCCCACTGACTTCAGTGACTGAGGCACACTCATCTCGGAAAACAGAGCTTTGAACCGTACACCATAGTCTGCGTTTCCCATCTGCTAAAACCCCACTGACGAGAGCTGCTAAAAAAATTGTTGAAAATGGAAACTTTAACAGGAAAATTTCAGTCTCTTGCAACAATTTTTTTGGGGGGGGGAAGGGAGACAACCAACAAGAAAAACTCCTAGCCTCTAAATTTTTCAGTTTCCAAAAACTGAAAAAATTCCATGGGAAAACTTAGAGAACAAACAAAGCAAAAAAAAAAAAAGATTTTCTTTGGAAAATGTCACAAGAAATATATTTTTTCTGAGCAGCTCTGCCATTGATGTGCAACTCCGCAGCTATGTTCCCTCCTCCTGCATTGCAACGGTGGATGAAAATGACCCCTGTACTGACCCTCGTAGTGCATGTCACTATGATGCTCGTTTGTCTGTTTGGTTCCTGAACTGTCCATTGATGTGTCTAAGCAGCCCATCTCTCTGTAGAGGCACAGTGTTGGGAATATCACACTCTCACGCTCATGGGCCTGGTAAATTCACAACCAAATTTTTTATTAAAAAAGGGGAAAAAATCCCTAAAGTTGCCCTTTTACCCTCATCCATCATCGTTTATTTAGCTTCTCTAGGAGTTAAGGCGCTGGTCTTGCAAACACTTGAGCATGTGCTTAATTTTAAGCACAAGTAGCCCCGGTGAAGTTGAAGGCACATGCATTAGAGTTGGCAGGATCAAGACCTATATCAAAGTGACAGGTTTCAGAGTAGCAGCCGTGTTAGTCTGTATTCACAAAAAGAAAAGGAGGACTTGTGGCACCTTAGAAACTAACAAATTTATTTGAGCATAAGCTTTCATAGCTCACGAAAGCTTATGCTCAAATAAATTTGTTAGTTTCTAAGGTGCCACAAGTATTCCTTTTCTTTATATCAAAGTGGATTCTGAGTGACAGCCTCACCTTGATTTCGCTTTCTTTTCCTTTTTCCTTCTCTCTTTCCCTACTTCATTTTCTTTCAGCAGAAGCAGAGTGAGCAACAAATCTGAAAAAGATGCCGGCTTTCCAGAATCAAGAATGATAGTTTAAAAAAAAAGCGCAAATCATAACTTCTCTTCAAATAAACACGGACGTTTCTGATCTAGTTGTTTATGACTCTCTGTTACAGCCCATTTAGCTGACAGAAGCCAAGCGAAATCAGCATTTGATGGCTACAAAGAAATGAAAAGCCATAGGCCCCACATGAAAGGGAAGGCTGTGGAATAAACAAACTCTGATTACATGGAAGGAGTTGTGTGTTTGCTTAGAAAGAGATCAGTGAATCACAGCCAGTTGTTTGCCCTGGAGGAGGAGGGGAAGGGAAAGAGCACATCCTGAATAATTCGCGCAGTGGGAACATTTACACCAGGGGTAATCAATTATTTTTTGTCAAGATCCACATTTCTTGGTCAAGGTATAGTCAAGGTTCAGACTCCAGCGAGAACAATATAAAAATAGTAACAATAAGCATGATAATAAGTAAATAAAAAGATGTTGCAGTCTTTTTGAAAGTGTCTGGCAGTCTAGATTTGGCCCGTGATCTGCCTGCCCCTGATTTACACACATCTCACGTGCGATTCTTCTGCTCAGGGCTGTAAGACAGGAAGTCTGGCTCAGTAGTTAGTGCACTAACCTGGGACTCAGATGATCTCGGAGTCTGGCTTTGCCTCTTGTTTCCCCTCTAGAAAATGTGCATAATGGCACTGCCCTACCTCACAGGGGTATTGGGAGGATACATACATTAAAGATGATGAGGGACTCAGATTCTGTGGGAATGGGGGCTGTGTAAGTACCTAAGATCACTAAGTGTCCCTACTCTTCTTGTGCTACATTGATGACATTTTCATCATCTGGACCCATGGAAAAGAAGCCCTTGAGGAATTCCACCATGATTTCAACAATTTCCATCCCACCATCAACCTCAGCCTGGACCAGTCCACACAAGAGATCCACTTCCTGGACACTACAGTGCTAATAAGCGATGGTCACATAAACACCACCCTATACCGGAAACCTACTGACCGCTATTCCTGCCTACATGCCTCCAGCTTTTACCCAGATCACACCACACAATCTGTTGTCTACAGCCAAGCTCTACGATACAACCACATTTGCTCCAACCCCTCAGACAGAGACAAACACCTACAAGATCTCTATCATGCATTCTTACAACTACAATACCCACCTGCTGAAGTGAAGAAACAGATTGACAGAGCCAGAAGAGTACCCAGAAGTCACCTACTACAGACAGGCCCAACAAAGAAAATAACAGAACGCCACTCGCCATCACCTTCAGCCCCCAACTAAAACCTCTCCAACGCATCATCAAGGATCTGCAACCTATCCTGAAGGACGACCCATCACTCTCACCGATCTTGGGAGACAGGCCAGTCCTTGCTTACAGACAGCCCCCCAATCTGAAGCAAATACTCACCAGCAACCACACACCACACAACAGAACCACTAACCCAGGAACCTATCCTTGCAACAAAGCCCGTTGCCAACTCTGTCCACATATCTATTCAGGGGACACCATCATGGGCCTAATCACATCAGCCACCCTATCAGAGGCTCGTTCACCTGCGCATCTACCCATGTGATATGTGCCAGCAATGCCCCTCAGCCATGTACATTGGTCAAACTGGACAGTCTCTACGTAAAAGAATGAATGGACACAAATCAGACGTCAAGAATTATAACATTCAAAAACCAGTTGGAGAACACTTCAATCTCTCTGGTCACTCGATTACAGACCTGAGAGTGGCTATCCTTCAATAAAAAAACTTCAAAAACAGACTCCAGCGAGAGACTGCTGAATTGGAATTAATTTGCAAACTGGATACAATTAACTTAGGCTTGAATAGAGACTGGGAGTGGATGGGTCATTACACAAAGTAAAACTATTTCCCCATATTAATTCCCCCCCCACCCCCTACTGTTCCTCAAACGTTCTTGTCAACTGCTAGAAATGGCCCACCTTGATTATCACCATTAAAAGTTTTCTTCCTCCCTTCCCCACCCCGCACTGGTAATAGGTCATCTTAAGTGATCAATCTCCTTACAGTGTGTATGATAAAACCCATTGTTTCATGTTCTCGTTGTGTGTATATAAATCTCCCCACTGTATTTTCCACTGAATGCATCCGATGAAGTGAGCTGTCGCTCACGAAAGCTTATGCTCAAATAAATTTGTTAGTCTCTAAGGTGTCACAAGTCCTCCTTTTCTCTTTGTCTCCAAAGAGTTACTCATTGCCTCAGTGTGTCACAGGATGGGGCTTTGCGATGACATTGGGTGGCTTTGATATAGCTTAAATCTTAAAATAATTTAAAAAATATTATCAACACCGTTCTGTTCACTTTGGTCACCAACATCTTTTATTCTGGTGCTCTCACCCTGAGGTTAGCTGGCTTCCATCGAGAGAGAAAGACTGGTCTAGCCTGGACTCAGGAGGGCTGGGTTCAAATCCTGCCACTGCCACAACCACCCTGGATTACACCATTACTGTGGACAGTATTCAGAGTAGCAGCCGTGTTAGTCTGTATTCGCAAAAAGAAAAGGAGGACTTGTGGCACCTTAGAGACTAACAAATTTATTAGAGCATAAGCTTTCGTGAGCTACAGCTCACTTCATCGGATGCAAGTGAGCTGTAGCTCACGAAAGCTGATGATCTAATAAATTTGTTAGTCTCTAAGGTGCCACAAGTACTCCTTTTCTTTTTGTGGACAGTATGTGATTGTTCTGGCTGCAAAATGTGGGTGGGAAAGCAGAACTATCTGCATTGTACAGCAAATTGAGACACAGTGACTAAGTGACTTGGCATGAGGTCACACAGCAGGTCAATGGCAGAGCCAGAGATAGAAGTGAGGTCTGGTGATGCCCTGTCCCAGGACTTAGTTGCCCTGCATTCATAAAAACTGCATTTGCCAGTTCATTGCAAATGTTTAAGCACACAATGAAACAACCAATAACCTCCTCCCCATCACCCAAAAACCCTCTGGAAGTCACAGTGCGGGCACCTACCATCAGCCTGTTCACTTTGTTTGGCTGTTGTATCCTTGCCTCCCCCGCCCCGCCCCCCCAAATCCATTGGTTGTTTGGCCATGTGCATGTTTGGAAGACACCTACAGGAACATATTGTGGCCACTACCTCATCATAAACAGCAAGGGCTACTATTCACACAGCACTGTCCACTTGGAATATAGCCTTGGGCCAGCGCCTTAGCTGGTTGAAACCAACTTCACTGCCATCAGTGCCCCTTTGCACTAGCTGAGGATCTGGCCTTAAAGTGGGCTAAGCAATACTCAGATTCTTTTGCTCCTGTGCCAGGCTCTGTTCCTACCAGCAAACGGAGCTCCCAGTTGCAGGAGAGCTCAGGCTCTATTGCATTGTTATGTGGATAAAGTCCCTTTTCTTACGGAAGAGACATGTTGGGAATAAAAAGGAGGTCATTTCACCCCTTGCCTGTGTTCCGGATTCCCCCTGAGACTGGCGTCTCTCTGTCTTCTCCAGTGACCTCAGCATTCAGAATGGGAGCCTGCCTGGTAGCTGGTTCCACGCTGTTGCAATATTTATTTACTTCTTGCTCTTGTGCTCGCTCTCTGGGACCCTTCAGCTTCCTGACCACTGCACTTAATTTGTCTCAGGTTTAGAATTTATTTTGGTGCCTCCAATCCTAGCGTCTGGGACTAGCTGAAAATAGTAACCCAGGCTGATCTTATCTGCAGCTATTATAGACTTCAATTATATCCTCCCCGGACTATCTGTTACTTCTAAGAAATTAGATCTTGGTTGTTGTTTTCTTACCCCTTTGCTTGTCCTCATAAACCTTGCAGGCTCAGGATCTGCCTTCAGTGCAGTGTTTCAGGAGCCAGATTGGGTTTTTATAACAATAATGTAATAACGCTTTGGACTTCCATAGCCCCTTCCATGGAAGACTTCCAACCGCCTTTTGTGAATTAAGCCTCACCACAGCCTTGCACGAGGCATTGTCATCCTCATTCTACTGATGGGAAAACTGAGGCATGGAGGGGCTATGGCCTAATTCTGAGAGGTGCTTTCAGTGGCTTCACCTGGAGTTGTGGGTGCTCAGCACCTCTGAACATCAGGTCCTCGGTGACTCACTTGAGGCCACGTGGTGGGTCAGCGTCAGAGCCAGGAGTGGACCCCCAAGAGTCTTGATTCCCAATCCCTTGCTATAACCTTTGGGCAGTGCCCTCCCTTGTTAAAGACCAGGCAGTTAGCCATGCAGCAAATGGCTGCCAGTGTAGGACACTGATGTTTTCCAGATGCAGCATTCGGGAGCAGCCTTGGAATGGGGAGGAGATCCCAGAATTAACCAAATATCCTGAAATTGTACTAAAAACATTGGCTACCATGGGCTGTTAAGACTGAAGCCAGAGCAGGATGTTCCCCAGGCTCATGCCAAATTCCAGGGACCCTCTCCTCTTTCCCCACCCCCAGCTCACATGTGCCCTGGCAGCCCTCTGAACTTCATTTCCCTCTCACAACTGCAGCATTGGGCACCCACCTCTTTACCTCATCATCCCCATTAGAGTCCACCTCAATGGCTCCCCGCTAACATGCTAGAAAAGCTGGCGAGAGACCCGTCATTCCTTTCCTCAGAACTTTGCTGCTGGGGTTCCCATCAAACCAGGTAGGTGGCTTATTAGATTAAGGAACTTCTTGCTCCTAGAGCAAAGGCAGGTCAGAGGGAGATGCAGGAAGACCCTTTAGGTACCATAACTGTCCCTGCAGAAGGGAGTATGGCAGGAATGACAAAGAGAGCCAGATGGAGAGGTTATTGCCCAACTAACTCACTGTAATCAGCACCACATTGCAGCCAAAATATCCCACTGCCAGCCAGGGTCTTACCCCTGCAATTCTCTCCAGTCAAATGCAGAGGGATCATATTCATATTAAGAACACAGTATAGCCTACATAGAGTGGTTATTACTCTTGTGCTACCAGGTGTAGATACAGACAGCTGAGCGAGTTGTTCACCTGGACTCGCTACCAGGTAAGGGCTCCTTGCTACTGAAGATAAAGCAATTGATCTATGCTTAGGATGAAATCCTGATTCCCTTGAAGTCAATGGCACAACTCCTGTTGCCTTCAGTGGAGCTAGGATTTTGCCCTGGAAGTTTAGCACAGAGTGATTTTTTTAGCTGGTTTCCCAGAGCAAAGGACATTCTTTGTCTTGCGGTCATAGGATGAAAGGAGGTCCAGAGTGACCAGGCAGACCGACAGACCAAAACCAAAACAACAGTTCTGCATGCCCCCCAAACTTCGGTGAGTTTGGATTCTAGATCTGATAGCTACAGCAGCAATCCAATATTTTCAACTTAGGGAAGGGACTGTCTTTTAATAAGTGTTTGTAAAGTACCTAGCGCAATAAGGTCTCAACTCCGATTGGAGCCCTTAAACACTATGCCAAATAACCATATTCATAAATAATAATCATTCCTGTGCTTAAAATGGTTGGGTTATTTTTTTACTTCCACCTATCTCCCCTCTTTTGTTTAAATATGGTCCTTTCAGTTCTTGAAATGTTTCTTGGCTTGTGCTATAATGAATCACTCTTGAATTTTATGCTGGAATTAATACGCTGCTTGAAAAATAAATAGATCCTGCAGAATATTTAGTCAAATAAATAGATCCTGCAGAATCCTCAGCTCTTGTGTGGCAAACAGAAGCAGGGAAACACACTGAGCTGCCACAAGGGGCCTGTGACTTCATTAACCCTCCTGTGGTGACATCTCGGGTGCAATATGCTGTTCCATATCAGGAGGCGGCATTTAGGTGGTGGCTTGCAGAAATCAGGACTGGAGTGATAAGCAAATAGGAGGCAGATGGGATAATTGTGGCCTTTTGAATTTTCATAAAACCTCTAAATATTTTCTAAGTTTCTCCATATTTCCCCCCAAAATCAACAGCAAAGCATGAGAAAGAGGGAGAGGGAGAGAGAACAAAAAGAAAATATGAATGAAAATGATAATATTTTAGCTGTTGTACATTTGCTGGTGTAGAGTCTATAATCCATCTGTAAATGTACACGGCTGCCAGAGATCATTAAGTCAGGTAACAGGGCTGGACCTAAACCAGGGTCAGATAATTGCATAGCCACTGGACAACATTTGCATCCTTATTATTATGAAGAGCTGTGACCCCAATCCTGCAATCTGAACTGCATGGGCAGAACCCCACAGAAACTTTAATTGGACTGTCTGTGAACACATTAGTCCCCGCATGCTGGTCCAATGGCAGGAGTGGGGCCCACTGACATAGTGGCATGAAGACACACCGCCCGTTTAGCGATAATGAGGAAGACTTTGTCCCTCCCTGGAGCACTTACACCAACACTGTGCAACCTGCTGTGATATAAGTGTAACCAGCCCTCATTCTCCAGGCTGTAAACTAATCCCTGCAGTGTTCAGGAAGGGGTTTCTCCCCCAGGTATCGTATTGCACAATTGGCCAGGTGCACCTGATTTGATAACCATCAGAGTCAAGGGGAATCAGGCCCTTTGCAATCCAGGACTTTTTCTTGTTTTCCTCTGAAACATCATGAACATCACAACATCAACATGAAGCAGCAGGCCTGATTAAAAGGCCCAATTGTCTGATCTAGTACAGGGTTCCCAGGCTTGTGGGAGACCTGAATTCACAAGCAAAATGCTTTGTGTTGGACAAGAGTGAAGGATGCTCCTGTCAGCCCTGGGAATGTGCAGTGGCCAAAGGGAATTCCACCCACTGCTGAGCATTTTTACCAGCTGACCTGTGGGTGTCTCAAGACTTGGAGGAAAAGCACCAAAGAAACCCCTACCAGCTATTTACATGTGATCAGGTTCTCTGCTGTGCCAGAATATATGGAAATATATTGCAGTCAATTCTGCCCTCAGATAAGTTGGTGCAACACCTGCTGCTTTCAGTGGGAGCTGGACCTGCAAACCTGAGAGTGGGGTTTGAGCACATTGTGCTATGGCACCATATGCTTTAGCATCAGGGCATTAACATGGGCCTGTTTGGCCACGTTTTATACAATCTCATATCTCTTCTAACTCTCCAAGCAAAGGTGTAAGTACATGTGCAGAAAAGGCCTGATTCGGTGAGTTTTTCTCAGAGGGAGTGGTATTTACTCATAAAAGTGGTGTCATTGATCACGAAGGCACAGTGCACGGGAAGGGATTCCTCAAAATTAGTGAGGATCACACAGAATCAGGCTCAGCATAAATAGAAGTGTCGCCCTAACAACAGTAATGTCACCCCCACACACTCTGCTTTAAAAAAAAACCCTTCATTCAACCCATCCCTCCCTCCCTTCCCGAATGTCAGCATTGCAATGCCAAATGGATTTTTTTCTTTTAGGTGACTGATTTGAGTGCACAGTGATTATTTACTCTCTCTCAGAGAGGAGTCCTTTGATAGACTCCTAGAGTAGCTCAGCACATCGATGTTAATTGAAAAAATCCATCAGTCACGTTCCTGCTTGCTAATTAACTAAACAAAACCAGCAAAAAAAAGAGCAACACACACAACTGGTCAGGACATATTTTTTCCTTTGAAAATTTTGCAGGTTTTGTTGAAAAATTGACAGCCCAAAGCCCAGTTGTTTTCAGGTGCCAAAACACTTTTTTTTTTTACAAAAACCCAGAAAATTTTGACTGAAATGGAAAATATTTTTTGCAAAAATGTCTATTTCTTTTAAAATGTTATTTCCTGTCAAAAAATACTTTGATGGAAATTTTTCCACCAGCTCTAACCACACACATGCGCGCACGCACGCACACGATCCTCCAAAGGCTTTGACAAGCACTGGTTTAATTTCTCAAACAGGGCAAAGCTCGATATTCTCCTGTAACCTTTTAGCCCTGGTATGTCACTGGGTGCCATAAGTACTTCAATAGTGTAAAACCCAGGCACTTGAGGCTCAGATGGGGACCAGTCACACAGAGATCTCATTTCCAGCTTCGCCATGTGGCCTCCATGAACTATTCTTCATGCTGGACTTTGAGACATTAAGAGCATATTTTATGTTCTTTCTGTATATCTGGAAGCTCCATTAGTTTAAGCAGGGGGTTATCTGGGTGGGGATGGAACATGGCTGAGATGAGAGCAAGGTCCTATTATCTACCCTCAATTCCATGGAGGAATACACCCGGGAGTTAATAATGCTGGCTCAATTCCCATTGATTCTTGTGGGCTCCCTGCTGGCAACCTCCCGGGAGTCTATCTTAAAAGGCAGCATTTATTAAGAAACATAACAATTCTAGCCACTAAACATGATTCCACACAGCTTAGGTTTCAGCTTTGTTTCCTTTGCTAACCAGAGACCAAGTCCTGTCCGCAACTCTATAAATACACAGTGACATCTAGTGGCTGAATGATATACGGCAGGTAAATATATCATACAGCCGGTTGAAAAATCCAATTTGATTTCCGTTAAAAATTTCAAATGAACCAATTTCATTCTTAAAGCGCTACAGAAAATTTTAGTTTTTCTAATGGCAAAGAAAAAGAAAAAAATTTCATTTCATTTTGAAATGAAATTTTTGTTTTGGTTTTCAAAAACCGACTGAAAATTTCAATTTGAATCTAAAGAGAAAGTTTCATTTTTGTTTCAAATTTTTTTCCCTCTAGAAGTTTAAAAAATGTCATTGACATCAAAATGTTACACCAAATGTTCATGCTACTTCAACAAAAAGTCATTTTTCAAAGAAAAAACCTTTCAGCTAGTTTTACACAGGCCAGAGAAAGCAGGTAGGGGCAGCGTCACAGGGTAGCTGACCCATTACGGGAACTGAGTTTAGCCCCCATCTGTAATTGATCAGCTGCCTCCCAGTGGAGGTGGTGTGGCCAGCGATCATGTGATAGCTTGAAGATCACCTGGTCCTCATAAAAACCAGTAGAGGCAGGCAAGCAAACTTAGTTTACAGTTGACTTCTACGCGAATGGCCTGCAGAGTGTTATCCTGCAGGGAGCAGGTTATGGAAGAGATGGGAGCTTGCTGGGACTCCCAAGCAGGTGGCCTGGGGAGTGTAATCCTGTAGGGTGCAGATAGGTCCCTACAGATCCAAGGGGAAGAAGGAACTTGACTGAGGCATTTAGCTTGTGTTATTTTGAAGAAATAACAGGGAAGCCCTGAAGAAAAGGTGACTGGAATCCTGTAGCTGGAGTGTGCTCTTTGGTGCAGGGGCCAGTGAGTTAGCCTCCTTGGCTTGCTTGAAGATATCTAGAACTACTCTCCCAGAGGAGATGGAGGGTCCCTGGCAGCAATGCAGAATGACCAGCCCTGACCAAGTCAGCTGGCACAGGCCAGCTGTGGTTTTTAATTGCAGTATAGACATCCTGTAAGAATCATCAGGGCTCGGACATAGGAGTTAGCAATTTGGAGAGCACCTCAGACCTTTTACTATTTTGCGAACTTGCAAAGCAAGTTCCCAGTTTGTACAACCATTTCCCCCACCTCCTATCAGTGAAGGCTGGGTTTGGTTTCAAGGTAGATTCAATTAACAACATATTTGCCTACCAAGAAAATCCTGTGCTATGTAGACAATGAAGAACCGTGGAAGGATATGCTTGCTCTTCTCTCCAGGCCAGAGAGAGAGCGCCCGCACCCAGAGCAGTGGCAGGTGTTCAAATACCAGGATGATGGGTACAAGTAGTACAACAGAGAGATTGTAAACCCCACATTTTTAAATTTGACTAGTGATTTGTACCTAAACTGAGACACCTTAAAGGGACCTCATACTCAGAGGACAAGTGCTCATCACTTTCTGAAAATGAGACCCCCCCCAGCAGGTGTCTGATTTGAAGCCCCTAAAATCACCAGCTACTTTTGAAAATTTATTGCCTTAAGTATAGGCTAGCTTCTGGCTTAACTTGATCTATTAGCTAATACAAACAAGACGTGGGGGTGTGTTTTCAAATCAAACATGAACATTGGTGTTCTGTGATTTGTTTAGAAGTCCAATTAAAAGACCTTTCTATTCACATATCCTCCTACAATCTTGTGAAAGCAAAATACATTATAGCTGAGGTTTTGCATGAGAATTGGAAAGCAAAATTCTCTATAAACAAAAATGAAACCGAACAGACTAGTCGCAAGTGGTGAAACACAAAATTTAAACAAATAGCAAAAATACTGGGGCTTAAATGTTCTTGCAATTAATAGTAAGAGAGGTAAAGGACTTATTTTAAATTGTGATTTATGTTGATAGTGTCTTAAAATCAGTCTCTCTGTCAGATAATGTCAGTCTTGCTCTTAATTTTGTTATGAGGATGGTTTAGACTGGGACCACAGAGACTGGGTTCATCTGCTGGCTCTGCCACAGGCACCTAAAAATGGGGACAATAATATTTCCTTTGTTCGTCTTGTCTATTTAGACTGTAAACTTCTGGGGGCAGAAACTGTCTCTTACTATGGGTACAGACAGTGCTTAGCACAAAGGGGCTCATTCTCAGTTTGGGGCTTTTACGTGCTACTCTAATACAAATAACTACATAACAATTGTCTTTAGCTTGTAATAAGCCCACTGAAATATGCTCCAGTTGTTCATGGCCAGACCAACCTGTTATGAATGAAAGTTATGTTGTTGCTGTTGTTACTTGATTATCTCTATTCATTCTTCCCTCTTCTTACCCCTTTTTAATTTGATATATCAACCTGTATTCATGTATGCCAGGAGGATAGCAGGGAACCTTTCCGAGTTTAGGCTCAATGCTTTATGGCTGCGACTGCTTATTTCTATTTGATTGCATGGGCTTGGAATAATTTCTGAAGGGATCTAAACTCAGTCATCCAAGTCCATAGAAACCAGAGCCAAACCAGCAATGAAGAAACAGCATGTCCCAAAGAGACAATAAATTAAAGATGTAACATAGCCAGGGCCTACATAAAGCATAACTCATGCATAATTCACAATGCCTCCCAGCGAACTATGCAAAAGCCACACACAATCCAAGCCCTTTGCTCTCAGTTTCCTCAGGAACCATTGAGATTAAAACAATGAAGATGTGAGAGCGTGCCTGCGAAAGCTCATTCCCCCCACCCTTACTCTAACTCTGGCAACCATAAGGTTGCATGGAGCACTCGAGGAGAGAGCGGGAAAGCTGAGACTTTTAATCTGTAGCCAAATGCTGAGCAAGGGTGAAAGGCAGCACGTCTTTTTTCACTCCGTCGCCGGGTCTGGATAATGAAGATGGGTCACAGAAATGGTGGTGGTTTGAAGCTCTTATCCTGAGCGTTCTGGAGTCTGGTACATTTGCATTTCTGTGCAATGGCAAAGCAGGGCTCTTGGGATGAGCTGGGCTATCATTTATTGCCAGGGACTTTGCCTCTCCAGTGACTGGAAAAGCAATCTTGGGTTTAGAACTCACCCTGATGTGGAACCCCTCTTCTTCCCCTCAATACCCAAGTTTCCTCACTTCCCCTGAATACCGGAGCACCAGCCAGCACAGAAGAGCCACTCAAGTTTCCTCTTCTTGATAAGGATGCGTTAGCCTTCTCTCTTGCTATCAAGTAATCTAGGCATTGCTGATCCTGCCTCTCCCTATGATGTTTAGCTGTCAGCTAAGGAGCTCAAAGGAATTCACACTCCTTTATACCCTGTTTGTCATTAGCCCCCCCTTAGTGATGGATAAGCCAAGGCACCAAAATCAGGTGCGGATCCACATATGGGTGAAAAGTGATATAGATGTGACTATAAAAAGAAAAAGGAGTACTTGTGGCACCTTAGAGACTAACAAATTTATTAGAGCATAAGCTTTCGTGAGCTACAGCTCACTTCATCGGATGCATCCGATGAATCATAGAATCATAGAATATCAGGGTTGGAAGGGACCTCAGGAGATCATCTAGTCCAACCCCCTGCTCAAAGCAGGACCAATCCCCAATTTTTGCCCGAGATCCCTAAATGGCCCCCTCAAGGATTGAACTCACAACCCTTGATTTAGCAGGCCAATGCTCAAACCAGTGAGCTAGGGCATGTAGGAACAGCTACAATTTAGGTATTTAATTAAGTATTTCCATTCTAAAATGCCATTTTGAGTGGCTTTAAACTGTCAAAAATCTCACTTTTGGAGCTGAAATTTTCCAGGTTTACTTTTTGCCTGAGAGAGCATATCTGAAAATGTTGAGCAAGAACAGTTCAGCCATTTAAAAATATACACAGAGTGAAAAGAATAGTTTTGTCATTTGTCACGAATCCACACAATTTGATGAAGTGAGCTGTAGCTCACGAAAACTTATGCTCTAATAAATTTGTTAGTCTCTAAGGTGCCACAAGTACTCCTTTTCTAGATGTGACTATACGTCTCATGGTGAGCTAGGGCAAGTAACAAGGATTCAGCTCTCTCTGTTTTGTACGCCATAGATGGAACTTGCACACAATGGTGGTAGGGCCTTTAGAAATGCTATTGGCAGTGGGTTAGACTGGTAGAGAAAAGGGCTCTCTCACTGCATGGGCTAAACAAGAGAGGGGGGCTATAGCAGAGCACTGCTGTAATCTGGACCAAGGAGAGGAGGGAGAACTCTCCCAGACTGATTTTAGCAGAGGAGAGGGAGCAGGAGTCGCCTTTACAGCCCCTTTCGAGTGAGCCAGATATCCAGTTCCCTCTGTGACCAACACATCCACCTGGAATTCTACTCCAGTGACCTGGGCTGAATTTGAACATTGAAAGCCTCACAAAAATCTCATGCCAGTCTCCTGAGCCACGTATGGCCAGATTTTTAAAGCTATTTAGGCACCGAGTAGGATTTTCAAAAGCACCTAGGCACCTAACTCCCATTGGGCCCCTAAGCACTTTTGAAAATCTCACCAGGCACCTATCTACATCTTTAGGAGCTAAATACCTTTAAAAATCTGTCCCTCACTCTCAGCTGCTTGCCTGGCAACTGTGACGCACAAACAGGTACTCGGGAACTCTCCCCAGGGAGCCGATAACCTGCCCCGTGTTCATTTTTGTTCCCATGAATAAAATTTTTGAGATTGATTCCATCTTTTCAATTTAATTGGGGTCCTTTGCTTTTATTATTATTATTATTATTTGCTTTCATTCCAGGCAATAATCCATCTGTAAATGACGTAGAATTTTAAACTGCAGCCATAGCGAACATTTGCTGAGGGAAAATTATTAGCAAGGCTGTCAGAAGAAGAGGTACAAGCACTGTAAATAAGTTAAATTAATGAAGCTTGCTAATTCAATTTGCCCTTAGAAATTAAAACTAACCCAGGAAATCCTATTTGTTTGTATATGTCCCCTCTGAAGAGCATTAATACCTCATGCCACTGAGGTCATATGTCAACTGTGAGACCATGAAGCAAATCTAGGGCAAAATTACTAGAAAAGAGTATAATTGTCTGTATTATGGTAATACCTAGAGGACCCACTGGTGCTATACGCATGGACAGTAAGACATACTCCCAGTCCTGAAGAGTTTACAATCTAGCAAGGCAAGGCACACAACGTGTAGATGAATGGAAATACTGTCACCTCCATTGCACAGAAGGGGCTCAGAGATACAGAAAGATTAAATGACTTACCTGAGATCACAAAAGGAATCTGTGGCAGAGACATGAATTCAGCCCAATGAACCCACATCACTTCCAATGTGAAGCTGAATAATGGAAGTAAAGGCTGATGCCTGCATTGAGCGGAGAAGGTCAGTTGAGCAGGGAAATGTGCTTTGTTTGACAAATGTAACAGGAATTCCTTCCCTTCATTTGAGGCAAGATTTTATTGTGTGAACAACAAAAGGTTCTGAGGATTGAATTGGATGAACCCTCCAAAATTTGAGTATCAGTCTGGACTATGCAAACCTCTTGGGCCTGCATATTGAAATGCAACTTTTGCAAAACCAGCCTGTTTTCAAGACACTTCCACTTCTATTCCTGGTCAGAACTAGCAAACTCCTGATCCAACTCCCATTTAAGTCAAAGGACCATTCCCATTGTCTTTAACAGGAATTAGAAAGGGTCCTAAAACAAAGACTCCAGGCTTCAAGATGAAAAGTAACATGGAGAAAATTCACTGGGCTTTTACAGACTTCAAGAACAGATTCAGTTCAGGTTTGTTTCCTATTTTAGGTGAGTTTGGGTCAATTCTTCTGCTGTAGTCAGGATCCCCGTCTATAATTTTCAAAGTTCATTAGAGTTCGGAACATGTAGCATTTTAGGTTCAAAATCATTTTTCCAAGCCATATAATATACAAATGCTTATGATCCTTGGACAAACTATTACTAACATTCTGATCTTTTATGTCTTTGAACTTGCAACATGGCAAGCTACATGAAAGTAACCAATTGAAATGAATAATTGGAGAGTTTTCCAGCACATAATTGCTGCCCGAGAAAAATAATAATGGATTTCTTGATTTATTTTTCTTCATTCCCCACTCTGCATAACATAATCTAGGGATATTAATGAGAATGGGTGAGCAATCAGGTTAAATGTGTTATTAAAGTTTAAATACTCCACTGGATTTATAACCAACAAATGAGAGTTTCTTTGAATTCATGCTAGTGAAATAATAGATTGTGTTCATAATCTGATACTTGCAAAGTGCTTTACAAATATAAATTAAGCTCAACACTACTCCTCGGTGATAAGTTTTATGATACCCAATTTACAAAGAGAGAATCAAACACAGAAAGGTAAGGCCTAATTTTTGTAGAATGCCTACTAATTTTGAGTGCCCAAATTGACACTTTGGGCCTGATTTGCAGAGATTCTGAGCATCTGCAGCTCCTATTGACTTAAACTGGGGTCAGCAGCACCATGCAATGCCACTCAAAAAATGAGTCCCCAAAAATTGAAAATTTAAACCTAAATGATCTTGTCAAGGCCACAGAGCAGGGCACATGCATAATCAAGAATAGGAGCCAGGAGTCATCTACACCTGTGCTCTAACCATCCTTTCTGGCAGGATAGCTTTATTCTACCAAACATCTAATAACCCACAACATTCCTTTGTGACTAGTTGACTATGTAGCATTGCTACTTGATATTAAACAGGTCAAATTTATATACTGATAGAAAAGGAGTACTTGTGGCACCTTAGAGACTAACAAATTTATTTGAGCATAGCTCACGAAAGCTTATGCTCAAATAAATGTTAGTCTCTAAGGTGCCACAAGTACTCCTTTTCTTTTTGCGGATACAGACTAACACGGCTCCTACTCAAACTTATAAAAGGAGATTACAAACCAGTCCTGGAACGGAGATGGTCAAACAGCATGGAGGTAAAGTGGAAATAAACAAGTTGAATTAAGAATATACCCAGACTCCCCATCACTAATTTCTCCTCTAATTGAAAGCCAGCCAGCAATGCCCCAACATCTGCTAATGCTTTCATTCACCAAAGAATAAGCTTTCCTCTTATTATGAAATGCATTTTGAATGCAAGGTCTTTTTAACTGCAGTACAGCCCTACAATCAATTGCTCCAAAGACATGAAGAAAAATCATTACCTAAGTGCACATCACTTGCTTTATGGCTCTAAAGCTAGTATATATATTGCCACCTGCCACACTGTGGGTACATTGCATGCCATAAAGAGAGACTGCACCACAGGATACATCTTCCTATAACCACTTTCCTGTGCAATGCAACAGCAAGATGCATAAAAGCATACATCCCCTCCCCTCCACATTTTATTTTATTGTTCAGGCTGCTTTACACAACATTAGCAGTGATCTTCCATCACTTATAGCTGTTGTCTGTTGAGCTGAATTTTTCATGGAAGTTTATGTTCTTCCTGGCTTTGCAGCATTCCCTGTGGTCATTTGGGTTATGCACAAATCGCAGTACAGAACAACTCTTGCTTGTCTGTTATTTGTTGTTGACAGAGAACAAGGTATGGCTGTAGAGATAGGGTGCCAAACATTTAGCCCTTGGGCCAGATCTGACCATGTGTTCCGCGCTACAGTAGCCACAGAACAAAGCTATAGTTTTCAAAAGGGCTGGAAGCAATTAGGAACACAATTCCCACTGAAAGTCTATAGAAACCAAGTGTCCAGTTCCCATAGATAAGTATTTCTCAATGAACGGTCCATGGACCGGTGCTGGGGTCCTGAGATCTCCCTGACACAGTTTAGGAAGGCAGCAAGCCGGTCCCTGGTATCGAAAAGATTGAGAAACAATGAGATAGATGCCTTTGAAAAGCCCAGCCCTAATTAAATTTTCATGTACTCGCATTAACAATTCATCCAACACTTATAAGGCCAAATGCAAACAAACACCTCTTTGCCTATTCACAAATACAGGGCTCAATTCAGGCTGCAGGCAAGTCCCCCCTAAAGCAAATGCACATAAATGCAGTGAAAGCAGGTTTAGTGATGGCCTTTTACTAGATGCCTTCAGCTCCAAGCACAGCCAGCAGGCAAAACATACAGATTTATGTTATCGGTACAAAATTCAATAGCTTGTTGTAGGCGCCCATGGCATAATATAGTACAAATATTTAAATAGCTCCCTTATTACAACTCCGGCATTCCCATCCAACAGTTAACCAGCAAAGCCAGGCAATACAAACCAAAAGTCTCCCCGTCTCCCACCACAATCAAAGTTGTCCTCACTCTCTAAAAGTTGGAGAAAAGAGATGGGTTTTGCAGCATGTGCTTAAGGGCAACACATTCAAGCTACTTCAGTTCATGAAAACACAACAGACAGAGTGTTGGTTTATGAGACGGTAAGGCCTGATCCAGTAACTGGCTCTCCATGGATGAGCCCTGGTTGTCAGAGTCTCAGTAGAGCCAATGGGGCTCCACTTTGGTGCAAGAGACTCAGCTTGACAGGATCAGATTGCAGGATTGGGGTCATAGTTATGATCACGTAATGCAGGGCCACCTTAAATTGGTGCAGGCTTTTTTGGTTCCTTTTACATGCCTAGCACACATATTGTGGGGTTCTGTATGGTCATGATGACATTCAAGAGATCTGAAGGAGAAACTTCTTACAAGTGGGCAGCCTATTCTACTGGAGATGGGCATTTCCCAGAGGAATTTTCATACATGTTTTCCATTAATTATTCACTGGCACTATTGCTTTCAACCATTCTCTACAATGAGCTGCCACATTTGAGAGATTAAAGACAAACCAAGACCATTAAGCACATGGCTTAACTTTGTATTATCAGGATCCCAAAACTGCAATCCCACTTCACAGTTCAGTTTGGTGCCAGCTATTTTCCTTGACGTAATGCAGAATTGAATGTTTAATGGATTTCTTTTCCCTGAAGATTTTTTCCCCACTAGTTGGAGAAAGATAAATACAAGTGTGAATATGAGGTAAAAACTGGCAAGCATGCCAGACCAAAAAAAATAAATAAAAAAATGCATTTCAATTGTGACAAGTTAGTTATGGCCTGATTTTCAGAATTCCTTAGCATCTGGAATTCCCATTAAAGGCAATGGCAGACCTCCCATTGACTTTAAATGGTAGAGGATCAAACCCCAAAAGGTATTATATTAATATACTATAAATTACAGGATAAATGCAGAGGGCCAGATGCTAATCACAGCCCCATGTGGTGTGCATCACTGCACATCAATAACTGCACTTTAATGAAGTGCACCACGGAAACACTATTGGCGTAGGTCAGGATGTACAACAACTGTGTTAACATGCCTTAGGGCATTACTAATACACCTGTTTTTTCTTGTATATTTATCCTAAAATAATCTAATTAACATCGTGACAGATCTGACATTTCTGAAATCAGAATTTAGAGCATGAAAAAAAATTGCTAGCCAGCCCTGAGAATTTAACTGACTGGTAAGGCAATTGATGGAGTAGCTGAACTACAAGGACATGAGAACAAACATGTAGATTTACTAAGTTAAGATCAACAAGCCAAACTGCTCAAAACAAGTTATGGTAGGTGTCTTTTAGCAAAGTCTGCTTCCGCTTCTTCTGGTGTTTAAGAAAAAAAACCCACCAAAATACAACAAACTTAAGTGTTGAAAGTCTGCCCTGCTTTACACTACATTGAATGTAGCTCACATGCTACATACAAGCAGGTGTGACAATAGTTTTACTAGTATTTAAACTGGTCCTCAGTTTAAGACCACCCCAGAAAGCTGGGCAGGTAGCAACCTTTAAATTCTTAAATAACGTCACAACACATTAGTCAAAGAATCCTCCTTCCCAAGCAACAGAGCTACTTCATCCTCAGGTCTGGAGAAGCATCTGTTGACTTAGTGCCCCTATTCCATGGGTTAGGGAGCCAGATGGCCAGTGAAACCTCTATTCCAGTCTAAATTTGCTCTTGCAGATATTTATTAAACAAAAAGTAAAATCCTACATTAATATTAAATCTGCAAATATAGACCCGGATCCAGCAAAGCACTTAAGCACCTGAGTAATCTCAATGAAGTCAAAGGGACTACTTATGTATCTAAATTTAAACATGCTTAAATGCTTTTCTGGCTCAAAGCCTGAAGCACACAAGTTACATAATGAACATGTTAAGGTTTGTATAGCAAGGTTGATTGGCTCACATTGTGTCATCACACAATTTTGTCATTTTTTTTTTTAACAACTTACATAACCATTTTTCTTGCGCTTTAGCCACATAGGATATTGTCATTTTAAGAGTACAGTTGATTTCTTAACTTACATAAAAAGGGGCTGAAACTATATACTGAAATAAGGCATGAGTGAAAGCAGTGTGTTATAAGGAATGTCACATTGCAATCTTAACTTTAGCTTTGGCTGTCATTAAAGTGGTAACACAGGTTTGTCAGATCCCAAGCACAGAAATAATTATAAAATGATTAAAGTACGCATTTCAGAAGCAAGTATCAGAAGGGTAGCCGTGTTAGTCTGGATCTGTAAAAGCGGCAAAGAGTCCGGTGGCACCTTACCGACTAACAGACATATTGGAGCATAAGCTTTCGTGGATGAATACCCACTTCGTCGGATACAGGGTATTCATCCATGAAAGCTTATGCTCCAATATGTCTGTTAGTCTGTAATGTGCCATGGGACTCTTTGCTGCTATTTCAGAAGCACAGGCTTTATTTATCAAATCACTACTTCCCCATGATTGTACATCAGCAAATGCAGTAATATACTTAATACAGATGTCACACTGTGCTGAGCATCTGAGTCATCTCTTTTAATTAGGTCAGAGTTATTCATAGTTAGGTCAGAGTTGTTCTTTTTATACCACAATAGAAATCAACCAATATGGCTAGTGATGCCTTAAATTTGCTAAACCTTTCCAAATGCTGTATACCAGGAATAACTGCATTATTTTTATAGGAAGATTAAAATAGTAAAAAGGAGACATTAAGTATTGGTACTCCAGGTAGAATTTATGAAAGTTTTTCCTTGACTGGAAAGAACAAACAGTTACCACAGAGCCGCCAATGAAAACCGGTAACCTTTCACAACCAAAATATAAAATTTGTATATAGTTGGAAGGAATAACCGGTTCTAACTCAAATTCATTTTGGACCTGTAACTAACTCACTTGTAAAATGTCAAACACAAAAGATTATTCTAATAAAAGACAAGACTTTGTCAGTGCTAGTTTTCTGATCTGTTTCTATCAATGCCAATTTAGCAGTAAGAGAGAAGATGGGTAAGAATATAGACACTTTTCCAATAGGAGCAGAACTCAGCAAACAGGAAAGATGTTTTGAAAATGTGCTTTCAGTTGACCAAATTATTCTATTAACATCTGAAAATCACCTGCAGATATTAAAGTGAAGTGTCTTATGTTTTGCCAGAATTTTTAAAACCCACTGTCTATAGGATTCGTATATCAGATTAGACATGGAATGGTTTTTGAGAAGTTAGGGTAGGACCCCAAGCCCATTTAAATCAATGGGAGTCATTCTACTTACTTCATCGTACTGGGATCAAACCCTTTCATACCTGCTAACTATTAGAAATGAAGGTAAATATGTGTGGCATTTGCCCAAATACTAGTTTCTGTGTATTCTGTACATTATTTATTGTATAAATGTGTCATATCATTGGACCTGATCTTGCAGTGCTAAGGCAGAAAACAAGACAAACTAGGAAGAATGTTGATGTAAGTGCTGAGATATGTTTTGGACTTGTTTGCACTGTGTTTAATAAATGGAGCCTGCATGCTGATTTGGGATTCTGGGCATGATGGGAACATTACATAATTTATGGAAATGAAACTCAATGGAAATGTTGCACATGCAAGGACTGCATGATTGAGCCAACTGTCTATACCTCTACTACACAATGGTATAGAAAAAAAATTAAATACAACCAAAGTTCATATTGAAGTTGACTTTTTTCCATACTATACAAGAAGTGACCACGGCAGCAACAGTAATTTTAATAAAAGTTTAGCACATAGACTTTTTTGGCCAATAAAGGCATAAAACTAAGGAAATGGACAGCTATAACATGCAGTATACAAGATGCTTCTTATCATGAGTACTTTTAGTTTCTTATCATTCTTCTCTATATAAAGAAGCTGAAAGAACAGGCAACAGTGACCTCCTACTGGCAATGCTGTGTAGGTGAAAATAGGCGACTATACTGGGCACAAAACCTCAACTATTTTATTGTTTCTAAAGGCACACTTTATAACCAGCAACTTCCAGCTTCAAGAAGGTCCAGTAAGTAAAATAATACACTCCCACAGCTGACTAGATATTGGATAAAAATGGAGGGTGGTCTGTATTAGAAGATAAGAATTAACTAGCAAAGTAGCATACCAGGAATGAAATAGTTGTAAGATATTTCACAGAGGTATACGAAGCAACACCTGCAGGAATACTCTAGATAGCACATCCTAAATAACCATTTCTATACATGCTCTATTGACAGCTTATGTCAAGTATTCAGCAACATTAAATTCTTCTTCAGCTATGATTCTGGAGTTGATCGGAAATTCATGGAAGAGCAAAGCATAACCACCTTCCAATACCCCTACTGTTTTTCTTAATAATTTATTTTTCCTGGCATTAAGGCTAACGCAGTTGTGGCATGAAATAGTTCCTCCAGTAGTTCAAAGGCCAAAATTAACTGATGTAAGTATATAAAATGTAATATCTGCCACAATTAGCACATTTTAATGCCGAACTTCCTGTCCATATAAAGAATGCAGATTAGACAGCAGGGAAATCAAATGCTTAAAAGCACAGGTATTTGTTTTTCCTGATAGCAGTTTCTTGCAACTCCAAGAAGAGTATTTAGTTTAGGTAAATAGGTAACTGACTTCTAGATGCAGGCCCTTACTGAAAAGGGCAATATTTTTTTTAAAATAGGAAAACTATTTTTAATTGAATTGTTAAATTTTTAATGTAAGACTCAGCTCACTTTTACACATTAAACAAGATCACGAATCATTCTGCATGCCATTTTAAAAATCACTCAAAGGAAAGCAAAATTTCTCTGTTTTTCTATTTGAATTTACATCAGAGTGACCATTTTAAGAGGAATTCAATAGGTGCACCAAAATCTTTTGGTCTTGTACTTGAAACGCTATCATGGTAATAGGATTTTATAAAGGACCTAATTTAAGGCATGCAACTTCTAACATGGATGACAGACAATTCTATATGTACAATTTGAAAACTATTAAATAAGTCATCTAGTGAATAAAAAAAAGTTAAAAATACTTTTAATATTCTGTCAAACAGCATAGTTTTACTATAGCCCTGCAAAGAACACAAGTGTAATATTAATATAATACTTCAAATAAACAGTGACTTGCAGCCCACATCAACTGATATTTAGAAAATTGTTTAGGTCAACTAAGGTGAGCCATCTTCCTCTTGTCTTCGGGAAGAGTCCTGTGGACGTTTTCTGTAACACCATAATAGTAACAAATATAAATGGCTGACTTTTTTTTTTTTTTTAAATGCGGAACTCCCTTAGAAGTCAACTGAAATGCTATTTAATAAAAGTTTGATTCCATATAATTAATTTAACACAGAAATAAAAAATTACAAATGAATATATTTTGGGCCTGATCTTGCTTCTATTGAAATCAGTGGCAAAACTCCCACTAACTTCAATACAAGGATCTTTAAGGATAGGTCAACATACTTTTTACTTATTAGGACCAGAGGTTAGGCACTCTGGGTGAAATCCTGGCCCTGATGAAGACAATGGACTTTCCCATTAGCCTCAACAGGGCCAGAATTTCACTTTGTTTTTCAAACAGCAGTACAGGACGTCTAATCACCTAAACCATGAAATCCTTATACTGCATTAAATTTTTCTGATGTCACCATCCCTTGTAAAAGAAATTCAGAACTCAGTCATAAGGTCACAAAAACAATTTTCAGCTCTTTTGTTTTAAAATATATTTGTCTTTTAACCCTATATTTTATATACGTGTGTGTGTGTGTGTGTGTGTGTGTATGCACGTGCATGTGCTGTTCTGGACTGGGATCTTAAATGCTATTTTTAAAATATAGGTTCATAGTTAAATGCAAACAAAACATTTTAGTGCAACAGTTAGGGTTGAAATATCAAGCACTTGAAAGTCAAGCAATATAAAACATCGCCTGTGTAAAGTTACTTGATGTTTAACCTTAACATTGCATTAACAGTAGGTTTTTTACATGCGACTTCCTAATTAAAGAAATACAACTCTTGAATTATTTGGCTTGTGAAGCTGATAATGATCCTGGATTTATAATAATGATTTCTGGGTCACCAGTTCTCTTTGCTGATTAACTCAGCAGACTCTCTGCCCCAGTGACTAACAGAACCAACCTTAAAAGACTTTTTAAACTCACTGAACTGCAATTTATTTGGCTTGCAGATCTTGCAAACTTTGCCAGTTCGACTGAGCATCCAACATGCAAAATAGCAGCCATTAAAAATTCAACTTTGGAATTTTTAAAAGTGTCAATCAGATCTACGAAGGCAGACAGGTTTGAATTTCTTTTAATCTTGAGGCACTTGAGAGTTTTTCAAGCATAAATATTCTGATCAGAACATATGAGAAAATGTTTTTTCTATATTCCAGAAACAACATAAAAAAAAATGGATCAACTTACGTAAGTCATACCTTCCAAAACAATTAATGTTTCAACTGAGAGGCAAGACATAGGTAATTCTAGACCAGAAGGACTTCGTTACTCAAATTTGTTGTTAGATTGCAAATAGAACTATATTTACCACAATAATTTATGGATTTAATTCTTCAAGGTGCTGAGTACTCTGGTCTTGATTTTAATTTAAATATGTGAATAATCCCAATGAAATCAAGAGGACTACTCATATGTTTAAGTAAGTGCTTTGTAGGATGAAGCTCAATATTCTTGGAACTCGGGGGCACAGTAATAACTCAGCATTCTACAAAAAATTTAACCATCAGTGTGCGTGTGTGCGCGCATTTGTACGTCTTCTTTCAGCCAGATGTCACATGGGATTTGACAATTACTTTTCCATTCTTCTGAAGCTCAAATTCTCATCCTCACATGAAAGCTCTGAAAAGAGAACCTTTCAAAAAAAAACAAAAACAAAACAACAAAGAAGCGACAATGCCCATGACTTACATAAACATTGATATTTAGACAAATGGGTGATTAGTACATTCTTACCAGGTTAAGAGAGTCATGCAGCAGATTTTTGGATCTACAACTCAGACCCTATTTAAATTAGGAACTGTACATCAATAAATTAAAGCATTTCACGAATAATATTTGTGAAACTTAACACACTTTCTTAAATAATTATAAAATAAGATGATACTTAGCTATCTTAAACTTTTAACAATACATAGTACATTTACAATATTTATAAATAAATAATCACAATTACAAACACTGAGCTATGTGTGTACAATACTAATTTAGCCCAAAGACCAAAGAGACATACAGACTGTAAAAGGATTACTGAAACGAATTTAATGTCTTGCAATCGGATGAAGTCTTAAACTTTTTGTTCTGCAGAAATATATTCCACTGAAGGGCACATCTGCAGTAAGTGTCACTATGTCAAAGTACAAAAAACTGGATGCATCAGATTAAATAAGTTACTTTTTCGATGTCTTCATTAACTAATTTTGTTTTTAGAAGGAAAGTTACAGAATGTATTATTGAAATATTTAATGTAAATAAGGAGTTGTTTTCCTTTCCAAAAAGAGGGTTTTTTCCCCACCTAATCCTCTCAAGAAATTGTTTAAACCTAGATAGAAGAAGTGGATTTTAATGACGAGAAAATAAATATACTTTATTCCTTTGGAATAAAATTACTAAATTGGGTCTGAAAAGAAAAAATGTTATGATGTCAGCACCAAATCTTATTATTTGAAGTTGAAGTCTCCCTCCAAAGGTAAGAGAAAGATGTACCGTCCAGTGAGAGAAAGAAAGAATAATAGTATGAAAGTGCACTGTGCAACTAACTGTAAGAAAGATTGAAGAGTGTGAACATGCCCTTTATGCATCAACTTTAAAGCTGTGTCTTTACTAGAAGAGAGATCTGTTGCTGACAAGGGTTTTCAGAAGGGAGTCCCCCTGGACCAGTGTGGACAAAGGTGTAACTGTGTGCACAGATGGAACCATTTTCAACACCATTACAGGATGTCAGGATTAATCAGTCACACAACGAAAAGTCTGCACAGAAAATGTGCTAGAATTATTTGAGAGTGTAATGCATTCTGTCACTGTGCTAAAAGTGGCCCATTTATACTCTCAGTTAAACACCAAACATGCCCAATAACCCTTGTCAGCAATGGATTCATCTGTAGTGTAGACAGGACTACAGAGAAGTGAAAAAATAAACCCCAATCATTTACATTCCATATTAGCAACTAAAATAGCCTATTCTTCAGATTTATTTTTTTAAACAATTTTAAACAATTTTTTTAAATTGCTTTATTTTGAAAATCTAGTCCAGATAACTTGATAAAGTTTTGTATTTCCAATTTGAGACGTTATAGGTCCAATCCTGCTAACTCTTACTCACATAGGTTATCCTTACTGATGTAAGTAGTCCAATTGTTTGCATAATTAGATCATATACTTCTTAGTGGGATCATTTTTGTAAAAATTAGGAAGTTAAGATTTCTTTGTACACAATGCACTCGGAGAATACAAGAGCAGTTTCTAATCCCAATAACAGAATGCTAGGTTTGTAGCATAAATGTTTACTTCCAAATCAAGATAGTTGATAACCTACCCTAATACTGCAACATGGTATAACACATACACTTTTCCAAATACAGACCTATTTAGTAGCTGCCAGATAATCCAGATTACATAGTACATCATAAACCATTTTAAAAAAATGATTGAAGATTTAAATTCAGGGGTATTACCCAAGACCTATTATAATTAAATCAGAACATTTTCCAAAGACTGGACACACCAGCCTCCCCCTCATCGAGAGTATAAAGTAACCAGTGCTAATATCTGACACACACTTCCCTTCATATAGATGCCAGGCCAGTGGTTCTAACCAGCCACCTGCTTCCACTGGCACTAGCAACTGACTTGCTATTTCTTTATTACAGTCTTCAAAACTTGCCAATATGGTTGGCCAAAATGACACATTTTCCCTGCAAAAATTAAACAGTAGACATTATTTTCACAATCTTGGGAATGGTGTGAAGGCATGACACATTCTTAAACAAACTTTGGAATCTGGGACACATCTTCCAACCTGCTCTGCATCCAAGTTATTTAAAAAAAAAAAAGTTTGCTTTTTCCCCCCTTTGCACTAAATTCCATCATATAACCTTTCCCTCACTTTCCCCCTTTATTCCTGTATTTTGTGTATCTGTAGACAAATCACAGCACTTCAGTAGCTTTTATGAATTATGGTGCTATGTTGGTCCTACACAGTCTTGACATATGAATCGTGCAAAATCTCAGAATAATTTTTAAGCCTTACATACAGGGGTGTCCCCATATGACACTGATCCAGCCCAGAGAGTTCTTCTTTGACACTTTGCCCTTCCTTTTCCCCCCCAGACTTTCAGGGGATGCCATCTTTCCTTTGGCAACATTGTGAAGGAGGCACTCCCCAGTCATACACGTAGGATAGCCTGAGCTTAATCTCCTCCTTACAGAGCTTCCCTTCTTTGGCCAAAGTCTGATGCTTCTCTAACATGTCCTCAATGCTCTGCTTGTGAGTGACAATATACTTATTGTTGCAGCCCCGTGACTTGTACTCAGTGTCAAAACGTGGGTCATGCACCCTCTTCACATCAACAGGAGCCAGCCAAGCACCCAGCGAGACATCTTCATTCTGCCACATGTTGAAATAGTCTTGGCTGAGTCGCAGGTAATGCACCAGGTCTGCAGACAGCACATAGCCACCACCCAGGGCGTAAGGCAGGTAGTAGTCGCATAGGAGCCAGGTGCTCTCTTTCCATTTGCCACCCGACTTCACTCGACCACGGCCAGAAAAGAAGCCCCAGTAGAGACGACGTGGCTCCTTGGCCCTCAGCTCTTCCATGAGTACGTCCAAGCGTACAAAGGTGTCATCATCAGCCTTGAGGACAAAGCGGAAGTCCAAGTGCAGATCAAGCCAGACATACATTGCCAGGACCTTGGCCGTCAGGTTCTCATAAGAATCACGAAGCTCAGGCAGCAACAGCAGGTCCCGGTGACGGCTCTGCTCCAACTCTAAGCTGTGAAGCTCCTCCCCAGCCAGGCTGCCTGTGCCGATCACGAAACGACACCAGATGTCATCATGAGG
Organism: Dermochelys coriacea; assembly: GCF_009764565.3. Taxonomy (NCBI): domain Eukaryota; kingdom Metazoa; phylum Chordata; order Testudines; family Dermochelyidae; genus Dermochelys; species Dermochelys coriacea. Next base: position 15,439,456 of record NC_050085.1, on the reverse strand, counting down.
GGGCCGGCCAGCCATCGAGAGCCAGGTGCTGCGGATGATGCTGCGGCGCTCTGTATACTTGGGGCCGCTGGCGATAAGGACAGCCAGGAAAGCTGTCTCCTCAGGGGGTAGCGGGGCTGCCAGTAGGGGCGGCCCGGCTCCGACTCCACCACGGGGCGGCTGCAGTGCCTGGTTGTGGGGCAGACCCCGACCTGGCAAGGGCCTGAGGCTCTCCGAGGTGCACTTGGCCAGGTAGAGCAGGACTACGGCGAAGAGCGCCAGGCCACCCAGGCCCAGCGCTGTCTTGTGGCGGCACAGGAGCCGCAGAAGCTTCATCGTGGCAGGAAGAGACACTGACGCCTCCTCGGAGGCCGAGGCGAGAACCAGGCCCAAGGCTGCTATGGGCACCCCCTTCCTAGGTCAGCACCAGGCCAGGCGCAACCCTCACACCTCCCTCCTCCTGAGTGGGCAGCGCAAGCCTTGGCCCCCACAATGGCTCCTGCCCCTCAGCACCTTGCACAGCTCTGAGGATTAGGCAGGAATCGCAGCAGTCCTGCCCCCCTTCCCGCAGAATGTCCTGGATGGAGACTGGTCCGGGTAGCGGGCTGGGAGACTCTTCCTCTCCGAGCACAGGGAGGGTGCCGCAAGTCCCCTCAGTGGCAGCTTCATGCCCTGGTCCCTCCACCTCTTTCTCTTTGTTCACAGAGCCGTGCCAGCTGCTCCCTCCCTCGCTGCCGAGTCAGCGGAAGCAGCACCTGCTGCTGGGCCGCCTGCCCCTGTGCCAGGGGGAGAGACTCGGACGGGGGGAGAGGCTGAGGCTCGCACCTAGGGCGACCAGATGCAAGAATTAAAATATTGGGACACAGGGTGGCGGGGGAGATGGGCAGCAGGTGGACACCCCCCCCCCCGCAGACTGGAACCCTCAAGCCCTCCCGCTCCCCCCCCCGACTGGAACCCTGAGCTCCCCCCTCCTCCCCCGCTGCTGGAACCCCGCTCTATTCCCCCCCTCCCGGCTGGAACCCCGAGGCTCCCCCCCCCCGCGGCTGGAACCCCGAGGCCCCCCTCCTGGCTAGAAACCAGAGGCTCCCCCCACCCCCGCAGCTGGAAACCAGAGGCCCCCCCTCTCTCCCCCCTCCCGGCTGGAAACCAGAGGCTCCCCCCACCCCCGCAGCTGGAAACCAGAGGCCCCCCTTCTCCCCCCTCCCGGCTAGAAACCAGAGGCTCCCCCCCCCCTCGCAGCTGGAAACCAGAGGCCCCCCCTCTCTCCCCCCTCCCGGCTGGAACCAGAGCCCCCCCCCCGCAGCTGGAAACCAGAGGCCCCCCCTCTCTCCCCCCTCCCGGCTGGAAACCAGAGCCCCCCCCACAGCTGGAAACCAGAGGCCCCCCCTCTCTCCCCCCTCCCGGCTGGAAACCAGAGCCCCCCCCCGCAGCTGGAAACCAGAGGCCCCCCCTCTCTCCCCCCTCCCGGCTGGAAACCAGAGCCCTCCCCCCCCGCAGCTGGAAACCAGAGGCCCCCCCTCTCTCCCCCCTCCCGGCTGGAAACCAGAGCCCTCCCCCCCCGCAGCTGGAAACCAGAGGCCCCCCTTCTCCCCCCTCCCGGCTAGAAACCAGAGGCTCCCCCCCCCCTCGCAGCTGGAAACCAGAGGCCCCCCCTCTCTCCCCCCTCCCGGCTGGAAACCAGAGCCCCCCCCCCGCAGCTGGAAACCAGAGGCCCCCCCTCTCTCCCCCCCTCCCGGCTGGAAACCAGAGCCCCCCCCACAGCTGGAAACCAGAGGCCCCCCCTCTCTCCCCCCTCCCGGCTGGAAACCAGAGCCCTCCCCCCCCGCAGCTGGAAACCAGAGGCCCCCCCTCTCTCTCCCACCTCCCGGCTGGAGCCCCGCTCTATTCCCCCCCCCCCGCGGCTAGAGCCCCAAGGCCCCCCCCTCAATCCCCCCCGCGGCTGGAAACCAGAGGCCCCCCTCTCCCCGCGGGGGTCAGAGGGCTGGGGGCGCGGGAGGACGCGCGGGCTCCGGGGCCGGGGGGCACTTACCTCGCGCGGCGCCCCAGAAGCGGCGGGGTCTCCCTCCGGGTCCTAGGCGGAGGGAAGGCCAGGGGGCTCTGCGTGCCGCAGCTACTTCCGCCCGCAGGCCCCGCCCCCGCAGCTCCCATTGGCCGCAGTTCCCCACCAATGGGAGCTGCGGAGCCGGCGCGGGTGGCGGGGGCAGCGCAGGGAGATGTCCCCGCTTCGGGGGAGCTAGACAGGGAGCCCCCTAGTGTAAAAACTCCAAGACTCTGGTGCCCGGGGGGGCTCTGGGTTCCAGCCGGGAGGGGGGATTGAGGGGGGGGCCTTGGGGTTCTCTTGTGGGAAGGTGGTGGAGGGTGGGCAGCTGGGGGCTGACATGGGGCCTTTGGACACAGGTTAATCTGAACGCCAAGGCCCAGAGCTTCAAAGGTATTGGGGTGCCTAACTCCCATTGATTTCTATGGGAAGGGGGGTTAGGCACCTTAATACCCATGTGAAGTAATTTAGAAAGGAAGCTTGGGCTTCCCGGGCAGGGGTTGCACTGGAATGCTTTCTGAGGGAATAGCCGTTTATTTGGAGACTTCCATGTTGTACTTTGGAAACTAAAGTTTAAAAAAAAAAAATATAACTAACCCTCTTGCCCGTATGCTGGCAAAGCTAACCTGCAATGAAGTGAGCTGTAGCTCACGAAAGCTTATGCTCTAATAAATTTGTTAGTCTCTAAGGTGCCACAAGTACTCCTTTTCTTTTTGCAAATACAGACTAACATGGCTGCTACTCTGAAATTGTGAACTAAGCATGGCACAGAGATGTCTGCCTGAGTCAGCAGACACCCTTATTCAATAACTCTGAGAGGTGAGGTGACCAAGGCCTGGAGAAGGGCGCTTAGGTACTGATTTGATAGAAAAGTTGCCACCCTCTCGCAAAACAAAAATTTGCTTATATTTTATTTGTGTGATCTATTGAGATTCCCCATCTATTTAAAATTATCATTAGTAGTAAACAATTATTTGTATTATGGTAGCCCCAAAGTCCCCACTTGGGACTGAGGTCCGATTGCACTGCACACATATAAGAGGCAATCAGGACTTACATCTGAAAGAAACAGAACAGACAAGAGGTAGAGGATAGATTCTATGATTCTATGATAGGGATATGGCATAGAAATAAATGAATATGAGGATGAAATGGAAGGGTTTTGTAAATTACACTTTGCCGTTTTATTTGTTGTTACTTTGGGGTAGAGGAAGCATGAGGAACAGTAGGAATTGGGAAGTTAGGAAGAGGAAGGGAGCTGGTCAATTCCATTTCTTAATATTTCTATTTTATATTATCATATAAGAATGCATGCGATGAAGTGAGCTGTAGCTCACGAAAGCTTATGCTCTAATAAATTTGTTAGTCTCTAAGGTGCCACAAGTCCTCCTTTTCTTTCAGCTTGACCAGTGTCATCTGGTAGCTGCACAGAGGGTCCTCTGGCCCCAATCAAAGATGGTTGCCAATCGTATTTTGCTTCACTGCCCCAAACAAAGATGGCCACCCACAGCCACGAAAAGGAATAGCTACTATAGGACTCCCTGCCCTAAACAAAGATGGCCGCCCACTACAGGAGAGCCTTCTCTCCCCTAATCCAAGATGGTCGCTCACTCTGCGGGCCCTTTTTTATAGGTGGCTCTGGCAGTGCCTGCTTTGAACTCGCTCTTTCGTGGCAGTGCAAGGGTGTGCGTTCCTCTCAGGAGAGCGACGTCTCCGTGCGTGTAGCCCCCGGACCGCGGCCCCGCGCTGTGGCTCCTTCCACCCACTCAGGCGGGGTGGGACGCCCCGGGGTCCTTGCGTTAGTGTTGAGTGGCGCTTCCGGTTTCCTGTCCCCCTCTCAGCAATCGCTGCCTGGGGGGGGGGTTTCGGAGGAGGGTCGCGCAAGGGAGCGGAACCGAGGGGCCCGGGCCGGGCCGGGCTGGGCATGAGGAGCCTGGCCGCTTCCCCGCACAGGTACCGGCGTTGGCGTGGGCTGCCTGCCGCGGAGCCCCCCCTCCCCCACCCCGCGCTTGCGGCGGGTTGGGCGAAGGAGAGGGGCTGGGAGCCCTGAGGGGCTGGGGGGAGGAAGGGAGCTGAGTGTCTCTGTACCCCCCTGGGGTGGGGGTGAGGGGCCTACACACCGGGGCGGGGGGGGCTGCGCTGGGACCTTGAGACAGAGGGTGGATGGAGACTTGGGCTCTGGAGATGGCCGTGTGGGTCAGGGGGGGCAACGCTGGTACCTGGAGGTGTCAGGGGCTCCTTGCTCCCCTTGTCCCTCGACGACCCTCGTCCGTTCCTTTCAGCTCCCTTCCCCCCGGCGTCTCTCCTGTCCCTAGTTGTGTGTCCGTGCACGTGGCTCTTACTCCCGGGGGGGAATTCTGCGCCCCCCCCCCCCAATATGACACATTCTGTGCACAGTTTTTTTTAAAAAATCTGCCTCTTTTATTTGTCAAAATGACCCTATCGAATCATGCCGGATTCAATTGTTTTGGTAATTTATTTCAGAATACCTGTAACAATGCCGATGGCGACATTCCCCTAGGAGTAGAGAGTTAAAGAAACCCCTACGCCAGCCCAGTTCTTGTTTCTGTGCCCCCGCTCCCCTAGATCCCAGCTTGGGGGGGGGGCAAACACTCTCCCCTCCCCAGTGCTTCGTTTGTAATGAAAGAGGTGCCGGGGCTCAAACAATTTTTTTTTTTTTACTTTCAGAGTAGCAGCCGTGTTACTCTGTATTCGCAAAAAGAAAAGGAGGACTTGTGGCACCTTAGAGACTAACCAATTTATTTGAGCATAAGCTTTCGTGAGCTACAGCATCCGATGAAGTGAGCTGTAGCTCACGAAGACTTATGCTCTGATAAATTTGTTAGTCTCTAAGGTGCCACAAGTACTCCTTTTCTTTTTCTTTTTTTTTTTTTTTTTTTACTTTCATAACTGATGCAGCAAGCCCAGAGGTGCGGGGGCTATGAAATGTGGAGCCTAGAGATGCCAGCACTCAGCCCTGACACAAATTAAACACAACCCAGCTGGGAGATGCCCCCCCCCCGGCCCAGACACCTGTACTCCCTCCCCCCAGAGCCCATCTGCCTGCCCTGTCTCCACGCTTACTCAGGGATACAGATGGAGAAACAGCCTGATGCTGGATCCGAGGCTTGAGTTTCCTACACACGGCTTCCTTCCCTCAGGGAATTCCTGGAACCCTCCAGCTCCCCCTTCCTCCAGCAATGTCTACTGTTTGCCAGCTGGGATCTGCTGGGTCCAACAGCCCCTAGTGGTGGCCAGTAGCTATGCAGTGCCAATTCTGCAGGGGAAAAAGGAAATTCTGCATAGAGCACTGATTTTTGTGCAAATTCTGCACTTCACAGTGGTACAGAATTCCCTCAGGAGTAAGTGACTGTATGCAGTATGTACAGTCTGTGCATGCTGACAGCTTTTCCTCAAGTTGTTGCTGTATAATTGAGCTATTGGGCGGGATGGGGCAGGGGAAGGTTCAATAACAGAGTTTGGTAGAAAGTGGGGTTAGCCTGCAAAATGGGAAACTCAAAATGGTTCAATTCAGCTTTGTAAAAATGGTCATGAAAATGTATCAGCCCTAACAGAATTTGCTTAAATTTACCATGATGATGGGACTCTGGTAGCTTGATTTTTTTTTTAATTGACTAAAAAAATAGTACCCTCTAAACAGCTTTCCCTTAATTAAAAACAAAATCATTTAACCTTCTCTCATCCCCCCCACCCACCCCATGTTTAGAAAGGTCTTTTGGCTGGGCCTGAGAGTAATAATAATAAATGTTATTGGACTCTTGTTCCTGTCCTTCTTCTTGATGCATAGCTAGCTATTCACTTTCAATTTTGGCTTCCTTGCAGTAATTACTGTAAACAGTATTGCAGTTGCTGGATAATGGCATCCACTGTCAACAAATAGTGAAACTCACTACACACAAAGTTATGTCAAATGCACAAACCAAACAAATAAGAGAAAATATTTTCTTTTTTCAATCTCTTTCAGTTACAGTAATTTTAGGGATTATTGGTAACAGTAGATACAAAATTTTCAGATGGAAAAGTGATGCTTGAAATTGATATTATTGTCCTTTGTATAATGGTTATGGTGGGGATTTTCTCACATGTCAAAATAATAGTTCTGTCCAGGTAGGTGTGCAAACAGAAATTTACAAGGTTGATTTTAATTGTGTAGTTCAGCAAGGAAGGAAAAATGTCCTCTTCTAATCTTAATTCTGATCTTATTAAATTCTGAAACATTATGGTTGATATTCCTCAAACCTCTGAGCAAATATCCTAAGCTTGTCTGTTGTAATTATCCATGTAGATATCTATATTTTTCTTAAATCTTCCCTCAGTAGCGAATACCGCAGGTTTAGTAGGTGCTGTATAGTGTTTCTCCACTGTTTATCCCTTAAATATTTTTTAAAAATTATTACATCATATTTGCTAAAACTTGTAGTACTTTTTATGACTCTATCAGGATTCTGTCTGAAACTTACTTCTGTAATTGGCTAAATCTCCTTTTACCAGGATGTTCTAGTAAATGCACTTTTGGTAATCACTTTTTCTCTCTCTTGAGATTTAAAATGTTGTTTTAGTCTGAAAAATGACTTAAAAGACAAAAAAAGAAGCATTGTGATGTTCCATGTTCGTTTCTCACTGATTCCACATCAGATTTGCTCAGTTCTAAGTAAAAATTCTTTCCTACCTGCCAGCCCTAGAAACATTTCTTGGGAACTTGGTCATGCGTTGCCCACAAAAATCTTGAAACAGTCTGTTGTTGGCACACACTCTAGGTTAGAATCAGCTTTCTCTTTTGGAGTTGAACTGGATTTGGAGTGCTAACTGAAATAAAGTTAGTAAAAGGAGTAAAAACTTAATTCAGGTCCTGATTTTACAAATACTTGTCCAGTGAAACACTTCTGATTGTCTGAAGCTGGGAGTGGATGACAGGGACTGGATCACTTGATGATTGCTTGTTCTGTTCATTCCCTCTGAAGTACCAGGCATCTGCCACTGTTGGAAGACCGGATACTGGACCCATTGGTCTGACCCAATGGTCAGACCCTTCTTACGTACGTATATGTGTGTTTGCAAGATTGGGGCCTTAGGTCCTAGTTCTTCAGTGAGTTTTATGACCACGCAATGCCATAATCAACCACAAGTGATACTCTGTGCAGGCACAAGCATCTGCCTATATCAGGGGTGGGAATACATTTTGGCCCGAGGGCCACATCTGGGAATAGAAATTGTATGGCGGGCTATGAATGCTCAAAAAAATTGGGTTTGGGGTGTGGGAGGGGGTGAGGTCTCTGGTTAGGGGTGTATGCTCCAGAGTGGGGACAGAAATGAGTTCAGGGTGGAGGGGGCTTCGGGCAGGGGAGTGGGGTGGGTGTGGGGGAGGGTTCCGGCTGGGGGTGCGAGCTCTAGGGTGGGGCTGGGGTTGTGGAGTTTGGGGTGTAGGAAGATGCTCCAGGCTGGGACTGAGGGGTTCGGAGGGCAGGAGGGGGATCAGGGCTGGGGCAGGGGTTGGGGTGCGGGAAGCCGTAGAAGCTGGAGGGGGGCCATGGCGCTGCTTCTGGGAGCTGCATGGAGTGGCCCACGACTCTGCTTCCTGGCTGGAGCACCGGAGAGGGACAAGCCCCAGACCTCGCTCCCCAGCAGGAGCTTGAGGGCTGGATTTAAACGGCAGGCAGGCCGGATCCGACCCATGGGCCGTAGTTTGCCCATTCCTGGCCTACATGGTGCCCAAAGCAGGATGGGGGTCTTAGCAGCAAGCTGATGTGATTCTGACTCTATAAATGGATGAGATCTGTTAAATTAGACACTTTTCAGAGCAAAGCCCCATGTAGAAAACTGTTTTCTCTGTTGGTTGTGGAATGTAGCTTCATATGTCTCAAACTTGCCTGATGTATGCTAGAATTATGCCAGTAATGTAACATTTTGCATCAGCCTTTGTCATCTGATCTGTGCATGTGCTCTTGTGAAACAGATGTACATTGAACTTCTGGACATTCCCTACAATCAGATTTTACCCCTCTTCCTCTTTTCTTTTGGTAGCTGGAACTGCTTTTGCAATTGCACTACACTTTTTGCAAAACGTGTTTTTTACTTATACAATATTCATTTATTCTAATTGCAAAACTGGCTTCTGTCATTTAAGATAAGCTTTTAATGTTGACCGACAGAATATGCTGGATTTTTACTTTTAGATTTGGAACTTTAAAATAAAATTGTAGCTTTACCATTTTAGGTTCCTTATTTCTGCTTTTTTCCCCCCCTTCCTTCAGGTCATTTAATCTCTTTCACCATAATTTAATTTAATATTTTGGACAAGAACAACAACAATGATGTCAAAACAAGCCTTCCTCTGCAGTTTGGGCTCTCTCTATTTGTCCCTCCTGTTTGTGTTCCTGCTGATGGATGTCTATGCCAGGCCTGCAAATAATTCTGCCTTAAAAGAGAAAGCGGTTGATGACAAAGATGAGAATGAGATCCTACCCCCAGACCACCTGAATGGGGTCAAAATGGAGATGGATGGACATCTTAACAAGGAGTTTCATCAAGAGGTTTTTCTAGGAAAGGAGATGGAAGAGTTTGATGAAGATTCTGAACCAAGAAGGAACAGAAGGAAGCTTATGGCCATATTTTCAAAGTAAGTTATGTTATAGTGTATCAAGAAAAATATGCAACCAATCCCGCTGCGTTTATATTTTTCTCTACTTCCTCGATGTTCAGTTAATTAAACTTCTTTGAAAAACAAGCTTGAAAGATTTTTTGAAGGATGATTACAAAGAGAGGAATGAGCAACCTTGCCTAAAGCATTACATTTATGTTAGTAAAGTATTCAACTAACTTAGGCCCTGACCCTTTAAACTAATCAGTGGGGCTTAATATGTGCGGTTCTCCCCACCTCCAGTGCCCATGCAGAACCACTTTAATCAGCTTTCAGGATTGGGGCCTTAAATTGTTGTTAAAATCCACCACAGAAAATTAAATTCCTACGTGAAAAAACTTAATGTTAAGTAACTTCTTGGATTACTAAAATTGAAAGATTTAGGAGGTTTTTTTCCCCCCCCTCCCAGCTTGTTTACTTTTTGGATTTCGAGTGCTTTGGGTATAATCAGGCTCATTTTCTAGTCTCATGCATTAGTGCAGTAGAATTTTCCAAAGGATAGGGCACTGCACTGTGAATTGGAAAACATGGGTTCTATTCTGGACCTACACTGTGACCTTGGGGAAGTCACTTCATTTCTCTGTTACTCCATTTTAATCAATGTGTAAGTATATGTTGTTTAGGGCTGCTGTTGGGCCTGGGCTTACTTCCCTTCTGGTGTGATCCACAGAAATATTATCAGGAGAAAAGAAAATATTGTGGAGAGAATCAGGACTAAAGAAACTCAGCAAAAAGCTCACTTTTTACTTATAGCACGTATAATCCCTTTTTGTTCAAAAGCCCCTTGAAGTTGATACTATGTCTGACTCTTTTTTTTCCTTGTATTTTATATGTTTAAATGCTTAAATAACTCCTGTAACCTTAGTGTCTCGGTCCATCCCAAGTATTTATAAACTGAAATAATTTTTCTCCTTCTTCTTGAGTTCCTGAAGAGCTTACAAAATTCTGTTACTGCTGCAGTTAAACATATGTAGGCAACTCCCCAGAGCTTAGAAAGGGAAGTATAATGAAAGATAAGGTATAATATTTTAATTATGACACCATGGTAAACATCATTACTTGAAGGTCCTCAGACTAGATGGGCTTTTATTCTAATGTAACCAAAAAAACAAAAAATTGTAATCCTATTTTAAGCATAAAAATGTGCCCATTTTTTGTATTTGTTTATAAAGCACCTTTCGTTCTATTAGGAGAGGCTTAAATCAATAACTAGATAAATTCCTATTTTAGCAGACATTGGAAATCAGTGCAGTAAAGTGCACTTCTTGTGTAAGTTTTAAGACTAGAACATATGACGAATAAAACCACAGTGAATTGTCACTACCACTTGATGGCAGAGTTGCTTCTCTTTGTGTTTTGTGACCGTGGATTTATTTGTTATAACAGTGTAGTCTGAGTTGGTACTTCTAATATTTGTAGGTAATTCTGGTGGCAGTAAAAAAAAGATCTTGAATATGTGAAGTTTTTTTCATTTTGTTTAATTGTGCTGGAATTGGCAGGGAGGCTTTGAAATCCATTTTTATTGGAACAGTTTGTAATAGAGTATCTGGCAATGACGCAGGTATGCGTTTGCAATTTTGAAGACTGCTAATTTCCCCAGATATTTCTGTTTATCACCATGCAGCAGTTCTATTCTTTAGCCACTGCAACAGGGTGTTGCTTCTTCAGTAGGTGCTGTCAATGCAGCTCCATTGAAGGGTTTTTTGTTTTTTTTAAGGTCCTCATTTAGCATTCAGTTCTCCCTGCCAAACAAAGCAATCTCCTCCATGAAATGTCTGATTTGCAATTCCTGGAAGCAGGATAGTTCTGTGGTGGTCTGTAATCACACCACCCCTCTCATTAGAGCTCTGTGCAGATACAAAATTTGTATCCGCATCCGATCTGCAAAAATGATCTGCGGATATCAGCATCAACGGATATAAAGCAAATATCCGTGGATTTACAGGACTCGTTAATTATCATTACAAGGAATACATTTTGTAATAGTTAAAATTACACCTTTAAAATGCTGTATCACTAACTAAACTTTACAGCACTCCTGTGAGATGGTCACTTATTGTTCTACTTTTAAACCTGGGAAGAACTTAGGCACAGATGTTAAGAGGATTGCTCAAGGCTAAAGAGAGTTTGTGTCATACTGGAGAGTTCCTGGCAACTAATGAAAAGGAGTACTTGTGGCACTTTAGAGACGAACAAATTTATTTGAGCATAAGCTTTCATGAGCTACAGCTCACTTCGTTGGATGGTTTGCTTGGATCATAGCTCTTTTTCATGGTAGATTGGAATCTTGCAAAACTTTTTGTCTCTAGCCACTGCAAGAAACCCAGCTCTGAAAACGTAATTTACTAATGAAAAACACTGGTGTATCTGTGCTGTATTCTCAACAGCAGATGTCTGAAAGGGTTAACACAAAGCTTATTTTTCAAATGCTAACCAATTTGTATATTTATCCTGGCTTAGCCTTCTACACTTAAACTAAAATCATTTATTGCTAATCTGCTGTTCAACCAATCACTCCACTGACAGTTTATTTACAAATTAAGGATTTATTGTTAAATCTGTATCAGATAAACATCTGGCAATAACAAAACTGAAAGCTGATTAGCAGATTCAGATTTTGATTAGTGACTTTTGTAAATCACAAATTGCAGTCTCCCTTTGCTTTTATCTATTTGTTGCAATGGAGGCTGTCTTGGCAGGTCAAAAGCAGTTTGGCCACCTCTGTCCTGCCCTTAGAAATGATTATTGACCTAATTCAAGTGCTTTTCCACATTGTGTTCCCTCGGTGAGATCAGATTAGAAGGTTTGCCAAATTCTTTAGGGCATTAAAGAAGCTTATTTTCCAGATGTACTCCTAAAGATTTCAGAGTAGCAGCCGTGTTAGACTGTATTCGCAAAAAAGAAAAAAGAAAAGGAGTACTTGTGGCACCTTAGAGACTAACAAATTTATTTGAGCATAAGCTTTCGTGAATTTAAGCTTATGCTCAGATAAATTTGTTGGTCTCTAAGGTGCCACAAGTACTCCTTTTTCTTTTTTCCTAAAGATTGAGTTAGAAGATAAAAAGGACCTTCCTTTCACCAGGGGTAAGGAGTCTTTGGGAAAAGGAAAATGCCTCTCTTAAAGACTTTAAAAAAAAAATTACTTTTCTTTTTTAATGAGCAGCCGCTAAAATTCCTGGATCTATTAATATGCCACTTGGAATGGTACCCTCAAAGTGTGTAGCATGTTATCTAATGGGGTGATTATTGAACAAGGTAAGACGCTATTTTTTTTTCTGGAAAAGGTAACTCGGAGGTAGAGTTTTTATCCTATCCACATTCTTCTAGATAAATTAGTAACTATTGTATCTTTTAGGCGCTTACAAAACAGGCATGTTTTCAAATCTAAAGACCTGAGACAGAAATTTGAAACTCTGAGACAAGTAGGTAAAAGCAGCAGTTGCTGTATGAGGGAGTAATCTTGTATAGGTCCAGTTTTACATGGAGATTGAGATTGAAGATGAGACAGTTCCCCCCCCGCTCTCCCACATCCTCCCATGTCTTGTACAATTGGGGGATGCTGTCTTTTTAAATGGATAACTTGACCCAATAGCTAGATATTTAACTGATGCGGTCTTTGAACCAACAACGGGACTGAAGTGACTAAAGTTCAGGGGACTAGAATTTTTTTTTCCCTCTAATTTTGAGCCTGGAATTTTTTATAATTAGCAAAGTACAACTAAAGCCCCTTTAATGGACTGGTGTTTAGAGTAAACTGTGCCCAAAGCAGATCTGTCAGCTATGTTCTGCAGCTGACTCTTCTTAAATATATTAAAATAAACATTGTGTTATTTTCACTTTCTACCTGATTTTTCCCATACCAGAAGATTTGGTTGGCCTTGTCTGTTGTTCTCTTATCTGTATCACTCTTATCAGCCAAAGTGTGCTTTGATCAAGTTAATTAGGGACACAGCCATTCTTTCATACAAAATAGCAGCTGACATTTTTGTGGTCAGTAACTAATACGTTTTTGATCAAATGCAGTTTGTCTTGTGGGGTAAAGCCCAATGATGTAATTTGCTGAATATCTAATTGAAACTTAATGTAACTTTCAGATCTGAAAAATGCAAATTTTATAATATGATTAGATTTTGCACATCAACCATCTATAACAAACTAGACCTAAGAAATAAGAATGCGTGCCTATGCAATGTCTCACTGTTGTAGCTGTTCCAACATTCATACATTATGTAATGTTTAAAAATGATGGGGATGAGCTAGACACAATATGGTGAGAAGTTCTTTGTTCAATGCACCACAGCCGTTTTTGTCTGGTTGCATTTTAACTAGTTCTCTTCTCATATTAGCCTGTATGGTTTTCTAAGGCTGTGTTCCTTGTGATACAGTTTAGGTTTCTTGGAATTATATTCATAAACTTTTTTTTGTCTTTTCAGAGATTATAAAGAGCCTGGAATAGATAAGATTATGTAATTGAAGAGAGTAAGGTATTTGTCATAACAATCTTGGCTTCTGTTTCTGAGGCTACTTTCACTTAGCGGAGACAAGATGTCCCGCTAGCACAAAGTCATTCTAAATGTAGTGACTAAATATGTATTAAAAACGGACTGTTCCAGTACTTTTGGTGGAGTCACCAGGGGGTGGTGATGGTTTCTGGGTTTTTTTGGATGTATGGGGACGTAAAAGACCCCCCAGTGAATCTGGTACTAAGGAATTAAAGACTCTTCATTCTCTGTCCAATTAGTGAGAGAAAAAGCAGGGAGAGGTACAGCAAACTTCAATTTCTCCCTGTGTTGAGAGCAAAGTTATTTTTAGTTATCAGGTTCCACAGAGGAATTAACTGAGAGGGTATGAGCTTCAAGATTCAGACATACCAACGGGCTAATTGATTTAAACAGTAACTTGCCTGTTGTAAAGACTTGAGATATTTTCATAAATTCTGAAACCTGGATGTTAAATGGTCTTTTTTTTTTAAAAAAAAAAAAAAAATACTTTTTTTTATTCTTGTTATGGAAAAAGCATGCTAAATTGAATGTCTGGGTCAATCCAAAAACTCCATATTTATCTGTATCTAAAACCAACAACAACAAAAAAGTCCCCTGAATTGTTTCCTGGTGGAAGTACACTGGGATAAGGGCTAATTTTGACAAGACATCTGTCATTGAAGTCTTGGCCAAAAATCATCACTTTATGCAGAAATTCCTGGTGCATATCATAAGAACATAAGATTATCATAACATATAAACATATCTGCTTATCTTTTTATCTTTCCGTAAGAAGGTGAGTATCTGGGCACTTGGTGGGCCAAGAAATGTGTTAAGTTATTCAGTATTCAATGTGTGGCCATACCATGAATTACCATAGTCTAGACTGGATGCCAGAATTCAAACCACAAATCTCAGTTGTAAAGGGTGGGCTCTCTTAGTTAATTAAATGAAATCTGTTTTGTAGTTTGACTTTAGTAATTCCATTTCAGTAATGTAGTACATGTGGTTTCCTGTCAGGATGTCTTTGTGGTAATAACCTACCACTGTGCGTGTCTGGAAAGTGAGTATTCATCTTTTAATTTCTCATATTTTGCTAATATCTCTTGCCCCTTATAAGCACACACATTTGGCAATTGAATGCCAGTCCTTGACTAATCATTCATGGAGTCCCTAGCCAGAAAACTTGCATTCTGTTTGCTTCCAGTATGTGTAGGGGTAAGGTTGTTTCCCTTTTTCTCTTGTGAAACTCCTGAGCTCACTCCTTGAGGCTGAACATGTGGGGTTTGTACAAGCACTGAAAGGGAAGAGGCTGAACTTTAGTAATGCTTGTAAGCTCTCAGCATTTGAGGTCCATTATTCTTATCGCTCAGAATAGAAGTAGGGGAGTGGTTATGCTGGGGATTGCCAAAACCAATGGAGTGTTTTAATGTAGTAGTTAAAAAGGGCATAATAGGGGATAATGTTGAAGTACATCTGGTATACCTAATCACAATTTTCATTTATAATGTCATCACCTATCCTTTTGCGAGGGAAGGCAGATAATGAGACTATAGCCATAGCAGTGGTAGATTTGGACAATTATACTGAAAGTAGAATGAAGCTCAGGGGACATGTTAGCTTGGTTGTTGTTATGAAGTTAGACTTTTAGATTTGATGGGTTGTTTAGCTAAAAACCTTACCTACTTTGATAGTTGTCCTATTTGTCATGATCTGTGTGTTTTTAAAGTACGCTGCATCTAGAGATTTTAAAAAGTTGTCTAGCAAACTCTTGTATATCACTTTAACTGTAAATAAATGACGTTCTCATTATTAAATATTACCTTTTGAGTCTGGTTTTCGTTATCTGTATGCAATGGGAATAGTCTCGTTCTTAAATAAACTGTGTATTTAGAGTTAATGGAAATTGCTAGTCTGACAATCTTAATATATACAGCAGGAGCAGTGCAGTCTTCCCCAAATGGCTGTCAGTGTGCCTGGAAACCTGATGTGGGGAATGGACTCTAGTTATAGGAAGGGAGTTCAGTCATTGACCTGTCTGCTGAGATTGCCACAAAAGTTCAGTTGTGATGCTTTGTGATGTGGACTCCTGCTGGGTGGAAAATAGGCTGAGATCACCAAGCTCATTTCATGTAGGCTGTTGGATAACTCTCAGTTGGTGGCTGGTTTTTGTTACTTTGGTCAATACTGTGCTTGATTCACTACAAATAAACTGGATTTCTGTAAGTAAGCCTTCTCCTATGGAACACCTGTAATAAGGCCACATTTGTTCCTTTAAACACAGTATTACTGTTAATCTTTAAAGGCCTGATATAAACATTAATACTAATATTTCTTAACTATTTTTGCTGTGCATGGATAATGAAATATGATACATGTGTACTTCCTGACTATCCCTTATACCTAAACTTATTGCCGCCAGTTAAGAGTGCTAACCTTGACTGGATTTATTTGCTTATTAAGTGTAATGGTATTTGTAACAGGGTTCGTGAATTACACGGGATGTCACTAAAGTGCGTTCAGACTATGGCACAGTTATCACATATTGCAGCAGCTACCATCTATTTTTGGAAATCTGTAATTTTTGTGTGGGAAAAGCACACGGTTTAGTGAACTATAATGTAATATCATTTGTCTTGTATTTTATGTTGTTAAGAACTCAGGATTATTGTCAGAGGAAGGCTGTTTCAGTCTGACTTCTGATTCTGGAAACAATTTCTTGGAGAGATTTCTACAGAACTTATGAAATGCTACATTAATTTTTGCTGTAATATTAATGATATTTCTTGAACAAGAGGAACCAATGTATTTATCAGAGCTGATGCATGACAAAGTGTTGAAAGATTATCATCCTGCATCAGGCATTTTCCACCCAGAGACAACTGAGGTGGGTTTCTTCTGTATATTTTGTTCACTTTACATGGAAGCTTAAATTCTCTAAGATCATGTAGGCTACGGTTCTGTGGAATATACATTATTTCTGAATTAAGATCTGGGTTTTTTCCCCTTTAGCTGAATGCTTTGCTGTTGTCTTCTCAGAGCTCTTAGCAAAACTTTCTCTATTATTACTTAAATATTCTGAATTGTAGGTTGTACTAGTATCATTTGTCATCTTTGTTTGTACAGCTTTAGCCCCATGTTACTCAGTAGCTAACCTTTCATTACAATTATTGGGAATCCTTTTCAATAGTCCATTCTAAATAAGATATCTACACACACTATTATTTTGATGGTCCATTCTGCCTCTTAGATTATAAGCTCAGAGCAGGGACCATGTCTTGTTCTGTACAGTTGTAAGCACACAGTTTGCCTAAAAAATATGATGCTTTATAGATGCCAAAAGGAATATGGCCAGCCTTACCACTGGGTGTACCAACTCATTGAATCAATATGTCTGGATGATTCTTGGGAACCACAGTGGTGAAGAAAAGCAGTACCATATAGAGAACTGAGGAATGGGTTAATGGGCCATTAGATAGAGGCAAATGCAAGAATGCTGCCTTTTTACAATCACTAAATGGACAGTCTTATTTGGGAGCCATTATTAAATTTCTGTATTGAATAGAGATCGTGCAGTGACTGTAGGCTTCTGGTCTGGTCTAGTCTAATGCAACTGAGAGGTGTCAAAGTTAAGGATAAAACTTTCTGTTGCCATTTTTGTTACTTATTCAGTACCAAAATATCACACATATCATTACTCGGATAGCTTAACTATAATTATGTACAAGTATGATGAACGTATTTTACTATTGTCAGCTTTAAATTACTGCTTGCCACAGTGAGTCTGATATTCTGTGTGTGCATGTACTTGTGAGAAAACAATACAATATTTAAAAACTTCAATGTTGCACTTTTTAATACAGATGAACATTTAAAAAGATCAGATGTTTGGGTTGTTCTAACTGTAACATTTGAGTTGACATTTAAAGGTGGAGGAACGTATTAAATAACCTAAGTGTCAATGATAACATTTCTGAAGTCTTAAGATAGTGATGCAAACAGATAAAAAGATGAAGTGAAGCGTGTGTCTGTGTGCGCTTCTTAAAATTTTAACATGGGTGGTTTTGGTATACTTTAAATAGGTTCTTAAATGTCAGCAAAATGTCTTCTCTGGTTTTGATGCTCACTTACATATGGATTATTGATATGGTCAGAAAAGGGACTCTAAAAATGACATTTGGGTGATCGTATTTTATTATTTCATGATATATTAAATTTGCTTAACTGAAATACGATTTATTTTAACTGCCAATGGTGCAGTCTCATTTGTTCTCTAAAAATTGAGCAAACTTCTTGCTCTTTTATCCATCATTGCCAACAGATTTTACAATTAGCACATATCTTGCAATTTGGTCAATGAGTCTGAATGTAATATAGATTATGGTTCTGCACTTGACCAGTAGTGAAAATAGAAATATCTTGTCTTTGTCGTAAAAAAGGAAAGCAGATGTGACTGGCGAGACTCACAGGGAGCAGATGTCCATTACCTCAGTTTTAACTTTTGCAAGATCGCTTTTCAGTCAACCATCCAATAAACATGTAGAAACAATGGTTGTCTTCATGGATCAAGAGTTAAAAATAATCGTTAGACCTTCTGGATATCTTTTAAAGTCACAACAATAACATTAAAGGAATTGAGAAACCTTTTTAGAGGCCCATGCACCAAGGTTTTTCACTTTATTTTCATTCTCTTAATGACTATAGCTTTTTTCTAATAACTGGTTAAGCATAAGGGGCATCTCATCTTCCCAGTAAATGAGGGAGAGTTTATGTATTTAATAATAAAAAAATGGGGGGGAAGAATGTTTAAATCCTGAAAGTCAGCAGGAGACAAGCTTGGAAGTACACTGAATTGAGATATTGAGGTGAACTCAGAGGAAAAAAGGGTCTAGAAGGAAGCAAGAAGTAAAAGATGCTGAGACATCTGCACTAGTGAGAGTCTACAATAGCAAGCAAGTTGAAAAATCAGAAACAATTACACTTTAAGTTTAGGAAAGGTAGAGTTAGCGTAGCATGGACCATGGAGTGTACTACTGTCTGTGATTTCTTTGCAGTTTTTAAAAGCTGGGTAGATGTTGCCAACTTACAGGATAATGAAAGATGATTAAGCACCTTACTTCACTGGGAAGTCCCACTAACATTGTTCTTCACTTGAGAAGAGCAAAAAGGCTGGCTGCTGCAACTGAAGGAAAACAGCCTGGCGTACATGATGGCCATCCTGAACAGTGAAAGAAACAATCTTAAAATGAAAATAACTGATCCTATTAAGGGATCCATATGTCCACACAAGAGATCCACTTCCTGGACACTACGGTGCTAATAAGCGATGGTCACATAAACACCACCCTATATCGGAAACCTACTGACCGCTATTCCTACCTACATGCCTCTAGCTTTCATCCAGATCATACCACACGATCCATTGTCTACAGCCAAGCTCTACCATATAACCGCATTTGCTCCAACCCCTCAGACAGAGACAAACACCTACAAGATCTCTATCATGCATTCCTACAACTACAATACCCACCTGCTGAAGTGAAGAAACAGATTGACAGAGCCAGAAGAGTACCCAGAAGTCACCTACTACAGGACAGGCCCAACAAAGAAAATAACAGAATGCCACTAGCCATCACCTTCAGCCCCCAACTAAAACCTCTCCAACGCATCATCAAGGATCTACAACCTATCCTGAAGGACGACCCATCACTCTCACAGATCTTGGGAGACAGGTCAGTCCTTGCTTACAGACAGCCCCCCAGTCTGAAGCAAATACTCACCAGCAACCACACACCACACAACAGAACCACCAACCCAGGAACCTATCCTTGCAACAAAGCCAGTTGCCAACTCTGTCCACATATCTATTCAGGGGACACCATCATAGGGCCTAATCGCATCAGCCACACTATCAGAGGCTCGTTCACCTGCGCATCTACCAATGTGATATATGCCATCATGTGCCAGCAATGCCCCTCTGCCATGTACATTGGTCAAACCGGACAGTCTCTACGTAAAAGAATGAATGGACACAAATCAGACGTCAAGAATTATAACATTCAAAAACCAGTTGGAGAACACTTCAATCTCTCTGGTCACTCGATTACAGACCTAAGAGTGGCTATCCTTCAACAAAAAAGCTTCAAAAACAGACTCCAAGGAGAGACTGCTGAATTGGAATTAATTTGCAAACTGGATACAATTAACTTAGGCTTGAATAGAGACTGGGAATGGATGAGTCATTACACAAAGTAAAACTATTTCCCCATGTTATTTCTCCCCCCCCACCCCACCCCCCACAGTTCCTCAGATATTCTTGTTAACTGCTGGAAATAGCCTACCTTGCTTGTCACCATGAAAGATTTTCCTCCTCCCCCCCCCCCGCTGCTGCTGATGGCTTATCTTAAGTGATCAAGCTTATGCTCTAATAAATTTGTTAGTCTCTAAGGTGCCACAAGTACTCCTTTTCTTTTTGCGAATACAGACTAACATGGCTGCTACTCTGAAACTCTCCTTACAGTGTGTATGATAAACCCATTGTTTCATGTTCTCTGTGTGTGTATATCAATCTCCCCTCTGTTTTTTCCACCAAATGTATCCGATGAAGTGAGCTGTAGCTCGCAAAAGCTTATGCTCTAATAAATTTGTAAGTCTTTAAGGTGCCACAAGTATTCCTTTTCTTTTTCCTATTAAGGGAGTTTGTCTCATTCATGTATTCAGACTTCACATTTAGCCATTTTTAACATCCCAGGTAACTTTATAGCTGTCTCTGAAATGTTTACTCTTCAGTCAAGTAGTGAGTAATATTTTTTTTCTGTAATTAAACTGAACCATCTCACTTCTGTTTTAACTGTCTTCTGTTCTTGTTAGTGGGCAGTGAAGTGACATGTCTAGTGTTTTGGGGTATTTTTGGACTCTTAACTGTTCTCATATCTTCCTCTGCAGGGTAGATATTAATAGGGACAAAAAAATAAGCGCTAAAGAGATGCAGCGTTGGATCATGGAGAAGACAGAAGAGCATTTCCAGGAAGCTGTGGAAGAGAACAAAATGCATTTCCGAGCTGTGGACCCTGATGGTGATGGTAGGAGAACATCATTTATCTTGTGAAATAGTCATTCTAGGGCATCTAAAAACATTATAGCTAGAGGTCAAACTGACTATGGGCTGCTCATTTAATTGCTCTGAAGCACTTATCATGGGCCAAATCCTAATCCAGGAGTGGCCAACCTGTGGTTCTGGAGCCACATGTGGCTCTTCAGGGGTTAATATGCGGCTCCTTGTACAGGCACCGACTCCGGGACTGGAGCTACAGGTGCCAACTTTCCAGTGGGGGTGCTCACTGCACAACCCCTGGCTCTGCCACAGGCCCTGCCCCCACTCCACCCCTTCCTACCCCCTCCCCTGAGCCTGGTGTGCCCTCACTCTCCCTCCCCCAGCCTCCTGCATGCCATGAAACAGCTGATCGGTAGGTGCGGGGAGGGAGGGGTAGGCGTTGATCAGCGGGCTACTGGTGGGTGGAAGGCTCAGGGCGCGGGATGCAGGGGCTCCTGATGACAGGCCCAACAAAGAAAACAACAGAACGCCACTAGCCATCACCTTCAGCCCCCAACTAAAACCTCTCCAACGCATCATCAAGGATCTACAACCTATCCTGAAGGACGAGCCATCACTCTCTCAGATCTTGGGAGATAGACCAGTCCTTGCTTACAGACAGCCCCCCAATCTGAAGCAAATACTCACCAGCAACCACACACCACACAACAGAACCACTAACCC
Organism: Dermochelys coriacea; assembly: GCF_009764565.3. Lineage (NCBI taxonomy): Eukaryota > Metazoa > Chordata > Testudines > Dermochelyidae > Dermochelys > Dermochelys coriacea. Next base: position 15,418,523 of record NC_050085.1, on the reverse strand, counting down.
AGGAACCTATCCTTGCAACAAAGCCCGTTGCCAACTCTGTCCACATATCTATTCAGGGGATACCATCATAGGGCCTAATCACATCAGCCACACTATCAGAGGCTCGTTCACCTGCGCATCTACCAATGTGATATATGCCATCATGTGCCAGCAATGCCCTCTGCCATGTACATTGGCCAAACTGGACAGTCTCTACGTAAAAGAATGAATGGACACAAATCAGACGTCAAGAATTATAACATTCAAAAACCAGTTGGAGAACACTTCAATCTCTCTGGTCACTGGATCACAGACCTAAGAGTGGCTATACTTCAACAAAAAAGCTTCAAAAACAGACTCCAACGAGAGACTGCTGAATTGGAATTAATTTGCAAACTGGATACAATTAACTTAGGCTTGAATAGAGACTGGGAATGGATGAGTCATTACACAAAGTAAAACTATTTCCCCATGGTATTTCTCCCCCCCACCCCACCCCCCACTGTTCCTCTGATATTCTTGTTAACTGCTGGAATTAGCCTACCTGCTTGTCACCATGGAAGGTTTTCCTCCTTTCCCCCCCCTGCTGTGGGTGATGGCTTATCTTAAGTGATCACTCTCCTTACAGTGTGTATGATAAACCCATTGTTTCATGTTCTCTGTGTGTGTGTATATAAATCTCTCCTCTGTTTTTTCCACCAAATGCATCCGATGAAGTGAGCTGTAGCTCACGAAAGCTTATGCTCTAATAAATTTGTTAGTCTCTAAGGTGCCACAAGTACTCCTTTTCTTTTTGTGGTAAATTCTGGCTCCTTCTCAGGCTCAGGTTGGCCACCCGTCCTAGTCCCTTTGAAGTCCTGAGACCAGTTTCATCCTTACATTTGTATCATTCATTGAGGAGGACAATAGAGGATTTTTCTTCTCTGAAGACTGGACTGCACTAGGAGAAACTTTCTTAATATTTTCCATGATTGCTATCTCTGGTTCACCTTTACCAACATTAGTAATATTGGGAGCTCTCATTTGCTCCCACAGTCACTTTTAACGTCATGTATATCATGTAACCTTGCTCAGGGCAGGTCTAATTGACTCTATTTAAAAACGCATATCAGTATTGGGGCTTCCAACATTACTAATGCTGGCTGAGATGTGCTGGTGCTGGCATTAGCAACGGTCGGAAATTTAAAAAAAAAATCCCCAGGGTTGTCAGGGCCTTAGAGTTGGTGTTTTATTGACTTTGATTTCTTTCAAGAGAGCAGATTCAATGATAACACTGTAAGGCAAAAGCAGTATAGTTAACCAGATAAACGTAGCTATTAGATCTTTTATCACTCTCTGGGAAGCTGCTTAGTTTATAATAGAAAAGACTTAAAAGGAACTTAAAAGAAATTTAAAATGGTTGTCATTGAGTCAGATTGAATCCTTAGGCAGCCCTACCCATTAAAAATAACGTAGGGACCAAATTCTGCCCTTGGTGATGCGTTTGAGCTCTCATTGACCTCCAAAGACATAATTTTGACCCTTACCATAGGAATATTTCAGGCCTAACTTTTGTGGAAAGGAACCCTAGTCCACTTCGAGGAGGATTGGCTGGGAAGTATTTTTGCCATATCACTGCTCCCAATGAAATTTACAAGTGTTGGGTGGTTGAGTAAATGTGAATGGATGTGGTTCTAACAGATTGCAGATGTGTAAAGGGTTTTAATGGATGATTTCAAAAGAAACAAGACTAGAAGCTTGGATTTTAAAATGTTAGACTATTTTTGATGTCTGAGATATGTCTCTGTCTTACAGGCCATGTGTCTTGGGACGAGTATAAAATAAAGTTTTTGGCAAGCAAGGGCTTTAATGAAAAAGAGATTGCAGAGAAGATGAAAAACAACGAAGAGCTAAAAATTGATGAAGAAAGTAAGTATTTTCAGTTGCTGATACCGGCATATTTTGCCTAAGAAAAGCATTGTACTGCTCCAGTTCTTTGACCAGCAGTAAATTGGCTGAACTGGCAGCTTAGAAATCAAGACTCAGTACAGGACTGTTGTTCCAGCTGTATGACTGCATCTACTTTGGCTTTGAAAGGAGACAGAGGTGAAATGCCACAGAAGCTGCTGCCAAGAATGAAGAGAGGAAAGGAGCTGAACATTAAACACCATCTTGCATGATCAGGTCCTGGAGAGCCCTCTAATTCTATAAAGATTGGGCCCTACGTTTTTAGGATCTCAGGATTTCAGTTGTGCAACTTTCACCTTTTTAGCTGTGATTTATAAACTGGGAAATTCACTTCTCAATAGGATGGCAAGATGGAGGGGTGGGGGGGAGGGGAAGGCAGAATAAATTAGTTATTGTGCCCAATATATTCTGCAGCAAGTGCAGATTAGCCCAGCTCATTGTTTACTTTGAGAAGTAGGAATGGTCGTGTGAAAAAAGAAATACAGCATAGCCCCATTTATCCAATCTAATTGGGACTGGGACCAGATTGGATAATCTGGAGAATGGGAACATGCAACACTGCAGCACCATCTAGCAGCCACAGGAGAGAGTGCCTGCTTCTGGACCTCTGCGAGAGCTGGATAATGGAGGGTTGGATAAACGGAGTTCTACTGTCAATTCTTTTTTTCTGTCCTGAGCTGGGTTGGTACAATAGCTTTTCGTTTCTGAAGATTTAAGGTCAAATTCTTTGTCCAAAGTGAAGGTTGATTAGGCAGTCTCAACTTTGTCCTCGTTCATCCAGTGTGCCCTGTGATGCTGGCAAACCAGGGGACAGCTCTTACCAAGTCTATAGATGTCAGCTGAGTACTGACAAATTCATAGCTGGAAACCAGACCAGATCATCTATATGTTGCTGCGCACCCACCTCCCTACCCCTTGACTCAACATATTCATCAGCAATTTCTGCAGGTTGTCACAGAGGTCTGCCTTCACCTCATCTGTAACTACCCATAACTCCTCCTGTACCATCAGATGAGTTTTTTCATAGTCACCTTCAGCCTCTGACCCTATTATCAATTTTTCATAAAATTACACATTTTATGCACATGTTCAACACGAGTGATACTGTCAAATATTTTAAGATTCCTATACTTCAAATCGATAGGACTCAGATGTAATCTTAAACCTTTTCAATATATTTTCTTTAAATTTCTTATACATCTTAGCATCATGCTCCTCTGTATCATTAAAAACTCATCTTGCCTCCCCAGTTACTCTGGTCAAGAGGATTGGTATCCACTTATCCTCTGGAATCTTGCGGATACCATACAGTCACTCAGAGATGGACAGGAACTGCTCTGTACAGTCAGTCTCTTGATAAATTGGGCAGGCTTGCTCCCTGTGCGGGGGTATGCTCACTAGCTGGGGATGCTGCTTTTGCTGCTCCAGTTCTTTGAGCTGCATTGTATGAGCTTCCATCTGTTTCTGGTGTGCTCTCTCCTCAGCTTCTAGTTCCATGCATCTTCTGTGAGCTTCCTCCTCCACCTCCTAGGTTTCTATCTTCTCCTTGATCTGCAATTCCACCATCAGTCTCTGGTGCTCACATTCTTCCTGGGTTGCCTGGAGCATCAGCCATACCAGTCAGTAGCTGTGGCATCTGGGGCAGAAGGTATTCGTGCCCCATCTCTATTCCTTTCCCTGCTACCTAGTCAAAACGTATGCACAAAGCTCTCAGTTGCTGATTTGAAGCTATCCTTTCAGGACTTTTTAAGGGGGGTAGGGGCAAATCCCAAGGGAAGGGAAATCCCCCTGTCCACCAGGTTAAGAGGGGGGACGAGGAGTCTAGAAATAAACCTAACCCCAACAACAATAATAATAATAACAATAATAAAAAAAAAAATCTCAAGGGAGGCCAGATTTTAAAGCCCCTTACCCAAAGGCAAGGCAGGTAATCTGCTACACTGCTTGGCTCCCAGTGTGATGAAGTTAGGCTGGATAGTTATAAAAAGAGTGGTGGAAGGCAGGTATACTAGTCCTAGAATGATAAAAGCCCTTTTCCTTATAAGCTGAAAAGGGGTTACCTCTGGTCAACGAGGAACACATGAGTCCAGTTAAGAGCTGCCTGAGACCTTTTTAAAAACCCCTTCTCTTGTGAGAGAGGAGGAGAAGCAAGCTGCTGAAGGGCTAGTGGGAGTAGGGAGAAAGACTTCTCTAGGGTAGAAGGCTGCTCTCCTTTCTACACAGAAAGCTACCTAACTGCCTGTTTAGGGGAAGGACCGGCACCTTGGGGCCAATAACAAGGCTACCCCACCCCCAGAGAGGGGGTAATAAAATATATTCCCTTTTGCTTTGTGTTATGAATTTGTTTCTTCTGTTTGGCGGAGGAGTACTTGGGCCTGCCCCGAGACCTACCTCGAAAATATTGAGAAATAAACCCCAAGTGGTGAAAAAAACGCCATCCAGAGTGGGGCTGATTTACTCCAGGCCACTCCCACTATCAGAGAGGGAAGCGCTGAGCCTGGCAAAGTGGATGAGGTGCCTTGCCACTCCGGCCATATAAAATCAAGTTACCCAAAACTTAGATTCCCCCACAATTTACACTCCCAAGCCTTGGTGTTAGTGCCACGACTGTTGCCCCAGGGACAGCAATAGAAGAGGAGGAAGAGCCAGTGAACTATTTTAGGACTGTGTCTTAGGAAGGTAATGAAAAATGTATTAAGGATGCTAAGTTAAATGTCATAGATTGTAAGGGCTGGAGGGACACAGCATCCCCAAGTCACTTTGGTTAAGGAGAGTTTGGTGAGAGGAAGACAAAACTCCCTGTAAGAGTTTAAGTGTAATGCGTTGACTGAGTTCTCTGTGACTGTGCCTCTGGCTAAGATCCACCTTGAGCAGGGGAATTTTAAGGGTGAGGTCATGGTAGCATCAGGAATTTGTTTCCTGCTGATATTTTAATAGATAGTAACATTTTAGCCATGTCTAAGCAGGTTAATGTTATAACCTGCAGCCAAAAAGAGTGCTCCTCTGTCCACAGACAAAGCAGGGAGGACTGGAAAGGGGCTAGGGGAATGCCCTCAGTTCTTTGTTGAGAGTAATAACTTGTCTTCAGAGGAGGAATCTGAAAATGCCATTTCTGTGGCCAGAATCTGCTCTGAACTTAAGTGAGGCTCAAAAGGAGTTTGTGAAGGCTGAACAAGCTAACCCTTCTCTGGACCGAGAGAGGATTGTGGCTCAGAATAATACCCCTGCTGGGGAAGAAAAAAATTTTTTTTTTTTTTCCTTTTTTTGGTAGAAAGAGACATGCTGGTGAGGTTTGCAAGCAGGTAGTTGTGCCTGAGAAATACAGAGGAAAGTTGCTGCAGATAACTCATGATTGTCCATTCACAGGACACTTAAGAATGGAAAGAACCTGTGACAGGCTTAAACGGAATTTGTATTGCCCTCACATGTTTGAGACAATAAAAAATTACTGTAAGAGTTGTGACTTATGGTCAGAAGCGTAAGGGATTAAAGGGACCCTGCAAGGCTCCTATACAGCCATTGCCTATAATCAAAGAGGTGTTTACCAGAGTGTCTGCAGATATTGTAAAAAGAAAAGGAGTACTTGTGGCACCTTAGAGACTAACAAATTTATTAGAGCATAAGCTTTCGTGAGCTACAGCTCACTTCATCGGATGCATTTGGTGGAAAAAACAGAGGAGAGATTTATATACACACACAGAGAACATGAAACAATGGGTTTATCATACACACTGTAAGGAGAGTGATCACTTAAGATAAGCCATCACCATAAGCAGCGAGGGGGTAAAAGGAGGAAAACCTTTCATGGTGACGAGCAAGGTAGGCTAATTCCAGCAGTTAACAAGAATATCACTTCAGTGTGTATGATAAACCCATTGTTTCATGTTCTCTGTGTGTGTATATAAATCTCTCCTCTGTTTTTTCCACCAAATGCATCCGATGAAGTGAGCTGTAGCTCACGAAAGCTTATGCTCTAATAAATTTGTTAGTCTAAGGTGCCACAAGTACTCCTTTTTTTTTTTTTTTTTTGCGAATACAGACTAACACAGCTACTACTCTGAAACCTGCAGATATTGTAGTATCCCTCACTAAGCCTTCCAGGACTAGAAAGAAATATATACTTGGTGTGGTGGATTCTGCCACCAGGTATCCTGAAGTCGCAGTTTTATTTAATATCAAAGCTCTGCTGGTAGCCACTGCCCTATTCACCATTTTTAGCAAGTTGGTTTTCCCAGGGAAATTGTCATAGAATCCGAGAAGTGTACGACTGAAAGGGATTTCACTAGGTCATCTAGTCCAGTCCTCTGCACTCAAGGCAAGACTAAGTAATAACCTAGACCATTGCTGACAGGTGTTTGTCTAACGTGTTCTTTTAAACTTCCAATGATGGAGACTCCACAACCTCCCTAGGCAACTTGTTCCAGTGCTTAATTACCCTGACAGGAAGTTTTTTTCCTAATGTCCAAACTAAACCTCCCTTGCTGCAATTTAAGCGCATTGCTTCTTGTCTTATCCTCAGAGGTTAAGGAGAACAATATTTCATCTTCCTCCTTGTAACAACCTTTTACATGCTTGAAAACTGTTATGTCCCCCCCTCAATCTTTTCTTCTCCAGAATACACAAACCCAGTTTTTTCAATCTTTCTTCCTAGGTCATGTTTTCTAGACCTTTTAATAATTTTTGTTGCTTTCCTCTGGACTTCTTTCAGTTTGTCCACATCTTCCCTGAAGTGCGGCACCCAGAACTGGACACAATACTGCAGTTGAGTCTTAGCGCAGAATAGAATGGAAGAATTACTTCTTGTCTTGCTTAGAACAATCCCAGAATGATGGTCTTTTTTTTTTCTTTTTTGCAATAGTATTACACTGTTGACTTTTATTTAGCTTGTGATCCACTATAATCCTTCCGCAGTACTCCTTCCTAGGCAGTCATTTCCCATTTTGTATATATGCAATTGATTCTTCCTTCCTAAGTGGAGTACTTTGCATTTGTCCTTATTGAATTTCATCTTGTCAGACTATGGTGCAAACTTCACGTCTGTTGTCTTTAAAAAGTTGTGGGAGTTGTTTGAAGTGAAGTCTTTAAAGGCTGCCCCCATCATCCAGAAACTAGTGGTCTGGTGGAGAGATTTAATGGAACTTTGAAAGCTGTACTGAAAACGTATGGCACCAGGTGAGAGAAGGAGTGGGATGTGTTACTCTCTTATTTGCTATTTGCATGCAGATGTGTCCCCCTAGAATCTTTTGGCTTTGCCCCCTTTGATCTCCTGTATGGGAGACAAAAATCTAGGGGTCCCCTAACCTAATTCGAGGCTTTGGGGAGGATAGTACTGAAGAGACAAGACAACCTGTAGGGAAGTATGTCACTTGTTTTAAAGAGAATTTACAAGCTGTGATGGATCTGTTGCAACGGAACCTAGAAAGAAGTCAGGAATCGCAGAAGGCTTGGTATGATGGGCGTGCTGAAGAAAGATCATGTGATATTGGTGATTTGGTGTGCGTGCTGATTCTAGTGAGGAAAAACAAAATGCACAATTGTTGGGAAGGATTGTCAAGAAGCCTCATGGCAGGGGAGCTGTACAAACTGTACATGTCAATAGATGGAAAGCTTACCACAAAACTGAGATGGGAGTGACTATGATTTGTTGCGCTGATAAGGGAACGTTTACTGACCCTTTAATTGATTTGGTCAGGGAGAGTAAGGAAGAGGCTCCTCTGGAGAGCACCGAGATGTGGGAGGGTCTGAAAAGCCCCAAAGCAAGATTTTAGCCCCTTTAAAGCATCACAGACAGGTATTTTCCAATTAGCCAAGTTTAACTGACAGGTTGGCACGCTCAGTCAACCACTCCAGACAGCGTGACATGCCCCTCCTTCCCTTAAAAAAACAAAAAACAAAAAAAAAACCCACCCACTGCAGTTTTTGCATAGTGGGTGGTCTTTTCTTAGGAGATACTTAAGACTTGGATAACAGAAGATCTGTCAAATCTGTTAGGATAATGGTGGGTTTGAACTAACACTGTCCCTGTTACTAGCCAGGGTTTTGGGTCTCTTACTCTCATGAGGACTAAATCCAGAAAATATTCTCCATCTCGGTGTTGAATGCCTCCATTGCTCTTCTGTTCTTGTGGACAAATGTATAACATAGCAAGCTGATTAGTTAGTAAAACAGTGTACAGTTTCAGTCCTATTGCAATATTTTTGTTGAATATTTTGTTTATTCAAATGACGAGAAGGCAGGATTTGCAATTTGCAGAACATTATCATTTATATATAAACACAAAATATATGCAAGAAACTATCTGAAGTGTATACTGTCTGCCTAGCACTCAACAAATACTACAAATATAGCAGCAAAATCAAATCAATTCAAAGCCTTCTCATTTCCATATTATGCAAAAAGAGTTCTTCAGGTTAGTGAGCTTGAACATTGCTCTGTGCCATTCTGCAGCTTTGTGTTGAACCCCACCTGTTGTTCTAAATATGGTTGCTGTTTAAGGAGTAATTTCTTTTCCTGTCTCAAAAGTATTAAATTTACTGTTAGTCTTTCCTTGCAGGAATTAGTCATTTGAAAGTGGGTTATGTTTCCACTCATCAAAAGGCAACTAAAATGCAAATAGGCCTTTGAATTTTATGCAATACAGGTGTTTTCCCTGCCATATCTTATGGCATTGTGGTTAACTACCGTTTACAGGAATGCTGATCAGATAAAAATGTTTTAAGATTTGCTGAATAAGGAAATTGTGTACAGTTAATTTTAGTACCTGGGCAACAGACAACTGAGCTTTGCTTGGGAAAATTAAACTAATTGTCTACCACTTCCTGAGGATGAGGACAGGCAGAAAAATTACTCTTCGTTTAGTCTCTTGATACAATATCTTATTTTTGATTGGATAGTCTAGATAAAATATTCATTATGTTGCTCTCAAGATCCAGGCTATGTGTAAGAATGGCACTCTTACTCAGTAATTGTGTAAATGCAACGTAGGGCTGACCTGCAACATCCCAGCCATTCTGATACTGGGACATCTAAAGTGTAAGGGCACTGGGTGGTGGTTTGGTGCAGCAGACTAGGTTGAAACTATAATTTCACTTCACTTGTGACTAAAATCCTCATAGGAAAAGGGCTATTTTGAGGGAGCCCGACTCATGATTTGTAAATATTTAGGGTTGTCAATGTTAAGACTGTGTGAGCAAACCTTGCAACTAATATATGCTCAGTGATGCTTATGAGCATCCACGTGCACATCAGAATCTATTTTAGGGGCCTGATCCAAAGTTCATTGAAGTCAGTGGGGAGTCTTTTTTCGTTAACTTCAATAGTCATTGGATCAAGCTCTTACTGAGAGCAAGAATGTTGCCCAGGAAACTTGGATTGTCTAGTTCTCCTTTTCAAAATATGCACTGGGTATTTTAACTCCTTTCTGGCTGGCTCCTGGATTACTCTGACTAGCATGTTCTAAAGATGGAAGAAGAACTTGTTGTAAGAAATGGACAGAGGGAACCTCAGTTTAAAAAATAAACAGTGTAAACTGTAGTTTGTGCTTGTTTCCAAACTTGCCCCATAGTTGGAGTACATACTAAGACCACTTGAAGGATTCCTCTCGCCCTCTGTGATTAAACCCTGTTCTAAATTCTGGGGAAAGATCATTAATTATGAAATGGCTCTAGAACTATAGAAGCAACTGATACTTTCTTCCTTATTTATAATTTAACAGCACCCAAAAGCAAGTTAGACACTTCCCAAAACAGATAAAACATGATCCCTATCACAAGGAATTTTGGACTTGCATCACAGGATTATGTAAAATGTTATTGGGTCTTGCTAAATGTTTGTTGGCATAGCGTGCGTGTGTGTGTGTGTGTGAGAGAGAGAGAGAGAGAGAGGCTGGACTTCCAGTGTTTCTGTCCTTAAAAATGCCCAAAATAGGAGGAGGGAAACATTATGTATTTAATCCCTTCAAGTTCAGTTTCAGTCCCAGACTGTCTAGGTGTGTATTGTAAATTATATTGCAGATTAAAAAACTCCGTAGCGTACTTTCAGTGGAAACTATTGTTCGGATAGTAACTTTTTCAGTCAAATTCAGGAAAACATCCGCGTTTAAAAAAAAAAAAAAATGCTTGTCAGCCATATGACACGTGCAGAAAAATGAAAGGAACAGAAGCATATGCTGGCCTTTTTTTGTTCTGATGTAACTCTGTGCATGTGTGGTTAAATTTGCATCCGCTCCTTACAGCAAAAATGTTCCACTTATTAGATTCTAACCATGACTGAAGAATTTGCAAGGTTTGGCTCTATAATGCAACCAATTTTTTAAATAAAACATTCTCAAATACTCCAATTCTAATATAGAACACTTGGGTTATTGAGAGGAGTTCCAAACTCATTTGAAAAGTAAATTTAGTTTTTACTGTGTAGCTGGAGTGAAGACTATGGTTAAGGTTGCACAGCATTTCCATTCTAAGCTGTTTAAGTCTTTTATAAGTTCCCAAAACTTTCATCTATTGGGCTGAAATTTCACAGGTTTAGTCTTTGACCAAGGTCTTTGGAGTGTTCTTGTTTTTGTTTTTGAAGGCTGAGTCAAATATGACTCAGACATAAGGTACATATGGGGAGGTGGAGTGGAACCGTCCATCCCCCTCCCCCCCTTTTTTTTAATCAAACTTTAAGTATGGCTCTAGCTGTTCGAAATTGATAGAATTTAGAAACTTGGAAGGAACAGATCATTGAGTGCCTATGACTTTCTTCATAAACTCATAGACTTTAAGGTCAGAAAGGACCATCATGATCATCTAGTCTGACCTCCTGTACGTCGCAGGCCACAGAATCTTACCTACCCACTCTTGTAATAGGCCCATAGCCTCTTTCTGAGTTACTGGAGTCCTCAAATCTTGATGTAAGGATTGCACAAAATACCAGCAGAGTACCAATACCAATAACTTAACTCAGTAGATACACTGAAAAATCTATAAGAACAAATCAAGTTCAGAGAAGTCTGTTTGGATCGGGAATATTCAATGAACACTTAAGTGGTGTATTGTTTTTGTGATTTAGTAGGTGACAGTCTTTTTTGTCTTTTCTGAACCAGTTACCAGCATGGTAGTCGGGGGTATTGTGCTGCTAAAGATGATCTTTTAGATAAGCCATAAAACCAAAATACTGAGTCTGACAACTTGTTGCCATTAAAGATACCATGGCACTTTTTTTTTTTTTTTTTTTTTCAAACAAAGAAGTGTTAACCCCATTGTTTTGGCCCTCTCAATACTCTCCATGTCCTGTACTAAATTGTTTTGTAGTATTAGTGTTCGCTAAAGTTATTTTTCTCCCAAAGGTAGCTATATTTCAATGGCATAGGAAATGATTTCTTTGGAACGTTTCACTCCAAAATATCCCAAACTATACATCATTGTAAGAGATTATCACTTATTTAGTACCCTGAAGTATTAAACCAGGTTCCAGCTAACAGGTCAGTCTATCTTACATAAATTCATTCATGAAAAATTGTGTTGTATTTTAACAACTGTAAATCTATATTATCCAAATACAGAATATTATACTACTATTAAGTTTACAGGGCTGATTATTATACTTTTTTTTTTTTTTAGCACAGGAAGTTTTAGATAACCTGAAAGACCGTTGGTACCAAGCTGACAATCCACCTGCTGACCTGTTACTGAATGAGGAAGAGTTCTTGTCTTTTCTTCATCCGGAGCATAGTAGGGGGATGCTGAAGTTTATGGTCAAAGAAATCATCCGTGATCTAGGTATGTCAGTTATTTGGGGCCTGTGTACCCTACAAAACTTACTGTTTGGGGACATGTTACATCATGGTAGCATCCTGGAACAAACTGAAACATGGTTTGATCTTGTATGTGTGGATGGGACCAAACTGCTGCTATCAGGGTACCGCTCTGGAGGCAACTCAGTGGAGTTGCTCCTGCTTATATCAGTGGTGAACTCTGCCTGCTAGACAATACTAATTCTAAGTGTGTTATAGATTTTGGTCCACTGTATACAGGCAAGACCCAACCATACTACAGTATGTTTGGGTACTGCTGTGTTACTACAAGGTTACTCAATTTGGTAGATTGTTGCATAGATGGATTTGATGTGTGTTCTCGTCATTTTGTGATTCAGTGGCATGAAGGACTCTCACAGGGGTGACACTGGCCCTATAAGAGGGAAGATGCTTGTGCACCCATGATTGGACAGCTAACTCCAGTTAGTCTTAAAAGAGAGCCCTGGGCACTAAAGGGTGTGATTATCAGCAGGTGAGAGCAGCCTGAGACCAGGACACTGGAGGAAGCTGTGGTGGCTCCTGGGGGAAGGCTGAAAGCAAGAGAGCAGCAGAGGGAGTTGTCTGCTGACTTTTAAATCTAAGAATCAAAACTGAGGGCCAGAGAGGGTTGAAGCAGGGGTGCAGTAGACAGCCTTATCCACTGATGACTCCACGCTAGAGAGCTGGAGCCAGGGGAACAGTGGAAGTGCCTACTTCTTGGCCTGTCTTAGACGAAACAGTTAACAGAACAGGGGGCATGACAGATGCTCCCATGAGGAGAATTAACTCCCATAAGAGAAGCTGGGGTGGGGGATGCTCTGCTAGGAGGAGCGGGGTCGCACTCCAGCTGAAGGGCTGGGGTGGCGGTCCTGGTTCAAGGACAGGAGAGGACTGTCAAAGAGCCTGGGTGTGGTGGAAGACACTAGAACTTAGTATGTGCTGTGTCTGAACTTGAGGATCTGAGACTGAGGATGGTATGAGCTGGGTGTGAGAAATGAACTATGTTTGGGACTTTAGTTATGGATTATTTGAACTATGTTTTAGTAATAAACCAGCCGCAAAGAGGGTATTAGTGAGTCAAGAAAGTTCACGTGGAATTACTGGAGAGTCTGAAGGAGGAAAACTGAGGTGTTCTGGGCTCGTTGCCCTTTGACAAGGACACTGTGGAAACTAACTTTGTCCTTTCCAGGTACCACTAGTAGATTGTCCAGAATAATACCTTTTTATGTGTGTTAAAGCAGAAAATAGTGGATATTTCTAAGAACTTAATACCTCATCAAGTGCTCATTGCCACAAAATCATTGCTGTGTTTTTTAACTTGTTCATAGTTCAGCAAAATAACTTCTCTGTTGGAATGTAAAAATGTTTAAGTGCAAGAGTTTGTATCTGTTCTTGAATATATCTTAAAAGCATGATGGATGTTCCTGTTTATCTAGGATAGGCATGTCCAGATTTGATGGTTGTCAATGCTTCTTTACAGTTATATCAAAACAAATGAGCTTTAAATGTGATCACTTATACCTAAGGCTCTGTATGTCACGGAGGTCACGGACTCTGTGAGTTTCTGTGACCTCTGTGACTTCTGCAGCAGCCTGTGTGGCTGGTCCCCGGGAGCCGCCTGAGCATCTCGGGCAGCCCGTAGGCCAATTGCACTGGCTGCTGCTGGGGCAGTCTTGGGCCCCCCATTCCCCAGCAGCAGGAATTTGGGTGTGGGGAGCTCAGGGCTGGGGATTGGGGTGCAGGGCGATGTTTACCTGGGGGGGCTCCCCAGAAGGGTGACAGGAACTCCCCTCCCTCACCACCTAGTTCCACATGCTGCCTCCATCCACAGACACCGCCCTCGCAGCTCCCATTGGCCGCAGTTCCCAGTCAATGGGAGCTGTAGAACCGGGACTTGGGGTGGAGCTAGAAGCTGGAGGTTATGGCTTCTCAGGAGCTGGATAGGGAACCTGTCCCAGGCCTGCCCACTTCCCCAAACACCCACGGTGCCCCCCAGGGCTGTTTCCTCCCTCCCCCCCCCCCCCCCGCACAGGTTTTAGTCAGGGCTATATAGTAAAAGTCATGGGCAGGTTACAGACCATGAATTTTTGTTTACAGCCTGTGACCTGTCCATGACTTTTACTAAAAATACCCATGACTAAAACGTAGCCTTCATTATACCATTCACAGGCAAACATCAAATACATAAAATAAAATTGTGATACCTCTCATTGGACTACTAATAGAGTCTGGTTCATATATTTAACTTTCCTCTGTCACCATTTTAATTAGAAAGATTGATTTATTTTTATAATAGTGCTAGAACAATTCATTATTTTTAAAAACAAATTCACAATCATCAGTAGTAAGTCTTATAAAATATTACTGGAAATCTTTTTGTAAGTTTCTTCGAATGCACATCGCACACTTCAAAGATTACAATATCAAGAAAAGATCATTTCAAACATTGACAAGGAAACACTTGTCACATATATTAAGAATCCCTACCGCATTCAATTAATGTTGTTAAAATGTCACAAGGCCAGGGCTCTGGAGACACCCAGAGTTGCATGTTCAAGAAGAAATTCAACTTGTATGTCTTTCAATAAGGGACTTATTTGAAAATTATTCCAGTAAGTACAAGTAAAACCTTAAGATGTGCATGGGAATTTATAGTATAAACCTTTACAAACTATGGAAAAGTATACATTGTGAAGACTATTTTAAAAACAGGTTAAAACACTGTAGCCAATATAATCTGTACGGAAGAGCTTTTCCTGCTAATTACACGGATATATATGGTTTGTGTTCATGCTCATGAGGATTAAAAACATGCTGTCATCATTCATAAACCAGAAATTGATTTGAAAGGACGCATGGTTTATGAAAGTGACGGAGTGGAGGGAACCAATTGTGTTCTACATATAGCCAGACTAACTGACCAGCTGGTGCACAAAGCCCTCTACTGTGCATGCAATAGTGAGCTGTTAATCTGACAGTACATTATTACATGTCTTTTTTTTTTTTTTAAACTCTCTATGGTTGGACAAATGAAATAACTTGCAAGTCAAGATTTCTCAGTTGAATCATTCTTAAAGCATGTTAGTTTTTTGGCCTAATATCCTTTGAGTGTCCTTTCGAAAAGAACTGGTTCCTGTTTGTCACTTGATCTGCAGGTGAGGTGTAGTGTAAACAGTATATGATTCGTTTTTCTCTGCTGCTCTGCTTCAGATCAGAGATGGCATGGATCACCCCTAGGCATAAGCAGTTTGAGCAGTATGAACTACAGAATTTATAGCACCTAGGGAGTTGGGTTTGTGCTTGTAACCAGAAAGTGAACACTGAAACACAGGGTATATCTCACTTAGCCAGCCATTTTCTTGACTGATCATTTTCTACCTTAACTGGAAACATAACTTAGACCAGATAAAATTGTTATAAGGAACAAATGGAAATCAGTTTTATAATTTCCTTATATACACTTGTGCTGGGGTACCACCAAGAACTTTGAACTCTAGGAATTGTTCACGTCTTACTTCTCAATGGACACTTGTAAGTAGACTCCTCACTCCAGTTGTTTTTTGGCTTGCATTACAGATCAAGATGGAGATAAGAAACTCACCCTTTCAGAGTTCATTTCCTTGCCTGTTGGTACAGTAGAGAACCAGCAAGCTCAGGATATTGATGATGATTGGGTGAAAGATAGAAAGAAGGAATTTGAGGAAGTGATTGATGCCAACCATGATGGCATTGTCACCATGGAAGAGCTGGAGGTGGGTGACTCTGAAATCGTTATTTTATTTATATATATTGTTGAAAATATGACAGCACTTTCCAAACCCAGAGGAAGCCAAAACCTGACCTCAGATGAAGGGTGATGGAAAAGATTCAGTTCATATGTTTACATTTTGGACTATAATATAGCCAGGTACAAATATAGAAGGATGCGAGAGTAACTTTAGCCTACATACGGGGGGAGGGGGGTTGTTTGTTTGTTTTTTGTTTTTTTGCTTTTGTGTATTGCCTTGCATAGAAATTTTTAAATGTGTAGTGCACAAAACCAAATCGTTGATAGGAGTAGAAGCACAACATATTGGGAGAATGAATCACACTTCCGATCTGAAAGTGAGTAACTGGCAACCTATGTATTCAAATTCATTTAAAAAAAAATGAGAACCATGATTTGTGTATATATTCTCTTTTTTCAAAAGTCATTTACCTGTAAAAGTTGCCAAGTAGGTGTGTCATCGTCTGCACTACATGCACTTGTTTTTTGTTAAGAGATTTTGATTCTGAAAAGATTGGATTGTTAAAAAACCTGAAAACTAGAGATGAATCAGATTAGGCAGACTATGCCCTGTCTTATGTGAAAGAGTCCTAGAGTTAATGAGTCTTTTTTTCTCACTGGTCCTCCCGTCTAAGGGAGGACACTTGTGTGTGGGTGCGGGGACTGGAGGGAGGAATAAGATTAGCGAGCAATAAGAGAACACAATTCCAGAAAGTAGATGCTCTGTTTAGATGCTTATTAAAGGAGTAATCAGTAATGTGCAAAAAGTTCTGAGTTCCAAAATCTAAATTTGGAATAGTAGGGAGGAAAGTGGGTGGACTGAGAAATTGGGCTGAGTTAAAAGAAAAGGAGGACTTGTGGGACCTTAGAGACTAACAAATTTATTTGAGCATAAGCTTTCGTGAGCTACAGCTCACTTCATCAGATGAGAAAGAACTGGAGTGGTGGCAGGTCTTCCCCCTCCCTTTATACTCTTGTCCTGGAGCATGAGGGTGTCTAGGGTGCAGGTGCAGACAGGCTGATACTGCTGACAAATTAATGATCAAGAGTACATGGGGGCACATGCATCCTGATGTGGAGCACTCAGAGACATTACTCAAAGAAGAACTAGAGGTAGTAATCCCACCATCCAGAACACGTTCTAACTCCGGCACTATGATGAACTGAACAGTTAGGTGGTGCTGCTCTTCACTGTTAGAGAAGCCATGTTCCACTCCATAGGAGATTTCATTCCAGTATCCTTATATAACTCTTACTCACCTCACAACACTCTAACTCAACACAGGTTTCAGAGTAGCAGCCGTGTTAGTCTGTATTCTCAAAAAGTGAGCTTTAGCTCACGAAAGTTTATGCTCAAATAAATTTGTTAGTCTCTAAGGTGCCACAAGTCCTCCTTTTCTTTTTGCGAATACAGACTAACACAGCTGCTACTCTGAAACCTGTATTGAGTTAGTGTTGTGAGGTAAGTAAGTGTTATGTAAGCATACTGGAATGAAATCTATGGAGTGGAACATGGTTTCTCTTTAACAGTGCAGAGTATCACTACCTAAGTGTTCAGTTCATCATAGTGCCTGAGTTCTGGATGGTGGGATTACTACCTCTAGTTCTTCTTTGAGTAATGTCTGAGTGCTCCACATCAGGATGCATGTGCTCCCATGTACTCTTGATCATTAATTTGTCAGCAGTGTCAGCCTGTCTGCACCTGCACCCTAGACACCCTCATGCTCCGGGACAAGAGTATAAAGGGAGGGGGCAGACCTGCCACCACTCCAGTTCTTTCTCAGCCTTTACTGCTTAAGATCCTAAACAAATTGAAACAGGAAAAATTAGTAGCCATCTTTATAGCACCGTTGCGGCTGAGACAGATGTGGTTTCCAGAGCTGGTTCACATTTCTCTGCAACCACCTCTCTCTTCCCATGACAGCAAATCTCCTCACCCAGGAGTCAGGAGCCATCACTCACCCCAGCTTCTTGTCACTTCACCTCAAGGCATGGCTACTAATTTACTCTATGGTATAGAACAGGTCTGTTCCCCAGAGCTACAAACAGTGCTACTTAAAAGTAGAAAACCCACAACAAGGAAAACTTAACTACAGAAATTAAAACACTTCCAGACGTGGTGCAGTCACCAATCTGTGCCTCCTCTCAAGTCTTGTCTGAGACACATACTCTATTACTTGCTGAATTTAAAAACTACAGGCTTATTGCTGAGCTCTCTTAAGGTTCATTTAGCTCCAATCGCAACTTGTCATTTCCGTCATCAAGGTGTTTTCAGTGTACTCCCACCCAACCACTACAAGGTTTATCAAAGGCCTGTTCAACCTCTTCCCTCCTGTCAAGTAGTCAGCTTGACCATGGGACTCCAACTTGAAGGTTTTCTCAGCACATTGAGGAAACCTTCATTGAACCTATGGGGAACTGTTCCTGACCTCATTCCTCATAGTCATCGACTTGGCCAGGAGGGAAGGGGAGCTTGGAGCCTACCTAAAGCTTTTTTTTTTTTTTTTTTTTCCCCTAATTCTACCTTAATCAGGAGTTTCACTTACCAGTGTTTTATTCCAGGCCTCACTCTTTGAGAGAAAAAACATCTCCATATACTGAACATAAAAAGGGCCTTTTACCTAGATCACACTAGGGCCTTTAAGGCTTTGCCTAGACTTTACATCTTGTTTGCAGAACCAATGAAAGGACATCTGACTTCCACCCAAAGACTGTCCAGATGGGTTGCAGGATACATCTTAACCTATTATGAAGCCTCGGCAGTTTGTCCCCCTTTGAGGGTGATTGAGCCCTGGAGGAATAAGCAATCTACTTCTGTAGCCCTACTGAAAAACGTACCTATCTCAGACATCTGCAGGGCAGCCGTCTGGTCTTTGGTGCATACATTTTCCCAGCACTGTGCTCTCGTTCCTGCTTCCAGAGCTGATGCAGCTTTCGATGATGCTGTTCTACAATCCATAATTAATCTGTCTCTTCAGCACCCTCTTCCAGACTGCTTGGGAATCTCCTGACATGGAGCATCCATAGACATACTCTTCGAAGAAGGAGAGGTTGCTTACCTTGTACAGTAACTGGAGTTCTTCAAGATGTGTCTGCCAATGGGTGCTCTGTTACCCATCCTCTTTCCCCTCTGCCTTGGAGTCTTTTGCTGGACTTTTGTGATTGAGAAAAAATTGGACAGAGCATTAAGAAGCAGGGCACAAACCCCACATTGGTTGAGAGTTCTGAACTTAGCTTTCTCTAACCAATTATCAAGTGTAAATTCCTCAGGCACTGTAACAGAGTTAACATGGAGTCACAAGTAGTCCCTTTGAGTACTTCGATCTGTCTCACCACCCTGGAAAGCTTGCCTTTGTGATAGATGGTCCCTTACACCAAAAATCACAATAATATTCAGATTACTCCCAGTCCTTAAGGGCCAGTCACTTACCCCAGGTCAACTGCCCATTAGGTTTCACACCAAAGGTAACTCTTGTAACCAATCCAATGATAAACTATATGAAGATTTATTGTATAGGAAAAGGAAATAAGAGTTATTTACAAGGTTAACAGGTAAACATATATACACACAGATGAATTCCTGTCTGATGTTTCAAAAAGTAGTACAAGCTTCTATGAAAAGCAAGCTCTATATGTCTTTTAATGCTAACCCAGGCTAAGCACTTGGGGATCTTTTGCCTACGCTTGATAATTCTTGCCCCTCAGAGTCTGAGCAGCAAAAAGATACAGTTCCTCCTTGTTAGAGCTTTTTATTCCTTCCCACCCTTCTGTTTCGAGTTGCAAACTTAGCTGAGGAAAGGAAATAGCTTACTTACATGTCTCTTCTTCTTTGGGGATCCCCGGGAATGGGATGGGAAGAGCAATCAACAAACTCTTTTGTCCTCTGAGGTTGCAGAATAGTTTGTCTGGTGTTGATGGGCCTTCTCTGTTGGGCAGGAGCTAACACCTTCTGTTAGAAGCTAGCGTTTCACGCTAATTCATGTGTCTTTCCTGTCTGATTTACACAGGTACAGAGGCTTACAATATAAACACTTAAATATTACCTTAAACAGGCAGGCAAACTACAGCCCGCCAGCCATTTTAATCCAGCCCTCTAGCTCCTGCTGGGGAGCAGGGTCTGGGGTTTGCCCCACTCTGGCACTCCAGCTGGGGAGCAGGGTCAGGGGCTGCTCCACACGGCTCCTGGAAGTAGCAGGATGACCCCACTCTGGCTCTATATGTAGGGGCAGCCAGGGGGCTCCACTCTGTATGCTGCCCTTGCCCCAAGTGCTGTCCCCGCAGCTCCCATTGGTGACGCTTGCGGATGGGATAGCGTGCAGAACTGCCTGGCTGCGCCTCTGCGTAGGAGCTGGAGAAGGGACATGCTGCTGCTTCCGTGAGCCGCTTGAGGTAAGCGCTGCCCGGAACCTGCACCCTTGAGCCTCTCCCCACACCCCAACCCCTGCCCCAGTCCTGATTCCCCCTCCTGTCCTCTGAGCCCCTTGATCCCAGCCCGGAGTACCCTCCTGCACCTGAAACCTCTCATCCCCAGCCCCACCCTAGAACCCACACCTCCAGCCAGAGCTTGCACCCCTTCCCGTGCCCCAAACCCCTTGGTCCCAGCCTGGAGCACCCTCCTACACCCCAAACTCCTCATCCCCAGCCCCACCCCAGAGCTCTCACACACACACACACACCACCCTACACCCCACACCCCTGTCCCAGCCCAGAGCCCCCTCCATCACACTGAACTCCTCATTTCTGGCCCCACCGCAAAGCCTGCACCCCAAACCAGAGACCTCAACCCCTCCTGCACCCCAAACCCAATTTTTTTGAGCATTCATGGCCCGCCCTACAGTTTCTATTCCCAGATGTGGCCCTCGGGCCAAAAATTTTGCCCACCTTTTCCTTATAACATGGGATACAGATGTTATATATGAGATTAATGCATGTGGCAACTTACAAACATTCAATAAAGTCTAAACACTAAAGACATTTTTATTACTTGGGTACCTATTTTAACAGTACTAACACACAGGTGATCCAGACTGATTCCAGCTATGTATTTGTCAGTATCCAAGTGAGCATGGGGACCTTGGTGTAAGTTGGAATCTGGTTTGCTAGTGTCACAGTATTGCATGTCAGATTTTTGACACTGGGTTTGGAGGAGGCTATCTAGATCAAAAGTTTCCTTCAGAAATCCTGGTTATTTGATAGTTACAAATATATCTCAAATTTTAAATATTGTGATTTGTTTGCTTCACCTGTCCCAGGTCCTCAGTGCATGGAAAGCAATGCTTCCTCCTAAAAATGCCCAACAGTGCCGACACCCATAAATCGTGCAAGAAAAGAAACCTTTTACAACTTTAATCTATTTTTTTTTCATTTATTCAAAGCCTGATGTCGTGGAAACTTCTGTAATTTGTTTCCGTTTTAATGTTCAATAGAGCCAAAAGTTAGTAGTGTCGATTCTTGTGTGAAACTAAGTCATCACAGAAAATGGGACATTCTTAGCAATCTTATCAAAACAGGTGATCACATTTGATTGATGTGTTTTTTTGTTTCTGGGTTAGTCATTGTGAGAGAGTTTAATTTGGATCTTTCTAGTTTCCATTTTACAAAAATCTGCCAGGCAGAGGGTAAGTCTTAGAAAACATTGGCACCTTGAAATTACTCTGGTAGAACTTGTTGCTGCTTTATCTGACTTGAAGAGCTTTACCTATATCATGAATGGAATCCTTTTTTCTCTCCATAGTGGAATATTTTGAGTTCAGAATGGGGGAGAGTCCTTACAAATGCCTTGTGTTTTTACTTTCCATATGTGTGCTGTCTGACTGATAAATTCTATTCAATAATAACTTAAACTGAAAAAATCAGGTTTTGTCTTTTGAAAGAAAAACCTTCCTTTATCATGAAAATCTACATTAAGAAAGTCTAAATGAAGAGGCAACGGGTGTCCTTTAATCTGAGGTTTGGTCATTTTGTCAGAGCACAGATTCTTTAAACCGGTATCACCAGAATACATATTGTCTGTGTGTCTCATGCATATCCTCATAGAATTTTAGAGTTGGGTAAGTAAAGTGACTTTAAAATGGATCCAGGGCTTCCATCAGAGACTTCCTGCTCATATTTGCTCAGGTTACAAGATCAAAGATATTGTTTGTTACCAGCACTGCAGGCTCAACCTGCTTTCTAAAAATCAAGCTGTGTTCTTAATGTCTCCTACAGTTCATGAACAACTAGATAGCAGGCATCTGCATCTCCTGGCAATTTTATGAACAAAGCATGATGCAGAGTGGGTTTCAGATAATTTCTCTCATCAGTCATATGAGCTTTACTTGTAAAAGAGGTCTTGTAATAAATGCCTATGCAGAAAAGTATTAATCCAAAAGATTGAGGGTTAGCCTATCAGAGAGACCTTAACTCAGCCTCTTTACTTGCAGTTGTAATTTTCCTCGGAAAAAGAAATTGGGAGGAAACAAAAATAAAAAAGATCCCCAAAGTTTGTCTAGTGGGGCCTGAGCAACCACTATTATTTTGTGTGGGATCTTTCCTTGCCTGATTCTAGGTCTAATTTGGTGTCTGGAAACTTGCAGATGTCTTACTTTCTGAAAAAAGAAAAGGAGTACTTGTGGCACCTTAGAGACTAACAAATTTATTAGAGCATAAGCTTTCGTGAGCTACAGCTCACTTCATCGGATGCAAAATATGAAGTGAGCTGTAGCTCACGAAAGCTTATGCTCTAATAAATTTGTTAGTCTCTAAGGTGCCACAAGTACTCCTTTTCTTTTTGCGAATACAGACTAACAGGGCTGCTACTCTGAAACCTTACTTTCTGACTAAGACTGCTGGAGGCCAATTTCCACATCAAACAAATTGTTGAAATACCAGTTGCAGTCAGCCACCAGCTAACATCAGAGAAGCTTTGGACTTTTGGTAGAACCAAGGAGAGGATGGTGTTTGGAAGGACCTTTGAGAGGAAAGTTATTGACCAGGCAGACTGACATATTTTGGTGCTTTCTATCATTCATTTTTGGATCAAATAATGGAGGCCTCAGTATTTTCTCAAACAGTCAAGGGCTGAGGGTTCCAAATTTTGGCTTGGAGGCATGTGCTATACTGCACACAATGGTAGAAATTGAATCCTTTCGTATCTGTTGTAGGAATACATGGATCCTATGAATGAGTACAATGCCTTAAATGAAGCCAAGCAGATGATAGCTGTGGCAGATGAGAATCAGAACCATCACTTGGAGCTGGAGGAGATCCTGAAATACAGCGAATACTTCACTGGCAGCAAGCTTATGGACTACGCACGTAATGTTCATGAGGAGTTCTGATCATGCTCATCTCTGCAGAGCTCTGAAGCACCTTCTTGCTTTCCAAAAACAAAAAGAAAGTTACCTTGCTGCTATATGTGTTGTGTGTGTATGATGTGTTGTCCTAGACTTAAAACCCCCCCCCGTCCATATAAAAGAACTGCAGTTCTCCTTTAACCTTCAGTATAAAGAAGGAAAGGGCTGTAAGTAACAAGGCAAGATCTGGGCTAACCAGTTCATACTACCTTGTGCAGTTATTGTAGCTGAAAGTTCGGCTTAGGCCTTGTGGAGGCATCTTTAAATATCTAACTTCTCTTGCCTACAAAGCTGCTGATCTATGAAAATCATCATTAACATTGGAGGATCTTAGTTTTTTTTAAAGGGGATCATTTCAGATATTTCTTTTCTGACAACATTCTAGGAGAATCCAGCAAGGAATTAATTGGCTTAAAAGCTGCGTTGGTTTTGCTCAGCACAGGATCCTTTATATTTAGGGATGTGAATATGTACTTTTCAGCTCATGAACGTCAGCTGTAAATTGCATCAGAGGTGCATACTGTCTTAATGCAGGTGCGCTGATTAGGTTGTGTTTTCAGCTGCCTTTAATATATATTCACCTCACTCACTTCTAAATGTACTAGAGTGGCCACTAGCCGGGTGAAGAAAAGAAAAATTTGAACACTCTCTTAAAATATTCACTATAAGTGAAAGGCTCCATCAAATGAACTATGACTGCTGAGGAGCTTATTGATATTCACCATTGCTTTTGGCTGGACAGGCATGACTTTCATTGCATTCCATATACGAATGAGAAGCCTGCTGCATCTGAGTCAGTTTTTGAACAGAGTAAGTATTTTCTTTTAGCACTCTGCTGACAGGAACCATATGGCTGGAAGAACAGACGGCCATGAGAATGATTTAAGGGATGTCCAACCTGATCTGTACTTTTTTGGTTCATCTTCCTCCTCCTCTTGCATTTTTCATAATATGTTTTAATCTGGATATTGGGTGTGCAGTGTTGGAGACTATTAAATAACTGCTTTTCCAACACTGCTTTCGCAATCTGAAAAATTACTTTCCTTTTTAAACAGGAGTGTTTGAAATTTTACAAGTGAAATCCTTTTTTCGATTTAAAGCAGAATGGAAACTGATCTACAGTGTCACAGAAATCCCACTCTTGTGCTGTTCTGCAGCTGTGGGAATGAGAAGCTCATTTTAATCACTTTCATTTCAAAAGAGTTCACATTTCTAAATATAGAGAGAGGAATGACTTAACCTGTGAATGTTCAGGGAGCTGCAGGGAGAAAAAATGGATTCAGCTTTTAGAATCATGAGCTGTGTTGCAACTAATTAGAATTCACTCTCTCTCAATCTGGTTAAATTTGTTAAAACTAGTAAAATGTGTAGAGCTGTTTGGTTAGGTCTCACAAGTAAATCCCTACAAGTAGGATTGGTCTCAACCTCCAGTGGTTTAATGTATGTCCCACTCTTCTCTAGCTGTACTATGGTCTAGCAGAGGCAGTTGAGAACTTCTTAAGGGTCCTAGAGCTTTTTGGTTTAATCTGTTTTGGCGGTAATCTCTATGGAGAATCGTGTAACACAAGGGTCATATCCACTAATGTTTAAAATAAAAAATGCTTCACTTTATTCTAGCCTTACCCTTGCTGTAAAAAAACCCATCTTTTGGGGGATTGCTTGAAATTCCAATTAAGGTGTGTTCTATCTTATCAAGTTTATTCTCTTAATATAATGTAAATACAGAGATTTCTGTTTGTTTTGATTTAAAATGTCCCCTTTTTTTTTGTTAAATGGCTTGTATCAAAGTATTTTTATATACATTGATCTTTTTTGCATTAAATATTTTTCTCTGTGCTTTGGAAATGCTCCAGCATTGAGATTCTTCATTAAGACAAACTATTTATTTAAGACCTCAGATTAAACAAATTGAATCATGAAGTGAAAATAAGTCAAATAGGAGGGGGGAAAGAGTGGGGAAATTGTGAAAGTCTACTCATGTTCTACTCATAATCAAAAGTAGCTGGATATTCCTTCTAAAATGAGTCTCCAGAGACTGACTTAGACCCCAACTACTCTAGGACTTGCAACCAACTTCTGGTTTTGTTTAAACATGGTTGGTTTGTAGTGTAGACAGGGCCTGAAACAATGCCTCTGATGTGATTTTTATCTCACACCTGATGTTACCCTGGCATCACTGTTACCTCTTTCATTGTGGATTAATCTGTTCAGTTGCCATCATGAGGATTAGAAACAGAGACTTGATCTACACAATCTACTCTGTCTGTCTCCGCCCCCTCTTCAAGAACTAGTATCCCTTTTGGTGGTGAGGTGGGGGGGGGGCAACTGGGCTGTGTGGAGAAACTCTGATTCCTCTCTCCACATTTTAGAAAGAAGGAAACTAAGTCCAGATACCATTCTGTTTAATCATCCAATGGTTCTTTAGTGTTCTACTTCCAATCTCGCTTTTCCCAATTTCTGCATCTGTCAGATTTTTATCCACAGGGCAGTTTTCATCTGCCAGTAATCTACTGTTGATACAGTTCTTCCATTTAACACTACTTACAGTAGTTGATTAACTTTTATCCATGGTCATTTACCACTGTTCATAACTGCTTTTATAAAGTGCTTGGTAGCCAAGCTGTCACCGGCACATGGCAAGTGGGAGGGTTTGTATTTTAGGGAAAGGTGGGGGGAATTAAAAGAAACCTATTTGGTCTTTAGTAGACTAATGTTGAGTTATTCATTGTGTAATATAACTTGGGGTGTATGCATATAGTTACAACTTCCTGAAACTGCAATGTAAAGTGTGTACATTAACAGTATTTACCAACTGAATGATACTTTACCAGCATTCAATTGCAATGAAGTAGAATCTGAATATATAGTCATCAGTGTTTACATTGTTTTTGCTTTAAATGCGTTTAGCACATTTCCAACCTTATGTTGTTTGTAAATTTCATCCACATCAAAGTCTTTTGTTCTGATTCCCTTCCAAATGAATAAACAGATCCTGCTACTTGCTATGAAAGGGTGAGGAAGACAGCTGAATTTGATCAAAAGTTGCAAAGGGAAGAAATAAGTCAGTAAGATATAAAATTATATTTACCTGATTTTTTTTTATAGTGATGTTACCTAACAAGACTTATGCCACTGTATTTCCTATGTACAGACCAGCATGGGTTGTGTTCTTTTTTCATTGCAGGTAGAGCAAAAGATGATTTGGAGTGGGGGAAAAAAAAAATCCGCAGCTCTGGTTTCTTTTGAAAAGAACGGCTTTTCTAAAGCTGTAACTTTCCAATTATTTGGAGAGGATTGTAGATTGGAAAAAAATTGGGGTATGTCTTTAAAAATTCAGAGACATTGGGGGAACAGCATAAATAAAATACACTAATAGAATTGCTCTGCAGTCCTCTCAACTGTGTCAGATTATAAGGGATGTCATTAATTTCTAGGCCAAATTTACTTCCCTCCAATAGAGACCTGGTGGTGGTTTCTTGCAAGTGAACTGTAAATTGACATCAGAAATGCTGAGTCTTAGAAGTCTGGTTCTAAAACACTTGACAAATTTTAAATAAAAATCAAATAAAATCCCTTTTTGACTATTGTCTTTTAATTTGGGCCTTGGCTTGAACACCTTTTAGAGGCCATTATCACTAGGGTAGCTAAGCAGATTCTGGGAACCCCGAAACCTGTGTAGGTGAAACCTTGCTGCTTCTGTCATCAGTCTCATTCTCCCTTTCTGTGCTGTACTAACTTGTGCATGAAGGAGAACAAGATGATGCCCTCTCCCACACATCTGACTACTGCTGGTTTCCCCCTCCCACATCCCAGGCACACCTTCTTTCAGGTCCTCGTTCTCCTCAGGCACGGAAGGGAACAGAACTGGTGTGATTTTGCTGTACAGGAGGACACCAAACAACACTAAGGGACATCCATGTGGGTTCCTCATCTCCTGTGCCCTAAGGGAAACAGTTCTGCAGGGTGCTTCGTTTCCCATAGAGCGCAGGAAGGCTTTGAGAGAAGGGTCAGAATGGCTGGTTCGTGCATAGGCCAAACTCCCCTGGCTAGAGCAATGCAGCAGATGTGGAAGCTACTGTGGCTCTAATGCAGTAGCCCCACTGTTGTACTAAGGGCAAGGGGGCAGATTCCATGTGCACCTAGCCCCTGTGGAACTAGCATGTACAGTCCATATTTCACTTCCACTGTACCCTGAGCTATATATGATGTACCACACTCTTAATTTTAGTACTTAGGAGTTAATTTTGTTCTAATAATGGTGGATACTGTCTCTTATTTCTCCCTCCATTAAAGCCCTTCCCATTTACGCTAGCTGGAGTGATACTTGCATAGCAAGAGGCTAATATGTGATGTTTAACCACTATCCCTAAAAACTGCTAGCCAGAATTCTTGCAAAACTATTGAGTACGTTCCCCTTCTGGCTTTCAAAATGAGTGACAGCACTTCAGTTCATATAATGGGAGGCGAAGGCTGGAGTTTCTCACGAAGGACGTGGTTCGTTTCTAATAAAAGCTTAAGCTAAGAAATGGCATGTGGCATTTTTTAGGGCCTAAAATAAAACTTTCATAGAATTGATTTAGAAAACTTTATTTTCCCTGCTTCCTTAAAGGAACCGGAAAGCTGAAAAAGAGGAGGAGCTGAAAAGAGGTGGTACTTGGCTGGGAATTTCCCCATTGCAGGCATATGAATTGCCTTCCTGTTCTTCCGCAGTCTAGGTTCAACCTCTCCTAGAGTTTACTTTTTTTTTTTTTTTTTTTTTTTTTTTTTTTTTTTTTTTTTTTTTTTGCAGGGGAAGTGGAGAGTCAGCATGGCTGGACGAGGATTAGCCAAATGTGTCTTCTCTTCTTTTACTGCTGTTTTGTTCTTCCTGTTGCTCTCTGCTATGCAGTGTTCAGGGCTGATATGTGGACAATTTGAATATCCCTTACATAAAAGATGCTGCAGGGAGTGTGCTCCTGGTAAGTCCTCAACATCAACTCAATATTGACAGTCTTTGTTAGATATAAAGTCCAGCACTTCATGAGGTGAGGATGGGGGAAATAATCTTGTGAACCCAAAATGTTACTGATATGTAGGAAACAAAGTCTGAACTGTAAAATACTGTTTTATAAGATGTCTAGAATTCTGTCTAGTTTGCAATGAACTCTTTCTGCAACTTAAGTGGGTAACTGTGAGAAACTCTATGCGTCACTCTACAGAAAGAAATCTTCAAAGGCTCATCTACACTGGCTTCTTTTTTCTTAAAATTTCCCACTGGTGCAGGTCCGTGATGCTAGACAGACTGACTGCTGACATCTTAACTAACCTATTGTCTAGCCTGGCTCTGATTAGGAGGAAATGCCATGTTGGTTAAAATGCTGGTGGACGTAGAAGCCTTGTTGGTGCTAGTACTTGTGTTGTAAGCTGCAATGGTGGGTCATCTTAAGAAAATAGGTCTAGTAAAGTTAAGGGTAAGACTGTGAAAGATGTCTTTAAAGCTGCTTCCATTGAAACAGCGTTTACTGTAGCTAAAGCTTATATGTTTTTGGTTTTTTTTTTTTTTTTAAAAATGTCGATTGACCATATGCTGTCCTATTGAAGAGAACAGGACATGCCAAACATCACTGGGAAAAATCAAGATTTATGGATGGCTGGCATCCTTGGAGTTTTAAATTGCTCTGCAGGCATGATCCACATGCCATGTGGACTTCTCCCTGTGAAGAGAGCTAGTTCTCGTTGCTTCACATAATTCATGAGCATGATTTGGCCAGACCATAGGTGGCAGCAAACGGAGTGCTTGTTTCCTCCCACTTTCTCCTTTTTGGTAGAAACTGAATGAATTTTGCTCTGTCTGTTTTTTCTTTGTCACAGCTGCAGTTAGAACAGAATGACAGTTCTGCAGTCAGAGCTGAGGAAGTGGAAAAGTGCAAAAAAAATACACAGGCGCTCTTAGTTGGATATGATTATAGAAATTACTTGACAACCGAGAGTAAACGCAACTGGCATGTGACGCCACACTGTACAATGGGCAGTCTGTTTAATAGAAAGTTGCATGTAGAGTTCAGGGCTGACAGGAAGGGAAGGTATGTTCTCACCTCTGCAGGATGATTAGATTGTGTGCCTGCACCTTTTTGCAAGAGGTTTCCGTTTTAAAAAAAATCCTGTACAGAGTTGTCTGTGCATCTTCAAATTAGAGCTCTTTCTTTCTTCACAGTTCCATCCACCTGTCCGTGTAAAATTTGTACTGCATTAGCTATTGCAGCGAAAACGGAAACCAGTATTTTTCCAAAGATCCTGGTTGTAACAGATCCCCATTCTTGAGACTTGGGCTTCTGCATGAGCCCTCTCAGGGTATTCCTAAAGATACTGAATTATAAGGGTTTTTGAGTTCCTCATTCTGGGATGCATCCCATCCCTGGTAAGTGGGTACAGACAATCCCTCATGGGTCACATGATACTTCTTTTCTCCTTAATGTGGTGAGGGAGTTTCCACTGTCTGTCATAGTTAGAAGCTACTGAGTCAGTTCTAGACAGGAAAACCTGTCTTCCCTCCTGTCCCCATGGGCAAATATATTCCTATGTCTTGCAATTAATTACTGAGGTAAAACAGTGGAGATATATCAATGGAGATATATATTAGTCTTTGGTAATTGCCATATGAAAATGCAGCAGTCAAGATAGTGGATCTAGACAGTAACTTCTGTAGTACAGAGTCATTTAATTGTGGGTGTTGTGGTTTTGTTCAAATGAGTTCTCTCCCAGCTACTCAGAAAATGCCCTGAATTTTGCCTGCCAGTTCTTGGAACATCCTGCATTCAGGAGAGTAGTCTGTTTCCTGAGTGTAGGATGAGCAAAAGATAGTGAGTTAATGGGTTTTAGTGCTGTGAAAAGAGTTATCCTTTCTCAGAACTGCTTGCTGTTAGCACCCAGTGAAACTTAGAGAAAATGAATGAGTGGGGTGGAAAAAAAGTATAGTGTGATCCTCATTTTCCAAGAGCAAGGGTGAGAATAAAAAATTAATTACAGCTGGATTTTAAAAGTACTGAGCATAAAAATGTTTGCTCCTTATTTTCAAGTAGCCCATACCAGGGTTCTCAAACTGGGGGTCATGACCCCTCAGGAAGTTGGAAGGTGGTTATATGGGAGTCGCAAGCTGTCACCTCCATGGGGCTGATAGCCCCAAGCCTCCATTAAATTAACCCCCCCATTTTTAATTTATAAGGGGGGGGGTCACACTCAGAGATGTGCTGTGTGAAAGGGGTCACCAATACAAAAAGTTTGAAAACCACTGGCCTATACTGTATGTTAGGCCATTAGCAAGATATAGGAAATGTGCCTCGATACCTAGAGCATAAGACAGGGACTCGGAACCTCTTGATGCTATTCTTGGCTCTGCCACTGACTTGCTGTTAGACCTTGGACAAGTCATTTAATCCCTGCACCTCATTATCTGTCTACAAACCAAACTAGATTCAATTGTTACCTACTTCAAATGTGTTGTGAAATTTAATGTTTGAAAAGCATTCTGAACTCAGCTGAAAGTACAAAGTACAGTATTGTTGCACTATCTGTTGCAGCAACATGAGTGTGCCTCATTTCTTGCAAAAAATCTACCCATTATATGCAAGTTCTCTGGGGAGTATATGCAAGTTTCAGGGCTTGAGATCAGGGCACAACTGACCAATATTTAACCAATATTCCTGTCCATTCAGGCATTCCTTTAGTATAATGCCGTGTGTATCTAAAACTAGTACTCCTCAAAGGGGGAATTCAAATTCTGAGAGAGACACATGAGATCTGTTACCTAGCTGTCTGTAACAGTCGTGAGTAAAGCAGATAGCAGCAATCTCTAGAATAGAAGGAGAGACATGTGCTGTAGTGTTTTATGTCACTTTACAAATGTGATTTATTTCCTGACATACCTGTGAGTGGGCTAAATAACAGTGGGATAGTGCAGATGGGGAAACAAAACATTTAAGCCCAATGCCACAGAAGAAATGAGCATCAGAGCCAGAATGAGAACTCGGGACCAATGCTCGAACCACTGTACCACTCCACACCTCTAATCTCAGTTATGGGAAATGATGCCATCTCATGTCACTTCTGAATCAGTGGTTTGAATCCAGACTACTCTGACAGCTGTTTTGGTGAAAGTGAAATGATTTTGGTGGCATTAATCAAGTTCTTAGTGGACAGATGCCATGCTAATTGAGCATGTTAGAAATGAATTGGTGTTCATATTAGGCACTGCTATCATAGTTGGCACCTGTGTCTAAGGAGAGAGGCTGAATCAATTTCTAACTCCTAGAGGTGGTCCACATTTGGATGACGCTAGGAAAGACTTCAGTGCTATCAAACCACAAATCTGCAAAGCAGAGCTAATACTGATTTGGGTACAAAACAAACATTTGTGTGAAGAGTTAATTTCCCACATCTTCTCCCCCCACCCCCCCATTCTATGGATATGTCAATGTATTTTCAGTTTGGGCTGGGGAGAAGTGCTCTGAAGAGAGACTGAGAAAAGTATGTCCAGATCCTCAAAGGTGTATAGACTCCTATGGTCTACTGATTTCAATGAAAGTCAGATGCCTAAATATCTTTGAGGATCTGGGCTATCGTGGCTGATCCTACAAGCTCAGAAGTCAAGGGAAATATGCAGGATTGGGTTTAAAAACATTTTCTTTTGCACAGTGTTGCTCAACTGAAGGTGCTTATTCATCTACTGAAACTTCTTTTACAATTTTGTAGCAACCTCCCTGTTTCAAAGAGGAGCCCTGTATTGACTCAAGATCCCCCTCTCCCCCATGAGTCAGTGTAAATACCCCTTGCGTTGTGAATTCCTGCCTGGAGAATCTTTACTTTCATCCACCTGCTGCAAGCCTCTATTAAAGAGCAGCAGTATTCCTGGGTTCTATTTCTGGCTCTGCCACAGATTTACTGTGTGACCTTGTCACGTGGTCTCTCTGGGTCTATTTTCCTGTTTAAAAAAAGAGGATGACCATATCTGCTACCACGATGAGTGCCAATATAAGAGCTTGGATGGGTGCATAGATACCTCAGAGGGGAGGCTGTCAGGCTTAATTAATTAATGTTTAATGTGCCTTGAGATTCCCCTGGAGAAAGATGCTATAGACATTCATATTAACTATTTAATTGCTGCATGTCATAATAGGTCTATCCAACCTACCTGCTGTAGCATCCAGTGCATCTGTTTGCTCCTTGGTCCCTATTAAGGCAGTTCAAATGACTTTATCTTGGCGGAGGTACTGTGGGAAAGCCACAGTATTGTATAGATATCAGCCCCTTGTATCACAGCTGTAGTGGAAAATTGACCCTTGTCAGTGACCTCAGCTGCATACCCTGACATTCAAATAATTCAAAAAGTTCCGTTGTAGAAAAATGCGGTTTGAGATGCATTGGTGAAGGGGATGGATGTTCCTGTCTACATTTTCAGAAGGCTAATCGGTGTCTAGAAGAGGGTCATGGCTATTAATGCCCGGACAGTGACACTAAGGAATTCCTCTCCCATATGTGCTTTTTGTCCTAGGTGAGGAAATGAAAAACCGCTGCTCGCCAACATCAGAAACTGAGTGCGTCCCCTGCCAACGTGGATACTATAACTCAAAGCATAACTACTATTCGTGCAAAAGCTGCACCATCTGTGACACAGGTAAATCAGCTATGCAGTGGCTACTTCTTTACAAGGGGTCCCCAGATTATCTCCCTAAAGCCCTTAGGTGCTCTTTTCAGGCCCCCCTTCTCTTTCCTACTCCCCAAAGGGCCGTCAGATGAAGTTTTTGCACACACAAAAATTGCTCATTTTTTCAAGCCATTAAAAGAGCCGGTGGAATTTTTTTTTTAATTTTGACTGGGAAAAATGATTTTGTTTAACTTTGCATTTTTTTTCATATTTCAAGTCAAAGACTCTAACTTGAACCCATTCATTTGCTCTTTAATTACCTTAAGTGGCACAAGGGAATCCATTGCATGCAAACAGGGTTTCAAGAGACTAGAATTGACCTCCATGTCTCTCGTTTGCCAGTGCAGAACAGTGAGCACTAGGCCAGTTTCATTTGTGCTTTTAATTAATTTCCTTTCTTCCCTACCACCTCTCCAACTCTTTGCTCCTAGATAGGGGAAGCATGGAGGTGAAGAAGTGTGATAAGATATCAGATACAGTTTGCATGTGCATGAAGGGTTACACCCCATACGACAGCAGATCGTCAGAGCAATCCCCATCAGGAAAAGGTGAGTAATTAGCTTTTTTTTTTTTTTTAAAATAATAGTATTCCTCCCAGTGAAAAGCACCTGCTGGCTGTTTTGTAAATTATCTCCGTCTCCAAGACAACCATTGCTAACAGGGTGATGTGCAAAATGCTGCAGGAAATGCAAGGTACCTCACCAGGAAACGGAATAAAAAGGCTGTTGTACTTGTTCAGTATGCTACCTTCCCTTTGTACAGATCCAAATGTTGACTGCAATTTCAATGGCGCTGTTGTATGTACTCTGGTTTTGCATGACACTCTGGAATGGAAGCTGGTTTATACATGTAAGGTATCGTTGTAATGCTCATGTATCGTTCTTGCTCCAGGCTTATCCAAAGGATGTTCACAGCTACTCCAAATCTGTATCAAACAACCATAGTTTTAAAATATTGTCTATTTTTCAGAATGCTTCCCTTGTCCTGATGGGCATTTTTCCAATGGAAACAATGACAGATGTCGGCCCTGGGTCAAGTACGTATCTCTCACCCAAACAAACTGAGCTTAAACTTTTGTTTCGTGCACAGTAGTTAAGAGTTGCTCACAGCAGTCCCTTCTATCCCTTCCTTAAAGTCAGTATATGGAATTCCCGAAGATAAACCAGGAACAAATGCAGTAAGACTTGCAGGCATCCTAAGAGTCATCATGAATACAAGTGGGCTATGTGCCAGCTCATAGGATGCATTGGTATCCTGCATTTTCCCTTTTCCACCATGATGGTTTCAGTAGAAAGATGGCCAAGTGGAAATTTCACATAACTGGAAAGGGCTCCACCATCTCACACAGGGAAGCTATTCGTGATTGTAGCAGACTACATGGAACCTGAAGGGAGGACCACAGCTTGCAAGAGGGAAGAGTTTGGAGGAGGCTCCAGGAAATTGGTCTGTGTGCACATGACTAGAGAACGCTAGCTGATGTCGCGACATCACTGTAAACCGTCTTCTTCGTAAAGAGCCAGTTTAGTTTTACAAGCATGGAGCCTTTTCATGTTAACCCAGCATGCATTGCCTGAAACGATGATGTTTTCTTCCCTGGGAGCAATTCTACACCCCTCTTCTTTTTGTCTCATCCCATGGTGTTCTCTCTAGTTGAGCAGAAGTTGGGAATACAGCTGCAACCTATGCTCCACTTTAGGAGGGTTCATCTGAATTTCCAATGTTCAAGTAAGCAGGAAAGATGTGGTGTTAGGTTTTGG
The DNA here is from genome assembly GCF_009764565.3 of Dermochelys coriacea. Taxonomy (NCBI): domain Eukaryota; kingdom Metazoa; phylum Chordata; order Testudines; family Dermochelyidae; genus Dermochelys; species Dermochelys coriacea. The sequence continues at coordinate 15,384,286 of NC_050085.1, read as the reverse complement.
TTTTTTATTGTAATTAAAAAAATAAAATAAAAATCCAGGCCTTCTTTATACAAGATAAAGAAGTCCCATCCCCTCCGTTTCCCCCCCCCCCCAAAAAATTTGCATATGCTCCATCTTTTTTCCTGTGCAGGTCACCTTTATATTTGGCACTGGAGCTGTTTAAGTAATTCCATTCATTTATTTACACTGGCAGCTGCATCGCTTATGGTAAAAAGACTCTGAAAGCTGGGACAAAAACAGAAGATGCTATCTGTGATGACCAGGACAAACAGACCACCACACTCCAAACATCCACCTTATACCTCTCTATCATCAGCCACAGAAACAATGGATCTACTACAGCATCCACCCCCTCCACATCCAAAGACACCATTTCCACCACTCCCGTTAAAAAGGAGATTAACTGGGGTAAGGGAAGGCTGAATCTTGTCTTCTAGTAGTTACCTCCTTTTGCCTGCTCTTCTGAACAACTTTTTTGTTCCCCTTCAGTCTATCCAAAATGCCACTGCCAAACTCATCTTCCTCCAACTATATCAGCCCCCTTTGTAACCAGTCACTTCAGATTCCACATCCCCTTCCTTAGCGGTTTCAAACTCCCCACACAGCTCTGTTGGTGCTAACATCTCATCACTTGTCTGCCAGCCTCCTCTTTTCCTCTGCATGCTTCCATGCCCCCTTCGTTACCTCCTTCCCCAAGCTTTGGGATGCCTTCTCTTAATCCTATATGCCATGCAGTCCCCCTCTCCTCCTCAGATCTGTTTTCCCACAGCCTCTCAATGAGCATTCCTCTCATCCTGTATATACACACAAAGAATTATATCTTTAAAAAAATAAATCAAGGCATTAACAAGGTGATTGTACCACCCAGGCATCCCATAACCTCCCGTGTGTATTCCCTCCTCAGGCAGGAAGAATGAGCTCATTTCCACTTCCCCAGTTGATTTGGTTCCTGCTCTTCCTTAGCTTCATGTATATGCTAGATTTGAATTTGGCAGCTCACATGAATTGTCAACTCAGTGAAACGATTTAATCTCTTACCATCGTAGCCACCTTCTCACTTGCAGTCAAGGTTAGCTTTTAAAAACTATGGGAAACGTGGACACTCTGACTCCTGTGACATAAATGTAGCCTTAATTGTAGGGCGATTTGTTCCCTTCATGGTTCTGAGGTTGCCACAGTTGTCATTATCCTTATTGGAATCGTCATCACTTTCTCATGCATTCAGTCTCCCAGATTCCATGCTCATCATCTTCTTATTTGATTTAACAAGTTTTTGTGTAATGCTCATCATCATGGCATCGGAGTGCCTACGTATTATGTAACTTGGGATGGTAATAACGCAGGGGCTCAGCAGTGCATGTGTTCTCTCTCTCTCTCTCTCTCTCGTGCGCATGTAATGTTCTTCCTTTATTTTTCTTCTAGGGTCCTTATCACTCATTCTGATTTGCTTAACGTTGCTCATGGTATCTGGAATGTCCATCCTCCTCTTGACTATCCAGACGACCAAAAAGGATAAGACAAAGAGGCCTCCTGGACAACTAGGTGAGTCTCTGTTAAAAACTTGCTGTTCTACACTGTTAATTTGGAGAGAATGGGTGGATAACCTGGATCTCTCAGGGTATGGCTACACTGCAGTGTAGGCCCAGGGTTGAAACTCAGGCTCTATCCTAAATCCCCTTCCAACTAAACACACATTGGGCTCAGATCCTAGGACCCTATGGGGTAGAGTGTCCAAGCCTGAGTCAAGCTGGGACTCAGGATTCCACCCCTATTGCTTGGCAGTGTAGACACAGCCCCATTGGAGTCTGCCAAAAATATTCCACAATCCCACTGGTCAACTTTGTTTGTCCTCTGAACAGTCAAGTTTGGTGAACAGTGAAGTTTTCTCTCGCTGCATGACTCTCTAATTTAAATGATCTGTGGTGGGCCTTGAACAAAGATTTGCATACATCTCTGGCCCTTAGCCAATGCAAAAGTGCCTTGAAAAATATTAAAAACTCGGCTTGTGGGCTGTGTTTTAAGGCTAATCCAGCAAAAGATAATTTTTCATTTATATTGGTCCCTCCATAAGTTATAGTGCATGGGTCTGGCCAGTGCAGTCTGTTGCTGGAGGTGCGGGTCTGCCAGAGCGAGATCTTTTCTGGGGGATGTATCTGATCACCCTGGGAACTCTCCAGCTCACAGAAAGCTTGGCTTCCTAGAGCAGTGCCTGTAGCTGAATGGCTTGCTTATGGAAGAGAAAATTGCCTCCAGGGGTAGAAGCTTGACTTAGCGATCTGGATGACTTGGTAGCTAAAGGACAGGCAGTATTTCAGAGAGGAGGGACTTCAGACAAATCTGAAGAGATTTGGTCTAACTTTTTAGAAGGCTTTAATAAACCCCTAGTGGATGGGAACTGAGATGTTCTCCTTTCCCCTCTCTGCTCCCTTCCTTCTCTTCCCAGTTCTTTATCTTTTCTTCCTCCTGCCTTGCTTGCTGTTCCCCCTTCCTTCCTTTTCTCTTTACTTCATTATTCTCTTTTCTGTGTGGCTTTATAGCTACCAAAATATTTGACACACACACGCACCACTGAGATCGGTTCACTGAGGAGAAGGAGGATTGAATTTATACAGCATGCTGAAAAAAATAATATAGCATCATATGCTCATTTAGTGAATCTGTGACACAGGACCAGCCTGGCTGAAATATACTGTGTCTGCGCATGTCATCAGCACTTATATTTCCCCCTCTATTTGCAATTTTGTACTTTCCTTCCTTTTTTCTTTCTCTCTTTGGCTTTTCTCCTTACTTGGGGAGAGGGGAATCAATAATACACAAATAATAAAAAAAAAAAAAAAAAAAAAAAAAAAAAAAAAAAAAAATTGCTACTCTGCCGGGCAACCTTATAAGATGCCTGCTGAAGTTGTGACCCTTTTCAATCCACATACAAATGAGCTGCTGCAGGGTCTTTCATTCCCCTCTTCCAAATGAATGAATTGTTTGACTGTCAAGGGGGCGGGCACTCCATTCAAAGCCAATTATATGCATAGTTCTGGGTCAGCCCACTGCTGCCTGCTCGTCTCATTACACAGCACCAATAAAATATGTTCCCATTGTTCCCTCAACCCATCCCACTTCTATTAGATACCCCGTGTCAGCTAGACCAGCAAGCAGTAATCTAGAAGTCGCTCCCTGCCTGAGTAATTCTGTGCACCCGTGTGTGCGTGGAACCAGAAGAGCCATTTGCTTCTCTTTCCCCTCCTGCTCTGTACAAAGTTTCTGTACTTTGTGTTTTTCAGATAGAAAGAGCTTTCGAATTCCTATCCAGGAAGAGCAAGTTGACTCCAATTCCAGCCTCATCAAAAACTGATTCCCTGTTATACTATGTATACTGTCGTCTGAGCCAGACAATAGGAACTTAGCAATGCAACAAATACTCCCCATGTAAAGGAATATTCCTTATGTGTTGGTGCTCTTTCCAGGGCTGGCTGCACCTCTGTCTCCTTTCTGGTCTCTCTGAGTGCACCCACTCCGGTCTTAGGCCTCATGCCTGTTCCTCTCTTGGGGTGGAATCGTGTGATTCTCCCACTCTTAGACTGAGACGTGGGCTATAGTACCATAGGTATCAACTGAGCTTACCGAGCAGGTCCAACTGAGTTTGGACACCTACCGTTCTTCCCTTTGGGAGTTTGTGACCAATGGTATATGGTAAGCAGACCTTTTAGAACCCAAAATACTGTATTTAGCAATAGTAGAATGCATTCGAGAGAGGATTTCAAAACAACAGTCTACCCCTACCATCCTTTGGTGACCTAGGCAGGCCTAGCTTCTCCAGACCCCCAAGTGGTTCCTCTTTCCGAGTCTCATTCCAGTCTGGTTTCCCTTTTGGCTCTCCCTGCCCCTGAGAGAGTGACCCCCTTTAAACCTTGCTAGTATCCTTTGTTGTCTTTTGTGTTTTGTGGGCCTTGGCCTTTCCTGGTCAAAACCATTTTGTAGGTCATCTGGAGACATGGAAACAGAATCATGGAAGGTAATAACTCCAGCAACGCCTCTTAACCGTTTTTAAGTGTTTGTTGAGAGGTGTTGATCTGGAGCCATTCTGCTCCTTTCTGCCTGTCGGACATCTGTTAAGCTAAACCAGTGTATTCATACCATCCCAATAACCCTTATTAGAGGATAGTCCAAATCTGTGTGTCTATGTATAAGGGCAGAGTCTTTATATTCACAGCCTTGAGAGAAAGCAAATTCAGATACGTGGGGAGAAGATTAAGAGATGGCTGCTCAAAGAGAACAAGCATGCAACTTGTCCCAATTTCAGACTTCAGCATTCGGCATTTGCACTGCTACTTTACTGCAAACCCTGCATGCCCAGTGTACACCCACTCTTGTGCTTCCTGTTTATGTTCATGTGCATCACAATGAATATCCTGTCAAGATGGATGTTTGCAGATGGAAAAAAGAAGGTGAAGGATGGGAACAGACGGCATGAAAAGCAAATGCAGAGACTATGAAAAAAGGGAGGGGAGCGGAAGGAATAGAGAAATTCCAATGAAAGCATAAATAGTATTTATCGGGCCAGATCCTAACCCACTGACTTCAGTAGAACTACGTGTGCGCCACTGGGGATCCAGCCTATTGCCTATATCTACGTTGTGTATTTGGCCCCCATGGGTATGAGCGTAGCTTTCGAAGCCCTTCTGGCCCTGACATCACAATTAAACTGAATGAGCATGTGGAACAAAATTACAATCAAACTCCAACTAACTATTCAAAGCTCCAAATAGTTGGAGGTTCACAAACCATCAGGCTCCCCTGTCACTGGTTCTTGCCCCTTTCCACTGTTGCTTTTGAACCCCTTTCTGTGCCCACAGGATTATCGTTATTTGCTAAGTAACCTCCACAAACCCCACTCGGAATGCAGGTGTTGTCTTGCTAGCTTGGCAGAACATGACAATGTAAACAATTCAAAAAACACAAGGCCCCCTAGATATATTTCTTCTTCTTGAAATGTGGCGTTGGCTGGGAAGAACCAATGGATTGATATTCCAGTAGTGACACCCAGGGCTTTCTGCAGGTAGCATTACAGTACAACTATGCAGAATCCTGCTGGTAATGGATAGACAATCTAGACACAGGCTGCCATCTTGTATTTGAACACTTTGCGGGAGTTTACACTCAAGAACTGACCAAGCACTGGACCTGATCCTGCTCCCGGTTGAAATAAATAGGAGTTTGGCAATTAAATTCAGTTGGAGCAGGAACAAATGGTACACTGGTTGCCAAGTGTATCTGTAATGGAGGTGCTGCACATCTTCTCATTGGCTCATATATTTTCAAGGGGGTGAATGGGTTTTAAAGTTAATGGGAAGTGCCCTGTTAAATACAAGCTGTGAAACTGGTCTTGGGCAAATCACTGAATCCCTCTGTTCCTCAGTCTGTCTGTCTGTAAATCGGGAGTGATGATATTTACCTCTCTCCTGGCTGTGTGGGTGCGGGTTCATGTTTGAAGTACTCTGAAAAATCTTTCAGAGCTCTTTGAAAACTGAGGAGTGACAAGTTTTGTTATTGGCATCCAACAGCGTCAAAAGCAAAGGATCTGCCCTTGCACTGTACAAATGAATAAGTTAATTATGCCCTACGTATTTTGGTTTGTCTAATATAAATGGGTATAGTTTATTACATACCCTATGGTCCCAGCTCTGCAAACATATACCAACTAGACTCCAGGGAGACTACTTCTGTGGTTAAACTAAGCGTGTGCATAAGTGTTTGCAGGATCAGGGCTTTACTGTGTGTGTATGTACTTATGTGTATATGTTGTACTATATTTTACATGTATACTCACAATCATGCAAAACTAATTTTATATATATGATCACAATATTTAACATGCCTGTAAGGGTATGTCCACACTGCAGTTAGACACTTGCAGCTGAACTGTGCCAGCCGACACAGGCTAAGTTCCCACTGCACAGGGTCCTAGAGCCCCGGCTCCAGCTAGAGCCTGAACATCTACACCACAGTTAAACAGCCCCTTAGTCCAAGCCCAAGTCAGCTGGCACAGGCCAGCCATGGATTCTTAATTGCAGTGTGGACGTACCTGGAGTGAGTTTGGCCTACCCATAATACGTTACCTGATTTTGCAATACATTTTCCTGTAAATAGCTTCGGATGTAATTTTGTATGCCTGAATGTATAAAATAGATGAAGGGAAAAAATCCAAGTGCTATAGCAAAGCTGAGAAGTCTTTTTCATTTTAAATGCCTGTTCAACATGTAGTTAAAAAGAAATATTTATTTTGTATACAAAATAGTCACCACATGTGCCAAAATATGGCACATGTATTCCAGAACACAGCAGCTGCCTGAAAACATGTTTTTTAAAAAATATGTATTGTTATATGTTATACATATAGTGTAATTAATAATTATTTCCTAAAGTGAAATACAGACACGTTGTATACAAACTTTTGTATTATATTCCAAGTATCGTAAATGGAGGAATTATTTTTAAAATAAAACATTTGTCTAAAATGGTGTGGGGGGGTGGGATGTATAATCTATATAATTGGCTAGACAAAACAGGGGAATTAGGGTGTTTCAACATGCTTGGTGCAAGTCATCATGATAAAGGTCAAGGGCAGGATTTTCAAAGAAGCCCTGGCCCAGGTCCTCAAAGGTATTTAGGCACCTAACTCCAGTGGGAGCTAGGGATGTAGTTACCTTTGAGGACCTGGGCCTTGGAGAGTATTGACTTTGGGATTTGTGCTCTGAAGTCACATAGGATAACATTTTTTCAAAAGTTCCTATATGACTTGGGTGCCTACATCTCATTGAAAGTCATGCACTTTAGTTTCACTGGGGATAATAGCACTTCTCTACCAGACAGGGATGCTGTGAGGATAAATGCAATGATGATCGTGAGTGCTCAGCTATCATGATAATTGGGGACCATGTAAGTACCTAAGAGAGAGAATCAGCAATTGGTTGAGATGTCACTTTTCTGTCCTTGCACCCAAGAGCAGAGATTGGGATCTGTGAATGTACCGGGCATTATTGATTTGCTCTGAGGAAGGATGACCTGGTGGTTGGGGTGCTGTGCCTGGATGTCACCAAATGAAATTAATAGGCAGTAGGTTTAAAACAAATAAAAGGAAGTATTTCTTCACACAACACACAGTCAACCTGTGGAACTCCTTGCCAGAGGATGTTGTGAAGGCCAAGACCATGACGGTTCAAAAAAGAACTAGATAAGTTCATGGAGGATAGGTCCATCAATGGCTATTAGCCAGGATGGACAGGAATGGTGTCCCTAGCCTCCGTTTGCCAGAAGCTGGGAATGAGCGACAGGGGATGGATCATTTGATGATTACCTGTTCTGTTCATTCTCTCTGGAGCACCTGGCACTGGCCACTGTCGGAAGACAGGATACTGGGCTAGATGGACCTTTGGTCTGACCAACTAGGGCCATTCTTATGTTCTTAGGATGTGGGAGACCTGGGCTTGATTTCCTGCTGTGCCACAGCCTGCCTGTGTGACCTTGTGAAAGTTGCTTAGCCTCTCGGGGTCTCCGTTCCCCATAATAAGTGGTCCTGGAGAGGAGATGGGCACTGCCCATTAAAACATCATGAAATGATGCCCTTGCAACTGAGTAAGGCCTGAGATACGTAAGTGTAGGCAACCTAACAGAGAGTCCATCATTTCCAAAGATATTTCTCAATAGACCTTTCTGTAGGTGCTGAGTTTGGCAGCGAGTGGGCCATTAACATATCACGAATGAACCTTAAATGCTGCACCATTATTAATCCATAAAACATATCTGTGTACACACAGAAACAATGGTCAGCTCTGTCGCCCACAGAGCTGCAACAACACAGCTGGCAAATACCATCCTCATTTTAATAGTGCAGTGAATATAAAAGAACTGATGAACAGCTGCATCACCCTGCCTCGAATGGCTTTATCAAAGGAAGCAGGAATCTCTGGGGGCTGGGAAGGATTGTCTCTGGGCCATGGAATTTGGGGAAAGAGTGGAGTGATTAACTTCATTGGGTGCCATACCTCTCTGAGCTGATGGCCTCTTGTTAACCCACATTCTGCATTTTAATCATTACATCCTCTAGAGACTACAGCCCTGTAATGCTGGTAAATGTATACAACTGCCCAGGACTAACCACCTTGCCAGCAGCAAATAAGGAACAGATTTAACCATTTTTAAAAAATATAAAAGAGCAATTTCTTCATGTTCTGATATAAGTCAAGGCTTCTGTGGTTGATTTTTTGAGCTTTCCTGTTTCTTTTAGGGAATTTAGAAAGGACAGTAAAAAATTAGATGAAAAAGAGGATTCAAGCAACTTAGGGTATAACAGCAGTGACATTTATTTCCATCCCTCTTCCTGGGCAGTCATAAAATTGTGAAAGAGAAAAGGAATCAAATACCCTCTTTGGAGACAGATTCACATGTGGGCCAGATCCTCGGCTGACATAAATTGTGATAGCTCCATTGAAGGCAATGTGCTTTTTTTTTTTTCATAAGATCTTGCACTTCTGAGCACTCTTTCTCTGACAGATCAAAATGAGAGCCTTGCATAACCTTTCAGTTCTGTTTTAAAGAGAGCTGGGTTTACATTCAACTGGCCCTGCAAGAGAAGTGTTCTCCTGGTGATCAACCAGAGTTGTGCACAAGTATGTTGCAGGCAAGGGGATGGGGGGGTGTGCCTTAGACTGCATCTCATCTTTCTCTGTCCTGGTCCAGCTTACCTGTGGATCAGGATTGGAATAACACAGGTGCTGGAATGAGGTGCATCAGCAGAGCTGTATGAACAGGTCTATAAAGCCATGACTGAGGGATGTTGGCAAAACTGTGGGGAACTGGTTCAGCAATGACTTACTTGGATTGCAGCTGGTTCTACCAAAAGCAACCATATCAGAATGATGATCTAACCCAGTGACTCTCAACCTTTCCAGATGACTGTACCCTTTGCAGGAGTCTGATTTGTCTTGCGTACCCTCAAGTTTCACCTCACTTAAAAACTACTTGCTTACAAATCCGACATAAAAATACAAAAGTATCTAGTACTGAAAAATTGTTCACTTTCTCATTTTTACCATATAGTTATAAAATAAATTGATTGGAATATAAATGAACTTGCATTTCTGTGTATAGTCTATAGAGCAGTATAAAGAAGCATTGTATGACATTTTAGTTTGTACTGACTTCACTAGTGCTTTTTATGTTGCCTGTTATAAAACTAAGCAAATATCTATCTGAATTGATGTACCCCCTGGAAGACCTCTGTGTACCCCTAGCCTCAGGTACATGTACCCCACTTGAGAACCACTGATCTAACCAACTGAATTAAAGCAAAGTCAACAGAAGGAGCACTAAGCTCCTGTTAGGGTGAAAGAAAGAGAGAGAGAGAGAGACCGCAGACTGGAGACAGAATCTCATAGCTTTGTCTCTGGTTTCCCTAGTCAACTGGGAGAATTCCCACAAAATTCCCATGTACTTAATCAAATAACACATACAGGTCCTGATCTGATCCAAAACCCACTGAAATCAAGGGAAAGATTCCCATTAATTTCAAGGGGCTTTGGATCCACCTCAAACGATGTAAAATAGAACTGAATCTAGACCTTTTGGGCTTCATTTTCTGAGGTGGGCTGAGCATTGATTTTACTGAGAATGACAAAGCTGAAAATCGGGCCCTTACATTCTATAGAATTTGACAAATATATTGATTTGATTTTGAAGTTGGTGCTGGTAAAGCTCAGCTTTCTGCTTTTTATTTTTTTTTAGGTTTAACCTTAAAAAAAGAGATGGCCCAGTTGAACTTTAACCCCTTCCTCTTCACCGGGTAGAAAATTGCAGAGCCTGCATGTGATAAAACCCCAACTCTACCCAAAATGCTGATAGGCAATTACGTGTAGGGGAGCACAGAATCTGAAAATAACCAAGTGCTCCGTGCTTTTGTACCCACACTGCTCTTACCGAGCCTGCCCACGTCACAGTGAGAAACTTTCCCTTCTCTGAGGTGGGTACCTGCATGACAGAGCCAGTTCCTGTTTTTAAACCTTTTTAGATTTCCCCGTTTTTGAGATGGTTTCTGGCAAGAAGACCCAGAGATGCTTTCTAGCTCATGCAGCTTTGTCTCAGCCAGTGATGCTAGGTCTATACTAGAAACATTTGCTGGTACAATGATGTCAGGGGTCTGATTCTTTATACTTGCAAAAGCCCAAGAGTAGACACTTGTATACCAGCAAAAAAAAAAGTCCTTTTGCCACTACAGCTTGTTTTATTGGGGGAACAGCAAAAGAACTCTGCTGGTATGAGCTGTAGCTCCACGAGGGAGGTTGTTGATATAGTTATACTGTACTAGCTAATCCTCTCTAGACATCAGACATTGCAGCCCCAGGCCCATCTTTTCTGTCTTGTAGAGAGAATATGTTTGGGGACAATTTTCATTTTTTCACAATAAATGACCAAAAAAAAAAAAAGTGAAAAGCAAAAACCTCCAAGAGTTTGGATTTTCAATCAAAATTGACAATCAAAATTGTTTTGAATTTTTTATTTATTCCCCATTTTTTTTTAACCTCTTCCCCCACCTTTTCCCCCCCTTTTCTCATATATTCCTCAGAGGGGGAGGGGGCTGGAAGGAAAGCGAGGGGCAAAAACTCATGAAAAACAGGAATCTTTTCCTTTTTTGCATAAAACACTCACCAGCTTGGCCTGTTGGCTTCTTGCATTTCAGGGCTGAGTTGGAAGAGCTTCAGACACAAAGCTCCGTGCCCCAGAGAGTTTATAATCTAAGTAATGAGATGTATATCTCTGGAAGCCAGGCCTTTGATTCACAAATAAAACAAAGTCAAGTCAGGATTCCAACAAAGTATTTAAGTATGCTTAACTTTCCGCGCAAGCACTCCCTTTGAAACCTCCCAATTGTCCCGCATTTCAAAGGCTGTCACCAGCACTGATCAACAAAATTCTAATTTTTTTTATGAAAAACAGGGTCAAATTTTCCCCCCCAAAAATGTTCTTGTTTTTCAACCAGCTCTAGACACTGCTAATAATTCCCAAAGTTATCTATGTTCCATGCAAATCTGGCATCCCCTCACTTTAATTGTTGGCCATTACTTACATCAGAAAGGCAGAACCTTGTAACTAAGGTTCTCAAAGAATTTTTTACGTTAAAGGAGAGAAATCTGCAGCACTGTTTCCTGCCTGAAGTTTTTTAAATTTTGGCCCTCATTTTGTCACACCTGGCAAGTTGAGTGGTCTCAACAGGACAACGCATATGCTTATAGTTAAGCCCATGCTTAGTACTTTGCTGTGATCTTGAAAAAGATCTGCTCAGGCTTGCAGGCTATCTCTTTAAAATATTTAAATGACCAGCATTAGCCAGGCGCACCTGGGGTAGCTGTCCCTTAGAGCTAATTTCAGACTGCATATTTGACTGTAATATTCAACATGCATACTGCATTTGTTAGTTGTGCTTTTGAAAAAATTGGCCAATAACGTTATTCTCTTTTCTCACTGGCTCCTCTGGCTTTGCTCCATGGATATGTGATGACAAGAACCTGTCGTTATGGCTGCTCCCAGGTCCTTTCATCTGCTGCATTCTCTCTCCCATCAAATGGCCAAGACAGACTTGACAGTTGTTCACTTCTGAGGTATGTCAGGGGATGTGGTGAGACAAACAGGAAAGGGATGGCTTGAAGGCTGTTCTCCCTCCCACTCTTTTCATTTTTTTCTCCTTTAAAGGAGTTTTTCCAGTGTAAAAGGTGCTCTGCGTGGTGATTCACACCTTGATTGCTGGAACATGCAAATGAGCAATGAAAGAGACTCCAGGTTTAGGGCTAAGGCAGAGTTCTGGTGATGAGAGCATGCTGGAGGTTCATTAGCACGCCCAACAGGAGAGGAACCGTGTCTTTGCAAAGCCTCCAGCTTTAATAGTTTTAAAGGGAGGAAGGTCTTAAACTGCCAAGAAATCCATAGTGCAAGTAAAGCATGTGTTCTGCATACTTCCCATGCACTGCTCTGCCAAATTTCCTTATTCAAGACCTGCAGTATCACTGCTATTTCAGGTCAGGGCCCTTAAAAGGTTCTGACTATGCACTCGATTCTGATCTGCAGCTACCCCACTTATATTCCTTGCTTGGGTCACCCTTCACAGTTCGGCCAGTCCCACCTGGCATATTTCCGCCAATGTACTGTAAACCAATAATTCCCATTCTGGGTGAACCGAGGGCAGAGTCTGACCAGGTTGTAAGTCTGACTCGCTTAGCCAGGGCATCCTGCAGTTTAGCAAATGCACCCAGTGAAATGTGAGGGAGCTAGAAAATGTTCAGCATAGACAACACAAAACATTCAAAAATTATGAGATTGGTTTAAAAGTAATGAGATTTTAAAATAATAACAATTTTTAAAAAAATTATCTTCTGGTTTCTGAGCTTTTCGGTTTACATTCAAGTCCTTTTTTCAAGATTTTCTCCAAAACCAAGAGGGCTAAAAAGTGGAGATCTGCACATAATCCCAGGACTCTAGGAATTGGGGATTTAAGAAAAAACATTAACTAGCATGAGACTCAATAAAATCACAGGAGTTGGCAACATTGCAATATTTACATTAAAAATCCCTCTTAGCACACTCAATTATCAGTGGAAATCTTGGTATTTTTTAAACATTTTACACATGTTTTATGATTAGCATACAAGCAGGGAGAAAGAGTTATTAGTTCACATACTTATGTATTATAGCATTGGATCATTGGGGTTTTTTAAATGTTCAGGTTTATATTATAGATAGTTCCCAATAGCACCAGTAGAGGGACCCCTCTATCCTTCTGTTAAACTTCAGCAAGTTAAGTTTTCTCCCTTCAAGTCAGTAAGTGACAGGACATAGCAGCAGTGTGGAGTTTGGGCAATATTAGTAACTCAGAAGACCAGGCTTATTCCTGGAGCAGATGTAAGCCAAGTAAGCAGGACAGAATCCTATGGGGGATGTAGGGAAACTCTGGAAACTAGTGGCGAGAGGGAGGAAGGCTCAATGGTTTGAGTGCTAGCCTGGGGCTTGCGACACCATAGTTCAGTTTCTGGCTCTGCTACAGATTTTCTGCATGTCCTTTAGCAAGTCACTTAGTCTCTCTTATCTTTAGTTCCTTATCTGTAAAATGGAGATAATAGTACAAAGGGGTTGCAAAGATCAATGCGTTGAGATTGTGAGATGCTGTGGTGATGGGGCTCATATAAATACTGTAGATAAAGAGTGCGTGGGTAAATCATTAAATTAGTAGATTTCAAGGCCAGAAGTGAGATTTCCTGCTTGACACAGACTTGAGATTTTCACCCAGTTATCCCTGTATTGAGCCCAATAACGTGTCTGGCTAATGCAGCTTCCAGAAAGGCATCTGGTCTTCATCTGAGGACTTCAAAATATGAAGATTCAACCACTTGCCTTGGGAGTTTGTTCCATTGGTTCTCCACCCTGACTGCTAAAAAAGTGTGTCTCATTTCTAATTTGAATTTGTAGGGCTTTAACCTCTGTCATTGGCAAGTCTTATGCCTTTTCCTGCTAAATTAAAGCCCTTTAGTACCTGGTATTTCTCTCCCTAAAGATACTTACACACTGGAATCAAGTCACCTCTCCATCTTTTTGATAGGCTAAATGTATTGAGCTGAATTCCGTCTCTTACGGAATTCATTTTTTCCCAGCCTTTGAATAATTTGTGTGGCTCTTTTCTGTATCGTCTCCAATTTTTCAGTATCCTTTTTAATGTGGGGAGGCCACAACTGGATGCAGTATTCCACTGTTGGTTTCACTGGTGCCAAATTGGTAAGATCCAGAGGCCTTTCTCTTTTATTGTTTTGTTGGTTTTTCTCTTGCATCAGTTTAGCACACCAGAAATCAACAGACATGAGGACATAAAACTTACTCTCCCAGGCTGGTCAATGGCCCTTCCAATTTAATATCCTGCTCCTGTTGATAAATACCTCTGCTGGAGAGATACCTTAATTGCAGCCAACCCTGTTCTTGTTGGCTGGTCCAGTTAACTTGGATTTCCTAGCTTCTTCTCACCCTGTGAAAGAAAGTAGGTTTGAAATCCTGGCTTCATTGAAGTTAAAGGGATTTTGGCCTTTCACGTTAACAGAACCAGGATTTTACCCTAGCTCTCTAATGCAACAGCTCTTTACTAGTGGAGACCTGGGTTTGAATAAAATTGCTGTACACAATTCATCTGCTCCTGTAGCATCATCTATGTGGGAGAGGCCTAGGATGAGAATAGCATGTGTTGCAGGTCGGAACAGAATTGCAGTGGAAGAGCTGTGTGAGGCCAGGATTGGAAGAGCGGATCAGGGATGGGGTGCATTGATAGAGTTGTGGCTGAGGGAACTGGGCTTGTTTAGTCTGCAGAAGAGAAGAGTGAGGGGGGATTTGATAGCAACCTTCAACTACCTGAAGAGGGTTCCAAAGAGGATGGAGCTCGGCTGTTCTCAGTGGTGGCAGATGACAGAACAAGGAGCAATGGTCTCAAGTTGCTGTGGGGGAGGTCTAGGTTGGATATTAGGAAACACTACTTCACTAGGAGAGTGGTGAAGCACGGGAATGGGTTACCTATGGAGGGAGTGGAATCTTCATCCTTAGAGGTTTTTAAGACCTGGCTTGACAAAGCCCTGGCTTGGATGATTTAGTTGGGGTTGGTTCTGCTTTGAGCAGGGGCTTGGACTAGATGACCTCCTGAGGTCTCTTCCAACCCTTATCTTCTATGATTCAAAGCCTACAACTGGACTAGCAGGATGTTCTCCAGGTCAAGAATGAGGCATAGTGGCAGAGCTGCATGCAGGGATGGAAAGATCCCCGGGACTGGAATTGTAGGGGGTGTTGTGTATCAGGGATCAGGTACGTGGGCAGAATTGTATGTAATTCTTCAGACTACACTCACAGGGGGCTCTGTGCATCAGCACTAAGATGCACTTGCAGAGCTGCATGGCAAGGCAAGCTTCCTGGTGACTGAATCCAGCCAGGTCTATTAGTCCTTCAGCATTTCTGAGCATCACTTGTGATTTAACACACCCCTTGACTACCTCTAGGAAATGTACCGAGGCTGCTTCTTTGATCGTACGCTGTCAGCAATCAGAACACATCTCCACATCCAGCAAGTTTGAACAGATGCTTCTCTCATCATTCGTCATCATCATCATCATCACCACAATTTTTACCGTGATTGTCACACTTCGTATTCATTTCTAGCCTATCTTTACTCTGTGTAACCACACCAGGTGTAAGATGTGCAATTTGCAGGAACTGATTATGCTGCGTCTTATTTCCGATACACACACAAATATTTCAACACCTCAGCAGTTCTGGTGACCCCAGGTGAGATTTCTGCGAAGTCTGCGTCTGGTGATGTGAATGCAAAAGAATAAGAGAGAAGAGCTACAGAAAGATGGGAAAGCTGTTCCCACTGCACCAAAGACTACCCGCCCAATCTGTTTATTTAAGCTATTTTATCTTGGATTCTGTACCACATCCATCCCAATACTAGGAGCACCTCACAGGTCCCAGCACTGCTCTGAGGGAGGATGGAGGAGATGCCCTAATAATATGTGTTCTTCTATAGTGCATTTCCAACCACATAGCCCAATGCATTGCTTCAACCATAGGTCAGCCCCACTTCTTGAGCCTGTAGATATGCGGCTATAAGAAGCATGAGCAAGGATGGCTGGGAAGGATATCGCTCTCGGAGAACTGCGTTGGCTAGGGGCAGACTTCAAAAGGATAATCTGTCCTCTGAGGGGTACACATGGGGATTACATCACCCGCCCCATTCTGCATGAAAAGAAGTGGAAGGAACCACATCATCCCTGGAGTTACTGACATGCAGTGGCCAGAGGGCTTCATTTCCAGGAGATGGGGAGCTCTCTGGCCACTGCATGTCAAGGCAAGACAACATCAAACAGGACAGAGAGGTAGAAACGGACAGCCAGGCACGTTACCAACAGAGCCATGCACATGGTATAATGACTGAACGAGCACAATAGACCATGCTCATGGCGCTGCAGTTAAGGTTCCATTAGAAGCCCTGGTTGAGATTTTCAGAGCTGATTAGGGGATTTGCGTGCCCGACACCCATTCATTTTAATAGGAGCTGGGCATTCAAATCCCATAGACATCTTTTTAAGAACTCAGCTCTTATTGGTTTCTTTGGCTTGGTCTGGGAATTGTTGGCAAAGGAGAAGTCTCCGGGAACTGCCAGTGTTCAAGTGCCTCTGAAAATCAGGCCACGGTGCCTGATGCGAGTCTCCTGCCTTTGAAAATGGTCTGACATGGCTTACTGAAAGGAGACCAGCAGAGCCAGCATTCGAACCCAGGTATTCCTCTCTTCCTTGTTGTTGCTTTATAATTTCTTGATGAAGGAAGGCTAGATTTTATTTTTAAGATCCTTAGCGTGCAATGGCTAATTCTGAGGGCCTATTTAACCCCTTGACTGCTGCCGAATGTATCCAGCATATTGCTCCTGACAGTCCGGCCTAGGTAGCGATGAACACGTGGTACTGTCTGACAATGCACTTTGGGGGTTAATGGGATTGAGGGTGCTTGGCAGCACTGTGTAGGGTCAGAAGCAGCCTCGCTGGCATGCGGTGACACTGTCAGCTGTCCCAGACTGGCATGAGCGAGGCAAGAGGCCAAAGCAGGATGCTGAAGGGTGAAATGTCATTAGTTCTGAGATCAATCAGAACACTTTTTGAAAAAAGCCCCTTTGATCTCACCACCAGATACTGGCACTAAAGGTCACAGCTGATTATTGTGGTTTAGGCCCAGAGGTACTGCTGTTCTCATTGGTCTTTTCTTGTAAGTGCTCCACTCTTGGAGAGTATCGGTGCATGAGTGCGTCATTTGAAGCAAAACCTGCCACGATGGCGAAGAGACTAAATTAGAAGGAAACAAAGTTGACAATAATGGCGTGCAGCAGGGAAATAGTTCATTGTAGGGTCCGATCATGCCTGTTCAGGAACACCTGTGACCCTCTAGCTGCTGCTCTCCATCTCATACCTGTCCCACAGGTATTGTCACTGCCAAGTCTCCCCTCTGCCCTGAAGCACCAGCTGAGCAACCCAACTTCCCCATTTTCCCCTGTGCTCCACTCCCCAGCTCAGCCCTTCCTTTGGGCATTGCAGGAGCTTTCTCCCCACAATGTCCTCTCCCACACCTGCCCAGTGTCTGTTTCCTGGCTCAGACCCAGACTGCAACTCCCATTGCTTTCTCCTCCTCTTCCTCTCCTCTACACATCCCCTGCTCTGCCTTCCACATCTCTTTCTCCTCTGGCACCAGCAGCACTCAGCCACACTCCACTCTTCAGCCCAGTTCACCCAGGAGCCGCCTGTTGTTCCCGCCTATCTGTGCTCTGCTCCCAGGTTCAGAGTTACGCGGCATCATTCCAAGAGTTTCTTTCCGCTGGGAGTGCGGTCTCTGCTTTCCTGGCACAATGGCACACTGTTTGTGTGTGCCCCTTGGGGCTGCGCTTTTTCACAGGGGGCTGCCGGCTTCTATAAGTTGCTAATTAGTAGCAAGGAATTTGGAGACGTGCAGGAGCTGCAAAATTTGGATGAACTAAAGTCCCCAGTGTTAAGTGTATATGTGTGTGAGAGGAGAGAGATTGGGTCAATGGGGTTTGGTCTGCATTTGGTGTAAATGCAGGGTTGCCAACCTCAAGTGTGCAAAAATCATGAGATTGGTGCAAAAATCATGACGGTTTTTTTTTTTTAAAAAAAAAGACACATTTGGGGTTTTTTATTTAATATCTGCCTGGAGGGCTAGAACACTCCCTCCTTTGTTTGATTGAAGCTGCAATTCTCATGTAAGCACATGGCATGTTTTTAACACCTCGGCTCCAGTAGCCAAGTATCATGAGACATGGGATAAAAAGGCGAGTTGGCAACCCTGCATATCGTGTGTTTGCAACATGGAAAGAGCAGGACCAGTTTTTCTTTAGGAAGCTGTTAGTGTACAACACTGCGAAATCCTCTCCGTGTTTGCAGCATTAGGGCCCAATCTTGCAAACTCTTTGTGTATGTGGGGCATGATCCAAAGCCTCTTGGAGTCAGTGGAAAGACTCCTGTTGATTTCCCTGGGCTTTGGCTCAGACCCATAATTCCCATTGACCTCTGCAGGTGTTGTGTATGTTGTGAACCTGCTGTGGCAGGCACTAAGGTGGTTCTGGTTTACTGCATTATGAGAGATACCATGAATTGATAATACAGCAGGTAAACTTCCATGTTGAATGTAAGAGGCCATAAAGCCCCAGTGATTAACACAACCTTGGGGTAGGTCTGCCACACCCAGTACATCACACGTAGCTACTTGCCATCTTTCTCACCTCTCTCATTTGAGACCTTTCTCCTCAGACCCATCAGGTCCCTCAGTGGATCTGTGTATGACATTAAGATTCTAGGGTGCACTGCAGTGAGAGGTTAGATTAATAGCCCAGCCTCCAAAGACTGAACTTGACTTGTTAGATGGGAGAAGTAGTCCTGAGGCTTGTTTCTGTGGTGACGTGGGATTGGTATGTCGATGGCTGAGAGCCGCTGGACTGGCTTCTTTGGACGTTAAAATCTATGCACCTATACTGGACTGAACTGTAACCCCAGAGGCAAGCACCTTTTGAACACTGGGGCTTGGGGCCAACTCCAGTCATTAGCCGGCATGTGCTGTAGCAGTATCATTGCTGTGCCTAGCCTAGCTGTCTCCCATCTGTAGCATTCAGTACTGGCCTGCTTCGCAAGGTCTATTGCTGTTCTGCTGGGTGAGGTCACAGCCTGAGCTGGTAGTTCTAGGGCTAGCAGGAAACACAGCTCCAACTCTCATGGGTCTGTTCCAGTCCTGCATGCTCAGCTTGGGAGATGAGGAATCCTTAGTGCACTGAGGAGAAGAAGGAGACAGGGTGCTGCTCACGCCTTGGAAGAAAGAGTGGTTATGGTTCCTATAAGAAACAGGCAAACTAGACATGGTTCAAGGGTCCATCTTTGGTTTGAGTTTTGAGTGAAAGTCCTGGTCTGTTCTAATTTAACTGGAAACCTTTAACCCCTCCCTAGCTCCTATCTGTTTGGGTTCTCCTGGAGACTGGCTAGAATTATTATTATTATCCCCCTTTATACACATGGGGAAACTGAGGCACAGAGCAATACAGTGCCTTGCCTAAGTGTCAGAACTTGGAATAGAGCCCGTGTCTCCTGACTCCTAGTTCTGTGGCTTAGCCACGAGAGCATCTGTCCTAGCTTGCTGCCCCTCCGGAAGATTATAAAGCCGCTTTGCAGGGAGTCCCGTCTAGTCCAGAAGGATAGTGGCCTTGTTGTGTGGCTTACAGGGTCTGCTGCTGAGAGGTGTCGAGTCCTTGCATCGCCAGTGGACTTCCCCTTGGCTCAGCAGTCAGGGCTCCTCTAGGGCCTGTTAAGCAGCGTGTCCGCATGGGCAGAGTGGCTCTGGGGATGCAGAGCAAAGCCACAGCGGCAGGGCTGGGGGTCTGGCAGCAAAGCCACTGGTCCCGGCTCTCAGGAAAGGGTCTCTCCGCGCTGTGGCTTTTCCCCAGGCAGCCCCCCCCCCCCCACCCACATGTGACTCCCCAGCGTGGAGCCCATCGCTGATGTCAGACCGCAGCACTGCCGGTGACGTGGCTTGTTGCTTTGAACTCATCCCCAGCCCACAGGCCGCCTCTTGAGGGCTGCTGCTCTCCGTTTCACTTCCCAGGGGCGCCGCGCTGCAGGGATGGATGAGGGTGTCTGGTTTGTGGGAAACATTTTACTTTCTAGTTTCAGAGCAGCAGCCGTAATCCGCAAATAGAAAAGGAGTCCTTGTGGCACCTTAGACGCCTTCTGAGCGGCAGGCAAAGAGGAAGCCCAGGGACACAGGCCAAGAGCCAGCTCATGCTGCAAGGGAAGGGGAAGGCAGGGCCTCTGCCAGGGGTCAGCCCCTGCTCCCTCCCCCCACCGCACAGCCACCGAGCCGAGTCAAAAAGGTGACAGGGCGGCTGCTCCCGGTGGCATCGACCGGCGAGGGTTTGTTTGGGAGCGCCCAGCCCGGCACACGTTGTTAGTGCAGGTGGGTGCTTCTCTGCTACGGACGCAGACTACATGATAAGTTATCGTGGCCACTGCAGCCCAAGGGGAAAGTGGAGACGGGGGAGTGCCAATGTGAGGCCCGGGAGTCAACATGCCTTCTTCTGGAGCAGCACTTTCTGAGCCCGTCAGTGCCCTGCTCTGATCCCCACGACGCTCCTGACCAGGACATTGGAACAACCCAAGAGGAGACTCCCCCTCCTCAACCCTCTCCAGAGTGAGCACCACGTACAGTGGGTGAGGAGTTTGGGCAGGGTTCTGTGGATACCCATGAGGGACCAGGGAAGTGGTGGTGTTTGCAGAGCTCCTGGCTGTGGTGTCCTTGGGCCTTTGCTGAAGGGATTCATTGATTATAGGGCCAAAAGGACCACTAGTCTGTATGACAGGCCATTGGACTTCCCTGAATATTGTTTAGATTGTAGGCTCCCTAGAGCAGGGACTGTTTCTGTTCTGTGTTCGTGCAGCACCGAGCACAATGGGGTCCTGTGGCTACTAGGTGCTCTGGTGCTAATAGGAATAAAAAATGATGTTGTTCACTTAGGGCAATAGTCCAGCTGACTCCCTTTCTGCAGTTACAGCAGAGAGGCAAAAGATTGCCTCTATCAGTGATGATAGTGCTGCAAAGCTGTGGGTCTGCAAGAGACAGCTAAGTTTAATGCTCTTAGCAGAGGATGGATGGGCCAGTGGTTGAGGCTGGACACAGGTTCAATTCCCTGCTCTGCCACAGACTTCCTGCAAAATTCTGAGCAAGTCTCTCTTTTCCTTAGTCTCTCTGGACCTCAGCTCCCCATCTGTAAAATGGGGATATTAGCACTTCCCTACCTCACAGTGGGGTTGCAAGGATAAATACAGGAAAGACACTGAGGTGCTGAGATAATGGGGCTCTGTAAGTATCCTAGGGAGACACTTTGTTCCATTGTATCTATGTTTTCATGCCCTGTCCATCACCATCTGAGTAGAACATAGAATCATAGAAATGGAGGGCTGGAAAGGACCTCAAGAAGTCATCAAGTCCAGTCCCTGTGCTAAGGCAGGACCTAATAAACCTAGACCATCCCTAACAGGTTTTTGTTCAGCCTGTTCTTAAAACTTCCAATGATGGGGGTTCTTCAATCTCCCTTGGAAGCTGATACCAGAGCTTAACTACCCTGAGGGTTGGAAAGCTTTTCCTCATATCTAATCTAAATCTTCCTTGCTGCAGATTACTGCAGTCCATTGCTTCTTGTCCTGCCTTCAGTGGACATGGGGAACAATTGATCACCATCCTGAGTTGCTCCCTCACCCTTTTCTCAAGACTAACCATGTCCAGTTTTTTAACCTTTCCTCGTAGGTCAGGTTTCCTAAGCCTTTTATCATCTGTGTTGTTCTTCTGTGGACTCTCTCCAATTTATCCACATCTTTCCTAAGGTGTGGCATCAAAAAATGGACACTGTACTCCAGCTGAGGCCTCACTAGTGCTGAGTAGAATGGGACAATGACATCCCATGTCTTACATATGACCACCTGTTAATATACCCTGGAATGATACTAGCGTTTTTCCCAGCTGCATCCAATTGTTGACTCGTATTCAGTCTGTGATCCATTATAACCCTCAGATCCTTTTCAGCAGTGCTATGGTCTAGACAGTTATTCCCCATTTTTTAGTGGTGCATTTGATCTTTCCTTCGTAAGTGAAGTACTTTGCCCATGTCTTTATTGAATTTAACCTTCTTGATTTCAGCCCAATTCTCTAATTGGTCACGGTCATTTTGCATTTTAATCCTGTCCTCCAAAGTACTTGCAATCCTGTAACATTATACCCTCCCAGTTTGACAGAGAGCCATTGATAACTGTTCTTTGAATATGGTCTTTCAACCAATTGTGCACCAACTTTATAGTTATTTCATCTAGACCACACTTCCCAAGTTCGTTTATGAGAATGTTATGTGGGACTGTGTCAAAAGCCTTACTAAAATCAAGATTCATCATGTCCATTGCTTCCCATCTATCCACTAGGCCAGTAACCCTGTCAAAGATGGAAATTAGGTTGGTTTGGCATGATTTGTTCTTGACAGACTCATGCTGGCTATTCCTTATAACCCTATTATCTTCTGACAGGTTTCAGAGTAGCAGCCGTGTTAGTCTGTATTCACAAAAAGAAAAGGAGTACTTTTGGCACCTTAGAGACTAACAAATTTATTAGAGCATAAGCTTTCGTGAGCTACAGCTCACTTCATTGGATGCATTTCCACCAAATGCATTCAATGAAGTGAGCTGTAGCTCACGAAAGCTTATGCTCTAATAAATTTGTTAGTCTCTAAGGTGCCACAAGTACTCCTTTTCTATTATCTTCTGGTGTTTACAAATTGATTGTTTAATAATTTATTCCTGTATCTTTCCAGATATCAAAGTTAGGCTGACTGGTCTATAATCCCCTGGGGCCTCTTTGTTCCCCTTTTAAAGATAAGTACTATGTTTGTTCTGCAATCCTCACCCATCCCTCCAGGATTTCTTGAAGATAATTGCTAATAGTCTTGAGATTGCTTCAGCTAGTTCCTTAAAAAGGATGAATTTCATCAGGCCCTGCTGATGTTAATATGTCTGACTAATCTAAATAGTCTTTAACCTGTTCTTTCCCTATTTTGTCTTGTGTTCCTCCCTCTTTGTTAATATTAATTGTGTTGAATATCTGGACACCATTAACCTTTTTAGTGAGGATTGAAGCAAAATAGTCATGAAATACTTCAGCCTGCTTGATGTTATCAACTATTAGTTCTCCTTTCCTGCTAAGTAGAGTTCTTCTTTCTCTTGGCCCTAAAGAACCTCTTCTTATTGTCTTTTATGTCCCTTACTAGGTATAACTCATTTTGTGACTTAGCCTTTCTGATTTTGTTTCTACATGCTTGTGTTGTTCTTTTGCATTTCTCCTTTGCAATTTGTCCATGTTTCCACTTCTTTTAAAATTCCTTTTTGATATTCAGGTCCTTAAAGAGCTCCTGTTGGAGCCATATTGGGCTCTTACTATTCTTCCTGTCTTCGCTTTGTAATGGAATAGTTTGTAGTTAAGTCTTTAATATTATCTCCTTGAGAAACTGCCAGCTCTCCTGAACTCCTTTTTCCCTTAGATTTTCTTCCCATGGGACCTTACCTGCCAGTAGTCTGTTAGCTAAAGTCTGCTTTTTTGAAGTCCATTGTCCGTATTCTGCTGTTCTCACTCCTTTCCTTATAATGAACTAGAATTGAATAGATTTCATAATCACTTTCCCCCAAATTGCCTTCCACTTTCAGATTCACCCCAATTCCCCCCTGCTGGTCAGAATCAAGTCTAAATTGGCTAACCTGCTGATAACTTCCACCACCTTTGAAACAAAAAGGTTGTTTCATGCTTCTCTGGAGCACTCCATATAGCATATAGTGCAGCACTTTTTAAGAGAGAGAGAGAGAGCATCTCACAGACACTTCTCTGATCAGCTGCTGTGTTGAAAATTACCACTTTGGGGCCAGATCCTCAGCAATTGTAAATGGACTCAACTTCCTCGAGTTCACTGGAGCTATGCTGATTTGCACCAGCTCAGGACCTGACCCTTGGTGGTTAAGGAAGTGGACAGTAATTTAAGACTTTTGTAGTCCAGAGTTCGGAGATGGTTGTAATGCTAAGCACAAACTGAATCAGCAAAGCTGCATTATTGAGCTTGGTCTGCAATGATTAGGAATGCAATGGTTAGAAAGTCTCTGAAGGCTTTTATGTGAGCTTAGATACAGGTACAATAATGAATTACAGAATGTGTGAAATGGAAGGGAATTCCTATAATGAGAATGTTTTGGTATAACTTTGCTCAATGCATTTACATTTATTTATCAAACGTGGGGATTTGTAGCCTGTGTCTCTTTGCAATAAATAAATAGATTCCCAGGTTAGAGCTACTTGACTAGTCCAAAAGCATGTTAGTCAAATGAGTGATTCAATATATTCTCCATCCCTCTTTATTCTATGAATATAGAACTTCACAGACTCAAGGAGCCTGGTCCACAGATTTGTGGGATCTACTGATTAGCCACTGCCTGAAGAAAGGGATGGGGCAGTGGTGACTGCCCGGGCCCAGAGAACTCTGGCCCCAAACTGCCCTGGGACCCCGGGGAGGACTCCATTGCCACAGAGAGTGTCTGACTCTGAAGAGCTGGAAATTCTCTCTCTGGATAACACAGAAGGATTCACATATGAATGATTCCCTTGTGGAGATGGACAGGGGAGGAGAGCCCAAAGTTTGTGTTACCTTCCCCAAGAGAAATCCATGTTGTGGTTCAGAGACACATCAAGCTCTCCTGGAATTAAATGATGGGAAACAAGATATGATGGGCCAGATCAGACCCATGTGTCCATCTAGCCCAGTATCACCCCTCACCCCAGATCAGACCAATGGGCCCATCTGTCCTGATATGCTGCCCCCTCCCTGCTAACCTGGTGTGATGGTCAGGGTCCAGATACCCCAAGAGGAGAACAGGGGTTCTGCACCCCAGAGAGTAAACAATTGAACCAACTGGTTGAATACAATATTATTATATATAAAAAAATGTCAAGTAAGGCTTTTTAGGAAAGCTCGTAATATTCTGAATGTGATGGTCCTTTGAGATGCGTAGACCGACTGTGGTTGTGAATTGATGTGTTTATGTAGGGATAAAACTGTGCTCATAATTCATGCTGCAACCTGCAGCTCCACTTCACAACAGGGAGATGGTCAGCAAGGCAGGAAGGTGGTCAGCCTGCCTCCCCAGCCAGAGAAGACTTGCTCCAAGCACCTAGCATTGTACAACCTAGAAAAAGACAAGTGAAGGACCATTCCGAATATTGGGAAAACATTGAAACAACTTGAAACTTAACAGAAAATCCCAGTCTTGGAAAACTAAGAACAGGGGGAACGACTCCCTCTTTCTTTCTTTCTTTCTTTCTTTCTTTCTTTCTTTCTTTCAGAAAAATCTGCAAACCCAGTTAAAAGGAAAGGGGTTTGATGTGAAGGGTATCTAGAACCGAGGGGCCGTCTAGAAGATGGGGGGGCTGTCTGTGAAGACTGGATCCCCACTTAGGGCTAAGGGGGACACTGGGAAATTGAGCAAAGGCAATAGGTAATTTGAACTAGAAGAGGCATTTTTATCTGATATATAATTGTAAAACTTGAGGTTGTGTCTTTACATTGCTTTTCTGTGTAACTTGGATGTGCTTGCTTTGCCTTATTTGTTCCTCTTTGGATCGGTGGTCTTTCTATTAAAATAAACCTTTGGTATAATTTTAGCCCAGACAAGTCTCTGTAGTGCTGCATGGTGCGTGTGTCCCAAAGTGAACAGATAACTGGGAAGCAGATTTCACTCCTTCGGGGGTGACAAACCAGAGGAGTAAAATCCCAGTGTCTGGTAGTGAAAAACTCCAGTAAACGGATTTGGGGAGACTCAGGACTGGAAGGGCTTTTGAGGTCACCGTGCAAGGAGTAGCTGGGCTGCTGGAAGCTAGGGTGAGACCTTTAGGCTTGTATCTGGCTACTGGGATCAAGGCTCTGAGTCATACATAGCACAGCAATACAGCACTAAGGCACCAAAAGTTACCAGGCAGATGGTGACAGAACCTCTTACTGGTCTGAATGATCCCCAAAACATCAACCACTGAATGCAATGGAGGTTGAAAACCTGGACTCCCCAGGGTTCTCTACACAAGGAGGGATTCTGGAATAGCTCAACATTCAAACCCTTCTTTAATCCAAGTTGAATTGCA
Source organism: Dermochelys coriacea (assembly GCF_009764565.3). Lineage (NCBI taxonomy): Eukaryota > Metazoa > Chordata > Testudines > Dermochelyidae > Dermochelys > Dermochelys coriacea. The sequence continues at coordinate 15,358,459 of NC_050085.1, read as the reverse complement.
AGTGTAGACAAGCCCCTTTGAAAATTTCCTCCTGCTGCTTCTTCTGCTTCCATCCTTACTGATGTCCTTTGTGAGTGGCCCCTTAACCCTGTCCTTAGTAACAATTCCAGCTAGTTTGTCCTGCTTTAACATACAAAGCCTTGATGATGCGTCAATTTTCTCCCTGTCCCCTCCCCTTCAAAACAGAAACTGTGTGTAGAGGAAGAAAACCACATGTAGGCGGTAGCCACACACTACAAAAAGTGCTCTGCCAGTTCAGAAAGCATCAGAGAGAGAGGAGGCGCTTGGCAGGGGCAGAGCTGAAATAAGCCCAGCCAAGGTACCCAAGCTATAGCAACTCACAGGGAGAGCAGCTTGAGATATGGCCAAGCAAAGAAGACTCTGTCTCCCCAGGCAGGGGATCTGCTTGGTTTTGTTGATGGACCTGTGGCTGAGGGTGGAGCTGGCTCTGGTGACCGAGTGCTCCAATGATGAATTCAAAGTGGTGACCAAGGAGGGTATTACAAACTGCCTCAAGTGCAGCTCAGGTAAGGGGGTGAGGGAAGGTTCCTTCTGTCTTGTCCATGTTGCATGTTGACCACAGAATCAATAAACATGGGAAGGCAAATTCAGTGTGACAGGAGCAGCAGTGTGTGCAAAGGAAAGAAGAAGCAGGGGCTTCCCCCTTCTTGTTGTTGGAGAGGGGCCTGAACTGCAAAATTCAGACTAGATTTGTGTTCTTGTTTTTGAACCTGCCAGCACCCAAAGGTTGCCAGTGTGGGGCTCTCTGGTTTTGGGTTGTCTCTTTGCAGGGATAGGAAGGAGCAGGCTGCAAAATTTGGATCTGGCTTTGGATGCAGGACCATCCCAAAGCTGAGGGGTGGTTTGTTTCTAGCATGCTGGGCCACGCCCAGCTCTCATTAGGATTCACTGCCAGATCTCTCAGCCAGCAGTTGCATCCTCTGCATCTGAGCTAGAAATGCTCTAATTTGTGGGACCAAAAGTCGGAGAACTGGATTCTCCCCCAGCCTTGCCCCTGATGTTGCTATTCAAACCTTTGCAAAGTGGGTGTCAAACGCCACTAAATCATAATGCTTTGCACAGGCCTAAATGACAACCAAAGGTACAAGGTAATGGGGACCCAGGCCCAGAGGCTCAGGGTCATTCCAAACTGTGTGCAGGTCTTAGGATGTACATGGAAGAATGAAACTGGGATGTAGTGGAATCTCCATCACTTGTAGTCTTGAAGTCAAGATGGGATGTCTTTCTAAAAGATATTCTGGAGCTCATTCAGAAGTTATGGGCTTGATGCAGGAATTACTGGGTGAGGTTCTATGGCCTGTCTTATAAAGGTGATCATAATGGTCCCTTCTATCCTTAATATCTATAAATTGCCACACCAGCATAAACCTAAGGTTCTTCTGGTCTGGTACCATGTCTATAACAGTGGCCAATGTTGGATGCTTCAGAGCAGTTAATTGTGTAATACACACAACTGCTGATCAACTGATGCTTGGAAGCACGAGGGTTGGAAGCCATTGTAAATTTTACCCTGGATGGTATAACAGCAAATGCTGTTCTCATACAGAAATGGCAACATTATCAGCTGTGGTGTTCCATTTTTCTCGCAGGCAATTTTGCTGCCTAGACAAGGGGTTTGTTACAGTATGTGACGGTGAGGTCGGATTCTGGACTGTGTGTGATGGTCTGATGCTCATACAAAGTGAAGTACCCCTGTCCCATCCCACCCTAGACTTTAAGTGAGTCAGTGAGTCTCAGCACACTTTCCCAGTCTCATACATCCACCACAGCCAGTCACACCTGTGAGCTGGCTGTCTCAGCAGAGAGGTCACAGAATGAGTGGGCCATGGAGACTAAATTCCCCGTCAGCCCCAGGGCAGCGCTGAGACACACTGGTGGGGAGATTGCTTTGAAGTTGCTGTCCATGCTGCCTCTGTTCTGTGCATGGAAGGTTTCAGGTCCCCAGGGCAGTCTGCCAATCCAGCCTCGTTCACCAAAACTAAAATTCACCGGAAGGAAGAGGTGGGTAATCTTAGGCCAGCCAATGGCAGCTCAGCCAACCCCAGGGCCTTTATCCTTCAAGGTGCTGAGTGACTTGAGTTGGCTGCAAATTGAGGGTGGTCAGGAGTGGTTCATTAGTAGCCCGTAATTCACAGGCTTTTTATGTACAGAACAAAGAATTCTAATCTCTCTTTGTTCCTGCAGGTCATTTTCTTTACATGCCAGTCATTTCATTAGTTTTGCTCCAAACCATCCAAGAATGGAAAAAATAGAAGGGGCCAATGAGAGACAGGTGAATTGGGGAGTATCAGGTGAATCCCCCTGTACATTCCAACATCAGCTCAGGAAATCGCTGATGCCTGACCGCTGCCACACACCTTTTTGTTTGACGTCCTGTTGCACTAATCTGTACTTTCCCTGTTTCGCCCTTGATGTTACCCAACTGCTGGGCAAACATGCAATTCTCTTTCCTCTAAATAGCCCCCTTGGGCCTGGTGTGACAAGCCCTGGCCCTAGCTAATATGATCAGTCCTTCATTTTCATGACCTCTGGAATCTCTCACCATTCATTTTTCTGTTCCGTTTTGTTTTAAAGGGTGTGAAAAATTAGAGATGGGTGCGAGCTGTGGAGTTCAGATCTAGGTTTGGAGCTGAGCTTCTCCCAATTTGGAAGGCAGAGGGGGTCAGCTCTCTGGTTTGACTCTGTGTCAATTTATTTTGGAAGCAAATGTCTGAATGCCAGGGAGGGGCAGGGAATGAGAACCATGGCACGGGTGGTCTGGAATCCTGTGGGCAGCCCTCTGACACAGGGCTTTGCCCGACTATGCAGGGCGTCGCCAACAGACTGGAAGCCTGAGGGGCTGAACGCAGAGCCCGTTCCTGTGAGGTGTTCCCTTTGGTCACACAGCACCCATCACCTCACAGTACCGAGGCCTGAAATTTGCATTAAGTACCAGTGGACTGCAACTGCCTGCATTTGTAATATGATGTATTGCATGCTGGGACTCTCTGGCTGCATTTTCCCATTAAAGGTGGGGACAGCCAGGGACTTCTGGGGGTTACCTTTGGCCCCAGGGTTCACCTACCCTAACAACATACTTGGCTCTAGGAATCCCAGTGTGCTGGAGGAGTCACAGTGGGTCAGATTCTCCACAGTTTACCTCAGTGCCACCCCACTGACTGGAACAGAGTCCTTCTGGATTTCCACCCGCGTAACTGAGTGTTTGGCCCCATGTCTGTATATCCTTCCCAGAGGCACCCTCCTGTCTAGAAGGAGGTTCTCTAGCATCACCCAGTAATGCCCATGGTTAAATAACAAGAGCCAGTTTCTGGTCCCTGTTATACCAAGTCTAGCTCTTTGCTTTCCTAGTGACACGCGGCCTTTCGGATCCATGCCCTGACGTCCTGAAACTGACCTGTAAGTGTAATCCTGGGTACCAGTGTAGTAATCTTCCATGTACGACCTGCAAGCCACTCCCTCAGTGCAAGTCGGGGACGGAGCTGAACAAATCAGGTAACTATAGGAACGCAAATGAGTCTGCCAAGTTGAGCTCCATGAAAGTGGGGTGGAGCATCAGTCAGCAGACATTGTACATACGTCCTCTACACGGGTGCATTCTGGAAGCTGCCTGGTAGTAAGGAGGAGACGGTTCAGCAAGCCACACATCAGCTTGGAAATGGCTGAAGTCCATGAAGAAAACAGTTCAGATCCTGGGGGGGAAAAAAAAAAAAAAAAAAAAGAGAAAAAAATAATTTGCTAGCTCTTTCTGGGCTATTTTGCAGTTCTAAAATGATGGTGGTGGCGGGGCGGGAGGGAAGTTGTGAAAATTTTACCTCAAAAGATGTGTTTTTTGCAGCCAAACAGGCAAAATGTCAAAATTTTCACATTTCACTGCAAAAACTCATCTCTAATATTTTACTCTATAATAAGATCATCTTTGTGTATTCAGAAATTACAGTGAGGAGTATAATATAAAAATGATGGATGGACAGAGTGAAAATTTGGCCAGATTTCACTCCAAAAGAGTCCTCTTTCTGAGTGTAAACTAACCAAATGCATAGGGTTGGAGGGGAGGGGTCATTACATTGATCCAATTTCATGAAGTACCAGTTTTCAAATCTAATTGCTAATATTTTGCACAGGTCTGGGGCATAACAGAGAATATGCAAAGAAGGGAAATGAAAAGGGAACTAAAAAATCAGAATAGATGAAAAAAAGGTGGAATAGCAGGTTTTAATTTAGCAGCCAATCATAGTTTAACAATGGGGAGATAGGGTGGTGTTGTGGTTGAGGCACTGGCCTGAGACCTAGAAGATTTGGACTCGAGTCCCAGCTCAGCGACATGCAGACTTCTTGGGCAGGGCCGGCTCTACTGTTTTTGCCACCTCAAGCAGTGAAAAAATCCTGTCGCCGCCGAATTGCCACCGCGGATGGCAGGAGAGAGAGAGAAACTGCTGCCGAATTGCCACCGCGGACGGCGGAAAGGAGAAGATGCTGCCGAATTGCCGCCACCATGGAAACTCTGCTGCCCCTTTCTGACTGCCGCCCTAAGCACCTGCTGGGAACGCTGGTGCCTGGAGCCGGCCCTGTTCTTGGGAGACCTTGGCGGGAAAAACATTTAATCTCTCACTGCCTTATTTTTTATGGATAAAAGAGAGAAAATGATACTTCTCTATCTCACAGGGTGGGTTGACCTGATGGCTCCGTAAATATGCAAGGTGTGCTCAGATATTACAGCAATGGGGCCCAAACAAACAGGTGGATTTTAAGGAGGGGGCTGATTCAAATCCCATTAAAGTCAAGTGTAAGATATGCATTGATTTCATTTTGAAATTTTCAGAATGTCCAATTTTGGTTTCTTGAGTCTAAAGGGTGTTTTGTTTTGACATTTTAGAACATTTAGACTAAAAAAGGGGTGGAAGGGAAGGTCAAAATCAGAATGGAACATTTTGAAATGATGGAAACGAAACATTTCATTTGACCCGGACTGAAGTGTTATTTCATTTTCTCTCTACGACATCCCAAACAATAGCACTCCCACTACCTCCTCTTCGGGGACTAGTCTACAATCTACTGGATCTCCCTCCTCAGAGGTTTCTCCTAATGTCCATCTTAAAGTGCTCCTTTCTTACCTTCATCCCATTCCCCCAAGTCTTAGAAATGCAGGGCTGGAGGAAACCTGAGAGGTCATCAAGTCCAGCCCCCTGCACTTTGGTAGGACCAAGTAAACCTAGACCATCCCTGACAGGTGTTTGTCCAACCAATTATTTCAAATCTCCAGTGATGGGGATTCCACAAGCACTCTCAGAAGCCTAGTCCAGTGCTTAACTACCCTTAGAGTTTGAAAGTTTTCCCTAACATCTAACCTAAATCTCCCTTACTGCATATTAAGCCCATTACTTCAATGGACAAGGAGACCAATTGTTCACCATCCTCTTTATAACAGCCCTTAACATAGTGGAAGACCCCTTACCCCCGTCCTCTTTCCTCAAGACTAAACATGCCCTGTTTTGTTAACCTTTCCTCATAGATCAGGGTTTCTAAACCTTTTCTCATGTCTGTTGCTCTCCTCTGGACTCTTTCCAATTTGTCCACATCTTTCCTAATGTGGACAATTTCCTCCTGTGTCTTACATACCACACTCCCCTTAATACACCCCAGAATATTGGCCTTTCTCACAGTTGCATCACGTTGTTGACTCATATTCAGTTTATGACCCTTATAATCCCCAGATCCTTTTCTGCAGAGCTAACACGTAGCCAATTATTGCCCATTTTGTATTTGTGCGTTTGATTTTTCCTTCCTAAGTAAAGTACTTTGCCTTTGTCTTTATTGAATTTAATCTTGTTGATTTCAGATCAATTCTCTAATTTGTCAAGGTCATTTTGAATTCTAATCCTGTCCTTCAAAGTACTTGCAACCTCTCCAAGTTTGGTGTCATCTGCATATCTTATAAGCATCCTATCCACTCCATTATGTGAGCCATTAATGAAAATATTGAATAGTACTAGATCTAGGATTGATCTCTGTAGGACGCCCTTCCAATTTAGCAGTGAACTATTGATAGCTACTCTTTGAGTACGGTCTTTCAACCAATTGTGCACCCACCTTATAGTCATTTCATCTAGACCACATTTCCCAAGTCTGCTTATGAGAATGTTATGTGGGATGTGTCAAAAGCATTACTAAAATCAAGGTATAGCACGTCTATTGCTTCCCACCTGTCCACTATCCCAGTAATCCCGTCAAAAAAGAAAATTAAATTAATTTGGCATGATTTGTTCTTGACAAATCTATGCAGGCAATTTCTTCTAACCATACTATCCTCCAGGTTCTTGCAGATTGGTTGTTTATTAATTTGTTCCAGTGTCTTTCCAGATATTAAGTATCAGGGGGTAGCCATGTTAGCCTGTATCCACAAAAACAACAAGGGGTCCGGTGGCACCTTAAAGACTAACAGATTTATTTATCTTGTCATAAGCTTTCATGGGTAAAAAATACATGGATCTGAAGAAGTGGTTCTTTACCCATGAAAGCTTATGCCCAAATAAATGTTAGTCTTTAAGGTGCCACTGGACTCCTTGTTGTTTTTCTGGGTATTGAAGTTAGGATGACCAATCTATAATTTCCCAGGTCCTCTTTGTTCCCCTTTTTAAAGACAGGCACCGTGTTTGCCCTTTTCCAGTCTTCTGGGACCTCACCTGTCCTCCATGAGTTCTCAAAGATAATGGCAAATGATTCTGAGACTGCTGCAGCTAGTTCTTTAAATAATCTAGGAAAAATTTCATCAGGTCCTGCCAACTTGAATACATCTATCTTGTGTAAATATTCTACCGGTTCTTTCCCTATTTTGACTTGAATTCCTTCCCCTTTGTTGTTAATATTAATTGTGTTGAGTATCTGATCTCCAATAACCTTTTTAGTGAAGACTGAAATAAATAGGCATTAAACCCCTCTCTTTCTTGATATCATCAGTTATTAGCTCTCCTCTCCATTCTCCATATTTACTCTCAAATACTTGAAGAAGGACCATACTTGTCTTCCTATGCAGCAATGCTGCTGCCCAGAAGTAATCCCCTTTCTTTTCTCTCCTAGGCACTGATCACTTCAAATTCACCTGTGAACCCTGTAAAAATGGAACCTATTCTGACACTCTGAACAGCTGTTGTAGGCCTTGGACTAAGTACGTATTTATGGATAGATCTCTTCTTTGGCAATGTTCATGATACACACCTCAAGTGGTTAATTTTAAAGTTTTTAAAAAAATTAAAGCCACAGCAATTAATTATCCAGGAGTCTGCTGGGTTACTATTACAGGTGTTTTTGCTTGGCAGGATATCACACGAATCTTTTCTTTGGTTTTGTACCTAACCAATCTTAAAGTGAAACTTGGGGAAATCAAAAAACAACCCATGTTTTTCACCTACTTTCAGGTCAAAGCCACAAATTGACCCAAGTGTGGATACAGTTTGAAACTGGGTCTGGGTGGGATTGAATCTTAACAAGCTTCTTAGCAGAACTGGTCCAGTGTATCCAGCCAGGGCAGCCATAATTTGGCCAGCTGTGCTCTAAAGAAATAAAAAATACAGGATAGAGAGACAGGTGGAGTGGGAGAGAAGGAGGAAGCTGGGGACAGAAACAGAGAGAGATGTTCTTAACAATGCTTGCCTTTTTCTTAGCTGTAAGAGTTCTGGATTACGAACAATCAGGCCAGGAAATCGTACCCATAATGTGGAATGTGGCATTTTCGGAGCTGTGACCCCAGTTCAGCAGCAAGGTACATCCTGGATGGCAGATCATTTACTTCAGACTCTTCCTTTTCTCAAGGCATTTAAGATCATGATCCCCAGACAATCTTGGGTTTGTGCCATCATGGTTGCTTGGCATGGAAGAAATAACCCTTGAGTTCCCTGTGGTATTTATGAAGCAGCATGAATTACTGAGAAGCCCAGATTTGAACATCATGAAACATTGCTAATAATAATAACCATCAAAGGATCAGAAGGAGAAATGTAGGGGTGGTAATAGAACTGTTCCTTAGCAAACAGCTTATCAGAGTTTTCCATCCAGCATCTGCTGCTCTTTAATAGGGCGCTCTCAAGAGACACAACTTAGCAGTTCATCACCCACATTCAAATTTCCATCTGTCTCTGACTCCCTCACCATGTGCCAGTTGTTGGTCCCACTCACCCAGATGTCAATTAGCAGCAGACCCTGGAAACTAAGTTACTAATGGGGAAAAATATTGAGCCCCATCCTGACAGATACCAAGCATCTCTGATGGGGTCCTGAATGCCCTCAACTCTGAGATCATTGAGGGACCTCAGGAGCACCAGGCCCTTTGTATGCAGATATCTTTATTTCTACTGGGCCAGGTCACTGGAGCTGCAGAAAGGGTAAACATTTGGTCCATTGTGTGTTGTGTTCCTTCAGGGAAACCCTGGGCTGGGTTTGATTTGCACCCTGTGACACTCCATTAAAGCCAAAAGTAAATGGATGAAAAGATAGTGCCAGAGACATACTAGGTCCTCATTACAACACAGAAAGAGGTTGATGCTCGTGTTTAAGCAATGTAGAGATCGTGCAGGCTACCCACAAACGATGATCTCCTGCACACATCATCCCAGGCCAGTTCTGACCTTTGTGATTAATAACCCGTACTATGGTTTTCCCTTTCCTAGTTCCCCGTCTGACTCAGGCGTAGATTAACATACGGCTCTCTCATTTCCTTGGAAGCATTGGCTTCACTGTAGCACAGGGCTGGGCTGTGGGTCATGTTATCCATGGCCATGTATTTCATTTCATCCCCCCTGCTCATCAGATTCCAAGTACACCACCATCCTGGCGATATTGACTGCACTGGGTGTATTCATTCTCATCCTGATGACTTTCTTCCTGCACCTTTGCTTATGGACACTGAAGAAAGAGAAACTCCACATCGTTGAAGGTCAGTGCATCTGTATGGACTATTTCATGGTAGCTGAAGGGAGGAAGGCATGGGTCAGTGGCTAAGGTCCTGTGGACTTGGTAGACCTGGGTCAGTTCCCTGCTCCACCATTGATTTCTTATGTGACCTTGGGTAAACCATTTCAGTTTATGGCTACATTGCAATCAGAGGTGTGATTGCAGCTTAGGTCGGCACACTCACGGGATCCTTAATCTAGCTAGCAAGGCTTAAAATAGCTGTCGAGAGGTGTGCAAACCCTTCAGCGCAGGCTGTGCAAACCCACTTGGAACAGTGTATATGTACTCACATTGCTAGCTCATGCTGTCGAGTCTTCATTGCTATTTTTAGCTGTGCTGGCTAGATTAAAGCTAGCGTGAGTATGCCAGCCTGAGCTGAAAATCACACCTCCGAGTGCAGTGTAGACATACCCTAAACCTGTCTGTGCATTTATCTCCCCATCCCTTCCTCAGAGGGATATTGCAAAGGTAAATATGCTTAGGGCGGAAAGCTGCATGGGGACCAGGTAGATACAGATGTGATGTGTGTCATGAAGCAGACACTCTGGATGTATAGGCACTGTTTCCTGGTTTGCTTACACAGCAGCAACCAGCGGGGAGGGGGGCTGGTTTTGTGTGTCTATGCTATGTGCACAAGTATTTGTGTCCTGCAGGGTGTGTGAGAAATGAACAAGCAAAGATTATACTGCCCGCTCTTCTAAAAGTATAATGTAGTTCAGAATCTTGAGCTGGACTTGGGCTTAATCTATAACAGACCCCTCCCAACACCAAGGGTCAGATTTTTGTTTGCACGAAGGCATAGATAGTGCTGTAGCAGTGCAATGGGGCTGTTAAGTGGAGGTAAATACATTCACACGCAGTCCAAGGCCCCCTTACCCAGTCTGAGCAATACAAAGGGGCCTTAAGTGTCTACACTGCGAAAAAAACCCTTTGGCAGCGAGTCTCAGAGCCCAGGTCAACTGACTCTGGCTCACGGGACTCATTCTGCAGGGCTAACCATAACAGTGTGGAGTTTGGGCTTGGGCTGGGCTCTGAAACCTGGTGTTTGGGGGAGCAAGTCAGAGCCCGAAAATACACACTGCTATATTTTGCCCAAAAAGAAAAGGAGTACTTGTGGCACCTTAGAGACTAACAAATTTATTAAAGTACTCCTTTTCTTTTTGCGAATACAGACTAACACGGCTGCTACTCTGAAACCTATATTTTGCCCAGGTTCTGAGACTCGCTGCCATGAAGGGTTTTTCTGCAGTGTGGACACACTCTTGGTGTCAATCAGAATTTGTCCCAGTATTATGGACAACGATCCAATTGTGTCCTTTCAAGGTTCATGATCCATCCACTTGAGGGCAGAAATGAGGCAATCCCTGGCTGAAAGCCTATCATGGGGGTCCCCTAAGCATCCTACTTTCTGGCAGACATTCCAAAACAGGAGGTACTAGCCATTGTGTTGAGATGTATAGCGCATAGTATATATTTTCCATGTGGGTTGCAGCACTTGAGATCTTTGCAGGCCTCACCTGGACTCATTCCAAGTTCTAAGGCGAGGCGATACGATACCCTAACATCTCTGGGTGGACAGCAAAAGTAGGCTCATTCATCGCTGAATGTGGTGCACCTGCAGACACCTGTGAAATGCTGCTTCCCATTCCTTACAACTGTAAACCTAATATCTGCTTCTTCTCTGGGTGTGCTCCCTACAGAGCCTGACCATCCCAGCATTCTGCTGGCACCGACATGCCGCCTGGTCGAAGATACTTACAGCTGCCAGTTCCCAGAGGAAGAACATGGAGGCAAAATCGCTGAAGGAAAACTCTCTTATTGCCCTAGTGTGGGGCCACACTGAAGTTGCAGATGGAGTGCGAGTTGCTGCCAGAGGAGCAGAGCTGGGCTTGTCAAACGTAGAGCAGAGAGGGACAAAGGTGCAATTTTAAACATAGCAGCAAGAAGTGGGCTTTTGTAAAAGATTTTGTGTTAGAAATCGAAGAACAACTAACTCAAGCTGACATTTAGTGCAGCCAGAATCCCAGCTGTACGTTCCTCCTTTTCTGAGCCCAAGCCCTTCTGAACTCAGTCTGGGACTAGAATATCCAGCTCTGATTTTCCCGTGGGCATCCGCTGCTCATGACCCTGAGGTACCTCCCTTACTGTGTTGCATTTCCGTGACGTGTCAGGGTCTCTCCATGAGGCCCTACAGTTGCCTCTCTCCTGGCCATGTGAGTATGTCCTTGGGGAGCTTAACTGAAGTTTTCATCAGTTGTTTTGCCAAGGTGGCGCATATGTCTGCTGGACATATATGAAGGGAGTTGAGGGGGGCAAAATGTGGCTAATGGACCATTTTTAGTCTGCAATACTGCAGTCAACCATATTGCATTCCACTCGCCCCGTGTTGCCTTCCATTTGTAGGTGAAAAGGGGAGCTCTCTGAACCTATGAAACGTTTTGCTCTCAGGTGGAAACAGGATTTCCTTGATGCTTTTGCTGATGGCGCAAATCTCAGTGCACAGCTCTTGTCCTTGTATAGTTTCCAGTCTGAGGCTACGTCACTTAACGTGTCTCTGAGCCCTGCTCTGGAAACAAAGGCCCTTGTGTTCGTTTGCAAAGATTCTTGCAGCAGAGCAAGAGCCTTGGCTTAGCGATAGGAGATTAAGAGGGTGTTTTAGGTTCCATGACACCTCAGGGAATATCTGTTTTTTGCCCTGGGAGCCATTTTTGTTTCAGGAATAGTCAATTAAAAATACAAACACTTAAAAACCCAACCTGAGGCCTATTTACAAACCATAAAGTAAATAAATAAATAAAGTAAACCATTTGTAAATAATTCTCACCCAGCTTCTAAACAAAACAAAGGCCAGGACTTGCACTTTTGAGCAGGGCCAAGGGAAAATTGTCTCTCCAAGATCTAGCTCCTTAGCTGGTATAGACCAACAAAGTGCAATGGACGAGACCTGCAATTTCAGTGGGGCTACGCTGATGTACGCCAGCTGAGGATCCAGCCCCAGAAGTTTTGAATTATGGTAAACTAGAACCCCAGATTTTCACAGGCTACCACCACTGATAGAATGAATCCCTTCTGCCTTAATTTAAAAGGCCAAATCCTCATCTTTGTGGTCAACCTCCTTCATCGGAGCTACTTTGCATCAGCAAAGGATGTGGTCTTTTGTCTAAGACTCAGTGTCTTTCTTTGACATCATCTGATTGCTAGGTAGTTTCCCAGCCCTGCCCTCCTCCCCCTGCCCCCTTCCAGGAAAGACCGATAACTTTGGAGAGAAAACTCTTGATGACTAAAAGCTCCCTGAGCCAGGATGAGGTTTTGAGTCAGAGTTCATACAAAGAAAATGCAAATGCCACCTACCTCAAACCAGGACGTCAATTTCCTCCTCTGATTTCTGGCAAGATAATGAAGTGAGGCCTATAAGTTAAGGCAAGCACTGGAAATATTAATACGTGGTGAATAGAAATTTGCATTTTTCTATTAAATGATAATAAACTGTGTTATCCTTAGCTGTACGGACATGTAAAAAGAATGTAATGCAATCCCATTAATAAGGCCTGCTCAACAGAGGAATCTCATCAGCTCAGAATTATTTTGAAAGCAATTCTGTATGTCTGTACAATTCCTGATCAAACATTCTATAATCATTTGGGCTGATCATTGGATTCCTCACACTGACACGTTTCCGTAATTTCAGTGTGTCACCTTCATACTGCCAGAGCAGAGTTTCGTGGGGATTTATTGTTCTAACATTGTTTTGCTTGCTTCCTTTTGTGTGAACTAACAAATGTTGTGATTTGGTGCAGTAACTGTAAGAGTGAAATCAGGTGGGAATGATTGTGAGTTATAGCACAGGATGAGAAATCAGGACTCCTAATGCTGCCACTGGCTTGGTATCTAGCCTTGGGCAAGTCACTTAACCTGTTTGTGTCTCAGTTTCCATATCTGTAGTAGAGGCATTGTGTGACATAACTGGTGTTTGTAAAGCAGTTGATGCTTCTCTAATGCCTTACTTCAAAATCTTTGGCTGAATCATTCTTACTCAGGAAAAGCACTATTTACCCTTGCACCCTCCACCCACCACCTTGTGAAATTTGACCAGTTCCTCATTAATTCTCCAACATTTACCATGACTCTCACGGCTTTGGCTAAATCATATCAGCAAAATTATAAAAACAAGGAAGAGAACGGGGTTTGTTCTGCTCCAGCTGTGGAATGTACAGACCCACAGCTGGGGTGGGAGATGGGGTGAATGGGAGGAGCCAGAGGGAACGGACCCCAAAGGATGACTTTGTCTTTGTCAAAGAGTTTATATTCTGGTGCACTTACACGGCTTTGAGCTATCACAGGGTTTTGCTACTGTTAAAGTGAATGTCCTCCTTGTTCCAACTTGCCATCTAAGCAAAGGCTGTTGCTGCCGCCCCAGGTGTGAGTGTTTGGAAGCTGTCATTCTGTGCATTGCCTTTCCTTTAGACAGCTGTTTTGTTTATGTATGTATGTGTTTTTTAAAAAAAAAAAAAAATCTTCTTGTGACCTTTTGTAAAGGCAAAATAAACATTAGCTCTGACTAATAAATCAATGGAGCTGATCTGAATTGAGCCGAGATTCAGAACAATTGTGGGGTTTTTGGTGGCTGTTTTCTGTTCGTTTTTAAATTCTCTTCTTTTGGTGGATTTATCTCCATGCTCTTGATGGGACTGAGTAAGTTTTCTCCACACAGCTCTTCCATATACAGCTGGCTTCTACCCTTGCACATCCCCTGCTATTCCACTCCTGTGTCCAGGGCCGGATTAACCATTAGGCTAAAAAGGCTATAGCCTTAGGCCCTCCTATTTTTACTCCTACTGGTCAGGCAGGGGGCACGGCCAGGGCCGGGTAATGGTGAGCAAGCTTGCTCACGCAGCCCTGCTGGAGTGCTCATGCCAGCAGGAAAGGCAAAGTAGCCCCTTGTGGCTTGGCAGGAGCTCAGCCAGCACCGCTCTGCAGGAACACACCACCAGGGATCCGGTTAACACTAGTGATCGGACACAAAAAATCCAGTTACCACAGGAACCCGTTTTAGTCGTGGGTGTAGTTTGAGCAAGCATTGCCTCCTCCCCACCCCACCCTAGACCCTCTGACTTCCGATTTCTCCTGATCTTTGCTTAGCTGTCAGGGAGGGAAGAAGCTCCCTCTGTCCCTCTCCTCTGCTGAGGCTGGCACTGGGTCCTAGTGCTCGTCACTGTCATCTTCTATGTGTGCTGGGTCCTGTTTCTGGACAACTGGTGAGTGGCGCGGGGAAGCAGCAGTACCAGAGCAGTTGGGGGGAAGCTTGCACAGAACCTGCACACACTCTATCCAGCTCCAGCCAGACCGATTGCCCCTCCCATGTATAAGGAATGAATTCCCCCACATTGTGTAGGAAAAACAAAATCAAACATCCCATTCTGGATACCAGTCCTTTAACTTTTACAGAACCTTCCATTGAAGGGCTTCAGAGTTATGATGCCCTATGTAATGTTCAACACTGTATTGAACTGTACTAAAATTCAAAGACATTCAATTTTTTTCTTTGATGTATTTTTCTGTACTGGGAAGTACAGGTCACCAGGTTATTCCCTCATGCTCAGCCTAGTTCCACAGGCCAACACATCTTTGTACTTTTAAGGGGTTGCAAAAGCACTGGAGGAAGCTGAACACACAATGTTGTAGGTTTCTCCCTCCCCTCTCCCGCAAGGATTTTAAATCCACTTTTTAGCAGGCTATGATAGAAGGACTGGCAGAATAGGCTAAAGGCAGGTTCTGTCCATTTGGTGGTTCTCTAGCAGTTCAATCCATCATAAAGTTACCTCACATTTGATTTCTTTAGAGTTTCATTCCAAAAACTTAAAGGTAAATAACCCTGAAGTTAGTCATTTTTCTGCCCCAACTCAAACAAACTTCTTCCCCAAGTGGAACACGTTGGGTAAGCATGGGGTGCGATTCAAGAAGGGAAGGAGAACACAGGCCAGTTCCTGCTGATCGTTACACCTGTGTAGCCTTATTGACTTCACAGAGAACAGATTTTTGCACAAGAATAGATTTTGGTCCCTTCTGCCTTTTCATACCTGGTATAAGCAGAATCTCATTCACTTTCCTCCCCTAAACTCTGAGCACTTTAAGGGAAAAAAATAAGCAAGGTCTGCTTGATTTACACAGGTAAAGGAAACAGGAAGCTCTCCCTTCATTCTACACCAGCCTTCAACAACAACCAGATCTGATATAACAAGGGTGTCACTACAGCAGTCTTGGTTGGACTGTTCTTTTTAAAGATCCTTAATGGCACTTTTAAGATGCTGATTTGTTTTGAAGTCTTTTTGTTCAGGGGGACAGAGAACGCAACAGGAAATAGCTCTGTTTTGTCCATTCGAAAGCTGAAAGTCTTAAGATTAAGTTTGTTTAATATTTGTACAGTGATTCTGAAGAGCTAACATAGTACAGAAGTGCTAAATCTTATGACCGGCAGCCATCTAAAGATCTGTGTCACTTCTAGCTGTTACCTTTTTCTTACAGAAAGTTTAAAACAAATGCAAACCATAGGGGGCTGGTGCACACAGAACTCATGCTTAAAAAACCTCATGTCAGAGCTGCTGATCACACATTCCAGAATAGATACTTAGTCCTGCCATGAGTGCAGGGGACCGGACTAGATGACCTCTCGAGGTCCCTTTCAGTCCTATGATTCTATTATATGATTCTAATTGTGGAAGAGCTTGGTGACAGAATGGCCTGATGTGGTGAATCACTGGAGATTAACTACACACACTGGGTATCATCCCACAAATAATATTTGGGTTCAATGTGAAAACAGTAATTCATTGTCCTCAGCCACTGCAACACTGGGATGCAGCTTTCAGAGCAAGACAGCCTAAAATACAATGCCACCCAATGTCATTTTCCCACTACTACTTCCTCTACTTCAGTGGATTTTACTCCTGAGTGGTTTTCTTTTACATAACAAAAAACCTCCCAGAGTGCAGTCAGAGTGAGATGGGATGTGTGGTGTAAAGGCCATAGCTTGGGGGAAACACTGAAGGGCTTGGCTTTGCACTGTGCAGGAGGAGAGGTGAGGGTAGAAGCGCAAAGCTGAAAGAGGTGAGCAGGATGGGGGACGTTGCAGTGTTCACCCTCATACAGAGGAGCACCCCACTAGCTCGGAGGAAGGAGGCCCAGAAGAAGGATACCGTCGCATCCCTCATGCTACCTCTTACTCAGAAGTATCTGTTTGAAGAATTGAGTGTCGTGAGAGTAGAATAAACTTGCTAATTTTACATAAATAAAGAATGTCATTCATACTTAGGTCCTTTCCTCCCATTAGCCTTAGGCCCTCTCATAATCTTAATCTGGCCCTGTCTGTGCCCTCCAACAGCTCTGCCAACAGTCCAACCCAGCAGTATCATCTATTATTCTAACAAGCCCTCCCTCTCACCACCTCCTCTGCTTTAGGAAGTGGGGATTTCCAGGCAGCTGGGAAAGCCAGCTTTCCAGCTACTTAGTACCATCAGAGCTGAAGATCAGTGCTTAAATAATGCTAACATGGTCAAGACAGAGAAGCAAAACTGTTTGATGGGCTGGGGACTAGGAGAACAGTCTCAACTCTTGATGGACTAGCAGGTGGCACTGTCTGTTCGTAATGATGCATTGAACACACCTACAGTACCTGGGGGAAGTTTGCAGAGTGGCCCATCCACTTTATGCCTGGCTCAAGAAACATTTCTACTTCCTACCTATCTAACTGCTTGCCCAAGGACTTATTATTGACGAAAAAATCAGTTCATTTCTTGGCATCTCATGGTTCTGATTCAGGGGGGAAACCCCTAACTGTGCATGATTATAACTCCTGGGGCATTTCAGCAACAGATGATTGAGACGTGGTTCAAAGAAAACAAAGGTTACCCGTTCAGAGTCCCTAGGCAAAGAAATCTTCATACATTACGGTTTCCGTTCAGAGAGCTCTCTCCCTACAATACACAATGACACCTATACAAAAGTATATGTATAGTATTTTCAAGTACATTAAAGGTTGTTTACAAGGAGGAGGGAGAAAAATTGTTCTTAACCTCTGAGGTCACGACAAGAAGCAATGGGCTTAAATTGCAGCAAGGGAGGTTTAGGTTGGATATTAGGAAAAACATCCTAACTGTCAGAGTCGTTAAGCACTGGAATAAATTGCGCAGGGAGGTTGTGGAATCTCCATCATTGGGGATATTTAAGAGCAGGTTTGACAAACACCTGTCAGGGATGGTCAAGATAATACTTAGTCCTGCCTTGATGACCTCTCGAGGTCCCTTCCAGTTCTATGATTCTATACAAGACACTACCCTCCCTGGAAACTATCTTGACCCTAAGAGAGTGACCCCTAGAATGTCTCAAGCATATTGCATTCAGTAGTTCTCTTTTTATCAGAAAAGCCACCTCCGTCCAGCACCTATTATTTGTCAATCCCTCAAGCCTCTCTCAAGGCAGTTTTTACTGTTTATGGAAAATACACAAGATGTCATTAACAGACCAGAACTCTGATTAAGCTATGAGCCAAAGGCAAATTTCTTAGAAACGGACACCATTTCCTGAGTTACCTGAAGCTCTCTTGGTTGTTTATGACAGGAAACAAAACGGTGAGTGGTCAGTTAACATTATAGATGATAGCCCGGACCAGTGGCTTATGGATGGAGAATTCACGCTGACTTCTGGAAACACTGTGAGTAGCTCTTGAAACAAAAATTAAGGGCCCAATCCTTCAGCTCTTACATGAGTAATGTGTGTTGTCAATACTACTGTAGCCAATAGGAGCTGTGGGACTCAGCACCTTTAAAAATCAGGTCATTGCTTTAGGCTCCTAAATATGGATGTAATATGGAAAGGGAGGTGCTGACCTCGCTTGGTTAGGTTTAAAAGCCAGACACTAGTGAACTTGACTGCAAACAGCTAGCAGCTAACAGCAGAGATCAGCATTTCTGTGGCAGTTTGGGTTGTCCCCCATTTCTTTTTTTCTAGGAATAGGGTCTAGGAAAGGAAGGCAAAGGCTACTGAGGCAGCACTAGAAGTGATCTGAGGAGGCGAGAAGACAAAGAAGATGGTCAGATACAGAAGCTGCAGAATGTACGTCAACCTTGAGTGGGTATCTCCGGGAAGCTACTTATGCATGAAATTCGCTTGACAGAGCTCATGGCAGAGAAGATCCAAGGATTAGAGGTGCCCCTGGAGATGATGGAATTCGGACAAGGATTTCTATAATGCAGGAGAGGAGAGAGCAGGTGACACAGACAACCTGAGACGTGCGGACACCTGCTGAACAAAAGGACCTGAAGCGTGAAATGCCAGAAGAGGAGGGTGATCCATGGAAGAACATGACTATGAGAACAAAGCAGAGGAAGAGAATAGCTAGTGGTGCTTGAGTAACAGGTTTGCTGCACGGGGGTATGAGAAGGAGAAACAGGCAGACAGTGGGGTGGTGAGGAAGGAAAGAAGGGAAGCCAGTCCCTGCGGAAGAAAGTAAGAGATGATAGAGATAGCCAGGGACCAGAGCCTAAGGAAAAATGAGGATGAGGTACAGGGAACTGCAAGACAGGACATAAAATAGATTCACACCAAAACCAGGAAGAGACAGGTCTATGTTCATGGCAGATAAATACGAACTAGAAGAGATGCAGAGAAAAGCTACTGGGATGATCAAAGGAATGGAGGGCCTATCTTATGAGAGGCGACTGGAAGAACTTGGCTTGTTTGGCCTAGCAAAAAGGAGGAGATATGATTACTGTGACCCAAGGATGCTCTTGATGCCAACTGGCACAGGGAATGGGCACACAGGGGCACAGAGATCCCATGGGTTCATCAAAAGTGATGGTGTAGTTCTCTACTGGAAGCCTGTGTTGCACTGGTCATCCTAATCATTGTGAGACGTATGGACAGAGAATATGTAAGGAATTGTGTTTATATACTAAAAATATGTTTGCTAGGGCTGTAGGTAAAAGCAGGTCAGTGAAAGGTAGCGTGTCTTGAGACAAACTTCTCCCTGGTGGACCACAGGGTAGTGTGTGTCACACAATACAATCTATTACCATGTTGAGTCAAATGTTTTTGAAGTGCTGGCAGAGACTTCAGAAGGAAATTAGCAGGAAGAGATAAACAGGGCAAGTGGGAGGACCCTATTGTAAGGTGACCATCAAAGATTTGTTCTAGTATAGTTGGGGGAGCAGAAAGAAACCCTGGGCTCCTTCCATGAAGACAAGCTGCCAGCAGGCTTGATTTTGTGAAAAGGGGGTCTCGATCCATTTGATTGAAAATACTGGGGAAAGGACTCAGGATAACCTATTTTGTAGGAGACAGGGGAATGCCTTGTAATTGTTAGTTAAGTTTAGGCTCTAGGAAGTATGGTATGATTTTGTTATTTGTGTCCAATATTCTTACTCACGATCACTTGAATCTCTGTTTTTAATAATAAACGTATTCTTGTTTTTTCTCTCTCTATATATATACATATCTAAGTGTATTGTGCTCAGTAAAGTGGGGCTCCTGACTTGAATTTTGCAAGCTAGATTACACTGTTCCTTTGGGAATAACGCATCTGAGAGTTCTGGGAGTCCTCAGTGGACCAGGGGCATGCTCCAGAGGGATGCTCAGAGGACTCAGGTCGGTGTGTGCTTATTGCTAACCCACAGAGAGAGAGAGAGCGTGAGGCCAGTGGAAGCCTGGACGGGAGTGCTCGTGTTGCCAGAGGCTGGTGGTTTCAGGGAGCCGATCCACAGCTAGCACGGACCACTGCCTCATACTAACTGGGGACTAGGGAAGTGACCCAATTACTCTCTTTAAATACATCAAGGGGGAGGGGGGAAGGATAAACACCAGGGAGGGAGAAGAGCTATTTAAGATAAAGGACAATGTTAGGACAAGAACAAATGGGGCTAAACTGGCCCTAAACCAATTCAGGCTGGGAATTAGAAAGTTTCTAACCATCCGAGGAGTAAGGTCCTGGGACAGCCTCCCAATAGGCGCTGTGAGGCAAACAACTTAATTAGTTCTGAGAGAGAGCTGGACAAATTTTTGAGTGGGATTGTGTGATGGGGTTCCTTGTGAGGGTGGGGGGCAGGACTGGGCAGCCCTTTGGGTCGCTTCTGATTTACATCTAAAAGCTCATGCATAGGGCTTCAGCCAGCCACCTGCAGGGGTCAGGAAGGGATTCCCTCCGCTCCCCAATGTATCCCAGTTTTCTTTTTATCAATCTCTTTCTTTGGAAGCATACAGGATGGCCATGGCTGGAGAGGGGACATTGGCTGGGGAGGGCTAGGTCTCTGACATGACACCGAGCACTCTCTCTCTCTCAGATGCTTGGCTGGCTGGTTGTCGCTCACATGCTCAGGGTCTAGCTGATCACCATATGTAGGGCCGGGAAGGAATTTGCCCCCAACTCAGATTGGCAGTGACCGCGTGGGGCGGGGGGGGGGGGTTTCAGCTTCCTCTGCAGTATGTGGGTATGGGTCACTAGTCAGGATTATCCAGGTATATCACACTTGATTATTTCCCTACTTCTTCAGGGGCCTCAGACACTGGTGCACCTCCATCCCTCCTAATCTCTGCCTGTGGCACATACTTGTCTAGTCTCCTCTGGGCTGTGATACTTTAGTCTCTTTCAGGGTGCTGGGTTTCGTGTGCAGGTGTTGGCGGCCCGTGCTATACTGGAGGTCAGCCTAGATAACTGGGCGGTCCCATCTGGCCTTAAAAGCTCTGACTCTATAACATGAATGCTCCCTTCTGCACAAGGCTTGGGCTGATGGGTTTTAGTCATCCTATTTACACAATACCTTAGGTTATTTCTCTGTCCAAGAAGCAGCAGCCCATAAATAAAGTGATCAAACCAGGAAGGATTTCTCCCCCAGGAGTCTGATCAACTGGGATTATATCTAGGAGGTTCCAACAGGCCATCAGGAACAGCAGCTAATCTGTGCACAAATGAATGAGTCCAGCCAGGGACCGTACCCCACAGGGTAGGTTCAAATCGAGGACTCACAATTCAGTCTTCTCAGTCTGAAGGGGTTTGGATTCAAGTTGTTTCTGGTCCATCTCTAGTTTTGCCAATGGGCTCCCTCCTCCAGCATCCTTAGCCATCAGTTCGGCCCCTGTAGTCAGCGCTGTCACTGGGCGCTAGCCTTTTCCATAGCTCCATAGTTCTAATGGTGCAGCGATTTCTTTGGCACCTTTGGTGGTGGCTGGACAGTCACAGTGTCAAGGTTTTGCTCAGGCTGGAACAGATTGATGTCATCAGATTAATGCCCTAACACAGCAATGCTGCTGGAAGACTTTAAGCGCTTTTAAGATTTTAAGCATTCAGAAAAGGTGCAGCCTGTCTCAATCCAAGTTCTCAAGGGGCTCAGAGCTTTTCTACTTTTAAAATCTTGCAGCCCAGTTCACCATCAATCACCCTTTTGTGAACCCCAAGTATGGTGCAGAGGCAACCAAATGTTCAGTATATGCCGTGTGTCTCCCTTTGTGCAGGAGCCACGGAGCATATGACTCTACGAACTGTGACTAGCTAGCGGTCTCTGCCCTTTAGGTCAAGCTGTAGCGGCTTATGCTTTCTGCAGGGGAGGTGGGGAGTTCAAACCCCCAGGATGATTGTATGTGATACACACTTACATTCTGATTAGGAAAAAGTATTGTGGTCCCCCATGATGAACCCTTTAGGTGGGAGGATGAGTTCCAAGGGAACTGAATGGTCACTCTGAGTGCTAACTGGTTTTGAATCATGGAGGGCCCTTATTGGGGGTGGGGAGAGAAGAACGAGTAGGAGGCAGATAAGCAGTTGTGCATAAGGTTGGGAAAGTCCCAGGTTTGAAAAGCAGCAGCCACACCAGAGCAAAGAAGGAAAAGAGGACTTGTTGCATCTTAGAGACTAACACATTTATTTTAGCATAAGCTTTCGTGAGCTACAGCTCACTTCATCAGATGCTGTAGCTCACGAAAGCTTATGCTCAAATAAATGTTAGTCACTAAGGTGCCACAAGTCCTCCTTTTCTTTTTTTGCAAATACAGACTAACACGGCTGCTACTCTGAAACCAGAGCAAAGAAGGTGTATGGGGGTCATGTCTGACGAGGACCTTTTGTAGGTAGAAGAGGCATTTTTCATAATCTTCAGCGGTGGAGCAGGTGACCAGGATCGGTTCCGTCAGGCTTCCTGCCAAGAGAACAGTGAGGCATGTAGGAACGTTTTGGTGCAGGAATAGTCCACGCGTCCTTCTTCTTGGCCCATGTGTTATCAGCATACGCTGGGAGAGGGCACAGGTATTCCAGCTGTGTGCCAGCAGGCAAAGAGTTAACCCTCCCCCCCCCACCTGCTCAGACCTCTCACAGGTGTACAGGGTGGAGTATTGAGACAAGGCGGAAGCAGATGGGCCAATCAGGGAACACAGAAGACCATAAAAACCTGATAGCCAGCAGCAAGGGAAGTGCATTGGGTGGGGGAGTGCTCCGGCCAGGGTTGGGTGAAGCCTGAGCCAAGGGGTGTGGATGGGAGAGGAGGCTGATTTTATGTAGCTGGAGTCTCTTGTGGTAGAGAAGAGGCAAAGCTCAGCTAATGACTAGGAAGAGGATTCTTCAGTGAGGCTGCTGGACGCAGATGGAGCCTGTAGCCCCATTAGCTAAACAGCCTGTCCAGCCTAGTGTCCTCACCTGGGCCACCTTACCACAGGCCTAGACTAAACAGTTACGGAAGGGACAGCTGACTCCATGGCAATGCAAAAATCCTCACGGCACAATCAGTTCTCACACCCCTCCCCACGATCGTCAATCCCTGGCGTACCTGTGATTTCAAATTCCAGTCTCCCTAGGACAGCAGATTTCTCCTTTGCCTGGATCGCAGCAAGGGGGAGTTTTCCCTTCAAAGAGAAAAGGAAAGAGGAAATGCCGGCAGTGTATAGGCACAGGGTAGCATCCCTCTACATGACCCAGCCCTGTTCCTGTGGTTCCTTCTTGTTATTTTTGTTGCAGCCAGAGCAAAAGCTGCAGCAATGTTCTTATAACTGCAGTTCCTTGGAAAGCAACTGCCTCTGTTTCTGCAGTGCTGTTGTAGTGGTGTGAGTCCCAGGGTATTAGACGAGGTGGGTGAGAAGTTGGTCCAATAAAAGATATTGGCTCACCTACCCTGTCATGCTCAGTTTCTGTTACTCAGCAGTACAGATGCCAACCCATGTGGCAACTGCTTTGAAGTTTAGGAGCTGAAGTTACCTTGAGCCTCCTGGGGGTTAGCTCTGAGCTAGGGCAGAAATGGAGATCAGAGGCCATTTGATACACCACCACGCTGATTTTTAAGGATTCTAACAGAGCCTTACTAGGAATTGCCAAGTCCTGGAGTCCGAGAAGAGGTGGCGGATATGAGAAGGGGTCTGAAGTCACCGCGTGCATCTCCTCAGACTAGGATTGCCCAGTCTAGTATTAAATATCCCAAGCATGGTGGTTTCTACATCTGGGAGAAGATTCCACTGCCCTCGTTATTAGGACATGTTTCCTGATATTCACTTCAAGTTTTCCTTAGCTCAGCTTCATCCCATAACTCCTTGTTATTCCTCCCTGGGCCACCCTAATCAACCCCTCTCCTTCCAACACCTGTAGGGTGGTTCTTGGATTCCCCCCTTAGCTCTTATTTAACCATGCGCTACAGGCTCAGTAAAATTCTTCCGAAGTCAATCCCCTCACCTTCTTCATTATTTACCTTATACGCAATGCTGGTTCTCTCTCTGTCTACGGAGAGGAAAACCAGATCTTCTGGAAACAGCACCAGCAGCCTCTCTTCGAAGTCCTGCAGAGAGAGGTACGTAGCACAGCTTGGAGACAGTGAAGTCACTAACTTGTGCTTAATAGGGCAGTCTTAGCCTGAAGGCAGAATGTGTAGTGATGTAAAATGGGTGTGGAGAGAGACCCTTGGACCTGGTCTACACTATGAGTTTATGTCGTAGTGTAGACATGGCCTAAATCACAGGGTCACTTTCAAGCATTCATTCATCCTAATCTCACACCCCACAAGCAGGTATTTTCCTTTTGTTTGCCATAGCTACAAAATATAAAATATTGGCAGGTCATCTGTCATGGAAGGCTAGGCTGCATTTATTGCACTGCATAGCTCAGTGGTTTGAGCATTGGCCTGCTTAAATCCAGAGTTGTGAGTTCAATCTTTGAGGGGGCCATTTAAGAATCTGGGGCAAAAATTGGGGATTCATCCTGCTTTGAGCAGGGGGTTGGACTAGATGACCTCCTGAGGTCCCTTCCAACCCTGATATTCTATGATTATACTTTTCAGCCACTAGGTAGCATGATGTGCAAAAGCTTATTATTATTAAAGCTAGTCTTAGCCATACCTGGCAGAGCATGAAAGGATCTGTCACGGCTAACCTGGTGGCAGAACTTTGTGACTTTGTCCTGACCCATAACTATTTCACATTTGGTGACAATGTATACCTTCAAATCAGCGGCACTGCGATGGGTACCCGCATGGCCCCACAGTATGCCAACATTTTTATGGCTGACTTAGAACAACGCTTCCTCAGCTCTCGTCCCCTAATGCCCCTACTCTACTTGCGCTACATTGATGACATCTTCATCATCTGGACCCATGGAAAAGAAGCTCTTGAGGAATTCCACCATGATTTCAACAATTTCCATCCCACCATCAACCTCAGCCTGGACCAGTCCACACAAGAGATCCACTTCCTGGACACTACGGTGCTAATAAGCAATGGTCACATAAACACCACCCTATATCGGAAACCTACTGACCGCTATTCCTACCTACATGCCTCTAGCTTTCATCCAGATCATACCACTCGATCCATTGTCTACAGCCAAGCGCTACGATATAACCGCATTTGCTCCAACCCCTCAGACAGAGACAAACACCTACAAGATCTCTATCATGCATTCCTACAACTACAATACCCACCTGCTGAAGTGAAGAAACAGATTGACAGAGCCAGAAGAGTACCCAGAAGTCACCTACTACAGGACAGGCCCAACAAAGAAAACAACAGAACGCCACTAGCCATCACCTTCAGCCCCCAACTAAAACCTCTCCAACGCATCATCAAGGATCTACAACCTATCCTGAAGGACGAGCCATCGCTCTCTCAGATCTTGGGAGATAGACCAGTCCTTGCTTACAGACAGCCCCCCAATCTGAAGCAAATACTCACCAGCAACCACACACCACACAACAGAACCACTAACCCAGGAACCTATCCTTGCAACAAAGCCCGTTGCCAACTCTGTCCACATATCTATTCAGGGGATACCATCATAGGGCCTAATCACATCAGCCACACTATCAGAGGCTTGTTCACCTGCGCATCTACCAATGTGATATATGCCATCATGTGCCAGCAATGCCCCTCTGCCATGTACATTGGCCAAACTGGACAGTCTCTACGTAAAAGAATGAATGGACACAAATCAGACGTCAAGAATTATAACATTCAAAAACCAGTTGGAGAACACTTCAATCTCTCTGGTCACTCGATCACAGACCTAAGAGTGGCTATCCTTCAACAAAAAAGCTTCAAAAACAGACTCCAACGAGAGACTGCTGAATTGGAATTAATTTGCAAACTGGATACAATTAACTTAGGCTTGAATAGAGACTGGGAATGGATGAGTCATTACACAAAGTAAAACTATTTCCCCATGGTATTTCTCCCCCCCACCCCACCCCCCACTGTTCCTCTGATATTCTTGTTAACTGCTGGAATTAGCCTACCTGCTTGTCACCATGGAAGGTTTTCCTCCTTCCCCCCCCCTGCTGTGGGTGATGGCTTATCTTAAGTGATCACTCTCCTTACAGTGTGTATGATAAACCCATTGTTTCATGTTCTCTGTGTGTGTGTATATAAATCTCTCCTCTGTTTTTTCCACCAAATGCATCCGATGAAGTGAGCTGTAGCTCACGAAAGCTTATGCTCTAATAAATTTGTTAGTCTCTAAGGTGCCACAAGTACTCCTTTTCTTTTTGCGAATACAGACTAACACGGCTGCTACTCTGAAACACATCTGGTGTGTATCCACAAGCTCTGTAGCCCATATCTGGGACAGAAATACATGACAACATCCTCTACAGTATATATGATAGAGAATACACAAGTGTCATAACCATACAGCTAAGGGTAGCCTAGAATTCCTCCTTACCAGTAAGGGGTTAAGAAGCTCAGATAACCTGGTTGGCACCTGACCAAAAGGACCAATGGGGAAAGAAGATACTTTCAAATCTTGGGGGGGAGGCTTTGTTTTGTGTGTTCTCTTGGGAAGCAGAGAAGCATCAGGTCAGAAAACTCCTTCTCCTATAAACCATCCTAAAAGTCTCTCATATTACAAAAATTGTAAGTAAAAGCCAGGCAAGGCGTGTTAGATTATCTTTTGTTCGGCTTGTGAATTTTTCCTTTGCTGGAGGGAGGTTTATTCCTGTTTTTTGTAACTTTGAAACTAAGCCTAGAGGAACTTCTGCTGTGTTTTTGAATCTTTTGTTACCCTGTAAAGTTATTTTCCATTCTGATTTTACAGAGGTGATTTTTACATTTTTTTAAAAATAAAATCCTTCTTTTAAGAACCTGACTGATTTCTCTATTGTCGTAAGACCCAGGGGTTTGGGTCTGTGATCACTCTGTAACCAATTGGTTAGGATATTATTCTGAAACCTCCCCAGGAAAGGGGGTGTAAGAGCTTGGGGGGATATTTGGGGGGAATAGGCACTCCAAGTGGTCCTTTCCCTGATACTTTGTTAAATCACTTAGTGGTGGCAGAGTACCCTCCAAGGGCAAAGAATTTGTGCATTGGGAAAGTTTTAACCTAAGCTGGTAGAAATAAGCTTAGGGGGTCCTTCATGCGGGTCCCCATATCTGTACCCTAGAGTTCAGAGGGGGGAGGAAACCCTGACAACGAGGCATTTAAATGCTTATGAAACTGACCAATTTAGAATCTGTGTTGTCATTTCCTCCGTCACAGAAAGCTGCATGTAAATGCAATGTGTCTGTGTGTTTGTAGAGGTATGTACCTAACTCTACATCATAGTTACAGAGGTATTTGGTACCTTACGAGGATATTTTACATATACACAAATCATCTATGTCTGTCTCTCTGGTACTGTGGGATCCTTTTTCACTAGCCTATTTGGCTGACACTCACTTTCCTTTAGATTGCTTATGGAATAATGTTGCACAAGCCAAAGTCATTGATGATTCGTTTAGGGTTTCCCAGCCCGTGAGAATTCTTGAGATTTAGAAAAGTTCTGCCATTTTAAATTGGGAAGAAACATCGTAATCTCGAAATTTCTTGTGAACCAACAAACAGTGACAAAATTCCAGTTTGGGTTAATCAGATCATTTTGTTTTGACCATTTTGAAGTGTTTTATTTTAATTTTCACATTTCCACCCTTCCAAATTTTGTTTTACTCTAAATTTACTAAAACTTTGAAATGAAAAGGTCATCTAGCCTCAAAAATCCCCAACACTTCTCATTTCAGAAATGTATGTTTCTCAAATGGTCGGCATTTTATGATGAAAAACTGGTAGGTTGAAAAATTCCTGACCAGCTGTAGTTTCCATATGCACTCATCTAGCTAGGACCCCAGGCTATCTCAGTCCAGTAACTCCATGTGAACCCAAGCTCCAGATGCTTCCAGTCCTTCTAAGGTGATCCACATGTTTTAGAGCAATAGATGCTGTACGTTACCCCCATGCTGGCATAAGCCACCTGCACCATGGCCAGGTAGTGTATCCGTCCTAGGTGCTGGATGGGTTTCCCTTCCCACTTCAGAATGATGGTGTAAAACAGATGCTTCATCAACTTCAGTTTCTTCCACTGCTCATCACATGGAACCTTTTCCGAGACAGATCAGAATGCAACACAGAAGGGAATAAAAATAGAAGTTTGATGTTTGTTAGCAGCTTGAAGGTGTTAGATGAATGTTCCACTGGTTGTGCATTAGCATAGGACTTAAGAGAGCTGAGCTCGAGTCCCTTCTCTGCCCCAGACTTCCTGTGTGACCTTGGGCAAATCACGTAGCCACTCTGTGACTCAGTTTCCCATCTGTAAAACAGGGATATTAGCACTGCTTTGCCTCAGGGGGATGTTGTGAGGCTAAAGATATTACAGATTGTGAAGCGCTTAGATACTACAGGAATGGGGTCCATATAAGTACCTTACATAAATTTGCATGTGAAGCTAAATTTCCCCCAGGTTTGGGAGGGGACATTTTGTGCGATGTGAGGTTCTGTTTTGGGCCAGTTATAGAAATGGGCCTGATCCAAATTGGAATTTTCCCCAAAATTCAAAGAGCTTTGGGCCTGGAGTTCTGATGCAGGCCTGTCTCTAAATGGCATAAGAATAAGCCTGAACACCTCCTCCCTTGTTGGGAGATTCAAGAAAAATATTTAGTCAAAGCCTTTCCCACCAACCAAGCACCCTTGCCCAGTCTCTCCCCATCCCTGAGATTTTACACACTCCAGGTTGTTCAGTCCCCCATGCAGTCTGTAAGCCCTACTGCACAGCTACGTTTTAGCACATAGGAGCAGTGGGGACAATCAAGTGGTGCCTTGGTCTTGCTGCACTGGTGTGGAGTGGGCCTTTCTCTGGAAGGAAGTCTTAGTGACGGACAGGTTGGGTTGCTGGAAGGGGGATGAGCTGCTAAGGGTAAGGGAGTTTTGCATTGGTGAGGTGGGCTTACCCCATATCACACAATAAAGGTCTAATCCGTATCTAGTGGATCATTGATTAGCAAAGAATAATAAGATCTGAACACCCTGTTGTTGTATTTTGGGGGCGTTTAGGGAAAATAAGGTAAGTCCCTGTCACCATAATAGGACTGCTAGGTTTGTTATTGCTTAAAAAGGGGAATAAGATCTAAGAACTTGGTGTGAGCGGTGTGTTTGTCAACTTTCCTTGGGTTTGTGAGGTAACCTGTGGGCCTGGTTGAACTGGTCCTGAAACATCCTCACACTAAGTGGGTGATTGGAAGAACAGGACCCTTTTTTGAACCTTCAGGTGATCAGGCTCGAGAGAGGAGTGAGGGACTAGGCTGGGTTTGGGCTTACCTGAACTTTTCCTAATTAGAAACATGAAGACAGAATTTGAAGGGGAGAACTGGATGAAAAGCCTTAAGAATATTCACTGTGGTAAAATATGTCACCCCTCAGTAGCATCCAAATGCATGACCCTTCTCAACTTCAGTGTACACCTGTCCTCTGATAGCACTTCATGGCATTGTGCTGTGTCTTATGAGGCTCTGTATAGTACAGGCCAGTAGACACTTCAGACCAAATCTTCCTTTTTGGGAAAGTAACTAATGGGAAGGTTGAATGTCTGGGCTGACTAACTATTTCCCTGTGGTCTGTCAGTCACAGCCCCATTCTGTCCCTCAGAAAACCAGTCGTTCTGCTGAATGTGTCTCAGCCAGTTAGAAAAACTAAATGGCAGTGGTATGAAAGTTCATAGTGTGTTTAGCAGACTTGCTCTCCACAGCCTATGATGGATCTGTGGTGTCCTCAGGGTGTACACTGGCTTGGAGGAAAGGGTCACATCTCCCTCTAGAGTCTGCCTCCAGCCACTAAAACAGGTTAATTGTCAGTTCAGATAGCACAGTGTTGTGCTTGGGGTGGCAGGGCTCACTGCAGCTGATGGGCCTGGTGTCCATCGCTCTGGTATTTTGTTTCTGGCCTCGGTGTGTCATATCCCCACCTGGGAATGCACAGAGGACTTCAGTCTCTCCGCACTCAGGAGCCACTAACATTTCTTGCCCCCATCCCATTCACTCCACATCTACTCTGGGCTTTACCCACCACCTCTAGCAGGGCAGCCTCACCAGGAAAGGAATGATATTGCTGGGGTGGGCTGGACAGTGAGCATTTGCCATCTTGATGTGCTGCTGGATGCTGAGAATCCAGATGTGGAATTCAGCTGGACTCAGGCATGAGATGATCCTGGATTCTATCATGGGGCCTATGGAAGGAAACACACAGCTCTGGCATGCCAGGAAGAAGACAGAACTGCCTCTGAGTCTGATGAGTGAATTCCTCCCAGCACCCCAAGACTTCACAAGCTGGTAGCCAGCCTTGCAGGCACCTCCTTTGGGACCAGTTCTATCCCTGATGCTGAGACAAGCTCATCCCCATCTTGTGGTCCATGATAGTGGGTTCTGGGCTAGTCCCCATCAGAACTAGACTGTTGTCTTGCTCTGCTTGAAAAGACACTGGCCTCCAACAGGTAGGCTCAGCACTTTGAGGGAGCGGATTCAGGAGGATCTATCATTTAGGGTGACTTTAGCACAAAGGGTCACAGTTAACAGTGAAGCTTTGCTGGCTTGAGAATCAGTGGCTGCTGCATTTACATGTGAAGACTGGGAATCCCAATGCCCCTAGCCCTGCCTGGACCTTAGCCCCATTGCATGTGCTCAGCATGGGTGCCCCTGTTCACGGGAATAGGGATGAGGTGGTGCCTGGAATGAACACAGAGGAACAAGGGGCCCTCTTTCCCAGGTCATCACAAGAGGATTTTCCATCTGTTTAAGCCTTTCACGGGCATCTAGAGAGAAAGCTTACCAGTAATTTCAAACATGCAGCCAGTGTCACTTGGCACATCCCTCACTCTCATCCCCGCGAGTGGAAGCAGGCCCTGCAGCAATGGGGAATTACTGTTAGAAAGCAATCATTGTGACTCCCGCCTCTCCACCCTCTCTCAGTCGCACACTCTCCCATAACACTAGACTCTACTTCCCCCACATCCAGTGTTTCCCTGCCTCGTGAAAGCTGGTCCCTTACTTCAGGAAAATTAAATGCCACTTGGGCCCAGTTCTTTCAAGGGAGGCAGCATCACCTAGTTGCTAGACCACTGGACTGGAACTCAGGAGACGTGGGTTTGATTTCTGGCTCTGCTGGTGGCCTTGGGCAAGTCATTGCTCTGCTCTGTGCCTCAGTTTCCCCATCTGTAAAATGGAGATACTGATGTCCTTTGTAAAAGATCTATGGATGAACTCTAGCTCTGCTTTGAGATCTAGGGATGGAAAGTGACTAGAAGAGCGGGTATTGCTATTATTCAACCCTACCATGTAGTGTTAAAGGGCACCCCGTGCTAATTCATATGTCTACTGTGTGCCTCCCCTCCCATCACCCTGCCAGGTTGGCACACCCCAAGCTTTGGGCAACATGCCCTACTGTTTGCTTTGGCTGCTGTAGCTCATCATTCTATACATCTGTGATTCCTTCTCTCCCTTCTGTTGTCTGTTCCCACATCATCATGCCCTGATGATGGTCAGGCCTGGACTCCCTCGCTTTCCTCTGCTTTGAAGTCCCACAGATTGGGACACTCCTTTTGTAGGTAGAGAGTTTTCTAGCTGAGCCCCTGTTCTGATATTTAGTTACTGTATTTGTGCCACAGACGTTCAGCAAAGGGATAGCTTGGTGCCTTGATGGATGAAGCCCAGTACTCCAATGAACAGGGGCTCTACACTGTACAAAGGGAACCCAGTGTTTTACCTGGTAGATAAACATCTTCTTCATGTGATCCACTGATAGAATCAACAGCTGGAAGGGGAACAGCACAATGTACTGTTCAGACATCTCCTGTGGAAATAAGGTTTTATTATCATCGTCCTAAAATGTTAAGACATATTTAAAATAAAATATGATCGAGATTAAATTTCCCCAAGCTCCTTTACCCGTTCTGCATCACTGCAGTATTTCATGTATCTATACGTGCTCACAGTTCCAATAGGTCAGATTGTTTAAGGGCCGTAGAAGGGAGCTATGAGTTGTGCTCATGTAGCAGATGGCCCAGGGTGAGTCAAAATTCAAGCAAATTGCTACTATGAATACATTGCCATTCTATAGCACCTTTCCTCTGAGGATCTCAAACACAAATGAATTAACCACAACGCTGCTGTGAGACAAGGAGTTTAGATATTATTTATCCCCTTTTTAGCTGCCTCTGTTCGCCTTAACTTCCCTGAGAGCTCCCATGTAGACATGACCTGAGATATCAAGCTGTTTTTTTTTTTCAGCTGGAATTCATTCAGTTGTGATCCCATGCAGATCTTACAGAGACAATTTATTTGTCATGTTATTGGAGACAATAACAAGGGGGAAGCCCTAGCATTGGTCTGGAAATGTTTTTTTTATTCCTGAAACAATGAAATCTAAAGTCTTCTTTTTTTGTGTGTGTGTGCCAGAAAACTAGATAAAAACATATATATTTTTTGCTTTTTCATTAAAACATCTCAAAATTCTTTGAACATGGATATTTCCATTTAAACAAACAAAATGTCATCAACATAACATTTTGAATGAAAAATGTCAACCAGTTATAAGACGCTTATGTGAAATCTGTCCACCTTTAGCTGACTTTGGTGAAAAAAGCTGAATTTTTTACCTTTTGCCAGCAGTCCCAAATTCCCTCCTAGCAAAGTATGGCTCCTATTCTGCAGTGCGATTTATAGATTCCAAAGCCAGAAGGGACTATGGTGATCATGTAGTCTGACCTCCTGTATGAAACAGGACAGAAAACTTCCCCAAAATAAGTCCCAGAGTGTATCTTTTAGAAAAACATCCAATCTTGATTTAAAAATGGTCAGTGATGGAGAATCCACCATGACCATTGGTAAATTATTCCAGTGGTTAATAACCCTCGCTGTTAAAAATGTACCTTATTTCCTGTCAGAATTTGTCTAGCTTCAACTTCTAGACATTGGATTGTGCTATATCTTTGTCTGCTAGATTGAAGAACTCGTGATTAAATATTTGTTCCCCATGTAGGTACTTATAGATTGTCATCAAGTCACCCCTTAACCTTCTCTTTTTAAAGATAAATAGATTGAGCTCTTTGAGTTTGTTACTATAAGGTAGGTTTTCTATTCCTTTACTCATTCTTGTGGCTCTTCTCTGAACCCTCTCCTATTTATCATCATCCTTCTTGATTTGTAATCACCAAAATGGGACACAGGATTCCAGCAGCAGTTGCACCAGTGCCAAATATAGAGGTGAAATAACCTCTTTTCTCTTACTTGAGATTCCCCTGTTTAGGCATTCCAGGATCCCGTTAGCTCTTTTGGCCACAGCATTTCATTGGAAGCTCATGTTCAATTGACTATCCACCATGACACCTAAATCTTTTTCAGAGTCACTGCTGCTCAGGATAGAGTCCCCCATTCTATAAGTATGGCAGACATTCTTTGTTTCCAGATATATACATTTATATTTAGCCATATTAAAATGCATATTATTTGCTGGCCCCACTTTACCATGTGATCTGGATCACTCTAAATCAGTGACCTGTCCTCTTTATTTTTTACCACTTCCCCAATTTTTGTGTCATCTGCATACTATATCAGTGATAATTTTATGTTTTATTCCAGGTCACTGATAAATAATGATAAATAGTGTAGGGCCAAGAACCTAGCCCTGTGGGTCCCCACTAAAAACAGACCTGCTCAATGACAATTCCCCATTTATAATTATATTTTCAGATCTATCAGTTAGTCAGTTTTTAATCCATTTAATGTGTGCCATATTAATTTTATATGGTTCTAGATCTTTAATCACAGGGTCTTGCAGTACAAGGTCAAATGCCTTGCAGAAGTCTAAGTGTATATAACATCAACATAATACTTTCATCAACCAAACTTGTAAGCTCGTAAAAAAAAAAAAAAATATCAAGTTAATTTGACAGGATCTGTTTTCCACAATAGCATGATAGCAGATCCTGTTGTGGGCCCGAGGACCAAATTACCCCAGTCTTTCTGCTCCTACATTGCTTTCCCCTCCCCACCTCCCCCCTACCCTCGTACATTTGGGAAATCCCTTGCTAAAGAGACAGAAGGTGCAGATAGGATGAGGATGGTTACCTCCATGTGACAGCTGCGCATAAGAACCAATGAGGACCATACTATTTCCCCAAGAGAGTGGATGCTCCTCCCTTCCCAGCCAGTGATGGGCTGTGTGAATAGGAAGTTCCTTAGTTCCTCCCGTGTTCTCCCCCACAACACTTCTGCCTGGAAGCAAAAACAATGTCTCTTTATTAGCCTGGTGGGAAGTGTTCTGAAAAACATATGGAAACTGGAGGTGGAACCCATGGAATCTAGGTGCAAACTCCTTGACATTGCTCGGGTGTTTGGATGTAAGGTTTGGAGCAGAAGAGATGGTCTTGGATTGAACTGAGACTTAGGAGACCTGGACTCAGCTCCCAGCACCTGCCATTCATCTTCTGTGAGATGTCTCTGTGTACAATGGGGTGAAGAGCATTGTGAGGTGCTCCTGGGGACAGCGTCCAACATCTGACTCTGTTTGTGGCCTCTAGGAGCTACCCTGACACAAATCATAATGGCATTAGACTCACCTGTGGGTTCAGCTCTCTGATCCTCCCCTGAAAATCTTCCTCTTCAGCTAGCCTCAGGTTCTGTAAGAAACAGCGTGTGGATTTGTATGACTGTGTAAAATTGGAGGGGAAAAGTTCTCCCCACACCGTGTGATAGTGAGAACCATTCATCACTGTTTGGGGCTCAGGGCTTATCCATGTAATGGTGTCAGGCACCTTACTGGAGTAGAAAAGCCTAAGTGGTGATGATGACACCGTGCCCCCTTGAAATAAACAGGCCTGGACTCTCCTACCTGACTCTACATGTGACTCTTGGCTTGTGAGGTTCTGCTTATACTCACACCTTCTGTCTCTGTCGTGGTCACGGGGTCCCTGAGATGGAGGGAGCCTTCACTCTGAGCTTCTGAAATGGACCATTTTCTGTCGTGGAAGAGGAAGGGATGGGAAACGGAAGATGAATAGGAGCGGTTCCTTTATTCACTTATCCTATGGGGTTTCGCTAGGTTGTGACATGGACAGGACCGTTAATGTCATGTTCAGGCAGGAGACTCAGTTCTGACAAGGGCGTTTCAGCTTTTAACTGCTTGATTGCTAGGCATATTCCAGCGGGCTCTAGCTGGAAGGTAACCTCTGTGTATCCAGCAAGGCCACCTGGACACTTCCGAATGCCCAGATTCAAAAACACTCTGCCTACCTGCTGCCACCTATTTCCAGCAGCTCCACCTCATCCTGGCATGCCCCTGCCGACGCAGCTCGCCGGGCGCTCATGCTACAGCACCCCATATCTTCTCACCAGCTCCCCCAGGCCAGTCACCTGCCCTCAGCCGCTTCAGCCTCCGGGGTTGAGTCTGAAATTGCAGGCTGACGTGCCGACGTTGTCCCAAACAAACGGTCTGTAAGCATGAGGAGACAGCACAGATGGAGGGAGGAGAGAGGCCCGTGCCCATCCACTTACTTGCTCATTAAGAATGTGCTTGTGGTAGAGGCAGCAGCATCTGAGATGTAAAAGTGTTTCCTGTTAGTCTGAAAACCTTTTCTCTCCCATCCCCCAGTGTCACAGCTTCCGCCTAAAGAAATTGAGGGGGGAGATAAGCAAATGTGACAGTTTGACTGTCAAACCCAACCAAAGAAAAGGATGAAAGCGATCTTTAATACACAGCCGGAGGGATGCCGAGCACAGCAGCGTGGCAAGCCTGGGGGTGCAACTAGGGATCACGTGATGAAAAGGAGGATTTGGGGACAATTTCCAACTAGCGAGGCTGTGGCAGAGTGCTAGGAACCAACAACTGAGCCAACTGCTCACGTAAACACCAATTATTCCCCGACCACCACCCGCCTGCCCAGGTGGCCCTGACTATGCCTAATTAGTGCATCAGAATGGGCTGGGGGAGGACTAAAGCACTAATTAGCCCACTAGCACAGAGAGTAGAAGAAGGCATGGGAAGGAGGTGCTGGCAAGCAGAGGCAGAACCAAGGCGGATCTCTGGGTGGAGAGATCTCTTCCCTCTCCTCTCCTCAGCAAAGGGCTGAAGAGCAACTGGTACAGTTGATGTATGGATGAGTAAGGTGGTGGGACAAGCCATGTAAGCTAACTCTATGGTGGGTGCTTAGCCATGGAAGGGCTCAGAACAGTCTGTGTAGACAGCGCAGACGATGGGAATGGGATATTGCTCTGCCACAGAGCTTGGTATGGAAGAGTCTCCCTAGAGGAGAGTGGGAGACTATTTGAAACTGGACTGAGAATGGGGCTGTGCAGGGCCAGGGTGGGTGGGGAAGATGGGCCTGAATATTGGTCTTTTTCCTCTTTTTGTATTTCAGGGGTTCTATACAACGAAGGGTTTGGTTTTATTTGAATGCTGGCCAGTGAGGTAGTGACTCTTCTAGTACCTGAGGGATTGGTGGACAATGCAAGAGGGGTCTCTTTCAAGACAGTGGAGAGGAAAAGGAAAGGGAAAGAGGAGCTGCTGAAGGAAGGGGGAAAAGGAGAGAGAATCATAGAAGATTAGGGTTGGATGAAACCTCAGGAGATCATCTAGTCCAACCCCCTGCTCAAAGCAGGACCAGCCCCAACTAAATCATCCCAGCCAGGGCTTTGTCAATCCAGGCCTTAAAAACCTCGAAGGATGGAGATTCCACCACCTCCCTAGGTAGAGATGGAAACTGAACTGACTT
Organism: Dermochelys coriacea; assembly: GCF_009764565.3. NCBI lineage: Eukaryota > Metazoa > Chordata > Testudines > Dermochelyidae > Dermochelys > Dermochelys coriacea. The sequence goes on along the minus strand of NC_050085.1, from coordinate 15,321,983 downwards.
GATCCTTTTCCTCCCTCTTGGGATACTGAGGATGCGCCATTGGGCTCAGGGTTCTAAGCAGAGCTGTGAAGTTCTTACCCAAATCTGAACATCCTCAACGCTCAGGAGTGCGAGGATTTGGGATTTGGTTTGGCCCATTTTAGAGGCAGAGGGTCAGCTGTAAAATTTGGACCTGGATCTGAACGTCCCCAACTTTGCGGGATCTTAGGAGAGGAGCTGGGTTTTGGTCAGGGCTCACTGGCAGTCGGAGCAGTAATCTACTTTGTTAGATGTACCTCATGTCCTGCATCTCATGGACATGAAAGGATTAACACAAATGGGGGATGTTTTTGTTTCTTTTTAATGCCCAGGCACAAACGGAACTGAAAGGACCAGAAGCAGCTGTGGAGGGCTGTCTAGTGATGCTCTGAGGTGGTGTCACCATCCCACAGAGCAGCAAACTGTACGTCTGACTCCTCCCCACTCTCTGAAAACAGCAACCGGTGCTCGCTGCTGCGTTTCACAACACTTCCTGAATGAGAAATGCTCCACTGCAGCTGACTTGAGCTTCAAGAGTTGCTGAGTGGGCCTAGGGTGCACACAGTCCCTTTATAATAGCCTTCTGACAGCAAAACGGAAGAACTCTGCAGTGTGCAGTGGCATTACTGCAGTCTGTGGAATCAGGACTGCTCTGATTTGCATTAATTAGCCCAGTGGTATTCACTGGGGAAGATCAGTCTATACTCAGCCCTCACCACCAGCAGAACTGAGAGTTTGGTTCCAGATCAAGGCTGGGGTGAAGGCTGGGAACTGACAGAGCTGAAATCTCATGAGCTGAAACCTTGTGAGCTGGTTGGTTTTAGCAAGATTTCTACCTTCTTGGGCCAAAATCTCATGGGAAAAGCCTCTTCTTCCAAGAGTTTGGCTTCATCCATATCAGAACCAGAAGGCAGGTTGCTTCTGGTTTAGGATCCAACCTTGGATGGGGATCTCCAAATCCAATAGCTCTCAGTCTCTACATTCAAAAGAGCTCAGGTCCCTAGTTTTAGGTGTTTTGCCTAACTCTATCCCCCAGTGTAAGTGATCTGTGGCCATAACCCATCAGGGATTTTCAAGCAATAAAACCATCAGCAACCAAAGTGACACATTCCTCCATGATGCAACTCCATTGAGTTCTATGGAAACACACCAGAAAGGAATTTAGCTCAAGATATTTGATTTGGGCCAGACCAGTTATCAGCAGAAAAAAACATCCTTGGTCCAGGGGAAATGAATGTTTGCATTAGCCCTGGCCCCCAGTGCAAGGCCCTTGCTAATCAGGGGGGCCATATGAGCCTTTCTTTAGGTCCACCAGTGAGACCAGTACTGTAGACCAGCTGCAGGTGTTTTAACCACAATGGCTCAGATCCGGCCCAGGCAAGAAGGTCACTGTTGGCACCTTGTCCGCACTAGTGATTTAAGCGCCGCTGGAGAGGCAGGCTGGCTCTGGAATAGCCAGGGAAGCTCATGCCACAACCTCTGATGTGTCTGATGGTTCTAAAGACAGATGCCTGCCTCAGCTCAGCTGGAGCTAGCAGAGCACTGGCTTTCTGCGTCTGGCTTCACTATGCTTAGAAAAGAATGAGAGCTGCAAACAGTGGTTGGTTTGTGCAGGGCAGGAGAAGCCAAGGAAATCCCCTCCCTCTGCGCGAGCACCTTGCGCAGAGACGCTTTGCAAGACTCATTGTCGCCAGCTAGGAGAGAACACAAAGGGTGGGTCCTGTGCCCTCTTCTGACGACACGAGGGGCTGACCTCGTGGGGATGTGCTGGGATTGGAGGGAGCCACACATGGTGGTTGGGAAAGTGCAGGGTCTGGTAATGGGACCACTTTATGCTCACACAGATCCGGGGATGTGCCCTGGAAGGGAAATTATTGAGTGCTGAGAGCCAGGGAAGAGGAGGCTCACGAGCCCTGAATGACATGCTATGGTAGGATGAGATGATCAGGAACAACCTGGGACATTAGGTCTCCTTTGCCCTCCAGCCTCGCTCATCATTGGGAACAATTCCTGCTCTGGCCAGGGCTGTGCGGGGTGGGGTGGGGAAAGTGTTTTTTACATGGTGATAGGGAGGCATCACATCTCTATAAAATGGGGGCTTACTGCACAGGAAGCGCGTGTGGGGGGAAGGGGCGTTGTGCAGCTCTGTTCAGGTTCATACGATGCTATTTAAGTAGGATTATTAAATGCATACGGGCAGGATTTTACACAACAGCCCACTCGTGTTTCAATGCAAACAGGAATGCTGTTTGGAAGTCCTGCCTTCGAGCCGCTATGGTTCCAAGCATCATGGAGGTGACTCACTTGGGATTAGTTTGTTGCATGGGGACCTCCCGCTGACCCTTCTGCAGAGCAAAGAGGGGCTTGGAAAAGACCACACCTCTGAGTGGTCAGAGCTGGAGGACCTGTGCCTCGTTCCCTGCCATAATGTGGTGTCCAGAAAAGAGGGTGGCTCCTTGTAGCTGGGGGAGAGGCGGCTGAACAAAGTGCAGCAAAATGGGAGGAATGATTCATCCCAGGTGGAAGTGGCATGTACCACTACAGAAAGTATTATGTCATTAACCATCTCTCCGCAGACCATGCAAGAGAGAGCTGGGAAATCTCACTAGCTTAACTGACAGAAGAACATAAAAACAGCCATACTGGGTCAGACCAAAAGTCCACCTAGCCCAGTATCCTGTCTTCCGACAGTGGCCAATGCCAGGTGCCTGAGAGGGAATGAACAGAACTGGGAATCATCAAGTGATCCATCCCCTGTCGCCCATGCCCAGCTGGCAAACAGAGGCTAGGGACACCAGACCTCTATACCAGTGGTTCTCAACCCGCAGCTTGTGGCCCACTTGCGGCCCAAACAGCACATAGCTGCGGCCCATGTGACATCCTCAAGGCCATGCAGGTAGTATAGATATTGTGTCGATGTGGCCTGACTTAACACAGAGAGCGCACATATGCGGCCCATAATGGTAAATAGGTTGAGACCCATGGCTGTATATGATCATGCTAATAGAATTGTGAATAATAGATCCCTAGCACGAGTGCATGGTGCATAAACAATAACACGTGCGCATATATCTGAATAATACATGATTAGGAGTGCACATTACATACATAATTGCACAGGACACACAATGGCATACATGGGTATAACTGAGTCTGCTCAGCTGCCATTAAAAGAAACACTCTGGAAGAGGACATCACACTCTGTGGTTTCAGTCTCATTCCATGAATTTACAGGATAATGCTATGATTTAAAAAAACAAAAAACAAAGTGCAATGGTCCTTCTAAATTGACAGCTGTGTGCAGGAGGAGGGGAGTGAACCGTATTAATGGTGGCGGGGGGTGTTACATTGGTGGTCAGTAGTCAGTGTATTGCACAATCATCTCTCTCTTTCTTCTAAAATAACAAAATAGCTTTTAAAAGTCAGTGACTGTTTCCAAAAAATGCTTAGATACGTCACAGATATATAGAATGTGGGGTGGTTTTTTTATGTTCCTCATGGGAAAGCATTATGTATTCAACACACAGTGATCTCAGTCTAAGACCCGCGACGGGACACCTTTTTCTGATTGTCCGGAGGCGGCTCGGTGCACTGAGAGACAGCTGCTGCTTTGCTGTCATTGGTCAATGGTGTTTCCTTGGCTGTGGGGTGGATCGGGGGTTGGTAGAGTGAGTTGGAGTGGCCTTTCCAGCAAGGCAGGCCACCTGAGACCTTGGACTGGAGGTGCAGAAAGACCATCTGGGAGCTGGTGAAGGCTGGCTCTTCTTTAGGGGATGTGGGAGAATTAATCCCAAAGGTCGGCTGTAAACACATACCATAGGCAGTCTCTTTTGAAGCAGCAGTTGTGGGAACAATAGTGCTGGCCATGTCCTTCTCTGAGCCATCGTCTGTGCTGATCTTTGCCAGGCTACCTTCCTCTGAGACTACCATAGGCTTGATAATGTACTGGCTGCAAGCACTGCTCACCTGGCCGCTTCTGACTGTGGGTTTGAAAGGATGGCAGGCGTAGACGCTGCATATGTCAGTGATCTGCACCTGGGGTATAGTTAAGATAGTTTTCTGGGAAACTTTCTGAGGAGTGGAGATTGTGTTTTCCCCAGAACCACTTGGTTTCTTTGGAGGCTTCTCTGATGCTTTGGGAGGATGCCGAGCGAGGTGGCTGGTGCTTTCCGTCAATGACCTTTGGTGCCTAGAGATACCCAGAGCGTTCCTGGTCTTTGAGGGTCTCAGTCCAGCTTCAGACATATCCCCATTATGGAGCAGCACAAAATGACACTGTGTCTGCAAAGGCAAAATCCTCTGGCCTTTCAAGCTCTTGTTGAAAATCTCAAGAGCCAAATCTGTGAGAGAAAACATAATCATGACATGGCTAAACACCTCTATACACACACACACACGTAGAGAAGACATAATCATAACATGGCTAAACACCTCTACACACACACATGCATTCCAAACTACACTGCACACCACACAAAACACAGCTAAGTCAACAAAAGGACACACAGTCAGGACATGACTAAAAACCCCAGCACAACACACGACAGTCATATCTATGAAAGGAAGCAGTCAGGACATTACTAACCCATCTTGCACAAACACACGCATTTTCCACGTTACACACCAGACTGCAGAAAATATCTATAATGCTGTGTGTATAAAGTTGGTTTCAGAGTAGCAGCCATGTTAGTCTGTATTTGCAAAAAGAAAAGGAGTACCTGTGGCACCTTAGAGACTAACAAATTTATTTGAGCATAAGCTTTCATGAGCTACAACTCACTTCATCGGATGCATTCAGTGGAAAATACAGTGGGGAGATTTATATACACAGAGAACATGAAACAATGGGTGTTACCATACACACTGTAAGGAGAGTGATCACTTAAGATGAGTTATTACCAGCAGGAGAGGCGGGTGGGGGGGGACCTTTTGTCAACTCTTGTCAACTGCTGGAAATGGCCCACCTTGATTATCACTACAAAGGGTTTTCTTTCCCCCCCCCACCTCCCACCCCCACTCTCCTGCTGGTAATAGCTCATCTGAAAGCTTATGCTCAAATAAATGTGTTAGTCTCTAAGGTGCCACAAGTCCTCCTTTTCTTTTTGTATATTGTTGATTTGTCATGTGCAAATTGCATGTGTGTGTGTGCAAATAGCTCACAAGGCAGCAAAGTGTTTGCTCAGCATGCATAAATGTACGCTGAGAACAGAAGGGTGGCGCAGTGGCTAGAATGCTAGCACGGCCTGTGGGAGAGTCAGCTTTAATTCCTGCTCTGTCACAAACCTCTTGTGCAACTCACAAGTTCCTCTGTGCCTCAGTTCCCCATCTGTAAAATGGGGACAATAGCATTGCCCTACCTTACAGAGCTGCTGTCAGGATAAATACATTAAAGATACTCTGCTAATGGGAGCCATATAAATGCCCAAGTCGCATAGACTATGCATGCATGTTGCTAATTCCTGTACCTGCAAAAGAATGTATTGAAAGCTGCACTTGCAGGAATGTATGGGTACAATTTGAAGGACTGTTTATAAAAACGTAGCCCACATATTTTATATAAAAGTAAGAGAAAACATCTTCAGAAACATGTTCTGCCCTGAATGAGCAGGTGGCTACAAACAGCAATATTCCTAAGCAGTCTCGGTTAGGGTAGGATTTTCAAAAGCACAAGTCCCACTGAAAGTCAATAGGACTAAGTCCCATAAGTGCTTTTGAGAGTCCCAGCCTTAGTGCACAAAGGGGCCCACACCAGTTTTGCCAGCAGGTCTGTCCATTGATTGCAATGGGCATTAGACCCCATCCAGGGTTTGAGATCCATGAAAACCCTTATGCAAAGAGATCCTGACTTGACTCCTGTTCTGTATAATGCCATGTTGTTGTGCCTTTGCTCCAGGTGGCCATATCTCATGGAGAGCATCGGGGAAGCTTAGGCCTGGATTGCAGGGCTCTTTACTTACCCAGAGTCCCATTGACCACAGTGGGGATGATGTCCTGCAGCACTGCACAGTTGGTGTGCAAAGCAGGGTTTGCGTTCATCTCCAGGAGCCAGACCTAAAAAGAGATGAGCATAGACAAGAGCCTGAAAGATACATTTATTCTCCCACAGTTTGCGCTGATGCTGATTCATGAACGTGAGAATAGGCGGCATGAAATCAAGCCAACACTTTCCAAAACATAAGCAAGGGGCTAACCACGTCTCCGGTCTGACTGTGATCCGACTAGCGCTGTGCAAAACTTTCATAATGAGCCCTGCAGTCAGGTGATGGTTCACCAAGCTTGTGGTTTCATTAAAAAACAGACACTTGTGAGGTTTGCTGAAATTCATGAATCGGTCATTAAGAGGTAGCCATTTGCAGGGCTTATCTACACCAGCTTTATTGAGTCTACTAAGTTAATCGCAAAAAGAAAAGGAGTACTTGTGGCACCTTAGAGACTAACAAATTTATTAGAGCATAAGCTTTCGTGAGCTACAGCTCACTTCATCGGATGCATTTGGTGGAAAAAACAGAGGAGAGATTTATATGCACACACACAGAGAACATGAAACAATGGGTTTATCATACACACTGTAAGGAGAGTGATCACTTAAGATAAGCCATCACCAGCAGCGGGGGGGGGGGAAAGGAGGAAAACCTTTCATGGTGACAAGCAAGGTAGGCTAATTCCAGCAGTTAACAAGAATATCAGAGGAACAGTGGGGGGTGCCGACCTGGGGTATTCTATCTGCTACCCAAGATCCATAAACCTGGAAATCCTGGACGCCCCATCATCTCAGGCATTGGCACCCTGACAGCAGGATTGTCTGGCTATGTCTACTCCCTCCTCAGGCCCTTCATTACCAGCACTCCCAGCTATCTTCGAGACACCACTGACTTCCTGAGGAAACTACAGTCCATTGGTGATCTTCCTAAAAACACCATCCTAGCCACTATGGATGTAGAAGCCTCTACACCAACATTCCACACAAAGATGGACTACAAGCCGTCAGGAACAGTATCCCCGATACTGTCACGGCTAACCTGGTGGCTGAACTTTGTGACTTTGTCCTCACCCATAACTATTTCACATTTGGGGACAATGTATACCTTCAAATCAGCGGCACTGCGATGGGTACCCGCATGGCCCCACAGTATGCCAACATTTTTATGGCTGACTTAGAACAACGCTTCCTCAGCTCTCGTCTCCTAATGCCCCTACTCTACTTGCGCTACATTGATGACATCTTCGTCATCTGGACCCATGGAAAAGAAGCTCTTGAGGAATTCCACCATGATTTCAACAATTTCCATCCCACCATCAACCTCAGCCTGGACCAGTCCACACAAGAGATCCACTTCCTGGACACTACAGTGCTAATAAGCGATGGTCACATAAACACCACCCTATATCGGAAACCTACTGACCGCTATTCCTACCTACATGCCTCTAGCTTTCATCCAGATCATACCACTCGATCCATTGTCTACAGCCAAGCGCTACGATATAACCGCATTTGCTCCAACCCCTCAGACAGAGACAAACACCTACAAGATCTCTATCATGCATTCCTACAACTACAGTACCCACCTGCTGAAGTGAAGAAACAGATTGACAGAGCCAGAAGAGTACCCAGAAGTCACCTACTACAGGACAGGCCCAACAAAGAAAACAACAGAACACCACTAGCCATCACCTTCAGCCCCCAACTAAAACCTCTCCAACGCATCATCAAGGATCTACAACCTATCCTGAAGGACGACCCATCACTCTCACAGATCTTGGGAGACAGGCCAGTCCTTGCTTACAGACAGCCCCTCAATCTGAAGCAAATACTCTCCAGCAACCACACACCACACAACAGAACCACTAACCCAGGAACCCATCCTTGCAACAAAGCCCATTGCCAACTCTGTCCACATATCTATTCAGGGGACACCATCATAGGGCCTAATCACATCAGCCACACTATCAGAGGCTTGTTCACCTGCGCATCTACCAATGTGATATATGCCATCATGTGCCAGCAATGCCCCTCTGCCATGTACATTGGCCAAACTGGACAGTCTCTACGTAAAAGAATGAATGGACACAAATCAGACGTCAAGAATTATAACATTCAAAAACCAGTTGGAGAACACTTCAATCTCTCTGGTCACTTGATTACAGACCTAAGAGTGGCTATCCTTCAACAAAAAAGCTTCAAAAACAGACTCCAACGAGAGACTGCTGAATTGGAATTAATTTGCAAACTGGATACAATTAATTTAGGCTTGAATAGAGACTGGGAATGGATGAGTCATTACACAAAATAAAACTATTTCCCCATGTTATTTCTCCCCCCCATCCCACCCCCCACTGTTCCTCTGATATTCTTGTTAACTGCTGGAAATAGCCTACCTTGCTTGTCACCATGAAAGGTTTTCCTCCTTCCCCCCCCCTGCTGTGGGTGATGGCTTATCTTAAGTGATCACTCTCCTTACAGTGTGTATGATAAACCCATTGTTTCATGTTCTCTGTGTGTGTGTATATAAATCTCTCCTCTGTTTTTTCCACCAAATGCATCCGATGAAGTGAGCTGTAGCTCACGAAAGCTTATGCTCTAATAAATTTGTTAGTCTCTAAGGTGCCACAAGTACTCCTTTTCTTTTTGCGAATACAGACTAACACGGCTGCTACTCTGAAACCTACTAAGTTAATGAAATACTACATATTATTCTGTACTCTTTATATTAACAATCTACATATACATGTGTATATATACCTGTGTCTTTTTTATATAGTGCTTCCATAACATCTATCAAATGAGTTTGGAATGAACCTGTGGCAAAGTTGTATGGGTAGATGGTGTGAAGCTTTGACAAGCCTGATTTCAAGTGAGCCTGAGATCAAGTTTAAGCCAGTGAGGGGTTGATTTCAAATGAACCCAGGGCCTTGATTCCAGGGCTTGAGTTCTGAGCAAGACGAGGGCCAAGTTTTGGTTTCAGCTGAAAACCACGTGAAACATTGACTTTGCATGTCTGGGTTAAATTCAGCTTGGTTTCCTTTGAATTGTCAGGCTCTTTCAAATCCAAGAGTGCAAGTGAGACACAGCAGTGGTGAAATCAGAGCAAATGCTCACACAAATCTTTACAAAACAAAGCAACTGAGTTGTGCACGGTTCCATTAAAACCCCAACAAATGTAAAGCCCAGTGAGCTAAACGCCTCTATTCAGCCTCTGCTTCCAGCACAGGTTTTCCAACTCATACTGAGAACTTGCCGGGAGATTCAAAGCATTCAGCCGTTTGCGGGGAGGCAGAAAAGGGTGCTTACGCACATAATTTTCTTAGGACTGACTAGTGCTCTGATGTTGAAATGCTGTGCAGAAAGAGCCCCTCATTAGAAGCAGCCAGTATGTCTTCCTCAATAAGCATTCCTGCCTTCCCCTAGAAATAAATCACTTGAATTAGGCAGGGTTGATGCAGTCATTTTACCTTCACCTCTCCCCCTCTTTTACTGAGAGGAAAAATAAAACTCTGAATTCTCAGTTTGTTTTGGAAAATGAAAAGATACCAAAAGGGTATGAAATGTGGATTGTCTCCTTCAGAAGAGTAGAAAGGAAAGCAAAGCCAGCTCTCATTGAAATGGAAATGTTTTACCAGTACCACTAGATGGCACCGAAACTCCATTGATAGCTTCTGGCAAATATTTTTCCCCATCTTTGAAAACTTTGCTCAGCGCCCCCCAAATACAAGATCATAAGATGTCTTGTAATGCATCCGATGAAGTGAGCTGTAGCTCACGAAAGCTTATGCTCTAATAAATTTGTTAGTCTCTAAGGTGCCACAAGTACTCCTTTTCTTTTTGCGAATACGGACTAACACGGCTGCTACTCTGAAACCTAAGATTTTGTACTGACAGATGAACTGTTACAAATGTCTGGATTAATTTCTTGTTTCCCTTTCATGCTTTCAAGTGAAACAGACAAACAAGTAGCATGGACAGCTTTGCTCCTTCTATCTTATATGGCCCCCATCAGTATAGCTCAGTGGTTCTCAATCCATGGCTTGTGGGCTGCTTGTGGCCCAATCAGCACACAGCTGCGGCCCATGTGACATCCTCAGAGCCATACAAGCAGTATATATATTGTGTGGATGCAGCCCACATAACACAGAGAGAGCTGCCTGTATGACCCACAATGGAAAATAAGTTGAGAACCACTGGTATAGCTTCTGAGTCTCTCATACGGTTTCATCCTCACAACAACCCTGTGATGTAGGGACGTACTTTTATTCCCGCTTTGCAGATGGACAGAGAGACAAAGCGACTTGCCCAAGGTCAGGCAGGAAACCAAACCTCTACAGATCAGTGAATTGAACCCTGGGCTCCTGAGTCCATACCACTGGACCATCCCTCCTCTCCTGGCTTTTTAACCTATGAAAGGTGGCTGATAAACTTCAAGATTCTCAAGGCTGGGCCCATGCCTTCATTCGTTCTTTAAATAGCACTAGATACAGTCAGCATTTGACAAATGACCTTTTATTATCAGTTACTTAATTTTGTTTCCATTCTGTTCGGGTTCATATACAGCTCTCATCATTGTAGCCTCTCAGCGCCTGTTGCTAGAATCTGTTCCGTGTTATGTTTTAGATAACAGCTACCAAAGGACCCGAGTCTGTGTTCCTTCTGCACCCACAACTCCTACTGCTTCAGGGGTCTGAGCTTTGGAGCTCAGAAGAAATGCAAGTTTGGGTGAGAGTTTGATTCTTTTCCCCAAGAATTTCGACCTTGAGAAGTGATGTCCCATAAACTGTGGGCTTTGTGCACTGCTTAATTGTAGCAGCTGGCCAAGTGGAAAGTAAAGATTTATTTGGGGGTCTCTGAAAATAATAGGGGATAGTGCTGGTGTCCCATCTTCCAGTGCACTCTAATATTCAAGACCACATGGAATTTATTGCTTGGTATGTAATTATGCCTGCATTTGATACACCTGTTCGCAACCTATGATATACATTGGTTTGCTCTCACTCACACCAGGTGTCACACTCTACTGACGTCAGTGGAATTACTCCTGCTTTACGCCAGTGCCAGTGAGATCCAAACCAGGCCTCTGTTATTTGTCCCATAGCTTTAAGACCTTTGAGATGCATAGAACTGGAGTGAAAGCTGTATTATTCCCTTTTGTTTTGTTCTAATGGTGCCTCATCTTAGCTTGTTCACAAGAAAAACCAGGTGGGGTCTGAGTGCTTGGCCAGAATCCATGAGCTTGTGAGTTCTGCCTCTCTCTGAAACTGATCTTCTTTGTGGCTCTGGACAACTCATTTAGGGCCAGTTTTTCAAAGGGATTTTAGGTGCCTAGTGGGGTTTTCAAATGCACCTAAGCAAGTAGGTGCCTAATTCCTATTGAAATCGATGTGAGCTAGCGCTAGATGCTCTTGAGAATCCCATTAGACTCCTAGCTGCATTTTCAGGGGCCTACACACCCTTGGCCTCTCTGGGACAGATTTTCAAAAAAGCTCAGCTTGCATTTAGCCACCTAAATAAGGGTCAGATGTTCAGATGCACTCGGCCCCCAACAGGCCCTACTGGGGCACCTCCATTGAGATTTTCAAACAGGCCTAGCATGCCCTGTGCTCAGATTGTTTGAAAATCTGGGTATTTATTTTGGTGCCTGGATGGGTATTTGGGGGAAGGGGGTGTTTGTTTGTTTAACTTTCTGACTTCTGTGTCTGTTTCCTTATGTACAAAATAGGAACACTGCAACTTACCAGCCTAGGAAGGGTGTTGTGAAGATGAATTAGTTAATGTTGGTACAGTGCCTTGAAGATCTAAAGAGCTGTTTAGGTGATAACTATTTAATCCTATGAACTGCAGAAGAAGCAAAATCCCAACACCAAACAAAGGTAATGCTTAAAAATAAAATAACCAAATTATCTTTTTACTTTCTGGACATAAAAAAGGGAATTTGTGCTTCTATACTGTTTTCCTCCAGTCCTGTTCTCTAGTCTCTGCAGGGCATACCTGCTGGGTGATGCCATTTACTCTCCCTCAGGCAGTTTAGTTTTCCCGTGGCATGTAAAACTCCTGCCATGTTGCATCTTTTAGCCAGTGGCTTTGTCAAGGAAAGGCAGTGCTTATAAAAGCTACAAGGGGTAGTGGTTATTCTGCTGCTCTTGGCGCCCCCCTGAGCTTGTTCTGTGTTATCTCTTGTGTTGCCTTTGAAACTAGTCATGGAGTAAATATGGTTCCATCAATGCATATATCTTGGGGGGGTGGGAGAATGCATGTGCTTATACACACAAACACACACAGAGTGATCTGTGTGTGTTACCTTGGAGCGTGCGTTCTTGCCAGGAAAGTAACATTTAAAAGATTTAGCCTCCATAACTAATTAAGAAGATACCGGCTACAGCTGAAACCTCAGACACAAAGTCCTTCATCCCTTTGCAGGCCTGGGGGGCAGAGATTTGTGCTTATTTTGCATGTGAATCCCCAGCTCAGAAGCAGCTTTGCAGGGCTCGTTCTGAGTCCGGTCCCAAGCCCAGAGCTCTGTGGGGCAGGGACTATGTTTTTGGTCCATGTTTGTACAGCACCTCGCCATGATGGGGTCCTGATCCACAATCACTGCACTGCAGCTAATTAATAATAATACTAAAGAGGCCTGGTCTCATGTTACACTGTGGAGGAGGCTGAAATCCTGAGCGCACTGGAGTATTGAGAGGGGCCTTCAGTGTCTGCTGAACTCCCCACAAGGGAACCAATTAGTGCTGCCAAAGGTCACAAAGTTAGCTGGCAGATTCCCCCCACCCCCGAAGATGGAAGCTGTAAAGCAGGTTTTATCCTGAGCTCCTGAAATTGGCCTGGAACCATCTATCTCTCTGTAGCACCACTCCAGGGACCCAATGATCCCAGGAGCAAGTGGGCAGCAGTGCCATTGAAACGAATGGAACTGCACCTGCTCATTGCAGGGGTGATTTTGGCCCTTTATCCCCAACGTGTTTGGCTTTTACAAATTGGCAGGCGAAGCTGGAGTCTGCTCTCCCGTGGCTGGCTGGCTGAATCCCTTTCTTGCTACTAAAAGAGACACACGCCTGTCCTCCCAGCGGGCCCTGAGGAGAGCGGCCCTTCTGCTTGGTTGATGCAATCCTTTCTGTCAACCGCTTCCCTGACTGGAGACCATTTAAATTAACTCACCCTAAGCCCTGGGTCTTGGCAAAACTACTTGAGGAGGCAGAACAGCTGTACTAAACAAGCACTGCCCCCCTCCATGCCCTCCTCCTTGCAGCTGAGACAAGAGTGGTCAGCGCTGCAGAGGGGTTGTGGGTCCTTTCCACGGGCCCTGTTTGCATGCACGCTGCCACCAATGTGCCGCAGACCATGCTCTGGGACAGAAATGCCTTTCAAAGACTGCGCCAGGCAAATGCAGGACCCTGGAGCCTACTGGGGAGTGATTCACGGGTGTCTAGGCATTTGGAACAAGGAGGAAGGAAGGATGTGGATGGGAGAAAGCTAATATTAGCCCTTTCTACCAGCATTTTCCCTCCCATCAATTCACTCCTTTAACTGTGTTTATGTGAGTTTGGTGCTGGATGCTCGGCTCTGGGGGAGACCATCTGTACCTATAGCACAGCTCCAGCACAAGCATCGTTGATGCAAGCTTCCCCCGTCCCACCTACATTCCTCATTCTGGAGGGAGTTCCTGGTGTGAGGGAAGAGCTCCATCCGTGCAACCCTGGTTAGCCCTTGGCTTCTCAGATTAGACTGACAACCAAGGGGACACGCTGCACTGCCCTAAAGATACACATACACACACCCCGGTTTGTATCATCTAGGCCACTGGAAATCCATCAAATGGCAACACCTTTCAATCCCTTTCATCCTGGACTGGAGCTGAAGATGTAACAGAACTCCAAGGTGATGCCTGCCACTCTCAAGCCCGTCAGCCATCCAGCCTGTCCCTCCACCCCCTTTTACAGCCACTCCATTGCATGTGGGCCCTTGGAACATGAGAAACTTGAACATCACAGCCTTGCCCCTTTAGAAGGGGAGCCCTGCTCTGGGGCAGAACACCGCACATTCAGGCACCTCATTTACTTTGATGTGAATCAGACACCACTGAAGTCACTGGTGTATGGCGAAGAGGAGAAGTAGGCCAATTGTGTGTTATGGATGCAGATCCCTACACAACAGGAACCCGAGCCAGGAACTACCCAATCACCCCAGCAACCATGGTATTTGTACAGACTTCAACAGACCATTAACACTGGGTTAAAGGCACTGTGCCCGAGTCTCCTCTCTCTTGTACCAGTTCTACCCTGAGGTATCTCCACTGACTTCAGTGAAGTTTTTTCTAATTGACAGTGGTGTACATGAACAGAGAATCAGGTTCATTGTCTCCCTACAGGACAAGAGACCAAGGAATAGCCTGCAATAAACAAATACAGACATAAATTCCTGCTTTACTCCCTTTCCCCCTTTAACAGACTTCCAAACCTGCTCATCACTGCTGGGTCTCCAGTTTCTCAGCACTGAAATCCCCACCACGGTTATAGATCAAACCATTCTAAAGTAACCGATCTGTTTATCTGTCCATATTCAAAATACACAGAGACGTAATAGTCTCCAGGGGCCATGTTTTCACTGAAGTGGAGCTAACACTTTTAATTAACCACAGAGGGATTGCCAGACTAGAGTGATATTGGATCTCCCTTTCTATATCAGGTTTACACAGCCAGGGCTTTGCATGCCAACATTGCAAAAAGACAGTTGTCACCGAAATTTGAGACGTGCCAGTTTCTATGTCTTTGCCATTAACTCTCTCTTGCCATTGATTTCCTGCACAAAGGACACTATTGTGTGGGCACCATGCCCTGTGCTGCATACATGACTGCCATTCTGTAGTAGGGTTTGCTGGAATATGTTTGAGTTAGCTTCTACATTAGCAACAGGTCTACAAAAGCAAAGTAAACCAGATGGCTTTCTATTGTGTCCAGGCCAGGTGGTTCTATAGGACTTTGATGCTTTGAGGCAACGTGATGGTTGTAGCCAGTCCTTCCCCTCTCTTCTATCTTTCTTTCTCTGTCTGTAATTCCCAATTTATCGTTTTATTCTGTGATTCTATCAGTTCTCACAAGCTAAGTTGGATTGGGATGGATCAGTACATGGATGAAAAACCTACAAGGAACATCTAGAAAGTTCTGCTGGTGATTTGATGATCAATAACAAGCCAGTGCCCCAGCATAGCCTTGAAAGGGTCTCTGTGTTGTTGGAGTTTCGATGCTAGATACTCAGCTAGTGTAAATCAGGATAGCTCCTTCAAAGTCAAGGCAGACTTATACAAGCTGAGTATCCGGCCCGCCATCTTTCAGAGGCAATGTAAAATTGAGACCTGGGGCTTCTGGTCACTAAAGATCCCTTGATATTTTTCGCTATTAAATCCACATTCCTGCCCAAATTCCAATCACAGTTTTAACTGGATAAAGTATTCACTTCCCACCCTAAACTCTTATGGAGGGGTTGCTCTGTGCTGTTAAACATTTGGCTTCTTCCTCCTCAGAAGTAGCTGCATGCATGAAGGGAACAAGATTTTGCTAAATACCTTAAAGTCTTCGTCAATCAAGAAATCACAGCCAATGAGATCAAAGTAGCCCAGTTTACATTCCAGCTTGGACTTGACAGCCAGAAAGCATTGCAAAATGATCTGCTGCATTCTCTTCTGAAAGAAAACACAATAACTGCCTCTTCGGGTCAGTCCAAACACACAGGAGCACAGCATCTTAGTCACGATGCAGCCAATCGGCCCAGCAAACTTTCCCCTTTCCTGTCTCTATAGAGATGGTTTCCCAGGTTTGTAAAGTGAGAGGATGTCTGTGAGGGGAGGGCTCCTGCCTCATACTGGGAATGAGGGGCGATCAACAGGTTATCTCAAGTGCTTATATACAAATGCACAAAGCCTTGGAAACAAGCAGGGAGAACTGGAGGTCCTGGTGATGTCAAGGAATTATGACGTGATTGGAATAACAGAGACTTGGTGGGATAACTCACATGACTGGAGTACAGTCATGGATGGTTATAAACTGTTCAGGAAGGACAGGCAGGGCAGAAAAGGTGGGGGAGTAGCACTGTATGTAAGGGAGCAGTATGACTGCTCAGAGCTCCGGTACGAAACTGTGGAAAAACCTGAGTGTCTCTGGATTAAGTTTAGAAGTGTGTGCAACAAGAGTGATGTCATGGTGGGAGTCTGCTATAGACCACCGGACCAGGGGGATGAGGTGGATGAGGCTTTCTTCCGGCAACTCACGGAAGCTACTAGATCGCATGCCCTGATTCTCATGGGTGACTTTAATTTTCCTGATATCTGCTGGGAGAGCAATACAGCGGTGCATAGACAATCCAGGAAGTTTTTGGAAAGCGTAGGGGACAATTTCCTGGTGCAAGTGCTAGGGGAGCCAACTAGGGGGAGCGCTTTTCTTGACCTGCTGCTCACAAACCGGGTAGAATTAGTGGGGGAAGCAAAAGTGGATGGGAATGTGGGAGGCAGTGACCATGAGTTGGTTGAGTTCAGGATCCTGACGCAGGGAAGAAAGGTAAGCAGCAGGATACGGACCCTGGACTTCAGGAAAGCAGACTTTGACTCCCTCAGGGAACAGATGGCCAGGATCCCCTGGGGGACTAACATGAAAGGGAAGGGAGTCCAGGAGAGCTGGCTGTATTTCAAGGAATCCCTGTTGAGGTTACAGGGACAAACCATCCCGATGAGTCGAAAGAATAGTAAATATGGCAGGCGACCAGCTTGGCTTAATGGTGAAATCTTAGCGGATCTTAAACATAAAAAAGAAGCTTACAAGAAGTGGAAGGTTGGACATATGACCAGGGAAGAGTATAAAAATATTGCTCGGGCATGTAGGAAAGATATCAGGAGGGCCAAATCGCACCTGGAGCTGCAGCTAGCAAGAGATGTCAAGAGTAACAAGAAGGGTTTCTTCAGGTATGTTGGCAACAAGAAGAAAGCCAAGGAAAGTGTGGGCCCCTTACTGAATGAGGGAGGCAAGCTAGTGACAGAGGATGTGGAAAAAGCTAATGTACTCAATGCTTTTTTTGCCTCTGTTTTCACTAACAAGGTCAGCTCCCAGACTGCTGTGCTGGGCATCACAAAACGGGGAAGAGATGGCCAGCCCTCTGTAGAGATAGAGGTGGTTAGGGACTATTTAGAAAAGCTGGACGTGCACAAGTCCATGGGGCCGGACGAATTGCATCCGAGAGTGCTGAGGGAATTGGCGGCTGTGATTGCAGAGCCCTTGGCCATTATCTTTGAAAACTCGTGGCGAACGGGGGAAGTCCCGGATGACTGGAAAAAGGCTAATGTAGTGCCCATCTTTAAAAAAGGGAAGAAGGAGGATCCTGGGAACTACAGGCCGGTCAGCCTCACCTCAGTCCCTAGAAAAATCATGGAGCAGGTCCTCAAAGAATCAATCCTGAAGCACTTAGAGGAGAGGAAAGTGATCAGGAACAGTCAGCATGGATTCACCAAGGGAAGGTCATGCCTGACTAATCTAATCGCCTTTTATGATGAGATTACTGGTTCTGTGGATGAAGGGAAAGCAGTGGATGTATTGTTTCTTGACTTTAGCAAAGCTTTTGACACGGTCTCCCACAGCATTCTTGTCAGCAAGTTAAGGAAGTATGGGCTGGATGAATGCACTATAAGGTGGGTAGAAAGCTGGCTAGATTGTCGGGCTCAACGGGTAGTGATCAATGGCTCCATGTCTAGTTGGCAGCCGGTGTCAAGTGGAGTGCCCCAGGGGTCGGTCCTGGGGCCCGTTTTGTTCAATATCTTCATAAATGATCTGGAGGATGGTGTGGATTGCACTCTCAGCAAATTTGCGGATGATACTAAACTGGGAGGAGTGGTAGATACGCTGGAGGGGAGGGATAGGATACAGAAGGACCTAGACAAATTGGAGGATTGGGCCAAAAGAAATCTAATGAGGTTCAATAAGGATAAGTGCAGGGTCCTGCACTTAGGATGGAAGAATCCAATGCACCGCTACAGACTAGGGACCGAATGGCTCGGCAGCAGTTCTGCGGAAAAGGACCTAGGGGTGACAGTGGACGAGAAGCTGGATATGAGTCAGCAGTGTGCCCTTGTTGCCAAGAAGGCCAATGGCATTTTGGGATGTATAAGTAGGGGCATAGCGAGCAGATCGAGGGACGTGATCGTTCCCCTCTATTCGACACTGGTGAGGCCTCATCTGGAGTACTGTGTCCAGTTTTGGGCCCCACACTACAGGAAGGATGTGGATAAATTGGAAAGAGTACAATGAAGGGCAACGAAAATGATTAGGGGTCTAGAGCACATGACTTATGAGGAGAGGCTGAGGGAGCTGGGATTGTTTAGTCTGCAGAAGAGAAGAATGAGGGGGGATTTGATAGCTGCTTTCAACTACCTGAAAGGGGGTTTCAAAGAGGATGGCTCTAGACTGTTCTCAATGGTAGCAGATGACAGAACGAGGAGTAATGGTCTCAAGTTGCAATGGGGGAGGTTTAGATTGGATATTAGGAAAAACTTTTTCACTAAGAGGGTGGTGAAACACTGGAATGCGTTACCTAGGGAGGTGGTAGAATCTCCTTCCTTAGAGGTTTTTAAGGTCAGGCTTGACAAAGCCCTGGCTGGGATGATTTAACTGGGACTTGGTCCTGCTTTGAGCAGGGGGTTGGACTAGATGACCTTCTGGGGTCCCTTCCAACCCTGATATTCTATGATTCTATGATTCTATGATTTGAGAGCCAAATCACATGTGAAACGGGGCACAAAACCCACATCTCAGGGCAGGATTTTCCCATCTAAATGTTATTTCCAGAGACACCCACTATCTCCAGTGTGGATTTTCTCTTATTAGGCGGACCCTGGAGCCATTCCAGCTGAGATCATAAGACCCATGGACCCTATTGGCTTGTGAACAACATTTCCTCACAAGCCTTCCAAGCTTCAAGCAGACAGCCACCCCCTGAACACCTTCTCTGGTAGGAAGCTTGAGGAAAAATACTGCTTACCAGATAACAGGGGTCCTTGCATAATATGCTACCATCAGCCATCTCTCTGACTTCCTCCTTCAGGGCTTCTTTTGAACCTAGCTACTCCATGGTGCTATCACGCTGACTGCACCATGGAACGGAGCCCGGCTCCTCATTCAGAACGAGTGTTTACAAACTTCCTAGAAATGTTTCTTCATTTACTCTTTTAAAAGGGACAACCAGACTTGAGGGCAAATGTGGCAATTAACGATCCACAGACTCCCTGAGTTTTGTGCTCTGAGGTGTGGGTTCAGGAAGCCAAAAATGTAGGGCAAAATGGAGCAGACACTGCCAGGTTTTGCTTGGTTTTGAGCTGAAATGATTGTGTTTTATGGTTTCTGTCCAATAACCCGAACCCAGGCTGGTGGAAAGATATCAGAATAGAAGTGAAACTTTTGGGAAACTTAGCCTGAGTTCCTAGCTGGTTCCCTAAGGTTTGAGTGAAAAACCTAATGCTATCTTAAGGTTTTTAGCATTTAATTTCCTTTGGGTGTCGTTTTAAACAACAGCAGAACCACAACAAAGCTTAACAGCCCTTGTCCTTGCCCTTTCTGAGCTCTGCTCCCTTCATTTCCATCCACAGTGTATGTTTCAAACTGCGTGGAACCTTACTGCATCATCAGGGTCAGGCTGATGAACTGGATGGCCTCAGAGACTCTGTCCCTAACTTTCTTCCCCTCTCGGCCTGTGCAAGATGGGAGTGTGGGCTGGAAATCAAGCCTTTTAGGTCTGCTCCACTCTTCATGACAGGAGGGATTATCCAGCCACAATCTGAGCATCCCACTGCAAGAACAGAGTGTATGTGATTGGGATCAGGCCATAAATGAATGGGCTTATACAAAGGCCTTCAAAAGTGCAGTCACACTTCAGCTTGAGTCCTGTCAATCTAGACATCTCTTTGACTTTTCACTGTAGTACCATGGCATTGTATTGAAAGCATGGATAACACATGGATAAGCACTGCTCCGCGTAATTGCTGCCCATCGCCCTCTTTCATAACAAGTCACCTCAAAGTGTGATGAAAAATAAAAATTACATTGACATGAACAAGATGAAAGACTCTAGTAGTTTTTGATGCATATTTTTAGGGTGGTTTTTAACAGTAAAATGCTGCCACATTCAGCATCTGCTGGTAAACAGTTACTATGGTGTTGCCAATACCTTCTCCTCACTTGATGCACCTCTGTTTCCCCTTGGGCACCTGAGAAGCAAGCATATTTGCCCTCCCTCCAGAAATCCCAATTAACACCGCGCACACACACAGGCTCCCCGTACACTCACAGTGAACACGGTGAAGACCCAGTCCTTGGGGAGGCCCTTGGCTTGCCTGAATTTATCATTAACGTATCTGTTAAAGCGCTCCATCCGCCACACCGTCTCCTCCTTCAGCTGACTATACAGGGGGTTTTTCTTCTGCATGTACTGGGGGGGAAAGGGAGGATGGAGAAAGCGAAGGGATGGTTAGTTAAAAGGCTTAGATTTCCCCCTCCCTGCAATGAGGAATGGGGAGGTGAAGAGAGGAATGGTCATAAGGAAACCAGATTCAAACCATAGGTTCTGAGTTGCCACCTGGCCCAAGAGATGGGAAAACAAGCGGATCCAAGTGAGAACTGCAGAAGGAAGGCTCAGGGCTGGGAGTTGTGGCCAGTCTGTTCTTCCCAAGCACCGTTGCTCACACGTTTAGCTCTGATGGCTTTAGGGCTCTGGCTCCCATGTCAGAATTCCCGGCTGGAAGATCCAGACTTGTTTACCTCATGTTTTGCTTTTGGACCCTGCTCAGGAAGGTGCTGGGTACCCACAATTCCCATTGGCCTCTTGGAGGCCAGGGTGCAGGTCAGCCTCTTGAATTGCTAAGATGAGTAAGCTCACTGACAACATGGGAAATATGAGGGTGGGTGAGATCAGACCTAGAGTCCTAACGCTTGATCCTGCAGAATGTTACTAAGTCCTCCTGTGAGGTGCTGAGTACCCTCAATGTCCATTGAAGTCAGTGGGTGTTAAGGGCGCTCAGTACCTCGAAGGATCAATTCCTGAATGCACAAGTTTCAGGCAGCCCGGATGCAATCAGAACTAGGGGTGCAGTGTGGACACAAAGATAGTCTGAGCCCACCCTGTGTCTAAGTTAGCAGTCACAGTGCACAGAAGACCTGCTAGAAAGCGCCTCATAGCCAAGCCTGAAAGTCCATTTGCTTCCCAGCCTGGAAGTGAAGTGACACACAGTGAGTCAGTGACGGAGCTGGGAACAGAGTCCAGAGGCCTGATTCTCAGTTGCATTAAAGCCCCGTGATGCTGCTGGAAGTGGGCATAAACAGCCTCCTGAGAACGCTCGCTACAAAAGCCTCTCCCCAGTCCCCCCAGTGCTCCACCCCAGCCCTGCTTGCAGCACCGGGACTAAGGGTTGTATTGGAGGCCTGCTGGGACCATGGCACTGTACTGCATCTATTCTCAGCTTCCCAGGGCCCCATGCAGACCCATGAGAAACAGCCTCATTGGGGGGCAGGCCCCTGTATGGCTCCAGAACATAGAGAATGCCCCAAAGGTGGCTTAAAACTACATTAATCCCTCTCCCCATTCCCTGCCCAAGACCTGGAATGGACTCACTGAGAATCAGACCCTGGGACTGGGAGTCCAGACTCCCAGTGCCCTGCTCTATATTATCCTTTTCCTTCCCGTTCCCCTGGCTGCTGCCTAGATATCACTTGAGGGGCAGGCAGCCTGTGATGCATGCTTACAGCAAACCCCATTACCCAGCAACTGTGTTAAAGCAGCAGCAGGAGTTTTTAAAAAGGCATTTCTCTTTGTGAACACAGAGCCCCCGGCTTGCCCTGCGACAGGCAGGACAAGGTCATGGTCCCGGTCTAGTGTAACACTCCCCCACATGACCAGGAATAAACCCACTTCCGGAGAGTGTCTCTCTGCTGGGAAGGGAAGCTGCAAGAGAAGTAGCACCTGGGGAAACATGCACATGTGTGTATCTCCAGAGGAAAGCAGGGAGAAGAAGTCTCAATTCCACTGTCTCATTAATCCTCGGGTAAGGTGGAGCCTTATCAAGCCCTGGGTGTTTGCATCGGCCAGTGAGAGATAAATCCCCTCTCCTTATGCAACAGGTGGGCAGGATTGCAAACATATCTGCCATGCAATTGCTGCTAAGCTGCAAAACTTCTGATTAGTGGAGCTGTCTGCCACATGTCTTATCCTGGTTTCAGATTAAAGCACTGTCCCCTGGCCAGGGCAAGAGGGAAATGAGGCTTATCACTTGTTGAGCCTCATGAGGTGTCAGCAGAGGGGTCCTTTGTCTTCCCACGCCCACCTGTCCTCATAATATAAGTGCATACTGGCTCCTGCCAGCACATGCCCTCTGAAAACAGAGGGCCTGATCCTGTGAGCATCCTCAGCAGCGCCTCACAAAGACCCAGCCCTGGACAGAACAAACTTCACCTTGTCAAAGGAAAATAGGGTGACCAGATGTCCCGATTTTATAGGGACAGTCCCGATATTTGGGTCTTTTTCTTATATAGGCTCCTATTACCCCCCACTCTCTGTCCCAATTTTTCACACTTGATGTCTGGTCAGCCTAAAGGAGAAAGACAGGGTTGTAAAAAATAATGGGACAAATCCTCAGTTGGTGTAAATCAATGGCGCTCCATTAATTTCCATGGGGTGCACTGATTTACACCAGCCGACGGTCTGGCTCAATAACTACATATTTGATTTGGGATGAGAGACCCTTTAAAAGCTGGTTTATAAAACACGGCAAAGCTCTTAAAAAAAAGGGGGGGGGGAGGGAAAAGGGTTGTCGATGGAAACACACACAAGAGCAGCTTTCTTTCCAAGGTTTCAGGAGCCAGTTTCAGATTCCCTTGTGCTTGCTTGTGAAATGATATCAGCCCCTCTCTGTTGATGAGCTGTAGCCTGACTCGTGGGATGGAAAGCCACTGACTGGCTGGCAGGGATGTATTAATGAGGTGGCGTGGGAGAAAGGGAGCGTTTGTCCTAGGTGCAAGACCTCAGCTCCCCCAGATGTGTCCGTAGCTGGGATTAGAGGAAGGTAAAATGGAAAACCAAGACAGGCACCAGCAAAATTGGGATCTGGGCCAGAATTTCAAACATGAATCAGGGTTTTGGTTTGAATCCATCTGCAAACAAAAGTGGACCAAATGTGCTAATGTTGGTTCATGTACTTCAATGGACCGAAATCAGATATGAATTTGGCCCACACATAGACTGTAGGCTCTTTGAGAGAGGGACTGGCTTTTTGTTCTGTGTTTGTACAGTGCCTGGCACAGTGGGGTCCCGGTCCATTACAATGGCTCCTAGGTACTAGGGTAATACAAACAACACATACAATAATAATAATCATAATTAATCATTGAAGCGGGATGCCAAATTAGTCATAAAAAAGAAAAGGAGTACTTGTGGCACCTTAGAGACTAACAAATTTATTTGAGCATAAGCTTTCGTGAGCTACAGCGTCTCTAAGGTGCCACAAGTACTCCTTTTCTTTTTTGCGAATACAGACTGACACGGCTGCTACTCTGAAATTAGTCATAGGCTCTGTGTAGATTTACAAATAAATACATTTGGAACAAAGCTTTGATACTACACTTTCTGTGTCAAGCTATAGATGATTATACATTTAACCAAAACTCTGCTGGTGTTTAGCAAAGCGAAGTTCACTGCAGCAAGGGGAGCAAGCTACCTTGCTATCCAACTGCAGGGAGTTTTCATAGAGATGCGCTGTGGAAAATGGTTCTGCTTGACATTTGAAACATACAAGAGAAAAATGGCTGCCTTCCTGGCGTGGGGGAGGAAGGACGGAATCAAGTGTAGTTTGAAAAAAGTCCACGTTGCCAGCTGCTCAGGTGAGTTAACTTTCCCCCTCTTCCCAACCGGTTTCTAGGTAATTTCTGCTCTGCTAATAAACACCTGTCCCTTGTTTGATGTCAGTTGTGCCAGAGGGTCTCACCTGAGCACTTGAAATCCCCTGCGCACAGCCCTTGAGTTGAGCAAACAACTCTGTTCCAGGAAAACAAGTTGATAACAGCGTATATTGCAGAAAGAGGCTATAATACGTGTCCTGAGCTACCCTTCTGCAATAACAATAAAACTCCTGCAAGAAACAAAGCGGGCAAGCCTGGGAGATCTCCCCACC
Source organism: Dermochelys coriacea (assembly GCF_009764565.3). Classification (NCBI taxonomy): domain Eukaryota; kingdom Metazoa; phylum Chordata; order Testudines; family Dermochelyidae; genus Dermochelys; species Dermochelys coriacea. The sequence continues at coordinate 15,297,783 of NC_050085.1, read as the reverse complement.
TGGCTCTTCGGAACACACCATTCTGATGGAGGGAGCACATGCATTACAGGCAAAATGGTTTTCTTCTCTGTGGTTTCTTTCCTAAGTGCCCATTTACTCTCTTACGCCAGGGTCAGCCCTAGCTGATGTGGGCCTCGTGTGATGCAAAACCTCTGGCGGACTTTGGTCCCCTGCTTGGTATATGTTGAGCAGGGGGATCGCATGGGGTAATGGAACTGGGGGGGGCGCGCAGTGGAAATATTGGGGGTGGTGGATCAATGTCTCCACCCCACCCACTGGTTTGCACCCTCACAATACATTGGGGGGGTTTGAGCGGCATCCAGCTGCATTTCGGGCCCCACACGCATGGGAGGGAAGCAGGGGTAGAGGAGAGCAGGACCTGGAGGAGGGACTGGAGCAGCCACTGCAGCATGTGAGACTAGGCCAGCCACCGGGGAGCAAGTAGGACTCCCTGGCCCAGCCCAGGTCCCGCCTTCTAGCTGCCATGGGTCCTGGCACAGACACCCTGGGGGGAGGGGTAGGAGTAAGTGCCCCAACTGCCAGGGCAGGTGGGAGACTGGAGAGGGCACCAAAACCTGGGCAGAGGTCAGGGTGCCAATCACCAAGAAGGGGGAACACAGGGCACTGGGCACCAGCTGCTCTCAAAATGCCATAGGAATGGCCGTAGGATGTACCGGGATGCCCCTTCACAGCCTGGATCTGATTCCTCCCCTTCTCCAAGAGTCTTGGTAGCTTGCCTTGTTCCCCCTCCTCTCCCTCTGCCTCCCCATTCACAGGAAGCTTCTGCCCCCCTTAGGGGCTGTTACTAGCGGGAGAGAGGGTGGGCTGGGCGTTTGGCAGATGCAAGGGTCTCACTTGGAGGTAGGAAAGCTGGCAAAGATCAAGGTTTAATTCCAAGAGCTAGCAAGAGGCATGCTTTATTAAAGACACTTTTGCATGCTGCATGATTATTATTTATTTGAATTATGGTAGCACCAGCGACTGAGGCCCCAGATCCATCAAGGGACATATTGTCCCTGTCCCAAAGAGCTTACAATCTGCATATATAAGATAGACTAAGGGAAAAGAGACCCAGAGAGGGGAACTGTCTCACCTAAGATCATACAGCAGATCAGTGGCAGAGAACAGAATCCAAATCCAGTACCCTGTCCATTTGGCCATAATGCATTTGGGATCCTGATCCAATCACTACCATACCAGCCAAAGTGCAAGGGTCACAAACTCATGAACCACATCAGTAGCCTCTCAAGGCTCCCTGCTTTTGGGAGTCCCATGTCTGTCAGAACTGCCTCCCAGAATGCACCTAAATCAACTTCCCTACTTGCTAATAGTGACATCTCTAGTCCATCATTTTACTGGTCTATGGGCACAAAGGGGACCTCCTGGCACCATCCAATCAGATCACAGAGGGTGGATAGATGGATATATTTTCAGCTTACCTGATTGGTCAGATGAGCAGTGAGGTCATCGGAAGTGGCATCGTAGTGGGTGCAGGTAAGTCGGACATAGCCATGTCCGAAAAATAATACATAAGGCACCGTGCAGGCAATGAGGAGATAAGAACGGACATCAAACTTCTTCCCCTCTAGGAGCAGAGGCTTTTGGATATACCTACCAGAGTGAAAGTGCAAGATGTGACATCAAGAAAGGACATGAAGGGCTGTAGCATAGGGAGTTAACGGCTCACTCCTGTGCCCTTGGAAGTCACTAGGAGCATTGCCGTTGATTTCAGTTGACACAGAATCAGCCTCTGATCACTTTACTCCATAACTACGGATTTAGATCAATGGGAGGGAGAGGCTACCCAAAAAGATTAAGTTTAACAGAAGCTGAAAGCTGATGAACAAAACCAAATGACCCACTAAATGGCTACTTTTTTGTCCTATATCTCCCTTCCCCTCACCTCTGTTGACATTTTGACCCGATCCAATCATCCATGCTCAGGCAAAACTCCCAGTGGAGTCAAATGGGAGAGTGGTTTGAGTGAGGAGTGTAGATGCGGGTCCCTCTGTGTGTAAATAACGATGTGTCTTAAAGTATAGTTGTAGCCATGTCAGCCCCAGGATATTAAAGAGACAAGGTGGGTGAGGTAATATCTTTGGTTGGACCAACCAAATTCTGTTGGTGAGAGAGACAAGCTTTCGACCAACAGAATTCAGTTCTATAAAACATACTACCTCACCCACCTTGTCTCTCTCTGTCCTTTAAAGTGTAGTTCTGCTCTGAAAAGCAACCATGTTAAAGTGGCATCATTTCACTCATCAGATCTATGGCTTGTGTGTGTATTCAGAGTCATATCAGAGCTGCTGACTTTACTGACTAAAGTATATTAGCACTTTAGCACCTCTCGACTGTGTTGCGCCACGACAGTGCGAGTGACCTGGATTCTTTTCTAGCTCATGCGTCAACAGATCTGTCAAATAGGCTGACCAGGTTTGAGCTAGAAAGAAACCCTCTAGACTTTTAGCTGTGAGGTTGAGTTTGTGAGGTATGCAGTTAGAAAAACACCTATCTTTTAACTTGTAAATAGAGCAGGTTGGTTAAAAAAATTAAGGGGGCAACTATAGAAAGTCATTTTCTATAACAGACAACACTCCAACTCTCATCCTATTCACGTCCCCCAGCTCTGATTGCTTTTAGCAGTGCCATTAACATTCGTTGATAGCGACATCACAATTCAGTCCTACCATGGAAGTGACCATGTTGCTATAAACTCTGGCTCTCACTGAGTTACCCAAACAACTAAGGCACACAGCAGTGCTAACATTATAGTTACCCTAGGACAAACCTTGAGAGATGCTGACCCATTAAAAACTAAGGCCCAGATTCAATAAAGTATTTACATGTCTAACTCCCACTGGAAAGGGTTCAGAGAAGAGCCCCGAGAATGATTAAAGGATTAGAAAACATGCCTTATAGTGATAGACTCAAAAAGCTCGGTCTATTTAGCTTAACAGAGAAGAAGGTTAAGGGGTGACTTGATTACAGTCTATAAATATCTATATGGGGAACAAATATTTAATAATGGGCTCTTCTGTCTAGCAGAGAAAGGTATGACACGATCCAATGGCTGAAAGTTGAAGCTAGTCAAATTTAGACTGGAAATAAGGCATACATTTTTAACAGTGAGAATAATTAACTGTTGGGACAATTTATCAAGGGTTGTGATGGATTCAGCATCACTGGAAGATTTTAAATCAAGATGGGATCTTTCTTCTATAATATCTGCTCTAGGAATTATTTTGGGACAGTTCTATGGCTTGTGCTATACAGGAGGGCAGACTAGACAATTGTCCCTTCTGGCCACGAAATCTATGAATTATATTCAGGACAGACCACTGAATCAGCTGCTCAACGGAATTAATATAGCCAGAATAAAGGGCTAGGCCTCCCCTCCCCCCGACCCCCCATTTCTGCTGTTCTCAGAAGGAGAATTTCAGGCAGCATGTAGTACTGGAGAGTTTCTTTTCTGCCTGCCTGAAAACAAGGGACACATTGCAGAAGGTAAAAAGAAAAGGAGTATTTGTGGCACCTTAGAGACTAACAAATTTATTTGAGCATAAGCTTTCGTGAGCGACAGCTCACTTTATCGGATGCATTCAGTGGAAACTGTATTTTCCACTGAATGCATCCGATGAAGTGAACTGTAGTCATGAAAGCTTATGCTCAAATAAATTTGTTAGTCTCTAAGGTGCCACAAGTCCTCCTGTTCTTTTTGCGGATACAGACTAACACGGCTGCTACTCTGAAACCTGTCACATTGCAGAAGGTAGAAAATGAAAGATTAAATTTCTTGACACATTCAGATAAATCAGCTCACCCTGCCCCTCCCCATTGGCAGCACAGCTCTCCAGTTCATGCGGAGTTTTCTAGTTGGTTTAAAAAACACTATAGTCTCATTACACACCACAAAACAAACCCATTCATTCATCTTATGGTCTAAACCACATTTCTTTGTGGACACTGACAGCAGAGGGCACTGTTAGGGACGCAAAGTGAAATGGCAGGAAGAGAAGCTGAGCATTTGAACATTAAAGGAATAAAAGCGTACGCCACATTTGTAGAGTGGGAGGGAATTAAAGAGTGACTAATATTTACTGAGAGTATACAGATTTGCATTTGAATACAAAGACCCGTCACAGAGTGATATCATTTAGGAGCAGTACGTTGTCCCTTCTCACCAAAGGGGAGTGGACATTTATGTGGATAACAGAATACCCAAAGTTCTAACAGTTAAAACTAACAACATTTTGGACAGGATGATAAACCTCATCCTTAACCCAGTCTCTCACTATTGGAGATCAGGATTTGGGGTCAGGAAAAAATTTCCCTCAGATCAGGTTGGCAGAGGACTTTTCCTCTGCACCATGTGGGGGCACCAATCACGCACTGGTTTGAACTAGAGTAAAATAGTGGGTTCTCTGTAACTTGACGTCTATAAATCAAGATTTGAGGACTTCAGTAACTGAGCCAGAAGTCACATGTTTGTTACAGGAGAGGGTGGGTGAGCTTCTGGGATCTGAGATGTCCAGGCAGTCAGACTAGATGATAACGAGACCTAATGTGGGGAGCAGATTACCCCACATGCGCTACTGCAGGGTTCTTACAGTTTCCTCTGAATCATCTGGTATTGGTCACTGTTGGAAACAGGATACTGGACAAATGGACCTTGGGTTTGATCCAGGCTATCAATTCCTCTGCTTCTATGTGCAAGCTACTGCCTACCCAGACCTGTCCTACCGCAGAAGGGCTGGCAGTTCAGACTTGCCCTCTTACAAAGCTCTCCTGTCCTTCCCATCTAGACCAGCTAACACCTTCCTTGTGAAGAAAGATTTATCGTAATAGTCTGACAAGGATAAAATGGACTAATTGCTTGAGAAGTTTGGCGTTTTGTGTTCTTGACCTTCTGGGATAAAATTGCTAAGTTGTCATATCAGAATGTTTGAGTTGTGACCCACTGGCATGGTGGGGTGATGTAAACAGCACCATGATGGAACATGCTAATGTCACATTATGATAAATTTGTCATGCCCTTAGTATATTGCACTATGATGTTGGCATGCCATGTGGCAAATCACACCTTGATCACACTTGATCATGATAATGTAGTATTGGTCATTGGGATGCTTGAAGTGTACTGGAAGCCTAGCTTCAAGATTACTGAACCAAACAACCACTTAGAATCCAGGCTGTCCCATGAAAGCCAGGAAAGGTGTCTGTGAATTGCAGCTCATTATATAAATAATGACAATACTTTGCACATCTGTAGTGCATCTCATTCATGAAGCTCAAGGCACTTTAGAAAAATCAATGAATTAATCAACCCAGCTCTCATTTGGGAGCTGAGTATTTCCTATTCTTATTTCAAAGATGGGGAACTGAGAGCAGTTTAGTGAGTTGCCTAAGGGCACAGGGTGAGTCAGTAGAAAGTTTATGCAGTGAAGAACTCTTATCTGGATCCGTCTGGGCACATACCCATTCTGGATTCTTTGTGGCAGGAGTCATATTTTGTTCCATGTTTGTACTGTGCCTAGCACAATGGAGTCCAGGGCCAAGACTAGGGCTCATAAGAGCTATGGTAATGCAAATAATTAATAATAATAACAATAATTCTCAAGCTCCAGCAGCAAAATGGAATGAACCTTGTCTTATGTGACCACTCAAGGGACCAACAAATATTGGTTGGATAAGGATGTGTCTAATAAAGAGGGGACTGAGTAGTGTACTATGGGTGTGGATTTTCACAGGCTCTCAGGGTTGGATTTGTTTCTGCTCCTATTAAAATGATGCCCATTAACTTCTGTGGGAACATAGGTGCTAAGCCACTGCTGAGTGCTCTTGAAACACACCCCCTTTATTTCTGGGAACAGTTTGGAGCAGTGCCTTAGAATGGGAGATTACCAATTAAGGGCCTCTTGTATGGGTTTCACTGTATTGATAGTTGGAAATCTAATTCACACCTTGCTGAATGGTGGTTGCTGTTTGTATGTGGTTCGTTAGTGGACTGGGATCTCTTTATTTAGGTCCTTATGTAGGTCCCTACACAGAGACTGGACCTGTTTTGGGGAAGAGCTTCCTCCTCCACAGCTCCTTATTTGTGTTTCGTCTTGCACCTGTCCACCTCCTCAGCTTTCCATCACTTTTCAAATCTCAGCTGAAAACTTTCTCCCTTGCTTCTGCTAGTCTAACTTCACTCTCCTTCTGCCACGGCTTTGTTATTCAACTTTGCAAAGCATTCTGGGATGCAGTTGATAAGAGAGATGCTCTACAAAAGAAAGCTGTATGGTATTATTGCACTGCCCTGGAGTATGACACTTGCAGAGACATCAGAAGGAAACAGCAATAACATTTGGTAGCCAGAGACTCTCTGGGCTTTGGCTTAAAAAAATATAGTTAGCTGTGAAGTTCTTACAAAGAAAGTACGTGTCTCTTTTGACTACCAGCCATGAGTATCTATAATAGCAGTTCGAGGCTGTTTGAGGTCGAGAAGCTCACAGCTTCCAGGCAGACTACAACAGATATATAGGAGGCAAGGCATAGAATGGGTGGAACAGATGCTGCAGCTGTATGGTGTGTGAATTCTTGGCATGGTGTCACAAGCTGGGGATAATACCTATTCAAAAGGCTCTCTACAAGGCTTTTGTCATGTATGAACCTATAGCATTTGACCTTTGGAAGTCATTCTTACATTGCCAGACAGAGATCATCTCAAATCTCTTGTTTGATGGTGATGATCTATCTCCAAATGTCAGACATGAAAGTGTTGAAACAGGCTCAGCTGAGAAATAGCCCTCTACCCACAAAACATAGTGAATCTGAGGCCACTGAGAAGAGGTGGTGTGAGCCATCAAACAACTGTGAAGGGATTCAAGTTATTAAGGTCAATAAGGTCTGACTGAGTGCCCATGGAGATCAGCTGGCATCTTTCCACTTAATTCTTGGAGCACTGGATCAGATCCATAGAGATGATCTCAAACATGTCAGTGCTCAGGCAGCTGCTTTCAGAAACACTAACCTTCAGGGGACTGGATGACACGGGGTGGAGAGTGCCAGACCCAGTTCTTTTTCAGTTTCCAAGCTGAAGTCAGAGGGAGTTTCCCTTATAAAGGTCTGAGTGGGAAATGAGCAAGGATTTGGCTAAGAAAAGTGAAGTGAAGCAAAGCAATTTACCCGAGTTCACAGAGCATGTCTGTGGCAGATTCAGGAGGGGAACCCAGCTCTTCCAGCTTGCAGTTCTGCATCAACATCATGGGAACACCCTTCTTCCCCTTTGTCACCAGCACTAGCTGGATTGCAAATGGATACAATGGAGTGCATTCTCTACCTTTGCACTATTCTTGCCTGGGGAGCTTTGTACGGCACCTTCTTGTACAGAGGATCTTCTTCGATGCTCTGGAGCTTGGCCTGAAGCGAGTGGACACCAGCTTGATTTTTAAGCATGAAAATTCCTCGCCCTTGGTTGGAGCAAGTGGGTTTGCAGATCCAAATCTGTGTGTCTGCAGACAAGAAAGAGTCTATTAGATTACAGCGCAGTTATGGATACTGTACATTCCCTAAAGCAGTGGTTCCCAGATTTGTTCCACTGCTTGAGCAGGGAAAGCCCCTGGCGGGCCGGGCCGGTTTGTTTATCTGCCACGTCCGCAGGTTCGGCCGATCGCAGCTCCCAGTGGTCCAGGTTCACTGCTCCAGGCCAATGGGAGCTGCTGGAAGCGGCGCGGACCGAGGGACGTACTGGCCACCGCTTCCAGCAGCTCCGATTGGCCTGGAGCAGCGAACAGCGGCCACTGGGAGCCATGATGGGCCAAACCTGCGGATGCGGCAGGTAAACAAACCGGCCTGGCCTGCCAGGGGCTTTCCCTGCGCAAGTGGCGGAACAAGTCAGGGAACCACTGGTCTAAAGCATGTTATCCCGAGACACCAACGTGCTCAATTAATGGGCGCTGAAACATGCTCATTTGAACATATATTTAAATATCATATCTCACAATTAAAGAAGGGCCTGGGGTTATCACAAGATCTGAACACTCCCAAGCTTGGGTGTCATTTAAGATCTGGAGCTGGGTTTTACCGGTTGGTCTCAGCTCTACTATGATAACTGGTCAATATATAGATCCTGGTTTATCGTAATAGCTCAGTGCCAGGATACATCAGCTCCTTTGAGGTTACATGGGGGCAGCCTGATGGCAGGTAATTGCTTACTCTGCAGGGGTCTGAGTTCAAGTCCCAAATTCAGTAGTGTCTGCTGTGCGTGCAGCAGCTGAGAATGTCGAGGAAACACCACTGCTAACAGCTGGGAAGGCTTTGTTCAGCGGTATCAGTTTCCTCCGTACATCATTCGCTTTGGAGACTGGACTCTGTTTCGGCCTCCTGAATGATGGGGCCTTCAAGTGCATTTGTAGGATGCTTTTGCGGGTGTGTTGGAGCAAGCTGGCAAACAAAAGCACTGGTGATGATGTCTAGTGATGATGGCCAAGGGAACCGCTGAAGGGAGAAAGTTGGCGGGAGCCTGTTTCTGACACTGCCCAAGACAAGAATCTGTCTCCAGGGTTTGGACAGCTTGGAGGCGGGGATGTTGTGCAAGGAGATACCTATAAGGCAGCTGACAGATGGCTAGAGACAGTTGGGTGGGGAACTTCTGGGTCAATCAAAACCATCTGAATGTTGAAGGGGCATATTTGGGCTTCATATCAGAGAAACTGGGAACGAGCAAGTCACGTTCTCTAAGTAGCCCACCTGTCAGCAGTATTCGGGTCTAGATGAATATCCCACATGTTGCTGATATTCATGGGGGTTCAGGACATTTACTGTCTAGCCCTAGTGATATTCCAGAAGAGAGGCTGAAAGGGCTGCTGGAAGCTGTAGCATGATTGATTCTTGGGCAGGTCAGAGAAGCCATAGGCACCTTGCTAACACACCAGGGATTTCTGGGGTATTTGAAGGAGTGGGCAGGTACTGGGGAGCAGGAAAGCCCCTCATTGCTTTTTCATAATTACTTTGAGATCACTAAGCCATTTAAAAAACAATGTTTCTCCCAGAACACTTGACCTCATCACTGGCTGCTAACGTGCAAAGGCCAGTCACCTTTGTAAAGTTCAAAGAAAGCTTCTCTCTCATCTTTTATGTCCAGCCGAAAGGATTCTGGGAAGAAGTCTTCCATCTTCAGGATCCTGTGGGAGAACCGACCATAAGCCAAAAAACCTTTCCTGAGCCATACAGCCCTTTTTGAGTTCTCATCAGACAAGAGTAGGGGGCACATCTTACTGAAGACTTGGGTTATGGATTTTTTTTCCCTTGTCTTTTCCCCTGCACTCTTTTATTTCCATTGGGGAAGGCTGCCTTTTTACTCACAATAATTATTTTTTTCTTGGTCACCTCTAGAGGCGAGCCTGACTCTCAACCCCAGACTCCAACTTTTGGGAAAGTTCAAATCTGGATCTGACTTCTGGGTCTTGAGCGGATCCCTTATAATATTGCATCAAGCTCTTCAAGACTTTGGGACATGCAGCAGCTTGTAAATCAATATTGACTGTTTATCAGAGGTAGACAAGGATTTGGGCAAAACTAAAGCTTCTCCTCCAAATTTGAATAAAGAAAAAAGTTCCAGGAGGGAATGCTGGAGGATATATGCTAAGACATGGCCAAATATTTCCTTAAGCTCGACAGAATTTCTGTTGGCCTTGATGATGTCCTTTGCACATTAGGTTTGCTGCAAACTAACAGACAGGACCTCAGGTAACCATGGCAGAGGTCATCTGCGGTACAGATAACACTGCAGCAGAGGTGGGCATGTGCTGTGTCTGATATTTACAAAATGCTCTAGAGCTTTAGGAGTTCCCACCTCATCTTTCACAGGGGGATTCATTACAACTGGTACCTTTGGGGATCAGGCATTTCTACAGTCCCAGGCATAAATAAAAGATGGATACTTTTCTCTCATTTACTCCTTCAAGGAGTAAAAAAAAAAAATCAACCCCTCCCCGCCATGGCTTTTATACCTCTTCTTTCATACTCAAAATAACCAAAGAGATTAAACCCACAGAATAGGTGGGTGACTACAGCCCAATATTAATGCCAGTGAAGAGACAAAAATGCTGGCACAGTTAGTTGGAGGAGTAAAACTGAGCCCCAAAAAACTATGGACTAAGTTAAAGCCTACTAAAAATGTAGCACTCATCAGCCACCTCAGCTTAGATCATTTGAAGTGAAGACTAAGATCTTTAGAAGGTTGAAGCAGAAAACATGGACCATTGAACTTAACTACAGCTCAGTACTGGAGAAAAGCTATTTCATTCTGATCAGCCACCAAGGGCATGGTCCAGAATCCACTGAAATCAGTGGAAAGACTTCCATTAACTCCCAGTGGGATTTGGATCAAAACATAAGGCCAAAAGATGAGTGGATGGAGGAGAAGAAAGAAGAGCATACAAGACTTTAGAACAGAAGAGAAAGCCTGGTGTCCCCAGAGCTGATTGTGCTGTACCATGTTGGGTTAATTGATATGAGACTCTGCATGAGTTAATGTGACATCTAGTGAAGCCAAAGTTAAATATGGTGGCACAAGATGGCTTCTTAAAACAATCTTTGCTTTGTCCATCATCAGTGGAGCTATACAAACGGGATTGGTTGGCTAGCTTAATGATTCTGAAAAGTTCTAAGATCAAAGTAGAGGGTGGAGTTTCATCAGAGCTTAAACAGAGATCAGTTTTAATCACAGGGTGGAGAAACCAAGGATTTCCACGATGAGTCTCACAAGCCCATCTCTACCAGATGATTGCTCATCCCATCAATGAGGTGACCATCTATCCAACTTCTCCTTTATATGGTACCTCTCCTAAGTGGCACGGGTTTCTATATTCTGGCTGTATAATGCCCAAAAGGATGTGCAGTCCTTACTTAGCATTCAAGTTCTTGCTGATCTTGTTCATCACCCGCTCATACTCCCTCAGGTTGCTCAAAAGGCCAATCTTAGTAGTGAGGACCTTATTGTTGGGGATCTGGTAGAGAAGCTGTTCACCTGCATTAGAAAACAAAACATATCCTTCATGGGCCACACATCCCAGTCTGGGACGTGGAGGTAAATCCTGCCTGCACAGTAAAATTCCCCATCTGCTAAATGGCTTGCCAAGGAGCTGAGATCTGCCCTGAAACCAGGAGGGAGAGACCACACACTCCTTTTCCCTCATAGCACCTCTGTGAGTTTGCTTTGCCACAGTAGCAGCCACCTGGCCTGCCACTTACAGTGCAATGGTGATACTGTTATATACACAGGGCCAGGTAGCATCTGGTCCTGTGTGGGTGCCCAATGTGGGGAAGGAGCTTTCCTGTCCCCTCCCTTCCTCCCTGGTACCCCACTTCAGGGGACATCCATAGGGTGACTAGATAATGCAGGCAGCGTGCTGGACTGGGGTGGAAGTGAGGAGGGCCGGGGTGAAGGTGGCACAGTGTCTCCTGCCCTTTTATCCATACATCTGCCAGCAGAGATGTGGCATCCCAGAACAGGCACTCTGCCCCTGTCAAAGGCTGGGGGAACTGCTGTCCAGGGGCCAGGAGGAATTCTAGCCTGCAAAGGCTCCCCGCCCCCTGCAGTTTGGCCCCCTCCCACATCCTCTGCTTTAATGGCATAATCTGGCCAAATAGCTGGCATGTCCCCACTGTAGCTGCAGTGGCACGTCCAGACCCTGCCCATGGATTGGCAGGGAAAGAGTTAACCCACTCTGGCCCAGCTGTAAGAATGAGCACAGCTGCACACCCTGAGTATTGGGATTGCTGGGATAGCAGGCCGGGCCAGCTGTAGTGCTTTAATTCCCCAGCACCCAGACTTTAAGAGGCAGGGGCTGGGTGCTCTTAGGCCCTGGGGCTCCTAGGAGGGAGGGTATGGGAGAAAAGCCTTCCAGCTGCTAGTTTACATTTTGGCTGTACAAAGCCCCTCTCTTTGGGGGTGAAACCTGATCAGGCACCAGGCTAAAGGAGGCCTTTGTGAGTTCTTAGTTTCCTGCTCTTCCTGTGGGGAGTTTGGCTGGGCCCCAAGAAGCCCTGTTATGCTGATTAGATTTATCTCTAGGCCAGGGAGAAACACAGAATGCTTAGCCTGACCTTTCGCATGGAGGTTTAGAGTTTTCAGGGCTCCTCGATATCTAAACCCTTGTAAAGGGGCTTCTTTTCTTTCTGCTCGTTCAAGTCCCATTTAAGGATAGCAAGCCTATCCCATTTAAGGATAGCAAGCAAAATGCTCCCCCTCAGCTGGCACGAAGTACAGCAGCTCCCTTGACCTCAGGGGACGTAAACCAAGTTATGTTAGAAGACAACATGTCCCCTGGTCTCAAGGTGGAACTGCGCTGCCAGGCCACCCCCTACGGCACTAGCTTTGAAAAGAGTTCAGGTGTAGTATTGTCTCTTAGTAAGAGCAAGAGACTGGAAGGCAGCAGATCTGAGTTGCCCTTTGTGCCACCTTAGGCAAGTCTCCTAGGCCCGTGGTATCAATCTGTGATCTGCAGAGCACTTGATGGGCTGCGGAGAACAGGCTGACTTCATTTCCCAGCTGCTAGCACATGGGTTCAAACTCATCAGTGCAGCTGGGAATGAGGAGGGACCCGCTAAACAAAAGGAACCAAGGTTCTCAGGGACTAGAGCTACCAGTAGGCCTGGATCTACCAGCCACCAGTGATGGGAAGAGGACTAGGTAGCTGGGCAGCATGCCCAGGGAAATGGAAATCAGGCATGAGAGAAGCGTACACAGGGGGCGAGAGAGAAGAGTAGATCGGAAAGGGAGCAGTGAAATGAAGAGCAAATTCATCCATGTGTTTCATAGAGGAGAAAGCACACACCATTTTAGAAAGTTCCAACTTAGCTCCTCTGCCTCAGTTTCCCTAGTGCGACACCAGCAGTAATAATGGCCACCTTTTGTAAAGCACTTGGAGATCCTTACACACAAGGTGAAGCAGTATGATGCAAAATACGCCTATTATCCTGCAGTGGCTTAGTTTGGGACTCTTCTCAGTGCAGCCAGAAATAGCTGGCCTTGGGGTATGCACAGACCAATTGTTTCACTGCACAAATGCACTGTTTATTGGATCTAATGCATGAGAACTGCTCGGGAAAGCGTTTTCTGTCTCTGCCTAGAAGGCTGGGGGCATTGCCTGGTTTGGTCATTGGGTGCTCTGTGGATATAATATTGGATTGAGTTTGCAGCTCGACAGATAAGAGTGCAATCCACCCATGGCAGTACCAGAGTGATGCTCGCACTCTGGGTCTATATCTTTATACTGCCCCCATCACCATGGGGGCTGAGCAGTCACATCTTCTCCACCAAGGCTTCATGCGTCCGTTGCTCCGGCAGAGGTGCCCTGCCAGGGAACCCAAATCCTCCTCCTCCCTAGCTCTCGCAGCCACTACTTTGACCTCTTACCTTCTTTGAAGTTGTAATAGGTCTCTCGGCTCTTGGTCTCGCACCATTTCAGTTTGTAATCCTCCCTTTTGTTGTCATGGATACGCTGCCAGCCTTTGCTCCTGCAGTAGACACTCACCCTGCACGAAGCACAAAATAGCAAAGCAGCCACCGCTTTTAACGAAGAGTTAATTAGCTCAGAGTCCTTCAATTCCCTGAGATTGTCCCTAGAGGGCTGACTCAACAACACCTACAAGCCCTGAGGTGGGGGAGAGGGGGTTCTCCCCTCTCTAGTTAATTAGAGTGTACCCTTGTGAGACTGTACTGTGGGTTTTGAGAGGTGATGATGATGATGGTGGTACAGACCTTGCTAATGAAGGCTGATCTGATCAAATGGGGCTATTTCAATTAGGAAGGAAATGGTACTTGTGGGAGCCCTGATTCCTCTGTGTAGTGGGTGACTTGGCAAAAAAATCTCTGCCTAAGACTTCAGAAATGAGGGGGAAGAAAGAACAGCTACATAGCCACTGGAAAAACTGAATGTGTTTGTAAACCCAGTGGGGTGGCACCTGAAGAGTTAATTAGGAAAGCCCAGGGAACTGTAGCAAGGAGCTGGACAGGGCCCCTAAGTTTGCTCCTGTTCTGTGTCAGGTTCCGGTGACTGCAATTCAAAAAGGATGCTGGCACACTGGAAAGTTACAAGAATGACTTGAGGTGGGAGGGTGGAAATGTCTTCTAGTGAGAGGCTTAAGACGCTCAATCTATTTAGAAAAGGAGTACTTGTGGCACCTTAGAGACTAACAAATTTATTAGAGCATAAGCTTTCGTGAGCTACAGCTCACTTCATCGGATGCATTTGGTGGAAAAAACAGAGGAGAGATTTATATACACACAAAAAGAAAAGGAGTACTTGTGGCACCTTAGAGACTAACAAATTTATTAGAGCGTAAGCTTTCGTGAGAGTGAGCTGTAGCTCACGAAAGCTTATGCTCTAATAAATTTGTTAGTCTCTAAGGTGCCACAAGTACTCCTTTTCTTTTTGCGAATACAGACTAAAACAGCTGCTACTCTGAAACCTGTGAATATACACACACACACACAGAGAACATGAAACAATGGGTTTATCATACACACTGTAAGGAGAGTGATCACTTAAGATAAGCCATCACCAGCAGCAGGGGGGGGAAAAGGAGGAAAACCTTTCATGGTGACAAGCAAGGTAGGAAGAAAGAAAAGGAGTACTTGTGGCACCTTAGAGACTAACAAATTTATTAGAGCATAAGCTTTCGTGAGCTACAGCTCACTTCATCGGATGCATTTGGTGGAAAAAACAGAGGAGAGATTTATATACACACACACAGAGAACATGAAACAATGGGTTTATCATACACACTGTAAGGAGAGTGATCACTTAAGATAAGCCATCACCAACAGCGGGGGGGGGGGGGGGGGGAAGGAGGAAAACCTTTCATGGTGACAAGCAAGGTAGGCTAATTCCAGCAGTTAACAAGAATATCAGAGGAACAGTGGGGGGTGGGGTGGGAGGGAGAAATACCATGGGGAAATAGTTTTACTTTGTGTAATGACTCATCCATTCCCAGTCTCTATTCAAGCCTAAGTTAATTGTATCCAGTTTGCAAATTAATTCCAATTCAGCAGTCTCTCCTTGGAGTCTGTTTTGAAGCTTTTTTGTTGAAGTATAGCCACTCTTAGGTCTGTGATCGAGTGACCAGAGAGATTGAAGTGTTCTCCAACTGGTTTTTGAATGTTATAATTCTTGACGTCTGATTTGTGTCCATTCATTCTTTTACGTAGAGACTGTCCAGTTTGGCCAATGTACATGGCAGAGGGGCATTGCTGGCACATGATGGCATATATCACATTGGTAGATGCGCAGGTGAATGAGCCTCTGATAGTGTGGCTGATGTGATTAGGCCCTATGATGCTATCCCCTGAATAGATATGTGGACAGAGTTGGCAACGGGCTTTGTTGCAAGGATAGGTTTCTGGGTTAGTGGTTCTGTTGTGTGGTGTGTGGTTGCTGGTGAGTATTTGCTTCAGACTGGGGGGCTGTCTGTAAGCAAGGACTGGTCTGTCTCCCAAGATCTGTGAGAGTGATGGGTCGTCCTTCAGGATAGGTTGTAGATCCTTGATGATGCGTTGGAGAGGTTTTAGTTGGGGGCTGAAGGTGATGGCTAGTGGCGTTCTGTTGTTTTCTTTGTTGGGCCTGTCCTGTAGTAGGTGACTTCTGGGTACTCTTCTGGCTCTGTCAATCTGTTTCTTCACTTCAGCAGGTGGGTATTGTAGTTGTAGGAATGCATGATAGAGATCTTGTAGGTGTTTGTCTCTGTCTGAGGGGTTGGAGCAAATGCGGTTATATCGTAGCGCTTGGCTGTAGACAATGGATCGAGTGATATGATCTAGATGAAAGCTAGAGGCATGTAGGTAGGAATAGCGGTCAGTAGGTTTCCGATATAGGGTGGTGTTTATGTGACCATCGCTTATTAGCACTGTAGTGTCCAGGAAGTGGATCTCTTGCTGAGGTTGATGGTGGGATGGAAATTGTTGAAATCATGGTGGAATTCCTCAAGAGCTTCTTTTCCATGGATCCAGATGATGAAGATGTCATCAATGTAGCGCAAGTAGAGACGGGGCATTAGGGGACGAGAGCTGAGGAAGCGTTGTTCTAAGTCAGCCATAAAAATGTTGGCATACTGTGGGGCCATGCGGGTACCCATCGCAGTGCCGCTGATTTGAAGGTATACATTGTCACCAAATGTGAAATAGTTATGGGTGAGGACAAAGTCACAAAGTTCAGCCACCAGGTTAGCTGTGACAGTATCGGGGATACTGTTCCTGACGGCTTGTAGCCCATCTTTGTGTGGAATGTTGGTGTAGAGGCTTCTACATCCATAGTGGCTAGGATGGTGTTTTTAGGAAGATCACCAATGGACTGTAGTTTCCTCAGGAAGTCAGTGGTGTCTCGAAGATAGCTGGGAGTGCTGGTAACGAAGGGCCTGAGGAGGGAGTCTACATAGCCAGACAATCCTGCTGTCAGGGTGCCAATGCCTGAGATGATGGGGCGTCCAGGATTTCCAGGTTTATGGATCTTGGGTAGCAGATAGAATACCCCAGGTCGGAGTTCTAGGGGTGTGTCTGTGCGGATTTGTTCTTGTGCTTTTTCAGGGAGTTTCTTGAGCAAATGCTGTAGTTTCTTTTGGTAACTCTCAGTGGGATCAGAGGGTAATGGCTTGTAGAAAGTGGTGTTGGAGAGCTGCCTAGTAGCCTCTTGTTCATACTCCGACCTATTCATGATGACGACAGCACCTCCTTTGTCAGCCTTTTTGATTATGATGTCAGAGTTGTTTCTGAGGCTGTGGATGGCACTGTGTTCTGCATGGCTGAGGTTATGGGGTAAGCGATGCTGCTTTTCCACAATTTCAGCTCGTGCACGTCGGCGGAAGCACTCTATGTAGAAATCCAGGCTGCTGTTTCGACCTTCAGGAGGAGTCCACCCAGAATCCTTCTTTTTGTCGTGTTGGCAGGAAGGTCTCTGTGGGTTAATATGTTGGTCAGCGGTGTGTTGGAAATATTCCTTGAGTCTGAGACGTCGAAAATAGGATTCTAGGTCACCACAGAACTGTATCATGTTCGTGGGGGTGGAGGGGCAAAAGGAGAGGCCCCGAGAGGGCCTAATCACATCAGCCACACTATCAGAGGCTCATTCACCTGCGCATCTACCAATGTAATATATGCCATCATGTGCCAGCAATGCCCCTCTGCCATGTACATTGGCCAAACTGGACAGTCTCTACGTAAAAGAATGAATGGACACAAATCAGACGTCAAGAATTATAACATTCAAAAACCAGTTGGAGAACACTTCAATCTCTCTGGTCACTCGATCACAGACCTAAGAGTGGCTATACTTCAACAAAAAAGCTTCAAAAACAGACTCCAACGAGAGACTGCTGAATTGGAATTAATTTGCAAACTGGATACAATTAACTTAGGCTTGAATAGAGACTGGGAATGGATGAGTCATTACACAAAGTAAAACTATTTCCCCATGTTTCAGAGTAGCAGCCGTGTTAGTCTGTATTCGCAAAAAGAAAAGGAGTACCGGTGGCACCTTAGAAGTGAAGTGAGCTGTAGCTCACGAAAGCTTATGCTCTAATAAATTTGTTAGTCTCTAAGGTGCCACCGGTACTCCTTTTCTATTTCCCCATGGTATTTCTCCCTCCCACCCCACCCCCCACTGTTCCTCTGATATTCTTGTTAACTGCTGGAATTAGCCTACCTTGCTTGTCACCATGAAAGGTTTTCCTCCTTCCCCCCCCCCCCCCCGCTGCTGGTGATGGCTTATCTTAAGTGATCACTCTCCTTACAGTGTATATGATAAACCCATTGTTTCATGTTCTCTGTGTGTGTGTATATAAATCTCTCCTCTGTTTTTTCCACCAAATGCATCCGATGAAGTGAGCTGTAGCTCACGAAAGCTTATGCTCTAATAAATTTGTTAGTCTCTAAGGTGCCACAAGTACTCCTTTTCTTTTTGCGAATACAGACTAACACGGCTGCTACTCTGAAACCTGTCGTCAATCTATTTAGTATCAAAGAGAAGATTAAGAAGTGATTTGTAGGCTGTGATCAAATACCTGCAGGGGAATAGATTTCTGATAGTAGTCAGCACTTGAAGCTGGCAGGAAAAGGTATAACAAAATCCAATGGCTGAAAGTTGAAGCAAGACAAATTCAGATTAGAGAGAGGCTCAGTTTATAAACAGTAAGGATAATTAACCATTGGAACAAACTATCAAGCACCAGGGTGGATTCTCCATTGCTTGCAGTATTGAAATCAAGACTGGATATCTTTCTAAAAGATGTGCTAATGCTAAAAGGAAGTTATGGGCTTGATGCTGTAGAGATTAGCGAGGGGAGGGTCTAAGGCCTGTGCTTTGCAGGAGGTCAAACTACAAGATCAAAATAGTCCCTGCTGGCCTTAAAATCTATGAATCTAACTACACAGAAGTTTCTGGAGAGAAGAATGACTTACAGTCCAGCTCCATTAGCACCGCCAATATAAAAGAATGGCCCCGGTGACTGAGGGTCCTCCGGCTTCTTGTCTTCTAGCTGATCTACTTCAGGGGCTGTTTTGTGATTTGTTTTATTCCCTTTGGACTTGGCTTCATACACCAGCTTCACTTCAGATGCGCTGGAAGCAGCTGCAAGAATTAGAAAGAGGGAGACTTGAGCCATGTCAGTGAGGTCTTCTCTATCTCAGCAGAATCTAGCAATGGAAAAGCACATATGCTATTAGGTCGTCTAGTCTATTCAATGGCCAATGCAGGGCATGATCCCTAGATAGAGGAGGGATCGGATATTAAACTGATGGCAGATGTGTGTGAACAAAATAAAAAACTGGAACAGGGCAGAGATTTACAGGAAAAACTTCTCCTAAATCTGCACTGGGCTATGGTAACACTCTTACTCAGTATTCACAGGTTTCAGAGTAGCAGCCATGTTAGTCTGTATTCGCAAAAAGAAAAGGAGTACTTGTGGCACCTTAGAGACTAACAAATTTATTAGAGCATAAGCTTTCGTGAGCTACAGCTCACTTCATCGGATGCATTTGTATTCACAGAGGTTATAGTAGATGCAAGGTTTTATGGTTAAAGCACTCAGCTGGGACTCAGGAGATCTGAGTTCAATTCCTAGCTTTGCCACAGAGTCCCTGTATGATCTTGGACAAGTCACCTCATCGCTCTGTGCCTCAGTTTCCCTGGCTATAAAATGGAGAATGGCACCTCCCTATTTTAGCAGGTGTTGCAAGAACAGATTTGTTAATGCTTGTAAGGTTCCCAGGTATTATAGAGATTGGGCCATAAAAATGCCTATAACTAAATTATTCATATCAGAAATGCAGGACCACAGAGTTGGCAGGAGTTTTGGGGAGTGAAGAATAAGCCACTACGTTATGACATTGACTCTAGCTAGGCTAACCACACTTCGAAGCAGATGATCACATGTCTATTTGAAGCCTATAGAATTTCGCTGCACATGCAGAAAGTGACAGCTCTGAGGTCCCATTCTCAGGGATAGGCAGCCAGGAAATGGAACGGCAAAGAATTAATTGCAGTGACACGACTATAGGAGTTGTGTGGGTGGGAATGAGAAACGTTCAGCCAGCTTCAGACTGGTATCTAATCAGGTCAGGGCTTGCCATGGTTCTATTACTTATTCTCAGATGCTAAGGCTCAGATGCTGATGAACTGGCAGGGAATAATAATGATTTTCAAAGCTAATGAGATCTGCCCTGTCTTCAAGAGCTGCAGTGTGATTTTCTGGAGAGAATGATGAAGCTGATATCTAGTGCCAGCAATCAGCAGACATAATTCTAACTTTTGGCCCTTTTGGGAAGGACAGTCTTGTGGGTGAGGCACTAGACTAGGACTCAGGAGAGCAAGGTTCCATTCCTGCCTCTGCCACAGATTTTCTGTGTGACCCTGGGTGAGTCACTTATTCTCTCTGTGCATCAATTCTCCATCTCTACAATGGGGATAATGATTTTTATCCCCTCTACTGTGTGTATTGTCATTTTAGACTGTAAGGTCTTTGTAACAGGGACTGTCTCTTATGCGTCTCTGCAGCACTTCGTGGAATGGGATCTTGAGGTCAACAGAGGCCACCAGGTGTTATTACAGTACCAATAGATAATAACCTAGGGTGGATCATTGTATTGAATAATTAGAAAACGCTGGGAAATAATGCCCTGGCATTTCAGCTAACATACCTAAGGCTGTTTGCCAGTTACTTCTCTGTATAGACCAGGTACAGAACCTTGATGCCATGAAAGTTTCCAAAACTGATCACTCATTGTTCCAGAACCCCTGCTCCCGGGCAACCTAATAAATGCAAAGATGTCTGATACTCTGAAAACTTGGAGTCTCTTGGCATTATTCATATAGCATTTGATCCTGTCTTGGGAATTCTGATATTGACTTCAGTTGGGACCAGGAGCACAGCCACAGTGCAGCTGTGGAATAATATCCTCTGTGTTTCCCAGTAGATCAGGGAAAAGATTGATGTAAATGTAACTCCACTGGGATTCCACCGATTTAGGCCAGTTGAAGGTCTGATTCTGAGGGATTATCCAACTAAAACAATCACAACCTGAATCAAACCATATATAAATCTACTGGGCCACTTGGAAGGTCTTCAGCCATACTACAAATGAATAGTCTAAATTGTCTAAAGGTGGGAACCTAAATGAAGTCACAAATCTAGACATTAAAACCTCCACCTTTCCCAGGAATATGAGGTAGCTGAAAAAGGACTGAGCCCTGTTTTCAAATGCAGGTGCCCTCATTTGAATGGTCACATCAGCAATTAGGCAAGTAAATGCCCCATTTTGTATGGTAAATTACCCAGTGGTAATTTGTGGCTCAGTATGGGATGCCCACGTTTGAAAATTGTATCCACAATCTATAGACCCTCGAAAGTACTTTGAAAAATGACTTGGGTAGAAACTATAAATGATTGTTATTTTTTGCTCTTGTGACTGGATCTTGTTACAAAATTCTTGAAGAGCAGAGTTTTCTACCCAAGGATTTGGAAAAATAAGTCCCTGTGTTTACTATCTCCTTAATTTGGAAATGTTAAGACACTGGGCTTTACACCTTATAAATTGCACCCAGATACTACGGTTATGGGTATCTTATACGTGCATGTAACAATCACAATTTGTTGTTGTTGTTGTTGTTTTGTTATTATGCCATCTACTAAGCACAAAGAAAGAATAGAAGGAGGGAAAGAGGTGGGTTGCCTACTGCATTTGTTCTTAATGCCCATGATTTTTAGCAATTCCTTTCTGAAAATACACCTGAACTTGCTGCCTCCTAAATATGTGGAATCTGTAAACAAAGAAGACAGAGATGAATCTGTTAATGCTAAATGTCACTTACCACTGGTGACCCAGCATTATGGGAGTAAGCCTGATATCTTCTTTGGAGATTAGCCCCATAATTCAGATCAAGACCCAGATCAGAATTTCCCCAAAGTCCAGGAGTGTTCAGATCCTGGGTTTGGTCCATCTCTAGTTCTTCGATACAGGATAACACCCGGCAGTAAAAACGTTCACATCTGTGGCCCCCTTGCACAGCAGTAAGGTGGGTGTATTGTCCACGAATGCCATTAACAGCACCCACTTGCTCCTGCTGTTGCCAAGAGTGGCTAGGCGCAGAAAGAGCAGGGGGTCAGAGACAGCAAAGGCAGGCAAGCAAATGGTCAGTAGCCAGAGACAGTACAATGGGATGACTGGAAAGAGGACCAACCCTCGGACAGATGTGGCCCACAGATGCAGGCTGTAATTTAGTGCTTAATCCATCTCCTTACTTGATGTAATGGAATTTACAAGAGCAAGGAATGAATGGTGTGAATGAAGAGTTTCAGAATTAAGCCCACTGGGCGTTTTGCCAAAGCCAGGACTGAATAAATCCGGCGTAAAGAGTTTGGGATTCGGATTATGACTCTCTCATTCTCAATTATGCTGGGCCATAGGAGGGCGTGGCACTTGGTCGGCCCTGCAAAACCCCCAGATGCTGGTGGCCTCAAAGGACCAGGGCGATCACAAAGTGAATTTTTGGCTGATGTTTTTATTAGAAGTCAAACTCTTGCCTCCCAAGGTGGAAGACCTAAGTGCCTGGCCCAGTCTTGGGTTCATACTGTTTGTTTTGTGGCCGCTAGCCAGTCTCCTGACACGTTGGCAAATATTTGAAAACAAATATGTTTATTTGCAGGCTGAAGGATACAGTTTATGGGAAAGGCATTATTATAGAGGTGTGAGACTGTGCCCCCAGCTCTCCCACCCAATTCATTATTCCAGATAAAAGCCATCTCTACTATTGTGAAGTGAGCTGTAGCCCACAAAAGCTTATGCTGAAATAAATTTGTTAGTCTCTAAGGTGCCACAAGTCCTCCTGTCCTTTTTTTCTGTGTATACTTGACGGCACATGTAGGGCTTAATTCTGCCACGGTGCAGAACATACGTGCTCACCAAAAAAACCTGTGTGCAGTGCAAAAAGAAGGGGCTGAGTTGTCCACCTGACACCCCCCCCCCAATAATCTGTGAAAAGGCTGATGCTTGCCTTGGGCCCCCTATGCCAAGAGCTGTGTGTGGCATTTGATGCGCAGGAATGATGTTTATATAGAGACCCTATTGCCCCATCAGTGGCTTCCGTTTGTCACTCACTCACTGGGGTGTGATCAGTCCCCCTCTGTGCTGATCCACCAAGGAGCTGAGTTGTTACAGCCCCCAGCTACAGCACCTTGACCTTTTAGCTCAAGCTGTAGCAGCTCCTGCATTTAGCTCTGGAAATCCCTGGTGCATTGGCTCAGAGGGCGGCCATCACGTATACACACCCCTCCCGCTGCACCATTTATTCTTGTCCCTCTCAGCGGTGGTTTGTGCAGAGGGTTATGTGTGGGTGTGTTGAATACATTTGAAGCCACTACTCCTTTTTTCTCACAGGCAGATTTTGTGGCTAACGGGTGGGAGCTCTTCTTGTTCCTGTGTGCACTGGGGAAGCAGTTAGGCAATTGAGATTAAGAGCAGGAGACCATTCAAAAAGCCCATCTTCCCAGCAAGGCTTTTGAATCTTATGCCCTGCCACCCTACAGTAAAACCTGGCTTGGTCCAGTCTGCTGCAGTCCCAGCAGGCTCTCCTCTGTCTCTCTGAACTTATCAGAATTGTAGCTTTGTGTATGGAAGACCCCAGCACCAACAGAAGTGATACTCTGTCAGCCAAGTGACACAGGAGAGAGATTGTAGGTTTCTTGCAGTTGTTAAAAGTCTAAGAACCAGGTCCTGAAGTCCTCACTCAGGAAAATTTCACTGGGCGCTTTGCCTGAGCGTAAGGGCTGCTTGTGAGGCACCCATGAAGTGCGATGTGCATCACAGCAAGGAGTTTGGAGCTTGACATACATAGACCAAGTGGCCTACAAGGATGGTGGTGTGAGACCTTAGGTCAGTTCAGAGTGACTGTCTCTCACAGCAGGCAGGGACTGTGGAATTTGCAGGAGTATGGACTGAGGCTACTGCAGACACAGCACTCAGCTTTAGCAGATGAAAGAAGTAACATGTGCTGCGCAGAAGAGAAACTGAATGGGTCACATGCATCATTTCTATGCTTCCAAAGGAACCGTTGGATTCTTGGCTAGGGAAATGGTGGAGACGAGGAGGGTTAAAGTTGTAAAATGGGGGTGAATCCTGGGGAAACCACCAAGGACTCACAGGACCCACCTCTTCAAATACCCTCTGCACTGACTATTATGTTTTCTGTGAGATCAATTCTATTGGAGGGGTATATTGTGTATTGCTAATATGATACTCCCAGGGGAATGGGTGGCACTCAATATTGGTGTACTATGAATTTTCATGATATGGGCCAGTTTTAAAATCGGGTTCACTCTCTCCCCCCCTCCCAAATATTAGTGTACACAATTAATGGAAATCAAGTATTTATATGTCTAACTGGCATTGATTGTGCCTTTAATTTTGCTGGGGCAAACAAAGAGGAAGTGACACAGTGACACGGGTTTTTCAAAATCAGGTCATACGTACACATTCGCGCTCTCTCTCTCTCACTCTCTTTCTGCTGTCAGTAATGGAAATCCTGTCTCCTAACTGTTTAAGGAGCAATTGTCACTAATGTGGTGAAATCTCCGAACACTATGTGCCAAGTAATCTGATCAAGGATCTCTAGGAGAACATTATCTGACCAGGAAGAGTTCCAAACAGGTTTTCTTTAGGTAGTTCTGAGGAGCTTCTTGGTCAGAGAGCATGCAATTTCTTTAACAAGCATTGGCTAACAAAAGAGGAAAAAAAGAAATCTTTTCTAAACCTCAAACATTAAGGTCCCACCATTTATTGCACAAACAGGGCTTGATTTACTACCATTTTACTCTAGTTTCATGCTGCTGCAACCTCTTTGACTTCCAAGAAAGTATTCAGCTGTATTATGGAAGAAACAAAATGGTGAATCAAGCCCTTGGTGTTTCATCTGCACAGCGCGTGTAACATTATACTCTAAAAAAATGTGTATTCCATCTCTCCTACCTGAAAAGTATGGGGGCCTTTTGATTGTTAAGAAGGGTGGGAAGCAAAGCAACCTTTTCTTGCAGACATTTTTTGTTAAGGCAATTGATGGTGCATCTGCATCTTGCCCTGAAGCCATAACATCTAAAAGTTGGGTTTAGTGATCATAATGTTAGTGTGATGTCATCGGTGACTCTGATTTAGGCTGAAGAAGATGGGAAGGGGTTGTTAGGTGGATAGTAACCCTGAAAGTTTCGTCTTCCTATTTCCAGATCTCTAATAGAATTGGATCTGCATGCAGATCAGGTACCAGTATAAATACGTCACCAAAGGGGTGTGATTTTTAACCAATATAGTTATTCTGGTACAACCCCTAGAGTGAAATCAGTTATACTTGCATAAAGGTGACTTATACCAGTATAGCTTATTTCCCTTCCAGTATGTAAATAAACTATCGTAATGGAAGCACATTTATACTGATATACCTGTGTCCATGTCTTGTGGGGAGGTTTGTATTACTTTAACAATACCAGTACATGATGCAGCATTTGTATGTAGCCCTAACAAAACAGAACACTTGAATGCCACATACCATATTGTCACTTTCAACAAAAAAAGCAATCAACCAACCTGATTACAAACTAACAACTTTTCGGTGGACAATTTCTAGCTGTTTAACCTTCACCTTGTATAAACACACTCTCCAAAACAGGTTAGCAGGAGAAGCAATTAATTGAATCAAGGGAATTGATTGGCTTAGAAACTGGATCCTTTCATGTCTGGGGAGGCTGGTTTGAATCTTGACCAGGCCTGTGAATCTTGTCCAAAGGCCTTTTCCCAGTGGTGATCTATTATATGTGAAAAGAGTTGGTGGTCTCTGTCCAGTACCATTCCCTGTGCCCAGGTGTTCACATCACAAAAAGCCACCACTGCGTTTGTCCCTCTTATCTGCTGTCTCAGCCGAAAAGACCAAGGAGTGAATGGGCCATGCAGACTGAACTTCATATGTATCAAAATAGAGAGTTGCCTGAACTGCAAAGTTCAGCTCTGAATTTGGACTTATCCAAAGTTAGGGGTGTTGAGCAATGAGGTTTCCAAAGAGTTTGGGGCCAGTTAAGAAGTTAGGCTCTGGATTCAGAGTGGAAATTGCCCAGAACTCGTGTGTCCTCACTCATATCCAGTGGCTTTCATCTATCTCTATCCAAAACTTGGATTGGACACCCAGCCTCTGTTTATTTTCCCTGTCTAAAGAGCATCAAGGTCTTACTGCCTTCACTGCAGCTGGCTACCCCCTCCCAGGTGCTGGAACTAGATGTGCTGAGGGTGCTGCCACACCCCCTGGCTTGAAGTGGTTTCCATCATATACAGGGTTGAGAGTTTGGCTCAATGGCTCTCAGGACTCCCACTATACAAGTTGTTCCAGCCCCCCTGCCCCTCCCATCAGACCCAAACTCCTTTTCACTGAGTTTTAAAAAGTTGAGAACCCTGCTTCATCCTTAAATTAGGATCTGGGTGTCAGCTCATCCTCCCTGCTCTCTTCTTGCCTCCAGTGAAATAAAAACATAGTCCATAAAATATAAAAAGCGTGAGTTTCAGAGGGGCTGAGAATTTGCCACTCTGTTGGCTTCGGTTGAAGTCATGTGTGCTCATTGCCTTTGAAAATCAGATCCAAAAAGCTGGAATAAAGAATGAAAAAGTAAAAATCCAAAGATATTCTCTCAGATCATTTATTTGAAAGCTGCCACTTGAAAGCTTTTCTGCAGCATGCAACATTACATAATCTGTATATGAATAATTCCCTCAACTATCTACATCCGTCAGACATGACCTAGAAACTTAGAAGTGGGTTAACTGCCAGGGGTATAACGTATTGGAGGTGGGGGACCCATGAATATGTTGTTTCCTAAAGAATTTCACAGCTTAATACAGAGATGTGCTGGGGGAAAGGACTAAGTGTGTTTACAAGGCAGATGATAATTACTGTGACTCCAGCTGCAATCACACAATATCACATTAAAATAGAACTTGTGATATCTGATACCCTGACAATGCTAATCTGTTTGGGTGAAACCAATGGGAGTTTTGCTATTGACTTCAATTGGGCCAGGATTTCACTCTTTGAGATTTGTCCACATTTTTACCTCTGTGTTTACAGTGTCAGTTTACAGAAGGATCGCTAAGGAATATGCTTTCACCATAGATAGAATAGACTGTACTGGGCAGAAGAGAGAGAGAGAGAGAAACCACAACGCAGTCAACCTGTGGAACTCATTGCCAGGGGACGTTGTGAAGGCCGAAAATATAATGTGGTTCAAAAAAGATTGAGATAAGTTCATGCAGGAGAGGTCCATCAATGGCTATTAGCCAAGATGATCAGGGATACAACCACATAGTCTGGGTGTCCCTAACCTCTGATTGCCAGAAGCTGGGAGTGGATGACAGGGGATGGATCATTCTCTCTGACGCACCTGGCACTGGATGCTGGGCTAGGCAGACCATTGTTCTGACCCAGTATGGTCGTTCTTATATTCTTATAAGCCCCCATGAGCACCCATTCCCACTAAATTCTTCTCAAAAAATACTCCAGGCTCTCCTCTCTGATTTGGTATTTTTATGACTTTTTTTTTTCTTGCTGGGTTGCCTCCTTCTGCCAAAAGTTCTCCAGTCCGCCCCCACCTCCGACCCCTTGTATTTCACAACAGAACTTCTAGCTCCCAGTCACGCTGTTAATGGCAAACTTTTGGTTATCCTAATTACATGCTGCCATTCTATTGCACCTTTTATCTGAAGACCTCCAATCACTTTGTAGGCATTAGTTAATTAAACCTCACAACCCCCCTGGGTGAGGTAGGGAAGTATTATTCCCATTTCACAGATAAGGAAACGGGTTCGGAGAGATGTTTTATCCCAGGTTACATAGCGAGTCCGGAGCAGAGCCAAGCACAGAACCCAAAACGGCCTGATCTACACAACTCTGTTCTATCCACTATACCACATGCTCCCATCTAGCTTCATAACAGGGTTTAGTGATGCTGACTTGATACTTCTGGCCCTTCAGCTCTGTTCCATGTGGGACTGTGACTCTGTTTGTATAATATGCCGAAGCACCTTAGCCTCACATACCAGGCTGTTAAAATGAGTCATTACATCATCCACTCACCACTTGGTATGTGTGCGTGGGAAGGGAAAGGGAGGGAAGGAGGCAGGGGAGTTGTGTCATTTGCTAGCAGTTAAAATCCAGTTGTAATGTTGCTGGAAGACACTGCTCACCAGTCTAGGATTTCCTGATGTATTTGATACCCGTGAAAGTTACACGAATTCCATGTCTTTCAGATTCTCTGCCCTGTGAGCATTCTGTGTCTTGGTGGCTCTCCCATCCCTTCCTCCTTGTCTCCCCAACCCTTTTCTCCCCCCACGGCCCACTGTGGAATGGTGGGAAAGTCACATCCAGTTACAGCTCCTGCCCCCTCTTCTCCCACTGCTGCATCTAATCAGCACAGCTCCGCTCACTGCTGAACGGTTGTATTATGACATCAACCACCTTCTTCTTGCTTCCCTTTCATCACCCCATTCGTCTCATTTGCATGCTGAAACCCCACTGGTTGAAATAAGTCAGCAGGGCAAGAGGTATAATCTATGGGTGCCGACGGACTATTACATCTCTAGCAGAGGTTTTTCCACTGAACTTTCAGAGCAACATTTGAGATTCCGAGGGTCATGAAACGGCCCAAAGTGAAGAGGGAAAATGTCCACGCAGAAGTTTTTGTCACATTTACACAGTTCTAATCTACAGATAAATACAAATCAATATGTGTGCAAAAATTATTTTGAGTAAGAGGCCCTGACCATATCTTTTTGTCTTCTTGCAATACCAAGTGGAACTTGGATATCCACCAATAAACCCACACTGCGTTATTTGATTACAAAGTTCCTGATGGTACTTATAACAGTATAATCAGTGTCTTGTCAATATTCCAAACAGTGGCTAAAGAATGACACAGCTTATACACAAATAAGATTTATCATTATCAATGAATTGCATCACCAAGCATTTTTTAAATGAAAGAGATGATTTTGTGAAAAAGTTATACTAATGAAGCTTCCAATAATCAAAACAGATATGAGGTTCTCAGCCAATAACATGCACTGATTTAGTGGACATTGCTTTTGTTTACCGTAAAGCATGAGGTGTTTGGCTGCATTGTATCCCTTCACGTTATTTCTGATGATTCATGAGGCCAAAGATCATGTGCTTTCAGACAACGCTAGAACTGCTGCGGTCTTTGAGTCTGATCTGACTCTCATTGGAAAAATTCCGTTTGACATTAATGGAGGTTGGATGAAACTCTGTTTAATTGGCACTTCCTGAAATGTATCATTAATGGGGATGGGCAAACTTGTTTGGCCAAATTTCAAACTCCCTTGGTCATGGTAGGTTGGAAAGTTCAACTAGATATCAGGGGTTCATGTTTTGCTATGAACAAAGGAGCAGAAGGGACAAGAAGAAAAACATCTGCTGGAAAAATGTCTTGGAAAAAACAGAACTGAGAATTAGGCAGAGTGAAAATCAAATACAGAGGGCCGGATCCTGAGCGGGAATACATTAGAGGAGCTCCATTGAAGCCAACCAAGTTATATCAATTGACACCCATGCAGGATCTGGCCTAGATAGCACAAAGGCAAAGGAGCAGAGACACATAATTCCACCCCATGGAAGCCACAAGCAAAACTCCCATTGTTTTAAGTGGAAGCAGGATTGGGCCCCAAAATGAAAAACAAAGCAGGCAGACTACGGAGACCCCAGATTCTCTGTCAGCCATTTGGACTGTTCTCCTGTGCTACCTGTTCTACCATATTTATGGTTTATGGTGCATTATAATTTATTTGTGTTCATAAGTGAAATCCTAATTCCAATGAAGCCAATGGCAGTTTGACATTGACTTTTATGGGGCCAAGATTTTGCTCATTGAAATATTTTATAAGTATTTACATGCATTGTAATGTGCTTGTCATAGACTTCATCTACACATTCAAGTGCAGTCTACAATAAATTGTGTTGAGGGTTATTTTATTACTGTTTCCCTGCCACCTTCACCCACTTAGCAAAGTGTGTTAGTTCCTCAATATAAAGGAAGTTGATTGTAAACTGTATGGGGGCAGGGACTGTCTTTTTTTTTTATTTACCCTTATTTGTATTGTTTGTTTATACAGCCCCTGCCACCATAGGACCCTGGGCCATGACTGGGACTACAATAACAGTACAGCGTGTGTTTCCTGGCTTTCTGTCTAAAACTGTCTTCTTGTTCTTCCCTTTAAATTTTTTTTTTCATTTTGTTTTTTCAAAAATACAAACACATATGCAGTTACAAATCACTACATTATACAAAAATACTGCAACAACAACTGCAGAACACTCTCTAAATGTAGACACCCCTAAGATGTGAATCTTCTTCCTCCTTAGTGAAGTGAATAAATTGTTACCCCAGGGAATTCAATTTAGTCTAATAATTAATTCTATGAAGCTCAAATGAGGTAATCTCTGGCACCCAGTCTCTGATGTCCAGGATATCTAGAGATATAAACAATGGAGGGGGAGGAAAAGGGGGGGGACATGTTTTCCCCAGCCCTTTATTATTTCAGCTAATAATACGAAAAATAACAAATTCTGGGACATGAGCATATAATGGCTGTCCGGTTATATCTCCTCCTTGTTGCCAAACATGTGCTGATGGCACTATGTTAATATAGCCTATGTGGACCTAGCTGTACCTATCTCTTACAAGTCTCATACTCCCTGGATAACATTGAGAAAGGAAGATTTTTTTACATTGGTGTGTGAAAATATGAACAAAAGTATAGAAACCTGAGAAGGACTAAAATGGCTGCCGTGAGGTATAGAATGTGGTCAATAGAGAAGTAAATAACTGAGAGAGATGGATAAAACAATTGTATCTGGCTGTCATATCAGAGCCCCACAGTCTTTAATGTGTTTATCCTCACAACACCGCTCTGAGATAGGGCATTTTACAATGGGGAACTGAGGCCCAGAGAGGTTAAAGCGACTTGCCCAAGGTCACACAGAAAGTCTGTTGCATCTTCTCTTTCTTACCTATATATCCCACTATTTAATCTTTCTTATTTATATGATACCCCTCACCACGGGATCTGAGTCTATGTGGGGAACGTTACCTGAGCAGCATGGTTGTGCAGAGCATGACTGGTAGTAGTATGGGTCAGGAGCAGGATGAGGGGAAGCATTATCACCAGGAGTGATATGGGGAACTAGTCAGTAGTGCGGATGAAGAGTGTGAAAAGATGTTCATTGCAAGACACATCTGTTTTCACAGCTAGTTAGCAATGGCTTCCAGCATGAAGGCTGGTCTCTTCTCTCTGCAGTTTTATAGCACTATTACTGTTACACTTTGAAATGGGGATCTAAATATTTATAGGTCTATTTTTAACATTCAGTTATTCACTTCTGCTCTCTCTAGAGCTGTTTGCTCTTTTATCCTCCTTGCCAGGGTTGCTAAGAAATTAACCAATTTTAAACAATCCCATTTATCCTGAGACATGAACTCATGAAATAAACTGCAGCGATTGAAGTGTTGATAAGGAGACTCTTCCATTAGTCTGAACACGTACCTGTCTCTGTTTAATACTGGGAGATTCCATAATTACACAGAGAAAGAAGATCAAAGTGTCCCATCCCCCGGGTCTCCGTACAAAGATTACAGATGAACTTTCCTGCTCTTTGAATCTTTTGACACATGATGTTTAAGCATAAGTCCCTTTACCTTTCATTTATTTGTGTATTTTGCATCTCTGGATAGCTAATTATTAAAGAGAGGATAATGAAACAGATCCTCCAGCCTACCCAAGTTATTAATTAAAAACCCCATCCACAGCAGAGGGGCCAAATTCAGGTCTTGCTTCCCCCCATTCAACCCCACCGGAACCAAAATACCAAATGAAGCTTCTGAATTGTGTCTTGCATATATTCATGGGCATCTATCTGCAAGTGCAGAATCCTATATTTGTGCATTTAAAATGATACTTTGCCTGCAGTTACCCACTTTGAACAAACAGAATCCTGTGCAAAAGTGAATTTGGAATGCATAAACAAATAGCTGCACAAATTTTGTCTACAGTTTAGGAGGCCTGAAAGTGTCTACTGTATATTTTGGGATGACTCATAGTAATTCTAATAGTGGCACATGAGAAACTGAGGCACAGAGAGAGGTAAAGTAATTTGTTCAGTGTGATAGAGTGATAGTGCAGGGTGTAGAATCCGGGTCTCTTACTCCCCTGCATTAGAACCTGATCCAAAGCCCACTGAAAGTCAGTGGAAAAACTTCCATTGACTTCAATGGGTTTTGTACCAAGCCCTTAATGTAATGGTTCATTCCGTCCTCCTCCAACCACTACAGTGATCCCGGAGCTCCTCTGACAGATACATGGTCCTGCTGTTGGTTGGTCCTGCTTTGAGCAGGGGGTTGAACTAGATGACTTTCTGAGGTGTCTTCCAACCCTAATCGTCTATGATTCTATGATTCTATATCAGCTCCAAGATATAGAACCATGGATGCCAGAATAGGGGCAACACTGGAATAAAGATAGGTTTGGTAGAGCAAATGACTATCTCCAACCTGGAGGGCACTGATTGATCGGGGGACATTACATTGTCTTTCCCAGAAAGAACCACCACTGAAGTGTCATCTTCAGGACATCCTGGCAATGAACAATGCTGACTGGCTGACACACTGAGAGGTGAGTCTAAGCACCCCTTCTTTTGGCCCTTCATCCTATGAGTTATAGTAACTTAGATTCAGAGTCAGTGGGGCAGATTCAAAGGAGATGTGTAGGAGGGGTTAAAAGATACTTGTCAATTAAGTGGGAGTGAAGACTAAGGAAGCCTAAAATGGAGTAATTGGGCCTAGTAAATTACTCCATCTGAGACATCGTTAGACTAATCTCTGAATTTGGCTCATTGGAAATTGTGGTCACTCAGGGCCAGGTTTTTAAAGGTATTTAAGCACCTAGTGGGATTTTCAAAAGTATCTAGGCACCTAAAACTGTGTCTATCAAGATGAGGTCCATGCATAAGCACCTCATAACGAATCTTAGCTTCTGCTCTTGACAGAATGCCGCCACTCTGTACTCTAGAAAATCTATTTATCAGAAGAAACAAAAAGCCTCAGCAGTTGACAACATAGTGTCTGCTTTTTCTACTATCATAGAAAGAGTGATCTAACAGATTGTTATCTAAATGCCTTGTCTGTGGAGCCCGAGCTGAAACCTACCTGAAATTCTCATTCACTCCGTCTAACTTGTCTAACCATCTTTCTTAAAGATCAAAATATTCCTGAAGATTATCTCATTATTAACGTTTCCCTTTGAAATGAACTAATATACATTTTACTACCAGTGCATCTATGTGATTTTTAACAATGCAAACATCAGAAGATAAGCTGATTGCTGTATTTATCACTGAAAATGTTGTAGTACTTTAGCCAAATTGACTATTAATGAAGAGATTTATTTCTTCTTCACCCAAATTTCCTGCTAATGGAAAGGTTATTTTTCTCTCTGTGTTTCCAATTTGCCACTTAAAAGCTTAATTTAAATTATTTCAGTGTCACTAGATGTTTGCCAGTGACAGTAAATTCTAACTTGATTTGTTTCAGAGGCAAGGCACAGGCCCGTCTTTTCAGTGTTGTTAATAGGAGGTAGCAATTGTATACAATACAGTTGCAACCAACTGTATACAACCTTGCATAAAAGTTGTACACAACTGTATAAAAGGTTATGGGTCAGATCTTTAGCTGATGTAAATTGCTGTAACTCCATTGGTATTTATCCCAACTGAGGATGTGACCTGATGACTAGATATTGACATTTAAGGGTCAAGGCTCCAAGATTCACCTGTATCAGCTGATGAGGATCCAACCAGCTGCTTATCTCCTTCTTTTGTCATTGACTTGGTTCCCTTTTTCCTCTTGCTAGTTGCTAATGTCCCCTTGGAATTTAATTTGGAGTTTGAAGGGGCATTTTCAGCAATTACATCAGAATCATGGATGATCTGGGAAGGCTTGAGATCTATACTGTTCTCCTTGCTATTGTTTTCTTGGCTGACCTTAGATGTGACTTTTGTTGCTGTCTTTGGTTCTTGGGCTTTCTCAGAACCTTTATTCTGACCCAAATTTCCATCTGGGGGTACACAGTTACTGCTTTCCAAGTCCGGTTTAGTAAGATGAGTCTCCAGCAGCCTGCTCGCTGGTGACTGTCCCCTGTTTTCACTAGCTTCTGTATCTAACCTCCTTTCTATTTCATCCTCTCTGGTAACATTAGACCCAGTTCTTGGGATGCCCTGTAAATCCACAGCAATTATATGGGTGGTCTCTCTCAATCTGGTCCTGCTCATTATGTCCTGAGCCATGCCTTGGGATCTGGGAGCTGTCTCTTCATTTTTCAGTTGCATTTTGCCTTCCTTTTCCATGCCACCTCCATCATCGTCAGCAGGCTCCTGTTGTACAGTCTCAGGATAGAAGACAGACTTCTTGCCGGGAAGCTCTCTAACCGAAGCCCACTTGTGTTCTGGGCAGTGGCTATGAAGACAACAAATGAGACTTTTCATTAGAGCACTGACACCAAATATTCTTCAGGCAGTAGGTGGGAGAATAACCTTAGTGAGATAGGCTTGTAACCAATCTTTGAGAAAGAATGGTTTAGAGTAAAAGCAGCAAGCAAAGAGTTTGTTTAAGAAAGGATGCTTAATTCACAAGGCTTGAGGAACTGAAACACTGATTAGAGCAAGGGGGGAGTGTGTGGAAATAGGCTTTCCAAGCTAGGGTAACAGATAGTCTAAGATAAGCAAATGTTAAACAATTCCTCCAGGAAACCTATAAATGTCATGGCTAAATATACTGTGTAATTTCTATTGTAGAGGCAGGACCAATGGGAAATTACCGAAGTATATTGTGTTATGTGCTCCCATTGAGCTAGACATAACATAGGTTGAAAGACAATGCCGAGTTAATAAGGCATCAAAACAGACCTACCTAAAACTTGTTCCTTCTTAAAGGAAAGCTGTGATTTATTGGAGTGAGTGGCCGGGAGAAGCAGGTGAATGTTAAGTCACTGCCGCTGATTCACTGGGTGTTCTTGGCCACATCACAGTGCCTTGTTATGCCTCATTCTCCCCTTTATAAATGGGGGATAACAATCAGAGCTGGGCAGGAACCAGAATTTTTGTTTCATGGGAAATTCCATTATTTTGACATTTGTTTTCTCGTTGAATTGGAACGAAAACAAACCTTTTTGAAATCTCACATGAAATAAAATGTAAAAGAAAATTCACTTGGGGTCAATCAAAACCTTTCATGTTGATAAAATCAGACTGGTTCACTCCAATTTCAACTTTAAAAATATGGAAACAAAAAGTCATGTCAGAATGAAAAACTGAAACCATGTCAACAATGTCAAAACATTCCATTTCCACATCGTCAGAATGCTTCATTTCCATTTTTTTTCAAAACAAAATTTTGTTGAAATCAACATGTTCCTGCAAAATGTTTCAATTTCAACAAAATCATGTTTTCCAATGGAAAACTCTTTAGCTGAAAATGTTCTGACCAGCTCTCCTAATAACGCTCACTAACATTTGCCAAAAGCTATTAGATCTCAGGATGGAAATGTGCTGTCTAAACAATAGATATTTTATTATTATTATTTCACGAGTGGCTATTCAGTAGCGGGTTTGAACCAAAACCCCAGGTCTGAAACATCACTGTTGTGTGGTGTTCAAAATCAGAACTCAGATTTTAGTTGAGTTTAGTTTACTTGAGCCTGTCTCTAGTCTAAAGTGCATCCTAATTTCATGAAATTTTGGATGGAGAGAAACTGGGTGGTATGTTCTCTTCTCAGCATTATGCACAGGATTTAACTTCAGGCACTGGCATAGCCTTCTGGGAGAGAAATTGTCTTCGAACACTTGAGCAAATCCCCTTGCCTCCATTTGAATATTTACCCGAAAAGTACCACTCTTTCATGACTACCACTCTGGTAGTGTAAAGACTGAGGCAGTAAAATAGGTGAAATTACATTTTCATATCAAGGGGTATAAAGGGGACTTGGTGTAAATGAGAATTTGATCTTGTTTGTCTGTACAGCAATATACAAATCTATGGTTCTCTATAACAGATTCTAATAAGTAGAATGAACGTTAGCCATAAGAAAAAGGTGATGAGGCCATAATACTCCAGCCAGCATTTACTTATTGCCTTTCATCCCAAAGGATTTCACAGCACTTTACAAACTATACATTTAAAGATCACTTCATCCCCATGTGGGGTGTGATGCACAGCAGCTTGTAACACTACCCAGCAGTCTTT
Source organism: Dermochelys coriacea (assembly GCF_009764565.3). Lineage (NCBI taxonomy): Eukaryota > Metazoa > Chordata > Testudines > Dermochelyidae > Dermochelys > Dermochelys coriacea. Next base: position 15,261,915 of record NC_050085.1, on the reverse strand, counting down.
AAGACAGGAGGTGAGGAAGGCTAGCTTGTGAAAGCAGGCTGCTAAACTTGTGAGCTTTGACTCAGCCCAGAGAATAGGCACAGAAGGACTTTGCCACAGTGTGTTTTAGATCAGTTCTTACATTCATTCTGAACATTAAAATACTGAAGATAGTTTCTACTAGGTTCATAGTTTGACACTATTACTCTGCCACTGGATCACATGTATAGCTGATGTAAGTCAGTATCTTTATCTCCACCTTGATTTTCGAATTGCTCCAACCAGAACTTCTGCTTTGTTTTGTTTCTTTCAAAGAAAACACATCTTAAAGTGAAGTAAAGTAATGGAAATTCTAACCTTTGCTCAGCAGACACTAAATGCCGTAGCAAAGCTTTCATTGTCCCCTGTCCTTCCTTCTGCTTGGAAAACTTGGCTTCTAGCAGGGCCATTAAGAGAGCTTCTAAAGAAACCAAACCATCGTGTTATGGAGCAGCAGACTCACACTGCTGTAGAGTGTGGATTGCTTATCTCACTGAGTGGAGAAGGATAGCTTCACAGCAGCAAGTGGTGGCTCTGAAATCAAACTGCCTATGTTTTATATACACCAGGTTTCAAAGGAGTCATCTGGCAGGTTCAGAAAACCCTCAGCACTATAAACAAGGGCCGGTCTCCTAGCAACAGCTGCCTAGCAACTGTTGCTAATTGTGGAAGGGGTTCCAGGCATTAACATGCAGAGTGACTTCTACAAGGGGGTGTGTTTTTAGATAAAGCTCTGCAGTAATAAAGAGTCATGGGAGGGCTGCTGTTTGAGTGGGCGCACATGCGTGCACCAGAGTGAGTGCGTGTAGCAGAGAGATAGGGAAACCAATTTGGTGTTTGGAACGCTTGTTGCCTGGCTTGTTTCAACTCACTCGTCCATGGTCATCTTCAAGTCTTCGAAAGGTCAGGCTTCACCTGTGTTGCCAGACACTACGCCCACTTTCAATGTCACTCAGAAGCAAACAATAAAAGCTCATTTGTTTCCTTCCCCCTGCACAACCACTCACTCGTCACCTGATAAAATTCGACTCAGAGTGGCTTCCAATATGAATTTTGATCACGGTGTACCTGTCCTTCAAGTGCAGTCACTGATCTCATTGCTCAGTGGTCCATCTCTCCTGACTTCGTTAACATCTCTATGGTGATACCTTTCAATATGTTGCAGTAGGTACAGTTCAAAACAGGCACTGCCCAGGCCAACGACTGACATAGGCCCATTCAGATTATGTAACTGTATGCTCAGTACCTGCTTGTGTAGGCAGTCATTAGACTTGCCTGGGCATATGTGTATATACAAGCCCTTTGGATCACCATATAGTCATTGGTCCCAAAATGTTTATCCACAAATTAGTAGAATAATGTATAGTACTAAAATATTGGGGGTTTCTAATCTGTGTATAGTGGAGGTCATTGGTGGTTCTTTGGCTCATGGCTGGTTCTTTCTTTCAGTGCAAATAACAGGTTGAAGAACCAGGAGGCTCAGATTGTTGGGTGCAGGGTGGGTATTTTATGCCTTAGTGCCTGTGGAACCTAGCCACGGAGCTGGTGTAACTGAGCTCTGTAGAATCAATTTAGGGGAATCCTCCAGTAATTTACAGCCAGTGTAGTGGGGACTAGACTGCCTCAATCCCTGCAGCTAGCAAAGGGGCATGGCCAACGTAAAAGGAAACTAGCCAGGGATTCCCTCCAATTTGCTGATCCAAGGCTGCTCTTTTGGTCACTCAGGGGCATTGTCAGCTGATGTCATTTACAGCCTTCTTCAGGCTGCTCTAACATGCTGGGGGGCTGGCCTGGCATGTGGCAGCCCCAGGGCTGGGGAAGTGCAAAAACAAGCTTTACATCAGCTTTACGCGCACACCCTTCTAACCTGCACTAGGTGCTCCTTGGACCTATTCAAGGATCTGATTTGGAGAGTGTTTTGGAAGTTAGAAGTTCTACCTGTATGTATAGATGAACAATAACAGTGGCTTTTCCTTTGCAATGGCACAGGGGAGTTTTGCCTCAGTAAGGCGAATAAAATCCCATGGATAATATTTATATCAAGAGGCCTGGGTCCTCAGCTGCTATAAATCTGCATACCTCCACTGGAGTGAGTAGTGCTTCACCAGTTGACCCCATCTGAGGATATTATACTCTATCGTTGTCCAAGCAGAAGCAGATAGTTCATCTCTCTTGGTTGCAATCATTGAAGACCAGAATTAGTGACTTTGCAAAATGCAATGAAACACTGGTGAAATGAATGATTGGTAGAAATTAAATGGTTCTTGAAGAAAAATTAAGCATTTACATTTTTTTTAAAATCATCATAAGGTACTCTTCTCCCACAGGAAATTAGGATTAAAAATAAGAAAAGCCTCCAACCCTGCTCTTCTAACCTCTCTTTGAAACATTCTGGGCTAGGATTCAATATGTGATGGTGGTTATGAGGTTCACTGGCATTTCTGAATGAATTTCCATTGAATTTAAAATCATAATTTATGGCCTATTTATGCAGCAACAGATAAATTGCATCTTTCGATAGCAACCAAGGTCTTTGAAGTCATAATAACATCTTTGAATTTGAATCCCCAGATAAAGCACAAGATACTGCAGGGTGAGACATCAGAAAGGGGCCAATGCAATATCTCTTGGTAGTTTTGCAAAATTATACAGCAGATGCCAGCAGAACAGTAACAATAACTTTTTGGTTTAGCAAATGCTGCTTATAGCATAGCATCAAACTGATGAACATGATCAAAAAGCACTGGACCACAATCTGAATTCAACAGAACTGCAGTCACAAGTTGGACTCCAGCATAGACTGGAATGAGTTAACTAACAGAGATAGCACTTGCACTTCTGCTATGAGGCTGGAGCCAAATTCCACACTTGGTGGGAAGCTAAGGAAACCCCTGGCTAGCACAAAAAGATTTGAGGGAGAGATTTAGAGACAGGAATGTATTTGGTGATGGGGGAGGAAGGGAAGAAGCTTTTATACAAAAACTAAATCTACTGGTCTGGCCATACTGTATGAGTCCTTTCTGATCTAGCGTTTGGTCAGAGCTGGCTTGATCCTGGATTGAAGGAACCTGTGTTTATAACCGCTCTGCTGCCATAAAGGTGAATGTCATGTCACCAGTTTAACACTGAGGGCAAGTTCATTGAAGTCCAAAGGGGAAAGTCGATGGCATTGTGCCCGCTTGTGCTGGTTGTGAATGGGGCTCTATAGCTTCACTGCATAGCCAACCAGGAAGAGAGACTGGGCTAGGAAGTCCTCAGGGCACTGGCCAGAACTAACAGTTTCTTGGGGTTTTCTGGGGCCTCTAGGGAACAATGTTCTGGTGAAAAGGAGGGGCCAGGCTGTGTATCCTGATTCTAAATGAGACAAAATCCCTTCCCCAGACTGCATCCAAGTAGCCTCAAGGCTGCTCTAAGCTGCACTAGTTTGTCACACTCCCCTAGGTGCTGCTTTGCCAGCCAAGAAAAGCCAGTGAGCAGCCGGCTCCTCCCTCCCTCTATCTCCTTCCTCTGGCATGACCCATCCCCGGGTGCTTTGAGGGAGAGCAGGGCAGTGATGTTCTGGAAGCTCTCAGCCACACAATGAACTCCCAGGGGTTGGATTCTTTATTACCCCTTTGCAATGCTAGAGTGGAATAAAGGGGCTGCAGCGTAAGAAAGAAATTGGCCCAGGAAGCAGGACCCTAGGATAGGAAGGGGCCCTTTTCTTCTGTCACGTTTTAGAACAGAATTACACCAAAAACCCTGGCAAGTGACATGGGAAATGTCTCAGGACACCCTTTGATCATGAGATTGCCAGCCTCAGGCATCCCAGGCTGATGTGTACTGTATAGATTAATTTCAGGTTTCAGAGTAGCAGCCGTGTTAGTCTGTATTCGCAAAAAGAAAAGGAGTACTTGTGGCACCTTAGAGACTAACAAATTTATTTGAGCATAAGCTTTCGTGAGCTACAGCTCACTTCATCGGATGCATGCAGTGGAGTGAGCTGTAGTTCACAAAAGCTTATGCTCAAATAAATTTGTTAGTCTCTAAGGTGCCACAAGTCCTCCTTTTCTTTTTGTATAGATTAAGAAAGCCAGTGATGCTTGCCTGACACAGGTGCCTTGGAGCCAAGTTTCAATGGACTTGAAGTGATATTCCATGTCTCCGTAGGAAGGAGAGACAAACCGGTAGGAATCAAAGATCTGCAGTCTGCCTCTTTTCCACCTGGCCCCGAGGCTGCGCTCACCGGCCCCCAGCCAGATCTCCATGTGGACAATGTCATGGAATTGCCTCCTTCCTGCAATGACAAGGAAGTGACTGTGCATTTTCCAAAGTTGCCTTTAAAATGGCATTTGGGGAGGTGCTGGGCTGACAGCCCTGGATACTGTCTATCCATAGAACTGGCCCTGACAGATGGTGTCACTGTTCAGTCAGTGTGCCCTGACCAGAAAAGACTACCCTCGCTGCTGAGAGGACAGTTTAGTCTCCATGTCCATTCAGTCATTCATCCCTCCTCAGAGACTGTCCCCCGCCCCAAAGAACTCCCAGAAGGAAAGCCAAATGGATTGGGGCTGTCTGTGATGTGAAAACCTGTCCAACAGGCTCAGAAAACTCATGGCATACAGGCCACCAAACAGCTGTCCAGTAATAACAACTTCAACTGACAACTTTTTGTGAAATTCTCACAATTGCACTGCAAATTTGGAAAGATATGGCTGAAAATCCCCACACAAAAAAAGCACCTTTCTGGTCTGGTTCCATCAGGAATTGCAAAGATAGTCACGAGGATGACCAAAACCAGCCCAAATCACATCTTCAGAGTTCACAAAGTGTTCATTTTAAGTTTAATTCCAGAAAGATGTAAAAATTTGGGAGGGTTATTACTTCATTTAACCGGGATCATTCAAATCCAAATTCACAGCCCTGTGTGTGTGTCTAGCCTTGTGTGGTGGCTCATAGCTACTCTAACAATGTTGTATACTTCTCTCTGAGGTTAGCTGGATGGGGGATATGCATGGGGGGTACATATGAGGATGGATAGATAGAGGTGGTATGTATGGGTACGGATGGATGAACGGATATGAAGGGGGTGGAAGTACATATGAGGATGGATGGATAAATAGAGGAAGTACTAGGGGATGGGTGGATGGATAGATATCTTTGTTGACATTACGTTCTGTGTCGAAATACGTTCCTGAAATGAAGATGAGGTTTCCCGGCTTCATGTGCTCCTCACTGGGCAGAGTGATGGGGAGTGTGTCGTACTGATACGCCTGGTTTCCTGGACGATGCAAAAGCCAAATTCTGATTTTAAGTCACGCACCACCCGCCGAATCAGTCCGCAGCAATCCAGGAAGAGTTGGGATTTGTACTCTGGAGCTGAGGAGCAAGGCAAGCACATCACCAGTAGGTGAGCAAAATGACAAAGGAACCTCCATTTTTATCCAGCAGGCAGACAGGAGAGTCGCTTTGGTGAGAAAAGATGCAGCAAGAGACAGCTTTGCACAATAATTCAGATTTGTCTAGGGGCAGGCACACCAATGTATATTGTTCTTCTGTTTGCCAGAAGCTGGGAATGGGCGACAGGGGATTGATCACTTGATGATTCCCTGTTCTGTTCATTCCCTCTGTGGCACCTGGCACTGGCCACTGTCGGAAGACGGGATACTGGGCTAGATGGACCTTTGGTCTGACCCAGTAGGGCCATTCTTATGTTCTTAATGTGGATAAAACTATAATGCTCAGCTATGGGCCTCAATGCCACACCCTAGAATCTCCACCCATTTCGGAAACCAAACCTGAACTGGACCTTTTGACAGTTTTGGTATTTTTTTCCCCTCCATTGTTTCTGATTTGTGCTGCCTCTGTATTTCAGGATGGCACTTGCAATTGGAATAGGAAGTGCCAAAATACTACCAGGATGTCTTTTTTTCATGGTATTTCCAGCTTGACTGGAAATTGGAAATAGCAGGAATCCCATGAGATTTCCAGCCCAGTTTTGCAGATCTAAGAAGTTTGGATATGCTGGATTTAGGTTCGGCAAAATCACCTGAACTGTTGGATGCTTATAACTTCTGGACAAAAAAGGTTCACTCATTGCTAGTTTTGTGGCCTCAACAAATCCACAGGATCTATGTAGATGTTTCAGATGTAATGTGGATTATGTGGAATTATGTGGAAACTTTGGAGATGTCTGGAAATTTTTTATTTAAATTTTTTAAAATGAAAAATGTCACCTTCACCTACATTTAAATATTTTGAAAAACATTTAGGAACTCTAAACATCTTCTTCTTGCTGGCTACTTTTGTTGCTCCACTCCTCTCTTGTGTCCCTCTGAGAGATGTGTCATACCAGCCAATGTCTGGTCAGTAGAAGTGCTTGGGGTGAAAGAGCAGAATTTGACCTCTTTAGTCCTCTGAGTCCAAAGTAATCAAAGTTCCTAGATGGAGTGCCTGATGGTAAGTATATGTTAGTCTAGGGACATCTAAGGGAGCATGTGTCAATGGATAATGCACTGGGATGTGAGTCAGGAAACCTAGACTTTATTCCCAGCCCTGCCACTGATCCTGGGCAAGTCACTTCACTGCTCCGTGCCTCAGTTTCCCCTTCCACCGTTTGTTTATTTAGATTCTAACCTCTTTCTCTAACCAGGTGTATGTACAACTCCTAACACAATGGCCCTCTGATGGGGCTTCTAGATGCGACCATAATGAGGATGATGATCATAATGGCGTCTAAACTGGGGTAACATTTTAGAAGGGCCAAATTAGACACCCTTAATCTCACTCCTGACTATGGCTCTATGTCCTTTATATTTTTTATTTGAACGGCCAAAAAAGAGACGTTACCATTCATTTGTGGCCTAAGGAAGGCATGAACCGTCAGTAGGTTATCACCAGAGACAGTAGTGACAATACTTGCTCCATCAGGAAAAAGATGCATGGGCTGAAAGGGTCCGCACTTACTGCTCGGGTCGTGATACTTCTTGGCATAGGACACACCTATGTAACTCTTTGCCTGCTCAAGAAACTTCATCCGCAGCTGCCACCGGTAGTCGGGATCCTGAAGTCTGCTCTGTACGGACAGTTTCTTCCCTCGGAGCATCTGCAGCTCCTCCTGAATCAAAACACAAGGAGGAAAGGAGGAAAATTCGGCAGCAAGCCCTGTCTGTTTTTTCTCAAGACAAAACTATTTTTTTCTAGAGAGGAGTGAGCAAAGTCAGTGAAAGCCAGAGTCTGGCCCAAACTCAATTCTAGCTCTGGCTTGGCCCTGCATCCCCGAGTGAGGAGGTGCCAAGCCAGTGTGAATACTCTTGGCATTTCTTCCTGGAGGTCACAGTGACCTTCAGCAACATTCTCTGTATTTTCCTATTCATGCTCGATGTGCCTGATTAGCTCCCATGCTTGGCTCATACAGACCAAGCCGGAACCTCGCCTTTGCTTTACCTTCCAACTTCCTGGTTTACACATCTCATGGTCAAGCCACCTACATGTTAGAGTCATATAGGAAAATCACAGGCTGGGAGGACGGCGATGCTGCAACCTGTGATATTGCAAATACTTCCAGTAGGTGCTACTCCTTCGAGGAAGTAATGCCTAATTGTTAGTGCACAGGAAGTACTGAGGGTTCAGGATTTCTGGGTTCTGACTTGAAATTCACTTTAACACCCTGTGCCTCAATTTTCTCGTATGTAAAATGAAGGGGAATATATACCTTCCTCCAAAGTTATGAAGGCAGGTTGAATTAACTGTCTGTAAAGTACTTAGAGACCCTGTACTAAAACATGCTATAGAAGTGCAAGTACTGTTCTATACTATATTATACTATACTATACTTCTTTACAGATATAGGGTACTGTGTATAGATACAGTGAAAACAGCAGGTGTGTATAGATACAATGAAAACAGCAGGAAATTGCACCATCAAAAAGTTCTCGGTGACATGAAAAGCTGCAAAAACCAAGTTTGAGTAATTTGTTTTCAGAACGCTATAGAGAGGTTGCCTGATGTTACACTGTTGCTTAAGAAGTTTATGGTTGGAATGTTTCTACTAAAATATCTGTCTATGTTCCCCAAAAAAGTCTTACAAGATCTAGTGATGCAATGATGGCATTAAAGAGGAGTATTATACTCTAGCTCCATGACTATAAGATATATCCAGATTTATGTAATAAATAACACACCCACCCCAGCATATACAATAAGGTAATAATGCTCTTTCAGGATTCTCTTTACCATAAGCTAAGAGCACCGTACCAAATACAAAGAAAAAATCAAAACAGATAAAATAAATATTAATAAAAATATTAAACTGCATAATTGTTTGAAGGATTCCTTTAAAAAATTAAAATAGGACTGATGAATTCACACTTCTTTGCACTTACTCAGTACTATTCATGCGGAGACTCAACATTTTGTACAGAAATGAGCTTCCCCATTAAACACAGAGACAATGGTACAGAGGGAGATCAACAAATTTGCTCAAGCTGATACAGCCAGTAAGTTGCAGAGACAGAAATAGGAGCCAGGCATTGTGATTCTCCGCCTTCTGCTCTAACCATTTGATGGACTGACTTCATTAAATAGATTAATGTAGGCAGCAGGCAGTGTGAGCATCCTATGGTAATTTTTTCTGCTAGGAAAGATAATGCCTGTCCATGGGCCAGTCTCCCCTGGAAATATTATTGCTTTCCACTATAGAAAGATACAGCGCTGGGAGGGAAAACTACTACCTGGTTAGCTTATGTGAGAAGTCTGGACTGTTTCTATTTGATACAGATCATCCTTGTGTTTAGATGAATAGCAATGCTCCATTCAACAGGACTATACTGAAACAAACACTTAGGACTGATAGAAATGCACTGAATGACTGAATACCAGCCTTGGCCATTGGGTGACAGTATGGCATTTTCTTCTAATGCGGGCTGCGGGAGAGCTGAACTATCAAGAGAATCTCTTTCATTCAAAGATAGTTTTATGAGCGACTTGTGATGGCAGCTCATACATTCTGCTTGCCCTGTTTTCTTGCTCGGTCAGGACAGCATGTTTCTCAGGAAACAATGTTTTAATAAAGCTGGCCACAAATGCAGAGTAACAGCCAAGATGTAGCTGGCTCTGTAACCATTTATTATATTTTATTTTTTTCTAGCACTGCATTTGCACTTTCTGACAGCAGCAATTTTTTCAGATAATGCCTTTTTTATGAGGTTAAGCACTCTTTGGGTGAATGAAGCCAACCTCTTGGAGGAAGATGAGTGTTTGTGTGGTTAAAGCAGGGGATAGGGAGTAAGGAAGGCCTCCTCTAGCTCTGCCACTGACCCACTGTGTGACCTGGGGCAAGACACTTTGCTCCTCTGTGCCTCAATTTCCCCATCTGTAAAATCCTCCCAGGATTTAATTAATGCCTATAAAGCACTTTGAGATGCTTAGTAATTAAGGCAGACTTTACTCTTGTGCCTCCCAGTAATGAGGAGTGCAGTTGACACCCAAAAGCAAGCTACATCCACAATTGTTGTGAGATGTTTATATTACATTCTAATGGGGATTTTCTTCCTATAGAATATAGGTAGCAGGTTTTCAGAAGAGGCTTCTCAATATTCTGGATTCAAGATTTGAGATATTCGACAGCCATGGAGTACAGCAAGCAGCACATATGTGCTTAGCAAAGTGTCCCTTTTCCATATAGCTCTGGCATTAGTCTCAAGTGCAACACATAAAGGGAATGGCCTGATTTGGCCAGAGTCAAAGACTGGGTCCTAAATATCCTCCTAAATAAGGCTATCTGCAGCCAGAGAAAACCAAAGGCAAAGAAACCATCATGCCACTGCTTACATGTGTTTCCTTATATGTGTTGCTAGTACTGGTCCTGGAAAAAAAGATTCCTACTTGACCTACTGCATCATACACATCTTGTGATTGTCAGAGAAAGCAAGAGTGCCGCTCATTGAGGAAACAGGCCACTTCCCCTACCAACTCCTTCTCATTGGTCCTGCCTCAGTGCCGGGGGCTGAACTAGATGACCTCTCAAGGTCCCATCCAGCCCGACATTTCTATGGTTCTGTGACTGGACAACTGCATCCCTCGCAACATTAAACTTGGAAATTAGTGATGGGCCCAAACCAAACCTCTGGAACGAAGTGTTGGAGGGAGAGAAAGGAGAGGCCTCAAGTCTGGCTTCATGCCTTGGGGCTGGCTTTTAGGGTAGCTTTATAATGGGTCAAACCAGAACCTCAGATCTGAACACCTTAGAACTTTGGGGAAGTTCAATTCCAGTCTACTAATGGAACCATCAACCAGGCAAGGATATGAAGAAACCGGCACCACCTCCTTCCTGCACGCAGAGGAAAGATAAGGGAAATTCTTCTTATAGCGCTTTTCTTGTTTATAAGATGCTTCTGCTATAAAATGATCTTGAAATTCGAGTCTTTGGGGAAATGCAATCCCCTCTAGTGCTCAAAAAGAGTCATGCTCTGGGTCAGATAAGTAAGAAGGTCAGCACATTGTACAAGGGCACCTAGAACTGAAGTCACCATTCACAATTTCATCAAATCACCATTATCACAATGGGCCACATTTGCTAAAGCACTGAGCACCCTGAATTCTGCTTGAAATCAGTGGGAGCTGTAGGGGTTCAGCACCACTGAAAATCAAGTCTTTTGTGGGTAGAGACATTTTTGTTCAGGGCAAAAGCTGTCTGAACAAGAGTGCATGTCCTTGCACCATCGCAGCCTGGTCCAAAACCCAGTGAAGTCAATGGAAAGACTCTTTCTCATTTTCACCTCTCCCTGTTTCTTCTGAACTATGCTTAAGGCTGAGATGAATCTGACTTCTGGATTTTCAATTTATTTTTGCAATTTATGAGCTACCAAATCAGTGAAGTAACGTCACTTTCAGCCAGGCAGACCAGCTTAAGCGAAATGAGAATCAGTGTGTGAGGCGTGGCAGCCGGGAAAAGCAAAGCAAACAGCTATTGTGAATTGCCGTTCCCACCGCTCGGGGGGAGTCACCTGTCCTGCCTGACAGTGTCCCGGCAGATACACTTTTATGCCTGTATTTCTGTGTGGTGTATCCTCACAGCAACTGACCTATGTCACCTGCTGCTCGTAATCAACGAGCCAGGGCTCAGCATACAGGAAGCGAGGCTGGTGCCTGCCCGAAAACAAGGTTAATTTCTAGCATGATTCCATGAACCCTTGAGCTTTTCCCCCTACATCAGCTAAGACAAGGTCTCATTACAACCCCTTCCCTCCAATACACCAGATAATGAAGGCGCTGAACTGCCCTTCTCCTGCAGAAACGGACCAAGGGAGATTTCTCCAGTGGTAACTGAGCATATCTGCTTCTCAGCATCTCACTAGCCTTTCGGCCTGCAGGAACACAGGAATTTCCAGAGTTGGATCAGACCTATGGTCCAACTGCTCCAGTGTCCTGTTTCTGACAATGGCCAGACCCAGATGCTTCTGAGGAAGGTGCATGAACCTCTGCAGTAGCCAGCAGTTATGGGATAATTTGACCCCAACCCCTGTTTTCTTGTAACCCCCACTAGTTAGAGGTAGGGCTGTGTGGAACCTTAGGGATGTCACATTGCAGGGAGCACAGTTTTAACCTCATCTGAGGAAGGTGGGAAGGGTAGAAACAGACACAAAGTTACTAGGGGTGAACCAAAAAACACACCACCAGAGCAGGGCTGAAATGAGTGGAAAACTCAAGCCATTTTCCAACCATGAAAATTCCCAGATTATAGAAAAGCAGATTTTTAGATGGAGTGATTTGCGTGTTACTGTTTCATGGGCCAGGACAAGGCCTATGAAACAGGAAAAGGTATGTATATTTTTCTATCAAAATGAAAATGGTTGCACAAAATGCATTACTACCTGCCTTTCGCATCCTGCTGGGGTCTTTTCAGGGAGGTGCAGCTGGCAGGACAGTACTAAGTGATGAGACAGAACTACTTGGGCCCTAGTCCTAAAACTCTGATCTTGACGTGCTGCCTGACCTCTGGCAAGGCACACAGCATTCGATTCAGCTTCCCCTCACTTAAGTCAAGAGAGAGACACCCAATGGACTTCAAGAAGAGCTGAAGCAAGTCTTTGGAGCCTGGTTTTCAGAGGTGCTGAGCACCCATCGTTCCCACTGACTTTAGAAAACAGGTGCTATAAAGATGCCAAGTATTACTGGAGGAGCAAATCCCCAAGTCCTTTTTTTTGCTCCATTGATATGTATGAGCGCTCTGCCTCAGTAAGAACTGAGTGGAATTTGGGTCTGGACTTTGGTCAATGGTGTTTCATAGTCAGCCATGCAAAATTGTTTTGTTTTTATCACACTTTAACCTCCCTCCCCGGGCCTTCCTGGTGGCTCTCCCTGAGTAGAGATAACTGTGACTGGGAGCCTCTCTCCTCTTCAGACTGCAGGGCCAATTTCTAATTTCCTTGGTGCTGGTGTGAATCTGGAATGACTCCATTGCAGGAGTTACTGCAGATTTCCACCAGTGTAACTGAGACCAGAACTGGGCCTTAGGTGCTTGGCTTCTGCGATTTTACCAAATAGGTTCTGCCAGGCTGGACCTTACAGGAACCAAAACGTAGTTTCAGGCAGCAGGTGTGGCAAACAGTAAAAAAAACACCTAACTGTTGGCAAGCAAGCCCTGTGGTTTTTTTCAAGGGTGTTGAGCATTTCCAGACTACTCCCTGTGGTCTCTGTACAGGCTTTGGTACTGGGTAGCACGGTGATGAATCATTTGGCTCGTAGATCCAGTGATCGCGGATTAACTTCTTCCTGTTTTTCCTTATTTACTTCTTCACTCTAACTCCCTCTGCCCACAAGGCTATACAGTGGGGAGAGGGATTAAAATCACAGTTCCTCCAGACCAGTGATGGGTGCCTCCCAAAAGGTTTGGAGGGTCAGTATGAATAAGCATCCACATATATGGGAGAGCGATGAAGGAGTCCAAAAATAGAATTACAGGGCTACTGCAAGGCTGGAGACTTTTGGCAAAGCCCAGGACTGGCATACCAGGGAGAACTATGAGTCAGGTCAAATGCGGTGGTGGGGATGAACGTCCTGTGAACCCGTGGACGACTGGGCGTGCATTCAAGCAGAACAGGGTGCAGGCTCAGGTTTGCAAGACGAAGGACTATTTGGAATTGTCCGACTGAGGAGCCCAGGCTGCCATGAGAGTAGGCAGAAGAGGGGCTGCAGGAGCTCAGTGCTACCGTGCATTGGGGCTGAATTCCAGGATTAAGGTGCATGAGCAGCCAGTGTCAGGGCCTCAGGACTGGAATAACAGGAAGCGCCGTAGATCAGGATTGAGGTGTGTTGGCAGAGAACTGACTGGGGGGAAGCTGGCACAACACTTGCCTGCCTTTGAAGGACAAGCTTCTCGATTCAATAAGGACTTGTCCAAACCCCACCATTCAAACTGTTTTCAAGCAGCTCACCTCTCTCTTTCCCACCCATTTCTTCCCACTTGATCGACTATTTTCCTTCCAGAAAAGAAATGCCCTGGTCCAGTCATTGTTTTTAAGCTCAATACCCTCACCTGCCCCAGTCCTAAGGCTTGGGAAAAGGTTTGCCAGGCCCTTTGTTTGTGCATGCACTGCTAGGAGCCCATTGCACTGTTTCAGGTGATTTAACACAATCTGCAGTTGGCAGGGCTCTGGGTACCTCTTCTTTGTTGCAGGTGCATTTTTGGCAAGCGGCGAATGAAATGCTGAGCCTTGTCAAGAGCACTCAATCCACCTTCCCTGTCTGGGGCTGGCTGGCTGTGGAACAGATGGTTTTGGAAAAAATAAAGGGCAGGGACATTTTAACAGCAGAGAAGTGCACTTTTGATGAACGCTGAATGTTGTTTGCTAGTCAAAGAGAACCCACTTTTGCTGATGCAGAACCTCCATCTTGGGACCTTTTGGGGAGAGGTGAATCTGGGCTGACTCTGCTAGATTTGAATGCTTGTTTAACATTAACTAGAATCAGGAATATTGTACCGACCTCTGTCTCTCTCCTCCCAATACTCAATCTCTGCTATTCCATCTCATTCCTTGCTTGCACTGTCCTTGAGACTGCAGCCCCAAGCAGCGCACATGGCTCTGACAGTGCACCTCAATCCTGATTTGCAAAATCCTCCATGCTCCTCAGTCCGAGCCTGCAACACTCATGCTCTCCTTGTCTTCCCACTCCACAGCCTTGTGAATGCAATATAGTTTCTACTTGCAACACCCCTTGCTATTGCATTCCTAGATCTCCTCTCAGCACCATTTGCTTGCATGACAGTAAGTGCTCACTTCCTCAAAGCAGCTCTTTCGGGGGATACTGGTGCCACCTGAAAGTGCTCTAGGTGAAACGAGCATGTAGAGGTGCCACTGAGAAGCAATTTGTAGGAGTGGGTAAATATTATTATGTAGCTGATTCAATACAGGACTGTCACCACCCCAGCCTTGCTTGGCCTTGGTGAGCCTGCAGTGAAATACTGAATAACTATTTTGATTTTAGAATTTCATACCCTCAGCCAAAGAGGACCATCTGGTGTTAGGCAACCTGCATGGACCTGGACGGAGGAGCACAGATTGCAGGAGGAAAGAGTTTGAAGGAGGCACCAGGAAGTCAGTCTGTGTGCACATGGCTTGAATGCTAGCTGCTGTTGCAGAATTTCTGTGCACAGTTCTTTTAATAAAGAGGTAAATTAGTTTTTCAAGCAGGGAGCCCTTTCATGCTATTGCCCAGCAAAGTACGCGAGACGTGGTATTGTCCACTTTGTCACTGGTGCAGGAGACCAATTGATACATGACCCCAGAGATGAAAGGACAGTGTTTGAGCTCTGCTCCACCTGCCTTCCCTGGAAAAGTAGCATCAGCCACTGTAGCTAGTGATTCCTGCCATGTGAAAGGGGTATAATTGTTTGTAACTGCGACATGTACTATTTGATTGAGACCAGAAAATAAAACTAAATCTCTTCCCAGCCATCCTGTTTGTCTGACCCTTATTACATAGTGCCAGAGGAAAATTAAATCTTTGGCAAAAGTGAAGTGAAGAAAGTGACCTGAATCACTCAGGGAATCTGGCAAATGACTGGAGGAGGTGGTTGCAGCAGTTCTCAATTTTCCTTTAATCAAGAGGTATTGCAGAGAACTTGGAGAGAATGAAGTCCTCCATTCTGCTACATGGAGTAGGCCCACAAGTATTGATGATCTGCATCTCTGGGGTGGGTCGGGGGGAATCTGACAGGGGCTGCAAACTACTAGATAAAGTCATTTTGAAATTTCAAGAATGCTATGATCCATGTAAGATTGTCATGTGGGAAAAACCACATTCTCTTTAGAAGAAACCAGCTGCCAGGTGAGATCGTGGACTATTCTGTCCCAGACCTATGTAATAAAAGTTGGCATGTGGAGCTGAACAATTAACAGATGGGCTTATTCGCATGCTAGTGAGTGAATGTAGATGATCAAACAGGTGCATACTTCTCTGCAGAGCAGGATGGAAAAGATGTTCCTAAGGAATTTAATGAGGTGGTTACTGGCCTGGGATAAAGAAATAACAGTCAGAATCAAGCTCCCTGTTTTAAAAAAATATGACTTGGTCATTTTGATCAGACACAGACATAAAGGATTCTGTAAACCATGGCAATTTGCGTACTCTGGATTCTACGCACAGGGAATGTTCTTGGAAATTTAAAGATAAAGAACACAGCAGGGGAAACAGCATCACAGTTTGACAGTTGAATACACCGCAGGGATTTGCTTTGACACAAGGGGGCCTTTCCTTGTCTGTGACTAACGGGCACATGGATGAATATCTGGGGAGACATCTTTGATTTTATACTGTAGAGCCCTTTTTAAAATCAAACTGCTTTGGAAAACACTCCCTCTTCTTTTACACAAACACACACACACACACACACACACACAGAAGAGGGGGGATGCACTAAGCGGGGCGGGGAGGTCAGAACTGTGAGCAAAATGTGAAAGCAAATGGACATCTATTTAAAACCACTAGATTTGAAACATTTCTCCACTGTGAACGGCCCTCTAATATGCAGTGTGTTATCTCCATGGGACAAATTCCCTGACAAATCCCTCCTCTTCTGTACTAGGGTGGGTCGAAAGCCAAGGAAAAGAAAGTCCGTTCCAAGTATGTCTTGCTCTCCCCTGACAATGAAAACAAACACACCTCACTGAAATCAATCCAAGTTGCTCCATTGACTTCAGGGGGTTTTGGATCGAGCTTGTTATTTTTATGGACTCTGGCCCTATAAGGTCTGCTAGAGGGTATTGTGAAGGTCAAGACTATAACAGGGTTCAAAAAAGAACCAGATACATTCATGGAGGATAGGTCCATCAATGGCTATTAGCCAGGATGGGCAGGTATAGTGTCCCTACCCTCTGTCTGCCAGGAATGAGCGACAGGGGATGGATCACTCGATGATTACCTGTTCTGTTCATTCATTTTGAAGCACATGGCACTGGCCACTGTTGGAAGACAGGATACTGGGCTAGACGGATCTTTGGTCTGACCCAGTAGGGCCATTCTTATGGAGTCAAAATTTTGGGTTTGCTGGGGAGCTGCATGTTATAAAGAAGGAAACTGCCACATCCTCCATCAAGTTCAGTAGGCTTTGAATGAAGCCCAGAAAGATGGGAGCCAGACTGCAACAGCATCATGGGATATCAGAGAGATTTATGGCAAAGCTGCACTCCCATGCAATCTAGCTTTGGTTTATAATTGGATGGCATAGTAAGAATTTTTCCTTCTAAGCCAAGTGGGCACATTTTCTGGTGCCCCTGTGAGAAATCAGAGAGTACCTCACATTTGGGTTTGCTGCATGTGCTCACACGTTGTGTCATCTTTGAATCAGACCGTTCTATAACATGTCCCCATGCAGACAGAGGGCCTCCTCTTTTACAGCTGGAGCCAGCATTGGGAATTGTAAACCCGTCTCCTTTCTGCCTTGATACGGGCTTAACAACCTGAGTAAGAACTTTAATATTGACACAGAATGTTTAATGTTTAAACAGTAACGTTGGCTGGCACAGATGTGGAGTATTGCACCGCCATACGCATGATCCAAGTCTGAATATCACTCCCAGCCTTTCCACACCCAGGCCAGCCAGGGATGGGAGCAATCCGGATGTTGATGCTCTCAAGGGGAGAGAGGGAATGTTTAATATCAGCACCAGCAAGTCTCCTTTGCAATAAGGAAAAAAGCAGATGTTCAGCTGAAAAATCATAGCTCTGCTTACGGGCCACTTTGTGTCCAAAGACATGGGCTGATGAGAGTTTGCTTGTAACCATCGCTGGGGTGAAATTCAGCCCTGCACAGAGGGCCTGCACAAGCCCTGGTTTATGAACAATAAGCGATGCAGCAAGCGGACAGAGTTGCAGAAAAGAGATATTTATTAAGCATCCATAGAGGCCAGAGTTACACAGTGAGAGGGCAGTTTATGTCTGGTAGCAGCTCGGCCCAGGTTGCACTCCTGAGTCTCTGGTGATGCACCAAACTAAGTCCCCCTGAATTCTGACCTTCTTTTTCAAGTTCCACTCATCAGACCACTAGGTCTATGTACCAGTTAAGTCCCACTTGCATCCTCAAAACAGAGCTGAGCTTCAGTGGAACTGAAGTAGTGCCCTGAATTTATGCTGAGACTCTGCACAGGGCTGCATTTCACCTGGTTAGTGAGAATGGCTATCAGCAATGTGCCACTTGGCAAATGTCAGAGGGCTCCAGGCTGAAAAGGACCATTGGATAGAAATGTCATGAAAAATTACATTTTGCCTGGGACAAAATGCCAAAAGCTTTTGCCTGAAATGTCATTTAAAACATTTGCCACTCTCCCATGGCTCTGCTCATAGCCCTGCTCTTCTGGCTAGGGTCTAGTGGTCCTCTCTTACCTGTTCCTCTAGCCTCATTCCCAGTAGCACATCCATTCCAGGCAATAAGCTTAAAAGCCAGCTCCTCCTTGATAACAGAACAGTCAAGTTCTACTTTTGATTGCAAAGCCAGTTTGGGGACCAGAGGCCTCTGAGATGGGGAGCTGGCTCCAAACTGCTGATGTTAATTTAATATTTTCCTGAGAGAAATGATTCTCTCCGTGGCTCCAGTCCTGAAACAGGCTGAGAACCTGAAACTCCCAATGCCGTGGAAGTTGCTAGTGACCAGTGCATCCAAGGATTGGCCCCTGACTGTGCTTTCAGGGTACTATAGGGTAGCTGTCTTCCAAAAGTGTCCAAAGGGCTGGAAAGAAGGATCTTGATCATATAGGCTGCTGAGCACCTCCTGAGAGGTGTTGAGGGCCCTCAACTCCCTGCCATTAACCCTGGATGACAGAATGGACAATACCCTGGCTGATTACTGCAGCCCACATGAGATTTCCCAATATAGACATTGTCTGTTTTATGAATGTCCTTCTCACATGAACTGGGCAATGTACCAGTTACGTTGGGCAACGTACCAGTTACATGCACACAGGAATTTAATATTGCACCTTAAGAACCCTGGAGCCTAGAGAATTGGCAGGCTGCAGAACGGGAGGGATTTGGGCACTATAGCAACATGATTTAATAAATGTCAGGGTGCGAAAAGGAAGAATGAAGCAAAAGACACAAGGGGGCAGGTTCTTATCTCAATTACACTAGTTCAAGCCAAGAATAATTCTATTGACTTTAGTGGACTTACTTGGGATTTATACCAGGGTAGCTGAGTTCGGAATCTGACTCAAGCAATTCAAGAGGGATAGAAGAAGGATCAGATGTGACCAGGGACACGTCATTTTTAAAAAGCTTATATTATTGATTGTCAAGCCGCTGGTCTTGTCTGTGACTGTTGTAGAGCTGCTATGCTATATAGATTCCATGCACCTGCCTTTGATTGCTTAGGAGTTTAACAATTTCTTTTATAAGGTCAAACTCCAGTGGAAGGGTGAGGCTCCTGCAATGGACTTGTAATAAAATAATCAGCTGGATTTACGCACCAGCAATAAGGTGCAGGCTTCCTAATCAGTTGTGGAACTTGCCCCCATGGCAAATTAGGCTGGCATTTTAAAATGAACCTAAGGGAGTTAGGCACCCAATTCCCACTCTGTGTCAATGGAATTGGGCACCTAATTGCCTTAAGCTCCTTTCACTAGGCCAGCCTTAAACTCTCTGGCCCTGATTCTGTACTCCATTGCAGCCATATAAATCCCGAATAGCTCCCCTGAAGTCAGTGAACATCCCCCTGATTTACTCTGGTGTAACTGAGATCAGAATCTCACCAGCTGAGATATTGTCCTCAGTCTGATACGTGACGAATTTATGAGCATAAATTTATTAGTGGTCACCTAGTGGCAGAGTCTCAGGCTTGAGACCTCTGTGTTTGATTTCTCGCGTTAATGTTAGTTACATAAATCCAGCATGCTTCACACGGGATCATAACCCTCTGCATCCCTAGCAAAAGCTTGCGGCTCATTTAGTCATCTCTTTTCCTGGCTTCCAATTTTGTAAAGTGCTTTGGGAGCATTTATAGGTACAATTCAGTGACTGACAGGATTCTTGTTCAACACTCGCCAGCTTTTCCTTTAGCTCCACCATTTAGGCTAACTAGTCTTGCGTCCTCCTTAAAAATGCTCTTAGCTCACTTCAGAATCCAGAGCTATTCAAGTCTGAGCCTGTTTCCTGGATGCCTGATGGAATCTGGAGTGATGTCAGCAACAGGTAGAGTAAGTCAGGAATCTTCTCCCATGGCTTGGCTGCTTGCAGTTTCGGGGCAGGAAAGAGAAACATTCAAATGCTTTCAGCATCAAGCTTTTGATTAGCGCCAATTTCCTGATAGCCTTATTACAGATATCCCAGTGCAATCCTTTCAGCGGGCTGCCAAAGGCAAGCAGATGGGTATTGGATAGATATCACTCCAAAGTTAGTGCTGTAATTTCTGAGCAGTTCAGACATGGACCCCCTCTTGGGGTTGCGAGGTACGCACAGAACATGCCAGGGATGAAAAATAAGATACTTCAGAATGACACATGGGGCCACATTTTCCTAGTCTTAAATCAGCTGCCGTTTTTGCAGTTGCATTTTTGTCGGCACAAATAGTTGCAGAGACAAAACTTCTCCCACAGTCCTTTCTGGCCTCCGTTAAGGTCATTTAATGTCAACATACCTGAGAGGCAGGCGCAATCAGGTAACAGAAACCCATCTGACATTGGTTGTGGCTCCAAATAATAGTGGATTCAGTTTTGCAACCACATTTACATACACCAAACTGACCACAGAGACCAGCCTTTGAAAATCTGAACCCCATGGCTCACACTTTTCCTATGTGAGTGGAGTGCAGTCCCACAAACTGAAGTGCTCTATTTATCCAGCATGGCCAGTAGCAATAGGGGCTTCTCTGCACTGCCTCAGGTTTGCACCTTAACCCGGAGGGACCACTTCTAGTACCCAAGTCAATCTATGGCTTCTTGTCTGAGACAGCTAATTACGGCATCAATTAGCATCAGTTGTGGGAGGCACCATTTGTAAAGTGAATGCCCACTGGGAACTAAGCTGACCGGAAACTAATTTCACACAGGACACCAACCATCCATAAGAGATAACAACGACTCATTTAGTCATAGTCAACCTGGGGTGGATTTGAACCAATGACCCAGGGATGAAAGGCTTTGCATCCATGAGCCACCTAGTCCTCCGTGCAGTTAAATCTTATAAATCCTCATTTTAAAATATTCCTTGTCCTTGGGAACTTTTCCAGACAGGGCCTATTTTTACTACTACACCTCCTAGGGATCAGCTCCCTGGCACCGGAGATTAGTCCCTTCATGGAACGGTGCATGCACATGCTGTGAATTGTTCCTGACTCGAATCATGTTAATCTCACACATGGTCTGTTCACTACAGTTTAAAATGGAAGAACTTGTGCTTGATGCTTCTGCATCTCACAAAGGGGAACACTCAAAGGGCTGGTTAGTTCTCGCTAAGCCTCTGACAGTTACAACTGTGGCCTTGAATGTCCTCGCCAAGACCAACGCAGGCAGCGCTGGGACAATGATTAACTTCATGTTCGGGGTTCATAAAGGTGAGGTCTGGTTGCTTTCTGTGTGGTATTTCTCAGTGGCTTGTGCCTAGCAGTATAAAGAGGGATGGGCAAAGCTTTTCAGCTCCAGTAAGAACTTAAGTTGACCCCTCAAACTGAATCTGTTCTGAGAGCCGGTGAAGTTCTGATCATTTGCTGCCCCCTCCCCATTTTTTCTCCCCCTCTGTACTTCTTGTTCTGTCTGAAGCTGGGAATGAAGGTGCTGAACTAGCTCAAGGAAGGCTGTTCTCATCAGAACTGAACCCCCCAAATTTGACTCAGATCCAGAGAGTCTCAGCTGGTTCAAGGTGGGAAGGGTGGCCCAACAGTGAGGGTGCTAGCCTGGGACTCAGCTGAGCAGGTTCCATTTCCTCCGCTACCAAAGACTTTCAGTGTGACCTTGGGCAAGTCACTTAGTCTTTCTCTCTGTCTCAGTTCCCTATCGGTAAAATGGGGCTATCAGCATTTCCCTGCCTGATGGGGATGTTGTAAGGATAAATATATTTAAGACTGTGAGGAACTCAGATAACACAGCAATGAGCACCATATAAGTACTTAAGAGAGAGAGAAAGACTCAAATTCTACTTAAGTCCTCAAAGTATGGTTCAGATGGGACTTAAACTCTGACCTGCTGCACAAGGGAAAGTTTCACCCTAACTTTGTGCTTGAAACCATAAATAGGTTCTGGTTCATTCCAAGTCTGGGCCTGTGTTTGCCGAACGTTTTTGCAAGCCTCAGTGAAGCTAGTTCGAATTTTGGGTTCTCAACAACGTCTAAAACTGAGAGAGATCACCCAGCTTTGGGTTTCATTGCAGATGTTTTGCAAGGCTCTAGTTATGTGGCCGTACTGATTATTATTAATCATGTTTATTACAGTAATGCCTAGGGACCCAACCAAGAACAGGGCCCCATTGTGCTAGGTGTCCAAATACCTAGTAAGACACACTCCTGCCTCAAAAAGCTTGCGATTTAATTAGACAAGACAGATCTAATGCCTGAGGAAAGGCCTTGCGCTGTGAACCTGTTAACACCTGTGTGCTCTAGTCCAGACACAAGTTACTAGGCCCTTGTGCTATTCAGTAGTGGAAGAAAACTGCAATAACAGAGTTAAGAACAGGGCTGCATCTTATTGACTTTGTTTACCATACAAAAGCAGCTGGCTTAGAGGCTTCCAGCCTATTTGCTTGTAATGTTGTTTTTAAATACTGTATTCTACAGACAATTCCTGTGTTGTTGAAATGAATGCTTCTAAAATGACGTTTTTTTAGGACCTATTCTAAGAGAGAAAAGGCCCAGAGAAAAGTCAACAGAGCCCAAAGAATCACAAGTCATTAACTCATCCTAGTGTTCTAGGGTTACCTTATTCCAGAGGCAGTAAACCTTCTTTCTCCCTTTCCATTTGTTTATCCAGCATTTGGGAGGAGACGCACACAGATAGTGAATAATGAGTTGGGCTAGCAATAGGAATGGGTGTGTTTAAAGTGGATGTTTGGTGTGCAAATATAATTAGCAATCCAAATGAAGCTATTCCTACCTGGAGTGTTTGCTTAGCCTCTCCCGTGCCCTGGCCTGGTTAATAGAGTCCATTAAACCATTTACCTTTGGAGATGTGGGTTCAAATATGGCTTTGATCTCAAGTGAAATGCTTTGGTCTCAGCCAAGCCCCACAAGGTTTGTATATAATATATTATAATGTATACAATTTAATATTAGAGGGGAAAATTTTCAAAAGTGCCTACAGGATCCAGGAGCACAAGTCCCCTTGAAAGTCAGTGGGATTTGTGCTCCTAAATCCTTTAAGCACTTCTGAATATCTTCCCTGGGTTCTGCTCTCTCTGTTGTGCAGGGGTCTATTTATTACTACTGCTTTATATCACAATTTGGCCTGTATGTCCTCCCAAACTCCCTTCAGGTACCATCATCTCCAGCAGATTGTACAAGGCGTACACTGCTCACCAGGGTCAGTTCATAGAACGCTGCTGAAGCTACATCCTAGGGACTCCCAGGGAATGATGGGATCATCAACCAGCCTAGGGTGGGGACGGATTGCTCGTGTGATGGCTATTTCTAAAAAAGAAAAGGAGGACTTGTGGCACCTTAGAGACTAACAAATTTATTTGAGCATAAGCTTTCGTGAGCTACAGCTCACTTCATCGGATGCATCCACTCAATGTCCTCCTTTTCTTTTTGCGAATACAGACTAACACGGCTGCTACTCTGAAACATGGCTATTTCTGATACTCACATGTTGCACTGGATGCGCGCGCACACACACACACACAAAATACCTTTTTCCAGTCCAATGGGAGAGAATACTCCCTCCAGCTGACATAGCATAAGTCCTTGGGGTGTACTAAATAACCCATCCCCGGTGCCTCCAATGAATTTCACTTTTATCTCACAAGGAACAACATTTCTCTCCTGGAGAAGCATCCCTCAACCTCTCCATAACAACCCACTGAAGACAGGAATTCAGGTTCCTTTAAAAGTGTTGATTTCCCAAAGGGCTCAACCGGCAGAAATTATCATAGAAACATTGCCTCTTCCAGAAGTTATACTGACATACCTGCATCCTCCCACTTCATCCTGGCTTGGCAATAAGATTTAGATATCCCGCCACCCACAAAATATACACACATCCTCCCCTAGCTTGGGCCATCAGTAGAGATGCGTGCCTCTTTATCTGGGAAGCAGAGAAACACAGCTGAGAAAAGGGGTATAATTCATTAAGTAGTTTCTCCTACATTTAAACCCATTCCGTGAGCCAAAACATATATTCGGAGTTCCCACAGAATCTAAATGTCCTGAACTTTGTGCTTGAGTCAATTTAGATTACAGCAGTGGTGCCAGGAGCAGCTTGTTAAATGTGCTGCCGTGGGAGCTCACTCCACCTCTTCCCACCTCACCCAGAATAAACTGATAAAGGGAAAATAAAAGGACTTTTCCCCAGAGGAAGGTTAATTAAGAAGCTTCAGCACAAACTTCGGGATTGATCTGAAGGTTGATGTCATGAGGATTTAAGGAGGAAAAAAAAACTAAATCATATGGATGGCAGTGAAAAAAAGCCCTAATCTTTTGTTGATTGTGCTGTCTTGCCCACTTGATGGTGCTCTGAAGGGGTTTTAACATGTTAGGCTTGTCTCCTTTATTGTTTCCTTATGATATATATAAAGAAGGCCCAGAAGTTTGGAGGAGTTGAGGGTGTTTTTTCCTACTTGTTTTTTACCATCGAAATCTTAGGTGTGTCAAGGCTGCTCTTCTCTGCTTTTGCTGGATGACCTCTTGGGAATCTCAGAGCATGCTTATTGTGAGTTCTAACACTTACATTGTAAGGGTGGGAAGTTCTGAATTTCAGTAAAGACATTCTATCTCCAAAATGTTGAAACTATTAGGAAGTTAAAGCAAAAGACTAGGAGACTGGACATATGGGTTCTATGCCTGAGTCTGCCACTAATTTCCTGTGAGATCCAGGACAAGTCCTGCCCCCTCTCTGCCTCAGTTTCCCCATTGTAAAACAAGGACAGTAATAAAGCAACTTATTGCCCAAGGTTGGTGTGAGTCTTAATTAATATTTGCGAAGCGTTTGGAGTACCACAGGTGAAAGAAGCTGTATGAAGTGCACCGTGTCATTACTATAAAACATTATGGCTGCAAATAAAGTCAATTTTGAAACTTTGCTCAGGGTAGATTTGGCAGAACCATGAGTTGGTCACTGCACTCAAGATAGGTCAGGGAACAGGAATTCTTTAGTGGCTATGTTCAGTATAATGCTGTCCTCAGTAAAAGGTGAATACCCAATCATGCAAAGAACATTATGAAATCACAATCACGTAATTCCACAGGATGTAGCTAATCATTTTACTTATGCAAATCACGAAACATTAAGTGAGCCAAAGATTTTCAATTGTACAAGAGGGTTAGAATTCTCCCAGCATCCCTAAGGCATATATCAGTTACCAGCTATAATACTATTTCTTCTGTTTTAATTATTGAATTTTATTTTAGGGCAGTCAAGCATACCCTAAAAATGTCCAGTGGGAGAAGTCAAACACTAGAGCTGTCAGAGAAAGGCCAAGTATTTGTTGTGGGGAAATTTGCAAAATATCCATTTTTTTTTCCCCAAAAAAATTTCCAGCAAAACTTTTATAATTTGTCAGGATAAATGTCACAGGTAGGATGTTTCCAGCAGGTTATGGTTTATGATTGGAAAACATTGGAAGTGAAATTCTGGCCCCATTGAAGTTAATGAGACTTTTGACATTGACTTCAATGGGGCAAAACCCTAGGTCTCTTAGAAGTTATATAGGAGGATGCATTTGACGATAGGGGGTGTAAAATAGCATTCCTCCACCAGATTAGCCAGCTAATTGCCGCTTGTTTCTGAAGGCCTGTAATGCATCTGGAGAGTTTATAGCAAGAAGCATTACAGGGTGTTGTTTTCTGACTGTCACAGGATTCTGAGTACATCAGATGCAGAAATGTTTACAGCTGTGGTAGGCCTTGGAGTGGGGGATGGCAGAAGAGACAAGGGAGAAAATACGACACTTTTGATTGGAGCTACAATTACAACTCAAAACTACGAGCTTGAAGAGAGGACCTATTAGACTCCAGTGGGTATGGATTATTATATGTTTGCTGGCTCAAAAAGATGAATCACATTTGCTACCATAGCCAGAATACAGAGGCAATCATAGCTAGGGGGCAAAGACATCCCTGCTATAATGCCCATTGAACATAGGTGAGTTCCAGCAACAATGAACAGGGCCAAAAGAATTTTCAATAGGAAGGATCTTGAAGATTTTCCTTCCAAAACAACAAGCCCTTTTGATGCAGCTGCACATTTCAGAATGGTTTCTGTCTCCTGTTAAGTGAGATGGAAAATTTGGGCATAAACAGCAGCTTATTTTACCTGCTGTTTCCTTGCAATAAGTCCTTGAGCAACAATGTAAGGTATAATTACACCAGCGAGAAACTCAGATGACTTCAGTTTGTTCCTTGTGTGGGCACAGGCTGTTCTAAAGGAGCTCCATCTTCCCACCGTCTGCTATTCGAACTCAGATAACCCATCTGGTGGGACTGTGTTTGCTTCCTCTGTCTCACCTATCAATCAAGGAAAACTAGATGTTTTGCTGAAAGGTGGAAGCCTTTCTTTCAGAAGGAGATTTCTTTGAGTCTCTCTTGTCTGATGAATATACTTTTATCTCCTACAATACTGCATTTATCTCTCAAGCAATACGCCCCTTGACTTATTCCTGATTGCAGAAACAGGAGCCATAATGATTATGCTGCAGTTATAAGAAAAAAAAAATGTGCTGGAAGGTTATAAGGGGAGTGGCCAGTGGTGTTTGTATGCTCCTGGTAAAGAGTGTTAGAGGTGTTTTTTCTGTGCAAAGGTTTTCTCTCTTTGCTGGAATTATTATACAAATCTGCATCTTGTAAACTGCAGTATCTATTTCATTAGAAAAAATCTAGGGGATTTCACTATTTAGGCAAATAAACTTGTAAAGCCCCGGAGCCCAACACAGACTAAATTTTAATGTATTATTTACATCCTCCCCTTCCACACCTCACCCCCATCAGTCCTACCCTTCTCTGTCATGTGAACTTGATGAATCCAGGTGAAAATGGATAGGGCACAGATTGCCAGTGACACAAAAAAGTTGGTTCTCCAGGTGTTTACAAGTCAAAGTGACATTACTTTGATGTCGCTACAGACTTGATTTTAAACAGATAAAGCTGCATAAACAAACATCTCTCTCTCTCTGCCTGTGCTTGTCAAGACCAGGTTGTTGTTTCTTTGTATCTTGGTGCTGTCTACACTCTGAAAATCTGTCTTCTTGTAGGTTTCAGAGTGGTAGCTGTGTTACTCTGTATCAGCAAAAAGAATGAGGAGTACTTGTGGCACCATAGAGACTAACAAATTTATTTGAGCATAAGCTTTCGTGAGCTAAAGTATCTGATGAAGTGGGCTTTAGCCCACGAAAGCTTATGCTCAAATAAATTTGTTAGTCTCTAAGGTGCCACAAGTACTCCTCGTTCTTTTTGTCTTCTTGTAGAAGCCAGTTAAAATACAGAAGCAGCTAATTAGCATTGGTGCACAGTTCAGCCTCATGAATCCTTCAAGACAGAACTATTATTTTAAGCTCACAGCCTGGAAAAGTCCACTCTTAGGCTCTGTTTGGGAACACAATTAAAACAGAGTTCTGACCCATCTGTAATATAAAACCATGTTTTATCCGTGGCAGATGCTACAGTGTTGTAAATGGCTCATACAAGTTGGTAGCTTTTCATAGTGCAGATATAACCAAAGTTACATTTGTTTCAATGAAAGCTTCTATTAAAAAGCTTTCCAAATGGGACATCTTATTTGGACCAATCATAAAGCTGAGATACACACAAGTGAGCATCAAATTATAGCATTGTCTGTGAAAGGATCTGTTGGATCACCTGGAATTTGCAATCAGTCCCATTTCTTTAAATTCTGAATGACATGATTTACTTAGTTGCCTTTCTATATTACACCACTATTAATTTCTATATGGTCCATCACTCCTTGGGGCAATAATGTCTGTCTCAGTCATCAGTGGAGAAGTGCTCATCCTGTGTCATGGGCCTGCATTCTGCACAGTACCTTAATCCCACTTAAGCATGAAGTGGTTGTACTCAGTTGAGCCTGCTGATTGGGTGAGGTGATGGCTGCAGTTGGAAGAGGAGGATTCCTGGAGGACTTGTATGTGTCCAGTCATGTAGCTGTCAAAGGACAGGGAGCATGAAGCAATCAGGAGCAAAAGGCTGAGCTTGTAAATTCTGTGGGTTGGAACAGCAGCTTCTGGGAAGGAAGCTGGGTTATTTGTGACTCAGTGCTGGAAGATTCAACAAAGCAAAGGGAACGCTCCTCTGAATCCCAAATGTTTCCGACCCCTTGGCTCTGTGCCACATAAAGCCCTGCCCTGGCTACGGTTGGCCACTAAGGCATCCTTAAAATTCACTGCTATCGGGGAGCTGTGGATCAAAACCTGCCGTCCTTCCTCATTCCAAGCTAACATTAAAGTCACAAACACTGGCTTCACAGGGAGTTTTGCCAATTGAAGGAGTAAGCTAAGAGTTCCAGATTTTCTCCCATCTCAAAGCCACAAAGCGGTGTTATTAAACAACAGTTTGGTTTTGGAACCTCAGATATTAATGTCCTTTATGGAGATGTTTAGCATCAGGGAACTGATCCAAAGCCAACTGAAGACAATGAAATATTCCCTTGACATCAGCCAGCTTTGGATCTGGCATCATGGACACTGTTTTCGCTACAGAATTGAATCCGGTAACACACAATGCAGACCACAACTTTATGCTCAGCGTAGGCAAGGAAATGTCATTTTCAATATCATCTCTACTGAGACCAGGATTCTGCCTTGTCTTCATAAATGAGTAACTAGCAGCCTTTCTGGAAGATATGCTTTAGTTAAACACAAGTTATTGGGCTCGATAGAGGGAAAACTGGGTGAAATGTTACAGGCCTGTTTTATAGAGGTCAGAGTAGATGATCTAATGGTCTCCTTTGGCCTTAAACTCTATGAATCTGTTCAACTTCTTGAACTTCCTGATGCTGCAAGTCATAGCTCATGAAAAGCCACAGAGCCATCAGCACCTTTCAGAGTAGCAGCCGTGTTAGTCTGTATTCGCAAAAAGAAAAGGAGTACTTGTGGCACCTTAGAGACTAACAAATTTATTAGAGCATAAGCTTTCGTGAGCTACAGCTCACTTCATGGATGCATCCGATGAAGTGAGCTGTAGCTCACGAAAGCTTATGCTCTAATAAATTTGTTAGTCTCTAAGGTGCCACAAGTACTCCTTTTCTATCAGCACCTTTGGCCTAGATTCATCAAAGTGAATTTACATATCAGTGGAACACAAATTTCTTGAAAAAGTTTCCTTTTAGTCATGCACAAAATCCACATGGCTTAAAAATAAATACAATTCAGAACTGGCTGGAGAGTCAATTGCTTTTTTTTTATTACATATGCAATGAGAGGTTTTGAAATAAGGATCCACATTAAAAGGCAGCATTACAGCAAGGTCAATAATGCAAATACATAATAAATATGCACATGTACAATAGCAGCCAATGCAATCATTTTTTCTTGGTAGAATCGGGAAAAACAATCTTTGTGAGAACACATTTATTCCAAGCATGTGGCTTTTGGTGATAAAACAGTTACTAAATATTGGCAGTTAGAATACTTAACCCATCATAGCAAATAGGGTAATTAATGGTAACGAAGTGGGTGAGCTAAGCTTTACGACTGCAATTAAACCTTCCCTCTCCTTTCCTTCTTTTATCGCAATCCTTAGGGTACTTCTCTTGCGACCCACCCTTTAAACTGGCTGGTCAAACAAGATTTTCACCAGTAATTTACCCAAGAACACATTTTGCTGAAAGACAAGTTTGTTTCTTACAGGTAATTAGCAAAGAGCTGTGTCAGTGAAATGGCAAATTTGCTTCAATTCAAGGAATATTTTCTACTTCAAAGAAGCTTGAGAGCCATGTTGAGAGGCTAGATCAGGACCGGAGGGAAAAAGAAACAGAATGGATCCTATTAAAAGAAGGTTTGGATTGAGTGAAATCCAGTGGATAAGTGCTGGATGGTTGAATGGTCAGACAGGGTATATAGAGGGCAGAGACAAGAGTTCACTTGAAGTTCAAAGGTAGAACATTTAAAATAGATAAATAACAGTCTATGCAACATATAATTAATCTTTTGGTGGGATATTACTGAGAGAAATAGTTTATTAAGATTTAAAAAAAAGGATTAGAATATGCAGAAGAATAGTATCAGCAATTACACAAAATCATCTGTGCAAATTCTACTTACACAGAATGAGTCATTTTTTAAGGAGAAATAAAATATCATTTTTTTTCACTATTATTGTCACTACCATGGCAATTGTGGTCTAGATGAATTTTGTACCTGGCAAATTTTCATGACAATTTAGCAAGTTTGGATTAATATAAAAATTGAGAGTTCTCATACTTCAGGGCGTAAGATGATCCACTGCTGTGGTCAGGAAGAAATTCCTCCTCCTACCTGCCCACTGAATAATATTGCACAATTAGGAATATTGTTTTAGGGAGTTAATAATCTGGCAGGTTTCAGAGTAGCAGCTGTGTTAGTCTGTATTCGCAAAAAGAAAAGGAGTACTTGTGGCACTTTAGAGACTAACAAATTTATTTGAGCATAAGCTTTCGTGAGCTACAGCTGAAGTGAGCTGTAGCTCATGAAAGCTTATGCTCAAATAAATTTGTTAGTCTCTGAGGTGCTACAAGTACTCCTTTTCTTTTTGCGAATAATCTGTCATTGGCTCTTGTAGACAGGATACCATATAAGACTGACCATTTGCCTTTCTTTGTACGACAAGTACTATGTGCCTGTCCTTAACAATTAGCAATAATAACTGCTAGTGGGTTTTGTGGGAGAGTGGGTAAATGCACTCTCTTTTCATTTACAGACAGGGACCCAGCTTAAGTATTTCTGTGGTCACATGTGAAACAGAGTTTGATTATCTCAGTCCAGTCCTGAGGTTGTTTTTCTCAGTTGGCATTGCAATTTGCATCCCTAAAATACACTTGAAAATAAATTGCTGGCACAAATCACAGTAGTTGTATACCTAAATACGTTGGTGCCTGCCAAGTTTTGTACCTGCAGTTCATTGTTGCATCAGAAAAGTACCACACAACTTGGCACAACTGGCCTATTTGTTATCAGACATGAGTGGTCAGGAGAAGCTGGTGCTATGTATTCGATTAGTTTGGTGTCAGAAGTCTGCTTCAGAAGAGCTGCATGAGGAAAAATATGCCGAAAATAACTATACTTTTCTAACCAGTGCCACTAGTCTTTTATGAGACTTCAGATTCCACAATCCCGCTGTTGATTTTTAAAGCAATATGACTTGCTAAGCTGCAGGCTGCAAAGACCGTCCCTTGTTTAAAAAAGAAAAATTGCAGTTCTTTTGAACCAACTTTCTAGTTGAGTTTAAAAATAAAATACCTTCTTCTTTAAAGTTACAATGTGGTAACAAAATCCATTGGCCTCTTGAAGTTTTTTTGCTGATTTAACAAATAATTTCCAAATAACGGCAGCTACATGAAACCATGAACAATCTCGGATGACAAAATGGCCCAAGTTCACTCAGAGAAGTGATTTTTGTTTGACCAGGCAGGGCAATGAAATGGAAACACAGCTTCCCTTGTTTTTAAAAGCCCTCAATAGAGTTCTTTTTGTTAAATGTCTAACCAGGTCTGTCCTTCAGAGGAGGAAAAATGTTAAGGTCAGAGAGGACAGCCTTCTGTGCTGTACTTGTCTTAGGAGACTCTTTTAGTTTCCAACCTTGCTTTTTACCAAAAGGCCAATATAAATTCAGGACAGATCCTGAGCCCGTGTAAACAGGCATAGCTCCATTGAAGTCAATGATGTGATGCTGATTTACACTAGCTGAGAATACGGCCTGAATGGTCTCTTTGGCCAACATTTTTTCAGCATGAGTTATTTTCTTCCTTTGTTTCACATTCTTTAATCAAATTGTTGCACTCATTATTTTCATCCTAATTTAAAATAAAAAATTACAGTCTATTGTGCCCATTTTTCCAAGCAGTGGTGCACATTTGTAGAATTACATTAGCAGCAGGTAGCAACTAAAATCTCAGTCTTCTCTTTGATGCAGTGAAATACCTTGTGGATTAATGCAGATGAACATCCAATCAACAAAATAACCTTTCCATACCTATGTGATAGGGACATGCAAGCTCATACTCACTTGTACTTTTTCCTTATTGCCTTTTTATATCTCTGCAGGCTTTACACAGCACAGGCCTACGTATAATAAAGGCAGACGTTGAACCAATACACTTGAATGGGCTTTTAAAACACACCCAAACTCCAGTGCAAAGGCCCAGAGCTCAGACTTTGCTGGCTGTACTGAAATACCCATGATCACACTTTTTCCTCTGTATTTCTGTCAAGGCGAAGATTTAGCCAATGCGATGGACGGCATTACCAGACAGTATTAGACGAAAATAGCTAGATCTAACTTTGTCTGGTAAGACATCAATCAGCAGGCACTCAGGATAGAGGAAATGCAATCAACATTAGTGGGGTTGTTTCAGAATTCACGACTATACAGGCAAGGGGAGGAGGGGCTGAGGGCCCCACAGGAAGGTTTCTAATTATCTTGTAAATATTTAACTTTGATTTGTTTGCTGATAAAGAGCATTTAAAAAAAAAAAAAAAAGCCAACTGCTTCCAGGATACTGGTATGTGGGCTTCACTACTCCCAAGGCAATGTAAAGGACCTGAACTCACCTCAAGACAATAGCTGTGTCCACAGCAACCATTTGGTTGGGAAATTTCCCACTATGGCTGACTCTTGTGCAGGGTTACTGCCAGTAACTACAGTCAGGGTGCTGCTGTGGAGCACTGAGGCCCAGATCCTCAGAGGTATTTAGGCTCCTAACTCCAGTTGATTTCAACAGAGGGTCTGGGCCTGAATGATATAATTCTTCTCACAACATGGTGGCGGCAACCCCATTGATCGCCATTGCCTAGTCTAGTCTAGTGCTCCTGTCAGTGCTAATAATGGTGGGAATCTTTTCAGAAGAAAAGCCTAGTGTGAACAAGGGGCATAGATAGCTTTCACACCATTATAAATCAGTAATGCCCAGGGAAATACACTAGTGTAAGCAAGAAAAGAATCACACACAGACCATTTGGGGGAGAGGGATTTTTTTAGGGTCTCCATACCCTTCACAATAAATCAGTCTAAATTCAACTAACCTCCCCAGGAGAAGAATGATTGGCCACTTTTCTAGATATAAAGAAAAGGAGGACTTGTGGCACCTTAGAAACTAACAAATTTATTTGAACATAAGCTTTCGTGAGCTACAAGCTCACTTCATCGGATGCATTCCTAGGTATGAATCATCTGTTTGAGGAATTGACCTGAGCCATATGCAGAAATACATTCTTTTAAATGTAACATCTCTGTGCACCTCCAGTGGGTGCCTGATTACAGTTCTCTCCATTTTGATTTACTGTCCCATCAATCCAAGCTCAGCACCTTCAGAGTGTGTTTTCAAAAGAGAGGATATATTGAAAGTGGCTGTGCTCTACAGTTCATCTTGTTTAAATGCTAGTTAAAAGCCAATGTGCAGAGTCACTCGCATTTCACACCATTTCCTGAATCACTTTCAAACGAGTTAATAAGTAACACCATGGCTAATCACCGACTTTCTCCCTCCTTCTACCCCATCATCTTTTTTTTTTTTTTTTACTGAGAGCAATACACCTGCAAAGGAAACCCCTTTCACCAAACAGCACACAAACTGTATTCATTCTAGCACAAAGAGACCTCAGCTTGACTAAACCCGGTGTGCTTAAAGCAGACATAATCGGCTGCTTTCAAGATACGCAGATAATAATATGAATGCACATTGCCACACATGCAAATGTTTTAAAAAGCAACAGAAAGTTTAAATAAAAACTTTCCATTGTTGCTGTGTTCCATAACAGTTGTTTTTGGCATAGAGTTTTTGGCATGTGCCAAACCTATTGGGAAGGGATGTAAGCCTCATGGCTGGCTCTCTATACTGGGTTAATTCCATCCTTTTGGCGAATGGTAGAGCAGAGCTGCGACTGGAAGCCTCCTCAAATAAGAATTTCTTACTCCTAAACTCTCTCCCCCATTACAGAGGTGGGCCTAAGACACCAAGTTCACATTCAGACCGAAGAGCAACAACGTTTAGGGATGTTACCATTGGCAAAATTTCCATCATTGTGATGGGCCAAACCAAAGCAAAGTTCCCAGTTTATGCAGACCTGGGATTTTGATTCAGCCATGTCTCTAAACTTCATGTGCTGAGTTATAAGGTATCTTTTTGTCTTTAGTGGGCCCAATTTTCCACTCCATTACACCAATTTGACACCAGTGTAACTATTAATTTCAGTGTAAGAAGAGTCTCAGGCAGAATATCTGCTTCAATTATTTTTCCCAGTTTATTGAAGCACTAAAAATGAAAGTGCCAGGTCTTGAGTTTCTGCTGTGAACTAAGGAGTCTATTCTCAGTGTATGCACGCAGCTCCAGTGGACACTGGAGTTAGCTGGAACTCTAAATGTTGGGGATTGGCGACTTTTAATATATAGGGCCAGATCCTCAGCTGTGGTAAATTGGCATAGTTCCACAGACTTCAGTGGTGCTTTCTGACTTACACTAGCTGAGGATCTGGCTGATAAACTCAGTCCTTCTATTTGGTGACACGGAATTCTGAAATATAAATCTTGGTAATTCATTGATGATCTCCACTCTCTCTGAGCTGTGCGCACAAATGTATAAAGTATGGACTGCCATTACAAGGATTAGAGGAGAAAATAAAGTCAGGGAGACAGACAAGGACTGAGAACTGTGGCAGATAAAGATGAAGGGCCAAAGTTTTCCCTCGAGCTACATGTGTGCAGATTCCATTGCTGTCGGTGAGAGTTGTGCATACCCCTATCTGAGGCGAGTTGTCTCTAATTAGACCCCAGTCCTGCAAGCACATGCCTTAAACTCATCCTTAGCTTTAAATATGCGAGTAGTTCCATTTAGTTCAGTGTTCTAAGTGTGCAAGAGTTTCTAGGATCAGGCCAGAGCGTATTCAGCAATATTTTCACCTTCTGGACCATGTTTATAGCTGTGCATCTCCCACTGAAGCCGATGGGCCTGCATTGGGAAAGAGGAGTGGATTTTCATGGTTCTATGATGATTCTTTGAATCACTAACTGTCCAATTACACTGGCTAGTGAGTTTTTCAAAGCCTCTTTATTGCTACAGTGACGCACACAGAGAAGACCTCCAATCATTTTATTTTCCTTTTCAGCAAAAGAACTATCTTACAGGCAACAATAGCTGGAAAATGCAAATAAATTCACCCCTGGAAAAGGCCCACTCACTCCAAAATGCTGTGTAGACATACCTAATGAGGTCTGAATTCTGACACAAGGGTCCTTAGCTGCTATGCACGTTCCTAGGAGTGATCTGCCAGTGCTCAAACTTGAGCAGACATTCTCCAGCTACACCTGGGTGGGGCATAGTCTATTCATAGTTTAGGCTAGCAAACAAATCCCTCAGGCATGAGAGAGAGTGAAAGAGGGGCCACTCCCATTTCAGATGTGAGCAAGGACACAGCTCAGGTGGGGTGTCATGAGTCATCCTTCAGACTGTACAATCCTACAGCAGGGGAAGTATTCTCCTCCATCCCCGCCCTCCCCTCCAACCCCAACTGATTTTCTCATAAAGCAGCACGGTAGCCAGCTTTCAAAACGGTCGTTCCCTTTGTTAAACAAAACCAGAATCCGCTTCTAATCAGAAACCTCATCTGTCCCTGAGTTGAATGCAATAACATATTTCTGTTCGAGTCACTACACAATTAAAATGAGTTTCTGGGAGGGAGCGGCTCCTTATATTCTACTTTGTTGTGTACAGTGGATGTAAGAGTTTAATCATTGTTCTGCAGTTAGATTAAACTGGCTCATTTCTAAATGGAGTGATAGGAGGAATTAACCCACCTGCAACAGAAGTTTTTCTGGCCTCTAACAGGGGCAGGTGGCAACAAAGGGGACTCCAGGGCAGATTTAGCCACGGAGATAATTGAACTATAACTGTGGGTAGATAGACTTTTACAACCAGCATCCTGCCCTTACCCCCCTATGACTGGTCTTGCCACTTTTGTGAGCTGTGAATACATTATAGTGTCTCTGGTGGGAGACAATTGCATTTTTCTTCATTCTACGACTGAAGCCTTAATTCTAATCATTAGGTTATTACACTAAACACCAATGTGAAGGTTAATTTTGTTCTTTTACAAACTTCTCTGATTTGTTGCATGGAATAATTTCCTACAAAGCATTTGAAATATTTATTTCAAATCAGAAATTAGAAATGTTGTGTCTATTGTTGACATTCACTAGGCTTTTACTTACTCTTCAAAGACTTGTAACCTTCCAGAGTCTAATACCAATGCTAATGTCTTACCCCGCTTGTCCAAAGGTTCCACTTTCACCTAAATCATGGTGCAAACTCTTGTTTCCGAAGCATTTCTTCTGATGAACGTAGTGGTTTGGTTCACCCTTTAAACATCGTTACCAGACAGTGTTAGAGTAGATCCAAAAAATCCAGCACTGTCTAGTAAGATGTCCACAGAGGACCATAGTCTGTCCAGCAATCGGAGGAATGGAGAATCCATTAATGTTCCCATATTCTTCAGAAAACTCACTTCTCATCAAAACTAATGGAAATGGCTCAATAAACATTGTCCTAAATAAATAAGCAACCATTTTAATGGCTTACTGTATAGCTGATGAGTTGAAGAAAAATACTTCTGGCAATAATGTACAGTAGAAAAAAAATCTGGATTTTTATCCAAGGAGATGATCTAAAAATAAAAAGTTGGTATAATAATAGTCTAAAATACAAACACGTGACAGTTTCTTTGTGCTACTTTGTGGTGATTTAAAAGCAATAACTGCACCTTTGTTACATTTTCCCCATCCTCTGAAGGTCAATAAACAGTCCTAGTTTTCAACCTTCCCAGCTGGTAGAAAGACATACCTAAGAAACTAGTACAGAAGGAACTTCAAAGAATGAGGGCTAGCTTAACGTTTTCTATAACTTCTGAGCTGGCATTTCTGATGTAAACAGTTCACAAGACTAAATTTAAGATCATGGGATGAGGGTAAATTTGGGCCTTAAACAAGGGTAACAGTGACAGTAGACTCACCAGCATAGTTAACGTACTGCTAAGTAATGCCAAAGATGATAGTATCTCTCCTACTGACCATGTATTTATTCACCTTATAATAAAAGATTAGCATATGTTGTGTAACAAATGCAAGGTGGATCGTACCACAGTCCACAGTTACTCCATATCACGCATTTGCTGATCAGTGGCCAGAGCTTCATGTAGTTCTTAATGGGCTGGCGCAGTGGTTCTCAATCTTGTTTCATTTGCGGATCCCTACAAATAATCAAATAGAGGTGCAGAACCCTTTGGAAATCTTAGACATAGTCTGCGGATGCCCAGGGATCCGCAGACCACAGGTTGAAAACCACTGGGCTAGCAGACAGGATACTGGACCATTACTCAAAAGATCTAGATTCTATTCCTGGCTCTTCCACTAACCTGTTCTGTGAGCTTGGAAGAGTCATTTCCCTCTGTTTCTCCTCCTGTTCTTTGTCTGTCTTGTCTTTTTAGATTGCAAGCTCTTTGGGCAGGGACTGTCTCACTATGTCTCTGTACAATGTCCAACACAACAGGGCTCTGATCTCAGGTGGGGTGTCTAGGCACTACTGTAATATAAATAATAATATTAATTTCAACACAAAGCTTGTGACAGATGTTTGACTGTCCAGCAGGTACCTGCCACCCATTGTGCATTGCATGAAATCTAGACAGTGTCACCTTAGAATAACTTCCTGGAAATAACCAAACATTTCAATTCAAATAGTTAAAATGAACAGCACACAGTATATGTGTGAGAGACCCTTATGGTTTTTTGTTGTTGTTGTTGCCGCTTTTTGTCATGCTTAACACCTGCCAGGAGTGCTGAAACACCTGTCCATAATGCCATGTGTAAGATAAAAATATCTAACAGCACTTATACCCTCTCAAGGATATCCTTGTAAATCATTATTTACGGTGCCTTTAATAACTGATAACTGAAGGAAGGAACAAACTTCCTGCATTGTTTCAGTTCTCAGTAAAAAGTCAAAAGACACAAAAGGCATCTGAGAACTTCTTTAGGCCAGGTTCTTGTTTCCATTAAAACCCCTTTACACTGCTCTAGCAGTGCAAAAGGGGGTTTAAAGCAGGTGTAGTGCTGTGTAATTAATTCCCACTTTAAATCTACTCTATGCTGCCACATTGCTGCAAAAGAGTTTTAGGGTAAATGAGATCAGGCCCCTTCATGTTTTCCTCCTTCCAATGTATTACATTACAAACATCTTCCAGATAAGAAGAAATATTTAGAGAAAATTGTTTTTAAATGTTTGAGCGTCTTTTAAACATTGTAGATGAACCTTAGAGGTAGAGTTTTGATCCAGATACAAGATTTTGGTTCTGGCTCACAGCTAATAAAAACATCTTCTTGGACAACATCCACTGTTATAACATACTAATGTAGAAAGGAAGCAAGGTACCATCTATGAAATTTGTTGTGGCGAGAAGGTACAGAGCAAACTACAAAAAGCAAAACTCAAAAAGTTAAGGGTGTTTAAGTTGACACTTCATAACATGACTGGTCAGAATTCTTAAATCGGTTTTTACTAGCTGGAAAAAAATCATTTTGATTATGAAACAAAGTTTGAAAATAGGGATCCAAAATGTTATTGCTAATAAATCCTTATTTACTTGTTCTTATTATATTTTCTGTAAAGTTACAACACACTGTCTGGAAGTTTAAAAATGGACAGAAAATATTAAATCAGGATTCTCACAGCTACAAAATTCACATTTTTGTTTGGAACTATTATATTATATCATTGTTCTCTTAAAAGTGTGTTCAGCTTTATATAGTATGCAGGGTTTTATATTTATGTGTTCATTTAAATCATATCTTCAAAGTGTAATCTAAAAAAAAGTGTTTTCTCACATTCGTTTTTAGCTTCTAATCTAAACACCCAAAGCATTTTATTCTAGGGTTACTCATGCTTGGGAGCTCTTCAAAATTATCTTCAGTCAAGCACCATTTTTCTTTGTATAAGTTTCCATATTGGCCACTAACCTCTGGTTCCAAATCCGCTGTTGAACTTTTCCACGTTGTGTGTGAAACACCATAATCATCATTACCAGGCAGTATTAGAAACACAGAAAACATCC
Source organism: Dermochelys coriacea (assembly GCF_009764565.3). Taxonomy (NCBI): domain Eukaryota; kingdom Metazoa; phylum Chordata; order Testudines; family Dermochelyidae; genus Dermochelys; species Dermochelys coriacea. Next base: position 15,222,981 of record NC_050085.1, on the reverse strand, counting down.
AATGCTGCCCAGTAAGATGGTAATGGCATCCCAGGATCGCAGTCTACAAGCAGCAGATAAACCACCAGCCAGAAAGCCTTGGAGAAGAAAAAAATAATAGAGAGAGAAAGAGAGAAAGAGAGGGAGAATTCCACCATATAATAGTCAACCTTTTGTGATAATTATTTGGGAGAAGAGACTAAATTACAACTTTCTAATAATTTAGCAGAAAAAAATATACCTACTTTGGTTTCTGATCATTTTGGACCAGGGCTTTCCCTTTACCCTAAACCTTACTGTTCTCTCATATTGATAGATCATGTCGGATATATCTAATCCGATAGCTCCTAATGCAACAAGTCTTTGGAACTGATGGAGGTAACAAGATAGTAAATTAAGCCCAGCCAAGCATCACAGCCTATGTAATGCACCCTAACTGCTGCCGTAAGTTAATAGCAACAAGGCAAAGTGTTAAACCCTGTAAGCAATTGGATCTCAAGCTATGGTTAAATGTACACTAAGGCCCAACTCCAAGAGGTAAACTACTGACAGATCCAACTTCTCTTTAAGTATGTCCATGCAATTACATATGAACTTTACCTGTGCTTGTATTAGGCAACTGATATTTGCTGATTTCTTGAGTCATCTTTTAAACCAGGTTTATTTTTTCTTTTAATTTCAGAGAAGAACTTTCAGTGCAAATTTATCACACAGGAATTCTTAATACCAAAGAATTAGATTAGAATTCTGTGATTGTCAGCACTGTATTTCTCCCTCCACATCCCCAACTATAACATCATAAGATTCTGTAAATGTGGATTTTTAGTGTTGTATCACCAGGTTAAAAAGACAGACAGACAGAGAGAGATAGAAAACACAGGGTCACCTGGAATATTTAAAAACCTGTGTAGCAGCTAAACAAATGAGTGCAATTTGTTCAGCACAAAGAGGCTAACCATTGACAGCTAACACTCTTGAAAAGTAAAGGCCTGTAAAATTACAAACATGCCTTCCATTGCATTCTGAAACCAGCTGGAAATCCCTATTTGCCAGACACTGCTGACAGATAATGCCGCCAGAGCCTACTGGCTGTGGTAGGGTTTTTTGGTTTTGTTTTTGTTTTTCACGTTGCCTGCTCTGTTGCTAAGATCTTTGCCAAGCCCCCACCATTTTGATCAGTGACTGTGTCGGAAGCAGTAAAATGGCCTCCAGGATTAACTCAGGAAGCATTCAGGGATGTCAAATCTGCAGCTGGGGGAGGAAGGAAAAGAAATTGTATTTGTTTCCAACTGATTTCAAATCAGCAGAAAGTTAGTGAATTCATGAATGCAAGAGCCACATGTTTAATTTACAACATCAACAACAAAACCCCGAAAGGATCTGCTTATGTACCAAATTCAAAAACCTGACAAGGAGAAAGCCAGCCACCATACCTCTCCCAACAGCAGTGTCCTTCTTGAATACAAATGATTGAGCTAAAGTCAAAAGTGACACATCGAAGGGGAATCATGGCACAAAAATCAAAAAAATTTTGCAACTAATCTCAGTTAAACTCTCAAACCACAGAAGATGGGGAGACAACAACAACAAAAAAAGATGCCCGTACACAATGTTGCATGTAAGCTAACTTATTCTGTATACAAGTTAACCTGTTCTGTTTGTAGGTTACATTATATTGCAGGTAGATTAATAGACCCTTTTATTTAAATTCAAAGATTCACAAAGATTTTCAATTAGGAAAAATTCTAGTCGCTAAATAAGGAAAGGCACTTGTGGCACCTTAGAGACTAACAAATTTATTTGAGCATAAGCTTTCAAAAGGCATTAAAAATACAGAACTTTTGTGCCTGTTCCCCAGCAACTTTTAAAGCCTGGAATTGTGTAGCACGCCCCTCCATCCTCATTTGCATATAAAGCAACCTGGGTTTTCTTTTCACCATTTTTGTGCGGGCCCTCAGCAAATGGTTAACTAGTCAACTGCGGAGGGACTTCTGCCTTTTTTTTAGAACATGCTGCACCCCATCTCATCTGAGCTATTAGGTAACTGTCAAAAAAGATAACACATAGCAAAAGTGGCTGACAGATAGACATGTTCCATTTAGCCTCTACAAACGGAGGTTTCATTTTTTTTTACATTAATAATTCATGGATTAAAAAGACAACTGAAGGGTGTGTTAGGCAATAGCTGCTCTCTCTCTAAAATAGCCTAGGTTTTAAGTGTGATAGTTGCATCTGAAATAAAGTGTTATTTTTATGGCAGGCTTAGAAATAATAAAACCCCCAGAGTATATTGAACAGTGTTTTGATATATGGCAACTAGCACTATTACCCATGTAATAATATTAGAAAAATTATTTGCTAGAAAGACCACAGTTAAAATAATTGTTAACAACTGTTATAATTGGACCGTAAACATCAGTTTATTGCACTTGAAATCAAAAGGAACTATTTTAAATAAACTGGCAAAAACAAGATAATGTAGAGCTACGATTTTGATATTTCACCCTGTTTTGCCTACAGTATACCATGTCTTGCAAGGATCTGAGAATTGTGGATGACCTAGGCCCAGCAGAGCAAGTTAATGGTGATGTGGCACCACAAAGATTGAACTTCTTCAGGTTTGAACCACAAACCTGAGTTAGAACCTGAAATACTTCACAATTTTTCTCCTTTATTTCCTTGGTTGTTACGGCTCTGTAGGGTTTGAGCATTTTCCTGGGATATTGCAAAGATTCCATTGTGACTGAATAGAATAGATGCATTGAAAATGAGCCTTCCATTGATTGTATCAGGTCTATGTGTCTACATAATATTAAGTCAGAACTGTCCCAATGCTTAAATGCCAAGAGATTTTAAAATTTTTTTTACACGAGATGGTGCGTGTGGGGCCTTGGCCACGCTACAGTGTCAACGAAGTGTCAATTTTATCCTAATCAGTGACTGATATTGTTTGCAGTATTCGGAAGATGCTCTATGTGAAAAGGAAGTGCTGATCAAAATTAAATAACTCAGGCATAATGGGCCAAATTAACTGGTGCCACTTTCTTGACTTCACTATTGTATATTGCTGTAGATAGTATTATCTTTAATTCTTTGATGGTAAATTGTGTCCCTCTTTTGCATTGACATAAAAGGCCCAAATGCAGCTCAACTGCCACAGTTACACAGACCAAGAAGCAGTCCACAGACAAGTCCCACAAGGGGCTGGGCTGTGTAGTGACACTTTAGACAGAAGCGTGGAGATTATGGGCAGGACTTGATCCCTGGATACCCACATACGGGGATGAATCTCAGAAATTCTTATAGATGGAACATAGGCCATTGGGTCCACGAACTATCTAAAACTAAGCACCAAAATCTCCACAAACCATGTAAAAAGTGTAGTGGGCCCCATCTTTCACTCTAGCCTGCAGACAGATGTAACAGCTGCAAAATGCAGCCATGTCTGCCTTAATATAGGTTAGTCACTAAAAACCCATTAGTTTGGGCTTTGTGCACACGAAGATTTGACCCTAAATATACTGAATAGCATATGTGCAATGTTATCAATATACAGCTGATGTGGGAACTGTAACTTGGAATTTCCTGGGCCACCTCCTGCCCTAAGATACACTTCACAGCCCCCACTGCAGTTAATGGGAGCTGGTACATGACACAGATCACCCACCATTAGTTGAGATTTGCCAACAGTTCTCAAACAATGGTATCTGAGAGACCAGTTTTCCCTTAAATTTAGGGTAGGAAATAACTGGGGTATAACAACTGTTGGCAAGTGTCAAGATCTTTTTAATGATGACCACTGTAGCTGAGAACAGCCTCCTGCTTTTCATTCACGTACATTTTCAGCCATAACATTGCACTAGCTAGTTTGAATCACTTAATCAGTGAAACAACAACTCAAGGTGCACCAATGCTGTACATGCACATTTGAACATGCTGTCTTAAATCACAAGTTCACGTGAACCTCCATGGAATTAGAGACACAAGGGTATAGCCAAAAGGCTGCTGGACTCACTAAGCTCCTTCTGATGCCATGTCAAAGATACAGTAGGGGGAATCCAAGTCAACCACACTTTCTTTTAGATAGTGTAGGGCTGGGCCCAGCAAGTTTGTCAGTTCACCAGGCCCTACTACCTTGTTTAAAATCCCATTCTCTCTGTCGGGAACACTGCACTTAAGGGCAAAAAACATTTAAATGGTGACATCGTGGCCTAGCAAAAAGATAACTAATGTAACTGTTGAGGCTGCGACAGCAAAACAATGCTAGAGAGAGATCCAAGACTGCTTTAACTAATCAAACAATAGACTATAGTATATTATGGCCTCTGTCAGTGACCACTCATCTGTTACACAATGGTTCTTTTTCATAGGCAAAGATCCCTACTGCTGAAACCTTTGAACACTTGCAAATGAGCCACAGCTGCTAGCTAGCAGAGGGCATGTCAAACCTGTAACATGCACATGAACATTTTCTTCAGTTTGAATTTCATTGGCACTAACTCCGATTCTTGTATCGTGAAGAAAATGACTGGAGGTCTACGGTCCCTGAGATTCACCCAGACACATCTCTGTTTGAGAGATTACAGGCCCCAAATACTGATCTGCCAGTATTTTACCATTTTCCAAACATCATCTGCTCATTTGAGATGGGGAATGTCCCAGAATGAGGAATGTTTTGGCCAAAAGAGGAAAAGACCTGATTCTTATCTCACTAATGCTGGTTTCCACCAGTGTAACATTGCTGGGTCAGATCCTGAGCAGGTGTAAATCAATGTAGCACCATTGAAATCAACATAGCTATGCCATTATACACAAATTCAGTATCTGGCCTGTTGACTTTAATGGCTTTACTCCTTATTTACTGCAGTGTCAATAAGAGTGGGGATCAGACTAGGAATTCAAAAGATTTTTCTGTGTCACCATCTGAAAGATATGGAAAAATTTAACACATGCAAGTTACTGTGGAAATTCAGAGTTGTAATAATGTTCTGTAAAATCCTGCATAGGTGTGTATCCAATAACTGAGTATTTGTTTATACACTTCTTTTGTTTATAGCTAGATCTCAGGTACACCATGTACATCACTCCCAGGATATATTTGTATCTGTACAACCAATGAATGGCTTACATGACTATCTATGCAGCTTTTTCCTCTGTAATAGATACAGTACATATCAATCTTCATATTTCATATCTCCAAATACCCTGTTCCAGTTAATACAACCAGCTGAAAATATTGCGTAACTAGAATGGCCCAAATTCAGAATAATAATTAATACTTAGCTCTTAAATAGTGCTGTTTATCAGCTGATCTCAAAGTGCTTTATGAAGAGGGTCAGTATCATTATCCCCATTTTATAGATGGGGAAACTGAGGCACAGACGGGGAAGTGACTTGCTCAAGGTCACCCAACCAGCCAGGGGAAGACTTGGGAATGGAACCCAAGTCTCCTGAGTCCATTGACTTCAAAGAAGTTACATCATATATAAATTTGGCTCACTGTGTTGCAATATATATTGGTTAATTATGTCATTTTTCTGGATTCTGTGTACTCTGTGATTCTAAAAGTAATGAATGACATATGAAAATTACGGCCAATTATTACATGCCTGTACAGTATTTTGCATATCTGGGTCATACTTTACATAATGTATGTTGACTAAGATGTTTGGGCCCTAAAAATTTAGCCAAGAATTGTTTATTCCTCATAAAGTATTTTTTATTGTTATATTATTATGTCCAATAAAGAAATAATCAGGAAATGCCTTCTAGATCTGAAAGTAAACAATATACACAAGGTGGACATATAAGGGAAAGGGTATAGAAGGTTTCTACAGCATCTAGTAGTTGGGCACAGGCTCTGTCTGGCACAAAGTTGAAATCCGTGCCCTTAGCCGGATCTGCAGACAAAGAAAAGCAAAACCCAAAGGGCAAAATGTAATGAAATTTCCACTGTTCTTTTCTTTACTAAGATCAGAAATTGGCCCTAAATTCCTAACAGAGAGGGCTTTGTATTTCAGACCGTCATTTCCTGATAGAAAAAAATCTGAGTTCAAATTAACTGCTGAGCATAATTCCACCTCTCATCTGAAATACACTTCAGTTAACACTGCTTAGGAGTCCAAGGGTTTTTTCAGGAGGTACTGTAGGTATTTTAACTATGTGCATTTTACAATGACGGCAGAGAATCTGTCCTCCAGTGTGGTCAATATGGCATTTTTCATCAGCATTACAGCTCTCTATATCTATACCAGGTGTATCCTGCCAACATGCCTTAACCAGGATTCAGAGGCACCATTTCAAGGAGATGGAAGACAATTAGCTTCCTATTTTAAATGTAATGCCCATTCATTTCTTACCCTCCCTCCTTCAATTGCCAACAAGAGGCTAACTGCTGATGGGTTTGGTGGGGTGGACACACTTGTCCCTTAGGCACTGAAATTAGACCCACCAACTCATTTCACACAGGTCACCAAAGAGACATCAAATGTAATTATTTTAATTAACTACCAATCTAGACTAGAGTCATACCAGTTAGCCAGAGATGAAAGACTCTTTATCCCACTGCCAAATCCTCTGTGATTTCCATACTTTCTCACAGTAAAGAAAGAAAGAACATGGACTCTGTTTTTATTTGTGGATGTCTAGACTTCATATATCCTTCTGTATATATTTAAGATTCTGAGTCTGATTCTCCATAGCTCAGCCTCTTATGTCGTCATTCACACTGGTGCTAATTGGGCATGAAATTAGTATACAACGCTACCATTGATCTGAACAGAAAGAGAATTTTGATTTGGTAGTATTTTATACCCACTTCAGACAGCCATTAAATGTACAAGGTGCATATGTCAGTGCAATATCCAGGGCGCAGGTCTGCCACAGGGAACAGAATTTGCCATGAAAGGGAAGCACGCTACAGCACTCTATGTACATTTCCAAAATATTAACTCATGCAATCAGAGAAGTTAGGGGAAGAGTCCTGTTAGGTCATCCAGGCCCTCCCTCGCTATAGCTAGTACATGACAGTACATTTTCTAGTGCTTGGTGTCAATACTATTGAAAGAACAGGAGCCACTTACATAGATTGGGGTTACCACAAATACTCCCTGACAGCCTCCATCACCTGTAATGTGAAATATCTTTCTCTGGAACCTCCCTCTTGTTTGACTATAGGACCTGATTCTGTCCCCATTGGTTCATGGGAGCTAAGATGAGTCTGTAGTAAGGTGAGAGGGAACAAAGTTAAATGTAGCACATTGGACCTCCTCTGTCATTTCAAAAGAGATGTAAACTCGTACTTCATACAATGGTAAGGTAGATAGCAGAGCTTCAGTGATCTTTCTTATTCCCACTAAAACAAAGGAAAATCCTTCCTTTGCCCCCCCACCTTGTCCTGCATTCTCTTCAATGGAAACTCAGCACCTGATAGGTTCAATAATATAACCAGACAAGGGAGCTTTAACTAACTGCTATATTCAGTAGAACGCATTAGTACTTTCAAAAAAACAAACAAAAAACAGTTTCCAAAGAAGTTTCAAGGATAACCTGGAAAATGCCAGTGTGCCCAAGCAGTTACAAAACGGTGTCTATTTCTTAACTGCATACTGTTTCTTACACCTTGCTGGGATGTTAATGATTATTCAGCCCCACGATGGCTGGTGAATTTCCTTCTCTTTATGTCTCTCACGGTCTGCATATTAGTGTTCTGCAATGGAAACTGATTTCTCTTGCATAGTCTGCCATTATAAGCGACAACAGGCATGATATGGTTTCAGAGGAACCCTAATTCTTCCCAGATCTCTTGCTGTAGCCATTTTACAACAAATCCATTCAGATAAATAATCCTTGCATGGTTTTGCATAACTGCAGACAACAGTAGCGCACATGGCAAGAGAAAGAGCCTTCTGAGTCTTTGTCCACACAAAACTGTATCTGTTTACTCTAATTTCGCTTACTCTGGTAATCCCCATGTAGAAAATATTCCACATAGCGAAGAGCAAATTTGAAAAGTGAAATATAAATACTGAATTTAAGGAAAACATTAGTATGGCTTTGCAAGATGTGTGCATCGCTTATAAAAATATGGCCATTTTTAAATTATGTTGGCAGTTAAAGGCCTGGAGGCCACATTCTAATCTCAGATGCACTGTTGTTAATCCAGAGTCACTCCAATAAAGTTAATGGGGTTACATGGGATTTAGGCTGCTGCAGCTGAGATTAGAAGATGGCTCTAGAAATTTATCACACACCTCTTTGAAGAGATAAGTCTTCATTCTCATCATACATGGTCTATCTACTAATTAATGCAAGTTTAGTGACAATTATTATAAGCCACTGGCTCATTTTTGTGTAATTATTGGCTAAAATTAAATATATAAATGCAATTTTTTTTGGCCATGCTATTTTATTTGTTTGAACAACTAAACGTATCTTCATCATCATTGTATCTCACTACGGTCTTTTTGTATTAAACAGTCACAATCATTTTTCTTTGTTAAAAGAGCTGCCAGGAATTACACAAACTTAAATATTGCCCTCCTTAATGTTCCCTAAGAAGGTCATTCAGTGATATCGGTAATACTAAATGACCAACATATTATAGTGTCTGTAAGCCACAATATGGCAATGACAAAATAAAAGATGGGGAACTTCACAAAAGGCATGGAGCAATATACACATGAATTATGGATTCCATTAACCAACTCAGCCCACAGGAGAGAGAAAATGAAAGCAGCCACCACTTTTAATATACCCATTACTGAGATGAATCCCTATTTCATACCCAAGAGTAACCTTATTGCTTTAGCTTTATAATATTAAATTCCACAAGCATTTATTTGTATCCAGTTTACTATCTGTTTAAAAACTGCTAGCATAGTTATTTCTATTTGGACTGATAACAGAATTCACTCCATACTTTTATGTACCTCTATTTTAAGCCAGTCTTATTTAATACCCGCTGCACACATAAAGTTATCAGTCCTGAAAAGGACAAAAAAATACTGAACCAATGTTCCACTACAATTCTCACCATTGCCAGTGAAATAAACAATTCATGCCCAACAAAGGCCTAACAAGCAAGATGACGTTCTTGTTCTACAAAGCATACAGCTCACTTATAGTGTCCTAAATGCAAATATGGTCCTAACAAAAAATTAAACACTCTATCTGGAAGGATAACACAAAATTGCTATGGGGTGGAAGCAGTAAAAATCCAAGCCATATAATGAAAAACTTCAAAAGAGATTAAACTAGCATAAGGGAAACACACAGAGAAATACATCGTTGTTCCCCAACTCATCCAGCCCAACATGGTACCACCTGAAGGTTGGCCCTCATGCAGAGGAAAGACCCTTCTGATTGAAGTGAAGGCAGCAGAATTGCAAGGAAGGAGGGAATGAGAGAGAGAGAGAGAAAAGGGAGGGGATTCTCAGGGATAAGAAAGTGGCTGTAACCTTACCGTGGCGAAAGATCGAGGCAAAGAATGCAAAGCAAAAAATCAAAACACACAAAACGCCAAAAATCTTTCAGTTTTCTGAGTCCTCAATAGTGCGCTTTCTCTGGCCATTCGGTACCCATGAAATATAAACCCACCCTAATGGTCGCCCAGGTTACCGACTTCATTTAGTTAATCATCACCATTATTACCAATGCTCAGGCCTTGAGAAAAAGAAAAGAATGGCTGAAGAGGAGCGGAAAACAAGGAACTTAAATGAATCCCTTCCCCCCTCCCTTTTTTTCAGCACTAGTATTTAGCTATTGTACCTTCATTACCTTTATTCTCTCCTCCCTCCTCCACTCCCTCACCTTCCCCCTCCTCTTTTCTGAAGTACACAATCAGGCAAAGTTCCACCAGCTTTAAAACAATCAGGTATCAATTATCCTCCAAAGGAGAATGCAGAGTCTCCAATTTGCACCCAAGTAGTTGCAGCTTCAGAGAGGAATGTGACTCTAGCGTGAAAAACTAACTTGTTAGTTAACCTGTATGGTTGAGCCTTAATCAATAGTCAGGGACTATGAAAAGAACAAAGTATGTGAAACTTAAGCCTTTATCTTTGGGCTTCATCAGATAAGCTATACCTGGAGTCTAAAAGGACAGGCAGGTTTGTTTGTAAGCCTAAAAGCTTGAATGTAGGCTAAATTCTGTTTCTAAAGTTCAGTCTATTTATTGACTATTTAAGATTCTTTTTTTATCCAGGCTAAAAAACTGTGAGCTAACATATCTTTTTCTAATGACCATTAAAAAAAAAGTCTAATTAAAGTGAAATGTGTATCCCAGCTATAATATGTATTTTCCTCAGGCCACTTCCACCTGCCCAAAATATGTTAAGGACATTATAATTTTGCAAACAAAATGTCTAACAAAGTAACATGTGATTGCATCCATATTTTATCCCCAATTTGCATTTTTGTAATTTTAAAACACATTATTTGCCTTTTGATAAGACACAGAGCGATTTGGTGACCTTTCTGCATTTGTCTTGGACTAAGGGCGTTTTAAGGAAAAACCCAACCATTACTGAGATGAGTAAACCTTCAAAGGTATAGGGATCCTAACAATGTTGAAATGGAAATTTATTTCCTTTCTGAAAAAGATATTGAAGCAATTCACAGACACTTCACTAGTATATTATATGGGATAATTAAGCATATTTTAATTTGGAATTTCATTCACTCTACTCTCTGGCTAAAATAATAGCAATCAGCATTGTTTGTTTAAAAAAATACAAGAAAACTCTCCTCTTAATCTTTATAGGACCTTCAATAGTGCAAACAAAATACTTGCACCAGGCCAAATTCTGCTTTCAGACTCAAACTCATTGACTTCATGGGAAATTAATGTCAAATTTCTTCCCAACTTCCACAGGATCTGAAATCTAGAAGAGCATAATTTTATCTATAGTTTACGGTCTGATTTTCAGAGATGCCAGTCGGACACAGTTCCCATTGACTGCAACAGAGTTGACTGGAGGGGCTCAGCACCTCTGGAAATCAGGCCTTTACAGTTTTTTCAAATTTACTTCCAGGAAAAAACATGATTTGTTTATCAAGCCTAGATCCTGCAAATACTTACAAATGCACTTAACTTTACTCATGTGATTAGTCCTATTGCCTTTACTGGGATTATTCAAGGAATGCATCCAATGCAGCCAATAAAGTGAGCTGTAGCTCACGAAAGCTTATACTCAAATAAATTTGTTAGTCTCTAAGGTGCCACAAGTCCTCCTTTTCTTCAAGTGGAGAAAGTTAAGCAAGTTTATAACTCTGTGAAGGATCTGGCTTCCATTAGATTTTTTTTTTTCACTACATCTTCTAGAGGTCAAATTTTCACATTTGGGTGCCTAAAGTTAGCTACTCAAATCCGGATTTTAACCACCTAAATATCTGTTTAGGGGCTTCAATTCTGATGTAAAATAAAATTTTCAAATGCATCTAAGTCCCATTTTCAAAAGTGACTTAAGCACTGGCTAAATCCCACAGACTTTCACTTAGGCGCTTTTGAAAATCTTGCCATTAGGCACCTATGTCCCTACTTACGTCCCTAACTTCAGGCGGTCATGCGAAAATTTGCAATTTGAAACACAGACTTTCCAATAAATACATTTCAGAACTATCAAGACTATGTTAAGATTAAGAGCATCCCTAAATTAATTAATCAAAATAAACTAACCAATAAGCACTGCTGCTAACTTAGTTTACGGGTAAATATTTCCACCTGTACATTATTGCAAATAAATGGGCCCCCAAACACTTATATATTAATGCTATTCTGTGGGACCCAAATGTACATAAAATAGTCTTGTTTTAAAACGGAATCCAGATACAGCAAAATAATTCATAAATCACTGTTCTTATCATTTAAAAAAATTACATTCAACTGGATTTACAAAACCTCCAATTGTGAGAGGAAAATGTAGGTGAAATTTAATTAATGGGACTCAGTGAAAAAAGGTCAGGGCAGCCCTGTAATATTGCCTGAATTGTGCCTTTCAGGACAATAGTTTTCGGAGGGGAGCTTCGGTAGCCCCTGCTGAAATCAAGGGCGTTATGGAGCATTTAAATCAGGCCAAATTTAGGTTCCGCTTTTGTAAAAGGTTAAACAAGCTAAAAAGGTTTCTGCCTGGCTTAATACTGTCCTGGAACATTCCAGAAGGCAGTTTTAATAAGAGATGGAGGGGAAGGCTGAGCAAACATTTTCCGTTGACTCCCTCAATGTCCACAAAGTCTAGCTGGGTCTTGCTGCATGTGGACAAATGAACAGTGAGAAAAGTCTCCATGCTTACAAAACACACCAAATTCTCACCCAATTTATTGTGTCAACAACAGCACCCAACAGCTGTCAGGCCAAAGCGGAGACAAAAAATGTGACCTCACTCTTACAACTATTCTCCCATTCAGGTACTGAGAAAGCAGACTAGCCATCCAATGCCATTTTGATCTACAGTTAGACTTCATGCTTCAAACTGAAGCAGCTAATTTTGTTTTATCTGATGTCTGTTTTTTTAGAATCCAACTAGACAGCACAAGTAAAGGCAAGTCTGGAATGGCACAGGTGCTCCACTTCAACTTGAGAGAATTAGTGAAAGATTAGAAAGAAGCAGAGTGATTACGCTCACTTTGTCATGTACTAAAAAAGCCCGAGGAAAGAAAAGAATGAACAAATGAACCCAAAATGGCTTCTCCAAGCCATAAGCTGAAACTGATGACTCTGAGCGGGAACAAAAGTCCTTTCATTTACCCCCATTTAGTTTAAATAATAGCAATGACATATGGAATATCTAAATGCATTTCCTTCATCCCCTGTACAATATTTGAATATTATTTTCAATTAATAAATAATAATAATAATAAAAATAGCAGCAATTAATTGCACGTCTAAACCAAAAAGCATGGGTTTCTTTGTGACATTATTAAAAATATATTAGAATACAAACCAATTAAGACTAACTGAAAAATGTAAATGAATAAAACTAATTGAGGGGGAGACCATAACATAAATTCATATCATTAATGGAGATAGCTACCAATGCGTACGCTGGCTGTGTTTGATTCTTTTCAGTATTTGACCACTCAAGAAATGTTTGAATTTTCCTTTTCAGTTCATACTAAATGCTGCATTTCAGTCACAATAACCTTTCCAAAATGTGTCTCTTTTCAAAGTTCCATGACCACTCAGTGAAACTGGCTTTTTCCCATTGGTTCCCTGCTATTGAATTTCCTGCTTCTTCATTTACCTGCCCTAACTGGTTTGGCTACTTGTAAAATGAACATTTGAATTCATGTGCCTTTTACCCCTCCCCCCAACTTAGAACAGACAAAACCTGATACAGTTTTAACACAACCTCCCCCTCCCTTCAGTCCACTTGGAGAAAGAGAGAAGAAAAAAAGACAGTCTCCTAAAAAAAAACATAAGGAAGGAGAATTTTGATTTACACGATTGCAAATAGTATCAAAATCATACTTAGCGCTAGTTTGATCTGCCTACACCACAATACCAGGACACTATGGCTTACAGGACCATGAAAACACATACATTTAAGTAACTTGAGTGCTGAAGGCACAATAACCTTTTCCCAAACCAAGATCATCAACCTTCAAGTGGGTAACAAAAAAGATGTAATGATCATCAGGAAAGTGCATGCGAGGATTTTTATCTTCAGATCTTTCCACGTCTTGGCAAAGACGAACTTGGAACGTGTGGTTTTCTTGGCGTGATGCTCACAAAATGAACAAAAAAACAAAAAACAAAATAAAAAAAATCATACACTGTGAAGCAAAATACTTGTACAACTGTTTTAAACTATAAAAATAAACCCGCAAAAAAAAAAAAGTAAAGCAAAGGATTCAAACGTGCATGGTTGTCTTCACAGCCCAGAGCGATATTGCTTGTTTAAGCTGGAATTGAGAAGAGACAGAGAATGTCTAAGGGCTCGGCTTACATGTAGTTCTTCACCCCTCCCTGCGCAGGTGCATTCTTTACATCCAACCAATCTGCTTGCCTCTAGCCATTAACAGGTGTGTCCTGAAGTTTGGGATAGGCCAGTAGTGAAACTGACGTGTATGACGCGGACATGCTTTTCATGATAATGGACCTGCAATAGGCATTCAAGTCTCTCCACCTCTCCCCATGGTTTAATAAATAATAATTTCTCTGAAAGGTGAAGATCCAGGTTCAACATGCTGTACAAAACTTAGCAGTTTTCTATCTTAAAATGACTGCTTGGCCTTCAGATTTGCTTAAGAATGTGGGCCAACTGGCTACCAAGGTTTTATGAGGGAATGAATAATCTTAGACAAACAATTCTGTTGGGAAACAATTTCCATGCTCCTGTTGCTATGAATACCATGTACCAGAGAGTGAGATATGCATCTCTAATAAGAACATTATATCGTGCTGCCATGTTCAAGTAGTCTTCAGCATCAAGGATAGCGAATGGTCACCCAAACCACAACTTCTGGCCTTTGTTAGTAATCTCAGCAGACAGGACAAGGACTGCTCCTCCCTCCCCACATGCATTGGTCACTGTAAGGGAGGGTTGCGACACGGAGGGGAAGCTTGCTGTACCTGTTCAGTGGATGGAGGATTTTGTTCTCAATGACTGTCAGGCCCATGCTTTTTATGAGCATTGCATTCACTAAAATATATTACTAAAAATGTGTCTTTTAAAATATATAGGAAAGAAGAAGAAAAGTATTTTGCCTTGTTAGATGTCCCAAATGTGCTAGTGTGCTATTCCCTAAGGTAACAATTTCTATTCCTTTTTGCCCATCTGTTTGGTTTTAATTGAAGCTAAAAAAAAGTCTAAAGAGTCCTGTACTAGTAACTGCTCATTCAGTACAAGTCTAATACCTATTGATTAGCTATTAGCTTTAGCTGCTCCATTAGAGCTATCTGATTCACCTAACCCAGAGTAGTCCCATCCCACTTATTTGACATAGGAGTGTGTGCTGCATAACTATATCAAATAACTCTCACTGATCAAAACAGCATAGAGAGGGGGAAATTAAGGCACAAGTGGAGAGATGCAATGACTTGCCCAAGGGTTGGACACACACAAATTTGCTAGTAGACTCAGGCACAGAAGGGCTGATTTTCAAAGGCAGAAAGAGAAGTTAGGTGTCCCACTCCCAATTACTTTTAATGAGTATTGGGAGCCAAACTCCTTGAGTGCCTTTCAAAATCCCAGCCACAACTCATATCTCCAGACTCCGGCCAATATTTTCAAAAACAGGGGTCTAATATTAGGTTCCTACGTCCATATTTAGGTAGTTAAGAGTGGAACTAGGGTGACAGGTACACTGGAGGCTATAAATTCTTGAGACTTCTGCTCTTAAGTTACTCAAGCACGTTTGAAAATTCCATTCTTAGGTGCCTCAGTATGGATTCAGGAGGCTAATTTTAGACTCCTGTTTTTAAAAATGTTGTCTACATTTTTTTGCCTCATCTACCAAGCCATGTTTTCCTCTCCCATAGTACATGCTTTTAGGCTGTTAACTAGTTGTTAAATAACTCTTTCATTTCAACTCTTAAAAAAATATATCCTGCAGTTGACTTGAAATAAATAGAGCAAGATGTGGGATGAAAAGACCATTTGTGCCCAGACTGGAATGACTCTCAGCGCTACCATTTAAATAAAAGCATGTAACATACGAGCACACAATCAGAAGCAATGGCTAAACAAAAGATGAAAGCTGCGGCTTTTTAAAATGCCGTCATTTAGCCATGTTCAAGGAAATTCTAAGCAACTTAATCAAAAAAGAAAGAAAAATCAATCAATAAATAAAATGTTTGCTCCTTGTTGTGAAAAAAACATGCTGTTGTTTCCCATGGAAGATGTGTTTAATGAAATGACAAATTATCGTGCTAATTAGCGCAACTGGCAGAAAAATTCCCTTAAGACACAACTTATCCTCAATAACTAACTCAGGCAGAAACTTTGGAAACCTTTAACTGCATAAGACTGATTTCTCCAGCAAGGGACAACATGCAGTGTGGTAATAATGTCAGCATAGGGATGTTGCTTCTCAGCAAGTCAGCTTTTTACTTCTCTTCCACAAGTCACATGAGCTGGAATCGAAGGGATAAATGTTCACTTGAGCTGAGCCCAACCCCAACTTTTGACCAAAGCAATGTGCCTGAAATAGCTGCATCTGAATTGTTGTGCCTGCAAAATGATTTGCGGGTGCAAATCTGAGGAGATGGTTTCCAGGTACCTGATTTCTGTCTGCAATTCATTTGCAAATAGCACCTAAAAATAAATAAGATGACCACCCTCCTGAAAACGTATCCCCTACATTTGATTGCCCAAGTGGTCAATTGATAACAATCAGGCAAAGGTGCTCGGTTGGAATGTCGGGCTGGACCACAGGTTTGATGCCCAGCTAAGGTTATAACCATCTTTCTCTCTCTCGTATCTCTAGAGCACGAATCATGAGTACCTAAGAGCTAGTTCAAAACAGATACATTTGTAACAGACAACCCAGCCTGTCAACAATATTGAGGAATCATATGGATTCCCTTTACAGTTTCCTTAGAAAATTGCTATTTTTATCTATAACTAATTAATGGCCTTGTGCTCTATCTGTCCAGTCATCGGTCATTAACAGAGAACCCATTATCTTAGTACCCAGGAATATGGTAGTAACTAAAGCCTATGATCTGACCCAATCTATTATGGATAATTCTTGGTGTGTACAGAGACAAACCCTGTTCCAAGGGCATGGCTCCAGTACGTGGGCTGTTCACAAGGGTGTTTTCCTGGGGGGTCACAGATTGGTCAAAATCCTTGCAACAAGCCACGCAGAGGCAGTAGAACCACACCTTGGCTGCTACTTAGCCTCAGGGCCACTGTAGGCTTAGTGACTGCTGCAGCCCCTCCCACCTGGGGAGTTGCAGATCCACACATGCCAGGCGATCCATCCCTCACTCTGCCCACTCATGCACAATGGGACAGAGGATGTCTCTGCAGAGCACAGCTCTGCATACAAGCAGGAGATGCAGAAACCTGTGCCAATCCTTTCATCCTGCCTCACTGTGCTGCTGAATGACACCAGTTTTACTGTCTTTTGGGCCTTGTGCCACAACAAAGAAGAAACAGGTTCAAGGAGTATTAGTGGGCAGGACCAGGATTTGCCCCCCCAAAGGATAACCAAGCCCGATCATTTCATGGGACAATGACATTTGAAATCTCAGGGACGTATAGAGCCACATATTCGAAGCTGCCTCAATCTAACATCTGAATTTGTACATGTGAAAATTGTAGGCACAAGTATAAAGACCTGCTTTTCAAAATATAGCTCATAAGGATTGCTCTTCAAACTCTGCATGACAAATACCCAACTAAAATCCTGCCAGAGTGCCAGTTTCATTGCCAAATCTCACCTCTAATCTTCAAAGAGGGTGCAGATCTGCAAGCAGAACTTCCCAAGACCAGATCAGGGCTTTGCTAAAAAGGTGGGAGGATAAAGCACCACCTAATTCTAGGAGTGCAGATAAACTCTTCAAAGCAAAGGTGTGTTAATTAACAACTTTTTAACACTTAGCACCTAATATAGAAAAAGACAATAGGGTTTACCAACAAGCTGATCCTGATCCCGATTAAAAGCATGTTAATTTACATGCTAGTTAACATATTTATTAAATGCAGTTTATTTTCCTAATCTCGACAAGCCCAGACAACATAAATCCATCATTAAGACAAATTACATGGACTAAAAAATAATCAAATAGAGCTGGAAAGATTTCTGTCATCCACACCCATTGCAAAGAGGCTTCTAGCCAGTTGAATTAGTAGAAGAAATACATTTATAAGGTTCTAGACACTAGAACCAACAGGGATAACTGACCAAGAGAAATAGGAGGCCAGATCCTGAGCTGGTGTAAATTGGCATAGCTTCAGTGAAGTCAATTGTGAAGTCAATGAAGCTACACCAATTTACACTAGCTCTGGATCTGGCCCAGTGTCACTATCCATTTGTGAATTATACAAGAATGTGCAACATTATCTGTATACTGTCTGTGTGTGTTATATGGAGGGATCACAGCTAAAGAATCCACAATTTAACTGTCCTAGGGATAAGAGATCAGACCCTCCAGAATCTTTAGACAAAAGGTTCACTATACATATTCTAAACATAGAGATACAATTCCAAAGAGAACCAGTCACTGTGCACATTTTCTTTTTTATAAATTACAGCTGCAGTTGCATATCCTGTATTCATTTGATTATGATGTGATGACTGTCTAACTATTCTAGGACTTAGAAGTTGAACCCACAGAGAGAACTGTCTGTCTCACAATGACACATCAAGATAAAATAATCATTTCTTTCCTTAGGAAAGGAAAGATTACACGAATGTAAATATCATGCTTTGGTTTTATCAGCAATAAACTCCTAATGAATCATCATCAATAAACTGTGTCCCCATTCTTTATTAATAAAAAGGAGCCATTTGATGGCAGATAAACTGTATTTACACACGCCAAACTTCTTTGCAGATTCTCCTACACGTTTCTCTGCTATATTGATCCTACTTTCAGTCTGATTATTATTCCATATTTGAGCCATTTACTTTTAAAGGGATATCAATACATCTATCGCAGACTGTAAAACACAAGGAATAAACAAGGCTAGTGAGGGCCCTATTTGAAGGAGGCAGCTAGAGGTTGATGAGAATTATGACTAAAAGTTTCCATTTGAAATCCATATAGATTCCTCTAAGAACTAGACATGGAGGAAATAGAAGCTTGATTATAATATAATCAGCCATGCAAAATCACTGTGGCTTTTCTGCGGTGCTCATCATCATAGTACCTAAGCACCTCACCAAACTTTCATAAATTTAGCTTCACAACACCCATATAAGGGTGCATTATTATGCCCTTTTTACAGATGGGGAACTGAAGCACAGAGAGATTATATGATGCTCCAAGTCACACAGGGTGCCTGTGGTGGAGACAGGAAACCTAGATCTTCTTCATTACTTTAACCACATGACCATTCTCTTGAATCACTCTCTTCTTTTCACTATACCATATATATAGTAGTTTGCCAATCACTAGATTATACTGCTTGGTATTATGTGACTATGAAATTTTAAAAAAGCTTTTTAGTTTATATTCCTTATCTTTCTAAATTGTATTATCAATATTAATAATAATTATTATTACATATGATTTGTATTATCATAGCACAAAGGTCATGGACTTGGGGGGATCCCAGGGTGCTAGACGTCATTCTACTGAAGTGTTCAAATGCCCATGAAATGAATCCTGAAAAAGGAATACCAAACAGTAGTAACATTCCTGGGGATGTTATATAACACAGCAAAGGAACACAGGAAAAGGTCTGCAACAGTGGTGAAACATACTGATGTACTATCATAATGATCTAATTTTGGTTAAACCTCTTTGAAGTTGCCTTCTAACACTCATGGTAACAGCAACTGTAAATAAATCCTTTTGTTTTCTTTGATGAGGTGAGGCATATCCTCAGGGCTTGATGACCTCCAAAGATCAGGTCCCCGACAAAGCTCTGTCATTCAATGCTACAATAAACTGGTTAGCTAATAGCCAGAGTAATGGCTTGGCATCAGACCCAAAAGAGAAGGCATCAGACTCAAAAGGGAAGGATTTAAATGCTGTTTAAAGCTTCCATGAAGATTCTTTAGATTTCCTAACTTTGCACAGGTAAAGTTGAAGGAGGGTGGCTGTGAAGCTTCAGCACCTAACCAGCCATTTGTGCATACAGAAAACAGCTTGTATGTATAGATCCAGATTATGTGCATACAAAAACTTTGATTTGCTTTTGGGCATGCCAGTTTAGAGCTGCTGTTATGTTGACCTACCAGCAAGAAACAAGAGATCATCTGAATGCTGCATTGGACAAGAGGAACATTCTGACTGGGTTTTTTGTGTTTATTTTTTATACCCAAAGTACAAATTCTCATATATTTCTTCTAAAGACACTGGCTCCAGGCTCATAAAATTCCAAAATAAGAGCACATTGATAAAACCTTATATGTATTTTGCATTTTTGACCTTAGAGGATCTCACTGTATATAGATTATTAGCATATAGATTATTTCACCTGCTACTGAAACACGGTGATTTTTGAGGTTATTAAACACATCATCTAATCTGTGCCACCAATACTAAACAACAGTGGACCAAATCCTGACATCCTTATTCAATCTTTATTCAGGTAAAAATCCTAATTTACATTAACGGGAGTCTTGCCTGAATGGATGTTGAATAAAGATTGCAGGATTTGGCTCAGTGCACTATCTGAAGTCAAAAATGTGTAGAACATTGGGGTAACAGTAACTAATTTTATAAAAACAGTGCTCTGGGATCTTTAATGACTGCCAGTGATCTGAGCATCTGTTTAATAACTCGTAACACATATGGCACCTTCAGCAGTACAGTACATCCTAGCCTTTCTCATAATACAAGAATAAGGGGACAGCCAATGAAATGGACAGGCAACGTTTAAAACTGTTAAAAGGTGGGGGTTTTTTTACACAATACATAATTAACCTGTGGAACTACCTGCCTCAGCACATCATTGACACCAAGAGCTTGGTAGGAATCAAAAAAGAATTGGACATTAGATGGATAATGAGAACACCTACAGTTACATTAGATGGGAAAAAATATATAAACTTTCATGCTTCACTACGTCAAACACAGTATGACTTGGGTTGGGAGGAAATATCCTCTATGGACAGGGTATTTCATAGTCATTCTTACAAGGTTTCTTGCACTTTCCTCTGAAGCACTTTGTTCTGGCCACTCTTGATGACAAGCTACTGCACTAGTTGGACCACTGAACTGGTATGACAGTTTCATTTCCTAGTACTGACCTACAGCAAAGAGGCACAGAGTCACCTGTACTACTTCCTGTAACACTGGATTTCTTGGGGTCATCTCCTAAACTACCAGTGTGAGATTTGAGACTTAGTTTTACTGCAGCTTTGTAATGAAATTAGATTGTGGGTGGACTCCTGAGCCCACTCTGCCTATGCATGCAAGCCCCTATACTCAAGCAAAGTTCCTTAAAAACATCATCTGAGATCACTGCAGCTGTACATATTAGCATAATTACTAAATTCTACACAGATGGGCGAGTCAACTAAATGGGAGACTGATACCTGAAACTGACTGTTTGTGAGAGCAAAGTTCAACTCAAGGCACCACCTGTCGGGTCAGGAATCAGAGTCACATCAGCAACAGGTTTCTGTGTCTTAACATGTTAGGTAAGCAAAGGGGGAGAGAAGAGACATAATGATCTTCCTCGTGTTTGGAGAGGTGCGGTAATCCGGAGGGAAGGCTTGGACATAAACACCCTGTAGCTGGAACATGTTGCCTGAGCTGTAGTGTAAGGTCAGAGGTACATTTTGGGTCGATTCTAAAGGCAGCTCAAGCAGTGGAGAAGAGAAAAGGAAAATTAGACTGAGGACCAGTTTGAATGCACCAGGAAAAAGGAATTTTTTAATCTGATAAACACAAGGGAATGGCCTCTTCTCTTTGCCCCTCACCTAGATGATGAGTTAGGCCAGGCAATCCAACTGGACAGAGCACAGGATTATACTTCCAGAGAGCAGAAACTGTGCCATGTACTGTACTGGTGCACAAGGGAGAGATAAGAACGTAAAAAGAACCTCTTCTCTTTTGTTCATACAGCAGGATAGGATCCCGTTCTAGCATTAAGGAGAGCACTTGAGCGACCACTGGCTGATGTGCTAGTAGCACGTGCACAACATCCCAAAGGGGCACAGTCTGAAGTATTATGGTGGGTGTCTGAAACTGCCAGCTTTTGTCAGCAACTAGAAGCACATGCTGTTCCTTTTCAGGCTTTTACAGCAAGTGGAATAATGAAGCTTAATAATACTTTATGCTTCTAAAGCAGCTTCCTTCTAAGGATCTCAAAGCATTTTATGAATCAAGCTTCATACTCACACCTTAGAAAGTAGGTCAGTGTTGTTACTGCACGTTTACAGACAGGAAAACTGAGCTACAGAGAGGTTAAAACCTAGAGAGAGAGAGAGAGAGAGAGCGTGTGTGTGTGTATGTGTGTGTGTGTGTAAATTATTTTATTTTTTGTGGCCTTTGATTTGGCGTGTCTTAATGTTTCAGAATCCAGCATGAGCTACCTACATTGGGCCTGATTTCCAGAAGCACCCAAAACTCCAACTGAAGTCAATGGGATCTTTCAGTGTTTGGCACCTTTGAAAATCAGGCTCCTCATGTCTCAAACTGGGCACTTAAAAATGGAGGGTTACATTACATGTGCATGTACATTACATGGAGGGTTACATTACAAATGCACTGAATCTCAGATAGCCCTTAAGGCATCCAAGGACATGCTTTTTTACAAAGCAGGAAAGGGAAACGTAGCCTGAACTTTTAAACCACCGTTTCAATGTTTCCACTCTTTCCCTCTTGTTGCATTATCAGACTTTCCTTGCAGACTATTATAAAGCATAACAGTTTGGGACCTTAGTCTGCCTAACCTCATATGCCCACTCCTGTTTGTCTCCCCTTTTCCCCCAGTCATGTGGAAAAAGAGGAGGAAAAAATCTTCATCTTCATAGCAGCAAGACTTCAAATCCAAAGATTTGGTGCATTCTCAACTGTTTTAAATTGATGGGAAAGGCTGCCAACTGCCAATCTCAGGCTTCATATTAGTTTTCATCCAATCCCGTGTTGCTCAGGCTATAGCTTTTCTTGCCCTTTGTTTCCTCTCTGATCACTTAAGTGGAAGCAGGTGTTTCCCTACAGTGCTAATCTCTTGTATATTCATATGGTCCCAGCCATTGCTCCTGTGTCCCAGACAGGTGAATGGAGCCAGACATTTAGCTGCAATGGAAGGCAATTCTCTGGCTCCACACACAAGCCATACTGAATGCTCCTTAATTTGCAGGAAATTTCAACCCCTTTTCCTCCACTCCCTCCCTTTACATTTTCTCCTTTTAAAAAAGTCTGCCCTATGCTCTCCACTAGCTGAAGCATGACAAAGGGAAAAGCTATGGAGTGGGGGGTTAAATTAATTTGAAAGAGTTTTTTTGTGGGGAGGGTGAATTTATTGCTGGCAAAAGGTATTTCTGACACTATGGCGATGAGAGTCCTCTATGTAACTAAAGACATCGAAGCTTCCCTGGAGATTAAGGTCCTCCCCTTATCCACAAAACAGTACAGAAATACACATGCAAGATTTCCCTGCAGGCATGCCACAGTCTTATTCAGGAGGGACCTTTCTACAGTGAGTGGGGAATTCAGTCTCTCTCTGCTGACCCTGACAATAGGCAGTCAATTAGGACTAGTTGTGGTGAAGAAATGTGGACAAGTAACTAGGTAGATTCACCCAAGCCATCTCACATTCCTTTTCACCACTCAACTTAAACTGGATTTGAACCAGTGGCCTAGAAGGCTCTAAATCCTATAGAACAATCAAGTCCCGCACAGAGCAGGAGTTTACAGTTCTTCAAATAGCAACACATACTTGATGTCAGAAATCCAGAGAGTGTGGCAGAATATAATGCCTCCAAACTGCATGCTGGACTATGCATTAGATAGGGTTAGAAGCTTAGATATTATCTGGCTCTAAATGTCACTCTCCTGTCCATGGCTTACATATTATCATATTAGCAAAACATACATCTCTCAGAACAAGTTGAAGAGAGTGCCTGATGATATCACTGTAGTTATTTAGAATTAGATCCATGTTAATGCATACATTGTACGCACTTCCTGTCTTGTTTCAGAGTAGCAGCCATGTTAGTTTTATCCGCAAAAAGAAAAGGAGGACTTGTGGCACCTTAGAGACTAACAAATTTATTTGAGCATAAGCTTTCGTGAGCTACAGCTCACTGCATTGGACGCATTCAGTGGAAAATTCTTCTTCCTGTCTTGAATTCTTCAACTCTAACTACTATAAGCACTTGATTTAACACAGGCTTTCGTTTTAGGGGTTGATAGTTATATCGTTCAAGATATATTGCCAGTTTCTGCTTTCAGATACACCGGTGTAAATCCAGTGTGACTGTGCTGAAATCAGTGGAGTTGCATTGGATTTACACCAGTGTAACTAAGAACAGAATTTGAATCTTCTAAACTGGGCCATGCAAGAATTTTGATGCAAAACCATAGATCTGCCCAGGGTCAGTTGGTTGGTTTGTCTGTATGTCTATCCAGCTAGTCAAGCATTTATACCTAGCCACATTTTCTGCTGGTGTAAATGGGCAAAATTCCACTGAAGCCAATGGAGCTGTGCACCCTTTTACATGAGCAGAGAATCTGGCCCATGTGCTCAGTAAACCTTTCAATGAATTTAGCCTGCGTTTTGTGCTTGTAAAGAAACCTTACCCACATTTCATGCTAGGTTTTGTTTCAAACATTTTGCAAAGCTTTAGTATTCAGGAGTGGAGAGTAAGTGAGGCTGGAAGAGGTGAACAGACTATTCCAAGGAGGAAGCTCCCAGCGAGGGAGAAAAGGGAATTGGGGTACTGTACGGATCTGAGAACTGTCAGAGCCAAGGTAATACATGAGGAACCCTTCTTGTAATTCAAGGGAAGGGAGGGTTAGATGAGGATTCTCTGGCCCCTCCCATGAGGACTCAGAGAGCACAGGGGTCTCTGTGATTAACAACTAACTGAAACGCGCAGCGACTGACATTTTATTAAGAAGTATGGGCTTTTCTTGTTCAGCTGGGGTTTCTCTTCCTCTTTGATATTGAATTAATATACTCTGTACTTTATCCGCTTCCATCCATTGTATCGTGTGCACCTTCAATTTAGGTAGATGTTTCAGTCCTGCAGAAATCATGTTGACACTCTCAATCACGAGATTTTAGCTTAAAGTAATTGCAAATGTTGATTCACAGACTTTAGATTCTAAGGCCCCAAGGTACTTTTATGATCATGTAGTCTGGCCTCTTGCACAATTGAGGCCATAGAATTTCATCCAGTATTTCCTGTACCAAGCCCATTCTTGTGGTTGAGCAAAAGCACAGTGTTCTGAAAGACATCCAGTCTCAGTGTAAAGATGTCACATGGTGGGCAATCCACTGCATCTCAAAGACCTCTTCGTTCTCAGCAGTGTGGAGAAGAGAGGAGAAGAGCCCAAAATGTAACACAGTACCCCAGATGAGAGCACACGGCATCAATGTTTGCTATTATGTTAGCATCATAACAATGATGCACATTTCTTTAGTACCTTCCAGTCAAGGATCTCAAAGTACTTTACAGATATGAACGAGTTAAACCTCACAACTCCCTGTGAATCAGGTAAGGGTGATTGTTCCCATTTTATGGATGAAGAAAGGGAGGCCTAGAGAAGTGAAGTGACATGGCCAACATCACACAGGAAGCCAATGGCAGAGAACAGGACAGAGTCTACCTAAGGAGACACCTACTTGTAGAAGCAAAGCTGGTACTGCTGAGATCTCTGCCCACATATGGATGATTTAATCTCTTATGCACACTTAATGATTCAAGGATCAGTCACCAGTAGAGCAGATCTCCTCAAATCACATTGCGTGACACTGTTAATACCGCCCTGACTTTACCAGCATCGGGTGCCAGGAGTGAGTATTAACCAGAGAGTCACCATACCAGTTCCGCCACTGAGCTGCCTCCAAGCTGCAACTTGTTTTGCTCAGAAGTCTGAATCATCAGCACACAATATTCCACAATGAATAGGTCCCCCCACATCCCTCTGCGCTTCCATTGCATGTTGAAACTTAACTTTATACGTACCCACTTTCTCTGAATATCACACCTACTGTATGTATCTGCTGAACACCAAAAAGCCAATTCCACAATAGGATTAAAGTTTTAACACCAATTCATGGGCTAGATACTTGGTAGAACTATGAGACACTGGAGGGGATAGGGTTAAAAACACATTTTGCTGTTGCTTGATTTAACACTTCTATATTAAGTAAATAAGGTTAAAGTAAAATTCAGATGAGAAGCTGTTTGCTCAGGGTCAGGTGGCTTTCATCTTAGCTAATCAGTAAAGACACACCCTACTTTCTGAAAAATCTTCCCCATTAACTCTGCAGTTAAAACAGGTTAATGGCAGTTCAGGTCACCCAGTTACAAGGTAAACACGTATAAAACTACAACAATGAATGTAGCTTTTACTCCCCAGAGCATACTACATCCAGGTTGCATCAAGATTAGGGATGCACTGACTAGGGGGAACGGAATTTTTGTAACATAATGTCAGCTGCAGAACCTGAGTATGTACCACGAAAGGCACAAAATCAAGCAGCGTTTGAGGTCATTGATCCTCCGTGGACAGTATTCAGTTTATATGTCTTTGTTCACACTACTGGGCTTGATCCTTTTCCCATAAAAGTTGACAGGAATTTTGCCACTGATCTCAAGAGAAGCAGGCTTAAGCCTACTTAGTCTCCTGGCTTTGTTACAATTTATGCCTACCATTCCCTTCCCTTTAGGTTTGCTTTTGGGAGACAGACCATGACTCTCTTGGCATAATACAGCATTTTTTATCCCCTCTCCGTATTTAAATGGACAAGTTAATTTTAATGAATAACTGATGATTATTATCTTAGAATTCTAACCCCACAAGCACAAATGTGAGCTCTGAACTGAGGACAGAAACCAAGTTAATCCTACCAGCGCTTGTAGTGTACCTTATATCGTTTTATTACTTGGTTTCTATATACTGCAACTTTAATGTCTAAAAGCTCTGCCTGCCTGGGAAGCTGCCATTTTGAGGAACAGAGTTGACAGAGCCTGTTACTGAAGGACGCGTACACTGGACTCTCTCCTGGAAAGGCAAAATGAGTGGCTGAGTTGAGGCCTCTTTCAAAGTCAGGGCTTTCTTATGTAACATTAAAGCTTATGGTCTAAGGTTGCCCAGTACGGTAGAAGGATTCCGGTCATGTAATCTTTTATTAGGTGGCCGTACTACTGCAGCATCACATGGCTTCAGAAATGCCTACATGACATGTTATGTTTGCTTTCCAAATGCTGTGAGCAGGATAGCAGATACAGTTGTTTTTGTGTCCTGCTGCACTAGACACGATGCCCTATATTAAAAAGGGGCAGAAACAAAGGATGTCACTTGATCCAATATCCCCCATCCCAAACAAATTAATTAAGGGATACCAAGCAGTCTGTGTTTTCAGTAGATTCAAACATTGGCCCTGAAACATCTTCACTTGAATACAAAATGACCGTGCAGAGAGTTTCGTTTCTGGTTTATGTAAAAGGGCAGAAAGAAAGCACACATGCAGCTGTTAACCCAAGCCCTGACGTACAATTCCATACTACACTGAATAAACACGAGATCCCCTCCCTAAGCAGCTTTTTTTTAAATCCTATTTCCTGGAGGCTTCTTACCAGAGTCTGATATCAACAGCCACCTTTGAGCCATGGACTCTGCTATGTAGGAAAAGCAGGAGAACAAAAGCAATGGCAGTAAGGGTCTGGCATGCCTAGCACTGACTATGCAAAGGCACTTCAGAAATAAAATGGTTTTGTCTTACTAGATTCCCAGCTACTATTTTATTAGCACAAATTATTTCTTTGAGTTGTGTTGAATATGCAGCTAGATTATTTGATTCCTAGCCTGGGGTAGAGAAAGTCATTTTCAGGCCTACGGAAGGGTATAGGTGGGGTTTGTGTGCTGGGGGCATGTGGGCTCTCCACCCAAAACTCCAGTTAACTTTAGGGAAATCCATTCTTCAGGCACTAAGGAGCAACCTCCTAATTTTGAGCCAGCTTATCTGGTCTAGCTGAGTTTGTCTTGGTGAAGGACCAATGAGAAAAAGGGGACAAAAGTGGCAGTAAGCCACCTTTGTACTTTCCGGATCCCAGGGCTGGCCACAAGCTGGGATGGTCTTGTGTAAATTAGGACAGCCTGATGACTGCTCTATCTTGTTCCCAGCTGCCCATGGCCTTTAGGATCCATTCCAACAGCAGGAAGTGACTGGGGTTTGGAAATCCCTCAGCCACACCCATTTTCCTGGTCATGTTCCTTACCCCAAGGCACAAGTGAGGGGTAACAAACAGCTACTATGGTGGCCATATGCCAGCTGGGCATATGGGGAAAACCTGAGCAGTGTAAAATTTCTGGAACTGAAGCTAGAATCTGGCCCTTTGAATGGAGATTTCCTTATGAAACTGGGCAGTGTATAACCATGTGAACCAGACTTGGGAACACAAACAAATGTACAACAGAGAACATCCAGGATTGACAGATAAATGAACTAGATGATTTCACAGGCTTTGTACATCTCAAACGTCTATGATTCTATGAATGCATCAGAGAGGGATTATTTCTATAAGCTATTGAAGAATTTTGCTCTGAAGTTCACCGGTATTTGACTTACAGAGGGTCTTGGTCACAGTTCTGACATTGGCATAGAACTACTCAGTTTTGTGTCACCATCATTTAGCCAACAGTTTACACTGTTCCGAAGATAATCTCTAATTCCGAGGTAATTTTGGAATAAGACACACACTTTCAAAAGACTTTGAAGGACAAAAACCTCTCAAAGCTCCAGTCTAAGTTACGACCCTAAATGCTTCTCTAAAATAGAGAAGAGTTCAAGCTGTGACATGTAATTCCATTTCTGGTTTTTGAACATCCCCAAATGTATAGCCCAGATCTAGGGTTTTGGTTTGGATCCATGTGCAAAATTCAGGTCAGTTCTGGGTTCAGAATTTGATCTCCTCAAAGTTCATGGGAGTTCAGATCCAAGGGCCAATGGGTTTTTATTTTATTGAGCACATCTTTAATGTAAAGCAGATCAGCTGAGAACCTACTATTTCTATAGCAATTAACCTTTTCAACAGCAAAATGTCCCTTCAGCCCACTGTGAACAAGAGGCATATTTATTCAGAGTAAATGTTACCTTTCCATGAGTACATTTACCTTTAATATTAAATGGCTGCCTGATGGTTCTATTCAGCTCCATGGAACAAGTTACAGCCCAGGTGCCTTCCTCTATTTCCCTGTGGCATTTGAATGTGGAAGTCATAGTGTGTAAGAGCCACCTGCTTCAGAATAAAATATCAGGGATTACTCATTCAAATCACAGCAAGCGGGGAGGGCATGGGTGAGGGTGAACATACAACTGCAAACGAGATGACAGATCTAGACAAAGAAAAGCTCATTTTAAGCTTATAAAATACAAACTCTATGCAAATGACACAGGGAAATGAGAGCATTGCCTCATGCCAACAAACTGAATATCTAAACTATGGAAAACAAAGGAAGGCTCCATCAAAATGCTGCAGGTGGGAGGGCCCAGAGTGCTTTTAGTAATTGTTTTCGCTCCCAGGTGTTTATTTTCCCACAGTGCATGAGGATAACTCCCAGTGTTATAAACAGGAAGTAGGCAGCCACGCATCAAGGGATTGGGGCCTTGATCTTGCAAGATGCTGAGCACCCTCAATTTCTATTGACTTCAAGGAATCAGTATTATGAAGGCTCAAGAACATAACCATATCTGGAAGACCATTTTCAACAGGATTGCTCGAGCTCCAACCAACTGCCTGGCTGTTAAACGTAAACCAAATTTATTGGCTCTGGATACCTTGCACCTGTCCACCTGCAGCTGTATGCATTGTTCCCAACTGCATCTGTCTCAATGATTCATATATCCCTGTGAACAGAGCCACCTCAAGAATTCATAGCTTGAATGAATATCCCCAACCAGCTGGATGCAGTCAGTGATGTCACTAACTGGACAAGGGTAGCTCAAATTTCAGAGTAGCAGCCGTGTTAGTCTGTATTCGCAAAAAGAAAAGGAGTACTTGTGGCACCTTAGATACTAACAAATTAGCTCAAGTAAATGGATTTCAGGCGCTCCGCAAGTGCTTGTATTATTTCGGCAGAAAATAGGAGCTTTTGTTTCAAAGTCTGATGCAGTAGATGAATAAGTCACTATAAAGTTACACGAGCAAAGATAAAAGGAAGTTGGATGGGGTGGAGAATACAGCCTCTTTTTTTGCAGGTGTACTGGAAACAATAAAACTGAAGCCCTTGTTTGATTATTCAACCATCTCCATTTACAATACAAATACTCTGGCTTCCCTAGACAAGCCCATACAATCTCATAAGCACACATGACAAAACAAATAGAAGGAAGTCATGTTCATTCACTGCATCTTTAACCCTCTCTTCCCCAGACACAAAGTATATTGTTTATATTTTTATGTTTGTATGGTTTACTTTTTGGCAGGAGGGGACAGTTTTTTGGGGTGGGGTGGGGGGGGTTAATTCAAATGTATTTCTGTTGGTATTGTCATTAAATGAAAAATACTTAGGCTCTGATTCTGCACTCAGTTACGCTGGTATAAATCAGGAGTAAATCCACAAAGGGAAATGGAATTATCCCAGTGCCAAAAAGAAAAAAAAAGTGTGAGTGAGATCAGAATCAGGCCCATATGTCTCAATTTCTTAAACATTGCTCTTCAAAAGCCATCTGAAATCTCCATGCTGTTAAAAGAAAAGGAGGACTTGTGGCACCTTAGAGACTAACAAATTTGTTAGTCTCTAAGGTGCCACAAGTCCTCCTTTTCTTTTTGTGAATACAGACTAACACGGCTGCTACTCTGAAACCTGTCTCCATGCTGTTGTAACTGCAAACACAGCGCCTGATCCAAAGCCCACTGAAAACCATGGAAAGACTCCTATAGACTTCAATGCCTTTGGATCAGGCCCTAAATCACTCAGTCATGGTTCTCTGAAAGACTGACCGGGCCTTGTTCTCACTGCACTGCGTATTGGGTCGTAATTTTCACATAGGCAAAGCAACTGCAAAAATGCTACCAGAGCAGAATGGGAGCATTTCAGTCTGTTTTGCATGAGTGTAAATGGCTGCCTAGAGTGTGAGGCAGGGAAAAATCGGCCAGTGTTACTGTATCATACTTCTTTCCCACAAAGATGACTATGGTAAGGGTACAGTTGATGAAAGTCTATAGCATGGTGACTCTAAACTGCATGGAAGTTAACTAATTCTCCTCCCACCTATCTCACAATAATATGAAGCTTTTGACGCTAAAGAACAGCCTCTATATTGACAAGTGCTTGCTCCTTGTTCTGAGGCAAAATTGCTCCTCAGTTTGTGCTACTGTGATCATCACAGTCCTGCCTTGTATTACTTACACTGGCTGCCTATATTATTATTTTATTATTTATTGTCATTGTACATCAATTGTGGATGGTGCTGACATTCACATAGCCATGCCTTCTTGTCCTTCTGTGGTCAACTAATCTTTAAAGGGCACACCACCTGATAAGTAACTCCTTCAGAACTTCTTGTATTCAGAAGGAGACCTTTCTCCAAGCCATTCAGATGTGGTGCTCCACCACCTCTTCTCTTAATGTCCTATTTCCAAATCATGGTCACCAACACTAGGGACACAACCACCACCAGCCTACCAGGATAAGACACAAGACAATTTCACAATGCAAATACATCAAAAATGTGTCAGTGTTTCTCTTCTCTTTGACCAACTGCTCAAAATTCCTTAAAGGAATTCTTTAAGTTATCTCCACCTCTGAATTTCTCAGGGTGTTCTGTTAAGGACTAGATTACAGCATAGGCACTATAGAGCCATACCCATGACCCCAGCTCCTGGAGTCATGTGATGAAATCAGAATCTCATCTTTCATTTTAAAACAAAATTATGTTTCTAGGGATGCAAAGAACAGCTTGAAAATGTAACCTGAGGGTAAATGATGCCAGCCTGGGTGTTCAGAAAGGCTGAAGAAATAGCTCAAGAGGTGAAAACCATTCAATTTGTTAAGTCCGCAACCTACTGACACCCCAAGGAGAGGCAGAGCTACATCTTGGGGGCAGAGCCCCAAAGGGGAAGGACCACGGGGGACCCATATAAGGTCTTCAAATTGCCTTA
Source organism: Dermochelys coriacea (assembly GCF_009764565.3). Lineage (NCBI taxonomy): Eukaryota > Metazoa > Chordata > Testudines > Dermochelyidae > Dermochelys > Dermochelys coriacea. Next base: position 15,191,097 of record NC_050085.1, on the reverse strand, counting down.
ATTCAACCCTGGTTCTCTTATCTATGCAAGTCTTCAGGCAAGGACTGATTTAATGTGTGCATTGTGCAGCACTGAGGGGACAGTCAGCAAGAAACAAATAATAAATAATAATAACAACAAAGAGGCGGGGGGGGAGAAGAGCGCTTTCTCACCATGAAAGTCTCCAGGAGATGTATTATGCTAAGCAAAATACTGCAATGACAGGTTTAGTGCATGAAGGAACAAGATATAGGTATTAAGTCTTCTCTCCACCTTTTATGGTTTGTGGTGGGGACATACCAGCAGGATGAGTAGATCATGAATGCTCACTTGCCTCATGTATCCTTGATGTGAACAGAAATGCAAATAAAGAGAATCTTTAGCATATCGCCATTTGGCTAAATAAAAACTTCAAAAGCAGGAATGTCAGAAGCAGCTATTGTACCTAAGGAAAATTATATCTCAGGGCTTTCCCCCTCCATAATGTTCTGATACCTGGAAAAAGAGTATTTAGATGGTATCCCTGGGTATGCTATGTTCTCCAACATGCAATGAATCAGCAACCAATAAAACAAAAACAAAGGCAGTGAAATGAGTTTTCAGATACAAAGGGACAAATCAAGTTTGCATGGATAATTCAAATGAGGAAAGTAACTGGTGCCTCACTGACTCTCTGCATTTAAATGACAAATAATGCAAAAAAATAACAAAAACACATCCCATGACAGTGTAAAGGAAACACAAGTCTTTGCCATCTGAGTATGATTCAGCATCAGAATTGATGGACAGTGACCTTTTCAATGTGTTCATGCTAGAGTTCAGTCTCAAAAGGTTAATAATAAAAAAACCAAGAGGCTCTTTTTTTGTTTCATCCAATTCAAACCTCTCCAAAAAAGATAGTTTTGTTTTCTGCTCCAAGATGAAGCATCTTCACTTAAACTGAAATTGTGGGCCTGGATCTCCTCCCACTTACACCTCAGTTACTTTGACCAGGTCACTGAACTAATGACTTATCTGGAAACTTAAACTTGATTGTCCCTGGGCAGATATAGGCAAAAATGGTTTTCTCTGTCCAGGTGGAATGTAAAGATTACATTGCTCTTTCTGGTAAGTGCAGGAGAAAGTTACAGTGTCCTGACTAACATTCCCTCTCAGCAAATCAAGTCATAATGTCAAAGACTGCCTGTGAAATATGTTAAGCACCTGATGGTGGCTTGGTTTTGCTGCACTGTTACCACTAGTGCCAAACTTGGTACTTTAAAGAGTGTTTTGAAGTAGCCGGCTTACGAAAGGTATAAAAAAAACCCAAAATGTATTCTCTAGAGCAGTGACTTCTGCCTTCTTAGACTGTGAGAACAATAAAATGATGCTGGGGTTGCTTAGCCTTAGGATCCAAGAGAAAACATTCAAATTTATTTGTGTTTTAGAAATTAATTTGGGTGTTTAATTAGCTCTTAAATATATCAATATAGATTTTCAAACCAAGCATTCTGCACTAGAGGCACGCTGGGTAAGAGAAAGGGCTACCTCCCTGAGTCAACCAGGAATGGATGGACATCGACTGTTCCTTCCCGTTAGAATGATTTGTAATGACATGGGGAATTGTATATCAGTCTCATAAAGACCCAGATGTCAGCTTGTCCCAGTGACATTTCACAGAAGGAAAACTTCACCCATTTTGCTTACTGTAACATTCTGAAAAGTCCCCATGGCATGAATAACCCTCTCTCTCTCAAATCTGGAATATATTGGAAAAATAAAGGGTTTAATTACAATGAACAGGCTGGCTCCTGGGCTCTACTACAGTCTCTTTGTGCCTCTCTAGGGTGCGAAGGAGCCATAGTGATGGCTTAAGCAGCTACTTGGGAAATCCCCCAGTGTAGGGAAAATCCCTGGGTGACATAGAGATGCCCTTGAGACTAAGCCTCAGCTCTAGTCCTGGTCTCTGGTGCTGGAGTCATGCCTGGGAAGGAAGGGGTCACAGCTGGAGCACCAGTGCTGTCCAGAAATCCCCAGCCACTGGGGCTCTGTAACAACAATAAAGAAAAGGATTGCAACTTTGTTGCTTCCACCCCTTATTCTTTATTCTACTGGCTGGTAATGAAGTAACTTTTGATAGTTTTTGAAAAATGCAGCATGTTTTCTGAGGATGTATCTATTGTTTGCAAGAAATTAAGAAGTACCCTTTCACATCATGGTATTGCAAAACCTGTCAGGAGATCTATTTTAACCTAAGCTAACAGACTTCAGCAGGGCTCTCATGGAGATTCCAAGAGATCTTTGGTTAGACAAGGGGAATGAACGACAGGACTCCTGGGTTCTTTCACTGTATTTCTCCTGGTCTCACTTGGAAACTCACTCTGCCTCAGTTTTCCCATCTGTGAAATGAGTATAATAAAACTTAGCTGCTTCACAAAGGCCTAATGATGTTTGCACGCACTCTGAGAGCCTCTAGTGAAAAAGTAGTCCAGGAATGCAGAGTGCTGTAATTTCTAATAGCATTCTTTATTTGAAATCACCATCCCAGTTAGAAAGGGGGTGCAGAAAAATCTGCTACATGCATTGTTGTGAGAGGATGCAACCTGTGTTTTGTTGACAGCTGGCCTAGTCAATGGCTTGAAATTCAGTGAGGGAGCAGGGAGTGTAAAAAAGGCAGTAGTGGTAGGGTTGACAGGAGATTAGTAGTCAGCCCAGAAAATGATTGTTGAAACATCCTAATTACTGTCCTCTCTCCATCCACTCTGTGCTGCATGTAATTACAGGGAACAAAGTAGAAAAAGGGGACTTTTCGCAGGAAAGAAGTTGTGATATAGATACAGAGGAGTATACTCTGCCCTGAGATGCATCTGCCTAACTGCACAATCAATGGGAGAACAGCATGCTCATCACAAGCCCTTACTGTCTAAACCAAGAAAAGACTGTGACGGGCAGAGGAGGAGATGACAGAACTGGTACCGTCAGTGTTTTCCTTTCTTCACCATGGCTGCTTTTCTTTTCCCCATAAGGCAGACAGAAAAATGGCCATATGGGGTTCCAACATCTTTTCAAAGCTGTAGATGGGATTCCGTTTTTAATGTAGCTGAAAATATGTAACATCTGTCCCCTCAGGAAATAGAGGCGGGGAGAGGAGGATGTGAAATGGAGCACACTAGCAACATTATCAGCTGGTATGAACAGGCAACCAGGACCCAACTTTCCTGCTGGTGTGAGAAGGCATAACTCCACTGAAGTCATTGGATTTCCTTACGGCTCCCAACTGGATACTCAGCTAACTCAAAGAAGGGGCTGGCCTTGGATGGTCTTCATTGCCACTCCTGGGCTAAACCAAAGCAGGTGCAGCTCCATTGGTATCATTGGGGTAACTTGAGGTTTGCATCGATGGAAGTGAGAGCAGAGTTTGCTCTGTGATTTGAACAGTGACCTCCAAGAGATCAGTGTTAAGTGCCACCACTAGACCAAAGGAGAAGCCTGTGCTGATGAAACAAGTGGTAAAAGTAGGACCCTCTACTGTCAACACAGAATCAACTACATACTTTGAAGTATTATAGTATTGTGGTTTTCAATATGCAATATTCATTTGCCTAATACAGTGGAAACAAGAAAGCTGTCTCTGGGTTAAGACAACATGATCAGAAAAGGCACTTTTTTATTAGCTGTCACTGACTCAGCATGGATCCAATCTTGCACCATTAAAGACACTGGAAGTTGTGTCACTGACTTCAAAGGGAGCAGAAGTAGGTCCACTATGTATGAGGATTGTGTCTTTACACTGAAAAGCTCATGCTCCATTTGGTGCTTCTCCAAGGGTAATATTGGTTTTCACTGGACACTCATTTATATGCAGCAAAACCCTGGAAGCTTCAGATTATCTGGGGAGATGGCCACCATGCTGTGGAGCCTGTGGTCAGGGTGCCCTGACAGCTGGACAGACCAACACACACCCATACTCCCCTGCCGTTGGAAGAAGAGCCTGCAACAGGGGCTGCAGGAACTCTTGCAAGTCTTCCAAGTTCCATAAGAGTGAAGTATCAAGGGCCCCAACAGCACACATCTCCACCAGATCATCCCCCTCCAGAGTCACGCTACAGGACCTGAGCTCCCCGCATAGTGCAGGCTATCATCCAGGTGTCACTCATCTCAATCCCCATGGAGAGATGCATGTGCTTGGGACACCAGGGGGATTTAGATAAGGGAGGTTTGGATCAGTACATTTCTACATTATTGAAGCGGAGGTGTACGCTCCATTCCTCGAACTTCTCAGTGATTCACAATCTATGAACACCTCCTCTGGCTGACAAAGGGTTAATTCCAGATTTCTGCATCTTGCTAGTCTTAAAAAGATGTTCAAAGCCCCAAGTCCCCATTGCCCACTCCTAGCAACACTGCTTCCATATCTGACTTCACCTGAGGTAATTGGTCTCTGAAGGACAGGAAAATGGCATGAACGTGCCCTGGGCTGAAAGGTGTGGAGAGTGGAGAAAATTAACACCAGTTCTTTTTCCATTTCAGTTATGAATTTAATGTTGCACAGAGGCTGAGCCTTACATCAGCTGTCAAATGGGTTTTATTTTTTGAAATAAACAGATGAGAAGACAGTTCATTCGCAGCCTCCGTTGTGTAAACATAACTGCCTGGGCAGCTTGCATAAATCAACTATTTAGATGAGGTTTTCCTTAGCCAGCAGCACTTTTTGATGAGAAAGCTTACTGCAAAAAAGCCAGCCCAATCCAAATGAGGCCAGGCTGTAGACTCATGCCACTCTAGGGATCAGCAGCCCAATTCAAAGAATGTAAGACCTGAACTACACCTCCATCTGAAACCAAATTGCACCTTCTGTGATGTTCTGCTAACTTTCCCCAGCTCTGGCGTTCATCATGTTTTGCAGGTCTCTGCCCTGGCTGATTGGTACACAGCATGTCATGTATATCTGGTTCCTCAAGGCTAGATTGTGCCTGCATTGTGATATGAGGAGGTGTCTCCTAAGGAGAGCTCCTGGACACATTGTGCTGATCACAGCAACCCTTGCTATACCCTTTTGTAGGGTGCAACATGCATTCCTCTTATGTGGGACCAGTTCTCCTGCCTGGTGCAGTGCGGGGGAAGGGGAGTCATGGTGCTCCACCAAGTGCTAACCCATCTCCTTTCAGAAGGCTAGCACAGCTGTCATGGCTAGCCTTGAACATTCCTTCTACTTCTGGAAGGCAAATACTGGGATTAAGTCTGGTTCTTGGACACAGGTGCAAATGAGAGGGGGGAAGCCTCTTTGTTTACTCTCCTTCACTTATGAACCTGTGCAAAAGTCAAACACAATTTGTCCTTTAATTGGTTTACATGGGATGCTGCTACAGTTCCTACTTCTTCTCAGGCTTTACTGCTAGCAAAATGTTCTCAGCAGCAAGTGAATGCCAATGGAATTTGGCTCACCAGAGCTGGTACTCGGAGCACAGCAGAAAGCATCTCCTGACATGGTTTTGGCAATATATGGGATTAAGGAGGGGCCATTGGCAGAAGATTGCAACCGCGAAGTCAAAGTGGTGGTGGCTTATGGGAAATTCTTTATTGTGTAACAGTTGGTTTCAAAAATGTGAGGCAACAGGGGCCAAAAGGGGCAATAAGAGAACTAGTAACAAATAAACACCTTGAATTCTCTCAATTGCTATTTGGTGAGAGGAGGGGGTTAAAACTGATCAAGCTCTCTGCTCTCCCTGGGTCATTCTCTTGGACCCTGATCCAAAACCAATTGAAGTCAATGCCTCCACTGACTTCAGTGGGGTTGGATCAGGTCCTTTGTTTCCACTTATTCTTTATGCAAACGATGCTCTGCCCATTGCATCCCTCACCCATATTCACGCAATGGCAAACAACAACCCTTGAATCAAATTAGCTTTCCATGACTTGTAGGCTTCTGTACTCATAAATTTTACTTTGTCTTTAGAGCCCAGCCAATGCAAATATAAGTTAGGCAATAAATTATTTCAGCATCCGTCCCTAACCAGGGTGATTTTTCAGTCACTCTGAAAGATTCTCTTTGTAATAGTGGATTCTTTAACATTAATAATTGTGGTTATTTCTCCCTTTCTCACATGTGAGATAATATTGTCCACCATAAGGACAAAATCCTGCCCTCCAATGCACACACATTGACTTTGGGTAGGGTTGTGCATGCACATATCTGAGAGCAAAATTTGGCTTTGAAATGTATCATTATTGGCATCAGAGACAGAGTTCTGAGATAGCAGAAATTCTTCACCTAGTAATACCAATGACGTACAGTAATCCCAACCTGTTTGCATGCCAGTCCAATATATTTAGCATGTTTTCATCAATTTGCCACATCAGTATAGCTGATAGTGTTAGTAAATTCCACAGAAATGTATTTATTGCAAATGCTTTAGTCACCTGGTTTTGCAAAGAAACAAACAACAACCACAAAAAAGACCAAACAATACATGACAAACAGAACAGGAGAACCAGAAGCAAGATGTTTAACAATCCAGAAAAGAGAATAAAAATCCATGTTTCAGAGCCAATAATTTCTAAAAAAGCTTAATATGATTTGAGAAAAATGAAATCAGCAAAAAGGAACAAAGCAAGGGAGTGGGGCATCTGGTCTATACCATTTAATTCAACTTTTCACTAAAACATTCTAATGAGAGTTATAAATTAATTTCTAAAATATTGCATCCAATTAATTTCCTGTGTCTCTTCAATTGTGTTGTTGCACTAATGACATCCATAGAGTCCAATGCTGATGTCCTCAGACAAAACTCCTCTCTATGTAACTGAGATGGAAAATATGAATAACTCCTATTGACTTCAATGGGAGTAATTTGTATCCTGTGATGCGATAATAGGCTTGATCAGAATGAGACAATGAACATGTTTGCTCTGTGTAAATTGGGAGTAACTCCTCTAAATTAATCCAGATTTACACTGATGGGAGTGAGAGGAATTTTCACCCTTGCTGTTCAGTTTTCCTCTCTCTCTTTAATTGAAATCTGAAAGAATATCTAATGGCATAAATGTGATGGGCCATATTGTGCTATTAATATTTAAGCATAATTCTTTACTGAAGTAAAAAGGAGATCTGCTGCAAATGGCCTGATGTTTTGATACAATCCCCTAAAAAGTTAAGGAGAAAGCAATCAGCCTTAGCCCTGAATTGCCTGGCTTTTGTTGGTTTATTTTCCAAACTCAGTGTCAATTAAACAAAACAAGTTGTGCCTTAATAAATGAAATTACATTAATGAAACACAGCGTGTTAGAACATGCCCGTTTTTTCTCAGTTGCCAACCTCCAAATGACCCCTATACAAAGGACACTCTGAAATATCAGTTCCCTTTGTAGCTGCAGCAGGCTGCATTATGCAGTTTGAATGATTGTCTTTAGAATAGTCAGTAAGGATGAAAAAAAGAAAAGGAGTACTCTAAGGTGCCACAAGTACTCCTTTTCTTTTTTGCGAATACAGACTAACACGGCTGCTACTCTGAAATCAGTAAGGATGGGTGTTGGCCATCTTGGAAGCTCCCTGGGTGAATCATTATCACACAGGATTCCTAGATGACTTTGATATACCCTTGTTTAGCTGAGTTCATTAGACAAGCCAGGCTCTGTGCTGCTACTCCTCCCGTCTTATTTCTTTTTTGAAAACCATTGAGCTAATTGAAAGCAAAGAGATTCCCAGCTTCATTTTAATGTTGCTGGCTCATTATAATAAAAGGTGCAGCTTGTAGAAAATCAGGAAATAGGTACACAGGAAAAAAAGCAAATTTTTTTTTCCTGAATATATAAGGTCAGATTCTGCCATCATCACTCAAGTTGAATAGTACTTTCTTGATTTCCGTGACACTACTTTCACAGTAAGGTTGAAATTTGCATGGCCAACTACGGAATTTAGCTACACAGCTCTCACTGAAATTAATGAGAGTTGTGTAGCTAACTCCCCTCGTCCAGGGGTTCTCAAAGTTTTCCATGCAGCGACTCCTTCTTCCCACCAAAACCCCCTTGTAATCCTCCTCCAACCTAGTAGGAACTATCGAAATGCTATCCCATTTAGCAATATGGAAAGGCCAGATGGTTGTGTCACCTGACATCGGTTTGCTACCCTATCTGGGGGTTGTGACCCCCAGATTCAGAGTCCCTGCTCTAGTAAGCTTTGAAAACCTCAAGGCAAACCTCAACCTCAACCGAAGGCACTATTCAGTGCAAGGAAGGGTAGCAAAATCTCATCCCTTGAATTTAGTTAATGATCATCAATGAAGGGCTCCTTTAAAAGAGGTGCTGTATTACATGAGGCTGTTGAGAATACCGATCAGCATTCAGTGGATAAATGCCATCGTTCTCAAGTTACTTTGAAGTTCACCACATTGAATCTGATTCTATCTCAGGTTGCTATAAATCAGGAGTAACTTTACTGGTCAGTGGAATTACACTGTGATAAAGCCACTGTCAGAATCAGGTCCTGCATATTAAAATGCCCTATGTTCTTAATGTGCACTAGGCCTTAGTACATTAAGAACACATGTCCTAGTGTAAATTTTGCAGAGGCTGAACAGCTGATATGAAAATAAGCAACACCTTATGCAAATAGGACCAAATTCAGTTTTGATTTACATTCTGTGCAACCTGGTGTGGTCAGCAGTTTTCATGGTATCTCAGTGCAGAATTAGGTTCACTGTCTGAAATTCATTGCTGGAGCAAATATACTGAAGACAATAGATCTACCAGGGATGAACTGACCCTACTCATTTCAATACTTTAAAATAAGAGTCCTTTTTTTTTTTGGTAAAGAAGTGGGGAGACATGGAAGGGCACAGCCGATAAATCAAAATGGCAAGGAGTTGCAGTTAGGTAGAAACCAGTAGACACCTGTCTAGCATGATTTCTGTATAGCTGTCAGCAGAAGTATATTCCCATGGAGAGGGAGGCTAATCAGGTTTTGTTCCCCGATTTTCTCGCTGGTACACCCGGAGGGTGTGTGTCTGGTATTTTCCTATTCTCTTTTTGATTGTTTTTTGGAGTCATGTCACCTGTTGCAGCGCAACTGTCTCAAAGGAGGCCTCCTAATTGGGCTCTGAGTTAATGCCTTTTCCCTCCACTAGTCTGAGATGAGAACAGCTATGCCCCAAGGGAGTCAGTGCTGTTCTCCTCTCCGCTTTTTGCCTCTCAGATATGAGATGTAGCAGCTAAACAAGCTTTTCTTTCTTTCTTTCTTTCTTTCTTTCTTTCTTTCCACACCCTGTGAGGTATATTTATTTGGCATGAGCCTGGGCTCCAATCATGAACTCACAGTTTTATATACGTAGAGAACATGAAACAATGGGTGTTACCATACACACTGTAACGAGAGTGATCACTTAATGTGAGCTATTACCAGCAGGAGAGCTGGGGGGTGGGGGGGTACGTTTTGTAGTGATAATCAAGGTGGGCAATTTCCAGCAATTGACAAGAACGTCTGAGGAACAGTGGGGGATGGGGGTGGGGAGAATAAACATGGGGGAATAGTTTACTCATTACAGTGTGTATGGTAAAACCCATTGTTTCATGTTCTCTATGTATATAAATCTCCCCACTGTATTTTCCACTGAATGCATCTGATGAAGTGAGCTGTAGCTCACGAAAGCTTATGCTCAAATAAATTGTTAGTCTCTAAGGTGCCACAAGTACTCCTTTTATTTTTGCAAATACAGACTAACACAGCTGCTACTCTGAAACCTGTTACATTTTTATGTTGGTTGAAACACAGATGCAAACATTGCTCCAACCAACATCCAAAAGGCCTGAGCAACTGCTTAGTCGTCCAAAATTTGCATGAACCCCTTTGGGCTGAGTAACCTCTCATTCATGTGCACAACATTCGTCACAAGGAGCCCCATTCTGCTCCCACTAGCCAGTTGGCAGAATTAGAAACAGCTATCCATTGACCACAAGGGAAATATCCAGTTACAGGACAGGATCCCACTCTGTGCTGCATGGGTGTTTTAGTGGGTAGGGGAACAATTCCATCTAACCCATTCGAAGCAACAACATGGATGGATTTCAATGTAGCCTTCAAGGGAACACTAATTGGTTCCCCCACCTCAGTACCAATCTGTAGAAGTCAGGAGGCCAGCCCCATTGCCCCCTTACTTGCATTCTGCCCTATGCACTATCTATGCCAGGGATACACACAATTCCTTCTTTAAAAATGTGTCCCACTGTGCATCCCCATAGCACATCCCATAGAATCCTGCAGGGCTTGTGCAGTAGAGGATGCATTGCTCAGTGTTCCTGGTCACTCTCATGGCTTAATCTCCCCCTGAATTCAATGGTGCAGAATCAGACTCATAGCACTGCCCAGGGCAGGACTGGGCCCACATGTAATGGCCATTGAATCTTGACTCGCAAAGCATAGTTTGTATTGTGTGACACAGCACAATCAACCTGGTGTGATAACACATATAGCAGAAAGTGGGGCAAGCACTCTGGCGGTCACAATACCTTTGAAAATAAATTATTTCTATTTCTGGATTAGTTACAACAGTTTGTTGATTTCAGATATTAATTCAAGGTGCATTTTTCAAGGATGAGGTCTCCACAAAGCAGTGGATAATTTGAATGGGCTCCAGAAAACTCTGCAGTTAACTCATTAAACCAGCACTCCCTTTGTATGGGTATTTCTAATGACTAACAGGTTAAGTAAAAATGTCATAACCCTCTTTTAGTAAGAAAAGCAGGAGAAACTGCATAGGACTTTTCAGCCCAAAAGCAACTCTCGACACCATTCACTTTCCTGCAGTTTCTGTTCTTTTATTTCATCATTTGCATCTCCTGACTTCCATTTATAATTTGTTTTGCTGCTCCTGTTTCCCTGAAGGTACCTCATCTCTAAGGAATGAAATGTTTTGAGCTAATGCCTAGAGGATCCATACTAATTTGTTTTATGGCCTCTTTTCCTGAGCTCTTACCTCCTATATTCTGAAAATACAGAAATTCCTTTTTCTCCCAGAGTAGGTGTTTGGATCAGTGAGTTGATAATAGAAAAGGAGGACTTGTGGCACCTTAGAGACTAACAAATTTATTTGAGCATAAGCTTTCGTGAGCTACAGCTCATTTCATCGGAAGCATTCAGTTCCCTCCCCCCTCCCCCCGGCTCTCCTGCTGGTAATAGCTCACCTTACCTGATCACTCTCATAGATTCATAGATACTAAGGTCAGAAGGGACCATTCTGATCATCTAGTCCGACCTCCTGCACAGTGCAGGCCACAGAATCTCACCCACCCACTCCTATGAAAAACCTCACCTATGTCTGAGCTATTGAAGTCCTTAAATCATGGTTTAAAGACTTCAAGGAGCAGAGAAGCCTCCCTCAAGTCAACCATACCCCATGCTACAGAGGAAGGCGAAAAACCTCCAGGGCCACTCCAATCTGCCCTGGAGGAAAATTCCTTCCCGACCCCAAATATGGCAATCAGCTAAACCCTGAGCATATGGGCAAGATTCACCAGCCAGATACTACAGAAAATTCTTTCCTGGGTAACTCAGCTCTCATCCATCTCATATCCCATCTCAGGGGATTAGTCCTATTTACCCTGAATATTTAAAGATCAATTACTTACCAAAATCCCATTATCCCATCATACCATCTCCTCCATAAGCTTATCGAGTAGAATCTTAAAACCAGATAGATCTTTTGCCCCCACTGCTTCCCTTGGAAGGCTATTCCAAAACTTCACTCCTCTGATGGTTAAAAACCTTCATCTGATTTCAAGTCTAAACTTCCTGGTGGCCACTTTATACCCATTTGTTCTTGTGTCCACATTGGTGCTGAGCTTAAATAATTCCTCTCCCTCTCCTGTATTTATCCCTCTGATATATGTATAGAGAGCAGTCATATCTCCCCTCAACCTTCTTTTAGTTAGGCTAAACAAGCCAAGCTCCTTAAGTCTCCTTTCATAAGACAAGTTTTCCATTCCTCGGATCATCCTAGTAGCCCTTCTCTGTACCTTCTCCAGTTTGAATTCATCCTCTCATTACAGTGTGTATGGTAACACCCATTGTTTCATGTTCTCTGTGTATATAAATCTCCCCACTGTATTTTCCACTGCATGCATCCGATGGAGTGAGCTGTAGCTCACGAAAGCTTATGCTCAAATAAATTTGTTAGTCTCTAAGTTGCCTTTTCTTTTTGCAAAAGCATTTAAGTGACTCAGACGTAGAGATGGGGGGGAGGGGGAATGGGGAATAAAAATTAAGTTTGGGTTCACTGAAACTGTTGGGTCTGATTCGGTGAACAGTTTAGTCTGGAAAAAAATGGATGGGAAAAAAAGTCTGAACAAGTCAAACCATTTTGTTTTGACATTTTCAAAATTAAACGTTTTGACTTTTTGTCTTGAAACAACCTTCTGTTTTGGAATTTAGCCAGATTTAACAGAAAAAAACAAAAATAAACAAAAGCGTAAAATACATCCAAAATGGATTTTTTGGGGTTTTTCGTTTCAGTGAAAAAAATCTGAGAAATTGTCATTTTGAGCCAACCTAAAGCAGGTTTATTCTCCCCCACTCCTCCCCCTCCCCTGATTTTTCAGTTTGGCCACCAGGAGCCTAAGTTTCACTGAAAGTCAATGGTATTTAAGCTCCTAAATTACTTAGGACATGTTTACACAGGGCAGCAATACACACTATGGGGGTGTAACTTCTAAAGCACACTAATGTGCTATGCTGTAATTGGTCTATGTAGACCCTGCTGGTGTAGCCCCTTGGGCCACCTTAGCCTTCTTTTTACTTAGCAGTAACGCAAGGAACCTCCAGGCTGCATCCTGTAAAACACTGGCTTAAGCCAATGGAACTAAGTGTTCCCTTGTGCACTTTAAAGCACGCTAGGGAACTTTAAGTGTGCACCAGCAGGGTCAACATGGACCAATTAGTGCACAACACATTAGTGCGCTTTAGAAACCACACCCCCATAGTGCGCATTGCCACACCATATAGACACCATATAGACATGCTTTGGAAATGTTAACCCTAAAACTCCTAAAATTCCAGTATAACTCCAGTGATTAAGGGTGGGATTTTCAAAAAATTAAGGGAGCTAGGCAACTAAATCCTATTTAATTTCAAAGGGAATTGGGTAGCTTTCATCTTTAGGCAAAATTCTATCCTCTTTGACCCAGCAGTGTGCACACACACAGCCCACGTGAGAGTGGGAAAGGTTACACCAATTTAACACACAATGACACTCTTGAAACAACCACCAGACACTTTTGCTAAGGATTATTTTCAAATCACGCATTTTCTACCTTCCAATTAAAGAAATAATCCAGGGCCAAATGAATTATCTGGGATAATTTTGATTTTAGTGCAATGAATGAACAATTCCTTACACAACTCTTGCTCAACAACACACAATCATGTCGCATTGGTTACTTAAAAGACTGAAGCACCTGTTTTCCTATTGCCATTAGAAGTAGATTGAGTACCCAGACGATGTTGGCATTTCAAAACTACCTTAAAGCTATTTGAGAAGGCAGGTGTTCTCAAATTAGATTCAATTGCATTGAGTGTATTCTAATGATTTCACGCCACCTAATTTAAACCTTTAGTGACTAGAAAAAATAAATGTATGTAAAACCAAAACAAGCATGTAGTCTAGTTGATTATAGTCATTCTGAAGACAATGGAGGGGGTTCTGCTGAAAGATCATTCAAAGCATTGCAATTCTATTTTTAATTGCTTTGCATGCCATTTGCTTTGTAATTCAATTGAAATAAGATAATTTTCCCCTTATGAATGTTTGTATGCTGTTAGACCCAAATGCTAGAGCATTGTAGCATGCACATTGGGTTTATATAATCTGTGCAAGAGAAGGAGCCCTTGTTTCTTGCATTCTAGAGTTAACAAAGGAAAATCTTATTTCTTTTTCAGGTCTTGTGCTATGCCCCAGTTGACTGGGAGCCCCTTAAATCAAGGGGCTGAGACTCAGTCATGAGGTTTATTATGTGCTTTATTGATCGTGTTTGTTCTGTATGGGCATCCTTGCAATGCTGGCTAATCTCCAAGAATCCTGGCCTAGCACGCACTGGGCTCAATATAAAGTCGCAGGTGTCTCTTCTTTGGATGTTCCAAAGTTCTGGTCAGGAGTTTAGAGAGGATAGCCCTGGGGCATTATGGGTGGGATTTTCATTGGAGCCTAAGGCAGTTAGGCACCCAAATCCAATTGAAATGGGCACCTAAATCCCTAAGGATCCTTTGAAAATCCCATCCTACATCTTGTTTTAAGAAATACCCCTATTTCTGCTTAGCCACAGTTACTCTAGGAAAAGGAGTGGGATTTGTTATAGACAGCATGATTTGAAGAGTCTTCCAGCCACAATAAGGAATATACCAGCGTGTCTCAGAAATACTGATCAAAATACTTGGAGCAAATATTCACATTTGATATGAATTTTCACATTAAAAAAAATGGTGGTGTATTCCACTCTTCTGGGACACAGTCAGTCATGCTCTAAATGATTAATAGAATAAAATAGTATCCTGCAGCACCCAACTGTAAATTAGCTTGTCTTTCACTTTACTTTGTTGTTCTGAGTAAACCATAGCAGGAGAAACAAAAGGCAGAACTATCCCATCTGATGTAGGTCACACTTACTAACCCTATCAATGATAGGTTTCAGAGTAGCAGCCGTGTTAGTCTGTATTCGCAAAAAGAAAAGGAGTACTTGTGGCACCTTAGAGACTAACAAATTTATTAGAGCATAAGCTTTCGTGAGCTACAGCTCACTTCATCGGATGCATTTGGTGGAAAAAACAGAGGAGAGATTTATATACACACACACAGAGAACATGAAACAATGGGTTTATCATACACACTGTAAGGAGAGTGATCACTTAAGATAAGCCATTACCAGCAGCAGGGGGGGGAAGGAGGAAAACCTTTCATGGTGACAAGCAAGGTAGGCTATTTCCAGCAGTTAACAAGAATATCTGAGGAACAGTGGGGGGTGGGATGGGGTGGGGGGGGAGAAATAACATGGGGAAATAGTTTTACTTTGTGTAATGACTCATCCATTCCCAGTCTCTATTCAAGCCTAAATTAATTGTATCCAGTTTGCAAATTAATTTCAATTCAGCAGTCTCTCGTTGGAGTCTGTTTTTGAAGCTTTTTTGTTGAAGGATAGCCACTCTTAGGTCTGTAATTGAGTGACCAGAGAGATTGAAGTGTTCTCCAATGATGTCACTAAAAGGGAAACTTAAATTAACTGTTAAAAATATTCATGCTTTAATTTTATCTTAAGCACTTTAAGGAGCAACGTAAAGTATGTTATTATCACCGTAACAGCAGATTAAAGGATTGATTCCTGTTACATTTAAGGGTACAGTCAATTTAATCCCCCCAAGTCACTGAATCTGTGCTTCCAAATATCAGGGGTGCAAGTTAAAAATAATAATAGATTACCCCAAAATGAATGTTGAGTTGAATTCTTCAGGCCAAAGTCTTCTCTCTGTTGTGTGGTTGTAAATCCAAGGTAACTCTGTTCCCTAAAGAGCAGAACGAGGAGCCTAGTCTGGAGTTTGCTTCCCTGACTCATTTCTCTTTAAAAAAGTTAGTTTTTTTTATCAGGTTTTCTTTGTGTTTTGTGTTGTTTTAATAATGTTGAAAGGACCCTAAGCAAGGGGTCACTTTAAAAATAAAATAAAGAAATAATCCCACTGCATAATGCAGACATACTGAGGTGTGGGGATTAAGTGGTTAAAGTGCTCAGCTACACTCCTGAAGGTCAGAGGCTTGCAGGTTGCTTGATCTCACGCTGAAAGATGGACCTGGCCCTGTCTGGATGTACAAAACAGTGGCTGGAGAAAGATCTGCCAATGTGCTCTGCTTTCCTGGGAGGTAATCAGCTTTGAGGTGAATGAAGTTGGTTATGCAGAGCTCCCGAAGTAGAACTGTCTCCTGGCATAGTTAGGATGAACATACTCCCTCCCTGGTTGTTTACATAGAACATAGTTGCTGTGTTGTCTATTAACACTAGCAGATTATTTCCCCCACAATATGTGGATGGAAGGCCAAACAGGGTAGACAGATAGAACATAGCTCGCTGACATTTATATGAGTCCTCAGATCCTATGAGGACCACAGCCCTAGAGTTTACAAGGTTCCAATGTGTGCTCCCCAGCCCAAGGATGAGGCATCCATGACCAGCATGAGAACTGGGTGTGGAGAAACTAAGGGAACTCCTACACAAACATTCCAAGGGTCAGTCTGCCAGTCCAGACGTACACTAGCACTAGGTTTCAGAGTAGCAGCCGTGTTAGTCTGTATTCGCAAAAAGAAAAGGAGTACTTGTGGCACCTTAGAGACTAACAAATTTATTAGAGCATAAGCTTTTGTGACATCTCTCAAGCCTTTTGAAGCACAGTCTGCCGTGTTGTACTACATAGGTACATGATGGCATGTGCCCCAGAAGTCTGAAGTAAGTGCGCACTGCAGTAATGGGATATGATTTTAGAGCCAAGACTAAGTCTCAGAGCGTTTGAAACCTTGACTGGGGCAGAAACGCTCTGGTTTATAAACTCTATTCTTTGCACAGGTTTTTTAGAATTGATTTGTCCTGACTGAGTAACAGCCCCAATGCACTGAAAGTAGACTGGATGATGGTGACACTGGACAGTACTTGAGACTTGGACCAACCTCTCACCAGCCCATCATCAAGGGAGGGGAACACATGGATCCACAGTCTCTTCAGATAGGCAGCTACTGGAGCCAGGCACTTTGTGAAAACATGAGGAATTGTTGATAGGCCAAAAGGAAGTACTATGAATTGGTAGTTGGTTCCACTCTTTACAAATGTGAGAAACTTCCAGTGGTCTGGACAGATCACTATATGGAAGTGGATGTCCTTTAAGTCAAGGGCAGCGTACCAGTTACCTTGTTCCAAAGAAAGAACAGTGGCAGCTAGGATAACCAGGCTGAACTTTATTTTTTTCAGATACTTGTTTAACTCTCTTAGATCTACAATAGGTCTGAAACCACCTTTTACTTTGGGAATAAAGAAATAATGGGGATAAAAACCCTTTCCCCTGAGAAACAGAAAAACTTCCTCTGTAACCCCCACTAGTAGGTGAGATTGGACCTCCCACTGAAGAACAGTCCCATAAGAGTGGTCCCTGAAGAAGTAGAGGAAAGGAAATGGGAAGGGAATATCCCAGATTCAGTGTGCTAAGGACCCAGCAATCCAATGTGATGTGAGTCCAAGCATGAAGGAAGTGGGATAGATGATTGGCAAAGATATGGGTAGGAACAGATTGGACTGTAACAAGTACTGGTGTGCTGCACTCAACAAACCCTTCAAAATGCATATTTCTATTGGGCTGCTGATTGAGAGGAACCTGCTGTCGCAGATGATGAGGGAGGTGGTGGTTGCCTCCTGTAATTCCTGCCCCTTTTTCTCAGCAGATTGTGGGTCTGAGGTATAAAGCTCTGAGACCCTGTGAGCCTGCTAGGGCCAAAACTGCTTCCTCTTTGTCACTGGTGTGTAGATTCCAACCGACTTCACTGTTGCCCTGGAATCTCTAGGCTATGCAGCATATCATCTGTCTTATCATCTGCAGCCAAGATGGATCTGCTGAATCTGCTGCATCCAAGCTGTCCTGGGGAGCTGTCCTTGCCACCAGCTTGTCTTCCTTTACCATCAGAGTGAACTCCTGTCTGGAGTCCTCCAGTAGCCTGTCTTTAAACTTCATGATATTTTCCCATAGGGCGAAGTCCTAGCGACTTAGGAGACCTTGCTGGTTAGCAATTCCAAGCTGTAGACCTCCTGTCAAATAAAGGTTATGACCAAAAAAAGTCCAGCCTCTTTGATTCTTTACCCCTTGTTGTCAACGCTCAGTGCCCCTACCTCTCCCGCTCATTAGCCGCGCCCACCACCAAAAAGCTTGGGGGCAGGTGAGAGTAGGGGTGTACAAAACCTTTAGAAGGGACATAGTATCTCCTCTCTGCCCATTTAGCCATATTTGGGAGGGAAGAAGGGGGCCTGCCAAAGTGTATTAATCAGAAGCATCACTCTGGAGGGCCCAACAGATGCCAATATTCCTGTGCTCTTATACTGGCATGCAATAGCACGCAATGGCAGAGGGCGCTCCAACACTAGTCCTAATTTAAAGTATTTTAAGAAGCAAGCAAATGTGGGAACACAGAGCAGTATGTTGCAAAGGGGGTTGGGGATAGCCCTGGGCAAATTCAGTTATCATTATTATCATTACTAATTTATATAGTGCCATCAGCAAAAATGGCAATATACAGTAGGAAAAATGTGCCAAACAAGTGACAGAGTCCTTGCCCTAAAGAGAATCAAGTTTAAAGGTTCAATAACCTATGGTACAATAAGAAAGAAACACAGACTGCTGAAAGATCATTACACCTAACATGTTTCGCAGAGATGGTGAGCTCTTCAGTATTTTCTGAAGGAGGCATAGAAGAGCACTTGAGATACTTTATCTGGGTGTCTGTCTCAAGCATGTTGGTGACATGGAAGAAGGCATGAAGTCTGCAAGGAGTGAAGGAGACAAAGGGCATGGTTTGGTGAGATGGTTATGTGGAGCATAGAGAGTGTTTTGCTGGCATTTTTATTCATATTGTTTCACAGTCTCCTTTAGTGTCTTCACATGGATTATTGAATGGGATGGAGGAGTGGAGGATCCCTGGGCTTGGAGGTGTTTAGCACAACTTTCTAGGGTGTGATCTGAAAGAAATGATGGAAATCATCCATCAATGTTCTCAGTGTCATCTCTGTTCCATGTCCTGGCATGAAGCCTGATTCGGAGGGGCCTAGGATAATAGCAGCTTTTAGGTGGAGTTGGAGGCAAGCGTCTTAATCAGCTTGCTCAGGAATGAGGGGGATATATAATGGGTGATAGTTGAACAAATCACCTCAGTAAAATCACGGTAAGGATTTTAGGATTTGACCCTGCTTTAATGTTAATGTCCGTTATGGCAGATGTCACCAGGTGCCTCTGTTACACACAGTCTTCCAAGCATTGTTAGTTTTTGGTATGCAAGGTTTCATGTAGAGGCAGCAGTGCTTGGAGAGGGAACCATGTGAGCAGCAGGACAGTTTGTTCTTGGCCTTGATCTCTGATTAGAAGCAGTTCTTGAGGAAGGGTTGCTCCTTGGGAACTGGCCGCTGGTCTGGGGCTGAGATTCCTGCAAGAAGAACTTGCCTGCATGTGTCTGACGCGCTCTGATCAAGGAGTGGTGTATATATGTAAATAAAACAAGTTATATTTAGAATATCCCAGGACTACACGTCACTGATTTCTCCTTCATTGGGAAACTGACCTGGGAGGCCTTGGCTGGCCACCTGCCATGCTTGGCAGAGGCTTGACACTGGTGTCCAAAGAAGGAGCAACATTTTCACAAGCACAACAGGCAAAGACGAAAACCCTCATACATGTAAAAAGTACCTAAAACTCAGCCTGTCTGCTGGGGGATGTTTCAGTGGAATTCCTGGAATTGCTCACCGTACCAGATCTTTTTTTTTAAAGCTACACAATGAACAACTCTGAGTAAAACCGATAAAAAGTTAACTATATTTGCCAAACTTCACGTTGGAGCCAGCTGAAGGTTAATAATGCACTAGTCACATTTTCCATTTGCTAGTGAGTAATTAACTATCATCTTGGCCAAGACCCTTCCAGATTAAGCAATCAAAAGACTGTAAAGAAATATATCATTTCAGTCATTATATTTTTGAGTGAATTTACTTTTCATAAAATTGAAGCAAGTAGTATCAGGGCTGGAGCTGGGTACTCTGATGCAGGCATGCACCCTGTAAACCTTTTTCCATGCAGCGGTGCCTATGTTTCTCAGTCCTGCCCATCAACACCACTACTAGTCCAGGCCTGGGCTTCTCCTGAGAAGTGCCCTGCCAGTTGTACTGAACTGTGTGGCACAGTGCTTTTGAGAAGTGCACCATCTAGAATTAGTATTCTGAACTGAGATACCTGGAAGATGGATGCCCACCAAACTCATCACTGACCTAAGCAAGATATCCAGAGGAACAGACATGCACTGATGTACTGCTTGACCAGGGGTAGACGGCGCACCACTCAAGTGGCAGTGGTTGGAGGCATTATATTTGTGGGGCATTGCAAAGTTTGGACTCATCATCAGTGATGCAGCATATGCTCTACCATGGTGTCTTTATATGGGAGCTCTCTGATGAACCCCTACCTCACTCCCCATCCTGTCCAGATACACATGTTCTGGGGCACTGAACATTGATGCCAATGCTAGTTTGTCACCTTTCCCATCCTTGTGCTAAGAGAGGTCAGGCAGCCAAAACTATTGCTTTGTCCTGTGGTGGAAAGCTAGGGAGGGGGAAAGGGCTCCATGCACCTATACTGGAACAGACTTAATTGTAAGTATTTCAAGTTTAGATGTTTCTGATCAGTCTTGGACAGAATTTCAGATACATCCCCTTTTTCTCATTAACCAGCTAAATCTCAGTGAAAGCTGAAGCTTCTCTGGTGATACTGTGAATACTGTACATTTATTAAGACTGTAAATATCTCTGATGGACTCTAAAAGGAGTCTAGGGACATGGGATGGCTCAGTGGGGTTTTTCTTCTCTGAGGACCAAATTCAGATGGGATGACAGTGAGTTCAATGAGTATGAGTTTCCTGAACTACTTTGCTTCTGGTAGATGGTGATCCAGATGACAGAACCCCCCTCAATGTGAATACCAACAAATCTGGGTTTTCTTGACTCCGGGGTTAGTGTCTGAAAACATGTGGGCAGCAAAATATTACTCCGTATGGCATACTGCAGCCAAAACGCATGTCTGTCTCCTGCCAAACATTCCAGTCTGGTACTTGGTACCCAAGTGATAGCTGTTATCTGATCCCAGGAAGGAGAGATTTAAAGGCTTGAGAGGGAAGAAAGAGAACACACCATCTTGTTCTTTGATTGTAATGAACCTTTTCACTCTGACACCAGACTCTCACTAGGACTAACAGCTGTGTAGTCAATAGGATCACACGTGTGGAGGATTTGAAGAAATTGTCAGTAAATGTGTTTTGTATCCCCTGGGTTCATTTACTGACTCATGTAATGAAAAATAGCACAACCTGCCACCCCAACCCCAATTCTTTTTAAGATGTATGAATTTAGCACTAATAAAAGTTGCAGGCCTGACAGTCCTGGAGACTGAAGTGTTCCATTTAGCTACCAGATGGGTAGAGGATGGGCCGCTACAGTGCAAGTTTCCCACTTCTGCCTTGTCGGTGCACCCCTGCTCTCCAAACACAAACACAATCTTTGCCTAAAAAGAAAAGGAGTACTTGTGGCACCTTAGAGACTAACAAATCTATTAGAGCATAAGCTTTCGTGAGCTACAGCTCACTTCATCGGATGAGCTGTAGCTCACGAAAGCTTATGCTCTAATAGATTTGTTAGTCTCTAAGGTGCCACAAGTACTCCTTTTCTTTTTGCGAATACAGACTAACACGGCTGCTACTCTGAAACCCACAATCTTTGCCTGTTATGTTTCTGCATAATCCAATAGGTAAATGCCTGTTCTAAGATAAGGTATAACTACAGTTACAAGTAGAGGATGCTCAAAACACCATGGCCCAGTTGTCCTCTCCCTGTCCCCTCCCACCGTAAAACATCTTGGAGTGGCCCTGTGGGAGGAAATCTCCGCCAAGATCCCTTCCTACAGATTTCCCCCCATACTGTCCTGTTGTGGGAGTGCAGGGCCTCACTCCCAACCCTGGGAGGTCCCCAAGGATCTGTGAGAAGCCACGACCAGCAACATGATGGAGGTGCTGTGCCTCCACACCAGCTCTGGTCTCCACCCTCATGGCTTCCCTAACAGCCTAGCTTCATTGGGAGGGATTGGGGTACATGATCTATCCCCACGGGCACGTGTCACCCAGAAGATGGAAAGTGCAAAACTTGCAAAGCTTTTATGGAGTGAGAATGTAGCAGGGAAGTGAATGCACAGTCACCCTCTTTCCAGGCTGCACAGGGTTATTCATTCTTAGGCTTGTAGGGCCAAGTTTAACTAGCATAGCTGACTTGACGTCAGTGGAGCTACACTGATTTACAGCAACTGAGGATCTGGCCCACAGAATGTGATTTTTATTAAGGAAGGCAGTAAAGGAGTATTTAAACAAAAACATTTCATCTGTAAGAAAGGATTACACATGCCACAATAACAAACACACAGTTCATTTGGGAACCCGGCAATCTTAACTACTCTGGAAATGTACAGGACTGGAGGAGTCACAATGGTATAGGGTGTAGGAATGTGATTGCACGACTACTCTTAAAGTCAAGGAGAGCTGTAAGGTGAGTCCCTGCCCACTGCTGTGAAAATGTGCCCCTCGCCGTCAGTGGTTATCAGCACATCAGCTCCGCATTATTTATTTGGGGAGGGTTGCACAGTCCTTTAAGCAGTGAGTTCATTTCTCAGGGCTGACAACAGGGAAATAAAGTGTAGGCATAGGGTGGTTGTTTCACTGTCATTCACAGTACAAGTAATATTGTTCAGTTTCTTCCAGTACCAGATAATATGAAATTGCTGTTATGTGCCAAAGCGCAAATGCCTTATATCTGACCTGCTATACTGGTATCCGTTCAGTGGCCTGCACAAAATGAAGAGGCAGAAAATAGCTGCACTTCAAAGCAAATTAATCTGAAATCATCTTGTTTTAATTTTTGGAAATAGAAAGAAATTGGGCCAGATCCTTAGCTGATATAAAATGGTTCCACTGAAGTCAATGGAGCTATGCTGATTTATACCATCTCAGGCTGCTTTCCAGAAAATGTTAATATTAAAACAACAATTACCCCTGTGTCTATGCCTTAATTTGCAAATAAAATCAGAGCAGCAATAATTCAGGGAAGGAAGCTGTGATTCAAAGCTACACTCTTCAAAGCACTTTTTGGTCATGAAGTATTGATCACTGCGTAGAAATTAGGCCTGATGGAAGCTGTTGATATTTTGCTGACATTTTTGCCATTCACCAGTTTTGTTTCAATGGTGCTTGACAGGATATTAATGTTTAGTTATGCAAAGTGTAGCCTTACTTCCATTATTAATTGTTAGAGTCACTGATTTCTGTAATGACTTCCCACAGAAAATGAGAAAATATACTCCCAGGAAGAGAAACAAAATGTATTTGAGATTTCTGTCTTTTCATTGGGGGTAAAAGGTAATCTCTGTGCTCCATAGAGATCATGAAAGACAAAATGTACTGCTGCCCTTTAAAACTTGCAGTGAAATCACTACAATAAACAGTCTCCTAGGAACGTCAGTTGTCACTACACTACATCTCATGGCAACTTGTGTATGCACCTCACTTTCAGCATGGATAGAAATCACAAAAGCACAGGTCCCTACCATGTTGCCTAATCTTCACTGGCTGTTAGCAGAATAGGGCCTATGACTCACAGTTGATCAGTTCTTATTCCATCCATTAGAGGGCAGTGCTTCACATGCACACTACCCAGTTAATTAGAGTATTGAAAATGAGAGGAGACAAAGCAGTAGCAAATATACTGCAGGCAGTAGTCAGAGAGGCACCAGATAATTTAATGGGATTAATCTGCAGTAAGGGAGACTTTGGTTAGATATTAGAAAAAAAACTATAAGAGTAGTTAAGCACTGGAACAGACTTCCAAGAGAAATTGTAGAATTCCATCACTGGAGGTTTTTAAGACCAGACTGGACAAACACCTTTCAGGGACGGTCTAGGTTTATTTGGTCCTGCCTCAGCATAAACACCTAGACTTGATGACCTCTCAAAGGCCTTCCAGACCTCCATTTCTATGATTCTATGATCAATGAACTAATAGGTCTTTTCCATTTCTAATATATATACAAATGATTCTGTGAAGACTCTATGTCATATTCCTAATTTATTCAGCCCTGAAAGTCAAAGATTTGTTTCACCAGTCCCAATTAACTCCTTCAACATCATGCCCAGACAGGTCCAGGCCACAATATTTTGCAAAGAGACAATTGGAAGAAAGTAGACTATATATCATGAGAATATAAAGTTATGTGCCTGTATAGTTCACATCCACAGGATCTCCAGGGGTTAACTATAACCAGCCATAGAAAGCCTGCACCTTTTGTTTGTCTTGTACTAGTTTTCTGAATCATCATGTTCAAACAGAAGAAAATGAGCCTATGCCAAAAAGGGGATTCCTGTATCAGGACATTGTTACGGATTTTACTAGGGAAAAGATCTTTTGGAAAAGAGACAGGTACACGCATACCTTCTCTGGAGAAGAAATTAGATCTACTGAAACTACTGACATCATTTTCATCACTAAATGAAATGCAGCCTAGTACAGAAATGGACCTTAGAGACAGAAATGCTGCTTTGCACTTATAGAAAAGTTTAACTTTGTAGAAGTTAAGCTTATACTGTATGCGAGTCTGGAGGACTTTTTTAGCATTAATCTAACAAAAGAATGTAAAGAATGCAGGGAGAACATATATTAAAACTTTTTTTTTATTCCTACAGAAACCTCCAGATTTTCCCTTTTCTCTCTGAGGTTTTAGAAATTCAAATGAAACATGACTCATGTGTTACCTGAGTGCACTCTGCCCCCAATCCAGAATTCAAAACCAACAATTCACAGGTTTTTCCTGTTTAATCAGGGTTTGTACAGGAACTTAAGCAAGCCCTGGAACCGGATCCAATGGCAGCTTGAGCTGAACTGGAAAAAATAACCCTAGAGCATGTTAACTCTTCATCTTGCTGGTTTTCCCCTTTGAAATGTTGCTCCTTCTTTTATAAATCTGATCCATTAGCCATGCCTCCCCACTGGCCCAATTCTAATTTGGCACAGCTAAGGATCTGTCCCCAAGTTTTTTTTCTGTGACATTCCAAAATCAAGTGCACACAGTGTGTGATACATCTGAACTGTAGAATTCAGGGGACATTTTTTTTTTACTTATAAGCTCAGATGTTGGTGCTTCATGTGCCAGAACAGGAATGAGTGTAGATAGTCCTTATGGAGATAGAAGCATTTCGTTAGAAACATTGAAACAGCACAAACTTCTAGTGGAGTCATGAAGAGGCCCGAGATTTAAATACATTAGACTCTATACTTTCACTAGATATCTCAAGTTGGGCATCCAAACTTAGTGGTCATTTTTGAAAATGTGGACCAATGCAATTAAACTAAATAAATAAAAGTGGGTTAGGTGCAATGGTGTACAAGAAACAGAAATTGCCATACTGGATGTAATCACTGGGCTGTCAAGTCGGACATTCTGCCTCAGGCAGTGGCCAGTAGTTGATGCTTTACAGCAAGTGAGACAAGAAACATATAATGTACATAGCCATTGTGCAATGCTGTAGGGCAGAGATTGGCAAACTTTCCCTCCTCAGGCCCTTCATTACCAGCACTCCCAGCTATCTTCGAGACACCACTGACTTCCTGAGGAAACTACAGTCCATTGGTGATCTTCCTAAAAACACCATCCTAGCCACTATGGATGTAGAAGCCTCTACACCAACACTCCACACAAAGATGGACTACAAGCCGTCAGGAACAGTATCCCCGATACTGTCACGGCTAACCTGGTGGCTGAACTTTGTGACTTTGTCCTCACCCATAACTATTTCACATTTGGGGACA
The DNA here is from genome assembly GCF_009764565.3 of Dermochelys coriacea. Taxonomy (NCBI): domain Eukaryota; kingdom Metazoa; phylum Chordata; order Testudines; family Dermochelyidae; genus Dermochelys; species Dermochelys coriacea. The sequence goes on along the minus strand of NC_050085.1, from coordinate 15,165,480 downwards.
ATGTATACCTTCAATTCAGCGGCACTGCGATGGGTACCCGCATGGCCCCACAGTATGCCAACATTTTTATGGCTGACTTAGAATAACGCTTCCTCAGCTCTCGTCCCCTAATGCCCCTACTCTACTTGCGCTATATTGATGACATCTTCATCATCTGGACCCATGGAAAAGAAGCTCTTGAGGAATTCCACCATGATTTCAACAATTTCCATCCCACCATCAACCTCAGCCTGGACCAGTCCACACAAGAGATCCACTTCCTGGACACTACGGTGCTAATAAGCGATGGTCACATAAACACCACCCTATATCGGAAACCTACTGACCGCTATTCCTACCTACATGCCTCTAGCTTTCATCCAGATCATACCACTCGATCCATTGTCTACAGCCAAGCGCTACGATATAACCGCATTTGCTCCAACCCCTCAGACAGAGACAAACACCTACAAGATCTCTATCATGCATTCCTACAACTACAATACCCACCTGCTGAAGTGAAGAAACAGATTGACAGAGCCAGAAGAGTACCCAGAAGTCACCTACTACAGGACAGGCCCAACAAAGAAAATAACAGAATGCCACTAGCCATCACCTTCAGCCCCCAACTAAAACCTCTCCAACGCATCATCAAGGATCTACAATCTATCCTGAAGGACGACCCATCACTCTCACAGATCTTGGGAGACAGACCAGTCCTTGCTTACAGACAGCCCCCAATCTGAAGCAAATACTCACCAGCAACCACACACCACACAACAGAACCACTAACCCAGGAACCTATCCTTGCAACAAAGCCCGTTGCCAACTCTGTCCACATATCTATTCAGGGGATACCATCATAGGGCCTAATCACATCAGCCACACTATCAGAGGCTCGTTCACCTGCGCATCTACCAATGTGATATATTCCATCATGTGCCAGCAATGCCCCTCTGCCATGTACATTGGCCAAACTGGACAGTCTCTACGTAAAAGAATGAATGGACACAAATCAGACGTCAAGAATTATAACATTCAAAAACCAGTTGGAGAACACTTCAATCTCTCTGGTCACTCGATCACAGACCTAAGAGTGAGTGGCTATCCTTCAACAAAAAAGCTTCAAAAACAGACTCCAAGGAGAGACTGCTGAATTGGAATTAATTTGCAAACTGGATACAATTAACTTAGGCTTGAATAGAGACTGGGAATGGATGAGTCATTACACAAAGTAAAACTATTTCCCCATGGTATTTCTCCCTCCCACCCTACCCCCCACTGTTCCTCTGATATTCTTGTTAACTGCTGGAATTAGCCTACCTTGCTTCAGAGTAGCAGCCGTGTTAGTCTGTATTCGCAAAAAGAAAAGGAGTACTTGTGGCACCTTGGAGACTAACAAATTTATTAGAGCATAAGCTTTCGTGAGCTACTGCTCACTTAATCGGATGCATTTGGTGGAAAAAACAGAGGAGAGATTTATATACACACACACAGAGAACTTTGTCACCATGAAAGGTTTTCCTCCTTTCCCCCCCTGCTGCTGGTGATGGCTTATCTTAAGTGATCACTCTCCTTACAGTGTGTATGATAAACCCATTGTTTCATGTTCTCTGTGTGTGTGTATATAAATCTCTCCTCTGTTTTTTCCACCAAATGCATCCGATGAAGTGAGCTGTAGCTCACGAAAGCTTATGCTCTAATAAATTTGTTAGTCTCTAAGGTGCCACAAGTACTCCTTTTCTTTCAGAAGTGGTGTGCCAAGTCTTCATTTATTCACTGTAATTTAAGGTTTTGCATGCCAGTAATACATTTTAACATTTTTAGAAGGTCACTCACTATAAGTCTATAGTATATAACTAAACGATTGTTGTATGTAAAATAAATAAGGTTTTTAAAATGTTTAAGAAGCTTCATTTAAAATTAAATTCAAATGCAGATCTTATCAGTTTAGTGTGATCCTTGCCCTTGGCTTTTCCTTGCTGAGTTTTCCAATGTCCCCAGGCCAGCAGCGGGCTGATTGGGGCCAACAGCTGGGACCCTGGCTGGCAAGGGGCCAGCGGACGGAACCCCAGGCCGGCAACAGAGTGGCACTGAAAAATCAGCTTGCGTGCCTTTAGGATGCATGCCATAGGTCGCTGACCCCTGCTGTAGGGAAAGAAGGGAAAAATCTTCCTGACCCTGGCAGGTGATTAACTTTATTCACTAAAGTTTTGATCAGTCTTATTACCTAAGTTTCCCTAGATACCAATGTTATTAATGGAAATAAAGTGATCAAGTACTGTGTTTAACCCATAGTATCTGCTGTGATGATTTCCTGACGAAGGCAAACATTTATTGACTTCATGCTACATAATGCATTACAGCGGCAGTCAAAAAAGCTAACAGAATGTTAGAACCCATTAGGAAAGGGATACATAATAAGACAGTAAATACCATAGTGCCACTATATGAATCCATAGTATAGTCACACCTTGAATGCGTGCATTTTGGTCTCCCCATCTCAAAAAAGATACATTAGAAATGGAAAAGGTACAGAGAAGGACAACAAAAATGATCAAGGGTATGGAACAGATTCCATATGAGAAAAGATTTAAAAGACTGGGACTGTTCAGCCTGTAAGAGAGACGACTAAGAAGGAATAGGATAGAGGTCTATAAAATCATGACTGGTGTGGAGAAAGTGAATAAGGATGTTTTTATTTACCTCTTCACATAACACATGAACCAGGGGTCACCCAATGAAATTAATAGGCAGCAGGTTTAAAACAAACAAAAGGAAGTACTTCTTCACATAACACATAGTCAACCTGTGGAATTCATTGCCCACGATAAAACTATAATTGGGTTAAAAAAAATTAGGTAAATTCATGGAGGGATTGGTCTATCAATGGCTATTAGCCAAGACAGTCAGGGATACAATCCATGATCTGAGTATCCCTAAGCCTCAGTTTGCCAGAAGCTGGAACTGGCTGACTGGATGGATCACTTGATAATTACCCTGTTCTGTTCATTCCCTTTGAAGCATCTGGCATTCACCACTGTTGGAAGACAGGACACTGGGCTACATGGACCATTGGTCTGACCCAGTGTGGCCATTTTTATGTTCGTACATTCTTATTTTTATTGGCCCTAAGTATGCTTTAATTGCTTCTTTTTTTTTTAAAGTGGGTTTTTTTAAAGAACATAACACAGAAACAGATACCAGAAATAACCACACACAGAGATTAAGGATGAGATCCTTAATCAATCAATCAACAATTAATGTATTGTAAAAAGACATTCAAATGCCTTTCCAGAATAAGAAGCCCATAGCTTAAAAGACGACTGTGTCTTAAAAGACAGCTGACGTACCTAGCAAATATGAGGAGGTCAGAAACGTTGATTTAGATGTCTCAGTTAGTCAATTAGGTTGAAAAATTACCTACAAAGATCAAAAGTCCACTAAAATGTCACAAACTGAACTGTTTCAGAGTAGCAGCCGTGTTAGTCTGTATCCGCAAAAAGAAAAAAGGAGGACTTGTGGCACCTTAGAGACTAACAAATTTATTTGAGCATAAGCTTTCATGAGCTACAGCTCACTTCATTGGATGCATTCAAACTGAACTCAATTTCATTTGTGACCTGACTTTGAACAGTTGTGAAACAGTTGATAATGCTTTAGCAAGAAGAATGGGGTATAAGACAGTTGTTTTAGGTTTGTCATTGGTTTTATAATCTATTTTCTTTATTCCCTGTCTTTATTTTGTTAATTTATTATTATTTCATTTGGGCCACATCTGGAAGTCCTTACTCAGCCAAATCGCCCACTGACTTCAGTGGATGTTTGCCCTGAAAAAATACTATGGACCTGGAGATTTAACCCTTTACAGACGCTCCTTTGTTTTGTATGCTTCTTTTGTTCTCCTTCTTTTAATCTATGCTCACATCATGAAAGTAGCACACATTTGGACAGGATTGGTATGTTTGTCAAAGAAAGGCCTTGGACTGGAATACCAAGGTGTTGGAGGCCAGGAATATGGTGCACTGGTAGACCTGTGTTAAGAGCCAGGAAAGACATAGCAGGTATGTTGTGGGCAGAACTGAAGTACATTGGTAGAGCAATGTATAGGGACCTGGACTGGAATAGTAAGGGTGTGGCAGAGTAGGACAGAGGTATACAGACAGAGCTGTGGGGATCGGGGCAGAGACAAAGAATAGAAAAGCCAGAAGCTTTATAGACTAGGACTGTAATGAATTTGGCAGAGCTGTGAGTTGAAGCAAACATAGCGCTTGCCTCATCTATATCTGGTTCTAGCCAGTACTATATTAGTCCATGATTCACGTTCATGATCAAAATATCATGCCAATTTTTACAAACAGAGACACCCAAGGAAGCACCAGTGACCCCCCACCTGAGTATCAACTGAGGGTTACAATGATCATTCCTATTGTAATGAATAAGAAAACAAATTTGTACTCATGCAGGGATCAATTCCATGCTCAATAATTTTAAGGGTATGCTCAAAGCAGTGTGTTCATCAAGAGAGGAGTAGACTCCTTGAAATCTCAAGTGTTCTTATTATTTGAAAATTTATTTTTTGCATTTCTCAACATTTTAGAAAGGGAGGCTAGAGGTTCATATGCAAAATGTGCTCATAATTGCACACACATTATTTGTGAGCACAATTACTATGATAGTGCACGCAAATCAGATATTTGAGCTTGCAAATAGCCATTTAAGCTCTAATAAACTGTTTACACACACACAAATATCTGATCTGCACAAAAGGACATGCTTAGGGCACATACAAATATAAGTTCACAATTATGCAATTTCAAAATGTAGCCTTCCTTTTATAACATGCCTCTGTTTTAAAGCACTAGTTCCCCATTTCCAACATGTATCCCTGCAAGATTACAGATACAGACATCATCCTTTCTTACAGTACTTGCTCCTGTACAGTGTACATAACTCTTGCAAAAATGATCCAAACACAAAACTTGAAGTTCACTGTATTGTATTTTAGGATTTTTTGCACGAATGATGCTAAAAAAGCTGTAGTTTATTGCCCAATGGGTATATAATCCTGAAAATGATTAACTCATGATGAAAGCATAATGCACAAAGTGAGATTATTAACAGGCATATTCAAAACGGAGCAATTAACCCGAAAAGCAAATATATGCATAGTAGACTACAATATTAAAAAGAGATAGCAGGAATAATTATCGAGAAAGAAAACTTTCCATCTGAAATACTTTATCATAATTTCTGTACTATATACAAGTTGCTCCTTTGACCATTCAACAGCTCTTTATATTAAGCAGAAAATGAGTTTTAATTAGTGATTCTTGGTAATAAGGGCAAGAAGTTTAAATATGATGGATTCATTCAGTATCTTAATATCTAATTCTTTTGGAATTTTAGGTAATTCATAGGCTTCCCAAATAGGCAAAGAGTTCATATTTTTCACGAGTGGTAGAGATTGGGAGAAATAAGGAGTTTTTTCCCTCAAGCCCCTTGTAATGCCTCAACCACCTCCACTCATGTTCAAACGAGCATGGGACAACTGTTTTCTCAGCTAAACAGGGTAGGATGCAACTCCTCCAGGAGTTTTTTGATGCTTCTGAGACAACTAGCGAGATCAGTCATGTGGTGTGAGGTGAATCACTCCTCTCCAGGACTGAGTTCATTACTTCTGTGTGCCAGTCACTGGAGTGAAAGAGCAAGCATGAAATCCATAAAGGCGTTCCCCATGTGGGGGTGTGCGTTTGTCCAGCCCATTGAACTGACATTTAACAGAATGATTATTTTACTACATATGAGTTACATTCCAATCCCTCTGAGATTTAATCACTGTGGACCAGATGTCCCCATGGGGATCTACATGGTGAGCGAACTTTGTGTGTGCCTTTTTCCATTTTAACACTTCCCTTTCCCTGGTCTTCTGAGGGTCTCATAAGAGAGCTCTCCACAGAATCCAGCATATGCATGGGAAGGACAAAGAGAAGGGGTGGACTCTGAGCATGGTCTGGGGTGGCATATTATCTCCCCACTATGCCCAGGAGGAACCACTCAGAAATTAACACCGTTTAGAGAAGTGCTTTAAAGCTCTGTGCTGTGGAGACTAAAGGAGCCTCAGGGGAAGCCATGTCAGCACAGCTCCACCCCTTCTATGGTGGGGAGAGACACAGGGCCAGCTCTAGGTTTTTTGCCGCCCCAAGCAAAAAAAGGATGGCCGGAATGCTGCCCCTGGAAATGTGCTGCCCCAAGCACATGCTAGCTTTGGTGGTGCCTAGAGCCGGTCCTGGAGAAACATGAAATCCTGCTCTGCCTCTCCCCTGTGGAACAATCTGATGAGAATTCTGCCTTGATGAGTTTTGCTCCCCTCATTTCCTCCCTAGGAGGAGCACTGGATGCAGTATTTTTTCCTTGTGTGATATGAGCATAGCAGCAACTATAAGAAGTTTACAAGGGCTGAGACATGGCCACTTTCTCAACAGACAAAATCTGTTGAATGTTTGCAGCTAATGCCTGGTATTATGAACTGTTGAAAGGTCAAAGGGAAAGAGCACAAAGCAGTGAGCAAATATATATTGCAGAGAAAGCTGAAAGGTCCTAAATGGTCTTTAACACATATATCATAGAGCCCTTAATCCTGTAAACCGGTAAAGCCAGGACATTGTTGCCAACTTTCATGCTATGTGGGGTTTTTCTTAAAGCCCCAGTTCATGGAAACATGGAAATGCATGTAAATCTCAGATTTCATTTTTAAAAAGCAGAGCCCTCTTGGTCACACAGAAAACTTGAAACGTGACCTAAGTGTACCTTAAAGGCTCCCCCAGAAAAAAAGAACTTAACAAGAACCCCAAATTTATTATATTTTTTAAGAGGATTTGATTATTTTTAAACCATATCCCATGATCTTTAGGAACCTAACATGGTTTTTGAACATTTGGAGTTGGCAATACTGCCTCTATTCGTTATTCAGTGGATAGTCCCACTTTCTGGGAAATATAATCCCAGTATATCATCCTGATTATTGGTTTTATTAGAAGTGCAAGAGCATGATGTGTCCTGGAAGTCCCCAGTTGGAGGATGCCCCTTGGGGAACCTAGCCAGCCAGTACGGGTTAGAGCAGTCCCAGACTCTTCTAACCTATGCTGCCTGTGGACAGGGCTGGGTAGAGAATTTTGGAGCCATACCCAATTCTCTGATTGCCCCTACCATCTCTGCTGCACTCAGCAGAAACTGGAGATAACAGAGAACCTAGCCCTCTCTGTACAATTCTAATCCAAGGACTTGCAGGTTTTGTCTCTGTTAGACAAGATAACTGGATACAAGAAGAATGTGGGGGCAGGGTGAGTTCTTCAGTTTTGGCTCTAAAATAAGGATTAACAGGCCTTCCCCAGAGGCATTAACCAAGCCAGATTTCCTTGTATGCTGATGAGAAAGGGCAATTCAGAGAACATACCAAGTCTACTGTGGCCTGCAGGGAGTCAATAAAATGCTTGTACTGTCTTGTTCTTATGATTAAGAATAAGTCCCTTACTACCATGCAGAACTAGTGTAGCTGGTTCAAAGATACCTGTCAGGAGACAGAGCAAGTACTTTGGAGCTGCTCAACATAAAATCAGACTCCATGCTAAAGGTGCCTTTTTGTTAACAAGGTTTCAGTCCCTTTAGCTAAGGCAACAATCAAAGCAGTCCCAAAAGGTGAAAGGCGGAAAAGGATTAATTATATGACTCAGTGCTTACCTAACTTGTAGTCAGATTACCATGGCCAACTCTGGGGAGAGGGATGGGTTTGAAAAGAGATGGCAAATAAAAGTATTTTAAAACAAAGTTCCCTAAAACAAACAACACAGAGCTAGTCTGAGTCACTGCAATTTGCCAGATAAGGCGAGTCCTAGCAGGGTGGGGTGGGAGTCATTTTAATTGTATCAAACCTGCTCACAGAATGATGGTGCATTTGTAAATAGGAGGAAAGAGGAAGCCAAGTGGGAAAATGCACTAATCTCTGGATTTTATCAGCCTCGTTTGGATCACCAGAGAGTGAATGATGGGTGTCAACTGGGGTGTCCCTTGTTCCCCGTGATAGACTTTTGTCACAGACCAGGGCAGTAGTGGTCAGGCCTAGCGCTCAGAGTCAGTGTCAAAGAGCAGCACCAGTGGTCAGAGCTGGAGTCAGGAACCAAGCAAGGTTGTCACAGGGCAATTGCAACTGCAGGCATAAGCACTAAGCAGCCACTGGCCTGGTGCTGCTGCTGGGTTTAAGACTAAGCCTAGTGATACCTCTCAACCAACCAGGGTGTCTGGTCAATAAGGGTGTTCAGCTGTAGGTCAACTAGCTAGTCCCAGGCTTGGCTGCAGGCCCTGATTCTGAAAGCTTTGACACTAGAGGTGGATTTTCCATTCTGTCCCATTGCTACCACTAAAAATAAACATTCCTTTATGACTGGTTGGTTGTTGTGAGCCCAGCTAATAACTTTAAAATATGGATCCATTGATGTAACCAGCACACCCCATTGGTTTCTGACATCTCAAAAGGCTGGCTTGTCAGAATGAGTCGCACTGGTGTAAGAGGCCAGTTGGACTCTATCAATGTGTTTAGTCTCAGACACCTCAATCTGTGTCTACTACAGCAAGGCGTTCAATGTCATCACACTATATTTAGATTTCCCCATCTTTCAAATCTATCCAGAAGTAGGAACCACATAGGTGAACTCCAAGTTAGCTCTCTGATATCATAGTTTGTGCCTGTCTTGATCTGTTGCAATGCCTCCTGTCCTACACAAAGGTAATGACTTTTTCTTACAGGAACTCAATGTTATTCATTGGAATTTATCTTTCAGGGCTGGAAATTCCCTGGAGCACAGGAGAGGTTTTAAAGAGCTAGTAATGTAGATGTAACAAGCAGATATTGCTTTTAAAAATAACACCAACACCTCCCATAATATATAACTCCAAATCTGAAAACCAAAAGTCCATCGGATCTTCCTCATTACATTACATTCAGCACATTAAGCCAAAAGACTATTTTGTTATGGGTTAGTTTGATCTTCAGTTGGATTAGTCTCATGATTTACAGATGAGCTGCATAGAGTGCTGTGCTTCAAAAATATGTTTATTTTAATTTGCACATAATAATTTAAATGATTATCTGGACAAAGTTGGGTCATTTTACCTCTTTGGGAAACATAACCCCCTATTAATTAAAGTATGTATGTCAATATTGAGAGAGTAAAAGGTTGCTAGGAAAGTTTTATGTTGCCCAGTTGCCCAGTAACAGCCCTGTTTTGTGGCAACTTGCAGCAAGACTCCGAGGAATGACCCAGCTTCCTTGTGAGACCTTCTTGTTGCAATAGGTTGATACGGTAAATTTGAAGTGGTTGATTCCTGAGAAGATCAATTGCAGTTCTGCATATCAATACAAAGGCATCTGCAAGGCAGGGGATTTGTCACCATTTTTATACAACCACATTTGAATGCTTCAAAAATGAATACACAATCCAAAGGAAAATGAGGGCCACACACTTAGTTGCTGTAAATTGATGTAGCTCCATTGATGCTATTTTTTACCCGCCAAGGATCTGGTACTGACTGGATTATACTGAAAGGACCAGCATAGCTTCAGACACTATAAATGCTCTTTTCAAATTGTGTCTCTTTTTGGGGCTTTTTCTGAAGCCTTGTGGTCTCCTGCTGCAAGACAGTTCCCAAGGGAAAGTATCTGGTATAATCTGATGCATGAGTACAGACTATGTGGGCAATGCTTTCACTTAGGAGCACAGAAGCTCTTGATGAAGATTGTTATGGGCAATAATGGAAAGAAGTCCTTTCATACCCCTTTGAATTAACAATGGGGAGTGGGCATGGAGGACTGAAATCAGGGTAAGAACCGACCGTGTCATTTGTGCACAAAGGGGAGATGGGCTTGGAGTTCTTGAGCCATATTTGTGCTATAAATATAATGGGCCAAATCCTCAGCTGGTGTAAATCAGCACAGCTCCATTGACTTTAACAGAGGTATATGGATTCGCACCAGCTGAAGATCTGGGCTATATACTTTGCTCATCTGCATTAAGTAGCAGGAAGCAAGTCAGTTTTGCAGCAAGATGCCTCTCCCCGCAAATTAAACCAAGACTGCAAGGCTGAATTCTTGCGCCTCTACATACTGATGGACTGACTATTTAAAAGCAAAACTTTGTCACAAATGAGTCAAAGAAGAAACATGGAGGTTCTTTCATCAGGGGAAAATAAATCTTAAAAGAGCAAAAATCGTTGCTACTTGCAGCACATCTGGAATCAGGTTTCAAACCGACATTTGCTGACTCAGAGCTAATACCTACTCTGCTCCTATTGGCTGGTCAGCTGGGAAACACAAGCCATGCCAGTGAGTTATCAAGAGGGTGGAGGAATGTCTGGCAGAGAGAAGTCTAGGTTTAAGGCAAAGTTTCCTAATGTAATTTCATTAACCCCTAAAGGGCAAGCAGCAGAAATGTGCTCCGATATTTTGACACTATAGTACTAGTGGGCTTGGTTTCCCAACAATGCTCAAGAATAAATGGGGTGGAGTGTTTGGAAATTTCAGGTCACTTTCTTTTCTGATCTCTCCATTTTCTCTACAGACAGCTAGAAAGGAAACCACCTTAGCCTTTAACTGCTTCAGACTGATGTACCACATGTGTAGTGCAGTTGACATGCAGCTGACAGAGTGCTCTTCCACTCTTCTCTAGCATCCAGCCATACCCTTCTGATGGAAACTGATTCAGCTGCTCTGTGGTCAAGAGCCTTGGCTCTGTTGCTGGCACTTTGTGTCTGTCCCCCCACCAGACATTCAGCCTATGCCTTCCAACTCTCTGTATCCCTCATAGAGCTGCCTCCATGTGACTTGCATCTCGGCTGCCATTCACCTCACATCCCTCCCTGCCTACAAATGTTTCTATAGACTTTGTGTACCAGTTGCCACAGACAATCCTTTTTCTTCCTGTCAGATGTGCACTACATCCCCACCCAGTTTCTGGAGGGTGATGCCTTCCTCCTCCCAGATATAATCCTGATTCCACCAGTTGTAGGGACAGAAATCCCCAAGACACCTGCTGGCACAAGAGCCAGTGAAGAACCTGGAAAGGTTAAGTGCCATACTTGTGTGCACACAAACACACACCCACACAGGGCTGCTTTAAGCACAAACAAGCAAGTAACTTCTCCAGCCTTGCTCTTCTGGGGTCCATGCCTGCCATACAAGCTCTGCAAAACTTGGTCTGGCTCTACCTGTCTTTCCAACAGTGGGCTCAGGGGGTGGGAAAACAATTCATTGCCTTATTACACTCTGGCAACGAGACTGCAATGGGAATCAAATCCTGTGCTATTCCCCCACGTCTGGGGGATTGGATCCCTTCTCTTGTTTGGGGCTTGACTAACTGTTAGTCTGGTTGTAATGTGCGTACACACACACTCTCTGCTATCCCAAAAAGAGTAAATGAAGACACTAGGGGCTAGTCTACACTGGCAATGCTAAAGTGCTATCGCGGCAGCGCTTTAATGTGGCTTGTGTGGTTGCGGCATAGCACTGGGAAAGAGCTCTAAAAAAACCCACCTCCATGAGGGGCAGAGCTACCAGTGCTGGGAGCGCGGTTCCCAGTGCTGGTGCACTGTCTACACTGGCACTTTACTGCGCTGAAACTTGCTGCACTCAGAGGGGTGTTTTTTCACACCCTGAGAGAGAAAGTTGCACCCCTGTAAACTGCCAGTGTAGACAAGCCCTAGGTCACTGTTATCTTCCTGCAGATAGATACAGCTCAAGATTATAGAGTAAAATGATCTGCCTCCGTTACTATGCAGGACTGAGCAAAATAGGCTGGGATAGTCAAAGGGGCCTAAGGGAGTTAGGCACCCAATACCCATAGACTTTAATGAATTGTACATAATTATGGGATCAAAAACTCCTATCCTCTGCATCTAGGATAACAAGCAGCAATTCTTGTCTCAAGCAAACAAGGGCACTCTACCTTTAAGAGCTGCTTGTCAAAACAAACATACAACCACCTAATGGTGCATATTTGAGCTACCCTGAGTGACAGGGTGTCAAATGTTATCATGAGAGATTGTCTCTCTGGCTTTGAGTGCAAAATTTGGTCAGTTAAAGTGTAATCAGGCTGATTTTGTTGGGAGCAAACAGCAAAATTTGCTTCTAATAACCAACCCTTTTCTGCTTCCCCAAGAAAGTGCAATGGTCATGATAAAAGCTAACAACAAGATGTCTTGTATCCACAGAAAAACTTTCATTCCCTTTCAGCCCACAAAAATGACATCTCAAAGGCTCAAACTGTGGATTTTCTAGCCCTAGAAATCCTAGTTGTTAAAATCTTCATTTAGGGCCTAATCCAAAGCCCACTGAATTCAACAGAAAGACCCACTGAATTCAGGATCAGGTCCTTCAGTGCTTCAGATTGTGACATTGGGCTAAATTCAACCCAGGTGTAATTCCAAGGAATATGATGGATTTATTCCTAAATTACACCAGTGTAGCTGAGATCAGAATCTAACACATTGTGTTCACTGAATGGCAGCACTCTTTCTAATCCTGTGCTTGTATAGTATAATAAAATCATAATCTAGTATTAAAAATAGTATATTGAAGTTATACTGAGCTTTCCATCCAGATTTCTCAAATCACTTTGAACACTGTAAATAAGCCTCATGACAGCCCTGTGTAGTGAGTATTATGACCAATTTATGGATGGGGAAACTGAGTCTTAGAAAATTTCCTCATACTGCATGCACATACTCATATTGCAAGTCAGCTACAGATCCAGGAACTGAATCCAGAACACTTGTTTTACGGTTGTATGTGCTAAGAATATGACAATATTTCCTATATTTCTATACCAACTGCTACTAAAACTAGGAAGATATAGGAAGATAAATTCACTATCTCTGCTTCCACTGCTGATACTCTGCTTGAAAGTTGTTAATTTGAGCAACAGCCCCAAATCAGATGTTCATAACACGTAACTGTTGATGCCCAGGGGACTCTATGAAGGCAGCATATTAATAACCTACAGGAGTCATGCCTTGAGCTACATCTCTGAAAGCCAAAGAAATAAAAAAAAGAGCAGCATGGATGAGCTTTGAAAGGATCCAACCTTCCTTGGCCTGTAGAGTTAGGTGGTGAGATGTCCGGCACTGAGGATCAAGAAGAAAGAGTACTTCTTTGAGGACAAATAGAAAGAGAAAGAGAGAGAGAGAGAGAGAGAGATGTACATATGGAAATGGAGCAGAATTGCACATATAGGGTCAGAGTTCATATATGGTGTCAGAGATTAACACACACACTCATGCACAAAATTTAACTGATGGCAATCACTCTGGGCTAGGACCAATTAAACTTTCAGGATATATATCAGAAAAATCTAGCAACAGTACAAATCCTCGAGTTTGGAAAACCATCCAAATTCTACCATCAATGATGGATTAAGAAGAGACAGAGAACGAGAGAGAGAAGCAGGGACAGGTTATCTCATAAATTTATAGGACATATAATCAACATCCCATCATCAAGAAAGGAATCTGTAACTAATGTCAGTAGAGTTACTATGTTAAGAGTATGTATGTGCACATACCAGTCCAGCAAAATTATCTGACAGGAATATATTTCCTTTTCACAGCAAGAACAAGTGCACAGCAAGGTTGCAGTGCTGCAATATGTGATTTGAGAACATTTTTCTGAAAGGGCAAAATCCTTTCATGAGATGTTTGCTCGTTTCAGCTGTCACTGCTGGATAAGTTGAATGTTATAAATATCTTTCCCATTGGAGGCAGGGAACAAAATATCTCACATATTTTGTAAAAAGAAAAAGAAAAGGCTGCAGATAGTCATCTAAATCCTGATCCAAAGCCCATGGAAGTCGGTGGGCTCTTTCCATTGACTTCAATGGGCTTTGGAGCAGGCCCTAGTTGAAATGTTAACATGATTATAAAGAGTCCTGAACACTAGGAGGTGTTTGATTAAAAACAGTTGATAACAAACTTACTAGGTCAAATTCAGTCATGGTCTGAACAGGTGCAACTCTTTTGTCTTTAATAAAGCTTTGGTCACATACACCAGCACTGAAACTGGCCTATTGTAATAAACTAAAGAAGGTCCTGGTGGAAACAAAGAAGATGAAACCTCTGGTGTGCTACCCTAGGTGCTACTGTCCCTGTTTTACTCATGATAATCACTATTAACATGCACATGGCATGCTGGAAGGTAGATCACGTAGCACAGTGTTAGATTGTGACACAGCCTGTCTAGAAATGCTACTGAAAGTACCAAGAGCACAAGAATTTTAGAAAACATTTCTAATAGAATGGGAATTGAAAGAACCCTAGAAACCTCGCACAACATCTCCTACATGCTTCTTCTTTTTTTAATCCACATAATAAATATATGCAATAACTAATTAATAAGAGCATAAATGCTCAATAGGGGTGGCATCTTTTTAGCTGTTGTGATTTGCACCCACAAAAGTTGTTCCTCAATTCTGGATCATGACTTCAGTTGTGGGAACAAATAGGAATACTCGTGCCCTTAAGTTCCTGAATGAGAGTGCAAGTCAAGAGGCATGGTTAATCAGATTAGTGCCTACCATTCAATTTGCAAATGCAAAATAGAAGGCACCAATTTTGCAAGTGCGAATTGCTCCCAAAAAGAGGGAGGCAGGGCCTCAGCCTTCTGAAAATTTCCCACGATATATTTATGAAGTAAAATGCAGTCATTCCTACAATTTACTGTAGGTCATTTTAAAATGAATATAATGTTGTGTTTATTTTTCAAATTACTTAAATTAAACCTTGTGGGCAAGATTCCTCAATGGAACAACACCAATTTACACCCACTGGGGATCTGTCCCTTTAAGTCCTTATATTTTCAGGCTTTGTGCATTCAGATTCATTTCTTCCATCAAGTTATAATTTTTATCTGGGTTTTGTCCACCTAGAAAGTTATTTGAATTTGTTAGTTTTTGATGTTTCTCTTTGACGGCCTCACCTCACCATGATAACTGGAATAGCCAAATGAAAATGTCCCAGAAAGAAGAGAAATGTTTGGTAAATCAGTAACAGTGCTTGGTTTCCAGATGGAAACTTGGAAACATCTATAAGGATTAGATGCTCCAAAATTTTTATTGCTCACCTGGCTCAGAAATGTACCAAACCCCTCCATCCGACCAAGTTTCTTGTTTTATTACCTTTCAGATGAAGAGAACAGAATGTGGATGCTAAATTAGCCTCTGTTGTAGGATGCGCTGCATATCCCCATCCAAAAATATGTGCAGCAATAGAAAGCTCAAGGGTTCTCAACTAATACTTTCATACCATAAATGTAGGACCACACTGAACAGGAGTTGATTTCACAGGGTGACTGATTACTATGGTAATAAGCCTATGCTGGAGGTTCATGTCACTTCAAAGTAAATAACAAAGGTTTGATTATAATCAATACCTGTTACAGATCAATTCTAGTTTAAACAACATATTGTTGTAAAAACCACTCCACTCCTTTCCTTCTGTTTCCTACGATGGTGACTCCTCGGCTGTTTCTGAAAAGTGTCACAGTCCCTGACCCGTTCAAGAACTGATCAGAAACCCAGGAAGGAACTTCTGGCTGGGTTTTTATACAAAAAGGCCAGTGATCAGAACCGCTACACCACTAATCAGTGCATCAAGCAAATTGTCTTGGATCACAAAGACTTCCTTAGAATTCAGCCTTATTTCATTGAACCTGAGAGTCGTACATAAAGTGCAGTAATTTCACACTTTTGGCCCCTAAACATTTTTCAAAACTCCCACTATACACTGCAAAGTACAATTACTCTTTGGCTTGAAAGGCAACCTTGCTTTAAAAAAAAAAAAATCAATCTACCACTTACTTGTTCTTTGCAGACTTTCTTGACATTTAAATGCAAACAAACAAAAATAAGATTGAGTTTCATTTAGTCTCGATCATATTAATAAAAAAGTCGATTCAAATATCAACCGTAAGTTTAGGCAATACCTTATTAAGCAAAGGAAAAACAAGGTGGAAGAGGAACACCCCGATGGAATCTCAGAAGAGTAGATTTATTCCAGCAAGTGCTTTACAGTGTCTGTTATCTCAGCCTTGGCTAAGCAAGAGAATGCTGGTGAAAATCTTTGCCTGGTACAGTACGGAGCCTCTGTTTCACAGGCCAGGAATTTTACATTGAATAATTTTTAACTTCAGCTCTGGGAGGAAAAACAGGGTCTTGCACGTATTGTCTGTTCAGTTAGATGCTTCACACAAAGAGGTCTCCTAAAATAAAGGGGAAAATGTATCACTCCCCACCTCCCTGACAACCCCCAGAAATAAGTAGCTATCACAGAAGGATTACTTTGCAGGGACAATAAATAGAAAAAACATAACATAAAAGATTTTTGCTTTTAAGAAATATAAATTATTGTGGGAATTCTCAGTCATCATTCAGTGTTATTGGTTTCACTGATTTGCTGCTAATAAAATACCCACTTAGAATTTATAAAAGATAATAACACTTAGCACTTACAATTAATTTATTATTATTATTTGTACTGAGATCTGGGCCTCTCTATGCTAGGTGCTGTACAAACACTTGCTCTATACAATATACAAAGTGTGGGAGGAGAATAAAAGTTACAGAGAGGTAAAGTGACTTGCCCAAGGTTATATGTCAGGTCAGCGGCAAAGCCTGATGTAGAACACAGGTCCCCAAATCCTAGTCCAATGTCCTATCCACTGGACAATGCAGCCTCTCTAAATAAATAATAATATAGTGAAATTATTGCATTAATAAGTCCTTGCTGTATATAACACATTTAATCTTCCAAGCACATTTACAAACATTAACGATACAAACAAAAGCATTTATGAAGTAGATTTTCAGAGGCACAAAAAAACAGCTAAGTACCCAATTCCCATTGAAAGTCAATGGGAGTCGGATGCCTAACTCCTGTCTGTGTCTTGAAAAATCTTCCTCTGGTAAGGTAGATAAATAAGATCATCCTGGTTAACAGATAGGAATACTGAGATACAGAAGTTAGGTGATTGTTTAGGTCACTCAGCAAGTCACTTCACTCTTCTGATGGTTAGAAACCATTGTCTAATTTCTTACTGATGGCCAGTTTATATCCATGTGTTCTTGTGCCAGCACTGGCCCTTAACTCAAATAACTCCTCTCTCTCCCTGGGGTTTATCCCTTTGATGTATTTATAGAGAGCAATCGTATCTCCTCTCTGCCTTCATTTTGTTAGGCTAAACAAAGCCAAGCTCCTTAAGTCTCTTGTCATAAGATAGGTTCTCCATTCCTCTGATCATCCTAGCAGCCTTTCTCTGTACCTGTTCCAGTCTGAATTCATTTTTCTTAAACATGGGAGAACAGAATTGCACACAGTATTCCAGAAGAGGTCTCACCAGTGCCTTGTATTATGATAATAACACTTCCCTATCTCTACTGGAAATACCTTGCCTGATGCAACCTAGAATTGCATTAGATGTCATTGCCTTTGAGTTTCCTCTTAGCATTCATAACAAAAAATAAAACACAATCTCTTTCTGTCACACATCCCCTCACACAAAGAGGCACACAAATGCTCATTGTGGGAACCAGCTACGTAAACAGTAACCCTTCCTTTTAACATTGTCAGCTTTAATCCCCAAATTACAAACCTCCCAAACCCTGTTTCCTGTTATCTGTTAAAATTTACAACAAATGGAAATAAATGGAGCAAGACCCACGAGCTGGTGAAGTTATTGCCAGGCAGTTCCAACCAACGCTAAAGCCACTTTCCTCAAGAGGACAATCTATCCCCAAAGAATCACCAAATCCCATATCACCTATGAGGGTGCAAAATAACCTTGCAGCACACTCATTATACAATGCCACCTCCTCCAGAGCAAACCAAGGCAAACATATTGCAGCTCAGGCAGCTGTTTTAAATGAAAAGATGCATCAGTAAAATATGATTTATAACAACTTTGTGGGGATCTTTTGTGCTTATTGTGCTCCAGATAAGATAGGAAGTGCTGAGAAAGGCTCGTTAAAGCACACCCTGGCAGTCGGCGTGTTAACAAACCTGCTTTCCAAAGCCTTATTAGCACAGAAGAGGCAGTTATAAAGTGACAGCTGCCAATGCTAAGGAGCGGTGGTGGAGGCAGGGTTACATCTGTAAGTGATGGTGCTGTTATAGCAGAGGTTTAGAAGTAGCCATATCTTTTACATTTTGAATGTTCCACCTGATTATTTATTAATTATTATTATTATATGTATTCCAGTAGCACCTAGTGGCCCCAACCAAGAAGAGGGCCCTGTTATGCTAGGCACTGTACATACACATAAATTCATAGAATCAGGGCTGGAAGGGACTTCAAGAGGTCATCTAGTACAGCCTCCCCTGCTGAGGAGAGGCCAAATATACCTAGATCATCCCAGACAGGTGTTTGTCTAACCTGTTCTTTAAAACCTCCAGTTATGGGGATTCTACAACTTCCCTTGGAAGCCTATTCCAGAGCTTAGAGTTAGAAAGTTTTTCATAATATCTAACTAAAACCTAAGCCAATTACTTCTTGACCTCAGGGCTGGCCTTACCATGAAGCAAACTGAGGCAGCCGCCTCAGGTGCCAGACTGTGGGGGGGCGCCACTAGGACCCAGAGTTTCAAAGTTTTGGCCCTAGCGAGGGAGCATGGGGGTGTCGTTTGAGCTCCCTGCCTCAGGTGCCAAAATATTTTGGGCCGGCCCTGCTTGTCCTGCATCACGTTGTCAACTCACATTCAGGTGTGATCCATTGTAGCCCCCAATCCTTTTCTGCAGTGATACCACCTAGCCAGTTATTCGCTATTGCTGTGCATTTGATTTCCCCTTCGTAAATGTAGTACTTTGTATTTGTCTTTATTGAATTTCATCTTGTTGATTTCAGACCAATTTTCCAATTTGTCAAGGTCATTTTGAATTCTAATCCTGTCCTCCAATGTGCTAGCAACCCCTCACAGCTTGGTGTCATCTACACATTTTATAAGCATACTGTCCACTCCATTATCCAGGTCATTAATGAAAATATTGAATAGGACCAGACCCAGGACAGACCTCTGCAGGACCCCACTAGATATGACCCCCAGTTTGATAATTACTCTGAGTCTTTCAACCAATTTTGCACCCACCATATAGTAATTTCTTCTAGATCACATCTCCCTAGTTTTCTTATGAGAATGTCACATGGGATTCTATCAAAAGCCTTACTAAAATCAAGATACATCACGTCTACAGCTTCTCCCCAGCCGCTAGGCCAATAACCCTGTCAAAGAAGGAAATTAGGTTGGTCTGGCATTCGCTCTTGACAAATCAATGTTGTTTATTCCTTATAACCCTATTATCCTGTAGGTGCTTACAAACTGATTACTTAATAATTTGTCCCAGTATCTTGATGGATATTTGGCTGGCTGGTTTATAGTTCTCTGAGTCCTCTTTAAAAAAGGAGTACTTGTGGCACCTTAGAGACTAACAAATTTAGTCTCTAAGGTGCCACAAGTACTCCTTTTCTTTCTGCGAATACAGACTAACACGGCTGCTACTCTGAAATGAGTCTTCTTTGTTCCCCTTTTTAATGTAAGTAGACAAGAATGTAAGTAGACAAGACAAAGGGTGCAAGGGAAGTGGAAGTGACTCTGAGGCAGAGCCCAGAATAGAATGCAGGCATCATGACTGCCATGCCTCCATGCCTTATCCATTGAGCCAAGCTGCCTCTCCCTGGTTCAGCTGCACATTGGAATCCAGGACTGGCTTGACACATGACATATGCTAAACTACTCAAGAAATACCAGTTTGATCCTTTGATGAGTTCAGCCCACACAGTTCCCCCTGAACTTCAGCTGATGGTGCTCAGCACCTTTCAGGATTTGGCCCATAGTTTTAAGTATAACAATCAAGCTCTGATCTTAACTTGCTCTGAGGGAAGAAGCTTTATTCATTCTTTTTCATAAAGGAACACTTTTTCAAGCAAATAATAATGATTCCTGACAGGGTGCAAATGACTTTTGCAAGCAGCAGCGGGCAAAGTGTTAAATCCCTGCTCTAGTCTCCAGCAGTTGCAGAATGATGGGGGTAATAGACAAGGTGGGGGAGGGGGACACCCAGTTAGTTGATCAGGAGTGAATTAGGAACTTTGAGGAAAATATATCCTCTGAAGCAGCATGTGACATCAAAAGGAGAAGGGACTGTTTTGGCTGAGCTCCAAGCAGGGTCTTTTGTTTCTTGTTATCAAAGAAAATTAATGCTGCAAGCCAGACAATAAAGACTTTGGGGGAAAGCCATCCTGATAAATGACAATGGGTTAAATTCATCTCACTGGAATAGCTCTTGAAATACATTTTGCCCACTTAGTTTTGTAACTTGCCTCTACCAACTTGTCCGGGTATTCACCCAGAAAGCTCTCAGAAACACGGTGAGCTGAATAAGCCGATATACTAAATAAAATATCAAATAACTTCACCCCCACTTTATCTAGCACCTCCTGGGTTTTCAGGCTTTTTCTGGACACAAAAAGGGCAATGTGCCTTGAACTCTGGTGCCCCTGAGTGGCCAACACAAGAAGGGCACTGCCTACCCTCAATCTGGTTTCAGAGTAGCAGCCGTGTTAGTCCATATCCGCAAAAGGAACAGGAGTACTTGTGGCACCTTAGAGACTAATAAATTTATTTGAGCATAAGCTTTCGTGGGCTACAGCTCACTTCATCCTAAATCTGTATGCCCACACAGGCTCAAGCGGAAGGTAAAGTTGTGCTTCTGTTGAGAAAGGAGGGAGCAGAAGTGCAAGATGACAGGCAAAACGGATGGGGGGAAGGATGCAAAAATAATAGGACTGTCAACACAGAGGACCTATCTTTTAGCTTAATCACTGTCTCAAGAAAGCCTTGTTAGAAAATGGATAGTATGGCGGCGAAGACCAGGCTCAAATATCGCTGGCAATTTGCATCCGAATGAAACAAGGGACCAGATGGACAAAAATGCCTCACTGGAGCAGCACATATACTAAAATTGGAATGATACAGAGAAGATTAGCATAGCCCCTATGCAAGGTTGACACGCAAATTTGGAGAAGACCAGACCTAAGTCATCTCTGTTGCAGTGCAGACTACACTCAGCAAACCAATCACTCACTTCCTTAGCTATGATCAGCTGGTATACTCCTTTTTCTTGTTTCTCCATTTTATTAGCAAGTTTGCTAGAAAATCTGTCATTGATACTTCAAAGCTCTCTGTGCCTCTGTGCATACAGTCCAGCTTAGAGCTTCTCATTATGTCTGCAAATTCAAATGATCAAGAACCCTCTAAAATCCACACTGAATCTGCTGTAGTTTCCTGTTCTGTTAAATAGTGACACCATTGCTCTGCAACCAAGATACCAGGACAACCCCAATGCAACCACAGTGCAAAATGGCTACATAACACTTTTTACAAGTTTCTAGCTACAGTTGAACAGCTCAGAGTATCTGTAACTGAACTCAAGCAGACTACAGAGGATAGACTTTAGCTACAAACCGTGTTGGGCCAAATCCTCAGCCGGTGTCAATCTGTGTAGTTCCATTGACTTCAATGGAGTGATGTTGTCTTACACCAGCTGAACGTATAGCCCATTAGTTCTACATCCACTGGAAGAATAGGGTGACCAAATGGCTGAAAAAAGCATCAAAATGTCGTGGAACAGGAGATGCAAGAGTTCACATCTCCCATTCATTGTAGTGTGAGACCCTGTGAGAAAACTTATTCTGGTCCCTGAGCACGTGGCCAGTCCCTTTTCAAGAGAGGTGCTGTAATTCCAACAGAACAAATGAGTATTGACTTTATGTGCATCCTGTAACTCTCATCAGAGCTAGCAGAAGTTGTGCATGTAAATACCTGCCCAATGAGAGAGGAATATAAAAAGAGAGAGTCTGTGACCTAAAATGTATTTATGATGAGAATTTGTTCTTTGAAAAGAATAGTAGCTCAGATACTACAGTGATAGGTGCCTTAGGTGATTGGCACATAGGCAGACAGGCTGTGAAACAGCCAACCCAAGGTTTGTAAAAGCACTGTAGCGTTTTATTTTTTAAAGTGAAGATATTTCAGAGCTATGCCAAGGAAATGATTTAGAGTGGCAGATGCATCTCGTGGTTAAGACTGTACTGGAACTGAGGAGATCTGAATTCTGTTCCCAACTCTGCCACTGACCAACTGTCTGAGCCTTTCCCCCTCCCACTTTTTATCTATTTAGATTGCAGGCTCTTTGAAGCAGGGACTGTCTCTCACTGTGTTGTACAGTGCCTGGCACAATGGCGTCCTGATCTCAGTTGGGATCCGATTAGAAGAGGGGTGGACAAACTTTCTGGCTCGAGGGCCACATCAGGGTGCGAAACTGTATGGAGGGCCTGGTAGGGAAGGCTGTGCCCCCCAAACAGCCTGGACCCCACCCCTGCTCCCTATTCGCCCCCTCCCACTTCCTGCCCCCTCACTGTCCCCCTCAGAACCCCTGCCCCATCCAACCCCCCCTACTCCTTGACCCCTGACTGTCCCCTCCTGGGACCCCCTGCCCCAAACCGCCCCCTCTGGGATCCCACCCCCTATCCAACTCCTCCTGTCCCCTGACTGCCCCAACCCCTATCCATCACCCCCAGCCCCTGACTGGACCCCCGGGACTTCCACACCCTATCCAACCCCCCCCGTTCCCCGGCCCCTGACCGCCCCAGAACCTCCACCCCATCCAACTACCCCTTGCTCCCTGTCCCCTGACTGCCCCCCAACTCAGAGCCCCCTATCCAACCCTCTCACCACGGCACACGCGCCGTTGCCGCCCCCCTACCATGCCACTCAGAGCGGCAGGAGTTCACAGCCCCACTGCCCATGTGGTGGTGTAGCTGCGGGGGAGGGAGAACAATGGGGGAGGGGCTGGGGACTAGCCTCCTGGGCCAGGAGCTCAGGGGCTGGGCAGAACAGTCCTGCAGGCCGGATGTGGCCCGCGGGCCACAGTTTGCCCACCTGTGGTTTAGAACTACTAGAATACAAATAATAAATAATATATTAATATAACAACTATACATTCTTTGTATTTATTTTCCATCACTTATCACAGCCATCCTGCTAAGAGGCAGAAGGACAAGTTGATCCCTGGTGTAACACCCCTGAATGCAATGGAGTTAGACCAGTAATGTGTTTGGCCCAGAGTCACAAGCGGTCACCCCATCTTCAGCAAAGGAAAAAAAGTATATGTGAACTGTGACATGGTTCACTGACCTGCCCTCATCCATTTAGAAAATAAAACAAAAACCTCACAGAAGCAATCAGCACAGTCACAAATCCATCTATATAGCCCCGTTTCAGTGCTCTCACTAGAGAGCCATTAATGTCCAGTGCTATAAAGCTCCTTTATGGAGAAAGAGATCTCCAGTGAGGGAGAAAACAACACGAGAAAGACAATACACTTCCTATTGTTTGTATTGCTATAGCAATGAAATAAATGTTTGGTGCTTCAGTTTGTGGGTTCCCAATTTGAGACACCGTAACAGGGCCCAATTTTCACAAACAAGAGCTCAGCACTTTCTGAAAACCAGGCTCGTGCAAGATGTCTCAAGCTGGGCACCCACAAATCACGATTCATTTCTGAAAAAATATGGCCTGTGTTCATTAGAGATTCACAGATTCCAAGGTCAGAAGGGTCCTTTGTGATCACCTAATCTTATCTCCTGTAAAACACAGGCCATAGAATTCTCTAGAATAATTCCTTTTGAACTACACCATATCTTTAAAAATTAAATGGGCCAGTTATGGAGAATCTACCATGACTTTTGGTGAGGCTGAGCTGCAAAGTTTGGCTCCAGATCCAAAGTTTGCAGGTGTTCAGACCAGGACCCATCTCTATGCTAATGGCATGCTCAGTTAAACCCTCAAGACTCAGGAAATTCAGATAGCAGCTGGTTCACTTTCATCCCCTTTGCTATCTGACATCTTCCTCTTCAGCCTTCCTCTCCCTTCCCATTTCATCCTTATCTCTACCCCCACCCCATTTGTGAATATGCATTAAGATAAGGCAACTAGATAAGTAACCTCTCCTATGTCAATTTACCTGTATAATGTGATAATTTACTACAATTAGATCATGAAAGAGTTCTGTATCTTCATCCTGTTTAGCTCAATCTGTAAAGTAAATATTTGCCCAGTGGTACCTCCCATTGCTCTGAGCTAAGTATTGGGAATGCATATTAGGGATAGTAATAAGAAACAGCCCTCCTGATATTTCAGATTGGTTTGCATGCATTAGAATGCTTCAGAGGACACCAGAAGGTAATTAGCTATTGGAGCAACTTACCTAAGGAAGTGGGATTCTCCATCACTTGAAGTCTTTAAATTAAGATGGGATATCTTTCTAAAAGATATGCTATAGCTCAATCAGAATTTATAAGCTTGATGAAGATATTACTGGGTGAATTTCTATGGCCTGTGTTTTACAGGAGGTCAGACTAGATGGTCCTTTCTGGACCTAAAATATATGAATCTATTAATCAATATTATTTGGGTTAGTGCTAGATTCTAGCAACAAGGCAGCTGATGCAGGTAGCAGATCAGATGGATCCCAGTCTGACATGAGAGGCAAGGTTAATAATGAAATTGAATCTTGTTTATATTTCTGGTGGATGTCTGATTACATGACAAGACACAGACAAAAGTATGAAACCAATCAAACAAAGTACAAGGTGTGTTCAACCTGGTTCTCTATAAGTCTTCAGGAAACATATCTGGGTTTATTACCTGTCAACTTTTGATGGGAACAGAACTGATTTTCACTTCCTATTGCCCTGAAGCACCAACTGTGGGTCATGGCATCTCTCACTTAACCTTTTCTCCCACAGACCTCAAAGTACCACTGAACTTCTGCTGTATGGATAGCCTGTGAGTTTCTGATGTGTCCCCATCAGCCAGCCAAGGGCAAAGAATGGATCAGGGAAGTAATGATCCTGTCTTTGATCACATAATCTTTTCTGTAAATGGTTGCTGTCATTTGTAGAGCAATGGGAAGAGGAAAAAATAAAGACATATTTGACCACAAGAAATGGGCCTGAACTATAACCCCAGATATGAACATTCTTAAATTGTAGAAAAGTTCAGATCCAGATCTGATCTCTGGCTTGGGCCCGAGACTACTGATAGCATTAGAACACAAAACTGCAGATTAGGGGTGGACATGTATCTTCTACAATTTTACTTATCCCTCCCAGATGGATGGCCTTGTATTTAAGGTATTAGACTGTGATTTAGGAGATCTAGGTTCAATTCCTGGCCCTTCCACAGATTTCCAAGGAAATCTTGGGTAAATCACTTAATCACTCTGTTCCTCAGTTTCCAGCTGTAAAATGAGGATGAAAATAATACTTATTCTTCCCCATTCTCTGTCTGTCTTGTCTATACAGATTGCAAGCAGAGCTTCATTGACCTCATTGGAGCTATGCAAATTTACACCAGCTAAAGATCTGACACAAATATTTTAGTCTCCATCTATCATTTAACTACTGCAGCAGAGGTAGCTTTATCAACAAGAAAGTTAAATGTGATCATGAAAAGAATCTGTTTTAAGATTTGAAAACAGGCAAGTAATAAATTAATTCAAAAGCATCAGGGGAAAACCATTTCTTGAAAAGACATCTGATGACACAGACTTCTGAGTGGATCTGAAAGCCAAGCCACTGGGCTACTTCCTCTTACAAGAAGAGTGAACCTCTTAGCCAAGTCCTGCTTTTCCAGCTAAGTCTTGCATATATTTGCACCTTAACTAAAAGCAAAGCCTAAGTAGTTGAGTGAATGTGGATTTATATATTTGCCATTATCCATTATGTGTTCTTACAAAACTAAAATGTTATTAGCACATTTCTAATCATAAGGGCATGGTCAACTTCCTTATAGGAAACCCGGGTGAAGCAAACCACAGCCATTTGTTTAATGTTTTTTAAGAAAACATTTAAAGATACAAGACATGGAAGAAAGTAAAAGGCAACTCTATGGATTTTCAGAAAACTTCCCAAAATAGTCCAAAATTTGGGTCTGATATAGAGGGCTGTCCTTAGGCATACGCAGCATATGTCGGTGCGTAGGGCACTAGAAAATTTGGGGCACCACTGGGACTGCAGGTAGGGCACAATCGGGACAGTGGGTCAGCTCCCTCACACCCAGCACACGCTGCAGTCTCCTTAGGCAGTGGCTGTATTCACAGAGCCAAATGCGCCGGTGCGGCGCATTCTGCGTGAGGGAGAAGGTACAGGGGTCTCTGCGGGGAACTGTGACTCTCTGCTGCCATGAGGTGGGCAGGCGGCTTGGTATACTTTGCTGCCTCGTCCCTCCCACCCCGAGCATCTGCTGCCTACAAAGCTCGGTGTCTGTCAGCAATGGGGGGGCAGGATTCTTCTGGGGGTCCGTGGGTGGAGGTGGCAGCTGTGCCCCAAGCCGGGCATAGGGGTACTAGTTTAATAATACTATGTAGGGCCCCATTAATCCTAAGGACAGCCCTGGATATAGTGGTTAGAGCAGAAAACTATGTGTCAGGAGGCCTACATTCCACCCCCTATTCTTCCACTGATGTTTTGTGTGACCTTGGGCAATTCACATCACTGCTCTTTGCCTTGATTATCCTCATACAACATCTTATAGGTGCCTTTTACACTGCTCCAGGACAGCCATTTTGGCTCTGGCTTTATTGATAATTGGTGACATCTAGTGGTCAGGTATATGAATCCCAGGTGTGTACTCCACAGAGACATTTCTTAGTCTGGTTCCTACCTTACTGAAAAGTTCTGTTTCCCATTGAAAACTCTGTGTTTGGCAATAGTTCTAATGGAAAATGCAACTCTCTTTTGAGGCTACTATCAAGAAAATAGGATCTTGTGCACAGGTGGGTAGAAGAAAATGGAAATAAACCATTGTCAGTGATCTGAAACTATAATACTTTCTTTATAAGGTTTGATCTTGCAAAGTGCTAACTAACTTCTGGAGTGTCCAATGGGAATCAAAGGTACTCAGCATCTTGCCACATTGGGCCCTAAAATGAAGTTTTCTCTACCATGTGTTTATCTCACTCCTGACTAATGGGAACAGGAATCTGCACTTTCTGAACTGTTGGATTCCTTTGGTTCAGACATTAATTCTGAGCAATTAAAATGTGCCTAAATTTTCAAATTTGAGTTCATAAATATAAGCAATTAATTCTACATTGAGGTGCCGAATTGGACACTTAAAACTGGTATTTAGACACCTTGTATTGAAATGTGGTATAGGGGCCAGATTTCAATGCCCACATTTGGAAACTGGAGCCAGAATGATCGAATAATCACAGTGGACCTGAGCCTGCATCACTGAACTCAGTGGGAACATTGCTATTGACTTCAATGGCAGCTAGACTGGGCCTCGTATGAATTGGAAATATTGCATCATTATTTGTGCAACGTGACATCCCAAATCTTAAAAAGCAGCCACTTGGGAGTAGTGGAAAAACACACCAATTTTTACAAGCATCAGCAGCGCTCCTTTAGCAGCCAAAAGTATATTTTCAACCAAAATGCAAAGGGACATGGAAATAGGACACCAGAGAGAACATATTTTAAGAGGCTTCAAACTATAAAAGTCTGTTTTATGAACCTTTGAAATGGAAGGAGTTGTTATGAATGTTTGTATGAAAGGCATAGAAAACTATCATCATATATATTTATTAAGCATGAAATCACTTCAGTCTGGTGTTTGCCTTTAACAAAACTTTGCAATTTCTATTACATTATATTCCATCCAGCCCAAATATTGTAACTATCATTCTCCAAACACCATCTCGGCTCTGCAAACTAACATATGGTAAGAAATCAGGAGTGGAAAGCAAAATATGTTTATGCCCAACTTTATATGCAGAGAAGACATTATTTGATCTTAGCAAAGAGGTTACAAAGTATAAACACAGTAATTAAGGCACTCATTCTAATTGCAAGCAGTTAATTGTACTGTATATTGCATAATTGAACCAATCTCTGAGCTATAAGCTTGGCATTATTGCAACCCTTGACTAATCATTGGGGTTTATTAAGAGAAAATCAACAATCCCCTCCCCTGCTCATTAGGCTGACTAGGGTTCCCCCACTACCACATCTGGCTGTTCATTATTATCATTTACTCTTATTGCTATCCTTATTATGCCCGGCCGATTATTAGATTTTTTTTAGGAGACTTAAAGAAGGGGATTGAGAGAGTTAAGTAAAAATGATATAAAAGGGATTTAAGGAGGCATATATTATATTGTTCATGTTACAATATAATTGGTGTTGGCCTTCCCTTTTACAGGTGTAGTCTTTAACCTATTACATGGCCTTTAGATGACATGAGTAGTGTGAGATAGGGTCTCATTGCTGGTTAAGGGTCTGATCCTGTTCCATTGAAATCATTAGGACTTTTGGCATTCACTTGGAATAGGAACAGGGATAAGGTATAGTTTTGCCATATTGTCTTTTCTAAAAAAGGTTTCTATGTGATCAGCATGGTATTAAAAATGTAGAGCACCTTTGTTACAATGCATTTTGTAGGCTTTGGAGGAATTCCAGAAGCAGAAATAAAGTTTTCATAAACTCTAGTGATTTTGTTCTCTAAGTCTCATAAAACAGGTGTGATTGGGCCCTTACACTACCTAAGAAAACATCCTGGGATAAAACTACATGAGGACCATGTTCATGGAGACATTTCTGTTTTCCTCATATTTGAGCCAGAATGCTTAGAAATGCTTTTTCCTCTTCCTCCTTTGGTTTAATAGCCAAACTACCTTGGCCTGTGATCTCATTAGGTCTCCTAGGCAGGGGTTGGAGTACTCAAGACTTGGTTGGGAAACTTCTGAGGAAGACCCGCATGCAGCAAGAAGGTCCTCCTAATCACATGTGACCACGTAAGGTCTTTTTACAAGAGGAGGGATGTTCATCCTTGCTTCCTGGACAACTGGGTAGATATATTATTCTTACCTAGATATTCTTCTCTAGTTTCAAAGGATACAATATTCTTCACTTCCTGTTGTAAAGTGCTACATGGTATTGCTCTTGAACAATTGCTATGTTTCACCCTGAAACATTGGCCATATTCATGGTATAGTTTGTAAAGTGCTTTATAATCCTTCTGGAGGAACGGTACTCATTAGACTGAAATGATGAAGTAATTGGCAGCACTTGATTTCACTAGCAGCCCAACAATACAATGGATTTGTTGGTCTTGGCTTGATCTTCAGTGCATACTGCAAATCATCTACTCCGTTAAGCAGTGACTGTGCAGAAAAAGAAGATAGGAGCAGTTTACATTCTTCTGCTAGGCTATAAGGGGTTATACTTCAACAAAAAAGCTTCAAAAACAGACTCCAACGAGAGACTGCTGAATTGGAATTAATTTGCAAACTGGATACAATTAACTTAGGCTTGAATAGAGACTGGGAATGGATGAGTCATTACACAAAGTAAAACTATTTCCCCATGGTATTTCTCCCTCCCACCCCACCCCACCCCCCACTGTTCCTCTGATATTCTTGTTAACTGCTGGAATTAGCCTACCTGCTTGTCACCATGAAAGGTTTTCCTCCTTTTCCCCCCCCTGCTGTTGGTGATGGCTTATCTTAAGTGATCACTCTCCTTACAGTGTGTATGATAAACCCATTGTTTCATGTTCTCTGTGTGTGTGTATATAAATCTCTCCTCTGTTTTTTCCACCAAATGCATCCGATGAAGTGAGCTGTAGCTCACGAAAGCTTATGCTCTAATAAATTTGTTAGTCTCTAAGGTGCCACAAGTAGTCCTTTTCTTTTTGCAAATACAGACTAACACGGCTGCTACTCTGAAAGCTATAAGGGGTGAGAGAATTCTCAAAAAACTTCTCTTCAAATGTCATTGATCCATCACTTTTATATACCCTTAGTTAACTGTTTTATTCTGGATGTATTGTGAGTATGTATGTGCATGTGTTAATTGTTTCATTTTATTATATGTACATAATAACCCTGATGTACAAAAAATTATTTCTTTTAACCATTTTGTATCACACAAGTAGTGATGTACTATAGTACTATTTCATAGAGCTCTGTTATCCTTTCACAGCATATTTCTTTCAAAGGGTTAACCCAGCCGGACAGTGCAATTTCTTTAACTAGTCAGCTAGTCATAAATAAACCTGAAATATTCGTATGAACAATATGTGGGATGTTGTTTGTTTATTTATTTATTTATGTATTTATCTATTTATTTTGAACAACTGTCTATGACAATCATTTAAGGGGGCATAGTCAAGGAGTTTTTCACTTTGTTGAAAATCTTTTTTCTTCCTGTTTGTAAGGATCCATTGGAAAGCATTATACTGAAATTTGTTTTCTTACCAAATGCTTCCACTAGAAGTGGACCTGCCCCAAAACCCCAGCTCCACGTAACCATGAACTCTAGGGGTCACTTGATATCCAGGCCCATGCTGAGCAGAGATTGGGTTTTGCTATAAGATTGACCATGAGTGCAATGACTTTTCAAAGCAGAAACACAAACACCAGTCATGGGAACGGTAGCTGAGGTTGTCAGGAGACAGTTTTGATGCATATTAGGTAGTATGCATGAAAGACAAGGTGCCCAGTCCTCCTCCTCTTCCTCAGCCTAACAATACCGCTCCTCCTTTCTGCTCTCCTGTGAACTTGACTCAATGCAAAGGGGGAATGCGAGCTGAAGGACTCGTGTTGGATTAAGTGGTAGGGAAGGGGAGGTTGTCAGGCTTGGTCAGGGGCTAGGCAGATGCTTCAGATATCTAGCAGTCTGTTGTCAGTTTTACCAGCTCAGCTTGCCCATGATGGCTTCTTCAGGGATTGGAAAAACTATGACTAAAACACAGATCTCTTGTCAAACTGAGAGAGGTTTTCAGGGGTACACATATGACAAGGCTGCAGCATTGATACATTTCTTTGGGGAGAAATGGATTTAGAGCTCAATCCCATGCCAATGAAGTCAGTGACAAAATTCCCATTGATGGACTTTGCAAACAGACAAATGGAGAAATGGTGGGAAAATCTGGGAGCTACCAGGCTTGCAGCATCCCTCCATGCAAGTCTCTCTCTCTCTCCTCCCCCCCTCCCCCATATATGTATTAAACACTTAATGCAGAGATCATTTCAAATGACAGCAAAAGCAGCTCTCTGAACTGCAGCAGAAACCCCTCTGTGTTGATCATCGCTAGAAGGGACTGCCATAGCAGTATGAGCGCTGCAGACTCTAAAGTGTGTTTTAACCAGCCTAAGACATGCACACAATGATATTGAACATTTACTCCCTCATAAAAATGTGATTACCTGCATACAGAGAACTGATTTAAGACAATCTGCTGTTGAAGATCTTCCTGGGTGGCACTGATAGTTTTATATTTTCCTCTCATGGTAGTCAACTTTTAAATAGCAAAGGGCCAGACTAGCCTCTTACCATGTCAGCAAGGTCAATAGCCAGACAGGCTATTTCTCATCACCAGCTCTTGTTTGCAACGGAAGTGGCTCTTTAGAGCAGTGTTTCCCAAACTTGGGACACCGCTTGTTCAGGGAAAGCCCCTGGCGGTATGTCCAGTATGTCCCTCAGCCCACGCCGCTTCCCACAGCCCCCACTGGCCTGCAGCAGCAAACCGCGGCCAGTGGGAGCCGCGATCATCTGAACCTGCAGACGTGGCAGGTAAACATACCAGCCCGGCCTGCCAGGGGCTTTCCCTGAACAAGTGGCATTCCAAGTTTGGGAAACACTGCTTTAGAGAATAAGGTCACAATAGAAGATGGGGAGGCAACGTGTTTAGAGGGCAGGGTGCTAAAGGAGGAGTCAGGAAATCTGGGATCTGATCTGAGCTCTGCCACTGGCCTGCTGGGTGATCTTGTGCAAGTCATTTAGGCCCAATGTTCCAAAATAGCCACTAAAGGCCTGATCCAATGTCCTGCAGCATGGTGATTTTTTCCATTTAGACCATAATTTGGGGTGCCTCTGTTTCTGAGTGCTCTACTTCAGACACCTCAGGCCTGTATTTTCAGGGATGAATAAAAATTTGAACTGTAATTGCTCTCTGCCTGAGTTTTTCCATCTTTAAAATGAAAATGATCATGTTCACTTGCCTCTCAGAAGCTCTTTGAAATCTACTTTTGACACCTATTATTATTGACAGATTGCTGTTTCATATTAAATCATCATTTAATATAGGTAACAACATTCTAAATCAAGGATTACTGTTTACACATCATTTTTAGTAACTTTAGCCAATTATTTTTGGCTATACTTTTGATGGCAATATGGAGATCCTGTATTTGAAAGGAATAGATATCACAGTTGGATTGATAATGTGATATGGAACATTTAATCACTAGGTCACCAGTTTGTATCTAGCCTCTGACAGTACAGAAACAACAAAACATTACCAAGTAACAGAGAGGCAGTGTGGATTAGTAGGTAGAACACTGGCCAGGGACTCAGGAAATATGCGTTCTATTCCTGGCCCTGCTACTGGCCTGCTGGGTGACCTTGGGCAAATCACTTCTCTGTGCCTCAGTTTCTCTACCTGTAAAAGGGAGATAATGATGTAAAGAGCTCTGAGGTTTACCAATGAAAAGTGATATAGATCAGAGCTAGATGGCATTATTTTTATAATGGTTGCTCAGTTGCCAGTGTTAAATGATTTGATGTTTCTGTGTTCCTACTGGATTGGTGTCTGTATCACAGGTCTAGACTCGGACACACTGGTGAAGTGCTGTGGGGGGAAGCTTGCACTGCTCTGTGGATGACTAGAGGTCATCAAAGATGTCCATCTAGCACCAATCTTGCACTAAGTTTGCTTTAAAAATAGGAAATGAAACTCTGAAGGATCTGTATTATAGAATGTCACAGACATTAAACTTTGGTTGTGAAATCAGACATATAGAATAATTAGTGGAAATGTGTATTATTCATGAAATTATACACTCTGTTCATCTTAATCATGGTCAGTTCTGAATCTCTTCACAGGATATTTATCTGTAGAACCAGATTATCTTTTACTGTGTTATCTGAGGGCACCATGTGCTTTAAATTAGATTTTCAAAGAATATTTTCCTTCTACCCCTCCTTTTCGTCCGTTCCCAACACAGAATTTCTTATAAAGTAGAAGGTTTGTGACAGGTCGCAAACTGAAGTTAATTGCAACATTAGGCTTTTTTCTCTCCTCATTCTTGATCATTCTAACATGAGGCCCTTCTCCTATCATTACTGCAGATAATAGGTTTCTATTTATGACACTCGCTCTCAATCACAAATACATTTCCTTACTGAAATTGCATTGTAGAAGAAGGAGACCATCTGTACAGCAAAATAAAACAACCCCAGTTATTTTATATCTCTAGAGCACATATTAGGAATTATTCACCAAGCAAGCCAATTCACATTTCAAATGCTCAGTTTTGCTGAATTAATTCTTGATCTGCTATAAATATAGACTGAAAGACCTAATCAAAAAGATGGATTTTCTTTTTGATGTCTAATACCATGCATCTTGTCATTTCACAGGAGTGATGCAGTACAACATGAAGAAAAGTAATAAAAATACATAATATAATACATATACAGAACATCCAAAAGATCAAAGGGCTGGATTCTCTTCTCAAATAGATTTTACACTGGTGTAACTATTGATTTCAGTGGAGTTACTCCTGATTTACATAGGTGTATTAGCAGAATCTGGCCCAGGGATTTTTTAGAATAACAACAATGAACTGGGATAGTGTGTGAGTATTCAGAAAAACAAGCAGCAGAAAGAACCATTGATTATCTGATTCTGAAAAATATAATAAAACAGATACAATTTTAGCATGTTGGGCTGTAAATCAAATGTTCACCACTAGGTGTCACTCAAGTAGTGTTCAGAGTAGCAGCCGTGTTAGTCTGTATTCGCAAAAAGAAAAGGAGTACTTGTGGCACCTTAGAGACTAACAAATTTATTAGAGCATAAGCTTTCGTGAGCTACAGCTCACTTCATCGGATGCATCCGAATGCATCCGATGAAGTGAGCTGTAGCTCACGAAAGCTTATGCTCTAATAAATTTGTTAGTCTCTAAGGTGCCACAAGTACTCCTTTTCTTTTTACTCAAGTAGTGCTTACTGTTCCAATCTACTGCTGCAGACTGAGTCGTCTCTTGGAAGTGTGGCTGGGCAGAAAGTTTTGACAGTCTGGGGGACTTGTTTCCCTGTTGTCTCTGATTTAAGCATCCACAACCATGAAATCTCTGGTTATATTAATAATATGTATTATCCTTTCAGATTATAAACAGTGCATTGTTTGTTGACATCCTTTATTCAGAGAGACAAAGCGGGCAAGGTAATATTTTTGTTTGGACCAACTTCTGTTGGTGAGAGAGACAAGAGCTCTGTGTAAGGTCGAAAGCTTGTCTCTCCCACCAACAGAAGTTGGTCCAATCAAAGATATTACCTCACAGGCCTTGTCTCTAATATGCTGGGACCAACACAGCTACAACAACACTATATATATATATCTCCTTTACTCTGGCAGCCTCTGCTCTGCAGAAATCCATGCAGGCTATGGGAAAATCAAGCTGTCCCTTAATGAACTCCTTAATAGTCTCCTTTGGCAATCAGAGCCTAAATTCACACCAATGTGTTATCTGGTTATTTATGTCATAATCCCCAAAGCACAGGGAGGCAAATCTTCCTTTTCTCTCCACTGCTGATGCAGCTGTCCCCCTGTGGCACACAACTAGTTCAGTTTCATGGTCCTGGGGCATGATATGGGAAGACCGTGGTAGGGGTACACATCCCACTGTAGTTCTGTGAGGCTCTTTGTGCTGTGTTGTGGTTTAGGCAGGGAGCGTATGGACTTGGTGGAGGGACAAAGCTGAGAGATCTATCCCTGGTTCTTTCCCTTGAAAGGTGCTTTGGAAGCTACTACAGCAGGGGTTCTCAAACTTCATTGCACCGTGACCCCCTTCTGACAACAAAAATTACTACACGACCCTAGGGGTGGGGACTAAAGCCTGAGCCCCGCTGCCCGGGGGGGGGGCAATTCCAAAGCCTGGTGGGGCCAAAACTGAAGCCCAAGGGCTTCTGCCCCAGCATGGGGGCCCGTAACCTGAGCTCCACCACTCAGGACTGAAGCCCGAGGGCTTAGGCTTTGGCCCCGGGCAGTGAGGCTTTGGCTTTGGCCCTAGGCCCCAGCAAGTCTAATGCCAGTCCTGGTGACACCATTAAAACAGGATCATGATCCACTTTGGGGTCATGACCCACAGTTTGACGATCCCTGTACTATAGCCATTTGACTTGAATATCAGCCACAGGGTAGTTCTTCTGTTCAGTAGCCTGAGGACAGAGGATTCTTTCCTACCCAGTGCCTGGCTGAGTTGCTCAAAATGTGCAGTAGGGAGAGAACTTTAGCCACTGAGAACAGTTCAATTTCCCATTCTACAGGACTAAAAGTAGCACAAAAGATGTTTTGACAATAAAGCCATCAATAGCCAAGCAGGGTGTGGGTCAAGCCATCTCAATCCTGCCCATGATGTACATTGATCTAGCCCTGTGTCTGGAGGAGCAATGCATATTTTCTGTGAAAACAAGAGAGCAGTACAAAAAACTGTCATGGTTTGAAATGAGCCCCTAACATTGTTTTGGGTGGTCAGAGGGGGCATAACTCAGAGTAATGGGTTGAAGCTAAGAAAAGGAATATTAGGCTGGTTATCAAGAAAGCGTTCCTTACAATGAGATCTATTAGCCTGGTGAATTGTTTCCCAGCAGAAATGATAGAAGCGTCACTGCCTGGGTCATTTACTATTAGACTGGACAAAGTACTTGATATTTGAGAATCTACTGTAGGCACAAATCATCAGCTGACAGATTGCTGGACAAGATGACCTACTAGTAATAGTGCTTTACTGTTTCTAATCTCTCTGGACTTGATCCTGAAAAGTGCTGAGTGCATCCGTCAAAGTGCCCTCAGCTCCTACCTACTGACTTCATGGGCGTGGATGGTGTGGAGTAGCACACAGAATCATGCACTACGATCCTATTATTGGGAAGTACCATTTCCAGATTTCTCACATAGAGTTATTATGATGCCTAGAAAAATGCATTGTTGGAAATGGCTCAGATTATATGTAAAACCCTCAGAGACAGATTATGGCACGCTTGAACGGGAGAGGGCACAAGGAGCCCCTTTACCCCCAGCTCTCATAAGAAGCAGTCATTATTTGGTGTCTAACTCCTCTCTCACACGTCCCCTACAAACTACATCTGTTATACATGTATAGTAACATCTACTGGTCAGCACACTCCCTTTTAGTGGCATTCATCTCTTCCTGCACTGAGCAAGCCTAATACCTCCAGGTCAGGCTGTGTACCCCACCACAGCATGGCTCTAGACCTTTGAGACATAACAGCCTCCTAAAACTTTATAGTAGGGAGGTGTGTCTTGTCTTTTTTGCTTTTCCCAAATGCACAGACATCTCACTTGGATATGGTCCCTCCCCTGCCTGTCACCAGCTCTGCAGGGCATTGATGGATGGGACAAAGATACTTACCATATACATATCACCACTGTCATTCTTATACCTAGTATATACGGTCGATATATTTGTTTTGCACTCCTTGAGTGTCTGAAATACTCACAGAGTTGATCTTCTGTGCACAGTGGTTGGATGCTATTTAGTGTTTAGTTATGGCCAGTACATAACTGAAAAGAATTCATAGCTTTGGTTCTTGTAATTATACCTGCAGTTTGATATTAATTTGTTTGATCATAATATGCAATGATTCATTCAGATGTTTAGAGGTTTGATAGGACTATGCCAGTTAAGTTAGATGTGATACTGGTTAGGAAGGACAGTAGAAGAAAATATCAGTGATATACCTGTCTATGAGAGAAGAGCTCAGTTTGCCTTAATTCTAAAGAATATATTCGGGACAAACAAGCAAATCTTGCCCTAATCAGAGTATATAAACATAAAGGACAAGATATAAATTCAATCCCAATGAGATGCAGCAAAGTAAAGCAATCAGTGTTCGCACAAGGGTGAACTGTCCTTGTAGCATGTCAAATAATTTATCGCCATTACCCTTATATGAAGCTATAAAAAAGGACATCAGGATGCTTTTTGTGCCTTCATAAATGCTTAATTTATATCTTAATCTTCGGCTCTGGTTCTGCTCACAAATGCTTTTTGACACGCAGAACTACTTTGGAGAAACACACTCTCACTCGGAGCACTAGTGAGAATCATCAGTTCAGTTAATGAGCCAAAAGGTGAAGAGTGATCATGAGTGACACCCTTTTAATTTATTTCTCCTACCTTTCATATACATATTTATTATGCTATTTTGATACATTAAGATAATAAAGTACTTTGTGGCTATCACCCCCATGCTGTCTTTGCATTTCTCAATTGGCTCAATAACTTCTATTAGACTAGATGTACTGTAGAATGGTTAGCGTTGTACTTTAAAGGATGGAGTGTTTTCATACTGTGGAATCTAGTGATAGTGATAGTTGAAAGAACAAAATCAAAGAACTTGCTGGGTCAGATCCTCAGCTGCTGTAAATCAACATAGCTCCATTTAAGTCAGCGGAGCTTCACCTATGTGTACTAGCCAAGGATCTGGATCTTTGTCTTTATTTAGAGAGAAGAACAGACTGATGGAAAATTGGGGAGGGTTGATGTGTCTCTCATATTTGCACATGCAGCCACATACAAATATATAGGTTTCAGAGTAGCAGCCGTGTTAGTCTGTATTCGCAAAAAGAAAAGGAGTACTTGTGGCACCTTAGAGACTAACAAATTTATTAGAGCATAAGCTTTCGTGAGCTACAGCTCACTTCATCGGATGCATCCGATGAAGTGAGCTGTAGCTCACGAAAGCTTATGCTCTAATAAATTTGTTAGTCTCTAAGGTGCCACAAGTACTCCTTTTCTTTATACAAATATATACTGTTCTTTTAAGAGCTGTTCTTATTTTGATTGTAGCCTCCTGCAACACCCTTCAGTTACTGCATGTTTTAGACCGTAAGCTCTTCACGGCAGGAACCATGTTTTCTTATGTTTGTGTACAGTGCACAGGACAGGCAGGCCTCAGTCTTCATTGGGGCCTTTGGGTGCTATTGTAATATGAAGATATTTCAGTGTGTCGCTACACAAAGAATTGCTATCAGATGCTGGTAAGTTTTCTGGGCCTTGTGAAAGCTCTTTAGGGTCTGGGAGGGACAGAAATGAAGCAGTAATGCACCAGCTATTACAGTTTGGGGTGGGGGGTCTGGCATTAGCTATTAGATCCAGGTAGCTGAGAATCAACTGGCTATGCACATCCACTACCCCACAAGCTTCGCTCCATGGTACCATAGAGAAAGATGCCAAACAGACCAAACTTCAGGGAATGCCTCTTTCCATCTTCCCCATGCACAGTGGAATTACAGCAGTTTGACTGCATTTACAGCCTTCTGCGTCTATTGGATCAGGATGAAGAAATGTAGTAATGCCATGTCCATATAACTAAGTAAACTGGTAGATGGCATTGTCTCTATGTGATGTGTAAACCTTTTGCAATCTGGATTTAGGCATTTACGAACACTAGTTTACATACTCAATGCAAATTCTATCTTTCCTACTGAACTTTAGACCAGTGTTTCTTAACCTTTTTGATATCAGGAACCAGCTTGCTGCCTTCCTAAGCACTGTCAGGTTGATCTCAGGGACCGGTGCCAGTCCACAAACCAGTCACTGAGAAACACTGCTTTAGACAATGAGATCCTCCAGCAACGCAGGTGCCAGGGCTGCAGCATTCTAAATAAAGGTAACTGCCATGAGGTTTAGTCCCCTCCATATGCATTGGATATTTACTCTAAGTGGCTTAAGGCCTAATCCATTGAGGTGCTAAGCACTGTCCACTCCCACTGAGTTCAGTGGAAGTTAAGGGCACTCAGCAGCTCATAGGATTAAGCATCTGGTGCTAAGGAGAGTTCAGCATATCAATTCCTGTCACTCACTGTGAAGAAAACACACCCTATATTGCCACAGAAGAGTTGCTCTGCTGAAACTAAAATATAATTGCTGTAATCAGCATAATTACAGATATCAACTCTCTGTGTATACAGAGAATGGATACCAGTAAGTCATATTTCATTTCCAGCTAGTTACCAGATAGATAGATAAAGTTCTAGATCTTGGTTCAGCAGCAGCAAAACTCCCAAAGTCACAGAGAAATTCATGAACTCAATAGTCATTTTTAAAATAGCTGATATACATACATGCATGCTTTACAATCCGAAATTGACTGACTACTTCAGAGACACCTCCACATGCCCCACCCCACCCCCGGCTCTCAAACTCATCAACACAGATGCATCAGCCATCATTCTCTACTATAATATTTAAGGGGAACCTCAGAGTAGGGCTGCCAACTGTGAAATTCCCTTCTGTAAGAGATCCATCTGAGCCCAAACCTGACCACTACTAGGTCATGTTGCAAGACCTATCTCTTTGCTAGGAAAAAGCCTGGACAGTTACAGAATTTCCCTGGTTATGTCCCCCTGGATGGCCACTATCTGGATTTATTCTTTCTTCAAGTAAACAGTTCTTAGTGAGGAGGGAGAAAAGCGGAGCAGGGATCCCTTGATGGGAATTTGCTATATCTATAATCCATTATGTACATTATGCATGCTCAGATGATGGGTGCTTTAGCAATGTGTATATCAAGAACAACAGTTAAACTAACTGTACATCTATCTGCTTTTCCTAAGTGCTTTCTTACATGTTTATACAATGCAGAGCACACTGTCGGCACACAATAAATAATCAGGTTTTCTGTAATCTATCTTGCCACTTTTGCTAATGATCCATGTTTGCAATAAAGAAATGATTTTCCTTTGAAGAGCTTCAAGCTTCCTATGGTCTCCTGAGGTCCTTCTTCCCTATTTCCTCCCCCATTTTGAGCTATGACACTTGATAAATTCCCAGATTTGTGAGAAGATTAAGTTAGGTTTAACACAGTCTCTTTTAGGAAAAAAAATAGATATGGCAGGCATTAGCAGGGGAGCGATCTCTATTATATAAAGCCTTTGATCAAAAACAGAAACTGTGGTAGGAGAAACAAGTGAAAAAAAAACTCTGGGAAGGTCTCTGTGGGTTGTGCCATTGACGGGGACAAATGGAAAAGAAGAAGAAAGGGAATAAAAGATATGTCTAAAGCTCAGGATATGTGAGACTTAGTACAAAATCATTCGTAGGCTTTGAATATCCCCAGATTTAAGATATAAACGTGTCCCAGAATTCTCTCTCACATATAAGGCACCCTGGTAAACTTGGGTTCATTGCTAGTGGTTCTGACCCCTCACTGATCCTTTCCGAGATTAAGTGCCCTCCTTCTTGTCAATCTGTTTTAACACTAAAGAGATTTTCAGTCCCTGGAGGATCTGAGGTAAAGAAAGGTCCCAGTCTGTGCTCATTTGCAACAAGGAATTGTATCTTTAGTGTCTCAACTCAAGACAATCCTGTAGTGACTTCAGAGAGATCTACATTATTAAATATTTTGGCTGAAATTCTGTGCTGAGGTACATTTGAGAAGGTGCAGCCCACGGGGGAGGGATGTAAAGGAGCTTTTAAGTCACCTTTTCACTCTGAGATTCTGGGCAATACCAAGGACTGGTCTAATTTACAGAAGACTCTAAAATGCTGCTTCACACAACAACCTTTAGCACTCAGTTCTCGACCCACTCCATCTTACTTCTGGCATGCTCTGTGCATCAGAGCTTGCAGTGTGAGGGGAAGATTTGGGCTTCCAAGTAGCACACATTAGAGAGTAGGGGGGCAGAACTCCTTCCTCTGTAAAACATTCAGCTATGATCAGAAATTAGGCCCTGAATTTTTACAGGTTCAGGAGACTGATTCTGAACTCCCTCCTCAGTAGCCTGAGTTTGCTGAATTGCACCTGCACAATACCATCTAGGAACTTTCCAGCTATACAATTTAGATCTTAGACCCCAATCCTGCAAACACTTACCCATGCACTTAACTTTGTGCATATGAGTATTCCCACTAATTTCAAGTTATTTCAAGAAATTACGTAAGAAAAATTGTGCACATGCATAAGTGTTTGTAGGGTTGGCACCTTTGAAGAAAGTGGTTTGGTGGGGGTGTTTTAACTGTTGAAAGGCAGGAAAAGAGTTGGTTGTATATTTCCTGCTGTTTTACCAGTTTTTGCAGCTGAGAATTCTGCAACAAAAGGGAATGTAACAAACCCTAGTTTTATTGTTATGCTTATTGTTCACATAGTTCATGTTTATTATACATGTTCTTGAACCAATACAAATGACGTACAAGCTCTCACCTCAAATTTTCTCTCCTGGATATTTCAACTGAGTGAGATGACAATGACAATTAATAACAGAATCCTTTAGCTGAGAACAAACTGCAATGTCATAAAGTAGGATTTTGGTGCCTGCCCAATGCTGTTCCATGTCTGAACTGAGTATTTTGCAGGAGGAAGGGGGAAAGATTTAAATGGAAGTTAGGAACCTAAATACCTGTGAAGATCTGAGCATGTACAGCTATATAGGAAGATACTGTTCCTGCCCCCAAAGAGCCCACAGTGCAAAAAGACCCAAGGCAGATGAAGGGTAGGGAAAAGGCATGCAATATATAATCAAAGTGTTCATAGACATGGTAGTCTCCAGCTATATTTTGTTTTGAAGATACCCATTTGTATAAAGCAGTGCTTTAAACCACTCTCCAACACATATTTTCCATCCATTTGTTTATGACAAAATATGGCTCAGTGAAGACAGCATTCTAGTGATAATAGTTATGTAATATGGATTTAAAACCCATGACTGTGCAAAACTACTTCCTGCCTCTCTCGTTCTTTTCCTGTTTCCAACAGCTTCAGTAATAATATCTAGCTCTTATATAACACTTTGATCTCAAAAGTGCTATACACACATTAACTAATTCATCTTCAAAACACCCCTATCAGGTAGGAGAGGATTATTATCCACATTGTACATATAGAGAATTAAGAGAACGCAGAGTTCCTGGCTCCCAGCCCCATGCTGTCTGTCCGCTAAGCAAAGCTGCCTCTCAGTGAGTCTGGTGGTCCCAGAATTTACTGTACAGAAAGTTGAAACACAGACAACAGTCCAAAACAGGTTCATTCCATGCCTCAGATCTAATCATGAGCATGTTCTGTTCCTATTCCATTGAGCCCTTGGCCCATTAGATGACATCTATGGTATAACAGGGCAAAATGGACTTTTGGGGAAATTCCCCTAGAAAAGGAGGAGTTTAGTGTCAATATATGCCACTCCTTCTTGGGTGTAAGGGTGTGATGGGGCACAGCATGTTGCAGACAGGGGCAGGGAAGTGCTCTGGGGCTGTCACACAAGGCTACCATAAGTTCAAATAGTCTCTTGAGAGAGAGAGCACAGTCACACCTCTCTCTCTCTCTCTCTACATGCACCATCCCAACACGTTAGATCTCCTGAGATTCTTCTTTTGACAGAAACTAGATTTTAACGTGGGGATATATGGAGGCAGAAGTTTTCTCAATTCTGGAACTTGGTACCTCTATGTATGTGACAGTGTCCCATGTCCGTTAACTTTCAGAGCAGAGCTAGGGTGACCAGACAGCAAATGTGAAAAATCGGGATGGGGGTAGGGGGTAATAGGAGCCTATATAAGAAAAAGACCCCAAAATTGGGATTGTACCTATAAAATCGGGACATCTGGTCAACCTAGGCAGAGCACAAGGCCTGTGAGTCCATCCACATCCCATTAAAGTGACTGGAAAAACCACCATGGCCTTTAAAGTGAGTTGGATTGGGTCCCTCCCAAGGTGAAAATAATCAAAAGTAGCCTCTAATTTTAATTGCTTTAGGTTTTGGGTATCCAATCTGAGATTCTTGGAGCAAGATCCTCAAAGTATGTAGATGCTGAAGTCCTACTGAAATCAATTGGAGTTATGCACCTAAATACCTTTTTGAGGGTCTGGGCCTTGGGGTTTAATTTACAGAGAGGCTTAATACCCCCAGCTCTCACAGACTTCTACTGGGGTTGTGGTGCACAGTCGTGCTAAAAATCAGACCCACAGTATCTCAAGCTGGGCACTGCAAAGACAAGGCAGGAAAAATTTGAGTTTGCTTTTGAAAATGTTACTCTATGTGTTTACCCAAGCTTTTGCCTGAGGTTAGGGGACAGAGGTTTTGGTCCTGGTGGTGGTGGTGTTGTTTTTGCTAAGACTGAATAGTGCTAATTATTAGGTGACTGTAAACTGTTGGCTTTGGTAGATATCATTCAGTTTCATTGATTGTGATTTTAAATTGTAAATGCACAACGATGCCACACAGCAAGCATATTTTTATATAAATTTTATATTTATAGTTTCTATTTTTAAACTCATGCTGTCATTTTCTGGTTTAAGTCTTTTCAGAGATCTGATTTACTGTTTTCTAGTTTAATCATCCTTCACTTTCAGAAAGCCTTAGGCCAGAAAATCATCTTTAAGTGTTTGAACATGGCCTAGTGGGCGTATTACCTTTGTCTAAGGACACAGGGAATTTGGTTTATGGCATGACACAGTGTACTGTATTAAAAAT
Source organism: Dermochelys coriacea (assembly GCF_009764565.3). Lineage (NCBI taxonomy): Eukaryota > Metazoa > Chordata > Testudines > Dermochelyidae > Dermochelys > Dermochelys coriacea. The sequence goes on along the minus strand of NC_050085.1, from coordinate 15,121,846 downwards.
AGTTTGGCCAGATATACTAGCTGTAAAATAGAAGAGAAACATTTGGGGGTGGAGGGGAGAAATAGCTTTATCTTTTGTGTTATGCAAGCATAGGGTTAAAAATTCCAGTGCAGTAATCTGATATTTAAATGGATAATGGGATTTGGTAAGTAATTTATCTTTAAATATTCAGGGTAAATAGGCCAAATCCCTGAGATGGGATATTAGATGGATGGGATCTGAGTTACTATAGAAAATTCTTTCCTGGGTATCTGGCTGGTGAATCTTGCCCATGTGCTCAGGGTTTGGCTGATTGCCATGTTTGGGGTCGGGAGGGAGTTTTCCTCCAGGGCAGATTGGAGAGGCCCTGGAGGTTTTTTTGCCTTCCTCTGTAGCATGGGGCATGGTTGACTGGAGGGAGGCTTCTCTGCTCCTTGAAGTTTTGAACCATGATTTGAGGACTTCAATAGCTCAGACATGGGTGAGGTTTTTCATAGGAGTGGTGGGTGACATTCTGTGGCCTGCGCTGTGCAGGAGGTCGGACTAGATGATCAGAGTGGTCCCTTCTGACCTTAGTATCTATGAATCTATGAATCTAAATGAATGCAGATGTGCCCCTTTAGAGGATGTTAATTGGGTAGCAAGTAAGCACACATAGGAAGCCCAGCAGGCTGGGTGGGGATTTTTTTTTCTGTGTGGGTTGATCAAGGGCTAGGGTCAATGCAGGTAAAATGAAGTAAATAAAGCTCAGTTTTAGTTCTGTACTCCTGTCTTTGTTAGATGTAATGCTTATAAGGCTTTAAAGTTCAAAAATTCAGTATTTCTGCCTACAATAGACTGGTTGACAAGAGGTGAATTATGTAAATTTAGGAACCTATGATAGTTTTATTAGGAGGAAACATCTAAAGTAGCCAGGGAGCAAATCTAATATAGAAACAAGCTTCTGCTACATACCTAAGGTCTCTCCGGCTCTTGCGAAAGCTTGTAGTTTACCTGTGAGTCCATAACACTCTACTCCTGGGGGCATTCTGTGCCAAAAAAATAAAAATTCTGTGCACAATATTTTAAAATTCTGCAAATGTTATTTGTCAAAATAACACTACATAATCACATCAGTTTCAATTATTTTGGTAATTTATTTCAAAATACCTGTCAGCGAGTCTGTCTGTAATAACACACATAAAAGTTCCCCCAGGAGTAGACAGTTAAAGAAACCCCTATGACAGTTTCTGTTTCTCTGTCCCCTTACCCTCGCCCTGAGCCCAGACATGGTGCCTCCCTTGCCCAGATACCCATACCCTCTCCCTCCAGAGCCCAGCTGCAGGGCCCCCCCAGCCCAGATACCCATACCCCCTCCCCCCCCGAGCCCAGCTGTGGCCCCCACAGCCCAGACACCTGCCCCCTCCCTCTTAGAGCCCAGGGATCCAGAGGGAGAAACAGCCTGATGCTTGGTCCCAGGCTTGCACGGAGTTTCCTGCATGCGGCCATCTCCTTTCCTTAGGGCATGCTGGGAATTGCAGCTGCCAGGAACCCTCTAGCTACCTCCCCCTCCCCACAGCAGTGTCTTCTATCTGCAAGCTGAGCTCTGCCGGGTCGAGCGGCCCCTAGTGGTGGCCAGAAGCCCTGCAGCCCATTTCTGTGGGGGAAAGGAAATTCTGCAAGCCTGTTAATTTCTGCAAAGTTCTGCATTGCGCAGTGGCACAGAATTCCCCCAGGCGTAACACTCATAAGATGTCTGCACTGTGGATACCTGCAGTTTCCTAAATAGCCTTTTAGGATTGCATCTTGGCTATTTCACCAATCTTGTGGCTGTTTCGTGGTGGTTTTTTTGTTTTTTTTTTACTATTTCTAATTTAGGCCAGGGTATCTAAGTCGAGTGAATGGGTCACATCTAGAGCCTTCCTTGCTATAACTGAACCAATTAATTCAAATTCAAATTCTGGAGCTGGCATAATTCTCAGGTGAATTGCTCTTAGAAATATCAGGAACTAAATTTGCCCTCTGCTTTGCTGGTGGCATCCACCGCAGAGACATGAACTAGAGAAGGACAGATGTCATATGGTGATATTCCAGAAAACTGGGAGGGAGTGAGGAAATAACCATATTTATAGGGGTGCTAAAGGGACACAAAGCCCTTCACCTCGAAGACAGAACTCTCAGTATATAGCTACACACATACTATTTGAAATACATTGTGAATTTCCTAGGTGAGAGATGCTTTTATAGATTATTAACTGTTTGCACAGGAAAAGAAAAAGTGAAACCCCAAGGCAGGTTGATAAATGGTAGAAACCTCATGCTTAATAAACCCAGACAGGAGAGCTATTAAATTACTCAACTTCAGTAGCTGCTAGAAGCCCATTGGAAGGAAATCCTGTTGCGCAAATCTGTTTCCCTGTTACTTCCTTTCTAGTGTTTTTCACCAGAAACAACCAGTCCCATGAGTGCTGTGCAGGGTTTAAAGACTTTCTTATTTTGTTTCTCCCTTTCTCCTTTTTTTAAATCCGAGGGCCGTTCAAACTTCTCTTCTAGACATTCTTTTTGCTCATTCAGGGTCAGGGAAATCTGTAAGTATTCACATTCCAAGCTGATCCTTCTGTGCCTACCAGTGTTCAGTGCTCTGTGTAGGAGGCACTGAATAAGGAGAGATGAAAGATGATGAATTATGATAAACGCAGAAGGGTCTGGGGAAACTGCAGTGGCTTACATGCCAAAGACACCCTTGAAGGAAACTTGCTTTGATCCCCAAAAGAACTCTAAGGTGTGCTATTCTAATTATTTCACAGCTATATCAGGGACAGAACCATTGTTTGAGTCTTAGTTGAGATTTTGTTCTCTGGCAGAGTAGGGAAGCTGAGTTTGCTTCTGTGCATGTGTCCATACAGTGCACACCAGGGAAAAGCCCATGATATTTTTTGGGGGGAGGGGAGGGGGAGCTTGAAAATGAGAACATTTCAACTGATACCTATAGCTCTAACAAAAAATAATTTCTAGGGAGACTGGAGGGGAGGCAGAGGTGTGTGACTTTAATTCTTCCAACATCTAGCCTGGTACAAAGTATAGTATAAGACAAAATTTCTACAATAAAGCAGTGTTCTTCAATGCTGCCATATAGTTCAACAGCCAAGACTCTCCTTGCCAATCTGTAGTCACTGTTACTGTGTATTGTGTATGTGCTGCTTTTACAAATGATGCCTTACAATGGCTAACATTCAGTACAAGTCTTGCCATGATGCAACTGATAAAGTATCTGAGTCCATCTAATTTCATGTAGCCAAAAATAGTTTTTCAATGAAATCTGGGAAGCCCCAGGCCTAAGTAAACTCTGATGATCAGCATACCAGGATAAGGTGGAATCTCTGCTCTAGGACAGTTGTAGCAAGGCATAGAAGGAAAGCAGAGCACAGAAGTTATGTGCCAGGTGCTCAGACTAGGTGGAGATATAACTAAATGCAATGCTTTACTTCTACAATACTCAAGTTCAAACTGTTTCAGAGAGGATTTTAGAGTATCACTGTGACTCCACTTGAGGGAACTAAGTTGCATGTTAGGACTCCCAAATCCATTTAGGTCTTTAAGAATGACCATGAAATTAGTGTAATCTTTCTAGCTTCCTACAGATGGTTCTTTGTAGACTCTATATACCTTGCTTTGGTATCCACTTAGCGAAATAGGAAAAGCAATTGTAGTAGGTCTTCCATGTTAAGACTGCACTGTATCTTGCAAGAAGTACTGATCTGTGAAGCAGTTTTCTGGCAAATTAACCATACACCACAAAATTAACTCCAGTACTGTAAGAATTTGATAATACTGCATTTCAGCCTCAGTAACTAAATTCTCTTTGGATTGCCCCAAGAATGTTATGTGCTAAGCTCACCCTCAACTTGGAGAAAGACATTGCTGCTTATCTTGTAATATCAGCTTCTGCTCATTCATTTGCAAGCACATTGATTAATTTTATAAGACATATGAAGCATGCCAGTATATACTATATCTTACTAGACCCTTTATAATTGATTTCCTTAAAACACCCAACTGTACTTTCACTAGTATCAAGTTTTTGTGCTCATCAGCTCAAATGAAAACAAAATCCTACCCAAACAAAATGAAATTTATTTTCAATAACACTCCAATAGATGCTAATATATTACTGAAAATCCTTGTCCCAGGTACTAATAATGAAGCCTTTATATTGCTAGAAATATTAAAACTTTAATACTCTCCCTAGTATGTTTTATATAAACTTGTACTTAATCTTTGTACTGGTAGCAAGAGTTTTGAGAGACAAATATACATATTTGTCCCTCAATATTTTTCTTTTCCCCCTTATCTGGGCTATATATGTCATGTAAACTTTTTACAACTGTCATGAACATTTTATAGCATTGAAGTATTTAAACTGTAACTTGTATAATTTATATACAAATGCTGAATACACCATCAAATGCAATATAAGAATAACAGATTCATTGGTTTTACAGGTTTTAGAAATTTACCATTGCGCACATTCACAAATGGTTGTGTACAAAAACTCAGTACAATTACATATAAAGCTTTCATCTGAAATACAACACAGGAGTAGATAAGAAGGAAAAAACAATATCATTTAACAGTAATTACAATACAATGTGTGGACTAACAGTTCACAGCATTTAAAAAACTGATTGCTTATTTAGAGACAACGTGAATAAATTAACTCTCCACTTTGGCTATACTGTTCACATTTCTTATATTAAGTGGAAACCCATCTTTTTCAGGGGTTAAAATGCAGCTGATTGTATGCCCACTAATGCAACAGTTTTCCCCATTTTTCCCTTAAACAACGGGTCTCTGTGGGATTTCCCACTCATTATAGTATCCATCTATTCAGCTCTATTTGATTGGTTAATCCTGTTCAGTATTTTTCCAGGCAAGAAATTACCTTGATTTTAGCAACAGGCAAACTCTCTTATTTAAGTTATGGGCCATGTTTTTCTCTGTTACACCTGGAAGGTCAGTCTTGAAGTTTAATAATTTGTCTAACTTGTGTGTTTTTCAAATCTTTCCATTCACCGGCAGAAATTACTGGTCCTTTATACACATATTCCTCATTCGTGAGCTAAAATTATTAGCATGCTAATAATGATTTTAAGCATTTATAGCCACTGCCATGAGCCATATTATATGCTTCCATCCAATATGTCATCAAATTGACTTAGGAATTGTACAACCAGGCTAGTACCTCCCAGTCTAGCCTAATATGTCCAGAGGTTATTCCACAGTAGTATGAAAAAATCTTAGTCTTCCATAAGATTATTAAAATAAAATGTGAACACTTAGAGGTGATGTCATAAACCAAGAAAAGTAAATAAATTCAAAGCTGAAGATTTACTGCCAGCTAGAAAGATGTCTTTTGATTATTGCTTGCAGTGAGGAATGGTCCAAAACCAACCTGAATACGGAATGGTTTCTGTGACTTCCGAACAAATTATCTATAAAATTTAGACATGATGCTGATGTGACATTATCAGGTTTATCCCCATGCAGTCATTTTTCCTGACAGCTTTATGTACCAAGTAACACTCTTTGGGTACCAGGCAATGCAGGCAATCCAGTTTACCACCCATAAGAAACCCCATCTCTGGATGGAATCTAAAAGATTTTTAATTTGCATGTCACTACGCAGGTGCACTCAGCCTTAACTATGACGAAAAAAACATCAGATGCAACTGAATAGTTGGCTCATTTTCCATGGGTAATATGGTGATGCATTGATCATAAAAGATGTTCAAATGGGCTGCAAAGAGGCCTCATTAAAAGTCCCAAGATAGATACCAGAAATATCATATTTAAAAAACAAAAGTGCCATGATGTGGCAAGATGCCCATGTGGCACCAGAGTAATTTCAGTTTTGAATGTGCCCCATATGCACACACAATAGCAATAAAGATAAATAGAACTATTATCAGGGACTGACCAGTTGTAAAATAACCCTGCTATGCTGTGGAGAACACTGCGTATGTCCTAACATTCCACTGACATCAATAGAATACATCAATAGAATAGAATAGAATGGTACAGCAAGTGCAGTGGAAAACCAGCAGTGATAGGTTTATAGGGCAATATATTTTACAGATAATAAACTTGGTTGTAAATAGAACATATGGCTTCTGGAAATTCCCATCAACCCAGCAACCTAGAAGCCTTGATCCTGCAAGCACAAGGTTCTAGCACTCCTGCAACCAGAGGCTACACATAGGCACAAGTAAGGTTAACTGTTAGACACAGACCTCTACACTGAGCAGTAATAAGTCTCACTTCCCCTACATAACAGTCCTCTTAGTTGCAGATATATAACCCAAAAAGGGACGGGACACGGGCAGACAATGGGCATGTGTTTCTAGACTCAATCTTCACCACCTGCACTGTGCAGGATCAAGTTCCCAAATTTCTATTCCTGTATGTTTGAGATAGTATTGATAGTAACTACTTAAAATAAGGACAATATTTCAAATAGAAATAATGTCCACTTCCCATTTTATATTGTAAAATTAACAAATTTGCCAGAAAGAAATACAAGGAAATTCCATCTTGGGGGGAAAAAGCACTTGAATTCTGCAATTCTACTTAATACCAACATCAGACACACATGCATCCCCATGCTATGGAATCATTTTTTTGTTAGATGTCTTTTCTTCTCTGTTAGACTAGAGGTAATATCTGGATTACTAGTCTCAAACCCCAACATACATTAGACACCGATCAATCATTCCTACCTGCCGTTTTCTTCTGAACTTCTGAAATGCCTTCTGGATTCTCAGAGTCTCCATTTCCTTTTCATTTTTTTCCTGATCTAAACCTTCAAGATACACCATGAAACAGCAGTTTCTCTTCCTTCCTGATTCCATGCTTCTTTCTAGATAACTATTTTGGACCTGCAATTATGAAAAAGTTTACTTTACAGACAAGTTGTAATTAAAATACATTTGCTGAGCCAAGTGGTGTGTATGTGACACCCAATGGCATTAAAAATCCTGTTGGAACTCATCAGTTCAACAGTATAGTAAATATGAGAAATATTAGATCCAAGCTATCCAGATGTTTTATGAAAACTGATCCAAAAATATTCTCATTGTATCTAAAATAGAATCAGCAACTGGAAGGACTAGATTAATTGTTTAAATCAACTATTAGACACTCTTCAGATGAGCTGGCCTACAGTCTACTAACATAGTCCACATGAATAGATAAACACACAAGTTTTAATTCAAATGGCTATTGAGTAAATAACAGCCCTTGGCTTGATTGAAAAGTGAAGAGTAAGAGCTCTTAGGAAGTTCTCTGATTCCTCCTGTACCATGCAAGAGAAACAACGAGGAGTCCTTGTAGTTCCTTAGAGACTAACAAATTTATCTGAGCATAAGCTTTCGTGAGCCAAAACCCACTTCATCAGATGCATGGAGTGAAAAATATAGTAAGCAATATATATATATGAAAAGATGCGAGTTGCCTTTCCAAGTCAGGGGTCAGTGCTAACAAGGCCAATTCAATACAGACGAACATGGCTACCACTCTGAAACCATGCAATAGAAGTAAATTAAGATAACTTCTTGCATACGACTGAATTCTCACAGTTTAGGTGAGAAACTCAAGATACATCTGACTGTGAAACTGTCTGATTTGTATAATATTGCTGGTAAAAATCAAACCAGTTCTATCAAATTCAATATGTAATATAGTCCTCCAAAGAGTACCTGTATATGCCAGAAATGTCGAGATGTTTCCCTGTTTGAGATACCAAAATTCTGTTTCCGGTTCAGTGGACCACAAAATTATGGCAATTTAGGACAGATTCTCTGGGCCAGACATAAAGACTTGCAACCCTTAGTGTTTTTACTTTGGGTATGTAGGTCACTCCTGCTAAAATGTGATAGCTTTCTGCCTGGGTGCCCAACTATATGTCACCCAAGTAATCTTGAGGGAAGATAACAGGATGAGCAAATACATTACAAAACACAAACTATCATTGCCGCCTGGCAGGTATTGTTTGATGTGTCCTATTGCAGACGCTTAACAATAACTGAGTGAAGATTTTTCTTAAATATTGAGGGTGTGATTTACCTTTCCACCAGTGTAAATCCACTGAATTCAATGTAATTACATGAGTGTAAACCTGATGCAAGCAACAGAGAGGAGAATCCACACCTGAAACTTATCTTTTAGCTTTGGTTGATCTAAATGCTCAATAAGAAATGAGATCTCTGTGTACGCTGAAAAGTCTGTATCTCTCACCAACAGAAGTTGGTCAAATAAAAGATATTACCTCACCCACCTTGTATCTCCAATGAGAAATAAGCACTTTTTAGTTAAGAGAATCACCTTGAATATTTGAAATTGTGGCAGTTAAGTGGATTTGCTGGCAGCCTAATATAACTACCAGGTAAAATGCAAGACTAATCTCTGGCAATTTGGAGAGGTGAGGGGAAATCATAAGGATGACACTTCCAGCCTCTCTAAATTGCACAGTATAGCTGAATCTCTATGAAGAAACCTTTCACTGCCTGCACAGTATGGCAGTAGCCCAGGGGGATTCTAACAGCACCTCGAGTCACATGAAACTTGTACAATGTTGCATCCATTTAAAAGTACCCACATGGAGAACAATAGGACATAAATGCTAGAAACAGTTCTTGGATAATGACAACATGAATAAAATTTGCATATCACACACAATCTGATTTTAATATTCCAAATCTTTTGCCTTAAGAAGATCTGAAACTCACTGGTATATGCTATTGGTCCAGATTAGTAAGGGACAGACCATGCTCAGATGCCTCTGGTTTTCTACAATAACCCTCAGCCTCATGCCCCCTCAAAACAAAACAAAAATCAAACCTAAAACAAAGCATCCTTTCAATGTGTAACCTAAAAAAGCAGCTGGTATTTTTTTCTGTCTTAAGTTAAAAAAAAAAATCAAGTTACATGTCAGGCTGCCCTTTGCAACATTACGTAATGCCTTTATATGGTATCTTTCTGTAAAGTTAATCACTGCATACAGTAATATGTTTATCAAAAACAAATACTGTAGATGTAACCATGCGCACTGTACATTGTTGGGTCTCCTTGTCTTCCCAGCCCTTCTGTGGCCCATGACAGCTTCTTTTGCATCAGAGACCTTACACTAAGCCAGGCCTTGCATTCTCCTGGCTCTGCCACAACCAAGGTCAGAGTTCATTCTCTCTCTCTCTCTCTCTCTCTCTCTCCCCTTCCCTTTCCTTCCCCCTCAGCCCCCTGGCATCTGTCAGTAACTGTCCAATTAACAGTTCTGAGCCACAATTACAGAAGTCGTAAATGAAAGGATACTATATGGGTAGCTGTATATAAAGTGACAAATCATAAAAAGTAAGAAAAAATAGACCTATTTAATAAAATAGCGCAGAAGTGATACAAGACTTAGTTCTAGAAAACTGAAGTATTACCTTCATGCATCAGAAAAGTATCTTCCCTTCTCGCAGTGAAAACTTTCTTCTAATAAGTATCTAGATGTTACGATGTATATAAATACCATAGGGAGACAGACAATAGATAAAATAGTCCAGAAAAGTTTCTTGCTGTAGCCAAAGCTCCCTTTCTCATAGATTAATAATATAGTTTAGTATCTGGGATCTCATCTTCCAGCTAATTCTCATGTAGTAATATAGGTGTTTTCATTCCACAGATATGTTTTCCTTAATTTAGAAGCAAATTTATTTACAATTCTCCCTAATATCTACTCAAGGGATTGTTTTCTTCCTAACACCTTGCCATTCAAGTACTCATATATTAGCAGATATTCTTTTGTCTATTTTAATGATTGCCAACATCTTGGGGAGATGTCTGGACATGTTACATAGACGAACCTTGATAGGAGGAGCTGCTTGCAGTCAATACAACACCACTATAGAATTATTTTAAAATAAATATTATAAATGCATTGGCCATATTTCAAGAACAAATTTATATAAATCATGCAACCAGATTTAGTTAATTGCGACGGTATGCCTATTAGCTTGCATATTGCACCCAAATTGGATGTAATCTTCCATCATCGTCACTTGGAAAGATCATTGTAGAAATTTAACTGGACTGCATGCCCAATTTATCTATTCAATCTACTTAAAGTTAGCTAGCTGATGAAGTTTGTGTCCATGATCATACAGCTAGTTTGAGAGAAACCAATTCTAACTTTAAAATGTTGTAGTAGTACTGAATATGGGAATTCTGGCATTAAAGAGGGGGTATTTAGTGTACTCATTCGCAGTGTCAACATCCAGAAAGTTCTTTTCCAGCAATTTTATTTCACAGCAGTGGGTCTGAGTTATACAAACAGAACAATTTAAAGAACTGGGTATGTTTGTCAGTGCATGGATTTTCTTCTACCTTGTAAATTATTGACATATTTCACTGATTCCAGGTTTAAACAGCACATAATTTTTCCTTCCAACTGTAAACTTGTAAGTGACATATCTTGCCTTACACAGAAACGATGCTGAGTTTTACAAAGTCCTCATATATTGAAAAATGTAGTAAGTTGTGGTACTGTAAAAACTATTCATAGGTTTTAAAGAACTGCCTCTTACATACACTGGATCTGTACTAATTATGATGTTATATCTGGGTTTTTTTGTACTTTATGTTCACACGTGATTTATTTGTGAAACATGCAAGAAGTTAGCAGAAAAGCAAACATTGTTTTTTGCTTTTTTCAGTTTGTTTACTTTGTGCATCTGTTTATCTGAAGTTGTTATAAACCGTCTCTCACTATGATGTCTACGTGCCAAACAGAATTAAAACGCAGAAAGCTTAAATTCAAAATATTTTATCTTTTCTCACGTCCCCTGAGCAAGGTTGGACGGCTTGTACTGTATGTTCATCCTGGATGAATGAAGCTGTAGAACTACTGTCTCAAAGTTCAGCAGCAGCATCTTTTTGAGCTGAGATTTCTTTGACCTTGTTCTCAAGAAGTGTACTTAAAATAAGTCTCTCCATGTCTGATTTTTGGTTTTGGTTTTTAGGCACTGTAACTAGTTCTCTGTTTTCAAAGTTGCGTGAAAATTGTCTTAGGAGCTCCATTCAGCTTTCCATCTACACAGCCATCTAAATATTACAGTGAACCTGTGTGTATTTGACAATATTTTGTGTGTAGTCAGTTTCACTATTCTCCATTAGTCAATTACTTAGGTTCTCCCTTGCTGAAAAGACCTTTATAAATAACAAGAGGAGAGCAATTTTCAAAGTTTTTTTTTTTAATGTACGCTGGACATAGTATTTAAAAGAAGTTTTCAGACATTGGAATTTTCTTAATTAGCCAACCGGCAGTTTCTCTATCTAATTTTCCATAATCTAGGCTTATCACAGAACACAGGATTTTATAAAATTGTTGCCTTTATCAGTTAGCCCTATAGGACAAATTTTGTTCTGTTACAATGACATTGCTTGGTCATAGAGAGAGTAATTGCTCTTCCCTTATTTTAAAAGATGTCCATTATTTCTTATCCGACAGAATAAATGAACATAATGTCTCCATGTCCTATGCACAGGTCAGAGAGGGGAAAAAAATAAATCATGATACTTTCCCAATCTCTGTCCACTCATTGGAACAAAATGAGATGCCATCGACAATATTCTGTACATCTTCATAATGTGATTGTCCCTCTTCTTGCTGGCTTACATCAGCAATGAAATAGTTAAGTGATGTCATGTAATGTATCATGTTTCAGAGTTCACATCACATTGAGATGTTCACATGTCTCAGAGATAATGGTTTTAGTCTGTCTGCAGGCACCATTTCTGTTTACACTTGGATCACATTTTGATTTCCCTTTGCATTCATAAGATCTAGAGGGGTTTTTTTTAAGTGACAACTTAGGTTCTGGAGCACAAAATGGCAGTCTCCAAAGAATAGTGCCACCTTGCTAGCCCATTTTGACTCCTGGTCCAGTATGCCAAGCAAGAATGCCCCTTGTCTCATATTTCAGCAATAATCAGTCGAAGGATCAGACATGGATACCACGGTGGGTCTGCGTAAATAAACTCTGCAGGGTGGGTGTCATCCTTTTGGAAATAAGCTTCATCCCAGATTTCACACATCTTTCCTTGAAATCGGGGTGCTCACGAGGGTTGCGACGCAGATGTCATGGCACAACCAGGTGGCGTCAAGACACTTGCGTAACTTCTGCAGCATTTGGGGGAGCTCCCTACACAATGGGGACAGCCCCTAAAAATCCTGGAGGACCATCTCCCTCTTCCCCCACCCATTTATCCTGAAAACGCCTGTCTGGACCCCATTTCGTTGCACCCATTTTGTATCTGACTTGATGAGGTGGGGAAAGAGGGTCCAACTCTGTGGTTCTCCCCCCCCCCCCACTTACCACCCTACTCCTCCCCAACCCAAGTGGTACCAGAGTCCAGTACCAGGCTCGTGGGGTTCCCCAGCATAGGGGGCTGTTCCCTACCCAGCATCTCTTCCCCTCACCTGCTCCCTCCTCCTCCTCCAGGGGCGTCTCTGTCTCCTAGCAACGTACAAAATGGCTGGGCGGCGCGGCGATTTCTGGGAATTATAGTCCTGGCACCCCCGAGCCTCTCATCCCTTACCGAGGCGAGGGACTATATTTCCCAGGAGGCATCGCGCTCCGGAGAGGGTAGCTCGTCGAGGCGGCGCCGCGGCGGGGTTCCCTGCGGAGTGAGGGGACACAGGTGGAGGGAAGCGCGGAGGGCGCTGGGAATTGTAGTTTCGAACCCGGAGAGACGCTCCAGAGCCAGCGGGCTGGAGGGCAGAATAGGACTACAAGTCCCAGGGGGACGCAGGAGGGAGTGGGCTGGACGCCGCTTGAGGGCGGGGGGTACGAAAGGGAACCTGCTGGCGGAGGCTCTGGAGGTTCCTCACTCAGGTGAGGGGGTGGCTGTGGAGAGGGGCCTGAACCCCTCCTGGGCCTGCAGGGTTTGAAACCGCCCAGGCGACACTCCGCTGTCCCCCCATCTGTCCCGCGCTCTGGGGGCTCAGGCCTGCCGGGTGCCCCAGCGTGGGGGGCGAAGGGGAGGGCTCGGGCTCCCCCGCATCTTGGGGTGTAGAAAGCGGGGACGATGAGGGCTCGGGCCCCCCACATTCTCTGGGGTAGGAGCCAAAGACTCTGCCTCCCTCTGCAGTTGGGGGAGAGACTAAAGCCCCCATATTTTGTGGGGGGACAAGTCGGAGAGAAGGCCAGGCGCCCCCCCCGCCATCTTCCATACTTGGGGGGACAACAAGAGGATGGGGAATGACTAATGTCCCTTTTTTACTTCGGTGGGATGAGGCATGAGGAGGAGAAATGCCCCAGTGTCTCTTCTTGTAACCCCCCCCCCCCCCATATACTCACCTTTTTTTAGGGGGCACAGATATTTGGGATTCAAATGGCTCCACTGCCTTGTCCGGTAACCCCCTCAATACATCCACCTTTCTGGGGGTGGCGGGCTCACATTTTGGGGTTTCATTTACTGGCTTTGCTCAACCTGCTTTAATCAGAATGAGGAAGGCTTAAAAAGTAAACTAAGTTTGAATGCGACTTAAAATTTGGCATTAAAACAGGCATGGCAAAAATGATTCGTCTTAGGATCTTCTAAAAAAACCCAAAACCTTGATAAAAACAAATGCCTGTCTTAACCCTAGTAATTAGTGAAATTCCTGAAATGGGAAGGGGAAGGTGCACAAAGGTTTCAAAGCTGCAGACAGAAAATAGTTTGTTGTAATATATTTAGCAAGCAATGTGAACCACATAAAAATAGGGGGTGTGGAGAATACATTCCCTGGCAAGGAAGCTACTGTACATTTTAACTTGGGGAGCGGTTGCAGCATTTGGTATGTAAGGGGAAGCCAAGGAAATAGAAATCTCTCTTTTCTTCCCAATCCTTACAAATAAATTATATAAAATCCAGATCTCTCCCAAGACAAGGAAATGCCCACATTTTAGGCTGATTTGACAGTACAGAATCTCTCTCCAATGACAGAATTTTTGTAATATATTCTTAATTTGAAAAAGTGGGTTTTTTTCTTATGATAGTTTGGCGGTCCTGGATTTTAGGTTTTGTTTTCAGGAAGTATTTTTAAAGTGTTCAGAGTAGCAGCCGTGTTAGTCTGTATTCGCAAAAAGAAAAGGAGTACTTGTGGCACCTTAGAGACTAACAAATTTATTTGAGCATAAGCTTTCGTGAGCTACAGCTCACTTCATCGGATGCATTGAAGTGAGCTGTAGCTCACGAAAGCTTATGCTCAAATAAATTTGTTAGTCTCTAAGGTGCCACAAGTACTCCTTTTCTTTTTTAAAGTGTGTTTGCCAGTTTAATTTCTTTAATTGCACAAGATCAGGCTTACTAAGTATCTAAAAGCATTTCTAAAGCACCTGTAACTGGAGTATGTAACTATACTTTGGCAACAAAACCCTGCCAACATTAATTTCTCTCATCAAACTTTGAAGGTATCTGTAACAATTGTCATTGTAGAAGCAGTTATTGCAAACTTCTGGCTGACTGAACAATGATGGCAGTTTTGAGTCACCCAGTGGCTGCTTTATGCACATTCGAATTATGTAACTCCCTTCAGTAGAAACAAGGCTTAAAGTGAGTGTAACTTTCCATTCTTGTAGATGTCATGAGAGTCTGTTTCAATGCTTGCAGGAGGCCTCAAATATACTTAGGGTCAACTCTGTAGGTCCCAACTAAACTAGCACTGTCCTTATCATGGGTATGTGTTAGGAGAGCAGGAAAAACAGGTAAGAGGATCTGGAAAAACAAGTCGTCTTTTTTTTTTTAAGCTTTCCTTTGTAAGGGATTGCGATAAGCACGGCCCAAATAATTGCCTGTCCTTCTACTGGTGTAGGTGTCTTGCTACAATTATTTGAGATATGAATGAGAACCTAGCAGTACACCATGTTAAATTCCTCCTTCCTGAATAAAAGTGTTTGTGGAAGATCCAGTACTTCAGTATGAACCTCTGAAAAATTGGTAAGTGAGAGTTTTTTGGTCTTTGCCAAGTATGTGATTTATGAAACTGGGATCTAATTTATTTTGCCTGTATGATATCCTGACAGTTATGAGCAGGTCACTTCAGAACTAAAAATACATTTGGCAGCAGAATGGAGTTGATAAAATTTCAAAATCTTATCTGATAACCACCTGAAATGAATGCACCAAATTTTTACCACCCACTCCCTTCCTTTTTCTTTCTTTTTTTGTTTTGTTTGGCCTGTATCTGGGGAAAAAAGCAAACAAATTTGTGGATACAATTCTTTCATAATACTTAGTCCTGCCGTGAGTGCAGGGGACTGGACTAGATGACCTCTTGAGGTCCCTTCCAGTCCTATGATTCTAATACTGGACACAATGCTAAAAATGCACCTAAGTTAGTATAACTGATGACTATCCTTAAATTAAGTTTTGTTATTTTTAATAAACCTTAAGTTACAGAAGCACCCCTGCATCCAGGAAAGGGATAATTTTCTGGTTGTCAGGCTACAAGAGCCAAATAAATACTGCAGAGTAAAAATGAAAAGAATGTAGCTTATGCCTATTTGAGCACATGAGATCAGAGCTGACAATAACTTAAGGTTTTAGTTTTCATTTTTAGCATTTTATGATAGGAAGTATCTAACGTTTAAGGATATGATTCTGTCATTGAGGTCATGGATTCCATGGCTTTCTGGGACCTCTGGGACTTCTTCTGGGACAGAGCCAGAGCAGCGGCCGCTGGAACAGCTAGCCGGTGGTCAGCGCTGGGGCTGCCAGAGCAGTGGCTGCCCGGTCAACCCCAGGGCCACTGAAACAGCTGACTAGCCCCTGCAACAGTTGGCTGGTGGTCAGCCCTGGAGCTGCCAAACAACTGACCAGGGTTCAGCCCTGGGCCCACCGGAGCAGCAGCTGGGGTTGGGTCAGCTAGAGCAGCAGTGGTCAACCCCTGCCACAGGAGCAGTGGAAGTGCTGGAGCAGCTGCAAACCCCGGCAGCACTCTCTTTGCCTCCCCTCTTCTCCCCTCCCCTCCCCTCCCCCGGGTATTTTTAGGAAAAGTCAGGGGACAGGTCACAGGCTTCCATGAATTTTGCTTATTGCCTGTGACCTGTCCCTGACTTTTCCTAAAAATACCTGTGACAGAATCTTAACCTTACTACTGTTTAATTATAATATCTGTGTTTCAAAATAAAGGATGTTGGCACTTACGGTATAAATACTTTTAGTCTGGGCTCCAGTTGTGTGTCCTTTTTTTTAAAAACCGAAAGTGAAAGCCCTGCCAAATGTAGTACTCACCAGAGAACTGTTTTCCTAATTTGCTTGTAATTTGTTTCATTATGCATTGTATTCTGAATAAGCTATCTCCTCCTGTTATAATGTCATTCTAAAGTCAACGGTATTACATTTCTGATTGCATAGGGCAGTGTTTCCCAAACTTGGGACACTGCTTGTTCAGGGAAAGACCCTGGTGGGCCGGGCTGGTTTGTTTACCTGACGTGTCTGCAGGTTCGGCCGATTGCGGCTCCTACTGGCCGCAGTTTGCTGCTCCAGGCCAATGGGGGCTGTGGGAAGTGGCGGCCGGTACGTCCCTCAGCCCGTGCCGCTTCCTGCAGCCCCCATTGGCCGAACCTGCGGATGCAGCAGGTTAAACAGACTGGCCCGGCCCGCCAGAGGCTTTCCCTGAACAAGCGGTGTCCCAAGTTTGGGAAACACTGGCATAGGGGATGCAGTAACTTTTCCCTCTAGTTAAAGTGCTGGCCATGGTGTTAGTAATAAGCCTATTAGTATTTGATAGCTAAAGACCCATGGAAAATGAATTGCATGGTCTTGATTTATTTTCTTGTGGATGGATGTCCACAGCACAAACTACCATCAAAGTTGGTGCCCTATTTGGCTGTCTTGCACTTTGATTATCATGGAGAATGAACTACTACAAGCTGTCTTTGCACAAGGTACTCAAACATTTGCAGCAAAGCTTAAGGAACTTTCATATGTTTCACCTGTTTTATTAATAACAAATTTGAGTTTCTAATTCTGTCTGACTCCTTTCATGAGCGTTACTTTTCATTTAAACAAAATATATGATGTTACCAGCATCGCTTCACTGAATGTCCTATGCCTAATCCGATCAAGTATTCTTAATATATATACAGGTTTCCACTCTTCTGCATTTATTTGCTAATAGATATTTCTATGAGCAAACATTGGTTCAAATAAAATATAAAAGATGCCTTTATAGTTTGAGAGGCAGAAAGATCAATTCACTGGAAAGATTCAAAGGCATTTTTATCCAATGTCCTATTTCTGCTTTAACAGCTGTAGGGGAGATGTTCTAGTTCAGTACAATCATTAGCAGCTGTGAACAAGTAGCTGTCCATAAATGTAATTGTCTCATTGTTGATTAGTACTCTAATGTATTTCAGGGATGGAAATACAAGAGGTGTGTGGAGCCTATAGCATAAACTTGTGCCCAACAAGAATAAGTACCAGTCATTCTGAAAGCATCTAGTTACTGATGTTTTCTTGTGCGGAAGATATTACATTTTTCTTTCCTGAAAGATAAATATATTTAGATGACAGGAAAATACTTATTTAAATAGTTTTCTACTTTCTCTTCGATATTTAACTTTAGTATACTAATGAAGCAAGTATTGACAGACATTTGTGTGTAGAGTCCAAAGTGATGAAAAATTGATCAGCATCTGGCTATAACAGCTGAGGACATTTTCTCAATGGAAGTCTTATATAATCAAAGAGGCAATATTTACCTTTTTGAGGAGCGTGAGGTATAGAAGATAAGACGCATTCTGTCTCTGAGAGTTGGATATATTAATGAAACTTAAAAAATATTAAAGCTATACACACCGTCAACAAAAGCTTTTTAAAGATACGGAATTGATTGCAGTGTTGAACTGCCTTGAAAAGTATCAAGAGTAGTGTTGTCCTTCCCATACCTTTTATAGCAGCTGAAAATCTGGCCTAAAGTGCTTGTATCCTGTGTAGGTAGCTCTATAAGGACTCCATGTGATGAATATATTTTTGAGTCAAATGTTTAAAATGAGAACGGGTCTACTACCACCAGAAAATTCTAGTCAACATGCTTCCTTAAAGCCCACAAGGACCTGGATTTGATTTTGGTAACGATCTGGGCATTGACCAAACAATTTTTTTTATGTTATGACATTTTTGGATCTTGTTTGTCAATTGCACTGTGAGTTACGAGCAAAGGTTTTAAAACTTCTTGTTTACTATAAAAACATGGAAAACATAGGCTATTTTAAACTGGAATATTTTCCACAAGATAGGTCATTTTGAAATGTTTACCCTTGTCTTGTGATTAAAACCAGTATAATCTGTATTATTGCATTTTCTTACTAGAGGAAATTTTGTCACTCAGACTTGACCACTGGATGCATTTCATCTATAGTATTAGTGTACTTTATTTTGCTTTTTCAACCGGTACGATTGAATTTCTAGACTCTTGTCACAGTAAGAGGACATTAAACTAAATCCTATGGAGTCTTATTATGAAAGGCTTTATACTTGAAACAAAGCTGCATCTACATACTCAAGTAGAATTATTCTTAGCATTTATATAACCATTTACATTTTGATAATCCCAAACAAGATTAATATTCAGACACCCTTAGAGGGTAGGTAAGTGTGATCTCTATTTACAAATGTGTAAATTGAGGGGGGGTGAGGAGGAAGGGAATTGAGTGTCTTGCCCAAAGCTGTACAAGAAATAAGTGGCAGAGGCTGTATTATATTTGTTGGCACCTGTTTCTATGCTCTAATCTCTAGACAAGCTGTCTCCTTAAGTAATCTCAGAAGAATGTTGATAATTGAGGTTTGATTAAAACTAGCGATTGAGATTTCAAATATGCTGTTGAATAATATACCTTGTTTTCACCAGTGGTTAGGGACCTATTTATGAATTACAAATTTATTTCCATCCTGCCCTAAAGATGTCCAATTTTGTACTCTCCAAATCTGAATCTTTTCCAGTCCTTTCAGATGCACTTTTTCTTCTGAAGTATCTCCCTTCAATAGCCCATTGTATAGTTTGAGGTGACCCAAAGATCTCCCTTCCCAATGCAGTGCATTCAGCATGCGCTTTATAATGTAGAAGCAAGATATGCGTAACTATTGTTCCCAAGGTTCATTAATTCTCTGTTATAAAGGTCTCATTTTGGAGAACCATTTTGTTCATGGGGATACATACACTTTGTCTCCAAATAATGTAATCTGCACCAGTAATAGCAAATCTAATCAAGTGCTCAATCTTTTCCTGGAGTCTTCAATTATCGGTGTCAGTGCCAAGTACATAATGAACTTGAACTGACTGCTTCTCATTTGGCAGTAGTGTCACTTTATTCATGTGTGTAAATTAAACTTGAACTAATAGAATTGTGGAGGTTGTTGAATTGACGTCACTAGTCATCACCTTCAGCCCCCAACTAAAACCTCTCCAACTCATCATCAAGGATCTACAACCTATCCTGAAGGACTACCCATCACTCTCACAGATCTTGGGAGACAGGCCAGTCGTTGCGTATGGACAGCCCCCAACCTGAAGGAAATACTCACCAGCAACCACACACTACACAACAGAACCACTAACCCAGGAACCTATCCTTGCAACAAAGCCCGTTGCCAGCTGTGTCCACATATCTATTCAGGGGGACACCATCAGAGGGCCTAATCACATCAGCCACAATATCAGAGGCTCGTTCACCTCTGCGCATCAACCATGTGATATATGCCATCATGTGCCAGCAATGCCCCTCTGCCATGTACATTGGTCAAACTGGACAGTCTATACGTAAAAGAATAATGGACACTAATCAGACATCAAGAATTATAACATTCAAAAACCAGTTGGAGAACACTTCAATCTCTCTGGTCGTCACTCGATTACAGACCCTAAAGTGGCAATACATCATAAAAAAATTTCAAAAAACAGACTCCAAGGAGAGACTGCTGAATTGGAATTAATTTGCAAACTGGATACAATTAACTTAGGCTTGAATAGAGACTGGGAGGTGGATGGGTCATTACACAAAGTAAATTATTTCCCCATGTTTATCCCCCCTCCCCCCCAATCCCCACTGTTCCTCAGACTTCTTGTCAACTGCTGGAAATGGCCCATCTTGATTATCACTACAAAAGGTCTCTTCCCCTCCCCGCCCCCCACTTTTCTGCTGGTAATAGCTCACCTTAAGTGATCACTCTGGTTACAGTGTGTATGGTAACACTCATTGTTCATGTTCTCTGTGTATATAAATCTCTCACTGTATTTCCACTGAATGCATCCGATGAAGTGAGCTGTAGCTCACGATAAATTGTTAGTCTCTAAGGTGCCACAAAGTACTCCTTTTCTTTTTCACTGGAGACTTGACATTCTTGATGTCCACAGTACGAGGTATCATGCAGTGTAGTCTTTTCCCCACTTTGCTCTGCCTGTGCACTTAAATCATCCCTGGCTGGAGGGACCTCTTCTAGGAGGAAGAGAGGAGCGTGATCTCCTAGCCCATTCAAGTCCTCAGTCTCTAGGCTTGAAAGAGTTGTGAAGGGGGCTAATTATAGTAGTGGTCACCATGAGGGGTGGACCCTTTCTCCGACCAAGACCACCAACCTATTGGTCCAATTTTTGGAGTTAGGGACAAGAAGTATGTCTGAACACTTTATCTTTTGGTTTTAACAGAAAGACTTACCAAAGTTAAGAGTTAAGGATGTTTCTCTTAATACAGAAGTCAAATTTGTTTAACATGGTTATGTGGGTTCCTTTAGCTTTTTTTTTTTTAATATATATAATTGGTCAACATTGCATTACCGTGACTCACAGTAATTCGGTAATATCATAAATTATTTTAAATTCACCCCAAGGATCCGTTTTATTGCCACAACACTTCAATAACTACTTTTGGTTTATTAAATGACACTGAAGGCCCATCTGGAGCTTTCAGCCTGCAGTCCCCCATTTTTAACTTTTTCTTTTATTAAACTTAAGTCAGGAGGTCTTTCATGTTTCCTCTGAAATACTTTCCCTGCAGGTTAAATAAGGTTTGAAAGTTGGGTTTTTTTTTGGTTTTTTGGGGGTTTTTTGTTCTATAGTATTTCAGAGGAAAATGGGTCTGGCTACCACACACTTTATTGCTTGTAGTGTGTTTGGATAACATGGTGATAACACAGCAAGTGTTTGAACAGCACAGTCAGATCAAGGAGTGAAGTTACGTTTTGGTAGCTAAACTTATTAGGACTGGGAGGAAGGGGATTGACTTCCAGTTGGGGTCCTTTTGGGCCTGCGCTGGAAAAAGTGGGGAAGAGAAGACACATATATATAACAATAGTTTGAAAAACTACATTCTGCTTTATATGGAGATAGTTTCAAAATAATCTAATTTAAAATATTGCAGCCAGAAATCCTGACTAGCTAAACTTCTGTTTGAATTCGGTAATGTTGCATCTTAACTTGCAAACTTTATTAAGACTTCAGGTCTCTGTTCTGGGGAGAATAACTATGGCATTAACTTTCTGAAGAGCTGTTACTCTGTATCCTGATACCAATCCTTTGCAGTTCAGTGCTGCAGCCAGAGGAGTCGGTTTTTATGGTGGGCAGGTTATCAGTGATGGTGCCAGGCAGTAACTGTTCATATTGCAGTCCCATTGATTTTTAGATCAGGGTGTGGAATAGTCTCTGCATAGCACTGTTTGGAACAGACTGATAAGGCTCCTTATTTCCTAGCAACCACACAGTCTGCCATACCAGAAACGTGCCCCTCTACAGCTGGAGTGAAAATTCTGAGTGTCTCAAATTTGTACCTTTAAACAAGGTAAGTCTTTCTCCTGTGAGACGCTGAATTATAAAAGCCTTTGTGTTCAGTTAAAATTAAACATTTCAGCAGAAGTTTGTTTGGATGCAGGACAGAGAAGAGGAGAGAGAGAGTCTACCTTCTTTGTCCTTAATATAGTGTTCCATTCTCTCTCTTTTATTTAGACATTTCTCATTCCTGGGCATGGCAATGTCATATGTCCTTCTCCTAACTAGACTCATAGCTGAAGTTACAAGCAAATCCACTGAAAGTTTGGTATGTATTATATGTCATAGCTACTGCATAAAGTTTCATTCTGCTATGATGAAATGGAGTTTAAAATTGCCTGTTTATATGCTAATTCTCTTAGGAAGGAAGTGGGGGTTTCCCCCTTAAAATGCT
This sequence comes from Dermochelys coriacea, assembly GCF_009764565.3. Classification (NCBI taxonomy): domain Eukaryota; kingdom Metazoa; phylum Chordata; order Testudines; family Dermochelyidae; genus Dermochelys; species Dermochelys coriacea. The sequence continues at coordinate 15,099,656 of NC_050085.1, read as the reverse complement.
GTTTATAGAAGATTTTCTGATCACAGGAAAAGCAGCACACCCAGAACTTGCCTTTAAACATTAATATCAGCTTTTCCTTTCTCCAAGCAGCGTTTGCTGCCAAAGATCAATATGATAGGTAGACGGAGCAAATCATTCCCAACAGGAATGAAGATCTAGCCCTCAAAATTGCAGTATTGATTGGATGCTCTTTCTAGACAATTTGGCAACTAGTGAGGGGAACTTGCTCTGAAGACTGCCTGTCAAAGCTTTGCCCCTTCTCCCCACCTCCCACCCCCCCCCCCGGACACAAACCCACTGGCTAGAAGACAGCATTTAGATCACATTTTGAAAACATAGATAATCATGATTTTAAAAGCTTTTAATCTTTCTAGCTGCTTGGCACTACAATAGCTACAAAAGTAGCCCAAAATATGGAAACCTAAATCAGCTTAAAAGCTGCCCAGCTTACAGAAAACTGCTGCTGCCTATTGCACAGTGAATCGCAGAAATTTAAACCTGTCTCCAGGACAGTTTGACCTACAAGCCTTTGTATGTACCAAGCTGCCTATTTTCTCATGGACTGTGAGCCTTTCTGGTTCTTTACTGTTCCCTGACTTCCCTCCCCACACTCCACTAACTTGAGTCTGCCGCAGTCATTACAAGGTTGATTATCTCAACCAGGTCAAGGATGGAATGATACACTCTTCCTGAATCCTTAAACCTCATCACTTGCTGATTAATTGTGACTACATGTAATAACAAATACTATGCTGGGTTGCTTAGACTGACTTTGACCCTATAGTCATATAGATCATAGATACTAAGGTCAGTAAGGACATTCTGATCATCTAGTCGACCTCCTGCACAACGCAGGCCACAGAATCTCATCCACCCCTCCTACAAAAACCTCACCTATGTCTGAGCTATTGAAGTCCTCAAATCGTGTTTAAGACTTCAAGGAGCAGAGAAGCCTCCTCAAGTGACCCGTGCCCCATGCTACAGAGGAGGCAAAAAACCTCCAGGGCCTCTTCCAATATGCCCTGGAGGAAAATTCCTTCCCGACCCCAAATATGGCAATCATCTAAACCCTGAGCATGTGGGCAAGATTCACCAGCCAGATACTACAGAAAATCTTTCCTGGGTAACTCAGATCCCATCCATCTAATATCCCATCTCAGGGGATTAGTCCTATTACCCTGAATATTTAAAGATCAATTACTTACCAAAATCCCATTATCCCATCATACCATCTCCTCCATAAACTTATCGCGTAGAATCTTAAAGCCAGATAGATCTTTTGCCCCCACTGCTTCCCTTGGAAGGCTATTCCAAAACTTCATCTCCTCTGATGGTTAGAACCTTCATCTAATTTCAAGTCTAAACTTCCTGGTGGCCAGTTTATACCCATTTGTTCTTGTGTCCACATTGGTGCTGAGCTTAAATAATTCCTTTCCCTCTCCTGTATTTATCCCTCTGATATATTTATAGAGAGCAATCATATCTCCCCTCAACCTTCTCTTAGTTAGGCTAAACAAGCCAAGCTCCTTAATCTCCTTTCCTAAGACAAGTTTTCCATTCCTCGGATCATCCTAGTATGCTTGGATTACTAGCCTGATCTTGTACTAATTTTCCACCAAGCTCAGTGAATCTGAGAGTTTGAGACTTGAACAGCTTGGTATTTTTGAGAAAAAAATCAGATTTAATACAACTGCAAAGTTCCTGGCTCCCAGCTCTGTGCTCAGTCCACTAGCCCATATTGTTTCAGAACATTTTTTTTAGCCCTATGAAGAAGAAGTTTTGTAGCTTAAATGACATGCTCCTGCATTGTAACATGGATATCCAGAGAAAGAATGGCTTTTCTATAAGGGAGGAGTTACGATAGTAGTATCTGTCTTGCAAACCACACATTTTATTTTTAAAATTTAGCATCTGGTATTTGGCTTGTTTACATGAATAGAAGTGCTCTAAGAGTGCTTTCACTTATAGTACTGACATCCTAACATGAGAGAGTTTATTTTTTTTATAACTGAGTTCTTCTGTCAACTACGTATAAACATCAAAAAGAGAGCAGTTATAGTCAGTGCGCTGGTTTCACATGAGATTGGTTTTTGCCATGATTCTGACATACATTATGTTTTTCACCTACAATATTAATGCAAAGCTCCCTTTTCTAAAGGTGCTCTATGAAATTAGGAAACTCCAATGCAAATGTGAAGTTTAATAAAAAAAAAATCAGCCTTATCTCACTTTGGAGAATAGGAGAGGAATGAGGACCCTCAGATCTGTGCATAGAGGAGACCTAGCTTAGCTGCCTCTGCAGCAGTCCCCCTAGAGCCCACAGAGTGCTCTCTCTGCTAGTCTAAGATCTGTACAGGCGAAAGCAATGAGGACTAAGTAAGATAAGGTAGACATGCATCATCCCGCACATTTACTATGGAGTTCCCTTTCTAGTGGGGATTCTCTTTCGCAGAGGGTTTCTGGGGCAGCTGTGTCCCAGGGGAGTCCCTGGGGCCACCAGGAGTTAGAGCTGCTCTGAAGCACAGACCCTCACCAAGGATGATCCTGGCCTCCTGCCCCCCTGGAATCTGCAGCTTTTTGAGTCGTCCTATGGCCTGTTCTGTAAGGGGCAAAGAAAATAATTAGGGAAAATCTGTTACGGCAACTACGCTGAAATTGCCTTCTCCAGGGTTTTACCTCAGGAGAGTGTGATTCAGCCCAAGGAGATGAACTGTACATTGTTCTAGAAAAGTTGGCAAGTGCTTTTACAAAGTGGTTCTATGAGGTCCCATCCAAAATCAACACGGACATGTACCTTCTTTTACATTTGTTCGCAAAGCCCTAATTTGGGCAGTTGCTGACTGGTCAAAATGATCTCATTGATGTAATCCAACCTGTTCTGTATCCTCTACTGCTGATTATTAAAAATTGACAATGAAGTGTTCATTGGTACTGTAATTTGTTCCTTTTCTATTAGTATGTATTGGGTAAGATTGAGCTGTGTTTTTAATAAAGCCAAGAGCTGTGGGAAATGTGCTGTAATGTTTTCTTTTTAGGTTTCACAGCCAGAATGCTGTATGGATGTATTGGATGCTAACAGCACCTGTCCAGTCACTAACCAGTGCAGTCCAGGTAGTGTCTTTGTCAAAGAGAAATTCCCAGAGCATTTTTCTGTAGCCAGTGGCAAAACATAGAAACTAATTAATTAGGGAAGGAAAGAAAACTTACTGTACACATGCATCTTGAGGAATGTTCTCTGTATGAACATGTATGTATGTTCTCTGTATGGGTAACTCTCATTAATTCTCATGGAAACTGTATGCTCACATGGGGAGGATAGTAGCCTGCTGAAGTTGTTTTTCAGTTTTCACATAGCATAAAGTGGTATGATGCTAGGTGTACTATAAATTAATATTTACAAGCACATGTGATGCAAAAATACAGTAATATACAGCTAAGGGGGCAGGAAAAAAGACTTAAGCCTTGGCTAGTATGATGCAAATGTACTATCTCTTATTACCAGGAAATGATGTGGGTTCCCTTTTGTGCCACTTAAAGCAGACTTTCAGAGAAATATTAGTTGATTTCCCACCTCCTTTTATCATTCTCCAGCAATGCCAGGAGAAAAGATGATCTAACGTTTGTAAAAATCCACCTTTGTTTAAGGTGAAGTGGAAAGCTTTAAAAAAATAACCAAAGTCTTCTAGATTCAAGATCAGTAAGAGAACATATAGGCTTCAATATTATTGATTCTCTGAAGAACTAAAAATTGAAAATCACGTTTTTCTTTCTTATGACTAAAACCATGGGTTCTGTCTTCTTCACATTAGATATTAAAAGGTATCCTAAGGTTCGTTATTTTTCTAAGCTAAATGCTTTGCTGCTCAGTTACTTAAACATTACATGATTACTACATTCATTTCTGTTCTTAAATGATCTGAGATGTGGCACAAACTGTTGTCCATAAGTCTTATAGATTCATATCTTTTTGCATCATGCTATAAAATGTTAAACTACTGAAATATTTGGTGTTAGATAAAGTACTTTGTTGCTTCCTTCTTATTTACTATAGAAAGGCTTTGCCCTTACAGTGGTTGAGTTTGTGTTTAAAATAACTGTCAGGTGTAATTTATTACTAAGAGCATCAAATGCGCAGCTTCCCTCGGAGGAAAACCTACCAGCAGAGCTGTTTTCCAATCAGTGCTCTACTAATAGTGTGCTTTATGGAATAATTGATCCCAGTTTGGCCAAAGGCTGTGGAGGACTGGATTTTAGCCTACATAGTGAGTTTTTGCTTTAGAATCTAGACTGTAACATGATCTAACAGGAATATCCTTCTAATAATCAGTCTCCTAAATCATAAGACATACAGAATGAAGCCACTACTGCTTTATTTTATTAAATAAAGTTGGTGTTGAAGACATGCCTTAACTTTTTTTCCTGTCTTTTCAAAGATAGAAACTTGTGCCTTTAAACATAAAATGAGAGACAGAAGACATCACTCAAGATACAAGTTTTAATCAGTGTTCAACCCTGTGGTAGGATGGCTGATATAAAAGACACCACTTACCTGTCATGGAATAGTTTAAACAGGATTGAGTCCTTGTAAATTGATGCAAACTGTACAATACCAAAGAAGTTTGGGCAATAGAAAAATACTGTATTATGGGCCACCTTCATATTGTTCGTTACTAGCCATCAAGTGACTGACAGGGTTGAGTCCAATATATCCTGATGCAGGAGCTCCTTTACTGGTTCTTAGCTCTTTATGCCTCTCTCTCTACCTTAATTTGTGATATTATACACAGACATGGTCTTAAATCTTGTTTTAGTAGCATGGAGACCTGGAGGGTGCAGGAAAAATATAAGCAGGGAGGTTCCTTCTTTTCTGATAGTTTTTAAGGGATGGCATGGAGGGATTGGTACAATTTTCCTATTTTTCATAATTTAAAAAACTAAATGGTGAATGGAGCTACATGAAAATAACCTCCTAGCATGTGCTTGCTTGTAACTGATTTCTCCTTAATGTCCTTTGTATGTAGGATAACACCTTGTTTCCTTGTTGCAGCAGGCACATTAGAAATTAGAGCTCTTTTTTTTTTTTTTTTTTTTTTTTTGGTGTAGTATGATAGTAAGCAAGAGACATTCCATGCAGGAAGCCTGTGTTCTCAGATGCTTGATTCTGGAGACTAGAAGAATGTTCCTGACATTTCTCATGCCATTTCCAGCTCAGTGTACATTTTGTTCTTGTGCAGGTTGTTACAGAGAGTGGAATGAGGATGGGAGTAGCAGTTGCATTAAATGCAATAATGAAACCACTCCTGTTGTGTCAACTTACAATCTGACCGATTGTAGAAATAGTAAGTCATCTGCCATCCTCTGGTCCTGATTTTTTTTTTTTTTTGCACTGGGGTCTCTTTGTACATATTCAGTTCAACCAAGACTGTCCCGTAAGAGATTCTGATGATTTCCATTCCTAATTTTTCTTCTCTCAAATCTCCATCATTTTCAGAGGTCCTATTGTACCTCAGTAGCTTTGGGTGACAAACCCTTTGAAACCCATCAGAACTTTCCTGAAATCAACCAGCAGAGACTGCTGTAGAGCAGTGTGAGGCACAGCATCCCGTAATTTGTAATCTTTTGTCTCCTAATCTCCTTTAGACACTTTTTGTTTACACAGTAGAATATCTGATCTTTACAACCAAATGCAATGTCCAAACTATATCTTTCTGTAGCTTTAAAGAACTCTCAGTATCTGTAACGTGCACAACTTAAACAAATACCAAAATATTTAAAAAAAAACAAAAACAAATTTGCATTAGACCAATATTTAACATTGAATTTCTTGAATGATTTAATCACTATTTTCAGAAACAGGCATTTGCCGTAGGCACATACTAAGGACTCCTTCAGACCTCAAATAGCCCTTTTATTCAGGAAGCTGGACTGCACTATCCCATATGTAAGAGGCCCCATTTCTCATTTTTGTTCTCCATGAGCAGTCCATTCCATTTAATTAATAAATTGTTTAGCAAAATTAGCAGAAGAGCTTGAGATGCTTCCTGTAGGGGCAATGCAGTAATGAACACTTTTGCCAGAAGAGGGTGATCACACTCCTCTTCTTTATCTCTCCCAGGAAGTGGTAGAGGGGCTGTTATCTCATGAGAGAAACCAGGCATCAAATATGATATGATGGCTTATGTCACTCAAAACCTGTACTAAATCTGCTCTGAATTTAATGTTTCATAAAAATGCATTTTCCCCATGTAGCTGGTACCAGAGGAATGAATTTTCAAATGAATATAAGTACCGTAACCCCCTTTCTACAGAATATAGGTAAGTAAATGGAATTGTCTTGTATTGGGGGGGGGGGTAGCCACGCTAAAGTTTTTCCTGTTGTCACCTGCACCTGCTTGACAACATAGCGTTTGATACAATCTCAGTAAGATGTTTTCTCCCATATTTTTAAGCATAGCAGCCATTTTAGAGTGTTTAATTATTCCAGACTGTAGGAGGTTTATTCTTTTTTTAAAAAAGCCAGATTTTGAGATAACTGCACTTCTTCTGCAGGATGGTGTTTTTTCATGAAGCAGTTTGCTCAGAGAGAAACAGTTATGCCAATTACTTGCTAGCTGATTTTTAAACCTGATGCTGCAGCAAGTGTTGTGGGATCTTTTTGGTATGCCAGTTGTCAATTCTAATTAGATCTGATTACTTTGACTGGCTTTTCTAGGGCTTGAAACTTTTTGTTTCTGGAGCTGGTTGTAAACTGCATCAGTCACTTCAACTTGACTCCTTACATGTATTGTTTCACTTGTACTGCAAGCAAATATGAATTGAAAATAATTAGATTGCTGAAGTATGGACCACTACTGGAGGTAGGATCCCAGACAAGGTGACTCGGTGAACAGCTCTAGAATAACTACTTAATGTGAAAAGAAAGGAGTACTTGTGGCACCTTAGAGACTAACAAATTTATTTGAGCATAAGCTTTCATGGCTACAGCCCACTTCATCAGATGCATAGAAGGGAACATATAGTAAGAAGATATATATACACATACAGAGAACATGAAAAGGTGGAGTAAGAAGCTAATTAATTAAGATGAGTTATTATCAGCAGGGGAAAAAAACTTTCGTAGTGATAATCAAGATGGCCCATTTAGACAGTTGACAAGAAGGTGTGAGGATACTTAACAATATGTGTAATGACCCAGCCACTCCCAGTCTCTATTCAAACCCAAGTTAATGGCATCTAGTTTGCATATTAATTCAAGCTCAGCAGTTTCTCGTTGGAGTCTGTTTTTGAAGCTTTTCTGTTGCAAAATTGCCACCTTTAAGTCTGTTACTGAGTGGCCAGAGAAGTTGAAGTGTTCTCCTACCGGTTTTTGAATGTTATGATTCCTGATGTCAGATTTGTGTCCATTTATTCTTTTGCGTAGAGACTGTCCGGTTTGGCCAATATACATGGCAGAGGGGCATTGCTGGCACATGGTGGCATATAATGTGAATGCTCTTGAAGTGAGAGGGTAAATGGTATAGTCATAAACAAGATTCATGTACAGTTGGATGCTATACAAGCGCCTCTGAGACAGCTCTGCCAGTGCATGTAAATCTTGACCTGCAGCACCTCTTGCTATTGTATCCCTGTACTTCTCTGGCAGAGCCCACCAGAGAGGACCAGTTGTGTTATCTTATGATCTGCACAGAAGGGAAGTGGGGGCTCTTGGATGTGAGTAAGCTGAAACAGCTATTGATAGGAGCCTCATGATTCCTGGTTTCTCAATCAAGTTCTAGTTTATGATGAGTATAAAACAAGTGCTGCTTATTTCCTTTTGTACTACATGTGATGTAACAGAGGTAAATCGCCTTTGCAACTGGCCCTGTGAAACTTGTACCCACATGGTAAAGAAGAAGAGCTATCCTGCCCTGGGAAACTGAGGATTAATATATAGCTTTAAAAAAAAAAAAGGAATTGCAAGATTGAGGGAATAGTTTGGGAATTTAAGACAACCTATGTAGTGTTATACTAAAAATTTCACTATGCCAAGTGTTTAAAATCTCATTAAACATCTTTTGTCCCTGACTCTGAATGAAACAAATTAAAAAGAATTAAGCCAGAATTTTTACTGAGATAAAGTCTTTGTATTCCATTTACTGTAAATACCAGAGATGTGGTTTATCTGCTGGTTTTTTTGTCCTGAACAGAAGAATTTCAGCATTCCTCTGCTTCGTAAAATAAATCTATGCCACGTCATGTGATCATGAACTTAAACAAAATATGTTAAGCAAATTGAGCAAATGTTTTGGAGAAATTTTTTTGCTAGTGTCCAACTTCCCGTTGAGGCATTACAAATAGGCCATTTTGAAGGCAGAATATCGGATTTAATGACCAGTAGCCTGACTCAATCCTGTATTGGGCAATTTAACTTTACTTTAAGCATTCTTATTATTTTGGTTACTAATCCATTTTTGTTCAATGCCTGGCAACACCAGGTTTGAAAAGGATAAAGAAGGAAACACTTGGGACAAAAATCTGTGGCTATCTTCAGGAAAACATAGAATTAAAATAGTGTAGATAGAGGCTAAAACACAGCAAAATTAGTGTTGGAGGATTTTTCCTAACAATTTTGATGAGGTTTTCTTTCTGATATTTTGATACACAAAAGGAATGTTCTTCTCTCATCTAAATGTAAGGAAGTTTATTCTTTATTCTCTATAGCAGTAATGGGAGAACAAATCCCTTTGCCCCTTGTATCATAAGGATTTCTAGTAAATAATAGGCTATTTCCTCTGATTTCACAGGGGGCCCAGAAGTGGCAGCCTCTCTCATTTTAGGGACATTCTTCATCAGTTTATTCCTGATACTGTCTGTGGCTTCATTCTTCTACCTCAAACGTGCCAATAAACTTCCAAATATGTTCTACAGAAGAAACAAAGGTAAAGTGTTTCTTAGTCATTCTCTGTTTCATCATTTATTTACAGTTTAGCTGGGAATTTGAGAGAAGGCCAAAACCTTTTCCATATGTTTTAGAGTTCCATGTTCTACATTATTTTTAATATACATATTGTAATCTGTTCTCTGCACTTCTGTACTGGGACCAGTGCAGTCCTACGTATGTGTAAATGAACTGGAAAAAGAGGTAAACAGTGAAGTGGCAACATTTGCAGATGATACAAAATTACTCAAAATAGCTAAATCCAAAGCAGATTGTGAACAGTTACAAAGGGATTTCACAAAACTGGGTGACTGGGCTACAAAAATGGCAGATGAAATTCAATGTTGGTAAATGCAAAGTAATGCACATTGGGAAACCTAATCCCAACTATACATACAAAATAATCGGGTCTAAATTAGCTCTCAAGAAAGAGAGCATTGTGGTTAGTTCTCTGGGAACATCCCCTCAATGTGCAGTGGCCATCAAAAAAGCTAACAATGATAGGAACCGTTAGGAAATGGATAGATAAGACCATAAATATCATAATATCACTCTATAAATCCAGGTTATGCCCATACACTGAACACTGCATGCAGTTCTGGTTGACCCTTCTCAAAAAAGATCTATTAGAAATGGAAAAAGTACAGAGAAGGGCAACAAAAATGATAAAGGGTATGGGTTTTAGATAGACTTATATAGTGCGGGGGGAGCCGGTGGTCATGGTACATGTAGGTACCAATGACATAGGGAAGGATAGGAGAGAGGTCCTGGAGGCCAAATTTTGGCTGCTAAGAAAGAGATTGAAGTCCAGGACCTCTATGGTAGCACTCTCTGAAATGCTTCCAGTTCCACTTGCAGGGTGAGTTAGACAGGCAGAACTGAAAGGATCTCAATGCGTGGATGAGAGATGGTGTAGGGAGGAGGGGGTTAAGATTTATTAAGAACTGGCGAAACTTTTGGGAAAGTGGGAGCCTGTACAGGAAGGATGGGCTCCACATAAACCAAAATGGAACCAGATTGCTGGCACTTAAAATTAAAAAGACCATAGAGCAGTTTTTAAACTAAGGGCTGAGGGAAAGCCGACGGTGCAGAGGAGCACATGGTTCGAACAGACACATCCCTTAGCGGAAGGATCTGTTAATGGAGATTCTCTATGTCTTTGTAAGGAGGAGAGGATGGAAAATGATAAAATCAGGTAGGATCTGATGAGAAACAGTCATTGAAAAAAAAAAGTCCCATTCAATTACATCATCTAATGGCAGCTAAAAAGTGACAGGTTTTTTGAGTGCTTGTATACAAATGCTAGAAGTCTAAATAATAAGATGGGTGAACTAGAGAGCCTCATATTAAATGATATTGAAACAGAAACTTGGTGGAATGAGGATAATCAATGGGACACAGTAATACCAGGGTACAAAATATATTGGAAAGACAGAACAGGTCATGCTGGTCAGGGAGAGGCACTATATGTGAAAGAAAGCATAAAATTTAAATTTAATTTAAAAATCTTAAATTAACCAAACTGTACCATAGAATTTCTATGGATAGTAATTCCATGCTCTAATAATAAGAATATCCCATAGGGATATATTACCGACCACCTGACCAAGATGGTGATAGTGACTGTGAAATGCCCAGAGAGATTAGAGAGGCTATTAAAATAAAAAACTCAGTAATACTGGGGGATTTCAACTTTCCCCATATTGACTGGGTACATGTCACCTCAGGACGGGATGCAGAGATGAAGTTTCTTGACACCTTAAATGACTGCTTCTTGGCGCAGCTAGTCCTGGAACCCACAAGAGGAGAAGCAATTCTTGATTTAATCCTAAGTGGAGCACAGGATCTGATCCAAGAGGTGAATATAGCTGGACCACTTGATAAGTGACCATAAATTTAATTATATTAACATCCCTGTGGCAGGGAAAACACCACAGCAGTGCAACACTCTAGCACTTAATTTCAGAGAGGGAGACTACACAAAAGTGAGGAAGTTAGTTAGAAATTAAAAGGTAGAGTGCAAAAAGTGAAATTCATGCAAGCTGCACAGTCAACCTATGGAATTCCTTGCCAGAGGATGATGTGAAGGCCAATATAACAGGGTTAAAAAAAGAGAACTAGATAAGTTCATGGAGGATAGGTCCATCAATGTCCATTAGCCAGGATGGACAGGGATGGTGTGTCCCTAGTCTCTATTTGCCAGAAGCTGAGAGTGGGCAACAGGGAACACTTAATGATCACCTGCTCTGTTCATTCCCTTTGGGGCACCTGGCATTGGCTACAGTTGGAAGACAGGATACTAGCCAGATGGACCTTTGGTCTGACCTAGTATGGCTGTTCTTATTAACAGCTTCCATATGAGGAGAGATTAAAAAGACTAAGACTGCTTAGCCTGAAAAAGGAATGATTAAAAAGGGGGATATGATAGAGGTCTATAAAATCATGAATGGTGTGGAGAAAGTGACTAGGGAAGTGTTATTTACCCCTTCACATAACACAAGAACCGGGGTCATCAATGAAATTAATAGGCAGCAGGTTTAAAACAAACAAAAGGAAGTAAATCTTCACACAATGCACAGTCAACCTATGGAACTTGTTGCCAGGGGATGTTGTAAAGGCCAAAACCACAACTAGATTAAAAAAATAATTAGATAAATTCATCAGGAGGATAAGTCCGTCAGTGGTTATTAGCCGAGATGGTCAGGGATACAACTCCTCTGGTGTCCCTAGGCCTTTGACTGCCAGATGTTCGGAGTGGATAACGGGATGGATCACTTGATGATTGCCCATTCTGTTCATTCCATTTGAATCATCTGACATTGTCCCCTGTTGGAAGACAGGATACTGGGCTGGAGAGGTTTTGGAATCTCCGTCATTGGAGGTTTTTAAGAGCAGGTTAGACAATCACCTGTCAGGAATGTTCAAGATAATACTTAGTCCTGCCTTGAATGCAGGAGACTGGACTAGAAGACCTCTCGAGGTCCCTTTCAATCCTATGATTTTATGGACCATTGGTGTGACCCAGTGTGATGGGTTGGATCACAGAACCCCCCTTGGGAGCTGCCACCTGATGTGCCCAGACTATTTCTGCTCCTGCTTTCCTGCCCAGTCAGCTTAGGACTTCAGTGCCCTGCCTGGTTTGAACCAGACCCGGTAGTCTGCTGTAAACCCAGACCCAGGTCTGAACCATGTCCCCTAACAGTTGTAGGCTTAACTGAAAGTAGCTTACAGAAGTGTGCCTGTCTTTAACACTCAGATGCCCAACTCCCAAAAGGGTCCAAACTCCAAATAAATCCGTTTTACCCTGTATAAAACTTATACAGGGTAAACTCATAAATTGTTCACCCTCTATAACACTGATAGAGAGAGGTGCACAGCTGTTTCCCCCCTTCCCCCAAGTATTAATACATACTCTGGGTTAATAAGTAAAAAATGATTTTATTAAATACAGAAGGTAGGATTTAAGTGGCTCCAAGTAGTAACAGACAGAACAAGGTGAATTACCAAGCAAAATAAAATAAAACACGCAAGTCTAAGTCTAGTACAGTAATAAAAACTGAATACAGATAAAATCTCACCATTAGAGATGTTTCAATAAGTTTCTTTCACAGACTGCAAAAAGAAAAGGTACTTGTGGCACCTTAGAGACTAACAAATTTATTGATTAGTCGCTAAGGTGCCACAAATACTCCTTTTCTTTTTTCAGATACAGACTAACATGGTTGCTACTCTGAAACCTTTCACAGACTGGACACCTTCTTAGTCTGGGCACAAGCCTTTCCCCTGGTACAGCCCTTGTTCCAGCTCAGGTGGTAGCTAGGGGATTCCTCATGATGGCCGCCTCCTTTGTTCTGTTCTACTCCCTTATATGGCTTTGGTACAAGGCGGGAATCCTTTGTTTCTCTGGGTGCCTCCCGCCCCACCCTCTAAATGGAAAAGCACCAGGATTAAGATGGATTTCAGTACCAAGTGATATGGTCACATTTCCTGTGAGACCCTAGGCCTTCATTGATCCCAGCCTGACTCACAGGAAGGCCTGCTTGCGAACAGAGCAGTCAGTTGTCCTGGTTGATGGGAGCCATCAAGATTCCAAACCACCATTAATGGCCCACACTTTGCATAACTACAATAGGCCCTCAGAGTTATATTTCATATTTCTAGTTTCAGATACAAGAGTGATGCATTTATACAAATAGGATGACCACACTCAATAGATTATAAACTTTGTAATAATACCTTACAAGAGACCTTTTGCATGAAGCATATTTTAGTTACATTATATTCACACTCATCAGCATACTTTTATAAAATCATATAGAGTGCATCACACCCAGTATGGTCATTCTTATGTTCATATGCGCTGAGTAAACACTTCCTCTGCATTCTCTATATATTTTTTGTGGTAATACAGAATTAATCTATTTTCAATTTAGTTTTTGCACGGATGCTTCTTGTGCAGCATCAGTTGAATTATTTTGTAGTTTCAAAGGGTCCAGCAATCCAGCCCTTCACATTAGATGGTACTAAATGGTCTATATCTCGGGTACATACTAATGCTATGTGGACAGGAAGCATTTTTGTAGCATTTGACAAAAATACTTTTTGTCCAAGGCGCTCCAAACACTTTGGAAAGTTTTATTAAGCCCCACAACACTGTTGGTTTATATGAGTTTTACAGAGAGGGAAACTGATGCACAGAAGGACAAGGGATTTACCCAAGATGAGGTGGCAGCAGCAGAATTAGGAAGAGAACTAAAGATTCCTGATTATTCCTCTGCTGTAACCACTACACTTGCCTCTGTGTTTCACATGGGATTACTTGGGATCTCCAGAAACAGAGGAATGACCTGTTTTATGACCAGAATTCTTTCATTTTATTGTGAACTCTCCCCTGCCCACCTTTAGTTTCTGCTTTTGTAGATCGATATTGGAAGGAAATGTAAATCTGAAATGCAGCTGTGTAATTATAATCTAATGAGTTGAATTCATCCCTGTGGTAACTCATGAAAGCCAGTAGAATTATACTAGGTATAAATTTTGCCCAATATGCAATTTTTATGGAGTCAGTTGGATTTTTCACACTCTCTCTTCAGTTGCAGAATCTGTGTAAAACAATTCTGTGTACATTATTGCACCCTAACCTTTCCTGGTCAGAGAGCAAGTGTGTAAATATGGTATATCTAACTTCTGCACAGTAAATTTTGAAATAATATAGAAATGTATCTGTATTTCTCTACCTGTCCTGACCCCTTCTCTGCCAACCCCACATGTAATAGCTGCCATTTAAGAGGTTCTACCAGTTTAACAATGAACTACTCTTAGTCAGATCCATCCACTGATCATATGGATACCCCCTCACCTCCATTTAGCTTCTAACAGAGCCAGTTAAAAACAAGGCAGTCTCAACACAAATCAGTAAATAAGAGCAATACACAAGCAAGGAGGAACATGAGATCAAAGTGACACACGTAAACTTAATAGCATAGCACAGTTCCAGTGAATTTGGTGCCAATAATAGACACCTAGATGCTAAGCTATTTTGTGCTAAAGAAACTTAGTATCATGAAAACTGACAAATTGAAACCTGTTCTTACAAGTTTTTTTCAATAGGTTTAGGTACCACAGGTCTCCCTTTGGGTGTTTATAAGTGGGTCAAGAGCTATCATACTGTGACATCTAATCTGACAGGTCACCAAACTTGTGCTGTTTAACAACATTTAGACTAGTATTTCTACTTTTTGTGCTGCTAGTTCTCTTTTGTCCTAACATGTCACAATGTTGAAACTGAGGTTTTTATCTGAGGGAGAAGAGTTAAGAGCCCACTGGAGGGAATCTCTTAGGATTTCTGCCAGGCTGAATTTCATTTTGCCTGGCTATTTGCTTTGTTGTCAGTAAAGGTTGGTATCTCCCAGTTTCTTCTGCTGCTTCTGACTGCTATATCCTTCTCTCTCCACACAATTTGCTGCCTTCACACACCGACAGCTAGCTTCTACTGCTTTCTTCCATGGCAGCTCCTTCAAAGCAAAGTGATGCTCTGGTGGCCTCCTCAGGGAGCAAAATAAGAATGATTTAACCCTGTAGAAATAACTGTTTCCTGGAGAGCTTGAGAATCCTGTTTCCTTAATGCACAAAAGCATCTTCTGGGCAACGTGCTCTGATTTCAAAATACTCTTGTACTGATGTCTCCTTCTAAGCAATGGAGGGAGAATTCTCTCTAGAGTGTTGGTTGGGATATTGGGCCTATCAGATTGTTCATTGTGAAGAATTTCTACAATACATAAGCAATTGAAGCAAACAGTTCCAACCTTCTAGAACAATAACGGCCTCTCTCCTTCCCCCTTAGCATCAGTTCTGCAGCCCAGTGAAACAGTAAGTAAAATCATTCCTTCTGAGGGATATAAACATCTTTCAAATAGTGTTAATTATTTATAGGGATACTGTCTGGCCAAATTTTTGGCCCAAATCTAGAATTTTAGAATTGGAAGCAGAATTAACTAAAAAAATAAAATGTGTCTCACAAGTTTGTTGTCCTGAGAAAAATGCAAAAGTAAACACAGCATTAATAATGAGAAAATAGATTTTTTAGATTTTATTCTTTTAAGGAGTTGTTAGCACAAGTGAGGACATTTTGCTTATTAAAAAAGTGTAACCTTAGTGTCCACTTCTAATTTCTGTAATATTAGAAAATGCAAAGATCTTTTATATTTTACTTGGTCCTTATTCTGTTCTGCAGGCATCAATGATACCTCTACCTACTTCTTCAGGTAAGGATCTGTTCCATGTTTGAGAGATCTTTAAACTTTACTGTGAATATTTTCACCTCCAACAACTTGCTCTGGTAGCTTTTTTTTTTTTCTTTCTCCCTTGTTAGCTTATTGTTAAGAAATACAAAACTACCTAGGAATATCCCCAAAATCTGAATCTCATTGTGGGAATGCCAGGAATACCCAGTAAGTAAATATATATAAACTCCAGAATTCAAACCACAAAGTCTGTTCAGGGGACAGAAGTATGACAGTATCTGTAATATTAACATTTGTTAATCTAGTGTCATTTCAGTAATTAACATGGACAACTTCATTATCTAGTAGAAGTGCTGCTTCCTTAATGGTATCTTTGGCAGCTAGGAGATAGACAGCTTAGAAATAGATGGATGAGGGTTCAGGTTTTCAGAGATGTTCAGAAACTGAATTATTCAGGGTGGGACATGTTTTCAGGGCTGGAACATCTTGAGGATTCCTGGGTAGCTCATTTTCAGGCTCACTGGATTGAAGCATGTCACACCTCTTCTAACAAATTACACTTACATGGTGTTTGGAACATGAAAATTGTGGGAGGGGGGTTGGAAAGGCTGTATTAAGCATGAAAAATTCAGGCAGTAACCCGTTCTCTGGATTGGTGCTCACCTAACCAGTCCTCTTTCGTTTTTTCTTTTTAATCGCACGTTCTTTCAAGCAGTGCTGAGTGTATGATTAAATAATCCATTCTAGGGATGTCTTTATTTATTCTTAACAAACCTCTACTGAGAATTGCAGGAAAAAAGCAGACACAGAGGCCACCAAAAAAAGCAGCAATACACTAAAAAATATTATTCTCAAAGCTGTAGCTATCTGTGATGCTGATGTGCAAACAAGAAAGCTTAATAAAACAGAATCATATTGGCTACTTCTCCATTCAAAACATGGGAGAAGGTGAAATCAATCACTCTTTGTCAAATAAAAAAGTAAGCACTCTTTCAAGTTTCAAGTATTTCTGAAAACAATGCAAAATCAAAAACAAATTCAGTGATATGTAACATTGCAAATACTACAAAACTGTATTTGCTTATTTCACATGTAGGTATCAAAGAAACTTGTACTGCCTAATAGGGTAAATCTAATTATTTAATCAGGACACTACTGAAAACTAGTGTATACTGTACAGTAGAACCTCAGAGTTACGAACATCTCGGAAATGGAGGTTGTTCATAACTCTGAACAAAATGTTATGGTGGTTCTTTCAAAAGTTTACAACTGAACATTGACTTAATACAGCTTCGAAACTTTATTATGCAGAAAAAAAATGCTGCTTTTAACCATCTTCATTTAAATGAAACAAGCACAGAAACAGTTTCCTTAAAGGGAAGTTTAAAAAAATTGACAAGTTATTTTTTTTTAGTAGTTTATGTTTAACAGTACTGTACTGTATTTGCTCTTTTTTGTTTGTTTGTTTTTTCTCTGCTGCTGCCTGATTGTGTACTTCTGGTTCCAAATGAGGTGTGTGGTTGACCGGTCAGTTTGTAACTCTAGTGTTTGTAACTCTCTGCAATTCTACTCTATATGCCTGATCTGTGTACTCTGAAGATAATGGCAAAACTCATATCGACTTTAAAGGAAGACCAATTGAGCCTTCCAGGAACTGGATAAAATGTTGTTGGGGGAGGGGGATTTTAAACAAGCCAAGCTGTTTACTTTCATTGTGTGGATGTATGTGGATTATTTTAAAATCTAAGATGCAAGAATTAAGATTTAAATCTTGGTTACCACAATCTTAATTTTAGGCCTTCCTATAGGCAGCTTGCTGACTCTAAGGCTATGGCTACACTACAAGGCTTTTAGCGACATGGCTATGCCACTGCAACCATGCCACTAAAAGGCACGCAGTGTAGCTGCTGCCGACAAAAAACTCTCCAGCTCTCTCCTGTGGACAAAAAACTTCCACCCCTCACAAGCGGCCGTAGCGTTGTTGGCAGGAGAGCATTCCTGCCGACAAAGCACTGTTCACACTGACTCTTTTCGTCAGTAAAATTTTTGTCGTTTGGGGGTGTGTGTGTGTGCTTTTTAACACCCCTGAACAACAAAAGTTTTGCCGACGAAGTGCCAGTGTAGACAAAGCCCTTGTCTAAATTTGTTCTGGGCTTCAGGGAGATATAATCTAATAGAACCAGGAACTTCTGAATTCTAATCTTGGCTCTGATCCTGAGATCCTGAGTGGTCTTCGCCTCTCTGCCTTGGTTTCTATAGCCATAAAACATGAATAATATGTGGCTTATCTTTGTAAGGCTGAAGATGGAAATAATAATGGAAACACTAGTATCCAATGAGCACCCAGTTCAATAAGTAACTTAAGTGCTTCCTTCAGAAGAGGTGTATTAGTGGGCTTTCTTAATCTTTAGTCATCGGTCGAATTTTCTTCTCTATATTCAACAACAATAGCTACTTTCAGATCATTGGCTGATGTGTTAAGTATGAATTAATTATGAAGACATGACTAGATAGCAGTTGCTAACTGTGTGTCTGTGCCCACCCTTTCAGTTCGAAAGCCACGCTACGTCAGACGAGAGCGGTCTTTAGTGATGTCTTCATCCGCTGCTATGATCCCTTCTGCAGAAACCAGGGTCAGCAATGTTTAGCCTTCAAAACTTTCCTGAGGACTTAATAAATATGCACAGTGTTGGAGATACTTTCTGTAGCCACTGGAATGCCAGGAAAATGTCAGGAGCAGCTGACCTAAAAGCAAACTGAGCCACTGTGTCAAATGGGTTTGTGCCAAACGTGGACAGAGGAATTGAACTAATGCAAATGTGATGACTATAGGATATATCCAGTTCTGTGAACTGCTTTGATGGGCTTGAAAAGCACTTTTCTAGCTCTGTGGTTTCATTTGTCTCCTAACAGAAGCTATGTTAAAATCTGCAAAGAGTCTGCCTTTTTTGGAACACTTTCAGCTTTGGCAAAATCCATTTTCCTGCATTGTGATCAGCTGTCTGGCTGTAGAGCAGAAGCCCTCAGTGCAGCAGGCCAACACAGAGTTTTGGAGGTGGGCTTGTTTAAAGGACATATTTGTAAATGTTAACTCTAAGTGCCATGGCTTTAATGCTGCGGGAAAATACAAATGTATTTTACATGAAGTATCTCAATGCAAAAATTGATGCCTTCAGAAGCATCTTCTTCAGCTTCTCAGTCATAAAGGACCATGGTTTATATAACTGTAGGTTTAGACCCACCTGTATCCAGATATTGTCATCCTAAGTGCTGCTGAAAACTGTGGTCAGTATGGGTCTGATCCAAAGCCCGTGAAATTGATGGGAGTTTCTCCAGTGAATTTCATGGGCTTTTAGATCAGGCCCTACATGAGGATCCATTTGCTGTGGCTTTGTAGTTGATCAGCTGCTATTTCTGTCCCACTGAGACACCCAGCCTTCCCTCATTCCAGCATTTCCTGAGGGTGGCTGTTGCAGTGTAAAGGAAGGCACATTCTGTAAGCTAGGTTGAGCCATCCTGAGTACTTACACACACTGATTTCAACTGGAGTTGTCATGGGAATTCTCAAGTAAGGGTTTTCCTAACAGAGCACAACACGACACAAGTCAGGGTTTCCCCAATCTAATCCTCCATTTGTGTGCATAAGGCCTACAGATCAGCACCTTAGCCTTTGACTTCCCCCACACACCACCTGCCTTTGTTTAAACCTCACTACCACAATGGGTTCTTTAGAGGAAGTGACTCATGGTGGATTTTTGTCACAAGCCAGTGGTAGCCATCATGATTTCAAGAACACAACAATTGATCTTATCTCTAAAAATGCTAAAAGAGCTGTCTCTGGCCAATGTGACACCAATGTGGAGAGTGTAAACCTCATGATTCAGATACCCTCTCTGCCTATGGCCAGAGGCTTGTTCAAAGCTTATAGAGTTAAGGTTTGGGGTGGGGGCAGGGAGTCTACTAGTCTTTTTTTATTGGATATCTATTTTATGCACATTTTAATGTAGTGTAAACTGTTTGAATTTCTTTCCTGAGAATGGAACCTCTCATTTTGCAGCTTTCCTCAAGTGAGGTCAAAGACAGTGGGGCTAAAGAGGAAACTGTGAAGGAGCAGGGCCTGCTAGCCATACACATTGAATCACTATATGTAAAACTTTGACTCCCTGCTATGGTTAAATCCAACCTAGTTTTAATTGCTATTTTTTCTGTCTGCTAAAACTTAACAGCCACAGTCAGACCGTTTGAGAGGGGAAGCTTCTGTATGTAAGTACTGTATGTGTATAGTTTGTCTATTCGCAAACCAGGAGGTGGGAGTTTTTCCAGAGTTACTGTTTGTCTGTTCTCTATGCGTCAATAGGATTTACTTCTGATACAAATGACATTTTGAGATGGTAGGAAGGCATAGGGGCTATGAACTGACAAAGTGTCAGAAACAACTTAACCTTATAGGAAAAAGAAGTAATTATGCAATGATACAATGCAAAGATATTACATCTTTAATGGGAGGAAGTTTCTGCTTATGAATCTGTCGATGAAACTGCATCCTTGCATGGCATAGTTGCTCATCAGTTCTTTCCATACATAAATCATTGATGGGTCATTCTCTCCATTGCTGTGTGGGGACTGTCACTGGCCCGTGTCACTGCTACATGTATGTATCTGTCTGATAAACCCTGTCTGACCCTCAAGTGCATCACTGTAACAGTTTAGTGCCAAGTATCAGATGCTTTGTCCTCCTTCCCTACGCCCAAGACAGAGTTCAGGTTTCTCAGTGCTAATGTAACTTTCAGTCAAACTTTTCAAGCACAGCAAATGTTATTCCCATGGGCTTTGTAGTTTGCTCAGATTACTTTAATGTTGTCTGACCCAGCTGGATCCCTGACAGAACCTCGTTAGTTGTTTTTGTTGTTTTTTTTTCGCACTGTCATGTTAAATGCATAGTGTGGAGTTGTTGTTTTCTCCCCCATACAGCTGGCTTTATTGAACACTTGATGACTGAGTCTTGAGCTATAAATGGTTAATTCAAGGACAAAGGACTGATATTTAATGTACCGGGATATTTTTAAATTGTGCCAAAATAAACACCTTTCATCTTTTTTAACTATTGTTGAGATCATGCATGTATTTCCTTTCTAAGCACAGGAAGAAAGGGGCAAACTTAGCACAAGAAGCAAATCATTGACCCTTCTCACTTGGCATGTTGCCTCTTCCATAGCTCACGTTTCAGAAGAAAGTAAAAATGTCCATAAGTCTCCTGTCCAATTATGCAATATGGTAGCAGGGCAATAAGAGGGGAGGGGAGCAGAATTCCTTAAGAATCTGTTTGCCTCCGGAAGCACTGAAACTTGTCCCCTTTAACTTGTTTACCATTATAAATGCTCATTTACAAGGATCTAAAGCAGGGGTAGGCAACCTATGGCATGCGGGCCAAAGGCGGCATGCAAGCTGATTTTCAGTGGCACTCACGCTGCCCGGGTCCTGGCCACCGGTCCGCGGGGCTCTGCGTTTTAATTTAATTTTAAATGAAGCTTCTTAAACATTTTAAAAACCTTATTTACTTTACATACAACAATAGTTTAGTTATATTATAGACTTATAGAAAGAGACCTTCTAAAAACGTTAAAATGTATTACTGGCACATGAAACCTTAAATTAGAGTGAATAAATGAAGACTCAGCACACCACTTTTGAAAGGTTGCCACCCCTGATCTAAAGCAAGGAATAAATCACCCTTTATGCCTGAATTCAGAGGTGATGGGCCAAATTTTCTACTGGCAATAACTCCACTGAAGTTAGTGTAGTTACGATAGCTGAGAATTTGGTCTGAAGTAAATGGTTGTTTAAATTTCACGTCACTGAGTTGACCTAAGGTTGTGTGGATCTTGTACTAAAGAGACAGAAGAGGGTAGCAAGAAAAAAAATCTAACACAATGAGGCTGTAAAGTAAAGTAGACCTTTCCACACATGAAAGCGGTGTAGTGTAACACTTGTAAATCTGAACAATAAATTCTCTTTAGCTACAATCAAATTCTTACAGACCTCTAATCCCTTCATAGTAAAGCGTTTCTTTCTGAAAGGTTTCAGAGTAGCAGCCGTGTTAGTCTGTATTTGCAAAAAGAAAAGGAGTACTTGTGGCACCGTAGAGACTAACAAATTTATTAGAGCATAAGCTTTCGTGAGCTACAGCTCACTTCATCGGATGCATTTAATGCATCCGATGAAGTGAGCTGTAGCTCACGAAAGCTTATGCTCTAATAAATTTGTTAGTCTCTACGGTGCCACAAGTACTCCTTTTCTTTCTGAAAGGAGTTTGATGCAATAGATGGGATGTTCTTTACTGTAAACAGGAGGGTGTGTTTTGTTTTCCTCAAATTTACTTTGCAAATATTCAGAGTAACCGTGAGACATGAGCCAATGGAAAGTATGGTGCACAGTCAAACAACCGAACTACAGATGGTTAAATAAATACAAAGGTAAGAGTTGAATAGCGATCCTATACATGGGAAACATGCTATTTTTAGCAAAGTATGTGTAGGCACAAGGACAAGCCAAAAGCTTTTGTACCTACTATGTAGGCACTGGAAAAATTCCAAAAAAGTATTGTCAAAGCAAGGATGAGAATGCAATGTATGAAAAGATTTAGGCAATGAAAATGATCCCCGGGAACGGAAACTCGAAAGATGTTTTGTCAGTTAACTGGACTCTGAGCCAAAGCACATGCCAAAACAGAACAACCTTCTTGAAGATGAAGATGAAGTCAGTGCCTGAGCAGTTAGCCACTTGATTGAATTCATTAGATGGAACAGGAAGTGAACTGTGGAGAGTAGGCGCTAAGTAAGTGTACAACAACAGAGAACAGTTTGAGTCAGCATATAGTGCATACCTGAGAGGGGCTGTCCCTTTTCTAAGATATTCATGCCACCAGCTGAAGGTGAGTGTGCACTGTATTGAGGAGAGTATGATGGACAATCACTTTTTGGACAATAAGTATAAAACACTGGATTACTCAAATCTGATACCCAATTATATACTCTTTCCAAAATGCTGGTGCTGGCATCCTGCTGCTTTGGACTGAGTAACTGATACAGAAATGACATTCTCCTCAGCTAGACAAGTATAGCAGCAATTCTTCACTGTATGGCTAGTGTCTGTAAATTTGTATGGGCAGCTAACTATATGGTTAGGACTCCTCCCCTTCTTGGCCCTGCCATAAATGACTTGGATTAGAGCTCAAAGCGAGGCTGGACCTAAATTTCCGGAATCTACCTGTCCTGAGATTGCCTCTTGAGCCTTTCTTGCACTCGTTCCTCCCAGGGAAGGTTTCCCAAAGGAATATCTCTGGGAAATGTACACAGTGTCTTAAGGGAATTCTACAACTTCCTTATGATAAACTCAGGGACAGGAGGAAGTCATCCTAAAAAAGAAATCAATAGAGTGTGAGAAAGGTGGTGTGGGTGTGCAGAGGGGAAAAAAAGACAGTGTTTCTTTGTAGGCAAATGGCTTAGCTAAGGTTTATCACTCGCACATTCATTCTTCTACGCAGCTATAGAGAATGGGATGGGGAAGACACCAAGCCAATGCAGAATGGCCCAAACCCCTCCGTCCCATTTAAGCCCCATGTAAGGCTGTGTAGGGAGTTTTAAGCAGCTGAGTGACCAGATGAGAGTGCCATCTAATGCAAACCCCCAGATAGGTACACCATTTGTGCTGCAACAAAACAGTCTCCACAATGATACAATGTCCATTGGCTTCAGTAGGAGTCGTAGCTGCTCAAACCAGAGGATGATTTCGTCCTGTGTTAGCACTGCCATGGGTAGAAGTGTGTTTTAAGGAACATGCCTAGAGGCTCCATTTTGTGTTGAATTTTGCTTGCATTCCTCTTGCCACAGGACACTGTGAGGTCTATTAGCATGTATAAAAGCTAATTTGCATCTTTGTGATTTATTTTTAATGCTCCCTGGGAAAAAAGAAATGAAATGATGTAAACTTGATCATTTTACAATCCGTGCCTTGCCATATTTTTATTGTTAACTGATTGGATGCAACAGCATTCAGATAAATCCCAGTCTCTGAAAAAGCCTAAATTACAGAAATGCAATTATGTATCTTTACCCAAAGCATGTAGAGAAAACAATAGTTTTCAATATGATATAATGCATCTCTCTAAACTATTTGCTACAAAGGATTAGGATTTCACCGTCATCCTGGCTTTATTTTTTGGTAATAGAACTAATGTAGGAGGGATTAGGCTGTAGACCTGTCAGTTTCATTGTATAATGACAGGTTTCAGAGTAGCAGCCGTGTTAGTCTGTATTCGCAAAAAGAAAAGGAGTACCCGTGGCACCTTAGAGACTAACAAATTTATTAGAGCATAAGCTTTCGTGAGCTACAGCTCACTTCATCGGATGCATTTGGTGGAAAAAGCAGAGGAGAGATTTATATACACACACACACACAGAGAACATGAAACAATGGGTTTATCATACACACTGTAAGGAGAGTGATCACTTAAGATAAGCCATCACCAGCAGCAGGGGGGGGGAAAGGAGGAAAACCTTTCATGGTGACAAGCAAGGTAGGCTAATTCCAGCAGTTAACAAGAATATCAGAGGAACAGTGGGGGATGGGGTGGGAGGGAGAAATACCATGGGGAAATAGTTTTACTTTGTGTAATAACTCATCCATTCCCAGTCTCTATTCAAGCCTAAGTTAATTGTATCCAGTTTGCAAATTAATTCCAATTCAGCAGTCTCTCGTTGGAATCTGTTTTTGAAGCTTTTTTGTTGAAGGATAGCCACTCTTAGGTCTGTGATCGAGTGACCAGAGAGATTGAAGTGTTTTCCAACTGGTTTTTGAATGTTATAATTCTTGACGTCTGATTTGTGTCCATTCATTCTTTTACGTAGAGACTGTCCAGTTTGGCCAATGTACATGGCAGAGGGGCATTGCTGGCACATGATGGCATATATCACATTGGTAGATGCGCAGGTGAACGAGCCTCTGATAGTGTGGCTGATGTGATTAGGCCCTATGATGGTATCCCCTGAATAGATATGTGGACAGAGTTGGCAACGGGCTTGTTGCAAGGATAGGTTCCTGGGTTAGTGGTTCTGTTGTGTGGTGTGTGGTTGCTGGTGAGTATTTGCTTCAGATTGGGGGGCTGTCTGTAAGCAAGGACTGGTTTGTCTCCCAAGATCTGTGAGAGTGATGGGTCGTCCTTCAGGATAGGTTGTAGATCCTTGATGATGCGTTGGAGAGGTTTTAGTTGGGGGCTGAAGGTGATGGCTAGTGGCGTTCTATTGTTTTCTTTGTTGGGCCTATCCTGTAGTAGGTGACTTCTGGGTACTCTTCTGGCTCTGTTAATCTGCTTCTTCACTTCAGCAGGTGGGTATTGTAGTTGTAGGAATGCATGATAGAGATCTTGTAGGTGTTTGTCTCTGTCTGAGGGGTTGGAGCAAATGCGGTTATATCGTAGCGCTTGGCTGTAGACAATGGATCGAGTGGTATGATCTGGATGAAAGCTAGAGGCATATAGGTAGGAATAGCGATCAGGAGTGCCACGGGTACTCCTTTTCTTATTGTATAATGAGCAATGTTTATAAATAGATCATTGGCTTTGTTGCAACCTCTCTTCCCTATACCATCATACTCATCAAATTAAAATGTTCCCCTCTGTTTCACAACCTTAGTCCGTGTAAGACTGTAATCCTTTGGATTTACTTCCTAAAGGGCTATAGCTGATCCAGAACACTGCAGTACAATCTGCCAGCTCTTCAAATTCCTATGACCTCATAGCTCACGATCCTGGTGACATCAGTGTCTATAAAGTTTTTATTTCAATCACTTCCCCTTCTTCCCCTCTAAAATATACCACTACTTCACTGTCCTTTCATGGTCATGGCTCTGTTTCTAACATTAATGCTACTCTGCACCAGAACCAATCGCACCCCTGGCCACCATGTATATTGTAAAAAGAAAAGGAGTACTTGTGGCACCTTAGAGACTAACAAATTTATTAGAGCATAAGCTTTCGTGAGCTACAGCTCACTTCATCGGATGCATTTGGTGGAAAAAACAGAGGAGAGATTTATATACACACACACAGAGAACATGAAACAATGGGTTTATCATACACACTGTAAGGAGAGTGATCACTTAAGATAAGCCATCACCAGCAGCAGGGGGGGGAAAGGAGGAAAACCTTTCATGGTGACAAGCAGGTAGGCTAATTCCAGCAGTTAACAAGAATATCAGAGGAACAGTGGGGGGTGGGGTGGGAGGGAGAAATACCATGGGGAAATAGTTTTACTTTGTGTAATGACTCATCCATTCCCAGTCTCTATTCAAGCCTAAGTTAATTGTATCCAGTTTGCAAATTAATTCCAATTCAGCAGTCTCTCGTTGGAGTCTGTTTTTGAAGCTTTTTTGTTGAAGGATAGCCACTCTTAGGTCTGTGATCGAGTGACCAGAGAGATTGAAGTGTTCTCCAACTGGTTTTTGAATGTTATAATTCTTGACGTCTGATTTGTGTCCATTCATTCTTTACATAGAGACTGTCCAGTTTGGCCAATGTACATGGCAGAGGGGCATTGCTGGCACATGATGGCATATCATCACTCTCCTTACAGTGTGTATGATAAACCCATTGTTTCATGTTCTCTGTGTGTGTGTATATAAATCTCTCCTCTGTTTTTTCCACCAAATGCATCCGATGAAGTGAGCTGTAGCTCACGAAAGCTTATGCTCTAATAAATTTGTTAGTCTCTAAGGTGCCACAAGTACTCCTTTTCTTTTTGCGAATACAGACTAACACGGCTGCTACTCTGAAACCTGTCATGTATATTGTGTTTCTTGGGCATCAGAGCACTACATACCTCAGAAATAGACTGGAGAGGACAAGAGGTGAAATCTTTATTTGTATGTGCTCCACACTAACAGGCATTCCCAGCCTTATGATGTGAAATTCTTACCTTCTACTGGGGGGAACTGTTGATTCCAGCCAGTTGTATTTTCCTAAGCACTTTGTGAGCCATTTAAATGATACACTCAAACTATTTTAATCAGTGCCTTAAAGTGATGCAATAATGTGTCTAGTAGTGGATATACCAACACCACCAAAGTTTGCGGATAAGTGTACAAAGAAAGGAATTCTTGTTTGATGGGCGTTTTACGTGTTATATAATGAGCTACCAATATGTAAAGTGTTAGGAAATGAGCTGTAATTAGTAAAGCCCAGGTCACTAGTTGGCTGAAGGCAGCTAATGAGAAACAGAGCCTTGCTTAGCATCGGCAGCTGATTCAAATCCAGCGCAAATCATTAATGACCACAAATTGTTGCTGTGCAATGACTTTGGCCTGTGTGAAATGACTTTGAGTCAGTTCCCTAATGAGTAAGTGTCCATGTCACAAACCACTATCAGAACCGGTACTAACTGGTCAGATTGGCAGTCTTGACAGAGGCCCAAGAATGAATGAGCACCCAGAGAAAACTTTCCTCCAATCACTAAAGGTCAGAGTTGAGAAACTGACCAAACAACTTTTGTTCTGCCTGATACTGAGTAGGTCAATACAGGGACTGACTTTCTTCTCTCATGCTGGCGTAAATCAGGAATAACAGAATGGAAACCAGTGAAGCTACACCAGTGTAATAATGGGAGAGGAGGTTCTGGCCCACAAGCTCCAGAGCTGTCATGCAGCCTCTTCCATAACCACTAAAGTTGCAAGGACATTTTAAAACAAACCCATAATCCATTATTAGATCAACTTGTGCCTTTAGATTTGTACATTTTGCAGGGCAGGAGGTCTATTTGTTCAGCACTTTTTTATGCCTTGTAAAGCTGCAATGCTTTATAAATAAAGTGCCCCAAACCAGTATAGCAACTGTGTGTGTGTGTGTGTTTGTGTGGTTTGGTTTTGTTTTAAAGTAAGCCAGGCTCCATTTGCAGCGAGAGCAGACTGAAACCTGAAACATAACTCATAGTCAGGTGACCAGCACGGCACAAGAAGGCACGGATGTGGATTGCCAATAGCATTGCTGGCTGATGAGATAATGCATCTAAACACATAGTGGACTATGTACTGTGTGTATTCCTCAGAAGCTAATTGCAATCCAAAGACTTTACATACTAGTTTTAACCAATTATTTTTGCATCTGTGCTTTGACCTGAGAGCTGATGTAATATTAAAAATGCTATACCAGATGAGAATTATACAAGGGCAACATGATTTAACGGCTCAGCACCATAAAAGATACGGTTTGGTTATTTGTCATCTCTTGGAATCCCCATGCTGAAAATGATAAAGAGGAATGGGGAAGGGTGAATAGAAAGTAATATAGGTTCTGAAGTTTTTACAAAACATTGGTAAAATCAACCCTAGAGTTTTAAATAATGAGTTCTCGCTAGCCAGATGGTCTTCTGGCACACAGGCAAATCCAAAATGAAACTCAAGTTGACTTGTACAATGGAGTTTACTTGGGGTGTGTCCATTGGCCAAAAAAAAAAAAAAGAAAAGAAAAAATCTTGAGGAAAAGTACTCAATTGCATTCAGAAAAAGAAAAGGAGTACTTGTGGCACCTTAGAGACTAACAAATTTATTAGAGCATAAGCTTTCGTGAGCTACAGCTCACTTCATCGGTTGCATCCGATGAAGTGAGCTGTAGCTCACGAAAGCTTATGCTCTAATAAATTTGTTAGTCTCTAAGGTGCCACAAGTACTCCTTTTCTTTTTGCGAATACAGACTAACACGGCTGCTACTCTGAAAATTGCATTCAGTTACAACATCCCAGCTAGATATATTCTCCCCACTAGTAGGGCTGGTGTTCGGGTATTGTACCCATTCTGAGCAGCAATTAGGCTCAGTATAAAGTATCTTGTGTGTTTTCTGTAGTTCCATTCCCAATATCTGGGGGAAAGAGGGAGACAGTGTTGTGGAGGAAGGGAAGAGGAGGTATTGAGAGGGAGAAGAGAAGAAAAAAGGACAAAAGAGGTAGGGACACTAAAGGACAAAGAGAAAAGAGATGATTTCTTCTCCTACTTTTTTCCCCTCTTCTCTCTCTTCGTCTTTTTATTTTCATGGCCAAAAGAAGAAAAAAGCGGGTGCACTCTTCCTCCCGCCCTGTCCATTTTGATGCGAGACATGTTGGCGAGCACATGGTTACTAATAAATAATTGATGGCACTGTAGGATAAATTTTATGTTACTCCAAGGGGTCAAGGAGGGACTCAATGGCAGATCGTTTGTAAAAAGGCTGATGGAGCATTCCTCACCTAGAGGGGGGTAAGTGGAACGGCTGCATGTGAAAGAACTGAAACTCTGGAAGAGAGGCAGGAAGCAAACAATGTGAGTCAACTATACCGGAGGTTTAAGCTAGGGTCCGGTCCTCCACACAGCTCAAATTCCATCTTTGGCCTCTATTTACTCAAACTCTGTCCAGCACACAGACAACTAGTGGTTGAATAATATACTGCAGGTAAGCCGCTAATGCATCTCTCGCTACTAAACACTACCCCAGCCTAAATCCTCCCAGTTCTTCCTTGTTGAACTCTTGTCCAGGAAAGTTTCCGGGTTATGATACTTCCAGCAAGAACAGGGCTAGCCCATAAAGGACTCTAAGCATCCAGGAAGGTTGCCCCATTGATTTTATTGCCTGTTATTCTACTATCATCTGTAATATTCAGTATCAGTTGCTTCCTCCTGCCTGTCTTGAAGGAAGGTCACGTGCTTGGCAATAGTGTTTATTTCTTGGGGGCCGGTAAGAGGTTCTTTTGACACACTCCACTATCTCCTTTCCCCTTCCTTTTCTGATACACCATGTAGCTTCCGTAATTGTCTTATCTGGCTGAACAGTCATAATAAAGCGTTATGTGAAGTCAAGTTCAAAGTGTCTACTATATCATCCTGTATACTATTCCATTTTAAGCATACCAGTAAAGAGCCGATTGATGTCAGAAATGCCAATAAACTTTGCTTTCGCTGTATGGTTTTCTTCTTTGTAAGTGGTTTCTAAGTCGCAGCAAACCATTTTTATTATGTAAACAGACGTCACCAGCATCCCTCCTCCCCACTTTACAGGCCTGAAGTGTGAGGTTATTTTATAACAAACACCAGAGAAGAAACACTAGCTGATATACACCAGGGACGTATGTACCAGGGCACAGGTGGAAGGGCTGTTTCAGTGTTTATGGTGAGCTATTGTAAGCAATGTTTGTGCTGTACAGTCCTGATGACTTGAAAATAAGCTGCATTTGGCTCTTCTGCATGTGGACTTACTGGCTGTATTTACATTTGATTTTGGTCTGGGCACAAATCCATGTCCAGGAATGCACTTAAATGCTCTCCTGAATTGGGGCCTATAACGCTTTGGGCCAGATCCTCAGCCTAGGTCCACTGACTTCACAGAGAATTGTCTGTGATTCTACATGTTTACAGAGCCATCCATCCTGCTCTCAAAATCTCTTATGTGGCAGGCATCTCAGTGGAGCAAATGTCCTCCTCCTCCTCAAGCAGAATCACACCACAGCTGCTGCTTTCAGAGCTATGGGGCAGGATTTGCCTTTGTCTCTGTGATGGAGATAAAAGTGTACAATTGTTTGTGAAAGCAATCCCCAAAGAGACTGAATTACTACTGTGGCTGTCTGACAAGTTCAATTTGAAGCGTGGTTACAGCTGTGATGAAGTTCTCTATTTATTCTCTCCCTGTGACTCCAGATCAAATTAACCTAGTTTACAAGTCAGAAGATGAGATTTCAACTTATTACCTCATACCCTGGCTCGGTCGGGCCACCCAACTACGGCTGAGGGCACCTGGGTAACAAAGACTCTGCAATTGCCTTTTAGCTGACAATTTGAACGCAGCAGCCCAGAATCACTGTCCCACCATGATGAGTCTACAGAGCAGATAACAGCTTGGTTTTGTCAGCCAAACAAAATGACACAAATGCCCTGGGACAAATTTGTTGAGTAAGAAGCTGTCATTTATCTCTAGCTGTCCGTGGATGATGATTGGTGGTTTTATTTTATTTTGTAAAGCTCTTTGTTAACCAGTCATGGAATGACTGAAGTTCAAGATGGGAGACATTTGGGGAACTGAAACTCCCTGTCCCCATATGACACTGTTCCCAACACAAAGATCTTGGGTGCTTTAGCCAGAGTTACAAAGACACAGCTTCCGTTTGAAAGCAGACCACTCCTGTTTTACTGTAGCATCCGTTGACCCAAAGGAGCTCAGTGCCCAGTGGCAGCATTGCTGAACCAGCATACCCAAGCACAAGTGAGCTGCATTCTCATCTGCCTGGCAGGTTGAGCCTGTGGTATCCGCATTCATTTAGTTCTAATCAACCAAACCCCTAATCGCCAGCAATGGAGAGAAGTTTTCTTGCGGGTAGGAAGCAGAAGGTAGCGTGATTCGGGGAGAATGGGTACAGCCTGCAATTGTGGCAGTGAGAATGGCTGGCTGACAAAATTGCAATAAAGTTAAATATTACTGAACCTCATGCGCATCAGATGATACTGCTTATTGCCTACGTCTTATCTAAAGAACCAGCCAGAGCAGGAGAGCTATGGGATTCTATCACAGCTATCTAGCACGACTGTTATTGCTCGCACCATAAAGGCAAACAACTTCCTTGGTATAAGGGTGTGACACACTAGACAGTTGGTAAGAGATTAATCTTTATATCCTGTCCCCAGTCATATGACCCCTGTCACATGGCAGTGGTCATTGTCCATTGGCCAATGTCATCCAGTATTTTGTTTTCTCGCTCATACTGCTCAATACATTTTGGGACATCATCCACATTCAGATACCTTTTCAGTTTGGTATTAGTTGTAGTTGAAGCTTCTGAGGTTTTTGATGTCATGAGTCTGTCTTTCCCCTCCAAATCAGAGCTTTGGAAAAACCAGGAATGCAGCTATATTTTATATCGAGCTTGTGCATGCTTAGCTAGAACTTGAAGAGTTTAGTGTGGCTACCCAGATTGTGTAGAGATGATCACTCAGGCTCTGGTTATTCACTCTAAGGCTGGGATTTTTAAAAGAGCCTAAAGGAATTAGGAACCCAAGTTATTTGATTTATGGAGCTTCCAGCACCTTGGCAGATAGAAAGGCTTTGGGCTCCACCCACAGCTTAGTTCTCAAGGTTTGATAGGCTCCTCCTAGTCAGAGCGGGGCTCCGCTTCCCAGAACCACAACTCTTAGTGAGTGGATGGGGGATGATTGACAGCTCATTTCAGGAGAGGTCCAGGACTGGACAAGCAAGGCTGAAGAAGATGTAGTGGCAGCTCTGCGAATAGAAAATGTACAAAGCACTAATTTAGGTCTAACACAAATGGTTGCTAGGCCATTATCTCACACAGACATGGGCTCCGCCAACCATGAAGAATCTCACATGGGGCCAGTGTTGCAAAAGCACAGGAAGAACAGTGGAAATATTTGTTGGCCAAAACCAGGGGACAGAAGGATTTTAACAGATAGAGAAATAAGGTTTAGAATGACTTTTCCTTATTTCTCTATGATAATCCTTAGCTCTTCTATAGTACTTTTCACCTTTAGCTCTCCAAGTGCTTTATGAAGAATGTTACAACCCCTGAGTGACAGTATCGTTACCACGTCTGTGCACAATCAATCTGAAATGTATTTACACACTGGCTGGTCTACCACCACATACCCACAGTATCTCCTGCAGCACCCAGATGATAAGATTCCTAATGCCAAAGCCTGTAGGCTAGAGTCAGGCAAAACACCCCATGAGCCATATCTGCAGCCTCAGTCACTATCGCTGCAGGCGCACCTGTCCACGCGCAGACAGCTAGTGATGGGTGTGCTAAGACGACATGATGCAGAAACCCAGTGTGCTGAATATGGCATAGACTTGCCTAAACCCATGAAGTCGCAGTACACTATACCTCTTGTCAGGCTGTAGCCTGCTACATAGCAAATCCCACATTGTGGGGCTCTGGTCAGTGCTTCTGAAAACAACAGCCTGCTGTTCTAACCTGGATACCTATACCCATGAGCGTGCTGGCTAAGGGTCCTCCCCTGCCCCATACCTACACCCCATTTTAACAAGGGGCTTTCAAAAAAAGGGTCTAATATGAGTCCATGTGACCCTCCATACAGATAGAAAATATTTGGTATAACCTGTGCAGCCAAAAAGCCTGATCCAAAGCCCATCGAAGTCAATGGAGCATCAACTTCTGATTGGGTTTTTGGATCAGCCCCTAAGAGACATGATATTTGCTCAATATCCCTATAAGGGGCCCTGAGATCCTGAAGGCCTCTTTGTGGACTGGCCTCCTTCTCATAGAACATTAACCTGTAGTATTTTTGCCTTTTTTTTTAAATGATTATTTTCTCCTACTTGTTTTTCTCTTGTAATAAGATGGGGGGGGGGGCAGGTGTCCGTATTGTCTGTATCTGTGTCCCGCTGCCCTCTGGTGCATGGAACTGGAACTGTTCAGCTGTGTGTCATAGGCCATGTTCTGCAGGACAGCTTCTCCAGTGATTTGGGCTTTTGGAACATACAATATCATGTAGCCACAGTGTGCAGTGTAGGGAAAAGGGTAAAGGTCTAGGTAGCAGACTGTGGTTTTGTTGCACTATCTGTGCGGTGCTCTGGTGTCTAGATATGTTTTTAACCACCTGATTTAAAGCCCGTTGACATCAAGGGACGCGCTTCAATTGTCTTCAAAGGACTGTGGATCCAACCCTAAGCTTACCTGGGTAGACATTTAGTATTGAATGTGCAAATTGATGTCCCATTGGTAGCAAAGCACTTGCTGAAAAAAGAAAGGGGGGGGGGTAAATAAAAGGATATTCTCTGAGGGTTTGAAATACAGTTTATTGTAATTGCGCTTCCAGCCTGTAGTGCATGCAGGTGGGGTTGCAAATGTCAGACTGCTCTGAGGTAGTTTTGGGGACAGTTTCATGACACTATCATGCTTCCTCCAAATAATGCAGCTCATCTCCCTAGTAGGGCATTTTGGCTGCATTATTTCTTGGTTTTAAAGCTCTTTCCAATTGCCATTATATGTGAGAGCCTGGATTCAAGTGTGATTTGCACAAAGGCTCCAGGCTCATTTCTAATCCCAGGCAGGCACATGCTGCTGTTTTGAAAACCCATCGAAACCCTGTTTACCTAGAATAACCACATTGATGGGCACCACCAACACAGCCACATCCAGCATCTGATGAAGTAGGTTTTAGCCCACGAAAGCTTATGCCCAAACAAATTTGTTAGTCTCTAGGTGCCACAAAGACTCCTCGTTGTTTTCACATTGACTCTGGAAGGGTTTCAAGGCTGTCTCCACCGTTCCTATATTGCCTTAAAGATGTAGGCTTGGGAAGATGGTCTCATTCTAGTGAAAACTTTGGATCCAGGTCCAGTGTCTGGATTTCCACTTTGAGGCTCATCTCCTTAAGAAAACTGTGGGCTATAGCTAATAATGATTTTGCGGCTGGTGTGAGTGTAGGTTTGACCCATTAAAACTGACAACAAACCTCTGTGTTTAGATGACTATATTCAGCGGCGGAGCTGACAGGCCCTGGAGCATGGACAAAGGAATTGAGAGGGAAGTACTTTCCCTTGCAAAATATACAACTATATAGTTTAGATAAGCCATTTTCCTCCACGCTGCATTGAAATAGGGGGGAATGCGGGTAGGCAGAGAAGGAATATACCTCATTCTAGCCAGTTGGGAGCCTGTCTAATTAAGCACCTCACTTTCATCTAAGGGACTGACTGATGGCAGTGGTGAGGCTAGGATATTAAAGCCAAAGATAAAAACGCTCCGTAATTAAAAAGCCTTTCTGCCGGTCTTGGAACTAGGCCTTTATGCACTAGAGAAATCTACAGCCTGCATCTACCCATTGTTGTGACTCATCCGAGAAGCTGGAGGGCTGGCAATGGGTTAGTGGTGTCTTTTAGCTTTAGGTCACCAGTTCAAATCTGATCTAGACGGCACTGCTCATGCTGTCTCTACGCTGTAGCTAGTGAGACTGTAAGTCTCCATGGCCTGCCAATCATTCCAGCACTGTCAGCAGTGCTAACTGAACAGCCGTAGTTAATTATTCATCAATTGTTGAGGCGAACAGCATGCATTGTAACTAAGTGATTGTGTGACAGATTAAGGCAAGCGCTGAACTGTTCTCGATATTGACAACCTCCTACAGCAGTGGAAAATTAGCCTTTTGTTTCCTCCTCCTTTTTTAAATACACAAAATCAAACAAGGAAATTAAATACCTCACCACCACTGTTGGAATAGTATTTGCAACTACAAGCCAGGAAAATCAAAGTCCAGGTTGATGCTCCAGCCTTACAAATGCACTGTTGGGGCTTTAAGGCAAGAGAGAGATTGCAAAGGGGTTTTTCCTTTGATATTACCTGGGAGATGAGTGAAAACTCTGCTGTCATTATAACCTTCCTGGATCATTTATTAATCAGCATTGGTGGGGGCAGGATCGGGGGGGGCAACATTCCCTCTAATTTTTGACAGGCCCTGTGTGCAAAAAATTTCTTCTGTGCAAATTTTTAACAGGCTGGGTGTGCAAAAACTTTCTTCTGTGCACATTGTTGTTCTTCTGTGCAAATTTTTGAGGACGCGGTGTTTCGCCATGTGTGTGGGATTTCGGATCTGTGTGCGCATGTGCACAGCTTAGCGGGACCAGTGGCTGGGGCAACAGTTATGAGGAAATGTCAAGAAAAATGACACTTGGTTTCTGAGTAGCAGCCGGGTTAGTCTGTATCCGCAAAAAGGACAGGAGGACTTGTGGCACCTTAGAGACTAACACATTTATTTGAGCATAAGCTTTTGTGAGCTAAAACCTACTTCATCGGATGCATTTATTCTTACTGAAAAACAATGGCTGAGTGATGTTACCCTCCAAGCCATGTATGCGGCTGAGGGGGTCTGATAAAGGCTGAATTGTATCTTGGTAGGAACATACTGAATGTATCACTGAGGTCTAGTTGGTGCCATTTGCATACCCCATCCCAGCTCAGGGCTGAGTCAAATTCTCCCCCCCTCTCCCCCCGCCGGGAGAAAGCAAGTGCACAGCCTTCAATACTGTGTGCATAGACCAGCAGTCCCCAAGCTTTTGACAGTCGACCCCTCCTTCTCCTCCCCCATCTGCAGGCTCCATTGTGGGGGAGAGGGAGGGAACGCTGGATGGGGTAAGGAGGCCGTGGCTGGGCCTGCAGTTGTGAGTGGGTCTGGGTCTGGGAACAGGGCTGTGGCCTGGGGGCTAGGGATGCCAACTTTCTAATTGCAGAAAACCGAACGCTCTTGCCCCATCCTCTCACTCACTCATTTTCACTGGGCTGGGGCAGGGAGTTGAGGGGGGGTGAGGGCTCCAGTTGGGTGTGTGGGCTGTGAGATGAGGGGCTTGGGTTGGCTCCAAGCTCGGGGGGGCGGGCGGGTTTGGAGTGTGGGAGGGGGAATAGGCTCTGGGGTGGAGCCAGAACTGTGGGGTTCAGGATGGGGGAGGGGGCTCTGGGCTGGGGCAGGAGGAGGTGCAGGGTGTGGGTTCTGGGCAGCATTGACCTTAGGTGGCCCCGGCCTTTCCTGGAATGGAGGAGGCAGCAGCATGCCTTTCCAGCTCCTAGACAGAGGGGCAACCAGGGGGCTCCTCATGCTGCCCCCTGCCAGCAGGCATCGTCCCTGCATCTCCCATTGGCCATGGTTCCCAGCCAATGGGCGCTGCAGGGACATGCCAGTCACGTCCCAGGAGCCGGGCATGCTACAGCCAACTGGACTTTAGCAGCCCAGTCAGCTGTGCTGACCGGAGCCTCCAGGGTCCCTTTTTGACAGAGCATTCTGGTTGAAGACCAGATGCCTGGCATCCTTACCTGGGGCCACAGCTGGGAGTGGGACTGGAGCAGAGTGGGGAGGGGGTGGATGCCATGCCAGAAACCGCAGCGGCGAAAGCAGCAGCATGTCCGGCCTCTACCAGTAGAGCCAATGCCCACCTGTGCAGTCTCCTCCAGGGTGGATATACTGGCAGGGCATGCCCCAGGCTCACAGCTGTCCCTGTCACAGTACGTGTGCAAGTGCTCACCTGCTTCCGACAGGAGCCGCACACCACTGGGTGGAAGTTTCCATGCCCATAATGCTGCTATTTAAATGCAAAGCACAAGATGAGCCATATAGTACAAGCTGGTTCCCTATTGCGCCCCGTGTATCAAAGCACCATGCTCTAATTGTTGGTTCTTTACCCTCTTTCGAGTTTCTGCTCTTAACGATAACATCCCATCAGTCCTAGCAGCAAAGCCCATACATGTACTCCCTTCAATTACATGCCACAGAAACACTGATTAATTTACAATTTACTAAGGTCAGCCAGCAGGCCTGTGGGCAGACCCCAGAAAATACAAGCCAGGTCGTCTGGGT
Source organism: Dermochelys coriacea (assembly GCF_009764565.3). NCBI lineage: Eukaryota > Metazoa > Chordata > Testudines > Dermochelyidae > Dermochelys > Dermochelys coriacea. The sequence goes on along the minus strand of NC_050085.1, from coordinate 15,062,609 downwards.
CCCCAGTCCAATGCTCTAGCCCGCTGCTGCCGCACCATTTTAGTCAGAGTTTTGGACAGCACTAAATCCGCCTGCTTCAGGCTTATGTCTAATGTAATGACCTGTGTTATATCAGGCGGTCAGACTATGTTGAGCTAATGGTTTCCTCTGGCCTTAAACCCCTCCTGAAACTAATGGGGATTAGGAGGACCCATTTTCTCCGAGGGCAGTTAACCCATATCCACTGCATGGTTTCTTGCATCTACCCTGAAGCAGCTGTACCCGCCCTTGTTGGCCACAGGCTAATGCTCTAGCTGGCCCTCAGGGCTGATCTAGCCTGACAGTTCCGGCTTCCAAAAAGAACCGTCTCCATTTTGTCTTTTGTTAGACCTTACCCTGAACTTCGTCTGTGCTGTGCTTGGCCCGTGCCCACGTATGGGCGGGGGGGAAGAGGGGTGGCGGGAAGTCGCACGCAGCTGTGTCAGGGGTTGTGGTATTTTTTTTCCTATGGGACTAGCATTTTAGCAGGCCAGTGACAACCTCCCCTCCTGGTCACTAGGTGCAGACCCCCCCGGCTCCTGGGTGTATCAACGTCCTTCTGCCAAACACAGAAATTGCTCACCTAACGGAACCCGCTTTAATGCCAGCACAGCTGCTTTTAATTGTGGTTCAGCAGCTGCCTTCACCTTTCTACTGCACGTGTGGCTACAGATTTGTATTTAGAACCGACCCTCGGCCAAGAGCTAGCTGCAGCTAGACCAGGCCTGAATGTACTTAGCGATGGTGGTATGAGCTGCCTTTTTATCGCTGATGGCAGGTGCACTGGGGTTTCCCTGAGATAGGCGGTGCGCTGTGTGCACAGTAACTGTGTGCTCAATTTGCTGTTTGAGGAGAGTTATTGTCAGAAACCAGTGATAAAGGGGCCCAGTGCTTGGGTAAATATTGCCTTATGCTGATGTAGATAAGGACTCAGTTTAGCACCTCAGGGGCAGGATTTTCTGAGCTGAGTACGTACGTCAGCGGTGGCTCATCTCTCACTGTGTACAGGGCCAAAGGTTCTGTGCTAATCCCTCGGATTCCTGCACAGTGAAAGCTCAAGGCACTATCCCCATGACCCTTATTGAAGGGGGGGTGGGTGCAATAGGTGAGAGTCGAGATAAACATTCAAAAACTTCAATGCTTCCAAATGCCAGCCGGGGTCAGTTTATGGTCAAGCGAATCACCACAAATTCAGGCGCGTGCCAGGACCGAAACAGAGGATAAAAGCTGGTCATGGAATGGGTTTTAAGGAGGATATTTAGAAAAAGGCATCTTAGCTGTTGCTTGGGGTTTTATCTGTAGGGTGAAGGATGGGCTAAAAGCACCTTTAATCCAGCTGTTCCCTGGAGCTAACCCTCTCATTTGAAATCCCAGGGGAGAGCGACAGAAACTTGCTTGCTCCCAGTCCAGCTGCAGTCCAGGAGTTCTGCACACTCCATCCATACACACAGGTGGGGGAAGAAGCACAGAATGGTGGCTTCATACTTTTGCAGACCCGCTAGTCGTACCCTAAACGTGCCTCAGGGACTGTGTTGGCTCTCTGCATCCCCCCCCATCCCCTGACCAGCCCGCATGCAGCAGAGCAGCACAACTGCCATCTGCAACTCCCATGCCTGCTGGCTTCTACCATCTGCCCCTTAGTAATGCCCTAGCCAGGGATTACAGAGTCCCCATTGTCTGTTTTTCCCTACATGAGCATTTGCTGCCTAGAACAAGTAGCTTATTGCTTCCGCATGAGCTGAACTTTCCCATCAGGGCCCACAAAGACTGAGGCTTATGCTGGTTTGAGGGCTTTCCATTGTCTAGGGGCATGGCTTGCTGGCCTCTGACATTGAATGGGAGATGCGTCGCTCGTTTGTGCTTGTGTGATGCAGTCCCCCATCTTTCAGGCCTGTGTGATTATTCTGGTGTTAAACCCATCGCGGTAAAGGCTGGTGAGGAGAAGATATACCCTGATGCGGCCATGTGCTACATGCCCTGCAGTGAGCCAAGCTCTTGGTTTATGGTCCTGTGACACAAAGTGCAGGAAGCTGGCCTTTAGGGTAGCACCCACTCTCCCCTTAGGAATTTCAACAGTAAATCACTGACCTTTCTGTCAATAATTCCTGCATTTTTAATAAGGGCAAAGAGTGGCACCCAGTTCCTGCTGCTTCATGCACTATCCAGCAGCGGCATAAGGAGAGGAGGGGGAGAAGGAGGTATGAAATCCTCTGGGGCTGGCTGTTACTATTACCTCTAAAAACATCTAATAATACCCCGCTCTTAGTAATAGATCTGAAAGCACTTTACCAGGTGATCAGTAACATTGTCCCCATTTTACAGGTGGGGAAACAGAGGCACAGGGCAGTGAAGTGACTTGCCTCAGGTCACGCAGCAGGCCAGTGGCAGAGTTGTGAATAAAATCCAGGGCTCCTGAGTCCACACCATTGCTCTCTCTCTTAGGCTACATTGCTTTTATAGGACAGCCTTAAAGAATGAAATAGTAGAATCCTGCTTTGAGACTACTGAAAGGGCCTGATTTTCACAACCATCCTGAGCACCTGCCCTCTGAAAATGGGACTGGTTTACAACATTTCAAGTCTGGCTCCCACAAACACTGTCTAATTTAAAACTCTTAGAGCAGGCATAAAATGGACCCTACAGCCAACTCTCACAACACATTAAGTGTTACTTAAAACCCCGTTCCTCAAGATAAGTAATTACACGAGCATCTCGGCCTCAGTTTGGAAAAGGGTAGGTTTCTCACCCTTGCAGATGCAGATAGAAAGGTGGAAATGTGAACCAAAGCGGCACCATAATAGCTCCAAAACGAGGAGGCAAAGGAAGAGAGCGCCAAATTCATCATCATCTTGTGATTTTTAAATTACAGTAGCTCATGATTTTTGAAGCGCCAGGCTCATAATTTTTGAATGTTTGGAACTGGTTAACCAAACTCCACTGAAGTCCTTAGCTTAGAGATTAATGACACCTAAACTCTAACCAACCCATTATGGCTAATCGTTCTATAAGCAAGAGAAGCAAACCTTGAATCTAACCCTACAAAATATTGAGCACCGTCCCACTCCCATTTATGGCCCCAGGAATGAAGTGGGAGGGGAAATCTGCACCCTCTCGAGGCACTTACCAGCCTGCTTGAGTAACCCCATTTGACTTACCTGAGAGTCAAGTTTCAGAGTAGCAGCTGTGTTAGTCTGTATCCGCAAAAGAAAGGAGTACTTGTGGCAATTTGTTAGTCTCTAAGGTGCCACAAGTACTCCTTTTCTTCTTGAGAGTCTAGTTACAGTGCTCTGAATTCCCAGTGCCTAATCACTTGGCGCTCAGAGCAGAGGGCCATTAGCCTCAAAGCAGCTGTCACTTATGCTCCACTTAAAGAAAAACAATCAGGTTTGAGGATCTAAATCAGTTGCAAACAAGTTTACAGTGAAACACCCAGGAATGAGCCTGTCAGAGATACCCAGCGCTGATTACATTTAAAAAAAAATTGTATAAATTGCACCAGTTCCCAAGTCGATTTGCTTCAACAGCGAAGGTTTGAACCGTAAGAGTGTTCTTACAACCCTTGAGTTATACAGGTAAACACAAAGCCAGCCACTTCCAGCACAGTAACAAGAAAATCTGCCATGCTACAGCGAAATCCTGTTCTAGCCAGAACTGTGATTCTCCATCTATGAGGGCAACATACCTGGAAGGTAGGAAAGAGAGTGCATGTGTATATGTGCAAATCAGACCAAGGGGAGGGGGTAGCATGGAGGTCAGATCTTCAGTCTGCTCAGCTGCCCTAAGCCACTAATAACTGGCATATAAGAATATAATTATTACTAGTAGAACACTGACATCTGAAACTATGTCATTCTCACGCTAAATCGTTAGTTATTGGGCTTGATTTAAAAATGAGGTGTTGCCAGGCTCTCAGAAACCATACCAAGGGAAAGACATCGAAAACAGCCCGAGGTGGTTCATATCCCAGCATCTCCATGTAGCTCAATGAAATAGCGTTTCGTCACATGTACGATTGTCCCGTTAGTACTATATAGCCCTCTTGCTTACATACCGCCGCCGCCAGCAGCTGGAGGGTTGCAGTGAAAGGGAATTGGTTAAAGGGAGAATAAAAACTAAACCCTGTTTCAGAGCTGCAGAATCCAGACTGGTCTCTCAGCAGCAGGGCAGGAACCAGCTAAGCTCTCTTGGCAACTTGTGCCTTGCTATCCTTTCCAGGTATTTAGGGTGGAGTGCAAGCAATACATAGGGGTACCAGATAGCAACTGTGAAAAAATGGGACAGGCGCTTATATAAGTAAAACTCTCAAAAAAATGGGATTGTCCCTTAAAAAATGGGACATCAGGTCACCCTAGCAATACAGTGGGTCACTCCCCACTTGCACAGCTGGCAAGCAGGGCAAGGCTAGCACGTGGTTGGGTGTTTTCATTTTGCTCAAGACCTCGCTCTCAATGTGGTTTCACTCCTTTTCTGTAGAGAGGTGAGGGAGAGGGGGTATCAATCTCTTCCAGACCCTCCTGGTTAAAAATCCATCTTCGGACAAAGCCCTGTAGGTTGAGAGTAGGGGGAGTTTTCCCCCAGGGAATTCTACTTTGTGCAGTTACGTTTCTTCGTTACCCATTGCCACCCCAGCTGGAGCAATATGGCAGATGGATGGAAACAGCTTTTTTCTCACGAGATCTCTACTGCAACTGCACAGACTTTAAGGGTGCATCTGCACTAGGAAAAAAGGGGCATTATTCACCTGTGTGCACAAACACATGGAAACGAACATGGGGGCAGAACATACCTTTTTTCCTAGTGAAGACCATGAGGGTCTTGCGAGCTGAGCCAAGGTCTAAAACTTTAACTGCCTAGCAGTAGCGAGCCTCTGGAGCCCAACAGTGTCCTTGTAAGTGAAGGCCTCTTGTAATGGGTGTATTTTTAAATGCAAAAGGCAGCAGAAGCACCCTGTTCTGTAATATGGAAGGATGTGAGTGTGTGTGTTTAAAGAATGCAAAGGATGCTATGGTTTTTTTAAAGCTTCTGATAATACTGTTGGCATTGGAATATATGTTACACCCAAAACACCACATTAAAAGAATGTTATTAAGGTTGCAAAGTTAAGCACTCAAATATTAGGCAACGCCAGAGTTAAGGTTGCCTGTGCAACCTTAATTCAGCCCTCTTGTCCATACGCATTATGGCGCAGTCTTTAGTTACATGATCACATACTGTTATTTCTATCCACTGGCCTCTCCAGGGTTTTATAATAGAAAGTATATACTTCATTATAGCCAGTGCTGCCTCTAATCTATATTATAATTTGAACTCAGGGTTACTCAGTGAAATGAAGCTGGCAGGGCAGGTGGAAGGTGAAGGATTTAGGACTGTGTATGGCACCTTTCACCTTCGGATCTCAAAGCCCCTTCCAAAGCTGGGTCAGGAGCATTATCCCCATTTGACAGAGAGGGAGACTTCACAGAGATGAAGGGACTTGTGCAGATGTGAATAGAGCCCAGACCTTCTGACTGCCTGGTCTCAGTTCAGCAACGCACTCGGGCCCAGGCTGAAGGGCTTTGTGGAGCAGGCACACCTCCAGGTTCAATTCTGCAAAAGTCTGAGCACTCCTGGGAGGTGCTGAGTGCCCGCAATGCCCACTGGCTTCAGACCGAAGTGAGAGTGCCTAACTCCTCCCTAGAGTTAATGGCACTGGAGTCTCCAGAGAAAAGATGGGGAGTGGTGCTTTATTCCACATGCAGAGAAGTGCTGCCCAACCCTCCCGCTCTTCTAGGGTCTAACAAGGCTGCTTTTCTAGTTCGGCAACTGGTGTCCACCCTGTGTCTGTGTTGGAGGCCTGCTGCAGTATTTACATGCGGGAAGAAAAGAGCCTGTTCAATGGGACAAAGCATGCATTGTGGCGGCTGCACAAAGAGGCTTCTCAATGGCTTAAGGAACGTTGAATGCCCCAGAGCAGTTCCTCATGGCACTTCCATGGAAACCAGAGGCGCCAGGCCTAATGGGTGCCACTTACCCGACAATCCTCTGTTGCAGACAAAAACCTCCTCGGAATTGAAGGTTCTAATATAAGGATAACACCCCACCTTCGTATCGAATCCTTCTGTCCCACTGCTTTCAGAGAGTTCCGTAACACAAAGGGAGTCGAGTGAGATGAGCTTTCCCAATCCTGCCTCAGCGCTGCATTGAGTCCAAAATGGAACCCTTCATCTGAAACGCCCCTCCTCTCCCACCTTTTGGGGGTTCAGATGAAATGGGAGCCACTGGTAGAAATTCAGCCAGTTGATGTCATTTCCCGTATCCACAGAGAGCGCCCCCACTCCCTGCTATGGCTCAAAATGTTTTGCCAAGGATACCCTGAGGGATCATATAACATCTGCAAGCTCTTATTTTTCCCATTTGGGATGGCATTTTCCCAGGGAAGGATATACCGTCCTCTGAGTCCACCTGCCAGGTTGTCACCCATCTGTCGCTGCACATTGTACACTCCCGACATACTCCAGTAGCATGGTCAAGAGGTGCAAAATACAGACTTCCCCAGTAAAAGGCATTTACCATGAGTTTGCTGCAGGGTCACCTCCCTTCACATTTATTAATATTTGCACTACAGCAGTGGCTAGGGGGTGACAAGATGATACACATTTTTGGTTGAAATTACACACACACACAATTTCTTGCAAATTCCAAATTTGCTGTCAAAGTTTCATGGTAATTTTTACCCAATTTTGGATGAAATTTACTTTTGGACTAAACACTCCTGTTGTGTCGAAGCAATGTGACTGACTTCAGTGGAGCTGCAGGTGTGTGTTTCAAGAGAATTTGGCCAGTTTGCTCCTTACATAAGCAATTGTAACTGGAGCTACAAGGAGCATCACCAAAAATCCTTACTCCTCAGCCCTGGCACCATATTCCATTTCTCAAACTCAGACTGTGACCACATGGGTCAGGGGTGTGAGTAACAATGGAGGAAGCTGGTCTCTCAAAGAACAGCCATGAGGGCAATTGAAAATAGCACTGTGGTAATTGATTGGTATTGGTCTAAGTCTTGCTTTCATTGTCAGCACCACCTTGCCCTTTTAGTCCTGCTGTTAACCTCTGCTCATGAAAGGGATTATGACTGTAGCTGCTGCAGGGTTTATTCTATTGCTGTCACTAATGACAGCTGTCTTGCTCGTTCATGACTGAAAACATTCTGATAATTCCTTGGTAATTATTTTGGTTCCCATGTGCCGAACAGGGTGTTATGTCCCATGTTCAGTTGGAATCACTTATGAACGGTAAATCACAACTAAAGTAACACCAGCCAAAGCAGAAGTTAGTCTCTTTGCGCTTCGTAATTGCTGGTGCCCCAGTCCAGCTCTTCGTTTGGAGCGGGATCAGACCCAGGGTGTCTCCAGCATTGGCAGAAACCTCGTCCTTAGCTCTTGATGCAGTTTGTTTCACAGTCTGGGACTGGCCCCTTGAGAAGGCTCTGTCTCCTGAATACATGGGTAGAAAGAACCATTGTGCCAGAGGAGCAGAGCTGTTGACCACAGTACTCATCCTGGAGCTTTAGGTGATCTTTCAGATCGCCTGAGCGTCTTGTAGAAAAAGACCATGATCTTGAACTTGACTTGATATTCTATGGGAAGCCAGTTTAGAGAGCAAAGGGTAGGGCCGATGTGCTCTGTTGATCCTGGGGGCTGACTCATTAGGGCCTTTGTGGATATCTAAAAGCTAAGCAATGTACCTAGTACTACTAGCAGGAACAATTTCAGGTATGCCTGTATCAAAGGTGCTGGTGCAAGTGCTGCTCCCAGAATCTGCGTTCTTCATGGCAGACATTCCAGGGATCTGCGCACCCACACAATCCCCCATCTTTCTGGGATATTGGTGGCTTTGCTGAACTTTAGTAATACTTGATCATGAAGGCCCCTTCTTACCTGAAAGTCTATAAGTCCATAAAGCCAAGCAGTGTAACCAACTGAACAATATAAAGGTGGACTGAAGAAGTCCAAAGCAGTAGAAATGTGGCTTGAAGCCATTTTAAGGACTGAAATCTACCAGGTTTCAGAGTAGCAGCCATGTTAGTCTATATTCGCAAAAAGAAAAGGAGGACTTGTGGCACCTTGGAGACCTACAAATTTATTTGAGCATAAAGCTTTCGTGAGCTATAGCTCACTTCATCAGATGCATGCAGTGGAAAATACAGTGGGGAGATTGAAGTGAGCTGTAGCTCATGAAAGCTTATGCTTAAATAAATTTGTTAGTCTCTAAGTCCTCCTTTTCTTTTTGTGAAATTTACCAGTACATCAAAGGCCTAAATGTTCACCATAGCTGGAAGAGGCTTGCAGGAATGATAGAAGCCCTAGGACATTGTCTCCTGACCAATAATTGGCTGGGAAAAAGGCTTGACATTAACTCCAGGAGAATGGTTGCTATTCCTACTATTTATGAATGACACCATGACTGGCTGATGAGTCATGTAGCCGTTGAACTATAGCAGAGTAATAATCACATGGGTATGACACCGGATCCTCACCTCCTAGAACTTCATCATTGTTATATAATCACCGGCCTTCCTCATTTCCTGTAGTGAGGCGTAATAGTGCAGAGTAAGCACAATAGCTAGGTGCACAGTTTGATTGTGCTAAACGCCGTAGCTGGGTGGTTCCACAGCTTTGATTTGGCCTGCAATAACTCCGAGGAATTCTGAGCCGGAGTGTCAAGGGGTGGCGCATTGGGGTCTAGATCCAGCACTGTAAAGAGTAAAAGGTTCTCTCCAATTTCTGTCAAACTACACTACCGGACATGTTAGTTCTTTGGGATACCCCTTAAAATACTGTACTGGCCTGGGCCCCGGCCCTTAGCACAGTAGAGTAGCCTTCACTTTACAAAGTATTGATTCAAAATGCCTAAACTATGGAAAAGAACAACAGCTGATTGAATCACCTCCTTATCTCTGCCTTTTTTATTGCTGCCTTTTACCCCCATTTCTTCTCCCCTTTTCCTTGTGGCTTTTTTTTTTTTCTTGTTCTCTTTCCCTCCACCATTGTCCTCCCATTGCTCGGCTGACCATGCCGCCATCACTGGGAAAAGTCTATAGGCGTGTCCTATCCCTGTACAGGTGATATTCACGAGAGCAATCCTCCGCGAGACTGCCCAAGCTTTCTGCACTCCATGAAGTCTCCCCATCTGTAAAATGGGCTAACAACATCCCTGCTAAACAGGGCAGTTGGGAAACTTCATTCATTGCTGTTGGCAAAGCGTTTGGAGATCCTTTGACGGAAAGAGCTAGAAACGGACAAAGTGAGGTTATTCTAGAGAGGACCCCCATGAGTTCTTATCCAGTTTATCTGATGACTCATGGAACCTCTCTTTCCTGGCTGTAGATTAGATCTGAACATTTAAATTCCTCAGCAGACCTTGTCCTGGGTGCAAACTGCTGCAGCGATTATAAATCTTTAAACTGAGCACACGGCCCAGGTCAGGCTACGTGAGTTAACACAGGAAAAACAATCCTTAGAACACTTGTTGTGTAAACAGGATCATTAAATCACAGACAGCATAAGGCCTCAATGCTACAAAAGGCGGCCCAGGATCAAAGAGTGACTTTAGCCTTGGGCCAAAGGAGGAGGATTTTTTGCCACAAAAACTCACTCTAGACTGTACCTCCATCCAGGGAAGCCTAATTAACAGATGACAGGGAGGCACAGAGAACTGGGCTGCTGACATGGGGTCTGTGCCAAAGCTCATTGAAGCCAGTGGTAGTATGTCCACTAACTTTGAATGGGCTCTAGGTCAGGAACTTGAACACCGGTGGAAAAATTATAATCTAGGCAATCTCTCTCCACTGCATGCAATTAACACCCTTCGGACTTTCCGTTCTATTTTGAGCATGGGGGCAGCTTTGGCCGGGCTTGTTAAAAATCGGTTCAGCTGGCTGAACGGATTATTCTTGGGCATGAAATAAGATACCACATTAGGAAGCCAGCAAAGAGGGTTGTAGTAGGCAGGGATAACATCCAAATGGCGTGGGATGTTGCCCTTGGGGTGGGGGGAGTGTCTTGGCTGAAGTGATTGGGGTTAATACTTTGAATTTCGATAGCATCTCCTACCTGCAGATCTCAGAGCACTTTGCAAGCATTAATGCAGGTGGGAAAATGTTCTAAAGACAGCCCAGCTTTGGTGCAACTCAGGACCGCTAGTTTTCCCATCACTTTGGGCTGCAACCCAACAAGCCATAGCACAAGCTACAAAAAAGGTCCCCAAAACATAACCAAAAGAGAGGCGACCCTATCGTGCAAACTAGCGCATGAGAAAAGCTCCCCAGAAACCTGCTAGCATGGATGCAGGAGAGATCAAAATAAGCCCTTTGACTGCTACTTTATGTATTTATTTTCCATGCCACATTTTATTTCTTTGGCCTCCTCAGTTCAATTTGAGCACAATGATGGGAAAAGTGAAAGAAGCAGTTTGCTGGCCCAGCCCTGGAAAGCAGTCTGTTAGGGCAGTCGATCAACAGTTCTTTCAGTTTTATTATTATTATTATTCACTTTATTTTAGAGCAAAGGAGGTTGGCCAGATATTCATGTTAAGTCACTTGTCATGCTTCCCCAGGCAGCGTTTGCTGGGGAATGAGGCTGCCTGGCAGCTGTTAAAAATAATTCCTGTGGCTTTTGTCATCATTGGTTTTTCAGAGCTGTGGAGCCAGTGGTCACCTAAGAAGTTAGCACCCTACCCACAGTGCTACCTGAGAGACCGCAGATAATTGAATAGGGAAAGGCCCATAGTGATGCTGGGCATTCCAGAGTAACTGGAAGATCAAAGCCCCAAGGGGCTCGACCCTTCACAAAACACATAGTAATAGACAATCTCTGCCCCACGTGTCTTGTAATCTAAATAGATGAGATGGACAAAGCATAAGGGAGAAGGAAGGATAATTCTCTCCCTTCCCTCCCCATTTTTTAACATATTGGGAATTGAGGCCCAGAAGATTAAGTGATTTGTCTAAGGTCACAAAGGGAGTCTGCAAAGTCAGGAATTGTTCCCAGATCTCCTGAGTGCCAGTCCAGTGTTGGAAGCACATGACCACACTTCCTCAACTGCATGGCAAAAGTAATCGGACAGCAAAGATGTCTCGCTGGGTGTGTGTGCGCACACACAGTGGTTTCCCCTAAAAACTTGTTCATTACTTTAGACCAGTGGTTCCCAAACTTGTTCACCACTTGTGCAGGGAAAGCCCCTGGTGGGCCAGGCCTGTTTGTTTACCTGCCGCGTCCTCAGGTTCAGCCCATTGTAGCTCCCACTGGCCGCAGTTCGCTGCTCCAGGCCAATGGGAGCTGCTGGAAGTGGCGGCCAGCACGTCCCTCGACTCGCGCCGCTTCCAGCGGCTCCCATTGGCCTGGAGCAGCAAACCGCGGCCACCGGGAGCCGTGATCGGCCAAACCTGCGGATGCGGCAGGTAAACAAACTGGCCCGGCCCACCAGGGGCTTTCCCTGCACAAGCGGTGGAACAAGTTTGGGAACCACTGCTTTAGACAATTGAAGTATTTGTAGTTGTCTATTCTGTACTTGAAGAACAAGGGAATAAACACAACTGTATGTATTTAAATTTAGGCACAGCTGGCCAAGTTCTAAGGCACATCATCATAAAATATGTCCTACTGTAGCAGGTTTATAAAGATCTTCTGGGCTTTAAGCAAACAGCACCTGATCATGACATTCTCATTGTATTTCCCCTGTTTGGAGGAAAGTCAGAGATAAAAATGACAGACAACCTCCCGCTCACCTTTGGAAGCTGAAGTTCTGATGTCAAATGCCAAAACGGTGATCAGTCTCTGTGCATTCAGTGTATTGAGGAGCTAGCGTGCCCTCACTGGGGAGGCGTGTGTGGGCATGTGCGAGTCAAACACAATCCCCCCAGGCATTCAGCCACTGGAGCTAAGTCAATCTGTTCTACACGTGTCAGTCACCCTGGGGCTGGTGGGGAAACCAAGGTAAACAAAGCAATGCTTGAAAATGTCAGCTGTGCACAACGGTTGGCAATGGCTGGGTTGGGTTAAAATCTTCCTGGCTTGTTTTTCTCTCAAAAGTCTTCATCAGTTAAAGGCTTAGAATATTTGAATGTTTACTTTCCTTCAAAGATGGCAAAAGGGCCAGATCCTCACCCGGTATAAGCTGATGTAGCTCTATTGTCTTCAGTAAAGAGATGCCAATTTACACCTGCCAATGATCTGGCCCTGAGCTAAGCAGCATCTGTTGCTTGGGTATTTCAGGGGATGCATCGTGGTGGGCACTGGCACTAAGTTATTCATTTTATTCCCACTTCAGCAAAGCTCTTATACACATGCTTAAGCCATTCAGAGTTTTTTAAATTGACTAAAAATTACAATCGGACCTAAATACCTTTAATAAGCATCTGTTTTTTGTCTACGATACACACTGGCTGCTCCCTGACATGGCTGATGTCTGAAAAGTACTATGGACACAAACGTTATACACAAATCTCTGGATGCTATTGTTCATGGCTCCCACTGCATAGTTCGGATGCCCCAAGGCAGGAGATGAGTTGTATATCTGCTAAGTGGCTTATCTGTTCAGTCCTCCCACTTTTAGTGTCATCTGTACATTCGACATAGGCAAAATCTCAAGTTAAACCTTTTAAAAAAAAAAATGATTGCAGGTTGACTTTAGGAGCCATATATTAGGCCAGATAAAAAGCACCTGTGGAAGAATCAGGTAACTCCAGGTTTAACCCAAAAAACAATTAAATCCCACATTTCTTATTCCTAAAATCCATCCTTCTGGCCTTAGAGACATAAAGAATTTAACAGGGATGA